>NW_026622764.1:20783332-23283332 GCF_023065955.2 Ursus arctos
TTCCATGCTCATGGATGGGAAGAATTAACATAGTTAAAATGTCCATGCTACCCAGAGCAATCTACACTTTCAATGCTATTCCGATCAAAATAACGAGGACATTTTTCAAAGAACTGGAACAGAGAGTCCTTAAATTTGTATGGAACCAGAAAAGGCCCCGAATTTCCAAGGAACTGTTGAAAAGGAAAAACAACGCTGTGGGCATCGCAATAGCGGATTTTGAGCTGTACTACAAAGCTGTGATCATGAAGACAGCATGGTACTGGCACAAAAACAGACACATAGACCAATGGAACAGAATAGAGAACCCAGAAATGGACCCTCGGCTCTTTGGGCAACTAATCTTTGATAAAGCAGGAAAAAACATCCGGTGGAAAAAAGACAGTCTCTTCAATAAATGGTGCTGGGAAAATTGGACAGCTACATGCAAAAGAATGAAACTTGACCACTCTCTCACACCATACCCAAAAATAAACTCCAAATGGATGAAAGACCTTGATGTGAGACAGGAATCCATCAAAATTCTAGAGGAGAACATAGGCAGCAACCTTTACGACATCGGCCACAGCAACTTCTTTCATGACACATCTCCAAAGGCAAGAGAAACAGAAGATAAAATGAACTTATGGGACTTCATCAAGATAAAAAGCTTCTGCACAGCCAAGGAAACAATAAAAAAAACTAAGAGGCAGCCCACGGAATGAGAGAATATATTTGCAAAGGACACTACAAATAAAGGACTGGTATCCAAGATCTACAAAGAACTTCTCAAACTCAATACACGAAAAACAAATAAACAAATCAAAAAATGGGCAGAAGATATGAACAGACACTTTTCCAATGAAGACATACAAATGGCTAAGAGACACATGAAAAAATGTTCAAAATCATTAGCCATCAGGGAAATTCAAATCAAAACCACACTGAGATACCACCTTACGCCAGTTAGAATGGCAAAAATTGACAAGGCAAGAAGCAACAATTGTTGGAGAGGATGTGGAGAAAGGGGATCCCTCCTACATTGTTGGTGGGAATGCAAGTTAGTACAGCCACTCTGGAAAACAGTGTGGAGGTCCCTTAAAAAGTTAAAAATTGAGCTACCCTATGACCCAGCCATTGCACTACTGGGTGTACCCCAAAGATACAGACGTAGTGAAGAGAAGGGCCATATGCACCCCAATGTTCATAGCAGCATTGTCCACAATAGCTAAATCGTGGAAGGAGCCGAGATGCCCTTCAATAGATGACTGGATTAAGAAGTTGTGGTCCATATATACAATGGAATATTACTCAGCTATCAGAAAGAACGAATTCTCAACATTTGCAGCAACATGGATGGCACTGGAGGAGATAATGCTAAGTGAAATAAGTCAAGCAGAGAAAGACAATTATCATATGATTTCTCTCATCTATGGAACATAAGAACTAGGATGATCGGTAGGGGAAGAAAGGGATAAAGAAAGGGGGGGTAATCAGAAGGGGGAATGAAACATGAGAGACTATGGACTATGAGAAACAAACTGAGGGCCTCGGGGGGTGGGGGTGGGGGATTGGGATAGACCAGTGATTGGTAGTAAGGAGGGCACGTATTGCATGGTGCACTGGGTGTTATACGCAACTAATGAAGCATCGAACTTTACATCGGAATCCGGGGATGTGCTGTATCACCATACACACAATATAATAAAAAATCATTTAAAGAAAAATAATAAATAAATAAATAAAATAATAATGTACAAATAGCATATGTCATGGTTAGTTTTATATCTCAACTTGGCTAAGGTATGGTGTTTGATTGAACACTAGCCTAGATAGATGTAGAGATGACCAAAAATCAGTGATGAAAAATCAGTTCACTTATAGTAGATTATCCTGGAGAACGTGGGTGAGCCCTATTCAATTGATTGAAGGCCTTACGAGTAAAATTGAAAAGTTTCTCAGGGAGGAAGACATTTTTCCTCAAGTCTTCAGCATAGAAATCTTGCCTGAGTATCAGCTTGCCCTGTGGATTTCATACTTGCCAGCCCCGGCAATTATGTGAATCAATTCCTTTATCTATAAACACACAAAGACTAAGATGTATCATATACATAATATATTAATGTGTTAATTTGGATGAGGGTGAAGATAGTGGCATTAAACAGGACATATTCAGAAACACTTACGTGGCCTTGTATGTACCTATGTGCACATATACTGAAATTTGGGACAGATTTTTGTGAAGGTTAAAGGAAGAATTTGCAAGGAAAACCAGTTTGGCTGAGTAAAATAATTTATTATTGCAGTTAAACATGTATGATTTCATGTTGATCCCATGAAAATCTAACAATTTGTGTTTATGACTTTTAAATATTAAACAGCATTTGATTAAAAAAATTATATAATGAAATTTTGCCTCAGTTTATGTAAGAAAATGTAGTTAAATTTATTAATTTTTCCTAGACTTTCTAAGTTCAGTGACTAAGCAATGACTTTTTCCAGTGATATCAAAACATCCTTCTAACCTTTGTTATTTTTTGAAGTTCAGAACAAATGTCAAAGCAAGAGATATTATAGCACTTTACAGTAGAGTTTTCAAAACGAGAGTGTGTACATCAAATCAAATTTTATCTTTAATGTTCTATATCATAGACCACTTTTATCAAAGTAAATGAGTAAAATCAAATTTTTCAAAATATAGCTTCTCAAATAAAACACAAATCTTTCTTAATTATTAAAGAAAATAATTGTTTTGAAATAAAATGGACTTACATTATATTTTGAATTTAAGGAAACTGTTGGTTTCATCATCATGTGAATCTGTTTGCCTATTACATCATTTCAAACCAGTATTAATGGGCATTATATAATTTATGCCTGTACTTTTTGGGTAATTTTTGGTAAAAGTGTGTGTCACAAGTGACACAGACCAGTAAATTTACTTGACTCTATTCTGATCTTGTGCTTAAAAAAAAAAAAAAAAAACCCACTGAATTATTATGTTTAGAATCATAATATTCATCATCATATAAAGCAAGGTCATCTTGGGTAATCCTTTTATATGATCCAAAAACTAATGGAGATACACACACATATACACACATACACAGTTTGAGGGAGAAACTAAAATAAATAACCATCACAGGAATTGGGCTAACAAAGCATTCAAAATGTGAATTGTAATATTTAAATAAATTTTATCGTTTTATTTCTGGTAGCAACAGAAAGAAATGTTTGGAGCATTCAATAATGATAATTTCCTTTTTAGAATTACTGATGAAGTAATCTAAACATTTTCTATTTTTTTCTTTTTTTCCTTTAATTTTTTAATTTAAATTACATTTAATTAACATATACTGTATTATTAGTTTCAAAGGTAGAATTTAGTGATTCATCAGTTGCATACAACACCCAGTGCTCATTACATTAAGTGCCCTCCTTAATGGCCATCACCCTGTTAACCCATCCCCCTACCCACTTCCCCTACAGCAACCCTCAGTTTGTTTCCTATAGTTGAGTCTGTTATGGTTTTCCTCCCTCTCTGTTTTCATCTTGTTTTATTTTTCCTTCCCTTCCCCGATGTTCATCTGTTTTCTTTTTTAAATTCCACAAGTGAAATCATATGATATTTGTCTTTCTTTGACTAATTTCACTTAGCATAATACCCTCTAGTTCCATCCACATTGTTGCAAATGGCAAATTCCATTTTTTAATGCCTGAGTGTAGTATTCCATTATATATATATCACCTCTTCTTTATCCATTCATCTGTTGAGGGACATCTAGGCTCTTTCCATATTTTGGCTATTGTGGACATTGTGGCTATAAACATAAAAAGATCTAAACGGTAGACAAAATGTATATGTAAAAATTGTTTAATTTTATTTCTTTTATAATGTAACCACACTTTCAACTCTGGTTGAAAATTACATTTTATAGATATGGGTGGATTGGGTTTCTTGTAGAAATATTTCAAAGGCTTATGTTTAGTTGAATTGAGTGTGTAGTAGAATTAATTCTTTAAAACACAGGACATGAATAAGTTAAAACTTTGTGAATAGTGTTTTCTGAAAGAAGTCCTGGCTAGTGAATATGCTGCCTGGGGGCATTTCTGAATCAAAAGTTTGAAATAAATGGCAGTCCTTTATCTTTCATTCATTCATTGTCTGCCTACTTTCATCCCAAGATCTTTTTTTTTTAAGATTTTATTTCTTTATTTGAGAGAGAGAGAGAGAGAGATCGTGAACAGGGGGAGGGGCAGAGGGAGAGGGAGAAGCAGACTCCCTGCTAAGCAGGGAACCTGATGTGGGGCAGATCCCAGTACCCTGGGATCATGACCTCAGCTGAAGGCAGATGCTTAACCTACTGAGCCATCCAGGTGCCCTCATCCCATGATCTAAGCATACAGAGCTAAACAAGGAAAACAATGTCCTTGCCAACATTTTTTTATTTGGGGGGAAATAAACTACAAGCAAGTAAAATATAATTAAAGAATATAAGCTCAAAGAGTGGTAAGTAGAATGATAAAAAAATAAACTTGGGTAATATAAAAAATAATAATTGTATAATAAAAGAGATACAGTCAAATCTAGTCATGTTTCCATATTTTATCAATGTGCTTATTACTCCAAAATATTTCAGCAAGAGTGGAAGAGACACCATTCTGAGGTAACTAAACTTATTTCCCTAACAAATAGACCACAATACATTTTTGCCTGGGGTTCAGTTAAAGTGAAAGAAAAAGAACAATCACAGAGTAAATTCATAAATGCAACACTCATCTGTTCCAATTCTACATGGACAGATCGATGAAAGTCCAGTCAGTGGTACTCCAAACTCTCCCTCCTCATCATAACCCTCCCTTTAAAAAATACCTAACAAGAACAGCGAATCAGCAGCAAGTAGCCAGATGCAGAATGGCTTGAGACTGGTTTATCCAAGTCTTTTTTTGTCAACCTATACAATCCAAAAATAATATATCAGAATTAGAAAAATATTTATTGTTTTTGTGACCATAAATGGACCCGGGATCAACTACCCACCCCTGTAATCCTACCTGCCCTTGCTTCCACAGCAGTTTATATGGTCTATATTCCCAAATTCCTATTCCTGTTGCTGGAGTATATATTCTCAATGTCTGGACCTCCATTCCTGAGGATGGATGTGATTGGTGACAGGTAAGATCTTGGTGAGGTATCCCGGTCCATGACATTACTTCACTGCTCATAGGTTTTCCTTAGGCTTATTCTAAGAAAATTAGAAGTGTCTGTTCAGGACTCAGAATATCAGCGAGACAGATAGCTTGCCTTGCCTGCCCAAGGCTCCCACTGTTACAAAGATTCTTTTCTTTTAATTTCTACCCCCAAAAAATCTGTCAATTCCTGACTCACCCTTCCTTTCAAAGACAATTATATCAGAAATAGTTGCCAGATTGTTTCCTCAAAAGGCACAGTGAGTAATTCCTGATATTTAATTATTATAAAAAAGTCATATGTAAAATAGTCACAAAGTAGTGAAAAATATTTCTGATTTAACAAATATTCCTAAGCAAAACATTAAAACATAACCCCAAATAATACCAGCATCTGGAAAATACCCTCATCAGTCTGACACTATCCTTTTATTTTGCTTATATGAAATAATTATGAAAAGCATTATAGGAATACATACACACATGTATTTATACCATAATGAGCTACTTCTTGATCATATATCACTACTCTTGGCCTCCACACTAATATGAGAAAGAGTCAAGATCATTTCAGGTTCGCAAGATGAATTTTTCTTTCTCTCCATCCTCAGACTCATAGCCTCACCTCAACAAAATGACTGACATCATTTGCACAAATGACTGACATCATTTCCAAGAGTGGAAATCAAATCTAAATCTTTGTCTTGTACTGTTCACCATAAGGTGCCCCAAACCCAATTGCATTAACCCCATTTCAGTCTCTAAATTCCATATTTCACCTCATAGTCCACTCCCCATGAATGCCACAAAACTTTCAGCTGTAGCCTCTGGAATTCACACTCCACACCCAGCATAATCCCTAAGCTTTGTTTCTCCTGTTACATTCACATCACCTTGTTGTACTAATTGATATAAAACTTGTTTTTAGTTTCACAAAGATACTGACAAGTGACTCCTAATACAACACCCTTAATTCATGGTTATTCCAATTTTCACATGGCTGAAAATTTCAGTACTTTGATTTCTCCTAGCTTGGAAATTTCATTACCTTAGAATTGCGATGTAATTGTATTATATTTATGTAATTATGTATATTGTCATCATATGTCATTATAATAATATATATCATTATATAAGTGTGTTATAATTATGCAAAAATATAATTATTTTTATAATAATTCCTCTATTTTGTTCTTTGGTCTTCCTCAGTCACATAGTTCCATGGTCATACAATAAATCTCAGCATAAACTAAAACCAGGGTGAGCATCACCCTCTTTTACCATCACCTCCTTTTTCTTAATCACTTTGGATAGCAATCTGATTTCAGCAATTCTTCAACTACCCCAGGATCTAAAATCTATTGTCCCTACTGTTTTGAACTATCTCTCTCCCATTTCCCCCACTTTCTTTCACCATAATGCATATTGCATTATTATTATTATGGCTTTCTTGTGCATTTCTTCAATTTCCTTGTCCTTTCTCCCTCTACCATACTCTCTAAAATCATCACCAACTGGTTAAATCCAACTTACTCTTCATGCTGTATGTGTGAGGTAATATTCTCCCTTTTCCCCTACAGACTTATTATTCTCTTGTTTTCCCTTGATCTGTCCCAGATTAGCTCCTTATGGGCTGCTTCAACTGAACTTCCTACTTTCTGTTTCCTGCTGAGATTAACTCATGGAATGAAATAGAGGGAGGTTGGAGGGTGGGGGAGACATATTTAAGGAACTTATTCTGGCTTGCTTCCTGTCAGGTCATGCGTGTGCAGGGGCTGCCAGTTCTCTAGCTAAGCCTCAGTTCCTACTGAGTGTCTTTTACGCCTTCAGCTTTAGTCCTCTCCATGCTTTTAGTTTATCTCTGAACCATGATTCAGTCATTGGACATCTTCTCCTCTTTCTACGTCTCCTTCTCTGGTGATCTCATCCATTTTCAGTACTTTAAATTCCAATTCTATCTATGATAATGAATGTCAACTTTTGATCTGCCGTATGGACTTCCTTAAATTCCAGAATCCATGTACAATAACCTCTGCAGCCCCTGCACTGGGATGTCTGATAATCTCTCATTGCCTCTCACTGTTCCCCTCACTCATTACTTATAGTCTCAATCTTCTCCTTGTTCATTCCACTTCTTGCAGTCCTTAAGTATGCCAAACTTGTTTCTACCACAGGGGCTTTGAATTTGTTACACCATCTACCTGGAGAACTGTTTCTTAGATATGCACTGGCCCAACCCCACTCTTCAAGTTCATTGCATAAATATCACTTATTCAGGAGGCCTGCTTCCCCACCCTCTAGAAAGCAAAAACATCCCCTCACCCCATGCTCTCCCTGTGTCTCTGATTTTACTCAATTGTTTTCCATAATTCATATCACTACTTAACACACATATTTATTTATCTTTTGTCTACTGCTTTCCCACTGTTATATTTCCAGGTCCTAGCATAGAGTCTGGAATATAATGTGTGCTCAATAAATATTTGCTGAAAGAATTAATGAGAGATGAATAACACAATATAGTCAGATAGATAGATGTTATGTATTCTCTATATAATCATAAAATAATTTTAAGGGTATACTGATGTTCTCTTTTAAATATTATCACAAGACATAGTACCTACAGTGTATGGTGTATTAATACTCATCAGATAGATGCCTTCCAGACTATGATGTTGAGGAATATATCTCTCTTACAAATAGAAGCAAGTTGGTATTTCAGCAACCTTGTACTTTACATGAATTAGAAATGATTTCTTCTCCACATTAAATCTCTCATGTCTTAGTATGTGATTGAATAAACATAGCCCTTTTTATTAAAGACTAGAAAATTACATTCAATATGAATGGCTAAAATGATGATTAAAAAAAAAACCCTATGATTGTCGATGTATAGACTCCAGTACATGTCTAGGCTGTTTTGCATCACCATTTCACTTAAATACCTTTTTTATTTATACTAATATCGTTCATAGATTTTCTACAGTATATAGATATTTGTTTGGATCATAATGCCTTCCTTCATCATATCAATAAATACACATATGAGCGAGGCATATCTTCATTATGGTGTTTCTAAAAGCCTATACAATTTAAAAGACAACTGTATATCTTTAAGATACATTATAATAGAAGCAAAATGTTAGGCAATCTTTCTAGAAAAAAATAGTAATACGTTATAAATGTCATTAATGTACTTACTAAAATTAGAGTTTTAACATACTATTTTATGCAGTATGTATTGCAGAATCCAAAACACTTTTCTGCACCAGCTTACAATGTGCATAGGTTAAATTAGTCAGTTGGGGATGCCTGGGTTGCTCAGTCAGTTAAGCATCCAACTCTTAATTTCGGCTCAGGTCTATATCTCAGGGTCATGAGGTTGAGCCCTGTGTTGGGGCTTAAGATTCTCTCTCTCCCTCTACCTCTGCCCCTCCCCCCCTTAAAATTTGTTACAGGCAAATTACGTGTCAATAAGACAAGAAAACAAGTGAGAATTTTCCTGTTTTACCCCTGGTGCTCTCAAGATTGAAGTGTTACTCTTTACATTGTGTGCAACATACAGTGAATGTCTGGAAGGCATCCAATACTTTAAGGAGTAAACCCTTTTCTATGAGATATCATTATGGGACATTTAAAACATCTTATCATGATTTCTAGGGGATGATATATTAAATCAGAATGTTTTCAAATTCTTGACCCTCAAAATACAATGTCTATAAGAAAAAAAAAAGTTAAAAGACTGATCTCATGAAGACCTGAACTTACTTTATTATAAAACAATTTTTATGAGATGTGTGTGAAATGTTCTTCCCATGAAAAGTGACCTATTATTCTGACAATAAATGAATAAAGAAACCCTGTATAGTCAATTTCCCTTTTTAAAATATACTGTCTAGGGGCGCCTGGGTGGCACAGTGGTTAAGCGTCTGCCTTCGGCTCAGGGCGTGATCCCGGCGTTATGGGATCAAGCCCCACATCAGGCTCCTCCGCTGTGAGCCTGCTTCTTCCTCTCCCACTCCCCCTGCTTGTGTTCCCTCTCTCGCTGGCTATCTCTATCTCTGTCGAATAAATAAATAAAATCTTTTAAAAAATAATAAAAAAATAAAAATAAAATATTTTGTCTAGTATTAAGTGTACCTCAGAGTTTTGTGGTTTTTTTTTTTTTTCCTTTTTTAGGCAACAGCAGGAAGAAATGAAGGCAAACTGTATAAGCATAGTGACTGCTCCGTTATTAAAAGAGTTTTATTCAGGGGCGCCTGGGTGGCTCAGTCGTTGGGTATCTGCCTTCAGCTCAGGGCATGATCCTGGAGTTCTGGGATCGAGGCCCGCATCGGGCTCCTCCGCTGGGAGCCTGCTTCTTCCTCTCTCACTCCCCCTGCTTGTGTTCCCTCTCTCACTGGCTGTCTCTCTCTCTCTGTCAAATAAATAAATAAAATATTTTTAAAAAATAAAAATAAAAGAGTTTTATTCAATATAGATCCACATAATCTCTGCAACCTTTATGATAAAATGTATTCTACTGTACCTAACATGCATATCACTTAACAAAAGTTTAAAAAAAGCACAGCTAAGCATGAGTTGTATTGCATTCCCCCCCCCACATACTTGTTTTTTAATTAGCAGTAGCAAATCCCTTATGATAGTTTTCCTTTTATATCACGATGATGACAATAAACACAACCAAAACATTATGGGGTGCAAAGTGGGTAATATGCCAGGGTCTAGGGTAATTTGAAAATTTACAATATCCCCTAGCAATTCTTACATATTAAGGTGAAGGAAAATATGGAATTATAGAGATTAACAAGTATTTCATTTGTTACATATATGGATTCTAAAATCAGGCCAGGACACTGCTTAAAGTTTTGTTGAAAAAAACATATATTTGTTTAAGTGTAAGGAACCTTGAGAAAGACAAGTAAGTAATTTGTACCAATTTTTTATTCAATTTAACTATACCCATTATATGACTGCCAAAGTGGAAGAAAGGGTTTCAAGTTGTTTTTTTATAGAAAAAATACAAATATGAATTTTTAATTTACTTGCTCATTAAATTAAATGTATGTTTTACTCTTTCATAGTATTATGAATATGATTGTATTTAGAATATGACTGCATTGAATTATTTGTAATCTATTCTTGGGCTGCATGAATTTGTCTTATTAAAGTATCTTTGAGTTTAGTCCAAAACAGCAAAGTCTTACAAAAAACGCATTTCTATGAAGAATAGCTATGGCTATAGTCCTTTAAAAATGTCAAATATAAGTGAAATAGATTATTTTATGCCTGTAGGTGACTTACAGTAGTTATTGAGATTTTTTTAGCATTATCACCCTATACTTTGCATTTATATTTATGTATAGGAAAATTATTTTATTCATTAGTCATTATAACATCCTGGGATACCAGAGGAACTTTGTTTGGTTCAAGAACAGACTTCATTTCATACAGATATTCTATTCATACTCAAATCAGGTTACTCTTGTCTGTTTTGCCACCACATTGGCTAGAAACCATCTCCACTAACAAGCAACTGCATGGATTTAACTTTTGATTTAGAAACATCACCAGCTAATTTTGAAAAATAATGCATTTGTTTGAGTAGGGTGACTTCTTTTGTATGATACATTTAAAATATAAGAAACTTCAAAAAATTTAGGGTGCCTGGGTGGCTCAGTCAGTTAAGCATCTGAAGCTCAGGACATGATCCCAGGGTTCTGAGATTGAGTCTCACATCTGGCTCCCTGCTCAGTGGGGAGTCTGCTTCTCTCTCTCTTTTGTCCTTCCCCCCTGTGTGTGGTATCTCTCTCTTTGTCTCTTTCTCTCTCTCTCAAATAAATAAATAAAATCTTTAACAAAGAAAAAATTTCAAAAAAATTTCTCTGATGACAGTACATCATTACTTTTGAGAAATTAAGCACAAAAAAGAACTTATAAACAAATGAGTGTATTTATGCACACCTGTATCTTTTTCTATTTTCATTATATCTGACAAACACAAAAGGAATTATTCACTCAAGCTAAAAACTTAAAGGCATTTATAGTATGAACTTTACAGTAATAGAAATAATGGCATTTTGTCAAATATGCTTCTTGCCTTGTACTTCATTTATTCCTTACATTATTTTACATATACATTCTCTTAGGAAATATGGACAGTAAATATCACTCAATTTGACAGGTAGGGATTGTTTTTCACTGAGATGCAAGAAAATTGTCATTGATAGTAATTAGAAAAGAGTTTGCCAATTTATATAAACCAAATAATGTATTTAAATGCTTAGTATATTGCTTAACACGCATGGTGCACTAGTTATTTTAAAATATTATTTCAAGCTATAATTCGTTAAGATGTATCCTAAGTAATTGCTATTTTTAAAAATTTCTTATTTAAATGTGGATGAATATCAAAAATATTCATATAAATAGGACTTTTTGGGGGTCTATCTATTGTAACTTTATATGTGTTATAATTTGTAGCATATCTGCTCTATAGAACCTGCCACTATTCCTGTTTTAGTCATCTGGATATCTTCTTATTACCTTTGAATTTTACAACATTTGACTCTACGACATAATTCAGCCTATGGTTAACTGCAGTTGGCTCACAAGTCACATCTACTTTTGGAAGCAAAAGTCACTTGGCATGAAAATGTAATACCAGAAAGAGTTAATTTGCCTTCCTGTGCCTGGTTACTTCTTACTGGGAACATGACTGGGACTCTGCACTGGAAAAGAGTACCAAATAAATATTAAATCACTCAATCTATTGATGAATCAAAACCAACAAGGAATGTTGGCTTTATCTTCTTAGAAATTGGATTACAGAATTTATTTCAGAGCCTAAGCAGAGTATGTCACAACAGCCCTAGCAAACAATATTCTGAGAAAAGACTGTAACAATGACAAAGCGCAAATGTATTATCACCCAATCAGTGCAGGGAAAATCACATTTTTAATTTTCCTAGTGGTACAAATATCTGGCATAGGAAAGTCAGCAAATGTTTTCAATGTCAGATGAAAGATATTTGAGTATCTTAGATATTAGAGTATTTTAGTTTTCTACCAATTATTTTGCTTTCTGACAGCATATAGTTTGTTTACAACTGCAAAGTGTATCAAAAATATTATATTAGAGATAAATAATACCATCAGAGTTAAAGGAGTGTTACTTCTTTGATCAGTGTTTCAGGTTACTACCTAAATGTTGCATTTGTAAATCTCTGAAAGAACACCTATAAAGTTTGGCTGAAACAATACCTAGATTTATAACTCATCATATTTTACCTACTTTTAACTACAAGAAAGCTGACTTTTCCCTACAGAACTTGAATTCAATTTCATCCAACAGAAGAAAAAAGGGGTTCTGGAAAATTCAGTGTCATGCTAATTAACTAATGAACTAGATTCATTAATTGGTTTTTACCTTTGGAGTACATGAGGGATCCATTGATACAGCTAACCACTTTAAATTTGCAGTGGCATAAAATGAATTTCAAAAGTGTCTACCAAAGAGTAGAGCAACAGGGGCTAAAGAGACATTAAAGTTGTGATACCTTAATAGATCAAGTTCATGTAGAAGAGACTTCTTTATATGCAATCAGGCCAATTAAGAGGAGGGGGAAAAAGTGTGTGTGTGTGTGTGTGTGTGTGTGTGTGTACATGTACATACAACCTAAGGGAAACAGACACTTGTTTGGGAGCACTTAAATATTTAAGTGGAATACATGTAAGTAGTGGGAGGAAATACCTTTCAATCACTCCAGATAAAATAAATTAAAATGATGATGTACATCAGTGATATCTGATCAAGTCTTCAGTAATTCATACTGTAACACCTCCAACTCAATTATATGTAGATGAGCTGTTCCTGAAAAATAATTACACTACAACTAATCCTTCTAATCAGAGCTGACAGGAAAAGCATTAATGTTGATCTTGCCCAACATAGTCATTTTGCAGATGAAAACACTAAGACTAAAACAGTTAAGTACCTTCCAAAAAAAAAAAAAAAGGTGATCAAGCAATTGAAGGAGAAAATTTGAATTTAAGCCTATGTCTTTCAATTCCAAGGTCTAATTATTAATGGATAGAATGCATGCTTACTAAGCATCAGTTAAGTGTTGGTCACTGTAGTGAGCTTTGGAGAACTAGTTGTGAAGCGGATGTCCATGTTCTCCTACATCACTATGCTTCATCTAGTTTACCTCATCATGTAGGGAGGGAAGCAGGAACTCAAGATATGCTTCAGTAAGTTACAGCATTAATGGGAGAACAGCAAGTTTTCAGATCAACTAAGAGCAATATCTGGCCTAGTCTCAAATAGAAATACAGAGTGTTTTAGGGCAGATTGTGTGGACAAGGTGATGTAAATTGAAACCTGAAGTTTGGCATTAGCCGGGAAAAGCAAGGAGAACATGTTTTCCTGGCATGTATACCATCCTGGGTGTAAGAGATAACACAAAGTTTGAAGAATTTAAGAGTTCAGCTTATTAACTCTCCTTCTTTGTCTCCTTAGCTTTTTCTGCTACAGGCTTTGCAAATCCAAGATTGAGATGAAATACAGAGGAGAGAGGGGGAGATAAGAGGAAAGATAACTGGCAAAAAGACCTTCACATGCAGACTTCTAGCACAGATGGCACATTCCTGGTCAGCTCTTTATAATTACTTTTCAAGAGTTGACTTCTTCTGGATCTTCATTTCTGATTTGCCAATCTTTAGCATTTTTCAAAAAGGGGAGAGGTACTTAATCCTGAGTACACCAGGTTTAATAAAATAGACCAAGTTTTTCAGAAGTTTCTGCAGAAGACCTGCCCACTTGGAAAAACTTGAGTGGGGACACTCCCTTGCCTACTCCTTACAGAAGGGAAAAATGAACCAAACAAATTCCCATCACTGACTTCTCTGCCCAGTGCAAAAGATTCTATTTATAAACTCTCTTATATATTCAAATTGGATGATAAGAAATGATTTTGTTGTCCCTCAATATGTTAAACACGAAGTTATTATATAGCCCAGAAATTTTATGTACTCAAAAGGTAGAAGGCATATGTCCATCCATACAAAAACATGTAAATGAATGTTCATAGAAAAATTCATAATAGTCAAAAGGCAGAAACAACCCAAGGGCCAATGAATGACGAATGGATAAGCAAACTGTGGCATGTCTATGCAATGGGATATTATTTGGCAATAAAAAGGAATGAAGTACAGGTACATACCACAGTGCGAATGAATCTTGAAAACATTGTGTTAAGTGAAAACAGGATACCATATATTGTATGGTTCTTGAATTTATGTGAAATGTCAAAAATAAGTAAATCTATAAAGACAGTAGATAGGGTAGTGTTTGCATAGGACTGGAAGTGGGTGGATGAGGACTGACTGCCAATGGGCATGGTATTTCTTTTGGGGTGATGAAAATGTTCTAAAATTAGATTGTAGTGAATCCTGCACTTTGTTTAAGATTAGCCTATGGGGTTACTTTATACCAGTTGTTCTCAGTTTTGAGAACAAATCCCAAGATAAAATATTTATGTTAACATACATATACAATTTTACTCTGTCTTTAGTCACAAATAACTAAAGATGGTTTATAAGAACACATATAATACAAACAGAAAAGTAGATGTTTAATGGAATCACGGTCAAATATAAAATTAGAAAAGTCATAGGTCAGGAAAGAGAATAATTTTCAGGAATGCAAGCCATAAAGTTTGTATAAAATTTCAAAACCCTAACTATATATTAGTTATAAAAAGTGTCTTAAGCATCTTAGCCACCAAAACAAGTAGGAAAATATCAGTTAAAAGATTAAGCTTGTAGGGGCGCCTGGGTGGCACAGCGGTTGAGTGTCTGCCTTCGGCTCAGGGCGTGATCCCGGCGTTATGGGATCGAGCCCCACATCAGGCTCCTCCGCTATGAGCCTGCTTCTTCCTCTCCCACTCCCCCTGCTTGTGTTCCCTCTCTCGCTGGCTGTCTCTATCTCTGTCAAATAAATAAATAAAATCTTTTTTTTTTTTTTAAAGATTAAGCTTGTAAAGATTAAAACAAACCAAATTTTCAAGCTATGCCGGGCTTTTTTCCAATACACACAATTGAGAAATTTTTCTCCCAAGGGACATAAGAGGATGCTACAAGATGCAGACTAATGCAACCTTAACTTCATTACAACAATAAGTACAATTTTTAAAAAGTTATATTGCTCTTTGTTTATAAAAGCCCTTAATGTTAGGTAAAGGTATACTCTAGAGCTCATTACAAGAAATGAGCCCAAATAAAGAAACTAAATGATGTGTTTCCAGTATTCTGTTCTCTCATTATCTGACTTGGTCCATGGTTTCGAGTTTCAATTGTCTTGGTAAAAATAGAAGCATGACATCCAAATTAGTTAAACTCATATGCCATATTATTTAAGGGGGCTTTCCATTGAATAGCTGAAAATTTCAAAATCATGCCCCTTGAAAAGAATGTATTTTGTGTTGCCTTTCATGGAAGGGCTCTTTGGATTGCTAATTAATAAAATACAGTAGTATAAATATAAGAAACCCTAAATACATCAACCGGGGTCCCAACAAAAGACCAATTTCACACTCATTTTGGGAAATTTGTAGAAATTTTACTAAGGAACCACTGATATAATCCTGGGAGTGTAGGAAAACCACAAGAAACAGTTCAGTATTCTGGGAGCTAGAAATAGTAGGGTTCTTTCTACTTGTAGTTCCTGAGAAAACAAAGACAGGAAGCAATTATCACAACCCAGACAGAGGAAGGGAGAGGAGGAAAGGCTGGTTTGAAGGAGTTGTGACCTCAGGTCAAGGGAAACTACCAGTTGAGATAATTCCACAATGAGAGAGTCAGGGAAATAAGAACCCAGGCTCTCATCTTCTCCCATGCATTGGTTCCCTGCCTGCATGGTTATACCCAAGCAGAAGCCGGAACACAGGAAAGCCCATTGGTATTTTGGAACCCCTATAGTTCAACCTGCTGGGCACTGATCAGGGTAGAAAATAATGGTGAATGGATCAGGAAGGGCAACACTGAAAATACGCATCCAAAAGGAGGAATACCTAACATATTAGAAATGTCACCCCTGTTACCAAACTCAACTTTAATTGTGGGCTTATTTTTATTTACAGTCTCTATTGTATTTCCTTGAGAAATGTGGTATTTTGCACCACCCAAAGACTAACCTTTGAGTAATCAATTTTACTATAGATATTTTTTAAAAGAGTGAAAGGATCAGTAACTAAGGTGATTGATTGTTGTCAACAATTGAGCAGCATTGTTGCCAGAAAACTGTTGATAGACTCTAGATGAGAAAATATTGGTTGAAATCTTTAGTTTTTAAGTGGCAATAGGACTTGTAAAGTCATTCCAGCATTGTACTACCAATATCCTCCTACCAACTCCCCTAATCTATTTTAACCAAATTACTCTGAGTGAGGCTTGGCGAGGTCAGAAGCAGATCAAGAAAGAGGAACTGGAAAGAATATTACAGTTTGTTACAGTTCTTTTAGTGAGAACACAGCATGCCACTTGGTCACTTGGGGGAAGCACTTGGGTTAGTCATGAGGCAGAAGGAGAAAGGAAAATTGTGGCCAAGAGCACTTACTGTGGTTTCCATGGGAAAAAATGCTTAGGATTAGCTAGTTATAATTTCTGGGGCACAGGGGCTGTCCTAGATTATCTGATATTTACCCTGGGGGAGATTAGAAGAGTTGTATGAGTGTGAAGGCCTGCTAAAGGAGGCGATCAGGTGTGAACTAATTCAGCTATTCAAGAAGGGGAACTGACTGGCCTCTAGCCAGTATCTCAGAACTGGTCAAGATGAGATTTTTAAAAAATTATATTGCATCTACCCCCCCCTTTTTTTTGTTTGTTTTTTAAAGATTTTATTTATTTGTTTGTTTATTTATTTATTTATTTATTCATTCATTCATTCATTTATTTATTTATTTATTTATCAGAGAGAGAGAGAACACAAGCAGGGGGACCAGCAGGCAGAAGGAGAAGCAGGCTCCCTGCTGAGCAAGGAGCTCAATGCCTGACTCAATTCCAGGACCCTGTGATCATGACCTGAGCCGAAGGCAGATGCTTAACCGACTGAGCCACCCAGGCATCCCTATTTAAAAGTAAGAGGAAAAAGGAGGAGAAAATTTACAGCTTCAATAGTGAGACAGTCATGTTACCTCACCTTTTCTACCACATAAATTTACATTAGGGACATTTTATTGTAAGGCAACTTTATTTATTGCTTTTATTATAATGTAATTTTTTATTTCACATATTTATATAAATTGATCACCAAAAATGTGTCCTTTTGATTGATACACCAAAATTATGTCTCCAATCTCATATTCCAACATCTTGTTAGAGCTAAAGACTACAATATGGTAGAAATAATATTATTTTTAAGTGTTGAATTAAAATAAACATTTTATCACCAGAAATAACAATAATGATAGTATTAGTTGACTGATTACTGTGGGTCTGGCACTGAGCTAAATGTTTTATGTATGTTGCTTATGATCTCACAGGAACCATTTGAGGTACATATGATATTCTCCATTTTATAGATCAGAAAGCTAGGGCATAAAATATTACATTGCACAAAATCATTGAATTACAAACAGCAGTAAGATTTGAATGATATCTTCTGCCTTAAGTACTCACACCCCTATGTTAGTATTAAGGAATTATTTACGTTGCTTTATAATCCCAAAAGTATAGATATATTTTCTTGGGTTTGCAGTTAATATGAATATAAGAAATAGTAAGGAAGAAATTATGACTAATTATGTATTTTATGGATATATTGAGCCAAAGAAGCAAGGATTATTTTCCTCAGAAAACTATCTGCTTCTCAGTTGGTTTACAAAGGCTTGGGCAGAGCAGACAACCACTGTTAAAAGCTTTTAAGCATTCTAAGATATTATTTAAATAATATATCATTTATATTGTTACATCTTCTGTGACTTTTAAGAAAATGATGGCAACCAAAATATCCAAGAGAAAAAAATATATGCATATATATGGTGTCTTCTCTAAAATGATGACAATTTAATGAAATTAGAAAAATACATAAGCTAGAGATTTGTATAAAAGCAGTGTACTATCATTCCTCATTGGTTATAGTTATTTCACTTAAATATTCTAATTCATTTTCTAAATATTTTACAATGGATATGAATTTTTCAAAGCATTTTGTATTTGTACTTGCTTGGAAAGATCTTAGTCATTATTTTAATTTTTTTCATGATGCAACACACTAAATCTTATCTGGTGGTGGGCAGATGTTTTTTTAAAAAAATCCATGTGTACATAATTTACAACTAAGGGGTTATTTAAATACTTCACGAGTGTGATACTCTAAGTCTGGCATGGACTGGATTTTGAAATACAAGGCTGCACCTGGAAATGATACAGTAGATGCCAAGATAATTTTGAGGAAGTAAATCATGACAAGTCGTATACTTTCCTACCATCTCTTGTTTCTGTGGTGCCTTTATCTAATGTGATATAAAGGTCCCTTCAACTTCTGTTCTACTTCTAACTGTTCTCTGTTCTGATTAATGGCATATTTGGAAAAACTACTGACTCCGGAAGGGAGGAGGAAGTGCCACTCTGTATAAAGTATGCAATCATTTTTGTACAAGTGGGAACATTTTACTGTCTTCACCATGGGTTTTAAGGGTGTGAATACTGAAGACATTTCTGTAATATATGTGTTTCTTAACAGCATCTCTCTTTAACCATAGTGAACAATTTTCCTTCACCTGACTGAGGGAAATTAGTTTATGAAGGATATGAATGACTTCTTACACAAACCAAGAAGGACAGAGAGGAGGTAACTAGCAGTTCGTAAAAGAAAATGAAGCAGCTTGGAGGACAGTTTGAGTGATGTATATATGAGAATGACCACTTTCTGCATCCTTCGACAAATATTTAAAAGGCTTACTGTCTGTGTTTTGTATTAATGGCTATCTAATGAAATTCAAATGATTCAAATACTTAATGATTTGTGACTATTTTGCCTTGTTTATAAGGTACTTCTGCATAAAGTATCCCAATTAGTCCTCGTAAATATTCTAGGCACCCCCTATGTTTTATAAGCAAAGATGTTTAAGTCACTAGGTAAATATCCATAAGCTATGTCCAGTGTTTCATATGGTGGGTTGAAGATTTCCTTCCCTGCCCTCTTCTCATTTTAAAACACTCAATGGAATAAACTATAAGTGGATATGAATCACAGTACCAATCCCTGAATATCATAACCTTTCAAAAATATCTCTTCTATTTGTGACAAATCAGAATTAATGAGCATGAAAATAAAATGCCTGAGGCTGAAGGCTCTTGGAGGATACATGGACCTTCACTGCCTGATTTTGTAAAGATTCTTTCTGTTCTTTGGTCCAACAGTAGCAGAGCTGTTCTTTAATGGGTTGGTAGCATTTGTTATGTGTGGAGGGGGTAGGTGAGGTCACATATTACACACTCCATTTGTTCAAGATCTCAAGTAGTCCTTGTTTTAACACTTGATATGGCATGCTCTAGCAGAGCATGAGACACAGAGCAGAGACAGAGCTTCTTTCCAATGGATAAAGGCATAGTTGCTGAAATATATTGTTGATGAAAAATAATGCTTTCTTCAAGTGCATATACATGGGTGAATAAAAATAATTTCAGATTATTGCACTTCTAAGAAAGTTGTGAAACTGATTATTCCAGATTTCTAATTGTTGCCCTTATATAGAAGTTTATCCATTTTAATTTGTATTTTATTACTTATCTAATGCTTTTACAAGTATTTTCAGTTTTTCTTCTGAAGTTCAGAAGAATTCTCTGTATTTATGTTGTATTGCCTGAATATTCTCATGCTTCCCATTTGATCTGTAATTAAGTTAAGCAGGCCATGTAGTATGCAGCACTGCTTTCTAAATGGGTATGTGTATTTATCTCTACATTTCTTTCCAGTATGTTTAATTCGTTTACCTGTCACCAATGAATTGTGTCAACCTTCTGGTAGATAATGACATCTTCAAATGAGCAAGTAATGAAACACATACACCCACCCACATGCTCAGACACACAGGAGATACACAGATTGATAGATAGATAAATTGATCTAGACTTTGGAGATCACCACTTGATACAATATATATTCTCCTTTATATTACCCATTTTCTCATGATTAACTTTTTATTTTATTTGTTTATTTATTAGGATAGTCATGTTCATGGGTGCCTAGTAATACACGTGTTTTACTTTTATAAATAATGAAATTTTTACCTAATGTTCAATTTTCTTCATACCTTTTCAGCCAAAACCAATATTTCTGAGTCAAGTGATTAAAAAGTGTGATATATTTGATCCATCAGTTTTCCAAGTCACATTGATATGTTTTCTGGCAAATATATCATTGCTCTCCAGGCACATTGCACATACTTTGAATTTAACTTAACCCCTTGATAACGCTGAATAGCAATATCTTAATGTTTTTCCAATATGATAATCAACAAATATGCTTACATTTTTATTTTTAATGAATAATTTGCTGATAAAGTTGACCATATATTTTGAAGTAGTCATGCTTTAAGTCTTACATTATATAAAATGTTTTATAAGTGTACTATTTAACTTAAAGCATTTTTAAGGTAAATCATAAGTTCAGTTACACAAAGAGAAATTCAGTGAGATGAGTATTCACAATTAATATTTATATCTGTTTTCTAAGAATCCATATCAAACATAGAATATATTCCTTCAGCTCGCAACATGTTCTTATCATGTTTGTAGAAGATCAAGAAAGAGAATAACTGAAATATGCAGTTATCTAGCATCTTAAAATAATTTATGGGGCCTTCTAATGCTTTGGTAGTGGAAAGTATCAGAGGTAGAAATTCGATTTATATGAGATGATAATTTTTAAGTGAAAATGACTGCCAGTTGTACATTTTTGCATTTTAACATTTTATTAATATTTTCAATACCAGTATTTGCTCTGTCCTCTTCATCTTCTGAGTTATCACAGGTTTTAAACACTTACATGTCTGAAGACTTTTGTGATCCACTTGCTCCGTGAATGGAAGCTTGAAAAACTTGCTGCCCTGACCACCCAATCTTCCTTCAAATTTCTTAGCAACAGCCGTTCTTGTAACTCCAGTATTTGATAGGAGAAATATTCAGATTGCTCTGTTCCTACAAGACAACACTGGTCACTTTCAGAAAAAAAATGGTGAGTATAACTGAGAAAAAAGGTATGTATTGTTTTATTATTTATGTGTAAGATTACAAAAAAGGTTTCTCTGCAAAAAAATGGTAACTCTGTAGTCCTTAATATTTATGCACTTTAAGCATGGATTTTTAATTATTTCCTTTTGTAACGCCTTTAATTCACATTTTAAAAGTTTTTGGAAGAAAAGAGGCAAAAATAACTAATAATCTTATTTTAGAAATTACAGTGGAATTTGATGGCATGTCAGATGTAATCATTTTAATCCCCCTATAAGATGTATTAAATACTGGTGTATGATAATGACATTAAAGGACATAACGTGAAATTCCTATTTTTGTAGTATTAATTGTTCAGAGAATATCTATACCTAGTATATTATGCTTTTTAAAATAAACTGTGAGTTTATGTTATGCATGTGTACTTTTTTAGAGACTTGTCTTTAGGGAAAGTGGAATTTCAATCACACAGTGTGAGATCTTTGCAAACAGCTGCTTTTAAAGGCAATCAAGAAACTTATATGATATCATGGTGTTAATCAGTAATCAACTTTTGACATAGAGCACTAATTATTTGTTTTATAAAAGAAATTTGTGGGAACATACACATCAACAATTTTAATAGTTAAATAATAATTAGCTGTTATAACTCTTGCTGATCGAATGGTAATCACAATGTATGAGTCCTCAAATTCTGATTTTCTTAGCAAAATGAAATTCATATTTTCTCTGTCGTAGAAATGGATATATTCAGTCTTGGATCAATAAAGTGGTATCTTATTTACCCACTGCAACAGCCTCTGTTCATAAAACATCACAGTCGTATCTTTCTTCTCACATATTCTTCTGAAATGTGAACTTGTCTTGCTCCTATCAAGAAGTAGAGTAGGGTATGTCACTCACTGAATCTGAAACAATAAAATATTACAGATGTAATGATGTTGGACCAGTAGTGAGCACAGTTTTTAAATGGCCTAGCAGTTTACATTTTCCAGAAACCCTGTAGGAAGTGCAATTACCCTGAGACAAACATCCCATTAGGGGAAAAAAAAAATGAACAAAAGAGAGAAAGCCCAAGCCTTAGAAATGAGGTGAAATACAGACAGGGAGAGAAAAACACTTAAGATGTGTAAGAAAGGGACCCACCAATTCCAGGCCCTCCATTTTCTGCCAACTGGACATGAACCATGAACTGGGCCCTTCCACAAAGTCATGAACAAATGAAATTTTTAATTTTTTTTTATTTTTGTAAAGATTTTATTTATTTATTTATTTATTTATTTATTTATTTATTTGAGAGAAAGAGAGTGAGTGTGTAAGGAGGGGGAGTGGCAGACAGAGAGGGAGAAGCAGGCTCCCTGCTGAGCAGGGAGCCCAATGCAGGGCTCCATCCCCAGGAACCTCGCATCATGACCTGAGCCAAAGGCAGATGCTTAACCAACTGAGCATCCCAGGCCACCCCTGACATTTTTTATTTTAAACCGCTAAACTTCGGCTTCTTAGTTATGAAGATTTCTAAAACATCCGTGCTGTCATGGAAGAAATGTAAAAACATAATGAAAATATAGGTGATTGAATTCTATTAATAATAGGGAGTAGTAGATCAACAATTAAATTTAGACTGTGTAATGTATTTCAGTGACTTCTTGACTACTTAATACATTTTTCCTTTCAGGAAGTGTCCTTTCTCAACTGATGGTGTCAACATTGTCATTGTCCTGCAGTACTTTTCCTACTAAATGACCCTAGATAGTCAATAATACCCAACTCCACTCCTGATACAGTGATTGTATTAAAGGCTATACAAAGCTAGATAATAAGAATCCTTTTTATGAGATCATTACTAATTCTAGGAACGAGGGAAGTTCTTTTTTTAAAATGGATATGACTGAGAACCAGGTGATCCTTGGGCTGCCAGTGGATATTAAGGCCAACCTGTGAAAAAAGCCTGCCTAAGAATTAACTTTAAAAATACATAAATCAAAGTGAGTCAAAATGAACAGAAAAGAATAGACAAGATAAACAACTGATGACATCTTTTGAACCCCAGGGCCCAGTCATGTCCTAAGCAAGAGCTTTCCCTTTCATTTCACAGAATTGTGAGCAGCAAGATATGTTTCCTCTTGAACTAGTTAGAATTGATTTTCTATTACTGAAACCCCACATCCTGACTAAACAAATATATGGAATGTTGTGTGAACTGTGGAGATGGAGAGGAATCATACCAGAGATCCTGCCCATCATGAATTTATTATGGGTTAAATTTAGATTGGATATTTCCTCAACATTCATTTAAAAACAATTGTTAAACATTCATTATGTGCAAAAATGTGTACTAGACATATAGAAGTAAACATACATGTCTACACATGTTCTCAAGGAACTAATACTAAGCTAAGACTTCTTATACTATTAGGTAATAGAAAAGTTATGGGTTCCAAGAAATGAGAATTTTGGAATAAAAGCCATTTATTACCAAGAGTTCTCATGGGAGCATATAGTTGTTAAACACTGGAAAAAAAAATTAGAAGAACCCTTTTTCTTCACCCTTTTCTTATGTCTAGTCCATTTTTCCCCCTTTTATCTGCTGACCTCATAGGGCGCAAATCTAAAGAGATTAATGTGTCCACACAACACCGAAGTTGTTTGAGTGCATACAGCAGTATTATAGGAAAAAAAATTTCCAAAATATTATTTCCAAATAGTTCTTTAGCTTGGACCAGAGGACTTACATAGATGACAGTATCAAACCCGTATGAGAGTGTGATTTCACTTCCACCATCACATCCAGCAGAATGATGCTCCGGTGTAAGACACCTCCGTCATGGAGTGAGCCTATGTTATTATCTCTTCCACTGTTTAGTTTCTTATGTACTTAGCAATACATAGTTTCCCCAGCTGAGTCGATTTCCTCTCAATACCTTAGATATTTCATTAATGTTCTTTTCTTGAAGAAATATTACTCTGCACCCTGAGCCTTTTGACTTGCTCTAGTCTGAGACCGATGTCCCTTCCAAGCTTACCGCATATCTGGTATGTTAGGAATGCAATTAATAAAAGCTACAATAATAATAACACATATAGTAATTAGTATTTTTAGGCATTTCACTAAGTGTTTTACCTTTAATAATTCACTTATGTTTATTTTTAAAAGTTTTACACATGAAACTTTGAGGTAAATAAGGAAAAACTGATTTGCCCAAGGTCGTGGAACTAACAGGTGACAAGGGTGGGATTGTAACAAAGCAGTCTGTCTCCAGAGTCCTTGGAAGGTCTGAAAATGATTTTTAATGATAGTTTCAGAAGGTATAAAATTTTATTGAAAATTGTTGGTTTGTCATTTCCCTTCTTTCTATCTCTTTGAAGAATCTGATTGATGAATCTGCAGCCCATGTCACGTTGGCAGCTGGAGCTTCTTCCAATCAACATAATCTCTCCTATAATCTGTTTCATTGACTAGCTGAACTCTGTAAATATATCTTTTGTTAAATATCTTCATCAGGTCAATTGCCTCACTCCCATTGGGAATGCAGTCCAGCAAATCTCTGGCTATCAGCTCGTGCATCCAGTCCCGCTGTTTTATACAGGATTGATTGGTTTTCCCTGTCAGGATGCACCTTTTTTATTGTGTAACAATATTTGAGAGTCTTATCTGAGATTTGCTACTGGGTATGTCCCCCCAGCGATTCTTCAAGTAATATTCATTACATTTTACTCCATTTTTCAGCCCTTGCTCATAAATAGTGATTCAAAATTACAGATGTCTAAAAGCTTCTATCAGTACTTTTTGTTCTGATATTTCTCTACAACCAAGCTGATTGCATATTCCCTTTCTCTTTGTACTTTTATGTTTCTCTCCATCCATTCATGTATTCACTAAAATAACTTCTCTGTATCTTATTCTTAAATTTGAGTCTACAGTGACCACTTATATTTTGAGATCCAGATTCATATTTCCAAACTATATCCACATCAAGAAAGTAAACAATCACACAAACAAACATACCCAAAAGCAACTTATCCTCATAATTTCTATCCTTAAGAATGTGCTATCTGCACGTATTCCTGTATTCAATACAGTTATTCTGGATGCAAGCTTGTCATTGCTTCTCTTCCGCCTCATTTTCACTTACATTCAATTAGTAACAAATCATATTGCTTCTATCTCAGCAGTGTTTCTAAATCCCTTTATTTCAATTGCAGTTAACTCTTTTATTTCATAATAGATTATCTCCCTCCTACCCCATGTATCCTATCCCACCCTACACAATGTGCTGGTTATTCTGCAAAGGAAGATTTTGAACATTCTCAAAGATATTTTACTTCTCCTGGTTCAGATAATAAATTGTCATTTTATTTTGAAAACTATGTAATTTATAGATAAAATTATTTTAGAATTATATTTTACATATATAATTACAATATATTATATAATATATATACTAACATAAGTAGTGAGATATATAGACTTTTAGACATGTCTTTCATTTTTCCTCCCTTAAGCTCTTCCCATAATTTTATAAATGAATTTAGATTTCTGGGAAAAGAGAGTATTCTAACTATTGTTAAATAAAAATTTAAGTACCTCATAAGTCAACTCTCAACATTAATTAGCAGTCATCAACAGGGAACTTAATCTTTTCTCTTCCAGAGATATATTCATACTTTTTTCTTATACATTCTATATTTTATTTCAAAATAGAAATCTGAAATACAAAAGTACAAATATGATCTTTAGATAAATTAACAAGTTTATTCATTAAATGTTTAACAAATTTTATGAAAATTACAAAAAATTTATGAAAGTTATAAATTGGTCATTATTTTCTATTAAGGGGGACTGTAAGGAAAAATTGCAGAAGAAAATATACATCCAGGTGCATCCCATCTGACTCTAGTTAAGCAGAATGAAGAGTATAAAATCTATTTCAAAATTAACTGAAATCATCATGAATTCCATATCCTTCAAAATTTGATTTTTCAAGGACAAAAGTAAAATAAAAATGTCTATAAAATAAGATTTCCTGAATTCTTAATTTCTCTTTCTGCTGCTTCACTACTGGTATATAGAAATGTCACAGATTTCTGTACATTATTTTGTATCCTGTGACTTTACTGAATTCGTGTCTCAGTTTTAGCAGGTTTTTTTTGGTGGAGTCTTTTGGATTTTCTATATAGAGTATCATGTCATCTGCAAATAGTACAAGTTTTACTCCTTCTTGCTGATTTGGAGGCCTTGTATTTCTTTTTGTTGTCTGATTGCTGTGGCTAGGACTCCCAGCACTATGTTAAATAATGGTGGTCAATTACAGTTTGTTCTTTTAAATTTATGCTTAAAATTAAACAAAAATGGGGCATCTGGTTGGCTCAGCCATTAAGCATCTGCCTTCAGCTCGGATGATGATCCCAGGGTCCTGGTATCCAGCCCCGCATCGGGCTCCCTGCTCGGCAGGAGGCCTGCTTCTCCCTCTCCCATTCCCCTTGTTTGTGTTCCCTCTCTCGCTGTCTTTCTTTGTCAAATAAATAAATAAAATCTAAAAAAAAAAATTAAACAAAAACTATATTGTTAGAATCTACAGTTTAATGTTATAGAATCTTAGTAACATTTGGCTCAACTAATTATTTGTTAAAGTTTAACAAAATACAAAAGTGCTATGAAATATAAAACACTGTTTTTTACTATGTTGATTATAGACTTTATTTTACATGTACCTAATATCCATGCTTAAGTAAAAATTCAATAGTATATTTAATATACTTTTATATATATATAGTATATATAGTATATTTAATATAATTTTATATATATTTAATATATAACGTTAAAATATTATATGTCCATATTTTGTTATTTGTGTTTTGTTTTCTAATTAGTTAGTAAGTCTTTTATTAATGTGGGCAACAGCATTTACTGTGGAGACTGAAGAGTGAACTGCACCTATGTTAAATGAGGGAGAACATCCTTTGTCTCCAACTGAGGTACCCTTTGATAAGGACTTAGTTTCAGTTTAAATGAAGTAATGAGGTGGGAGGATACAGATGTTATATATGAGCAATAGCTCTTGAGGCCATATATAAGAAAAAATTATTACTACTATACTTCTCAAAAGATTTTCTCTGATTTACATTGTTTTAGAAAGACCTCAAGTGAATAAGTTTTATATCCTTACACTTTTTATATGTATCTTGGATTATATTTAATGCTAATGTATGTTTACTTTCAGCCACGTTGGCTCTTTTATGTGGAGCAATGTCGAATTATTTTTATCTACTTATACTTTATAAACCTCAAAATATTTAATACACAGGTAAGTCTAATACATAATGTTACTGGAATTTCAAAATTCGTGACTTCTTAAGCAGGAGAAACTAAAAAAGAAAAGTTTCTTCCTTTTTTTTAATCTATAGCTTAAAGTATTATCTATTGCTGCCATAATTACTAAAATTCTTTGAACCGAATCTCTGTTTTTCCCTTCCTCTTCTCTTATCTCTATCCCCAAAGCCGTTTGATTAAAATTTCAAGTCTCTTAACAGCACTCCTTCTTTCTGAATAATGCCCACATGCTTATAGGCATTCCTATGGGATTTTGTTCAATTAAAAATATCATATGAGATACAGCAAATTCAGAAATAATATTCAGAACATTTATTCCTAATTATCAGAAAATGTTCTAAACAAAGCACATTTGTACTTGGGACAAACCGAAATCTAGTATGTTGAAGTTATATGAGACATAGTAGGCATTCATTAAGGGGTCATATAATATTTAAAATTGATATTTCAGATTTACTTTAAAACTATTTAGCTTTTAGCGGGCTGATCTAGTTATGCTACATAAATAGAGTCACGGTGCATAAGGAATAGAAGCTGATGTGGAAAATGATTATTAATAGAATGTCTTAGATGATGTCTTATTAAAATGGTGACCTTGAAATCGAGATTTGAGAACTTAAAATTCTTTTGTGTGGGAAAGTATACCAAAACTGAAATAATTAACTTAGATTGGAGTCAATGAGTATAGGCTTTTTTTTTTTTTTCTTTAAGTTTGGGGTGGAAAATATATGACTATAAAGAATTTATGTAGCCTGTTCTAACCTGACCCTGAGGACTGTCCTTTAACAATTAATTGTAGTCTTTTCTTCTAATTGAGATTTAG
This sequence comes from Ursus arctos, assembly GCF_023065955.2. NCBI lineage: Eukaryota > Metazoa > Chordata > Mammalia > Carnivora > Ursidae > Ursus > Ursus arctos. The sequence goes on from NW_026622764.1 coordinate 20,811,895, forward strand.
TTTGACTTTATTCTAATAAAAAAATTCAATAGTATATTTAATATACTTTTATATATATATAGTATATATATACTGTTGTGCATCATTTTAAATGCTGCAGTGAACACACACATTTTCCAATTTCAAATGACTCCAATTGATGCATTGCCATGAATGTACCTTGATGCCCTGTTTCAATACTTTACAGAGGTTCAGGTTAGCTCCTCATTAAAGTTTGAAGAAAGAGAATTAAAAAATTAATCGTGGATTAATGCATCTTTTAAGTATTAACTCCATATTTCTTTTTTTATAGTAATTTTTTTATGTTATGTTAGTCACCATACAGTACATCCTTAGTTTTTGATGTAATAACTCTACATTTCTAAATCAGAATGTTATATCTCAAAATGTAAGGAAGATATAGGGGAAATTAGAAGAACAGACTGCATTAACTGAGGTATAAAAAACTTTAGAAATTGTATTCACTTTAGATTGGTACCGCAGGTGATTTGAAAAAAAAAGTCTCCTTCTGGTCCTTTAACAAACCGTAGGCAGCAAAATGGTGTAGGTACTAGTAATTTAACATAATTTGAAAAATTGAAAATTCTGTCATGATTTTGGATTGTATAAGCAGAACACACACATTTTAAAGCAGTATCTTCAATAATTACTTCAATTATTTTATTATTATCTTTAATAATAAGCTACTTTTGATGACAGGTGTTATTTGTAAAATTATTTCATTTGCTTATAGATGAATATTTGGAAAAGAGAACTCACTCATTACACTTCCATAGATTTTTCACACACACAGAGATTTAAATGGGAAAATACTGAAATATTAACCGCTCATTTACACATTCAGAGTAGTCCAGACTGCCTCCACATTAATATCAAAAATAGCATACCATATAAAGTCTTTTATGACCTGAATCCTGTTCATTTTTATTATACCGACAGCCACATTTGTAATCTTAATACTGTTTCTCACTCGAGGACAGATGTACATTCATTCCTACCTGAAATTCTTTTTCCTACCTTCACCATTTCCCATCATCTGGTTAAACACTATATGTCCATTATGATTCAGTTTCAAATTTCTTTTTTGTCCTCTCAAGACACATATACATTCCCAGGTTAGTTAGTACACCATATTATCCTTTTAGTAACGTTCTCAGCAGCTAACATAATATGCGGAATAACATAATAATGCAGTATTCAACTGCATCTCATTAGGAGCCCAAAGAAATACTTGCACACAACCAAATCACATTCTTTGAGATCAGTTTGAACTGGTTCTTTTAGTGAGGTTCTTTAGAGTGGAATATAGATCGGGAAAATGACAAATGGGTAAACTTTAGATATTTAGATAGAGAGGACAAGAACAATATTACAGAGGGACTGGACTGAAGAAAACTTTAAAATTTTAAATGGTTACAGTCTACTTGGAGATCATAAATGAAGTAGATATGAGAACTCTATAGACTGTGAGACATGCAGATTTGATCTTATCAGAGATTCCATCTGGGGCACTCTTAGATCTACCACTAGATTCTCAAGCTCAACAAGCATATTGAAAAATATGCAAGAAAGCTGGAAAAATTAAATAAAATAATAAGAAATACATAAAAGAAAAAGGGAAAAACACTGTTGAAACTGCGGAAAGGCATATAAGGTGTATCAGTATGGTGAAATCTCACCACGCTGATGATGGTGTCCAGGATGGACTCTACTGACCGTCCTCAACGTATTTGATCTCAGGCTCCTTTACACCATTCACACTCTTAAAAATTATTGAAGACCCAAGAATGATTTTGTTTATGTGAGTTATATCTCCCTAGATTTAGAAATTAGAAATTAGAATGGAGAAATATTTAAAATATTTACTCTTTTAAAAATAAAGAAAATAATCCCGTGCTAACATAAATAACATATTTTTTTTATAAAATCAACTACATTTTCAAAAACAAAAGAAAATTTAGTAGGTGAATGACATTGTTTTGCATTTTTGGAATTTTTTTTAATGAATAGCTTAATTTGTTGCCAAATGCTTTGGGTGAGGTCTATAAAGAAAATTCTGTTCTACAAAGATGTGTTGTTGGAAAAGAGAAGACCTCAAGGGCCTCAGGGGTCCTCAGACCCGATGTTGATGACCATTGGATTAAAGCGAATACAGAAACCAACTAAATATGATACTATTATAACATTGAAACTATTAGGTAAAAGTATAATGGTTTCATCCAATTGCTTAACATACAAATCAGTATTTTTTAACTTGCCAAGACTAATTCCTAAATGAAGACATTTTTAACTCCCTAATATGTACCCTGAAATATAACTGAATATTCATTAAACAGCTTTCATGCTGATACAAGGATTTGAAACAATATCATTAAAACAAAGTCTAGAAAAGTAGTTTTATGAATGTGTTTTATGCAGTTAGTCTCTTTCTTTTGTAACAAGCCTGAGACAACATAACAGAGATCAGAGGAACTTTCACTTTATCCTAGTGAGTACTCATACACATTCTGGGAGTGCATAATCAGATGCAGCCTAACATTGTCACAGTGACACAATATAAATCTATGTGTTAGGTAATGATAGAGAAGAATTTGCTTCTATTATTCCACACATTCCCTACAACCAGTAGGCTTCATCTTTTTCAAACTTCTGCTCCCCCATGTCCATCAAATTCTCACTAGTCATAAGGTTTATTATTTATTTAATTATGTCTCGTTAACAGCTAATTATACATGCAGTGTCATCTTTGTTTCTTACACAAAGATGGATCATATCTGTTGACTCAGCATTTCTCTTGTGACATTTGGTCAATCCATCATTGTGCAATACTGAATTTCTCCTTGATTAACTTGTATGGAATAAATCCTCTATGTTTTCAAAACCAGTTGTTTTAACACAGGTGACTATAACTCAACCTTTTCTACTTACACTTGTCTACTAGTACCACTATCTACTACTATATATATAGCATGTAAAACAGAGGACAGTATGCACTTCAGAGAAGACAAAAGACATTCATACATGTCTAAAGTGTCTATATGAAAATAATCAAATAAGCCACAATAAAAAAGGTAATGAATAAGTAATGTGAATGAGTTTTTACAAAAGGAAAAAATATCATTTTTTCCTCAATCACATAACCATATTTTTTTTCTATTTTACTTGTTGCCTTGAACAATCTATGTTCTTCCTACAAATGTATCCTATCAGCCACATATTTTATCAGCTCTCAGTATGTTCTTTCAGAACTCTACTTTCTATTGGATGATATTGCTGTTATATTGCTTTAACTTTTGCTTTTGTGCAGATGTTTCCTGAATTTGTATTTATAATTCCTCACCCCAAATCTGACTGGGAACATGACCAGAGATTTTCACTTTGGAATCTATCATCCAATTTTTGCTTTGTATTCCTATCACTAACATTTAGATCATGGACTCCATATGTGTCACCTTAACTATTTCAACAGTGTCCAGGCTGTTATTTTTATTACCGTACTGAACAGCTCTCAATGCATTCAAACACTCACCATTTTATCTCCCCTGAAACAGAGGAGCATTTTGCCATTATAGTTTTAGAATCCCTTAATATGTCTCATAGACTAACATCCAGACCCATGAATGTTAAAATTTGAGGATATCCTTCCCTAACCCTCCATTGCTCTTCTTTTTAAATTCTTATTCAAGAAGACAGAAAGCTGGGTGAACAGAAAATAGATGGAAATTTGTTAAAACAATTGAGGGGCAAGAAAGAGCAGGGAGAGGGGTGGTGATGGTCAGCTCCTATGCAGATAGTCTAGGAGTTTAAAGGAAAGTTGCTCCTGACAATTGGTGGTGGATGAGAGGAGAAGGGGAGAGAGACCATTTGGTTCCACAAAGATGAATATGTTTTATTTAGGGAAACTGCTTCAGCCACTGTCAAAATCAGAAAAAACAGCATGCCTGGAAATTCTCAGAGGTTTCAACAGGCAATCCAAATGAACTGACCACATGAGTAACAACCACTAAATAAAAGTGGATTCAAATGAACACATGTGAGCCTGGGGGCCTCTCCAGTATTCGACTCATCGAGCTTTGTAGGAAGGTGAACCATCTGTTTAATCCTGTCCTTGGTCATCACACAACACTATGGCAAGGGAAAGAGGGGCAGGTGGACTGTCATCCAAATGGAAAGGATAAGTGGTCTTCAAAAAATGACCGCATGGGTGTAGTTTCTAACAAAATATTACAAAATCAAAAAGCTCTTCAGTTGGTCACAGTGACATCTTTCTAGATACGTCTCCTGACCCAAGGGAAACAAAAAAATAAACTATAGGGACTATATCAAAGTAAAAAGCTTCTGTATAGTAAGGAAAACAACCAATAAAACTAAAAGACAACCTACTGAATAGGAGAAGATATTTTCAAATAACACATCTGATAAAGGGTTAGTATCTAAAATACATAAAGAACTGATAGAACTCAACACCCAAAAAACAAATAATCTAATTTAAAAATGGGTAGAAGACATAAACAGACATTTCTCCAAAGAAGACATGCACATGACACATGGGCAACAGAAATATGAAATGATACTCAACATCACTCATCATCAGGGAAATGCAAAGCCAAACCACAGTGAGATATCACCTCACACTGTTCAGAATGGCTAAAATCAAAAATTCAAGAAATAATAAGTGTTGGTGAGGATGTGGAGAAAAAGGAACCCTCTTACACTGTTGGTGGGAACGCATACTGGGGCAGCCATTGTGCAAGACAGTATGCAGCTTCTTCAAAATATTAAAAATAGAACTATCCTACAATCCAGTAATCACACTACTGGGTATTTACCCAAAGAATATGAAAACACTAATTTGAAGGGATATATGCACCCCATGTGTATCGCAGCACTATTTACAATAGCCAAACTATGGAAGCAGTCCAAGTGTCCATTGATAGATTAATAGATAAAGAAGATGGGATATATGTGTGTGTGTGTGTGTGTGTGAGCACGCGTACATGTATACACACACACACACACATATATGTATATATATACAGGAATATTATTCAGCCATAAAAACAAATTAAACCTTGCCATTTGCAATAACATGGATGGATCTAGAGAGTTTGATGCTAAGTGAAATAAGCCAGTCAGAGAAAGGCTAATACCATATGATTTCACTCACATTTGGAAGTTAAGAAACAAAACAAATGAACAAAGGGAAAGAGAGAGAGACAAACCAAAAAATAGACTCTTAACTGCAGAGAACAAATAGATGGTTACTAAAGAGGAGGTAGGTTGAGGGAATGGGTGAAATAGATCATGGGGATTAAAAGTACCCTTATCTTGATGAGCACTGAGTAATATATGGAAGAGTTGAATTCTATTAGTTGAATACACCTGAAACTAATACAACACTGTATGTTAACTACGCTGGAATGAAAATGAAAAATTAAAAATAAATAAATAAATAAGCTGACTGATAGAAACAGAGTAGATTGGTGGTTGCCAAGGGCTTGGGAGCATGGGAAATGAGAAGACATCCATCAAAGGTACAAACTTCCAGTTATAAGTAAGTTCTGGGGATATAATGTATAGTATGGTGACTATAGTTAACAGTACTGTATTGTATACTTGAAAGTTGTAGAGAGCATAGGTTTTAAATGTTCTCACCAAAACAACAAAAATGGTAATTATGTGAGATAAAGGATGTGTTAAATGACCTTATTTTAATAATCATTTCTCAATATTTACATGCATCAAGTCATCATATTGTGTCTCTAAAGTTACTCATTGTCATATGTCAATCATATCTCAATAAAGCTGATGAGAGGGGAAAAAACAAGCTCTTCGGCAGAAAAATTTAAATCTTTTGACAGGACTGACATAAATTTACTTATGGTTATTATTTACCCAATCTACTATAGATATTTTTGTATCACTATGAAAAAAAAGAATAACTTTGATCAGAGGGTTTTAAAACTAGGGATAATTAAAGTTTTAAAACTAGGTATAACATATAGTACATATGTGATGTTACCTTCCTAACATCTAAGAAAATAAAAGGAAATCTGAAATCTCTGTGGCCGTAAGAGATTTGGATAAGCCATGGTGGGACAGTGGGCCTAAACAGCTGTGATGGTTATAAAAGAAAAGGACCCCATGACACTGCAGAATCAAGGAAAGAGACCTTTCCATCAACCTCATCACCCGTTGGAAGGAGCTCCTTCTTTGAGCAAAGCATAACCCCAAGGTAAGGCTAAATAGAATTATTTTCTTTCTGAAATTACATGTTTCCATCTTAGAATCCAAGTGGGGAGAACAGAATTGATCAATATATAGTTTTTAGTTTATAGTTTACAGGCATGTATGACTGTAAATGATTACACTAACAAGTACGAAAGTCTATCCATTCTCCTTATTATCAAGAAAAGATCCATCTATTTTTTAGTTTTTACATTCAGGTAAGACATGCTTTTACTGGTGCTGCTGTTTGTTTTTTTCTTTAAAATTTCCCAGGGCAAAATACATAATACATATAATGAGTTAGAAATGATCGTTATTCATTTATAGCCTCTCCAGTTAGAGTGAAATACTGTCGTTTTTAGGTCATTGTATAATGGTGCTCCTGGCATACGTGGATTGAATAAAGTAACTTTCAGTGCCAAGGTTAATGTATCAACTTCAGGTAGTTGCTTTGTTGAATTTTGTTAAATATTCTTGAGCTTCTCTAACCCTCTGAGACAGACTGAAATGAAAAGGAATTTAATTAGAGTGTGCTGGGAATGTAATGTGATACATTAAGTTTTTATTAAGAAAACTGGTACTGAACCACAATGTTATTGGTTCTGAAAGTATCCTTCTAGATAAACAAAACACACATATGTGTAGATAAGCAGTGTGGATGTGAAGAGAGCTTATCGAAAAGGACTAATTCAATGAAAGCTTACATCATAAAATGATTTTGAAAGAAAAGATTTTTTTCATACCATGTGAAATTCAGAAATAAAGCTCCTGTTTAATTTTGGAAGCACTATAAAAGAGCAGTTATGCTGTACCGTTTTAGTCATTGGGATTCAGTGCCTCTATGATTAATTTCAAAGGCACATTGGTCCAGGATTATTATTAGGTTGGTCTGTTAATGCAAAATCTGTCAAGAAGGCCTTGAAGTGGAAATCACACAGATGCATACAAAGTTCTAGTTTAAAATACCTTTAATTCAAGGATTTGGCTATTTTAGTTTCATTTGGTGAAGGAAGCTCAAAATTAAGACAATTAATCCAATTGACCCATGTTCTTAGCAGTGTGTAATACATTTTTGAAAATAAAAACACTGATATTTCTCAAAAAAGCTCAATTTAATAGAAGCCTGTTTATTCTAAGGAGCTAATATGAATTAAAATTATTAATATTACATGAACAAATTAATTAAAATGTGTACAATAACATACAAAATGAGAGAGATAAATTTCATAAATAGCAAAAGTGCTTTCCAGAATTTTAAAGTCTGACTAAAACAGATTAGACTTTTTTTTTTCCCCTTCCCCATCAGGCCCACAGACATTATTTAAATTATTTTGATATCAAATAGTCATGTGTGACCATCTCATATATTGCAGTTGAAATTTAAATAAATCCCCAATTCAACTAATCCATCATCACAATATTTAACCTGATTTATTCACTTTAATATAATCCATTGTTTAAATTATCTGAGTATGGGGGCGCCTGGGTGGCACAGCGGTTAAGCGTCTGCCTTCAGCTCAGGGTGTGATCCCGGCGTTATGGGATCGAGCCCCACATCAGGCTCCTCCACTATGAGCCTGCTTCTTCCTCTCCCAGTCCCCCTGCTTGTGTTCCCTCTCTCGCTGGCTGTCTCTATCTCTGTCAAATAAATAAATAAAATCTTTAAAAAAAAATAAAAAATAAATTATCTGAGTAATTATTGAATCTTACTTTTAGTTTAGTGCATGCAGATACAATGTCTTAAAATAACCGTTACATTTCATTATCTCTATCTCAATCATGCACTATTAGAAATCAATCACTTAGAATATTTTATATAGATTTTCTAACTTCTGTTACGGTTCGTTTAAAAGAGGAAAGTTCATGTTTTGGGCAAAACTCCATAGAAAGCACTACTGTGTCAGGTGTTTTTCTTGTGATCAATAGGTTTATTTTCTAAAGAATAATACAAATAAGCCTGACTTATGATGGCTCAACTTAAATTTTTTCAATTTTTTGATGTTCCAAAAGCAATATGCATTCAATAGGAACTGTACTTTAAATTTTGAATTTTGCCCTTTCCCCAAGCTAGAGATAAGCCGTAGATATTCTGTTATGGTGCTGGACAGTGGCCGCAAGCCACAGCTCCCTCCCTGTCAGTCACACCACCATGAGGATCAAACAGCTGATGCCCTTAACAACCATTCTGTACCCATCCAGTGTTCTGTTTTTCCCTTTCAGTACAGTATTCAATAAATTACAGGAGATAGTCAATATTTTATTATAAAATAGGCTCTGCGTTCGAAGATTTTGCCCAACCGTAGGCTAATATAAGTGTCGCGATCATGTGTAAGGTAGGCTAGGCTAAGCTGTGATATTCCATACATTGGATATATTCAGTGGGTTTTCAACTTAATGATATTTTCATCTTACAATGAGTTTATCAGTACACACCCCATCGTAAGTTGAGGAAGATCTGTAGCTCTTCTCCAAGTTTCTTCTAAATGACAAATATATTTTGTTACAACTGAATGGATTCTAGAACATGTTTAGTGTAAACCTGTGCAGATTTTAAATCTTTTACCTTCAAGAATTGTAGGCCTTTTGATGAATAAGCATCACTTTTCAGTGCTTATATTTTAGGAGACTTATTCTGCCAGCCAGGAAAGGAGTCTTGCCAAGAACTGGAGCTACAGGTGCCTTGTTTTTGGACTTCCAGCCTCCAAAACTGTGAGAAATATGTGTCTGTTGTTTAAGCACCCAACCTAGGGCATCTTGTTGTGGCAGCCTGGCTGACTTAAACATCTGCCAATATCATAATATTACCTCAGAATGAATCACTAGTCAAAATAACATGTAATGTATATTCTGGACCCAAAGTAAGTCATCTCTTTTCTGTTTAGAATAGTAGAAATATACATAATGTAGCCAGTTCTTCATGACTTTAACTTTATGTTTTTCATTAGTCACAACATTAGCAGCTGTGTTTCTCCTTCCTAAGATCCTAGAAATAAATGCAGGTGTTCCTGGAGACAAATGCAAATGATATCAGCTTCCTCATTTTTTAATCCACTGAGTGTTTAATTATGGAATGCTGTCTTTCTTTAGATTGTATTTATGTTAATAGTAATGCCTTACAAAATAGATGAAGAGCAAGAGTTAAAATTTCAGAAAAGTTCATGAATTATTCTTACCATCAATCACGTCACTGTTGACAAATGCTCCATATGTTCACAATGTCTCATGCTTTGCTTGATTTTTAATCTGCTTTGAATATCAATACTTGAATAAAACCGTGTCTCAATTTTAAAAGGACGGTAGTAAGCTACTCTGTAACTTTAAATGTTAATTTACCTTTCTGTTACAAAACCCTGACTTATATCCTTTGCTATGTTTACTTATATATGTATCTTACTTACTCAACTAAAATGGGAACAATGTAAAATTAGGGTCCATGTTTTATGCTGTTTTCTGATTTTAATAGCAATTATAGGGCAGCATTTCAAGAGGTGTTATGAGGTAGTGTACAAAATTTTATAAATGAGAGTTATTCATAAAATGTTCTGTAATTCTCCCTCTGACCTTTACCATGTGGTTGTGACTTCAAAGTCTTGGATACTCTGCCTGCATTCATAGAAAATGACTTTAGGCAAGTTTCTTAGACTCACTGGGCCTCATTCTGCCATTGAAAAGATGTATGTTAAAGGTACCTATCTATTTTCGTTGGGGGGGAATTACAGGTTTTATAATGGGCAAAACATAGTGCTAGATTTAGAAGTGCTATATAATAAGTGTTGGCTACTATTTTCCTAGTTATTATTAATGCTATTAATTAATATAAACTTATTTTATCATTTATGGAAATCTGAATATATGCTAAGGGGCTTTTGCAAACATCCCCTGAACACAGAGGGGTATATAACAAACCCAACCAAGTGCGTCCAGTCAGCTATGCACAGTGACTTCAAGCTCTGATCATTGTGATTCAGTCCTCCTGATCCATCTCTCTTGGGGACTGCTTTATAGAAACACCCCAAGTTCTTTTACTGTTCAGTTTATCTCTTCTCATTCCCTTTAACCTGCTCCCCACCACCATCGCACTTCTCTCTTGTATTCCTTACCGTTCTTTAAATTCAGAAGTGAATTTGTAATCTGCGCTGGGGAGACCTAACTTGCTGCATGGATAAGTTCAGATTTGTACTGAGCCTTTTCTTGAAGCTACTATTTATTTAGAACAATTTTGCCCCCTGGAGTACTGGGTTTTTATAGTAATTATAATTCTTGCGAAACTTTTGCAAGAAGTGCGTGAGGAAACATACTTGGAAGGCAAATGGCTTGCCTAGTTTTAGGCAGCTAAGAAGTGATAAATATTTGTTTCACCTCTGACTTACATGACTCAAAATCATATGCTATTTTCAAAAGATTGATAGGATCTGGATATCTAAGAGGAGTAAAAATGTACATCTCACAGTTTAAAACTCTTCATTGTGAAGTTTCTAGTAGGAAAATTTAAATACTAATATAGGAACCCACAGACTACAGAGTCATCTGTGAATGGAAATCAGGGCATTTGTGAATTTAAGTGAAAAGAGTATAGCTCCGTTTTTACTAACCTCAAGCAGAAATAGATTATTTCTTTCAATCATAAATATAAGAAATAAATAAAAGCAGCATATTTGTCAGCAGTAGAACTCAAAGATTTTAATACAATATTGCAGTTTTGCAAATATCCCAAATAATTATTTCTCATTACTGCTTCCAAATTATCATTGTTATTGAACATGTTGCTGTATCTTATCTTACCCCATTAGTAAGGAAACACATAAGTTCTAATTTTTGTGGTTTTATTTTGAGAAGTAAATTTTACACAGCTTGTTTCCTCAGCACACTCACATCTTTTATTTTATGTATTTAAAAATTATTCTGAAAAGTAGCCCACTGCACTGTCCAAAGGGGCTCACGTACAGAGAAATTTAAGAATTTCTTTACTACAAAAATGGTACCTGAAAACATGAAATTTTGACAAATACATCCAAAACATGGGGTGATTTTGTTAAGCAAAAACAAGCTTATGGCTTCCTTGTATTTCACAAGGTACGGAAGGTATTACAAAAACATAATTATACTACTTATGTATAGAATTTCTAGCATCTTACTAAAGGGCTTAAAAAATGGTATAGGGCTAATATTATAACACAGTGGGTTAACAGATCCCAAGATACCAACTAAAGCAAATTTCTGACATTTTTTGAGAATATAATCATTAAGTCCTTACTCTCGTAGTTTTGGGGTCAAAGGAGAAATGACCTGAGGAAAATACCCAGTCATTTGCAGTCATTTTTATTTTTATGCTCTGGATGGGTTTAAAGGATATAAAATAAAACAACAAATACGAATATGTAAAATGAAAAAAAAATCCAGTGGAGTGGGAATAGATATGAGAACAATGTTCCTTTATAAAACAAAAGAGAAATTTTATTATACATATGAAATTCTTCTTGACTAACTTGAATGGTAATTTTGCTGAATAGCAGGGCTCCAAGGTAGAAGACACCACTTTCTAAAAGAAAACTTGGGTGGTGACCAGAAATTTGGTTTCCATCCTATTCAACCTTAAGAATCTCACTGTCTATGAAACTGCTTGTCATGAACCGGGGGCATTTCAGAATTAGATAATAGAGAAGTTCAGTGAACTGTAATGTGCATTAAGAAATAGAGAATTTTTGTGTTACCTTTGGGGAAAATGTCCTTCGGTTCCACTTGAGATACGCTGTTACTGACCTGCATTAAACATAAAATGTAATATTGATTTTTAAATGCATTTTTAAATGTATTCTATAAAAACTACGTAGATGAGAAATCTTCTTTTATACTTACAATAAAAACCTTGATATTTCTACATGATGACTCTACCAACTGATTTTAGATTAATTCTTCACCAAGGAACAATGATTTGATAATTTAACTACATGAAATTAATTAGATCTAATTATCATTGTTAAGATGTGCATTTTTTATGTGAATTCCTGCTATCTGTTCCTAATATAACTTAAAACACTAGCACTAAATATATAACTAGATCTCTACTTAGATATAGATATATGTATATATTTATATAAAATCTCATTTTAGGAGATATGCCATGTGTGAATTGGCAAATGGTATCTGTTCAAAATAAATGAGACCCTATGAACATTTGATTTTTGTGATTTTTGCTGGGATATGTTAGAATTACTTAAAAAATCATTTTAAGAGAAAAAAATCTTGTTTTATACTCTTCCTTAGTTATTGTTTTTGCACCTGATTGCTTAATAGTTTGAACTTTTCTTAAACATCTGCTAGGTGCCAGAGTGACATTCTGCTGGAGTGGTAAGAATTTCTGCCAACTAATTCCTCAGATCTAGTCTAGAAAAGGATAATAAATTAACCATTGAAAGATACCATGATGTATCACAACACAAAGATATATGCATTTCAATACAAAACGTCGGGTTTTGAAGCTTAGGGGTTATATAACTGCACCTGGCATATTAACTATGACTAAATAACAAAAGGGTAGTTAGTTGTTTTATTATTATATTTTTATAAATTAATTATGTCAATGAACAAATGAGAGTCTCCAACTGAGTATTCTTGGGAAAGACCATGAGAGGTTCTTGTTGAGCTTGTGATATCCTTTAGTTGATTTGTAAAGAGCGAGAATTTGTACAGCAGAAGAACGTGATTGCAGAGATGGGCTGGGAGCTAAATCCTGTAGTACAATATAAAATACACTGTGCTAGAATCTTGGAGAATACAGAAGACGGTATTCGTTCCACCTTCAGGGAACTCCAAAAGAAAGTGCACCGAGAGGAACTAAAATGGAGACATAAACAAAAGTTGTGGAAAAATAGAATATGCAGTAATCCGTTCTGACTGGTAGCAACATTGAGGTAATAATTCTAAAGCACGCTTCTCATCTCTGGAAACATTACAGACAATCAAAGATTGGTTGGTGAATGCCCTCCAAAATAGTTTAAAGGCTATTAAAATAGCTAGATTTTTTTTTTTTAACTTGTAGGACAACCAAATGAAGGATGCATAGAAGGAAGGAAGAGTAAGAGGAAAACAAAATAAAAAACAAAACAAAACCTTACCGGCTTGCAGAGGAAGAAATAAACTTGAGAGATACTAAAGCAGCAGACTTTAAAAGCATTCATCATCAGCAGTGGAAAGCTAATAGAGGAACGAGTTTAGTTCAGTCCTTCTCCAGGCCTCTGTATGAAAGGTTCCTGACCCAATACCTCTGTAAAATATAATAGAGACAAATTACTAGAAAAATAAAATGAAAATTAAAAATCATGAGAATATAATTTATTTTTATTGCCAGATTCAACAGACATAAATTTGCATTCAAAGGAATACAACAAGAACAAATAGAAGAAAAAGGAAAAATCTCACAAAGCTGTGTACACTACTCATTAAAAGGGTGCTAACAGTAATTAGTTAAACTGTAAATTTTGGCATCCTGAAATTATAACGAAACAAAGTTTTGAGGAGAATACAATCTCTTTATATCAACTACCTATATACATTATTTGAACTAACGGCACTGTACCAATTTTTAAAGACTTTAATACGACAGTGAGCTTGCTTCTTTTCAAACTTACCTAGTAGAGACTGGATTGATGATGGCCCTGCACTAAGGGAATACTGTGTAAATTGCTTCAATGCTTTTTAAAAACAACTTTATTGAAGAATAAATACAAAAAAAATGACACATTTAAAGCATATAATTTGGTAAATTTTGACATGTATACAGCCCTGAAATATCATCATAATCAAGATAATCAACATATCCAACACCCCATAAATTTTTCTCAGGCTTTGGTGTGATCCTTTCCTGCCACACCCGCTCTGTCGGTCTCCAAGACATGACTGATCTACTTTCTGTCACAACAGATTAGCTTACGGTTTTTAGAATTTTGTGTAAATGGAACGATTTGTGTTTATTTTTTGTCTGGATACTTTCAAATGAGATAATTATTTTGGGATTCATTTATGTTGTTGCATGTACTACTTGTTTATTCATTTTTTAAAGTTTTTATTTAAATTGCAGTTCCAGTTAGTTAACATATAATGTAATACTAGTTTCAGGTGTAGAATTTAGTAATTCAACACTTACATACAACACCCAGTGCTCATCACAACTGTTCACTCATTTTTGTTGCTTGGTAGTATTACATTTAATAGATATATCAAAATGTGTTTATCCGTTTACCTGGGTTGTTTCCAGATTATGGTTAATAGGAGTACAGCTGTTATGTACAAAAGTCTTTGTAAAGATCTATGCTTTGTTTTATCTTGGGTCTAGGAGAAGTATGGTTGGAGCATAAAGTTTTTGCTTACCTTTATAAGAAACCACTGGCTTTGGTGGCTGGGGGGACCTGGGTGGCTCAGTAGGTTAAGCCTCTGACTCTTGATTTCAGCTCAGGTCATGATCTCAGGGTGGTGAGATCCAGTCCCATGTCAGGCTCTGTGCTGAGTGGTGAGTCTACTCTCTCTCTCTCTCTCTTTGTCCCTCTGCCCCTCCTCCCCCACTCATACTTGCCCTTTCACTCTCTCTCAAATAAATAAATCTTTTGAGAGAAAGAAAGAAAGAAAGAAAGAAAGAAAGAAAGAAAGAAAGAAAGAACAAAAAAAAGCAAAAAACAAACCTACCTGGACACCTGGGTGGCTCAATTGGTTAAGTGTCCAAACATTGATCTCAGCACAGGCCTTGGCCTCAGGATCATGAGTTCGAGCCCCATGTTGGCTCCATGCTGGGCATGGAACCTACTAAAAGAAAAAAGAAATGGAAAAGAGAAAAGAAAGAAAGAGAAAGAAAGAAAGAAAGAAAGAAAGGGAAGGAAAGAAAGAAAAAGGGAAGGGAGGGAAGGAAGGAAGGAAGAAAGAGAAAGAAAGAAATAAAGAAAGAAGGAAGAGAAAGAAAGAAAGAAAGAAAGAAAGAAAGAAAGAAAGAAAGAAAGAAAGAAAAAGAAAAGAAAAGAAAGCAAAAGAAAGAAAGAAGAAACTACCAAACTCTTTACCAAAATGGCAATACCACATTATACGCCCACCAGCAATGTATGAGTGTCCCATTTTCTCTGCAGGTGGGAACTGGCACTATCCCAAGCTCTGTGTCAACTCCAGGTACTGTTACTTGTCAGAAGAGATGGTTCTTTCCCCAAACTCCAGCAGTTTCTTCACTGATGTACGCTAAGCAGTACTCAGCTGAACACATGAGGGGGACTCTCTCCATGTCTCTCTCTTATTTCTTCTCCTCTGTCCTGCAAACTGCCTTGGCTTCTGTAGAGATTCAACGCCACTTCTTTCACCTCAGGAACCTGTGGGCTTCAGCCTAGGTTCCAAATACCACACCGCAGTTAGGAAATTCTCTCAATGTAGTAAACTGAGACAATCTTAGAACTCACCTCACCTGTTTCTCATCTCGCAGGGATCACTGCTGTTCATTTTCTCGTGTCTATTGTCTTAAAATCCATTGTTAACATTTATTTTATCTGTTTCAGGAAAGAGAACGAATCTGGTCTTGGCTAGAATTTAATGTTCTCTATGATATTTTAATGCATAGAACTATAGAAATCGTCAAGGTACAATCTTCCAAAGGAAATACGATGGGGCTTGAACAAAAAATTTGTTAAGAATTCAGGAGCTTAAATAAAAATTATATACACATACAAATAAGCTAGGTTATAGTTTTAAATTTAATTTCTAATCCTTAATCATGGGCCTGTTTCAACATTGTCCTATAAATCTAAGATAAAAATATATTATCATTTAAATGGATTCTGGATCCATGAATTTCCTGTGTAAAGATGCTTATTTGCTATAAAGTAAAATGCAAAAATGTTTTTATATGGTATTTGATGGTATGTTTAGCTGATGTCATGTATCTAGATCATTACCTACTTCATTATTAAAACATTGTTAAATTATGGAGCATGTCATAACTTGCTATAGAAACTCTATCTTTCCTTATTTTCCATTGAAAAACATACTGCCTTTTTTTCCTTGGAAGGAAATATAAAATTAAATTTAAAATAAATAATAAGCAATTATATATACATATATATATATGTATGTATATATATATACAATATAAACCTTCATAGTTCAGTTCAGTACTACTATTTGTGAGCAATTAAGCTGAAAATGTATGCTCTCTTCATATTGCCATTATATTCAAACTGCACATATGCTCGAAGAATGTCTGTGTTGAAAATATATATGCATTCATCAGATTATAATGTGCTAAGTGTATTTACTATATGACTTAGCCAAATTATGAGCTATAATGTCCTTGGAAATTGATGTTTCAGCTAACTTCTTGGCCACAAATTAATTTTATTCAATCACATATCTTTGATGCAGACTATAATTAATGTCTTGTCAATGGTATATAAGTATTCATTTTAGTCTTAGTCTTAATTTGTTAAGGACAAAGCATTAAGTTCGATGTGCATATCAGCTTTAAATATGGTTCCCTTTCTGTCAAAGAAATTCAAAGAGGTTTTGAAAACTTATTGGTTATACTTTGCATGTAAATACATTTATATAAAATTGCAATGAAAGTTTTCTTTCAAATGACGTGCTTATATCATGGACTTGTAGACCAACACTAATTCACGGAGTTGCACAGTTGTAGTGTGGTTTTCTAACCTCTTTGATTTTGGTGATGTAATGAAGTGTCCAGGTAACCAGTGAAAGGAAAATGGAAGGAGAATGTTTATGCCAACCAGGCAGGCTGGGATTACTTTTCAGCATTCTGTGATCAATATTCTTCACGTTGCATACTTTCATTGTGAAAATGCTGATCTACGAATTGAGGGGCTTGATCTTGGTAAGAAGACTGTGCTTGAAATGTTTGCTCTGTGTGGTCTGCACTGAACTATTAATACAATACAAGAGAATGCAGATAGAGAATGGGAAAATAGGGATCAGTCAAGGGTTTGTAGTCTTGGTAAAGGGAAAGAGTAGGGTTTAGGGCAATCATGAATATAGGACACTTGGAGAAAGATGTTACTTGCGGATTTTGCCTTCTCATTATCTGTAAGACTTTATGAATTTCGTAATCTTTATCCATTAAACTAGAATTGACCCTATTCTTTATATTCCGATTGTTATAGAGTTGTCTATTTCATATGAGAGACTGTGCCTTCACAGCAATCTAGCTAGAGAGCGAAACAACAGCCAAAGTCCTCTGAAACGCTTAACATGCCTAGTAGTTATGGCTTCTTTTCATCTCTCTGATTTAAATGTTTAAACTCTTCGATAGTTTTACTGCCCAGGATTGATGGGCTCGAGCAGAAGCAGCTTATCACTGTAAGTCACACTTGGTTGCCAGGCTTAACTCAAAGAAAATGTGCAGTAACTTCAGGCCTTCTGATATTTCAATGCAGCTTCAGTAATATGTACAAAAGAATGTAAAATGCACAATGTCGTACTGAGCAGTTCGCTTAAGTCTGTGGTGTTTGATAATTCATGGGCGTTTCCAGGGTAGGTGACGGTAGTAATAATGAAAAATAATCTGGCTTGTGCAATAATAAAACAGGTTTTGACATAATTTGGGGGAACATATTATCTATAAACAATAACATTTTATAGTTTCCGATGTTTTTTTCATTTTTTTTTTTTACAAATATTTCCTACCCTGACCTAGGAACTTTTATATATAACAGGTATCATATAAACGGGCTGCATCGATATTCCAGGTAAGAGTACAAGGTGGAAGCCCACTGAAAGCCTCTATGAATGTAATGATCATAAGCTGAAGCTCCATTCAGAGATCTGCTTTTTGTCTATCAGAGATGTGTTTCAGCCATGTGGAATTACTGATCTATAACTTGAATCTCTTTAAGTAGACACAAACCCAATAAGATTGTCATTGGAACCAGGGAACATAAGGAAGACACTGCATGATTCCACTTGAAGTAAACCTAATTCATCTGTTTACAAAGAGGAAACTGTATTTTCTTCTTACATGTTTGTTATCATGGATGCAGAGAAGTTTCAAAAAAGCATTTAGAGGATTCTGAACAGACACTGCTTAAAATGGAAGATGCAAAAATAATTTTAATGCTAAAAGCAGCACTTGTGATCAAGAATTATTAATAACATGAGTATGTAACCTTTAAAATAATTTCATATTCTGTGTATAATGTATTACAGTGATCGTATTTCTATTTTGGATAAAAGTATTTTAGAACATCAGTCGTGATTTCGTCTAATGTTTATGGCAAGTGAAAAAAGTGAAATTAAAACATGCGCCACCTAGTGGCCAAGAAACATATAGCTCTTTAATTTTATTATTTGGAAAATGGAGGAGGAAGTCCCCAATTACCATCCCTCTCTTGTTTCCAAGTAAAGTGGAGGACTATAGAACTGTCAAAGAAAATTTGCACCCAGAAGGAGTAAACAGGCAAGGAACGTTTTAGTCAGGACTATTGCAATAAGGGATTAAGACTATTGGCCTAGGGAGAACACATGAATTCAACTGCTGAAACAAAAGCCAAGAGAGTATTTAATCACTGAGTGCGACGGTGGAAAAGCACTGAAGGAAGTTAGGGCTAAGTTGCTCAGTGTGATTAGGCTAAATTCGCTTGCAAACGGATCTTACAGAGCCAGGATGCTACCCTCCTTGATGATTATAAGGCACTACCTTCTTTGATGACCGTATTTCAAAGGGATGGATCCCAGGTCCTTGAGAATGGCATTCCTAAATTCCTGGCAAGAGACAGGGAGAAGATGTACATCTTAAAAGGGTGGAGGAAACTTGACAATCTCACGTTTTCTAAAGTAAAAGTTCTAAAAAATGGTAAGTCAGAGGACTGTATTCAGGAAGAAACCTAATGCTTAGCTGAATAAACAGAACTTTATGCCATCGTGGTCAAAGCGCATGCGCTCGCTCGCGCAAACAAACACAGTATTTCCCTCTTTCTGCACTGCTTCTTGCTAACATTGTCAATGGTTTGGGCAATGAATTTTGTTTTCATAAACTTATTTATGTGCTACAAGAAATGTCCAACATATTTCAGTTGTGTTAAGGTTTGTTTGTTTTTATTTTTATTTTTTCATTAATTGATCACCAGTCACCTGAGAAGATACCACAAAATATGTTAAAAGGAAAAATTTCTAGAAATCAAAATATGTATTTGGAAACCAAGATGTGCTTTAGGAATAATTAAAGCCTAATGGAGTTTTCTCTTTCTCTCTTTCACCCTTCCTTCATTTCTTTCTTTTCCTTCCTTCCTTCCTTTCTTTTTCTTTCTTTGTTTCCCTTCCTTCCTTCCTTCCTTCCTTCCTTCCTTTCTTTCTTTCTTTCTTTCTTTCTTTCTTTCTTTCTTTCTTTTCATCTCAGTTTCTACTTACCCTCAGTTTGTGACAATCATGGCATAAGCTGGTATCTTGTTTCCCATATGTATCCTCTCAACATGTTGTGGGTTATCACAGGAATCAGTAAAACAAATAATAATCTTAGAATTCTGAATCTGAAATTTAATTTACTTGTTGGATTGTACCTTTAATTTACGATTCCATTTTTATGCTTTCCTAGCTTTCTGATGTCACATTGTGATATATAAAATTGAAAAAGAAACAACCAGTCATTATCATTAAGGGAAAAATAATTTTAAATGAAGATATTTATTTGATGACAAATCACTAATAATCAAAACAGTTAAAGTAGTTTCAAAGTAATTTCTTTTTCAACTGATGACTTTCTTCTTCCTTTGAGGAGATTCTTTTCATCTTGCATCCCAGAAAACCTGTGCTACAGCTGACCACTCAAGCTGTAGATAGTTACCTCTAATGTTATCAATTTTCAAAGCATTACAGTTTTATTGGCACTACTGGTGAACATCATATTGTATAAAACACAAACTAAAAACAGAATGTATGTTCTCCCTCTTACTTTTCTAAGAAGGAAGAGAGATAATTTCTTAGAGAGAAATTAATTAAGGGAGAGACTTTATACATAGGACGCCACTCGATTTGATCACTTATCAGAATTCTGCATTATGTTTAATTTTTGCAGATATTTTCAGAGTGAATTTGTAGATTTGAGTTAATTTATCTTTTTAAATTAAACAACTTTAAAAAATGGTTAATCTACCAACATTTTGTAAAATATTCTAGAAACAGTAAATTGGAGGAAAGGGTACTCATTTGACTTACTCTCAATCTTTTCCAGTATAACTTCTTTGTGGGCAATTAGAATTTCATTAAAATCTACTTTCTGTCTGAAAATTATACTGAGCCCCAGAACAAACAGCTTGTCACTGAAGAAGCTTGGGTGAGCCTAATGAAATATTGTTTTTAAAATAAATACATTTCTATGTTTCCTTTTTTTTTTTTTAAGGTTTATTTGAGAGAGAGGGCAAGTACGATTGTACACGCGTGTGTACATAAGTTTTGGGAGAGGCAGGGGGAGAGAATTTCAAGCAGACTCCCCACTGAGCTTGAAGCCAGGCATAGGGCTGAATCCCATGACCCTGAGATCATGATCTGAGCCAAAATCATGGGTCCGTTGCTTAACTGACTGAGCCACCCAGGCATCCCTCTGTTTCCTTCTTATGTCTTTCATTTTAACTATTTGAAAATCTTCAAATGGTTAAAATTTAACAAATATGTTTTATTCTTCAGTTGCGAGAACTGTATTTCCTTATTCTAGCATTAAGAAAAGCATAAAACTCATTAATACTCATTTTATATAATGTTCTCTACATTTTCCAGCTGACAGTGAAACAAAATCTTTAAGTAGGAAGGCGAGTATTTAATTTCCTTCTAATTCTTTCATTGAAGAAGCTTGTAAGTTTAGAAGACTTTGAAAAATTCATTCAAATATAATAATATTGCAGTATCTATACAAACTCTAAATGCATCCATTTACCATTTGTGGGGCTAAAAGTAAACTGAAATGAAAATATTTCATGTTACAAATGATGTGGATGAAACAATCCTATTGTATAGTAATATATTCTGACTTGGAGGATGTGTAGCTTATTACTAATACTTGCCTTCCTTTTAATGAAGGAGCAGCCATACACCATTTTATACAAATATGAGAGGCCCTTTCATGTGTGTTGCTGTTTTTTTCAGATACTCCTGTTATAACTCTCTTCCTCATAAGAGCCATTTAATGTCACCTCCATTTCCAGACTTCATCAAACCCTTCATTGAAAGGATCATTCCCTACTTTGTTTTCCTGCTATGACCGGTTCTGCCCTTGCTATAATATCTGTACTTTTATAAATTCTCCTTTAACTTCCTGGAAGTCCCTTCAAGTGAAAAACTGTTCAATTTATCCTCCCATCCTGAAGATCAGACAAAGAGAACTGGTAAAATTAACTATTGAATTATAATAGACACCAGTGAAGTCATATTTTTCTCCTTCCTTCTCTTTACTGTTTTAAAAAGCAATTGCACAAAATAAATTTTATATATACATTATATATATATACAAAATATATATATGAATGAATGAACATTATTTAGCAATAAAGAAGAATGATGTCCTAATCCATGTTACAACATGGAAGAAATTTGGCAACATGCTAAGTGAAAGAAACCAGTCACAAAAGACAACATGTTATATGTATTATATAATGTCATATAAAATGTCCAGAACAGGGAAATCTATAGACACAGAAAGTAGATCACTATTTAGATTATTAGGTTAGATTGGGACTGTTGGGAGGGGATAGATTAGGGAAATGATAGCTAAAAGAAACAGGCCTTCTTTTTGAGGTGAAAAAAATGTTCTATTGACTGTGGCAATGGTTGCACATGTCTTTGAATATACTGAAAAATATTGAATGTACACTTTAAATAGGTGCATTGTGTAGTATGTGAATTAGATCTCGATAAAGCTGTTAAAAATTTCATGGGATAACATGCTAAGTGAGAACCAAGAAATACAGAGCTTGGTTTTTTGTTTCATATATCTTTAAAGTCAACAAACGTGTAACAAGTTTTTCCTTGATAATATTATATTTTCTGTGATCGCAAGATGACAAAATTAGACAAAGGATCTTTATACTTATTTTTTTACTATGAAACCTTGATGAGACTGTTATCTGCAGCATGATTTTTTTATATTATTTAGGGTTTCTGTGATCAAAGAATGTGGTTGTGCAATTTACGCCCTTTCAGTATCTTTCCCACAGTAACATTTTATGTTTCCTGTGACCAAGCATTTCAACGTGTAAGTGAAGAAATCGCTAGCTTTATTTGAATTTGTAAAGGAAAAATATTCAAAAATATTTTAAGTGACAAAAAAAGAAAAAAGTCTCATTTATTTTTAGATTTAATATTTAATAAATTAGCTATATGAAAACTGATTTTTATTTGGTAACTATCAAATGTTAATAGTGTAAAATCCCTGAGGGAAAAAAGTCTAAATTTGCCTCCAAATTTATACAAGATTTACATTTCCATTTACAGATAGTACACTTTTTTCCCCCTTAGGAGATTCCCTGGAAAAGTTTCGCATGTAAGTTTCTCAGTGGTGATCTTTGGAACAAAGTTTATGAAGGAGTCAAGGGAAGCAAGGATGGGCAGAGGAAGAAGTTATGCTGGTATATAGTGGCCACATCCTATAAGAAAGTCTGGAACTGAGATGGACCTTCAGAGATGTTTTTCTTTGAAGTAAAGATTTAGGACTTTTACTCCCTCCTCACTCAGGCTGTAGAACTAGCTGTCCCCCAGGGAGTGGGTCATTTCCTTGAAGGAAACAACTCCCTTAAGGCAGGGGAAATCTGGGAAGGCACTGTGTTATAATCTCCCAGCAGCCACAGAAATGGGGGCCTCTGCCCTGAAGGGTGTATTTGGGTGGTGCTTACACTGCAGTTTGCAAAAGAAAATGGATAAACTGAAAGAAAGTATTTAATATGTATAACCAGTTACATTAAGATATGGTAGGAGAAGTAGAAGAATATAAAGTGTAAAAGCAAAACAAAAAAAAACACTTAAAATACAAAAATCCATTATGTTGGATAATGAAATATATCATTTCTTTCCATTTACTTTGTATTTATAAAACAGTTGAAAAATTCAGCCTTAGCATACATGTTGTATACCAGATAATTCACATGTGATAAAACTAAATACTATCTCTAATGATAATCTAGAAATAAATATTCAGACTCTCTTATTTTTCTTCCAAATTAGCAATTTCTTTTACTTTTGACTAAAATCTGAAGATAGAAATCCTTCTCACTACTGAAGGGAAAACACTCTTTCTTTGCTTCTGTAACCATCTGATGAGTTTGTACAACCTCTATTACTTAGGTAAATCCTCTGCTATGTTTTCTTTCCCTTTCACTGCACATTGTGTTAACCATGTCATCTCAACGCCACTGTCAGGCTTCTTGAGGGGAAGGTTGGACCTTCTATGTCTTTATAATTCAGGATGGCAAGAACTGCACTCTGATTTATAGATGTTAAATCCATGCCAGATACTCAATTATTCTGATAATACTTTCAGGGACTTGTTTTTTCAGAAATTTTAAAAATACAGAAGAACAGAAGTATATAAAAAAATAATAATAAAATAAATCACTTCTACTTCCATACCCCAAAGTGACAACCATTAGTATTTTGCAGTTTTCTAAGAAAATGATGACTGCTTCCTCTTACCAAACAGCCTAAATCTAATTATTTGAAAGTAGTCATTCAGAATCTTCCAGTAAAATAATCTGGAGTACATTTTAAAAGCTATTATTAATTTTTCTTTCTTATTATTGCATTTCCTTGTAGATTTCGGAATTTGGGCTTGCCCATACATTTTCGAGTAAGACATACATTTATTTATTTCCTGTCCCTATGTCCCTTGTGCATTGCCTCCAATATTTGACTTGGCAATGGCTTCCAATAAATCCTCTGTAAGACCCATAGGGAAACAGATCTTAGCGTGTCAGTGTTACCCCACGGTGATGAGAAAGAAAACACGCAGTCTTGACAGCTGACATCTGGTATCTGGTCTAGTTCCCATCAGCTAGGTTGTCTTGTTCCCTTGCTGAAAATAAACATTTTCACAGAATATCAACATCAGATGTGGACTGTCTGTGATCATGACGGAACAAGACAAAAACAAGACCATTCTGTAATCAAGAACTGTGAAAACAAACACGCAGCACAACCACGTAAGTGACCAAGCATCCCTCTCCACCAGCTCACTTGAGGGGCTGTTGCTTCTTCTCCAAAGACTCGGCTTAGCTTCATTCCTCTAAAATGAAGGAATATATAAAAAAACATTCTGACACCCAGTCACTCGATTCTTTCTGCTTTCTGACAACACCCACTCTGAATCAGACTCCCATGTCTTTGAACCTTCCTCCCACCCACTGAATGCTGCACAGATCTTTAGCGAGGGCCTCCCAAGCGCCTTTCGGAGACACACCATGGTTCTGACGGCTTGCAGCCCCCTGCGTCACATCCAGTACTAAACAGAGCTTTGTTGGGCTGCGAATGTGTGACTGATATCTTTGACTTTTTTTTTGCGTCGACTGTGCAATTGAAGACCTGGGCTCCGTTCATGGTGCACAGCTTCTCTCCGTGTTGTCGTTCTCTAAGCCCATAGGCCTGGCTCCCAGAAGAATTCCATCTCAGAAGTCTTCCACCATCTTTTCGTAAATTGAAGAATTGTATCCATGGTCTCTGAATTTCCACATTAAACTTGAATCAGCCTACCATCTTAAGGGAAACATTTTAACTCCCTCATTATACCACTTTGAATCAAAAGCCCAGCAGGTCTGCACTTCAGCCCGCTCACCATTTTTGTTTTTCTCTTTATGTCCTGCAGAGATGTTTATCTTGTCTGAAATCCTCACTAAAACTTTTGTTTTCCTCTTTATCTGTTAGTGGTGTGTGTTTTGGATAGAGGGGCAGTTAAACATAACTGAACCACCTTGACCAGTGAAATAGCATTCATATGGTGGTCTTATTTCCCTAAAGTTTTAAAACAAAATAAATAGAACACTATTTATAACATCAAAGTCTCTTTTGACAACCAGCACAAACCTATGCCTTTATTCTATCCCCAAGGCAACCATTCTCATGAGTTCGTGATACATCTTTTCTGTCTCTATTTTTCCACTTTTCCACGCAACATGTGCAACCATGTACAATATGTTATTCTTGGTCTGTGTTTTAAAATTTACATAAATGGCATCATTGTCTTCGTATCATTCTGTAATACTATTTTTTCACACTACAATGTGATTTCAGATCTATCTGTGCTGGTCTCCATGCTTCTACTTATTTCCTTTAACTGCTGCCTCCTGGCCAGTAGAGTTAAATATCACCTTTTCATTAACGGATTTTGTCACCAGAAAATAAACAGTATTATCAGTTTTCATATATATCTGAGAGGAAACACATGTTCTAAGGCTATTTGGAGGTACTCAAGGCATCCTTTAGGGTATGGTTATTTTTTCCAGAGTTTTGACCGGTATTTTTTATGCATGAATTTCCCACATTTATAAGGTCTGTAAAATACCCTTATGTAGTCTATTACCTATTTTTCATAATCCATTAAGGCAATTTGAAATGTTTGCAAAGCTTAAATACCCTCCCTCCTATCTTGCTGATTTTAATTACTTTTCTCCATTCAAAGGGTTAATAATTAAGTGAATCAGTTGATGTGCCTAATAATCTGGGGCAATGATCATCTAACAAAGTCCTAAATTCTGCCTGTCTCCCTAAGGTTTAAGAAAATCCTACTTAAAATTCTGGACTCTGGATCTGGGATTTAAATTCAGCTTCTATAGATTTACCTTGCAGTCTAACAGTTTTACAATGTGATTGTTCTTTTCCTGAGAATACGTAAACAAAGTGTTACTAATTTAGAAGGTCAGCAGAAAGAGCAGAAGAAATATAGAGACTGTGAATGTGTTGTGCAGACAAGTCTGATTGGGAAGAGAGAAAGATGCAGGGAGGGCAAGATTCAGAAGGATACAGACTTTCAGGGATCTGATCTTGGATTTAGAATTTAATTTCCAAGCCTCTATATACTAATTAAAGAATCTGTTCAATATTTCAAATGATGTCTCCTTTTTTCCCTTGAGTTCCTCCAAAACATGTTAATTTTTAGCTCTCGGCAGGTAAAAACTTTCCCATAATGACGATTGCAATTTGAAGTCGAGATTTTGCTTTTTATAAAAATAGATGCAACTTTACATAGGAAGCAGAAGGAATTCTGGAAGAAGACTGCAGATCTGACATTTCTTAACAGAAAGAAGCCCTGATCGTTGGTGAGCCATGGTTTACAGTGTTTTGGGTTTCCCTGCCAGAACTAGAACGAGGCTGTATGAATAACAACCTAAAAATCATTGACCCCAAAATATGGAATAAACACAGCACCAGGAAACAATCTCTTGAGGGTTTTATAGGAGACCCAAGGGAAAGTTGGACAATTCCTCTCTTCATCACAAGTCACTAGTCGAACAGAATTCTGACCATTAGTTTTCAGAACCAGCTTTCATTTCTCACCTTTATACTATTATACTATTATATACTAAATAGTTTCTAGTTATGAAAAGCATATATCTGCATTTAAAAAACTCAATCCAAATATCTGTGGTTTGAAAATATGAAGCTTAGTTTCTTCGTATTAATTTCGATTACTAATGAATTTACACTCATTCTATCCTTTTTGTTCCTACTGAGTATGAATTTTCTTTGTTTAATTTTCTTTTTTTCTGGTTTTCCATAGATTTATCTAGTTTTTAAGTTTCTATTATTTCTCCACCTGTTGGAAGTACACCCGTTTCACTTTTCCTCTGTTAATGATGGTCATTTTACTATTAGCATATATATTCATTTTAGACCTTCTAACAAGGAATTTTAATATCCTGCTGCTTCTCCCTTGCCCAACTTCCATGTTTTGAGCTTTAGAATGTCATTTTCATCAATTTTTAAGACAATAAAACATTATTCTTTCATAATTGTGATTTAGATTTATATGACAGTTTCACTCATTTCTGTGCTCATGCTCGTTAATTGTACCTTTCTTTCTTTTCCGATCTTGGTGCACGTATCATTTTTGTTGGCGTATATGCTGTAGTAACGGTCGGTCTGTGAGCAGTGAAACTTTTTAGTGATGCATTAGTCTAACAAGCTTTATTTCGCTCGGGTGCATGAAGTAAAAGAACGCTTGTCATAGAATTCTAGGTTCAACTTTTTAGATCAGGATTTTAAAAATGTTACTCATGTCTATTTTGCTCTGATAAGAAATCGGAGTCATTGCCTGCCAGTCCTCACTTTTCACTCTAATTGCTCTTCTGGTTTTGTCCTTACCCTCTTCCTTCTAGGCTCATTCTTTTAAAAAGAAAGAAAGAAAGGGAAAAAGAAAAGAAGGAAAATCAGTGTATACATGCTTAAAAACTTATTCGTCTCAGGATACATCCAATTTTCAACTATAGGGATTAATGTTCTTCTTGAATTCCCCACAGTGTCTGTAATTGAAACCTCATCCCTTCTCTGTTCACAGCTTTGACAACTTCAATGATGCTTGCTTTATTAGTAAGCTCCTTCTCTCTTAAATTTCGTATCTAGTTTATACTTTCTATCCCTCTAACTCTGTTGATGCATCTTGAAACATTTCAATTCTACCATCTAGTTTGCCAATTCTGATATTAGCTGTTGCACACTCAACTTTGGGGACTTTTTAATTATTTTTCCAATGATTATATTTTTATTAAAACAATTTCCATTTTTTCAAGTACATCCGTTCTTACTTTATGGGCATTATCTTCCCACCCTATTTAAACTGTGGCTATTTAAAAAATACTTTTACTTTCTTGAAAGCATTTCTAATGCATTAGCAAACTAATTTAATGAAGTATAAATTTGCCCACTTATTGGACCTGTTGCCAATCATATCAATCTTGCGTTAATCATGGTGCTGGGCTTCCCCTTGCAATTAGAAATATTTTTGTGAACTAATCTTGAATAACTTTCTTTTCTCCCTAAACAAACCAGCCATGCAGATCTTTGTCTCTTATCCAAGACTTAACTGCTTTGGGTCTCTCCAACTGCACAAAAAAGTACAATTCTGCTTCTAAGGTTATAACCCAATTCTTTGTCAAGCAGATACTCTTAGGTTTCCCTCCACCCCTTTCATAAATGAATACAACATTTCCAGGGGCAAGTTTAGGATAGTGGAAAGAGCTATTTAACCCTAACCCATAATCATGGAGACCGACACCCACCCAAATACTAATGTATAGATCCTGGTTTATTTGCAGGGTATGTTTAGCTCCCATTCTAAAGCAGGGATTACAATATCAGTTCTTATTCCAAATGCATTATATCCAGCCTTCTGTAGACCCTCAACTTAAGGTTATAGATTTTCTCTTTATTAAGTTCATGGTGATTTTCTTTGTGTTCATTATTATTATTGTTACTACCATATCCTTAAATTCTTTACAAATACCCTTTATGATGTTTATCTCTGTTTGGATCAGAAAAAGGATTTTCTCACTATTCCAAGTAACTCAGTGGTAATTTTTTATTACCTTTTTAGTGTTTTATCTGTAAAACTAAATGTTTATGTACAGGATTAAGTCACTATTCTATAATTTTCATTATCTTCCCAACTAGAATGTGATTTAAAATACTGAAAGAACTACTCCAGATTCATGACTGAGTATGTTTCATTTAAATCATGTTACTAAGGGAATTCTGAAATATAGGAAGGAGGAGGAGTAGAGGGGTGAGAAGCTGGAGGAGTAGAAAAGGAGGATGAGGAAGAAGAGGAGGGAGGAGGAAGGAATAAACGATTAGATCTTAAAATGACAAATGGTCTTTATTGTCCCCTAGAACACCAGCCTCAACCAATATAACTTGCTTTAAAGTGAAAATTACAGTCATTTTTATTCATATGTCCCCAAAATGTAGCCAAGAGCCTAACATATAGCACATCCTCAAAAAGTGTGCATTACATTACTTTATCGTGTTATTGCTGGGAAAAATTGTGGATCTGCAGCTAATTTTGCAGAAACTGTTTAAGGTTTATAGTCATTACTAAGAAACAGCATGAGGTTCTCCTGCTGGGTTTCTTCAAATTATATATAGCTGGGAAACTTGAGAAAATTTGGTACTCTCTCTTCCAGGGATGATGAAGAAAAGTTATTTCTGCATTGACACTTGTCAGTTGTTGTAGCTGTCATGATTAATATTTAGAAGTTGGACCTTGCTTCCAGGCTCTGTGGATACAGTGACTTCCTAAGAAACCACGGTTCCCAGACCAGTTGTAGAACATCAGTAAATCTAAATGCAAACATGTTGCCCTGATGCCCTTGCTTTAGCTTGTAAAAAGGAACGCTTACTGTGAAGAATTCTTTGATATCAGAGAACAGGCATCTTTGCATTCACCCTAGTAGTGAGCACAATAAATATTTGTTACTGCTTTCTCCATAACATTTATACTCGGTCCATCTCTCTCTTCAACGCATTATGAATGTAGAGCAATACTGAACTGAAGCAGAAAAAAACCATCAGATCCAGTTGCCATCAACAGGCCTGCAGTAAATTGCCCACTGCTACGTCAGTTTAATTTAGTTCTTTCGCCTTAAATCCCATGGTACCGCCTTTAAGCTCTCTTCATCCTTTTTTTTTTTTTTTTTTTTTAATCATTATCCAGTTCTGAGTAAACTTCATGAAATCTTCTGGGGCCACATTTGAGGAACCGTTGTTTTAAAAAGTAGGTTAGTGTTCTTTTGCCTCTAAGATTTTTTTTCTTCTCTTTTCTATGGAGTTTGATTAATATGATCAAATTATAAGAATACACAAAAATCTATGTTGCCATCAAAATAATAATAAAATTTGCTTGTGACACTTTTTCTGTAAAAAATATTATTGCATTTAAGATAATTCTATCTTGTGCAGCCTCAAAAGTTTATTTTCTGACAAAGCAAAATGAACTTAATTATAAAGTTATCACACAGTTCATTGCCTCTTATGCAAACATTAGAGAAAATCTTGAGCTTACACTGATTCAGAAAGTATTATTTATTAACTGATTTTTTTTTGGTGAATGTGTTGTGTACACAAGCAAAAAGGGGGAAAAAACACAAGTTATTGTACCCTGTTATGCAAATTATTGTCAACAGGACAGATTATTGGTGAATACATATAATAAGATATGAAAACTGAATGATGAATCGTTGTTAGTTAATTAATAGTAATAAGTGCAACATACCTTTGTATACAGAGTTTTAAAGTTCAGTACTTTTAGTGGCAAGTCTCATTCCCTTACATGAAAGTATGAAGTAATTCATAAATCTTTCAGCACTACCAACCAAGGCTTTTTTCAGTTTCTTCTGCATGGGTTAATTTTTCCATTCAGTGTAGGAATTAGTTGACTCAGCTAGGAGTCTAAAAATTGTGTTTGCTAGCAAAGAAAGATGGCAATTGGCAGACATTCATAATCCAGTTATTGTTTGACTTAAACACTCTAGCTGCCAACTACAAGAGAAAGTGGGGAAAAAAAGAGCAGGAATAGGCTTAAAATTCATTTGTTGATTTGGTGGAAAAGCACAATACAGTTTCACTACATTAGTTGTTTTTCATGTTTTCTTTCATTAGACAATTTTTTTCTAGTCTGCAGGATTTAGAAATGATGTCTTAGTACACAGTTACAATTTAAATCATGTAGCCATTTGTTGTTTTCATTTAAGAGAAGCAAATTCCCAATTGAACTAGAAGGGAAACAGAAGTTCCTGCAGCATCTCTGTATTTATCAATGAAAAGAAACAAATGTTTGGCTCTTCCAGAAAATTCAGAGGTACTTGCCAACGAGGAAGGGTGATGGTGATCAAAGAATTGGGGAGTTAAACATCTTCTAACAAAGGTCTCTTTGCAAGAAAACTTTGCAAGGGAGGCAACAGGTGCATACTTTCTCACAATTCTGAGAATTTTAACACTACATTTTAAGTTTTAGAATAGAGCACAGAACAGAATACAAAGAGCCCAAACATTACATTCTGTCTTCTTCAATGCTGTTTCTCTCTATTCTTAAGCAATGGCTCAACCTCCCACTGGTTCTATGTGATAACTGCAAGCAAGGTGCTTAAAAAGTGCTTTTCCCTTAATTTTTGTGGAGGTTGAAACCATAGGATCTCTTCAACTGAAAGTAAGCAAACTCTCTCTTGCAAAGGATTCAAATGTTCCCAGTGTGTTAAAAAAACAAAACAAAAACCTTTAAAAGCAGTTTTAATGTCTCATTCTAATGAGGTCTCCTTAACTTACTAATGCAAACACAGGTTAGTCCCCCCCTTTTTAGGAATTGGAGTTGTTCCATGGCCAGTGAGATGTACTATGAAAAAGTGTGGCAATTTTACAAAATGTGTTTTAAAAACCACATATGCCTCCTTATGACCTTTACTGTAATCCTAGTACTATGGTCAGAAACTATTCTTAAACAATTATCAGTATATTTCTTAATGTGTTCTTTCTGTGGCTTGATTTAGAATCAGAGTGTTTGTTAAAAATGCAGTGAATCTACATTTTGGTCTATGGGCCTAGGAATCTAGCTTTAAAAAGGTCCCCCAGTGAATCTTGTGCATTCTAAAATTGGAAACTATTTTCCAAATGTGTATCACATACATGCTTGCTTTACCTGTCTAGTCATCAGCTATCTATCAGGACTGGCCAGATAAGTCAATTTCCCAATTATTGAAAATGCTAAAAAAAATCTCCATTTAAGAAGCATCTACAGGAAGCGACATGGACTCAGCCTCCATTTTCAAATCTGCTTTAAGACTTTGGTAAGTTACTGCACTCCTTTAAATGCCAGTGTAAGGCTGTTATAGGATGACGTAGGTAATATGTGCAGTGCACTTGGCACCAATCAAAGTGAAGTCAGACAATAAAAAAATGAAATGCCAGTTATTGAGTATTTAATAATGCCACACTCTCTCCTAGTGCTTTATACGTACCAACTCATTCAAATCTTGCAGCAAACCAGTGAGATAAATGACTTTGTATCTGCATTTTATAGATAAGCAAACTGAGGCAAATGTGAGAAAATTTATTTATCCTAAACTCCAGAGCAGGTAAGTGAAGACCCTAACCCTGGAGCTCCAGTCCAAGTAATGGACTTAAGAAACACAAGTTATACTGGTGGGGGTTGCAGAAGCCATACCAGAAATTGAAGGCACTATAAAGCACTCACCATCAACCAGCAAACGCTGCGGTCAACTCGACTTCATACACTGGGGAAAATCAGGAGATACTGTAAATGCCACACAGAGGGAATATCTCGGGCAGCAGTTGAGGGAGCCGGAATGATTTTAGAGCAAGTATCCAGCCATTAGTTGAGGGACGCTCCCGTTGATTTGAATCCCTGAGCCAATCACATGTGGACAGTCTTGCTTTCCATTGATGAAAAAGGAAAAAAGAAATTTCAGGTACACAGATGCAGATTCTGGTGGTAGGATGCAAATAGAAGCAGACAGAAAGTTTCCAGGAGTATGCTTTGGGCTCAAAGAGCCTTCGTTGCAGTGGCCCAACTGGAACTTTCTTTCTCTAGCTTAGTAATATAAGATCATATCTATTATAGTCTATTGCTCCTCTATATTTTAACAAAATCCCAGCACAAACATAGCTCTAACCATTTTAATATAGTTCATATGTCTTAACAAATTCTTTTGGGCTATTGTCAGCCATTTTGCCTTTGATATGGCAAATCTGTTTTATTTATTAACATTCATTGCTAGATGGCTGAGTGAATCCACATGCATAATAAATGGGCTCCAAAATCAGGGAGTATAATATATTCTAAAGGAAATGTTAGACAAGATAACAGATACAGCATGCACATCTAATTCAGTTAAGTTAAAATATTGTGTATAAAGTTAGCAAACCTAATGTTCTTTAGTTGTAGTTTTAAGTCAGGACTTAACACACTCAGTCTACATGTAATTAAGCAATGCCTTCTAAGCCATATCTGTTGTAAGCACTTGGAGTAAAATTAAAAACTATGATGATAAGGCTCATATTGAACAGAGAGAGAAAGAAAGAAGTACAAACACACACACATACAAACACACACACACACAAAGATAATTTAATGGATAATTGAGTGATATGAAAAATACAAAGACAAACCAAATTGAGAATCGTGTACCAATGGCTACTTTAGCTTTGATGGTTAAGAAAAACCTTCAGAGCAATTCA
Organism: Ursus arctos; assembly: GCF_023065955.2. Lineage (NCBI taxonomy): Eukaryota > Metazoa > Chordata > Mammalia > Carnivora > Ursidae > Ursus > Ursus arctos. The sequence continues at coordinate 20,845,318 of NW_026622764.1, forward strand.
GTGGAAAGCAGAATGATGAGAAGTAAGCAGCTTTGCAAAGCCTGGGAAATCTAGAACTCGGGGAAATGGTCAAAATAGAAATACAGATCAAGAGAAACCTGAATTTAAGTTGGAGGAGAAGGGACTAATAAGAGAAAAATTAGTAAAAGCTTTCATGTATTGAGAAGCTACTGTGTGTCCAAACACACACACACACACACATTTATCACTTGTTAATTTCGCAGTTTTTCCACAAGGTGATGTTACCCAAGCTTTATAAATTTGGAAAGTAAGAGAAAAAATTAAAATGATAAAATTGAACGAAGACCACACACAAATAATAGGGACAAAATCTGAACCCAGAGCTGTGTAACTTGATATCTCTTTACTTGTTCAGTGGTTCTTAAGTCTGGATGAACAGAGGAATCCTTTGGGAATACCACAACTTAACCCTGGAAGATTCTGAATTAATGACTCTGGGTCAGTTGTAGGCATCAGCATTAATGCTCAGTTCTTCTAATATAAAGGCTTGTGATGGTTCATTGTCCTGCCCCCCATTTCAAACCAGATAAAGAAGAGCAAGGGTGGGCACTCTGATAGGCATGTTGTGTATGCCATCTTATTTAATTCTCAGAAAATTCTGCAAAGTATCATCAAATGCACTTTAAAAAGGACAAACATGGTTAGGCTTAGAAAATTTGAGCATACTGCTAGGAAGGGGCAGAGCCTGAATTGTGACAGTCTACTTAAATAAAAGTCAGATTCACAATCTTATTGATATTCACATTTGTTTATGAACATTTGTGAATATTCGAATTCATAGACCTCTAGAAAGCCTCAATGAACTTTGCAAAACACGGATATGGTCTCGCTTGGTCAAATTGGTATGACCGCCACATCCTGCTTATTCTGAGAGGATTAAAAAATGCATAATGTATTATCACTCCGTAATTTACGAATAGTTTTCAATTCAAGAGAAGGGCTTTACCATCTTTTATATCACCCAACAGAGGTGAGCTTCATGCTTCACACGTTCTAAACCACATTAAGTGCCTGCCCACTAAAGCTGTCCCTTTGTTTCTTCTCTTGGAGCCTAAAAAAGAGATTTCTACTTCAGACCATGTCGAACTAAGTGTTTGGGTGACTCTTCCACTGAGAAAGACTGGATAAATAGCTTGTACTGGGGGTGGTGGGAGCCTGTTTCAAAATTTTAGAGTGCTAATAAAGCACTCTAAAGGCTGCCAAGAGAGACCACAAAGCACTTGGGTTCTCTGCTTTTCTGTTAAGGTCAATTGTCAATCTTAGGATCAGCAAACTTTTTCTGTAAAGGAGTAAACAGAAAATATTTAGGCTTTGTGGCCCTTAAGGTTCCTGTAATACTTCAAAATTCTGCTGCGATTGTAGTAAAAAAGCAATCGTAGGCAATATGTAAATGAATAGGCATGACTGTGTTTCAATAAAACTTTATTTACAAAAACAGGCTGCATGCCAGATTTTTCATCTGCTTTAGGTAGAAAATCTAGCTTGCCAGCTTCTGATCTAGGTGGGTGAAAGAGTTTCAGAAGTCACTAAATGGTTGGGAGGTCAGGGTTAGCTGGTCAACACTTAGTGTTTAGGTTGAAACCCGAAAGTATGAACTGGAAATATCTGACCCTCAGAAGTCTGAAAACCAGCTTAAAATGTTCACAGTTCTGAATAATATTGCTGAATTGCTAATGATGTTGCTGAAATACTACGCCCTAGCTTTCTGCATCAAGTAAATATAAATCTTCTCTGTAGGAAGATGTAAATAACCAAAGTTTTAAATTATGTATGCATTTTTCACGCATGATGTATAAAAATCAGTGGAAAAGGACCAGGCACACCGGAGACAAGTTTACATGATCAAAAACAGGAGAGTGTGTCTGTACCAGTAGTTTCTAGAAGCAGACTGTGAAATAACCAAACTTAAAATGTTCAAGGAAGAGAAGACAAAATTGAAGATTTTAGTAGGTAACTATAAAATTTACAGAAGGACAAAAAGGGGATTTTATAAATGAAAAAACAAAATTCTATATTTCTGTTTCACAGTAGATTAGATCTTGCTGTTTATAGACGAAATAGAACAGAATATAGATCAGAAGAAAATAAATAAAATATCATCAGAAAGATAAAGAATATGGAAAAGAAGTTTCGGGGCATACAGACTAATGTGAGAATATCTGTCATTTGTGTCATAGGCGTCTCAGAAGAGGAAAAGAAAGAAAATAGAGACATACAAAAAAATATTTGACAAAACAAGGGCTAAGGCTTTCACAAAATTGATGAAAGACAGAACGCTCGACACTTAAGAAGCTCAGCAGTTTTAAGCAACAAAAATATGAGGAAATGCACACCGAGGCTCATCATAGTCAAACTGCCAAAACCAAGTACAAAGGGACATCTTAAAAGTAGCCAGAGTTAGTATGGGTGGGCTGGGGATGGCATATTACCTTCAAAGGGGCAGCATATAAAACAGGCAAAAAAAAAAAAAAAAAAAAAAAAAAAGAAATATTGAATGTCGAAAGACAAAAGAATTTTATTTTCAAAGTGCTGAAAGAATTAGCTGCCAACTTAAAATGCTATACCCAGGGACATAACACTTGAAAAAGTGAGGTAAAGATATTTTAAGGAAACACAGCTTACTACATTTGTTACCCTGGAACTGCACCAAAAAGTAATACAAAAGGGTAGTTCTCATGAAGAAGACAAGGAATCCCATTGTGAAAATTCACAAATGCAGGATAAATTAGAGAACATTTACTTACACTTTCAGAATACATCTTTTTTCCCCGAATAATCATGGCACATTTATAACTGACCAAATGCTGAACCTTAAGGTAAGTATCAACATTGGCAAAAAATCAATAATCATACATCATTTTTCTCTGACATGAGTTTTTAAGCTGAAGCTAAATTTTTAAAAGTGGTAATCGAAAAGTCTCTGAATGTTTGGAAATTAAGAAATGCACTTCGAAATAACCTTTGTTTAGAAAAAAATTATAAGCAAAATTAGAAAATATTGAAAATATGAGAAAATAATGAAAAAACTGCCTATGGAAATTGGCAATGCGCAGCTAACCTGTGCTTAGAAAGAAAGCATAACTTTCAATACAGTCATTAGATATAACAAAGGCAAAGAAAATCAATCATCTAAATGTTCTTTTTAGAAACTTAAAAAAGGTGGGGCGCCTGGGTGGCACAGCGGTTAAGCATCTGCCTTCGGCTCAGGGCGTGATCCCGACATCGTGGGATCGAGCCCCACATCAGGCTCCTCCACTAGGAGCCTGCTTCTTCCTCTCCCACTCCCCCTGCTTGTGTTCCCTCTCTCGCTGGCTGTCTCTATCTCTGTCAAATAAATAAATAAAATCTTTAAAAAAAATAAATAAAAGAAACTTAAAAAAGGAAGAGGTATTGGGTAAAATATAGATTACTGTAAATAAAAACAGAAGCAACGTACAAAACAGAAACAAATAATGAGAATGAACTAGCCCCAAAGCTGGTTCTCTTAGTAGTTTAATACAGTTGAAAAGCCTGAGATTGATAACCTAAAAAGCACTACGGAATTTGAGAACATTAAAAAAATTATCTTAAAAATCATGCCAGTAAATTAGAAAGTTTGGGTGCTTTTTGTATATAATTACTAAATTTGAATCAAGAAGGGACAGAAAATTGAAAAATTTCATAAATGTTAAAGAAATAAAGCATATTTAAATTTTAAATATTTAAAATTTCCTACAAAGAAAATTCCAAGACCCAAACTTATTTGTGAGTTCTACTAAATGTTAAAGGAAGAAATAACACCTATCCTAGAGAAAATCTTTTAGAGGTTTCAGACTAGTAAAAGAAAAAACATTTTGCAATATATTGTACAAGGCCAGCATCAATTTGTAACCAAAATCTGGCAAGGACATTATAGGAAAGAAAAAGCAAAGATTAATTCTTCTCATGGACATAGATACAGAAATACAATCCAACACAACCAATTCAGCAAACTGAATTCACTGAACGGAACCTTCCCATAAAACAGGAATCTGCTTCATAAAGAATTTTCATTCATCCAACTATTATAATGTTATTTTAATAATCGAAAAATATCACCATAATATACCATATTGAAAGAGTAAAGAAAAATCATCATTCAATTCAATAGATGTAGAAATAGCATTAAATGAAGTTAAAATTCTAAACAGTCTTAGCAGAATAGCGTTAATAGTGAACTTCCTTAATCTGAAAAACATATTTAAAAAAACTGTATCTGACATGATACTTAATCATGACATATAGTAGGTGCTAAATCCCTCTTTCTTCCTTCCCCTTAACACTTATTATAAATGAATTTCGTATGTTTTACCTGCATTATTTAATTTAATCATGCCAGCATCCTCAGTAGCCAGTTTCTGAAGTTTTAGCAGCAAATGCAGTATAATTATGCCATTAAACTAATAAAAGATTTAAAATGTTTACATTCTCTTTTCTCTTCCCTTGGAATATTTTAACACCTAACCAACTAAGAAAATAAGAATTAAGATTAGCCAAAGTAAAGAGAAAGAAAAACAAACTAAAGACAACAATGAACTCTTATCTTTTATTCATTAGCAAGCAATTTGGACCTGCTCATAATTCACATTTGCCAATGGGGCAGTCATTACCAGAATAATTTTTAGCTTACTCTTTGGTCAAATTTTCTGAAAATGCTCATTTTTCTAATGAATAGTAAACATTCCAAGAAAATTGTAGAGCCATTTTCAGCTAAAACCATTCAGCTCTGGAGGTTTGGCTGGACAAAGCTTCCAGAAGAGTTTGCTATAGCTCTTATCTTTATTTGCTTTGACTCTAAATTAATCTCTGTCATTGTATAGTTTGCTTGATTTACAGTCATAATGAAGGGTTGAAATAAAGCAAATGTTTGCTTGAGGGACATTATTGCTTCAATTTAAAAGGAATTGACTCCTAACAACTCTGCTTCATTGCATAAAAACATTCTAATCAAATAGATTCAAGTACAAGAGCTTTAAAATATGGTCATTTCTGCTTCCTTGCCTTAAGTGAAAGATTTTGAGTAATGTTTTTGTCTATCTGTTTTGTATTCCTTTTTGTTTTAAGGTGCTTTGGGCAGCTTTAGCTGCTGGTTGTTTATTTCAAAATATGCCTCCCTGATTTAATTTTATTATTATGTGATTTTTCTGAAACAAATCTAGCCTTCTATTTTATTTGATTATCATATCACTATTTCTTTTGTTGCAATAGAAAATTTACCAAGGAATATGCCATCGTATTTAAAAGACGTTAAAATTACATACCTAAATTCCTAGTACAGAATGTTTCGTCATACTTAACAAACAAGCAAATTCATCAGTCAATTAATTCATTTTGAGACCAGTTATCTTCAGTACAGCAAAAATAATCACTTATTTCACATATCCCTCTATTTTGCTTTTTATGACAATTAGTAAAAACGGAAGTACAGACAACTCCTAAGTACCCATTTTTGTGTATTTTTAGATCATCCATCTTCTTTTATTATTTTTCTCCATCTTGCTTTGCCCATCTCCACTGCAATGTTCTTTGCCATTGCTTGTATTCAGCAGGTAGTGGAAGCAGAAAGAAATGAAGCTTGGAGTTAGTAATTTGAGACTTTACTGCATCTTCCATTAGCCACAACTCACTGAACAAATTGGACACTCTGGTAGACAACTTAAGTAAATAGATAAAAGTTTCTTTGGCTTGCTTGTAGGATCACTACTTTTCTAGCTTTATGATACTTTACATTAATTTTCCTAACCACGTATATTTTAATATATGAAGATTATTCTAGGATCTCCAGATACCCAGTTGCAGTTAAGAATGGAGTTCTTGCTGATAATTTAACAGAGGAGATAAGTGAAATTTATGATTTATGAGGGAGAATAACTACATGAGTATTTTGTGTGGGTAGCAGTACAAGGTAGACCCCAGTGGAATGAAGTTGCATTGGTTAACCTAACTTCAGAGACATTGTAGATCTCCCCCAACTATATTTCAGTGTGATTTCCTTTCTGCCCTTATAGCAGCCAGCCCCAAAGACAGTTTTCTTGCTCAGGACCCCAATTTGGAACTGGCCTCTGGATCTTTATAATCTTCAAGGTAATAAAATTTGCAAATCCATCACACCAATTCCTCTTGGAGGGATGTAGTAGAAGCCTTCAGTGCTCTGTATAGGTGTTCTCAATAATTTAATATTTTTGAGTGCTTGTTCTTAGGGTATCTTTGTCCTTTGATTCCAACAGCTGCAGTTGCATAAACTTCAGAGGACTAACCTTGGGCTATTAGACTTCACTTTACCTGGAAAGGAGTGACTGGGAGTTTATGCCCACACCCTCCCTCCTTCCCTGCCCAATTCTACTCCTCAAGTATTCACTCCTCCACTGGTGTTGCTCAGGAAGGAGAACACTTGCTCCAAAGGCTTCTGAATAGAATTTCCATCTCTGAGTGTGATTCCTAGAGAATTCTGCCTGTTATGATTTACAAACAGGATGCAAACTATGGGGAAGGATGAGTCAAAAATTCTGTCTCAGCAAAAGAACAATTGAACTGCTATCATCTGAGGTGGGGTAAATCGTGGGTGGAGCAAGTTTGATCCAAGCCCCAGAAGTTAAATTTTGGACGTGGTATGCTTTGAGATACCTATCTATTAAGTATGCATGTGAAAGGACCAAGTAGGTGGAAGGTTAGGTAAGTCTGGAATCAAAAGAGATTAGGAAGAAGAAATAAATTTTTCAACAATGAGTACAATGATCAGTACAATGATCAGTGTTTTTAAAGTTATTATTTTTGACATTGGAGAGAATATTATCTGCATGATCTTACATCAAAGAAAGATAGAATCTGTATTGGCTTTTAGAATTTATTGAAACCTCTCTATCAAATATTCTTTTAAATTTGTATGTGTGTTTGAAACTTGGGTGTTCTCTCTTTGTTGAATGTGGAGTTCTACATATAGTAGTGTAAATTTATTAATGGTATTTTTTGGTATATGTACATACATATGCATGTATATATAGATATAGCTTATACATTATGTGTTTATATTTGTACATTAATTATAATTAATAATACTATTTTATCTTTAAATAATAATACTACTTACTTTTTTTCAACTTGACCTGTTTGTTTTTGAGAGAGATTTGTTAAAGTCCCTTGTGGATTTTTTCTATTATCACCAAAGCTTTCTCAATTGTAGCTTTACGTATTTATGCAAATGTATTGTTAGTGGCATATATTTTATGATATTCAAATATTTTTGTTCTATTATTTCTTTTATCAATGCATGTATTTTCTTTTGTTTCTTATGACATTGGTTGCTTTAAATTCCATTTTGTCAAAAGTAGCACAGAGCTGACTTTTATTATTTTTTAAGGTTTAAAAAATTTATTTATTTGAGAGATAGCAAGAGAGAGAGAGAGAGGATGAGCAGGGGGAGGGACGGAGAGAGAGGGAGAAGCAGACTCCCTGCTGAGCAGGGAGCCTGAGTGGACTGATGGTACTTGATCCCAGGACCCTGGGATCATGACCTGAGCTGAAGGAAGAGGATTAACCAACTGAGCCACCCATGTGCCCCCACAGCTGACTTTTAATTGATATTTGTCCGACACATTTTTCCCCATCAATTATGTTTGAAATGTCTGCACGTCTTTAAGTGTTTCTTCTGAAAATAATAGATGGCTGAATCCTATGGAGGGTTTTTTTTTGTAATTTAATTTTAAAAACAACTGAATTTAATAGTTTAGCTTAAGCAATTTCTATATATTTAATTACTGCTAACATTTAGGACTGATTTCACTCATTGCTCTTGTTATTTTCTACTTACAGTGTTTTTTCTTCTTTTCTGATTTCCAATAGTAAGATTTTTATAAGTGTTATATAATCTATTTTCTTTCTTATAGGAGTTATCTTAAGAAGTATACTCATGTTTATCATGCTTTCTTAAGTTTTTTAAAAAAATAATAGCTGTATCTTTCTATAACAAAACTTATACTATGTCGTGCTTACATATTGTTTTGATCTGCCTCTTGCTTTCATCATCTGTCCTTCATCGTGTTGATGTTTAGGATTTTAGTTCTAGCAAGTTCTCCTCCACCTTCTCCTCTTCTTCTGCCTCCTCCTTCTTCTTTACTAGGATTTCATTAGACAATAATCATATCTATTGCAATGCTTTCCTAGGCTTATTTCTCTTCTCATTGAGTATCTTTCTAAGAGTGTTTGACTATGGATCTTTACGTGATAAAACCTCTGAGACCATGGATATCTGAGAATATTTTTATTGCTTCCATACCTTTGACAATTTGATTGGATATAAAATACTACATTCCAAGTTCTTTTTCTTCAAGTCTCTTTTAACCATTACTCCATTTCCTTCTTACGTTCAAGGTTGAAGTCTTATCAATCTGTTTCTTGTTTCTTTATAATGATAGGCTTTTACGATTTGCTTTTGCACTCTCATCTTTTAGGATTTGATATTTTTACATTTCACTAAAATGTGTTTAGCCATGAATTTTTTCTTCTCTTCTGTCATAGAATTCACATTTTTAATTTTAGGTTTTAGGTCTTTTTCTTTAATTTGGGGAAATGTTTTCATTATTTCTTTGAATAGTTATTACTCTCTATTTGTATTTTTTTGAACCTTCTCTAATGTCAATTATTTTGTTGTTGGTCCTTCTCTGTCTACCTGTCATATCTCTTAGTATTTTTAAAATTTTTAATTCTAAACTAAAAAAGTGTTTTCGTCTTTTCCTATTGCATTTCCTCAATCTTAATTTTCAGCTCAGCAATTGTCCTTCAGCTGTCATCATTTTTTTGTTTATTTTATCTATTGAGAACTTTATTTCAAATACTATACTGTTCAATAATTTTGTATTCATATATAATATATATTTATATATTATAATACTATACTGTTCAATAATTATAAATTTATTTTTAAGTGCATTGTTTTATAATATAGCAATAAATTATTTGTTATCTAAGTATATATATTTTAAATGCTTATATGTAAAGCTCTTGTCCATTTCTTTTAAGAATTCAGCTTCAAGTGGTATAAGATAATAAATTTGTCACGTTTCTTTTTTTTTTTTAAGATTTTATTTATTTATTTGACAGAGATAGAGACAGCCAGCGAGAGAGGGAACACAAGCAGGGGGAGTGGGAGAGGAAGAAGCAGGCTCATAGTGGAGGAGCCTGATGTGGGGCTCGATCCCGTAACGCCGGGATCACGCCCTGAGCCGAAGGCAGACGCTTAACTGCTGTGCCACCCAGGCGCCCCTGTCACGTTTCTTTATAATATTTTCCATTTTTCAGATGGCTGGATGTTTATAAGCATGTTTCCATGAAAGTATTCACTCCTCAATGTGGTCATTTTTCCTGGAAATGTGGTAAAATCCAGCCCTGTGACCATGACATTAGGGAAGGGAGCCAAAGAACCACAGAGATCTCATGCACAAGTCAAGATCATGGTACCTGATGAGTCAAATGTGAGGTTTTCCCCATTTAACTCAGCAACAGCAACTTGCAAAATCAGTTTCCTCAAATTTAGGACTTGGAGTTGGAAAAATTGAGAAACAGATGCTCATGGGCAGTTCAACTGGTTCATAAGCATCAGTTCTCATAGATTCCTTACTTCAATGGGCATTTACACTGCATTGGGTTCTCCCCTCTCCTGTATCAGAACCTGGCTGTTGCAGAAAAATTCTGTGTGAAGCACCAACATAAGAGGAAAAAAGGGTGAACTTAAATTATTTCTTTAAACTTATCATCTTAGTGACACTGTTATCTCCATCCCCATCCATATCTGTAGTTCAAGATAGTATTAGTCTACTCAAGTGTTCCTCAAAGTATTTTTTTTTGTTCATTTCCGGTTTATTCCTGAAATATATGATGCCCTCTTCTAAATTTTCTCTGGGATTGGTTTTAGAGGAAGCTAGCATGATGCTAGTTTGTCCCCAGGATAGGAATCAGAAGCATTTTATTCTTTACTATAACTCTTAGTTTCTTTTCTTTCTTTTTTTTTTTTTTAAGATTTTATGTATTTATTTGACAGAGAGAGAGACAGCCAGTGAGAGAGGGAACACAAGCAGGGGGAGTGGGAGAGGAAGAAGCAGGCTCCCAGCGGAGCAGGGAGCCCAATACGGGGCTCGATCCCAGGAATCTGGGATCTAGGAAGGCAGACGCTTAATGACTGAGCCACCCAGGCGCCCCTAACTCTTGGTTTCTATCCATCTTTTAACATTGTAATAACCTTTCCTTAGTACAACTCCAGCTGCCTTTGCTATGGGCTCATATATATAACATTGCCTTTGCAGTACTAATTTTTAAAATATCTTAAACATGTTTTCAAAATAAAGGTTAGATTTAAACATTCTGAATAATGGGAAGATTCCAATAATAATAACCATGATTTTTATTCAGTTACCCAAATAATCTTATTTTGTGCCCTTTAATGGGTTCAGCATAGTGAATAATTGACATAAATTATAAAATAGAAACACGAGACACTCCTTGCCTTTGAGAAATGCATGACATAATTAAGATGTAAAAAAGTATTACATAAATGAACTAGAGTACAATATTACACTTAATGGCATTATCAGTAATATTTTTCCTATAAAATATTGTAATTCATCCAAACACAGGACAGTTATTTCCTGCAGAATGAGAGCTCCCACATGCAAGTATTATGTAATTTATTTTTATAAGTTAAATTCTTGGTTATTAAGTAAGTATTCAATGAATGAGTGAGATTTCAGGATTTTAGATTAAGAAAATATTAATGGAGGCAGAAGTAGTGAAAGAAGATCATGCAATGTCAACTTCTGGGATTGGTCCTGAAGAGCCATGACAGTTTTCTCAGGCAAAGGGAGTGACAAAAGTTGATATATAATAATTAATATTTACATGATGGATACATGAGTATTAATAGGGAGAGGACAATGGTAAGAAAAATCAAGTGCAGTTTTAATGGTGTCATGGGAACTGAGGCTTAATAAAGATCAGGTCATGCAATAGAGACTTGAGGAAGTTTCCAATATTATTCTGTGACATTTCTCAGACACTGTACTAGATGATTTCCAAAAGCATTCTTCACAGTTCAGTCTTCAGAGTTAAGCCCATCAACTTCATGTTTCAGTTGAAGGAATCGAAGCTCAGAGAAAAAAGAAACAAACTCAAAATCACATGGAATAAATACGAACTTCTATATCAGGTAGAGAAATTCTGAATCAGAGAGACTCAGGATCTTTTTTTTTTTTTTTTAAGATTTTATTTATTTACTTGACAGAGATAGAGACAGCCAGCGAGAGAGGGAACAGAAGCAGGGGGAGTGGGAGAGGAAGAAGCAGGCTCATAGCAGAAGAGCCTGATGTGGGGCTCGATCCCATAACGCCGGGATCACGCCCTGAGCCGAAGGCAGACGCTCAACCGCTGTGCCACCCAGGCGCCCCCCCCCTTTTTTTTTTGAGACTCAGGATCTTAAGACCACACCAGAAAAGTGTGGCATGGGGAGAATTGTGGCTCCATGCATTCGTTCTATCCCTCGGCTGGTTAGGAAGTTGGAGAACTTTGCACCAAGTATAAGAGCATATAAGGGTTAATTTCTTGTTACTGAAAATGATGGGAGCATGATGAAAATAATGGCTGGAAGGAATTAGTAAAATAATGACATTGAAGAGGGTAAATGTACTTAACTACTATGCTAGGCCCTGACTAAACATAATGTGTGCACTGTCAATGTGTTGAGTGAGGCATTATCATCCCAGTCCTACAGATAAAGTCAAGTGTTAGTGGAGATTGTGTGAATTGGTCAAAGCTACATCTGTAGTGGGTGGTGGAAAGTGCAGTCCTATCTTAACCTGCATATTTTGCCACTGAAAATTTAAAAAGGAAACCTACTGTAACACTAATAAAAGCACTATGGAGTGTGAGTTTCTATGAAGATTCTGAAGGACTTTGAGTCTCAATTTAGGAGATTAATGAGACAGATGAGTCACTTGGAACTATTCTGAACCTAATCTAGTCTTTCTTTGATGATTCAGAAAGCATTTTGGGAGCTTCATTATCAACACAAATTATCATTATACTAGTGATTCAAAAATATGGGATGATAAGAATATTCAACAACATCACATAACATGGGAGTGATTCAGTTCATGAATAGCTAATTTTATTAGATTATGTGGTTACAGCAATCTCAAAATATCCTTATAGAAAGAATAAAAATTCTTATCCAATTTTAAAAGAGGATGAAAATTGATTAAGAGTCTTGTCCAAAGAGCCAGGAAAAATTACAGAACCAAAAGTAAAATCCACCAAAAGCAGTAAAGAAACTGATTTAGTTTTATTGATTAATAATCAAAATACAGTGACCAGATTAGACTTTCCTCAAAGGTGGTTATCTAATTCAAACACAAAGGTTTTCTTTTGGGGGGCAGGCTTTCATATGGGTGGATCAGTGTCAAATTTATATCTGATTAAGGTATCCAAAACATAATTGAATACAATGTTCAGATTTACCAAGAAATCTAATTCAGAATCACTCTGAGACTTCTGATGACCACTTGGTATCACATACATGGACACGTATACCATGTGATACATGGTATCACATACATGGACACAAATTTCCACGCATTTTGAAACAAGCACCTTGAAAGCAGGACATTATTATTATTATCCTGCAGTTATTTTAGTTTCAGTTAAGATTCTTGAAAATGACTGTTAATTTTTCACTATCATTATCTTCTTAATTTCTCTGAGATTTTGTTTAACACCTAATGAATGAGAGTGTTTATCTGCATTCAATAAAACTCAGGCTCCATGGTTTTTCCGTATCCCTGCTGTTTAAGTATGAATTATTTATGTCTCCTTTACTAAAATAGATATATTAATAATCTTGGGGAAAATCCCAAAACATTCCCCTTCACTGTATTTGAAATGTTTGTAAATTTGTGCTACTTAAATTATTCACAAAAATAGTAAAATTACTGGGTTATTCTTAGTGACTAGAACATAGTAATATTAAAAATCTCATATTAAAAATTTTCCTGCTCTGGCAACATGTCATACAGAAAATATGAGAGCCATGGAACAGCAAGCACCCCAAAATGTTGAATAAAAAACATTGAACAAACTTAGATATATAGCTGACTTCCCAATAAGGTACAAAGATTCCTCTCAGGATACAAATGAGAAAACTAAAACCAGACTGGTGCTTGGCTCCATAGTTTGTTGAGAGTAAGTCAGAGAGAGAGTTGGGAGTTGGGGTTTCAGTGTCACTCTGGCAAACAAAAAAAAGACTTTCAACCCAAACAAAGCAGGGCGGCAAAACTGCAAAATGAGTGGCTCAAGAAAGTGTTACAATTTTAGTGAAAGAGTCTACCAGAAAAAATCTAGACAGCAACAAAAGAAATTAAAATAAATCATCTGGATTCTGGATGAAATTTTTAAAAAAAAATTGCACTTTATGATCTGGTATTACAGAACTGCTGTAAGAGTTAGAACTGAAGCTTTCGTTCTGGATTCCCCAACCTCAGAAAATAACATAGAAAGTTCACCAGGGAATGCCTTTGGGAAGAATGGGATTCAAGGGATTTACGTTGTAAAAGGATTTGCAAAATTGCTATAAAAATAATTAAAATATAAGGTAATACTAAATAAAGTGAATTTAACATGTTTATGGATAAGAAACATCTCTATTGTAGGGATGTCAACTGTCTTCAAAGTGAGCTGTAGGTATTAAGCAATAAATTGTAATCCAAATAGTTTTCATAGTGGATTTTGATGAATTGATTTTCAAATGTAAGTGAAAGAACAAAGGATTAAAGTTTAGAAAAACTTTTTGAAGATAAGAACAAGCTGAGAGGATGTGCTCGGTGATATATCAGTTCTAATAATCAAATCAGAGGAATTAAGGCAATGTTTTGGCTGTGGAGACAGTAGAGATAAATGTGTTAATAAAATAGAGGAGAAAGTACAGAAATAGATCCATGTTTATTTGGAAATTTGATACATTACAGAGATGTCTGTAAATTTGTGAAGAAAGTAATGATTCCTCAATACACTACAATGAGAAGTCACCTGGTTATGAATGGGGGGGGAATGGATTTCTAAAATATACCAAACACAAATATAATTTTCTCGTACATTACAGAACCAAGTGTAGAGCAAAGTATATGCAATTATCTATGTGGCATTGATATAAGAAATTATTTCTCATATAAGACAAGTAAAAAATTAAGGAAATACTGCAATAATTCACATTCATATTATTTTTTGTGTATCCAAATATATCATACAAATTGAAATGTGAACCACGGATTGGAAGAAGATATTTGCAGCACATAAAGCTGAGAAAGATTAGTGACCAGAATATATAATGAGGTTTAAAAATAATGATTTCAAAAATCCACTTTTTAAAAATGGTGAAAGACGCAATTTAGACAGATGGAAATATGCATGGTCAGTAAAGATAGAAAAAAAGTACTCAAGCTGAATAGAAATGGGAAAATTAAGGCCACAATGGGGTTCATTCTCAAGCACAACAGATTGGCAAATTTTTAAAAGTCTGATAATACTGAGTATTGGTGATGATGTGGGCCAAAGAGAATTTTCATAATTTTGTCATTAAAAGTGGAAGTTGGTACAACTAGTTGGAAGAGCTGTTCTGCAATCTGCTATATTAGCAGAAGTACATTTTTACCCTCATGAGAAGCAGATGTGGAGGGCCCTAGAAGCCGGTTTTTTCCCCCTTTTTTTAGCAAAGAGAAGAACCAGTTCAAATGGAACCGCATAGAGACAACAAGGCCTCCTCTGGGTAATACCAACATTCCTGGAAGGTGAATCTCTTCCTCTGGATGATGACCTTGGTGCTCTGCATGTTTACTCTGTAGTGTCGTTCCTGTGTCTGGAGATCCCTTGAAATATCCTACTTACTCAGTTAACATAACTGTTGGCTACCCTTATTAGGCTAATCTAATGACCTCACTGATGAGACACAAACTGAATCTTGGTTGGGTATATATACATATATCTCCTAATCACTGCTATCTTGCAGAGGAATAAAAAGAATGCAATCACCATATTGATAGTCATATACCAGGTGCCAAAGGCTTTATTAATCTCTTCTAGAAAACATAATGCATTCTGTATAGCAGGTATGATTGAGGTTACTACTAAGTTAAATTTACAATAATCTGTAATCATCTGCCTTTATCCATCTAGTCTTTGTAGGGCTCATCATCAGCAACCTGTAACTGAGTTCTCTCAATATGTCTCAACTCCTTACCATTCCACTTTGGGCATGGCTATTGTTTCTGATTAACTTGGCCAGGGGAAGTCATTTCAGAAATGACTTGCATTTGGCCTTTCCTATCATGAGGGTTTTCATTCCATTAAGTAAGAAACCAATATGATTTTTGCGAGTTGGTATGTTTCCTGGTATACAGTTAAGGTATGGAGAAATGACCACAGAATAAGACCAGACATTCATCTCAGTATGAGATGTGTGTAGGCTAGGATAACATTTTTCATTTTGCCTCCACTCGACCCCATTCTGAAAGTGGATTATGACATTTGGGATCCCTAGTATCAGTGCCAGGTAAAACCCTCCAGCCAACATTTCTTAAATATCTACGACTTGCTCCTTTTCTGATGCATAATTATTTTGGTAAAATACCAAAGGTCCCATTGAGAAGACCTGGGAAAGCAGCTACTGTAAAAACCTATATTGGCATTGCAGAGTCCTTCCTGAAGAGGGTCTAGTTTCCATTTAACTGCTGGTGCCATATCTGGGAATTATCTTAGAAACTAGGAAAGGAATCATGAGTTCCTTTTATGGCCACCAACATCATCCTCCATCTAATGGCATCTATAGTTTAAGCAATATATTCATTGGCTGCCTATCTTGCCCCGAGGAAACCAATAGTCTATTAGTCACTTAGATAGACAGGTCAGGACTTTGGTAACCATTTCAGGCTCCCTGCACACACTGGAATTATATCTAACTTGTCTTTGACAAGGTGAAATAATATCAGCTGACCTCTTCTTTACCAGAATCTTATTTGCATTCATGTTAATAAGCACAGTTTCATAACTTTATCTCTTCTTATCCACCTGGGCTCTAGTGGACAGCTACCCCTGACCTTTGCAGCAATTCTAGTGCTCCTCTCATTAGTACATTCTTTATTGCTTTAGTGAAGAAATTGTCTTCTAGGCCTTCTGAGGAACCATAATCAGTAAACGAGTCTTCTGGTCTTACATAATAAATCTATTCGATCATGTCCGTATCTCTTAGTTTTCTGATCACTTCCTTAATACTCTGCCAACGATATGCCAGCATATCCACCTCATTTACTATAAGCCATTATCATCTCCAGGATTCAAAGTTTCATTCCTGGCATCCTTGCCTGAGAATTTAATCCTGACTCATAAGAGTCCTTCCATATAAATTCACTCTCTTCAATGCTTCATTTTATTTTCACCCCCCTCCCCCACTCTAGCATATTTAAGAAGCCACTCACTTACATGCCCTCCTGGTCTATTCTGGTAAATATTAGCAAAGTTCTGTAGGTCTTCAGGTGAATAAATCCATTTCCTTTCCGTTCTTCTTTTGGGCCATACTGAGTCTTTATCTTAGTTACTGGTCTAAAAGAAATGAGAGCAGGTGACAGAAAACCTTAAAGAGGACAAACATCAACTTGTACAAGGCATCCACCTCAGATGTGATTTTGCGTGGCCTACAAACATCGGTGGCTATTCTACTCAAGAAAAGGGAAAGAGTAGGGTGCCTGGGTGGCTCAGTTGGTTACATTCAGCTCCAGTCATGATCTCAGCATCCTGGGATTAGGCCCCACCTGAGGCTCTCTCCTCAGCGGGGAGCCTCTTCTCCTACTCCCTCCTCTGCTCCCCCTGCTCATGCTCTCTCACTCTCTCTCTCTCCATCAAATAAATAAATAAATAAAATCTTTAAAGAGAAACAAAAGGAAAAGATGGTACTTGAATGAGCCTAAGGGCTTCCATGGTTATATGGATTCAAGGTTCTTCAGCACATCCTACCCAAAGTCCCCATATCCCCGCTCCCTCTGTTTACCTATCAGGGCACTGATTTCGCCATGCTTATGGCCAAATATTGAGTCCATTTTCAGCATAGTTTCCCTTTCCAGGTGTAAGAATTGATGACCCCTTTAAATGCTGAGATGGAGGCTTTTTGACTTTTACAATAAGGTCTGAGTTGGTAGTTGGATGACCTAATCTATCTTTCCCTTTTTCAGGGCTTCTGAGACAGTAGCCAACAGCTACCCAACTCCACAATCTCTCTAATTACCATTGCCCCATGTAATTTAGGTACTGGAGGTATGGCAGAAGCCAGTGCTTCCTCTTGAGCTGGGCCTCATTCCAGTTCCCTGTAGGTGAGAGTCTCTGTAATAATGAGGTTGTAGCATTTAGTTACTGCATTTGTTTTTTACACTATGAATTCTTTGTTACCGTCTGTTAGTCAAGAAATCACTGTAGAACCCCATCTTGACTTGCCTTCCAGAACCATTTCTGGTCATAGCTGCTTTAGTTTGTGTTCCCCCCAATGCAAAACCTAGAAAAAGGAAATTTTTAATGGGGAAATGATCCCAGGAAGTACTGTGAAGGGAAGGGATGTAAACTTCAGACAGGGAAAGGACCCAACCTGATATAAGGTATATCTGTGATTGAATAACCAATGTGAATAACTGGTTCCAATTCCTTTAGGGACCGCCTGACAAATTGTGAAGAACGTGCCCCAGAATTGCTGATGCTCATTGGTTGATGATCCTGTGTCTGCCCTGCCCTCTGCCCAAATCTGGCTTTTGGAGAGACAATGGAGGGGGTTTCTGCATTCAGAGAATGTTCTCACACTGAGAAAGTAGTCAACAAATGAGCTCCCAGGAAGGATGAGGGATTGGGCAGGACGCCCATAGTGTCTTCAGTTTTTATTCAACAATAGAGTTTTCAGGAAAGACCAGCAGAGGTCCCTATCTCTGAGTCATTAAAATGGAAAATTAAGCATTATGTGCAAAAGCAACTTATTGAATTTTACATTGGATTAGCCTTTCAAGGTAGTTATCAGGCTACAGTGGCTCATACAGTAAACATAAATTAGATAACCAGGAACCCTGAAGACGCAGAAAAAATATGGGTTTTCAAGTAATCTTAACAGATTCTTAACAGTTTATCTCTTAAGAGCTTCACAATATCTCTAAAACCACTTGATTCTAATAATAATAATTATGAAAGTCTACCCTGGTAGATACCAGATTTTCAGGTTCCATATATTTAAGCAAAATGACTATGCATGTCTGTGCCAAAACTTGATAGCGCCACAAATATACTGCTCTTGGTCTAATGATTTAAGCTTTGAAATAATATTTCTTCTAATGAATTACACTATACATTTTAGATTCTGGATATACAAGAGTATACAAAATAACTATGTTTTAGTCAAACAATTAAGGAGGAAATATTAATGAATACTTATTATGTAAAAACTTTTGTATTAAATACTAAAAAAAAATCAAATGTTTTGACAAGAAATATATATTCTCCATTTGTGAATGATCTTGGAGAACTAAGTCCATAAAAAAATAACAAAGAATATAAATCAAAACTTAAATATTCATATGAACAATTTTGATATATGACAATTTCACTTGCCAATATTAACAATATTAAGTATACTATACCACTTATAAATCACAATAACTCAGATACATTTATCTTAGAAATGGTGAAGAATTTTCTCATATATCATCTAACTTGAACACTCTAAAATTTCATTTGAAGTATAAAATCATGTATGCAAATTAATAATGTATTTAATGAATGTTCCCATTTGCTCACAGTAACTACTGTAGCTTATTGTTGATAATAGTTTGCAATATCTTGATTTTTATTCTCATTTTAAACATTATGACTCATGTTGTATATTTTATTTTTATTTTTAAAGATTTTTATTTATTTATTTGAGTGAGAGAAAGAGGCAGCGTGCACGTGAGTTGGGGGGAGGGGGAAAGGGAGACGGAGAGAATCCCATGTAGACTCCCAGCAGGCAGGGAGCCAGACATGGGGCTAGATCTCATGACCCAGAGACCATGACCTGAGCTGAAATCAAGAGCTGTACGCTCAACTGACTGAGCCACCCAGGCACCCCTCATGTTGAACATTTTAAATGGTATGTATATTTTGTATAATTTTTCTTAAAAAATATATTATTGACTCCATGATAGGTCTGGATTAGAATCTAGGATTCAGTTGGAATTTTTAACTTCTTCAAGTATTAAATATATGCATTTTAAATTTTATATGTTGATGGTGCATGAGATTAAATATATATAATCCCATGTGTGCGTGTGCGTGTGTGTGTATGTGTGTGTTTAGAGAAGATCTGGACCTAATGTATTTTTTTTCTACAAGTTTAAGTATTTCACTTAATATTTTAACACCTACTTTTATAAGCTAGTACAAATATGATTCATAATAATGACTTAGTTTTTTAGAAAATACATTTATTATGTTCTTATACCTTGCTAAGGTAGGAAATATATCATTTATTTGTGAAATAGTCCCAAAAAGTAGTGGAAAGAAAAAGTTTTAGCATTCAGAGAAATGTTTATCATCCAGATTGATCCTTTTTGAATTTTGGCTAGCGAGAGAGTTTATAAAATACGGTGCTTAAAGAACAAACAAATCCTGTAGACACATTTTTTTACATTTAATGTTTGTGAATTACTATAATATTTTATGCCACCAGTAAGCATACACAAATATTTTAAAATTAATTGAAATACATGTGTATAGTAAAAAAAATCTTTAAATTACCATTACTAAAATCAATTCTGAAAAGAAAAAAAACCTTTGTTTCTTCATAATGAATTATGAAGGAAAAGTCATATGCATTATAAGCTACTTAGCCATATTTTCTGTACGGTAAATATGCCTCAAGTATGAAGATTAGTGTATCAGTGCCCTCACCACACCATTAGTCTTATTTCTGCCTTGCAAAGATCTCATTCTGTAGGGATTTGACTAATGAAGTTTTGGTGCCGAGACAATAATGCCTTCCTCAGAGCAGAGACTGCCAATTCAACCATATTGTGCTGAACTGTGGAGAACGGTGCCAGATTGTGTGTGCCTACTTCAGAAACAAGCTGTTCATTAAAAAGAAAAAGAAAAAAAAAGGTAAGCAGCAAAATACATTTTAAATAGTAACTATGAGGTCCTGGCACACTTGAAAGATTTGATTTCTTTTCCCACAGTATCAAAACAGTCAACATAACAGTTTCTTTCCGAGAATGAACAAGATTAATAAGCAAACTTGAGTATCAACTTTATTATCCACTTGCATGTAGGAAAAATTACATTTTCAAAGACATCTTGCAGTTTGAAGTCGTGCCTTAATGTTCACACTCCTTTACTTATTCCATAAAGAAATACTGATTTTATGCAATCTTATGCCAGGTACTGTGTTGGGCTCTGTACTTACTCTGTTTCTCTTTTTGTTTAAAAATATGTCATAACATTTTACATGGATTTTTTTCCAAATTAAAACTAATAAGTTAAAAGTCAGAGTCCTGTAATGTCTTATGTTAAAATATTGGGCTCCCTTAGACCCACTTATCTTTTGCTCCATTATCATGTTCTCCTAATTTGTTACTATTTTACATCTATTAAATTAGTTATATGAATTTTAAATCTTTGATAACAAGTGTTTATTAATAACCAATGATGAGTTTAGGGACATTTCTTATTCATCTCAGTCTCCCCTGCTTCTAATACATGGCCAACAGGTAGGATGACAGTATCAATTTAGGATAATTTGAATTTACATTTATACATAACTGGTTTTAATGCTCACTTACAATTATTTTATACTTTACCTCCTGATTCTCCCTTATGTGACTTTTTCTTGTTCAGGAGAAGTATTCAGCTATTGTACTTATAATCTTAAATATGTCAAAATATATATTTGTAGCTTTTAAATATTGGGGGACAATTTTGCCAGATAATTATAGATGGCAGCTGTTTACTCTCTAAATTCTTTTCTCATCAAGCATGTAATAAAACAGAGAATCTGAGGTCATCCCAATTATTATTTTTTCTTTTTGGTCTACTAGTGTTTTTATGTTTTTATTTAAAATATAGGTATATCCAACACTTGTATCCTTAAAACTAACTTTGCTTAATTTTTGTGATACTCTCATATTACTTCCGTCCTTAAGAATAGTCCGATTGCTTCTATCCCATTGTTCTTGTATCTTTCTTAAATTCCAGTTATCAACAGGCAAGATTATACTGTCTTTCCTTAGAAATATTTGTTTTCTGTCTCTCTTCTAAAACGTTGTTAAATTCCTCTGCATTGAAGGAGAATTCTCAAATCTGTCCCACAAATCATTGACTTGTTTTTCTGCCATGACAATTTGGCTCTTTGGTGATTATAATAAACAGCAGTAATTAGATATGCCCATCAGCTTTATAACACTTTTCTATCTTTCCTATAATTTCTTTTACATCTGGGACCTAATTAAATCTCCTATTGTTTTTGGGGCAGCTGGGTGTCTCAGTCAAGTGTCTGAGTCTTGATTTCAACTCAGGTCATGATCTCAGGGTTGTGAGATCGAATCCGGCATTGGGCATGTTAAAGCCGCATAGAGCCTGCTTAAGATTCTCTCTCTCCTTCTGCCTCTGCCCCCCCATTCTCTTTCTCTCTCTCGCTCTTCTTTTCAATAAAGAAATTTATTTATTTATTTATTTATTGTTTTCAATTTGTTGTTGTATGGTTTTATGTTGTTTCATAGTCCTTTTTTTCATTAAATTCTATTTAAAGCCAAAATCAAATATTTTCTGAATTTTACTTGTATCATCCATTTTCAATGTTTATTCTCTTTTTCTAAAGTTGTAGAATTTTCCATTAATGATTCTGTGTTTGTTTGTATTCTTGGTTGGTTGGTTTTGAGCGATGTTTGTATTGTATTTCTTTTAACCCTTTCCCCTTTCTACTTATTTTGTACAAGGAATGGACTCTCTGGAGAATTAACTACATAATAATCTCCTCTTTGGTTTCACTGTTATCCACCTATGTGCTGTTAGAAATTTTCTCCTATACCTCATACAGAGAATTTTGGGTCATTGATAGAACAATTTTAGTAATTCAAAGAGTGGGGATGGGTGGTTAAAACTCTAAAGTCTCATCCAGGGAACATTATTTGTCACACTGCCACTTTATAATCTCTTCTTTTGGTTGATACAATGACCAAGGCAGCATAGCATCGTGAGGAACTTAGACTGCCTTGATGTGAAGCCAGGCTCCACTACCTGGTAGGGTAGGACTTTACGAAAGTTTTCTCACCTCCCTCTGAAGTTTACATTTCTTTATCTATAAAATGAAGATAAACATAAGAATTATATCATAACATTGAGGTGAGAATTGATTTAATAAAAATGCAAAGTGCTTAGAATAGTCTGCAAGGAAAAAGTGCTCTTGTCATTAGTTATTATTACTATTATTATTATCATCGGTATTATCAGAATGAAGTAAATATTGCCTCATATTTGACCTTGTGTTTCTTTTCCCTTTATTGGCAAGTTCAAGATCACGTTCCTGTCTGGCTTATTTTTAGAGTTAAACTCTTACCACATCACAAGGATTTTGCTGAGCATACCTACTATATGACTATATGTCCAGTGTTTTTGTCTAACACTTCTGATTTCAGAAACTATTATTAGTTAATTCAAATACAGTCCTTCCCCTAGTCTCTACTACCTACCTCTCCTTTCAACTGTAGCCCTCTAAATTAGTCAGTGTTATTTTTCAGGATTCTTTAACGCTTGCTAGCAATGTTGTATTTTTTTTCTTGAAAAGCAACAAATCAGGGCTTTCTTTTTTTATATATATAATTTTTATTTTGTTATATTAGTCACCATACAGTACATCCCCAGTTTTTGATGCAATGTTCCATGATTCATTATTTGCGTATAACGCCCAGTGTACCATGCAATATGTGCCCTCCTTAATACCCATCACCAGCCTATCCCAATCCCCCCCCCTCCCCTCTGAAGCCCTCAGGACTGGAGGAGATTATGCTAAGTGAAATAAGTCAAGCAGAGAAAGACAATTATCATATGGTTTCACTCATTTATGGAACATAAGAAATAGGAAGATCGGTAGGAGAAGAAAGGGAAGAATGAAGGGGGGGTAAACAGAAGGGGGAATGAACCATGAGAGACTGAACTCTGGAAAACAAATCAGGGCTTTCATTGGTGCAGAGTATAGTAGGAATTTCTCAGCTATTGATATGGAGACAAGTGACACTTTTCCTTACAGTCTCATAATTCTAGGCTTTTGGTGTTTTTTTATTCATATTATGCATAATGTCAGTGGATGTGGGGGAGGTGGCAATTAACAGAGAAATCAGATACTATGTTCTTCACATGGCCTTTTTACCTAGAAGTATGAACAAATGAAATTATGTATAATTTTATATATTCTAAAACAGAAAATCAGAAAGACCTTGTCATGTTATTTGCCAATAGTATATTGTGTTCTCAGGCTCATAATGTTAGTTATCCATCCACTGACAAACATTTACCCTATATCTACTTTATACCAGTGATTAAAATGGGTAAACAGATATTTTCTCTCCCCTAGAGGAACTTAATGTCATCATGGAGTGAAGGAAACTAACATAAGCCAATATTCATAGGCAAGATAATCATAGATTAAAATAAAGACTATGGAGGAAATAAAAATAGAGAGTAGAGAGAGCTTTCATCAGAGTGATTAAGAGACTCTCCACGGACGTCAGGAATGAGAAGATGGTGTGTATAGAACATGGGGATGGGGGCTGACAGGTGGAGGTAGTCAGTTCATTTGGAGAGGTATACTTAGCACGGAGTTTGAATAATGCAGCATTTTGGTAACTATATGGAAGAATTTTAAGCAGGCATAATAAAGGTCCGGTTGGATTTTTGAACAGATCACTCTTGCTAAGAGCTACTGTGCAGAGAAATATTAAAATACTGAGGTAAGCGTGTCAGAGAGGGGATAGAAGAGTTTAGACTACTTAGTTGTTCACTAGTGTAGAGAACCCTAGAGGAATAACAGTATAAAAGCCGTTTTTATTATGGAACTAAATGCATTTTCCTTGAGAACATGTAGAATGTAGCTTCCTACTGGCGCATCAAGTGAACACATCCCCCCAAATTAGCAATTTAAATGACTCTTTGTCAGAAATTGATATCATTTATATTTATTACCTTCTTTTCCCTGCTTTCTTTTTCTTTCCTCATTTGTTTCTTCTTCATTTTCTTTTAATATGCGGGCATAATTTTGGAAAGACAAGCAAGCAGAACTTCATTTTCCTTTTAAACAAAATGCATCAAGTATACTTATGATTATACTAGAAATCAATAGATTCAAAGGAAGAAGAGTCATTGGTGCACATCAAGTGTTCTTTCAACTATTGTTAGGCCTTTTCAATTTTAAGTAAAATATCTTTAAATAGTTCTTTATAAAAGAACACAAATTAATTACCCAGAGAAAATCAATAAGACTTGATGTGTCACCTGAGTTTCCGGAATCAGCCAATTTCTAATATTTTGGAAAACATGAATTGTTAAATTTAAGACAACTATTGTTGCTGTATTTCTCATATTTACACCACAGAAGTGCTCTTCCTTTTTTTTTTTTCTCTTTTTTGCTGAAAAGATAATGGATAGAGAGGTTTTTTAATAAATTTTTTGAAGGAGAAGCCTGAAATTCTGGAATGTGTAATAAATAGTAACTGTTAAAATAAATCTCTACTTAGATTTTCTGAAAATAAAGTATGCATCATAGAGCATTTTTTGGTGACTTTGCCTGAATATTTTTTTCTTTTTTAGGAATTACATCTACATTTTCAAATTCTACTCTTGCACCCTTGCATTCTCCAGAGTGATAATTTTTCTGAAAGCATGAATCTGATGACATTCCTCCCTTGTTTCAGTCCCACAATAATTTACCATTGCAATGAAAATAAGTTGCAAACCCCATGATAAGAGTCATTCCTATCTCCCTGACTTCATTATCACCACCCACCCCAATTACCCATGGTCCAGAAGTATTAGTTTGCTTCTTGCCTATTTCTTGAACACTTTCAACGCTGATCCATGTGCTTTGTTGACTGAGTTCTTTCACCCACTGCAAGTTCAAAAATTTTACACTGATAGCTGCCAGCAGCCTGGCTCTTCCAGAAATTGGACCAAGCTTTAAGATATACCTAAGTGCCAGTCTCTGATATCAGACTATTTATCTAATGTCAACAGCCCTGTGTATTGGCATTTTTCTTATCTTGATGATGTGTTCATTCATATCTCTGTTTGAAATGCATCTTTTCAGAAAGAGTTTCTCTAACCACTCAAAATAAATCAGGCTCTACTCTCAATGTTAGAGTCTTGCTTTATTTTCTCCACTGCACTTATTAATTTTTGAATTTATAGTTTTCCATTTATTTGTAAATGTGTTTATTTTCTGTCCTATAACAGGGCAAACAAGTATAGAGCCTTGGTCTGTTTGACACACCTCAGCATTGGAGATTGGGCCCAGCAAGGACTGTACGCTTAATAAATATTTGTAGAGAGGTGACTGCAGGAAGGGAAGAATAGTTAGATTCATAATCAAAATGTAAAGTTAGAATTGAGCAATTTTTAAAGTGCCATCTAGATCAGAGTGTGCAAATTCTAACCAGTGGGCAAATCAATCCTGTAGCCTGATTTTGTATGGCCCTGAGAACCAAGAAGATTTTGTATAATTTAAAGGGTTAGAAAATAAACAAGGAAGAATATAGGACTGACAGCATGTGGCTCGCAAAGCACAGGCTATTTACTATCTGGCCCTTTATAGAATCAGTTTGCCCTTGCCGTTCTAGATTAAGTCCTCACCAATGCTGCTGTTGTCCGAATGGATTTGGATTACTGTCCATGAAAAGTTAGGGACTTGGATTAATAGATCTCTTCATTTACTTTCACTTCAGACTTTTGAGAATCCTTCTGAAAGGTGACTAGAGAAAGCATAGTTAACCACACCTACACCACACCTACGTTTCTTAGTCTCCTGGATGATAGGGGTTGGAAATGAGAAAGTGAGTAAGAGTGAGTAGATGTGAGAATTTGTAAGATCATTGAATAAAGTAAGGCATCTCTCCAGGGAAGCTGAAACAATGTAATCACTGTCTCGAACTTCAGAGGATATATTGCATCAAAAGCCTACTCAAGTTAAAATGCAAATCTCTCCTTCTGAATCTTTGACATACACATCCCTTTAACATATAAATTAAATAAATATGAGAAAAGTCAATGATCAATTAAAATAACATTTTCTTATAGATTAAAAGCAGGGATCTGTTCCCAAGTCTGTCTGGGTTCAAACCCTGGCTCTGCTGATTACTAGATATGTGTCTCTGAGCACACTTAACCTCTCTGTATCTCCATTTTTAAAAATCTGTAAATTAGTGATAATAAAATTCCCCTCCATCGAGAATTGCCAGGAAGGTTAAATGTGTTAATATTTTTAACATGCTGAGATTATAATGCCTTGCATGTAGTATGTACTACGTATCTTGGTTGAATAAAATAAAACCATTGCATACTGACTTTATTATTTATCATCTCCCTTAGGTAATAAAATTGTATGACAATAATGCAATACTGCGATCAGATTTTCTCATAGTTCTGTAACATGCGTGCCTAGTGGAGGTTGCATAAGAATTAACCTTATATCAAATTTCAGTTAGTTCATTGTGTGAGATGATGTATTTGTTTTAAATTATTTTATCATTGTTAGAAAGTTCTGCTTTCTCATTCCCATAAATTTCAAAATGAAAATGTAATTTCACTTTCAAAATGATTTTAATTTAACACATCAACATAAAAGAGCACACAATTGTTTCCTAGCCAAATGGTCACAATCGTTGTTAACCATTTCAGTCACAGAAAAACACAATAAAGAGCAGATCTAGAATATCTTTTCAAGGGAGAACATTTCTGATATGACAAACACTGATGTGGAGAACAAAGACAAAGGAAAAAAATTAAATTCCCGTGCAAAGTTACAGTCCATTGACAAGTCCTTGGGATAGGCAGAGTGACTTCCCTCTAGGAACTCAGCTGCCTTGATGTTGATACTTTGCTTAGGACAAAGGGCCATCTTAGCTTAACATTATTCCAACCTCCAGGATCCTGTAAGTCTCTTTTAATATATAAAAATTCCTTTGGAAACTTCCTTTATGTCTACCCCCCAAGATATATGTTAGCAATTATCCTCCAGGCATATGTCCCACCGATATCCATCTCATGATTAAGGTTTTACTAGAGAGTAGTAAATGACCCCTTCCTAATAAGAGTTAGCCCCTCAAGGTCCTAGAAACCTGGCTCCCAAATTCTTTAGAGACTTACGCTATCCCTTACCCATTCCCAACTTGAAAGCATATAATCAGTCACCAGTCACAACTCCAGGGCCGCTCTTTCTGCCCACAGGTCCTGTCCCGGTGCTTTGATAAAACCACCTTTTTCCACCAAAGAGGTTTCCCGAATTCTTTCTTGACTATTCGCTCTGAACCCCAACATTTCCACATCAAATAAAAATATGCTTCAAATGATGTTTCCTCTTCTTTGTTGTCATTGTTACTCTTGCTATCGTTTTCTAGTTTAAAAAATAATAAAATGGTGGAACGGAGAGTTAGTCAGCAAGAGAACAATCTACATAAGACTCACTCCCTGGGAGAATTTTGTCTATTAAATGCCATCTACAGTCTGATGATACCAAATTTCATCTCTGCAACCCAAATCCCCCCTTTGACTTGCAGCCCCGTATGTCCAACTCCCTCCGCCCCGAATGTACAGGTCTTCCCATCCTTTAAGCTTCGGCACACGGATGCCTCAAGGCCTGCACTTGTCCTTTCCTTCACTTTTCATTACAAGACTCATTTTCCCCCC
Source organism: Ursus arctos (assembly GCF_023065955.2). Taxonomy (NCBI): domain Eukaryota; kingdom Metazoa; phylum Chordata; class Mammalia; order Carnivora; family Ursidae; genus Ursus; species Ursus arctos. The sequence continues at coordinate 20,873,335 of NW_026622764.1, forward strand.
ATCTCCTTAAGGTGCTTATTCAAAGGTCTGTTCTCTGGGAGGTCTCCCTGGCCCCTTTTAAAAATGACACATCATACACAAACACAAATATACCTGTTCATCTCTGTGACATGCATTACTACCCAATACACTATCTGTTTTATTTACTTAGTTGACATTGTATGTATCACTCTATTAGTATATAAGGACCATGAAGGCCGTGTGTTTTGGTTGGTGTTTTTGGTTTTGTTGTTGTTGTGTTGTTACTATTGTTAGTACTTTTTGCCCCTTCTTTGTTTATTTTGCCTGTCATAAATTAGATGCTTAATACATGCATGACAAATAAATGAATAACTGGTTAAAAGACAAGTTATACATTTATTCAACACAGGTTCACTAGTCTCTTCCTATGCGCCAGGCCATAGGTGTGCAGAATTTAGAAAATAGGTCTTGCTTTCAAGAAACTCAGTACGTAGTGACACAGAATAGTAGAAAATGCAAACACATTTGAAGTGTTAGATTTTAGTAGTTGACGCTATAGCAGTCAGGCTGGAGCACACAGCACAGAGAGATGAGCCTGAGTGTCTCATCTTTGACACTCACACCCACGCGTATATGTGGATCTTCTTTCAGAAATAAGTATATACTTATACGACTGCAAATGGTTTCTGGTGCTACAGGTTCTTAAAACTCTATTGTTTCCTTTTTTCTTTTTACCTTCATTCATTGACACACTTTTCTAAATGGTCCTCTGGAAACAGTTAAGTAAACATCTATTTCTATTGTGCGGATCCTCAGGATTATAGGAAATCAAAAACTTTGTTGTTTGGAGGTTACAGGTAGTGAAAGAAAGTCTGTTTCATTTTTATGTGTTGTCCTAGGTGAATAGATAAATTTAGGAGTGATCGGAGATTGCTATGAGAAGATCAAAGTACATTGTTAGAAACTAATTGCAACCCAGGGGGTTGCGTTGCAAAAATTCAAAATGCTCAAAGATTACAGACTTCAAATTCATTGGGGTGACATAGCAGCATCTGTTCCTTACCATAGAATGAGACTTCAACCCTGCTGGACAACTGGAGTGCGTGTCATTCTCAGGAGATGTCTGGGGTGTTCTTCAAGGAATGTGAAACCCTCAGAATAAAAAGAATAATCATGACAAGTTAAAATAGAAAATAAATTAAGGCAGGAACTAAAATCTAATTAAAACTGTTGAAGATAAAAATATAACATCTGAAAAATCACGTTTCAAAACCAGAAGGATTTATATAGTTGTGTCATATCCAGCTTTTCAGTGACACAACAGTGGGCCATCGGCTGTGACAGGAAAAAAAGTACAAAGCACAGAGACAAGATTATAAAACACATTCCTTAATCATGTATTGATTAAACTTTAAGACTTTCATGTAATGACCTAGGTAGCAACTTCAATGCCCAGAAATTTGGATTGCTGCAGTTATCAGATAGACGATTTTAAACCGTGGGGACTTTTTAAATTCCTGGTCATCAAATCATATACATGGTTTTAGAATACCACTTGTCAACACAAACTCACTATAAACACCTTAAGCCTGAGGAGAACCTGGGTGGCTGAGGTGGCTGAGTGTCCGACTCTTGGTTTCGGCTCAGGTCGTGATCTCGTGGGTCATGACCTCATGTGTTGTGAGACTGAGCCCGCATTGGGCTCCATGCTTAGCAGGGAGTTGCTGGAGATTCTTTCCCTTTGCCCTTCCCCCTACTCAGGCACACACATGCTCTCTCTCTAAAATATACAAATAAATCTTTAAAAAAAATCTTAAACCTGAAAATTCTTTCACCTTCATTAAATGTAATGTTCCCCTCTTTTCTTTGCTCTTTCTCACATATGTATGAGATATATTTTTGCATATTTTATATATATATATATTTTAAAGATTTTATTTATTCATTCAACAGAGATAGAGACAGCCAGTGAGAGAGGGAACACAAGCAGGGGGAGTGGGAGAGGAAGAAGCAGGCTCATAGTGGAAGAGCCTGATGTGGGGCTCGATCCCAGAACGCCGGGATCACGCCCTGAGCCGAAAGCAGACGCTTAACCACTGTGCCACCCAGGCGCCCCTGCATATTTTATATATTTATACATTGTATATTAAATATGTTGTTATATATTTTGAATATGTATAATATACACAGGTATAGGCACACACACCTATAGATAATGATGAACAGAAGTTCCCCTTATCCATGGTTTCATTTTCTGAGGTTTCATTTACCTGCACTCAGCTGCGGCTCGTGATGCTCCTTCTGGCGGTGTCAGAGGTCGGTAGTAGCTCACGGCTACACTTCAGTGCCTGCGCCCTTCACCTCACTTCGTCTCATCACATGGCGTCTTACCATCTCACATCAGCACAAGGAAAAGGTGAGTACAATACAATAAGAAATTCTGAGAGAGAGAGCACATTCATATAACCTATTAAAGAATAATGTAATTGTGCTATTTCATTATTAGTTATTATTATTAATCTGCTGTGCCTAATTTATAAATTAAAGTTTATCAGAGGTATGTATGTATAGGGAAAAGCATAGTATATACAGGATTCAGTACTATTCACAGTTTCAGGCATCTGCTGGGAGTCTTGGAACATATTCCACATGGATAAGGAGGCACTACTGTATATATGATATGATAGTGATAAATAGTGAGTCTATATATTCATAATTATATCCAGGTTCTTTCTTGGGTAAAAGTCCTTATGGTTCTATTATAAAAACAATGCTCCTATTAATAGTCAAATAAGTACTCATGGGGAGAGAAAAGCACAGTGAAATTCCAACTTCTGTTTCCACCTCTGGCTGGGGGCTGGAACTGCTATTAACAGAGTGCCTACTATGTATTAAGCCTGAAACTACTGTATCTTATTCTATCAATCACAGTCCAGTCAAGCAAACTTTCGAAACACTGGTTATTTTAAGAGACAGATTATTATGAGAAAATGATTAAACTACTATTAGAAAACAAGTAAACAAAATGAGCACACTGAGTTATCACAGTAGCTTTAAGAAGCAAATATCCACCCTGGAGACTGGGAGAAGAAAGAGAAGAAAGGGGGTATAGCAGAACCTAGGAGCAGGAAGGAGGTGCCCTGTGCATCTGCAGCTCATGCCTGTGAAGGGATAGCATTGTCCAGCTGGGGCGGAGGAGGCCAAGAAAGCTGGAAATCTGAATTACTGAAGAGGTGAGGGTATACTGCTGAGGCGATGCTGAGAGGTAGAGCAAACAAACAGGAAAGGTGAGTCTCTTCCCTCTTCCGATCTCTCAGTCTGTTTTCCTCTTCTGGTGGAACACCACAAGAAGTGATAAATGGGAATATGGTGTCTGTAGTCCCAGTGCAGCGACACAGCACAGAGAATAGAAGGCTGGATTTGAAGAGAGGGGCAAGAGCTTAATAACTGGTGCATTGATAAAGTATGCAATCATAACTTGCAGGTGTTTAAAGACTCAGGTACATTATTTTCCAATAATGGCCACCAGGAATGTTCTATGGATGCTCCCACCTTTACTACTGGGGGACAGCTAACTTCCTTAATGGCATATCAGTTTGATTCTATACGTTTTAGATACTAACAGTCATTGAAACATATTTTTAGATCTCACAACTTCCCCTTTTTGTTTCGTATTTTCAATTTCACATCTTGTTCAAAATTTTCCTCTCTCAGATCCAATCTCCCACCAGTGCAAGCTAAACTGATGGCTGGAGCAGCCTGGAGTTCAATGGGAGCCAAAAACCTGCTCTTTCATTTGCCCCCTCATCTTCCTATGCTTGCCATTCAGGTTCTGAAGGCCAATCTATTAGGGGAAAACAAATGTCATCTCCCTTTACAGCTCTCTGCAGTAAATGTGTTGTCTTCTCCTTGGTTACTCATAATTACTTTCTAGTTCATTTTCTATTTGTTCAGTTAGGACTAATGGTGGCGTAAGAAGGCCCTGCTGATAACAGCTGAATTCTTACTAATCTGACCAGGTAATACTGTTTGTCCACTGACAGTTCAATTAAATTTCTGGGTGTCCCCACTGGAAGTGCCATGTCAAATTAGGCAAGTGCCTTTTTGCCCTCTGCTGGTTTTGTACCTCACAAACCTATATCAGTAGTTCTTTATGGCCTGCAGACCTGAACCCTGTGGACGAGAGATGGATCAATTATCTGTGACTCTCTGGAATTGAGTTTTGGCAGGTGTCCTTGTCTTCTCCCTGTCAGCCCCCCTGTCAAGTCTCACCCATTGTTTTGCCCATTTCTGGTAGCCCTGAGAAGACCAGCACATTCAATGAATATGCAGACATTCAACCAGCAAATAAACATTGACTGTGCAAGCAATCACGGATCTCATGAGATATTCTCTTGCTTTTCAAGAAGGTAAAGGGAGAGTTTCTTTTGATGAACTGTGCCCAACCCAAAGGCCATCGCTCACTCCCTTCCATTTTTACACTTATATTCATTCATCCAGGTGGTGACAGAGGTGGAGGTAATGTTTCTGTTGAACTTGTACCTTCAAGATTGCCTTTGGGATTTTTGATTAGTTCTAACAGATGGTAGTTGCCTAGGTTTACAACACTGGACCTTTTGCACTTTTTGTTCTCAGTTGTGGGATTTGTATCCCATTCTGGGAACTCCTCCCAATGCAACTCTGTGTGCATGAACTCATTTGATCATCACAACGATGCATGAAGTACTATTATTATTCCATTTGAAAAATGAGAAAACTGAGGGTCAGTTCTGCAACTAGTAAGTTATAGATCTAGAATTAAGACAAATTCAAGTCTAATCAAACCTAAGCTTTTTTAACATTTTGTACAGCTGGGAACACTGGCCTAGCTTTCAGAACACCGGAGGGACACAGATTTGAATAGCTTGGAAAGGGATATAAAGGAAATTATTGCTCCAGTGTGGAGTTCTCTAGAGATTAACAGAAATGGTAAGGAGAGGGAGATTGGTCAATAGTCACTGAATAAAATGGGGAAATTCTAACATAAATTTCAATTTTCGATTTTTTTTAAGAACTTTATATTTGGACTGGGTACCGAATCTTTTTGTCCCCATGTCCTTCACTTAAAAATAGGAAAAATAAGGGTTTTGCTTCATAAGGTTATTGTGAGGAATTAATCAGATATATGTAAAGTCTTTAGAATGCTGCTGGGCACAGAATAAGCACTCAAATAATAATAGTGGTATCATTATGATCGTCACCCCATTTATGTACAGAAAACATACCCTATCCAGGCATGCAGATGGAGCAGAGAATTCTTGACTCACTTCAAATACATTGGCATTATCTCCAAAAATATCTCACATTCTGTGAGCTGGGAAAAGTGTCATCTCTCTATTTAGACATAATGGCGGAACTATGGGAGCTTACTCACTTCAATCATTTTGGGATCTGTATATATTTCCTTTTGTTCTGTTGGAAGCTTTAGGTCAGTTTTAGGGACACCGCTTTCATCCATTTTTGTCACCTTGTTTGGCATAAATGTGGGTTGCCATGCTCTTCTTTCACAGCTACTATCTCCACAATTTTAGCCCTCGCTTTCAAAGAAATTTTTGCAAGACTGCCAGTTGGAATAAGTAATTAACACTTCAGCTCAGCTCTGAAAGGGGAAAACAACTGTGGCATACAAACTCCTGCCAAAGTCAGTTCTCTCACCCAGAAAATGCCTGAAATACGCATCAGGGTACTTTCAATTTCACTAAAGGAGAAAAGAAAAAAAGGCAACATGATCAAAATGGAAGTTCACCAGCTTATCCCTATCAAGTGTTGGGCCAAAAAAATAAGAATTAAAAACAAAACAAGCAAAACAGAACAAAACCCATAGGTGAGGAAATGAGTGAACTGAAGTAGCCTGTATCAACATGGAGAGATCTCACAAATACAATATGGAGTGAAAAATACCACATTACAAAACATTGAAACAATATAATAAAATTCATTTCTAGAATTAAAACTCCCCAAACCAGACTGTGTGTTGTTTTCTGATAAATCTGTAACAAAATTTGGAAATACCTATGGAACGGATGTATATCAAGTTCCAGATGATAATTGCCTTTTGTACAGTGGGAATGGAGGAGGGACAAGGCGAATTTCAAGCAATACACAGGGAATGTGGATTTAAACTTTACTTCTTAATCTGAACGTGAGTTTATAATTTTTATATTATTTCTATGATATGAAGATATATGATCTATTTCAAACTAAATAAAAGTCAGGGCCACTCTCATTCAATACATTTCATAAAAAATAACTCTGGAGGAAGGGATGTTACAGTGAGTTAGCCTCTGTTGGAGCAAACTTGAGTGATATTCAAAAGAACACTAAGGGTTTTTCTGTTAACATGGATCCTTGCTGTGTGAATAACCAGTTAGGTTTCTGCCACACTTCTCTTTTCACTGCCATCACTGGCTTTTCTGGGACCCAAGTGGAGTAGTGATATGGAGCCAGTTCTTACCTATGTGTCCGTTTTGTGATCTAATTACATTTTAATGATTACACCAAACAATAATATTAAGCATGTATGCATGTAAGGACTGTTAGGTACTTAGCATATCCTGAGTTGCCATGTCATAATCTTCTATAGGACAAATGCATTGCTTTGCAATTATAGTACTGATCTCTTTCTACAGAAAAATAAACCACCCACAAGACACAAGAAGGCTTTTTGTGGTTTTTGTAAGGTTGGTTTTAGAGGACATATAAGATATGTCTCTCCTTTGCCCAAATAAACTGTGAAATGTCCAGTTAATTTCATTTTTGAGTCCTAGTTTTTATGTAATGTAATGTACAATTATTTAATATAGGTAGGTCAGTTTTGGCACATATGTACAATTTTGTAACCTACACCTATATCGACATACAGATAATTTTATTTTGTCACCTCAGACTTTTGCAAATTATTTTGCATTGTTAGTAATTTTATTAAGGAGTTGTAAGAGTTCTTTATATTTGTAGATTAAGCTCTTTGTCAGATGTGTTAAAATATTTTTTCCCAGTCTCTGGCTAGCCAATTTATACTCTTCCAGGAGTTTGGTGAAAAAATACATAAAATTTTTATGATGGAAAAATGAAATATTTCCTTATTTAGGTCACAAATATATTGTTTTCTTCTAGAACACTTACAGTTTTGGCTTTTAACTTCGAAGTCTACGTGTTGGGTGTTAGGTCTTGAATTCAAGAGGACCCATTTTGAATTACTTTTTTATGTTTTATGTGAGTTAAATGTCAAGGTTTGCTTTGTTTTTTTTTTATATTCAGCAATTCATATATTTTATATTCAGCAATTCCAACACCATTTGTTGAAGAAAATTTTCTTTCCCCACTGGATTGTTTTAACACACTTAAAGATTATTTGAGAATCATATAGGTACGTGAGGGCCTATTTTTGAACCGTCCACTCTGTTCCATCAACCTGTTTGTCTTCTTGCTAAACCACACTGTCTTGTTCACTGTAGCTTCATAGTAAAACTTGAAGTCAGAAAGGGAGAGTCTTCCTATTTTGTTTCTCTTTGTCAAGATTGTTTTGGTTATTCTAGAACTTTTTCATTTCCATTTAAGTTTTTGAATCACTGCACCATTATTCACAAAAACGTGTGCTGTGATTTTGGGATTGCACTGAGTTTGTACTTCATTTTGGAGACTTTTACCATGTTAATAATTTTGAGTCTTTCAATCCATAAATGTGGTATATTTCTTGTTAATTTAGGACTTTAAAAATTTACCTCATTCATATTTTATAGTTTTTAATGTAAAGATCTTGAACAACTTTCATAAACTATAATCCCAAGTATCTTTTGTCTTTGGATACTATTTTAAATGGTATTCTTTAAATGCCATTTTCCAAATGTTTATTGCTACCATAGAGTTATATAATTAATTTTGACTGCTGAGACATTATTAAACTGACTTATCAGATCTCGTAAGTCTTCTTTTCCTTCTAGCACTTTTAGGATTTTCTGTCTGTATAATTGTGTCATTGGAGAATAATGAAAATTGTATGTTTCTTTCTTTTAAATCATTATGGGTTTTATTTCTTTGTGTGTGTGTGTCTAGTAAATTTGAAAATACGGATGACTCAGTAATGACCCTTGTCTCTCTACAGTGGATCTCCCTGGGCAATCTTATCCATTTTTATGGTTTCAACTTCAATTTATATCTCTAATTCAAAGCACTATTTTGAGCTTTATACACATATTTCTGACCTCTTATCACTAATCACCATCTGTACATTTCTTAGCCATCTCTATTTCATCATCCTGACAGACTTTACTTTTATCTCCCCAAGAACTAAATGTATTTCTTCCCCTAGGTATTTAGGTCAATGTCATGACCAATAACTCTAAAATGGATTTTTGAAATCAATTTTAATTTCATAGTTTACTAACACCATTACCCCTCCCACAGACATACTCTCACTCAGAGGCAGACACAAAACTGTTTAGCAAACACTTTTTGACTTACCTCTTGATAATCTTCAATTCTTTCTTTGTTGTCCTCCATGCTATTCATGTAATTCATATGCTTATTTTCATTTGCATGGACTATTGACGACCAGTGGTTTTATATCGTCATTCATCCTCCACGTTAGAAAGGTTATGAATGATGACTTTAAAACACAAATCTAAACATGTCATTTTGTTTCCAGAAAACCTCCAATGAAGCCTATTTAGGTGTAGATTCAAATTCGAATCCTTAACTCTCCATATATATTTATGCAGAGATAATAGGGAAATTTAGAAGTCCAATTTAAAAGTTCCTGTTGATTTTAATGTCACATCGGATAGTGCACTAGCTATCTTCTTTTGCCCTTCCAGATCACTCTCCATCATCTTTCACTCCACCCTATGCACTAGAAGCAAATTATTATGGTCTATAGGTTCCTTGGTTCCTCAGTTTTCTTTTGGGTTTGGTAGATGAGTGACACTGCTAAATGTTATGAGATAAGTGGAAGGATGGAGGGAGAGTTTGGGTTATACATTCCCCAGATTTATCCCTTGGCCTGACTGGTCCTTGTCATGCTTCCTCCTACATTCCACTGGCCTTGGGGTATGACACTATCTCTATGGTTGCATTTATACCTTGTCTTCAACTTTAAATAGTCTCTTTATGGAATTCTTTTCAAATTATTCACTTTGGGTGTACCATCTGTTTCCCGTAATGATGATGACACATATAAGGGTAAAAAAAAATGACTTGAAAATGATTTTTTGACGTAGATAAAATATTAGTTGGTCCTTGTGTAAAGACATGGGAAACTAATGCAGAGTCAGGCCTTGCTCAGAGCGGGGGGGTGCTTCACTACCTAGCATCTCCTGGATTCCCAAATTCTTCTCCTCTCACTTTCTCATGCCAACCTCACCCGCCAACTACATCAGGTGAAGTGTAGCCATAATTTTTGCAGACACATTTAGTGTCTCCTCTCACCTCTACCTATTCTTGGTAACCTATATAAAATCTGCTTAAAGGACATGCTGGCCTACCGACACTGGACATATTTATGTTTCCTTCTAACCCACAATGAATTGAACAGAACTCTTCTACTACTAGGTTCCCATTTTTCAATTTTTCAAGTCAGTTTTTTCAAACTAGATGAGATCTTCCATTTGAGAAAATACAACAAACATTATTTTGACTTTGTATAATCAGTACTTAATATAACTCAACCTATACCAGACATTAAATAAAGGTTATTTGAATATTCACAAAGATAAGCAAAAATATACATGAATTCATGTAATACAGTTTAGTAATATTTTTAGGGCCCTCTCTTCTGAAGTTGGCTATTGATATTGAACAACTTGACAAGTAAATTCAGATGTTTCTACCAGCTTAGTTGAGCATAGGTCTCTTTAAGAAAACAGATAAAACTGAAAAAATGCTAAACTTCTGAATTTGACAATAAAATAGGAAAGAGCTTTAAAGGACATTTGAGGGCAATACATTATGGTGTTCATGAATTGTAAGATAGTGCATTTCCATAAAAGTTAGAAATGCATCAATACCTAAGAATAATACAAGGATTCAAAATGATACATGTAGCAAGGATGAGAAGTGAGATCAGATTCCTGACTGTGTTCATTGAAGCTCTCGTGTCACTCCAGTACTTGGGACACATGCCAGCTTAGTTCTTTTTATTCAGTATCCTTAAATTACTTCTAAAGTTTAGTCAAACATTCTTGTGCTTGAATTGTTAGCTAACACTTTAAGAAATAACTTACATGTCTCATGAGCCCCATCAGGGCCTATTTTTCCAATGAAGTTAACAGAATAATGTAGAGTAATTAAAGAAAAATACTGTATATACGAGATTATACTGAAATCATAATATTCAGGGAGAGAAGCTTTGCATTTATGGAACAAAATCCTATTATTTAAATCCAATATGATTTTTTTTTGTTCTGGTTTTAATATTGTTTCAATTGAAAGCCTGCATATTTCGAAGTAACTTCAGTTAATAAAACTGCATTTGAGTGAACGCCCTGCTTTTTCATCACTGACCTACATAAATTTTCGATCAGAGGAAATATATAAATGTTAACCAAGATTGCAAAATCATACACAAACTCCTTGAAAGGAGAGATAAAATCCTTCAAAACTATTATGGATAACATAGTTATCAATCACTTTATGGTCAGAGATAGATAGATGTATGACTTTCAGCATTGAAAGTGATTGTAGATGGCATATACTTCATGATACAAATTATTCTTCACTAATATCTAAGAAAAGCAGGCACCTGAGCTTAATTTAAACAGTTCTAATGACAGAGAAATTACTACTCCATTTTAACCCAGCCTATTGTTAGAAACCCTTCTTTATTATTGTAGAAACATTTGTCTTCCTATAAATTATACTCATTTTTTCAATTGGTTGTATAACAAATCTAATTTTCCAGTAGCATAACAAACCTTCAAATATTTAAAGACAGATATCTCCTCCTAAATTGTCCAGGGAAAGAGTCTGAATTCACATAAACATATATCATGGTTTGATATGTTTCATCATCCTGACTACTATCTTAGCAACTTACTTAGTTTGTCAATAATCTTACAAAAATATGAGACACAGAATTGATTGTATCATGCTCAGTGTTTCATGACTTACCCAGTGTAAGAGATATGAAATTAATAACTAGATATTAACCAGAACAACATTTTAGTCTGGTTATTGTAGTCAATGTAATTATTCATTAGTGTATCCATTAGTGTCCAGAGGGGAGAGAGAAATGACACAGTTATTTGAATAAGGGAAGTTTAATATAAAGAATGATTAACTATAACAAGAAATTGAAGTAAAGAGGTAGTGGCTAGTGAGAAGTAGAAATAAAGAGAACTCTAATGAAAATGGGAACACAGATATAAGATGTGGCCACTACCTCTAGGACTGGGCTGGAGCACTCAGGGGAAAGTCTTCACTCATCCCCCGGGATTTAGATCTATGCTGGCAGAACTTGCTGGAAATCCCCCCTCTGGATGCCAGAGAAAGCCATTCACAGGAAGGAGTCTCACTGCTGGCTTGTTACTACAAAACCACCCAATGGAGAATGCCAAGAGAATGTGTTGGCCTCTGAGTTTTGCCGACCACCCCGTACCCTAAGACTTGTGTGCTGGACTAGCCATGGCACTGAAGGAACCCGTGCCTATGGAAGGAAGCATGCTCTGGAGTAACTACCCATTCTGCAGGACACCAGCACTGGAGAAACAGTGCACACTGCAGGTGTTGCGCCTTGAACAAGGCATCTGCTCCTCGGGAGACTAGTGCTGAAAAAACTGTGTAGGGTTTAGTAATCTGTGTCGAGGACTCCGGCCCACTTCAGGAGCCCAGGGTTGGTAAGCCAAATAGCTGGAAAAGCCCAGTGCAGTGCAGGAGCTGGACACGAGCGAAGTCTCCAGCTGAAGAAGCCCCTTAGGGAGAAGACACTGGTACCGGAAAAGATGGTCCTGCAACGTTGCTCCAGCATCCTCTTCTGAAAAAGCTTAACATCATGCCAGATGGGAAAGGGAAAATCTTTAAAAACCTCTGTCTCACTTTTGCAGAATAAGCAATCAAATTTGGATTTTGAGGTGAGAGGTAATAAACTGATAACTAACACTAGTAGGCATATAAATTTGTGATCCATTCAATTGTTTTCTAGTCAAAATTCTGCCTTGGGGTAGCTTTTTATACTTCTAACATTTCTTTGACCAAATTAAAATGATCATTTATCCACACACTTAACCAAGAATATATATGAAAGTCTTAACTGTATGTAAACTTAAGAAAAAAATGTGACAATCAGAATTGACAAAACAGATACGAAATTCTGTTGAACTTTAGATATACTTGCATACATTATGTATATGTAGAATATTATATGTAACTTAAAAATCCCCAAAGAATACTTAAATACTTAAATTGTGACCTATTATGCTTATTGGTATAATTTGAAGCATCAGCCAATGTTTGAAATTTTAATTTGCACATTGCACATATAACTGGTGTGTTAATTGCAAAAATAAAATTTTATTCATTATTATATTTACAAAGCCTAAATCATCCCTGAACATGAAAGTAATAATAAACTAACAATGAATAAGTGAGTGAATGAATGAGTATATGAATATGGAAGAATAAATGAGTCTTCTTCTTATTTACTCAACACAAGGAAATATTTTTTTCTGTCTTAATTTGTATCTTTTTCCCTCAATCTCTGTCTTCTGACTCTCTGCCTTTGTCTGTAATTGTATGTCTTTGGGTGTCTGTATCAATATGTGTGTATTATATATGTGCATATATATATATATACACACATATATTTGTATACATATATAAACACAGTAAAAATATAAAGAAAGCTAAATAGTTTTACTTACATTAGATATGAGTGTATTAATTTCAAAATATAATTTTATTGTTTTATATTTGATTGTGTATTTAAAATACATCCATATATTAAATGTCAGCCTAAAAAAATACTGTTTTCTTCTTTCTCAGGAGTTCAGATTTCCTACTTAAAACACCATTCTCCAGGGACAACAGAATACATTTATATATGATGTATCAAAATGATCTTCAATGTTTTTGTGTTTCCAAACTGTACTCTCTTCCCCATTGGAGATTTTGATACAACTTCCTATGCTGTCTCCACTCTCGAGAGTAACTATTATAATGAGTAGCCATCTTAGTCTATTTGGGATGTTGTACTAAATACCACAGACTGGGGGGCTTATAAACCAACAGAAATTTATTTCTCACAGTTGTGGGGGCTGAGAAGTCCAAGATCAAGTTGCTGGCAGATTCGTTGTCTGGTGAGGGACCACTCCCTGGTTCATAGCCCCGTTCTAGTTGTGCCTTCACATGGTAGAAGCAGAGAACTCTGGTCTCTTCAGCCTGTTAGAAGGACACAAACTATCATGAGTGCTCCACCCTAATCACTTTCCAAAGGCCCACTTCCAAATACCATCTCTTCAGGGATTAGTTTTCAACATAAGAGTTTGGGGGGGGTGGAAGGACATACACATTTAGCCATAACAGCAACTGTAACTGAATTACTGGCTGTAATTTAGTGTCCTATCCCTCAGTTGTGTTACATACACATATGCACAAAATACACACACAAATGCACAAATACATTTTCACCCCTTAAAAAAAGAAATAAATATAAAACACTTGTCTTTAATATTTTAATTATACTCAGCACAATGTTGATGAAATTTTATCTTGTACTATCTACTTTTACCCAAGGAAAAACGAGGACCCCATGTTATTTTATGCTGTCAAATATAAGGAAAGCTTGGTCACTAGCAATTACTGTCAACATGGTTTGTTTTAAGAAATATTTATTTATATGAGAGAGACAGAGAGAGGGTGCATGGGGTTGGGAGGTGGGGATGGAGGGGGGCAGAGAGAAAGAATCTTAAGCAGACTCCACACTGAGCGCTGAGCCTGAAGGCGGGGCTCAATCTCAGGACCCTCGAGATCAGAACTTGAGCAGAAACCAAGAACCGGACACTTAACTGACTGTACCACCCAGACACCCTGTCAATATGTCTTTTTTATAAAAACAAATTTCTACATATGTTATTAAGTATAATACACATTATCTAGACAGAATAATATAATAATTATTAGCCATGTAGCAATAATATATATATAATATATATATAACCCATGTAACAATACAATATTATTCAGAATAATACAATACTATCCAGACTGATACAACAATACCTAAGGTATGTGTGTGTACACACCCATACACGTGTGTATTTCATTATGTTACACTCTCTTTGACTCTTAGTCACCACCCTGAAAGTGAGTATAATAGAAAGATTTATATTAATATGGAAGATATTGAAAAATGTCATTCCAGGAATGAATCCAAACTAATAGAGCTGGTTTTCTATGTAATCAGATTTCTACTTTTTCAAAACATATCAGCTTTTACCTCACTTTGAGTTCCAGTTTTAGGTTTAATGATCCTACTTCAAATGGATTTTAACACTCCCTTTATTCTATCCTTATAAAAACATGACCAAATTGTAATTATTCCAGGTGGCATATTGGGCCCCCTTTTCAATCTATGTTACCTAAACTAAGTGTTCGCCTTTCGAATGACACCAGAATAAATCAAATGTTTTGAATGGAACCAGAATAAATCAAAAGTTTGCTTTGAGATGTTGTAGGAAGTCCAAGACCTGCTCAAGTTTAATAGTGTTAGTGTCCTGAATTGGCCTCCCTTAAAGAACAGTGCATGAACATAGAGGTGATTAAATATCCAACAGTGTGATTTGTTCAAGATTTGAGGCTATTGGATGGTGAAAAATAAAAAATTGGAACAAGGTAATAACCAGAAGAATATCTTGTGTTTCCTTTAATAGGACCAACACTAAAGAATATTTATTAGAACTTATGTTTCTTAGATATTTGTCCCGAAGCTGGTGAACTTTGATATTTCCAGTTACTTGCATCTTGGAGGCATTCCTATGAGTACTACAGCCAGCTCAGGATCATGTGAACGTGTAAAAGTGATCTAGAAGTCACCATGTGTTGACAATTTCTAACAGTAATACGTGCCATTATAAAAATTTGGAAAATATGGAAAACACAAAGAAAATTGAAGTTATTCATGATCCTATGCTACAGAAATAGACATGAAAGCTCATTTATATGTATAATGGATGCATGTATTAGAAATATTAATTTTCAAAATGTCACTTTAAAACATCCATTCTCCTATTATTATGTTTCCCCATGTCATTAAATATTATTTGAAATATAATGTTTGCCTGATAGTCATTTATATAATTGTTATATCATTTATTCAAACATTTCCCTACTTTTCAACATTTACATTGATGCTCCTTCTCTGTTATTATGCGTAATTCTGGGAAGTACATTATCATTGTTTAAAATTTGTATATAATCCAAATTATTCCCTTACAGTAAATTTTGAGAATTTAAATGATCTGGAGAAAAAGGATGAATATTTTATCAGTTTTTTTACCTTTTTTCTTAATTTTTATTTTTTATAATTTATTTTTTATTAATTTTTAAATTTTAATTCCAGTACAGTTAACATACAGGGTTATATTAGTTCCAGGTGTATTCGTCAATTTTTTAAAAATAAAATGTCAGTTGGTTTTCCAGAAAGATTGTACCAACATGCACTTCCATGTACAGTATTTTAAAAAACTTCCTGGGTGGCTCAGTCGTTAAGCGTCTGCCTTCGGCTCAGGGCGTGATCCCAGTGTTCTGGGATCGAGCCCCGCATCAGGCACCTCTGCTGGGAGGCTGCTTCTTCCTCTCCCACTCCCCCTGCTTGTGTTCCCTCTCTCACTGGTTGTCTCTCTCTCTCTGTCAAATAAATAAATAAAATCTTTAAAACATAAATAAAAATAAAAAAATAAAAAACCTCCTGTACTCTCAAAACATGCTATAATTTGGATCATCACTTTATTTTGATTTCTTCTGTATATAAATTAATTATTTGTCCACTATTCCTGGTGTATTCATTTTATTTTGTTTTGGTGGGTTTTTTTTTAAGTTTAAGTATAGTTGACATACAATGTTACATAGTTTCACGTGTACACTGTAGTGCCTCAACATCTCTATACATTATGCTATGCTCACTACAGCGACATACTCATTCCATGACTGGAACCCTACATCTCCAACACCCCTTCCCCCATTTTGTCCACCCCCTTTCCTCTTGCAACCTTCAATTTTGTTCTCTGTGTTTATAGGTCTGACTCTGCTTTATGTTTGTTTGCTTATTTATTTGTTTTGTTTTTTAGATTCCACGTATGAGTGAAATCATATAGTATTCATCTTTCTCAGTTTGATTTATTTCGCTTAGCATATTACTTTCTAGATCTATCCATGTTGTCACAAATGGCAAGATCTCATCCTTTTTATGGTTCTGTAATATTCCATTGTTGTATATAAACCACATCTTCTTTATCCATTCATCTGTTGATGGGCACTTGGTGGCTTCCATATGTTGGCTATTGTAAACAATGCTGCAATAAACATAGAGGCTTATATACATTTTTGAATTAGTGTTTTTGCTTTCTTTGGGTAAATATTCCAATATTAGAATTGTTGGATCATACAGTGTTACTATCTTTAATTTTTTGAGGAAACTTTATACTAATTTCCACAATGGCTCTACCAATTTATATTCCCAAAAGTGTGTGAGAATTCCTTTTTCTTCACATCCTCACCAACACTTGTTATTTCTTGTTTTCTTTTGTTTTTTTTCCCCAGTTGTTGTTGTTTAATTTTAGCCATTCTCACAGGTGTGAGGTGATATCTCATTGTGGTTTTGATTTGCACTTCCATGATGATGAATGATGTTAAACTTCTTTTCATGTATCTGTTGGCCATCTGTACATCTTCTTTGGAAAAATGTTTATTCAAGTCCTCTGCGCATTTTTTAATCAGATTGGTCTTTTGGTGTTGAGTTGTATAAGTTCTTTATATATTTTGGATATTAATCTCTTATTGGATGTATCATTTGCAAATATCTTCTCCCATTCAGTAGGTTGTCTTTTTTTTTTTTTTTAAGATTTTATTTATTTATTTGACAGAGAGACAGCCAGCGAGAGAGGGAACACAAGCAGGGGGAGTGTGAGAGGAAGAAGCAGGCTTCTCACTGAGCAGGGAGCCCAATGCAGGGCTAGATCCCAGAACCCTGGGATCATGACCTGAGCTGAAGGCAGATGCTTAAGCTTAAAGGCTAAGCCACCCAGGCGCCCCTGTGTTTTTGTTTTGTTGATGGTATCTATACTACCCAAAGCCATCTACAGATGTAAGGCAATCCCTATCAAAATACCAACAGCATTTTCCCCAGAACTAGAACAAATAACCCTAAAATTTGTATGGAACCACAAAAGATCCTGAATAGCCAAAGCAATCTTGAGAAAGAAGAACAAAGCTGTAGATATCACAATTATAGATTTCAAGATACATTACAAAGCTGTTGTAATCGAAACAGTATGGTACTGGCACAAAAATAGGCACATTGATCACTGGAATAGAATAGATAGCCCAGAAATAAACTCATGATCACATAGTCAATCAATCTATGAAAAAGGAAGCAAGAATATACAACAGGGAAAAGACATTCTCTTCAGTAAATGGTGCTGGGAAACTGGACAGCTACATGCAAAAGAATGGAACTGGGCCACTTTCTAACACCATCCAGGAAAATAAACTGAAGATGGATTAAGACCTAACAGGGAGACCTGAAACCATAGAAACCCAGAAGAGAACATGGGCGGTAATTTCTTTGACATCAGGCATAGCAACATACTTTTCTAAATATGTCTCCTAAGGCAAGAGAAACAAAAGCAAAAATAAACTATTGGGACTACATCAAATAAACAGGTTTTGCACAGTGAAGGAAAATGTCATTTCATTTTGTTTTTGAATACACAGCTAAAAATAGAACATTAGTTTACACATGAGGATTTTTATAATACCTTGGTTTGACAACCTGAACTAGTATTTGCAGCTCACTGCACTATTCTGGCAATGTAGCCAAAAGAATTAAGAATTGCTAATACTAAATGATGACATTGGGAACTAATACTTCAACGTACAAAATGTCTCATAATATTTTTAAAAACATCCACTGTTATCCCATGTTCACTTTGTGGGTTTTTTACATGGGAAACTCTTAAAGTGAATCTATTACTGAACTGGCATCACTGTTTTTATATTGATGAAGCAAAGTCATAATGACTTCCAGCAAACGCAAGAAACTCTTTGGCTTTCGTTCGTGTTAAGCTTGTGTCTACCCTCTTACTTATAGACTGCTGAAACCTTGTTCTACTGCGTATCACAACTCTCCTGCTGAATGAACATAGATCTGACAGATACCCCTGTAGGACTATGTATACATAACTCCAGAAAATGTAAATTTTTTATGTGCTGATACGTATTTGGTGGCAAGTGTGTGATGAATTTGCTCTACTCCTGTGCAAAGAAACACTATAATACACAACGCATGAGAAAAGGCAACGGGTTCAGATAAAAGGGCTTTGCAAGAAAGCTTCCCAGGGGGAGAGCGATCCCCCCTACTGGCCTTGTCAAACTGCATTTAAGGCTTCATGGGTCTCAGCAGTCTTTGAAAATGACATTTGAAAAGAAGTTGTTGTACAGAAGAAGTGCATATGACTTTATTTTCATATGTAAACAGGGTGGCTACTGGAGAGAGAAAGTACCCTGACTAAAATACTCCCTTACGAGAAGCAAGCAGCTGGGTGATACTTTCAAACATTTTTGGCAAACTAATAAATATAATGAGATTGTCCAGTTTTTCCTCATGTCACTGGACAGAATGGGGAAAGAAAGGGATGGGCACAGGGATCCGAATTCCCAGCTCAAGTCTCACATAGTGATCTGAAGGCTGTGTGTGCGTACCCTGAAGAAGACCCTTATCTCCTATAATCTCAGGCATGAGTTTGGGAAAAATCAAAACCAAAATCTTACCCGTGACTGGATGAGTTATAATGTATAATCAACTTCCCATCTCACAGGGTGTCTCGCTAAAGTGAGAGCACAGATTGAGAAGAAATGGGATTCTGAAAGTTGAAGTGAGAATGATGGGGAAGACAGTGATGGGGGAAACTGAGCCCCTGAATTCTGATGAGTCTTGTATGCCAGTGGAAGAGCCCTCCCCACCCTCATCTGAGATGATTACTCTGCATTGCCCTAGGATTGCAATACCCTTCCTGAGACAGCTGTCAGACAAGAAAGACAATGCTGGTATTCCTGAGGCCACAGCCTCACATCCCTCTTTGCTTCTAGATAACTAGACTCACATCCCAGCAGGTCTGTAAAACTGAGGTATAAAATACGGACCATGAAGACATGCACTACTCTCCAAAAGAAATACTTGAGTTTTATAATTTATAGAGACAGAAATCTAGGGACGATGGGTGGGAATGGATATTAAGAGAGTAGGGTAATGGTAGAAGGAACATAAAGTTAGATCAGGTTGCATTTATTGATATGAGCTCAGTAAGCGAAGATTCTGCCTTTAATGTTGTGGCTCAGGGAGTTTGGTTGGTTGCCTGAAATAGGAACCAAAAGATGGCCCTAGTAGGTGAATAGGAAATGCTGTACTAGCCTTGGTTTAATGTAGGGGAAGGCACTCAAAAGCTTAGGGAAAAAGCTTAGGTTGTTTCCCTATCTTGTCTCTTGTGAATAAATCTGTTGAATCCAAGTTCAGTAAATATTTTGAAAAAAGTTTTCACAGACACCAAAAAGAAAGCAAGACTGATCAGAAGAGAACACCCATAAATATAAAAGAGCTAAGTATTGACACAATAATAGGACCCCACCCCTAAAGTGTGTAATATCTGCTTTTCCTGGAGAAAGAAATTTGCCTTCTCTTACGCTATGCTAACACTGTCTCATAGAGCTTTAACTTCTTGCTTCTCTGCACCTTTTGCCTTTCACCCTCTCTGGGCCCCTTCATCATGGTCAGATATGTTTTATGGGAAAACCCTCTGGCAACACGAGAGACTATAACAGACAACCCCGGATCTCTTTTGCCTCCTTCCCACAGGCTGGAAGAAAGTGGAGCATGGTTCTTGTTCATCAAGCGAAAGAAAACTATTACTTGATATTTGTAATTCTTAGGTACTGGCCAAACGTAATTTTATTATAGGATAGTTTGTGAGTGTGATAAATACATGGTTTAGTTATCACAACTAGGTTAAATTAATTTACTAATGTTATAGTACATTTAATATTCTTAACTAGACGTTCTTAATGAGAAAGTTGTCTTTTTGAGATTATGAAATACTTCCTACTTCTACTCAAATGGTCAATGAAATATTTATAATTTATATTGACAAAATTACGTTGATATATGATGAGACAGAAATTAGAGTGGGTTCTGAAACTTTCCTTCCTGTTACGGTTTTATTGAAGAATAAAATATCCAGGTTAAAAAAGGAATAAAATATCCGAGTTTTAATTAATGACAGAGCATGCATTTTAAGGGAGTATAACAAATTACATAATAGTATAATGAAATCATGGCCATAAATTATCTTATATTTCATAGGATATTCACAGTATATTTAAAGAGCATCAGTTCATGCCAATGAACATTAGGTCAATTTGGGAAAATCTGTGTCATTCATTAATTTTCACTCTTCCCCTGATCTTTGGCATTGTGTCAATATGGCTGGTGTTAGGTTTCATAAGTGCAGGTTCTTAAGTTTGAAGGTGATTGCTGGAATTCTCTGGTTCCTTCAGTTCACTGGATCTTTGACTTTGTTGTTACTTTACCCATTAAAGCTGACTTCATGGATCTGAACCAACGAAGCTGCTTTGTGTGTGTGTGTGTGTGTGTGTGTGTGTGTGTGTGTGTGTGCGCGCGCGCTTTTTTTAAAGATATAAAACAATTTTATTTAAAACAGACCATATATTATAGTGTAGAAGGCCAAATTTGCAATGTTTTTCTAATGTTTTCTCAATTTCTTTTTTATAGTGGTAAAATACACATACCATAAATTGCACTATTGTAACCATTTCCGAGTTTATAGTTCAGTGGTATTAAGTACATTCATATGGTGCAACCATTGACACCATCCATCTATGGAAACTTTTTCTCCTGCAAAACTGAAATTCTATACTTACTAACAATAATGCCCCATGCCCTTTTACTAAGCACTGTTCTACTTTCTGTCCTGATGATTTTTTTATTTTATTTATTTTTTATTTTTTATTGTGGTAAGAGCACTTAACGTATTTATCCTTTTAACGATTTTTAAGAGTATAATACTATGTAGTCAACTGTAGTCACAGTGTTGTAAGCAGATCTCTCAGAACTTGCTCATCTTGCTTAACTAAAAGTTTGTTTTCCTTTGACCAATATCTTTTCATTTCCCCCACCCCCCAACTACTGGAAATCACCATTCTACTCTCTGTTTCTGAGTTTGACTCATTTGTTTGTTTCAATTTCACACATAAGTGATACCTCATCTGTTGTGAAATATTTTTTAAAAGGGGTAATTTTATTATCTCATGGTATGAGATGTTATAGAAAAAAAAAATCTCACATTTATCTCTTCATCAGCAAATATAGAGTCCCTACCGTGTCCCAGACACTAGTTCTCAAACAATATTTTTTTTCTAAAACTATTGATAGGGAGTCCAGGATATTGATTTCATATATTTCTGGTGTTATTATACATTTATAACAAACATATAAGCCAGAATGCTCTTTATTTAACCCAAGAAACATAGTCATAAATTTCATTATAACATGAACAATGCTACAGATTTTAGAATATTTTCCCAAGCAGGAGTTATATAGATCAATCGGGTTCTCTGGCAATTTGGGTGTCATTAGTTTGCTTGTTTAGCTAAGAAAAATGTATGGTCTCAAGCTTTTCTAAAAAGAGTATATTTTGAACTTGCATTGAACTTGTGTATACAGTCCTTAGAAACCTCAAAGTGAATAGTAGGAGGGCAGATTTTGATGTCTATCCTCTAGAAAATTATCTTTTTTCTCTTCATACTCAAATTGTAGAGTCAATTGCAATTTCCACTTTTGGAGACTCTCTCAGAATTTCAGGTGTATTTTCAGCATTTTGATTGAAGGAAATTATGGCGATCTGGTTGAAAGTAACTAACTGGAAAAAGCAGAAGAAACCAAAGACAATTATTTTAAAGCAACTATCTAGCCATTCGAGACTATTCTGCCATCTGGTGAATGCCAGTGTTTATGTGCTTGAGGTGATGCAGGAGAGAGATTTCAAATGTTTTCCTGAATTGTCAAGGTTTACTTTTGTTCTAATTCTAAATTAAGCTTCTGCAATATAAATATTCCTTCACTACCTGAAAGGGTTGCGGTAGTATTGCCATCATATTGCATCTTTAATGAAAGTCTATATAAGAATCCAATTGCAGTGATGAGAATAATATTTAAAAAGGAAAGAATGGAAACATTTCCCCATGTTAATAATAACAGCCCTTAGTATCAAACGGGTTTAATTCATGGTCTTCTTCTCAAAAATCCTATCCACTTTGTCCAGATTTGGCTCTTCGGGTTTACCTTTTCTAAGCACCTGGTTGCAAAAAGTATGCACGGCCTTTCTCCACACAGATTTCACGTAGTCGATTAGGTTTCTACTTCAATTACTGCTCCGTCCCAGTACTGCATCCTGAGATGATTACAGGCCACTTTGATGGGGGACTTAGGAATTCCAAAACTTTTCAGTAATACATTTAGAGACAGTTTGAGTTACTCCCAACAGATGGCTAATTACATCTATTGTGTGGTGATTTAGCTCTCTTATTGCCCAGTTCTTGTTTGAGAGAGGACAGCTCACTGTTTCCATGATGTTACACTAAATTTGGAAGGAGCATTAGAGATAATCTCCAACTCCCTCATTATGAAGATGAAAGAACTTACTTTGATAGAGTAAGTGGGTAAATCACTTATGAAAAGAATTTAACAAACTCTAATTGTGGGACTAAATATGCAAAACAGCATGCATGTGTTTGCCCTGGGTGGGAGGGGCACCTTTGAGTAGCTGAGAATGAGGTTAAAGAAAGAATGTACCTTTGTTAAGGTAAAATACATATGCAATACATATCGCAATACGCAAATAAAAAAGACCACTGGAATTTAGGGACATTTCCCCACAGTGGGGAAATCTGGGGCTGTTTGGTGAAGGAAGCAACATTTGATCTGGATCTTGAAGAGCAAGTAAAATTTTGACAAGCAAAGATGAGGAGGATGTGGTGATATTTTGGGAGGCAATCATGTTAGCCAAGGCATACGGGGCTTTTATAATGGAAGGAAAAAGCATGTAGAGTTAAGTATAACGAAAGAAATGGCACTAAAAGCTAGTTGAGCTGGAGGAAATCAAGCTCCACACTGAAGAATTTGGTTTTATTCTATAGGAAGTTGGAAGTCTTAGAAAATATTATCAAAGTAAGGAAGCAACTTGATCAGAGCCTTACTTTAGAAAGATAACTCAGCTGCAAAAACAGTCATTACACACACATAAAAAAAAAAAAGAGGTTGTGGATTGCACAGGCTACAGTCTGAAACTGTCTACCACAAATGAGATAGCTTTGAAAATTTGTGTTTGCCGTAAAACATCTCTTGATATTTTGCAATATACATCAAATATACCTGCGGGGTTTAATACTTAAATGATCTTTCAAATGTTTTACCTACCAAATTGCTTCAAATCACCTTCCTCTCATATCTCATGTAGAGGCACATATTTATCTTGTGATTTTATCTAATTCTTGGTTCAAACCCTTCAGACTTCCCAGCTAAGTTTTAGAATAAGAAGCTAAGTTTATGCTAAAAATTTGAATAATAATGGCATTAATAGCAATAACAATAGTAAACAGCAGATAGCAGTGATTATCATGTAGTGTGTCCATAAGCCAGCATAATATGTACTTTACATGCAGGATCTTAAGAATCCCTCAAAACAATTATGTGATACAAATATTATTGTCCTTATTTTACAGGTGAGTATCCTAGGGCTTGGAGACTTAGTGAAATAGCCCGTGGTCACAGAGATAGTAAAAATGTGTCTAGGAATTTAACACAACTTATTTTTATTCTGAGTATAATGGAAACAGTAATTTAGGGATTTTTCAAAATAAAGAAAAGTTAAAAGACAGTAATAATCAACTGAAATCCCCTAACCACGTGATAATCATTTATATCATGGGGCATATTTATCTATAGACGCACTCACAGGCATGGAGAAATTTGAAATTGCATTTTATATACAAATGCATCTTTTTTTATAATTTAAAATGTTTACTCTCTCTTTCCTCCAACAAAATTAAAGATTTTTTACTTTGGGGGGCAAAACATGTGAAAGTAATTCTATAAAAAAGATTATGTTCTTCCCCCTAGACCCAGTGAGGCAATTAAGAGCTTAGGATTCTCATGAGCAAGTTTTACTCTTACATTTTAGGGCTTTACCTAAAAGATGATTGTAACCTGGTAGGAAAGAGAAGGGTGATTTGCAAAGCCACCTGCCTTCTGAAAGAGTGATCTCTGGGACACCTAAGGACACAGCAAGCAATTTGGGAGGATATGCTGTATAAGCAACCTGCTCTGCCCAGATCTTACACCCATACTCTGTGTATTCCACATGACGCTCCAATGCAAAAGGAAAATTCTAGGGCCATTGCCAACTGTTCCACTTCCTTAATCATCAAAATTTAATCAATCACCAACCTTCAATATTTCTCAAATCTATTTATTTCCCTCCATTTCTATAATAAATTATCTCACAGCTATGTAATAATGTGGTAACTTCCTAAGTAAAATACACACATGCAGTTTACTCCTTTCCCCTTCCCCAACATTATAGCTAAAGTGACTTTTTGTAATGCAAATATGATCAAATCGATTATTTTATTAAAACTCTACCAGTGTTTTGTGTTTGCTTTAACACATAGAAATTATTTTTATCAACACTAGGGCAACAGAGAGAAAGAAAGAGAGAGAAGGAAAAAGAGAGGGGTGGGGAGGCAGAGGGGAAGAAGGGGGAGAATAAGAGGGGGAAGGATGGAGTCAAAAGAGAAAGATCAGTTATATCTATAGATTATTTTCCTGTTTTTAAAGAGATCTGAAGGAAATACAGAAAAAGTATTAGTATCTCTTTAAATTCAGCAGTTTATAGGAAATATTATTTTCTAATTTTTCCATATATTTTACTTTTTAAAAAATAAAGGTGTGTTGATGCTTTTCTAATAAAATTAACAACCTGTAAACACAGATTACTCGCCCCATGTGATCCTCTATGTCTCTCCAGACCCGGGCTACAAGGCTATCCACTCTGGTTAAATGTAAGTCCCTCCCAATGTTGGGAGAAAGGTCTGGAGATCAGCTCAGGATAACTAAATTTGAGATGTCTATTTACCATCCAAGTAATGTGCCAAAAAGACAGTTTAAATATATGAGTCAGAAGTTCAGGAGAGAGGTCAGAATCTAGAGAGAGAACTTGGCAGCCATTGGCATATAGATGATATTTAAGGTCATGAAACCAGATGAGATCACTGGAGGGGAAAATGTAAATAAAGAAGAGAAGGGGACCAAGGATTAAGCTGTGTTGTTTTCTAATATAGAGATGTAGCCCCTCAGACAGGAGCCAGGGGAGGAAACTGAACCACAGGGCAGGAGAGTCAGGAGTGAAACCAAGAGAGGTGATGCTTTGTGTGCTCCATGAAGCAACTGTATCAAGGAGGAGGAAAGAGCCATTGTGGCAGAGCTGATGGCGCTAAAAAGTCATAGGTAAGATGAGGACTGGATTAGATGACAGGATTTCACAATGGGGAAAAGGATTCATTCTGACTCTGACAAGAAGTAGAAATCTGGCACAAAACCTTGACTGGAATTTTTTTTTAAAGAAATAATGTAATTTGGAAATAATGAGATAATGAATAGAGACCATAATTTTAACATTACACTACTGTTGAACATTTGGTTTCAGTGAAATTCGTGACTACTATAAATACCAGAAAATAACAGAACAATAAACACTTTAAAAAAAAATTTGCTTGATTATATCCTAGACTTGATTATTTCCTAGAAGTGAAATTTCTGAGTAAAAGATTTTAAAGATTTTTTAAAATAATTCTTGTTGCACATTATTATGCTGCTAAAAATATTAATTGTTGCCTTGCCCTTTTGTCAGACTTATTTTTACTAATTTCCATATTATATGGACAGAATTTAAAAAAATATTTTATTAATAATAGTTAAAGAAATCTTCCTTCTACTTATGAGACTGCATCTCCTGCTTTACTCTTAGATGTGACACTGGCTTCCAGATTGTCCATTTTTTATTATTAAATAAATCAATAATGTATCTTCATTGTACAAAATATGACAGTTCTAAAAAAGTACAACAAAAGTAGGAGTCTCCGTTTACTGAAATATTTTTTATATTTTTTGGATAAACTTCTGCAACCTTCATCATAAGGAGTCATGAAGTTCCTTTGTGCAATATTCCCTTTTAAGCTGTGTTATTCTGTTGTTTTGTGCTTTGTTGTTGCTACTTCTGTCCATGGCCCAGCAAATGGTGGAGTGATTACTTGCTTTACATTTTAGAACTGATACTGCTACACAACACACACTGCCTCCAGAAGGAGGGAGGGTCAACCCCAGGACTAGACTGAGGAATTCAGGAAATGCTTCATAAGTATCTGTTGAATAACTGACAAAGCATCAAGTAACTCTGTCTTCTATCATTTGTCAAAGATTTCTCCAACCCAGTTTTCTCAGTGAATCTCTCTTACTGCTCTGTGGAGCATAATAAGTTTGTATGTTTTCAGAATGTCTTTCTTTACCCCTTACATCCTCTCTGAAGTCTACTCATGTAGAGCAAGTGATGACAAACTAGTCTTTGGGCCAATTTCGACCTATCACCTGTTTTTGTAAAGAAGTTCTTATTGGAACTCAGCCATATTCATCCGATTATCTATTGTCTATGGCTGTTTTTGCACAACAACTGCAGAGCTGGATAATTGCAACAGAGATTTTACAGCCTGAAAAACCTACAATATACACGATCTGCCCCTTTGCTGGAAAAAATGGTTGCCAACCCTGACCTAGAACGGTAGTTCTCAAACTTTCCTCTGTATACACTCTTAAAAATATTTGAGGATACCAAAGCACTTTTGTTTGTATGGGCTATGCCTACTCGTATTTACATATTAGAAATCAAATTTGAAAAACAATATTAATTCTTTTAAAATGACAACAATAAACACATGTTAGGATAAATGACATTTTCTGTGAAAAATAATATAGTTTTCAAGACAAAATAATGTGTGAGATGAGTGTGCTTTTCATTTTTGTAGATCTTCTTAAAGTCTGGCTGAAGAGAAGACAATATTCTCATACCTGCTTCTGCATTTAATTTTTGTCTGAAGGAGATGAAGAGTTCAGTCTCACACAGACATGTATTTGGAAAAGGAGGAAAAGGAATACTTAAGTCTTTCAGATGACCGAGGATACTCAACAGGTTGTGGTTTCTTTAAGGTTAGTTGCACTGAAAAATCTGAAACAGTGTCAATCAACTTTTCTTGTACGCTGTTACCTTCAAATCCATTGCTCTGCCTTGCACGTTGAAAGGATTATATACTTGTGTATAATTTTGTAACATCTTTTCAGTTTACAGAGTCAAAAATCCATAGCTGTTAAGACTGCCAACCTCTCAGAAAGTGCATACAGACTGGAAAGCTGGCTAACTCACAGTAGAGGGTATGATTTCAATATTCTGATTTTTGCTCGAACGTTGAAATTTTATTATGGCCAACAAATATGATCAGATGTTTTTTTCTTTTGTGAGAGACTTCAGTCATTTTGGAGAAAATATCTGCCAATTATTCAATTCATAATAACTGTAGTTTACCCAACAGTTATTCTCTCAAGTAAAAATGTCACTCCGTTTAAAGAGCAGCTAGCGCAGCCGACAACCAAACTTCAGAGCAAGGGTTTTCCTTCGAGTCTGCCATGACATTTTGGGATGCAGCAGAAGCACTGTATGTGTGTACTTAGCATTTTGTCATCCAGAATATTAAAAAGACACTCAGGGGTCTTTGAGCCACGACAAGTGGTGATCTAGAGTTTCTTACTTCTTCATTCCGCGTCATTTTTATCGCTGGCCGGTCCTAACGATGGATGACTTTGGTTCCTGACTGAATTCACACAGAAAATAGAGTCATCACACACACTCAGTTTCACTGGAGTATTTTTCTCAATCTTAGTGTGCCGGCACCCCCACCCTCCATCCCCAACCTGGAAATCCTATTATAAATTCTATATGTCTCCTGGACCTCTTGGAAGAGTTCGGTGGTCAATTGTCTCGAAAGCAGGAGAGGGGGAAACTGGTGGAGGAGGAGACAAAGTGCTTGTTGTCCCCTCAGTAAACTAGAGATGAAATTCTGCTGTGCTTGCAGAGAAGATGACGGTGTAGATCACAGCTAATATCACGTCTGTACCAGCGCTTTATTACACAGCTAACAGCCATAATGACACCCTCAATTTTGTGTTGTTATATTATTTTCCAGATGTGCAAACTGAAATGCACAGAAGCTCGGTGATTTCCTAAAGTCACATAATTTATAAGCTCAAAAACCAAGGTTTAAATCCCGACCTAGCTCCAGAACTTTAAGTCTTTCAATTTTTTGGCTACTATTTCAAAGTACCTCAAAACTTTCTAAAACAGGCTTCTGCAAAATGTAATGTATAAATGACTGTAGGCTATTTCATTGTTAAAATTAGGAGCATTTACCTAGTAATGCTATTAATTCATTTATCTTTTATTGTATCCCTCAAAGGGTTATATGACTTACATCAGCAAATTTGAATATTTTCTCATTTTTGCTCCCACTCTAATTTAAGTATCTCAAAATATACTTCTCGTAGTCTACTCTTGCCCAGTCACGGCACACAAACTCAATAGACACAAATGGTTTTTACCGTATTCTTCTAACATTTTATGACAACCATCCAAACTATATCATCCCTTGATATTTTTCAGTTATTTTGGATTTATCTCTGCAATCCAGAGTCTTGAAGACTCTAACTTTAGTTAAACATGAATTAAAATACTATTTGTCAGGGCACCTGGGTGGCACAGCGGTTAAGCGTCTGCCTTCGGCTCAGGGCGTGATCCCGGCGTTCTGGGATCGAGCCCCACATCAGGCTCCTCCGCTATGAGCCTGCTTCTTCCTCTCCCACCGCCCCCCTGCTTGTGTTCCCTCTCTCGCTGGCTGTCTCTATCTCTGTCGAATAAATAAATAAAATCTTTAAAAAATAAATAAAATAAAATACTATTTGTCAATATAACTTATTTTACTCCAAAGCAATATTATAGCTTAAAAAATTATAAATTAAAATTCAACGGAGATTCTGTTAAAAGAATTTAGGTAGATCTTTTTCCAAAGAGAAATGTCACTTTTCTCCCCATAAGGAACCTGTACATTTCCATGCATCATACTATCACACTGATAATATGAAGCAGAGGAAACTACTGATTAGCTTTCTCTAATGTATCTTGTTGAGGACTCATGGGAAACAATGCCTCAATAATCACAGACCATTGCCTTCTTCTAAAAAAGATCATGATGTTACTGTGTAAAGAGCTCAGGGTACTAGTTATTCCTTGGGAGAATGTTAGACAGTGTAGAAACCGTGTTAAGTATCTGAGATCAACAGGGAATACTTAGAAGCAACTTTTCCCCCCACAAATAACCTACTTTTATTTCCTACTAGAAGTTTGGGTTTTGGAAAGGTGATGGTAGACATGAAAATAATCTAGGACACTTTCAGATATGAAACTAAATCCTTGAATTTAGGGATATTCCATAATCCATATTTGCCACATTAGGTTAAAAATAATGAGATCTTACATCTGCCAGAAATTATGCTACAATAAGATTTTAAAATCAATTATCTAACTTAATCATTCCATTGATTTTGAAGCATTTTATATCTTTTTATATCACAATAAAGAATATTATTTACCATATGTTTAAAATATAAAACTGAATAAAATAATATATATTAAATATGTTTAATCTGTAATATAAATATAGCTACATTGTAACTATTCTTTATTATAACTGTTCTAGATGAGGGAACAGAAACTCCAAAAGTTTAAATAATTTGCTCTCTTATCCAATATTCATATTGTTTGTAACAAAACACATCTTAACATTTTCAATTATGACTTTGCAAAGCTATGTCTAAGAAACTCAGTACTGAAGTTATTTTCATGTATCATTTCTTTTGTTACTATATAAGAATACACATGTATTTTGACAAGAAATTGTTAGAAAAAATAAGGAATTATAGCTCCTGACCTAGACATAATTTATGTATAGCACCACATTTTTTTTTTTTTTTAACCTGAGCTTCAATGAAACTTGTGAATTAGAGATCCATTATCCATCAGGAGAAATGCCATCTATGTCTATGAAGTAATCTACTTTATCTGAGCATGTCCTATTAAATTAGATGTAGCCAATAGAATTTCTTAACTTTTACCTCTTGATTTTCAACTTAGAGGATTACAAAAAAAAATAATGCAAGAAATAGAAATCTATGTCAATAATGTATTCAAAATGTCACATCTATAGTGGAAAAGCTGAATATCAGTAACAACATTTAGAAGTGTCAATGTCCAAGAAACATCTGAACTCTCTCCTCTTATATATTTTTTAAAGATTTAAAGATTTAAAGAGAGTAAGAGCTGGGTGAGGAGCAGAGGGAGAAGCAGACTCCCTGCTGAGCAGCGAAGCTGAGAACCCAATGCAGGGCTCCACCCCTGGACTCCAGGATCATGACCTGAGCCAAAGGCAGAGGCTCAACCAACTGAGTCACCCAGGTGACTCTCTCTCCTCTTATATTTTAAAGAAGTACCAGACAGAGTATCTTCAGCAGACTCGATAGAAGAATCTCACTGATAGTTCGAGTAGACATATCTAAACACAATCTTATGATGGGAGGAGAGACAGGAGGGAGAAAAGATGGCCCATACTCATGCATAAGCTCTTGCCCATCCCCCCCACTTGGTTAAACTCTGCTTTGCTTTTTACCTACTTAACTCCCACTTTGGTCTCAGAACTAAGCTCAGTTTATACTTCTTTAAGAAAGCCTTCTCTTTTGACTCCTTGTTCAAATCTTTACACTGGCATTGGAATATTCACTCATCCTTCAAAACTTCTTCTCAGTTGTAATTTTACAAGCATTATTGTAAGTATTTAATTAATGTTTGTCTTCTCTACCAGAGAGTAAATTTCAGGAGGACAAAGACCTGGCATTTTATTGTTGTTGTTCTTTTGATATTGTCCTAGCCCCAGGACAGTGTCTGGCACAGAGAACTATGCAGTTAACGACTAGAAAATGAATGACAAGATCTACTTTCTTATATAGGAATAGATTTGTGGAAGATTACTCCTTTCTATGCCAAAACAACACAAAATTTTCTGTCAGTTGAGCAGAGAGCTGGGATGGTTTGGATGAGAAGTGGAGAGGGAATAAAAGCAGTTGAGAACAAAGATCTACTTATCACACATTAGGATGCTACACTTTGAATTTCTCCTTTCCTTTTTTTTTTTTCCTCCCTCTTTTCTAATGTGTATAAGCAGCTATGAAATGAAGAGCCTTTTTCATTTCTGAATTCTCCAAAAATTCTAAACATAAAAGAGCCTTGAACATTTTCAAAAGCCCTAGTAACATTTGGAAAAAGTTAGTTGGCATAAGAATTAGCCATTGAACATATGTTGCTGTGGTAAGTAGTGGTAGAATTAGGTTTTTGATTGAATGTACGTTTTTCAAACTCTCTGTAAAACTGCTAAAGCCTTTTTGGTTTGTGTGTTTTAAATTATAAAACCTGCCAGAAACGTTTACTTTCTTAGTTTGCTGTGCAAATGATTTAAATAATTCATTATTTTGGAATATAACATGTATTTCCAACACATTGAGAAATCATATACACACACACAAATATGATTTATATATTATGATCAGCCTTAACAGTCCTGAAATGTTAATAATCTTTTTGGTATAATAAAAGATTGATTTGTATAGAATACACTAAAATAGAGAAAGAGTAAATAAAAATTATTCACGAAGTCAGCAATTAATTTATGCTGATATATATATAATGCTAAAACTTATATATATAATGCTAAAACTTCCACATCTGGGTCACTCTTGTTGAAAATGCATAAAAGAGGAAATGAAGCATACAGAATACACGCTAGAAGAAAATGCTTTTCTAACAGAAAAGACGTCTGCTTGTTAAAAGACAATTTAAAAAAAATAAGATCAGCAGTTGCCACCTTACACGAGTCAGATATGATATTTATAGCTGGATATTCAGCCTGTAGATTTCCATAAAAGTTTTAAATATGCATTGAAAATAGGAGGGATCATCTTCAACATGAACTCCATCCATCAGTAATTTACAATCCATTTTACTCTTATTCATATTTAAATACGGCTGTGGAAATTTTAAGTATATTCAGTGTTTCTCATTATACTTAGAAGTTTTAGGGTTTTTTTTCACTATCTATTTGTGTATGTGGGTGGCTGCAACAGTCTTTCCTGAGAGGCTGTAGGTGGTCTAGGACCACCATTACTATCCATGCAATAAGTGAAGTGTATTCATGATAACACGGCACCTCTAACATTGTTTTCTTGTAAGATTTGTTTTTTATTTAGTGATGTAAAATTTCTCTTCAAAAATTTGCTTTCGCCTTGGTAATATTAAAATATCAAATATTCACTTGACTGGGACAGATCAGAATAACTACAATACTGAAGAAATGCTACTATGGAGTTAAACTCTCTTCTGGAATATCAAATTTTTATCAATATTAAGAGAAATGAATCTTCAAATTGTAAAGCACGTTATGGTTTCCAAATATTTCTTTTCTATATTCCACCTCAGTCCAATTATAAAACAAGGGACAGTACACAGTGGAACACGCAAAGATCAAAGGATGGGTTGCTTCGACTCAGTAACCACTAATGCTGTCACATTTGATTAGTTCAATTTACCTTCTGTTTTGTGGTTACTTCACTTGAAAAATGAGGGTGATGGTTTACATGATTACAAGGTCTCCACTAACACTGAAATTATTTAAGTCTCCGAGGAGCAAAAACATAGCTCTCAGAAAATAAATGATTTACCACATAAACTAGTAAGTTCTAGAACCTGGAATATACCCAAGTTATCTGACTGATTTTCTAGTAAACATTTTGATAGTAAGAATTACCAGAACATCTGTAATGACAATAGAAAGATTTAATTTTGTATTTCCTTGTGTTTCTTTGACATAAACAATAAGAACGTTAGCATTGCCTAAATTAAAAACAAATCATGCTGAATCTACTATTTACTTCCATGTGTCAGAGAAAATAAGCAAAATAATAATATTTAATATTTGTATGACAATTATAATTGATACGAAACTTTGTCAAATATATGCTCATGAGCACGAGATTTCAATACTGTATACAGTAAAAGAGAAAATATTCTTTCACATAAATGTTGCAACCAACCCTAGTGCATTTGGGTGCCCTCTCTCATTTGGATGTTCTAAAACCCTTAGAGCTTTAAAATGTGTAACTTATGTAATTATGTGAACTCTTCCACTGTATTTCATTATTTACCATCTTGATCAGTTGTGATCGATGGCAAGGGGAAGCAGGAAATAGTACAGATTAATAACAATGTATATTATAACTCACAAATGTAATTTCAGACAAGAGATTCTCAATCTTAGAATTCACTAAAAACGAACTTGACAAATAACAATTTTGGACTCTTGCAATTCTAGATATATTAAAAAAATATTAAAAATCTAGTGAACTGATTCTTAAATGTTATTACCTTTGTATGTCTTCCCAAATACTATTATGATGAAAGTTTTTTTCTCTACCTGTAAAAAAAACTAGAATTAGTGAAGAGATTAATAGACGCATACACACATGTCCTAATAGAAAACATGGTCTGGCATACACAGTAGGATTCAAGAAATGATCCCAATGAAAAATAAGCAAAATAGAGGCTTTTGCTTATTATGAAAATAATAGGGGAGCCTGGGTGGCTCAGTCGTTAAGCGGCTGCCTTCTGCTCAGGGCGTGATCCCGGGTCCTGGGATCGAGCCCCACATCAGGCTCCCTGCTCCGCTGGGAGTCTGCTTCTTCCTCTCCCACTCCCCCTGCTTGTGCTCCCTCTCTCGCTGGCTGTCTCTTTCTCTCTCTGTCAAATAAATAAAAATCTTAAAAAAAAAAAAAGGAAAATAAGAAAATAATATTCAATAAGATAGAGAAATTTCAGCAAAAGAGCAAGGTTTCAATAAAAATACAACAAAAATAAAGTTTTAAACCCACATTAAAAATGGAAGAGAACAGAACTTATGTTTTGTTGCATTAGCTAATCATATTGTAATCTTTTGTAACATGCTGTCTTAATCCAGTTTTGAGGCCCTGGTGAGAGGCCAATGAGTTCCCCTTTTTGAAAAATTGCTTAAATCCATACCTCGATCACTTCTCTTATTGGGCTCCCACACCCTGGGACACTATGCACCCACCCATACCAGAGAATGGAAACAGTCCCTATACCCCAAACCCTGCAAAAATATTCAAAATAGCCAATCTGATGGGAACCGCCAAAACCTAGCTACCCCTCCCCTACTTGCCATACATATAAGCTGCCCCCTTCAGTTCCAGCCTGCTTGTTACCTTATCCCATTGTTTCAGCCCTTGTGTGGCCCTGCCTGGCAGCCTGCTCTCATCTTGAGATATACACCAACAAAAAAGTCAGTCCGTCATCTATCCAAGTGTCATTGTGTTGTATCCCTCCACCAAAAAATTACTTAAATCTCATAAAATACATGTGAAGGCCCAACTCTCTTAGAATGTAAACTTAAAAAAAACCCGGCAATTTACAGCTATGAGAAAACATACATGGAGTTTGTGGCAGAGAGAATGAATATCCAATATAGAAATAATAGGTGTTCCTCAAGAGGAGGTCAAAGAACAATAAAAAAAATGAAATTATCAGCTATTATAGAAAGAATATTTCCTGGAGAAAAAATTTCCCGGAGACTGAGAGAGAATCTTAATTCCAGGAAACATGATCGAAAACTGGAAGCATACCTAGATATCTAACAGTAAATTTTTGGACTTGCAAAATTAAGGAAATAAGTAATCCCATAAAGGAAAAACAGAGGAAATAAGTTTACCGAGGAGAGTAAAATCACACTGCACACTAAGTACTATGTCGACGGAGTTGAATACAGCACAACTCAGTATTTTCATCCAGTCAGAGATTTCTTGCTTGTGTGTTAAAATTTTAAATTCTCAGCTAAGTAAACTGGCAGAAATCGTACAACCAGTTTAAACATTTTAATACTTTATTTTTGTGTGTTTTGGGGATCGTACTTATTGTAGCTTTGCATGTGTCTCTTTTCTGCTCTTCTTAGATTAGAAAAAAAAAATTTCTGTACCTAAATCCATCAAAAAAACCCAAGATAATGACAGCAGCCATTATATTTAAATTATAAGAAAGTAAGTTTTTTTTGTTTTTTTTTTTTTAAAGGTTTTATTTATTTATGTGACAGAGAGACAGCCAGCGAGAGAGGGAACACAGCAGGGGGAGTGGGAGAGGAAGAAGCAGACTCCCAGCGGAGGAGCCTGATGTGGGACTCGATCCCGGATCGCCAGGATCACGCCCTGAGCCGAAGGCAGACGCTTTAACGACTGCGCTACCCAGGCGCCCCAAGAAAGTAAGTTTTAAGCATAGAAAGATTAATTAAAATGAAGGAACTGCCTATAAAGAACAGCCTAAAAAATACACATAATGCAGGTGAAGAGATTTTTTTCTTGAAAGAAAAACTAAAATTTATGAAATAATTATCTAAAAATATTAGCCTGAAGTCACTAATTTTATTATTATTATTATTTTATTTTTATTTTTATTTTTTTAAAATAGGCTCCATGCAAGGCTTGAACTCAGAACCCTGAGATCAAGACCTGAGTTGGTATCAAGAGTCAGATGCTTAGTGCCTGAGTCACACAGGCGCCCCACTCATTTTATTTTAAAAGTACAATCAAGTGCAGACAGACCTAAAGGAGTAGTGGTAACTTTTAAATTAAATGGGCATCAAAAATACCACTTATTTTATGATTTTTAAATTTGAGATATAAATAAGATTCCACAATATGAAATGCCAAATTTTCTAGAATAAAACCAAGCTATGTAATTAGTAAACATTGCTGAAAACGGAAGTTAATACAACGCGTAAACTGAAGTTTCATTTGAGATTTAGCAAAGATCAAAACAAATCTAATAAAAGTGAGGGGAAAACACTAGAAAAAAAAGGAACACATAATGGCAGATATGAATGAAAGCTGTAAAACAAGAGAAATGATTTAAAAATCAAAGCTAATTCTTTAAATTAAAAAAAACCAGTAACTAAAACAATTTCAGACACTAAAAACCTAGAAATAAATACACAAAACCAAGAAGAGGGCTATTTACATGTGTCTGAGAACATTAAGCAATTTGGGGATCATGTGTACCAGTTTATGAAAAAACACTGAAAACTTAGATTAAAAACATTCTAGCTTATCCAGTGAGTAGCCCATATGGGAGTATAAAGTTCCGGCCAGCCCCATGGCATCCATTCTGAAGAAATCTTGAGAGCCAACACAGATCCAACACTCGATAGAATCAGCCAAGACATCACAGTTTAAAGTACCCGTCTGCCTATTTCTGGTCATTGATTCTCCCAAGTATTGGTACTAAGCTCACTTCTTAATATATTTTCTACCCACAGGGAAAAAAATAGCAACATACATGTGTTTGTATTGCTGGTTGCTGGTTTGGTAACACGGAGAGTTACTTAGCACTATTAGTGGGAAAGTTATACCATTACCTCTCCCCGTTCTCCACTCCACGCAGGACTGATTCTTAGAAATCGCTGATTGCCTTTGTGTAAGTATTTTGATAAATCCATATGATATGTTGAACTCTAGTCCCTGGAGTTCGGAACCAGATCTTTCTTGTGAGGTTTAATATCCACAGTGGATTTTAAAAGCCTAGACAGGCCTTCCATCTGCTATCGATTCTTAATTTTATTTTTGTTTTGAGCTAAAGCAACAGAGAACAGAGCTGAGCTGCTTAGTTAGGACTTTTGCAGGTGTGCGCTTACCAAACTTCGTTTGGCCTTATGCCATCAGTCTATTTTGAGAGATTTTATAAGGCAAGGAACTCTGAAACTTGCCAAAGTCTTTATTTTAAGGGTGCTGTGGAGTATATTCTCGGTATTATGAAGTGCCATGTATATGAGAAACCGTTTAGAACAAAAATCCTGCTGTTCAGAAATTCAAACATGTTATTAAAGAGACACTGAATTTTTTATTATGAATGATAATTCTTATTGTACTTTGCCTTCTAGAAACCTGATAACCGGATGTTCTACTCACCTCAAAAACTGGTACTTGTTTTCAGCTTTCAGTTTGTGCTTTGGCACTTCAATTATCCTTATATATTTTCCCACCCTGACTTTTCAATTCCCTCAATTACTCATTAAAAACATTTTTTTAGAACCTCATATGGTATGCTTCACTGTAAAGGCACAGCTAAATTTTTAGCATGTCAAAATAACAACGAACTAGACTTAAAACAATCAATTAGCATTATGATCTGACCAGCAGCCAGCTACAGGAAAGAAGCTGTAACTCCCCAGACAATTCAATGACGCTTTTGTAGTTTTATTTCTTATTACACAAAATGAAGAATCTGATCTGCTCTAGTTAATCTCTAAAATGTTTTGCTTTTCTTTATTGTGAAATGCCCTGATCTAAAATTGTTTCCTTCCTCTACATTTTTTGCAAAATATATGGGAGTCTCTACCAAACTAGGAGCACTTAAAAGAAATCTGTATACACTCTACGATGTATACATATACTTTATATTGGTATTCTTTTTTTTTTTTTTTATTCATGAGAGACAGAGAGAGAGAGAGAGAGAGGAGGCAGAGGCAGAGGGAGAAGTAGGCTCCCATCGGAGCAGGGAGCACGACCAGGGACTCAATCCCAGGACCACAACCCTAGCCGAAGGCAGACACCCAACCGACTGAGCCACCCAGGTGCCCCTATATTGGTATTTTTGTTTAAAACTCCAAGTTCACGGCCTTCATGGAGCTTACTTTCTAGAGGGAGAGACAGGAAGTAAATATAAAGTACAAGGCAGTGTGAGAACTCCTAGGCAGGAAGTAATGAGGTAGGAAGATGCTTAAATCAATTTGGTGGTTGAGGGGAGACTTTGTAAAAAGTGATACGAATGATAAGAATGAAGAGGCATGAGGGGAACGATGGCCTTAAAGAGTAGAGTGGAAGAGCCCAGAGACAGGAGAAAACAATGACAATAGATCATTTTTTTCCCTGAAGTTTCATATTCTAGGAGCAAGATATAAAAGGCTGGGAGGGCAAATGTGGCTAGAAGAGAGCTTGGTAAGCCATGATTAGGAGTATGAACCACATCTTCCGAGCACTGAGGATGTATCCATGGATTTTACTGACAGTGTGACATGATTTGCAGTACTCGTTAGAAAGATTCCTTTGGCAGGGTGCCTGGATGCCTCAGTCTATTAAGCCTCCGACTCTAGATTTTGGCTCAGGTCAAGATCTCAGGGTCATCATCTCGGGGTCGTGAGACTGAGCTCCATGTGGGGCTCTGTGCTCAGCAGGGAGTCTGCTGGAGATTCTCTTGACCTATTCCTTTGCCCCTCCCCCCACACTCTTTCTAAAATCAATCAATCAATCAATCAATCAATCAATAAATCTTTAGAAAGATTCCTCTGGCGACCCAGAAGTGCTACCTTGCAGGAGAGCAAGAGGAAAAGAGAGAACTCTTGAGTGGGCTTCATCAGTTACCGAAAGGACAAGTAATAAAAACTTGTTAATAAAATACCCTGTCTAACTTATTTAGCATGGCCTAGTTACACTTCATGTGGGAATGACCTAGAAATATCAAGTCTTGAACCTAAGTTGGCTAAATTTGACTTCATTTTTAACACAGCTCTTTGAATTGCATGTAATTTCCCATAATCAGTATGTCAGTAGTTGGTGGTAATGGTTTAAAACGTGCATAAATATAATCACATAGGTAAGAAAAACAAGCATTGTCTTCCACCTCAATTAGAAATCCCAAATGTTTCCCATAGAACAACGTTTAAAAATTGATAATAATACAGGAACAACATGTAGATGGCTTCTTTCTAAATTTACCAAAACGATGTAAGTGCTAGGTTAATGACATTCTATCATCCACAGCCTTTGTTCAAAGGGTTGTGAGGTGGGGACGATGAGAGCAGCGTCTGGTGTCCTTGAAAGGCAAGCGTTTGTATAATTTCAAAGTTTAGAACAAGGGCGCCTGGGTGGCTCAGTCGTTGGGCCTCTGCCTTTGGCTCAGGGCGTGATCCCGGCATTCTGGGATCCAGCCCCACATCAGGCTCCTCTGCTGGAAGCCTGCTTCTTCCTCTCCCACTCCCCCTGCTTGTGTTCCCTCTCTCACTGGCTGTCTATCTCTGTCAAATAAATAAATAAAATCTTTAAAAAAACAAAACAAAACAAAAGTTGAGAACAAATATTACCTATGGAGCCAAAATGACATCTGCTAAATAAATCTACAAAAAGTTAGAAAAACTCTGCCAAACACAGTTCTTTACATGGAAATTAAATGCTGACTAGAATTTTAAGTAGTGTTCTGTTTAATAAAATCACAGTGTCATAAGTTATTATTCAGGAACTCGGTCTTCTGTGTTTTCTACTTGGACTTTTATAGGAGATATTTTAATTACCCCAATATCTTGAGTTGTTTTTGTATTAAAACATTAAAATGAAAAGTAGGGGTTTCACAGTAAATATTGTTGCATGACTTTGTTTTTAAAATGGGATATATGGAATTTATTTATATTAAAAGTGAAGTCTGTGGCACCTGGCTGGCTCGGCGGTAGAGCACGTGACTCTTGATCTCAGGATTGTGAGTTCAGGCCTCACGTTGGGCGTAGAGCTTGCTTAAAAACAGTGAAGTATATGTACTTATTCATATGAAGTGAAATGGTAAGAACCTGGAAAAAATTAAGCTCAAAAGGCTTACTTTTCTTCTTTTTACATCATTTTTGTTCACACAATATCTTTCAATGTAGAGATATTCCTGATGAAAATGTAGATTTATAATCAGTGTTAAAGATGCTGAAATTAGGTCGCAAGCTTTCTGAAATACTACTTTGTTTTTAGAAAAAAATTAATGTTGCTTTAATTCCAAGGAGGCAAATATTAGCAGAGTATTTTAGCATAATCTAGCTGGTCTACACAAGGACCAGAATGATTTTCGTTGACATCAACAGATTATTTAACACATACGAATCTATTGTCTCCAGAATCTGGATAAATTCCAGTTTTATAAATGGTCTTTAGAAAGTTATGTGAGAGCAGAGTTTTTAAAAAATGGTCATAAATTATCTTTGTGGTTAAGATTATTTCTCACCAGGAAGATCCACCTTGGTTAAACTAAGTAATCTCTGTCTTGCCTGTGAAATTTGGTCACGTATTCTTATGTGAAAATGAAAATAGAAGAATAGAACACTAATCTTATTTGTTTTGTGCTGTATTATATGCCTTTGGAATCTGGTCAACAGGATAAGAATGCTATAATTATAAGCAATAGAACAGAACAAGCTGATACACATTTGTAAGACTGATGCTTCCATTCAATGATATTTTAAAATAATTCTTGAGGAAATACTGCTGGTCATGTGATATAATTATACAATTAGTGTATATATACAATTAGTTATATTAGAAAACCTGAGACAACAGTACCATAATTTTTGTATTACATATTGTAAATGCAAGTATAATTCAAACATATAGTTTTACAGGTATATTCTTATGCACATATAATTTCAAATGTTTGTGCTTTTAACATTAGCACCAAGCCTATTATTTTATATGGATTTCCTACCAATCAGACAGTGAGCTTCTCAAAAAGAGAGATTGTGTCTTATTTATCTTATGTTCCTGGCCCCAGTCTTTCATATTGTAGATACACAATGGGTAATTAAAAAAAAATTAAATTCACAAAATAGGAGCTATTTGTTTCTAAAATGTTTTGGAACACAGATTTTCTGACATCTTATAGAAGTTAGGTAATAGTTGAATCATCCAAATAAATTATTTTATTTGAATGTGTGACTCATTCGAATAAAATTAGAGAAGTGTCCTATGATTCCCTCCCCTCTATTTTGCCACATTAATCTTTCTTTTGCTGACAAATGCTTCCTGAATCATCCACTTTATCCTTGTCACTGAGATACTTCGAGCAAATGGGGAAAGAGTTTTCCACACACTCCACCGCTCCTGTTCATTTTCAGTACAGTCATTGCTGTCCTGTTGTTTCTGTGTGTATGTTTTACTTCCAAAAAGAGGGAATTCTTTGCCATGTTTTATTGACTTTTGCTCCCCAGAGTACTCTAGGATTGGATACATACTAACTTTTCCTCAACTTCCCGAATCAATGCACATGTGAATGAAACCTTGAAGACAATGATAAGCCGTCTAAAACTTGTAAAGCTAGTGTGCGTTTGCAAGTTCCTGCTTTCACTAATAATATGGCGGTTTCTCTGAGAAAATATCGAGCAGCTGTGTTGCGATGAAGACTCTTACTAAGCAGTTATGGAGTGAGAGAATCCCAGGAAATGTCTTCTTTGTGGCTGTAATTTTTAAAAGTAAACTTTGTGTCCAGTCAAATGCACAGAGCAACACAGGCCTTTCAGGAATGGGAGAAATCTGCATGGGCATCTCTCATATCTTCCCAAAGACTGGCAGGGGGCTCAACTTAACTCATAACACTGAATTTAAAAAAAAATTTAAAACTGAATGGCAACAGGATTTGGGGTATTATTTAAAATTTATTTATTATTGATATTAAATAAAAAATAAACCCTTAATCATCTTAATTAAGAAATACCATGATTTGAAATTTGCTTTCATCATGTTGTCAAAATTTAAAACCCAATTTTCTATAATAATTCATAATTACTTCATCTTTTCACTCCATCTGGAGGGTAATCAATATATAAGCGTATGAACCAGCTGCTGCCCCAGTCATGGGGCAGCTGCCAAGAGTGACCTGGGCTCTTGTCCAACAGCAGAATCCCCAGAACACCCTCTAGCTACAAGGAAATTGGTTCAAGTGCAAATACAGCTTCCGTTTTACTCGGGACTTTCATTTATTGGGATCTAGGGATCTTTGGGTCCCTTGTTCCACTTTCACACCCATGATTTTATAACCAAACAACCATTTATTAAATTCTTGATTTATATGACAGTAGTACCCATAATGACTTAAATGATATAGATGTAATAACTTTATGGAAGAATTTTTTTGGCTTTCAAGGCCATACTTAAGACTATCAAAACTCTCATATGAATATAAGATAGAAAAGAAAACAAAACTGCATCTCCCATGACCTATAAAAAGGCATGTGGAATCGTAGGAGCATAGGGAGTGCTAAATAAAATCTTGGGAGATAAGGAGTGAAATGAAGCATAATATAACATAAATTAACTGAATAAAGGATTATGACTTTTCTATCTACTATTGTAATTAAGCATATACAAGATAGGTTATAGATTAGATCCTATAACGTTATCATATTTGTTATAAAAATGGCAAGCAGAGCCTTGATATTTTTCAGTTAAAAAGGTAAAATCTAACAGTTGTTGAACTCTGACGGTCAAGCACTCTATACAGCATTTCCACCATGCTTGATAGAACTGTGTAAGCAGGAACGTAGTATTTCCATGCTATAAAGCAGGAGATCAACTTGCACCAAATTAGGTGACTCATTAGTCTGCAGCCTGTTAATCTCATGTTTTTCCACTAAATACCACTGAATTCCTTTTTAGGTTAAAAAAAAAATACTGGCATCATTACTCTATCTAATCCTTTAATGCTGTATTTTCAGTGCCAAAGTTCCAAAGAGAATTGCTAGAAATAAAAACCTACACACAGTTCTTAATATCTTCAAGGAGTACTCTCGAAAAGACAGGGTATAAAAATTATTCACTTCCAGAGGTGGACATTTGAGCAACTAACATTCTTTTTCTCACCTGGCTTTCTCTTTAATTAGTTGCTTGTTTTTTTAAAAGTATTTCCAGGATTTAGACTTATTATTTATATTACAGCCTCAAATCTAACGCTCTTAAGAATTTCCCTTGAGTCATCTGCTTCCCGGTGATAGAACAGCAAGGAAGAATATTTTGGAACAATTCAGAAAAGGGTTACTTCTTCCAAACTTTTGGTTTTCCTTAAAAGCATAATGAAATGTATTTCGTTTTTATCTGTTATTTTCAATTCCAGTTCCAATGCATACTTCACTAAAACTAGGCATTTCAAGGGAATATTTTCTTTAATTTTCAAAATTTGCCATATGTTCTATGAGCTAGAATTCTATAATCAGAATAAATTGACTTGGCTTCCTTTATTCTTGGTCCTTCAAGATCCTTATTTGAAAAGCAGATAAATGTTATTTACAAAGATTTTAATTGAAACTCTCCTAGATGAAATTGTTTAAGTACTGTTATTCCTTAAATTCTAAAATTCATAAATGGAATATTCCTTAATTTGGTAATAATGATAATTCCAATTTTAAAAATTTTAGACACTTTTTAAAAATGAATAATTAAGATTATACTAGGTTAACTGTTGCCACCTCATCTTGAACAATCTCTAAGGTTTAATCTATTCAGATATTATATTTGGTCCCTTCCTTGACTAAGTAAAACCTCTTCTTCCTGATTTTATTATAATATATACTTTAATGCCTTTTCCTACCTTTCTCACACTTCTCTGAAATTTCTTCTCGATTTGTGTACCTATACTTTTATATTAGTCTTTAGACTTATTGTCCAATCTGCACGGAAAACCTTCGCCTCGACAAGTGTTTCATATTTCCTCTCTAGCCCCACTCTCATCTCTAAACTAATCTTACATTTATTAATGTTTTCTGTGTTTCTAAACTGGGTATTATTCTGAAAGCTTAGATTCGGAATGTTCTGATTCAAACTCATCTTTTCCTCATGTCTTCTCTGAATATATATGTATTTTTTTTAAAGATTTTGTTTATTTATTTGACAGAGAGAGAGATAGCCAGCAAGAGAGGGAACACAGGCAGGGGGAGTGGGAGAAGAAGAAGCAGGCTCCCAGTGGAGGAGCCTGATGTGGGGCTCGATCCCATAACGCTGGGATCATGCCCTGAGCCAAAGGCAGACGCTTAATGACTGAGCCACCCAGGCGCCCCTGAATATATATGTATTTTTGCTATCAACACTTTGTTTTGGTTAACACCCCTATTTGTATAGGTTAAACTATGCATCCCCTCTCCCCCAAAGATAGGTTGAAATCCTAACCTCCAGTAAAATAGAATGTGATTTTATTTGGAAATAGGGTCATGACAGATATGATTAGTTAGGATGAAGTCATACTGCAGTA
Organism: Ursus arctos; assembly: GCF_023065955.2. Taxonomy (NCBI): domain Eukaryota; kingdom Metazoa; phylum Chordata; class Mammalia; order Carnivora; family Ursidae; genus Ursus; species Ursus arctos. Next base: position 20,917,911 of record NW_026622764.1, read on the forward strand.
GGGTGGGCCCTTAATCCCATATGGCTGGTGTCCTGAAAAGAAGGGACAAATTTGGGCAAACACACACCAGGGGAAGCTCTTGTGAAGACAATGAGTACACAGGGAGATACACCTCTGTGACAATAGGGGCAGAGATTTGAGCAATCCATCTACAAGCCAAGGAACACCAGAAATTAGAAGAGGGGAGGAAGGATTTCACCTGTGGGTTTCAGATGGAGTATGGCTCTGCTAACTCCTTGATTCTGGAATTCTAGGGTCAAGAAATGGGAGAGAACAAATTGCTCTTGGTTAAGTCACCCGGTTGTAGTATTTTGCTAGAACAGCTGTTGGAAATGAATGCCACTACCCCCATAAATGAAATCGCAAAAACATCTTTTACCTAACAGTCATCCTAACCCCACACAACCAAAATATTTTACAAATTTATAAATTCTTTCAATTCTGCTTTGACACTAATGGTTACAGTCTTCCCCTATACATATCGTTTGCCATTACTCATAGGCTTTTATCATATCTTACCTAATTAAAATCTTAGGAGACTGTGGTAAGTTGACTGCGTTAACAGTCCCAATTGTTTACTAGTCCCTGGTTCCATACCGTTAATGTAACTTTGTGGTTTTCTTCCATCCTGACTTTGGGTTCCACTGTGAGGTGTTTACGGCTGATGGAATGCTGGGGACCATAATTCAAATAGTCTTAAATGGCTTGAATTTTGAAGCTTTTCTTTCGTACCTCTGTCTTCACCCCTTCCATGAGAATATGCCCAATTAGCTTACTGGAGGATAAAAGGCATATGGTTTAATCATCACAAAACCCTGTTAGACATACAACTGTCTATATGTGAATGAGTTCAGCAGAGACCAGAGAAACTATGCAGGCAAATCATCCCAAATTGCTGACCTGCATGCTCCAGGGCTGAAAAAATGTATACAGCTTTAAGCTGTTGAGTTCTAGGTTTTCCTTGCACACGTTGTTATTTCTATGTCAATAGTTAACTAATACCAGGATCTACACAACCTGCTTAAGGGAACCATAATCTAGCCTTTTCCTTCCGTTCAAAGCTTATTATTCACTGCATTAGTTCACTCACCATATCTTCTAGCAACCTTAATTGTTACCAGAGGTCTGGGTTATGAAGACGTGTATGATTAATAACACAGACCCCTGTTATAATAAAATGAGCCACAGTGGGATTTTCCTACTAGGTGCATTGAGAACCCCTAATCATATGAAATCTGAGGGAAAACCCCCAAACATATGAGGACTTATTGTTCATGAATTATGAATTAGAAAAATATAAATCTGTATTGTTTTAGAGGTCTCTCTCTTCTTAAATATAGTGATGCACTTAGGACAATGATTTATCAACACAATTATTATCTCATAAATAAGCCAAGAATATTATGAAAATATATCCTTTTCTGGGAATCAAATTAGAAAATCTAACATCAAGTGATAGTGCCAGGAAATACATTTATATTCCATATCGTGCAAATGACTCTGTATCTATAAGACTAGAAAAACTAAATTATTTATGAATGTGTCAAATTTGTATACAAAAATACCAATTTGGATTACAAATTCATGAGTATATGATATCTTATTGCAGAGTAAGCAGACACTCTAGAGATTAAGTATTCCCAAAGTAACTATCTTTTATATTTATATATTTTTAATAGATACTATCCATTAAAGAATTATAAACCATCAGTTACTAGCATTGCCTTCTCAATTTGATAAATTACACACATTCAGACAATCAAAATTCAGGGAGAAATTTCCATTGTCTATCACTCTATGTATTAAATTAATAAAAGCTATTTGTATATTTAATTTAAATTTAAGATATTTATATATTTAAGTGTAATTTAAGATTTTAATTTAATATGTATATATGTAATTCTCAATTAAACTTGCATTGGTACGGAAGACCTTTTTACATTTAGTTAAATTTTTGTGCTTAGAACTTTATCTTATCTATTTGGACCACATAGTCATTAACTTGATTGTCTAGTTACGTTAATAAATTAGCCTTGAAAACTGTCTTAAAATTTTCCATATTTTGGTAAAGCAAAAGAGAATAAGGCATACACATTTTCCTTTTTCTAGTATAGTTAGCATTATCAGTTATGCTGGCTTTATACAATCATACACTGATGCATTCAATATTTAAACACATATGCTATATACTATAACCATTGTTTTTATACATATTTAATTTATATGTATATGCAAATATGCATATTATTTCCAATATATACACTTATATACATATAATTACAACACAAATGATTGTGTCGTCAAAGTTTTTGAAAAGATTTTATTTATTGATGTGAGAGAGCATGAGCAGGGTGAGACGGAGAGGCAGGCGCCCTGCTGAGCAGAGAGCCTGACTTGGGGCTGGATCCTGGACCCTGGGATTATGACCTGAGCCGAAGGCAGACGCTTAACTGACTGAGCCACCCAGGCTCCCCCATTCAATTTTAATATAACTAATTTTTAAGTATATCGCCGGAGTCTTTTGCAATTGAATTTTAGTATGTTTAGTTAATAATGTCAATTCAACTACATAAAGCTGTGCTCAGATATAGCCCAATAATATAAGAATTGCCCCTAAACCTTTTAGTTTGTTTTGTTGAATTTTCAAAAGTTAATAAATAATGTGAGCATTCTCCTCTGAGAAAGCTGCCATAAAAGTTGAAAGAGGAAGAAAAAAAAAAGGAGAATACACTGTTATACTAATAGTTACTTTGAGTTTATAGTCAATTACATTATTTTAAGCTAATCCTTAATTGGCCCAACACATTTAATTTCTTTCTATTTATCAAAACAGCCAGCAGCCCTGATATGCGGAAAATATGTTGTTTAATCTATTGGCATTTTATATATCTATGTATGTACTATCCAAAACTAGTAGAATAATTTATGGATGTTTTGTGTGAAAAAGCTGGATATGTGTTACTTTATTCTCGTTTTATTTATATTCAGCACAGGACAGAGTCTGTTAACAACATGGGATATTTTAGCAGTTTCAACAAATATCAATTACTGTATTAAATAATTTAAGATATATTCTATTATTCTTTTACTCTATAATTTACGTTTGGTGGCATGTTTTGATACTATTTCAGCAAAGAGTGCACAGATATAAATTTGGTGTTGATTTATTCGATATTCATTTCTAATGAAAATTTAACATCTCTTCTTTTTTCTCTTCATAGAATAGAATTTCATTCTGAATCTTTTCAGGACTGAATTCCATTGCAGTGTAGACACTTTGCTTATACATGTCTGTTAGGCAATGCAACACAAGTGTTTACTCAAGCTCAGGATGGATTTAACTCTACAGTAACTCCACTCTCGCCAAGCAAGGCAAGTCCGTAAAATGCAAAAGACACCGCAGTCTCTAGATCCAGAAAACTTAGAATTTGAATTTTACCTGTGACGCAGCACACCCAATAAAGATAAGCTTCTATCCCCGCATACTGAAGAAAAAAAAAATGGGACCAAAAAGACCTACTCCCACGGATTTATGATGACGTTTAAGTGAGATAACACACATGAAAAATAGCAGTTTAATGTTTGCTTTGTAATCCAAACCTTAGTTGTCTCCCACACTTCACATGAGAAACAAGTATCTACAGCGTGTTCTACTGAAAATAGACAAAGGCAACATGGGTTCTCTCAAGGCAATGGCGTAAGCTATCTGCGTTCCTAGAATGATAGCACATGTTAGTTCTTAAGACGTTCGGGACACAGCATCCATGATATAGAGGGACCACCTTATTCTTTCCTCACTTGATATATTTTCTAAACTCTCACAGGACAGTATTTCTTTATGCATCTTTTCATGCTAGGTATCTCTTTTATTTGGGTTTACTTTATGAAATTTTATGTACTAAGTTACTGAAATAAAATCTCAACAAGTCTCTCTCCAAAATGAATGTTAAAATTGAGATATGGGTTTTATCTACAAAGAATACTGAACCTCATAAAAGAGTTTTTGCATTATCTTGGCAAAGTTCCTGAAATATAGAAGATTTTTTTAAAATTATTGGTATGAATGAATGGTAATGTCAACGTAATCATTCAAATATGATAACAAACCATGCCTCGTTTTCATTCCTGGTCACTTATTTGCCTGGACAATTCTCATAGTAGTCCTAGAATAAATAGCATTAGTTGTCTTGTTATCTATCTTTTCCCGACATTGGAACCTTAGCAAAGTACATAAGTAGTTAATTACACTTTGGATCTTCTAAATACAAAACATTTGAATTAAGTCACTGAAAATTCAAATTAAGCAGATTGTATTAAAATGGGACTAGGAGTCAATCCTATAATTTTCATCACAATTATTCTACCTTTGTCTGAATATTAATAATTATAATATTTAGTTTCTTGAGAAATGTTATTAATAATAGCTATCAAATGGTATTTATGTTCTCAGTGTATGCTTGAAATGCAAATCAATGATTTTGTGCTGAAATTGGTCAAAGAAGCAATTTATTTCTTTTCATTAAGTTATACATATTGAGGAAAATAGACAAATGTGTCATATCAGACACATAATAGGCTATTTTATGAACACAATAATCAATATTCCTAGTCTAACAAATATATTTAGATATTATATAGGTATATGTGTATATAGTATATCCTAGCTTTTTTATTGTTGTATTCATGAAGAATCCTCCTTCAAGAGTCGATTCTGAAGAAGACAGAGCACAACGATGAAAAATGTGCTTTTTGCAATGAGCACACAACAGCTTTATATAAGTGATAACAATAGTAGCAGAGTGTGCACTTTAAATTGTTTTCCAGAATTGGGAATGAGTTTTTGCTGATCCATCCATATTTTATCGGCCTGTCTCTCTAATTAAAGGATACATTAGTGGTAGCTTCTGGAATGGAGCAAAGCTCACGGTCTGTGCAAGGTTAAAAATCACAACTGTGGTTTCATTAACATCCAAATTTTATCATTCAAACTGACAAAATTGAGCACAACGTTATCAGGTGAGAAGTTAAGAATAACAGAGAAGAGGAAAATAGATATCCCCTGATGTGGAGATTGATTTGATGATAATATGGAATTTAGATGTGGGATAAGTCTCAAAGATCATCTATTTAATCAAAGTATGGTAACAGTTCAGGAAACAGATGCCTCCCATCTAAGAAAATATGTAACTTGCTCAAGTGTAAACATCCCATAGAGATTAAAGCCAGAGACAGGAGGCATCAGAACTCAGTTGCCCTCATTAGTATTTTATTTCCTGTTCTAACACAGATTGCTTCCAGAGAACATAGAATCACAAGAAGGTGATTTATTCTGTAATAGATTTGCTTAAGCCACTCAGATTTCTTAGTTTTAGCCTCATTTCTTAGTGATTAAGGACAAAACGAAGGGAAGCAGTGCCTTAGAGGGGAAAGGATTCTTGCTTAGGAACCTGAAACAAAGAGATGAAGGACAGGAAGACGACAGGACTGTCTCTGCGCCCAGCACGCTTATACACATCACCTTACACCGTCCTCACCGCACCATGTCCGGTAGTGTTACTCAACCAGCTCTCAGAGTTGAGAAAATGGCAGCTTTCCTCACGTCACGCAATAAGGTAGGGATGGATTTGGAATTCCACTAAATCACTAGTTGCCATTTTTAGAGTGTCTGAGATGGCATATTTGCATAGATTATATCTAAATTTCATGTCAACTCCAAAAGAGAAGTTCAACAGCTTGGCTACTGTGTCGGAGGAAGTAAGCAACAATCTTGAGTTTAAACTGGGAGGAGCCTAGTCTGCTGAGGGTCTTGTTTCCAGACCACACCTGAATGTCACTGTTATTTGACACTTTGGGGTTCCCAGACTAAAATTCTTTGTTTTAATGGTTGCGGTGTTCCTCCTGTCTTGAGTATTCTTGTATGGATAATTCAGAAAACACATGTAAAAATGGGTTTCGGAAAAAATAATATTAATACATTTTCCCTGGGAGTACATGAAATTGAAATAAAAGAACTTCTGGTAGGTGTTGTAGCCCCAATTTACCACTGCTCCCAAAATAAAATTAGTCTTTTAAAAATTATGCCCTGGGTAGTTTTAAAATATTAAAAAAATTAAACTATGTTTAAAAATCTTGAGTGCACATACTTGTAATAGCTCTCTGCTATTAGAAAAGATAATGCAGCCCAGTTTTCCAGGACTTCCTTTGGAATGCGTTTTTAAAACTTTCGTCTTTTTTCCTCAGTATACTCACAATCACCTGGCAAGCACTGAATTCTGCTTTAAAAGTTAATTTTCAACTTATAAATAAATCTTCAATTCACTTCAAAAGTAATTTTAACTCCACTGCTGTATGGATTAAATGTCTTTCACTGACTAAATCTTCTATATATTTTAATCCAAGTTATGTTGTTAATTATACTGTTGTTTCATTGCATTTCTCACTATTCTCATTTAAATCTCACATTACTAATCAAGACATCAGTTTCCTTACAAGTTCTTAAGAAGTAGAGAATTTCCTTAATAATCAAGATTATTTACTTTCTGTGTAGTGTCTTCAAAGATCATCATTTTATTAAACCTGCATTATAACTGATGTGCTGATATGTACACATATTTACATAAAATTGATCTCTTCTTTATAAGAAGACAATAATGCACTAAAACAATAGACCAGATATGATTATATTTAGCATCTCATGAATAATGGAAACACACAAGGTTGCTAATCCTTTCTGCCATAGAAAATTAAAAAAAAAATCTCACTAAGTAAAACGGTGAACTGTGACTCATCAAAACAGCTCTTGCTTGTAATCTATATTTGTGACATTGAATTATGATACAACTCCATTTCCAGGTACAAACCATACTACTAATATTTATTTGCTTTTATGTTCGTATTTTTAAGTTATTTTGAACATGCTATCAAGACTGTCCCTGTGATTTATGCCTTTTTTCTTCTTACTATAACTCTAGAATATGTACTCTAAGGCTATCTTACAGATTGCATAAGTAAATGAAAGTTGCTCAAAGTAATTTATCTTGCCTATGGTTAATGATCATACTTATCGCTACTAACATTTTTTAGATGCCAATCTTGTGAGGTAAAATACTTCAAAAGTCATTATTAAAGGAGACATATGTCATAATTTTCCTACACGCTATCTTTCCATTTGCTTTGAAGAATTTATTGTCACAAATCATGATATTTCTGGTCTTCCTGTAACAAGACCTTGTAAGAGGATCTTCATGAGGGAAAGTAAAAGCTTATGATTTGAGCAGGGATAAAAAGGTAGTTCTAAATGCCCTGATCTACAGGAAGCTGATAGGAAGAACAGAGAGCTTGCTGAGAATGATCTGTGGGCAGCAGCAATTAACTCTCAGATGAGTTGTAAATGTTAGAGTAGGGTCGATTAACTTCACAACACTTTGTCCATCATATTTTGCTCTCTATCAATGTTTTAATCCTGGGGTCTCACACAGGGCTCTCTTGTCCTTGATTTATTTAAGCATGCCCGCGCGCACACACACACACACACACACACACACACACACCCTCCAGCAGAAAGAGTCACTTTCTTTTGGTTGCTACTATAGAGCTTCTTTTATATTTACAATGCTGACAATCCAACAGGAATTTAATTCAGGGGTCCAAATGCCTGCTAATGTCACAGCAATTCTGAAACGAGTTCAATGTGTCTATACCTTATGCGGCACATTTGATATATTGTAAAGGGTTTGGCACCCGGAATGATTAGAGACCAGCCACATGCTTCTATCCTGCCCTGGGCAATACTGGAGAATTACTCCAGGGTCCTCTGGGTGCTCAGTGGGTTCTGAGTGGGCATCCTGGCCTTCCTAGCCCAAATAAGCCTGATGGCCCAGCTCAAATAAGTACCTATTGTCTTTGGAGTAGACCCAGAATCACCTCTGTCTTACCTAGCTTCTGAACTAAAACTTCCCCAGGTACCATGCTTAAATATCAACTTTAACCTCAAATTAGACCTCATTTTAAAATTAACCTAAAATTAGACTTACAAATGTATAGAATTCATAACTTGCTCACAATAGATATTCCATTGATATCAAGTACATGATTGAACCAAAAAATAAATTATTTGGATTGGCCCGTACTGTACCTAACAAATGGAAGAATTACACATGTAAATTCATGGACTGCAGATAGCTCTCTCAATTATGGCTTTGTTTATTTAAACAGAACCTTATGAAATAAATCATCAAATAATGGCATCCCTTTGTCATACTATCAAAACATTCTACCAGAGAACAAAATAAAAATGCACTGATTAAAGCATACATTATTCTATATGTGTCACATGTTAAGGTTGCTTAGCATACCATGAATTATTTTCTTTCCTATATAATTTTTAGTAGTTTTAATGATGCTTTTATAATATGTTTTTAAAAAAGAGGTCACAGACTAGATTTCTGGTGTATTTTCCTCTACTCAAAGCAATTGCTTTTTTGATGACTTGTTTCCTTAGCATAATAACTAGAGCTAAAGGGCAATGCTATCAACATGCTTTGTCATTTGCATCTGAGTATTTGAAATCTAATTTTAAACAAAATTAGATAAGTCTTGGAACTATAAACTTTGACTAACACCAAGTCGTGACTTACACTCTATAATACATTGCCAAATAATGGCAAAAACTGTGTGTACCTTCAGCAAAAGGGCAAACTCAGAAAGGGGCCCATTAACGAGAGTTTTCATCACAATACAATTATTTCACAGTGTTCCATCCTAATGCCTAGCCTTTCAAGGATTTTTGACAGTGGTTTAAATTTTTCTGATGAAATTCTGTGAGAACTCTAGATTATTATAATTGGATTCAAACCTCTAAAAACAGAGTACTTGTACATAATGGAGATATTTCTATACATTATGCAACAGTTTTGCATTCTGCATTGTCTATCTGGATTTTGAAAAATAACTAGTACATATCTTCATTGACTTACAATGAAGTTACATCATCATAAACCCATCATAAGTTGAAAATATTGTAAGTCAAATGGGTTAACACACATAACCTACCAAACATTATAGCTTAGCCCAGCCGACCTTAAACCCAATCAGAACACTTACATTAGCTTACAGTTGGGCAAAATCCTCTCACACAAAGCCTATTTTATAATGAAGTGTTGCAAATCATGTAATTTGTTGAAAACTCTACTGAAGGTAAAAAGCAGAATGGTTGTATGGGTAGAGAATGGTTGTCAGTGGGGCAGGTTGTTGACCCTGCTGGTGATGGCGCGGCTGACCGGAAGCTGCCGCCCACTGCCCCAGCCCAGTGGCACGAGAGGGGATTGTACCGCATATTGGGAGCCTCGGAGAAGATCCAAATTCAAAATTCTAAGTATGTTTTCTACTGAATGTGTACAGCATTTGTACCATCATAAAGTCGAAAACACACAAGTTGAAGTCTAACTATTATTGTAAGTCAGGGAGCATCTGTGTAACTTCTGTTGGTTTACCATTATTTCTATTGTAAACTATCATTGGCAGATAGGATGAGAGGCAAGCAGCCCTCTCGGCTTCCTTAATCGTGTGGAAGATGGGTTTGCATGTTCTTCTACCTCAGAAATCTCTCAAATTGACAAAGATGTGTACTTATTTTAGTAATTTTACATTTTACTTAAAAACATGACATAGTATGCAGTTTTAGGAATGGCTGAAATCCATTCTGTGGTTTAAGGTAGCAACCAAAAACAAAGTGGCTCTTTGGTCTGGAGTTTTGTTTTGTCTTGTTTTTCAATAAATCAAGGAGCCCTGCTTGAGACCCCCGGCTTAAAAGATGGGTAGAGAGCAAACTATGATGGACAAAGTATTCTGAAATTTATCTAAAAATATATATTTTTAAAAATCTGTATTTTTAATTTAGTAATGCATGCATTTTCAGGGATGTGTTCCTAGCAGACACAACAAAAATTTCTGAAGTAGTGTCTCCATTTTCTGGGTAATATTTCTTTGAATAGCAAACATCAGTGCCCGAAGCAGTGTTGAGGATATCTGTTCATTACTAAGTACAACAGCACTTGACCACAAGCTCAAAATAATCACAGAAGTCATGGCCTCACAGTTTTCTGGAATAATATTTGGTCAAGGAAATTTGGGCCTCAGGCAGTGACAAAGATCGTCGTGCCTTGTAATCCTGTGTCTGGAAGAAATTTGCAGAATTCTGTTTATATCCTACCCTCAAACTGCCACTTCATCTGTCACCTCATGTGTCCAGGAAGATGTTCCAAAACTAGGGTTACCAAATAATAGTCAATCTAATTGGCAGTCTAGTAAATTACTTCTGAAAGTTTTACATCTCTGGTTTCCGTAGGGGAACGAGGAAATACTAAAAATTTCATCTTTGATTAACCTTTTAAAGCAGTTCACATGTCCTTATCATGACTGAATTGTACTCTTTTTTCTTTTGCCTTGTTCTCAAAACTACAGTTACCATTGTCTCCTCAAAGAGACACACAGAGATACACACTCTGTCACAATACCATTTATCCCTGAGTCCACAGATGCTCAGATGAATGTTGGCAGAATTATAAGATAGCAAAATCTTGTCAGACATATTTCAGCCATTATCAGTTAGGTGCCTAGAAAGAGAAATACAGACAGGAATATGCTCACTGGAGTGCAGGTAGGGATTAAAAGCAATAGTACTTTGTGCAGATAAAAAGAGAGAGAGAACGAAGGTAATTTCAATAGTTATCTGTTTTTATGTATGATATATATATATATATATATATATATATATATATATGAAAACATTAACACGTATACAGGAAATCAGAAAGTAACATTGTGTCTTTAAATGCAGCTGGTAATTATTAATAACCAGAGCACAAAATTTACTTGAGTGATACATTAAGCACTATGTTGTACAATTTATATATATCACCTCATTTAATCATAACAATAATCTTATGAAGTTCTTGTGTTCATTTCAAAGAACTGAAACAAAAAGCATGAAAAAATGCCACTTGCCCAAAGTCAAGTACTGGAGCTGTGACAGGAACCACATCTTTATTAAGAAAATGTCCCTCCTGGTCTCACTCAGATAAACACAAATTTGCTCAGTGATCGAGTTGCCCTGTCACTCACCTCTTCACTCAATGAGCAGCAACTAAAACAGCAATCAATGAGAACCGATTAGAACTGCCAAAATAAGAAAAACTAGTATTTTCATGCTTTGGAGAAGACAATATTTACTACTTTCAATTATTTCCCAAAATAACTGGTTAAAAAGTAGATGAAAAGAATAATCAACTGAATGCAAAAACCATTGCCCCATCTACATTTGCATAATATAGCGGGGTGTTTATTCCCACTTTTTCTTACTTTCATAGAAAGGAGTAACTTAATGCTCTACTCCCCAGGAGACAAATGTGTGGGAGAAATACATCTGACTAATACATTTAAGAAAAGAGATGCGTGTGGTTGACTCAGTGCCTCCTAGGTCTCCTTTTGCATCCAGCTGCTTTGCAAGACATATGCATCCCCTTCTGCTTCATGGGGTAAGCTTCGAGCCTGGCTCTTGCCCTGCACGGGAGGCGTGCAGACGTCTACAGACCCTAGGCACTGCATGACTAAGTCTATGGAATTCTAGGCTGAAGGATAAGCAAGTACATTTTGCCAAATTAACTGATGCTCTGTTCTCTACTCTGTGTTATTAATAATTAACCTAGCCTTTCGCTTTTCATTTTTCTGTTCTATGTCTTATTTCAAATCTGAAAAAAAGTAGAAAGGGTTGTTTTTTATTGGCTTCAGAAAAATCCAGCATCCTACAGTCTAATGGGAAGCCTTGAAAATATGTAAGTATTGGTATTTAAGGACCAAGTATGATGGAAATTTGGTGTACCACTAATGAAAATCCTTAAGGTATAAAGTCAGGCTTTCACAGTGGCTTATCCATAGGGGATTCGTTGTTTTTAAAGGTTCAGTGTTGCTTTTAATGGGCCTTTGGCTGATTAAATATGGGTTCTGCAGCACTTAATACGCAGGAAGAGAATTCTCTGCCTCTGACACTGATCTAACCTAAGGCATGAGACGGTCCTTCATGATGGAACACAATTCCACCTAAGCTGACACAGATTTCATGTAGCAAATAAATTATATTGAATAAATGGAGACTTTGAGACCTACCTTGTGCTTATTTAAAACAAGACAAAATTCATTAAACTAGCATTTGTGTCATTTGAAGTGTGGATTATTTTCTGTGCTTTTCTTGTGCTTCTCAGCCATTACTTCAGATTAGAATTTATAACTGCAAAGCTAGCTGCATTTCTGGTGAGAAGTTCAGAGAGTGACCAATGTGTGAGCTAGATCGTGGCAGATCAGACGTTCCATATTCTGTTGGTTTTAACATACGTTATGGTTTTTTACATACATAATGGTTTTAACTGCATTAAAGGTTAAAAGAAAAATATCTAAGGGTAAAAACTTTTTGTAACATAGGCTTTCTTTTGAGTCAGACCCCCTGATTTGGTCTCAGAACAGAACCTGAATTGTGTTGGTTTCCAAAACTCTGATTAAAATGTTAGATTTCAGAGATTCGGACTGTGACTCCATCCACATAAGCTCAGTAGATCTTATTATACAAAATATGATAGGCCATTAATTTATAAGAACATGCCATCAACTTCAATTGAGGACAAAAAACATGTCAGTAAAATCATTGCAGTTGTAAAGATGTAATAAGATGTCAACTTAGAAAACCTGAGCTAGATAGAACATTCTGTGTCTAGGAATGTCACTTCTGGGGCACTTGGGTGGCTCAGTTGTTAAGTGTCTGCCTTTGGCTCAGAGCGTGATCTCAGGGTCCTGGGATTGAGCCCCGCATCAGGTTCCCTGCCCTGCTGGGAAGCCTTCTTCTACCTCTCCCACTCCCCCTGCTGTGTTTCGTCTCTCGCTGGCTGTCTCTCTGTCAAATGAATAAATAAAATCTTAACAAAAAAAAAAGAAAAAAAGGAATGTCACTTCTCAGGAAATCCAAGAGTGATTGGATTGATTTAAAAATAGGCTTTGGTCTCGATGATCGGAGTAGTGAAAAGTGAAAACATAATAAACTTAAACTAATTAAGCTTGAGAAGGAGAGAATTTCCACACAAGAAGTGTTGTGATTTTCAGAGGGGTGGGGTGGGGGATTGAGATAGGCCGGTGATGGGTATTAAGGAGGGCACATTTTGCATGGAGCACTGGGTATTATAGACAAACAATGAATCATGGAACATTGCATCAAAAACTAATGATGTACTGTATGGTGACTAACATAATACAATAAAAAATTAAAATATATATATATAAAATAATAATAATAAAAGAGAGGATATAGACCTTTGAAAGGTACAGATGAGATCTTGGTGGTCAAGCCATACAAATAAGAAAACAGAGGAGGCATACTTCAGTGTCACTGGTTTTCAGGAAGGTATTAAGGAAGGGGCCCCTGTCTCGGTTTCTACCAGATCAGACTTTCTGGGTTCCCCCCAAAATAAATAAACACACGATAGCAGGGGATAAAGCAAGGTCTTACTGATTGGGAACCTGTCTGAGAAAGAGTCCAAAAAACATTGCTAAGTTTCCTCTTAATGCTTAAAGAATCCATAAAGCAAAATGAATCACAACTTGAAGATAAGAACTAAGTAGTTAGGGAAATATTAGAAATGTTACCTAGAGAAGTTATGAGCAATTTTGAGAGGGAATGACTAGTAACATGAGTGTCTATAACTGCATAAGTACTGATTGGCGGAAACGCAGTTATCTAGGTGGGAGATCTGTGCTCCACAGGCACACAAGGGAGCAGGCACCAGGCACCCAGGCTGGGCAATAATAAATCGTATTCATCCTTGGCCTGATGGCAAAATGTCCCCTTGGTGGAAATATTCAGAGGACAGATGTGAAGATATACAATATTTCCTTGAATATTCATTGATTTTTGCAAACCAAAACTTTGTTCATTTGCTATATGAAACCAAGGGGCCTCACAAAAATAGAGAATGCCATAGGAAATGCAAATGTCTAGCACCACCAGAGAAAGGGTAAAATAAACCTTTATATTTAGAGAAATTGCTGGCTCCAAATGTAGCAGAGAGAGGAAAGAAAAAAGAGGTGAACATAGGCTAAACTGCCAAAAGGCTCCGTGGAGCCCTCCTCAAAGTACCGGGGAGAAAAGGAAGCAAAAGTGGAAAAAGGCATAGCTTCGTACTGCAGAAAAAGAGCGAGTAGAAAGAAATGCTAATCAGGGCTGGAAATATTCAAAAGGTGAAAGAAGAAAGACGGCAGGGTCTCGCCGTGTTGCGTGGAGATATCGGTCCGAGGCTGCTTTTTTCCTTTTTTTGTATGATGCCCAATAACACAGGAAAAAAAGAGATCTCAGGATCTGGGAACTGGGCCACCACCAGTGCAAACTTCCACACATTGCTAAAAGGCACATATGCCTCAAATGCCACTTTCTGAGCGAGAAGACAGTACAAGGAAGGGGATGGCAGTCCCTGCACCCACTTCCGCAGAGCGAGCGCTCCACTGCCCAGCCTTCCGCCGGGTTACCCGCCCAAGCACCCCAGAAAGCCACTGCCGCTCCCAGCCCACGAGTTTCAGTTTCCGAATTTCGTTTTTTTGTTCACAAGAACTATGAACTTTGATACATGTTCAAGTTTTATAGTCATGATTTGGGTGAGGGGATTCCATTTGGGACTGCAAGGTCTTCTTCTGAACCGCATGGTGGGAGGAGCTTGTCTCAAATACAGGGAACGTGTGACTGACTGACTACCATCAGGCTCCTCCATCAGCTATTGTTTAATCTCATCTATGATTTCCGCCACAACTGTTTAATTCCATCTCATAATCTCAGGTGAGGTACATTGAAGAAAGTAGTCGTAGGTAATTTGTGCCGGGAAAGGAGGAGGAAATACTCAGTTTAGGGTTTAGCAAAGCCTTTGAGATACTTTAATTACTTACCTGTTCTAAGCCAGCGCTTCGCCAACTTTAATGTACATAAGAATTACCTGGGGATCCTGTTAAATTACAGAATAAGTACAGCTGGGCTGGGTCTGAAATTCCACCTTTCTAGCAAATTCTGCATTTCTAACAAGCCCCCCCGGGTGATTTCTCTGGACTGAAACGGTAAGGTTCTAACCCACTTCAAAATCCTCTGGGGAAGAAACGAACTTCCTGCCAGTGAATCCAGGAGGACCCACACACAAGCCCCGTTGGTATCCGGGGTGTGGCATCATGAAGACAGAAACAGATCGAGCCTGATGGGTCACCTCTCTCCTCTGTGAAAGGGAGCAGCTGCAATGAGGGCTGGTCATAGAATTAATTGTTTAGTCTAACAAGAAAAAAAATCTGAGAAGTATAAGAGGAGAATATTTATTTCCCATTCCTCATATTTCTGTGAAAAAGGAACAAATTCCTACCTCAGAACCCAGGGAGTAAAAGTCTGGGAAGAACACATCCAGCTCCACTCTGCTCCTTCCCTGTCCTCTATCCAAGGGCAGGGAAATGACACATTTGCTTCATTGGCTATGGGCACTCCAAGTTCTCTTGTGCGGCCACCTAGCTAGCAGCATGCCTACTTCCTTCAATCTTTCAGAGGACAAGCTTTCCTTGGCCAGAAAGGCCCTCTTTATTCACCACTGCCAATATTGCGTTGGTCGGTATGTTTAACCTTGAGGTGAGGCATTTCAAATCCATGTGGCCATATTCTTTTTTTTTAAGATTCTTTATTTATTCATGAGAGATACAGAGAGAGAAGGAGGCAGCATCAGAGGGAGAAGCAAACTCCCCACCGAGCAGAAAGCCCAAAATGGAACTCGATCCCAGGACCCTAGGATCATGACCTGAGCTGAAGGCCGACACCCAACCAACTGAGCCACCCAGGCGCCCCAAGTGGCCATATTCTTAAAGCCGCATTCACCAAACGGCTTTATCAGTAATAAAGATGCCATTTTTCTCTGCTTATCTGATTCTTCTGTATTATTTTTCAGTAAGTTCCAAACTCAGGAGGGGAAGATAGAAGTGTTCCTCAGGGGCCACCTAAAGACCAGTGGTAAATACAATATTCTTGAAATGCCACCTGATTTGGGCTTTTCTATCACAGAACTGGTTTCTCTGCTGATTCTACCTGCCACTGGGCTGAATCATGAGACCAGGCTGAAAGAGGGAGAAATAAATAAATAGGCTGCTTCTTTCTGACCTTGAGAATTGTTTGAGGAAGAAGGAAGACAGTCGTTACGTGATGGGTCTCCCCACCTGATTGTCGCTTTGTCCCTTAGGTCCTACTCTTAGCAAAGTACAAGTTTTAAATAGACCCAAATATGCATTGCAGGACCTGAACACATAAAGCAAGTGTCCTATTGCCATTGAACTACATGAACTACATTGAACATGGAGGAAGCCATGGGTCCACTGAAGAACCTTAGCTCCACATCAGGGCCCCGCCCACCAAGGCGTCCAAGAGATTGCACAGGTAAAGAATGAGAATATTGGGTGAAATAATTAGTTAAGATACAGCAATAATTCTCTACCTCCACCCCCAACCTATGTGGAGGGAGCAGGCAGTTGAGAAATAATTGCTTAATTCACAAAATAAAAAGAAAATGCTGACCACATGAGTAAAAATTAGGAGACCTGGGGTTAGAAAAAAGAAGCCTCTGAGAGTGATGACTTTCAGATGAAAACCAAATGAGCAAGAACCACAGATCCCAGCTGTAGGTGTAGGCATGTCCCACAAAATGCCAAACCCAGCCAGTCCAAAGACACCACTGTCACTTGTCCAGTAGTCATATCAGAACAGCCCCTCATGGCAGGAAAAGGGCACAAAAGCTCACAAGTCTGAAATCCTCTTAACAACCCCAAGGACACATAAGACCTCTTCTACACAGTTGCCATTTTGGGGAAGAGAAAGGGGAACAGGATCTAAAAGAGATGCATCTCTATAAAAAGAACTACTTAAGCTGGCACTGGGGGAAGTTGAATTGTGAATAAATATTTTAATAGGAAAAAACTATTATCTGAAATATCTGTTATCTGAGATACGTTTCTTTACCAGTGGCATGAGATTCATAGGAAATATCAGAGAAGCTATGGAATAAATAAATAGAAGCTACATTTTCTGTACTGACCAAATTAAAACAAACAAACAAAAAAACAAACAAACAAGCACTGAGAATAGAGGTAGAGAATGGACCAAGAAGATAAACTCAAGCGACTGAATCTCAATCTAATGGTATTTGAGAAATGGACAGCAGAAAAAATGGAAGACAGGCCATCATGAAAGATAAGAATTACTAAAAGCTAAAGAGAAACATGGAATCTTAAAAGTATTTTTACCAATTACACACATATGCACAAAATTTATACCTTTATATAGTGCTGTAAAATTGAGTATGTGAATAATATACAAAAGATTATGAGAGAATTCATGATCTCAGGGTCGTGGGATTGAGCCCCACATCAGGCTCCATACTCAGCAGGGAGTCTGTTTGAGGATTCTCTCTCTCCTCTGTCCCTCCCCATGCTCCTGTGCACACTCTCTCTCTAATAGATAAATAAATCTTTAGAAAAACAAAAAAGGCAACGGAACAAGGCTTTCTAAATTCTGAGGGAGAAGTATTTTCCACCTAGAATTGAAAACCCTGACAGGTTATCAATAATACCTGAGTCAGAACAAAACCATTACAAAGTTCCCAAACTTGGAAATTTATTTCTGGCCCATCTTTTCTTAGGAAATCAGTTGAGCATGTACTTCAGACAAAATGAGGAATAAGTCAAGGAAAGACCCTGAGATCCAGTCAATAGTGATTTCAAACCTGAAGATCAGTGAAAGAAAATTCTAGGTTAAAAGTCAAAGCAAGAGGACAGAGTTCTCTGGGAAGGAGGTCATGGGCATGAAGAAATGGTATGTATCAAAATTGACAGTACAATTGAAAATTTGAAAAAAAAAGAGATTATGTAATAAAACATAGATTAAAAGGGAAATGGTAAATTCCTTATTAATATTATATTAATATTCTAATTAATAATTAACCGGCAATGCATAATATAATAAATGATATCATTAATAATTAATATAATGATATTACTAAGAAAATGTACAGAACTGAGGGTTAAAATAACTGAGGGTTAAAGCAAATTAAAATATTACATCATTTTGAGGAAATATTGGCATCTGTGTCAGGGCACCAGAGAAGCAGATGGCATAGTAGGCTTCAACCTGCACAGATTTCATTAGGGTAGGTGATTGCGTGAGAATGTGGGCAGCTGGCAGGGCTTCCAGAGGGCTATCTGGCAAGTCTGAGTTTGAGTGAGGAAGACTGGGAAGGAAGGTACGATAGGAGCATCCTGGAGCGTCTAAGGGAGGGACAGTAGGCCATCCAGCAGCTCTTGAGCCAGTGGCAGCCATGAGAAGAGTCCCATGTGGCCCAAGACTGCCTTGTGACCCTCCCATGCGCAGTCCTTGGCCAGGAGCAGCCCCCGGAACTCCGGCCTCAGGATCAACGCAGTGCCCGCACTGATTTCAGAGCCCAGCAGCCGGGGTCCTTGGGTACTCCACTCCCTGTAGGCGAAGGTTGGCAAGGCTCATTTTCATGGCTACCATGGCATGTAAAAAGATTCATTTGATCCGAGGAATATTCTCTTTTGACTGCGCCATGATCATGACAGTGTAGTCAAAGACGACTCACACCCCTTGGCTTTGAAGTGTCAAAATGACACAGTCATAATCAAGCATAAGACTTGCCAATTGTTTTCCGACATGAGAATCGACCTCTACACAATGTGAATACCAAATAGCTGTTGTCTTCCAGATGCAAAATAATACTATAAATATCAGCATCAGAATGGTAGGCGAGAGCAAGAGAGAGAGCTGAAGGAATAGGGCGGTTAAAGCCTCTTCTAACAGGGGCGCCTGGGTGGCACAGCGGTTAAGCGTCTGCCTTCAGCTCAGGGCGTGATCCCGGTGTTGTGGGATCGAGCCCCACATCAGGCTCCTCCGCTATGAGCCTGCTTCTTCCTCTCCCACTCCCCCTGCTTGTGTTCCCTCTCTCGCTGGCTGTCTCTATCTCTGTCAAATAAATAAATAAAATCTTTAAAAAAAAAAAAAAAAAAAAAAAAAAAGCCTCTTCTAACAAAGTGAGAAGTCAAGAGATAATTTCTAGTTAAGGTAATAAGTGTGGCTTACATTTTTAATTTATTTTAATATTTGAAACAACTGAAAAATAAAACTGCACGATATGATTGTATGGTAGGAAGAGGAGTGAATGGGCGGGTGGCGATAGAAATGAGCTAAATCATCATCATTCAGAGAGATAAATAGTGATGTAAGAATGTTACCTATTTTAATGAATGTATCCCCCAGACCTAAAAACAAAACCTATTTTTAATTTATCATCTCATGCAATTAAGACTAGAGGTCAAGAAAATTCAGTTTGAGAAATTTTTGCACATTACTATATAACTTTCAGTACATTAGACACATTAACCTTTATGATTTTGATGAAAGGGTTAACAAAAATACTACATCATAATTCTATCATCCAGACATAAACTTTTTTTATTTTTCATTCTGAGTTTTCATGTTATGATTACATACTTGCCTTAAATGGTACGTTATGTTGCAAGCTTTTAAATTTAATAGTAATTATAATTATATCCCCCATATCCTTACACGTTCTTGGAAACTAGGTTTTTGGCTACTTTCATGAATCGTGTCATGAAAATTTGCCATAAAATATTCAACATATATAAACTCTAACACTTAGTTTGTCTCCATTTCCATTTTTAACATTTGCCCCCAAAATACTAAAATGAAATTATCTTTTATATATTTTTACATAGTATTTTTTTTACATATTTGTAGTTGTCTTTTTGACAAATTCCAATACATGATATTACTGTATCAAAATCACAGACATTTTAAGTTTAGGATAGAAGATAAGATAGTTTCTCTTTCAAGTGTATTTATCAAGTATTTCCTCCATTGTC
Organism: Ursus arctos; assembly: GCF_023065955.2. Lineage (NCBI taxonomy): Eukaryota > Metazoa > Chordata > Mammalia > Carnivora > Ursidae > Ursus > Ursus arctos. Next base: position 20,937,909 of record NW_026622764.1, read on the forward strand.
AATAACAATGTATAATAGTGCCTGTTTCCTCCTTGTTGCTAGCATTTTTCCCCCTTCCTTTGGTCTTTTCCAATGGGGTCTCATTGTAATTTTAATTGCATTCCTTGTTTGATTACAAATGAAGTTCAATACATTTCATAGGTTTTTGGCTGTCTTTTATGTCTTAAGCATTGTCAGCTTAAATTTCTTCCTCTATTTTTCGATTGAAATGCCCCTTTTCATGTGTTTTACCGTGTAGACATTTTAAATTTATATGCGGCCGAATCTATCAAGCTTTCTGCTTGTATTTCTTATATTTCTTTTGTTCCAGTGCATCTGCAGGGCTGAGTCGTATTTATCTTACAGGCTTGTTTTTCATCAAAGGCACAGCCTCATCCCATATGCTGCACAGACCGAGACAGCACAGACACAAGGCTGCTGTGTACCCCACAGTGTGTGCGCCCATCTGGCAGAGCTCTGTGCCCCCCACCCCCCATGCAAAATCCAAAGCCGGCTTCTCGGGGCATTCACAGCGATGCTTGGGACGTGAGTCCCAAGGTATTACTGCTCTCAAGACCCTTCCTGAGGTTTCCTAAGTAGTTTCTATAAATGTTAGTTATGTATCTTCGCTCTGTCTCCTGTGCGGATCTCCTACCTTCAGTGAGTGTTCACCCCATGCTGTGGATATTATGCGGTTTGGTAACACATCCCTTTTTCTTTTGCACCCAGGTAAACTGGGAAACCTTTCTGCCAAACGTGGGTTTTGAACTTTCAAAAAAATCAAACAGGCTGCAAAACTAACATGATTAAAACAAAAACTTTAAAGAGAAGAAATTCAGTGAGAAAAGTCACAGAGTTATAAATACAAAGAGCAGTTAGAAAATGATTTGTATAAAAACTATAGATTTAGGAAAATAGCTGTCCTGCATCTTGTCTTAGAAGGATTAAGAAACAATTATATTTAATTGTTCTGATGCAAATCGAAATTTGGTTGCTCACGTCTTGCAAATTCAAAAGTTTATTCAAGCATAATGGGCTTAACATTCCCTTCCCCCACCACCACCCCCAGGGAAGAAAAAAAAAGATTGTGATAAAATTCAAAGCAAATATAAATCCTCCCTCCACTGGCTTCTACTTATTTTGGATAAGGGAGATTCCCCCTTCGAAGCAGTCCTGCATACCTCTAGTGCGAGAAACTGGACTCTTTGTCTTTTCTTTAAATCATCAGCAAATCTACATCCAACTCCATCTATTTATACACTAGGGAGCCAGATTTTTCGGAAGAAACGTGCTAGAGCCTCCTATCATCTCCGATGTATAGGAACCATTAATGTTACACATATTCTTGCCCTGTGGTTTCTGTAATGCTACTAAGAAATAGAAATTGTGTTTCTTCTATAGAAATGGTTGTCTAGGAATGAGAATGTCTACAGCGGTCACTGTCAACAATGGTCAATTGCAAAAGAATGAATTTTTAAGAGGAGGGACTTCGGAGTAGTAGGTACGTGCCTGGGTTGCATGCTCACTTACTCTAGTACCAGTACAGCAGAGGCTCTGGGTATGGATATAAAAATTAGTACAGCAAAATGGTTTGGGGAGAAGCAGAAGTGTTATTCTTAGAGAAATTTCTCTGGCCCGGCTTAAGATAAGATGTTGATGTGGACTCAATAGCTAAATCGTGGAAGGAGCCGAGATGCCCTTCAACAGATGACTGGATTAAGAAGTTGTGGTCCATATATACGATGGAATATTACTCAGCTATCAGAAAGAACGAGTTCTCAACATTTGCTACAACATGGACGGCACTGGAGGAGATAATGCTAAGTGAAATAAGTCAAGCAGAGAAAGACAACTATCATATGATTTCTCTCATCTATGGAACATAAGAACTAGGATGATCAGTAGGGGAAGAAAGGGATAAAGAAAGGGGGGGTAATCAGAAGGAGGAATGAAACATGAGAGACTATGGACTATGAGAAACAAACTGAGGACTTCAGAGGGGAGGGGGGTGGGGGAATGGGATAGACTGGTGATGGGTAGTAAAGAGGGCACGTATTGCATGGTGCACTGGGTGTTATACAGAACTAATGAATCATTGAGCCTTACATCGGAAACCGGGGATGTACTGTATGGTGACTAACATAATATAATAAAAAATCATTAAAAAAAAAAAAAAAAAAAAAAAGATGTTGATGTGGACTAAGAAGCAGCCCGTCTGGTTATCTCTCCGCACCCCCTTGTCAGAGACCTGGGGCAAGTTACAGCACTTCTTTGAACATTATATTCATTATCTTTCAAAGAGAAATAATATTACCTGATAATCATAATAATACCTATCTTGTGGTTTGCTGTTAGGATCAGAAGCAATGCATGTAGTCATTTGCACTTCACAAAAGCCCAATATATAATAGCATTTGTCTCTAATGTGATCCTCATCGCTATTATTCACTTTGCATTTGTAGACAGTCTTGGATATTCCATAAATGCTGTCATAAACTATTTTCACTTTCCACATGGCAAATATAAAAAGGGCCCTCATTTTCAAAGAGTCATTTTTAGTTGTATTTTCTTCTTTCTTTTTTTTTCCTTTTTAAGAAGAAAGCAATGTTACACTGATTCATTATAATTCTCTGTGAAACATTATCTGAAATTGCTTTTTCAAAGAAGACCTAGCCTGTACATTTTTTTTGTTATTACATTGAAACAAGGCATACACCTATTCTAAAATAATCATATTTCTAGAAGTTCGATCCTAAGTAAATCTTCTAGAAAAACCGATACTAAGTAAAAACACGCTATTTTAAAAATCAAGAGTTGTTGGAGTGGCCAGAATACCAAAGGACGTTTATCCCCTCTGACCAGTTTTCTCTTTCAAGTACACCATACCTTCTGTAAACCCCCATCAGACAACAAAAAATATGTCCTTGAGAAAGCTCTGTTTCTTTCATGTTTTATTTTTTAATGCCATCAGCCATCTTTCTGGGGGTTTGTTATACCTTTTTGATGAAGGGGGCTAGAAAACAGTGCTGACCGTGGGTACTGCTGCCTGCTTTCAGCTGCTCTGGCTGAACTCAGCGGAGCTTGGCAGACCTCAGGGGTGGCAGGTGCATTTCTCTGGAGCCTATGATCAAAAAATTCATTCATCTGGTGGGCTTATATCTGTGTCTAACATCAAAAACCAATACTAAGAGTATGCGGCACCTGGGTGGCTCGGTTGGTTAAGCGTCTGTGTCTTGATTTCGTCTGGGGACATGGTCTTAAAGTCATGGGATCTAGCCCTGCAGGGCTCGCACTGGGCTTGGAACCAGCCTGGGCTTCTCTTTCTCTCTGTTCCTCAGCCCCTCCCTCACCATCTCTCTCTCTCTCTCACATGCTCTCTCTCTAAAAAAAAGAAAAATTAAAAAAGAACAGTACTAAGAATAAATGTTGAGTGTTTACTATGTGTCCAACACTCTTCTAAATATTTCACATGTATAATTCATGTAATCCTCACTATAGCCTTATAATGGAAGTATTATTGTTGTCCCCATTTTACAAGCGAGGAACTTAAACAAGAGAAAAATTAACTTGTTCAATATCAAATAACTATTGAAGGGGTCCTCGCACAATAGGTATAAAGAAACAATGGATTGGTTGTACATTTACGAGGTATACTTATGTCTGTGATTACTGATAGCATGACAATTTCTGTGTACTTTAATCCCCAAAGCGGCAGCTGAAAACCTCAGTAAATCAAAGCACATGTTCATTTTTCACGGTAAAGAACAATCTGCTGGATAAGTCAAATATTATTTATCTTTCTCCAGTGCTGTGCACCTGAGATTCTGATGCACATACCAGTCATTCGGGATCTTGTCAGAAACAGATCCCACTTCGGTCTCGGGTGGTTCCTGAGATTGCATGTTTCTGACAAGCGTGCAGGTGATGCTGATCTTGAGACTACACTTTGAGTAGTAAGCTGTAGGATGTCTTTGAATTCAACTTAGGCAAAGTCTTGATCCTTTATTTCAGGGAAATTCCCGTGTTGTAATTTGAAAAGAATGTCAGTTGAGTTATTGCATAAGTGACATTGCTTGGCTAGGTCTGCGTCTTCTTAGAATCGTATAAACGTAATCCCATCTGACCATCTCACAAAGTCACAATATGCACTCCAAATTCAACTATGAGAATAATGGCATCAAACAAATACATGATTGCCACTGGGAGTGCTAGTGAGATGCCCAAAGAAAATCTGAAAGTGTGTACAATGAAGAAAAAAAAAAAAGCACTGAATATTATGAGTACAAATATGTACATGCAAAAAAATCCAATCCGTATACCACAAAATTGAATGCACCCATTTATTAAGTCAACACTATCACTACCTCTCTGAGTCTTGAATGGTAATATGACTGCTGGTATCTGATGTCAGCAAGGAAATATTTTTTCATGTAAACTTCTCAAATCCCAGGTTAGTCTGCTACATAAGTCCTATTACAGTTTTACTAAAACATAAGTTGTTTTCTCATTCTTGACACTTGCCTAAAATTTCTCACCCTCAAATTAGCCTTTACAGCAATTTCATGGATATTTTAGTTCAAGTGTTGCATTTCTTCTGAGCCTTCCAGACTGCCCTTGTCAAATGCCAATCAGCAGTACCGGGGAGGGGTGGTGGGGATTACATGGTCACAAGGCCAGGATCAAGGTAAGAGTAGGAACAAAAAAGTATCAATCAAGCCATAGTATTCATAATTAGCCACTCTGTGGAAAGAATCACAGCCTCAGGAAGCCACCTGAAAGTAGCCTTGCCCAGTGACTCCTTCTGGCACAGGTATTGTCGGCATCTTGGGCTCAGCTGGAGAGCAGAGGGCACTCTGCACTTGGAGTGCACTCAGGAACCAGCCACACCTGCAGCCTCACAAGTGAGGAGCATTGAAATAGAAATTACCAGTGTCACAATTAACCTCGATGAGCCATGATCATTGAATACTCAGTTTAAGAGTATATACAAATACATAGTAAACGCCATTGAACTATTATCAGAGTTACAAACTGGGGTATGGAAATTTGAGAACAAAGATTAAATCTGATATCACTTAAATCGTACTTGGGCTTCAAGAGGAAATGGCAGATTTATAGTTGGTGTAGTTGATTTTTTGCTCTTTCCTTTTTTAGCATAAGACGACCTGCACTGATGAAAGTGTGGTGAATGAGTTACCCTATCTTACACTATAGTTTACAGCAGTAATTCACACCCTGTATATCACGGTAGACTCTCCTGGAGGGGCAGAGGTGTTGGTAAACCTTTCTCCCATGGGATGTAGCTGGTCTGCAATAAGCCTGGTAATGTATATTTCTTAAAGTTTTTCCTGTCAGGTTGATAATTCCAGACCCTAGACCACACCTGGAGAGTTATTGCCTTTCTGTGCACCCTCACACCCTCCTGATTGGTTAATCGAATTCATTTTTAGTTTACAATGTCAACTTTTTTTTTCAGTTTTGAAAATGCTTATTTTTTCTATTGTTTCAGTTACAAATATTTCATGAAAAGATTTGTGACCATCGTATTCCAGATAATTTTTGTGCCGTATTATTCTTCTGAAATCAATATTTCAGATTTATCCACATTACTAAAAATTTAGAAGTTAAAATGCAGCCCCTCTTCCTTTATACCCAACATATGTGTTTTAGAAATCTATAGATAAGTTCCTAATTCTATAAGTCATTGTTCAAATAAATGGTACGCAATAAAGGAGATTACCAACTTCAGAAAATAAGAGGTTTCCAGAGATTTCCACTGTAGAGAGCAATACAGATGCTCTTCACCCACAGCACCCTAGCTGAAAACAGGACTTCGATAACCAATCCGAACTCGTGGAGTCAACCAGTTTGGCCATAAGTACCTCTGACATCCCACGCCCCTCACTCAGGACCATAACATCAAGGTTTACCTCTTCCTCTCAAAAGATCCTCTCTGTGGAAAGTGCAACTCTATTGCAGTCAGATTTCAGGGCCCAAAAAAGGAATTTGAAAGATTGAAGTCAGATGAATGGAATAGCAGTGCTAGTTATATCTGAGTACTGGCCGTATCATGGGTTAAAGTTTAGCCTGGAATGACTTTCCTCAAATTCTCAGGTGGTGAACTCATCCTAAGAGAACATAACATTGCAGGACTCACATGTTCCATGACATAAATCAGGACTTCAGGATGGAGTTTCTGGTCCGTGGGATTTTGAAACCTCTCAATATCCATATATCCCAGTACATTGTTGAAAGCCTAGAGAACAAATATCTGGCTCAATCTCAAGAAATAGGCATGTTTACATGTTCCAAAATTGAAAAAAAAAAAAAAAAGCACAGTAGTTGTAATTGTATGAATTGTATCACAAAGCCCTAGATTTGGACTCATAATTTAGCCTCTGCCAGATTTCGAGCAGGTTCTGTTTTATTTACAACTAAATTTTGGCAGAGTTGAAGAATAAATATAGCCATTACTTGGTGCATACTCAAACACATTTAGAATACATAATAAACCATTTTCTTTTGGTTCTATCTGCCTTAATCCCCAATTGTCTCACAGTTTTTGTGGAATTCTTAATATCATAAAATTGATATGCAGAACTAGACAGTGGTGTAAATCAATTTTATAACATTTAATTCACTTTGGTTATACCTATATATTGAGGAACAGCATTGAACAAAGTAGATGTCTTAAAATATGACAAAAGGGGAAGCCCGGAGGCTAATTTTGGCTGCACCAACTTAAATGCATGAATAAAATATGTGGAAGAAGTCTGGAAGGGAATTTATCTTTGATTCCACACAGTAGCTTGAAGCTCTTCCTTTAAATAAGACTATGGTTGTTACTTAATGGATATAGGATTTCTGATTGCAGGGTGAAACAAATCCGGAGCTCTCCTTCATGACAAGGTGAAAATGCTTGACCCTATAGACCTGCGCGTTTGCTGTACAAACGGGTAAGCTGGTAACATTTAACGTTACATCTTTTTAACCGCAATAAAGAAAAACACTGGAATCTGCGGACTAACATTCTGAATTTTGGATATTTTTGATGCTCCTTTTTGTATATTTTGATTACTTTTATTTTCCAAATAATAACAAAGCTGGCATTACCTAGCCAAATCATAGAATAAAGTTTAAAATAAAAGTACAATTCTATCTCCACCCAAAATTTGCAATATGCCTCCTGAAACCCTTAAAGATACTGTTATACGTTTTTTCACTCCATCGAATATCTTGGAAGTCATCCTTTCATTCAGGCAACAAAAAAAATTATTGGGTTTTGAGTCCCTGCTCTGTAAAATGCATGCTTTACCTGTACAGACATTGCAGACGTGAATGAAACGGGCAGCCCCTACCTACGCTGAGCTTAAAAACAAATGGGAGTTCCTTTCCAAGAAGGTAATTTTGATATATGTCTTCTTCTTGAATGCTGCCCAGCATTTCATTGGATAGATTTATTTGATTTGATTGAACCTGTCTACAGTTAAATACTTCAGAGAATTCCATTTTTTGGAGCTATTACAGTAATGCTGCCATGAATACTTTACACTTTATAAATACATTTAAGCACATGTATGAATCTATTTCTATAATGAATGTATAGACACACAATCGGATACAAAAGCATTTTGCATTTCTGCATGGAAAACTTTGGCAGCCTTTGCCACAGTGTCTCCAAAATCCTTTTATCATTTTAAACTTCTTCCATGCTAAGTGGATTTCCTGATCCCAGCCTCACCACCCATCACACATAAACACGTACTAGACTCTCATCAGTCTGCAATTACCTGTACTTTATTTATGACTGATTCAGTTGATACGCACAGGTGAGCAAGTGTACTTTAGTAGTAAAGAGTCATACTCTGTAGCCTTGTTAGTTATAGTGTGGTTGCCGGACGGGCAACATCAGCATCACCTGGGATCTTATTAGAAATACAGATTCCTAATCATATTTTGTATTTTAACAAGATCCTGGTTCATCTAAAACATACGCTAAATTCCAAGAAGCGCTGATTTAGGATACCTAGACCTGGGCTTCGATATTGTTACGCAGCATAAATGTCTCATGGCTGTTTGGACGCGGACATGGGATGTACTGAACACAGATCCTGCTTCCGTGTAATGTGGACAATAACACCATGTGTTTCATTTAGTTGTTAGGCGATTTCAACAAACTAGTGTTTATAAAGTAGGGAGTGGAGCACTTGGCGTGTGATAATTGTCCAGTAAATATTGGCTCCTATCAGGTATTTGGAATGCCATATTTATCATATTATTATTATCTGACTGGGATATTAGCTGTTAAGAATAATTAAAATTTAAATGAGTGAACTTCACTATACTTTTTCACTATGATGTATGGTTTGTGTGCCCTGGTGTAAAAAGTGCTTTCCTTTTCCAATCCTATATATAAATGATTCAAATTTTCTTCACATCATATACAGTTTTAACTCTTAATCCTGTAATTTATTTTCTAAATATAGTTACTATGAAATTTTTTTTTTCATGATCATGGTTCTTGAAAAATATTGGAGCTAAATAAACATATAGCTGGTTTGCAGTGCAAATGAGTCCTTCTAGCATGTCTCCTAATGGTGTGTGTGTGTGTGTGTGTGTGTGTGTGTGTGTGTGTGTGTGTTTCCCCAGGCCCTTTTTAAATGATTCACATCAAGCCTTTAATACCCTCCTAGGGAGACGATTGCATACGTTAATAAATCTGTCTACTATCTTTCCCTTTTTATGTGCAGTTTAAATTCTTTTTGGCTCAATTTCATTTCATTACTTTGAGTTGAACTGAGTTTTTGTTTTGTCAGTCTGTTGAGAGAGTAAAAAATTGGATATGCATTTATTTATTTTTTTTCATTTACTAAACACTTTTCAGTAGCGCTGGGGACATGTGCGCAAGGATGCTCAAGGCCTACACTTCGGGTGAGCGCTGTGCTCCCTCTCATGTGAAATAATTCCTCTCTGGCCAGCAGTAGGGCCTAGAGGGTACTTGATTCACAAGGGATAGGCATCTTCCCTTTTACCTTTAGGAAAGTTTTCTTTGAATTTCCATAAGCATTTTGGTGTTGCTTTCTTCTTGAAATTAATATATTTGTGTAAGTTATTCGAAATCCCCTGGGGAGAATAAAGAGACTATAAGTATTATTCCATGGTGAAGATAGATTAGCAAAAGAAAAGAGGAATATATGAGAAAGCCCTTCCTGATTAGAATCTTCTTTAATCTACACATACTTTGGACTTCATTGTAATTTAAGACAGAGACAGATTTATGATTCTCATTGCTCCTCTTTTACTTGAGGAAAATAGATGTTTCCAATTTGATTTTCAGCTTTTTCTCCCAATTTCCTTTTATATGAAATCTTGATCTCTCAAGTCCCAGAGCTGGTCTATCCGGACAATTCAGAAGATTCCACTGTATTTCTGAAATAGATAATTTAATATTATAAATGATTTAAACATATATATTGGTTCCTTTTTGCTCCAATATTCTTCTAAGATTGTGAACAATACATCTGAAGTTCGGAAAGTAACTTGAGTTTTCATAAAATAACCACTGACGGAAATGCAACTTCATACTTCTGTCAGCATATTCACTTCCTTCAGTACTTTAAGAAAAGCACTTGCTAGGGTTCTGTCTGCATGAGATTCCACTTCCACTTAAGATGTTAAAAGCCACAAAACAATATCAAACCCACCCTAACAATGAGAAAAAAGCCAGGCAATTTATAACATCATAACTCAAAGGCTGAAAAGTCCCTTCTAGGAGAGATAGGACATGCAGACGTATTTTCCCTCTGGAAGTGTGTGGGTGCCAGCCATAAAAATGGGGAAGAAGAAAACTAAAACAAAACAAACCCTAAAAGATTAAAGGTCAAATATAGGCTAGTGTAAAGATTTAGAATGCCCTTTAGCTACAGACTCATAATGTCTTTGACCACCTGTCACCTCTTTCCCATTGGCTTTGGCCAGATGTACTTGAGAAAGTTTGAGTTCAGGGCAGAAGACCTGAGAGAGCTTTCTTCAGTGATGCAGGTGTATAAAGAGTGAATGACTTGGCCAGCCTAGTTGCAAATTACTGGACTCTTCTATATAAATAAAAACCATCTGCCACCAGGGGAAAGGAAGAAATTTTTTTTTTTTTTTTTTTTTTTATCATCAAACTCCTCAACCTTCAGTCCCTAGAAAACCTCAGTGTCCTTGTCTCTTCCTGCTTTTGGTGTTTGCCAGCTATTCTTGTTGTTCCTTACCTGTAAATGCATCCCTCCAACCTCTGCCTCCATCATCAATTGTCCTTCTTCCCTCTGTGTTTCTCTGTCTCTGTGTCTCTTCTCTTATAAAGATACTAGTAATATTGGATTAAAGGCTGACTCTAATACGAACTCGTCGTAACTAATTATATTTGTAATTGCCTTATTTCCAATAAGGCCACATTCTGATGTTCTGAGAAAGACATGTATTTGAAGGGTACACTATTAAACCCAGAACAAGCTCCAAGCAATTTATGTAAATATGTAAATCCCTCAGGGAGGTGAAGGATAACTTCCCACTCCTTATATGTGGGCTGTACATAGTGATTTCCTTCCAAACAGGACAGTATGGTGTGGGGGTGGGGATGGAGATTAACTTTATAGTTGAGGAATTTGACAAATACCAGCTCAGTTAGGTGATCAAAGTCAACAACAGTGATAAGTGAGTTTGATAACATGAACCCTTGCATGTCATGAAATGTCAGTTAACCTCAGTAAACTTCCTCCTGCAAACTCATAAGCCCAGCCTAATTGTAAGGAAAATCATCAGAGAAATCATAATTGAGTAAAAGATGCAAAGTATCTAAGCACTACTCTTTAAAACTGTCAAGGTCATCAAAAACAAGGCAAGTCTAAGCAACTATCATAGCCAAGGGCTAAGGAGACATGATGACTAAATATAAGGTGATATCCTAGGAGGGTCCTAGACCAGAAAAAAAGATCCTTACATAGAAATGTAGGAAATCCAAATGAACTTTGGTTAACAATAATGTACCAGTATTTGTTCATTTATTGAGATAGATGTACCATACTAATGTAATATAATAGGGGAAGCTGAGTCTTTTAATATTTCTTCAAATGTAAAATGATTATAAAATAAAACATTTATTTTAAAAAATCAATGAAATATAAATAAGAAAACAATAGAAGAAATTAATTGGATCAAAATTTATTATAATGAAGAATAATAAATTGATAAAGCTCTAGCCAGATTGATGAGGGCAAACTTGAGGACACAAATTACCATTACCAGGAATGAAAGAGAAGGCGTAATTATAGATTCCACACACATAAAAAAGGTAATAGACAACTATTATAAACATTTTTATACTAATATATTCAACAACTTAGATAAACATACAAAATGACAAACATCCAGAAGAATTAGAAAACCAGGTAAGCCCTATGCCTATTAAATAAGTTGGATTTTTGGTTAAAATTCCACAGAGAAAACACACTCAGAAGATTTTAATGTTGCATTGTACTAAATTTTCAAGAAAAAAAGGATACCAATTGTGCACAAACTTTATCAAAAGTAGGAAAGGGAACATGTCACAGTCTGTTCTATGAGGCCAGCATTACCCTGATTTCAAAACCAAAGACATTAGAAGAAGAAGGAAACTGCACAGTAATATCCCTTATAAACAGAGATTCAATCATCTTTCACAGGGGCCCCTGGGTGGCTCAGTCCATTAAGTGTCTGACTCTTGGTTTCCACTCAGGTCATGATCTCAGGGTGGTGGGATCAAGCCCTGTGTCGGGCTCTGCACTCAGTGGGAAGTCTGCTTGTCTCTCTCCCTCTGCTCCTCCCTTGCTCTCTCTCTATCCCTAAAATAAATAAATAAACTCTTTTTAAAAATAAATAAAAGGATAATTGATTATAAACAAGTTGATTCCAAACATGCAAGGCTGGTTTAATATTTTTTAAAAGTAATCAATGTAGGGGCGCCTGGATGGCTCAGTCATTGGGCATCTGTCTTTGGCCCAGGGCGTGATCCCAGAGTCCTGGGATGGGGCCGACATCGGGCTCCCTGCTCTGCTGGGAGCCTACTTCTTCCTCTCCCACTCCCCCTGCTTGTGTTCCTCTCTCGCTGTCTGTCTCTCTCTCTGTCAAATAAATAAATAAAAATCTTAAAAAAAAAAAGTAATCAATGTAATTAATGGTATAAACTGACTAAAAGCAAAATAAATAAATAAAAGATACTCTTAATAGATAAAAGCAAAATAAATAAATAGATAAAAGATACTCTTAATAGATATAGAAAAATCTTTTAACAAAAAGATATTCTTGCCTATTCAATGGGGTGGCTGAAATAAAAATGGCTAACAATACCATGTTCCGGCAAGTGTGTTGTGCAAACTGATTTATCATACATTGCTGATGGGAAGGCAAAATGACACAGCTAGTTTGGAAAGCAGTTTGGCACTTTTTTGGAACATTAAACATAGGACATGACAACTATAGACCCAGCAATTCCAAAAGAAGTGAATACACAAGTCACGCAAAGACCTATTTGCTAATATTCATAGCAGCTCCAGCTATAATTGTGAAAAGAACTCAAATGTGCACGTGCTTATGAATAAATTAAGAAATCTTGGTCTTGGGGTGCCTGGGTGGCTCAGTTGGTTGAGCGTCTGACTCTTGGTTTCCACTCAGGTCATGATCTCAGGGTTGTGAGATCCAGGCTTGCTCTGAGCTCTGGGCTCAGTGGGGAGTCTGCTTGGGATTCTTTCCCTCTTCCTCTCCCTCTGCCCCTCTCCCAGCTCACTCACACTCTCTCTCTTTCTCTCAAATAAAATAAATAAATAAAATTAAAAAGAAGAAGAAGAAGAAGAAGAAGAAGAAGAAGAAGAAGAAGAAGAAGAAGAAGAAGAAGAAGAAGAAGAAGAAGAAGAAGAAGAAGAAATTGTGGTCTACCCATAAAATGAAATATCACTCCATAACCAAAAGGAATAAATTACTGATACATGCACCAACACGGATGACTTTTGCTAGCATACTGTTAGTGAAAGAACACTTAGTGTGCATATCCTGGGATTCTCTTTATATACCATTATGGTAAAGGCAAAACTGTGGAGAGAAAAAACAAATGAGTGCCTGTCGGGTGTCAGGGGCAGCAAGAGGGATTGAGTGCAAAGTGGTGGCGGGAAAGTTTTGGGGCTAGGAAACCATATATTTTAATGTTGGTGATTACCAATTCTCCAACTGTGCTCTTAAAGAGGGTGATTTTTATTTCTGTATATAACAGCTCAGAGACCTTTTAATAAAAAGTTGTCTATCAACCTACAGACTGTATCCAAAACACGTGGGAATCTAGTGTTGCCAGTAATTCAGGTTTCTGGGCCCCAAACAAGCCTGGTGAGTAAGAATCTAAGTGTGGTTCCTGAGAAACCACACCTCTTAAAATTACCCTTCCAAGCCCTTGCCCTGGCACAAGTATTAGCTTCATTATTCAAGGATGGTGTTGTCAGCTGAGGTTGTTAAAAAAAATATCAATTTATCGTGTCTCCCTGGGACTAGACAATAGTTCCCCTTCTACTAATAAGTACAGAACATTATTATATAATGTGGTTCTTGCCTCTGCTTTTTGGGGGACAGATCCATTGACTTTGATGTAGCAAGTAATAACCACAAACTTTTTTTGTGTCTCATTGGCATTAACAGTGGACTGAATTTGGACCTAACTACTTTTAGAGATATAGGAAACTTCACTCTGTCTAAAGCTTCATAAACATCCACTTAGAGGCTTCATGGAGAAGTAAATATAGCAGTGTACTCTGTTTAGGGGTCTCAGATGAATTGAGCGCATAACACCTGTGCTCAGCAGTCTGCTGGTGACTTATCTGTTTGCAGGTGCAAAGCGAAGTGATAGCTTTGATGTTAAGTTTATTTATGCTACATACAGACTATGTCTAATCTTTATTCTCTATCTGGATAATTCCCTTTCCACAGTCTTTATATCTTTTTTTATACTGACACTTCAAAACTGTGTTTCTGATTATAGCGGATAAGGAGTCAAGTTAATTTGTGAATTTTAGTATTGGCATTATAGTTAATGAGGCCGAAGCACTACAAATTAAAATATCTTGTCTAAAGACATTGACTAGCATAGCAAGGGAAAGAAAGATGAAAGGAGGCCCTGCTTTCGTATTCACATTCTAGTGGTAGAAGCACAGTCTACGGGCAACTAACATTCCATGGTGTAACCTCAAAACCTTTTGTACAAATGGAAAATGCCAGATGCCAAAGTTAAAATGGGACCTTCTTTTTTCAATGACCATGATTTTACTAGAAAAAATGGGATTAGTAGTCGTTTTCCTTCAGCACAGATTAACGTCCCAATTTCCATAAGAACAACAACATTAAATGCTTAGGATTTTACATTATAGCGTGATCTCGTTTATATGTGGAATCTAAAAAAGTTGAATTCAATGAAGCAGAGGTAGAATGGTGGGTTGCTAGAAGCTGAGGCTTGAGGGAAGCAAGGGGACGGTTAGTGAAAGGGTACAATGTTTCCGTTGTGCAGAATGAGTAAGTCCTGGGCATCTAGAGTCCAGCAGGAAGCCAATCGATAATTAACAGTGTAGCGCATACTTGAAATTTACTAAGAAAGTGTTGGTGTTCTTAAGAGTTCTCACCACAAAAACCGAAAATGTAACTACGTAAAAAGATGCATACGTTAATCAGCTAGTTTGTGGTGGTCATTTCAGGGTGCACACATGTATGAAAACATTGCATCATGCACATTAATTATATACATTTTTTGTCAGTTATATCTCAAAGCTGGAAAAAATAAAATTATGGTTATAGATGTTTACATGCCCTGGGATATTGTCTGATATAAATTGTAAATATCTTTTCAAATAGTGTCCAGCCAAACATTACAAAATTTTAGTAGTCATAATAATACCTGGACAGACTTGAGGCATCTTTATACATGTTTTATTATAACTTTAACCTGATTTATTTTTATATCCATAATTTATTTAGCAAGCCTGATATAAGGTAAATGGACAAAGAGCTGCAAGGCAACAAATATGTCAAGTTAATCTCAGGTAATTTTCCAGTGTACAGCAATTGTGCTTTGACCAAAACAGATGGGCATCCTGTTACATTCTAGCAAATGTCAGCCTTACTTGACAAGGGCGACATTCCGCTTGATAAGAAGCCCACATTTCTTCTTGTTCCTAGTCTTCACTGTCTTTCACTTTTGTGCCTTCGGCTTCACAGAAGGTGTAGAATTTAAGCCCAGGTGCCTATGCTCTCTGTCCCACAACTCATGATTGCTGACAGTTGTGTGAACACCTGACTTAAAATAGCATTTTCTTAATCGCTTGCAGATAGATAAATAGCAGAGGAACAGACATGAATCTTCCAATACAATGTCATGCTTGAAGAAGTAGCATTTAGAGTTACCCTTAGCAACCAAGCTAGTTTATTTTCCTCCTTTCAGGTACAAGCTATTTATCTGCTAAAGAAGAAGTTTCCTATTTTTCAGGTGGCCTCCCCCTTTGGGTTCACATACTTTTTCTTATACACCCTGTGATCACTCACTCTTCCCTGAAGGTTTACCTAGCATCAGGCTCTGTCAAAAGAAAGACTATAATACATTATGATAAGCTTAATAATATTTCTCACACTTATTATTTTTGCCATTGTCATATTCTTACCAGAAATACTCTATGGTATTTATTGAGTGACTATATAACAAGTGTTTACAAGGTTGGAGGACTACCTAACAAATCTAATAATTAACAAAGAGAAACAAACCCTGAGACTTGCAAGTAAACATAAAAATAAAGTTGTGTTTATTTCAAAAGTAAATGATCTCTGTTAATTTCAGGTTAAGTGTTTATTTGCCTTATTACATCGATTACTACATTAACTTTTGCCTTGTTAACTGTCTTCTAAAATATTTGTAACAGGGATGACTGGGTGTTTCAGTCAGTTAAGTGTCTGACTTTGCTTGGGTCATGATCTCAGGGTCCTGGGATCAAGTACCACATGGGGCTCCTTGCTCAGCAGGAAGCCTGCTTCTCCCTCTGCCTTCTGCTCGCCCTGCTTGCACTCTCTCTCTCTCTGACAAATAAATAAATAAAATCTTTAAAAAAATTTGTAAAAATAATACATTATGCAAATAGATATGAACAAAGTAGCTTTACTATTGGAATTATGATAACCAATCATCAAACTGCATTTTGGTAAGACACAAGACTTCTAAGAAGTGTTATGAGGGATAAACAACATCAGGAACAATGTTGTTAAGGAGTCATTTGTTTCTACATCTAATATCAGGACAGACTTCTTATCTCATCTTCCATGTATTTACATTTACAATGTCCCAACTTCATTACTAAAAGATCCTACACCTATTTTCCTCTTGGGGAACAGATAACTAAAAATAATAATATGCTGTTCAAGTGTTAAAAGTGCTATTAATAAAAATTTCATTATCTGTACTTTAATGTAGTCACACTAAATACTCTGAATTTGGAGACTTTTATATTTATTGAGCTTTCAATTTGTCATCCTTCATTCTTCTCACCTTTCCAAAATGTAACATCAAAAATAATCTCCTTAAATTTATATCAGGATAATTTTACTTCCTTTTTTTTTTTTTTTTTTTTTTTTTTTTGAGTTCCACAAATGTGTGGTAGCAGCAAGTAAGAGAGTGGACATAAAACAGTGAGTAGTAACCAGGATCCACATTGTCTCTGAATGTGTTATTTATTAACCAATCATTCAGACATCTAATCCGTATCACGGATGTACTTAAAATAATGCTAACAAGGACACCTCCCTAAAATGTCTTTTTTCAAGGTCTATAATGTGAGATTGCCTTGTGAGTGAAATTATCCCGAAAGAGATTTCATTGCTTCTATTATCTCATGTAAAATATACCACTATCAAAGATTTAAATCATGTTGGATGGTAAAATCATCTCATGGGTCAAATTTTTCTTAATAGCTTATGCATATGCTGCTTGCTGCAAAGATCGTAGTGATGGTACGAGTTTACAGGAATGTGTGAAATACGCTAGGTCTTAAATACCGCACTCAGTAGGCACAGTACTGTGCCGGCCTACACAATAACTCCAGCAGAATGAGTTAGTCAGTGGCGAGAGTGCACATCTTCTACCAATAAAGCCTCACATTTTCACCTGAAAGACAGAAGCCCTATGTAGTCACAATTGTTTTAGATTCACTTGGGAACTGAGTGTATATGACAATCCTGCCAGCTTTCTTTTGAGGATGAGGAAGGGGAAGGTTAGTAATCTTGTGGCATCAGGATTAAAATTAGGACATATAGCCAATGAAAATGAAAATTCAGTATACAATTACAATCTTTGTTTATATGTAACATACAGTATATAAAGTACTTTCGAAACTCTTTCTGAGATTCTCAATTTATATGTAACGATGCCATGTGTCTGATAGATTAAATAATTTTTTCCTGATTTACAGAACTAGAAAGTGGAATGACCAAGTTAGACCCCAGGTATTCTAATTTCAAAACCAAAGGATTATTTTTAATTTTATTTTTCTATTTAAAGTGATTTTGGTAATATGATTCTCTGAGCGAAAGAACCCTAGGCAACTTTATTGAAACAAAATGTACATGAAAACCTCCCCAACCAGAGCTGTTCTGCATTCATTCATTTACACATTGAGCTTTCATGTACAAATTCAGCTCAACAGAGGATTCAGTAGCTTAAAGAATTTGAAAAGGGCATTATGTGTATATAAAATGTAACAATCTTTGGGTATATTACTGAAAAGTATACATTTTTATCTTCAGAAATTGTAAACAGATACTGGCAAAGGTTATCCTTAAAAATTTACTTTTTAATATTCCTTTAATAATATGAGCAAAGTTGGGCTTCACCCAGGGAATATCTAGACTTAGCATAGTAATATAGTACTGTCCACTGGTTACATTTCTCAGAGGAAAAACACTTCATATCTATAGCCTTCATTGTGCAGTAGTCTGCAGACAACACTTGATTGTCATTGTTGTCTTTAACTACTGTCTTTCCTATTACTTTCTCAAGAATGACAACAATGTGACACCAATTAAAAAAACTTACCTTGTGGTTCGTCCTAAAAACATAAAGAAATGATTTTTCAATCTATTTGAAATGGAAATACCAGCATACACATGAGATTAATTTCCCTTTTAAAACACTTTCTCTATATCTGCCTAGGGGGAAAAAAAAAAAGCAGCGCATAAACCCTCCTCATCCCCCATTACCCAAATTATGGTTTCTAAATCTCATTTCCAAAAAAGAAACTAGAGCTCTTTGTATAAGTGGTTAAATCCAGTTGGTTAAATCTGGGGCAGGAGGTACATGAAATGATCCTGGGACACATTTTTGTGCCACCAGACAAGAAAGTTATAAGACCTCAAGATTTGTGTCCATAAAGACACAAGAACCAATTGGAAGAAGCTCCCACTTTCCTAAAATGAGATAATTTAAACAAAAAAGAACAATAATTATTAAACACATCAGGGGCGCCTGGGTGGCACAGCGC
The DNA here is from genome assembly GCF_023065955.2 of Ursus arctos. Lineage (NCBI taxonomy): Eukaryota > Metazoa > Chordata > Mammalia > Carnivora > Ursidae > Ursus > Ursus arctos. The sequence continues at coordinate 20,956,457 of NW_026622764.1, forward strand.
TTAAGCGTCTGCCTTCGGCTCAGGGCGTGATCCTGGCGTTATGGGATCGAGCCCCACATCAGGCTTCTCTGCTATGAGCCTGCTTCTTCCTCTCCCACTCCCCCTGCTTGTGTTCCCTCTCTCGCTGGCTGTCTCTATCTCTGTCAAATAAATAAATAAAATCTTTAAAAAAAAAAAAACACATCAAATATGTAAAAATGCAAGAGTACATAAAGGCGGTTTGAAAACAACTAACCCATCCATCAATATTCGAGATCGCTTGCAGCACAAACTAGTTACTATCAAATTTTTTAAATACCAAAAAAAAAGGGCTTTTGGCTGGGGAGAGACGGAGGAGCCACTGTCTGTGGTCGTCGGTAATCTGGTTAATCGACACCAGCGCCTCCACCATGTTGCCTAATTTCGACCCTGACCAGATGAAAGTCGTGTACCTGAGGCGCACCAGGGGGAAGTCGTGCCACTTCTGCCCTGGCTCGGAAGATGGCCGCCTGGGTCTGTCTCCAAAAACGTTTGGTGATGACATTGCCAAGGCAACTGGTGATTGGAAGGGTCTGAAGATTAACCATCAGAACAGACAGGCCCAGATTGAAGTGGTACCTTCTGCCTCTGCCCCTATGAGCAAAGCCCTCACGGAATTGTCAAGAGACAGAAAGTAGCAGAAAAACATTAAGCACAGCAGAAATACCACTTTTGATGAGATTGTCAACATTGCCCTAAAGATGCAGCACCTATCTTTACCCAGAGAACTCTCTAGAACCATTAAAGAGATCCTGGGGACTGCCCCATCTGTGGGCTGCAATGTTGATGGCTGCCACCCACATGACATCATAGATGACATCAATTGTGCTGAAGTGGAATGCCCAGATTGTTAGGAGCTATGCAGGAAAATAATTTCAACAAAGGATCATTTGACAGCCCCCCAAATAAATACATAAATAAATACCCCAAAGAAAATAAATTTTTTAAGTAAAAGATCAGGTGTTTATCATGACATTCTTAAATTAACTATACTTGAAATAACCATACAGGTGATGATAATTCATGTAGAAATTCAGAATTAGAAATTAACCATTTTGCAATTCCTAATGAAATCATTGATTCATGTAAGAATAATCTGTATCCTAAAATTATTCGTCAAAAGTTTGCTGTAAACTTTTTAATGGAATGTTCAAAGTAACATCAGGACCCAGAAAACTACAAGAATTCTCAATGTCATTTAAAAAGAAACTTTAAGAACTAATGCTTTATACTAAAATTCCATTTTGAAATAGATTTTTCTGAAGTTTACACATACAAATTGCAAGATTTAGGGGGAGTGGTGAATTCTACAAACTGAAAGTCATTAGATTACAGACTTACCTCACCTAATGACTGTTCAGTAAAATATATTTCTCCATCACACTCTTGAGAAACTGTATCACTTTCGAAAACCCACTTTTAATTATGGTATAATGACTTCTTTTAATCCCCAAGTATGCCAAATACAAACTGTACAAGCAGTGCCCACTTGACATTATGGTTTCAAGCAGTTATACACCCAATTTACTCAACAAATGAAAGGACAAGAAAAATGACTAAGGAACATAAATATTATAATGAAAAAGATAAAACCACCTCTTTTGACACAACATATAGTTATCTTTCTTTAACTAAAAAGTCAGAAAATAATTGTAGTATATGTAAATTAAAAATAGAAATGTCTAGAAATTACAAAGGTAGCTTGAAAAATAATGAAAAAGGTAATCCAAAGCAAGAGTGAGTACAATATATAAACAACCACTTCTTCAAAGAAGAAATATAATTCGATGGTAAATATTCTTAAAATATTTAAGTTAATTCATAATCTAGGGAATAGAATCTAAAGCAGTATGAGGTATTAGAGATATAAGTGTTCACCCACTAGATCTTTAAAAGTAAAAATGTGATCATGTCTTATTTAATATTGTTGAGGGAGTTTAAAATGGGCACTTTTATGCACTTGAGTAGAATATAAATTAAGGAAATATATTTAAAAAGGCATTTTTACTATCTACTAAAATCTTGAAATGGTCAGAATTTTTTTCCTTGCAGTTCCACCTATTGAAAAATTATGTATATTTTTGTTCATGTTCATCATAATATAGGTACAAAAATAATCAATATAGTATGTTTGGGCAGCAAAAATGAGGAAACACCCTCATTGTGTAAAAGGGACTGTGTGAGCATGGGATAATCTAATTTAGGTTAGATTTGAGAGTAAGCTTGTTCAGGATCAAAGAAGGCTCCTTTCCCAAAGAAATATAAAATGTGTTTTTTTTTCAATTTTAAAGATAGATAAAAGGTAAATAGAAATGTAATGCCTATCTCTTTCCATTGAAGATATAATATACAATAACTGATTCTAGCCACTCTTTCACGTTGAGATTTACCTCTACAGAGAGAAGTGTTTCTGATGGGAGTGTGTCAGGAGCCCCTGCCTTCGGGTAGAATATATGCTAAAAATAACTACTACTGATGAAGTGTTAAATTATATTTAATACTTGTAAAAGTTTGATACTGTGTTCTTAAAAATCTCTTGAGCCACAACCTTAATTTTATTTTTTCAATTATGACAGCTATTAAGTTTATAAAGTTTACAACTCAAGTCCATTGTTCTTGCTTTATCGTTTGTGTGGTTTCCTTTCTCATTCTTCTTTAACAATTAAATTGATTTGTCTGGGTATGCTTTTTCTTTTTCCAAAGATAATCTTGAGGAAGTGCTGAAGTATTCCCTGTTCAGCAATTAAATTGACTTGTTAGATAAAATTCTGAGAAAAAGATGATACAACCAATCACATCTTCATAGCTACTTTCATTATTATTTTGGATATAACTTATTTTCACTGCTTTTAAGCCTCTAATATGCTCAGTGGTATAGAAGATGTTTGTTCAAGCTTCTCATTGACGTCTGTCACCTGTCTGTTTGTTACAGACCTGATGTTCAGTGTGGGGAGGCAAGACAGTTTCACGTTTTTATACTCTCTAGAGACTACATTTTCTTCCATGAACATGGTGAAATGTTTTCCTTGGCTGCTAATGCATTGTTCATGCTCTGGTCTTTGTTTCCCAAAGGCTAACTTGAGGAGGGCATGTGAGAACACAATTCTTCCTTCATTTTATTCTTCTGTGGAGTAAATGTGAGAGTTGAAAGGGCAAAGTGAAGCTCTTAGAGTTGAGAGTCAGAAAATGAGTTAAAATCCACGACGTGCTTATTATAAATGTGTGATCCTGGCCAATGTAGCCAATTTGCCTGAACTTCAGTTTCCGCATTTATAAATAGGGATAACATTCCCCAATTTATATAGCTGGGCTTTTGCCAGTCTAAACTAAAACAACCTATTTAATCAGTTAAGATTTAGATTAACAATAATACCTGTATGATAGGGCTGTTTTGAGAATTCAATCAGTATTTGTAAAGGGCTTAAAATAATGTTTGACACATTGTAAATGTAAAGTGGTTGATAAATTTTTTTTAAAGATTGTATTTATTTATTTGACAGAGAGAGACAGCCAGAGAGAGAGGGAACACAAGGAGGGGGAGTGGGAGAAGAAGAAGCAGGCTCCCAGTGGAAGAGCCTGATGTGGGGCTCGATCCCAGAATTCTGGGATCACGCCCTGAGCCGAAGGCAGACGCTTAACGACTGCACCACCCAGGCGCCCCTAAAGTGGTTGATAAATTAAAAAAAATAAAACACATGTTGTGAAATGATGTATGTAATTTGGTTACAAAGATGCGGCTGGATGACCCAGGGAAGTCATGTAATACTTCATAGAGGAGGCTACATTTGACCCGGGCTTTAAGTGTTGGGGAACAGCTGAGTGAATGGAGTATTAAAAAAGAGAGTGCCATGTGCAAAAGAAAACGAAAAGGTACAGATCTGGAAATCCAAGAGTTTCCAAAAGGAACAATACGTCTTTTCTTTGGCTGGAGTGACCCATTTTAAAATAAAAGAGTGGAAAAGAAAAGATTGAACAGGTAGGTTAGAAAAGAGAGCCAGGAAGTTGTTGAACGCCTTTCTTTTCCTGGCAATGGGGAGCAGAAGATAGTAATTTTGCAGCCCATTGTAAGATCAAATCATAAAGGTTGTAGGAGGAAGACCAGTTTTGAGTCATTGTGGCAAACTAGGGGAAAGAAGGATGAAAAGGAGAACACACAAAGTAAATGAAGAAGAAAAGTAAAATACTGCAAATACGAAACCAACAGAATTTTGTAGGCAATAAAGGAAAGAGAGAATTCAAAGATGATTCTAATGTTTTTAGACTAGAGTGGGAATAGGGTTCTATTACCAAAGGAGCAGTAGGTAGATAGCTGATATTTCAGATTTGACTGCACAATGGTATTTTGCTATTTTTTTCAAATTTTAGTTTTCTATAAATCTTAGTAAGAGAATATTTGTAATTGCAACATGCCTACTCATTGGGAGAATATGCACACACCTACAGACACACCACCACCACCACCATCACTGTAATCATTGGTTTCTAAAAGAACATGAAAACGCTATTTAAAAAGTATTTAATTTTCTAAATCATTGACAAAATGGCATTTCATTATTACTTTTAAAATTATTTTTTAAAGATTTTATTTATTTATTTGTCAGAGAGAGAGAGAGAGAAATAGAGAGCCAGCACAAGCAGGGGAAGCTGCAGACAGAGGAAGAAGCAGGCTTCCCGCTGAGCAAGGAGCCCCATGCAGGACTCAATCCCAGAACCCTGGGATCATGACCTGAGCCAAAAGCAGACACTTAACCAACTAAACCACCCAGGAGTCCCAGCATTTTAAATAATAAAGGTAAAAATATTTTTTCTTTTCCTCTTTTTCCCCATCTTTCCCTTTACCATTCTAAGCAATTCAGTCCTAGAACTACGAAGTGGCCCAGTGATGAAGGCATGTGGACTCATGCGTGTGAGCTGGAGAGGCACAGAGGACTAGAGTGGGTTACCAGAGCTGGGTGATGGAACCTGACTAGGCTGAGAGCTCACACACTGTGATAAGGGTAAAGGGGCTCTTCTTCTGGCCACATAAATAATATTAATTAATTTTAACTCCTTGAATAAAGTAGTAATCATGAGTTCATATTGACATAAATAAACAAGTAGAATAAGTGAAAAGTTAGATGAGGAACGAGGCTACTTACATTGTTTCAATGTATCCGTCTACAAAATATTTGTCAATCGTAAAAGGAAGAAAAGAGTAACTCTACAATGGAGGACACTGCCGGACACCGCCTTAATCAACCAGTCCAAGCGATCATCATCAGTATCAGGTAAAACTAAAAATCACGTGCCACCGAGTAAGGCGCCGGCTTCTGTGGTTTTCCTGGAAAAGACAATCATGCACAGATAATCATGAGGAAGCATCAGACAAACGCAGATAGAGGAACAGTCTACAAAATGATTTTCTTATACTTCAAAAGTTTTAAGATCATGAAACTCAAGGAAACACAGAGAACTATTCTAGTTTGAAGGAAACTAGAGTCATGCCAAGTGAATGCCACCAATGATTCTGAACCTGATCAATTTGCTACAAAAAAAAAAAAAAAAAAAAGGATGGTGTCAGGGGATAACTCACAAAATTTGAGTGGGGTTTAAGGACGAAATGGATATGGCATATCAGTGTTAATTTTCAGGTTGAGACTTTTGTACTGTGGTTATGTGAGAGCCATGTATATAATTACAAGATATGTATTAAAGAATTTGGGGTTGATGGGGTACCAGCTTAGCAATACACTCTCAACATTTTAAGAAAAAAATCTTCGTGGTGGCTGAGTGTGGTTGGAGAGGAATGCAGTGATGAGCCCTGTGCTTCAAAGAAAAAAAAAAAAGAAAAAAGAAAAAGTTTTTGTGTTATACTTATTACTTTTCTATAATTTTGAAATTGTTCAAAAACCAACTATTAAAAATGACTAGCATTTCCATACATTATCTTAATGGTAGGTATTGTGTAATTACTTTACCTTTTTAAAATTCCTTACTGCCTGTTTAGAATATCTTTTCATTCATTATCAAATATACGCATATATATTTCTGTTTTACTGAAGACTATATCCATTTTTGATAACTTATTCTTATACATAGTTTACTGTACATTTAATATTTCTATGAATATAGCCAAGTAGATATTTTCAAAACTACTTCAAAATTAACAGTCTTATCAAGCCCTACATTTTCTATGATTCACTGGAGAGGGGTAATATAATTCTCCTTCAAGGAGGGGAATATATACTCAAAGAGGAAAGTGATAATAGCTTCTGTAGACAAACAAACGATACCTTTATCTTATGTATCTGTGAAATTACGGGACCACCACTTTAAAAGGACCTCAAAGAGTCTTTAATACTGTGGCTATTAAGCTTAAATAACCATGTACTGCTTTCCTCAGGATAAATCCTTTATGGAACCCCAATATCTAAAGTAGTTAATATCGATCTGCCCTGCTCACAACATAAATGAAGGCCCCAGAGCATTGTCTGCTTGGCTCTTCCTTCATTCCCAAAGAGGACCCTTGGCCATCAGAAAAGAATCCCTAGAAATTCACTCACTACAATTTGAAAAGCATTTTCTGTACCATTTCATATTTAATGTATGAATCCTCTCTCAGCATATCCAGGACAGAATTATATATTTCCCAGCTTTATTTTTTATAGTTCCAGTAAAAAGAACTCACTAATTTCTAAGACAGTCTATTCCCATTTAAACAGTACAAAATATCTGTCACTTAAAAGACAAAAATAACTAAAGAAGCCACCTTTGTGATAAAAATATCCATGTTATTTTCTATTATCTATAATAAGAGGAGTAACAAGAGCCAAAAAAGAGACATGGCACAAAATGAGCCAAGTCTAAGGTCAATAATAAGTCCTATTTTTAATTCCAAATGCACTTTTTGTAAGATTTTATTTATTTATTTGAGAGAGAGAGAGTGCACTAGCAGGGGGAGGGGCAGAGAAAGAGGGAGAAACAGACTCCTCACTCATCAGGGAGCCAGACGTGGGGCTCAATCCCAGGACCCTGGGATCATGACCTGAGCGGAAGGCAGACACTTAACTGACTGAGCCACCCGGTGCCCCAAATGCCTTTTCTATGTATTGCAATTTATGGCTAAAATTTTAAAATATGTATGTACTACAAAATATGATATATATTCCTAAATAACTGCAGTTTATTAAAGTTTTAATTAATGCTAACAAGTAGCTTTATTAACAGTTAACTTATTCATGTAGGATATTCTATAAATTTTTGTGTAATTTTGTAACAATGGGAAAGTTAATTACCAATTGCCATTTCTTGCATATTGACTTAGTGACAGGTCCTAATCTATGTGATAGGGATACACAATAGAGGATAAGGCAAGGAGAGTCCCTGACAGCGTGCAGATTAAATCCTGGAAGTGAGGAACTACTTAAAGCAGATATATACTAAACACATAATATGAATTATAATTTAGTAAAGTTAAAGATAGATACCATATACAGATTTAGTTATTTTGAATCTTTTTATTTCTTCATTATTATGATTCCACAATATGGGTTTTCATGATAGACATTATATCTTTAATACTAAATGTTGTTATATGTGGTATCTCTGAGAAGATACAAATATAAACATATATATTTGCTTCCTCATGGTTATCATTAGTATTTATTCTTAATAATCTTAGCAGAAGATTAATACTCTCCTTCGCATGTCAATTAAACATGTTATGGTAAATTCCAAAATAATTCATTCCATTTTTGGACCAAAGTATCCTAATAACCCATGCAGACCACTGAAAAACAAAAGAAAATAAATAGCATATAATATATATTCCAAATCATCTCTTATTTTGAAATTCATTAACATGACAGATATTATGTCTAGAAACATGAGCCCTTTGTTACAGATAATTTATTCATATAATTTAGCTGATTCAAAGTGCAATATGGTAAGTTTCCCTTGATACTAAAAATTTTAATGATCAAATATGAGAATGGGAGAAGAAAGGTATTTTATTCTTAAAATAACTATTATATTAAAGTCTCCCAGGACCTTTTAAAAGAAAAAGCAATTAACAAAAGAATTGACCTAATTTTATAAGCCGTCTAAACTATATCTCTTTTCCTTTGTTAATATCTACTAAGTCTTCTTACCTTTATACTCTTACCATGAGCTGGTTCCCCATTTTTTTGTTCTGAAATCTCCTTGATTCTCATAGTTTTATACTATATATATAATTCCGATATATATATATGTATCATAAATAAACTGTATTTTATTCCAGTTTTTAATCCTTCTTTTTGAAACCTGAAAAACTTCATTCTTGTTCAATAAAAAGCATTACACAGGTTAATAAAGTAACTGTAAATACATAATCATTTTTCACGAATGTTTACTAGATATTTCTGCATTTCTGCATTTAATTCTTGCATCAATCACAGCTTATCTTCAAGGATCACTGAGTATGTCTATACCTTAGAAATGCTATTTTAGAACTGTCGATAGGTTTTACAGACTAACACAAAACATACATGAAAAAGAAAGATATGTTTAATAGCACTTCTACTCAGTAAGCAAATTTGATTTTCTAGTTTTTAGGAAAGAATATATGTTCCCCAGAGTCTCGGTCTATAAAAAAAAAGACTTCATGTACACTATTGACTATTAAAAACACAACAGAATCTATATTTAAAATGATAATAAGCCTCATGTTTATACATATAAGACTAATGTACACATCAGTGACTCAAGTTCCAAGCCTGCTATGTAAAGTTGGACAAGGCTCAAATGTGTGTTCCATTTGCTTGGTAAGCTTTTATACATTAAATATATATATATATATGAGAGATGAAATGTAATTTTGGAGAAATTAACCTTGAAATGTTCATAATTATATAGATAAGCACACAAGGTTTCAATGGTAATGCTAACTTGGGTCAAATCTTCTAGAATAACACCTGATGAAATCAGTGATTGGTAGAGAGCTCCCACTGATCTATTAATTAATGCTTGCTAGCTAGGTAGGCACATACATTTTTCTCAGTATTTCTGGGTAAGTTTGGCTGCATCTGTCGCTTGAACTCCATTTTGATAACATGATATTTTGACGGTATTGGTACAAAATGGCCATCAATGCATTATATATATATATATATATATATATATATATATATATATATATATATAATGCATTATAATTTAATTTTTAAAACCAGTCCTAATAGTCTTGTTAGACATGATTATTATCCCCATTTTATAGATGTGTAAACTGAGGCTCAGAGAGAAAAAATACAAGTATTGAAAAATACTCACAAGGTTTTTAGGAAAGCAAGCTAAGATCAGGCCTTTGGAATGAAAATGAAATTTAACAAGATAATTTATATATGCCTGGAGGTGGTATGAAGTGTCTTACTAAAGAAAATGTTCTTAGATGCTTTGTATTGAGAAGATGGAGAGAACGACTTTTAGGACTTTTGTATACACAATAACGGTGATGGTCTTATTAAGCACTTCCAGAAAACAAACAACATTCCAGGCACTTAAACACTTGTCATCTCTCTTAATTAATGCACAAACTTATGAGGTAGTCATTATTATCCTTATATTGCAGGTAAGAGAACTGAAATCTAGAGAGTTTCAGCAATTTGCCCATAGTAAAAGCAGTGAATGTGTAGGTTTCAATCTCATCCCTGACAGGACCTATAACCTGAGAACATGAGTTCAAATCAATCTATGTTTCATTATCCACATTCAGTTCTGAAATTACATAAGGTCCAGGCATAAAGCCTGTGCTTAATTTTAAATACATTGAATTAAGGTCAGCATGAAGCCTACATGCCACACCGAAGAGTCTGGGAAAATGTTTTAATTTTGTACTTTGTCTTAATTTTAGTTTAATTAAGTTGTAATAAAGACTGCTTTCTGAAATATTTTATATATATAAGGAAAAACAGTTATAGAAAAAAGGCATCATAGAGACATTGAATTGAGAAATAAATAAAAGAAGATTTAAAATAATATTGAATGCAATTATAAACAAAATGTTAAGAATCATAAAGTGGGAGGAAGAAGAGATGCTGAGCCCAACATCAGTCACCGAACAAAGATGCCTTTCTCAGCAAGTCAGGCAAGGGCAGAAAGAGCTCAAGCCCTGGTTCACGCTCCAGGGCCCGTGCCACCTCTGATTTCTTCCACTTGGCCTTTTCATATCTTCAACCTCCATCCTGAAAGAACATTGTCAAAGATAAAATTTTCTACAAACTTGGATGATAAAGTCAATATGGTAGAAACACCAAAAATAGCTAGAAGTGCCTGAAAAGAGCTTTAATTCATACCCCAAATTATTTGTTTTATATTTATGTAGTCTGCAATTTCTGAGTTTGGGGGTCGAGTGGGGTGAGAAAAAGCAAAATATTCCATATAGAACACTTTGAAGATAATAACCTGGAAATAATCTTGGAAATAATCAGCCAGAGTCAAAACTAACTGAAAAGTAATTTGTTGAGTGCCTGGGTGGCTCAGTTGGTTGAGCATCGGACTCTTGATCTCAGCTTACGTCTGGATCTTAGGTCCTGAGTTCAATCCCTACATTGGGCTCCATGTTGGGTGTGGAAACTACTTTAAAAAAGGGACAATTTGTTCGATCAGCAAACACATGATAACCCCCTCTACCTCTACCTCTCTTCCCCCTACATCCAGACACAAAGCATAACAAAATGAGACCCTTTTGGTATTATACTGAATTTTAAATCATCAGGTCTAAATTACCCATGTCCACATGGATACAAGGGAGACTGTAAGAAAAAAAATGTCTTCTGATCTTTTACAGATGGTCAAAAGTATACTTTGTCTATAAAAATGTTCATTTGTTGTCTGTATGTTAATGAGAAACCAAAGATCCAAAGATCAGTACATTATTTTTAATTTATTCCTACATTTTTTAGAAGGACTGAATTACAAAACTTGATGGTGTTATGGGTTACACAAAGCACCCCCCCAAAAAAAAATTATGTGTTGAAGTTTTAACTCTCAATACCTCAGAAAATGACCTTTTTTGGAAATAGGATGTTGGGGATGTCATTAGTTAACAAGAGATCCATAGAGTAGGCCCTAATCATATATGATTGGTATCCTTTTAAGAGGTGGAAATTTCTGCACAGGCACACATATAGGGGAACATGTGTACATGAAGACAGCCATCTACAAGCCAAGAAGAAAGACCTAGAACACATCCTTCCCTTACACCCTTCAGAAGGAACCAACCTTGTCAACACCTTTGAACGGTGAGACAATAAATGTCTATTGTTTAAGCCACCCAGTGTGTGGTACTTTGTGAAGGCAAACTACTACATATGGCGTTATGTCAAAAATAATATGAAAATCAAAAAACTCTAGTATTGGCCTAATAATAGGACAATGGGAAGCACACAGAATTGATCATTAGGAGACTGATGATCCTAGTTGGAATTAGTCTTCACTAATTTGCTATAAACATGCTTTCAGAATGCTTTGAAATAACTAAACTTTACTGAAAATATCAAATTATTTAATTAGTTCACTTTAAAATGTTTCAGAAAGAATGTCATCATAGGTATATAGTGCTGTGTAAATGTTGGTAATGGAATTTATTAAACATCATCAAAATTTCTCCATTAGGATAATCATTGAAATGGTAAAATAGGTCACAGTTATTTTTATTAAAAAAAGATTTTTTTAAACTTCTTCCTTGGGTTTGCCTGATCAAATCGCCTGCTTCTGATTTGGAAGGTGATGAAATTTAGCTCTTAGATCCTAGAATCCAAAATACAACAATTTAAATGGCAGTTTGAATTAAAACCACAGCCTTCTATTTCTTTTTGTAAGTGCTCAATCGTCAAACGATGCTGATTTGGAATAACACCACCTTATCTGAAATGCTAGGAGGGAGGTACAATGAAAATCCACTGTGCGATAGTTTATGTACAACACTTTCTCCTCGTTTGCAGTGTATTGGCTTATATGTTGTCCTTCTCCACTAAACCTGAACCCCTCCAGAGATAAGTACCTATGACAGTGGCTCCAGCCTACTCAGGATTCAGTGCTTAATAAAGGAGAAAGGGGAAGGCCTGAAGGATTGGACAGAGACGCAAAAGAAGAAAACTGTAAAGGAAAAGCTGTGTAATTTCTAAGGGACTATTAATTCATGTCTAATTAATTTTCCCCTATCTCAGTCTGAATTATAATTTTCAGTTATCAGTAATCTTCCTGGTGGCATGCTCTAATCCAAAACAGAGTGCGATACATTTCTTCCTGGACATGCAGGAAGATATGACAGCAGCTGGTTGACTTCTGCAAGGATACATCCACTGTATGGGACCACATACCTTATGTATGAGAGGGAGAGAAAAGAAGGAACGTTGAGGTAGGGTGTTGGGGAGGAGGTGTGTATAAAACATCTTTAGACCTTATACAAAGAATATTTTATTATTTTGGTTCAATTCAGGGCAGACTTCCATGCTACCATCCAATTTTTATTTGTGTAATTCCTCCACTTTTGTGTGTAAGGCTTAGGAAAGAGAGGTCATGGAAAGAGTTAAATCATGTTGTACTCCTTGAAGAAAAACTCAATAAACATTTATTCACTACTGGCTAAGATTAATTTTCAAATTACACAATTTATAACCATAGTGTCTCTTCTAAAATTATTGACACAAAATCAAAAATAGGTTATTGAAGTTACTAAATATATTTTCAAAAACCGCAGTTCTGAAGCAATGTTGAAATTTTAGTATTAATTTCCTAACTCATCTTTATTCTGTGTCCAAAATATAATTTACCTATGGGAAAATACAAGGTTTTTATGCTTAAAAGATTGATAGTGAAGGAAATTTTACTTTACACAGAATCCACTTAAAATAGTTTCAGCTTAGTCCCTTTGACAAGGCACAAAATTATGTTTAGGATTAATAGTACAGTTTCTGTAACTGAACTACTTGTATTTTAAGTCTGATTCAATACTGATTTTATCAACATCTAATTATGTGATGCTGGCCATGTAGTTTAATGCCTAAGTCTCAAGTTTTAACAAATGGCAGGTACCTATCATACAGAGTAGTGTAAGTATTAAATGAGGTGGTATCTGCAACATTCCTAACATCGTGCTGCAAGTCCCATGAAATAGCTATTGCAGACGCTTAGAGATAGAGCCTACCATCCGAAGTAAAAATGCATATACCACACTTCTTTCTGCCTTTCGTATTAAATATACAATTAAGATCCACTGGGAGCAGACATTTGCAATAGGGGAGCGGCAAAAATAAATCAGCAGGGGCTCTGCACGCTGGAGTAGGAGTTAGGAAAAGAAAATCCTTTTGCCCTGTTTATTACCTAACAAACTGACAATGATCCTTATTTTCCCAAGTAACCCCTCCTTTAGCTCTTAAGATGTCCTGCCACAGGCTAGTCCAAGAAACTTGCGTCAGTTGGTGGCTAGGGAGTGGGGGTGCAGCTTTCAGGGCCAGGATAAGACAATCAGAGGTTTGTCAAGGTTTCTTACTGCCAAAGAGTACACATTTTCTAGACCCGGTCCTGACCAGTAAAGAAGATGAAACCTGTTCACTGCTGCTCACTCTAAGTAAGGACTACTTCGGATATTTTTCATCGCCTTTCCCCATGTTCAGCAATTACCTGCCAACTATAATCAGTTAGCCTCAGAAGTGTTCGTTCTAGCCTTAGATAGAGACTAAGATCCCCCCAAGAATCAGCAAGCCTCCCCCCGACCAGCTCAGACTATACTACCCAAACTGTTAACGTCCTCTCCTGTACTTGGGGGGCTTTCTTTACCAAAGAACATGAGACATGGCACCCTTTCTCCACACAAAATGTTGCTGTAACATTGGATCTCAGATTACAGCAATTCAAGGCAAATTCAAGACTTTGATTTTGTCAAAGTCCTAGGACTTCATACACAATCTATCGAATGTCTTCGTAAAGCTGAAACACCGAAATAAGTAATGTTTGATAATCTACAAGATCTGCTCCAGGTTATTTTCAGCAAGACTACTTTTTAGCAGCTGGTAGCCTTTCTCATTGAAAAAAAAAAAAAAAAGAGAAAGAAAGAAAGAAAGAAAGAAAGAAAGAAAGAAAGAAAGAAAGAAAGAAAGAAAGAAAGAAAGAAAAGCGTTAACAGTTATCTTGTTCCGTAATTAGTAATTAACCAGATGATTATAATGCAAAGATGTGTGCTGTGATTGAAGTAGGTATGGGGTACTAGGGAGCACTGATGAGGGCAACAAATTTGAATTACTGTAGTAGGCTCTAGAGGGGAAAAGGGGGAAAAAAGAAAAGCTTTCTTTTAAAGCAGGGTTAAGAGATCAATCTTGGAGTAACTGCGATCAGCAGGAGAGCAGCTTTCAACCATGAGAACTTGAAAATCATTCATCTTGGCAAGGGAAAAGGTCAATGGCTTTAAATTTAGACAGATTTGGGTTCAAATTTGGTCTTTTCCATTTACTCTAAATAAAATTGAGGTCATTTCTCATCTCCTCTAAACTTTTGTTTATCTAAAATATTGGAATATGTATTTCATTTCAAAGATTAAATTTGTCTTTATTGAAAGCCAGTGGAGGTCATGAGGCAGACAGGCTTCCCTCAGAGTTCTCACAAATTAGCTGGAAAATGGTAAGACCAGATAGAGAGATAGTATAGGGTAATAATAGGGTAATGGCTAACTGCTTGGTGCTGGAGTCAGTCTTTCCAGGTTTGATTCCTGGTTCCATTACCTATAAAACTGGCTTTTGTTAATTTACTTAATTTCTCATCTATGAAATGGGGTTATCAGTGTTTCTACTTTGTATGGCTGTGGATTGAGTGAGTTAATCTGTATGAACATTTAGAAAGGACTTTGAAGTGTTTTAAACATTCACTTTTAGGATATGTACCTGCCCCTGTTTTGTACTTCTTCCCAGGAACAAAGAAATTCTGCATTCGGCTGCTCCTGCCTCCTCTTGGCCAGATCAATCACTTTTCTGTATATGACATCCTACTATGTATCTTTTCCATTGGCGCTGAAACAGGCTGGAAACTCTCTAACCCTAAAAAAAAAAAAAAAAAAAAAAAAATCCTTTCTCCAAGGTCAGTTTACCACCTAACTACCGCCCTGTATTCTTGCCTTCAGGACCCAATGTAAGAAATTTCTTCGTCATCACAAAAGGGAAAGGAAGGTGAAGCTGTGGGCACTTTTTATGCCCTCCTCAGTTTCATTCTTGAGGAACTGAGAACTTAATCTTCTAAAATGTCAAAAAGACCATCTTACACCCCACCTCCCACCCCAGCTCCTGCAACACAAATGCCCAGCACACCAGGTTTTGTGGGATACAATCCATACAGTCGTCTCACCTACAACAACTACAGGCTGGAGGGGAAGCGGTCACTAACAGCCGTCTCGGCATCTTCTGGTATTACCATTCCAAACACCCAAGGCCACAGGTAAGCCGCTGATGCCCCACGTGGGGTAGAGCAGACAGTTCTGGGACCAACCCTGACCTAATGTTGTGGGAGATTGGCAAGAGTATGGGTGGCCTGTGGCGAGATCTCGCTAATGAAAAAAACAAGAATATGTAAATGCAGAAAAGAGAGAGTACGATGAATCTACGAAAGCCGATCATAATTCCCCTGCATACTTTGCTTACATAAATGCAGAAAGTCCTACAGAAGCTGCTTTGGAGGAAGGAAGTGGACAGAGACAGGAGAAAGTCGCACGGAGAAAGGAGAACCTCACGCGAGCCTTCTGCAGAAGATCCAGATGATTAAGATGAGGGCTGTCAGGGAGCATGGTACAGCCACCGTCAGCTTCCAGAGAAACCACCCCGTATGAGTGAGATCCTCAGTGAGGGTGCGGTGCCAGACGTTCGGTCCGCTGTCACAACAGCTAGAAAGCAGGTCCAGTCCTAACGGCTCATCAGCAAACACTAGGGGCTGAACTTCAAATAGAGGAGCGACACCAGGAAAAGAAGAGGAAATTCCTGGAAAGTACAGATTCTTTGAACAACGAACATAAAAGTGTGTGCAGTTTGAAAGTAGACGTGGGTATGGAAAAAAATGCCCCTGAAATTGTACAGGCAGAGGGACAGGTTCTAGAAAGGCAGGGGAAAAGGGAGAAGGAGGTGGCAGAGCGAGCTGAGGGCAGTCAGAGCGGCATGGTTCCTGCGAAGAGCAAGCTGCTGGAAAGACTGAGCAATGGGAGAGCACGAGAGCGGCCCGATGGAGACAGAGGAGACACACCTTGAAGAAGCGACAGAAAGCCATTAGAGCGATGAGGAAGGCACATCTACTCTTGAAGACAAGGAGAGCGGGCAGGAGGAGGAGCCCCGAGGTGGTAACATGGTCTCAGAGAGCAGCAACGGAGGAGCCACCCAGGGACCCCACCCCCGAAGACAAGAAAGAATCATGTTGCCTTGTTTTACGTGTTCTAAATACTTCTTTAAATAAAAAAAGAAGAGAAGAGAAGAGAAGAGAAGAGAAGAGAAGAGAAGAGAAGAGAAAGAAAAAAAAAGAAAAGAAAAGAAAAGAAAAGAAAAGAAAAGAAAAGAAAAGAAAAAGAAAAGAGATTTCATCATCATGCTCTCATTAGTCACTCCATTCCATCCTGTCTACTCACCCCTCTACTTAGCTCTTCTTTTCTGCATCACTGTTCTTCATATCACTGAGTCCGGGGAATACTTTCCAACTTTCACCTCGCCTGATATTTCAGAAGCAATTGTACTACCTCTCAGTTAACATTAAATCACTGCCTCTAAATAAAATAATATTCATAACAACAGTCATAAAAACGACAGCACGTTGCTTTGGTTTATTCGATACCACCCACTTCTGGCTTTCCTCTTAGACTCTAATTCTCCCTTCTCAACCACATGGATGGTCCATTTTTTTCCATCCAATCCTTCACTGTTGAATTTCTTTGCGGTTTGTCACTGGTCATATGATATTGCCAGCTCAACGTCTTTCCGTTAAGGGTTCACACCATACCCATGGCTTCCGTTGTTAGGAATATGTAAATATGTGTTTGCATGTCAGCCTTTTGGAATTCTAGCCCCATCTATCTGGCTAACTGCCTATTTGTATGTTTCCATGTTCGATGGTGAACTTGCAGCGTCTTCCTCTAATGGCTCCTATCTTGATGAACGATAACAGCTTCCATCCAATTGTACAAGTTGGAAACTGAGAATCGTTCAAGACACTCTCCTATCTCTCATCCCCATATCAGGGAGGTCTGAAGCTCTATTGATTTTGCCTCCTAAATAGCTCTCAGACTCTGCATCTCTCAGCATCTTTTCTGCCAGGATCCTAATCCAAGCGATCACCTGCTGTTCCCTGAATTAATGCAACACCCTTCTAAACGGTCCACTTTCTTTCTGTTCTGCAGATCTCGTCTCTATAGTCCAGGCAAATCGATTATTTAACAACGCAAATCTGACTGCATCTCTCTTGTTCAGAAGTTTTCATTGGCTTCCCCACTTTGAACGTGTGCAAGGTCTGCCGTTATCTGGGCTGCTCTTCACTCTGTAGCTTTATCTCTCACATTTTTCTTTTCTTTCTTTCACTCTGACTTTCGTTTCCTCTGGTGAGCAATAGTACTCCCTGTCTTAAGCCATCACACACACTGTTCCCTCTGCTCCAACCATTCTGACTTTTCTCTCTCTCTCTTTTTTTTCTCTTGTCAGCTAACCCTCATCCTTTAGATTTCAATGAAAAGATCAAAGTTTTTATTTTCAAGCAAATGCTGAGGACATTTATCTAGACTGAGTTAGATTTTTCATTTACAGTACACCGCATTTGTCCTGCATAACACCTATCTTATTTTTAAGAACTGGTTCTCTCACTAGACTGCACTGTTTGATGACAGCAAAATGGTGTCTCCTTTACTCGCAATTAAGTTCTTGAATTTTTAAAGGGCTATAAATCCCAAATTCCAGCAACATTTGTTAGAGTCATTTATTTTTTTTCTCCCAGGTTCTCCTGAAAAAATTTGTCTTTGCCATCTGGGTTTGAGACAAACATATAACTTCCCTAAAACTTGTATTCTAATTTATATTCCTTCATCCGGTAAAGTTAGATCACTTTTCATACCATGTCATACTTGCTCATGCAGTCCTAGGACAAGGAGTTTGAATTACTCTATCACTTTAGGGGATGTTCAATAAAAGAGTTACCAGCAGTAAAAAAAAAAAAAAGAAAAAAATTCATAGCATATTCCGGGTATTTCTTGGATATAACATATGAAAAGAAAGATCTGCTTCTTTTTATATTTTAATAAACTTTCCTAGTGTTAACACTAAAGTCACTTAGAGAATGTTCCTCTCAAGCTCTTTCATAGTGAAATCCCATTAGACTTTAATTTGCTTTATTTGGAAAATGAAGGTACAAATCTCACCTTAAATAGTTCAGGGACACATACATACCAAAAGAACAAGGGAGATCCCAGCAGCTTCCAGAGTCTCGGAAGTTCAGTTTCAGGTCACTAGCACCATCCTATCTCTCGGCATAGACAATGGAATGAGGTAGTGAGGTAACGCTAGGTAGGTGGGCAATGAAACGAGGTAGCAAATTGCTGTGGACCGGTAAAAACAAGATTTGGGGTCCACTTGCTAAGGCAATGAACCTGGAGTTACCTTTCATTCTTTAGCAGTTTATAACACATCAAACCAAAGTAAACCCCAATGGGCAGGATAGAAAGGAGGAGAACAGAAAAATCATAGATTGGTGTAGAAAATGTGAGATAAATTAGATAGGGAGGTAAGGTGGGAAAGAAGGAGGTTTTGTAGGTCACAGAAATGATAGTACGATCTCTGTGGCCCACAAAACTCCAATTTATATTGTATTATTCTCCCAGAATGCTGTGTCTAAATTTTATTTGGCCAGTTTATAAAATGTTTTTTTTTTGCTTTCAATTTTGAATAAATATTAACTCTTTGATTCAGTCAATATTTATTATATTTCTTTTATATATATATATCTTGAGCATAATGGTGTATATATATTAATGTATACATATATTAGTATAATAGTGTGTGTGTGTATATATATATAGTCCCCTAATGTATAAAAATATGTATAAGAGGGGCGCCTGGGTGACTCAGTCTGTTAAGCATCTGCCTTCAGCTCAAGTCATGATCCCAGAGTCCTGGGATCAGCCCCCACACTGGGCTCCCTGCTCAGCGTGGAGCCTGCTTCTCCCTCTCCCTCTGCCTGCCACTCCCCATGCTTGTGCTCTCTCGCTGTGTCAAATAAATAAATAAAATCTTTAAAAAAAGAATATGTATAAGAATACTGCTCTAAGATGTTGAGAAAATAATCATCAACTCAGTGGATTCAGTAGCTTTTCAAGGGGTGCTCGAGTTACCGAAGAGTATTAAGGACATCGGGGCCACAAAGACGGACTTCTTTCACGGCCTGACCTGGGTCTGTGTGGGTGGGTACTCTTTCTTGGGTAGCTTTTGTAGCCACCTTGGGAACTTGCCCTGATAAGACTTTCCGCGCTCTGTGAATATATAAAGAACAAGGAGGGAGGGATTTCCAAATAGCTCCTAAAGTGAATAGCATGATTTTTCTAGGTTTCATTACAAACAGAATGGTATAACTAAATACAGTTGGCACTTGAACAATGTGGACATTAAGAGTCTGATCCCTCATGCAGTTGAAAATTTCTGCGTGGATTTTGACTCCCCCAAAACTTAACTATGAAGAGCCTACTGTTGACCAGAAGCCTTCCTGATAACACACACAGTCCACTAACACTTATTTATATAATGTATTATATACTGGCTTCTTCAGTAAAATAAGGAAAAGAAAAGAAAATACTATTCAGAAAATACATTTACAGTACTGTACTATATCAAAAAAAAAATCCACAAAGAAGTGCACTCGCACAGTTCAAACCCCTGCTGTTCAAGGGTCAACTCTTCCCTTTTCAGATGATTTTATTTTCCAATTTCACAGCTGCTTTCAGTTCACTGCAATATATAATTTTATATATATATATATATATATATATATATATATATAATCATCCCCTTAAGTTTTCTACTCTAAAGGTGGACCCACTGTTTAAGTAAATAATTGTAGAGAAAAGTCTTCTGTATGAAAGTCCGTAGGCTAGAATCTCTGCAGTGACCTTAATAGATTAATCGTTGAGGAGGAAAGCTTGTATTCATTCTGGAGAAACGACTGCTATTATAAAAATAAAAAGCAGGTCCAATTTATAAGTAAGAAGATAGTTTAGATGTGTTATCAGGGTCTTGACATCTCTAATCTCCGCTTCTCTTATTTTTTGTAAGAATCAGTGAATTGCAGAAGATAGATAGTTTCTCATTTTCGACTGTCTTCTCCCCCGTCCCAGCCTCACAGCTGTTAATACACATGATGATTTCATTCCCTACATTTATTCCTGAATATGAAAATATTTGGGGTCCAAAAATCTGTCTGTAGACCCCAAGCCTTTTTCCTTGTGAGGAATTGAAGGTTAATTATTGATTGCTGCTGGCCTGGATGAAGGCATGTTTGTGGGTTCTTCTTTTTTTGAAGCAAGGCCAGAGTTAATTCCCGTTAGTGATAGAGGACTGTCCTAAAAGAACCTGGGAACATTAGGCCTCCTTCTAATACAATGAAATAGCTGCTCTGTCAATGTTTCCTTATCCACCCACTTGTCTTAGCATGCCTCATGCCTTTTGAAACTTGTATTGTTCCTTTTGTTGTGATTTTAAAGCTATACCCTATAGCTTACTCCCTATGCTCAACCCATCTTGGGTTGCAAACTGATTATTGATTCACCAAATAAAAATAGCATTTTGCCCCGAGATTCATAGAAACTTTTAGAGTCATCAGGGCACCTTTCCTTTACTACCATATTATAGGACACCTCACTCACCTCCTGACACAAGCCTACTGAATTCCCGGGATCCATGATTTCCTTCCTGGGTATTTTAATGACATTAACTTCTGAAATCTTATGTCTTCATCAAATTTTAACTCCCATCAGTGTATTTTATTATCTATCATGTATCAAAACTGGCAAAGTTTTCCAACTTGCAGATGAAATGCATTGCATTTATGATGGCGTGCCAGTATCCTCATGTGATCTCAGTGCCCCTGGCCAGACCACAGCCTCTCCAATAGTTTCATACAGAAATCTCCACTAGACAAGAGTTATTACAGATTGGTCCTTCTAAAACTTTAGCCAGATTAAGCCATTGACGGAGTTAGTAAGATTAGTTCTGAAGTTTGCTGCCACTCCCACCACCATCATTAACCAAGTTCTAGGTCTATGGTACTCTCCTGCAGCAAACAGGCTTTGACCATCTACACCTTGTTTTCCCATTGCAAAGCCCTCAGCAGACATATGCTACAGGCGTCTTCTCTCTCATGCAATTAATTACAATGATCATAATATTGGCGGTTATTACTGCATGAAGGTTAATAGTTATATTAGATGTTAAAGGGGCCAAGCAAAAGCGCACTATGGTCTTTCACTAATTTCCATATTAGCTGATGCTTTTCTCTCTATAACTGATTGTTAATGAAAAGTCACTGAACTTAGTACTTTATATCTGAAGTCCAGCTTATTTTCCCATTGAGAAAGATGTGCTCCTCCAAGTTAGACTAGCACTTATTTTTCCTAAAAAGCTCCAAGATTGTTATTTTCTAATCTTTCTATGGTTTCTGGTTGGCAGGTATTAACAAGAGATCATCAAAATTCTTAATTAACAGAAGATAGCTCTGTTCTTGAATGTGTTCATATACATAGATAAGGCTTCTGTTGGAACTCTTCATGTCCTCTGCTTATCTTCAATGCACAGAACTTTGCACTGACAACTTCTCTTAAATATCGTGGAGTAGAACCAATTTTTAATTTTTAATACAAGAGAGCAAAGAACATTGGCTAGGAATCCATATTTGTGAGTATTTCCACGTTATGACATTAAGGGCTAATAGACTTGGTAGCTTTCTGGCTCACTATACTTATTCATAAGTCTGGATGCATTATTGGATTTTTATTTTGCAACACCACATCAATACAGAATTTAAAAATAAAATATATTTATTCCTTTTCCTTTGAATTGCAGTTAACTTGCTCATATCTACCACTCATTTGAAGTTTATTTGAGTTAGTTTTGCTCTGGTAAAAAAAAAAAAAAAAAAAAAAAAATGAAAAGGTCCCAAATCTTCACTGGCTTACACTGCACCTTACACTGAGCCTTACAAATACACATCATTATATCTAACTCACCTTACAGTGTCTCACACCTGAAACTTGGCTCTTGTCACTGCTTCATTTCTAGCTCTGCACTGAAGGAGAGCTTTCTCTTGGAACGTGTTTATTCTCATGGCAAAGGAAAAAGGCTCTTTGAACTTTTATTTGTAAGTGACATCATTCATGTATGCTCATTGTCCATTGGCCAAATCCAATCAAATGGCCAAAAACAATGTCAATTTGTTGAGGAAGTGTATTCCTCCTCCAGGGAATAGGGACATGACGAGTCACATGGCAATGGGAGAGAATATAAATTTTTTTTTGCAGAGAGGTGAGAGGTGAACAATTGGCAATAATAATAGATCTCTAGCAATTATCTATGTTGTTTTCTACTGATCTGGGGCTTTCAGATATTCTGTCTACTGGATGACTGACTACCCAAATAAATATTTCAGTTGTTATCCATACTTTTCCTGATATCATAAATACAGGCATAAGTCATTGGTGCTACTAGAAATTTCTTAACTGCTGAACATCTTAGCCTATTGACAACATCTTTAATTTATTTTATTTTGTTCTTCAATAATAACATAATTAACTCGATTAATCACAGTTTTGCCCATCTTATATGCAAAGTGGTTCTTATAAATTGGGTGTTCTCATTCCCTCTACCCATAAATTCCAAGAAGACTGAAACTAATGAAAACCCAAGTACTAATAATGAAATTCTAAGGAATCTTATAATTGATCATCACCTGGAGTATAAGCTTATCATGGTGAGAATCAGAAATAGCATAGATAAGCTATTTTAATGAAACTGTCTACTTTTCAGGTGTGTGAAAATGATCTAATCTTTTATCTAGTTTTGTTTTTATTTCCTTCAAAATGTCACTTTCATTTCAGTGATTGGCCTTTTGAAATTGGATACATCTTCATTTGGTGTTTGTGCTCACTGTAGTAGTGTTTCCATTTTTTTTTTTTTTTCTCATAAGCTATAATGAAACTGAAGTTACAACTTAAAGTTTGGAATATCTATATCCAGATAGCATGGCTGATTCATTCTCCATAAGTCCCCTTCTGTTCAGAGTATTATAGACTATTGCCATAGTAAGAAGATCACTTGGCAATTTTCTTGGCTTCACAGTACTAACCATTCTAGTCACTTAGTCTCCCAGGTGTGTTCTCACCCCATCTTGCTCTGTCTAATGGCTTTTGGGTTTTCAAGGTCTATCTCCTACCATCAACATTATTTCACCTTTATTTTTAGATTCTGTGTTCTCTTTATCTCATATCTCCCTAGTAGACCTATCCTTAGTACAGAAACTGGACACACAACACAGTTCTTTTCTCTGTGTTTCTCATTTCATAAATGCATCTTCCTAACATCCTTCTCCTTTCTGCATAATGGAGATAATAAGAACTATAATGTCAATTTGTTATTTGACTGCCAAAAATATGTATTATTTGCACAAATCATATACACTGATACCTTATTGAGAAGGATAATTTAATTATCCTTAAATTATAAAATAATTATATAATAATTTAATTATAAGATGCAGCCTCTGTCACTATATGGACCACACATTCATTTGCCCAGGTCAAACCAAGCGTATATTTATTGTGTTTATATAACTATCTTTCACTCCCACAAGAGTACATGTTTGGAAAATAAATTATATAGTTGCCCTATTTATTGTAGATGTAGTATCTAGTACAAAACTGTACTAAACCTTGACTTTCTTTTTGTACATTTCTTCTTAGTACTTCCCTTAAAACATAAATCCATGCATTTCGTAGTCATGCTTTGTCATTAAACGTGCTATCCTTATTCTCCCTCACTTTCACACACAAACTGTGTCATTCTCCAACACACTGAATAGAACCTGACAGATGCTATTTATTATTTGCTTAAATTTTCCTCATTGGTGCAAACATATTAGGTAGATGCTTCATGCATTTGGAAGAGGTTCCCCAGTTGATTCCATTATTGGTTTTTTTCAATTTTCAGAGGTCGCTGTAATCATCTGACTGAGTCAGCTCACTCTCTGGAATCTTCCCTGAACATACTGTTAATACCAAGCTCACAATTTACAACTAAATATTTGCTTCCTTCCAGCCCCGTATTTAAAGGACTAGAACATCTTCCATTGTTGTTATTTTTCCTTTAGTATAGCTCTCAGTTTTCTTTCACATAGGTATTTCCTATTCTCTAAAACCTTGAATCTTTTCATAAATAAGTCCTTTTTTTACTTTAACTAGTGATAAATTCTACCATTTTCAAGGCTGAAGTACCTACACATACATTCTCTTATAGAATAGTATCCTCTACCTTTTTTTTTTTTTAAGATTTTATTTATTTATTTGACAGAGATAGAGAGAGCCAGCGAGAGAGGGAACACAAGCAGGGGGAGTGGGAGAGGAAGAAACAGGCTCATAGTGGAGGAGCCTGATGTGGGGCTCGATCCCGTAACGCGGGGATCACGCCCTGAGCCGAAGGCAGACGCTTTAACCGCTGTGCCAGCCAGGCGCCCCTCCTCTACCTTTTAAATTTTGTATTCACTGTGCTCACCAACGGAAAAAAAAAAAAAAAGGTGAAGAAAAAACACCCTTCTCAGTAGTGTTGCAATATATACATATAGCAAAGCATTCCCTTGTAGACCATAAACTTACACAGTGTTCTATGTCAATTATATTTCAATAAAGCAGGAAAAGAAAAAGAAAATTTCCTCCTCGTTCAAGTTGCTAAATACTGTGTAACAATAGTTGATGCAGGTCCTGACTTATATCTAAACCCCATCACCTCCATGTAGGAGAACCTGTCATATCCACCCATTTCTCATGCAAATCAGAAAACGAAGCAAAATAATACTCCGACATGAAAGAGGGAATGACAGATGGACCTAGAGTGGAGAGAAAGGAAGAAGAGGAAGAGGAGTCCTAGTGGCTTGGGCTGGCATAACAAAGTGGAGTATTTATGGTGGGGAAAGTTTGGAAAACGAGAGAATCTTTTTTTTTTTTAATTAATTTATTTATTTGTGGAGGGAGAGGGGATGAGATAGAGAAAGAGAAAGAGAGAGAGAAAATCTCCAGCAGACTTCCTGCTGAGCTCAGAGCTCCATGCAGGGCTAGATTTCACGACCTTGAGATCATGACCTGAGCTGAAATCAAGAGTCAGATGCTTAGCCAACTGAGCCACGCAGGCGCCCTGGAAAATGAGACACCTAAGAGAATGTAAAGTAAACCAGATATAAACTGGTCTGGGTGTTATTTATTAAATCCTTTGCTATCCTATAAGAGACTGGAGTAAAAGGTATAGATTTCTTTCACTTACTTAAGTATTTATTTATTAGTTAGCTCCCCTGATTGTCCGGTATTTTTAGATGGGCCTCTGCCCCTGATTTGACGCACATAGATGACTCCATTAATAGTGTTACAAGCACATTCGTTCCTATTTTGATTTCCAAACACTAATCTCAAGGGGGGCTTCTTAGCAAATTTGAGGGCTTTATCTGAAGAATATGGAAAGTTCCTATGTAATTAGGATGACCATTAAAAATCTTGTAATTAATGATGTCCACAGCAACACCCATAATCTGCATCTGTACTGTCTACTGTTACAATTGGAACTGATTTAAAACAAGCCTCAGACAAGTTGGGGTCACAGAGCGAAGGAGAAAGGACATCTCAGACAGATTTGTGGAAAGCCAGATGAATTCCCAGAGGCTATTTATTCTAACCACAGTTTTCTTTTTGAGATAGGATTTCATTCAACAACAAGGAAAAGAGTAACCAAATTTAAACAGTCAATGTAAAGCCACCTTCCTGGACCTAAAACCCAAACCCGGAAGTCTAGTATCCTCTAGAGCTCTGTGCAAGAGCCTAAATAAACTTCCTAGACTTTACAGGTATATTTACAGCTCCAGGAGACTGTACTGCCTTCACACACCAAATGTGATATCAGACTGAATCTCTGAGATTTTCAACTCCGGCATAGACTGAAAATGACTTCCTGTCTTGGGTGGGGCTGGCAAAAGTCTGTCAAGGGCTATATGAAAGAGCGGACAGAGATACCCCAAAGACAAACCAAAGACTACTTCTTAATAGAAGTTGGAGAAATGAGCAAATCCTAATTCATTTTTTTTAGTTCAGTATTTATCTTGGTTGCATAGGTTAAAAATACTTGAGGCAGTTGACTTATTGAGAATCATTCGGTTGGTTTTATAAATGTGCCAGTTGGTATGGAAAAAAAATTTTTTCTTTATCAAATCCACTTGTAAGAAGTGGATTTATTTGTACTGAAGAAATGAGGCGGGGGAAGTTCTCTCTGCCTTTGGCGGGAGGGGAAAAAAAGATGAAAACAACTACTGTAACTTCAGCTCCACTTGAAAGAATGACCAACCGTATCCTCCTCCCCCCACCAATGACCGCCATGTCCCTGGCCCTGTTCTATAGCTCCATGACCTTATTAATATAATCGAAGGTCAAGGTGTCCAGTGAATTGGTTAACTTGCATACATATGCTAAACTTAATAGTTAACTACCCTTGACATATTATTCAAAAAGAAACTATTACCGCGCATATGCTCACAGCCTTGACGCATGCCAGATGTTCTCCAGTAAAATATGCTACCAATCTAATGAGCTGTTAGTGTTTGTGTTCGTAGACTCTGTAGCAATTTTGCTAGATATTTTAATCCCTTTTATATTAACAAAAGTTCAACGATACATAACATTAAAGAAACATGAAAGCCTGATACAATTTTATATATCAGTCCCATTTATTCAAGGAATATGTTATAAAAAGCACAGAAAAGTAGAATCAAATAGCTAGGCCCTAATTGAGACAATGTGAACTCCAAACTGCAGGTTTTTCAATTAAGTAAAACAAGGGAAGGTGAAGATGCTATTCTATTTTACCTAAATGAAAATGACTAAAAGAAACATTGTCAATTTTAGGGTAGTAGCTGGTTTGTCCTTTTGGGAATGTCCTTCTTCACTCTCTCTTTGCTAATTCCTGTTTTTCTTTCAGGTCTCATGGGAAAGTTACCTATTCAGAGAATCCCTCTTCACACTGGGTTATGCCACAGGGACGTGGTCTTTATTCCCTCAGTTGTGCCTTTTTTGGAGTAATTTGCCCCTTTCTTCTTGGTAGGTGCTTCATACATTTTTCTGTTCCAGACTGATTGAAATCATCCTCAACCCACTTGAGAAACTTCTCCAGAGGGATATTATACCTATGCTTTCTTTGTTAGCTTTTTCTTCTCACTGCCTTAATGAAAAAATTAATTTGGCAGATTTACTTTTACTATATTTTTAATGGGGATTTTTAAACAATGCATGCTTACTCTTTATTTGCTGGAACTTCAATGAACAGATTTGGGCTGTAAAGAATTAATGGAGGCACAAGTTAATCCAACTGAAAAGCACCCACTGAACTTGCAAATTAAGGAGCAACTTCATTTTGATGCCAGTTTGCATCATCTTTTTTTTTTTTTTTAAGAGTTTATTTATCAAAGAGAAAGAGGGAGCATGCGGTGGGGGAGAAGGGCAGAAGGGGGGGGGGGGAAGCAGGCAAGCAGCCTCCCCGCTGAGCAGGGAGCAGGACTTGGCTCTTGATCCCGATTTGACCTGAACCAAAGCAGCTGCTTAACCGACTGAGCCACCCAGGTGCCCCTGCAGTCATCATCTTTAATCTTTCTTTTCTTACTGAATACAATTCCTCCAAATTCCCTCCAAATTCTTATGTTGGAGTCCCAACCCCCAGTGCCTTAGAATGTGAATGCATTTGGAGGCAGGAACTTTAAAGGGATATTTTAGGTTAAACGAGCTTATGAAATGGGGGCCCTAATCCAATATGAGCACTGTCCTTATAAGAAAAGGAAGACACCAGACATGCATATGCAGAGAGGAGAAAGGCAGTTTGTCCATTCTGACAATGCCTTTTTAAAATTTTGGTTTATCACAATGTGTAGGAAAACTTGCAAGGAGGGGAAGAGTGGGATCAACAGCCTTTGTTGCTGCAATTGCTCTTGAGGTCTTTCCTGCTGCTCCTTATAGCCATCCTCCACCCCCCATTTTGGATTCCTCTTCAAATCTAGATCTCCGTTGGGATTCTAGTACATCTTGGATTGGTGGCTTGTCTGGTGGGTTGACCCCGACCTTAATGGAGGGTCAGTCACTGGAAACCACGCCCTCATCAAGCTGTGATTACGGTACTGACCTATTTACGATTAGAACTAGAGATAAGAGCACCAAGAGATGCTCTGGGGTGGGGGAGGGTCACCTGAGGGCAAAGCAATTTCTCCTTTCTCCTATGAGGTGCCAGTTTTTTTCCTCGTGGCTCTCATGGTCAATTACCTGTACTAGAACATTAACTCCTTTTTTTTTTTTTTCATTTTTATTAGCACAAGAAGTTCAGTTTGGCTAGATGATGGCTTTAGCAGAAGGATCTGTGGGACTCCTGTCGTGCCCTAGCCTGTGGAAGTGCTCCCTGTCTGGAGACCAGGAAGGAGAGCTGCAGATTTCTCAAGCAGTTCACTGGAAATGGTGCCATGAGGTCACTCTTACTTCTACCTATTGTTTCCCAAACCCATGATTGTATTTTTGGGTGACACAGCACCATATAATGGCCATATATTCTATCTTGAAAGATAGAACCTATTTTCTCAGGATGTCATTTCCCCTCTGGCTTCTCAGCTGTGTTTTTAAGAGGCTGTTATTCCATTGTTCTAGTAGGAAGCAACTTGATTGATTATCCCGTGCTCATTACCACGCTTCCTTTGTGGTAAAGTGGATTTGTTGTGTGAGGAGACGTTATGTGGGATCCCATGTTGATAGGTAAGATTCTCTGGAGGCCCTTGGATAATGATGGTACAGGCACTGCAGGCAAAATAAAAGGGGCAAAATCATCCAAAAATATGAGTCAGTCTCAATCAATAAGGAAAATTGCCTGCTCAGGGTAGAAGGGACCTGAGCCAGTCAGCTTGCTATTAAACGGAAAACAGCTGGTTGTTTTCCTTCAAGAGAGTGTCATATCGGGGGCTCAGTGTTTTGGTCTATATGCTGGCAAGTTATTTATTCTGCAGCAGCAGTAGGTAGTACTTGGTTTGAAGAAATCCATGCTACTGGGCCCAGGCATATCAAATACCTCTGGCCTGATAGTATTAACACTCATGTTTCCATTGCATAATGGAACAGTTAACTGGATTGGCATTGGACAGAGATGGACTGAAATCTACTTGCTTAAAATCTGTTGTCTAATTACTTATTTAGTGATGCTTCTGGTGGGCACTCATTTGTGATAAAAAGATCTCTGCGCTTTGCCATGAGTCTGCATACTCTTTCTTAGGTCTTTTCTCTCTTCACACAACCTTGATCCATATCCATTGAGAGAATTTGCTTCACTGCTCTCTTCCAGAGCCACTTTTGAGAAGAGTTTTATTGAAAATTAAGACAATTTTTAGCTTACACCTTCATACCAGGCTAGCCATGAGCCAAATTCGGGTGTTGTCATCCTTCATCACCTCCTCACTGGGTGGCCATTAGGCTCTAGTTAACAACTAAGAGAGAGAGGCACTGGTGCAATGTTGGGAGCTGACGTTGGGTGTTGGGCAGCTTACTTGTGCTCTTTAACTATGCTTGAGCAGACTTCTGTTTTATGATGGATTGCTTCTAAGCCCACCCACACTTTTGAGCTTGTGGATCTGACAGTATGTACTTCATAACGGAACGTTTGGGACACATGATCGTTGCTGTTTCATAGTCAGACACTTTTTGTACTAGGGCTCACGAACATGCCAAGAACTGGTTTTAAAATGTTGTATAGTGTTCAGCTGCAGAAGACATCGCCTTCCTCCAGAGCCCCATGTCTGTCTGCACTGTGACTGTTTTATTAAGACTTGTCAGAATTAGTAAATCCACATGACTTATTTTTCTACCACAGATACTTCACACACAATGTGATCTGTAAGAATATAATGGCCTAAATGGTGGAGCTTCTTATATCACAGTCTAGAAGTACTATGAACCCTTTTCTTATTGTCCCCTCTTTCAAATCCAGCAGGCTTACACACCAACAAATGGGTTATGGCAGTATTCACAGTATGGAATATGCTTGTATCAAAACCTAAAGGTGCCTTTCAATCTCTGCACTTTTCTTAGTTGTAGGAGGCACGAGGTACAATAACTTACCTTTTACTTTGGAATGGAATGTCCTAGCATGCCCCAGACAATTGGACCCTAAGAACTTCATCTATGTGGCAAGAACTTAAATCTTTATAAGTTTTACCTTGCATACTCTAGAATAAAGTTATGTTCCCAAGGCATTCAGAATGCTTGCCACTTCTTACTCATCAGTTGCAATTAATATGATGTCATCAATACAGTAGACCAACGTGATGGTCTTTGTGTTATCCAGAACATGAGAATTCCTTTGGATTATTTTCAGAAGGCGAGCAGATGAATTACATAGCCCTGGGGAAAGAGAATTAGTCTGTAGTATGTCAATGTGAACTGCTTCTAATCTTTCTTCTTGATGGGTATGAAAGAGAAGACATTTACCAAATCAACAGTCACAAATTATCCTACCTTGATAAGAATAGTACAACTCACACAGGTGTTGCAACTGGGGCCACTAATTAGTTAAATTTGTGGTAATCCACTAGCCCTTGACATTATCCAGTGATTTTTTCATGTACCAGATTGCTGAATTAAATAGGGATATAATAGTGGCAAACTACATCCTTCAAGTCTAAAAGGGTCCCAACAATTTCTGCCATTTCTCCAAAGATATAATATTGCTCTTAATTCATTATCTTGATCAGAATGGGAAGATTTGGGTAATTTCAGGGGCACTACTCTGCCTTACCTACTATAATAGCTCCTACTGTACAGGTAAAGGAAACAATGTGAGGTTTCTGTCAGCTGCTAAATATGTCAATTTCAATTTCACATTTTAGAAGTAGAAAATTGTCACTGGGCATTTCTTTGAAACCTAGACTTGGTCCAGGACACAATTTATTTGTTTTTATTTATTTTTTTATTTGAATATAGTTGACATGCAATGTTACATTAGTCTCAGGTATACAACATAGTGATTGGGCAAGTTTACACATTATACTATGCTCACGGCAAGTGTAGCCACCATCTATCCCATTACATTGCTATTACAGTATCACTGACTATATCCCTTATGCTCTGCCTTTTATTCCTGTGACCTATTCACAATTTATTATTTAAGTTCCATGCCCCCCTATTCTAATGGGTTTGATGGTGCCTTTTATTCTCAGGTATCAATGACAATTTGCACTATATTCACCAGCTTTTGAAAGGTCTGGAAAGGTCTGGGTATTCTGATTTCCCTAGAGTATGGTTATATAAGTAAATGACAATGGGCCTCTTAAGAGAAAGACCAAGGGAATCATCACTTTATGCACTTTCTGAGATATTACAGTGTGTCTCTTCGTAAGAACCTTCTTTTCTCTCTTTCACTCATGGTTTCTGATTTTGAAAATAGGATCAGGTCTATAAATTAAGCAAGGGATCATGATTTTTTCATCTGGGTTGCTAACCTCACTTTCTGCTTATTTATTTTTAAATATAAATATGCATAAACATCTCTCTCTCTCTCTCTATATATATATATATATATACACACACATACATACACAGATATACACATCTATTTGATATGGTTATTTGATGGCTTTCTATCTTGCCCTGAACCATCTCCATATTCCTTTCACAACACGCTGTGTACATTTCTGACCTTGCTGCCCAATTAATTATATTCACATTTCTTATGGAAGTTAAGGGTTGCCATCTTTGTTAACAGGAGCCCAGTTCTCTAATTTCTCCTACCACCTGTACAGATCTACGGAAGATAGTCATTACTGATCTTTCAACACTGCGTTCCTTATTGCCTTGGTAAATGGAGTGGTCTCTTTGCCCTTTCAAGGAATGTGGTCATTGTGTTTGTGTTTCTTATCTTCTATAGGGAACCCATTCTAACACACTCAATTCTCTCAGATTTTGATCACTTCCTTAAGAGTTGTGACTGAAGTTCTTGCATTTCTGCTTCATTTAATTGAGCTGTTGCTTTTTCAAGCTCCCCAGAGCAATCCCCTATGTTGTCATTGTTGTTGCTATTGTTATTATATGGGGGGTACTAAAGTCATTTTGTGTGCAATTCCTTTCCTCCATTAGCAGGCCCAGTACCTTCTCAGTCTAATAGTGCTGCCATTTGACCTCAATTATGGCCAGAGAAAATGGGGACAGATCTTGAAGAGGAAACATACTGTCTTTTAAAGTACCTGTGTTATGGGCACCTGAGTGGCTTATTCGGGTAAGCGTCTGCCTTTGGCTCACTCAGGTCATGATCCCAGGGTCCTGGGATTGAGCCCCACATTGGGCTCCCTACTCAGCATGGAGCCTGCTTTTCCCTCTCCCTCTGCCTGCCTCTCCCCCTGCTTGTGCTCTCTCTTTCTCTCAAATAAGTAAATAAAATCTTAAAAAAAAAAAAATGAAGTACCTGTCTTATTTGAAGCCTATCAATAGTCTTCAAGCAAAGAAAGCCTCTGTTTTTCAATAAGGTGCAATGGGCCACTTCTGAAGGACCAAAGGTTAAGAGCAGCTATGGAGTCAAGATTTTTGAGTACATATACACACATCTCCATCCTAAATCTCAGAGTCCTACACTTTGCCTGTCAGGACCCTACTCCAGCATCGCAAACTTACCTGGGCTGCTCCCTTCTCTGGTCTTCTTCCCCTCTCACAATTAAGTCTGGTGTATTTTCTGTATTTTCTTCAACTCTGCCTGAGTTTTGGTTATAGGAGTTGTTTCTCTTTGAAATTTCCAAGGAAACCCTCTGATGCTCATACTTTGCTCTAAGTTATTAACAGCCCTGAGCCTATAGTGTATCTCTTCCACAAATCAGTGGTGCTTCCCAACTGCCATCTGATCTCACAAGCACTTGTATTTATTAGACCCACCCTCATATACTGGACAGGTAGTTCTGTACCAGTGTTCTGTACATTAGTAGGGGAAATGCAACTGTATAGCTACATATCTAGCACAATGACAACAACGTATGCACACTCCCTGATGGGGTAGTGATTGGTTTTTAGGGATGACTCAGGAATCATTTAATTGAATGGTACTATTTGAGCTAAGTATGAACCGTTAATGGAAATTCTCTAGTATATATGTAGAGAAAAATTAATATAATTTTCCACCGAAGGATTTTCATCTGAGTAAAGAGATAATTCTGTTTGTTTTCTGGATATATTATCTTGAGAATAGTTATCTGGCTGTTGAAATAGTCTAGCCAAGAACTGGTGAGCTTCTTAACTAAAGAAAGCCTAGAGACAATGAGGATTTGATTTATTAAGAGTAACTCACAAGTTTCTTGTTGAATGACTGGATGGATAGAGGGATTGAATTCTGAAATGGAGGAAAAGGTTTGTGTTTCTTCTTACACACTTTGGGTTTCAGATGACAGTGAGAATCAGAGGTGGAGAGGCCAAGCCATTTGTTTTAGATGTGTGGCAAGTAATCAGATTCTTCTAGAATATTTCTCAACATTGTTAAGTATAGGTACGGAAGAGGGATGAGGTCATAGAAAATGCACAGGTTTGAGAAAAAGGTGGAAAAGCATTTTGTAGTAACCATACTTACGTTTGAAACATCTTTTAAAAAAGCAAAAAGAAAGCTTTTTAATTTTTTAATCCTTCATCTTCTTTTAAATTTAGCAGAGTCCTTCCTTGCACTATTAAACACAAATCAAGGAACCGAGCTCTTGACTGTTGCAGTTTGACAAACTTTCATGAAGAAAAGCATATGAAAGTCATCTAGAAGACTCATTTATTAGCTAAACTTGCCAAGACAACTATCACAAAAAAAAAAAAAAAATCTGTCATGTGCTAAAAAGTATTCAGAACAATGGCTTTAACCTTTGCAGAATGGGTCATTTTATTTTATTTTATTTTTGAGAAACAGAAAGAAGTATAACTATTAGATAAAAAGGAAAGTAATTTTTCTAAATGAGATGTAATTTTCAAAACATCTTTTGAGAAGATAGGAATAGCAACCTTTAATTATGACTGGGATTTGTACAGAAATACTGGTACACCAATTTCATCAAAAGCAGATGTTCCACTTTCAGTGTTTCTCCAAAAGGAGGATGATGACAATAGCAACTTAGTAGCAAAAATAATAGGAAATGTAATATCTTACTAATACTCACTTTACTCAGAGGCAGACCTTGCTGTGGGGAAATCTTCTTTTGCTTAAACTAAGCCTGATTGCTGTAATAGTTTGCTAATTTTGCTTTCCTTGAAGTCATTCCAGCAACTTAAATTCTTACAAAGTGATGCTATCGTTTTCCTCTCTTGTTACTTCCCCACTCACAGTGCTGCTTTTGCACTTTGTTCTAAGTATCCTAGATGGATCTCTGACAAATAACTAGGTATGCATCCCACACATCGGATTATCATCAATTCCAGATTTACCTGGGCATCAATTTTCTAGTTTCAAGATTTGAAGGTTATATCTTGCTTCTCTTTAATTCTTCCCAGTTTGCATTAGTTCTCAACAGCCAGTTAGAGGTCATAGGAATGCACTGAGTTGCTTTTCTAAATTGCTCTATCATTTACTTCTAAAAGGAATTTGATGTGTAGAGCAAAGTCCCCCCAAAAATATAAAAAAGATTCTTTTGTTGTAATCAGAATCTGTTTTCTTTCTTGTCTTTGCCACCTGTCTTTTAATCACCTCGCTGCTCATTTGCAACAAATGATGGAAAGCTAAATTAATGAAAGCAAGTTTCATAAAAACATTTTTATATAACAACTCAATTGAAGGAACGAGATGTCTTACCTCTAAGTATAGATGTCCTATACTTAAAGACATGAAAAAAAAAAGAATAGCAAACTTAGTACATTGTCAACCATCATAAAAAAGAACAGACAACACAAACATTGAGTGTATTTGACACATAATATAAAAAGTGATGAAAAATAGGTTATATTTTAAATGTACAATGATTAGAAAAATTTGAATAAATAAGTTATTTTGAGTTTTAATTACATCTCACATCATGCCAATAACTTTACATAGCTTGATGATACAGTTAAGGAAATTTCGATATTTAACTTTTTGAAGAGGAGTCATTGATTTATGAGAGATTTTTATTAACACCAAACTGTAAGAAGTTTAGTTTACAGTAAGAAGTTAGTGCTTTTATGATGATGGTAAGAGCTGGGTTAACTATACAATTTATTATCAACCAGCAAAGTTTTGAAAATCTAACAGGTTTTAGGAAGAAAATATTACTACAAAACATTAATGTCTTGAATGACTTTATTTTATATTGATTAGCTCATAACACATTTGGTAAACAAAACTATCACCAAAAATGTACTTTTCTTTCTCCATGTCCACACTCTGTCTGACTAGTGAGCGACCGAACAGGCCATATGTCAAAGAGAAGTGTTGGCTACATTTCTAGATAAGGGTCATGTAGAGAGAGAGTTGTGGCCCCAGGTAATTCTATGGGTGTAGTTAAGTTTTAAAGTGGGACTACTAGAAAAGACCGTGGAAGAAATTGTTTTACAAAGGAGAATTCTACCAAACCCAGCGTGGCTTATTTTAATGCAACATTAATACTAAGACAATTAAAAAATGAAAAGAAAATGGGTGACTGCTAAATTATACAGTGCGGAACATTTCAACAGGTGTAAAATGGGGATTCTCCTGGCCAAGCTTGGATTTGTATGCACTCAGCAATCAGATAGAAAGTGATGTATTTACATCAGGGTATAAAGCCAGACAAGAAATGTTTGTATTGTCTAAAGTGTAAACTTTTGTTATACGTGAGTAAATGAAGGAGTAAATAAATATTTCATTGGAAATATTCCTAACCATGACAAGTAAACAAAAGCACTATATATTAGGACATAATTTTCAAGGTTTTAGTCTGCAAGGTGGTATTTTTCTTTTTCTTTTTTTTTTAAAGATTTTATTTATTTATTTGACAGAGAGAGAGAGACAGCCAGCGAGAGAGGGAACACAAGCAGGGGGAGTGGGAGAGGAAGAAGCAGGCTCATAGAGGAAGAGCCTGATGTGGGGCTCGATCCCAGAACTCCAGGATCACGCCCTGAGCCGAAGGCAGACGCTTAACCACTGTGCCACCCAGGCGCCCCTGCAAGGTGGTATTTTTCTTAAATGAGCATTTAAGTTATTCTATTTTTTTGATTCTTTAAAAGACAATTATGCATAATTTCATAATAAAAATTCAAGAAATAGTCAGTGGCCTAAAAACTTGTGTTATTAAAACAATGTCTCAACGTTTATCTTGCACTAATGGGAAAAAGTTGAATTTCTGTAAAATATGTTTATAAATGGTTAAATATATTGAAATATATTGAAATCACAGTATTTCATTTGATTTATTTCAGTAAATTCAATAATCTATCTTCTTTTATTGTATATGATTTAATTTATCTTAATAGGCACTTTATTTTTCCCTCTCACTTATACACTCAAATGTGTGTCACTTTTGATTACTAGCTATCAGGGAAATTTATGTGAGGAATTTATGTAAGGAAAATTGTCCTAGCTACAAGATCAATGCTTAGAGTAGACTCATCTTCAACCTTTTCCAACTGAAGAGTGATAGCATGTGTGTTCTTTGCAATTGTTGCGTGCACATACTGATTGTAATTAGTGCACTGAATTTTTATGTATTATCCACTGCCCATCATATTTAATGATTATCAAATGCTTAAAGTAAAAAATTAAATTCTAAGTGTAATGTTTGTCCTGTTACATTCTCTGAAAAATTAGCTCTCTGGCACCATTTGATTTTAAAACAACAGTTCAATTAATTTTTATTTAATACATCTCAAAATATTTAGAAGAATAATCTACACTAAGTACTTCCGCTGTTGTTTGGAATTAAATACATTTTATTTTAAAAGGAAAACACTTGCAGACAACCTGTAAAACACAGAATTACAAGATCAAAATCAGTATAAATTTACTATGCATAAAAACACTAATAATATTCTGTGTAGATCATGTTTATAGATAAAAAGTATCATAATTTCTTGTACTATGTTTCTAACTCAAAATACATGTAAAATAACTTAATAAACTTCATGTAAAGAGAATTAATCTGCCACATCACTTTTAAAGTCTCATTATTCTGAAATACATCATTTGTTGAACAAATTCCTCCAAATTTATTCAAGATACTTGTATTTCTTTGCTACAGTAATTAACATTAAGATGAGAAAATCTTTAAAATTAAGCTTTTGTCAACATTTTATTTATATTTTCACAATATGTTCTTAAAATTGTACATGGAAGAATGTGCAAACCACTGTCTTTGTTAATGTTGGAATTCCTGCTTCAATGGCTGTGTATGAGCACAGGCCTTCCCTGAACCGCCCCCAGCACTTCACATCTGGTAATGTAATAGGAAGAAGAAATAATGTCTCTATTGTTTATTTCACTTTTTTTGAAAAATTAAGTTTAAAATTGTTTCATATATTTTGGGGGGGAATGGCTTATTCATATAATTTATATGTTTTATTACTGGTAAGCTCATTTTTCACTGATTTGAAGAAATTCTTTGCCTCAAGGAAACACATATTTTATCTTTAATGTAGGTTGCAATCAAATATTCTTTTTTTTAAAGACTTTATTCTAGAGAGAGAGAGCGCGTGCAGGAGCAGGGGAAAGGGCAGATGGAGAGAATCTCAAGCAGGGCTTGATGCCTTAACCCGAGAGGAAACCAAGTCAGACGCTCAACTAAGCCAGCCAGGTGCCCCTGCAATCAAGTGTTCTATGAGCTGCCTTTAAATTTAGTTTACCACTTCTCAGATACAGAGAAATATCTTTTATTTATATATAGTTTAATCTTCTTCTTGCTATTTGCTTTCGGAGTCACGCTTAGAAAAATTAGAGCAATACTTACTTATTTGTCTCTCTGTTATTTTAATGATTTTACATTTAAAACTTAGGTCATTCTCCAATTTGAAATTTGTTCTGGTATATCTGCTGCATCTGTTTTACTAGATTTAGAGCCACTCCTGGAATTCTTGAGTCCACAAACTGCTAATTTCTGTAATATACTCGCATACAATTTTCCATAGGTCATTCCAATTTAGAAAGCTCTCTATACATTGTACAAGTAAATTCTTCAAAAATATTCAAGCCACTGACTGTTATATATAACCTGTTTCATATTTTTACATCACAGCTGATGTACTCAAGCTTTGCATGATACAGAATACAAAAAGAAAGCCACACAGAGGGAGAAAATATGACACTATATTACATGCCCTGTTTTGAAATCAATTTAGGGAATGTCTGCAAGCAGGCTGATACTCATTTCTATGAAGAGGGTGAACAGGACGGAGACTCTAGGAAAGAGTACTTAGGGGTGTGTAAGCATCTGTCTATGAAATCTCAGTGTTCATCTCTTGAAGTTATTCATAATGCTGATCTGCCAGAAAGCAAAAATGTTGAAATAGTAGCCTTTCAGACCATTACATAAAGATACATTTTCATGGCATGAAGCAACTGTCAAACCAAATATGATATATACTAATCTTTTAAAACCATTTAAATGACCTCATAAAAGATGATTTTAAATAATTTCAAGTATTTATGTTAAAGTCGATATGAGGCTAAATGTGTTATTCTGATTATTATAAATATGATATAAAATTAATTCATGTTTTCTGCTGATTTTCTGTGGAAACATTAAAAAACAATCCCTCAGGCTCATTTCATTTCTGGTTGTCTTTTCTCTGTAACTTAGTAACATCTGTCAGTGGAGATTCCCCAGGGAAGACAAGCCACTTCCCAATCCTGAGTCATTCACCTAGGCAACCGTGGGCTGCAGGTGGGCAATGTCCTCCAAAGTGGGATTCGATTGTGCTGTTACAGATGATTTCCATAAGCCCCCACTCTCTCAAAACAAAGTTTATCCTTCAAATTTGCACTAGCCTAACTCAAAGGATGCCCCGGCAGCCCTGCTGGCTCTTTTCTCCTAGAATCCACATCCTTCCAGCAGCAACCGGAAGCTCCCCTGTTTGTTTTAGTCATCCCCTGTGTGGGGCTATAGGAACCAGGAGATAGATACATACATTTTTTAAATGCTTTATCTTTTTAAGGTTTTAATTTATTTACTTGACAGAGAGAGAGAGAGAGCACAAGTAGGCAAGCAGCAGGCAGAACAAGAGAGAAGCAGGCTCCCTGCCGAGCAGAGAGCCCAATGTGGGCTTGACCCCAGGACCTTGGGATCATAACCTGAGACAAAGGCAGACGCTTAACCCACTGAGCCACCCAGGTGCCCCGGAACCAGGATATATTTGTGTGTGTGTGTGTGTGTGTGTGTGTGTGTATATACACATTTTTATGAGCATATATACACACATATAAAATACGCATTTATAATGATTCTCGTTCTGTGGGATTCTTATGTCTGGATGAAGGATCCTCCAGCTACCAGTCAACTATATGATGACCAAGAGCTTGAGCCTAAGATGAACAATTAAACTTGTAGTTAATGAATTTCCCATCGACCTCATGAAGTTACTATAAAAGGGGGAAGAAAAATAATTCTATACTACTTTTCTTGCATTCAGCGGCACTTGCTTGATATTTATTTTTCTTAGTATAGAAGCCTCTTCACACTATTATCAATCCTTAAATTAGGACCCATGTCACATAGCGTGCCCTGGCTCTTTTTGTTCTCTCAAACTTAATTTATTACCCAATCTTACAATTACTTTCCTAATCACTTTCACTTCCTTGGTGTGCTTCCCTTCCCTCCTCCTTCTCTCATCTTTTTTTCAAAAATGGGAGGCCATGTGCAGTAATTACGGATGGTCCTCGATTTTCCAGAGTATTGAAAGAGAGGCCTATGCGTCCAGGAATATAAAAATATGCAAGTTAGTTGATACTTGGCTTTCTATTTAGTTGCCCTCTTTTACCTGTAGGGATTGAATCTTGACCCATACTTGTGAAGTGTAGTTTGGAGAAGCCTCTGGCTGTCAGGCACGCCCTTCCACAGCCACAGCCAGTGAGGTGGGGATCACAATGCAAACTGAGGAGTCAGGCTACTGGTTAAAAACCTATGTTGGTTTCTCAGGTGCAGCGACAGGCACTTAAGAAGAGGAGAAGCTGCCCTCCGCACAGCAGACTAGAGCAGGACGCCTTGCGGTGGCTGAGGGCACAGCAGCCGAGGACTCAGGCCCCCTGGCAGTCAGGCTTGGGGCGGCTTTGCCTTCCCAGGCCCTGGGCCTTCATCTCTAGGATTCTTTATCTAAGGCCTTGGGTAGAGGTCCTCTTCAGGAACCTCTGGTGAGGCCTCGTTATGAAGAAAAGAGGGGGGAAATCTTTTTAAGATTGTATTTATTTATCTGACAGAGAAAGTGTGAGAGCTCAAGCAGGGGGAGCAGCAGAGGGAGAAGGAGAAGCAGACTGCCTGCCAGGCAGGGAGCCTGATGTGGGGCTCGATCCCAGGATGCTGGGATCATGATCTGAGGTGAAGGCAGACACTTAATGAACTGAGCCACCCAGGTGCCCCAAGAGGTGGAAAACCTTGAAGCCATTCTCCTTCACCCCCTGCCTCAGCACCCAGTACCCTTCTACTCCTAGCTCTTCCCTTGCCCTCCTCACTTCCCCCATTCCAGCACCCACAAAGCTGCTGAAGGCTTTTGTTCAGGACTACCTCAACAGTGGGAGGACTCCCACATCCACACTGACCCACATGACCCTCAACCTATATGCCGTTCTGTGGAGAAAAACGGAACAGGGGGAGTCAGCACTTCCTCCGGTTTTCAATGGTTGTTTACACCATGGCAGAACTGTTTCATTTTTGACTCGTTGCATTAATTGGCTTCCCCAACACCTGGTAGCTCTGTTCTCTCTTTCCCACATCAGTTGAGCTCCCGACATAAACATCCATCACTTTGAGGATGAAATAGCAACACATTAAACACAGGGATCAACAGAAGCAATTGACCCTGATGCCAAACGTCTTTAGTTCGATAGTCCTCGGCACCATGTATCACTGATGCCCTTGGATTCCTAACATGCACTTGAGCCCTCTGTTACTATACCCATGGCCGGGGCAGCGTGAGTGTTCTCATACAACTGAACCCTCTCAGCATTCCATCTTCTTTCCCTTCTTATTAGTATTCTATTTCTTCTTTCCTTGGAAGAAAGAAATATAATCATTGCCAATTCCCTTGGCAATTGACCTTATGCCAAAAAACATTTAGTTCATATATAATCTGGTGATGTATGTCATGGAAGCTGAGGGAAGAGAGTCAGTGCTATGAAATAATATAAACGTATTTCTCTAGTCAATTGGGAGCATTCGAAGTGAAAGACATGTTTGTTTAACTGCAGACCATGTCCAGTAATGATAGTTTAGGTAAATGATTTAGGAAAGCTCTTGGTATACATACGAATATGACATTAATTTTTTTTATTTTGAGAGAGAGAGAGTATTCCTGCAAGCTGGGAGTTGGGGGTGGAGATGGCAGAGAGAAGGGGAGACAGAGAATCCTGAGGTCATGACCTGAGCCGAAATACAAAGTTGGAGATTTAACTGACTGAGCCACTCAGGTGCCCTGAATATGACATAAAATTTAAAGCATATATATTTTTAAATCTGGTCAAATACCGATTTCTGTCATACAGGAGTTCAATAAACTTTATCAAATTTTAATTATGGTATAATTATCTCTATAATGGTATAATTATTTCTATGCTATATCTAGAAAAATATTCACAAGATTATAAATTTTAGTTACATAGATTATTTTTCATAATCTCATATTACATGTAAAATTAATGAAATATTTAAATGTAGATTTATATTGTTTTGATCACTTAATCCAATAAAAATGATAAAATCATTAAAAAGTAGGTTTCTAGTTTTGAAATGATTTTGTTGTACAACAAATACATATATTTCTAAGTATATATATTTCTAAGTGCATATTAGAAATTTATATATTTTGTATTTGATCATGAAATCTATTTGGAGAAAATTACTCATTAAACTTTTTTACTGCGATTTATAAGTTATTACTTGCAATGATGGCAGCAAAATTAAATATGAAATTGCGCCAGAGACAAATGATAAATTCTAAATTCTGGTTGGTCCGCTCCTGTGATTTTGTTTGAAATCTTTTACTTAACTACTTTGTTAATGATTTGGAAAAGTAGTTTTTATTTTATTTTTTTTTTAAAGATTTTATTTATTTATTTGACAGAGAGAGAGACAGCTAGCGAGAGAGGAACACACAAGCAGGGGGAGTGGGAGAGGAAGAAGCAGGCTCATAGCGGAGGAGCCTGATGTGGGGCTCGATCCCATAACGCCGGGATCATGCCCTGAGCCGAAGGCAGACGCTTAACCACTGTGCCACCCAGGCGCCCCGGAAAAGTAGTTTTTAAATTAAATTCAGTTTATGGTAAAATAAAATACACCCGGAAAGCCAGAAGATATTACATTGTAAAATGAAAAGCAATCATTAGAGGAGATGAGTGGGAAAATATATTTGAAGAACAAAAGAGTATGAGTATGTATAATTTTGCTTCTAATTAGAAAAGATAGTGTATTGTTTATGTTTTGATGTTTTAACTGGTATTAGTTTTTAAGAAGCTGTATATAAAATATATACATATATATACAACAAAGATCAATAACATATAGATATAGATATTTGAGATCCTTGTTATTTTGTTCTTGTTCTTATATCAAGTCATAGAAAAAATTTCTTTGCCCTGCTTTCTTTTTTTGTTGTTGTTTTATGTGAATTAGAGATAGAATATTGTTTTTTAGGAGAACCTGACTTTCTTCTGTTCGTTTCATTGTTTCAATGTTGGAAGAAAAGAAGAAGGGTGGTACAGCCACTCTGGAAAACAGGGTGGAGGTCCCTTAAAAAGTTAAAAATTGAGCTACCCTATGATCCAGCCATTGCACTACTGGGTGTTTACCCCAAAGATACAGACGTAGTGAAGAGAAGGGCCATATGCACCCCAATGTTCATAGCAGCAATGTCCACAATAGCTAAATCGTGGAAGGAGCCGAGATGCCCTTCAACAGATGACTGGATTAAGAAGTTGTGGTCCATATATACAATGGAATATTACTCAGCTATCAGAAAGAACGAGTTCTCAACATTTGCTACAACATGGACAGCACTGGAGGAGATAATGCTAAGTGAAATAAGTCAAGCAGAGAAAGACAACTATCATATGATTTCTCTCATCTATGGAACATAAGAACTAGAATGATCAGTAGGGGAAGAAAGGGATAAAGAAAGGGGGGTAATCAGAAGGGGGAATGAAACATGAGAGACTATGGACTATGAGAAACAAACTGAGGGCTACGGGGGGGGGGGGGGTTGGGGGAATGGGATAGGCCGGTGATGGG
This sequence comes from Ursus arctos, assembly GCF_023065955.2. Classification (NCBI taxonomy): domain Eukaryota; kingdom Metazoa; phylum Chordata; class Mammalia; order Carnivora; family Ursidae; genus Ursus; species Ursus arctos. The sequence goes on from NW_026622764.1 coordinate 21,000,137, forward strand.
TAGTAAGGAGGGCACATATTGCATGGTGCACTGGGTGTTATACACAACTAATGAATCATCGAGCCTTACATCGAAAAACGGGGGGGGGGGGGTTGGGGGAATGGGATAGGCCGGTGATGGGTAGTAAGGAGGGCACATATTGCATGGTGCACTGGGTGTTATACACAACTAATGAATCATCGAGCCTTACATCGAAAACCGGGGATGGAAACTGTATGGTGACTAACATAATATAATAAAAAATCATTATAAAAAAAAAAAAGAAAAGAAGGGTTTTAAATTATTAAGACTGGAGCCATTTTCAGAAAGTTACTAAGGTTGTTACAGGAAGAATAGACTCCATAGAGAGAAAGAGAAAACGAAAATGGGTGGTAGAAGAGAAAGTTGGGGAGAGCAGCTGAGTGCAGAGCAGTACACGGTACAGCCTGATGCAAGCCCAGTAGGTTATTCTAGGGGAATTTGACGGCGTCCTAGAAGGTAATGAAGAAGACAAAGTCATCTGTTCACCTAATCAGACAAGTGACAGGTGTGGGAAGAGACAGACAAGTCATGACAGAATATATAAATACTTCATGTAAATTCTGGTAGCTTAAAAAACTGGCTAAGAGGAAAGAAACACGATGTAGAAAACGATATTAAAAATAAAGAAAATTTCTTGAAGTTTTAAAGAAAGAAAACCACAAATATTACCTAACTGCAGGTAGTAAATTATGAAACTTGTTTCCTTTCAGAGGCTGGTTCAAATTAAACATTCAAGATAAAATGTAAAGTTTTGGAAACCTTCAATATGATGATTCTCTAACAGATTCAGAAAAACTTCAATGTTTTCTTTGACAATTCATTGCCTTTTTAGAGGCACAAATACCTCCTAGCAAGATTGGGAATTATTTGGAAATACAAGACCAAGATGTATTCACGCTCTTGTTTTTATGACTGTCTTATGTGATGCAGAAATGTACCAAGCAATGTACAGATTACTGAAATCCCTATGGAGTAAAAAGCAATTAAGCTGAACATTTAATTTCAAATCATGAATATTTAAATCACTAAAAATATCTGACTTTTTTTTTTTACATTTTCAGCCAACCTTATAGTCTTGAATAAAATATACTTATTTGAACAAGTTCAGATTTTAAGAGCTTTGAAATGTATGAAACTTTCCTTCATAAAGTTATATGATAAAGAAAATATTCAAATTTTCAAAATTTGTCTTCTGGCATTTAAAAAATATTATCATGGAGTCTAGTGGTAGAATACAGAAGACGATGACACATGGTTGGTGATGCTCTGTGTGTACCCCACGCACTTTGTCCTTGGTTTAACAAGTAATCAGATACTTTTCTGAGTATCTTAAAATGTGTGCATTTTATGATTAATTCAAGTAGAATCAGATTAGGTTATCTTGGAAACAACTCTTTATCTCTTCCTTTATAGTGAATGTGTGTACTAATAAAAGTCCCTATAGACTAGAGTATAATGTTAATATAATTAAAGTTTTGGTTTCATCTCCATTGTAGCTAAATTTCCATTGTTCAATAGCCATAGACAGAATTACAACTTCAGTGTCACATGGGGCAGATTACTTCTACCTTATGCCCTTGATCATGAAGAGAACACTGATGACACAGGAAAGAGCAGCATAAATTTACACAGTCTTGGGAGAAAATATTTTTTGGCATAATCTTCATTGGCAGTTCATCAATTCTATTGCTTTCATCTATATAAAATGGAATTTTATGTTTCAGAAAAGTAGCAATTTAAAGTAAACAATCATGTAGGCAGGATGATAAAAACATAAAATAAAAATTGACATCAATATAATGAAGCACTTAAAAGTGGAACATTTGAGGCAGGCAGATGTGGGTTTCAGCATTGGCTTTGTCAATTAATTTCTTTGTGAACTTGAGAGAATGATTTACTGTCTCCAAGTTGTTTAATGGTAAATGAGGATAATAATAGCTCTTTTTGTTATTGGGTTGTATTCTTATTTAATAGTCATAACTGCATAGTGAATGTAAATGCTTAGAATGGTGTTTGGCACTTGGCAAACACTCAATAATTATTAACAAAATTAGTACTTACGTTCAAAAGTGATTTAAATGTTTTCAAATTTATTTGTATGCACTTTCAAAAAAGCACAGTACCATTTAATAAAGACAAGAAATATAGATATCAATACGATAATTATTATTATAAGTTGTGCTGATACATTAGTAGACACTAAGATCCTCACCAGATAGAGATTTTAAGATTGGAGCCTATGTTTAGTTGTTAATTTCTAAACCATGCAGAGTAATTAAAATATATTTTATCATAAAATGTTATAAATATACTTTAAAAATTAAAGAAGGTATTAGTGCTGTGATTTTATGGCGCACTATAACTTAGAATGATGTTCAATTTCTAAGTTGCTGTCTTCATACCCCTGAATAATACTAACCAATTTCTGACAACTGTTCGAAGGTGTTGAATGGATGACAACCTTATTAACAAAACTTTTACCTAATACAAATCACCCTTCTTGATTTTGGAGATCTTATTTTTAATATGATCCCACAGAGAAATTGAAAATGATTGAGTGGCTTGTCAAGAAGCTCCTCCGGTACCACCTTTTCTAATTTTCTTCCTTCCTTTTTAACCCTTTCAGTTTGAGTTAATGCCTAATTTTTAAAGAGAACTGATGAGGTATTTTGTCATGTAATCTTTTCAAGAAGCAGCTCTCAGTATATAATGATTTGATTTTGACATGTAAAGGACATATATATCTCAAAATCACTTACCAAGCAATGTAGAAATGTAAGGACAAACCACAGTAAATTAAATAAGGAATTAATGGGGTATAGATTGTAAATGGAAATACATATATTTTTCCTAATAAGCATAGGCCTTTTTTTTTCTAACTTATTTTGTGTATGTATGTGCGATAATAACGCACTATTTGCAGATTTGATTATTTTGATTCTGTTTAGTTTTGGGCATTTAACTGGTCTTTATTCTTCTTTAAAAATTTTTAAATTTCTTCTCACTTATAAATGAGTTTTATATATCTGAGACACTGTTTTCCCTATATCTTCCAATGTTTTTCAAATCAGTTTAATTAATAACTCAATTATAGTAAAGAGTTACATTGTTCCTGACACTTTAGGTATTGCCTGGTAGAATTTTACTCTGCTTTTTTTTTTTTTTCCCCTTCATTTTGGCTTATTGACTTGGTGTTTCATCATAGAATATTTGTCTTCAAATGTGAAAATTCCATTGTATACCTCTTACAGACGTTTTAGTAGTCTTTTAAGTAGTATCATCACCAACTCCAAAAAGCAGACTACTCTATATCTTCCAACAGCCTCTATTTCCTTCCTTATTGTAAGATTTTTATTTCAAAAACAAAACAAATTAAAAGAAAATTTGTTTTCTCACTTATGGAGTGACTCTTTACTAGTGACCATGATATAGTAGAATCATTATGAGGTTTACAGCCAAATAGCTTTAGTTTGCGCATGACCTTTTTTTTTCCAGTTGTTTAACTTCTCGAACACTAAATTCTCTTTTGTAAAACAAAGATAGCAGATAAATGTCCAGGCGTTTTTGTAAGAATAAAATGAAATAATTTTGCAAAACATTTAGCTTGTTTTGTGGTGTATGAGAACTGTTCAACACCTGTTACATCATTTACCTATATGATATGAACAGCTCTATAATAAATTTGCTTAATTTTTTAAGAAAAATGCATTCTTAAAATTGTGACACAGTCTACCACTCTGTCATCATCTACAAGTCAAACTAAATTAAAATATCTTGGCATGTAAGGTCTGTTACTTTTGCATAACATCATTCAATGTTTTGTGTGATACATGGATAATATTCTATAAACACATAATATAAAAATAAACAACTTTGAATTGTTTCCATTTTTAAATTTCAGAATATCATATGGGAAACATCAAAATGGAATTTATGTTAAATAACCAAGTATGGAAATTGGTAGGTGAGCACAGATATATGGATGTGACTTCAATTAAAGTTAGCCTAGACCATCCAGGACCATGTAGAGGTCAGCAGCTCAAAACAGATTCTATTCTTTCACTGTACTTGAGTGTGACATCCATTTCTGCAAGAGTATTTTAAAATTTGAAGATTTTAAACAATATAGTACAAGAAAAAACTAAAAAAAAAAGACTTTTAAGGAAATTCTAAAAACAGAAATTAAAATAATTCAATAGATGGAAAAGTGATTAGACAGTGAAATGATTATATGCTTTTTTGGCCTGGAAAAAAAGGGGCTAGAAGAATATTATTGATGTTTCCAAAATTAAAAAAAAAATAAAAAACAAGAAAGAGAGAGAGAAAGATAGAGAGACAGAGAGACAGAAAGAAAGATAGATTACAATCATAAAAAATACAAAGTTATGAAAGCCGAAAACTTCTAAGATTTGCTATTTGTTCAAGTCGCATGTAGCTCAGAAGACAACTATTCCACAAAGTTCCTTTTTCCTTCTTCTCTCTCCTTTTTCCTTTATAGCTAGTAGATTAGGTTCCCATGTTATTAACAACAACAACAACAACAAAGTTTTTTCCTTATGTCTAGCCTACTATTATTATGCAAGCTTCTAGGGTCTGAAATTGCTATTGATTTCTTTTTCCTAGTTCCTAATATACTATCTGACACATTGCATGAACCAAATAATGTTCATGAAAAAAACAGATACAGTCATAAATGCACAAGCAATCCTTCAGGCAACAAGAATTAAAAGGCATCCAAATTGGCAAGGAAGAAGTCAAACTTTCCTATTTGTAGATGACATGATACTCTAGGTAGCAAACCTGAAAGACTCCACCAAAAATTGCTAGAACTGACACATGAATTCAGTAAAGTCACAGGATACAGAATCAAGCCACAGAAATCTGCTGCATTTCTAAGCACAAATAATGAAGGAGCAGAAAGAGAAATCAAGGAATCTATCCCATTTACAATTGCACCAAAAACTGTAAGATACTTAGGAATAAACCTAACCAAAGAGATAAAAGATCTGTACTCTGAAAACATTTATGAAAGAAATTGAAGATGACAGAAAGAAATGGAAAGACATTCCATACTCATGGACCGGAAGAACGTACTTTTAAAATGTCTATACTACCCAAAGCAATCTACACATTTAATGCAATCCTTGTCAAAATATCACCAGCATTTTTCACAGAGGTAGAACAAAATCCTTAAATTTGTATGGAACCACAAAAGACCCCAAATGGCCAAAGCAAACATGGATAAAGGAAAAAAAAAAAAAAAAAAAAGCAAAGCTGGAAGCATCATAATTCCAGACTTCAAGTTATATTACAAAACTGTAGTGATCAAGACAGTGTGGTAGTGACACAAAAACAGACATATGAATCAGTGGAACAGAATAGAAGACCCAGAAATGGGAGTGCCTTGTGTGGCTCAGTCAGTTAAGTGTTCAACTCTTGATCTCAGCTCAGGTCTTGATCTCAGGGTTGTGAGTTCAAGACCCACATTGGGCTCCACAGTGGGCATGAAGCCTACTTAAAAAAAAGAAAAGAAAAAAGAAAAGTAAACCCAGAAACGGACTCACACTATTTGGCCAACTAGTCTTTGACAAAGCAGGAAAGAATATCCAATGGAAAAAAAGTCTGTTCAACAAATGGTGTTGGGAAAATTGGACAGCAGCATGCAATAGAATGAAACTGGACCACTGTCTTGCACCATACACAAAAATAAATTCAAAATGGATGAAAGACCTAAATGTGAGACAGGAAGCCATTAAAATCCTAGAGGCAAACACAGGCAATAACCTCTTTGATATCGGCCATAGCAACTTCTTATAGATGTGTCTCCTGAGGCAAGGGAAACAAAAGGACTTGACTTCATCAAGATGAAAAGCTTCTGCACAGTGAAGGAAACAATCAACAAAACTAACAGGCAACCTTCAAAATGGGAGAAGGGAGAAGATATTTACAAATGACGTATGCGATAAAGGGTTAGTATCCAAAATATGTAAAGAACTTAGGAAACTCAACACCCAAAAAACGAATAATCCAATGAAAAATGGACAGAAGACATGAATAGACACTTTTCAAAGAAGACATACAGTTGACTAACAGACACGTGAAAAGATGCTCAACATCACTTATCAGCAATGAAATATAAATTGAAACTACAATGAGATATTACCTCACATTTGTCAGAATGGCTAAAATTAACAACACAGGAAACAAGTGTTGGCGAGGATGCAGAAAAAGGGGAACCGTCTTACATTGTTGGTGGGAATGCAAACTGGTGCAGCCATTCTGGAAAACACTATGGAGGTTCTTCAAAAAGTTAAAAATAGAGCTACCCTATGGCCCAGCAATTGCACTACCAGGTATTTACCCAAAGGATACAAAAATACTGATTCGAAGGGGCATATGCACCCCAATAACAGCATTATCAACAATAGCTAAATTATAGAAAGAGCCTAAATGTCCATCAGCTGATGAATGGGTAAAGAAGTGGTGTATATACAATGGAATATTACTTGGCCATCAAAAAGAATGAAATCTTGCCATCTTCAATGATGTGGATGGAGCTAGAGAGTATGACGCTAAGCAAAATAAGTCAGTCAGGGAAAGAGAAATACCATATGATTTCATTCATATGTAGAATGTAAGGAACAAAACAGATGAACGTGGTGGGTGTGGGGTTGGGGAAAGAGAGGCAAACCATAAAACAGACTCTTAAATACAGAGAAAATAATGAGGGTTGCTGGAGAAGAGTGGGGTGGGGGGATGGGTTGAATGGGTGATGGGTATTCAGGAGGGCACTTGTGATGAGCACTGGGTGTTGTATTTAAGTGATGAATCGCTAAGTTCTACACCTGAAACTAGTGTTACACTGCATGCTAACTACCTGGAATTTAAATAAAAAGTTGAAGGGAAAAAAAGCTACTATATCAGAAGTACTCAGAAGTTGTTATAGGGATTGCACAGACACTAAACAGATACTGCTCTGGAATAGCCATTGGCTACGATGGACTAATTAGTCTGACAAATGGATTTCACTTTTTTCTTTTTTCTTTTCTTTTCTTTTCTTTTTTTTTTTTTTTTTTTGAGAGAGTGTGCACCTATGTGGAGTGGGGAGGGGCAGCGAGAAAGGGAGAGAGAGAGAGAATCTTAAGCAGACTTACGACCCTGGGATCATGACCTGAGTTGAAATCAAGAGTGGGATGCTTAACTGACTGAGCCAGGTGCCCTGATTACACTCTTCTAAATAGTTTGTTTTGGACCTGTCTTATAGATTACAGAGTATTAAAATATCTGAAATAAATTTGTTTTTCTTAAAAAAATGACACTGTAATTTTATAACAACAAAATAAATACTTGAGATTGAAGTTACTAAGATAATTTGAGGGACATGTGGATATACTCATATTACTGTGAGTATCGGTGCTAAGACGTTAGAAATATTGGTGCTATGGTTCTACACTTTCAGAAGACTGATGTTGGACTAACATGTTTTCTGGAGATATTCCAAGTCACTCACCAAATACAACAGAGGTAGTCAAATGAAGGACGCCATTTCTTGAAGTTTTCAAAGGATTTGGTAAACGAAGGAAGATTGGATACTTGACCTAATATACTATAAAATTATCTTATGTGATTTTATCATTCTAATCAAATTGGCGGAGAAAGCTATAGCATGATTTTTCTATTTTTCAGTACTTTAGTTCATTGTGGAAATAGATTATACGTAGTATAATAAACAATTAAAAATTCAATATAGTCCTTAATCCAACTATAAGAGAAAAAAGTATACTTTTGCCAGCTAAGAAAGATATAAGAGGATATGATATTCCTGCATATAACCATATAATCCCAAAGTCAAAACTAAAAGAACAAATCAAAACAGAGCTAGTGATATTGTATTAGAAAACATCTGAAACAAAGTAGTTGTTTCAAGTATTGGTATAAGCAAAGCAGCAGGAAATATCTGCCATTTCGATAAATCAGAAAAAAATCTGAATGGGGGTATAATGTTTAAATTAGCTTATCAGAGGCATACTCTATTCAGAGTTTCCAGAACTGGAAGATCTTATCTGGAATAAATGCAGCCTGAGATTAGTATTGGATTAAATCATCTGAAAACCAAGAATCTTCATCATAGTGTTTCTTTTCCTCTGTTATTTGAATCCTAATGAGTATGTTATAATAAAAATGAGTCCCAGCTCAAATGGGTGTGAGTGGCATAATGGCAGTGTGTCCTTTCTTCTAGGTACTTTCGAGGCTGAGTCAGGATTTATTTTTTCTCTCTGAGCATAAGTTCATTGTCTTACAGGTGATACATCCACGGCTGCTTCTGACCAACTGCTGCTCACAGCAATTTCTTTTTCCTAATAGGGACGTAGCTATGCCTATCCTTGAACATTTTTTTTTTCTGCTTGGCATTTAGCCCAGAAAGAAACACTTTATTTTCCTAGATGCTCTTGACCTCCAAAGTCAGGTGACCCTCCTAAAAATTTCTCGAATCCTACATACATATCCATTCTCTTGCCTTTCTCCAGATTCCTCACTCAGCCTCTGAACTACTCTGAAACGCTCCCTGCACTCTTGAACGTTGTCCTGCCTAAGAGATTTCTGCTCTGCAATAATTCCTCCATTCCCCCTTTCCTAACATCTTTCACCTCAACTTATCTCAAATCTACCATGCTCCTCAAGTCTCCATTTAATCATAGCCGTGAATTGAGGATTCGGCCTAACATTGTGCTCAGGCATAGGGGATATAAAGGTGAATCAAGCAGAGTGCTGTCCTGGGAAAGGTCGTGTTCTAGCATGGAAACATGCCAGAAAGCCATTATTATTAGAAAGGATGGACAAAATCATTGTAAGAGATAGACATCAGATTTAATGGTGCACATGAAACGGACCCTATTTGAATATGATGTTTGGAGAGTGGTGAATTGTAAGGAAGGACTTCCTGCCTAAGGTCGGAACAAGAAGAGAAAGATGACATTCTAGGGAAAGGGGCACTATCACAAAAGGCAGGAGGCAATACATTAATGCTGTTGGAGAGTATGTGGAGAAGTGAGGCAAGAGCCTGAATGATGAAAATCTTACTTACCATCTTAAAGACCTTAGCTTTTTTTCCCATAGGAAAGGGGGATACGTCAGAGAGTTTTTAATCATGGGAATGACACCATCAGATTTACAATTTATACAAATTGCTCTGATAAAAGTGTGGAAGAATGACTGGAGGACAGTATTATAACAAAATGCAAGAAATAAAATAATAATTGATGACGTTGGACCCTTATCTTACATACCAAAAACAAAAACAAGCAAAAGACCTCAAAATGGCTTATAGAACAAAAGGTAAGAGCTCTAACAATAAAACTTGTAGAAGAAAACTTGTAGGGGAAAATCTTCATGGTATTGGATATGGCAAAGGTTTCTTGGATCTGATACCAAAAGCACAGACAACAAAAGAAAATATAAAGTGGAGTGGATCAAAATTAAACATTTTAGGGCATCATAGGACACCATCAACGAGGTACAAAGGCAACTCATGAAATGGGAGAAAATACTTGCAGAACATATATCTAGTAAGAGATTATTATCTAGAATATACAAAGAACTTCTGCAATTCAGCAATTCAAAAAACCCTATTAAAAATAGGTAAAGCACTTGAATAGACGTTTCTGTAAAGAAAATATAAATGTGACCAATATACCTGTAAAAATATGTTCAACATCAGGAACATTAGCCTGATCAAATTCACGATAGCCAAGAGGTAGAAACAAACCACGTATCTACCAATAGATGAATGGATAAGCAAAACATGTCATACACACACACACACACACACACACACACACACACACACACACACACATGCTGGACTATTATTTAGCCTTAAAAAGGAAGGAAATTCTGACACACACTACAGCATGGAGAAACTACGAAGAGCTTAGTCTCAGTGAAATAAACCAGTCACAAAAGGACAACTACTACATGAATCTACTTATATGAAGTACCTAGGGTAGTCAAATTCATAAAAGCAGAAAGTAGAATGGTGGTTGTAGGGGGCTATCAGGAATTACAACAGAGGGTTACTGTTTAATGGGTATAGAGTTTAAGTTGGGAAGATGAAAAATGTTCTGGAGATGCATGGTGGCGCGGTTGTACAACAACGTGACTTCTTAAGTCCCCTAAATGACTCAAAACCTTCAGAACAATAAAACTGGAGAGAAAAAGAAAGATTAGAAGCATGAATTTAGACATCTGGAGTACACCAACATTAAGGGGAAGAGGGACAAGTGAGATTCAATATGGAGATAGAGAAAGTGACCCAACAGATGTACAAGGAATCATAAGAGGTAGCTGGAAGCGCACCAGACACGTTCATGAAAAAAGGGAGCAATTAATCGTGTCAAATGCAGCAGGGAATTTCACTAGATGAAAACCACGTATAGTGGGTTTAAAAAAAAATACACTATTACTAGTCACATTAGCAGGGCATTGTCAAAAAACAGCTATAGAATCATAAATCCAATTGACCTGGGTTGAGGGAAAAATCAAATCAATGGACAAGAATAAAGAAGAAAATGGCAGATGATGGTTTAAAAATAAGGTTTAATTAAAAGGAGAAGAGAGAGACAATAGCCAGAGTAGTCATTAGATAAAATACAGCTTTAAAAATTCATATACATAGGATGTGAGCATATTTATAGACTGCAAGTAGAAATCCAGCAGAGAGAGTAAAAAGATACATAGAAGAGAAAGGAGCAGAGAGATGAAACATTAATCTTCCGGCCAAGGAACACGACACTCTTGACCTTGACCTGGAGGTGTCTAGTTAAACAAACATCTCTTCTGGATTTCCAAATCCTGGACAGTGTATGCACCGAGTCATGAATTTCTTCAGGCAAAAATAAAAACATTTCAGCTCATAATCATTTTCTTTCCCAGGAAACTATGACAACACGTACATTGTGCTTCAGATTTTAGGTAGATGTTCCAGAAATTCAGAATCTAAACGTTGTTAATCATTCCAGAGTTTGCGGTGTTTTCTGTCTCTGTTCGAGGCTCCAATACAAGCCCTGGAAAATTTATATTCCATTTTTAATTTTGCTTCCTCGCTCGTGCATGCCTCGGGGCACATCTACCCACGCACCAAGGAAGGAAATGTCGCATATGTGGCTCTGCTCCGTGAGGAGTTAAAACGGGGCCAGCTAGCCAGGGCATAGCAATTCTATCTGTATCGTCTACAAGAAATCATCAGGTCTTTGCAGGGATGGCTTCATTTTCAGGTGCTGAATCCTGGTTCTACTGTCATTTCGTTCGTAAGACACAAGTTGCACAAGAGATTAAACAACGCTTCAGGGGTAATAGAAATGTGAAGGAGCAGCACCCTGCAAGGGGAATCTCACCTCTAGCTCTCCAAACAGATCCTGCCGCTCTAGGTATCTTCCTGTTCGGGAAGGTAGCAGTTAAAGTTGGGACCTATCCAACTTAGACTATAAAATGTGTTCTTGGAAATCAGTTTTTGAAAATTTGATACAGGAAGTCCACATATTACTAGAAAAACATGGATTATGTACGTGAACTCTTCTGTGGAATGAAACCATTAAATCCGTGAGGTCCAACAGGAACACTGAAGGAATCGTGCTAACCCAAGGTTGTATGTTCACATTTTTGACAGCCTTCGAGAAGTTTAGAAATAATGTCTCCCATATGGAACATGGGAATCCTGCTCAGGCTAATGTAACTGGAGTACTGGTAGGTTCAGGTAATTAAGCTAATTACTAAGAGGAGGAAAATGAAATATACATTTTCTAGAAGGATGCACACACCGGAAAGCAACAGAGTGGTTTATCAAAGTGGCCCCTATGCTGAACATGTTCAGTGTATTTTCCACTCACTGGAAAATGCTGATCTTTTAATCTGCCTTTCTCCATTAAAAAGAAAGTACATGCAAAAATGAGCTATGTGTTTCTAACAGCAGTCAAGACTGTAAGCATCTCTGGTGGGTATTTTTACAAGCCGCAGTACTGATCTACAACTCACAATGATGGAATTTTTCAGTTAATAGTTAACTATTTAGAAACTACAAAAATAACACATAAAAATATTCACCGTTCTTTATTCTCTACTTTTGGTAGAATTATACAAACCCAGTAAGATTCAAAGGCAATTTTAAAAGCTGATCAGCAAATAAGAGTGTTCAGAAGAATACTACTAACATCAAAATTTGTAATTATAAAAACATATTTCAAAAACATCTCACCCTCTTGTGTCAAAAATTGCCATCCAATTCACTTATATTTTACTAGTCTCTTTCCTTCACCCGCTACATTTATTAATTAAAAAATATTTCCTGAGGCTCCTGGGTGGCTCAGTGTGTTAAGTGTCAGACCTCGGCTCAGGTCATGATCCCAGAGTCCTGGGATAGAGAGCCCCACACATTGAGGGTCCCTGCTCAGAGGGGAGTCTGCTTGTCCCTCTCCCACTCCTTCTGCCTCTCCCTCCTTTCTGCTTGTGCTCCCTCTGTTTCTCTCCCAAATAAATAAATAAAATTGTAAAAAAAAAAAAAATTCCTGATTATCTTGTCCTTTGTGCCAGATTCTTATCTGAGGGCTGAGGATATAAGAGAGACCAACAAATGCTTTCTGTTCATGCAGTTTAAGTTCTGGCAAATGCGTTCTATTGTCTAAACTTTCTAATACACTGTCTTTGTGAAATGCTTTCTCATTTCCTTTTCCACTGTCTCTTTTTTTCTCTCTCTCTCTTCTCTCTCTCTCTCTCTCTCTTTTTTTTTGTTTCACACTTGGGTTACTGAAACACCTACCCAATCAGTGTTCTTTTCTCCAGTGCTTCTCTTTTCTTAGCCAGTTTGCCCTCTTCTGCAAGACTTATTTTCCTAAATAAAAATCTGAATCATGTCAGAACCCTGCTCAAACTCTTTTAATTGCTCATTGTTGTCTGGAAATCCCCCAACATTGCTTCAAGGCTCTTCACTTTTTAAAAATAACTTGATTTTCCAGAATGTTCTGCAAATCACACCACTACACTAATATTAACACTAATACTAATAGTAATGTTGAAATACCTACTCTCAGGTCTGCCCCTGGGATTGTCCATGCTTTGACTGTTATTATACATCAGAATTTCCTACTCTTTCCTGTCAAAATCTTAACCTATTTCTGCAGTGTTTGAGGACACCACCTGTTCCAGGATGCAATGTAGTGTATCTTCCCCCTTTGTATTCTCACAAACTACCTCTTTCCTTTCCGTAAGAGATCTCACGGTTATCTTTTTACCTATCTACTTTTCTACATATTTTTAGGTTTTAGCATTCATGGAATTTAAAAAAAAAAAGAATTCAGAGGCAGAGGGTATCACCTCTTCATCCTGACTTCATCACTTGCTGGGTGACCTTGAAAAATGTAATTTCTCTCTCACTCATTCTACCACCACAAAGTGAGAACAGATTACTCATAAAATGAGGAGAGATCACGCATGCAGAAATCTAGAAGGCATTAGGGTCCACGTGGAGCGTACACTTTAAGAAATAAGGGTTGACAACACGAGGACGACAGAGACAACTCCAGGATTTTTCATGGCTGTATTCACAGTGCCTGGCTCGTATTAGGAACGTAATACATCTTTATAAAATATATTGATATATACCAAAGCTTATTTCCAGTGTACATCTTGACTGCTAAATATTGGGTATTAAAATAAAACCTGAAGATTTCAAGCACAAAACTATATAAACTTTGGAATCCAGATGCTTGTGAACAGATTTTTGTTTCATTAATTTTTTCTCCATTTCTTCCTCTGGTTGCCCTTTCCTAGGAAGGGAGGTATTATATTAATCCATAAAAAATACCTAAGCTAGATCTTATTGCATCATATATTGACTAAATCTATACAGTACACTTTGTTGCTGCTGTATTATAACCATTTTCCTTATTGCTGACTTTCTAAAAATTAGTCGCAATGAAAGCTTTAAGGCTTTATTACTATAGGTAAATTTCCTATTAAAAGAGTCTTATTTTTCGGGGACCAACAATCCTGCAATTTAGATGTGGAAATTAACTTTATGACACATTTTCTTTTATCTCATAAAAAGAAATTGTCCAAATCCAAAGGAAATAATACTTTGAGTATAGACGAAGGTTAATAAATAGAAAAATGCAGCCGACTGCAGTACCATATCATGTTACTCTACTGATTTTCACTGCCAACAAGTGCATTAATACGTAGTATTTTCAGGGGGAATTCAGAGAAGGAACATTTTTTTGGCAAGGGATAGTAAAGCGTTCTAATTATATTCGCAAGAATGTCGTAGTCTGCACTTGTTATAAACATACATGACTTTGAATGCAAGCTATCAAAAAACAGGTTGGTACGATTCCTGGTAATTCACGATTTTTTTTAAAAAGAAAGTGTTTAACTTAAAAGAGTTTAGTCAAAATTCTAATATTGAAAATTTTAAATAGGAAGCTCATCTCTCTAGAACATCAAACACATTTGGAGGACAATTTTAAGATTCTGACAATTGTGTTGATATATTTTCAACTGTTCACCTATGATTAAATAAAATTCCCAATATTATTTGAATTTTAACCATTATGATTTTTTAATATAGATTTGGGCCAAATCTATATAAATTAAGAGAACTGAAATTTGAAGTTTTTCTCAGGTTTGGAGGGAATTAACAATGTCTTAATATCTTAATATTCATTGAATTGAATAATATAATCATATATATTTGAACAATCAAGCACTTTCTGGTAAATTTTATTTTAAAAAAAAAATGTAGGGGTGCCTGAGTGGCTTAGTCAGTTAAGCGGCTGCCTTCAGTTCAGGTCACGATCCCAGGGTTCTGGGTTCGAGCCGCCCATGCAGCATGCATGGGTTTCTCTGCTCAGCGGGGAGTCTGCTTCTCCTTCTCTCTCTGTCTCTCCCCCAGCTTGTGCTCTTTCTCTCTCAAATAAATAAATAAAATCTTTATAAAAAATGTATCTGTTCTACTCATGCAGCTCAAGCCAGAGAGAGAGATCTGAAATTACAAATGAAACATTCCAAAGAGCCTACCATATCTTTAGTCTGAATAGTTTAGCTACAAAAACAAAAACAAAAAGCCACCTTAATAATTTCTATTAAGCCTGGTACGTTAATTGATGAAGTCTTATCTGGTTGCAAACTGTTCTTATAATTGGAATCAACTAATTATTTGAAGTCATTTAGTAGGTGAAGTAGAAGGAGAAGAAGGGGAAGAAAAAGAGAAGACAAACACTTCCACCCTTGTCTCTGTCAGAACACCTTCACCCTGTCTCTGTCTAGGTAATTATTTACTTCCCAGATATTAGTTACTTAGCATGAACTCTGGACCACATGCCTGTGATCATTGTCATGTCTGGTAATCACTTTTTGAGTACCCAAGGACACCACATGCCAAATAAACTTAATTATATACGGGTAAAAGAAAGAAAATTAAGATGTGCGCGAGAACTGTGATTCTTAAGATATATAATGGATTCAAATAAATAAAAGCTGTGTTTTCTATAAATCTGAGTGAAGATGAATTTTTACTAAATTTTTAGTAAACATGAATTCAAACAGAATGAGCAGAAAACTGGGAAATATCTACAGTATAGTTTCAGTGGTTATATACTGATTCACTAAATCCTTAAAATAAAAATTATCCATAATGATCAATACTTAAATCAATATTTGGTTACTACTTTAGAAGTAAATCTTTTGGTTGGATTCCCAACTCGAAGTGATTATAAGAAATTATAAATTTATATCCCGGTATATTGAAATTATCTATTTTTTTTGGTATGTGTGTCTGTTCAGTTAGCTAGTGTGTTGAAAGTAACAACTGGTTCTATTTTATTGTGATTTTATTTATTTTTTTTTTAAAGATTTTATTTTATTTATTCAACAGGATAGAGACAGCCAGCGAGAGAGGGAACACAAGCAGGGGGAGTGGGAGAGGAAGAAGCAGGCTCATAGCGGAGGAGCCTGATGTGGGGCTCGATCCCATAAGGCCGGGATCACGCCCTGAGCCGAAGGCAGACGCTTAACCGCTGTGCCACCCAGGCGCCCCTTATTGTGATTTTAATATGCATACTGTAGAGTGTATCCTCGATGTTCAATGAATATTAACCTAGTAAGACCAGACCTGTTCATTCATGTGCTTATTCAAAATAAAAGAATATATAATCTGCTCACTGTATTAAAAGGTCAATCAAAATTGGCCAATTTCTAAAAGGAGTACTGCCACTTGTCAAGACGTGACAAATGTCATGTTCCTGGTTACTTTACTCCCCATCCCCACCCCCACCCCAGGACCGCACTTCCCAACTGGTTGTGAGGACCTGTGTCCTCTGAACAATAAGAGTAATGGGTAAACATTGAACATAACATACCTTCTAGTTGCCTTATTTTGTTGCTTCTTCTGAAAGTGGTTAGAATGACAGTCATCGGACTTATCACATGTATGTTTTACTGCCTCATGTGGTTTGCTGATGTTTGGTGGCTGTCTTCTCATTTTCAGAAGGCATTACACTATCTGCAATTTTTCTTCTTTGCCCTGTGGTCTTCATACAGTGATTTTTTACAAATGCAACTATTCTTTCTTGTCAGCAAAATCTGTCTGCTTCTGTCATTTCATAGGCATAAATATTCTGCTTCAAATCGGCTGAAAAATGTTCATATAAAATTTCTCTCCCTCACTCACATTGTAGAAACAATATAACCTCATGGAATTATTAGCTAATTAGTTAGAAATCCATTCACAATCCAGCTCAGTTAGTAAGGTGGTGGCCTTATTCGTGACCTGATTAAGTCATTAGACAGTAAGGGTGTCCAAATGAAGTTACTGTCCCCTAACTAGAAATGTCCAAGGCCATGATAGTTTCTTAAGGACTGATGAGGTAGAAGCTTGTTTAAATGAATGCTTAATAATACAGCCTTCATTTTTAAATCAAATCAATATTTTAAAAAGCCATTCTCAGAGACGCAGTATTCTTTAGATTTATATGTATTAGTCTGAACAAAAAGAAATTCATGCAGATTGTTCTTAGTGTGCTTTTAAAAAGAGAAAGATACCTATTGCAAGTGTCCAAATCATTCTATTGGAATCTACGTATAGCTGCATAAAATGTTGCATCCATGCCTTTAGACAATGATAGAGTATCTTTAAGGTTGTGCATTCTTAAACGTATCATTGGCTTTACCTGGCCACCAATGATTACAAAAACAACAAAAAAGAACGAAACCCTCAGCATTTCAATACTAAGTGAAAAGCGTTAGCAATTTAAATTCTACATACATATATTCTTATTTTGTCACTTGTACATTGGATTAAATGCAAAGTTGTGGATTAAGAAATACACAAAAATGAACTTACAAATGGGATATTTTAAACATTATGGCCCCTAGTGTATTTTTGAAGTTGCTATTTTTTCTATCATAAATTAAACTATAAAACATGCCTTTATAATATTAACAAAGATAATCTAATCTATGATGCCCCTTAAGTATTTATTACACTGTGTGAATTTTACAATGAAGTATACATGACAATGTTCAAAAACATTAAAAGATCTAAGCTACCAGGAGCATATTTCCAGTCAGATCACGGGTTGTTACAATCTGCCTTCTCCAAAGGTAAAGGCACGGGCGGGGGAGGGGGGGTTCTACTTCTGAACAAAATAGTTATGCCCTTAGAGGCTTGTAGGAGGAATTCAAGGTGGCTAGGAGTGGGTGAAATTGGAGGAGTGTCCATGAAAATCCTGGAGGTGAGTATCCAGCTCAGTGACTAGGATTAGATCAGCAGCTCCAGGGAGCAGAGAATAAAATGAGACCCGTAAAGACAACTTATCCTAGGTCAACTAATATTTGCCCAATATCTTTCCTTTTCCTAATGCTTTCCCCTGCCACTATTCTCTGTACGTCTATTGAGAGTTTCTTTCCTCCGTAACTCACCAGAAACGATCCTGACATATGATGGATTGACTTACATTTTTTTGACCTTATGATAGCGCCAAAGTCGTAACGCATTTGGTGGAAACCATACTTAGAATTTTGAATTTTGCTCTATTTCTAGGCTAACTGTATGTGCTATTCTTTGGTGACTGATCATGAAGGTAAACAACCAATACACTGACAACCGTATCTGTACCCCCCCAGTCATTCTGTTTTTCACTTTCAGTATTCAATACATCACATGAGATATTCAACACTTTATTATAATATAAGCCTTGTGTTAGATGATTTTGCCCAACTGTAGGCTAGTGTAAGTGTTCGGAGCATGTTTAAAATAGGCTAGGCTAAGCAATGATCGCTAGCTTAGGTGTATTAAATGCATTTTCATCTTATGATATTTTCAGTTTATAAAAGCTTATTGAGACACAGCCCCATTGTAAGTCCAGGCAGATCTGTAATAGGGTCCAGCCACAGCTACACAGTGTCTCGCCTACCTAAAACAAACCCATAGAGCATCTATCTATCTATCCATCTATCTATCTTTCATCACTAGTCGTATTAGGGAACCAGAGAGCTAAAGTTCACCTTTCTTCTTCACTTGCCAGTCTCTTTTTGTGTAGACAGAGTGGTGAAAACAAACATATCCATTCACACGCACAAAGTTGCTAATGAATGAACTAAAACCAAACAAACAGAGGGACAAAAACCATCTCCATGTCCGAAGGCAATATCAAGGAAGGATCACAGAAACTAGGCCTGGAGCTTCGAGCTCACCGCAGTCAGGGCACTCTGGCACCAAGAAATGAAGAAAGGAGCAAGCACTGGAAAGCAGGCACACGCCCAGGCCTCGGGCTGCTGAAAACGGTGGTAGAAAGAGCTCTCTTTTCCAATACTTCCTTCCCTCCCTCCCTCCCCTTCCTTCCTTCTTCTTCTTCTCTCTCTCTCTCTCTGTCTCTCTGTTTCCTGTTAACTACATTTAGCTGCCAGTGGCTCCACCTTGCACCAGCCCAAGGCAGCCGTGAATGCTAGGAGGTGAAGGAAGAATCCTGGGCAGCATTCTCGAGAATGGAGTGAGGGGAGCAGGTGATTTCAAGTGCAGGGGTACAGAATGCTTGGGTCCGAGAAACACTTAACTGTGATGACATTTCTTGGGTGGCTATTCCAAAGTAAGATCTTTGAGTTACTCTGATTATTGAAATTGCCAGGGTGTATAATCTTAGGTAGTTCATAGTTTAGTGTAGTTTTAAAAATTAATCATCCAAATGAATAGTCATCAGTAACCCAAATTTCACTAATTTTAGGAGGTGAGGGGAATAAAATAACAGAAAAGCACCGGGGGGAAAAATACAGAAATGAATTATCTTTGCATAATATATAATGCAACTTTCACTGGTACATAACACCTTTTATATTATTTCCCTAAATATTGTTTCAGATTTCAAGAGAACTCAAAGAAATAGAATTAAATGAATAAAATTTCTCAATTTTCAGGGGCACCTGGGTGGCACAGCGGTTAAGCGTCTGCCTTGGCTCAAGGCGTGATCCCGGTATTATGGGATCACGCCCCACATCAGGCTCCTCCGCTATGAGCCTGCTTCTTCCTCTCCCACTCCCCCTGCTTGTGTTCCCTCTCTCGCTGGCTGTCTCTATCTGTCAAATAAATAAATAAAATCTTTAAAAAAAAATTTCTCAATTTTCAAAATTTTAGTTTTATACACACACACACACAATCAAGGCACAAATTTAAAAAAAGTTTTAAAATGTTAAAAAATGCATGTTTCCAAAATATTATTTTTTGCATTTTTAACTTACTAAGAACTTTCAGATCGTCATGTAAATCTTGTAATAAAAATGAACTCTGCATGAAGCAAAATATCAAGGAAAAGAAAAACTAAAATAGTACACAGGAAGTAGGACACCAAAATGCAAAACAGGAAAAAATAAAGGAGACCTATATTTTATACACTGAATCGTTATCCGCAATAGCATAGTTTGTATAGAGCAAAATGAATAATGATGACGATCTGGAATTACATAATAGGGAGTATTTTTGGATACCTCAATAATTAAAACATTAGAGTTATTTTTAGATAAGTAGTAGAGAAAATGTGAAATATGCAAATAAATACTCAAGAAAGTATGTCAAAAGTAATCCTCAGGTGACACACTAGAAATATATTGTATCAAACGAGGCAAGACAACGGAAAAGGGAGACTAATTCACAGTAATAAGTTAATATTTCCGTGGCTTTGCTCAAAGAGCAAAGGTATAGGTATAGAATGAGACTTAGTTTTACGTTATTTGTAAAAAGCATAGAAACGGAGAGACTAAAAAAACAAAAACAAAAACCTTCTAAGGCAGATGTGGCTATATTTACTCACTCAAAACCTTACTAAGTTTTTTCTGGACCAAAACTGTCATTTGAAATATTGGTGTATGTGACAATGAAAGTTGAAGATGACTGGCTATTGCTAACATCTTGTTTCCCATCCCCCAAATCAGATAACAAACACATATGCAGTTAATAAGGCATAGCCTACCCCCGCGACCTCCGCAAGCCCCACTCCTTCTTGAGGACATGACCGATGAAGATTATAGCTCGCAGGTCTCCTTGGCATCGTTTTCTGCTGGTGATTGATGGGATAAAAGGATTGCTAAAAGATTTTGTTGCCCCCTTCTTCAAATCTTCAGCATGCTCTTGTGTGTGCAGCTTATAATGAAAACAATCACAATGGCTTAGAAAACATAAAAGAAACAAAAACTGATGAAACCAGCAACCCTTCCTGCAAAACTTGCATTACACAAACACACACACAAAGATCATAACCTAAAAAAAATGCTGAAGGGAAACATTGTTTGCTTCTTTCATTGTCTTCTTTTTGTAAACACAAAAGGTAAGTTTATTGTACCAGTTGACCCAAATTGCTGACCTTGCAGATTCTTCTCTAGCAGTTACTCACTGGAGTGTTGTAGCCTAGGTTAAAGATACTAAAGATCTTGAGATATTAAAATCAAAAATATGAGGAGTTCTCATTTTATTATACTTGTCAGATTATTTTATAAGAAAGATATTTAATACCCCGACCTTGGGTTTTCTTTTGAGAAATCCCAATTGAAGACTAAAAGCACTTCTGTGATTTAGATCATACTTAAAAACTCTATGCACAAAATCTGTCTTATTCAGGAGAGAATCATAGATTTATATTACTATTAAAGAGTTATGTTTTTACTGAAGAAGCTATTTAAATTAGAATTAAAAGGGAAATTTTAAAGGAAAAAAACTACTTGTTCATTGGAACATTGCTCTCATGAAATTGCATTATATGTGTGGAGATAGAAATAACATATTTCATTGTACGAGTAAATAATAACTGAATAGTATAATACCCAAATATATTTCCACTATTTGTAATTTATTAAGTAAATATACATAATTGCCGTATCAGCCAATTAATGAAAAAACAACTATGCATATTTTCTTTGACAATTTCCAAGCTATTGGCTGTCAGAATAAATTTGGTTGCATATATGGGAATAACCGTTAAGAACTGTTGCTGATGCACTCTATTTTTCCATTACTATCCCGCATCATCAGTGTGACAAATACAGTTTAAAACAAAGGGCTTTTTTTGAAGGCACTGATATAGTAGAATTAATTAGATTTGTTGATTAAAATGTCTTTTCTTGGTTTAAGTCCTACCTATACCCTCCCCCAACTTATTTATTTATTTTTGACCTAAGTGAGAAATAGAAACCACAGAAGGCAGGTTAGTTATTGTTCCCTTAGGTGGCTACATTTTCTGTGTGACTGGCACGCTTGGCACCCAAGTAAGCTGTGCAGGTCTGTCTGCATAGTTTCTGTCTTTGGTGCTAAGTTTGGTTCCCAGTGCCACTACCCTCTATCACTGCTGTCACCAAACTTGGGGTCCTAGGTAGAGGCATTTGTAACAGCCTTGAATATCCTTTTGATCTCTGAGCTGCATTCATCATCATATCACTCTCACGAAGCACCGTATCAGAAACAAATTAACACTTCAGAAAAAATAAGTTGAAAGTGACATGATTGTAACTGGCTCTGTGAACTGCAGGTTAAAAGACAAGCCAAAATAGAGAACAAGACTGAAAGAGAGATGTATTTATCTACTTCCCGGTTTTCTTAGGTCAAATCCAACCAGACTGAGTGAATTCTTGAAGTTATGAACAACCAGAACAATGTAAATTTAAAAATTTTTCAAAACTCAAAGTCATCTAAATCAACCATTTAGAGTGATCACAGTGTGCAGTGTTTTCCCTGAATTCAATACTGTTAACACGTAAAAAGATCAGTAATCACTTTAAAATATTTTTGATTTCCCTACATAGACAGATGCCATATCCTTACATTATTTGATTAGGTTAGCACTCTATCTGGCTCATTGCATTACAAAAAAAATTATCAAACAATGCTATTTTATATACAGTGCATAAAAGGGAATATGGTAATCTTGACAAAAAGGTCAATTTCTAGAAAATTCATGAATTACATTCAATTAAAACAACATAAACCATAATATTGTATCATGAAATGAAGTCTAACAATAATGTACAAGCATGAACCTGGTCATGTGAATAATTCATTATATAGAAATTTTACATCAAAATTCTATATCCATTGGGGAAATAAAACAATTAAAAGGTAAAAATGTGAGACCCCCCAAACCCCAAACTCCAAATCCTAGTTAATACATGGTACTATTCCAGTTATAAAACAATGGTACTATCCAAATACGAAAAGATATATATAGAATACATACATATGAATATACATGGATATTCATAGCTCATGACTGAATAATATTTTGTTTAGACACTTTTATTCATTTTCTGGAGATTTTCTTCACAGCACCTGCAGATCCAGTGCAAAAACAGGTCCAGATGATAAGATCTACATAGGGTGTCAGGTATAGAATGATTCTAAAGGAAACCACAGCAGCAGTAATAACATGATTCATTAGAAGAAAATCACCTCAAATGGAATTTTGTCTAATACTTCTAATATTTCAAATACGAATCTAAGAGCAAAGTTATAACCGTTATGATGTAGTGGGATTAAGAGTTAGTTTAAAATTTTTTATCCAAAATTCTTGTGTGATTATAGGATTTATGTATTTATTTATTTACTACCTTATAGATAACTAAATTCAGAACTTCTTGAAACTAATTTAAGCTTAATTATTTTGAAATTGTCTTAGTCTGAATGTAACCTTCATTTTTATTTTCCTTTCTTTCATTGTTGTCCCATTTTATCTGCGTGGGAAATTTCTTGTTTTGTAGAAAAATTTTCAAATGAAGAGAGTATCTATAGAGGTAAATATAATAAATTGGGAGCAAAACGAAACCAAACATTGCTCTTTCCACTGCAATATTTACAAATTTGTCATAGCTGTGGTACAGAGTCCACATAAATCATTCCCTGATTTCTTTTTCTTTGTTACTTTGAAATAACATTTTTAAAAGAATTATCTTTGGCATGTATATCAATATTCGCATGATTTAAAATAAACGAATACGAAGAGTATGTGAAAATACATACTACTAATTGAACCACCATGCATAATACCTAGAAATCAGATATAGGTTAAAATTTACCACATATTGTATTTTTCTAATTATTTTAAAATAAAAATTACTTATTTTCTTTAGACTGTCTCCAATCTCTGGCAACGCAAGTAATGCCTTTAGTATTATTCATACTACATATAATAGACTAACTTTTCATGTAATTTTATTTTAAAAATACTTGCAAGTAGAAATTTCACCATAAAAATTGAATAAAATATTTACACATTGATTAACTTTAATACAAATATGCAATTTCTGCCAATATGTATGTGGTTGTATTTTTTAAGTTACTTTACAAAAATGTGCATAATATGAGATGATATAATATTTTTCCCAATATGATTATCTTAAATTTTCTCAGTTAGTTGTTTAGATGTTATACCATTTTTTTCCAATTCAATGAACAAAATGTAATTTAAACTATTAAGACAGTTCTTAAATCATGCATATGAATACTTACATTCCCATTTAAAAAGACAGATACACAGAAATCTGCATCATCAGTATTATTTAAATGTTTAAAAAAGAGATTCAAATTATTTTAAAATGATGTTTTTTTCTCTTTAAAAGTATTTACTATGTCCAAGCATATGATAAAACAACTTTGATATACAATATATATAATAGATTTAACATTTCTAATTTATAAAATTCATTCAAAACCAACTGATCTTAATTTCCGTTAAATGCTATTTGAAAGCACAAAGACATGGCTACGAACCTCTTTATTTGAATACATTTACCTATTATTTTATTTTAAATAACAAATAGTGATTTTATTTTTACATAATAAGTAGCAATTCAAATTAAGCAGTTTTTAGTGAACATTAGCAACAGGAAACTGATTTGGTATCTTGAAATGAGAGATAGTAGCAGGAAGAAAAGAACTTTCCCATATACAAATATTTAACTTTCATTTTGATAATGTTAAATATTTTGAAAAGGTTCTTTTGTTTTTTATTCCTCATTACTTCACGAGGCTAGTCCTCTTAAAATGAAATTCATTCACATTTATCATCAAATTTCTATGGAATATTTGGATAATATTGCTATGTCTTCTAAAATGGAGTTATTTACTGTAGTTGGTTATGAAAGTGTATATTTTACAAACAAACGCAAAATATCAACATATCTTAATGTGTTAATAGTATATATTTTTATATCGAATTTCTTCTTATTTGGAAAGACAATTATAAGAATTTGTAAAAAAAAAAAAAAGGGGGGGGAAGTATTTAAAATCCAAGAAGTCTTGTAGTTCTATTCCAATAGGCTTTAATGGACAAAAATAGTGACTGAAAAGAATTTTGAAATATATGAATTTTAAATATAATGTTGAGGAATTAAAACATGTGGCTACAAAGTCAAAGAGCTTCACATTCTTAAGTCATTAATTCTCCAAGACATTCGAAGTCACCACAAGAAGTAAATAGTTCATCATACAAGAGCTCATCAAAGTTGAAATGAAGTAAGTATGGATGGTGAGAAAGAATTTATACTTTGGCATCAAAACTGCTTAAGGACTTCTAAAATTGTGCTGTTTAGGGTTTGTAAGTGAAATTCTAAAGCCACTTCATTTAAGCCTCTTGATCTCTGTCTCCAAGTTTAGCAAAATATATAAAGCACATATTAATAATTGTGTATTTTATTGTAACCTCAACAACGAAGACAGCTAACATTTTAGCAATAAATAAAAATTCCTAAATTATGATTGATGTCTAAAAAAGCTCAGAGGGGCACCTGGGTGGTGCAGTCGTTAAGCCTCTGCGTTCGGCTCAGGGCGTGATCCCGGCGTTCTGGGATCGAGCCCCACATCAGGCTTCTCCACTAGGAGCCTGCTTCTTCCTCTCCCACTCCCCCTGCTTGGGTTCCCTCTCTCGCTGGCTGTCTCTCTCTGTCAAAATAAATAAATAAAATCTTAAAAAATTAAATAAATAAATAAATAAATAAATAAATAAATAAAAAAGCTCAGAAAAATATGTCAAAAATTCTCTATCCTATAGTTATGGTGCCTGATGACTAAATGCAATGATATTTTAAAATATTAAAATTTTCCAACTAAAATATACATGCAGTCAGCCCCAGAGAAAAATGTGTCCCTGTGTAGGCAACTGCCCTGAGGAATATATTATTCCTTCTGGATTACTTGTTCCCTGGAGGTAACATTCTCATTAAAAGGATGAACTGATTTTCTCACACCCAGGGGAAAGCACATAGTGCCCAGAAAAGCTTTCTAAATAGATAAACACTTCACCAGCTTAAAACACCAGGAGCATATTGGTGAAATCCCTGAAAATGTCACCAGTCCCTCCAATAAAGCAGGCTCTGAACAGGACTGGCCGTGCAAAACAGCAATCATTTCTTCTCTTCATTATTTAAAAAACGTAGCCAATTATACCAACAAAACAAAATTAGTAATTAAAATTTAAAATTGGGGTAAGTTTTATGTCTAAGTGCCCAAGATCTATTTTTCTGTAACTGTCAGATCTTTCCTAGACAGAGGAACTAAACGTGGAGTCATTTGGAAAATATTTCCAAAGCGTGTTATTATAAATACATTTAAATTCACTAGCATTCTCCAATGGTTTTCTAATAACCATTTGCATGCCAAGGTACTAAACAGTCACCTAATATTCTTATTGATATTTTAGTCATCTGTGAAGTTTATACCAAGGTAAATGGTGCTGTGATAAGCAATTTAGGTAGTTTATAGTGTTCGCTGAATTCACATGAGTCCTTAGACATCTATAAAGACTTATTCCTTAATTCATGAGGGCAGTGCCTACTTAGTGCCACCTATAGTTCTAAGATCTGGTGATAGATACCGTTGTTGTGACAAGTATCCATTTTTCCCACTGCATCTTTGTTTAGATGAATTTTGCAAGCAAAATAGAGAGACAAGTTGTGATCAAAATAATTCTGGACTAATTAATGAATCCTCTGTTGCACTGAATAGAAACATAGTATTTATAAAGAACAATATAAATGTTGCAAGATGATATTAATAAGACCTTTTTATTAGGTATGAATGTCAGCTTGCTACATTTCCAATATCTTTCAAGACATTATCTTAAAGTACTTGAGTTTCTGTTCTCTTCTTAATAGAGAAGGTAAGGATTTAATTATTATGTTTATAATGAATTTGTTTATAGTGAATTTGTCATTACCACCATTTTACATTCTAAACATTAGAGCTCTCTGTTTATAATAAGGTATAAAAACTCCTTGAAGCATTTGAGGAAGAACTCAGATTGCCACTGAGACTAGTAAATAGCACTTGTAATATATATTAAAATATTGAGAATGTAAACAATTTCATTATTGGATTAAAAACCAAATTTATATATACCACAATAGATAAAAGAAAATTAGTATTATCTATATTATTAGTCATTATGCAGAAGAGCAGTTGTTAAATTTAGAATATTAAATCGATCAATGCTATATCACATTTTTATTCTACCTTTTATAATTAACTGCAAAAAAAGCCAAAGATCCTTAAATATTACATATGGTTCATATTATTGGTACATCTTTCTATGATATTTATTATGGAATGTTATCTAACAAAAAATAAGTATGTCCAAGAATGTTTGAATTAAAAACAAAATAATGGAAGTTACCTCACACATAATTCCAAAATGTGTTAAATGCAAACAAAATAAGCCTAAGTAAGAAAAAATTATCACCTAATTTAGAAACAGAATTCAATTTTTTTGAGAAATAAATATTGATCATATCTTTTTGAAATGTACCAAAAGTTCAATGTTACCATTTAAAAGAGTAGAAACAGATCATGAAGTTAATAAAACTATACGAAATTCTTTCCCTTTCAAAGAAGTTGTACATTTAAATTTACTGTGAAGTATCTACAAATGACCACTTAATTTTATAAAAACAAACACCATAAACACAGTTAATGAGAAATTAAAAAATACATTTCAAACTAATATATTAGAAAGAGAAAAAAGATGATTTTATCTGAAAGGTATAATCATACCACTCATAGATACATAATATAAATAGCAGTGATAATTAATTATCATGTTATTAGTTTTAGAAAGAATCACAGTTGACATACACCCAGTAAAGAAAATGGAAATCTGAATTTTTTAAGCTCTTCATAAACCACGCACATTATATTAATTTTTACAAATTGAAAATAAGGTAGAGACACAAAGAAAGTTGCCAAAGGACAAACCATCTGTAATGGAAAAAGGAACATATTTTGGAATTTTAGAATCATCTTTCTGCCTTGTTACCACTGGCTACTATTTGGTATAAAATAAATTATGTGCATCTATTATTTTGCTATTTCAGGCACAGCTTATTAAACTTTCAATAAAGGAAAAAGTTAAGATTACATGATTATTAAACCAAATCAACAGTAAAAATCCAAAGGACAGTATATTAATATATCAAAGCTAATTCACGTTGTGTTAGAAAAACAACAGAGAAGATGAAATCTGAAATTTCTTTACAAAGTATGTCAGTGTTTAGTCTTAAAAAAAAGTCTTAAAGAAAAACAGATTTAGAAAGTTTGGGAATCTCATTATATTATCTCTTACATCTTCTAACTATACATCAATTTGCTTCCTGTAGATACACATGAAATTACAAACAAGTTATCACGAGCAATACTGAAGAATATCTTTCCTCTAACCATTATTTTCTTCTCTCATAGTGGAAGAGTGGTCTTGGCAATTCTGTCTTCATCTTTTAAAAAGTTTTGCTCCTAAATCTATTGGATAGGATTTTCCAAGTTGTATCTTCCATCCTTGAAGTGATTCTCATAATATTTGATGTTTGACGTATTTTCATCGAATTGACCTTTTGCACTGTTTTCAAGTACATCAGCAGTTAGACATTTGGGGAAAAGCTTCTGTTGTGAGCTGTGATTATAACTTTCCCTCTGTAATAACATACTTCTTAAGTTACTACTGCAGCTCCCTTTACGATGTCCAGGGTCCTGTCAGAGTCAGGACAGTTTGCAAAATTGGCTCTGGAGACTTTACATTTCTAATAGAACATTCGTATATAGTAAACCGGTTTCCTCAGATTGTGAAATGATTCATTCTAGCTTTTTCCTATACTTAGTTTTTTAATAGTATAAACCTACATAGAATCCGCTACTTCATGTATATAAAGCATTCATAAACTGGGCTCCTAGACAGCATCGCCTGAAAACCCACGATCGCAATACATAAATTGTAATTTTGGAGGAACAAATTTTATTTAAACATTGTTAAAAGCTCAAATGGCCTCATGGTCCAGAAGATAATATGATATTATATGAAGCTGCTAGGTTAGGACAAAGGGAGGGTGCTTATCCAGCCTAAAGGCATTCAAATTCAAATTTATTTTTTAAATGGAAATAAAATTGTCCGATCAAATAAAAGACAGATTTTTCAGGTTTTAGCCTGTGGATTACCATTTGGCAAGCATTGCTTTAGTATTTATAAGCACACAAAAGTGTCATTTTGTAAACTATACGTGCTACCCAGTTATTCAATGTGTATAATTTTAAGTACGTCAACATTCAAAGAAAAATTTCGCCTCATATTTAGATGTTTTGCATCAAAGATGATTACTAATGGGTGACAAGTCCATAGCGACAATTTAATATCCACATCCTCCCACTCACATTGTCATACATACATAGGGCTTGATTGTTACATTAGGAAAAATGTGAGGTAGTCATATTTCTAATTTAACATTTTGAAGGGATGTCATTAATTTGAGGATACTTTTAAAATTCATGTAAGCAAATTGAAGAAATATAACTTTTTCCTTTCAAAAATTTTTGAGAGGTAAATGATTTGAGTTGCAGGAATTGAACATAATAATAGAGACCATTTTCAATATGTTTAAAATTGAACTTTTAAAGGAAAGGGTAGATCAAAGCCATAATGTGACAAGATGGCTCAAGTGTATATCCAATGCAAAAGATGTCTACTCTCAGATTAATGTTCTTAAATGAAGACAGAGTTCGTTGTTAACTTATCAGTCAAAAGATCACGTAAACCATACGGAATTAGCAGTTCTATGCAAAGACCCTTTCTAAATGGTTTTCTGTATGTACAATTTTGCTAGCTTTGCAGGAGATATGTTAAGATTAGCACCCAAATACTCAATATTTATCTTTTACTTATTTTCTTGTTAAAATTTCTAAGGAGAGGCTTAATTTTCATCTAAGACTTGGGGGTCTTTAATTATAAAAAGGTAATATGAAGATCAAGTGAATTTAGATGGCAGTATGGTGAATGAGTTCAGACATT
The DNA here is from genome assembly GCF_023065955.2 of Ursus arctos. Taxonomy (NCBI): domain Eukaryota; kingdom Metazoa; phylum Chordata; class Mammalia; order Carnivora; family Ursidae; genus Ursus; species Ursus arctos. The sequence goes on from NW_026622764.1 coordinate 21,030,001, forward strand.
CTCTGACATATGAGTAGTTAAATGTTCACATTTGTAAGTACCTTCGTAAATATACTATTCACTAGCATTAAAAAATTGAAGATAATTATAAAATTGAAGGATACTATTTGAGTGAAATGAAATTTAATTTACAATTTAACAGTGCTAGTTCGTAACTGTTTGTTTTAATGTTTGCTACCTAAACCTGAAACAAAAGAAAAACACAAAGGAAAAATACTATGGGTATTTGTATACTTGAAGGGAACTTTATCAAGAACAGAGTGCAGTAATATAAAGAAAAAAAAACACGTAGTATGACATTTATACTGAGAGTGGAGATTTAAAATTGATATTAAAACTCAGGGTTTAAATAAAATTGAAAGATATATGTTCCCGATTATGATTAGTATTTTCAGAAGTGAAACACCCTTTTGACTTTGGACTTAAATATAGTAAAAATATTCTGTTGTTGCAATGTTAAAAAGCATGACCTTTGTACAGATAATTTAAATAGATATATCATTACAAGTAAAATGTTTTATTGATCAACTATTCATTTTTACATATTAATTTTTATATTTAATATTTCAACTTTTAGTCTACATGAGCCAGACGAACCTCTCATGGATAAAACATGCTGGTCAAAAAATTTACTGGAGTATCTGACAAAGAATTCTGCTAACCCACTAACATGGGTTCATTGCCACCCTTCACGTTTTACTTAAATAGGCACGTATCTTATTACAAATTGAAAATATATAGCAAATTTGGTTTCAATATCCAATATCAAGTCTTGTTTTTAAGGAAGCATAAAATAAAATTCTTAAAACATGTGTTAGCTGGCACCACTAGAAACTATTATTGGTGGTAGAAATAAATTTGTAAGAAAATCTAAAATGGATATTCCAGAACACTGAAAAGTCACCGAATTTTCCTACTTGCATATACATGATTCTATATTTAACAATCAAAATTAAATTTGAATTGAATTTATATCATATGTTGAAAATATTTCTTAAAACCTAATGATCTGTAAATAAATTTGTCAAAGTAGACCATGATATTAACAAGCCTTCAATTCCATAAAGCCACAATTCCATTTCTTCATAGGTTAAATTTTAAAAAGAAAACAATTTATCCTTGACAACACTGTTTTATAATTTCCACTTCTAGAAACACTTGTAATTTTTAAATATGTATGTGTTCATTTTGTAGTAGAAATATACAATTCTTTCATGTTCTGAAGAAGGTATCTAATTAAGAAAAAAAACTCTTTGGAAGACTTCCATCCAACATATCACTATGAACATTACCCATCTTCTATAAAAGGAATTTCCTAATATCTAATAAAAATGTATCTGATATACTTAGCATTACGCAATACATCATTACATTTTAATTTTGACAGTAAATAGAAAGGGGGAAAGTAAAATTATTTCATATTTGTGTTACATCAATTTTTATGAAATATTTATGTTTTGATCTTCAGAAATTTTTTTATAAGAAGAAATCTAATTCACTCTTAAACTTAGGTAAGGTTAAATGTTGTTCTTTTAGAAAATGAGTATAAAAATTATTCATTTTATAATATTGGTACAATTACCATGACCTGTGTCTTGTAAGCCAAAAAGTCTGCTATAAACAGAGGAAGAAAAGAGTATTATACTATTGTCACACTCGAACATTATACTGCATAAAAGTATTTTCTTTCTCTCAGTCTAACATGTCTAAAGCATAGACCATGAAAGTAGAATTTGAAATAACTTAAAAAATTTGGAATATAAAGAACTCCAGATGAAAATGGAGTATGCAGTGCTCTCTTTGATGATAAGTATTTTCATATGCCATATACATGCTACATGAAATGATGGAAATATATATGGATAATTATAGAAAGGCACTAAGTTGAATTAAAATAAAATTAGTGATAAAATGAGCAGGTGTCAAATGCAGTATTAAATGACATAAGGTTCCTTTGGATCTAGATGTTAGATAATTATTTTTATGCACATGACTAATGTCCATCCACCTTCTTCAATTTTGTATTGGCAAAAATACATATATTTGTAGTAGCAAAAAGGTAGAGAACATCGAGGTGTTTGAGAAACATTATCCATGAGTTGAACAGTTAATTTGGTAAGTTTAATTACCTCTTAACAACGTTTTTTTCTTTCGAAAATCAATTAATTAAATGCTCCCGTCTTTAAGCTTTTAAATCGGTTCTTTTTTTGTTTTTACGCTCTTCTTTCTCAATATAAAATTTAGTCTTAAAATTGGTTAACTAAATATTTTGCCACCCCTGAACATATCTTAATTCAGAGCCACCTGAGAACTGCAACAAGAGCATATTCCTGAATGGATTGGAAGCATATTTGTGGTCTGTTTTACTTCCATTAATTTGGAGTTGTGTGACTGGAAACAATTCACTGAGCTCTTGAAATTAAGTAGCTAGTTTTTGGCATTTCAAACAGGGACTCAACTATTCTCCCTCTCTCTCCTGCCCTCCTGAAAAATAATGAAAAGAAAGGGGGAGAGGAGAAGGAGGGAGGAAAGAGGGAGATGTAAGGAAAAAGGAAGAGTCAGGAAAAAAAATAGAATAGGGAAAGAAACTATACATATTTAATTTGAATAATTTGCTAACAACATCATTTAGTAACAAGAATGGAATTAATGACATAGGGCAAGAAACTGGTATCTTAAATTGGGTACTTAAGTCCTGACCTTTTCCACATTCTGTGTGGATGTTTTTATTGCACACAGTTTGATTTTCTTATTGAGGTTGAAGGGACAGTGGTGAGGGACTGTATATCCAGGACATTTACCCAAATCTTACACTTCACATGTGTAAAGGTGATAATCTTGCCTAAAAGAAAGATGTGTCCCCAGTATATTTATGCTAAAGTTGATTAACACATAACTTTAATCAATAGTTTAGCTGTAAATAATTTTGAATACTAGCATACCAATTATCACATTTACATAGAATATATTTATTTTCGTTGAGATAATTTAAGTATTTATGCTATACGCATCTATAGACAAAGGTAAGATTTCATAATGCCTACCTGGAACTACATCTGTTTGAGATTATGCAACATAGCAAATGGGACAAGCACAAAGAGGAAGCTTAGTCTGCATCCAAACTTTAAATGATGCCTGAAACATCACATGCTGTTCTCCAAAATTCTACGGAGAGAGTTTGCAGGGTTCCTTAATCCAATCATATACCACTGATATACCCAATTTAATTGTTTCCTCAGTGAGCAACCTGGAAAGCCAAAAATCAAATATTCAAAACCACACAACTTATGTTCTATCGTATGTGTTAATTCATTTTTTAATTCTACACAGTTTCATAATTCTACATGTTAAAAATTTTCAAGTTTATTAAAGCAGGGATGAGTTTGCTTTTATCCTCTTACTACAACTGGGAAAAATATAATTTAAAAATTAGAAGTAACCTCTTTTCATAAATCATATAACTGCTATTTTTGAGATTACAAAAAAAGGTTGGACACCTTAGGAAGAGGAGAAGTACAAATGAGCTATCTAAAGAAAGTGTATGTGACAAAATTACGTGCAGCAGTGCTGGCTTGAAATAATAATATTATTTTGTAAATCTTTGAAAAATGCATCGACAAACTTTCTTTGGAAGCTACTTATATTGTTCAGAACTACAGCTTTAATTTCATGTAATTCTTATCTCTTACTTTTTATGCATCAATTAAGAAATAAAACTTAGTTACAGGGAAGATTCCACCTTGTATTAATATTTTATAATTTATACAATACTTTCATATCTACATATAACATTGAGGAAGTGATTTTGACATCGAAAACATAACTCCCATTGTGAAGAAAAATTAATAACAACCTCAATTGTGAAGTCAAATGCTATTATTTATTTTTCTTTTCTAATCCTGGATCTAATACGGAAGAGGTAGATGAAGAGTAAGAGATACTTTTTCTTTTTCTTTTCATGATAATATCATGGCATTATTAAGCTTGTCACTTTCCCCTTCAAGAGGAAATTTTGGAAGGGAAAATGTTGCACAGAATGGGGATAGTTCATTTCACTTGACCGGTGTAGGATTACTAATTTTTTTTTCAATTCCTCAGGGAAGCTGTTACCACCTGTTCAATCTGAATTCAAGCAGTTACTGTCAATTTACTCATGGGTGAATGCTGCCTCTTTGTGGCAGAATGCCATGGAAAGTGTTCTTTAAACATAAAGTTCATGAACAGCCCTTGATATTGTACACATTTCTGGTGAGATTATGGGAGGATCCACCAATAGCAATGAAGCACATGGCTCTTTAAGTTTCAGGTTAGTTCAAACATTTCCTACCCTTAAGTACTAACCTAAATTTCCTGGCAAGCCCAACTCATAGATGAACAGCTTATACTTACCAACTTTTGAACGTTTAGGATATAGATCAACTTGAGATAAAGTTTCCATCATAATTGTTGAACGTAGTTTTACATGAGTTAAAATTAGGAAAACTATGGGGAAATTAGGAAACTATAGGAATTATAGACTGAATAAATAATATTGACATAACAAAATACATAATCTTGGGAGAAAAATGAATAGGCAGCATATTACTTACCATGGTCCATGTATTAGATGACTACTTCAGTAAGGAAAGAAAGTATACAATTGAAATTTCATTAATAAACACATTAAATGCCACATTTAGAAAACCATTAATTCCCTGAATTTGCAAAGATGAATTTTACACACACACACATATATATACATATATTCAAATTTGATAATTAGGGGAATTTTTTTAATATTAAGAATACAAGTTAGCTACTATGTCCTAATTGTTAATAATGGAGATTCAGTCAATCACACATAGCTATTTCTTTTGCACCTTAAGTAATCATTACTTCAGTCCCTCATATTTGACATAGTTATCAAGTGTTTATTCAGAAACTATTTAAAAAATTACATGTGCTGGGATACATATGAGACTGTAACAACAGTAGCCCCATCTTACAGAGATCCTGTTTGTGGCTATCATCATTGCGTGCTGCCCAGAAGGTTAAAGACATTGCAGAGAGATTTGTACAGTCCATCGTTTGGTCTTCTGAGGTGCCAGTACATGTGGATCTGTACAAATACAACTGGGTTTGGTTAAACAATCAAAACTCGGCTACAATAGTAGTCAAATCAATACATCATTTTGGTTGACTAATAAAAATACTTTTAAATCTTCTCTAATAAAACCAGAAACTTGCACATGATTCTTACTCGAATGGTCCCATTAATTGCCCTAATTTTTTTCTCTTACACATTGGGATACAATCACTTTGTTTGTTTGTTTTTAAAGTATAGATCCAATTGGGTGGGTTGCATTGGTTTTACGATTTTCCCATTAAGTTCTCCATATTTTTAATGATTTAAAATGCCTTCCTGATGGTATCACTTCAGTTTTGGAAACGCAGCTCCTAATATAGTGCGACACCTCTGTGAAAATCATAGGCTAAATAGTGAAGGAAAGAGAAATGCTAAATGTGTATATAAAAATAGGTGCTACAATAAAATATTTGTATATTTCATCAATAAGTTATTTTGACTAATCAATTATGGATCATATAGCTCTGTAATTTTAATGATTTGTCCACATCTATGGTGATCCTTTTCCAGATCACAATACTTTTGTTTTTAATTCAAATGTCCAGAATGCATACAAACACATCCTTTAAAAAGAAAGGAAAAGTAATGAGAGAGGATTGAGGGAGGCAGAGAAAGAGAGAGGAAGGGAAGGGGAGGAAGAGAGAGGGAGAACAAACTTTCTATTAAAGTTGGGGTGTGCTAATCTCTCCACAAAAGCCATTTAGACCCACCCATGGCTTAAAGGGGGAGGGGGAGAGGAGCGAAAGGGAACAAAAGAGGAAGAGTAGAATCTATGCGCTGCCATCTTCCACCAATCCTAGCACTTCCAACCAGTACAAAAATAACTGCGACCTTGAACGCGTCACCTGCGCAGCAAACCGCCCTCCATAAACCCTTCTCCTCTCCTCCCCCACACGCAAGAAGAGAAAGTGATGTGCCCAGTTTACGCAAATGTTTTCCCCACGTGTAAAAATTAAAAGGAAATTGCACACCCTTTCAGTATCTTCCGCCGAAGCTGAGAATCTCGTGCCAAGGCACTTCACCCTAAACGTTGAAACAACACAATTAATCAAATGTGTTCACCGTGTGTGTCTGCTTGCTTGTTTGTTTTGAACGCAAAAGCTCCAAGGGAGTTTCTCTGCTTTTAGAACTGGCTAAACGTGGTCTGTTTTTCCAGTACTTCGAGGTAGTCCGGCTCAACGTTTAGTTTTGCTTTTAACTCCAGATACTCGTTCCGGTTGGGTTCTACAAAGACAGCACTGGGGGGGCTGTAGAGCACCGGTTCCCGCAGCCTGCTGTCCCCTGCCCCCGGGTGCAAATACTGATGGGGGCGTCTCAGGTCATAGTTGGGGGAGAAAGTGTAAGCAGCGGGGCTGCATGGGAATTTGGGATATTCCGGGAGGCTATTGCCGGCGGGGGTGGTGGAGCAGTGTTTGTCTGGTTCTAAAATGCCCCTGTAAAAGCGGTCGGCGTCCTGCACCGGCGACAGTAGGTCCTCCCGGGGCTCGATGGTGCTGACGCTGTAGGCGGGACTCCGCAAGTGGTGGCTTTCCCGCCTCTCCTCCTCCCCCGGCTGCAGCTGCAACTGCGGCGGGGGCTGCTGCTGAGGCTGCGGCTGCTGCGGCGGCGGCGGCGGCTGTTGCTGCAGGTGGTGGTTGCCGCTATAGGTGACCTTGAGCTCGTGCAGGTCTTTGTAATCCTCCACGGAGTTGCCCTCTCGGGAGCGGTAGATGGGGTTTTTGCACATGTGGCCCAGGGGATGGGGGATGTACTCATACACGTGGCCCGCGGGCGTCTTCACCTTGGGCAGCGCGGGCCCGCGGTGATGCACGTGCGCGTGCGGGTGGCCTCCCGCGCCGCCGCCGCCGCTGTACACGCTGTACTGCATGTTGAAGGAGCTCACGTCGGAATTGTTGGTGCTGGTGTGGTCGCTCTGATTCTTCTTCCTGCGCTTCATAACCAGCACGAAGAGCCCGGCGGCCACGAAGACGGACATGATAAAAACCAGCAGCAGGCTGAGAATCAACACGGACAAGGGCACCGACGACGCGCCTCCGCCTGCGCCCAAGCCCGCGGGGGCCCCGGTGCTGTTCAGCCGGACCGCGGGGGTCACCGCGCTGGTCCTCGCCAGGACTTGGATGGAGGAGGGCGTGGGCGTGGACACCACCACGTCCGAGTAGTCTGGGCACAGCAGCTCCGACTTAATGGAGCGCATATCCGTCTCCGCAAACTTCTTGGGAGCCTTGCAGATGACCTCGTCCACCAAGACACCCACTTTGAGCTGCTCGACCCACAGCTTCATGCCCACCACGTCGCAGGTGCAATCCCAAGGGTTGTCATGCAGGTCGATTTGGATGAGTGACTTCAGCTGGTCCAGAACTCCACTCACCGGCAGGGAGGTGAAATGGTTACTCCTTAGGTTCAGCCTGAGAAGGGTCAGGCCTGAGAAGACGCCTGAGGGCATGGTCTGCAGGAGGTTGTTATTCAGGAATAGCAGCTGGAGGTTTGGGACCGGATCGAAAGTCCCAGACTGAATCTCACGTATGAGGTTGTACTGGAGGAAGAGATACTGCAGGCTTTGCAGGCCATAGAACAGCTCCGGGCTCAGCCTCTCAATCCTGTTGCCATTTAGGTAGAGGCGCCTCAGGTTGGTGAGATCCCCGAAGGCGCGGTCCTGGATCATTGAGATGCGGTTGTTGCCCAGGTGTAGGAGGTCCAGCCCCGTGGCCTCCAGGAAGTCGCTCCTGCGCACAACTGCGATGTAATTCTCCGTCAGATACATTTTCTTGGGGTTGTAGGGCTTGGGCTGCAGCTCTGCGATGCTCTCGATTTTGCGCTCCTGGCAGTTGACGTTGAGGCCCAGATCCGAGATTTGTAGGTTGCAAGTGCACGCGGTGGGACACTCCAAAGGCACCGGAGATTTGGTCTGGTAGGCGATGCTGGGGCCATAGTTGCTGTAGCCCAAGTCCTTGGAGGGCTGCCGAGAGGTGGGGCGCACTCTGGGCTTGTTGGGTAGGCGGGTCCCCTTAGGGGGCTTTAAGGGGGGTTTGTAAACAGCAGAGGAAGAAGTGGCCACGGAATTCACCGAGGCGGGGGTAGTGTGTAAATACCCCGTGGTGCTCAAAGGTGTCTGTGGCCTCATCTCATAATCTGAAATAAGTTTCCTTGGGCAAAGTTCCTGCTTGGACACCTCGTCCAGATCTCGGCCGTGTAAGCGGAAGGGGGTCTCACAAACCACATCCCCTACCAGGGCCGAGTAGGAGATGCTGTCCAACCAATCCTTGAGAGAGATCAGCTCACAGGAGCAATTCCAGGGGTTTTCTTCCAGCTGTAACTCCACAACTTTATCCATGTGCTGCAACAGCCCCACATAGGGCAGAAGTTTCAGCCGGTTCCCCCTCAGGTCCAAGTGCGTTAAGGGCACAAAACGGAAAAGGTTGTTGGGTAAACTGGACAAGAGATTGTCATTGAGGATAAGCACCTGCAATAAATGCAGTTTCCCAAAAGCATTGGGTTCAATGACACTGATGTAATTGTAATCGACCTGTAGGTACTCCAGGCTCTCCAGGCCAAGGAAGGTATCATCACGCAGAAGTTCCAGTTTATTATTGTTCAGATGCAATCTCCTTAAACCCCTCAGCCCATGGAAAGCCCCAGTCTCAATGTCCTGGATCACGTTGCTACCCAGATGCAAAATTGAAGCCCCAGTGTAATTGACAAACTCATTGGGATAAAGGCGGTTCAAAAGGTTTCCAGACAACAAGAGGTGGTAGATTGGGAAACGGGGAGGGCTAATTTCAGAGAGGCTGATGATGCCCCGGTTTTCACAGCTCACAGTTAAAATGCCATCCTTTTCCTCACAAGGACATGCATTGTCACAGATTTCCCCATAATAATCGATGGTTTCTGCACACGAAAGGACGAGAGATGTTAGAGCAAACGCTAGAGTCTGCAGCATCCAGCTATGCATTTTTCTGTGAAGGTCCTGTTCCAAAGTTACTGGGGGGCAGCAAGTGTGCATTTTACCTCCTGCAAGGGAGAGAGGAAAAAAGGAAACAACAGAATATGACAAAAATTTAAGGGATCAGTAAGAAAGTCTCTCTCTCTTCCCTAATACTATTTCTCGGAAATCCAGAAGGAGGGGATATGAATGACATGCCCCCCTCCAGTGGAACATCGACATTCTTTAGACTTCATTAATATCTGATACTCATTTTGATTTAAAGGTTGATTTCATTTCCTAATGAGTACAACAGGAACATGCTGTCCTCTACAAGATGAGGGCAGGTTAAAGTCCCATTTTAGTGTTTTCCCTTGCTCCCCCCTTTTCAAAACCAATCCATAAATATACATAAAATGGCTGTCAGTTCAGTTTCATGGTTCTAATTTAAGAGAAAAGAAGCACCATTTTACAAGGTTCCCCACCTCACCTATACCAAACCCGTCTGCCTTTCTTTCAGAACCTACTCAGTTAACGGTTCACAGTGAAGGTCTCCCATTTTCACAGAAAAGCAAGGAGTCACAATACTTGGGCTATTTTAAACCATCGCTGGAAATGCCAGGGTGGGAACCTAAAGAATACTTTTCAGAGGCAAAAAAGATGTAAGATAATGCATCAAAAGGACCCAGAAGAAGCTCTTAAATCACCAATTGTCTTCAGGAGCTTTGAGTATGGAGAAAAGGAGAGCGTTCGCTTTGATGGTGGACTTCACAACCACGCTTTTAAGCATATCAGCGTCCTAATTGCATGCACGGTGCCACTTAGCAGCGCTTCTCTGAGTGCGCCCTGCGTCCACTTCTCCTCATTGATCATGTCAGCGACGCTACCAAACCGCATCTTTAAACCACAGAAATAGTTCTGCACGATGGATTACAAAGAACTCCGCGAAGGCATCCGCAATCCCGGAACACCTCCCGATACCTGGAGTTTAAAGAGGACGTTCCTACCGCTTACCCGGAATCAGCTAAAAGTAAACCAAGGACCAGCGCCAAAGCTTCCCTTACCTCCTGCTCCGCGTCTGCTTGCCACGGTATGCACAACTAACCCTACTGAATTAGCAAGATTTGGACTGAACTACCACCTCACCAGCATCCCCATCATCTTTGGAGTTGTTTATTACATTTAATTGTCAGTGTTTTACTCCCCCTTCCTCCTCTTCCCCCCTTAAGAGAAGGGGCACCCGGGCGGATTAACAGGCAAAATAGAAAGGATGAAGGGAGGGAGAACAGCAAGTGACATAGGTCTGTGCTTTAATATCTGAATTTCATCTCCTCAAGGAATCAATCCGACCCCCTCCCCCTTTTCTTTCTCGATTTTTTTGTCCTCTTAAAGGCTTCCTTCGACTTCCTACTTCGGGTCGACAGCGGTACTCAAAAAGGAAAGGACATAAATGGAAAGAGTGTGTGAGTGTGTGAGTGCGTGTTGTGTTGGTTGCGGCGGGGGGTGGGGGGTGGGGGGACAGGAATTTGATAGAGATGCTGGGCTTTGGGAACCCATGCCTTTTCTCTCTCTGTCAACCTTGCCTTTGCCTCACCACTACCTAAGTCTGATGTCGAATCGCAACCCAAACTAAAGCCAAGACGTTTCTGAGTCACGGGTTCAAGCCTGGAGACCTCGATCTTGCTCCCCTCGCTGAATCCAGCCCGCGTTATTAAGAGCCCCTGCATTCGCACGCACATGTGCAAGTGTGCCTGTGAATCATTCACGTGTAGCCACCCAGACGTGTCGAGACGAATCGGAATCACAGTGTATAAACCTCACAAGTATCTCCGACCTCCCAACGCAACCGCAAACGCCTCCTGGCTTAAAAGCGGCAAAAACACCCCCTATGGAAAGCAAAACGTTTACCTTGAAATTTCAGTTCTCCACTGGATCAAATCTGCACATCCATTCAGCGGTGATTGGGTCCCCTCCCCCTTCTCCCCTTTGCTTCCCCGCCCCCATTCACCTCCCACCCTTTCTGACAGCCCATTGCAAATTGTGTCCAGCCGGTATTAAACTGGAGCGTTTACAACTTTAATTCAGTTCTGGTTAGCTGGGTTCGAAGAGCTTTCTCTCACCCCACTCTCTTTCTCCTCCTCCTTGCCATCAAAGGAGCCCGAAAATTTGAGAAAATAAAGTTGAATGAGCCGGGGAAGGCTGACATTCCGACTGGGAAACGCACCCCCGATGTAAATTAGCGGGTGCGTTGCACATTCTCAGATTATCACATCTCAGATTATTTTTTGGGAGGGCGGGGGCGGAGGAACTGTATTTGTTTGCCCCAAAGAATTTAGACCCTAGACCATCGCCCTGCACATCCCGCATTAAACAGAGTGGGGCTGCGCGGACTGGAGCCCAGCACCCAGGCCGGACCCGTTGCTCTGGGCACAGCTGCTCCCACAGCCGCCCAGGCAGAAGCACCCGGAGTTCCAGGACGCGAGGCTCCCTTCCCCCACTCCGCCCCAAAGCTAAGGAAGAGAAAGGAAAGGAAGGAGGGGAGGGAGAAGAGGGAAAGAAAGCCACCACGCTGCCACACACACACACACACACACACACACACACGAGCCTCTTTTGCAAAGTAAACGGTCGACTTACCCCGTCTCACATCTCCAGGGCCCACTCATCATAGCCGTCCCTATAAAAAATACCTCTTTGGGGTGTACACTGGGTTTCCCGAGCCCAGGCAGGGTAAGAAGGCGGCGAGCAGTGCGGTCCGGCGGCTGGAGGAAAGAGGCGCTCGGACGTCGCCAGCCCGGGGCTGCCGCCGCGGTGGCAAACGCGGGTTCCGGGGCTCCCCAAACGGCTCTCCCCGGTACTCTCCGCGGTAGTCGGAGCGGACAGCGGGGTACGGGGGGTAGAAGGGGGCGATCGCGAGCGGCCGGCAGGGATGGGAGGAGGAGGGGGCGGCGGAGGACCAGCGGTAGAGGCGCCTCGCGGTAGGGGCCGGGAGCCGGAGCCGGGCGGGGCGGGGAGGGAGCTGTTGAAGGGGGGAGGCGCGGAACCCGAGGAGGGGACGTGAAGGCTGCCTGGCACCGCCGGCCCCTCCAACGTGACGGTCAACCCCGCCGAGCGATCGCACCCGCTCACACTCACGCTCACTCGCACACTCGTTCCCACCCGCGCCACCGCGCGATCGCAGGGTCCCAGGCACCCTTCGCCGCACTCCCCAGGCGGGTACTTACAGTTGCCATCTGCGTAAGGGGCAACTTTCTCCTAGCCGCCAGCAGCAGCCGCCGCCCCCTCCAGCAGCCTCCGGCTCCACTCACCCTCCGGCCTGGGTTCGCGCTGGCCGCCCCTCCCCTCCCCCCCTCGGCTTTTCTCCTCGCCGTCTTCACCACATTCCCCCCTGGTCAGTGGCGCACGCCCGGGGACTAGCCAGAGGGAGCGGGGCGCGGGGGTGTGCATGCATCGCCCGCCTTCTTCTTGCAGCGCACACTGTACATGGTAGTGAGGGGGCGAGCAAAGGTGGCACCGGCCCCTCGGCTACTCCCGCGGCGGCTGCGGCTCCTGCGCCGTCCTCCACCCCCCGCGCAGCGGCGACCACCGCGCTGGGATCCCGCCGCCGCTGTCCCCTCGCCGAGTCCGCCGCCGCCGCGGCCCCTAATTAGTATTTGTACGGTTCCCGCATCCTCTTGGCGGTTTCATCGCTCCCAGTGTTTGCAGGGTTTTTTCTCATCCCTTCCCCAGATGCGGCGCACGATCGTCATTATTTGGAACTCTCTATCTCCGACATCCTTTAGGGGGCCTGGGGGGACAGGAGCAGCGTTGTTCTACGCCTGTGGCGTGTCCCAGCAGCCTGGCGGCTCTAAAATACTCAGAGAAAATCGCGTCTTCCCTCCTGGGCGCTGAAGATGTGGCAACACGGTAAGCATCACAGGGGTCTCTGAGACATCTGCTCCAGCTCGGGCACAGGGCCCCGTCCAGTGCACTTGTTTATTGTCGCGCCGCTGGTGCGAGCCAAGCTGCAGCAGACATGATGGGCCCGGGGCGAAGCCGGCTCTCAGTGGCCGATAGATGGCAGGCGAGGGCGAAGGCGTCCCTGGATTCGGGCGGTGCAATCGGAGCACCCCTTGGATGTCACATTCGTGGGAGACAGAGGAGTCTTGGACCATGTGCGTAACACAAGCGTGGGACTGTGCAATCCTTGGATTGAAAAAGGGAGGAGTGGAAATAACCCCGACAGTGCCAAGCTTGTTGGTGGTCAGGGACAGACGTTTCCAGCCCTGTGCTGATCGCCTGCCTTCCTCCTGCCATTTAGAATAATACAGCCCCTGCTTCTGTCTTGTGTACTTACTCTAAAGGACCCTGGAAGAGGGAGTGGTTCATCATAGCTGCAAACAAGGGCGCTAAGATTTTTTTTTTTTTTAAGAATTGCGTTTTATAGGTATGCCTGAGCGATGCAAGGGACTGTGAACGACTTTCAGAGAGAATGTTTGTGAATACATTTGGTGTGTACTAAAAAGCTGGAAACCCCTAAATAAATGCAGTATCGGTAGAAAGCGAGTTTCTTGAAGAGTCACCTGCTAAACTCTACTAGCGTCATCTCTACAGTAAGTATTCCTGTCTCTTTCCATGAAACCAGGCACCTCCCTCCCCAGAGGGGGGTCTTTACATTGGTAGGCATATTTCTAGTGTTTGTAATATTAGACCTGCAGTCCTTCCCAGGTATAGAAAAAAAGTTGATCATAGTAAGTGGCCCAATGGAGGCTGAGTGCACATGTACTTGTTCTATGATAACTGGGTAGTTTTACCACTTAAATATTTTTATCTATTTTATTTTAGGATTAATTATGAATTACTTATTTTTTGGAATAATTAAACGTAATCGATATTGTCTCCTTGGTAATATTTGGTATACTATTGTGGTTATAATATCTTGATTAAATATAGGATTATAAAGATTCTGACATGTACACGAACATATCTTCCCACATCCTCTCTCTGTGTTGAAATTAGAAGTTCTCTAGAGATGGTTTATAATGTAGTCTCTTGAGGTTTTGCAACATTTCTTGAAATTTCTTCTCACTCTGTTTTGCAAATGTTTTTCAGTAAATCCATACATACTTTGAAAACAATTTATTTTGTTTAAATTCAGGGCATGTACAAGAGAAGGAGAAAAGAAGTAATCTGTAATATAGGATAATGACAGTAAAACCTTATAAAAGAACTTCCTGTAAATTTAGAAATATTTGGCCCCAGGAATGATAGCCACTTGCTGCAGTTACCTTATATAAACAGACAACTTAAACTTCACCCACAAAAGTCTTGTTACTGTATATTTTATTTAGTCATCGTCTTCTAACGTGATACGAGTATTTTATAAATTTTATTTTAAAGTATAATATTGCTTTTATATTTTTAAATGGATGTGTTAAAGTGTCATAACTTAAAAATTGCATATTATTTACAGTTGGAAACTTTTGGCATTCTATCACAGACATAGTTTTCAATGTGGACAAATTCCATAGTAGAGTATGAAATGGATTAATCAATGACTGGACTTTTCAAAATAGCTGTATAATAGCTAAATTTTAGTTCATTCTATCATTGCTTTCTTAAATTTTCACAATTGTATTTAGTATCAAAATTCGGTTTAGTTTTTGATTTTGTATTATTTTAAATATTTGTTATCCTAATTAAAAACAAATTTTGTCAAGCTAAAAAGTATTAAACATGTTTGCAATTATTCTAGAGCCTAGTTTTGTTAGAAACACTGACATAAAAATATTCCAGTTTATTTCTTGTGGTTCAAATGAGTAAGTGATGACAACTCTGTACCATCAACTTGATATTAAGGATAGCCCGAGAAGCCACCATTAACAGTTTACCGCTAGGTGTCTCTATAAGCTGCTCGGCAGGACAGTGAATTTTGAGAAAACACTGTGACATGCAGAGACCGAACAGAAGAACTCTGAGGAAAAGCATCATAGAAATAAGGAAAATCCTCATTTGTTAGTGTTTCGACTCCTATTTGTTTTGAATATTGACTATGGCCTAGAAGAGAAATAAACGAATCATGTAACAGTAATCAAATCTGAGCCAAGACTTCTAGCTACAGGAACAAACATATCTATGTTTTAGTCCATACTAAAAAACAAAGTCATATGGTATATATACTTGCTTTCACAGAATACTCAAATGAATGCACAGGATTACATAAACACTTCGGAAACTAGAAAATGAAATGATTGAGCAAATAGTTCTGTTCAGAATTAAGGACATTATACTAAATTAAACATTTGTTTGAGTTAGTTGGATGTGAAAAGTTAAGAATCTTTGTCTAAATGCTTGCGAATATATTTATGCATATTATAATTAGCTCATGATCTACTATCATCATAAATACATTTCATATATGGTAATATATTTGGTGATAATTAGTGGGAATTATGGACATAATCTGATACCTCCTTATTAAAATTTAAATTCAAACCACAATCAGCATACTTATCACTTGAAATTGACCATATATTTGTGCGAATTCATATTTATTATTACCTGGAATTGTCATTTTAGTGTTTTATGGACTCTTTGGAAAAAATCTTATATTAAGTGCATTTCTTAAAATATCTCATCATATTACATTTGTGTATTGTTGTATGGTTGCTTTAGAATATTAAAATGCCTAGTCAAGAATTATAGTCCGTTACAAAATAATGTAAAAGAGATTATTTTTTGGTAATAATAATGGCATTTTGTAAATACTAATTAACATTATTGAAATCTAAAGCAAGAGGATCTTGCATTTCTTTTTGTTAGCCTAACTGGTCAGTTAAGATTATAAAATGTGATGCTGGATTCCAGACTCCTCCAAAATTAGCTCTAATAGATTACTTTCATGGTAGTGTTAGCTAAGAAGTCTATACAGCCCTGTTTGGTAAACAACACATTTTTCAGATATAAATTATATTTTCAAGGTCTTTGAAATTTAAATTATATATACCACATATCCCTAAAAGCAGAAGTGGGGAAAACATGAGTCATCATTTATGATCATTTTCCTACTTAATTGATAAGCTAAATAACTGTAGGATAGCATATTTTTTATCAGTTTGGTATATTTGGAATTACAATAATCAAAATTATCATAGAGTGATATTTATCAAACCCGAAATGGTTAGCTAAACTGATTAATTTCACCAAGATTATTTATTTACTTATAGACTTAATTTGTTATATATAGTCTTAGAAATTCACTGTCAGTGGCATAAGAGAAATATGTGTATAAAATAGACGTTTCCTTCCTTGCCCCATACAGTTCCTTATAAATATACTCTGATTATCTTTTGACCAATTATGTATTAAAACACTCTCTTTGAAGGACCAATTGGAAATATCTTCCAAAATTTAAGATGCATTTTTTTAACAGTTATCTTTTCAGAAAGTAGCCTTCAGATGTACCAAAATAAAATGCACAAAACAATATGTAAGAAAACATTCATTGTAACACACACTTGCAGTACTCGTCTGCCTTTAATAGCAGTGTGTATAAGCATATGGTTCTGTCATTATTAATAGTGTGTATAGCATCACCTATATATATTGTTGGGGGGAGGGAGGAGAGAATCTTTCTGGAAGGATACACAAATTCAGTAATGGTGTTTGCCTTTTGGGAGAAGACTGGGGAGTCTTGAGTATAATGAAGAGTTTTTCACGCTACATTCTATTTTTTATTATTTGAAAATTTCAATTTACATGCACATTTCCATTAAAAATTTTTAAAAAATACATGTACTTGAAAAATAAGGATATTATAGATGGTCCCTGACACACAATGGGTTGTCTTAGGATTCTCAACGATACGATGGTGTGAAAGCAATACACATTTCGTAGAAAGTACTTGGAATTTTGAGTTTGATCCTTTCCTGGGCCAGTAAAACGTGGTACGGTTCCCTTTTGCGATGCTGAGCCATGGAGAAGCAAGCCTTGGCTCCCAGTCAGCCATGTGATCATGGGCATAAACAACCCACACACTTAACAATCATTCTGTACCCATAGAGCCATTGGTTTTCACTTTCAGTATAGCCTTCAATAAATTATATGTGCTCTTCAACATTTTTTATGAAATGGGCTTTGTGTTGGACGATTTTGCCCAGCTGTAGGTTATTCAAGTGTTGTGAGCCTGTGTAAGGTGGGCTGGGCTAAGCCATGATGTTAGGTAGGGTAGGTGTATTAAATGCATTTTGACCTTAAATGGGCTTATTGGGACTTGACCTTGTCATAAGTCAAGGGAAATCTGTATTGGGAAGAATGATATGAGGGGGGATGAAGAGCGCAAGATGACTTTACCAAGTTAATCTCTGTGCCATAGTTCTCAGAACTATTTTTGTAGGACACATTGCTATCCAGGAAGACACTATGTTTCTAAATATAGGACTGTAAATTAATTAGTTGACATGGCTTCTCTTCATAGCTCTAACATGTGACATTCAATTCCAGCTGCCAGTACTAACTACTAGAATAATAATTAATAGCGGCTAGTTTCCATTTCCTTCACTATGCAGAACCATGCTGTGTACTGGCAACATTACTTTTATTTGATGCTGTGGTGGGTGAAGGGAAAGATCAAAATGGTTCTCTAGAGAAGATAAGTGATTACACTTGAAATTGTCAGCAGCAGATCTTACTGCTATCGGCAGGAAGATGAGTGAGTGCGTAATTGTGGCATATTTTAAGTATACAAACTATCATCAGGCCCTGTTAGAACAAAGGCTGCTGCCATCTGGCTTATACGCACATTGAAATATGCACATTCCACGGGAAAAGAGGCAGTTTTATTATATAGCTGGATTGGCTTTTCTATGTATCTTTCTGTTAGAGCTGGGGTTTGTCTCTTAAGGTTTATTGGTTCATGGTTCTCACATCTCTCTGATCATTTTTAGGAAACAAGTCCAAACAGGCATTACCTATGTGTATATTTTCTGTAGCCTTTCTGAGTTTTCGAAGAAAAATAATTAACCATCCTAAAACACAGTTTCATCACAAAAGCTTCAGAAGGCCCATTGCTTACATGAGAATGTCTAAACTGATGATACTTTATTCAGCTTTTGTCAACTGGGATCTTTCATTCAAGAGGACACTCGCATAATCTCTCTATCCCCTCAAAATAAATCGGCTCCTCCCAACTCCAAAACTTTGGTTTGTACTGCCCATTCATCTAACTGGCTCTTCCCTTTCCTTTCAGCTATTGTTCTAGAGAATTCACCATAAATCCTTTCTTCACCAAAAAAATCTTTTCTGTCCACTCTAACCAACATTGAAGACTTGCTTACCTGAACACTCTCTTCCATTATCTAGCACTTGCCTAGCACAAAGTTGCTGTTTTCTTCTGGAGTAGATTATCATTCCTTGTGGAGCAAAGAATTGGAGTTTGCTACCCCTCCAAGAGTAGAAAAATGAGCTCCAAAAAACCCTTTGTATACACAAGAAATGCATGTCCATTTTGGAATTTTTTCACTCAACAAATATTTATCTGGGAAATATTTTGTCTTAAACCATATTATGTTTGAGATAAAATAATTCATGAACTCATATCCGTGTAGTTGGAGGATTTCAGGGACATTTTGACTTTCTGACAAATACCTGCATTCTCCAATCAAAATGAATAGAATATAATATATAGAAATACTATTGCATAAATTGTGTACTTGAATAGTATTTCTTGTAGCATATATTTGCCAAGCCTCTATACGAATGTTCTCCAATAGAACTTTCCGTGATGATGAAAAATAACCTCTATCTGCATTGTCCAATATGATAGCCAGTAGCCACATATGACTATTGAGGAACTGAAACATGGCTGGTGTAACACAGGATATACCATTTTAATTTTTAAAATTTTAACTTATTAAATGTAAATAGCCACATGTGGATAGTGGCTCCATATTAGGCAATGCGGATCTAGAGTGTGAATTCCTGGAAGGCTGAAACTGTGTATGTCTTAGGCAATTTCTGGGATACCTTGAAAGTCAATCCGTATGAACAGCTGCACTCATAAGTAATGATAGTGATTATGACACCCTCAATAAATAAGGACAATTATGATTCACATTTGGCAAGGGGTCTAATTTGCATTCTGTTGAGGGTCTCTATTCAATTCTTTTAAATTGCATTCAGTCGAAGACCTCTGCCATTCCTTTAAAGATTTCAAGGCATTTTACAGGCATTTCAAAATTCCTTATTACATCCTTATTATACCACTATAAAGAAGGCAAGGTAGATTATTTTATATCAATAGAATTTTATTAGAAGGTAAGTGCCTTTTTATGTATGATGAAGCACTCTCTAAGGTGTCTTTCTTCAGATCACACAGCACGATGTTAGTAGAACTGGGAAAGAAAGTCCTAAATGGGTATTTTGCCTCAAGGAACTATCTAGAATAGGCCTTTTGTGCAGAGAAGTCTGTCAGTCAGTAATAAAACTGCACTTGAAGTCTTACAGTCCACCATTTGAATACAAAAGCTCTATTTTGAAGTTCAGTGGTGTTTCATACATGTAGAGTGGGCAGAATTTGGACAAGAAACTGTAATTAATGAATTTATAGAATGCAAACATGGCCTCTAATTTCCATGAAGATCTGTATAAATCTCGGTTTAAATAAAGTCATATGTCTATATTTGAAACAGAGATGTAATAGCTTGGTTAAAAGCCCCAGCTACGAATTACTGCAATTTTTGAGATTAAATTTTGTTTGTTTTCAATTTATCTAAAATATTAATAATAAAATTGACCTATATTTCCATTATTATACCTCTTTTGTGGCCAAAATCAATATAGCTTCAAAAGAAGCATAAATTGCTTAAGAGCTTAAGTCCAAAATTTTGAGGAAGCCACCTGACTGAGAGCACTGCAGTGGCTCTCAGAGATCTCGACTCCATTCTTGACTCTGGCTTTGCAGAACTTAGGAAGACAACCTCTGGGTAGATCACATATTTAATATATGAAAAAATTACTGTGCATCTCTCCAATGGGCCTTATAATAAACACACTGGTTAATCAAATGGTAGATGTTAAAATGTCCGAGGAAGAAAAATATAATTATTACTCAAATTTCAGACTTTAAATTATTCACTTTATCCTGTAATGTAAAGTTATTTTCATTAAATAAATATTAACAATAGCACGCTAACTTGTGAATGGGGTACCTTTTGTGATAAATAGATCTGTGGTGGCTAATTTTTGTTTAATAGTACACGATGCGTTTTTATTCTGTGATCCCAAACATTCTGTCAATCTAATGATGCTTTTGTAGTGACACTAGATTCGTTGTTATTGTGATGTGACATATTACAATGTGTGCTGTAATTTTAATAGATTGTTACATATTCCAATGAACAAATAACCAATTTGGATTTGAATCAGCAGTGTAAGAGGCACGATTCATTGTACAATCAATCTGTGCCTTAATTGCAATATTATATGGGTAGTGACTGCTATGAAGACAGACTTTGATCAATGACACTACTGTCTCTTGCTCGTATGTAAATATTGAAATTTATTTGTAGGTATTTTTATATTTAAAAGTTTTTCATTATAGTATTCTTACAGTAGCATTTAGAAGTAATCCATTAATTAGAGAAAGGGAAGCTTAAATTGACTTGTCCCAAAGAATAGGAATCTATTTGACAAGGTTTTTCAATTTGTAATTTTATTTACTAGCCACGGTTAACACAAGGATCAACAAGCAATCCATACATCATTTATAATTCAGAATAAATCAACTAAAATGTATACATGCCTGCAACATACATACAGTCATTCGCTATTTGCTAACTATTTTATGAGATGGTCCCATTCTTTCGTATAGTTATTACAACAACTTCATGTTGTTTCATGGTAGTTGGTGGTATTCCATTACTTCATACAGACAGTACACAGCAGAAACATACTATGATATGAATTATAGGGACTCTCAGTATCCCTTTTTTTAAAAAAACTTAACTTTGCTAATTTAGGTACACATTTTTGGACTTTACCTTAATTTAAAGGAAAAGTGAAAATAATGTGTATCAATACCTAGTAATTAGCTTTAGTAGAGATACTTCCTAAGTGTTTCATCATTTCTGTAATGTCAAATGTTTTCTGAGAAAGTCAACAGTAGAAATACATTTAAATCGTCAATATATAATACTACTTTTGTAAAAATTATAATGATAAAATATATATTAAACTGATCACTAAATAGATTTATAAATAAACTGTCTCTATATTGATGTACCTTAAAAATATCAAAGACATTATTAACTACCAGGAATTACTGTCACAGTAACTTGAATACAGAAGGGTCATAAAACAATATTTTTGAATACATATAGTATACTTTTTTTCTAAAATAGAAAATGTCCCGAGTAGTGGGTTTTTCTGAGTTTTTGAATAATTATTATTTTATATTAGTAAACCAGGAGTCAAAACAAGCATTATATACCTCCTAAAAAAATCAATAGTAGGCGTACCTGGGTAGCTCAGTCGGTTAAGCATCCCATTCTTGGTTTAGGCTCAGGTCAAGATCTTGGGATCCTGAGATCAAGCCCTTGTCAGGCTCTGTGCTCAGTGGGGTATCTGCTTGAGATTCTTTCCCTCTGCCCCCCCCCACTATCTCTCTCTCTTTCTCTAAAATAAATAAATAAATCTTTAAAAAACCAATAGTAAAAAATACTAAAATGGTTCCCTTGAGGAGTAATCATTTCAACCCTTTCATGCATAAGTTTAAGGATACAAACCCATTTGCCATATGAATTTGTTATATAGATAATTTAAAATTGAAGATGGCATAACACAATTTTCTAAATTTTTCCAAAGAATACATACAATGAGATAATATCACTACTAAATTAAATTTCCGAATAATTGGTAAACCACTTAAGTTCATGAAAATATTAATCACAAGTGATTAACATTTGCTACATTTTATTTTATTATTTTTCAACGTCTGACCTTAATCTTATTGGTCATCCATGTCTATTTTTATGAATGCCAC
Organism: Ursus arctos; assembly: GCF_023065955.2. Classification (NCBI taxonomy): domain Eukaryota; kingdom Metazoa; phylum Chordata; class Mammalia; order Carnivora; family Ursidae; genus Ursus; species Ursus arctos. The sequence goes on from NW_026622764.1 coordinate 21,052,063, forward strand.
ATGAGTATCTCCATAAAACTCAAAGAAAATGTTTGAGTTTTTGGGTATGTCAGTATTTCCTCAACGTAAGTAAAACTGGACATGGAATGATTTGACATAATTACGAATCTTCGAATATTGGAAGTTTATAAATATTAGATTCATCATTGACTATTACTTCATCTATTTATAACTGTGCTGAAATAAACATATGTAGAAAAAAATACAAGTATCTGTCCACGTGAGCGATTCATGACGTTTCTGACCACCTTCTCCTAATATGCACCCGGAGAGTCTGCAGCAACACTTGAAAATGCATCTTGGAGTTCTTCCAGAAACTCTGAGTCAAAGAGCAATGTCTGCATTCACAAAGAAGCATTCACAGCTGTCAGAAGTTAAATGTCCATGAGACTCATAGTACAGCTGCAGTCCTTCCAATACACTGACAATATCTGTGGAAACTAGAATTTGATAACTAGTTCTTCCATGGGAAAAATATCACAGAAGAATGATTAATCTTTGCCTGACTGATAATGAATAATTATGCATTCACAGTACACGAAGCATCATTGTCCTACATTCCTTAGCCTGCAGTGCTTTTGCAGCTATTTTTCACTACCAGAGAAAGTACTCTCGCTACAATAAACCGTCAATGAACTTCTTGTAGGCAAACACCTGCAGACACCTGCTAGCAGCGGGTGCGTAAGATCCAGGATCACAGAGACTGCAGCACAAAGTCTGCAAGGCTGCACTGACTGTGAGTGAGTGTGTGCGAGCGTGCATCGCTACAGAAATGCATGCACAAACAGGTGTATTGTGTTTCCATTCATGCTTAACAAAATGCATAAACTGAATTTTTTTCCAGAAATGTGTGATACAGTTGAGCAGGGTAGTAGAAAAGCAAGCTACATCTGCAAGTAAGGTTTTCAATTTGGAATGATCTATCCCAATTTATTATCAGGTGTTTCAGGACAAATGGTTACTATGCTGAAAATGTTAGCCATATATGCTCTATGGCCATATGGTGGATAACAAGTCATGCAGAATTGGATTACTTTTTTTTTTTTTAAAGCTTAATACAAAACTTTTTGAAAATACCTGAAAAATTCTGAAAAAGTTATAAATCTGTTTCTGGAAGGGTTAGGTGAGGTCCAAATGGAGGCAAGAGGACTAGCTCATCTTTGGCTAACTATTCAACTTTACAATTGAATGGAGAAACCCATTTGAAAGTGTATCAGTTTTATAACTGTTGAGTCACTTAGAAGATCAATAGTCCCTAAAAATATAAAGATCTGGTTCCTGAAATCTAGTGAATTATTGAAGATGTACTTCAAGGAACATTTTTAAAAGCACATCTAAGAGCAGAAACAGGGGCGCCTGGGTGGTTCAGTCAGTTAAGTGTCTGCCTTCAGCTCAAGTCATGATCTCGGGGCCCTGGGGTCAAACCCGAAGTCAGGGCTCCCTGCTCAGCAAGGAGTCTGCTTCTTTCTCTCCTTCTACTCCTCCCCCTGCTCGTACTCCCTCTCTCAAATAAATAAATAAACTTTTTAAAACAAAAATAAAGCAAAAACAATTAGAAGCTTTTTTATGTCAGTTTTTGAGTATGTTTTTAGAGTTGTGGGAATGAGAAATAATGAAGAAAAATGAAAAGCGAATCACATTAAATTTTAAAGTGGCAGGAAAACTCGGGGTACTACATCCTTATTTAAAGGACCCAGACAGTGTAAATGTTTTAACCAAAGTGCACCTCTGGTTATTGGAGAATTAGACAGGTCTCCCAGTTTTCTGACTCCTTAGTGTCCATCAGAAGGAACAGAAGCGTGAGTTAATTTGATGATTAACTTATTCTGGAAAGCCCAAAATAAACACTAAACACCAACAACCACAGATTTCACGCTACTAGGGCAGCATTTCAACTCATTTGCGTGAGACCTTCATCCACATCTACTGAATGTATTTTCGTCAAAAAAGCTTGAAGAACTTCAGTATACAATGGGACCAATAGGTAAGCTATTATGTTGTATTCTTACCAAGTGTGTTCACTGGCAGAAAAACGAAGCCAAAAGATGCGTTAACTTTATGGGGATCAATAAAGTTGGCCTGTGATGAAGGTGTCCCACAACTCTGGTTACAAGCCCGTTAATGTATGTCTGTCGGAGTGTGCTCTGGGTACTTATTCCTATCAGGGGACTCATACTGTATATTTCTAATACCGACTAACGTACTACCAGGACGTTATATTTTGGAGGTTTTTGTGAACTTGATAGCATTCTAATGGAAGACATAATTAAAATGCAGAATATTTCCCCAAACATCATTCAGAGAGGTACTTTGTATAAGGAACCCGAACAAAAATCTGAAGTGTATTTTCTTTTATTCCTTTCAAATCATTGTTTAGGAAAAAATGGGTTGAATTCTTTTAAAAAATGCATTCACTTAATATTTTAGAGCGCAGAGGTATGGGTCCTTTTGGATTGCATTGATGCCTTTTACTGTGTGATGGTCTTTTTCACAGATAACGCAGGGACTAGAAACAGGGAATTGAATAGACATTGCCTAGGATTCTGGTTCCACGTCTGCCTTTTAGTGACTGCCTAAAATACTGGTTAATTTATTCATATCAGCTAATACCTACACTTGTTGTGAGGATTAAATGAGTTAGTTCATACACAATGTTTAGCATATTATAAGCACTGAGTAAGTATTAGCTGGTTTGTGTCATATTATTAGTTGTTAAAGGCTCCGAGTCTACTCTATAAAGCGTCTACTCTATAAAGCAAAGAGTTGGAGAAGGCCATACGGGACAGCAGTAGAGTTTTTCCCCCCAGAATAGAGGTTGGTCAAGACACCTTGCGTTCATTCTCAGCTGATCCTGATTAGTTACGGATTTACAGCACCCGGAGCTTGCCATAGATTAAGTGGTAGCTGACTTGCAGATTTCACCAGCTCTTTTTGGCTACTGGAATAAGAAAATGGGAATCATTGCTAGACAGAACTTCCTAGTGTTGAGTTTTGTAAAACTCATGCGTGTACATTGTTCCAAAAGATCTGGAGGATAGAATAGAGGAGAAACTACAGGTTGTTTTTTTTTTCCCCCTCATCTAGAATTTACAACATAAATGATGAAAAATTCTAGTAAAATTGTAAGGAAAATTAAGTCAGGTTTGTATATGAAACATATTTACTACCCTAAAGAAATTATAAAGTAATTTTTGTAACTGTCTTCATGACGAATAAATAATTTGGATATATTTAAAATAAGTCTGTAGTTATACAGACAAGAAAGTAAAAGTTGCTTTTATAAACAAATACGGGACTGTCAATTTAAGTTACTAGGAATATTAAACTCTAGTGTAAATTAGTTTATCATGCTTTTAGAACATTATATATGCATACCATTAATTCATATTAGTGCTCTGCTGTATTATCTATTAATTTTTGATGGTATTATGCAAATATATATCAGGAATATGATGGTTTAATTGCTACTTTAAATATACATATTAATATACATACTTTTTGCTTGTATATTTTGAATGATTTCTATCATCCCTGAATTTTATTTGAAGCAAACCTTACTAACTTTGAAGTCTATTATTTAATATGTTTTTTTTTTCTAAATGCCCCTATTAAAGAAGTACTTTTGTTAAGGTGCAATTTTGTAACCCAAGATTATGATCTTGAAAGTCACATATAAGGAAATAACTTGTTCCTTCTTGAAGAAAATATTTTGACCATAGGTATTTTGTTTGATTCCACAAAGATTGATTTTGGTGCATTTCACTGATAGATACTATTTTTGATATGACAGCAAACTGTGTAATAACATAGCTGTGGAGATGCGTGGCTTAGTTTACACACACACACACACGCACACACGCATTCTAGCAGAGAGTGAAAATGATAAATGTATATACTATACGTGGTGTATTCAATTTTCAAATATCAGAACAACATAAAATGCACTCACCATGAATGTCATCCTGAAAACAGTAATTAAAAAAATTGCTGCCAATTTTAAAAGACACTTGCCACATGTATGCAAATACACGGTTCACGTGTTCTCAATAATTGGTAATTTCTTTGATGGGAGTTTAATATTTAATAATAATTAACTTAGTAATAATTTAAATTTAATAGGTAGCAACTTTATTGTGCTAATATTAATATCTCCCAGTAGCTAGGTTACTTGTTGACTTTCACATGAAGATTGTGATCTGCTTGCTATATCTGCCCGTCATTTCAAATAGCAATTATTAATATATCCAAATATTAGTTAACAGATGCTTTTTGCTGAGAGAAAATCTAATGACTCAGATTGTACTGAGTTCTGGAAGTTTAGATGTTATAAATATTTATGTTGCTCTAATATACCAAGGTCATATGTTAGGGCCCTATTCAGAAGGCATGTTTAGACAAAGTCCCCAAGGCTGTTTTATCTATCTCTTGCTCTTTCTTCAAACCTGAGTGGAAGGATTTGTGTGTTTGCTTTTATTTTGCTGTTTAAAATTCTATTCCCTATACCCCCAGCTGTATTCTTGCAGAATGCAGAACACCCCAGGGCTCAGAGCTTGATTGAGCACACTTGAGAGGAGGAGCCTGGGGCCACAGTAGCTGCAACTCTTGGGGCCCAAGGACTCCTCTGATCATGCAGGGGGCTTCGGCCAGAAGAAACCCTTCAGAAATAGAGAGCTACGTAAATCCTGAATGGTTGACCAGGCAGGTTGTAGCTGACCACTAAAGCCGATCTGTGCTAGCTTTGAAAGACTGCAGAATCCTTCAGGCCGCTGTTGTAGAGCAGTTATTTCTAGAAGCCCTTTCGTGTCTGTAAAGGTGGTTCTCAAGTGCTCTGTGCTCTGAAGTTCCTGAATTTGCCCTGTGAAGTGTTAGGAGAGTCTGATGAATGTTCTCACAAAATAAAACTCTGAAATGGGTTTTAGTTTGTTTGTGTTTCTTTGTTTGTTTTAAAACCCTTCTGACAGTGAGATCAAAATAAGAGCTGGGTGTCTACCGACACCTGGAGACTTTATAAAGAAATTTGTACTTTAAGAAGAAGCATAGTGAGTAGGTGAATATATTATTATTTTAAAACTATCTATTGCACTCATATTAGCAAAAGATAATGAAATTGAAGAGGGAAATGATTATTAAAGAAGGAATTGTGGGTAAATTCACTAGTCAAATTCAAGAAACGCTCAAAAATTAGTTGCTTTCCCAATGATAAATATTTAATCTTTCTAACCTAATATTCCTGAAGTGTTGGATAAATGCTACCCAACTTAGAACAGGATGTCTTGGAGATTTTACTTTTTGCCTCATTTGATTTTAATATGAAACTCTTAAGCTTATCCTCAAATCTCGATAGTTCACCCTTAATCTGTCCTCATTTCATGTATTTGCTTTTGAGCAGAAATTATACAGGAACTTCTCTTGGCATGCAATGCCACTTGTAGGCCCCCACCCCTCAAAGATATGTATTTCATTATTCCACACATAATTATTTCATTTCCTCAATATAAATCTTAATTGACAGGGTCTTTCTTTATCTTTTTTCTTCCTTATCTTGAAAATTATATGTTATGTTAATAATACAAGCAAGTTTTATTGGTAATTGTTCATGAGAGCAATGTCAAATCTACATAATCAACGGTCCATGTGCTATTTTTTGTATTTTGTCTTATTCCATTCCTATTTTGTAATTAATTTAGATTGTGAAAGTTTTGGGGGCACCTGGTGGCTAAGTCGGTTAAACAACAGACTCTAGATTTCACCTCAGGTCATAATCTCAGGGTCCTGAGATCGAGCCCCATGTGGGGCTCTACCTGGGCAGGGAGCATGCTTGAGATTCTCCCTCTCTCTATGCCCCTCCCTGCTTTTTGCTCTCTTAATAAACACATAGATGATAGATAGATAGATAGATAGATAGATAAAATAAAATTGTGAGAATTTTAAATTTAATATCTGTTTATTTACTATCTGTATGTCGGACTCAGATATCTTTAGATATGTTTCATATTAGGTGATTTGATTAGATATATATTGTTAATATTTGTTTATGGGTTTTAATTTGTGCAATGAATGAGAAAATATATTCTCAATCTGAATTTATGTATCTCTCAACTTTGGATATGTTCTTTATCAAGTAACACTGTTTATGTGTGTTTATGTCTTCAAAAATTAAATTTTCTATTATATTTAAACATTTAACAGTCATTTATTAAACCCTTAACATGTGTAAGGTTCTTTGTCAATTTTCAGAAACAGATAGCATTGAGAAGGATAAAATTTCACTTTCAGATGGAACATACGAAAAAGAAATATTAAAGTGTAGTGAGTTTGTACTTATAGTTCAACTGTGACAAAAGACAATAATTTTGAGAAGACTGAGTTAAAAGCAAATGTGGATTAGACCCCTAATCACTAAAAACATCTTCCAATAATTTATGAACTGATGGAAGAACCAGGAGAGTCTCTTCTGCTTTATGCTGCTATAAATTTAATGAGAATAAATTCTGGGGTTGGTATTTCAGGAAAGCAGAGCCCTTGCTTTTGACAGGATTAGAACCACCTAGGATTTGATGCATAGTGAGCAGAAGGAAATGTGTCAATTGTTGATTACACATACACTTATAAATCAGCATTCTGGAAGGGACAGAATTTTCACTTGCACCTTAAATTAATTTGTGATTTATTTTGTAGGTTCAATTTGTGATTTATGCTTTGTTGAGGGTACACCAAATTCTTCTCCATAAGTAATTTAAGATGAAAATCATACTCAAGTCCATCAGGAAGTGTTAGAAGCTATTTGTAGATGGTAGCTGAAAAGTAAACCAGTGCAAGTAAGAAGGAACAAAAGGAAAATAGGAGAGAATTCATAGAAATTCATAGTGAGGCACCAGATACCTCCTCTCCTTCTTCCTTCTCTCTCTCTCCCTCTCCCTCCCACTCTCCCTGCCCATCTCCTCCATCTCCTTCTCCATCGTTTCTGTCTATCTGTGTCTCACCAAATCTAAGATGCATTGGTCTTGGCTCTTGCTTCACCTTAACAGAAGACATCAGTGGAAGTTTTTATATAACTTTCTAACAATAGTCACCTGACTGACAGTCATTATAAGACAGCATTGACTGCAAAATGCACCCTCATTTCCATGATGTAAAAATGTGAAAAAATATGTATCTTAGAATTGATAAAAATTGTAACTGTCTAAGTGGAATCTAGGCTATGAATCAATACTTGGGCTCTGAAGGAAGGCTTTCATGTCTTTTCACATGCTTTCTGCTTTGTCTGTACTTTCTCTCTACATCTTTACCTAGCAACTCCTCCTTTCAGATGTCCTTCAAAACTTAAAAATATCAGCTCCCTTCGGGAGACTTTCTCTGACCATTCCACAACATTTACTATTGCCTTTCCTTTGTTTTAGAGAAACTGTGCATACCTTTGGGATCATACTTATCACACCAGGACATAATGATCTGTTTGTCTTACTGGCTTATTCTAACATAAATTCTTTGAACTTTAAAATTTAATGACAATTGTGTCTCCAAAATCAAGTATCACATATAAGCAGTTTACAATAAAGGATCAATAAATGTTACCTCGATGAAAATCCAATAAATAAGTGGACAAGCTATGAATGTTAAGTATTTTTATTATTATGTCACAAAAAAGAAAAATGAAAACTTAGGGAGGTTGAGTGACTTGTCCAATAATGGTCAGGCCTCAAACCTACTTCCTCCATATTCTAGCCCCAAAGCTCTCTCCTTTGTTCAAACCTAATATTGTGCCTCCTCTTTGCTAATTATATGACATCAAGTGAGCACACACCAATTAATGGCTTAGGAACAAGGCACGGCAAAGAAGAAGCCATATTGAGAATCAATGTTTCGGCAAATTAAGTTGTGCATGAATGTTGGACAATTATGTCCACAATAACCATGGTAATAAACCCGGATATTATACAAACAGTTTTAAATGGATAGATCTTTAGAAGTTACTCTTAGTGGATTCCATCATGTAAGGCTTATTTTAGAATAACTTTTGGGCCAAAAAATCAGATATTAGAATATATTGACAGGAATATTTGGGACTTCTTTTAAATAATAAACAATAATTTTAAAGCCATCCTAAATGTTTGATATTACTTAATACATTTCCCACAATTTAACTTAGGCCTAATTTAAGAATTCCTTGGATCAAAAATCTATGTAAAATTGCACAAATTCACAAACATTTGACTTCCCAATTTCTCTCTCTGTTTTTATTTAGAATTCTTAGCTCATAGTGTATGTCAATAACATAAAAATGCTATCATTAATATTGTATTCCTGAGCAAGCAGTAATATCTCTTTGAAAACTCTTGAGGTTTCCATCTGCATAAAAAAACATGTAAATTACTAGAAGAAAAGTGAATAATTTTGCTTTCATGGTAAGTTTCATATAAATTATAAACATCTTCCATCATAATTATTGCTTGAGACAAGCAGGTGTAACCCATGGAACCGTTGTAACATTAGCCTGGCTTGTCTTTAAGGAATTAATATACATGGGTCCATAATACATTTTCCAACATGATTATCATCGTCTTATCATTAATACAAGCAACAATATTAGTATAAAATTATATGATGACATGACAAAATGTTTAAAAAGTATAGATTGATTAGAACTTGTAATTTTGGAGGTTTGGTATCTAATATATAATTTCAAAAATTTGAATAAAGCAACTTTTCTCCAAAATTTAAAAACATTGTCACAAAAAAATGTGTAATCTCCAGAAGAGGTAATTGGTATTAATGGGATATTTTTGTTTATTAATATTATATGTTGACTTACATTTTTAAAAAAATTTGTTACATCTAAGTTATATAACAAGATATAATGTATAAATAAAGCTGTCAATAAGTTAAGTTAGAAAAAAATTTAGATAGGCTTTTGTACAAAAGTGAAGCCGTAATATTATTTGTAAGTAGAAAGATTTCACTTGCCCCTGAAAAATAGTTCTGGAAACTACACCAGAATTTAAGTAATAAAAATGAAACCCAGTTTGCATTTCTGTATTAGCAAATATGCAGACCCCCTAGGGATCCATGAATTTTTATTGAATGAATGTGAGTGAAAGAATGTAGCCTTTCTTGTTTTGGTTAAGTTCAAATCTATGATTACAATTTATATCTTGAGGCTGTGTAGTAAAGTTTCTCTGGTTATATCCTAAAGGCAGTAAAGGATTCCTTGGGCTTTTCAGAGGAAGTGTAAATTGAGATTAAACAGGCTAATAAAGAGAAAAATAAACACGATATGTAAAAAGTCATGTTCAGTATATGGTCAATGAAATCTGAAGCACTCAAAATGCTGACTACTTACATCAATGCTTTATTTGTGCCAAAGGACCTTGTCTTTTAAGCTGTCAATTTTAGCATATATGAATCAGGTTTAGCATATATAAGTCATGTATTAAACTAGATTGAAATTATCTTTAGGGTAAAAATTCCATGTACTATCTTTATCAACAATATTTACTTTTAATGAAGTAGATACATTTTAACATTTATTATTGAAAATTTGAACATATATCCATAACTCATGGCCTTTCATAATTTTCCTAACTTTCATAATAAATTTTTCATCTTTACCCCTACCCATTCAACCCCCAGATATATATTGTGGTAAATACCACACAACATTTCATATCAGCCAGAATATTTCAAAGTGCACGTGTAAGATAAAGATTCATCTTTTAAGTAGAACAATAAAATCATTTTATGGTTTAAAATTAACGGTAATTCCTTAGTGCTATCAAGAAACCCGAGTTCAAATTTTCTTGATTTTTTTTTCACAAATTTTATTGTTGTTTTTCAAATTAAGATCTAAATAGTGTTCATAGAGACTTTGTTAATATGCTTTTTAGCCTCTTCTAATCTATATGTTTCTATCACAGCATGTTCATACATGCTGCCTCCTCCCTCACCTGCCCCCCACCCCAATCTCTCTCTCTCACCTGGTTTTATTCTTGCAAAATATCTAATGAAGAATCTGGATCATTCCTCTGCTCTGGATTGTACAGATTGCATTCTGTGGTGTCATTTAAAATGCTCCCTGTTTCCAGAGCACCAGGGTGGCCCTGTTGATTAAGCATCTGACTCCTGATTTCAGCTCAGGTCATGATCTCAGGGTCATGAGTTGGAGCCACAAATTGGACTTGGTGCTAGGCATGGAGTCTGCTTAAGATTCTCTCTCTCCCCCTCCCTCTGCTCCCCCCCACTGCCCCCACAGTGCATGTGCATGCTCTCTCTCAAATAAAAAAGCACAATTTAAAAAAATGCTCCCTGTTTCCCTACATTTTTGGTAGATCAGCAGTTACATTGAGAGGCTAACGTGGGTATTTTGAAAATCCACCAATACCATGACAAAACGGAAGGAAAAGTAACCTGTAGATTAAAATATTTTTCAGATGCAAATGAGATGTATAATCTAATCAACATTTTTTATGATGATGGTACGAGATCCAAAGATATTTTAAAAGTCATGAAGCTTGTACATAGCATAGTTTCTAATAGAATCCAGGTGTCCCGAATAGACAGGACAGGAATGAAAGTTTCAGGACACAGAAGGTGCCCCGCACCTAATAAAGAGCCATAGGAAGTATTCACAATCAAGTAGCAGTTGGAATCAGATTTTTGTCTTCCTTACTATATACTGACTGTGTAAAATGAGGCAAACTGTTGATTTCCTGAACCCATAGCAGGTATCAGAATAGCATGACTTTTTTTTTCATAGCAAAAGCACAGAGATACAAATATTTAGCCAAACAACATTTAATTGGGCATTAAAAGATGCAGTGAATTCATCTGGACCATAGGGGCCTGGCTGGAATTTAACCTCTGTCATTTAGAGGGGCAGCTCTCGGAACACCTACACCGGCAGAAGCCAGAGGACAGGCGTCTTCCTGTTGGTTTTCCTTAGAGGCCAGAAAGACAGAATTGTTCGGTTTTGAGATGGGCGGGGGGGGGGGGGGGGTGGCTGCTCGCTATAGCTCCGGTGCAGGATCCTTCTGTCATTCTCCCCTATTAAATGTGTTTGTAACAGGAAATCACTTGTGCTAAGCAGTTTGTCATCTAATGATTAAGAATTGTTACTTAAGGCTGATAGAATTTCTCCTTTTAGGTTTCCTATTGAAAGGAGGAGCTTTCTTAGCTGGATAATCATTCAGGAAGTTGGCCTTCCTCAGACATCTCCACCGTATGAAACCGCCCCAAGGAACCCTGCTTGTGTTCCTTTACCTGCGCTGGAGGCCGGCAAACTGAAAACACCCCGAGGCCTCTAGTTGTGACAACACCTGTGCTTTCTCACCAAGTGAAGAATACACTTTATGGAATACAAAATAAAAAAGGTAGGGACCAGTGCTGGAAAGGCGAACGCTGGAATTTGAAAGGTCAAAAAGTTCAGGCTGCCAGATATTTTCCCCAACAACTTAGATTGCAAGACTAAACATTTCAATAATTTATGTTACAGTGTTGTTTCCAAAAATACCCCCATTAAAATTATAAGTAGTCACTTAAAGCTCCTTGTCATTGTTTGTATCACAATAATATTATTGGGAATTTCAGATTAGTAAGATGGTATACATTCGACCCCTGGGGACCCAGAAAGTAAAAAAAAAATGACTGAAAAATGAGATAATCTTATACCCTGAGTTCTCCCTGTTGACATGAGAGACGGTCAGGTAACTGAACGGCACAGGGTGTGAGTATAAGGTAGAGCAGAGCTGTCAGATGGCTGGCCAAAGTTGATAAAGACAAGGTACATGGGTAATTTTCATCAAATTTGCCGCCTTCATATAACATTTTTATCTAAATCCAGGCTTTACCTTTCTAGGATCCCTTTAGTTAAGCAGAGCTGACTTCATCGACAGCTTGCTCTGGTTAATTACTGAAGTGTTTTAACGGAATGCCCCAAGGTATTGATGTATTCAACCACCACTTCAAGGCTCAGAACCCGAGAAATCTTGGCAGAATGCTGGAGACAGCTTTTCAATATCTAAGGTATTTATTATTTTTAAAAACCTACACAAAGTCTATAGATACATGGGTAATGATACTACAGTGTTTAAACAGTATGGTTTAACTGAAGAATTCTTAAAAAACTGAAAATCATTCTCTTGCTTATACTCAGGCCATGTACTTTGAACAACTATTAACATACGCCTTTTACAAGATAAAGCTCAAATGAGTATTTCATGGAGCAATTCTTAGAATATTATTTTGTTTTTTTATTTTCTTTATTTTTTAAAGATTTATTTATTTGTTTGAGAGAGCGAGAGGGCATGCACGAGTGGGGGGAGGGGCAGAGGGAGAGACTCTCAAGCAGACTCCCCGCTGAGCGCGGTGCCCAAGGTGGGGCTGGTTCTCACAATCCATGAGATCATGACCTGAGGCGGTCGCTTAACCGACTGAACCAACCAGGCACCCCAACAATTCTTAGAATTTTAATATGATACATAATACTTTATTTTTAACAGTTACTTGGAACATTTAATTGGGAATCATGATTCTCAGAGTATACGAGACACATCCTTGGTCTGGGCTTCAGGACGTACCAGCTTGTAGTTTCAACCACCTGTGATCTGCGTGGCTTTGGGGAGATACCTGGATCACTGTGAGAGGGACAGGTTTTTCTGCCCTATCTGTGAAAGCACTTTGTTCCCCTGCTTGCCTTCAGGTGCATTTCTTCTCTTGCCACCAGCCATCCGCCAAAGTCCAGGCCATGGTACTCCAGGTTCATAGCGTGATTTGCGTTGTCTGATCTGGCAACGGGCTCTCTCGCTTTTAAGCCTTTATAGCTGCTAACCAAAATATATAACTTAACAGTTAAATATAATATTTTAATAAGTATGTTGTTCTTTAATTCTTTATGGTTATATATAATTACATGTAATAGATTCTACATATGTGCATCTATTATACATAATAGATGTACCTGTAGGTTATTATTAGGGTATGCATATATATCCCCTAATTCTTTAGAAGGCATTGAAATGGAAATCAATTTACAATTTATGCAAGCACATTAGAGTATTTTGCAGAACTTTTATATAATATTTTGTGAAAGAACTGGAATTGACAGCAACCATAAAGAAAAGAAATCTCCGTATAATAGGCATTCACAATATTTAAGCTCTGAATCCAAGAGAATTTGAAAAAAATGAGTTGTCGTTTCTTAACTTGATCCTTTCTCTGCCCACCTCCACTGCAGAGACAGAAGTCTGAATGGCTATTAATTTGCTACTCTTCCATTTTACAATATGGTCTTCATTGAATAAATGAAAAATGCTATCCAGTTTTAAACTGACAAAAGAAGGATCCAGTATGACATTTCATTCAGGCAAAGTAATTGCATAGTAATAATAATAATTCTAGGATTTATATTGAATTTATCAGTGTAAACTTTTTCTAATTATGATATGAAAACATATTTCGTTATTATGTTTAGTTTATGTTTAGTCTTATAAAACATTTACAAGTATTTGAAATGATTCCTGGGGTAGCAAAACAGATTACATGTTTTATTTATCAATATATTTAAAACAGATACACTGTTTTAACATCTTCACATTTGTACTAAATAAATATTAAATTATACTGAAATTAGGTCACTATTACTATTTATGCTGAATAATATAAATACATATTTTCATCTAACATTGCATACAGGTAGGTCACCATTTAGGGCAAGCCAGCAGGGTTTGAGGAAGTGTGCCAAGTTCTTTTTTATTTATGTATCTACAAGACATAGATAAATGTGTGCTTAGATTAAAAGATATATTTGTTCACTGTCTGCATTTCAGTTACATGTTTAACTTAAATTCATCCTTCATGAAAAGCACATAACAAAGGACATATGGAGCATGGTATGCTTTCTTCCTTCAAAAATTTCGCACATGTTGCTTTAGCTGTTCTGTCTACCACTGCTTCTCCTAACTTTCTCTGAGTCTACATTTATCATGTTCTTCCTGAAATTTCTTATATATGGATGGATTAAATGTGTGTTTAAAAAACAAATTTCTCCATGGAACTCCATGCTCACGAGAGCATTTCTGGGCTATACATTATGACGGTGGTGCACAGATCGCTGTCTTCCCTCTTTCTACCATTCCATATATGTCTCTCTATATGTCCTTACTAACGAAAATGCTCTTCTTTCTTCTTTGGGCAGCTACACTTTTTCTTAGCCCTTGATTTATCACCACTACCGTTCAAAAACCATCCCCAGACTCCTCTCATCTCTTCATTTGAATCATACTGCGCCCTTGAAAAAATGTGACATGCACATTGTAAAGAATCTAGCTTTTAAAACTTGGGAAGTTAAAATCTGATTTCAATATTCATGATCTCTTTAACCTTGAACCATTACCTTTAGTGCGTAAACACATTTTTCCTTATCTTTAGAATGGATTTAGGAACTCATGACAGTTAAATAAATGAACGTATTTAAAACACCTACCACAATAGTGGCACAGAGGAGTCATTTAGTAAGTGAGAGTTTACTCTAAAATTTAAAAAATATATAAATTTTCTCCGCTCATCACCATGATCTATGATTATTCATTAACCACCATAACTTCCAGACACCAAAGTAGATACTATAGTCAGAAAGCAAGGCACATCATGTCCTTGACCTTGACCTTGGGCACTCATATTTTACTATATAAGCTTGTCTAAAACCTGAAATCGGATTTCTGTCTGTCCTCTTTTATTGAAAGTTATCCTCAAAAGTCACTATGAGATCCCATTTATTCAACATCTTTATTATCTGTTGAACATAGGCATGGCAAGTGCCCTCACCACTTCCCTTGACTTAGCAGCATTTGACATTGATCTGTATCTCCCATTTTTAAATTCTCTTCTTGGGACCTTATGGCACTTTGAACCACATTCTTCTCTTCATGCTTCTCTGACTGATTTTTATGCTCTGCCTCACTGTACTTGATTCCTTGCATCACCTCTTACATATTTTTGGGCCCTGAATTCGGTTCATACAGTTAACCCTTTCATCAATTGCTTTGCTCTCTAATTTCTCATTGAGCTTATTCCTGCATTTCCAGCTGCCTGCTGGATATTTCTATATTTCATTATCTCAAACTCCATACATCTTTAAAAGAATTCCACATTTCCCTTGACATTAATTCCTTGCAATTATGATTGTCTTTTTATTATTAGCACTTATCTCAGATAATCAGCCTCAGTCCCTGTCTGTGATACTCTAGAATTTATGTATCTGAGGGCGTTACAGAGAATGTCTGGCTGACATTGGAGGAAAGAGGAACATAGGTACAATTTTTTAGTTTTCCATAGCAACCATTTTATATATTATTATTAAAAAAATAAAAGTTAATACAAATTTAATAAGTTCTTTTCTTTCATAGTTTATATAAAACTATGAAAATGTAAATTACCGTTATATTATTATTAGGAATATTATTACTATTAGTACTTCAGATGACTTGAGAAAGTTGGTGGATATTATACGGAGCGAAAGTGCCCTGCCATCCCCACCTGAACACACCCCGGAGGACCATCAGGGATACAGGTGACTTTTCTCTCTGCTTCTATTTTCAATTGCTCACAAAGCTCACTCAATTTATTTTACACAATGCCTCAAATCTGTCCCTTCCTTTCCATTACCACTGCCACAAACGTGTCTCAAGGGTCCCATGAACTTTCATCCAGAGAATTACAGTAAACTTTTATATGATTTATTTGCCTTCAAACTTTTCTCACTCAATGTATCCAATATATTACTTTCAGATGAATTCTCTCAAAGCAGGATTTTGATCATGTGAATTTTGGGGTCAAAAACTGTTATATCTAGTTTGACCAACTGATAAATTCCAAGTATTTTCTGGAATTAGGAACCCTACATAATCTGGCATTAATATCTGTAATTACTTTCAACTACTCACATGTACGAACACATCACACTAGTGTACTGAACACGGTAAATGCACTTTTTGTCTTCCTGCTTTTTTACTCCTGCCCATAAATATTTGTTCCTCCTTGTCTCTTATCAAACTTCATTCACCTTTTAAAACTTAGGGAATATTTTTTTCCTGACCAGTCTACTTAGAACTTTGTGGTCTCATAGGACAGAGAGAAATCTTATTCTCATCAGGATTTTATACATTTGACATCATTTTTAAAATATTGTAGAACATTAATGCTAAATGTGTATACATACATAAAAATAACTTATATAAATTACATACATACACAAGGGAGTATATAAATTAAAAATCACCATATAATCAGATCATCCAATTAGTGGTACAGAGGTTTAAGAAAGTGTTGATATTATTTATGGAGGCTGCAATTTTATAATACTTATAAGCATATCACAGACACTAATCCTCGTAGTATTTTTAAATAATAATTTCTCCTTCGCTGCTGCTTCTTCATCTTTACAAAGAAGAATGTGGATTTGAAAGGAGAACTACAGTAGAATAAAATGAAGTTCATCATTACCTTGGCAACAATTGTGTAAAATTCAAGTATACAGGAAAGCATTACTAATGGCCCTCTCAAATATGGAAAACTGATGTTCGGTATATCCTGATTCTAATTGAGATTAAACATTGAATAAGTATTTTATTTTATTTTATTTTATTATTTTTTAAAGATTTTATTTATTTATTCGACAGAGATAGAGACAGCCAGCGAGAGAGGGAACACAAGCAGAGGGAGTGGGAGAGGAAGAAGCAGGCTCAAAGCAGAGGAGCCTGATGTGGGGCTCCATCCCATAACGCCGGGATCACGCCCTGAGCTGAACGCAGACGCTTAACCGCTGTGCCACCCAGGTGCCCCTGAATAAGTATTTTAAAAAAGACTTCTTGATGACATTTTAAAATATTTAAATTAGCCAAAGGGATATATTCTCCAACAACCTATTTTAATTACAGTCTACTTAATTAATATTGTTAATAGATTTGGGGTTTTTTTGCATATCATTTTACATACACCTATTCAGAGAGTTAGTCACATTATCTAATATTCAATACTTTACATAAAATAATGTCATTACTTTATTATTTTATTCCTCTTAATACATATAAATTAAATTTATGAAATATTTGTTAGTCTCAATATGTCACTAAAATTGACAATATATCATTTTCTTGTCTTTCCTGAATTTGTACAACTAAATTTCCTTTTTATTACACTAAACTTATGTACCATACAATTAAAGTTTGCTAAATGTATGAAACATTTCAACGTTCATTGGGTTGGTTTTCAGTAATTTTCATATTTGTGATAATCATCAAAGTAAATAAGTTATTTTTTCTTTTCATGATCAAATAATTATTTATCATGTATAAGTTTCCATTAACATAATGAAATACCTGGATAAAATATTATTTCATTAAAGAACAGAAGGAAGAAAGAAAGAAACTGAGAAAATAAAAAACAAGCAAACAAAACAAACTGAAGCAAGAAATCATTGTCTCTTTTCAGATCTATGTTAATGAAAAGCAAGTAGGCAATATAGTATTTATTTTACAATTGAGACAACAAAGTTTTTCTTCCAACTCTTCAAAATAAATAAATCTAGTTGGATTTTTCTTGCATTAACAAAATATTCAGTTTGTTTTGAAGAACTCTCAATGTCTTTACTGACTGATTTTCATACCTATTATATTTCTATTATTTTCTAATTTTTTTATAAACAGAGCTCTCTTCCCCAACTTATTTTGATAATGATGATTATCATGGTAATGTTTAATATATATTATTACTGATTTCAAGATTTAAATAAGAGTAAGACTTTCAATTTGGGGGTAACTTCAGTATCTGATATGCTCTCAGCTAGCTTACAAATACATTTAGTTAGAGAAAACAATCCTTACACCACCTATTATTTCGAGATAATCACTTCAAATTGATATGAGCCCTTCATTTTAAGTTTTATTTTACTCTGACACGGCCAAAATAGAATTCAAATGTAGTGAAAACCTAAGCCAGACTTCTGCTTTCAACTTCTACCCTATTTACAAAAAATAAGTTATATTCATTACTCTTTTCATCTAAAAAATTGTTTTAGTAAACATTTAAAAATTTTTTTTGTTAGTATCAGACCCTGGGCTAGGAGGTTAAAGATCTAGCTTGCCTTCAAACCATTCACATTCTAATAGAGAGACAAAGTGAATAAAAATGAATTACTAGTTCAATGCAATGTGGAGAATCATTGATACATTTTATCTAGTTTTATGGAATGATCAGATTTGATTATTAGGTAAGTTACTGTTGCAGCATTCTCTGAATAGATGGACACCAGGGGGAGATAAAGAAAACTAGTTCAGAGTGTACTATAGTAATTCCTACGAATAAGAACATGGACTTGAATTTAGATAGATCTGGGAATGCTTTGGAGTGAATTGATTAGGGAACTACTAAGAAGATAAAATCAATAGAATTTGGTAGAAGATTTGAATATGAGGGTCAGAAAAGAGGAACTTCCAGATTTCTAGCTGTGGCAATGGGTATTCACCTCATAGGAAATACAAGAAAGGGGCAGATTTATCCATTTTGAAGGCTAGGCAATGAAGTGAAATTTGTACATTAATTTTTTTTTTTTTTTTTGGCTGTGATGCATGCAAGTGGAGATATCTTGAAGAAAATTAAGTGGAGCAATGTTAGATTAATACATAATTTACATCTATAAAAACAAAATTTAGAAATTGATTCAGTCGCTTTTACATTTGTTTTTTGTTCGAGATACATGTTCTTTTTTTTTTTTTTAAGATTTTATTTATTTATTCATTCGTTCGACAGAGATAGAGACAGCCAGCGAGAGGGGACACAAGCAGGGGGAGTGGGAGAGGAAGAAGCAGGCTCATAGCGGAGGAGCCTGATGTGGGGCTCGATCCCAGAACGCGGGGATCATGCCCTGAGCCGAAGTCAGACGCTTAACTGCTGTGCCACCCAGGCGCCCCCGAGATACATGTTCTGAAGGAAAGATTCATGGCAACCCTATTCTCTGCTTTGAAGGGGAAAAAACACTTTACTGATATTATAAAAATCTAATAGAAACAAAAAGAAGAAAAGGGAAATCTCCACGTAGATGAGGGCAATAGTAAGCAGTAAAGGAGAATAAGACAGAGTCACATCAGATCAGATACTTAAACCTCCAACCTCATTAGCTGGGGCAGCCCCGTGGAGACAGCCTGGCTGGAATCCCGATGGAGAGGGCTGGGCGACGATCCTCCCCTCCGGTGAGACTTCCAACTGACGATCCATAGAAGGGCGGTATTTATCGGGCAAATAAATGGGGGTTTGAAGTTCAACTTAAGTTTGCCTCTGTGCAGTTTGGAGCGAGCCACATTCCGATATTATCGTGTCTTTACATATTCAAGGAGCCTGGGCTAGGTGGGCTTGCCTCGCCTCCCGGATTCCATTCCAGGGGGCCAGCCCAGCCTGGAGCCGGAGGGAATGCAAGGCAAAATTTACAGCTCTTGGTATCCAGACCCCCAGGGCCAATTCTGACCTGGAGGTGGGCTAAGGTCCACTAACCAGGCTCCCCAGGTCACTTATGCAGCACAAGTCTCACGAAAAACATTCCTCAGCCCGCCTACGTTCGTGCAGCGCAGGGTGGTGGGTTATGCAGGACAGATCACAGAAACCTCCTTTCATACAATATAACACAGTACTTAGCCTCAGCATGCTGCAGTTTGTTCATGTGTATTGCAGCAGTCTCATGGATAAAGATCATTAATTTTATTAATACAATTAATGTGTTTCAAACAGCCCTTGCAATGTATGTGCTCAATGAATGTGAGCTAAAACAACAATAAAAAGTGATGTCTCTATTTACATATGGTCTGGGGTGAAATTTTGTTCTAATTAAGTTGTTCTGGAACCAGATGGTCTCAAAGGAATGTGGAGCAGCTTGTAAGAAGGAAATAGAAAAATTATCATAAGTTTAGGTATCTTGCAAGAAGGCCAAGTCCTGGACTCAACTGATGGGAGACAGGGATGCAGCAATGGGATATGAATGCCTACAATTTGTTCAGAACCATGTAGCAGATAAAGAGAAGACCAAATTAGTTCATCTGATTCAGAACTATATTTAGAAAAATTTAGTTCTATATGAATCCAACTATGTAAAAGTCATAGGCAGGTTTAAGCAACCTATGTATTTTTGGTCTCTATTGTTCCACTGACCTCTATTTTATGCCTATTCCAGGGTCCTGATTATTATAGGTTTAGAGGTACCTAGATAAAAACAATTATTTTGTATGTACTCTACCCGATTTAAGTTGTATCTAAATATTATATACATAGCAGAACCTAACTCATTGTTCCCTTAATTAATACAATTTTTAAGCCTTTGTAAATGTATGGAACCATGTAGCCACAATGGAAAATTATAGAATATCCCTATTTTACTGTTAAGTCTGAGTAAGATATTGAGGTCATCAGGTGACAGGAAAAGCTGACAAATAAGTGAGAAATGAAGAATATATTACGTTTTCTGTTCAATCAGGATCCATTTCACATACAGTTTTCATACTTAAGATGTGTCACATATAGCTTTGGAGAAGCTGCAGGGAACAGGAAGACAATGTCTCTAGCTCATGGAGGTTAAAATCTAGTAGTAGAGACAGATAATAAACACATACGCTAATGTAGTTCATTTCAATAGTAATACGTGATATAAAAGAATAAAATTGGGCACTGTAAAAAGGAGGAATTGCAAGGGGAACAAATTTAACTAAAATGATTAAGTAAGTCTTTCCCAAAGAGGCAGCATTCAAGCTAAAAGATGAGAGGGAACCACATAAATCAGGGAAAGTGCATCCCAGAAAAAAAAAAAAAAGATAAGAACAAAGGCCCTGAGCTGGAGGAGTACTGAATTGACTGAAGACCATAGAGAAAGCTCTTGGACCTGCAAAGTACTGAAAGGTGGTAAAAGTGGAACTAAATGAGTTTGCAAATGTGACCAGAGTTCCAGTCAGGAAGGGCTTATTAGGCTCTGGTAAGTAATCTGAGTTTGTGGCTTGTGTTTCCAATTCATCTGGAAATTTTTGGAGGGTTGTAAGCAAGGACATTATGTGAAATGAGTTGTTCTCTATCACACCACCTCAAGCTTATTGGCATAAAGCAGCAACAACGTGTTCTTTGGTTTACGAATTTGCAGTCTGGTGAAAGGGGAGCTGGGTCAGCTCGATGGGGAGCTGGGAGATCCCTTATATGGCTGCCAGTTGATGCTGCCATTTGGCTAGAAACTCAGCTAGAGATGACAGCCAGGGGCTTCTGTCCCTCTCCATGTGAATTTCTCTTCACAGCTTGGGAGTTGGTTATAAGGTGACGGTCTCAGGAGACAGTCCTGGAAACTGGCACGACTTCCCTTCTACTGTAGACTATTGGTTTGTGTATACAGCCCTGATTTCCAGGAGAGGCATACACTATTTCTCAATGACAGGAGTAACAAAGAATTTTGGGGCTACATTCTCCCTTTTGGCCACTGATAATTTATATTCCTCCCCCGTGTCATATATATTCATCCTGTTCAAAAAGTCCCAGAGATTTCACCTCATTATAGCATCAGGAACAAGATCAAGGAATATCTTCATCAATAGAATCATGGTATTCAGGGGCGCCTGGGTGGTGCAGTTGGTTAAGCCTTGGACTCTTGGTTTTGGCTCAGGTTGTGATCTTGCAGCTGTGATTTTGTGGTCCTGGGATCAAGCCCCAGGGTCAGGCTGCATGCTCAGTGGAGTCTGCTTCAGAATCTCTCTAACTCTCCCTCCTCCTCTCTTTCCCCTTCTCTCTCCCTCTCCTTCTCCCTCTTTCCTCCCCCTCCCCCCTTCCTCTCTCCATCCCCCTCTGCTCCTCAGAGCACTGCTCTCTTGTGCTCTCTTTCTCTCAAGTAAATAAATAAATAAACAAACTCTTTATTTCTTATTTGTTTGTTTGTTTATTTATTTATTTATTTATTTATTTATTTATTTAACTTATTTATTTGGCAGAGCAGAGAGAGAAAGAGCAAAGCAGGGGGAGCAGCAGAGGGAGAAGGAGAATCAGGCTTCCAGCTGAGCAGGGAGCCCAATGTGGGATTCGATCTCAGGATGCTGGGATCATGACCTGAGCCAAAGGCAGATGCTTCACTGACTGAGCCACTCATGGGCCCAGTAAATAAACTCTTTAAAAGAAAAAAACAACAACAACCAAGAAACACATTAGTACTGCTTTTAGTATTGCCCTTAAGCTTGCCAGTGGTCTAGGCAAAAGGAGTGCTGAAAGCTTTACACAGACTAACCCAACTCATGAAGCCACTGAGCCTTGGACCAAAGCCATAGCCAGTAATATAATCTGGCCATTACCTGTTTATATCTAGTGGCTAGCTCCTTTTTTTTTTTTTTTTAATTCTATGGCTCTAGAAAATAGATGGTTGAGGATTCAGAAATTTTACATAGAAGTCAAATATGGTTTCAGTGGTGAATAACATGCAAATGTTTCCGTAAACCTAAAGAATAAGGATTGTAATTCACAATCTCTAAATATCTCACGTAGTCTACTCTAAACTTAGTGATACATGTGATGTTAGACTAGTAAGTAGAATCTGTTGGGTACAAATATATGTGGTCTCCATGTTATATTAATTTGCTTTTGTGGCAACAAATGATCGCATCCATAAAAAAGAGCCTTCTTTTCTACTCCAAATTGTTCATGGTTGGACTTGATTTGAGAGAAAGAAGCATGTCCTGAGAAATCAGAGCTGAAGGAGGTACGGCTTTGTGACAGATGGCATTTGGGTACGAATGGGAGAGAAAGATGGATTTTCAAGGTGCTGGAGGTGTAAAAGGCAGGTGAAGGCTTATAGCACCAAGTGAGTAACTCATCCCCTACCTGCCTACTGTGGGTGGGTTGAGGCTCTGTCATAATACAAGCACCACAGGCACGAAATTCCTCTAAGTGTCATTCCTCTTTCTTTCATGTTTTACTAATGTTGCTGCAAAAGGTATGAATTTTACTAGTGCATAAACAACACGGACTCAGCTTGTTTCATAGACTGGCTTGACATAGGCCTGGCAGGATTGTTGTAGCCTTATCTTGTCTTCCCCTCTGGGAAAGAACTGTTTACAGTAAATGTTGTTCAGAAATTTTCTTTTAGGATACTCCTAAATACATTGCTCACAAATTAAAAAAGATACACATGCAGACTATAGTAAAATAAGACTGGATTCTGGTAGACCTCGATTTTTTTTTTTCAGCTATTTCTTTCATTTTTCCGACTTTATCAAGATTTATGTGCTTTTCTCTCCTGAAGTGAACGCTATATCTCTCTTCACAAATCAAGGGTGTGAAGCATGGGATTCACTACAACTTGCCTAAAGTATAATAAAATTGACCCAAAGAAAGCCAAAAGTTCACTTTGGCGAAATATGAATAATGTTACAGAAGAGAGTAACACTCATCCAGGCTCTCTTTCTTACAAATGTCCCTTAAAGAATTTATTACTCACGTGGATGACTAGTCTAGTGGGATGCAGTTTTCCAGGCTAGGATGTAAAATATCCTAAGAACATTTATAACTGCTTGACTGCACCTGAACCTCTTTCAAATGATAGGTCTGCAAATCAGAGGTATCACGTCGAAAAAAATAGTTTCTATGAAATTTGGAGGATAATATAAAATGAGATTAACCTATTTGAACTATCATTTATATTTTATCTGATCGACTTCATACCCTCTGAGAATTTATGAGTACTCTAGCTAAATATACACCAACAGTGGCAT
Organism: Ursus arctos; assembly: GCF_023065955.2. Taxonomy (NCBI): domain Eukaryota; kingdom Metazoa; phylum Chordata; class Mammalia; order Carnivora; family Ursidae; genus Ursus; species Ursus arctos. Next base: position 21,075,828 of record NW_026622764.1, read on the forward strand.
TAAACTGAGAATGATATTCATTTGGTTATGCCGTTTTAGTTCTTTCTTAGAAATGCTCTTTAATGACTGCTATTTCCAGAAAGCGCTTTGACAATACTACAAATCTTTTCAGATAGGGTTCCATAATAAATATGGCTTAGATGACGATTCATTCCCTGTTGATACCTCTAAAAGAAAAGAGCAAACCTACATGATTCAAACCTTTAAAATATTTACTCTAAAAGTAGGAACAGTTCCCAACTTAGCCAAATAATTCCTTCTACCTTTCACTTCATTTTGTCTGTATATTTGCAGACATTGCATGGCATATGTGAAAAATGTATGTATAAAGTTAGCATTTGAAATATTGTGGAAACCAGTGAGGGGACATTTATCAAAATGTACATGTATTTATACAAATGGCTAACAGACACATGAAAAAATGTTCAAAATCATTAGCCACCCGGGAAATTCAAATCAAAACCACACTGAGATACCACCTCACGCCAGTTAGAATGGCAAAAATAGACAAGGCAAGAAACAACAATTGTTGGAGAGGATGTGGAGAAAGGGGATCCCTCCTACATTGTTGGTGGGAATGCAAGTTGGTACAGCCACTCTGGAAAACCGTGTGGAGGTCCCTTAAAAAGTTAAAAATTGAGCTACCCTATGATCCAGCCATTGCACTACTGGGTGTACCCCAAAGATACAGACGTAGTGAAGAGAAGGGCCATATGCACCCCAATGTTCATAGCAGCAATGTCCACAATAGCTAAATCGTGGAAGGAGCCAAGATGCCCTTCAACAGATGACTGGATTAAGAAGTTGTGGTCCATATATACAATGGAATATTACTCAGCTATCAGAAAGAACGAGTTCTCAACATTTGCTACAACATGGACAGCACTGGAGGAGATAATGCTAAGTGAAATAAGTCAAGCAGAGAAAGACAACTATCATATGATTTCTCTCATCTATGGAACATAAGAACTAGAATGATCGGTAGGGGAAGAAAGGGATAAAGAAAGGGGGGTAATCAGAAGGGGGAATGAAACATGAGAGACTATGGACTATGAGAAACAAACTGAGGGCCTCAGAGGGGAGGGGGGTGGCGGAATGGGATAGACCGGTAATGGGTAGTAAGGAGGGCACGTATTGCATGGTGCACTGGGTGTTATACACAACTAATGAATCATCGAGCCTTACATCGAAAACCGGGGATGTACTGTATGGTGACTAACATAATATAATAAAAAATCATTAAAAAAATGTAGATGTATTTAAATAAGTTACATAGATATTCATGTTGCACCTATACAACTAATTTTTTAAAAAATTATAGTTGCACTCAATTACAAATGGTTGAAATGTTGAAAAAATGTATCCATTTTGTGCATTATAATTTACTGGTTGGTTGAGTGCACTTTCATTTAAAAAATATACATTTGTAGTACTGTAAAGCCCAAAGATTAGATAGCAAATTAAATTCATCCCCTTAATTAAAATATGCAAAAACGGATGCCAAGTTTGACCTGCACACCATGAATAGCCAGCTGCATTTTAAAAACTCACGTAGAGAAAAATAGGCTGTTTTGCAACCAGGTTTTCCAGAATAGTTGCATTGTCCCAATATATTAACAATTTGTTCATCTGTACCTTTCCATTTTTGTTATGAATAGATAAAACCATGAAGCAAATACAAAAAGATTAGGAGATTAAGAAAACTTGAATGTATTTTGTGACGTTGCTTTAAAATAAGTATTCAGATTTAGACAAATATATGCAATGGACAGTTATAAAATTATTATTTGGGTTGAAACCCCAGTAATTTAACTTGAATTTTATTTTTATCTATAAAGTGAGTCTCTTTCTACATTTTCTTTTCACAGGAATTATTCGGAGTTAATTTTTTTTATGTTTTACTATTTAATTTAGATCTAAGTGAACCGCTCTATTTCTTTAAAAAATATGATTTCTTTTCAATTCACAGTAGGGACAAGTATTTTTAACATAAGCCAAATAGAAGTTAATACTGTTAACCTACACATAACATTATAAATTATAAGAACTGAGTGATGTTCTGGTAAAGAATGTGTTTAATAAGGGAAAAGACAATTATGAAAGAAGAAATGTAAATGACCAATAAAATGGTCAACCCTTTCAACAATGAGATATTGTTTTTTACCTATTATATTAACCTTTCAAAAAATATAAGATCCATTGTTGGAAAGGTACATGTGAACACTGTAAGCAACGTTGGTAGGGATCTATATGTTTTGGTGGAAAACACAAATGAATTTGTATAATTTCCTTTCTTTATACATTTGTAAATAACCTAAACCATTTAAGCCTCAGTTTTTCAGTCTGTCAAACTGGGGTGATAATATTTATGTAGTGGAACTATTGCATGGAGTAAGAAAATCAGTCATATAATATTCTTTGTGTAATGCCTATGTGTAGGAAATTATATAAATGGTAATCATGATAACGGTGATAGTTTATGATCATGTCCAGGTTTTCTAAAAAGGATTTTGGTAATCTTCATTTGGAAACTTCAAAATGTTGAGATCTTTGGCCCAATAATTCTATTTGTAGGAACTGACCTTAAAAACATTATCAAAGTTTCTCCCTCTCTCCTCACACAGGTCTATAACATCAAATTTTATGATAAAGATACGTTGAGTTTATAAAAATATCTATCAATAGAAGAATAGTGAATATCTCCAGGTTTTTATCAAAGCTAATTTTTGTATATTGTTAATAGACTAAACTATTTTGGTATAAGTTTCAGGGGAAAGTAGAATGCTAACCCATGGGAATTTGCTGATCGTGGTCCTTGGTTAGCACCCCCCACCTTCCCTTCGGTTGGGGAGGTATCTACAGAGCTCCCCTTCTCATAGTTTGTTGTAGAGATGGCATTTCTTTCTCCTTTATTCTCATATGCTTCACATTTATTAAGGAAACTTTAAATTTTTTTCTTTCTGAAACGGCTACTTTATTTTTCTCCTCTTTATGTAAATATTTTCTCTTCCATCTCTTCTTCACATTTACTATAAGCATGAATATTTTTACCTGCTTAAAAAATACAATGAGCAAACAAATATCCAAAATCTGATTTCACAAAGTGTTGCTATTTCCTATGTTTGCTTCACTAGCTATATATGTATATTTACATTGTAAAATAAATTACAAATACCTTGACGCTTCGTTCCTAAATACCTCAAGCATGCATCTCCCTTGCAAAAAAATCTATTTTACCATAATACTGTATCACAGTTAACAAAATTGAAATAGATTACCTAATATTATTTAACATTAATTATATGTTTGAGAATATTTAGATATTCCAAAAGTGTCTTTTATGGCTGATATGTTCACATCTGGAGTCAAAGACAACACATTATTGCACTTCATTGTTTTGGCTTTTAAACCTCTTTTAATCTAGAACAGATACAATTTCAATCTCTCTCTTTCTCATTTTTTCCTTTTATGAAATAGTGTAACACTGGGAATGGTAAATGTTCAAAATTTTGACTTAGAATTGCTGTCCTTTTCTTTTTTGAAGCATATTACATTGCCATTTTATATGCCAGCTTCCTTAATTTATTCAATAAATATATACTGAATGCTGAATATATCTCAGCCATTGGATACATTGTAGGTATGGCAGTGAAAAAGACAGAAAAATCCTTTATTCTTTCTTTAAATATGACTTTTCTTCCTTTTAGAATGCCACTTACTCACTCAAAATAGCTGTTTGGATATAAGACTTTAAAGGACTATAACTTACTAAATTATATTGGTGGGTCCTCTCTTTTCTTAAGAAGAGTACATCAATAAATTCTGAAGAAACATACTAGATACATTTTTAAAAAGCTGAAGTCCATTCCAAACACTTCCAGTTCCGTTTCCAAAAAACAGTTTTTGAATGAGGTTAAGACATAGGAATCTAAGGCCATCAACCAAGGATGGATGTCTGCTGACCAGCTAATTATTTATGGGACAAAGAATAAGAATTTAGAGGGTCTGTGTCTGGCCTACTCATAGGTAAATGGGAGTGGGTGGCATCTATGAATCTTATCTAAGTCATGTGAGGAAGACTGGTTCTTGCGGTGAGCCATTTCCTGAAACACAAAATGTGGGGGGAGTTTTAAATCTTCACTGTTTTCTAAGAGTACAGAATTCAAGCCAAATTCAGCATTGTCAAAAAAAGCCATGGTGATAAGAATAACTTGTATATATGACCACCTTTAATGTAACTGGTGGCTGTGTCTACAACAAGCAGGCAGTGACTTCTCCCTAAAATCTTAATCTTCCCTTGAAAACATGGTACCTGCCGGGAGAAGCAATAAACGAGTCCAGCAGGTGTATTCTGCTCAGGGGCTGCCTTGCAGGTACAGCACGTACGAGCTGGAATGGTAGCTTCCTAAACACATTTGTGAGCACCCAGAAAATATGCCTGAGTTAAACCAAACCAAACAAATTAAAAAAGCAGGAGATTTACAAAGGTATAGACTTCCTGGAGAGCTCCTGGGAGCAAAACCCAATAAGACATGGATTATTCTATAAATGTAACTTGATTTTTATAAAGTTTGGAGAATGACCTATGGAATTCCATAACCTGCGGAAGTATAGGCGGCAGTCACATAGAAAAAACTTACCCCTTACCTGAAACACATGGAAATTGTGATCGAGAAAAAAAACCCCAATATTTACTTATTTCATCTTGGAATGACTTGACGTATAATGTATGATTGAGATAATTCAATTCATAAATGGTAAAATTCCATTAATTTAAAGCTCTGTTTATATTATCTGCTGTTTTTACAGCAAGCATGTTTTGCTTTTGATATTAGGGGAAAATAACCATTATGTAAGCAGAAATATTTGAGGCGTCTAAAGGAGTAAATTCTCCCTAGTGACTTGAGGAAATGACAAAGTGAAAAATGGCACACACTACTTCTCTTCTTTTGTTAAAATAGGAACTCAATAACAGATAATAAGCTTCAAGCTAGTGCTAAGGAGATACTACCCTTAAGGAAAAATGAGTTGCTAAGTAAATGGGACTAACCAAGAACTAGTAAGGTGAGTATTTATGGCTCCAACTGTAACCAGTAGGTTTTAGCATTTTCACAGAAGTTCTGAACTTGCTACTTCAATAATTAAAACTTTTCCTCCAGCACCTGCATTCAACATTAACTTTAAAAATACCCAAATATTACTCTTGAGCTTTTATTTAATTATTATTGCATTACTTAGAGAAACTACTGTAAAGCAATTTACATAATTTATATTCATATACCAAAAAGAAGATAGTGACTTTGCTTAAGTAATTTCTATTATCTTTATGAAAATGCAGAGTTTTCAGCTCAATTATGAAGTAAGTTAAATTGTTTTGTAAAGGTTTGAGTCCATAACAATTATTTTATCATTCTCTTCTGGGGAAAAAAAAACAAAACAAAAAACAAAGTGGATCCAGATTTCTAATTAATCAACTTACAAATGTTCTCTGGTAAAACTAAATGGTTCCTAATACCATTTGTGTGACAAATGGTGTTTTTCCTACTGTATAGTGTTTCTCAAACCTGTTACTCTAGGCACATGGAGATCTGTTTACATATTTTTAGGTCCCACAAGTTCTTTACTAAACTTTTTATTTTAATCACATCTTTTCATTTTAATCATAATTTAATTATAACTTTATATAAGTATATTCAGTATCATTTATGTAACCAAGTACAGGTCAGTTATTTCATGCCAAGATTCCCTTTAGCTTTATGATTTCATCGGCTCCAAGTAATACTTTCATCATGACAATTTCATTAAAAAAAATGAGATAGAAAAGTCACAGAAACAATGTGTTTGTCCCCTGCAAAAGGTCAAATTACATGCACAGGACACTATAGAAACAAAGATTTGGTGGTACCTTAAGGTGAGAAAAAAGAGAAATTGAATCATTGCATGGCTCAAGGTTGACTACGCTTGTGAAACTTGAGAATTTTACCGTTGAAGTCCTATCACATTCAAACTGAGGCTGGAAATTTACTGGTAGCTGTACAACATGATCCATTACCCTAAATTTATGTTGTTAATTTAAATTTTATGTGTTTTATAATTGTGCTTGTACTTCATTTGTAAATTCCTTTTGGTTTTATAGTTATAAATCCAAAGCATAACTTGGAGTTTATTGCAAGATTTATGTTTTCAAGTATTTAATCAATACCATAATGTAATTTAAATTGATACAGAGATCACCTTTTTTTTAATGTAAAAGGGGCCTACACGTTCTTTAAGCTTGAGAAACAGTTCATTGAATTATATATCTTCTTTTACTTTCATATTTGCAGGATAAAGGAGGAAAAGAGGAGAAAATTCACTAAATTAGGAGATTTTCAAGTATATGGTTGAAGTTACTTGTTAATGTTATGCCAATCATTCAACAGATCTTTATGAGCTCCTGTTATCCCAACATTTGCCACTCATGAAATTTATTAAAACTTGATAGAAAAACAAAACAAAACAAAAAACCCAAAAAACCTTTTTAGGGCCTCAAAATGTTATAATTTGCTATCAGACAGGAATTACGTATCACTCCTGGAAAATGTTTTAATGAAGACATAACCAAGGAAAAATGAATTTACCACTTTGAATTCTTTTAATTTGTTGCCATGACAACAAGGTAGACTATTTCTCTTTCCTCCTCATCTGTCTTCTAACATGTGATGACATTTATTCAACACGTAGCAGTTACTGAGGCAAGCATTTTGCTCTGTGCTGGAGATAAAAACCTAACAGACCACCACTTATCCCATTGGATTTTGCAGTTTGGGTGCTGAGGAGAATCCTGCAGTAAGAATTAGGACTTAAATTGGTTATTTCAAAGGCTCTGATAGTTGGTTAAATTGTTAAATTGAAACTCATTATTTTCAGTTAACCTTGTGGTATTTCAGAAAGATATATGTATATACATATGTGTGTGTGTGTGCGTGAGTGTGTGTGTGTGTGAGTGTGTGTGTGTGTGTGTGTATGTATTCATTTTATGGTGTAGTTAAGAGAAAAAAAATGCCATTAAGCAATAAAGAACTAAGTTTTCTGAAGTGAGGGAACAGCATAGAGATCAAAGACATTTGACCAAAAAGGATGCCTCTGAGACTATAATAAAAAGATGGGGTATAAAATATGAGTTCCCAACCTACCCCCATTCTGCACTAGCTCTAGGAGAAATTTGTAAAACGTGAAGGAAAAAGTATTGCTTTCAATGTTCCCTTTGTGCTCCTATCTATTTACTTGTAAGATGCCATGCACATGATTTGTGAATCCCACAACCTCCTTCTCCCTTGTTAAACTTTCCTGTTTCTTTTTTTAATTTATTTTTAAAATTTAAATTCAATGAATTAACATATAATGTATTATTGGTTTCAGAGGTAGAGGTCAGTGACTCAACAGTCTTATAAAATACCCAGTGCTCCTTACATCACGTGCCCTCCTTAATGTCCATCACTCAGGTACCCCATACCCCCACCTTCCTCCCCTCTAGCAACAGTCAGTTTGTCTCCTATAATTAAAAGTCCTGTTTCTAAGAGTATCCTACTGGATCTTAGTCTTCCTCAACAGAAAGCAGTTCCTTGAAATGCTATTACTGACAGCCAAAGTTATGTGCACTTTCTCCTGTTCCCATAATTTCTTACATGCCTCGTTGGAAGCTATGTTTTAGAAAATTATTCAGTGATTTCCCTTCCTTAGGTATAAATGGTCAAATCATCTTAAGTGTTGGAGCTTTAGGTTGGGCAGTGGGTGGATAATATTATCTTCTGTGTTTTATTACAGTTTTTTTTTTTTTTTTTGCTAAGAATATACAATATAGTTGACACTTGAACAATGCAGGGATTAGGGTCACCAACACCCACACAGTCAGAAATCCACATATAACTTTCGACTCCCCCAAAACATAACTACTAATAGACTATTGTTGACCAGAAGCCTTACTGTTAACATAAACAGTCGTTTAACACATATTTTGTATATGTATTATCACTATATTCTTGCAATAAAGGAAGCTAGAGAAAAGAAAATGTTAAAATCGTAAGGAAGAGAAAATAAGTTTACAGTACTGAACTGTAAAAAAAATCCCCGTGTAAGTGGACTCACGCAGTTCAAACTCATGTTGTTCAAGGGTCAGCTGCATATTAAAACTTTAATCTATAGTTTTAATATCCTATTACTAGGATTAGGATTGTTGGAATCATCAAGAGAATTTCAAATCAAATATATTGTGATATATTTGTAATTCTGAATGTTTCACTTTTTCATTCATTCAGGATCTCAAAACTGAATTTTAAGGCAAATTTCTTACTTCTTCACTCCCTTATGCAGTCCTTTAAAAAATATTAACTCTTTCCTGCCTTCACCTTAGGTAGAGGTTAATTTATTTCCCTTTCCTTTGACTTGTTTTAATTTACATATGTATATTTATTGCATGTATATAAGCTGCAGTTTGTTGAATAGGATAGTATAAAATTTAATACATAAATAAAATATCAGAACATTTTCTTTGGTATTTAAAATAAATTGTGTTTAATTAAATGCATTATTTAGTTGAATAGTACCTTCTAAAACTTGTAATATTGAAAGGCTTAGCACTATGTGAAATGTGAAATTTGTTTTTTTCCTCCGAGTTCACAGTTTCAGAACAGAAACAACACCAACAACAACAAGAAAAACCCATGAAAATCAAAATGATTTAGCAACTTGGGGCCCCTGGGTGGCTCAGTTGGTTGGGTGGCTGACTCTTGATTTTGGCTCTGGTCATGATCTTGGGGTCCTGCGATCCAGCCCTGTGTCTGGCTCGCTGCTCAGGGGGGATCTGCTTGAGGATTCTCTCTGCCCCTCCCCCGCTCATGCCCTCATGCATCTGTGCTCTCTCTCTCTTCCCTCTAAAATGAATAGATAAATCTTTAAAAAAAAGTTTTACCAACTTGACAGAATGTGTTATTCTTATCAAAAAAAATATCAACTATATTTCTTCCTGTGAATGCAATGTCTACTTTGCATTGTAATCACTCTGAAGAGTAAATATGTAAATAAAATATATAAGTGATATAAAAAGCTGTCTTTCACGCTGCCTAGTTCACGAATATATTTAAACATCAATCCAAATTAAAACATAAAATATTGAACATTTTAAGGCTGCAAAGTCATTTTTTGGGTAAAATATTAACATTAAGTCTGAAGAGTTCAGTTAAAATATTGACTAAAATAGGGGTGCCTCGGTGGCTCAGTCGTTAAGCGTCTGCCTTTGGCTCAGGGCGTGATCCCGGCGTTCTGGGATCGAGCCCCACATCAGGCTCCTCTGCTAGGAGCCTGCTTCTTCCTCTCACACTCCCCCTGCTGTGTTCCCTCTCTCACTGGCTGTCTCTCTGTCAAATAAATAAATCAAATCTTTAAAAAAAATATTGACTAAAATAAACAAGATTAGGATTTCAAGATGTTGAGCTGTGATGAACTCTGTCAGTGAAAAGGTTCCAACTCTCAAGGCAAGTCCTATGACCGTCACAAATACTAATTATAGAGATTATCCTGTCCATTCATTTAAGCCCCAGATGTCTTTCTAAGAAGTGTTATATAGTGAAAAATAACTCAAATGTGCACACAGTTGTGACATCATAAAATAAAAGCCATCATTTACTGAGCATTTCCCATGTGCTAAACAATATATGAAGGAATTATAACATTTCTCACACGCTCAGAAACAAGGGGTATAAATTCTGTCGGCTCCATTAAATTTTTCTCTTTGCTTATAAGCAAGCTGAGCTTAAATGACGCTAATCAAAGTGGCCAAGGTCATAGGATTAGTGGTGGACGTGGATTCAAACACACGCTTGGAAATTCCCATCTCTTTCCACCATCAGAAATTCCTTAGACAATAAACAAGCAAACAAAAACCAGTTGGGCAGAGTGTTCCTACTTTTCAATGGCCTTGGTCTGGTCTCATAGACCTCATATTCTTTATTTTGAAAGTGAGAACAGTATTTGTCTGACTCACAAGAATAATGTGGGCAGCCTCCTCAAAAACTTTTGTGTACTTTACTTCTCTGTTCTCTAAAAATGTTTTTCATCCATTATTCATAATTTGTGTGGAAATTTAAACCTGTATCTCAGCAGTTTTCAATATGTTGTCTGAGGCACCTCAGAGGACCCCCAAGACTCTTTCGGTGGGCCTTCCCTTTTTTCAAATACGCATTTGTAGAGGGCTGGATCTTCTCCACATACTTCGACCAAAACAGTGTAACCCAAGAGATTGAGTGCAGAAATAATGGAAAATTCAATTGTCCTCTATGAAGCCATACATTAAAGAGATTCACAAAAATATAAAAGGGCATTATTCTTCTCACCAAACTTACTTGTGCTTTGAAGAATAAGTTTTTGTCATCAAAATGTGCTATTTTGTTTCAATTTTATGTGCATTATTATTTAAAAGTACTAGTAAATATTTTTAAATTTCTCAGTTTTAATTCCTAACACAGAAGTATCAATAAATGTAATTCACTTTAAAAAAAGGTCTTTGGGGTCCTCAATAAAATTAAGAGTGTGAGTTCCCAAGATAGAGAGGTTTGAGGACCACTGCAGTATATATGTGTGACACTCTTTACTTTCTTGTATTACCATTTGATATTTATATAATTACTATTTATTTAAGGTGTAAACTTCTTGAAAACGAAAATAATGTTGTTTCTTTTATTTGTCCATGTAGGCAATACCATGATTTGCACATAATTAGCACTTACAAAATATATGGAGATTGTTGATTGGTAGAAGTTAATTAATTTATCCCCATCTTTATACATGTACTTAAGACCAAAGCAGAAATTCAAACCCAGTATTATAGTATTATTTGGAGTCACAGCTAGAAATAAATCTATCTCTAAAACTGGAAGATGGCCTATTTTATTTAACATTGGAGAATTATTTCCCCATGTTAGAATATTCCAACTTTCTCCTGGTTGGTGCTCCATTTGTTTTGCAACCCAAAACCAGGACATAAAATTATGTTTTATGTCTTTTTACCGAATAAAAAGAACAAATTTTCTTCATTTTTAAGTTGAAACTTATTTTCAAAATATGAGTTTTTAAATACATACACTTAAGTACAAGCAGGAAGAAACAAATTAACTTAAATTTATTATAAGTATAGAGGGAAATAAAATAGAATTTAATTTTAGAAAGTATATTTAGGCTTTTCAATGGCTGGAAAACCACCTGTCTTTCTCTTAGGGTCTTGGATTCTTATCTTTCTCATCTTATTTCTGTACGTGGCTGCCTGAGATTAGCATGTGGCAAATCAAAGCATCTCTAAAATGAGAATTTCATAGACAGATAGGGTGTATATAGCTTAACAGGTCAATCTTGGGTAACCAAGTGACTCAGCATTGTTCTGTCTCCAGTATAGACTCCCCAGAAAAAGAATCCAGTTGTGCTTTATCCTCTATACAACTGTCTGAGCCTGTAGTATATTTGGGTTGGGAGGGAGAAGGTTGTTTCAAATGGAATGTAAGGCTGATTTGTGTCCTTTCTGAAGGAACAGAAAGGGATAAATATATAGGAAAGGTCTCTAGCTTTAGGACATGAAATAACTAAATCCTTCAAAAGATGTTAGATCTTTAGATAAAGTAATAGAAAATCCCTACTGATTTATTAAAAATCCATTTCAAAATTATATAAACTTTTGCTTCAATGGTTTTAATATTAGTTGTCATGAGGCGTCTGGGAGTTTTGATCAAAAATGAAAATGCTATTATAGCTAGAGTAGCAAGTCATATATAATGCCTAAATGGCAGTTTTAGTTGGCTGCCCTCAAAAATAACATTATATTCCACATAGATAAGTTTATTGGTTTCAGAATGAGATAAATGGGCCTATCTTTTGAAACATTTTTAAATGCAGCTGCATCCTTAACATATTGAAAGTTTGCATGATTTTTTTTATGAAATTGCTCATCTGAACTATAGAGAAATAGTAAAACATTGTTTTTTATATAATGTATAACATGGGGATAAAAATATGTAATTTCAAAATAAACTCTTAGTGCCATTATAATATGCTTGTATAGAAAAGAAGTTATTCAGAAAACACAGAGACTTGCCGTCAGCCCTAGGTCAACAGGCAAAAAGCTTGGTTTGTTTTCCTTGAACTCTTGTGTCCAGAAGTCACATAATAGCTAAAAATAAGCTTAGAGGAAGCCTCTGAAAGAAATGATTCCAGGACCACAGATTGTCACTACAATATCCCCCAGGAGTTCACAGGTCTGTTATCCTGCAGTATAGACGGTGTTAACAAATTTTGTTCCATAAACAAATCTTGCAATAAAGAGAAATCAATGTACATTATTATATATTTTAATAATATTCTTAAAAATATTCATGAAGTAAATATCTAAGTCAAGTTATTAAGTATAAAACTGACTACAAAATACATTGAACACTGATCCTGTTCACTATTTAAAAATCCAGCTTACTATGGAAAAAGGAAGGTAAGAACTCTATAGTATAAAGTATTTACAGTAGTTCTTATGTGTGGTTCTCACTGTGTTCTCATTATAAGTAGTAATGGTTACAGTATGATGTAGTTTCATATTAAGACCTGGTAATGGGAAGACCTAGGCATGCCCAATTTTCCTTTGTGGGAGAGGTTAGGAGGCTGAGTAAATGATCAAAAGTGCTATAAAACAGTTTTAGATGAGTCTGGAAAAGCAAGATAATCTGTTGTGTTCATCATCAGTACCCTTCTAAATTGGATGGGTACAAGTTTGAATTTGGCACTGGCTTGAAGAATTTTAATGAATTACAATTTCAAATTATTTTTTAACAATACAGGCTTTATTAAGGAAAACAGTTTTTGTGTTTCTGCAAAGAGGAAGAAGATAAATCTTTTTACCAATTACTAGATACGAGAGGAAAAACAAAACTGTGTATGAAGGAGACTAAGAATCAAGCTGGGGTATAAAGGGAAGGGAGGTCAGCTAATGGCCCTGATTTAACTTCACTTGGATGAAGAGACAGTGGACGGAGTTTTCCAACTATGTGATGCTTAATCTCACATCTGAAAATACGATAAGTTTGAACTTGCCAAAGTGGGTTGCATAAGATGAAGGTTGCTTTGTAAAACCATTTGCTCTGAGCCAGGGTGAGTAAAAGATTTTTCTCCCATTTTCTTTGAATCTCCCATGCATGGTCCTACATTCCATGCGTTTCCAATTTTGAATATCACCTCCTATAATGGTCCTGCCATTCCAAGCTATTAGGCAGCTTTGCTCCACAAGGATATTGGGGAATCAGATTATCTTCATCCTGAGGTCTATTGTTCAATAGCTTATATCACTGATTACACGGTCAAAATGTTGCTTCCACATCTTCATTCCAGCACATGAAAAGCAGGAAATGGTTGAAGATGTTAAGCTGGAGCTGTAGATGTGCTATAGCATGGAACATACCAACTCACACTCTTGGCCCAAACTTAAGGCCCATTTGCACACTTAGCCAGAAAGCAAACTGAGGAAATGGAGGTTTTAGCTGCTTGGCCAAATGTCTCGATAAAAGTCAATTTCTATGAAAGAAGGGGAGAATAAATTCAGGACAGACAACTGGTTTTCTTCCATTACCTTCTACTCAAGTTGGCTCATGAGCCTTCTGTCAGTGGCATTTTTTTTTTTTTTTAAGTAGACTCCATGCCCAGAGTGGAACCCAACACGGGTTTTGAACTCAAAACCCTGAAATCAAGACCTAAGCTGAGATCAAGAATCAGATGCTTAACCGACTGAGCCACCCCAGTACCCCATTGTGGTGTTTTTTCTTTACATGTTTCCTGACCTTACTCTCACACCTGACTTTACTTTTACTATCCTGTTACTGTGTTCCATACTCTTCTTTGCTTTTTTTTTTTGTTATTTTCTGATCCTCATTCCCCAGTTTTGCTCTCAGCTCTTTTAGCTCAAAATCATCTTTATATCCTGTGCAGAAATATGGTAAATGTGAAGGTCCCATTTAAGGTCCAAATAAATTATTGTAGGAATTCAGAAAGGAGGATTGTTTACAGTTAATTACATTGAACAGATTATCACGTACATTGTGTATTTGATTTGGGTCTTGAGTGTTAAATAATGTGTAGGATTTCTACAGTTGAAAAGAAAGGATGGTTTTAGTTGGTTGCAAAGGACAATGTATTAAAAGATGCCATTGTTAAAAGTTCAGGGTTTCTACAGTAAAGTTAAAGTAATGCAATTTGGTTGAATTCTTATGCATTCAATAAATTTTTATTAGTGTTGAGTACATTCTTGCTTTGGTTGCTTGAATTCATTTTTGATCAAAACATCCCAAACTCACTGTCCATGTGAATCTAATACTGGAGGGAGAGATATATTTAATTTAAAAATGTATAAACTAGGTAAATTATATAGTAGATTAGGAGGCATGGCAGACCATGCCTATTTATCTATCTATCTGTCTATCGATATAGTTGTATATATTTGACACATTAATTAGATTAATCATTTAGGAAATGAAAATGGTTGTCCATAAAAGTAATGTTATCTTCACTCTTTTAGGATTCATAATGAAGCAAGGACTATATACATATTATAATTACTATTTTAGTTATTACTTTACTGAGTCTTTACTATTGCCAAGCACTGATCCAAAAACTTTGTGTTGAATTCATTCATTTATTTATAATAATGTAATTTATTGTCCAAGGTACTCTTATTATTAGCCCCATTTTTCTGTTGAGAAAATCAAAGCATTGGTTTGGACATTTCAGATTCCTCATATGGTGTTTTTGGTTTTGTTTTTCTTACTTATATATTTATTATTCATTTTTATTGAAGCATGATTGACTAATATTATATTAGTTTCAGTTGCACAACATAATTATTTAATATTTGTGTAGGTAGCAAAAGTCTAGTTAACATCCATCACCTCACAGTTACATCTTTTTTCTTGTGATGAGGACTTTTAAGATCTACCCTCTCAGCAACTATCAAATATGCACTACAGTATTATTAGCTATAACCATGCTGTACATTACATCCCAATTATTTAATTATCTGATAACTAGAAGTTCGTATATTTTGACCCCCTTCACCTATTTCTCCCACCCCCCAGTCTCTACCTCTAACAACCACCAATCTGTTCTCTGTAACTATGAGCTTGGTTTGATTTTTGTAGTTGTTTTTAAATTCCACGTATAAGTTAGATCATATGGTGTTTCTCTTTGTCTAACTAATTTCACTTAGCATAACGTCCTCAAGGTCATAGGTATTAAGCAAATAACTGAAGTGAAAATTTCTTCTTTCTGGCCCAAACAATTTCGGTGCAAAGGAAGACATTACAATCTCAAAGAATAGTTGAGAGTCCTGAAAGTGAGGGTGATATGTGATTTTCAAGAACTGAAAGAAATCCATAGTGTGTAAAGTAGGGAGAAGGAAGAGGGAGGCATATTCCAACTGCAGAGGCAGCAAAGTCAAGAAATCTACAGTTCTTTAAATTCATGCTCAACAGTAGAACCAATAAAAATCATTGACAAAGTGGATGGAGACTAGGAAAGAGATAAGCCAGGATGTTTACCAAATATATCAGCTTTGAAATTGAAAGACACTGGCATGGGGAAGACTACAGGTGGCAAAGTTTTGAAGGGAAGACTCAGACCTTGTTTTTTGACACATTGTTTAAAGGGTTTATCAATCAGCCAAGTGGGAGGTCTCAGTTATGTGTTTAGGTGTAGAAGTCTACAGTTCACGTTTGAGGACCATATTGGACATACACATTTGGAAACTTCAATGCTTAATTTTAAACTTAAGAGATGGGATGAAATTACCAAAGGAAGGGGTGAATATAGAAGGGCTATATATATAAAGTTACGTTGAGAAAAATGTGACAGTGAACTTGGCCAATATCAGTTCCCATCAGAGAGTTAACTATTCCAGACCATTTGTGAAGCTTTTATACTGGCTATTTGATTTGGGGTTTGGGGACTTGTGTTTATGTAAAAGGAATTGTACTCTCCATATTGAACTGCAGTTTGTTTTGGTCTGTAAATGACACGGTGAAGGAAACTTTGTTTTTCAGTATGTATAATTCGGTAGGATTACTTTTAACTGCTTCATCATTTTTAGTGATATTAATGTACCACAGTTTATTTAATCATACTTTTATTTAGGGAATTTTCAATTTTTAATATTTAGCTACACATGGGATGAAGGCTGTTTGAATACAAAGGAAATTAAATTGATAACGATGGAGGAGTTAATTTCAATATTACAGGTAACGCTGACTGCCATCTAATTAATTTGCATATGCTTGGATGTGAATATGAATTTTCACGTGGATGGTTTATCATCTCATTGGGTCTCAATCCTACTTCTAGCCCTACTAACATCCTACTAACAGTAAGAGAATCTTAGCGTCACGATGAGTGGGATTCTGATGTTCAGAGGTAAGAGTTTTTAAGTATCACTGGGGTTCTAAATTCCAGAGCACAACTTCATTGGATGATCGATTGGCTGAAAGCTATTTGTTAAAAGCTAAGGGAAAGTACAGTTTTCAGGACTGACCGAGAGGTGCTATGTAAGCCTTTTGATGAAAACTGCCTTGAGGTTTTAGATAATGCTCTTATTATTTAATATTCACCTCACGTGCTTCTCTTAAAACCCAAGCCCTGAATAAGAGGCCACACCACTCTGCAAGCGATGATGGACAACCTCCCCAGCGCGTACTGTATCTCGTAGTGCACAAAGGCGTAATTCTGTGCGATATATTTCCACAAGCGGAAATGCTGTGTCTAAGGGTTTACAAAGTTTTAATTTTTCTCATACTCCCAAAGAGTCCTCTGGAGGCTAAAAGAGCTTATACTCTTTCCAGCATTTTATGAGAATTCCAGTTACCCCACTCCCGATAGCGCAGATATTATCAATCTTCTAAAATTTTGCAAATACGATCATTATTGTTTTGATTGTCATTACTCTGGTCGCTTTGAAATTGAATACCTTTTCATATAGTTCCTTCCGTTTACGTATTTTTACATTCCTATGCATGTATTCGTCTCATTTCAAATGGTTTTCAATTTTCTTTACAATGATTTTAGCTGCCCTTTATATTTAACCCATATGAATTCTTTATTTCATGTACTAAAGTTCTTCCACCAAGTCTGCCTTTATTCATATCTTAAGTTGTTTACGGCATTGCTTATCATGAAGAACTCTTGTTGGGGCACCTGGGTGGCTCTGTCGGTTAAGCATCTGACTAGTGATTTCAGTCATGACCTCGTCGGTCCCAGGAGCCAGCCCTGAGTGGGTCCTACACTCAGCGGGGAGCCTGCTTGAGATTGTCTCTCTGCCTCTCCTCCTAACTCACAGGCTCGCTCTCTCCCTCTCTCTCTAAAATAAATAAATAAATCTAAACAAAACAAAACAAACCTTCCAAGAGCTTTTCTTTTGTGAGTGACTGGGTGCTTTGTGAAGTGTGTGTTTATTGCAGTCAAATAGCATTATTTATTTATTAGATTTATTTATTTATTTGAGAGGGGGATGGGCAGAGGGAGAGAATCTTTCAAGTGGACTCCCCGTAGAGCACGGAGCCCAGTTTGGGGCTTAATCTCAGGACCCTGAGATCATGACTTGAGCCGAAACCAAGAGTTGGCGCTTAACTGACTGAGCCACCCTGGTGCCCCTATTTATTTATTTTTCATTCTACATCTTACTTAGTGGTCTTCTGGGTCTCTGAAATGAGTTGGGGAGTTTTCCAATATTTTCTCTACACTGTCATACTTTTAAACGTATAAGAATGATCTATTCTTGAAATTTTGTTAGCAGTACCATTAGTACCATGTGGGAAGGTTGAGTTGAGGTGTTCTTTCTGCCGTGGTTCTCACTGAGCTTCAGCCAGAGTATTTGGCTGGGCCTTTCTTTGAGTTGTGTGTTATTCTAGACCATTTGCTCATTCTCAGGGCTCTTTTCTTTTTTTCTTTCTTTCTTTCTTTCTTTCTTTCTTTCTTTCTTTCTTTCTTTCTTTCTTTCTTCTTCTTCTTCTTTTTTTTTTTTTTTTTTAAACCTCACAGCTAGAGAGAAGCATTGAGTTCCTGCCATCTACAGTCTGTGGTTGGCAAGGTTTCCTAGTCCAGAGGGACATTTCACATTTTTCTTGGTTTTGCTTCTCACCTCAACTACTCAGCTTCCCTCTGAATGAGAATTTAACTATGAGAATTAACACACAAAAAATTGTTCACTTTTCTTTCTCTTTTCTGCTTCTACAGAGATGATTAGGAGATGTACGGAAGGGGACAATATGGTGGTTCAACAGATTTAACCTTGAGGCAAACTGCCAGGATATGAGTTGTGACTATGACTTTGATTAGGTTTTCAACCCTGCAGTTACATAATGTCACTGAATCTTGATTTCCTCATCTATTAAGGGGATAATACTTCCAACCTCAATAGGTCGGTGTGAGCTTTGAATGAATAGATATTTGTAATGTTCTTAGAATACTGCTTTCCTTTATAGTAAGTGCTCAACAGGTATTGTCTAATATTACAGTTATTTAATAGGAGAGCATAAAACTGAGTGAAGGTAAATCATTTCACCCATATAATATGTGTGGCACATATAAATCTTAACCCTCAAACATGCTTGTAGAAATTGATAAATATTATTTTCTGTAATTTAACTGCATTTTCATATTTTTTTACTTTTTAATTGAAGTATAACATATAAATTAAAAAAGCAAAGTGCACATGTACAGTTCAAAACACTGTAACAAAGAAACCACCTATGTAACTACAACATATAACAAAATAGAATATTGCCTACAGCCCAGAAGCTTCTTCATGCTTTTTCCCAATTGCTAACCACTTCCTGCATCTACCTCACAGATTTATTTTGACTTCTAACCCTGTAGTCTGCTTTTGTCTGATTTTGAATTTTATTTTTTTAACTTTTAAAATTATTTATTTATTTATTTATTTATTTATTTACTTATTTACTTATTTATTTATTTTTGTGTGTGTGAGAGAGAGAGAGAGACACACGAGTGGGGGGAGCAGCAGAGGGAGAAGCAGACTCCTAGCTGAGCATGGATCCCCATGTGGAACTCAATCCCAAGACCCCGGGATCATGACCTGAGCTGAAGGCAGATGCCTAACTGACTGAGCCACCCAGGAGCCCCTATACTTGAACTTTAAATAATGGAATCATATGGTATGTATTCTTTTGTGTCTGGCTTGTTTAACTCAACACTATGTTTACCCCAGTCTTGCGTAAAGCAAGGTGATAAGTGACTCCGAACTCTCCAAAATGTGCCTCAGTTTCTATACGTGGATGGAAGCAAGCTAGGGAGAAGTTCCACTTTCAAGGAAGAGGACACACCAGCCAACCTTTTAATGACAGCACAGGCATTGTTTTTGAGTCAGAAAATGACAGAGACTCTGATGTAAAAACAAATCAATTGCACCAATGATTATTTTTTTCCTCTACTACCTCATTTTTTCCTAGACTGGATTTCTATTTTAATCTCTTAGTTTTCCAGACTAAATTGTTTCAGTAAACTCAGGATTTCTTTTTTCATTCCCCAGAGCAGTTGCTATGTTCATGGGATTTATGTAGTTACAAACCCATGGGGTTAAGGGATGGAATGAAATAGTACAACCCATTGTCGCCTGCTGCACAAACATTGCTTTTATATCAGCCTTGACTTCTGGACACTGATAGTTTTGGCTTTCAGAAATTCAAAGGCCAAGACGTGTAGACAAGTTTAGTAACTCCTCTGTCATACCCACACCCGAGACAGAAAGAAATTATTCGCTATTTCAAAAACATTGTTCTATTACATGTATTTTTTAAAAGATTTTATTTATTTATTTATTTATTTATTTATTTATTTATTTATTTATGTATTTGAGAGGGAGAGCACATGTGGAGGGGAAGGGTGGGGAGGAGCAGAGGGGAAGGAGAAGTAGACTCCCCACTAAGCAGGGAGCCCAACGTGGGGCTTGATCCCAGAGCTCAAGGATTATGACCAAGCCGAGAGCAGATGCTTAACAGACTGAGCCACCCAGGTATCCCTCTATTACACATCATTTTAATAACTAATGAGAGTAGGTAATCATTCCTCGTAGCCCCTCTTTTTCAAATATAATTTTGACTACTTCCACCAGCTTCTTACAGATGGTCTTTAGAATAACGTTGTAAAGATCCATTGTGACTGTTCTTTTTAGAAACATGGGTCTTCTTAATGACAAGGTGCTTTTTTTCTTCTTCTTCTTCTTCCTTTTTTTTGCTAAGTCATACAATAAGATGATGTGAATTTGGTTAGAGGCAGATTTTAGGATATAGCAACATGTTTTGTAAATTTTTACCATTTCTTATTCTTACTAGATTTTTGGAAGTTTCTTCTAATCCTGCAGAGTTGGCTTGGCTTTCTCTGTATGCTTAGGAGCTTTCTGTAAAGGCTTACTGTCACTGTCCACAGAAGCCAGAGCAGGAGACTAACTGTTGGGGAGGTGGACAAGGGGGTGTTCATGGCCATTTGAGGGACGTCTGAAGCAGCATGTTCCAAGCTGTTCTGGGCAGGCTTCCTGGTGGAGTTCGCACAGAGATTAGTAAGATCTGTGGTCCTTTGATGAATTTTGAGTCCTGGTAACTGTGCTCCCAGACTTTTCCAAACACTCAGCCCATACCTATCACGTTAGCATTCTGCTTGAGACACACAAAATAGGTCTAGAGGGCAGTGTCCTATAAGCCTGGGGACATTGGGCTGTCCTTATGCTCTCACTTTTCCCCAAGGGAGAAATTCTGGCCTAAGCAGGTATCTCTTAGACTTGAGCTGTGCTCCATAGTCAGTGTAAAGTAGGTAAAGATGAATTGTTCTTTTTATGCTCTTTAATGCATCTATTCTCAGATTTTATGCTTTAGTGATGTGCCAGAACTTCTTCCCCGAACTCCCAGATTCCCACAGAGGTATTCTTGTCCATAGGTGGTTGTCAAAATCAATATTCCACAGGGACATGATGGTAAAAAAAAAAAAAAAAATGCTATTTGGCCGTCTTGCTAATGTCACTCCGTGAATCAGATTTTGATGTTTTAAAATCCCCCACTTGCAACTGCATATAAAATTAGTAGTTCAGATTAGGTTATGACATGCCCACTTGTCCTTTACTATGGATTGTGACATGGATTATCCAAAATATCCTATCACATGTCGGTTTTTCTCCTCCATTTTACATCTTAGTGAAGGTATCCCTCCTAAACTCAGCTACCAAATAAAACAAACTGGGAGTCATTTAGATTCTTTCTCTTGCTTCAGGATCCATCCCAATGTTATCTCCTAAATAATTCTTAAATGAAGTCTCTGTTTTTCTTTCCTGCACTTGTTGTCCAGGATAGGCCCTCAGCATGACTTTTCTGGCTTATAGATTCAATCTCTTGACTCTACCTCTTTTCTCATGTTCTGACCACTTCAAACTTGTCTTCTTGCCTGTGGCCAGGCTGCTTCAAACTATCATGCTACTTAATAGCTAAAATATGCTTTTTAAAACCTACTGATGAAGATCCCTCTTCCTTGTGTCACCAAGCTTCGGGAAGGAGTTACGGTTGTGGTTGGATATTGATGTCGCCGCGTCTCAGGGCCACTGCGAGGAGACCATGAATTCTGCAGTTCCCCTCTCCAGGAGAAGCTGCACGCTTACCTCATCACGCGAGCCTGCTCATTTTCTGTTCTTACTGGACATGAATAAATATGGAAGGGACTAAACCAAAATACTGAAAGTCCTCTCAGTCAATGACATATAAGAACTTCCTTGCTCAGCTATACCATATAATGTGCCTGTGCAAAATTTTAAAAGCATATCCCTTGGCTCCCAACAGGTGATTTCAACGTTACCCTAAGCGAACAGCAGGCTTACCCAGTAGTATCTTTATGCTTAAAAAAAGAAATTGTTCCTTTGCAATATACAGCCCTGCGTCAGACTGCAATACTGGGGCCAGTTTCACTGTGTACGCCTGAACAGTGGCCCCACCTCCCTTTCCTCATCTCTCAGTGTAGCTCCTGTCTTCTTTTGAAGTGTCTATCATGTTGTTTCACAAATAATATCTTTAGTCTTCATGTCATTACTGATTTAGAAAACCCTCTCTACCCTCTTTTCTTTGACAATTTTTATTCACCCATAGGCATTCAATTCAAATGTTACTTTTTTTGGAAACTGCTTTGCTCCCATTGAATTTATTGTACACAGGTATCAAGGTCATTATCACCCCATTGCCTGTTTCTAGTATTTGCCTTTTCCGATGGACTAAAACTTCAGAAAATTAGATTACTTCTCTCCAGAATTTTACTCTTAGGGATCTACATACATCCACACAGACTTGATCACAAATGTTCTTACTGGCATTGCTCATAGCCAGAGGGTGAAAATAACCTAATTGTCCACCATTGTTGAATGGATAAACAAAATGTGTGATAACTATGCAATAGAACAATATTTGACTGCAAAATTCAACTGCAAACTAAGGATACATGCTATGATATGGATGAACATTGCAAAACATGCATAGTGAAAGAAGCCATAGACAAGAAAGCACATATTGTATCATCCCATTTATTTTAAATTGTCTAGAAGAGTCAAATATTTAGAGACAGAAAGTAGATTGGTGATTGGCTGGAACAGAGGAGAGGAAAATCAACAGTAAATATGCATAAGGGATTTTTAGAGTAATGAAAATATTCTAAACCTGATTTATGGTGATGGTTGCATAACTTGGTAAATTTACCATAATATCCTTGAATTATATACCTGAAAGGGATGAATTATATGATATGTAAAATATTCCTCAATAACGTTATTTTTTTAAAACTTAGATTACATCTTTATTCATCTTTGTAGTTTTAACTACAAACCCAAGATCTGGCCCACACAATTTTTTGATGCCTTCAGTTCTACCAAGTATTCAGCTTTCCCCTTGTTTCTACATAGTTATTTGTTTTACTCAGTTATCACATCTTCATTTATAGTTAGAATATAGAAACGTTATCTGCAACCGGTAAAATTTTAGTTGATGACATTATCACCCGTGGCTCTAATATAGTTCCATACAATATTTTGTTTACTGTTCATTAAGCACTTTGCATTTTTCTATAGTACTTTCCGCTGAAAATGAGTCGGGATAATTCCTGAAACAAAAGTTCTATAATGAAATAGAAATCTGTGAAATTGCATAATATTAGCCTTTCTTGAAAAGCTCAGAAGAAAGATGCTGTTATATAGTTTCAGGAATCTTGAGTTAAGAACTCTGTTTAAGTTTGTGTTGTTCTACTAATGCTCTGATAATGTTATATCTTAAAAAAAAAAGCCAAATTCTTGGTGGTTTACAACAATAAACACGGGCTTCTCACTCACAGCTCTTAGGATCGGCTGGATGTGAGTCTAGTCACTTCAAGTATCACTCTTTCTGGGACCTGGGTGAAGGGGCTGAACGTTTCAGGGCAGGGTCTTTTCTCAAAACGAATGACAAGGGACAAGAGGCCATGCTAACCCACACAGACACATACGAAACCTCTGCTTGGAGGTGGCGTATGTTACGCCTACGAATCAGAGGCCAAAATCAATGGTCTGAGGAAACAGACTTTATCCACAGTGAAGTCACAGTAAGGGAGGGAACGGAAGGGAGACCTGTGACTTGGGAAGCAGAGTTTTCTTAACGTACAAATGGAACTCACTCCCTTACGTGTTGACAACAAGTTTAGAATCCCAGATTAATGGGCCATATACTGGGGACAATGACAGCGTGAAATTGTAATTCTTAGCTCTGGCTACGTATTAAAAGCACTGGAAGTGTTTTTAAAAAATACTGATGCTCAGACTCGATGTAGACCAGTTGAAGCAGAATCTTTGGGGTTGGCGTCAGGCATTGGGACTTCAAAATCGCCTTCATTTGATCCACGCCTATATAAGGAAAAGTTGAGTACTACTGATGCAGAGAAATGGAATATGGAAGAATTTTTGCATATTCTTTATCCGTACATCTCTAGGTAGATTTCAGTGTTTATTATCTCTAGCCTTAGTCCATTTTACTTTGGGCATATATGGATGTTAGTCTTCTAGTTACAGAAGGAGTGGTTATTCTTAAAATTGAGGCGGTCTTTATTCTAGTCTTGTAGCCTTATCAGGATTCTAAATTCTATTTTCCTGGGGGTGAGTCTGTAGAGAACAGCAGACCATGAATCTCTTTGTGTGATTTTTAGTCTCCTATCTTTCTCTGTATATTCTTATATGGAAGAGAGAATATATTTTGAGTCACAGATACATTATGATTAACTATTATGTCTTCCAGGAGGAATAGAAAGCACAATATGGTCCCAATGTTCTATATTTGCATAGTTTTTAAAATGCATAGCTAAGTAATTGCAACATTGTTTTAGAAATGCCACAGGATATTAAATCTTTTTGGCCTCAAACATTTCAGTCACCCTTTAGGAGACTCTTATTTTTACCATAAACTAAGGATCTGTTATTTGGTTTGAGTTCTATTTATTGCTTTTTAAATTAGTTTTCAAATACTTTGAATATAAAACACTGTTTTATAACCGATATTTAATGAGTTAGAAGCATTCCATTTATATTATCATTTTATTCATAGTTACGATTTGAAATTCTTGAGTATATGTAACAGAGCAATTCAGAGTATGGAATAAGAAAGGAATGAAGAAGTCTAAATCATATCAAAGCATATTAGCAATAAAAAGGCAAGAATCAATACAAAAGAAAAGCAGAGTACATAAAGCAGGATGAAGTAATCAATAGCTGGGGATTATAGTGTACAATTGCGGATGATCGCAGGAAAATCCACTTGCGTTATATAGCGATACTAAAGAGGTACAACAAATATCCGCTGTGAATTTGCTTCAAAGGACAAAGGAAACCCCAAACAGTAATGGCGGAGTTTAAAAGAATACTACCGACAAAAGAAGAGAATATCGAAATTATAAAAATTTCTGAAGCAATTTAGGAAATAATTTTTGGAAATGCTTTTGCTTTCAGGCAGCCAAAAAAAAAAAGTGTCTGGGTCTTAAAACACATCACAGGGCTAAATTAGATATTACTCATTAGGTATTACTTTTGTAAGGAATTAATATGGGTTGTTCCAATGATTTATTTCTGCATTAAAAATAATCACAGAATTAGTGGATTAAAACAACAGTAATTGTCTTTTCTTTCCTGGTCTTGGAAACTGATTGGTCTCGGTTGGGTGGTTCTTAGGGTCTTTCTTATGGTGCTAGTCAGATGGAGATTAGGTCTGGAATGA
The DNA here is from genome assembly GCF_023065955.2 of Ursus arctos. Taxonomy (NCBI): domain Eukaryota; kingdom Metazoa; phylum Chordata; class Mammalia; order Carnivora; family Ursidae; genus Ursus; species Ursus arctos. The sequence goes on from NW_026622764.1 coordinate 21,101,144, forward strand.
TCTCAAAGGTTTCTTCTCTCATGTGCCTCCATCTGACCTGGGTTTCCTCACATCATGGAGGCTGAGTTACCTCCTCTCAGAAGGAGCAGGCAGAAGATGCATCCCCTGTAATGACCTAGCTTTTCAAGTCCTATCATGTCACTTCCACTAAAGTGCAGAGATTCAAAACACAGATATGTAAAGCCCATATCTCAAATGGGAGAAGAGTCAAGGTCACATGGTAGAAACAGGTAGGATGGAGGGTTTGTAAACACAATTGGCTGCAGGGATCTTAAATTTCCTTTAAATTTCACTTTGTTGTGGCAATAAAATTTTACCCAGCCTTATATCATGCAAACATCACAATTTACCCCAAACAAGAATTTTAATATGGAGGCTGAAGTTTTAGATTATTTATAAGACATGAATAGTGCAGGTATCTCAAGAGTTTATCTCGCTGTTGAAGGTGTAAGATAAGTAGTCACCTGTGTCTCAGGCCTGAACACATATTACTCTCCTTCTCATCATTGCAGTTCAGCCTTGGTCTTTTAATGCCTCTGAAATTCCAAGCTGGTCATCCCTTTATCGTCTGTTTATTTCGTTCTTTAGCTTTGCACAGGTAGCTTCTCCTCCTTAGCGCTCTGCTCATATATCAGGCCTTCCAAGACCAGTATCTGGCCACCTCTTCCCCAGGTACTCTTCACTTTTTATCACCCTACCCAATTTCCTTAATTTTATCTACATCCCATCCTCACTTGCGCATTAGGTAAAAATCTCAATGAAAATAGCCCATCATGTTCATGCTAGCTCCTGCCACAGAGAAAGCTTCAGAAAAAGGTCCATGAATCAATGAATGGCTGAATTGACTTTGGTTGAATGCTTTAGGCAGCTTATTTTGGGGGGCATCTCTGCCTTCCTTAAAGGGGTCATAAATCAGACAACCTGCAGCTTTTGGGTATATGCTCCTCACCTGTTAATCTGAAGCCGTGCAGAAAACAATGAATTCTTCCACATGTTAGATTATACTTCAAAAGTTTGAGTACAGCATCCCGTCTCATTTATATCATCACTTCACTTTAAAGGTTGTGTATGCTTTTCAATACTTCTAATGTGATCGGTCTCTAATCCTCTTGTCTTCTTTGACACATGTCTCTGGAGGTTTTTAGTTTTCAAATGACCCTTTGAAAGTGTATGCTCCCAGTAGAACATAATACTTTAGGTAATGTCTCACCAGCTGAAGATATAATAGGACAGCACCTCCTTTGTTAGGGGTTTTATATTTTTATTGTTGCAGAATAAAATGTTTCGTTTCTTCTGAGGAAACATGTTTCACAAAATATCAAATGTATATTTCCATTTTTAATTGTATAATTTTTGCCAAAGTGAAAATCGAAGGTCCTTATTTTGTCAAGTATCAAAAATTTTAGGGCCTTTTACAGCTGACGTTTAGGAACCAAGAAAACAAAAGTTATTCTAAATAGGTTACGCTTCTAAAATAAATCCAGAGGATTGACACAAAATGAGATCATGCTGTTTTCACATCCGAGATCAAAAGAAGCTTCCAAATAATTCATAAGACTTCTGCTTTAATGCCATATGGCTGGCATCTCTGAAATAACCAGCCTGAACTTCCGATTTAAAAACAGTAAAGACCTTCAAAAACAGAAGAACACAACAAAGCCTAAACTTGATTAACAACTAATTATTAGAATTACTTAACTTTGTAATTATTTGGCTTATATGGTTGGATTAAGGCTCTCTTTTCTCAGAGCCCCATTCATGTTTGGACTCTAAATTCTGGTAGGAGTATCAGCACAGTAGTCAGACTGACTTAGATTCGATCAAAGGTTCATCACATATTACCCTATTGATTTTGAGACAAGTTGCTTGCCATCTTCATGCCTCAGTTTCCTTATCTGTAAAAGAAATGTAGTAATAGAATCAAATCAGAAATGCATATAAAGTACTTAAAATACCCAACGCAGAAGACTCCCTAAGCATCAAGCAAGTACTCAACAACTATGGGCTACTACTAGTCATGCTCTTCTTATAAAAGTTTGCTTAGAACTATTGAGACATGTAATTCTTCCTTCAATGTTTTCTCTGTTGGCTAAAACATCTACATTTTTAGCACCAGAATATTGAAGTTCTGTTGCTCCAGTGCCAAGAATTTGCCTTTGGAGGCATCTGGGGTCACCTTCTCCACCAGCATCACCACCACTATTGTGCCTCAAACCCCTGATCTCTCAAGTGGACCCTTATTATTTAAGCTTGTGTCTGTAGACTGGCAGCTTGCGTATCACCTGGAGATAGTTAGAATTCAGGACTTCAGCTCTATCCTGGATCTACTAATTCAGAATCTTCATTTTAATGAGGTGCCAAGTTTATTCATATGCTTACCAATACATAAGAACTGTTACACATTTATTTGAAGACCGTAACCCCCAGCAAAAGACTTGTCAAAGGAATAGGTGAGAATGTGAAATAGGATCTCAAGAACCTACTTGTAAATCCAGGTGTGCTGGCTTGGAGTCAAAAGCAAGTGATACACTCCAGAATTTACAGGTTTTTTTCTATCTATTTTATCTGGACATGGTTGGATATACACAGGGGAATGCAGAGGGATTAATGGTCCAGTGTTTGGGGCTAGAAACGGAATGTATCAATTGACCTCCAGCTCCAGATATAGGAAGAAGATTTGAACTGAAACCAATTACATGGGAAATAGAAAGAAAGGACATTGAAAAGTACTGTTTGTATTTAAAAAAAATGCTTTGATACATTTCTCACAACAAATGAAACATTTTTAAAGAAATAACTGGAAGAGAGTCTAAAACACAGGAGATAACAAATAAATAAATGTTGAAGCCAACCCAAAGAGAACATAAAGGGAAAATGACAAAGAACAAGATGATCTTCCAGGCTTCAGGAAGCTCTATTTGGTGGCAACAACAGACAATTACGACAGGGTGCCGTGAGTGCCTTTTGCATAGGACATACGAGAACTCTTATGGGCGTCGCATCCGACCTATGTACACATGTGACAAGGAGGTTTGTAAAAGACAGCGGTTCGCCTGAATTTAAAAGGCACAATTGCTATTTCTGGGGATGGAAGGGAAAATAATGACATTCCAGAAAAATCAATGTCGCCTTTCCCATGAGTCACATAGGATCAGCAAGCAGCAGGAGATGCCTTTGGAGAAATAGACTCCACAGCATGGAGGTCCCTGCAGGAGACCCAGAAGAGCTTGTGTACAATGGGGGGGAGTAGAGGTAGTTTTAAATGAGGCTTTGAGAGGACAAAATATTAATGAGTTTTTATTTTATATAATGATAATAAGAATACCTAACTGTGTACTGACAGTGCAGTAGGTGTGAAATATGTGTGTTTGTGTGTATTTTATCTTAATAAAACAAAACCGTATGTAATAACGGGTGCATTTATCCTCATTTTAGAGGTGAGAAAGTGTAACCTTAGGTAAGTTAATTGATTTTCCCCAAATTATGCACAATGAAGCCTTATATACAATAATACATACATGTGTGTGTGTGTGTGTGTGTGTGTGTGTGTGTGTATTTATATATAAAAGGGACTTACCGTTGTCAGAACACTGGACAGGACTATAGATTGGATCACTTTTCATCCTTTTCATGAATGAAAACACATAATCAATGAAAATGAGTTTCTTTGTATTTTTTGCCTCTCACTTCACCATGGACTACCTTCAGTTCTCAGGAAAAGGAAAAAGCAGACATTTCTATGTGATAAAAATGAGTGATCTCAAGAGATGTAGGCAGTAGTGCAAAGAGAGAGATTGGACTTTATCAATACATGGTCACCACAAGCAAAGTGCAAAACAGAATCCTGGTCTGGCTGAACTGAGTATTTGGTCCTCAGGATATGATATAACAGCACTGAAGATCTTTTGCAGTCTTCAAACCAACAATTTCTGGGTGGCACTTCTCCAGTCTGAACCGGTCACCTTCCATTGTCCTCCATCTCTGGGGCAAAGTGCTCAGCTTGGGTTCTCCATTGACCATCCTCCAAGGAATTTGACTCACTTTTCTGTGATTCTTCATGTATTTTCCTTATGCCATTTCTTTCTTTCTTTCTCAGTTTACTTTCTTATTTGAAGAACACATTGTCCAAAAACTTATCGATAACTGCTCCTTGGGGGAAAATTTTACTGAGATCTTGAATTTCTGAAAATATTCTCTATTACCCTCATACATCATTTTCTATTACTATTATAATCTATTATTATTTTCTGGGTATAAAATTTTTTTGATTTTCCATCAGAGTATTTTAGATATTGCTCCATTGATTTCTTGCTTCCAGAGTCACTATTGAGAAATCTCAAGTCATTCTGAGCTTTCTGTGTGAACTTTGGTGTTTTTCTCTAGAACTTCTTAAATCTTCTCACCGTGCATAGCCCATTGATATTCCACAGTCCTGTGCTTTTTGCAGTGAAAGTGGTATTGGTTTACTTTCATCAATTTTTGTTATCTTTTAGTAATAGCTTTCAATCTTATAATGTGCATTCTTTGGTTTTAGGAAATTTGTTTATGAATTTCTCTATTCTATTTTCTATGTAATCTCTTTTTGGAAGTGCTAACTCCTGAATGCAAGATTTTCTGGTGGAATCCTCTAATATAATTTTATTCTCATATTCTTCATCTTTTTTTGTTCAATTTTCTTTAATATTTCAACTTTATTATTAACGCTTCTATTTTTTTCATTTCTAGTACCATGTTTTAAATCCCTAAAGTTTTTTTTAAAGTTCTTTTTCCTTCTTTTTTTAGAGAGAGAACACGCACGGGAGAGAGAGAGCAGGGTAGGGGCAGAAGGAAAGGGAGAGAGAGAATCCCAAGCAAGCTCCGCCTCCCCAGTGCATAGCGCAGTGTGCCGCTAGATCTCACTACCCTTAGATCATGATCTGCCCCAAAATCAAGAGTTGGACGCTTAACTGACTGAGCCACCCAGGCACCCCTTCTTTTAATTCTTGAACTATTCCTTTTATAATGATATCTGGGTTGCACTATCTTTTCTTACTTTTCTGAAGGTATTTACAACATATTTTAAGTTACTGCATCGTTTCTGTTTCCACCAATTGTCTTCTTTTCTGTTGATTTTGCTCTTTTTCTGTGTAGTTAGAGGCTTTCCTCACATATCCAATAATTCTTGATTTTAGCTTATATTTAAGGATAAAAATACTTTAAAAAACCTGACACCAAATTCTGAACTCAGAATGAAGTGTGATAACCTTGGAATTTACTGTGGGCTGATCTGACAGGAGTGTTTAATGGGTAATTTCTCATTCCAGCATATTCGAGTCTTTCTTCTTGACGGATCAATATTTGCATTGAAGAGGGTTCCAAACTCTTGCTTGGAGACCGAGGTATCCCTTCTAGCATTCTGCAGGAACAGAGAGATGGAAGGAATATGAGGTTTCAGCATTCAGCATTCACATTTTTTCACCTTCTAGAAGTGGTACTTAAATATGCAATTATTCTAGGAATCTCTCAGCCTCAGATAATGTTTGACTTTGAGGAGAATGGAGTGGGGGTCATGAAGGTTGGCTTCTAAACGTTTCTCACATTTTTTCTTTCCCCATTTTTTATTTCAGTGACATCCCTTCACCATCAAGTGTGGCTGGATGTGTTGTGTCTCTTATTAGAAAGAGGCCTCTCAGAATCAAATCTATTACTGTGAATAGTAAAAAAGAACAGGTTCTCTGAGGGTTGACATTTAATAGAAAAATTATGTTTAACAGAAATATTTGTAACTGTGCATATGTATTTAATTTGTAACAATTTCACATTTATACTACCTAATTTTCTCTTTTTTACTTTAGAGCAATCTTATAAATGTGAACATATTTTATAGAAAATGAATACACAAAAGGCAGTGTATTTGTAAAGCTATGGAAACAAATACTAGCAATTTAGAGACATGCTGGTTTTTTATGAATTAATTAGAACTATCAAAGACACTAAGAATTACATGAATAATATTGACTAAAGTGTGAAAATGATACATTGGTTAATATCAAAGTCTTCTCTGTCATTAATATGGAGAATTGTGAAAGTGAATTGTGTAAATTTTCATTTGAAGTGCAAACATACTAACCGTCTATATCATGGCTGTGCAAATTATAGAACATTTGCACGTTATGGAGTTTTTAATTTAAAAGAAGCTATAAATAAAACTGTGTATAAGGGAATATTTAAAGAAACACAGAAAATACTGTTCTATACTAAATTTTAAGTGACACAGATTGCTGATTAAACAGAAGACCCTGGAAGTTATCATTAGAGGTGGCAGACAATGTTCTCCTCTAAGCAATCGTCGTAACATTGTGCAAAGGGGCAGATGAATAGGGAGTGAAATTAAATGAGATTGCACATCTCTCTGTATGTTTCAGAGAGATAGGCATTTTAAACTGGATCATGAAATGGATTGGGAGCTAAAAGGAAATCTGTGATAAATGAGAAGGCAAGCATGAGATTTAGCGTAATACGGATTCGTACAAAAAGCTCCTGCACAATTTAGAAAATGGGAAGTTGAGATCTGTCCGTGTTGCTTCAGAGCAAACAAAATGTGAATTTGAAAGGAGTCAAAGTCGAGGAAAGAGCATACTTTTCAGAGTACAGAGAAAAAATGGCCACAGGCGTGTTTAAAGATGTGTAATGAGTGGAGGTAAGCTGAATTTTCTAAATGAAAATGATCAGGAAAAGTTGATCCAAGGGATGTAAATGTGATTAGAAACCTGAGCTTGGAAATGTTCCAGATCAAGAAGAAGTTGTGATTTTGAAGGATATAAAGAATAATAATTATTATTGCTATTATTTAATATCTAAATTATTTTAATGAGCTTTTGGGTCATCCTAAAATTTTCAAGGAATATGAAATCAATCAGATATGATTTCTCACAATCAAATTGTACCTTCCAGAAAAATAAAATAGACACATCATGACTGACAACTGGAACCATGATGAAAAGCAATAGCAGCAAAGCCATAAAACGTCCCTACTCTCTACAGAAGAAGGCAGAGATTTTTTTTTGGGGGGGGGGGATATAATTGCCAGAAACTCCAATTCATTTGTAGTGAAGAGAAAGTGCGTATTTATTAGTTCATATTAAGTGGTTTGAAAAGAAGTGGAATTAGATCAGGGCAAGGTTCCGTCCAGACATTAAGAACATATTGGGACTCTGTCCCCTACTTCCTTCCTTCAGGCCCTCAGCTTGCTCCTGTCTGTGTTGCTTTCACTTTCTGGGAGGTTCTCTCCATACAGTGGGGACATACACCTACTTTCAGAATCAAGCCTTATCTTCATGGCTCATGAACGAATGGATGCTGGAAACAAAAATAATAAAGTGACAAATACCACCATCTGAATGGTTAATTAAGGAGGAGAAATGCCCTGTTCTATTTTCTTCAGCTAACCCAGTTCTGTTACTTTCACCACTGGAGAGTGGTAGGAGCGGTTGGTGGGATCAACCACTCTCCACAAATGGGACAAACTGCTCTCCACTAGCAGGTCAAGGCCTACCTGCAGCCAGTATTTAGGGAACCCCCACTCTGAGCCAGGTACCCCGCTATAAGTACATCAGTGCAAAAAGAAACAAGGATTTCTGTTCTCATGGCGCAAAGGAAATCAGAAAATAAATAATACACACACGAATGAGTACATTATGTAATATTTTAGGAGGTGATAGGTACTTTGTAAAAATGATAAAAGCTAGATTAGAAGAAAAGGGCTTGGTACTGCTGGGATCTGGGATACAGCGGAGTTGGTACATTTAACATACAGTGCCTAGGGTAGGATTCACCGAGAAATTGATGCCAGAGCAAGCCTGGAGTGGAGTGCGGAAGTAAACCGTGAAGATATCCAGGAGAGTGGCTGTCCTTCCAGCTCTAAGGCAGGAACCTCTCTAACATGTTAGAGAAATAGGATGAAGGCTATTGTGGTTAGAATTGGAGAGTGAGAGGGGTGCCTGTGTGGCTCAGTGTGTTAGGCGTCTGCCGTTAGCTCAGATAATGATCCCGGAGTCCCCAGATCAAGCCCCACATCTGGCTCCCTGCTTAACGGGGAGTTTGCTTCTCTCTCTGCCCCTCCCCCTGCTCGTGTTCTTTCTCTTTCTCTCTCTCTCTCAAATAAAGAAATAAAACCTTTAAAAAATTGGAGAGTGAGAACATGAGGTCAGAAATTATACGTCATTTTTGACCTTGACTTTTACTCAGAGTGAAATGTGGAGGCTTTGGAAGATTTTGAGCAGAGGGGTGACATAATCCAAGTTGTATTTTAAAAAGATCACTCTGACTACTCTGTGGAGACTACATTGCAAAAGGGCCGAGCAGCACAGAGACATTAAGTAATCTAGGATAGAACCGATGGCATCTTGGACCAAGATAGCTCATGAACCTTCTGGTCCTTGAAGAGACACCGAGCAGGCAGAGAACACATGTCTACCGAAACAGTTTGGGTTATAACTTGTGTTTGATTTGGCTAAAGCTTAATGGAGAGAAAAAAATGCAGCATTACAAGACTTTATTATAATACATGTAGTTATCAATACTGTAGATACTGATGGCTTTACTAAAAGCATTCTGTAGAATTATACAGGTCTCTCCTCTGTCACTTATTTACCTGATTATATTCTTCCATTATTCTGTGAAATAAGGAATCCAGGTGTTATCAATGCCTTTTATAAGTAGATAAATTAATGATAGAGAAATAATTGTCTTGCTCAGCTCAAGAGATCTTTGAAAATTCCAAGTGTCAAGCAACAATGAAAATGCACCTGGTTTATCCTGCTATTTTCTCTAGTGAAGTGTTTTCCTGTTTAACATGTTATTTTTAGTGAAGTTGTGTGGTTGTGTCCATTTACTTCCCACTCACTCCTTTTGATACCCACAGATTCTACTCTCAGTATTTTGATTGCTGTTTGAAGAAGAACCCCCTTGGTCAGTGTTTCTCCCTCCCTTCTTTCCTCCTTTACCCCTCACAGAGTTTAGAACATGTGATGGGGAACTTTTGTTTTCTTTGTGTCCTCAAATTCCCTCACCCTTTGCCTTTTGTCTTGGTTCTAACCATCCTTGGGTATCATAGGATGCTGAGTTCTATATTTTCCATTGAAAAAAGTGAGCACGGCCTACGTTATCTCAGGAAGAGTGAAAACATTAAGAAACCAAGAGAACTGAAGCCAAGAGTGGTCCCAGCTGTGACTGTTAAAAAGAAGAGTCACTTTTGGACACTTAATGGAACTGGAAAACATGGAATTCCCACCATTAAGTATATTGGGATTTGAGTCAGTCTCATTTGAATATGAGAGGACAGGCTACTCACCCAGATCATGGAACAGATTCTCCGTGGGTGTAGCCACTGTGTGCCACTGGGCCATTCCACGCCAAACTGGCCCTGAGAGTTGCCATGTATCCAAGCACAATCTATCCGTATCATGAGGGAACAGCACCCATTTCATCACCTTATTACCATGAGGTAAGAGGAGCACCAGTCCTGAAATCCTGCTCACCGAGAGAATTTCAGCGTTTTGTCATTAAAAGCAACTAGGGTGATTGAAAAAACAAAAGAAAAGCAAGCAGGCAAACAAAAACAGACTAGTTAAATCAGCAACTCTGAGGAAGGAGAAAATGTTTTACAATTTTTAAAGGTTTTCTAGGTGATATCAATTTAGTTAAAGTTGAGAACCAGTGTTGGATGGCATAGTGGACTTTAATACATGCCAATAACACTTTGTGGGTATTGTTTTCATAGCAGTTAATAACATGTACGAAATACATATTATTTTTCTCTTTTTTTGAATAGATTACGGCACCTTAAGAGCAGAGATTATTTTTTTTAATGTCTGTTCCATCCTTAATACCTAGTGCATATACTAGGTTCTTAGAAATACTTATTTTATGAATATTCATGGTTGAATACTGATTGTACACTTCTATAACTTGTTTTTTGTTCCCACTTGTATTAGCTCCGACACCTACTGGCAGGCTCTGTTTCCTCTTTTTTTGTCCATGACTGGTTCCTTTATCTGTTCTACAGAGGCTAGGTAAGTTGCTATAGCAACACTAATAAAAAAACTCTCTGGAGTGTCTCTTGTAAGGCTACCCTTCAAAGCAATCCTCACCAGGTGTATTAGTTTCCTAGGGCTGCTGTAACAAAGCATAGCAAATTGGATGACTTAAAACAACAGAAATTTGTGCTATTACAAGTCTGGAGGCAAGAAGTCCAAAATCAAGGTGTCAACCTTACTCCCTCTGAAGTCTCTAAGGAAGAATCCTTCCCTGCCTATTTCAGGTTCTGTTGGCCCCAGGCACCCCTTGGCTTGTGACAGCATAACTTCAATTTCTGCCTCCATCCTCACATAGTCTTCTCCCCTTTGTTGTATCTCTGTGCCCTCTCCTTCTTTTAAGGATACCCATCATGGGATTTGGGGCTCACTCTAAATTCAAGATGATTTAATATTGAGATTCTTAGCTAATTACATATGCAAACCCCCTATTTCCAAAAAAGATCACATTCTGAGCTTCAGTGTGGGCATGACTTTTGGGGGGTGCTATTCAACTCACTACACTAGGATAGTTAAAGAATTAGTTAGAGATTGTCCCTGTTGAAGTGTTAAGGTTGGGATTAGTCTTGTGACAAATATCTAATAGGACAGCTTTGCAAAAACAATCAGGGAATTTCTACTTTGAGTCATAAACTAAATGTGCAGCATTTCAAGAGCCAATAAAAAAGTGGAAAAGCATACCAAATAGTTTTATCTTATTTCTGAAATTCTGTTTTGCTTCAGGGGAAAATTAGAATTTTTTGTTAAAAGTTATCATTGAGTATTATACATGCAGATGTAAATGTTGTTTCTGTGCACAATAACTTCATTAGACAGATTCTAGATTCATCCTAATGACTCATAACACAACTTTAGCTGTAAAAAATCATTTTTACTACGGCAGGAAAGCTCATTCTTACATAAGGAAAGTGCTTTTAAAACAGATTCAGGTACTGTATGGTGACTAACATAATATAATAAAAAAACATTTAAAAAAATAAAACAGATTCAGGAACTCAACGTTCAGGAATTTTCAGGTTTGTAGACTATGTTTGTTATACTAGTAAAGATGTATGCTTTACCATTAAGGATTCTAGTAAGATTTCTTCTTAGAAATGGAATGTAAAATTATAAATAGTATTATATAAAAACTTACTGTCTTTTATCTTGTAAATATATCTGTGAATGAAGAATAACTGGAAATCCAAGGAACAGTTGCTCTGTTATTGATAGTGCATAATTTGTGTTACAATTCAAAGTTTGGGACTTCTTAGGTCAAGAAATACCTTCCTATTAATTTAATTTATTCCGCAGTATCTGTAAACAAAAAAAAAAAAAAATGAGGGTATTGACTCTTAATTGGGATATACATTTCCTTTCACAGTTTATTTTATGAATATATTAGTAAAATCAAATCGTTCCTCTTATCATGTATAAATGTGGGTGTTTTTGGCTATAAAATATTATGTGAATTGCTCTTAGATATTTCTATTATCATCAACAGCAAACATGCATAACAGTAATAATAGCAGTAAAGAATATTACAATGGATTTATAGAAAATAATATACTAAAATCATGCACATTTTAAATAGTTATGTTTCTCATGTGTAACTTCAGAATATACCATTTATATTCAAATTTCAATTTAAGTATACTACATTTACAGATATATATTGACAATTTTAATATGTAGGTGAATTAAGTAAATCAAGCTGTAGCTGCTGAGCAGACCTTCTCTCAGATGCATGACTTTAGGTTAAGTCTACTCCTTGATGTCTACTCTAACCTGTGAAAAGAAATAACTGATGGGTTGTGAAGCAAAGGCAATAAGCTTTAACATTTGCCTAAGAGCATTTTGATTAGGAAGAACAAGGAATTCTGTTACAAACTCTTACAGCCTAAAGCTTGCTATAAATACGTAGGCAGTATTCATTTAGAGGAACTAACAAAATCAAACGGTGACTTTGCGGGAAATCAAACCCATTGTGAGAATTGTACAGATTGTAAGATAAAGTAGGACATACTTTGCTTGCCCTGCAGCCTGAAGTAATTCCTAGTCAGTGTTCAATAATATCTTTATTAATGATCAGACAGAAGAGATAAGTAGCATGTGAGACCTAAGAATGTTATCATTTTCGGAAAACAAAACAAAACTAGGAAAGACAGCACATTGCATCAGAAAAAAATAAAGGTGTAAAAAAGTAAGTAAAGGATAAAACCGAACTTTAAAAATGTGGAGTAACATATGTGGAATTTAAGAAACAAAACAGAGGATCGTGGGGGAAGGAAGAGAAAAATAGAACAAGATGAAATCAGAAAGCGAGACAAACCATAAGAGACTCTTAATCATAGGAAACAAATGGAGGGTTGCTGGAGGGGGGGGTGGGGGGATGGGGTAAAAGAATGATGGGCGTTAAGGAGGGCACGTGATACAATGAGCACTGGATATTATATAAACCTGATGAATCACTAAACTCTACCTCTGAAACTAATAGTACACTATATGTTAATTAACTGAATTTAAATAAAAAATGTGGAAAAAACCCACAGATTGTTCATTGTCAGTTTTAAGTCAACATGAAAATCAAACCTTATAACTTCATAAAGTTTATTTAACAACAAAAAAGAGACAATTGAATAAGGACAGTTTCTTTCTTCCGTTTAAACATTTTTAGCTAAATGCATTTTCTCATTCCTTAGGTTTATTTAGTTTTCCTTCTCTCTCTCCTGCTTCATTATTTACATTCCTATTTCCATCTGCCTTTATGATTTAACTTTGATTCTAGTTCCTTACTTCTGTTTTTCTCCCTTTGGTAGGATAAACCAAATAATTTTCATCCTCTTTTTTAGATCCATTCCCAGAAATAGGAATTGCCTGATGAAATTATGAAGGAATATACTAGAAAGACTATCCATTGCCCTATTGCAAAAGTCAAGCCAAATCTGTATGAGTGCGTGCCACATAGTAGATATTTATTCAATGAGGATTATAGACTATTTCAAACTTGCACACTCTTCTGTGTGTGAACTCTTTTAATTGTAGATTCGGTACCATACCTCTGTCCAGCTCCCTCTCTCTTCTTAAAGTCTCAGCCCAAATATTAGGTTTACATGTAATTTTCATTAGTTCAAGATATTTTAATTTATATCTACCTATGTGCAGAGGAGTACATACATATATATAAATACATATATATTTTTAAAAATTTATTGTGATTAAGAGTTTCTGCTTCTCTATGGGATGAAGTAGTTTGCACCAGGTTGGCATTCCAACCGAAGAAAACGAGAAAAGCTGGATAAAATAGGGTAATCATCTCTTTGAAGGTATCAGAGATTTGGAGTGGCAGTAAGATCAGGGCGGGGGGGGGGTGTGGGGTTAAAACCCCAGGGCTGAAAGAACCTCTGAGAGGTGAACTGACAGCTGCAGCCACTTTTATTCTGGAAGACTTTGCTATTTCTAAGCATGAACAGATGTCCGAGAATGGAATCTTTGTATTGGCAGAAAGCTATTGGCCATGGAGAGAGTTTGGTGGGAATTTGGGCTCAAGCATTCAGGGTATGTGCCAATATGGGTTTTTACAGGGAAGGAACCTAAAAATCTGAGCTGACTTTTAAACTCAAGCAGTATTCTCTCAGTCTTGTGAGAGAATTCTAGAATCAGGTATTGATCAAGGGAGGGGCCCTCATGGATGTTAGACTTAGAGTTTAAAATCCTAGGTGATCAAGTACACATCAAATGTAGATGGCTGTCCTGGGTTTCCATGTAGATTGAACACAAGCCATTTATTTTTGGGTTAAGGCGGTCAGCTTCCACCCCATCTACCTAGCAGAGGAAAGGCTTCATCATCTGTCCGGGAAGCTCATCATCCAGAGACTTTTAAAAACACAATATTTACCATTAAAATAAAATTGCTAAGCACACCTAACCATATGACCAAAATGAAACACACACACACACACACACACACACTCTACTCTGCAATGATCTCCATATTGGAATTAGCTGGCAAAAATTTTAAAATGGACATAATGAATATGTTATAGAAAATAAAGCAAAAAAGTAGGGAATTTCACCAGAACAGCGGCATCTCTGAAAAAGAATCGATTAGAAAGAAGCAGATAAGCTAACAGAAAAATAGACAAAAGCCTTGCACAGGCACTTCATAAAAAGACTTTTGAAATGACCAATAAATATATGAAAGTCTTCAACTTCATTCTCATCAAGAAAATGCAGATCATGAGATGCTACCACCACACACCCACGTGGCGAATACGAAGAAAAAGTCAGAAAATAACGACTGTTGTTAAACATGTGGAAAAACTGGTATCAACTGGTACAATCACTTTAGAAACTATTAGGTAGTATCTTATAAAGCAGAATATACAAATACACTCAGGTCCGGAAGTTCCACCCCTTAGTATCTGTCTAACAGTTATCCAACAAAAGATACATACACGGCATTCAACACAGCTTTATTCATAATACTCAAAAGTTAAAACAAGCCCAAATGCCTGTTTACTGCAGAACTGGTATAATGTATAACAGTAGTAGTCTACAACAAGCAATGAGAATAAAGACTACACAAATCAACATAGAAGAATTTCTCAAAGATAATTTGAACAAAGGAAGCAGGTAAAAGAGTCCATACTTCCGATTACATTTATGTGAAGTCGAGATGAATGTAAAATTCATCTATAATGTTCGAATTCGAGATGGGCATTTTATGATTGAAGTGGTGCACCAGAAACAACTTTGGGATAGTAATAATGTTCTGTTTCTAGATTTGGATATTTGTTAATGCAATTGTATTAACTTTGGCAACTCACCCCACTGTACACTTACATTTTGTACTCATTTCTTTTGTTACACTTTAATAGAGTTTACATTAAAAATAAAAATAAATTTTATTTCAAAGTCATGCAAAATTTTAGCAAATTCAATGGAATTTATACAGCCCAGATAACACTGACCTTTAAAGTACTCATCGGACTTTACACTGTTTTCATCTCTAGCGATGAGGTTAATATTACATAATTTATTGCCTATATTCTTGGAATTCTGTTTTAATTCCTTTGTTTAAATTATTTCTGGAAATTCAAATTATTACTGTATTTTAACCTTATTTGCCTATATTCAGTTATTTAAAAAAGGTAGTAAATGATGAAATATCTTATATTAAATTACTCTAACAGTGATAAGAGAAAACAGTATTCTAGAAAGGTAGAAACTTAGAAAAATTGCTTAAAACACTGTGGAATTGACAATGACTGGTGTGTTTTCCAGATGGCATTGGGATACTCATAAATCTAACACAAAAGCAAGGTAGGTAATTATGATGACATTCCCAAGGAAAAGTAAGAATGAAATAAGTGATTTTACTCCTGTGGCTTGTCCCAGGGCCTTGCTATGACAATCTTGTTGATAAAAATGTAACCTAGTGAGCAAGACACTTTATTTACAATAGTTGGTATGCTCAGATGTTACCACACAGGTATCATAAATATGACATTTTAAGAAGCTTTTTATAAATTAAGTCAACATGCCCATTTTTAACCAAACATAAGTACAAAATACACAGTGACTAGGCTATTTAATGCTCTTAATTATTGAACACGATGTTTAAAGGAAAACACCTAGAAACTGATTGATTGTGAAGGCAAGTGTTTTCTCTAGCATGCTGAAGGGTCGATTTCCGATATCTTTGTTAAGGTTATGCATTCCAATTTAAAGGACAAATATAAAGCCCCCAAAATATCTGATTCTTTTGCCTAGCATTGCTCTTGGAAACTCTACCGCAATGTGTCATTTATTGTTTTAAGTTTTTATTGATTTATTCAACTTGGACAAGAGACCTTGGATTTCCCATATAAGGCAGTTTCAACTTGCATTTCATCTTACTCCCTCAGGTTGCTTTAGAATCATCCTCTTAGGTATTAAGCTGAATTACAATTTGATGTGGATTTTGTCAACAGTCCAGTGATCAGGAGTCTGATGTTTCCCAGCAGGAAACCTCTGTTTATATGCAGAGCTTCCCCGCCCCGCCTTTGCTTTTGGCGAAGCTGCTGTCCTGGGGCCGATACTTTATTTGCAGGCCCTCCTTGTAAGAACTACCCTTGTGGCTGAGTCTGGCCTGCATTTGGGTGTTGCTGACCAAGGAATGGGAAAGTTATGCAGCTGGGATTGGGCTATTTTTGATCCGTAGCAACCAAAGGGATTTCGTATTGTGTGTTCATGCATGGCCCCCGACTTCCAACAGTCTTAGGGGTGTTCAGTGGCCCTTGGACAATTTGCGTGCTGTGTCTCTCCCCGGAAGCTGCCATGACTTTCTCAACAAGAGGAGCGCTGGTGGCCTTTGCCTGCTTCCTTTCATTCTGGTGGGCTCAGTGTGTTGCGATGTTACTGGTTGTGCTGATACCTTTTCCTGTTTACCAACTATAGAAAAATCCCACTTGTTATTTTCAGTGGATTTAAGGTTGGGGTAAATTGTTTAAGCACTTTGAGAGAAGTAAATTTTAAAAGCTCAGTATTTATATTATAATCAATAATTAAATTAGATAAAAGAACTGACTTTGAAACAAACATCTCAGTTCAAGTTCTAGCTTTGTCAGTTCCTAATGGTAAAATTGGACAAGTTGTATCAGGCTCAGAACTTTAGATTCTTCGTCTTTAAAATAGAATAATAATAGTATCAGTTTCTCAGGTTTGTTGTGGGAATGGAGCCGATTGATGGATAGCAATTAGAAGCATGCTTCACAGGTATTACACACTGTATTAAGGTCAGTTGTTATTGTTAAAAATATTCTTAAACTACTTCTAATATACTACTTGCTACTTCAGAATTTAAAGCGTTAATATCTAGTTTTACTGATATTCTCTATGATTCAATACTGGGTAGCATAACTTGTTTTGTTTGTAATAAAAATATAATGCAGGCAAAAGCAATAACTACATTTGATTTCAGTGGCTAATAGTTCATTTCAGCAACTGTTAAATATTTGCTGTATACCAGAAGAGTTACAAAATGTAGGATATAATCCTGGTCTTCAAGAACCTTAAAGTCTAGTAGTGTTTACATTCTAGTAAAGAGAGAGAGGGAGGAAGAGAAAAAGAGAAACAGACGGAGAGAAAGAGTTAGGGGGAGAGAGGGAGAGAGAGGGAGAAAGTGTCACATGTAGCTGGTTAAGAACTATATCCGCAGTACATAATTCCATTTAATTAAATTCATTTATGTATTTATTTGCTTAGTGTTTTGATCATTCATTCATTAATTCATTGTTTTATACATTTAAATGGCATTAACTAATTTCCCAGATATATTTATAAAAGATCGATACTATTTTCCATAAATGTAAAATATAAATACTTTTTGTCTTAAGCCAGAAAAAAACAAAACAAAACACCTGAATTAGAAAAAGAGAGAGAGAGAGAGAGATTCTAGGTGTCCTGGGATATGGAAAAAAAGTATATTGTCTCAAACAAATGGGTTTCCTGAAAATAATGTCTGCAGAGACTACAGGTTATTTATATTGTCAAAGAAAATTTAGACCAGACAGGGTTAAACAGTCAAGGAAGACTTTATTCGAATAAAGAATAGTGTAATAGGGGTCAAGACTATTATATAGTGGGAAAGAAAATAAATTAAACTCCACTGAAACAGAGGGAAGGAGAATTTTTAAGCACTGGGTGAGCTGGTGGAAGAGTATCGGGAAAGGTTGGCCAATGTGATTAGGCCATTTGATGTTCCCTGAAAGACTTCATGGAAGTTGGGCTCCCAACCTCCCACAGAGATCAGGAGACATGGGTGCTATTTTTCTTGATGATTATATTCAAAGGCATAGCTCTCAGATCCATAAGAAAGGTGTTCTTGGGTTATAAAACTAGCAAGAAATGAGGAGAAGATTTATATCTCAAAGAGACAGAAAATGAATTTATACTTTTCTAAATTATTGTGTTTTCCAAATTAAGTGTTCTAGAAAAAAGGGCCTATGGTCAGGACGAGTCTGGCTACAGTATCATCAAGCTGAGGGTTACAGTGAGACTGTCTTGGTCAACATCCTACTTCAAAATACGTATTTGCAGTATTTTTTAGACTTGAAAACAAAATAGAAAGGAGAGAAAAAGCCACTAACAACCACCAAAATGAAAAAATCCACAATAAATACATATCTAAATATGTGAGAAGAAAGTTCCAATCTGTGACCATGTTGCTAATTCAGTGTTGTCACTTAATGGCGAACACTACTCACAGATAGTGATGCTGAGACATCACAAAAGGCCAGACAAGCACTTAACATAGACCAGTATCTCAGTATAAAGAAAATTACATGTACACCAGTTTTTTTGGATCTTGATCTTGAACTTAAACCTCGTGCTGTGTTACTGCAGAGCATAATGATTCAAAGGCTGCCCCTTTTGACCAGATTATATTTCATTCAATATGGACAGATGGTCTCTCATTTAGACAAAGTGTACCTCAAAACAAAAGATTCAATTCCTTGCTTATAGAAGATACATAGTCTGCCAACTATTTTTCTAAGTAAGCATGATATTAGTTAAATAAGAAAAACAGTTGTAATGATGGTGAAATCACCTGTCAGCACTGGTGATTTCCTGTGGACCACATTTTCATTTCTAGTCTTGGAAGCAGAATATATTTTAAATTCTATCTCATGGATGAAACGCATTTTTAATGCCAGTGACGCTGACATTTCAAATTTTAAATGATTATTGCTGAATTACAGAGACTTGCAATTAAATTATAAAATGAGACCAGAGAACTATATAAAAGCTGTACTCATTAACTTCCTAAGCAGCTCTAAAATATTTAAAAATACAATTCGCGTTAATTTTTGAACAGTTGCAGGTAATTATTTAGTGGAGGTGAAGGATAAGGAGGGCAAGTTTCTCTCAAGAGGTAGAAAATGAGGGTTTAATGCAGATTATATGTTGTTTTTTTAACTTAAATGAGAAAAACTGCCATCTCAATATGGGAACAATTACATAATCATGGTCATCACAGTACCATCACCATCACCATCATTATAATCATCATCACTGTCATATCACCGTCATCACATATTAACCTGGGAGGGAAAAAAACAGCTGAAATCACTGCCCTCAGCTCCAAATGCTCCTTCGACTCCTAAGTCTTTTCTTTTTCTCATGATCATTTTATGAGCTTCCTACCTTTGCTTCTCTTCTGTTCATCAACATTTGCTGCAATTCTCCACAGAAAGTGCCCTCGTTAACAGCATCCAACACATACGTGCATGTTTCCAGAAGAGATATTTGCTACTTTTCTCAACGACCTACCATCATCACCTTAAACATCATTAGTTGTCCCACTCTCTGTAAATGATACCACAATCCGAGCTTGCTCCGATTATGCTTGTTCTCTGCTCTCCATTTCCCTGTCTACAATCCCTAGAGAAGTTATATACATTTGTGATTGTATCTCTCCACTTCTCTAAATGTCCATGGCCATTAAACTTGTGTCCGTCAGTATTATCTTGATTCCCGCCGTTTCCCCTAACTTGTCATCCTTTCCTCGTGTAACCTCCAGTCCATTCTCTACATGATTTGCAGAATTACTGTAAGAAGAAGAGGATTGCATCACTCCACTTAAAAATTTCTGATGACTTTCCACTGTATGTTGATTGAAACTAAAACTTAATTAAATGACCCTTTCTGTTAGAGCCTATAATTTTATCATTCTTCTTCCCCATTTAGTTCCGGTTGGCCTGGTCACTTTCCATTTTCGCAAACATAGCCACTACCTTCCTGTCTGAAGGTTTTCACACATGAGATGGTTCCTTCCTGGCTGTTTTCTATCCTCATGTTTGCATATGCCCAAAGTCATGACATTGAATACGTTAGATATGCAAACTTCATTGTATGTCAGTTATATGTTCATAAAGCTGTTAAAATAAAAGAATCAGTTTTAAAGTTATCTTTCCAGAAATACTTTCTCATCACTCAGTCTTAATTTTTCTCTATCTCTTTACCGTATTCATTTCACTTATATCCCATATTTTAATTTGCAATCAAATACCTGCTTGCTTATTTTTTTGTTGTTGTTGTAATCATGGTGAAATTACCTATCAGCTATGGCGATTTCCTATGGGACACATTTTTATTTAAATTTGTAAGCCAGAAAATAATTTTAAAAATTCTATTTCCTAAATGAGACTTAAATTATGCCCGCTAGTGTCACGCTGACTAGAATATGTGCTCTGGATGAGAGAGATCATGTATGTACCGTCTACCACTTTATATTCACTGACCCATAGGGCTCTAAGTTGTATATAAACACATAACTTTTAAATCAATTAATGAAGTAACACAAAGGGTTACTTTTTCCCCACAGAGAAGCTTTTGTAAATTTCCACTTTAACCAGAGTCTAGATTTTCTTTTATGCTTTTCTTCCCACAAAGATGAAAATATTTTAAGCGGGAGTCTGCTTTTCATTATGTCACGTGTAATAGAAACGCCTATGTAGAAACCCATATCAGCTTCTATTATATTAAACACTAGTTTTTGCTGGTGACTTTTTTCCGACGAGCATGTTCCTTGGTGGAATAGGCAGTTAGCTTCATCTACCAAGGAGAAAATGTAAATTACAAAAATAAAATGAGAAGCTCCCGTGCGCTTTATCTGAGGTCGCTGCCTTGATTTCATAGATGCTAAACTGTCCTACAGTTTTGGAGGGAACATGACATAACACGCATATTGATGGAAATTTCTGATATCATCAGTTAGATGTTATCGAGGGAAAAATACTTTATATCAACTGCCCATGTCCGCTTTTCTTTGGAGGAAAGGAATAATAAAGAAAGAACTTTGAAAAGAGGCTTGTACCTGGAGTCCTCAGCTGAAGGGGAAGGAACGTCTGCTCCACTCTCCTGGAGCACAGCTGGGGGCCTTCATGAATGAGAACATTGAGTTCTCCTTCAAGCAAGGTTAATTTAGAGCTTTTCTGCCTTCAGAATCATCCATAAATTAATTTCTACAACCTATAATATTTTTATTAGCTCTTTCGGGAAGAAAATTTGAATGTAATGTGCATAAAAATCCTATAATCTCACATTTCCTGCTTAAGACTGAGATGAAATACCAAACAGAAATGTGTAGTGCTGTACCTTATGCTTCTCAATCAGCAATGTTACCAAAACACATGAGTTTGAGGAATGTACAAAAACTCAACTGTGGGCTGATTAGAAATTTCTTCTCTGCTCTGATAATTTTTTCGATGTGTCTTTCAGTGCTTATTTTTAATATAAGGTGGTTTTTTTGCCTACAAATTTTGCTATAATCCATTGTGAATTACTACTTGTCAAGAAATAGGGTTTTTTTTTTCACTCCTTGTTTTCTAGTGCCTGATTATATGAACTTTATCACTTATTTAACCACTTTTCCTCAATTAACCAGGTTTCCTAAGCAACAAAATGGGTTTTGGACTAAAAATAGTTGCTGACAGACCATCTATCATTAACAAATTAGTCTTGGCCTACTTTATTATTAAATAACTTATGACTAGCCTTTTCTAACCTTATCAAATTATACCGTGGTATTTAGTCAAAAAGGCATTCCTTTTATAGAACTGGTTTATAATACACTCTAAGTTCCTTAAGTTGCTTGAACAGTGACAGTGTGGAATCCCGCAATTTCTAAATTGTGATAGTGTGCGAAATTACTATATGTTATAATGCCTATAATTGACAATACTGTGTCATATACTTAATATTTGCTAAGAAGGCAGATTTTTTTTTTTTTTTTAGAGAGGGAGAGAGAGAGAGAGAGAGAGAAAGAGAAAGAGGGTTGAGGGGCAGGAGGAGAGGGCAAGCGAGAGAATCTTAAGCAGGCTCCACATCCTGCATGGAGCTTGAGGTGGGTGGGGCTCTATCTCAGCCCTGAGATCATGACCTAAGCCAAAATCAAGAGTGGATGCTTGACCGACTGAGAAGAAAGTGGATCTTAAATCAAGTGTTCTTCCATATACATACAAATAATAATAAAGGAGACAAGGGGATACTTTCAGTGTGATGGATACGTTTATGGCCTTGATGATGGTGATGATTTCATGGCTGTGTACCTATCCCCAAACTCATTGAATTGTATACATTAAATAATGTGCAGCTTTCTTTATGTCAACCATACTTCAATAAAATGGCTTAAAAAATAAATTACTTCCAAAAAGTGTTAAATATTAAGCTATATTACTAATACCTACTATATTTAAGGAATTCAGATAGGAACTTAAAAAATTGTGCTTCTAATTTTTCTTTTACTATTTAAATTTAAAAATAATACACATATAATGTGTATATGTATATATCTATATATACACATACACTATTTTTACCATCATTATTTAATACATATATATATATGCACACACACACACATATATGAATGTTAGCAAAAAATACTGAACTAAGCATCTGATTAAGAAATAAAATATTAGGGGTGCCTGGGTGGCGCAGTCGTTAGGCATCTGCCTTCGGCTCAGGGCGTGATCCCAGTGTTTTGGGATCGAGCCCAGCATCAGGCTCCTCTGCTGGGAGTCTGCTTCTCCCTCTCCCACTCCCCCTGCTTGTGTTCCCTCTCTCGCTGCCTGTCTCTCTCTCTCTGTCAAATAAATAAATAAAATCTTTTTTAAAAAAGAAATAAAATATTAAAAGTAATTTTTAGACTTTCCAACAAGACCAACATTTCCCTCTCTCCTTTCCAGAATCAAACTTTCTTTTGAATTTTATGTCAACCATTTTGTTGCTTTTTCCTTCCTATGTATGTACCTCTAAACAACATATTGTCTTGTGCTCAATATGATGATGTAAACAGAATCACTCACGTTGAATGAAGCCCATGACTGTAATCGTCTTGTTTTTTCTTGCATAATAATCTATTGCATGGTTATAACATAATATATTTATCCTTTGTGACATAGATATATCCAATAGATATATCCAGTGCTTAATTTATGCAAATAAAATCCTACAAATATTATTGTGCATGTCTCCTAGATACACATAGAAGTGTTTTCAGGGGTGTTGCCTTGGACAGGTATTTCTGGGTCGTAGAGTTTGTCCATCTTCAAATTTGCTATATAAGACTAAACTATTTTAAAAATGGCTTACAAATTTTGGGGCGCCTGGCTGGCTCAGTTGGTTAAGCGTCTGACTCTTAGTTTCTGTTCAAGTCATGATCTCAGGGTCAGGAGATCGAACCCCAAGTCGCGCTTGCGCTCAGTGTAGAGCCTGCTTGCCCCTCTCCCTCTACTCCTCTCCTCGCTCACACTCCCTCTCTAAAATAAATAAAATATTAAAAAATCTTAAGTGGTTTACAAATCAATGTACACTTGTATGGGAAATGACAACAGGTTTATTTATCTATAACATAGTCAAAACTTGATATTGCACAACATTTTCCAACCTATTTGGTATGTAATAGTATTATTTTAATGTACATTTTTAAATTTGGCATTTTCCCCCTACATTCATAACACACTTGTGTTTTCTCTTCTATATAATGTTTGGCAGGATTTGCTTATGTTTATACTTGCATGTTTCTCCTTTCTCAAATTATTATAGGAGTTCTTTCTATATTTCAGGGTTTAATTCTTCAGCAAATAATCTCATTGAAATACTATTCCTGATTTGTGCCTTTTTTTCCCTCTGGCACTTCTTTAATGTACATTTTTAGGAGCACATTTCCCAAATTTAATAAAGTTCTATTTGTCAATTTTGTATTTTATGGTAAATTGTTTTAGTCTTATTAAATAATCTTTTTTTCTCCCAGGAACAGGAACATCTATAAGGTAATTTGAATTACTCATTTATATTCTAAAGGATACTTCAAAGTCTATCAAATCATATTCACTAATCCCTGTTAACCTATATTATTTCACCTTAAAGTTAAATCAGTTTGAGTATGATGTGTGATAAGAACTTTATTTCATTGCATTTTCACAGAAAAAGCCAGTTTTTCCAGAGTCATTTCATAAACAGTCTATCCTTTCCCTACTGACCTTTAGTGCCCACTCTGCTTTATATTACAGTTCAGTAGAGGTGAACTTCCTCCTGCCTTTCTCTTCCGTCCCCTTCCATGGACGCTTCTGGCCCACATTTGGACTCTGATGCGCAGAGGTCCTTCTCACCTGGCCCAGCTCTGACAGGCCATCCCACACCATCTATCTCTTACCTGGTTGCCCTTATTCTGCTTCGGATTTGACAGTGCAGACCTCTAGGCATAATCCTCTCACACTGCTTGGGCTCCCACATTTCAGGTCAGGTTCTCCCCCACCCTGTTTGGGCTCTGCCACTTTGACAAGGATTTCCCCTAACTTGCAACAACCTTCCTCATCTCATCAGGCCCTGACATCCGTACCATGTAAGCTCCACATGAAGCTGCTCTCCTCACTTTGCTTATGCTCTAACCCCCCAGCTGGGGCATCTATATGCTTCCATGACCCCGCTCAGCAATCTCTTCAGAATCAAAACAACAGTAAAACTGTCCCTGAGCTCAAAGGGTGGGTGTCAAAGAACAGCGTAAAAACAGCAGGGCCCAAAAGTGTCCTGGGGACACCTGGGAGGTTCAGTTTGTTAAGTGTCTGCCTTCAGCTCAGGTCATGATCCCAGAGTCCTGGAATTGAACCCCGCCCACCCAGGAGGCCTGGGCTCCCTGCTCAGCGGGGAGCCTGCCTCTCCCTCTGCCTGTCCCTCCCCCTGCTTGTGCTCTCTCTCTCTCTCCCTCTCTCTCTGTCTGACAAATAAATAAATAGAATCTTAAAAAAAAAAAGTGTCCTTCTGTACTTCAGCAAATAGTTACTGCATTAAGGAATATCTTTCCCAATGGATAAGCAGGGGAAAAACAAAGAAACAAACAAACAAACAATATGCATACATGCCAGACTCTAGCAGATAAAATAATGCTAAGTAATTTTAGTGACTAACTGAATGAGTCATTTTTAATGAATGATTAAATGAATAAATAAATGATTAAATACAAGATTAAAAGTATTAGAAAACATCACAAATTGTAGCTATAAAACTGGGTGAAATTGGATGGATTTCCATGAGGATAATTTAATTTGTGTTTAATTTAATGATTTCACTTAGGATTTCTTGCAGATGGATACATTCTTCACATACATATTTACTTTTTGGCTCCACTACTCTTCTGTTAGGGAATAGATAATCCTAAGAGAACCGGTCTTAATAGAAATGATGAGCCTAAGAAGAGTAGGAAAGTGATTCAGAAAAGTACAAAGGTACATTTAAATAGAGTTTATAATGTGGGGGGGGGGAGTAGGAAAAAATGTTAAAGATGGGTCTCAGTAAGAAAAATGGCCTCTTTGAAGAGAATTTTAGTTGGTAAATAATAAAAGCCTAGAGTGAGAATAGGTACAAGATTTGGAAGTTATGAAAGCCTGAGAAGTAATGCATATTTAATTTGCTGTGAAGGAGAGAATATTAACTTGAGCGAGAAGATGATACAATAAAAAGTAGCATGCAGGGTGCACTAAACTGGAGTAAATATCACATAAACCAATTTTGGAAAAAAATTAGGTAACTACGCACAAGGTGTTCCCAGCGTATTATAGCAGCAGAAGAATAGAATGAGGGTTGACAAATAACCGCATACAAATTTATGATTCTAATTATTTAACAAAGTTTTCAGAGATTCATGATTATTACCAAATTGGAATGTGGTAAAATTAGGTGTTTTTTTCCCCCTTCTTCTTCTTTTGGATCTTCTCCCTCTTCCAAATTTTACCCACCGGGGAAAGTAATGTGTGCTGAGATGTCTGTGTAATGTGAATTTGAAGTTCAAAATGAGATTTTAGAAGCTCAAAAATAAAATTAGCAAGTAAAATAAGTGCATTTCTAATGGAACTCTGGAGACCTAATACTCCGTAATGGAATATGATGATAATTGGTTTTTTGAATAATTTTATGCTTTTATGTCTATTTTGAGCGTTCTACTGGATTCATACAATTTTATTTTCATGTTATCAGGATATTTCTGCTCAATACTATAGCAATATGAATATATTCCATTATTTTATTAGTTCGGTCAAAAAGTAGAATTAGACATTTTCTTGGCTGTGCTGAACTGTTTTCATTACTTTATCTTATATATCTCCTATCACTTATTTTTAAAAATAATGTAAATTCTCATCATTAGTTTCCACTTAAACAAGTTAGTGAAAAATACCTATGCAAATTTGTAGATTTTATCTATCATGTTTCATCTAATTTTCAGTGCTGTTCAGATAAAAATAACACTGATAATGCTAAAAATATAACCCATTGCTTATATATGATCTCAAAAGCCCTATATAAAAATTTCTCCCATCCATTGCCTATCTATGACAATGGCATTTTAAATGATTTTGCACTTGACAATACCAAGATTTAATTTTCACATTTGGATTAAGAATGGACAACTCAGTATATGCACCAACCTAAAAGATTTGAGAACATAAATGTGATAAAACACAAAAGCCTAGTTACAAATGACCTTTTTGGATCATAGAACAGACATTTGCTATTTATTTGTCCTTTATAAAATAGCAGAACTTCTTGATATGTGTTGATTTAACTTGTTACAATCTCATAATAACTAGGTTGAATTATTAAAATTTTCAGTTATATATTAGAATTATTAATTAATAATATACACTCCGATACAGTGTATTTTAGAATCTAGATACACACAATGGTAAGCAAGCAAGTAAGTATGTGTGTGTATGTGTGTAAAAATAATTACCAAAATTTTCTTTGATATTAATCAGGTTCTATTTGTCAGTTCGGAGTAGCTATTTCTACTTTACCATAACCCTGTAAGGTAGATATTTTAATGCATAATTTGATCCAGGTTGTATATCTTACATAACCTAGAGCTGTCAATTGGGAGAGGTGATGTTCAAATGCAAATCTGTTACAAATTTTGATGTGAAAATCATCATAAATAAATTTACAAATACATTATATGTATTTATTATAATTAAATACTATTTTTATTGTAAATAATCTGTTTAGAACCTTTTTGATGAATATTAATTTATTCATTTTTAGTTATATCTCAATTCCAGTAGAAATCTTAAAGTATTTTTATGAGGCTACCTTATGAAAATATCTTCCCCTTGGCATTCTTTCTTCCCTACACTCCTTGTTTTTCCTCCATAGTATTTGTTATCTGAAATAGGGTGGTAGCATGAAGGATCACACTTAATGACAACTGCTCATAGTACAACAGCTGTCATTTACACAGGGCTTGCCACGTGCCAGGCTCTGTGCTTAGTGTTTTGTGTATAATTGCTCACTTACTCCTCAAGACAATCCAGTGAGGTAAACAGTATAATGATTCCCATTTTACAGAGGGGAAAACTGGAGTGCAGAAGGGTTAAGCAAAATCTTGCCCAGATTCACACACTAGTGAAAAAGCATAGCCTGAATTTAGCCCTTCACTATTCTGTAGTCACTGATTTCTATTCTATACTGCATTCCCAAGGTGTTCAACAACAGTGATGTGCTTCCCCATACATATAATTAAAACATTATAGACTTAAAAAATCACTTAATGGTCAGTTACTTTTTGATCACTCACAGTTTAACTTACATGAAATTTCTGAAGTCATTTCACTTCTGAAATATTTAATATGCAGTGGAATGTAAAGAACAGACAGAACATTTTCCCCTTTCCCTTAAAAGTATTGTTCTAAATAATGCATCCTTAGCAAATGACTTGGGAACTTTTTAATAAGTCTTTTTATTTCCTACTCAATAGACATTTATTTCTTGATAGAAAATTTGAAAATTACAGTTGGATTATCTATTATAGTCATTTTATTACTGAATGTAATTTGAAAAATATTTCTAAAAGAGACTTTTGGGAAGTTATTTTAATGTGTTGCATTCTTATAATATCAAATGTAGAAGATATTTAAAGTAATATGTATTATAAGGATGAATTTATAAAGAATTGGAAATAGCCCTAGTTCATTGTTTCACTTTATACAATTTGATTATCAGCCAAGAAGCATCTTGTTGGTTTAATATTTTTGAAATGCAGTATGTTGACCCTAAAAATAGAAATTTGACTCATAAATGTACAATAGTATACTATACGTCTTAGTGATGTAAATATGTGACTCTGATACTTTTTGTAAGTTGTTATAGTGGGAGATACAACTTGTCCCATATAAGCCATGTTTTGAACAGTGTTAAGATTCTCAGAAAACACAAAAGAAGATTGTTTTCATGCATTAATTCATTTATTCATCCACTCAACTAGCATTTATTGAGAGGTTACTGTGTGGCAGGCAGTGCTCCAGAAACTGTCAAAACAGTGGGGAACCAAGCAAAGAAGGTTTCTGTCCTGTGTTTATCTTTTCATTGGAGGAGACAGAAAAGAAGTCTAATTCATGTATACGTAGATTAAAAATTCCAGAAAATGAAAATAGATACAATGACAGTTAAAATGACAATGTGATAAAAATGAGAAATGGAGGTAACTTCCTTAATGAAGTGCTATTTGGTCTGAGTCCTGAGTGGTGGCAAGAAAGAGCCACGCGTGCATCCTATGTATCTGTGAGGAAGATTATTCTAGATAGAACAGATAATGAAGCTTAGGACAGAGTGTGGAAAGGAAAGCCTTCAATGTAATCACACATGTTGGTACAAGGGGAGGCAGAATGAGATTTGGCTAGAGATGATGAGAAAGCAATGTGACAATATAAAGACTGGAGGGATGCACTTTGAAGAAGGAGGAGGGGACCACAAGCCAAGGAATACAGGCAGCCAAGAGAAGCTGAAAAGTGTAAGGAAATGGATTATTCTCTCACAGCCTCTGCAAGGAAACAGCCCTGCCAACAATTTGAATTTGTCCTGGTGAACTGATTTCAGATTTTTGACTTTTAGAACTCTTAAGATAATAAAGGTGTGTTGTTTTAACTGAAAACAAAAAGGGAAGAAAGAAAGAGAAAAAAAAAGTTCACTGCAGCGGGCTATAATAGGGCATTGGAGAGTGCAAGTTAAAATAGAAGGATTGGTTTTTTGCATACTAGAGTCCGAGTTTGGATTATATTCTAATTGCAATGATAAAAGTTTGGAGAATTTTTAAGTAGAGAAGGGATATGATGAGATTTGTATTAAAAGGAGAGAGAGAGTGAGAAACACATCAAGATGCAGTGAGACATATTATTCAAATGCAATCTGTAGACTTTATTTCATTCAAAGAAACCAACTATGTAAACAAACTTTGGGATTTTTAAGATTGGGTATTTAATGAAGGAACTTATTTTTTTTTTAAATGTGCTAGAGGTTTTGTACTTTCATTTTCAATAAGAGTCCCATTTTTAGAGATGTATATTGAAATAAAAAGGTGTAATGACTGTTATTTTCATATTGTAGGAGAAGGCTAAGTAAGAAATAACTAACTAACTAACTAACTAACTAAATAAATAAATAAATAATTCCTAAGTTTATATTTTTTGAAGTTGGTTTATGAGTCCATGATGATTCAGTTCTCCTAGGAAGAGTTCCTCTCTCTCTCGAGTGTTGGTTATTCTAGTATTCTTTGCAAGAACATTTCCCCCATGTCCTCAAAAGTACGATATACAAAATTTACGTGTTTTTATTTTGGCACAATGGGATTGATGGCATGCTTTTACCTATTCTATCCTACTTGGGGAAGGACATATCCTATTCAAAACTTTTAATTCTAGTTTTTTCTAATGTACAATTTCTAGGGGTGTCAGAAGACTCCAGATAGTTTCACATACACAGTGATATATATTCAGGAGACTTATAATCTCAGGAGATTTAGGAGTACTATGCCATCTATTTGCTGCTAGAATACTCGGTGATACAGTATTTTTAGTGGGAAGATCATATGAATCTAGCCCTCAGAAGAGGAATCCAAGACTGAGTTTTTTTCATAGATTTAAGTAACAGATTTCTAGATCCAAGATTTTATTGATCTACAAACAACCCCACTCGCCTGAAGGTAGTTAGAAATGATCACTATGGTTGCCCTAACAATTAAATACCATACACATTTGTTCTAATGCTTTTCCTTCCCTCTTTGCTACTTCCTATGCCAAAATAGTGATTAGGAAGTCATTATTAAGCATATCCTTAATATGCAAGCAGTCTAATGTCAGATTCTTACTTTGTGGGTCTATTTTCCACAAACTTTTCAAGTACCTATTAGTAAATCAGTCAATGATTAATTAGGGAACAGATAGCTCTCTCAAATTAAAGTAATTCCAGTAGAATTTGAAGGAGCAGAGACCTTCAATAGAGGGCAATGCCACAAGAAGGAAACCGTAGGGATAAATATCTCAAATTTACATTTATCCCTTTCACTCATTTTCTTCTGGGGCTCCTCTTTGGAAACAAAAGGGCAAGAGCATTCATTGATTTAGGACATACTTGTCAGCCTTTCAAGGTAGAGAGCAGGGTGGGAAGGATTCTTCTTATTATTAGATTCATAAACTAGTCACAAGTGACTATACTATAATGTATTCATTTTAAAGAAGCCTGGTCAACTTTAGGTACCCAAATCAACTGTGGGTTTAGATAATGAGAAGTAGAGAACAAGATCTCTGATTGTAATCATATCACTGAGAAATATTTCTCTATCCATCCATCCATCCATCCATCCATCCACATGTCCATCCATCCATCCTCTTCTCTTTGTCTCCCCTTGAATAGATACCTTATCTTTTAAATCCAACTACACTAACTATATGGGTTTTGTTTTATTAGTTTTTCCTGCCAGCTCTTTAACAATAACCAGATAAACATTAGGATAACATGAAATAGTGAACAGATTTTTTTTCTTCTGCTCCTGATATCAAATATAGAAAGGAGATTCATCTGAAAAAAATCAAACAGAACCAAACCCAAACATAAGTAACACCAAAAACTCAATGTATAAAGCAAAAATCTATGCAGTTCATCATTTATTATTTAATGTATGTCTTCAGCTATTAGTGAAATAAGACTTTACATGGCTATAAATGGGGGAAATTATACTTATTAGCCCTTCATTTCTTCCACACATAGATGTCGGTCCTTGAAATGGATTTAGATCAACTATGAAAGTTAATCAAATTGAAACATAACATTGATGTATCAGATTCAATTTATACATAATTTTAAGGAATTTAAAAAAATCTAACCATTTAATTTGAAGAAGAAGTACAGTTTGGTGTGAAATCAGAGTTATAAAATTTGTTTTAGTCTATATGAATTTAAAATAGTATGTAAAACAATCAGTGTATGAATACTTTATCTCATTACGATTTGTAAAAAATTCCAATAGGTCTTAAATTCACATTTACAGTATATTTGAATGAATTGAATGCTTTTGGATGCATGAAAACATCAATTAAATGCTTTTAAAGACTGTGTAATTTCTGACAATATAACTTATTTGTATTGTAGATGTTTGAGGATTATGCAAATAAAGTAATTGTTCTGGCATCATTCTTCTGCATCTAAGTCCCAAACTCTTGTCTTGTCTGGGTGAACTGAGCTACCTGAGAATCTCAGTTTCATTCAAAATTCTTTCTCCTCTCCTCTATTCCTGAGGACACGATCTGTTGTATCAATCAAGTAGCATAATTTACACTCCTCCTTTACACTACCAAATGCACTAAGCTTTCTCAGTTCCTCCCATATAGTGATCAATTCCTGCCTTGTTCCTTTGCACCCAGTTTTTAGCCACAATGTATCACTTAAATGTATCACTCGCTTTGGCACAAGATCTAATTCCCCAAAGCACAATTCTGATGATTTTCTTCTTTTGCAAAAGACTTCAATTTTTCCTCATACCAATAAAGCAATATTATTTAGCATAGATCTTTAGGCTATCCAGAATCTAGCTTCAAAACATATTATTTACCTCTTCTTACGTGCAGTTTAACTCCAACCACACTGGAATGTAATGTCAGTCACTATTTCTATTTCCTCTGCCTTTGAGTCTCCAAACTTTATACTAAGTAGAGGCTATGGAATTTCTCTATCAGAGATGTAGGGTCTACGATCTGGAAGTAAAGGGAAGAGCACAGACTGAAAGTGGACTTTTCACCATAGGTACGCTGTGCTTCAGATCAGCAAAAATCATAATGTTTTAGAGCATACAGTGTATATAAGAAAGAGAAAATATCAGGGTTGTATATTGAAAAAAAATATGGTAGGTGTGAGATGGGGGCTGCTAAGACCTTCCATGTTAGCAGCTGTGCTGACACTAGGACACCCGATGCACGGATGATCCATCAAGCTCCTCAGTCAATCCTAACCGAAACAGCAAATCCCAACTCACTGCTACCACCTGATGAGCCTTATTTCAACTTATGCTTTAAGAAGAAACCATTTATTTGCAATAGCATTTTAGTGTATTTTAAGTATGTGATCTAAAGGCAGACAGGGCAAAATTTAGATAGGACATAAATGAGAACATTGTGTTGATGGACCCTTTTGCATGAAGTAAATTAAGACTTATCTCCATAAGAAATAAAACGATTTCTATTTAAATAAAAAAATTTTTACAGATGGAAGTTATAACAGTATCTAATATTTCCAAAAATGAACACTGTAAGCCAATTCTAAAAATAATTGTACCACAATCTCCATCTGTTTCCACGCTCTGTCACATTGTAGGATCCATACTTTTGTATCATACATAAGCTACGGTACGTACGCATTCCTGTGTAATTTTACTGTCCACAAACTTAAGCTAAGGAGTTCTTAGGTATTACCTTAGGTTCGCAATCAAATATATCACACTTCATGGAGAAAAAATATTTCTTCTTAGGTTAAATAACAATGCTGTGTAATAAAACACCGCAAACCTCGGTGGCTTCTCGAGAAAACATTTTTTTTCCTTGTTCGCTGTGCATAGCAGTTCCCTTGGAGAAGCATTTCTCCAGACTGTGATCTAGCCGGGCTTGGCCAGCCTTCTCAGGGCTTGGCTCCAGTTACCTGACTTTGGTGTATGAGTCAAATCTTTTTCACGTGTGCTTAGGTATGAGGGGTCAAAGCTACATGGAACATGCCATTTTTATGGCAGACCAGCAGAGCACGAGATAGCAGTTCAAACTGCAAACTTCATTTGCAATTTCTGCTCATACCACTTCTATGCATACTTCAATGCACAAATCAAATTATCTGGATAAATGGAAAACAATACTCCCCGGGAAAACAGATTCTTCCTGAAGAGTGAGGGGAGTGGATAACTGCTGAAGAGTAATTCACTCTGTTAACAGTCTAACCTCTTGTTTACAACACCCACTTACCTTGTGTATGCAAAATCCATAAACATCTGCCTATGACACACTCAAAAGCTTGTCTACTTACAGCAGGAGGCTGGACTGCCAGGATCTGTGATCATCTTAAGTGTGAATTTGGCTTTTCTTTGTCCAGATATCCATGAACTAAAGACACCAAATATAATGGTCACAAAAACAGGGGTGGAATTAACAAGGGAAAACATAAAGTGTTTGAGCCTCCAAGAACCTACGGGTCTACAGCAACTGTGAAACATTGCTGGGCAATGTTTCCAGTTCCCTCTACCCTGAGCTTAGATACTGTCTGTATGAACGTAAGCTTCTTTTCTTCGTGTTTAGAAGAAGTTCCCTTGTTCAGTAATATTATGTCTTTGGTTCTGCTTTCTAGAATGCACTTCTTCTTCTAAGATCCTCTTTAGCCACAACTGAGGAGGAAACTGGAGAGCCGATTAACCAATGAAGTGGGAATAATGAATTGATGTAAATCTTAACATACTGGCTTTCTTTTCATCCACAGTGATTCCAATTAAATGACTAAGTGATAATAGTCTTGTACTTTGTATGTTCTTCCCTCTCACTCCAAGCAAAGTGTTTTCTTTGATATCTGGTTCAGTGATTTGATGATTTGCTAATTAGATATTGGCTGAAATAATGCATGTTATTTAATTTGAATGGTTGGTTGATATAACAAAAATATTTGAATGTATTTTTTGTAAAATTGTTTACTGGATTTTCCGAAGAGAATATTGGATATATCTGAAACACTTTGTGGTTTCCTTATCACAAAACAGGTTTCGTAAGTACACTTTTTTACTAGCAGTACAACTTTGTAACATCGTTGGTATGATTTATAAAGTTAAATATACAATCATAGAAAATGTATGCAGACATACGTTGCATGGTAAATTACATTTTCTAAGATTATTTTTTAATATATCATTAAATTGGAGGAATCATTGTATAGTACTAGTGTCTCCTCTCTTATATGATTCAAGAAAATGTTGAACATTTGCCAAATATAAGTTTGCATTTATTATCAAGGATTCCTTAAACACTGGTCCAATGTCCACAGTAGAAGCTTAAAATAAATTTACTAAAATTTACTCATTTGATTAGTAAGTCTTGTGATTAATATGCAAATTGAATAACATATAATTAGAAGTATTACAAAAACTGGAATAAGGCTCTTGTCTTTATAATACATATTTTTATTTATTGCTATTAATTATAGCATGGATTTTAAAATTTAGTTTTCTTTCTACTATCCCATAAGTGTATTATCTCCTGCATACAGGGTATTATCTTTTGGAATAGAGACAACTTACATCTATTAATCGGTCATAAATCACTAAAAGGCTGTTAACCAAATGTAGTAGTTAAAATTATCAGTACGTTCAATGCAAACAAATGTTTAGTCATGATTTACTAATTATTAGAAATTTATTTAAATTTGTGTAGAAACAAGATTTATCAATATTTGCAAAACAGATTACCAACCACACAAGATTTTTTTGTGTTGGCGTGTATCAAATCGTAACTACACAAACACACACACACAATAGTAATTTGTTAAACAGCTCAAAGTATTATCATTTCCTAAATGAGAGGCAAGTGATGCTTTGGTATGAAATAGCCTATAAATTCTATAGCCTACAAAATGTATAAAGGTAATAAATAGGCAAAAATGATTTGTTACCAAAAGTTTTGTTACTCGATAAAAAGATTAATCAACAAAATAAATGAAATATACACCATTTACTTTTCTACATGGTAGTAATGGTGGGTAAGTAATAGCTAATACATACTTCTATTGCACTGATCCAGTAAATATTTTAAAATATTTTTTATGTATCAAGATGGACATCTGTATCAGTATCTATCAATCTATCAGTTGAGATTGTATTTTGCTTCATACAACAGAGAAACCTGACCACCTCCCCCCCAAAAAAATGGCTTAAATGAGTCTATAAGTTAGAGGTTTGTACCAAGGTCATGTACCACGATGGTTTGAGTCTGCAGCTCAGTGTTGGTGGAAAGATCATGGAGGTCATCCAGGACTTAGACTTCTCTCCCTTCTTTAGTTTACAGCTTTTATCCCTGTTGTAGCAGTAAGAGTAATGGTAGATGATGTAACAAGCCTCTAATATCAATGGTTTTAATACAGTAAATTTTCATTTCCTACTTTTCCCAAGTCTCATGCACTACTTTAAAATTTAATAAAACATAGTTAAATTCTTAGTATAATGTTTTATTTTCTTAGGGGAAAGTATTGTACTTTATTTATCTTTAGAGATCACCACTTCTCATGGTACTTAAAAATGTTTATATGCACAAGAATGGGTGTTGGACTAAACTATGGTTCCAGTAATGATGCCATGTGCTCCTTATGCACCAATTTCCTACACATTGCATAAAGCACGAGGACCGTCGTACTGAATGCCATCATTTTGTAAGTTAGTAATACTTCTGAATTCTTTGAAAAACTATTCCCTGTAACTTGTCATGAAAATGGACTTAAAGTGATGAGAAAGAGAGAGAGGGAGAGAGAAGGAAATTTTTTCCTGGTCTTGACAAATTTCAAATAAACTTAGTAGGTGCAGTTTAATTCTTACAAAATTCAAATTGAGTGAGAAAAAAGTAAAAGTACAATCTGAAATAAAGAAATAGTTATAATAAAAAATGAATACTAATTGAATATTCTTTAGCAGATTAATTTAATGATATACATGTAATTCCTGTGTGCGCACACCTGTGTGGGTGTGTGAGTAATTATACAGTTCTCCGTATGATTGGTACTGAACAATAGCTCGGATTACTACTGAAGATACCTGGTTTTATCTCTCTACATAAGGCAGAAACTCAGGGGTGCCTGTGTGGCTCAGCTGGTTAAGCTTCTGACTTGTGATTTTGGCTCAGGTCATGATCTCATGGGTAGTGAGATGAAGCCCCGCCTGGGGTCCATGCTCAGCACCAGGAGTCTGCTTGAGATTCATTCTCTCCCTGCCCTCCCTCACTTGCACTCTTTTTCTCTTTAAAATAAATAAATAAATAAATCTTAAAAGAAATAAAGCAGAAAGTCCATGGAATTATAGAAATTAGTTGATTTTCTGCTAAATTATTAGGTATTAAATGTTGTGGGCATAACTTAAAGTTCTTAAGTGTTGCATTCTTCTTGTCCTAGGACACTAGAACTATATAACTATGATTTTTTTTTTTGTTTTTTTTTTGTTTGTTTGTTTGTTTCAGACATGTTTACATAGACAGCAAAAAAACTACAAACTAATCCCTTGGAAAGGGAACACTGGATGTGTTCACCACTAGTTCCAATTTAACTTCATGAAACGATTAAACAGGGTTAATAAATACCTTTCTTCCCTGTCAAAATTAAAATTCCAGAGGATTTCCTCTAAGCCATTAATGTGAATAATAGTAATAGAATTCTTTGTACATCATTTGTATGTTATTAGAAACAATGCCAAGTTATGTATCTCAAATCTTTATATGAAGAAATGATCCTCATATGATTTTTACTTTGGTCACCAATGCATAGTGTATGCATTTGAATATGAATGTGAAAAAGAATATTTTTAACATATTTTTCAATTCTGTTTTTTTACTACTAAAGCTACATGTTGCATTCTTTAGTTAATATTAGAAAGAAATTGTGTTTAGTGTTTTTATTAATTTAAATAGAAATCTAAGGCATACCATCCTGAAAATGTTTATTTTCAGAGGAATCCTTTGATAGGACTAACATACCCTTAACCCATACAAAAATAATAGTAAACTTTGAATATTTGCATATTTTTATAATATTACATTATAATTATGTATATTACTCCATGTAGTTCTCCTGAGCAGATAATATGACCCATTACTCTTTTTCTTCTGTTTATAACACCAAAAAATAAACAGAAAAATAAAATTTCAATGTTTTCAAAATCAAACATACTTAATCATTTGGATTGAAAACAAAATTATATATCTATCAAGGTAAACAAGAGCCATATCATAAAATACATTGCAATATAATTCATTCTTAGAGTAAATACTCACATTTTTAAAAATATGACAAATTCAAAACTTATTCAACCTAAATTGAAAATTAATGAAATCCAGAAATTGTCACCATTATTATGCTATTGGCTCTATTTTATTTTATTTTTTAAAGATTTTGTTTATTTATTCGAGAGAGAGAGAGACAGCATGAGTGGAGAAGAGGGAGAGGGAGAAGCAGACTCCCCACCAAGCAGGGGGCCTGACTCGGGGCTCGATCCCAGGACCTGGGATCATGACCTGAGCAGAAGGCAGACACATAACCGACTAAGCCACTCAGGCACCTATCTATTGATTCTATTTTAAAATAAGTGAGTTATTCACAAAAACTTTAATCCAGCATACAGAATTCATGTGAAGTAAACAATAATAAAATAAGTATAAATTATATTTACATATGAATATATATCATATACATAAAAATTTAAATTATACATGTATAATAAATATATTATCATTAATAAATATATGAATGAATCCCTCATAAAGTTTAGCTGGAATCGAACTGAAAAGATTGAGCAGTATTTGTCCTCTAAACCATTTTTATTTTAACTGCAGGAAATCTGTACACCAGTTCGGAAATCAGAAGAATACTTAAGGATCAGAACAGCTATTTTCATTTTATGTTCATAATTTTGTTAAGTATATCCATTCTTGATTAGATCATTTTCTTAAGTCAACATTCAGGTAATTCACAATTTGTTCCAAACTTATTTGAGAAACACATATTGCTTTGCATTAAAGTGCTGCATAGATCTCAGTTTTTAGATGTTGAACTTTGATCATACAGCTATGGGTTATTATCAAGATTTTGCTACCCACAATATGCATTTATTTGTGTATATGGGATGATACATGAACTTACTGAAAATACAAATATTGCATATATTCATTTCTGTTATACAGTCATTCTGACCTTTTAGGAAGCAGGGAGGAAATTTTTTGTTAGCTATCCTTTATTGACCTGTAAATCTGTAAAGTTCCAGATGAACTCTAATGAGAACGTATAAAATAGAAATCAACTATTCAAGGTCAGGATTGTCTAAATGGAATAATAATAATGAGGAGCTTGTTCTTTAGAGCCCGTAGACCTGAATCAGAGGCTGAATGTGAAAAGTATATTTGTTAGGCACTTTTAGACAAAGGAATTTACCTCTCTCAATCTCAATGTCGTAATTTTTGAATGGGTAGGGAGCATAATAATAGTTAATATTAATTGTATGTCAGATTACCTCTGCATTAACTACTTCGTTCTTATAACAACTTAAGGGCTTTGCACCATTTCCCCCAATTTACAGAGAATTCTGAAGATGAAAGATGAAATAAAAATAGTCCATTTACTTATAAAAATAAATATTCAAGTTATAAATAGCAGAGCAGTAAAACGATCATGAACAATTTGATTCTAGAGCCCAAACGTGTAACGAATACATTGTTTCAAGGAGTTTGTTTCAAGGAGTCTGTTGAAAATTAAATTGGAACACGCATGTAAAATGAGAGTGAAATTCCTGATACGTAGTAGAGTCTCAAGAATTATACATTGTTTTTGCTATTAATATGTTATTAGTTTGCTTTTATAGACTATGTCTGAGTAATTTTGGCATAAACCCACTTATTTTATTTGAGTAGAACAAACAAATGTCAGTTAAAACAAGGAAGCATAAATCATCCCTTAAATATAAAATTTTAAAGTAAAACATGCTATCACAAATTTACTAAAAATATCTTTATGTAGTCATAAACTTTTCATTCATCCGTTTTGCTATTTTGATCATATTAATTGTATTTCAGTATTGCATTTTTTACGTGTTAGAATCATGAATGCATAGTCATAAAAAGGTATTCTAGTCTTTCTTATTTTTTCCCCTTCTGGCTATTATTTTACTCCTATGGCTATTATTCTTTTGGTTGAAGCAACATTTATGTTTTACTTCAAATAAAAATATAGACTATCATATTCACATGAGGAATTATGCAGATAAATTCAGATTATAGTCAAAAACCTTCAATTTACCACATTCCTACTGATATTTTTGAAATGGTGTCCCTAGAAATAATGAAGATTGATATTTTCTTAATATCTCATCAATTTTACGAAATATTCTATTTATCCATAAACTATATGTATATGGGATTCTTTCAAATGCTATGCTATTTTGACTGTGTATCTAGAATTAAATACTTTCAAAGTGATACCAAGTAGTGATATTCCCTTCTTTTCTAGATAAAAGGAGAGAAGGAACACCATGGACTACATGTTAATTACTGCAACAGACTCATTATGCCAAGTGCTTGTACACAAGCAAAAGTTATCTGCCTTCCTCTCTCCTTCTTGCATTCATCTGTCTTTCCTTATCTGTGTTCTTTTTTTTGTTTTCTCTCGCCATTTGGTGGCATATTCATTTTTCAATCACTTCACCTTGGCATCACTAACAAACCTTACTCTTTTTATTTTCTCCCACATCCAGGCTGTTCATCCAACACATTTCAGAATTTTGTTATTTCTTCCTGTTCCTGTCTTTAAAAGCTGTCACTTCCTTTCTGTTCCCAAAGACAAAAATCCTCATCCTAACGTCTTTATCTACAACGGCGTGTCCTCTTCTCCTCAAAATGTACTCGGTGGTTAAACCACATAAATTAGCAAAGAAAGCTCCTGTTTTCCATTCAAGGTGATTACACAGTTTTACACTAAGCTGCTTGCGAATTACTTCTGACAGTACTGAAGTTGAATTCATTTGGACTGACCCGGGACTTCCTTTTCAGAGAGTATCTCCTGCCCACTTTGCTTCTCCACATTGTTTTCATTGCCGGACACAATTCATTTATAAATGTTGTCATACTTGTGAGGTGAAAATGTCTCAAACTTTATACCTTTGTATAAATCAGCATCGAGTAGGACATGCTAGTGTAAGAAATGCCCTCTGAGTCTCGGTGGCTCACAGCAAGACAGGACAATTTTCTTTGAATAATAATCTCAGGTTGACCACTGTCTGAATCACGGTTGCATGGTGTCTTCACTTTCGGTCCAAGCTGACAGAGTAAACTCTGTTTAGAAACACTGCAAGTTTGCGGTAGCAGGACATAGGAACCATGTACAGGCTTTTAAAATGTCTGCTTTGGTGGACAAAGGTCACTTCCGTTTACACATTGTTGAACATAAGTCCTATGGCAGTGCTCAAGTTCAGGGGCATGGAGATAGTGGTTTCCTGCAGGTTCACTGAGGCAAGGGCACCAGCCTATTTGGCCAATAGCAGTTAAGATTTACCACAACCTCACAATCACTACTGCAACCACCAAACTTATACATGCATTCTGATGAAGAAAATTCAGTTGATTTGGAAATATGAAAAGCACAATCTCTCATCATTCCTCTGAAATTAGGTTGTCAGCTTGAAACAAGTCTCTGTCAGATTGTAAGTCTGAGTGGCAGTGGCAGAGCAAAATGGATCTCGGAAATATGAGCTCCAGAAGGACAGATGAGAATGATAAAAGGCTAGAGCAGCTCCTTCTGTACAGTTGCACACAGAAGCATTTTGTCACTTATTTTTACTCAAATGTAAGGGCAGTGATGTAGGGTGTGAATGTCACCAGTTTAAAAGAATAAGTAGATGAAAAGAACCAATTAGCAAATGCATCAGGCAGGACGCCATTGTGGGAGAAAATGTTGACTGAGTTCAGGACCCTTGTCTGAGACGTAAGAGAGAATGGACTCAAAAGATATTTGACTCACCATTGAATCTGAACACCATCAAGGTGAAAGTCCTTATTATAACTAAACATGTAGTTACAGTTGGATTTACTAATTGATTTTTATTGCTGTGAAGTCTTCTTAACTCTAATAATTATTTTAAATAAAATACAAAAAATTTAATTTTAGTATATGCTCTAAAAATATTCCATTAATTGAATACGTCAGTTAATTGTTTAAAAAGTCTGGTGAGTTACAATAATTCCTTTTCTTGTTTGGAATTAGATGATGATATCAACGAATCATAAGATCTCCACGCAATAGACGTTCTTAGAAATAATATAATCCCGATTTGCAACTAATGCAGAAAATGTCTTTGGTGTGATCTGATAACTATTCTTTCTCTGTTAGGTCTCTATTTGGGACCTTGATAGATATCACTTGTCTGCTTATTATATTGTAAACTCTCCCACCTTTCAAGAAACTCTTCCTTCGTGTTTACTTGAAGTTTATCTTTTTGAAACTTTTAGTGTTTTATCATGGTTCTACCCACTGGAAGAGACTAAAACAGATCCATTTTGTCTTTTATGTATATAACTTCAAGCATTTGCAAACTAGTGTGGATTCTTTCTTACCTTTTCCTTAACTTTTCCCAGAATACATAACTCAGTATCTCTGATGTTTTTCAATATGGCAAAATTTATGGATCCCTTAGCAATCTGATCAAATTCTTCAGGGCTCTTTTATTCACTGAAGAAGTGTCTGTTGTCTGTGTACTCTACACCATCAGGAATTGTGCTAATAAAATGTTGATCAGGCTAAAACAG
Source organism: Ursus arctos (assembly GCF_023065955.2). Classification (NCBI taxonomy): domain Eukaryota; kingdom Metazoa; phylum Chordata; class Mammalia; order Carnivora; family Ursidae; genus Ursus; species Ursus arctos. The sequence continues at coordinate 21,143,070 of NW_026622764.1, forward strand.
TTTTTCTCTTATGAAATTTACTTTTTAGTTGTAGACAGAGAATAAGAAATAATCACATAAGTTCATATATAGTCACCAGCATGAAACATCATCTGAAGGGAAATTACTTAATACCTTCCATGGAACACACTCTTCTCTACAAGATGTTACACTGAGTCTGATCAGTTGGACTTGTCATATCCTAAATTACATAAACTCTATTTGCAGTAGCATTAAAATAGTGACAAGTTACTGGTCAATAATACACGATTGCAGTTTTTTAACAAGCTGTCATACAGAGAACTTTTGATGAAGTTTTTAATTCTACCTTCCAATTTATATTTTGCCATATGATTACCTATTAAAAAATGCCCTAAGGAAATATTCTCCTCAAGAGAAGCCATTTTTTTCTGGGTTTGCATGTATTTGGTTGGAATTATTTAGATCAAGTTTAAGTTAAATCTTCATGCAATGTGAAAAGGGAATAAGGTGTTGTTGTAGTTGACCTTAGAAATCTGTGGAAGGTGTCGGGGTGGATCCCAAGAGACGATTGCTGTTTGTACCACTTTGCTAAGGGTTGACAATAAGCCAGAGTGCAATGACTTACTGTTTTCATCCAGCCAAGAAGTAAAAGTCTCTTTTTATTCTTTTTACAACTTAGTAATCATAGAATGCTCAAGAAAAGCCTAAGGTAGAAAATGTATTGAACTAGATAGAACTTAGCAATTTAAGGAAAACTACTGTTCTTGTCCTGTAAAAATGAAAGAGATGATTGAAATTTAAGACATTAGGAGGTAAAAGAAATTGAATTCTCAAGATTAATTTTTTAAAGGACCCAAGGAGTTAGTTCTGTTTTTTTCTTTTTTAAAGAAAAGTTGCAGTTGTAACTTGCTAAAAGAAAATGAAATCTTCAAATTCCATTACATAAGGAAAAAAAAATTCCAGTATTTGATCTAGATAATTTATGTATAGGCAAGGTCCATTAGAGATAGTTTCCTAAAATTTGTCACCGATGAAGAGAACAAAGGAAAAGCAAATGTTTCCTAGATTAATACAATTTCAGATTAAGGATTTTATGAGTCTAATTCAAAGGACATATTTTTGAAAGAAATGCTATGTTAATTAATGTTAATAATAGAATAGTGGTTTTATCTGATCAATTTTCTAAAATCTGAAATCAATACTCCATTTAGAAAAAATATCAAAAAATATGTATAAACTGTCAAATAAAAAGTTGATGCATTTTCTTATCTATAGTAAATATGGGGACAATGCAAATATGACAATGACAAGAAAGATTGTCAGGAAAAGCAGTGACTAGCTGTATAAAGTTACCTTTTTTTCATTCATACCCGAGCTTCATGCTAACGCCACTGAACTGCAGTAAAATACTTTTCCCTGAGTGTCTCTGTGTTTCTCGGTAAACAGAGGTGTCAGTTTATTATCCGCTTCTGTATGTGTACCCTTAAAGTGGACCACAGTCGACTTACAAATCAATTTTTAAAATACCTGCAGCTTTGCCTTCTTTAACAGTCCTTTTGCTCATTTTTGCTCAGAATGTTCTATGCTGTATGGGCCTATCTTGTAATTGATCCTGGATTTGAAACCGACAGCTGTGAACTAACAGGAAAATGATGTGGCAAGGGTTGCTATTCCTGAAGAGAATTCAAAGAAAGTTCTATTTGGGCAGATCGTAATTCATGACTCACTCATAGAGCACAAATTTTTGTCTTCTGAGTCCCTTTGGGCCACATGGATTTCAAAGTGCAAGATGTATATAGACACATATATAAACACACATACGTGCATACATATAGATACATAAAAATACGTATATATATAGTATTGGATTTACTTTATTTTATATAATATAAAATAAATATAATTTACTTTATATAAATATAAATATATATAATAAATATAAATATATTTATAAATAAATATAAATAAAATAAATATAAATACTTTATATAAATATAAATATAATTTCCTTTAATTATATTATTAAAATTTTATTTATTTATGTTATTTGCTTAAAATGCCTCTATTTTTATATATAATATAAAAAAAGTATTGCAGTATATATACGAAATATTATGGAAGACTCTAAATTGGTTCTGAGGCAGTACCTCATAACCACATCTGTGAATATTTTTGTACCCACGAGTTACAGCAGTCACACTAAGAGAGAGAAATAACGATTATAAAACATGATACGGCCATTTATGTTATGGTTAGAAATGAGGTAAATATTTTGAAAATATTGGGTTTTTAAGGCATTTTTATATTTTGTTATTTGTATGCTATGTCTGTATTCACAAAATTTTTATTCTGAATCTAATATGTTCCAGGTAACCTATTAGGCATGGAAAAAGAATGTCAGGGAGTAAGAAAGATAAATCTAAATTTTTGGTTTCACACAAGTTTCAAGAAATCTGAGGTTCTGACTTATTTATGTAAGAAAGGATTGTCTGCAATCCTTTGCAGGAAAGGATCCAAGCACTGATAGGCACTTACTTCCCTTTTTTTTTTTTTTAAAGATTTTATTTATTTATTTGACAGAGAGAGACAGCCAGCTAGAGAGGGAACACAAGCAGGGGGAGTGGGAGAGGAAGAAGCAGGCTCCCAACCGAGGAGTCTGATGTGGGGCTCGATCCCAGACCACTGGGGTCACGCCCTGAGCCAAAGGCAGAGGCCTAACGACTGAGCCACCCAGGCGCCCCGACACTTACTTCTCGACACTGTAAATATTTTTATTCACTCTCTCTCTCTTTACTAGACTGTGATGTCCCAAAAGCAGGAGCTGTATTTTACTCATATTTATATTCCCTGTACCCAGCCCATTGCCCGGAATATGCAAAGCACTAAATATGTATTTAATAAATAAGTACAATGAAACGATTTTCACCCATATTTCGGGGAAATAAGCAAAACACTTACTAATTCTTAATTTTATTTGCCAGATTATATTAGAACTTCTCTTCAGTCTATCAGAGAACGTTTATTAAGAACATACAAATTCATTATATGCGTATGTGGAAAACAAATCTGAGTCCTGATCCTGTTTTCCAGTATTTGATAAGTCTAGTTGGAAATATAATGTGAATGCACGCACACAAAAATTAAAGTAAAAGACACAATATACTTGTTACATAGACATTCATCAACAAAATATTGTGAATTTAATTTGAATGAATGAATATTTGCTGAAGAAATGGCTTTATTATTTTCGGTCACTACTTTCCTTATCCTTTAAATAAAAATAAAATGGACAATCTCTATACCATCACTCTGTACGAGGATTTGAAAAGCGACATTGTCACGGCAACAGTATTTAATACAGGAGCTTAGGAAAGGAAATAAATAACACATTGAAAAAATAAAGAAAAGGATGCTTTGGCATATGTTGAGAGATTGGAAAGAGCATTTACGGGAAGAAGAACAGCCTCTTTAAAGATGCAAATTAATGTTGTCTAGAAGAGATATAGTGATAATTAAATATACATAGATAGGCTTGGGCTGTGCTAATGCCTAGACATGAGTATTAAGAAGTAGTACAGTTAAAAATTAGATCTGCTTGTTGTCTCCCATTCTGATTTTACTGATAGAATTTGATAAGAGGCCATTGTCTTTAATCCAGTAAAACGTGTTTTCAAAGCTACTACCCATAATTATATTGAAAATGTACCAAATTTCAGCTGACAATGACCATGCTGATATGGATCACTCCAGATTTACAGATTTTGAATCATAACGTAAAACCTATCAGCAAAATTAGCTTTCAGGAGAGGAAGGATTCAGAACCAGACAGGACTGGAAACATGATTAAGAATTAGGAAGATGCCTCCGGGAAATGTGGGGCATTCAAAAGCTTGGGAATTTCTGCTTAGGAGAAGAATGGTGATACTCAGATAGGCCCATGTCACCATCTTGGTTTCATCCCAAAGGCTGTCTTATCTCCTGGTACTGTCTTTTTTTAATCTACTGTGCACGAGGCTGAGATCAGATAAGGGCAAGAAAATATCCTAGGTAAGAGCAAGTTCTATGATGCTTGGGGACCTCAAGAATCAAAAGACTGTAGCAGGGCAATCAGTAACATAGGACTTTTATAGTTAGAAGAAAGTAGGGAAACATGAGCATGGCTAGGAAGAAAAGAGAATTTTCTTTTGGTTCTTGTGTTGAAACCAGATGGATCCACCTTTATATACTCCTTGGATGGCAACTCTTTTGTGTTTTCATGTATGGGGTTATTTTCTATGCATTTGAATCGATACTTCTCCATCAGACCCTCCTCCATCTACATCTAAGATTCCAAGTGAAGTTTTTCAGTCATACTATAGGCATCATTTTCTTCCCTATGAAGGGGTTATTTCTGTTCTAATAACTGTTTTTTTTTTTTCTTTAAACTAGGGCTTTAAAAAATTCTTACTTTCCTTTGGCTACTAAGAGAGAAAACCAATGTTTAACCATACAAACAATTTTGGGCCATCTAAAGCATATGTGATGTTATGCATTGCCTAAGAAATTTTTTGCTAATAGACATAAAAATATAAATTGTAGACAACCAACAGAAAAATAAAATAGAGAGGTTAGGAAGAAACATACCAGGGGAAGTCTTCAAGACCAGTAACACTTACTGACCTCACTTCCCTGTAGGCAATTTATTTGTCTTAATCATTCTCATATAAAGGAAGAGCCTGGAATAAAAGTAAGTATTAAGAACTGCTGGGAATCCATATTGAGGATGTAAATCTGATCTTAGAATGCCACGAAAGGTGGCTTAATTGGCAGCATCATTTTTACACTTGACATAAAATATCCACATTATTTCACTAAATATAATTTTTTCTGGGATTGTTTTTGCCCACTCCCACTTCCATTCCTAGATATATCCTCACCACAGAGCTTTTCGAACCATAAATTCAGTTTATGATTTTTTTTCAAATCTGTTTCATTATTTGTGTTTTGAGCAAGAAAAGAAGTAGAATGCTGGGAGAACAGGATGAAGGCTAACTCTGACAGAAACGAAGTGAAATTTGCTTCTCTTGTCACTCCATCTGACTCTTTATTCCTTTCTCTTATTTATTAGTAACCTTTTTGCCCTCATTAATTTATAGTCCGAACTTAAGGTGCCTTTTGACCGATTGTAATCTCTTTATTGTGCTCCAAGTAAAGTTATTTGACCCCAAAGGACCTGCATTATAAAATTTCCTTTCTGACAATATCTGTGCCGCTAACTTTGATAATTTCTTGAGAGGATATTAAGAAAAATTAAAGTAGATTAGATAAATTTCTTTATTTTCTTTGGGCTTATTTTCTACCAGAAGTCCATGTAGTGATTGATGAGGTTGTAGAATATACGTGAGGTTCAGTGGGGTGGAGTCCGGAGCCGACGACCAAGAAAGAATTCTTGAGGCGTCTTCGGTGCAAAATTGGTGGTTTATTAAAGCACGGGGACTGGACCCGTGGGCAGAAAGAGCTGCTGCCCTGGGTTGTGAGAGGTTATATACCATGGGGTTGGGGGAGGTGAGGAAAAAGGGAGGTTGAGAAAGCACTTTCATATGTTAAAGAAGACTCACAGGCTATTGGAGTCCTTGCTACTGTCAGCCAAGGCTGTCCCTCCCTCTAATTAGGCTCTAACAGGAAGACAGTTGGGAGTCTCCCGGAGGAAAGATCACAAGTCCTTGTCAATGGGCTTCAGGTTTAAAAGAAATTCCATTTTATTTACATTTCCTTCTGCCTCAGTCTCCCTCAATTTTATGGAGGGGGTGGTAACATTAGGGCTCCAGGAAACTGAATTATGGGTCTCTGGAAGTTAGGCTATTGATAAGAAAGCTTCTTCCATGTAAATCACTAGGACACGTGTAAACTGAGGGAGAATTATGGGTCTTGCAGGACTGTGATCTCTGTCAGTTAACCATTTGTTTTTCTTTTCCTTAGCTTTTGGGCAGCCAGGGGTGGCTGAGGAATGTCACGTACATCCCATGGGGGGGGGGGGGGGTTGCAGGGCGTCAGTTTCTGCTTTGTCTTCAGCTTGCCTTCTGTTCCCTCATCAGTGATAACCACATTTTAATATGGCATAAATATTACTGGATTGTTTCATGCTTGTGATGTTATCTATTATACTCAATATATATAACTTACTTGAGTTTTATTAAATGTTTACCTATCCATCTTATCGGTGTTCACATTAAGAAAAAAGAAAAGACAGGCAGAAAAATAGAATGAATATTCTTGTTAGTAGTTGTTATTGGGACTTTTGATCTTGATAAAGATTCGTAAGTACTCAAACTAAATAAATTCAATAACTATTTAATACCTAATTTGTAGAAGACACTGCATAGGAAAGAATTTTAAAATGGAATAATGCCTTTTCTCAAAGGTATTTAAATCTACAGCAGGGCTGCAAGAGCACTTGGCTCAGGGTCCCAAACACACCCCGTTCGGGCCTCTCACCACAGATAAAAGGGCAAAATCCAAAAGCAGAGAAAGGACTGGTAGTGAAACAAGAAAGGAATTTATTTCAGTGAGGCCAACACAGGGAAGACAATGGACTAATGTCTCAAAGACTGCCTCCAAAGTGCCAAAAATACTTTCAGGTTGATACAAGCAAAATGTGGGACAAAGGTGAGTGGGTGCATGAGGCCGGCACTGAGGGGCAAAAGATTCCTGTCTTGGAGTCAAGCAGGGGCAGGGTCTTGCTGGCTCAGGGCAGCCTTTTTGGCTGAGGGGATAGTTTCAGTTCCTAGAAGGGGATGCTCTGCCCTCGGGGTCTTCCGTCTGGCCCAGAGACAGGCCCGGAACAAGAATCCATCTAGAAAGTTTGAGGTCCAAATGGAGGCAACTGAAGTCCTCTTTCAAATCTACAAGAAAATTCAAATGCACAATGACAATAATATATGGCTTAAAAGTATAAGAAAATTAAATTCCTCCCCTATTATCCAACTTTGCCCCAATAATCATCCATGTTGGCCTAATCTGAAAACAAAAACAAACAAAACCTTTTCTGAGGCTCTTGGGTGAAAGGAGAATACTAGTTTTTCTCAAAAGATTAAAATAATATTATTTTAAAAAGTAGGAAGGAGAATTTTAATTATACAATGGCACAGACATTGGAAAAGAAACAGAACGGTTACCTATGATGTTGATAAGTACATATGAAATGGTGTGGGAGAAGAATTTTTAAAGAAACAGATTTCACATAATTTTCTTTCTTTCTTTTCTTTCTTTCTTTCTTTCTTTCTTTCTTTCTTTCTTTCTTTCTTTCTTTCTTTCTTTCTCTCTCTCTCTCTCTCTCTCTTTCTTTCTTTCTTTCTTTCAAGATTTTATTTATTTACTTGAGAGAGAGAGATGAGAGCACAGGCAGGGGGAGCAGCAGAGGGAGAGGGAGAAGCAGGCTCCCCGCCTGAGCAGGGAGCCCGATGCAGGACTTGACCCCAGGCCCCTGGAATCATGACCTGAGCTGAAGGCAGATGCTTACTGAGTCATCTAGCCACCCCTTCACATAGTTTTCTAAAACAATCCACACAACTTACAGGTTTCAGCTTGGAGAACAGGGAGCTGGAAAGGGTACTGTTGACACTCTGACAATTCACAAAAAGCTGAACAAACTGAAAATTAGGTATTTCTCCTGAAAATATTAGAAAACTGAAATTTCAGAGTATGGAGTAATCTGAAACCTGGGGAGAGAGAAGGCCAAGATTTTGCTGACCTGGGGCTGAGCTTTGAAGACCATAGAAGCCATTAAGAAGATAAAGCTTTCAAATTTTAAATTGATAAAAGTTGGCTGGCAGACAAATGAGAAACCACTTAGGGCCGGATGGGAGGGAGGGGCGCTGTCTTGCCAGGAGCTCACAGGGAAGATCAGAGAGCCTAAGGACACTTTTCTTGTGGTGCTGACTATAGCAGGGAAAGAGAAGCCACTGGGGAAACTCCACTCCTTCACCTCTACTATCTGCCCCAAGGGAGCCAAACCCTTAATCCACAAAAGTAAGAACCAGGAACACTCTCCCTTCAGAGCACTAGTGGAAAACCATTGCAGGTGGTGGAAATGAACTACCCCTGAGAGGGGCAGGTATGCTTTATGTAATTGTTAGTGGGGAGACTTGGTGGCCATATCCAAATGCAGAGATTTCCAGATTGTAGGTCACAATGAATGTGGAAATTAGTGTATTATAAAATGTGAAATATGATAATGAGTAGGGGTAATCAGATGAAATATGGGAAGGCAGGGATTTGAGTATCTGTATTAGAAGTAAATGGAGCAGAATGATCAAAAACATGGAAGCAGGTAAATCAGGCTTATGATTTATTTATTATTTGTTAGAACTTTAACAAGGCCGTACTAGAGGGCACCCGGTAGGAAACAGGTAAGGACCTTTAGAGCAGCAACAGTGAGAATTCTAGCATACCAGAGTAAATTGGATCAGATTGTCTTTGAATAATGGCCAATGGACCTTCTGGGGAATGCAGTGGCCGAAAATATGGAGTTGACACTTAGCTCCCTGTCATGAGATTAAAACAAGTGGTGAGACTGAGTCTTCATTATCTCTAAACCTGTTGAGAAATGTGATGGTGGTGGGGGATCTCACCATGAAAATGGATATATATTCTAGATGCAACTTTCTGCACCATGGAAAGAGGTGCGCTAAAGAGAAGTACTTGGCCTACTAAGGTACATCTTTGTGGGGCATGGCATAGTATCTAAAATGCATTTATCACATTACAAAAGGGGTCTGGGCATTAGGAAAATGTAAAAGAATAAGTCAGAAGAACGATTTGTTACATAGGTAGAAAGCTCATCTTTTTCTTCCTTGTTAGACCATTTGGGATACAAATGCTTCAGGCGAAGCAAAGTTCAGAGACAGATGAACAACATTCAGTGACAAGTCTACTCTACTCCTTTTGTAGGGATGCGATAATAAAGTTCTACAAACTGCGTGGCTTAACAGAACAGAAATTTAATCTCTCACAGTTCTGGAGACTAGAAATCAGGAATCAAGTTGTTGGCGGGGACATGCTCCTCTAAAACCTCTAGGGAAGGGTATTTCCTTTCCTCTTCCAGCTTGCAGAGGCACTCAGCATTTCCTGGTTATGACACTCCAATCTCTCCTCCATCTTCATGTGACTGTGTTCCTTTTGTACCTGTGTATCTCTGTGTCTTCTCATGCCATTCTCTCTGTGGAGTCTAAACTTCCCCTTTCTTATAAGGATACTAGTCATATTGGAATAAGGCCCACCATAGTAATGACTTTATTTTAACTTGATTAAATCTACAAAACCCTATTTTCAAATAAGGCCACGTTCACAGGTATTGAGAGTTAGGACTTGTACATATCTTTTAGGAAGGGGTCACAATTCAACCCGTACCAACTACAAGCTCCAAAGTAATTTTAAAATTTTTATATTATTAGGAAAGGCAATAATAATAATAACTAACAAAAGGCAAAATGATACTAGTTAATCTTTCTTTAGTCTTTTACGTGTTCTAACTACTGTCCTAAGCAATCTAGACAAGTGTTAATTTAATTACTCCTTCAAGAAATCTTTTGAAGTAGGTACTATTTTTTGGCTCAAGACCACGTATCTGATAGGTGATAAGACCGTATTATCACATAGGCTGTATTACTATGTTGTTAGTGGTAGTGAGTTATTTGGTCATATGAATACAGGAAAGAAAATCCATAAGTAGACCTTTGGCATTAGCATGGTCAGAAATAATTAGAAACTAAGATCAAACAGAGTAACATCAGCGTGACAGCTTTTACTTAGAGTGAAGGACACATGTTTTTTATAGTTGGGAGAACAACTCAGACGTTTGTAGTGAGACACTTTAGGAGTCTAAAGAGAGAAGAACTCATTCCTCCTAAGATCTTGAATGAGAATTTATAAACTTGAGAATTTAATGTTTCAGAGATCTCAACTTATAAGATTAGCTTAAAGACTATTTGGAAGACTTTTTTTTTTTATTGTTACTTATATCCTTATACCAGCTTGATGCGGCCAGGAAAATTATCATTACAAATCATTATATTATTTATTCAAAAAGAAATGGAAGAAAAATAAAGAAAAAGCTTGGAAAGAACACAGAGAAATAGAATTCATAAGAGCAGACTGTTCTTACAAAATTAAACAGACCTTAACCTATCATCCAACAATCACTTCTTTGTGTTTACCCAAAGTAGTTGAAAACTGATGTTCAGGCGATAACCTGCACATGGATGTTTATAGCAGCTTTACTTATTGTTATCAAAACTCAGAATCAAACAAAGTGTCCTTCAAAAGGTGAATGGATCAATGTAATGTGGCAATTTGGACACTGGAATATTATTTAGTGCTAAAAAGCAATGTTCTATCAAGCCATGCAAAGACTCAGAGGAACCTTAAATACATATTGCTAAGTGAAAGAAGCCAAATTGGAAATGATTCCAAATATCCAAATTATGATTCCAGTAACATGACATTCTGGAAAAGGCAAAGCTATGGAGACAGTACAGAGATGAATGGTTGCTAGGGGTTGGGGAAGGAAAGCTGTGTATAGGCAAAGAACAGAGGATTTTTAGGGCAGTGAAAACACTCTATATGCTACTCTAATGGTGGATACATGTCATCATTATACATTTGTCCATACCCATAGAATGTACAACACCAAGAGTGAACCCATTTTATTTTCCTGGATTATCTGATGAACAGTCTGAAAGGAAATTACTTTGTTTGAAACACAAAATGTACATTAAAAAGAAACAAATAAGCAAAAGAAACTAATAGTTTGATTCAATTTAGTTTTATGTTATGTTTAAAACAACAGGAATTTGAAAACTGTTTCTTATTTGATAAATTAATTTACTTGCCAAATCAATTCCTCATGTGACAGAAAATAAATTTATTTATGTTATATGTAAATTTATTTATGTTTTGTACTGTAAATTATGGTAAATTACTGAAGGCCAAGAGGCAAACCAACCCACTCCTTTGTAGCCATGCCTAATTCACTTGCAGTAGAACTAAAGAGAAGGCCAGACATGCTTTAAATTCACCATGACCCTTTCACTCCTGCGCTGTCCATGGTCCTAGGACACAGCCTATTAATCTTGGGAGTTATAAAATAATTAAACATGTTTGGTTATTCAGAAAACCCACCTTTGGTTGGAATTCTACAAAGTAATATAACCTCATATGGCTGAGGGTCTTTTTGATTTGTAATTCATTAAATATCATACTTTCAAGTAGACCCTCTTTTGTTGTCATTCTTAGAACACTTACTTTTCAGAGCATTTTTCAGAATGTTCTCTTATTTTCCTAATTGCAGCTGAAATAACATTTTCAAGCATCAACAGTTGTGTTGTTCCTTACACATTACACTATACTCTTCCAGGAATTAGATTTTATTCCTGAACATAAAAAAAAAGGAAACAATTTTATCTTTTTTTTTTCCTCTCCCATATGTATCTTTACTCAAGAAATGAATTTCAATATATTTCTCTGGAAGCATGGGTTTTAATTATTTTCTCAGGGACTGACAATTCCAATTTCCCAGATGATAAGTTAAATGTGTAATGTTCGATTATATATCACATTTCATTATATGCAACTGGATAATACCCATGAGAAAGTTATTCCCTGGAAACAGACCACTGAAGTACCATTTAGTACACTGTTGATTTAGGACACAACATGGCACTTCAGTGTACAGAAATAGTTAACAAAACATCGAAAATTATGACATTTACTTTCTTGAAATATTTTAATAATGCCAAATTCTTTATAGTTTGCAAAGCAATTGTAAAAGTGTTCTCATTTTGTACTCATAGTAAACCCTAGAGATAACTATTGCTGTCTCCATTTTCCAAATGAAGATATTACAGCTCCAAAGGATTTTCTGTTCCTAAAGTATCTGTGGTTGTTATATGGCAGGGCTGGAAATTTTACACAGACCTTCTGACAGTGAGTCCTGGCTGGTTCCTATCATACAGCTTCCTCTAGTTCTGGATATATGAGGGTATTTAAATCCTCTTCTGAGAGAAGGAAATAGTCTCAATATACAATATGAAGCTACCAGCTTTTAGTGCATCATTTGCGGAATGCATCACACAATACCTTGAAGAGCCCAAAACTCACGTTTTTAAATAAGATAGTGATTGAATGAAAATAAAATACATGTGCTCAAATAGGGTATAAATTATATTTTTCTGTGTCTAGGCCCTCTGAAAAAATGATTGTTAGTTAGCAGAACAAGTATTTCTCTAGCAGTGCAAGCAGACGTTTTCTTCCTGGTGACATGTGAGAGTGGGTGGTGAGTATTTCAGATCAGAACATTGAGTTCTCGTGAACAAAAAAATGTATAATGGCTGGATTTACTTTTTTTCCCTTTTTCCCCTTAGATTGGCCATCATACAGCCTTTTAAAATTAAATGCCAGGCCTTCTTCAAAAAAGAAAACAAAAAGCAATACTAGCTATCTTGACTACAGATAACCTTTATAACAGATTTCTTTATGCTTTATTTTCTCTGAAGAATAATTCAAAATGTTTAATCAGACAATTTTGAAATTACAATTTAATTATAAATAAATTATCACATAATTAAGATAAATTAAATTATAATGTCTCCATTCTGAAGATAAGGTAAAATTAAATTATTGTTGGTTATCATTAAATGCATTTATCACAGCCTCAGGAAATATTTCTTCTCTTAGATTCTACTTAGAAGAAAGCACATGTAAGAGCATGGAAAAGGTCATCTCTAAAGTCAGGAACAGTTGCACATCTTCAAAGAAGACAAGATTCAATATATAAGTAAAAAAAAAATTGGTTCAATGTTTTTCATTTGTATGAGTAACGTGTATAGTAAAACAAGAATTCACTTTGAGACCACATGATTTTTAAGCAAACAAGGCATATATATGTGTATATATATGTGTAAATATATATGTATACATATATATATATTTAACACAGGTCTTCATATTTCAGAGATATTACATTAATGTTTCAATCCAAGTTTGTAGAATTCTGAGTTAGTATCTTCTTGTCAGGAAATCTGAATAGTTTGTTTTTATCCTTGCTGTAGTACAACATGTTAGGTATGTAAATATGCTTAAGTAATTCACATTTCCTGCATCATTTTTCCCTTCTGAAAAATAGGAAAAATAAACCTAAATTATAGAGTTAATTTGGGGATTAAATGATGATACTAAATAGCTTTTCAGCTATTTCTGATAATTTTATTGTTTCTCCAAACTAAGAGGATAAGTGCTAATGAATGAGCATTGTTCTTTGTTTTTTTTTAATAAAGAAATGTAAATTTTTTTAAGATTTTATTTATTCATTTGACAGAGAGAGAGACAGCCAGTGAGAGAAGGAACACAAGCAGGAGGAGTGGGAGAGGAAGAAGCAGGCTCCCAGCGGAAGAGCCTGACATGGGGCTCGATTCCAGAACTCCACGATCACGCCCTGAGCCGAAGGCAGATGCTTAACGACTGAGCCACCCAGGCGCCCCTTGTTTTTTTTAAAGAGCAAAAAGGTGTTAGAAGAAATACATAGTCAGTATTTGCTAAAAGGTGCTCAAAATCCAGGCCTGCCATCCTGACCTCCACACACACCTCTAAGTTTATGTAGTAAAGACTAAAGATCCAATGGACTGAGCGAGGAGGATGTCTTGGACTTAAAAAAGATCGTCAGTCTTTGGCTTTTTACCTCCCGTTGCGTTCTATGAGGGTGGAGATTTTTCCTTATTTCAAGACTAGCTCAGGGAGTTTCAAGAGGTTTGATGAGGTCCGAAGGGGCAGCAGTGTCCAAGGACACAACCTTGCCATCTCCTTGCCAGCCAGATGCTTTCTTAGCCAAAAATGTTTGGCTTGTTTAGGTTATTGTAGAAGAGAAGTGTACTGAGAGTGGTTTTGTGAGCATATGGTCTGTTCCTCTGGAGAATCTGATCAAGGCAAATACACATTTGTGTCTTCTTTTGTCTGGAAAAGTCTCAAGGTATTAGACTGGTTTGGCTGGATTCCATCCGTGGGGCAGAGCAGAGGGACCTGTTGCAGGTGGGAGGCTCTGGTACATTTCTGTGCTCCAGAGAAGAAACAAAATCTGTGTATTCAGTGGTTAACTTGAACGGCTACATCTTTACAAGGAAATGGTAGTGTGAGCGGTCTCCATGACGGAAGAAGCTTGCATCCCAAAAGCCACAATGTACTCCATGAAAGAATAAAAATAATAATAATTTGAGTATATTTGCCATTCAGAAGATGCCAATGGTGGATTACAAAAACACTAGTCCAATTCCCCCTTCTCCCCCAACTGTCTCATCTCCTTCTCTGTTCTCTAGCCGGGGGAGCCGGAGGCAGCCCAGTCAAGAGGGGAAAAGCAGTGCCAGGAAGTTAATAGTGACCTATTTCACTAATGCCTTGCAGAATTCTCAGGCCAGACTTGAGCCAGAGAAGGGGACATGCTTATATTGGATAATAGGTCATAACGTTGACACTAATCTTAGCTAGGGTTTTTTTCAATGTTTGAAAATGGGTTTTCTTTTTCTTTTTTTGAAAATGGGGTTTCTAATACATGAAAGTAACCAGGAATGATTTTGCATCTAAATATACTATCCAGGGGCAAGAAGGCAATATCTGACAGACTATTTAAAGTGAAGGATGACAAGGGGGAAAAATTTTTATACACCGCACACCACTGAGTCCAGCTTTGTAATAATACGAGTTCTGTCTTATCAATGATATTTTAAAAATGTTACCCGAATCTGCCCTTTTAGCCTTGTCTCTATTGATATCACCTTAGTTCAAAGCACCATCTGTCTCACCTGAGTAATGACACCAGCCTCCTCTTTGTGCTCCCACTCCTAAGGTTTCTCCTCCCCTATTCATTTCTGCAGAAGAGGAAACATGGTTTTCTCAGAACATAACATAGGTTATGTTTACCTTCCTTGCTTAAACATTTCAATGGCTGTATTGCTTTATGACAAAATCTAAACTCCCTCCCTTGTCCTACAAAATCTTGTTTCTGCCTATTTCTCCATCTTCTTTTGGAGCCATTTTCAAAACCCCAGTTTAACTCTGCTGTAGGCTTCAATCTCTTATGATCGTCTTCTGGCTCATGAAGGCTCTTCTGTGCCCGGTGCCAGCAGGACCTGCCCCTTCCCTCCATCCCTTCCCACAGCCACGCCAACTCACCACATCTCTCCAAAGAACTGCTTGACCTTCCTACCTAAACAAAGTGTCCTATGCATCTCTCCATCTCCACAAATCATTTTCTCCTTTATAGCATTGATTTATCACTCACTACAACACTAACTAAAATAGCACTCATATGTTCAATGTTTTAGTGTTCGTTTCTTCTCTCAAAAACATCGTGTCCCCACATCTCAAACAAGATCTACACTTGGTGGGTGTTTGAATATTCATGAAATGAATTATTATGTTATTGTTGTTGGTCCTATTGTGTCATTATCAAGTCAAAAAATAGGAAAAATGTACAGAGTAAAAAGAAAAGTGGGAGAAAGAAAATAATAAGAATCAGACATTAATAAAACAAAAATGTTACATTTTGTGAGGCGGGGACTCTAGAGATAATAATACAAAAAGTTGATTCTTTAGAAGAGTGAAAACACAACATGATCTATCCAGGCAAACTAGGAAAAAAGAAAAAGCACAGAGAAGGAAAATTAGCTTTAGAAAATAGAATAATTACATTAGTAGAAGCTATTTAAATCTTTTAAGACAATGAAAATGTTAATGACAATGTATTTGAAAAGGAATAATATATTTTATTTTATTTTATTTTTTAAATATTTTATTTTATTTATTTGACAGAGAGAGAGATAGCCAGCGAGAGAGGGAATACAAGCAGGGGGAGTGGGAGAGGAAGAAGCAGGCTCATAGCAGAGGAGCCTGATGCGGGGCTCAATCCCAGAACTCTGGGATCACGCCCTGAGCTGAAGGCAGACGCTTAACGACTGAGCCACCCAGGCGCCCCATGAAAAAGAATAATATATTTTAGAAAATATATTCTCAACTAACATAAATGAAATATGTAAGTATTAGTGTAAAATATGAATCAATGGCCAAAATATCCTTCCTACAAAAGTTTTAGGAAAGAAAATGATGGCCAATAGTTTTGGAGATGTTTTAACAAGCCTTTGAAGAAACACACAATCCTCATCTTACAAAAGCTGTTCAGAGAGTAGGAAAAGAGGACTGACTCCCGAGCACATTTTATTAGACCCGTATAACCTCAATTATAAAATTGGACAAGAATAGTACAAGAAAATAAAATTGCAGAGCAAACTCATTTATGAACATTGATACAGAAAGCATGAATACACTCTTACCAAATTGAAACCTGCAATGTATGTATATAAAATATATTACATTTAAATTTGTTTTGTTCCAGCCATAGAAAAGAACTTAGTATCAGGAAGTGTAACGGTGTGTTTATACATTTTAACAAATAAATTAATCTCAGTTGTTGCATGGAAATATTTGACAAAAATTCAGCCCCTGTTCATGAATAAAAATAAAAACAGAAACAAAACACTTAGCAAATCCTAAGTCGAAGGTTCCTTCACCTGATGAAAGGGTATTTGTTAAAACCTGTATCAAGCATTATCTTTATTGACGTAACTTTAAAAATATTATAAAGGCCTGTAGTAGTCCTCAACTCAAACTCAAAGTGATCTGTACTAAGCACTGTGAGATGTGTCTGGTGATAAAGTAGAGGTGGTCAGAATCCACAGAGCTCATCCACAAGGTGAGCTGGTCGGCCACGTGCATTTACTGAATATGCAATGTTTCTGGGGTAGCCTTAATGTTTCTAGGATAGCCTCTCCATAAATGTAGTGTTGTGCATATTGTGAGAGAGGGAACACGCACGCAGTTCGAAAATTAATTGGAATGGGAATGCACAGGGAAATACCCAAACATCTTTTGTTGCATTCAATTGAGCCCAAGAAAAATGAGTCTAATTCGTGAAGGCTATTACTTCCCCAACACGAATGCTGCTTCTATTTTATCTTGACAGGAACGCCTCATTTTATAGCCCTTCGCAGATGCTGCATGTTTTACAAGTTGAAGGTTTGTGGGCACCCCACATCAAGCAGATCTATCGGAGCCAGTTTTCCAACAGCATTTGCTCACTTCATGTCATCGGGTCACATTTTGGTAATTCTCATAACATTTCAAATGTTTTCATTGTTATTATATTTGTTCTGGTGATTTGTGCTCAGTGACTAGGACTGGCTGAAAGTTTGGATAATGGCTAGCATTTTTTAGCAATACGGTATTTTTTAATTAAGGCATATACATGTTTTTAGACATAAGGTTTTTGCCCACTTCATAGACTACAGTATAGGGTAAACATAGCCTTGCGTGCACTGGGAAACCAAAAAAATCATTTGACTTGCTTTATTGCAACATTTGCTTTATCTGAGGTGGTCTGGAAATTAACCCACAATATCTCTGAGATATGCCTCTATGTCAGATAGTAATTGTTCAGGTTCAATAAGTTATATTTGATGTTACTTTTTAATTTCCATACAGCCGAAGGATTTCCTTCACTCCATAACAGGAAGTTCCACTAGTTACTATTTCAATATTCTTTCAAATTATTGTTTAAAAAATGGACACCCATGCTAACGACTTCCTAGGCATTTGCAGATTTATATTTGCACTTATGTAAAATTTCCTGGAATTTCCATGGCAGTTAAAACTTTCCAATGTATAAATATTCGAATAGCTGCTAGATACTCTAGATATAAACAGATCTCACCCGAGGGGAACAAGGCAAAATGGTGGACTAAGTACATTATCGGGGCATAAAAGTTTTGTGAACAAATCAAACCTCCTTTTACATGAAGGACCATATTATAAGTGCACCTAATCACTTAGCAAAATATTGATTTTAAATATTAAAAGGGGGACAATGTCTTATTTAAATAAGAATGTTGATTAAAATTTAGAAGAAATAATAGAAATAGAAAAATCACTATTTAATAGTCATTATAGTAATAACTGATTCAGGCAAAAACTGTAAGTTAAGGAAAAATCACTAGATTATAAATGTTGGGATATTCAAAGTGTCTGAAATTATTACATTACAGATTAATAATGACAAAAGGAACAAAAGCTGATCTTAACCAACCAAACTTAATATTAACAATATGGGACCTTAGAGAATTACTAATGTTAAGTATTTATGTTTCCCCTGCTTTCCTGAGATAAAACTGACATATAATATTGTATCAGTACAATGTGTCCAAACATGATGCTCAGGCTTATGTCTAAGATGATTGCCACCGATAAGTTTAATTAACATCCATCACCTCACAGAGTTATTTCTCTTCTTCTTATGGGAACTTTTAAGATCTAATCTTTTAGCAACTTCTAAGTATACAAAACAATATTAACTTTAGTCACCATGCTGTACACTACTTACCTAGCCCTATTTATCTTATAACTGCAAGTTTTTACCTTTTGAACACCTTCACTCATTTCCCCCAACCCGCACCCACTGTGCCTGTCAGCCATTTGTATCTTTTCTTTGGAAAAATGCCTATATTTCTCTGCCTATTAGCTATTTATTCTATTCAAGTAGTATATTTTTGTTGCATTAAAGAATGATGACTTTTTCTCTATATATGATTGATTTTCATGGATCTATACCAAAACTAAAGCAAGGCATAAAAAATTTCAAAAGAGTGTTTTTTTTTTTTAACCAGTGGAATATTTTTTCTTCAACAATATCCATAGGTTCTTAAAAAGAACATCCAGCAAGAACCTCCAGCAAATAAGCATTTTTTTCTTTTTATGTAATTGTTTGTTTTATCTCCTGGTAAAGAAAGATTGGGAATTACGATACCATGTACTACTACTAATATTTTAGACTTTGGTGGGGAAAGGTAATTATTCTTAGATCAACTATGTAACATATTTATAAATAGACATTGATAATACGTCTGGTTTTCGAATGAAAGTCTCTGAACTTTTCACACTAAAAGACACTTTGTGGACTTGAATTCTCAGTCCTGTGGAGTTCATGTGGCTCTAAACTAACACTACTATAATTAAAATTAAATTAACAGATTTAAAAAATTTTAACCTAACATCCAGAAGACCCAATGTTAGAAAACTTCCCTTTATATTTAAAAATTTGTAATCTAGTAGCTTGGCTAAGACAAAACCCCAAATTTACACAGAAGATCAGAGTTAATGAAAATGTTGGTTTCCCCCCTCCAGCTCCACTGACCCACAGTATCTGCTTTTATTAGAGTATCTCAATCTTTGTATGGGAAGATGGTGCTTGATCTTAGATTTTGGTTTAACCCAAAGTGGCAGAAGCAGTTACTTTGAAAATCCCAACTTACTGTAACCAATTGGTGGGTTAAAAAAAGGAAAAAAAATTAGCACGACTCTGCCAAGTGACATAGCATGAAAACATCCATAAACAAAGGGGAAAACTTTGACATTTTTCTGACAATAAATTGGCATCATATCCCCAGAGCAGGAACTTTGGACGGATAGGAAAATATTTCTCTCGTGATTTTATATGTCAGCTCATCTGAGGCTCTGTGTGCTCTAATGCTTGTGTATATGGTTAGTGGATCTAATTGTTATCTAATCTCGAGAAATGTCAGGAAGCACTTGAGCTATCAAGCCAACAGAGAAAGCTTTAAAGAGATGGGGCTTAGATTGCCCTCCTAAAATGTCCTGTGCGTCTTGAAGTGCCAAGCCCAGCCTAGGGCTATCAGATCCCTTAATATGTTATTCTTGAGTATATATTTCAGATCTGCGGAAATGGGCTAATGAGGGCAAGGGCCTAGAGCCTGGCTTAAAATAAAGCTATGTAGGTAGGGTTATATTTCTTCTTAAAGAATCAACATTAAGAGCTGTATGTTTGGAAAACAATGCATTCAGCTGGGAAGGAGGGGATTCTTGTCAACATGGTGGAGTGAACTAATGAGAGTAGTTGCATTAAAAAAATATAAAAATTCTAGTTAATAATTAAAGAAGAAAGAAATTAATTTCAAGTTACAAGTAGAAAGAGGATGAAGTAGAACTGTGAGTGGGAATTAAGGCTACACATTTCCATGGGTATCAAAAGGCGATATGCACATAAATTCCAGTGAGAAAACTGGCCGTGCCATAGACCGTCACATTCAGCAAATCTCACCGAGAGATGACGCTGGGCTTCATACGTTAGATCAGCATTGAGGAAGGGCTGGTTTATCTTGAAAATGAGACTATGAAGTCTTACCACAGTGTCTCAGACATGAGATGATGAAACAGGATGTTTATAAGTCATGAATGAACTGTACCAACTCCAGATCAAAAATTAATTTTGAGAAGTGTTTAGAATTTAGACAAACCATATGGATTACAAAGTATAAATAAAGTACTTTATAGAAAGACTTCATTCCAGGGCTCTCAGATACAATAGAAAACAATGATACGCAAAAAAAAAAATATATTATTTGTAAATAATTTACAAAGAACTAGACATAATAGGAAATATGAAAGGGATTTTAAAATAAACATGTTTAAACTGAAAAATGGACTAGAAACTGTGAGAAGAAAGGAGATCATACAAAAAGAGCAGGAATACTAAAAGCTCTGTAAAATGAAAAAAAAATTCTGTAAACAAAAATGTAGTCATTGAATTAAACAAAAAAGCTAAAAAATAGACAAAATCAAATGGATGATGACTCATCACCTAAGAGAGAATACATAAATTGGACATAAGATATGGAACCGAAGGGAGAGAAAGCAAGTCTTGAAACTGGGGTTTGACAGCACAAGCAATCATATTTAATGTTTTAGTCTGTGTGCATTTTTATGATCTATGAAAGCAACTTAGAAAAATTCTAATTTTTTCTCTTTCAATTTAATTTTTCTGAATTATGAAACCACTGCAAAATTTGTACAGATGACAAACTTGCACATTGCTGTTGTGCACACTGAGATTGCAGGGTCATAAAGGAAAGTGAACCGGCCACCTCTAAGTCTCCACTGGTGTCTTCTCGGAGATGCTTGTATCACTTTGGGAAGGCTCAGGAAGCGTTTGCTCTGAATAGACTTGCTCATCATGGAGTTAGAAACAGGGAACAGAAGCATGATTTGCAAAATAGCAGGTGCCTGGAATGATGTCAGACAAATGCTAGTACGGCACATTCCTTTTTATGGGAGGATGACCTTTGAAGAGGGGAATAGGGCCAAGAACTTTGGTTAATGTCTGAGTCCCAAAAGAAGACGTGGAGTTGTATGGAAGCTTAAAGGATGGAATCTTCATACGACACTGAGTTTCTATGGACATTTTACTTTTTAAAGATTTTATTTAGTTATTTGACAGAGAGAAAGCAGCACAAGCAGGGAGAAGCAGAGGAAGAAGGAGAAGCAGACTCCCTGCTGAGCAGGGAGCTGGACATGGGACTGGATCCCAGGACCCTAGGATCATGACCTGAGCCAAAGGCAGACGCTTAACCGACTGAGCCACCCAGGTGCCCCATGAGTATTTGACAGAAACATGGCATAATATGTCAATGTGTTGACAAAAAAAATAGCAAAACAAAGATATTATGCAAAATGAAGAAGGAGATACCATGAGGAATGGCACAGTCTGGACTAGAAAGAATAGACCGTTTCCTTTAGTTGACTCTGGAGGAAAAATGGAAAATTAAACTAGGGAAGTGGAGATCTTATGTAGAGACATCTTGCAGGCAATCCAAAATTGGGAGTGGAGTTTTAAAGAGAAATCTAGGTGGTAGAGATAAAAATTAAAAATTGACTACACAACACCGAGTAAGAAAAACAGACAGCCAAAGAGATCTAGAGCTTGCGAAAGTGAGGGCAAAAACTGGAAAAGAGAGGAAGAGTTAAAGAGTTGAATCTGTGATAAATAAAGAGAGAACAGATGCTCAAGATATGAGGGTTATTGTCTAATGCAGAGGTGTAAGAAAGAGGAATGAAAGAGTAGGAAACGAGTTCAGGGAAAGAGGATTTGGGCAAAAGGATATTATTGATTTTAATCATTAGGTGACCATCATTGACCTTTGCAGAGTACTTTTTTGCAGTGACAGTGGCATTTCAGTTTTTAAAGTTAAAGTGTTATGCCAGTTATTATCCCCAAATACACTCCCCCAGTTTTCCTGGGCATATGGTTGCACCTAGCTGCTGGCGAGACTAGAAATTTTAGTTCTTTTATTTATGTTATTATATTTGGAGACTTCTTGCTACTGCCTAAACTTTAGTCAAAACAAAACAGACATTAAAATCCCAAGTGGGTTGCTGCTATAACAGAAACCTAAAATATGTGTGGACCCATGAAGATTGGAAAGGTCATGACCCTCGTGATGCCGTCATCATTGGTAACCTGCTGTCTTTGGTAACTTGTGAAGCAGAACACATGGGTATCGAGCCTCAGCTCCCCAACCTCTGGGGAAATGGTTGTAAAGAGCCATAAAGTGATTGTATATTGTCTGAATCTTGCTGCTTTATGCAAATTATTACAATCAAGAAAACACCTCAGGCAAGATTTGACTTACTTTCAAAACAAGAAGAAAGGGAAAGTCCAGAAATATGAGGCTTTGCAGAGTTTGAAAATATAACTTATTTTGTATTCCTCAAACACAGGAGAATAAAAATGTTATTCAGAACATTTATCAAAGCCTCTGTTTATGATTCCTCAGCCAAGAAAAGTTACCTAAACTCGGGGTGATGGTAAGAAATTGAATGTTGCCTTTACTCTAGCCCTATTGTATCAAGAAGTCTTCAAGGTACCTTCATTCAGACAAGTTAGGAAGAAATGGTCCCACAAAATAAAATCTCAAGCCAGACCTGGAACAATATTCATAAATAAACACTGTGGTTTGTTCCTCAAATGCTGTACTAGGGGGGAGGTAATAAATCAGAAGCCCAATAACTTTTGAGAGAATAATTACAAAGGAGTTACAAGTCTGGCCTACAAAAATCTGATTGTTTATTTCTAAAAGAGTTTTCAGCCTCCTAGAATTGCAACAGCAAGGCGTTTGTGAAATTGCATCTCCCGGAAGTATAGACACTTTCTTCAGATCAGGCCACAGGAGATTATGGACACAATGAAGAACCTCCCAGAAATCAGAGTCAAGTGCCAAGGAAGACTGAAAACAAGGTGGTTTTTCTCACAGATCAGAAAGAATCTAACCAATGAATTTCTGCAACATTCAGCAAAACCAGCCTTTACCGTTTCTGCCCAGGATCTCAGCATTGTCATGGACTGATGGACTTGTTTTTCATTCTCTTTTCTCGGTGGACTTTTTTTTTTTTTTTTCAGTAGCATTTGTTTGTTCCTGTTCATCATCATATATTATTCTCACTGTCAGTTTTGGACCCAGGCAAGAGGGAGTGCTGCCTTGGGCTCCATGCACTGGTGGGCCTGACTCCTTCATCCTTCAGCCTTGCTCCAATCATCAGGGTGAGAAGTCTACAGGCCGAGTGGCAACGATGCTCAGCGGGAACCGTGTTCCATCCTAGACTACGTCTCGCATACCTGGGACTCCAGGATACCCCGTCCAAACAGTCTCACACGGGCCTCCAGATTTTTCACAGACATTTTATCCACATCCTGTTCCTGGGAGCTGCCCGCCCCACTGTGGGCCTAGCTTAAGCCCAAGAACTGGCTAACGGGCAGCTCTTCAGGGGAGTTTGATTGTACTCTGGACTTGCGGGCCGAGGGTCATGCAATTGACCAAAAAAGAGGGATGTGAAAAGATGGAATGGAAAAAAGGGTTAGGAGGTGGGGGCATGTATGTCTGTGTTACCACACTCGGGATGGACAAATGAGTCTGAGAATCCTGAATTTCTCAAAGGTGGATAAAAGTTATTTAATAATCCATTTGCTTGATTTATAATTTTTAAGGATTTTGGCACATGCTATGTAAGCTGTTTATATTCGTGCTTCTGTCCCCAGGAAGGCTGGGGTGTGTACAAATGTGTGTGTGGCGGGTGAGGATGAGTAGAGAGGGCAGATCATTCTTCTGTTAGTTTGCAAGTCGCCAGGTAGGAGAGAATCCACAACTGGTCATAATGGACAGCAATGTCCGTTGGCCACGTGGTAGAGGCTTTGAGCTGAATGTGGCCGTTGGACAGGACCTTGGGTTTTGTCCCTCAGCTGGAGAGTGAGTTAAATTTGTTGGAAGAAATGTGCTCAGGTATTCGGTGGCCACAGGAAGGAAGGACCCTGGCAGTCTGCAGGCTGTGCCACCAAATCCGTTCCCTTCTTTCTGGGCACAAGGCTGCGCAGCTGTAAACTGCTTCTCTCATCCTCATACAGCTTCTGTACTCCAGTTCTCATCGGTAAAATATGAACACAAATGAGAGGCATTTAGAAGATCTTACCCTGTTCCTCCTCTTTTTTTCCTGCCTAGGGACCGAAACGTGGATGTGGCAGAAGTTCGTCATCAACCGTCCTGAGGAAGGCAACTTCTGGGAGAAAGGTGGAGTATTCCACGGGGAGAAAACGAAGCCGTAGGAAACAAATCACAGAGCAAAGCCTCACTTGCCTAGGCTCTTTGGACTTTTAATTGTTCCATGTGCATGAGCTAAACTTCCATTAACCGAAGGCATTTGTTTGTTTGTTTGTTTGTTTGTTTTTGTTTTCCAGCAGTTCAGTCTATCGTAATAAAACTGCTTGGGAAAATATGGGTTGATTGTTATTTTTTTTATTGCTATTCTTTTCAAGTGAATGGGTCAACAGAATTGTAATGGTAAAAAAAAAATCTGCCTTACACTGGATAAGAGATGGAGTGCGTAGAAATAATTAATTTATAACATTGTCTTTTTGTCACATGGTTTCTATATGCTTAAGAAGTATGATATTAATCACAATTCTAAGAGGCAGGTTTACATGGTCCATATATGAAGTCTTATCACGCGTATCTTCTCTGTCAGAAAAATATTATATTATATATATAATATCTATAACAATGTATAGAGTATAGATAATATAGATAGTATAGATTATAGGGTAAATCGATTATACAGTAAAGAGTATATAAAGTGCACAGCATGTACAGTAGAAAGGATAATATTATATACTACTCTCCATGTGTTCACAAATAGATTTATGTATATATCACTTTCCACACATTCACAGAAAGTATGTTTTCTGAAAGTATAAGAATATTGAATTTTCACAAGTCACAAAATAACAGAACTTCCAAGGTGTTCTAAAATTAGGTAGAAAATAGTTACTTATAAGAAAACATCCAGAATGCATCATTAACTCTCTGAATGTGTAAATAAATCTGACATTTGCTACAAGCTAATGAGATACATGGTTGCTGTCTAACTTGTCAAGCATTCTTTTTTTGAAATCTTAAAAAGAGAAGCCTTCTAAATCTGAGTCATTAAGGTGAGACTCAGTCAAAACATACCAAAAATCAGAATCACATTCCTGTCCTCTAAGAGTATTTCAGAGGGAAAAGCAAGGACTCCACTGTTGGCTAGATTTGATTTCAAAGCCTCATCCTGTAAATTACTGGCTGCCTCTTAAGCAGTTTACTCCATTTCCTGGAGCCCTGTGCACGGTAGGAACTTAAAAGTCAGAACCAACTATAGTTTGGGGTTAGCTATTGGCAACGCTGTAAATGTACTTGCCCTTTCTGCTTCCCCCTGCATTTTCCCATTTATTTTGACTGCTGTCTTCCTTCCGAATGCAAAACCCAGTGTCCCAATCATCAGTTTAGATTTAGACCGCTTGTGTCCTAATGCCTGATAAAGCAGTTTGGTCTATACTCCATACAACCAAAGTGGATGGATTCTGGATTCAACTCCATCTCAGATCTGTGCCTTTAAGGAAATATACTTGAATTTTGGTATGTGCACAGAAAACCATGCTGTTTGCACTACTTCGATCCAGAAGGTTGGGTTGAAGGGAAGAATATATATAAAGCACGGATGGAAGAACACAAACTGTTATTGTCGCTTATGTGTCCAAAGGAATATTCGCAGAAAAATAATTCGACAATGACATTATAAAATTGCTGTTCGCAAACACTGATTTATAAAGAGCAGTCTTTGGCTTTGTTGATCATTCCCATTATGTATTTGTTTTCTATTTCAGCTACTTTCAGTAATTTACTTACAGTTTCCTTCTTTAGGTATAGTTTATCTTTTTCTAGCTATTTAAATCAGATTTCTATTTCATGAATATATTAGCCTATTTGTTTTTCAAATGTAATCACTTAAGTGCAATAAATTGTCCTTTTTTATAGAGGCTTTTAAAAGTATAAATATTTGTCTAAGTACCATTTGGGCTGCATCCCATAATCTACAACAGTAGTATTTGCATTATTATTCAGTATTAAGTAATCCTGCATTTTCATTGATATGAAAATATTATGTACTAAGATTTATTTCTCCCATGATATTTTTCATTTCCATGTTATTCTATTTTTTTCTGCATGCAGATTACATGTTCATTACATGATTTTCTTGGCATCATGGAAACTATATCCTCTATTTCTACCTTTTATGTGGCTATTATTGAAATTATCAAATCCATTTCACTAAAAGTTTAAGTGAATAAATTTCTCCACCTTCTCTTCAAACAATTTGATGTCCTCATAATACTGCATCTAAGAATGTCCCTCTCCTGTCTCTTACTAACGGATATTATCGTCTACTCTTCTGATTTTAATCTTCTAGTTATCACTAATGGGAACATTCCAGTTTTATAGTGTCAACATGGGTTTAGATTTACCCACATACTTACAGATTGTTTTTGGTCACAGACGACACATTTTCAATCCTTTTTGTGGGTAATTTTCTTTCTTTGTGAATTACATATAAAAATATATTAGAAAGAATTAATGGATGGCACAGTCACTATGTTTTTGTATATATGTATGTATATATATACATATATATATAGGGAAAAAATGATCTTATTTTGGTTTCATTCTGGAGTGAGAATAAAGATAATTAACTCATGTTGTGTCCAATCTAGATTGAATTCTGTGCCTATAATACTTTAAATTTGCATAAAGCTAATTGGGCATCATAAATTTATATACTTCCTTACATCTAAGTTTAGTATAATTTGCAACCTGAAACTACTTTTAACCATAGTTTAAAAAAAAGAGCTGTGCATTTTCACAGTAGCTTGTTTCATGGCCCTTGTGCTGTAGAGAATAGCTTGATGAACTGACAAAGTACGGAAGACAGTGACTACATGGTTTGCAATGATTGTTGTAGGATTTATATTTAACATTTGTCAATGGCAATAGAGGGTATTTAGCTTTAAGAATGCAAATGAAAGACATAGATTTGAGGGAGGTGTAAAGGAAACAATGTAGCTTCTTACATTATAGACTTAGCATCCGCTTCCCTTTTGCCACTTAACTCAGTTTTAGAAGTTGCAGGAGTAATTGGCCTGCTTCAGAAGTTGTGAATAATCAGCTACATTGATTTTAATGTATTAATAATTTAATAATAAAAATACATGCTTTAAAAAATGTGTCTAAGGAAATATAAGAAGGGTTCCATCTGAGTGTGGCATTATCAAGTCCAGATTCTTCACTCAGCATTCATGAGCTGTTTCAAATGAGCCTTTGGGGTCAGTCAAGATTACCTAATAGAAGCAAAATGTTCATAGCTTTGTTTATAGATGAGATGGTACTTTGACTTTGTTTATTTTTTTAAATAATCCTCTAGATAATGGTCCTACTTCAATATTTTTGCCAATGATATCTTTACAACTTAACCCACAATTTTCGCAATGTTGAACTGCTGTTTTGGTGATCATAATAATTTTCCTTTAAGTTACTTAATCGCTCAATATGGATTTCTATTAGTGAATTTATTCTCAAACTTTACTTCCAGCCACCACTGGATATACTAGGAGGCAATTTAAAGGCTTAAAATCCAATTTTGACTTCAACTCTCTGAGAGTCAATTCATTCATTACTAATAATAAAATGACTACTCTCTAAAGCTAAATACTTCAGCGAACATATACGAAGGGTTGGGCACACAGTAGATCAAGAGAGAAGTCCCCCGTTATCTGCAGCGGATATATTCCATGACCCCCAGGAGATGCCTGAGTACTGTATATACTATAAATTTTTTCCTACATACACATACCTATGATAAAGTTTAATCTATAAATTAAGCTCAATAAAATATTAAGAACAGTAAGTTATAGTAAAATAGGACAATTATAATAATAACTTGAAATAAAAATTATGTGAATGTCGTCTGTCTCTCTTGTACTGTATTCACTCTTCTTGTAAGGTTGTGAGATGATGCAATGCCTACATACTGAGATAAAGTGAGGTGAATGATGTAGGCATCGTGACCTAGAATTAGGTTACTATTGACCTGATGATTCATCAGAAGGAGGATTATCTGCTTCTGGATCACAGTTATCTGCAGGTAACCAAAACTGTGGAAAGCAAAGCCATGGGTAAGAAGGGAGTATTGTATGTTACATTTGTTCACATTCCCCTGCCTTTGTACTCCTGAATTTACATTTATTATTTTACTTGTAGGCCTAAATTCTTGGGATACCAGCAAACCTCTAAGATGTCTTGTGGCAGGTAGGTTTCTGCCTAGGATAATATTTGTGAGAAGAGGGGTGCCTGACTGGCTTACTTGTGACTATTGCTCTTGGGGTTGTGAGTTTGAGCCCCACGTTGGGGGTAGAATTTATTTTAAAAAATATTGTTAATATTGTCAAGCTTGTTAAATGCTTGAACGTGTTTTGATTATTTAATCGAATTGCAAACGTTGACCCTCTTTGAGAAAGAAGACTCACTGATCTCGAGGAGCACACAACACAGTGAAGACAGGGGATGAGTGCTCCATACATTGTGTAATCCAGATAATAAAGTATGGTAAAGTCCCAGGCAGGCCTAATCACTAGGCTCTAAGAAAATCATGGGTGCTTCCAGGAAGGCTCTTCATATAGAGTAAATTATAGGAAATCATTATACTAAATGGTAGACTTGCTTCTGTGGCTAGAAACTGAGAAGGGAGATTCAGCAATTCTGTTGTACAGCTTTTTCTATTCCTTATTTGTTCCAAGAAATGAGCATATAATTTGGTGTTGTAGCAAGCACGTGTCTACACGATCCTTTAGTGCATGATAGCTTCTTATGCCAACAAACAAATAAACCAATGAAACAAACAAATAAAGAACACACAAAAACCCCAACCTTGCTATTCTTTGGTCAAGAAACTGAATATGAGTGAATGGGGAGAAGAAACTTTTGACTCTTCGGTTTTCGCCTCCCTGTCCCCAGGCTTGGACAAAGTAATTAGAACAATTTTACTCTGAGGCTCCATCTTAGAGCAAGGCTTAAGATTGTTGAGAGAAATCCAATCTTGTTAGAGAATGGAAAAAAATCATACTTCGACTTTAAAGTGTGAATCAATAATGACAGCGAAGGTATCTGGAGAGAGGAGAGGACAGAAAATGTGAGCCACTGACTAGGGAAAGGACAGGAAAAGAAGAGTCTGGAGCCCGAGGTGGCAATTTTATGCAATATGAAATTGTGCTGGCCCTTAATTCAGAGTCTAGGGGAAATAACCAAGCTTCCTAAAATGTGCTTTAAGGCTCATATATTCCAGGAATAGCATATAAAAAGAGTCTGCAAGACAGAACTTCAATTCTAGTCTTGCAGCATCCATGAGAAAGCTGGATATCATGTGGCGTTAGCCTCTCTGTCATCTTCATCTTTTCTCCTCCTCCTCCTCTTTTTTCTTCTACTCTTCCTTCTCCCTTTTTTTCTTCTTCAGTGACGCTCACAACACTAGCCTCTGGAGGGACCCTGTGCCGAGCACACGGCGCTAAATGTACTTAGTCTCCGTGATTGCACTTGAAGTGTCTCATCTAAAACAAGGGATTGGGGAGAAATGAAAAATTAGGTTAATCAACTTGCTGAGATAAATGGTAGTTAACAATCAGATCAAACAATGAGAACCAAATCCGACGCCTGGCAGGCTCATAAAGTGTTAAACATACAAAGAGGAGGATTTTAATCTGGTGTGAGAGATGCATCCAAATGTTTTATTTTTACCTTTGAAAATGCTGTGCTGCTTCAGGTAATTCAGTAAAATCCAAATGGAAATTCTTTCAAGAAAAGTAAATACAACTTCTTTTATCAGGTGCCAATTTTCTGTTTAACGATAAGCAAAATGGAAGGCGTCTGTTTTAAAACTCTTGGCATAGGAAAATAATCCCTTCTCTTTTTTTTAACAAAAAAAAATTAGACTTTATTCACCTACAGGTAGGAGTCAATTTTTAGCATATTATAATAAAATAGATTTTCAAGAATAAATTAGGTTATTAATTTGTCCAACAAAAGAAAAAAAATTCCATTTAAAGCTTATCCCATTCAGGTTGAATGTATACTGACTTGCAATAGATTATACGCTGAGATAACATGACGTTTCAGATCGTCAAATCACACACAAGAATCTGAGATCTTACACAATACTGTAACTATAATTTCAAAGACAGGAGTAGTCGTGAGGCACCAGGTTCAGCAGCAGTATATCTGGACTACAGACCTAGTTTCCCATTTTCATACTTACCTCATTAGGAAATACTGAGTTCCATATATAATATATCCGTTTTCTAGGTGATACACGCCATCATTGATTACAGAATCTGGAGAGCTACAGTAGCTCTTTTCATAATGAGGCATATTCAATTTATATGTCAGTAGTTTCTGTGGCAAAATCCAGGGAGCTATACACAGCCCTCATCTATGGATTATAGGTTTGCATGTCATTCATTAGCGATAGAAGCCAAACCGGGCACATTCTGTTAGGAAACACCATTGATGCATTTGTTAAATTTACCTGTCATTAGCATATTTTCAAAGAGATTTGACCAGAATGAGTTGTAGATCTCTGGGTAATTCTTTTCTTCTCAATACACCCTCTGACTTCTGTCAATATACCCTTGACACAGGGGCGCCTGGGTGGCTCAGTTGGTTAAGTGTCTGCCTTCAGCTCAGGTCATGATCCCAGGGTCCTGGGATAAAGCCTGGTGTCATGCTTTCTGCTCAGTGGGCAGCCTGCTTCTTCTTCTCCCTCTGCTGCTCCCCTTGCATGTGCTCTCTCTCTCTGTCAGATAAATAAATAAAATCTTTAATATATATATCCTTTTATCTATCTATCTATCTATCTATCTATCTATCTATCTATCTATCTCCTTGACACATATGTCTCAGTTGTCTTTTTATAATTTGTCTTAAAACACTTTCTGCAATATTTCTTTCAAAAGAATAAGCCTCTTAACATCTGGATTCGAAGCATATAATGGGCATCAGGAATTATTACTACTAAGAATGGTGATAGTAGCTGTATTCTTTCTGAGGACTTTCACAGTTTATTTAAAGCTCAATTTCTTTGTTTTTATTTTTTGTCATCCAAAGTTGTTTGAACATTTGTAAGATTGTACTAGATTAGGTAACTTTTCTATAGTCACTTTTAATTTTTTTTGTGACCAATAATTCTCTATAGGTTTTATATTCATTAGAGGCTTCAAATGAGCTTCCAGAAATATTCTTTCATCCTATGAGTCATTTCTACATAAGTTTGATTTTCATTCAATTCTAAGCAATAAACTTATAACCCTTTTGTTACAATATATACATACTGCAGAATGATGAAAAGTATTATTTCATGCATTAATCTTCAATTAAAATTACAATATCATTCTTATTTTTTTCTAGCAGAAGTGACCTTTGGCCATTAACTACATATTTTTAGTGACTGGGTAGAAACTAGATGCCATTGATGAGTAATTCTACATTGTAACAGTTTGTGAACATGTCCATATTCCAGATGTCTAGAACATGCTTTATAAATGGTGACTTCATGTGATATAATATCGCTACTCATCAACTTTCACAATAACATGAAATTATTCCTTTCTCTGCCCGATTCCAACCAGCTGCTCCATAGAGAAGACAAACTCCCTTTTCAGTCTGTGTTGCCAGTGCCACTTGAGAATAAAGGTAAAGACCACACTGTCCAGGGATGTCCTTCACTGAGGGACCATAAATGACCACTTTTACCTCTTAGCAATTCTAACCTTTGAAAGCATTCTGTTCGACACTATTTAGAATAGCAATAGTCTTTCCTGGGTGAAGGTTTAAGCACACTTCTGGCATTATCAAAGGGTATGATGTTCCATTAGAGTAATCCCATTGGTTTATTTACTCATAGCCTATAGATGAGAACTTAACGGCAGCTGTAGTCAGACACTGGTAGTTAAGATCATGGAGGATGGCGGGGGCGGGGGGTAGTGAAGCTGTTTCTTTTTGTTGAATCATCCAGTGAAATTTTTAGTTGTAAATATCTCTGAGAGTTAGAAATTTTACTCTACTTGCAACAAACATATTTGCCATAATTTCATGGATTCCAGTAAAAGATAAGAGACTCCTTGGTCAGAGATAAAGGAAAGGTTATTGTTCACAGCAAAGGCAATAGCTTGAGCATCAGGAGTTTTGCTTTTATTCCTTGAGCCCCAGTTCCTACAGGGTGATGGAAGGACAGCCAGATGACACATGTCCTTGCAGAGGGGTTTGTTTTAGAGAAGAGAAATTCTGATCTCAGAGAATCAGAATATTTTATTATGAATATGATTATCCTTAACCTTTGCTCCAAACGGTTACATTATCTCCATCTCCAAGCCTATAAGCAAATATCTCCCTGGTTACTGAGGGAGATGCTATCTTCCAAAAGAGTCCACTATACGAATGTTCTTGAACGGGTTTTGCAGAACAGAAGGCAGCTGGTACCTTACTTGTAAAACATGCAGACGTGGGTAAGGTCTATGGAAAATTTTCTCTCCCAAACTTCACTTTTGTTGCTATACTGTCTTGCCTTCTGGAGAATTTTTCATTTTGTCGGCTGCTCTAATTTGTATGGCAGAGATGGAACAAAATCCATTCAGTTTGTCCATAAAGTATTTAATTAAGTCTACTACCAAAAGGTCTCCCAAAAGCATAAGGTCAACTTGCATTTTTTACTTCAATCATGCATTTCAGGGTCTCAGAGCAAACTACCCGAACAAATCTCCTTTTAGATCATATGGATTTACCTTAGAAAGCCAGATGCCTTTCTTCCTCTTTCTGTGTTGACCTTTCTGTGGACAGAAAGGCATTAATCCATGTATAGCAAGATGTATTAACAACCAGACAGACTCTGCCTTGGCTGATAGGGAGGAAGTCTAAGACCATTCTTTCATCCATAACAACCTTATAAACTAAGCTGAGTATGAGCTAAATGTCTCCCAGGGCCAAAGTGGTGTCATTTATCATTTCATTTAAAGTCAGAAGTAAAGGTCTACTTGGGTGACTTCTGTTGTAAAGATAGGGTGCACATCAGTAAATCAGTAATCTCTATAGGAAACTCTGCCAATTAACCAAGTGTAGCCTTTGTAAATATCTTTGTAATCATTTGTAGGCTACATAATCTATTAATGCTGTTTCTTTAAATAACTGAATCTCTCTTATAATCATACTTAAGAATAAGTCATCACGTTTCGGGGAAGGAAGGAAGTTAATACTTGGCTTCCACATGAGAGGTACAACCCAGGGTCACACATAGTACCCCTGGAAAGAAGCTATCATTTAAAATCGCTGGAGCTCCCCAAAAGGAACCTTTGTAAGTTTGGGTCACTGCTTATGACCATCTTCAACTCAGCCTTCTAGCTAGATGGTAAGCCTTAGAATCCTGGTTGGGTTCGAACAGATTCCAGTCTTTGTTTATTGTGAGTCTGCCTAAATGCTGTCGGTCCAACTTATTCTGTTTATTCACTCCACCAGTAGGTCCCATTCCTTCTGATTACCAAAAATCAATGTGATTTCCAATAAAGACACTCTTGCTAGTTAAATAAACAGCTTTTTGCCTTAACTAACAACAAAATATAAGGTTCAGACCACATATAGTAATGGGGGCAGCGAGGTTTGTGGTTGGCCCTATATTTGGTCCCATGGACAATAAAGCAATTTGCTTGTGTATGTTTTGATCCCTTTTACCAACTTTGCCTTATTAGAGATTTTTGACTATACTACTTTTACTTTACAAGGAAACTTTTTTGATATTCTTTCTCCCTGATTTAATACCTAACATCACACAAAATGCGATTAGTATCCCTGGCCTCAGAATTATCTGATGCCTTTACTCAATGGGAGCGATTTTGACCATGTCTAGTAACAAACTACCCATGCATGGTCTTTCAAATGGACTATAATTAGCTATATCAGCCAGCTTATAGTAAAAAAACTATCAAGTTAACATACTGGTGAGAAGACTGTTAAAAATAGTTTGTGGAAAAAAATAGTTACTATAACCATTTCCTTAATCAGAGCAGTGATCCTGGAATCAAGCCAAATATCTAACTTTTCAAAATTTGAAGACCATTTCACCCCAGCTACTCCCATTGGTTTTGTAGGCAAGACTGAATTTTGCTATACAATTCTCTAGTTATATATGAATCTTCCAATCTGTTGGTGGTCGTCCTGAACTTCTTCCCACTCTGCCATTGCATCTCGACTACTTGTGAGGTGAAGGCAAAGCAGGATAAGTTTGATACTGATTCCTGTGAATCAGGTTTGGCAATTTGACTATGTGTTATTTTCAGTTATCATTGTGTCCCAGATTTTCTTTCAGAAACATAAAACATGACAGCTAAAGCACTTTTGGGGGCAAGAAAAAAAAAAGGAATGGGAAAACAGAATGAGAACTTGATGCCAAGATGGCTTCCTTCCCATCTTTGGTAGAAAATAGCAAAAGGTATGGAGCAAATTATGAGTGACAAATCTTATCAATAGAAATTGGAAGAAATAGATACAAGAAAACTTCTAAGTAGATGTATATGCAACACATAACAAAAGGGAGATTCGTGAAAAATTATTTTCTCTGGTTGCTCTTGGTAGAACTGGTAAAAATTAGATCCCTAAAAAAAGAGACGAGAGTAGTAGAAGAAAAGCATATGTTATATTCACCTAAGCAGATGTTATATTTACTCCAAAAGTTACTCCATTATGACCACTGATTATTTTTTTAAAGTGCTCAGGTAGTTGAGGACCAAAGACATGTGCCCCCTGAATCTTGAGTGCACTCTATTAAATAGTTAAGACATTTCAGAGGAGTACTCGCAAAAGCCTGGTGAACAATCATTAACATAGATTCTTAGGATTAATGATCATGAGAAACCATCGATAATTCTAGATACTACTCAATTAATTAGATTATTTGACTTGAGATCTGACCTCCAAGTAGCTACAATTTTTTTGGGAACAGATACTTTCTGGTGGAATGATAACTGATGGGCTATATTGAGGAAATAGAGGGATTTGGCAAACTTAGTTTTAGACGGTAGCAGCTACACACACTTGTAATCTCACAAATGAAGTGTACCTGATGTCCCAAGACTGCCTTTGAGATGGTCACATGGACATATTTCATTCCGTGTAATTGATGGAGACTGCTATAAATGCTGTGATAAGGCCTCCCAAGTCTGCGGATATTTATGTATCTTTGTTATAGGAATGACATTTTTAGGAAGTAGTAACTGACCTAACTGACCCTGCTACTACCATGGGGCTGACAGATAGAAACAAGATTCATGGAATTTGAAGAAAGGGGTGAAAAAAAGGAAATGGGCGGGATTTCTACTGAGGACTTGCAAGTCTACTACCAAAATTTATAGGATGGAGTGGCTACACTGGCACCATGCCCACATTTTAAAATATCAAGACAACTTTTGGGGGTGCCTGGGTGGCTCATTTAAGTGGCTGACTCTTGATCTCAGCTCAGGTCTTGATCTCAAGGTCGTGAGTTCAAGCCCCACATTGGGCTTCGTGCTGGGAGTGGAGCCTACTTAAAATAAGTAAATAAATGTCAAGACAACTTTTTAAAAATCTATCATAATCTAGAGAAACCCAAATCAAATTAAGAGAATCATGATTTGGAACAGAATTATGTTAACAGTGGCTGAATTTATCCCCCCACTTAAAATCACAGTATCTGAAACAAATTGACAGAGGAGTCAAAATCCATTCTTCCAACCCTAATGGGACATCATAAGCTAAATTCAAAGGTTTAGGTCAAATAACCTTACAAAACTTGGAGCAGGTGTTATGCACAACTACTTAGGTTTGCTAAATATTGGAGCTCAATATACAGTAAGATCTATTTGTGGGTGACAGAGATGGTGTGAGTTTGAAACTGGAAGTTTACGCAGTTACAGAGTTAAAGAGGTTTAAGAGTAGGTAAAGTTTTTAATTACAAAATGTGACTAGAGATATTGGTCTGTAGGCCCATTGGCTTTATCTAATTTTATAGATTTTATTTATTTATTTATTTGAGAGAGAGAGAGAACACAAACAGGGGGAGTGGCAGAGGGAGAGGGAGAAGCAGACTCCCACAGAGCAGGAACCTCACGTGGGGCTCAATCCCAGGACCCTGGGATCATGACCTAAGTCGGAGGCAGAAGCTTAACTGAATGAGCCACCCAGGTGCTCTGCCTTTATCTGATTTCATAACTGCAGTGGATATTATGTAAAACTGGATCAGTGATGTCCCAGTCATTTTCATGGAGATTATTGACCAAATCTGCTCACCACCTAGTTCCAATTGGCCATGCTCTTAGGAATCTTTCCAATTGTTCAAGTCATCTACAATAACAATGACTAAACAATACAGAATTACAGGAAAGAAAAGACTTTTCATTATTAGAAGTATTCTTGTGTTCTAAGATCTCTAGTAAGTACCATCTATAAATGTTTCTTTTTTAAATTTGGATGTTTTCTTCAGGAAGAATTTTTTTTAAATTACAGAATTCCTGCATTTGTATAGATGGATTATTTATGTTGGAGTAAAGGGCAGTTGATGTTACATCTTTGTATGTGATATAGTCTAATCACGGAGAAGACTCCAATTTAATAACACAAATTCTGTGCATATTAACTAAAGACGTGGAGGACAGTTAATTTCTTAGCATCATGCCATAGCAGTTTTAGCAGTTTACTTATCAATAAGGTAAATATATATATATATATATATGTTTTCTCATTTACTATTTACAACTATGTTAAGAGCTGTTGTCATTACTCTTAAAATTCAAAGGAAGAAATTGATCTCATGAGGTAAATTGACCTTATAAGGTAAATCTTACACGAATTTTTAGAGTAGAGGCAGGAATCAAAATTTTCTGGCCCATGATCTTTTTATGGCATGATGCTAAGAAATAAAGACAAGAAATGAATCAAATAGGGGCGCTTGTGTGGCTCAGTCGTTAAGCGTCTGCCTTCGGCTCAGGGTGTGATCCTGGAGTTCTGGGATGGAGCCCCGAGTCGGACTCCTCCGCTGGGAGCCTGCTTTCCTCTCCCACTCCCCCTGCTTGTGTTCCCTCTCTCCCTGGCCGGCTCTCTCTCTGTCAAAAAATAAATAAAATCTTAAAAAAATAAAAAAGAAATGAGTCAAATAGGTTAGAAGAATTAACATACCAAAACCATTTAAAAATTTAAATTTTATACATTGGAAACAAGGCATCCCTTAAACTTCAAACTGATTGTAATCTGGAAATGTTCAAATGTTACCATAGATAAACAACCCATATTTTTCACAATTATTCAGAAAACAAAATTTCATAGTATATGTGATTTGAAGATTTTAAATGATAAAAATAGCAATTACCATAACTATTCTCTCTGAAATTGAGGTGACACTGCAAGGATTACACTAACAACACGTAATTTTGTATGGTCAGTGAGATATATTTGTGTATTTTATATGCCCACAACTTTCTGACATACTTAGCTCATTTTGAAACTGCCATCTAAACTCATATGGATGTGAAAAATGTTTGATCAGTATTTTATTTCCTCTGGCCATATAAAACTTTTAAAATGAAGGAGTGGTAACCATTGTGATTCCACACTGCATTCGGAAATCTCATATTTTTAAAAGAAGATGCCAAATTACTCTGTAAGATCCATTTTCATTTATTCATGATTACAGGACCTCCTTCTGTTCTGAAATTCCTAGGGCTGGTATAGCATAAGCATAAGTGGAAAAGGAATATACATCTCTTATGGATGGAAAGAATCATTTATGGATCTTTTGTTGGTATACAGATCCAACATCCTCCAGGGAGAGTCACAAATCCCGATAATGTCCCTCTGTGTACAATTTTGCATTTGATGTTCAGATTTAACTGACAGATGTGTAAAATCACAAATAATTGAATGACTCCCTACTGACTTCACAGCTGTATTATAGAGGCTGGAGAACGTGAATTACTGCAGGGACGGTCAGCAAGAAGCCACACAACATTGCCCATATCCATGAGTAAGACACTCATTTGTAAATATGAGCTTGGATTTATGCATATAAAACAACTTTTTTTTCATGAAATGTAATTTTAAGATATAATCTTTAGTTTAGAAAACTGGTCATAAAATTTTTAGTGGTTATGTTACGACTATTATGGAATTGAACTAACAGCATCAAATTAACATAAATATGCTTTTTTCATTGCTTTCAGATTTTATTCTCTTAATTGCTTATGTTTTTTTATAATACTCCACATATTCATTTTGAAATTAAATGGTGTATGACTTTTGTTTGAATTATACTAATAATTCATTTTGTGTATGTTTTTAAATTCCTATTTATTCAAAACTGCAAATCACCAATAACTGAAATTAAATCAGAATTAAATTTGGTTGAAAACTTTCCGAATTTTGCCTGATAACTTAAGTGAACGTTGGAAATTTTGCATACCAGTTTCTCTTCCTAGTCTCTGTATTTTGTATCTGAAGGTTGCAGATGGGTTCCTTTCCTATTGTGCTTATCATTTGGGGAGAAGTAGGGAACATGACACTGTTTCTCTTACTACCTCATGAGGCAAGCTAAGTAGTGTTAGTTTTTTGCTTTAACAATAGTATTTTGTATACATGAATAAAAACATGATCCAAAGAATATCATGTTTATCAATTTGATTAGCTAGTCCATAAAAAGGGAGACAAAGGAGTTAAAAAGAAAGACGAAACAGATTTTTCCTGCTCCGAGAAATGTCCCAAGAAGGCAGAAGGTCTTAGCTTTATAGCTCAAGGAAAGAATATGGAGATGGCCATAAAGAGGTTCCTGCTAATCTCCCTCAACCTATTGCTCTGTGAAACTATGTGGTCTGTAAACAGTGGTGGAGACTGATAGTTGCCTACCCTAAGTTATTTTCTCTCTCTTTTCCTTAATAACACACCTCATTTTTATTTTTATTTAATTAAAAAAAGATTTATTTATCTATTTTAGAGAGAAAGAGAATGTGCGTGTGCACGCAAGCAGGGGGAGGGACAGAGAGAGAATCCTCAAGCCGACTCCATGCTGAGTGAGGAGCCCAACATGGGGCTTGATCACAGGGCCCTGAGATCATGACCTGAGCTGAAACCAGAAGTTGGCTCCTTAACTGACTGAGCCACCCAGCTGGTGGCTGGAGGTCGCCCCTACACTTCTTCTTTAAAAGGGTAAATGACTACTTGTTGCGTAGATAAGATTTTCTAGCCTTCTTCTCTTGAAGGTGTGACCAAGCTCTAGTCAAAGAGATGGATGGAAGTGTCATGTGCTCATTAAAAATATTTGGTGTCACTCATGACCCGCTGCTCCTTTCCTTTCTCCACCTATTTCCTGGTATGCAGATGAAATCATAGAATCCCCAGCAGCCATCCTAGATCATGATAATCAAGCTCGGAGATGTCAAGTCAGGATGATGAACTGGAAGGAACTGGTGTTCTTGAGTGCTGAGGAACTACAATCTCAGCCTCATTCTGCCAATTTCTACCCTTCAATTACATGAGAGAAAAATAGCTTCTATTTTGTTAAAACTTATTTTGGACTTCACTATTTCTTGCATCCAAGTTTAGTACTAATGAAGTCAACATCAAAGCCTGCAGTCATCTCTTGGGAAAGCAACATATTAAAGGAGCCCTACTCTCACCTTCATAAAATTGTTAACTGTGGCCAAAAAAAAAAGAAAAAAAAATGCTCTGGGGACTGGTTGTGCAAACTTCATTTTGCCCTCAAAATGGTCTTAAGATGGTCATAATAGAATCTACTTAAAACCAAGAATGCACAACTATACCAGAGGGGGCTGCAAAATGACCAGCATGAACCATATAAAATATCCTGAAACAATGTAAGCAACATAAAAATATGCCAAATATAAATACAGAGTACTCTGCTTTAAATCCCACAAAAAATTGAAGTACAAATGTCTGCCCTTGTTAAATTTTTAATCCTGGTTTGACTGAGATTGATTCCAAGTTTCTTTTGCAATAGTTGCATTTACATTTAGCTCTTAAGAAAGGGAAGTAACTTCATTACTATATCCAAATATGAACTAATGCATTCCCATTTTGATTATTTGTTGCAACACTTTTAATGCAATTGAAAACATACCAACTATCACTGCATTAACAATATAAAACAAATTAGAAAATCCCAAGATTTTTTAATGTTTTTAATCCATATGATAATTGTTAAAAAAAAAAACTCCTATACCATGCAAGTAATTGAGTTCATTCTCCGCTCTTATTATTAGTCAGCCAGACACTTAGCATAGCCTTAATGTTCTCCTCAAGGAAAGAGAGCAGAAAACAAAGGAAAGAAAACAGAACATCTCAAGTTCAGCCTTGCCGGTATGCAAAATAGTCTATGTAGGTAACCAGAAATGAAAAGTGATGCTATTAATAATAATTAAATAATTACACTTGGGACACCTCGGATTTATGGTCACTCTAAAAGGTACCTGCCCTCTGAAACAAACCTGTGAAATTAAACTCAATCACTCACTCATTCATTGAATAATGATTTTAATGCCAACTGTATGCTTCAAATAGCTCTAGGTCCAGGGATAAAATGATGATCAAGCCGGGCAAGGTAAATACGCTTAGCAATTTTTCATTATTGTGGGAAGGAAAGAAATGATATGCAACTATTAAAAATAATTTTAGATAATGGTCAGATGCACTAACAAACTAATACACATTTACATTGATAGAATGAACGTGGAAAGATAGACAGGAAAAGTGCCATTTAAGCTAAAGTCTTCATGATGAGAAGGGGCCATTGAAATGGAAGTGCCACAAAAGATTAAACTAGTTACACAGCACAGAAAATGCAAATTTATTAAAACAGGGATGAGTTTTCTCTGTTCAAAGAATAGACAAAACTGGGAAAAAATTAACAAATTCAGAGAAATCTACTAAGGTGAGTTTACTGTGGGCTTTCTGTTTACAATAGCAAATTAAATATATTGACTACTTTCCTATTTACTCTCAAAGTAAATTGCAATCCAGTAAGCACATGGAAAAACGGACAAGTTCATAAAAGCCCTGGACACAAAGGGTATCATCAGCTGGCCAAAGATGTTGATTAATGTATAAATGACAGAAATTAGGTGTTTTCATGCTGAGAGCCCACAGCAGAAATTGACATTGTTTCCAGAATAGCCCATGTAGTTTCTGAAATCAAAGTTCCTAGGTAGGAAAGGTAGAATTTTGGTAGAGAGCAAATATCAGGCACATCTCCCTGAGTCAATAACTGAAAGACACTAACAATATAGACAAAGGATTCAAGTTCTTTAAAGTATTCGGTTATTATACACAGTGAAAATCCCAATCAAGGCGCAAGCTACCTGGGCTTCAATGGCTCCTTTCGGATATTAAGCCACGTAATCAGGGTAGTGGTCTCTGACACTCTTTCCAAAAAAAATTTTTTTAGCACTTTCACTAAAATACACACACACGCACGTGCGCGCACACACACACACACACACACACACACACACAACTGCTCTTTGACTCTCCAGTAGACTCCCTCTGGCTATGTGCCTGACCAGCAGACGTGCTAATGATACCAGTCGATGACGGAGGGATAACAGAGAAGATGAACTGGAGCTCAGTATCCTAGGTATGTCATTTACCTGAAGATTCATGCTTGAAGCCTAATTGTCAACAGTGTATGTTGCAGACATTCATAAGATAATAATTTTTAAAAACTATACAAAATAGCTGTGATATATTTTATACATCTGTATTACCAGCCAGTCACAGAGATTTCCAGCACAGTTATTTACCCCAAGGCTAAGTTTTTTACAAAAAAAACTCTTGTATCTGAATATTGATAAAAGTCTTTTTTGCTTTTGTAACTGTTTATATTCTATCTATCTATCTATCTATCTATCTATCTATCTATC
Source organism: Ursus arctos (assembly GCF_023065955.2). Classification (NCBI taxonomy): domain Eukaryota; kingdom Metazoa; phylum Chordata; class Mammalia; order Carnivora; family Ursidae; genus Ursus; species Ursus arctos. Next base: position 21,185,302 of record NW_026622764.1, read on the forward strand.
TATCTTACCCTATCTATGTATCTAAAGGAAAATATTGATGTTTATCTGTCTTTGTCATTATGGAGATGTGAACGAGGGGGGCAAATATCTATCCTTCCCTTGGACCGGTTGATTTTTGTCCCAACTGAGATTCCAGAAAACAAGTTCATGTTTTAAATGTGTATTTAAAACACTTTAAGGGATATAGGGATTGACATTGCAAGCAAGTGATAGAAATCAAGATGATTAGACAAACCTGAGAAAGGAAAAGTTGATCTTTTAGAAGCGAAAAATGATTGTGGAAAGTGTAATTCAATGAATAAGGTAAACCGCAGATTACTCAAAGCTGGAAAACCAGTTACATGGATATAGACATCAACAAATCATCTGGAACACAGCACATGGAGTGAGAAGATACAAAAAAAGTAAAAAGAACTTAAGAGACATAGCAGAGAGACAATGATGGGTGTCTAGTCTGACGTTGGAGATCTCCTCTGGAGGGTGGTCTTTTGTTGAGCATCCACAGGGCCATTCTATCTTTGCATATTACATCTTTCCATTCTCTTTGTTCTTTCTTTCAGGCTACAGATCAAACTGAGAGGAAGAGTACGTATTTGGTCAAAGTCAAATTTGAAATTACATTTGAAATTTGAAATTACAAAAATGCCAACTAGTAGTAGCAAGAAACATCCTTGAGGTGATGAAAAGCATCTACAATAACACTGCAATAAACCACATTTCCTCTAGAATTAGGAATGGCATAAAGATGCCTATGGTACCTGCCTCTATATAACACTATGCTGAGGCCCTAGCCAGAAGATAAGAATAAGGAAAGAATATAGAGATTGGAAAGACACACGAACTCTCATTAATTTTGCAGTTCTATTATTTTCTGCTAGTGAAGCCAAAGAAATCTAATAAAAAGTAGGGATAAGATAATTTAGCAAGTTTTGGGGTATAAAATCAACATAGTAAAGATAATTACATTCTTAGACAAGAACTATAAACAGAAAATATGAAAAGATATCATTTAGAAAAAAATCCATCTGTTAAATAAATAAATGAATCTACCATTTGGATATAAATACATAGAGATCTAAATAAATTGAGCTATATACCATGTTCATGGGTAGTAAGACTTGGTATAATAAACAGGTATGTTCTTAAGGAAAAAAACTATAAATTCAGCTTATTCCAAAATATATATGCATTGCAATGGACCAAATAAAAGGCATTATCGAAAGGAAGAACAAGGTCGTACAATATATCCTATTAAATATCAAAATACATCCCAATTACAAATTACAAAATGTATCAGTTCAGAGAAGGTGGCATAAATAGTTCCAGGGATGCAAATTAGCAATGTAAAACAATAGAGGCAAATACATGCGTATTACATTAGATGAGCTACTTAACAGTGAGATTGGGTCAATTATTTATCTTTATATAAAAATAAAAGAGACCTTTACCTTATCTCATACAAGGCTATCAATTCTACATGGATTAGTAATCTATGGATTAAAGTTAATTTAAGTGTATTATTTAGGAATAATTAGGGAACCAGAACCAGAGCGAGTGATACAGAAAAAAAAGATTTTTATTATTATTATTTTATTTATTTATTGTTTATTCATTATTTATTTATTTTTTATTATTTTAAGATTATTTTAAAGATAAGATCTTACCTATTTTGCTAAAGCAAAGGAAGTAAAGGCTCAAAAAAGAGCTATTAGAAGATAAGAGAAATGCTAGGACCCGGGGACTGCACAATGGTGCTGGTGAAGCCTGCAGAAGGTTGTTACCTTATCTCTGGTGGGTGGACGTGGAGTTCCTCTAGGACGGCTGCTGGTCAAGCAGAAAAGATGTGTGTGGTTCTGGGCCAGCGGGTCAGAATCCCAGGACAGCTTACTACAAAACGGTTGTTGGGCTCCAACTCCGGACTTCGTGATTCAGTAAGTCTGTAGTGGGAGAATGTGCATTTCTAAGAATTTCCAGATGATGCTGATCCTGTTGGCATGGGGTCACTTTTTGAGAGAAACTGCGCTAGACCAAGGCGAGCAAACCCAGCAGCACGAGCAGCACTAGGAGCTTGTTAGAACTGCAGAGTCTCAAGTTCAATCCACATCTACTGGATTCAGAAGCCATGTTTTTTTGTTATTTATAAACACACTTAAAAAAATACCTTTTTGTTTTAGAATAGTTTCAGACTTACAGAAAAATTGTGAGAATTGTAGTGTTCCCAAATATCTCACACCTGTTTCCCCTATTATTAACATCCAAACATTAGTATGTTTGTTACAGTTAATGAATCAATATTGATACTTAGCAATATTGATATTTCATTATTAACTGAAGTCCTTACTTTATTCAGATTTCCTTGCATTGTCCCCGATATTCTTTTCCTGTCCCAGAGTCCCATCCAGGATATCATAGTGTATTGAGTTGCCATGTCTCTTAGGCTATTCTTGGCTGTGACAGTTTATAGGACTCATGTTCTGATGACTTAGTGGTTTTGAGCAGGCCTGGTGGGATATTTTGTAGTATGTCCCTGACTTGGGATTTACTTGATGTTTAACTCCTGAGTAAAGTGGGGATGGGGGGAAAGGCCACAGAGATGAACTGACATCTTCTTCCCATCGTATCAAGAAGACATACTATCAGTAGGACTTATCACTGCTGATGTTAACTTTGACCACTGGGTTGAAATAGTATTTGTTAGGTTTCTTGACTTTAAAGTTATTCTTTTACCCTCCTTTTCAAATCTTCCTCTTTGGAATAAAGTCACTCTGTACAGTTCACACTTAATGAGTGAGGACTTAAGCTTTACCTTCTTGAGAGCAGAATGTCTGCATTTTTTGTTAACTCTTTTGTTAAATTTTTTGTTAACTCTTGCTTTCAGAGGTTGGAATTCTAGTGTTTATTTCTGTGTAGGCCTAGACAAAAGGTAGATGAATGGTTTATTTCTGTCTAGCAATTTTCATACACCTGATTACCAATGGTTCCACAAATTGTGCACAACTGTTATGTGTGAGTGCACACTTTAACGCATGTGGACTTTAGCTGTATTTGGCAAAAACAAAACAAAAACAAAACAAAAAACAAAACAAAAAAAACTTCAGATGGAACAGCTACCTGTTTGGAAATGAATCAATTGGAAGTTAATGATGCCTCCAAGTAATTTACTCTTTTAGCTGAATCTACAGTATCAGCAGCAGCCCAGATGATAAAAGCTAAAATTCATACAGTACAAAAGCATCAGCCAAGGCCCACCTGGACTGCACCTGCACAGCCAGCTGGGGTTTGTTCGCTCTCACAATTTGTGTCAAGATTTCCCAGCCATATAGCATGGGAATGATGCTATATGCTATTATGCTTCAAAAGATTAAGTGGATGGATTTTTGCATAGGTATAATTAATTTCAGTATGTGCTTTTGTTTTTACATTGACCCTATTTAAGATTTGTGACTAGCAAATATTAATGTGTTTCTACTCTCCAATCACTCCATGAAGTTTATTTCTAGTGGGTGTGCGAAATCATGTGGCTGATTGTTGTTGCATCAAAGATATGATATGGGACTCACACATATCTAATTTTCCATGAAAGATGAAGGATAATATGATACATAATATATGAAGAAAATCTAAATGGAAATGCTGTTTGTGGTTGTAACATTGATGTAAGTTGTTGTGATATAGGTGTTCAGAACATCATTCTTCGCCATTTACTAAGACTAAAAAAATTATAAAAAATAAAACTAAAAAAATAAAATAAAAAAGTTTGCCAACTGGTCTTTAAGGAAAAACAGGTGGCATTCCATTAAAATACTGATGTATCTTCATAACAGCAACGGTTAGAAGAGATTATTAATGGATGAGGTTGAAATGAAGAAATTGTCACATTAGAAAAAGTGTGGAGGTCCTTTAAAAAGTTAAAAATTGAGCTACCGTATGATCCAGCAATTGCACTACTGGGTATTTACCCCAAAGATACAGATGTAGTGAAGAGAAGGGCATATGCACCCCAATGTTCATAGCAGCATTGTCCACAATAGCGAAATCATGGAAGGAGCCGAGATGACCTTCAACGGATAACTGGATTAAGAAGATGTGGTCCGTATATACAATGGAATATTACTCAGCCATCAGAAAGAGTGATTACACAACATTTGCAGCAACATGGATGGGACTGGAGGAGATTATGTTAAGTGAAATAAGTCAAGCAGAGAAACACAGTTATCATATGGTTTCACTCATTTATGGAACATAAGAAATAGGAAGATCGGTAGGAGAAGGAAGGGAAGCATGAAGGGAGGTAAACAGAAGGGGGAATGAACCATGAGAGATTGTGGGCTCTGAGAAACAAACTGAGGGCTTCAGAGGGGAGGGGGGTGGGGGATTGGGATAGGCCGGTGATGGGTCTTAGGGAGGGCACGTATTGCATGGTGCACTGGGTGTTATACGCAAATAATGAATCGTGGAACATTACATCAAAAACTGAGGATATACTGTATGGTGACTAACATAACATAATAAAAAATTATTATAAAAAAAAGAAATGAAGACATTGTCAAAGATATGAGAATGAGAATAGCTAGCTCTTTCCTAAAATGGCATACAATTGTACATCTACATTTTTTAAGAATTACCTCAGGCCTGAAAATCATGGTAATCTCTATTCCCAGATCATTATATCAGCACAGAAATGCTTTTTGAATGCTTGTATTCTGTATTTTGAGCAATGATAATACAGTGGATTTGAAATTCATAACATCATCTATGTGTGCAAATTTAATCTATTTTAGTTAATAAAACACAATGCATATTACATATTCCCATATGGCAATATTAGGTTTCAGTGTTATGGAGCCAGTGTCTCTCTCTTCCACCCCTCCGGTTTTTAACTGATAAGAAATTATTAAGTGAGGTTTAAGGTATCAGGACTTTCAGAGTTTGTGGAGAATAAGAAGGGTCTTTCTATCTCATAAATCAACTTGAAGAACCTGGTAAGACTCAGTCATCATTCTCAAGGAGAAAAGCAAAATAATTTTTTGCAGTTCCTGCTTCGGAGGTCAGGGTGACTTTCCTAGTATACTTACTACATGGATGAAAAAAGTTGAAAGGAGCTTGTTAGCGATACAGCAGATAAATTAAGTAAAGCCTATTTCCTGCTTTTGACACAATGTAACCACACGAATGCTAGTAAAAATATGTGATCTTTTTGGATGAAGTCATAAAGAGTGGGGCAAGAGACAGGGGTTTCGTTCCCACTTCATCCCAATGAAAGGTGGATTGAGGAAAAAATAAGGTATTTCTATATGGTTTGAAGACAATACAAAACAGAATAAACAAAAGTTCAGAAGAGACAGAGAGTAAAAAAAAAAAAAATGACAGAGTAATAGTCCATACTGTAAAACATAACTGTTATCATCAAAGTGCTTGACGATACTTAACAATGTATTAATAATAATTAGAGCTAAAAATAAGGAATTTCTCATAAAAATTGAAAGTAATATAATTTTAATGTTAAATTTAAATTGTTCATTAATACCATGATATACAATGGCTACAAATGATCTAGTTATATATATCAGTTTAAATCATTTATACTATAAGAAATGATACATGTGTTTGAAAAATAATGATTATAGAGAAAACACATGAATATTATTAAAAATGTATGAAATTAATTATAATCAAAGTAGCACATTTAAAATCTTCAATAATTCAAAAAAACCCACTTGGCATTGAAACGTTCCACTTCTGCCTCTGTCTCTGAAACAATGTTCAACAAGCAAGAACATAAGGATTGTGTGGTAGGAAAGTGAGTGAGTATTAGTGCAAAGGAAGTGTGCACACATCAAACGTAGACGTAAATGCAACTATTCCCAAGCTCATTTGGAATCCATAAAAAGGGAATATCCTTAGGTAAATAGTGTAAGGAAGAAATAGAATAAGTGCTTACATATAATTTCATACATATATACATATATATACATGCATAATTGTACATACACATGAATATGTATATGACTATATCAAATGCACCGTGAATGGAAGAAAGGAATATCATTTCAGAAAAAAAAAAAGGGAAATTTTCCAGTACTATGGTGTTCCACTATTTGGGTCAATCACCAAACTGAATTTAGGATGCAATACGGACAATATGGGTTTTTAATCTTCTTATAAATGTGCAAGTTCTTTCAAATAATAAGGAATTATCTGACCAAAATTGTAAGTTTTTGAGACTCCAGAAAGGAAAGTGAGCCACCAAGCTGTTTATTTCCTGAGGATATTTACTAACTAGCAGAACAGGAGTTAGGTTTGAAGGAATAGAAATCAAAATTCCAGGAATGCTCTAACTAGAGATACTAATAGGAAATTTCTACTCAAGTTTAGGCACAAAATGGTGATAGCCTCAAGGCGAGCCAGAAGAAAAACCATCCTACTCCCTTAAGCAGAGGAATCCAAAAGGAAAGTTGTGTTGATGGAAGAGAAAAGAGTTATTGAGAAATATAACTAGAAATTGAGTCCTGTGTGAAATGACAGCCCCAAACCCACTTCCCGGGGTGCTCCAAAACACTGCAAGCCATAAATTGTGTCACTTTTCCCATAATAGCAATATCAATGGCAATACCAATTATTAACATGAATTCCCATAAACCTCAGTGGAGGGAGGTACCTTAAGTCCACAGTCAATAAATTCCCATTTAACATCATTAATTAGTTAAGAAAATTAAATTTTCTGCTTGAAAATTTCAACCAGGAGTTTACTTCTCCTATTTAATCATCAAAAAAAGAATAATGTGGTCTTTTAAATTTTACACCAGATTATAAAACAGCTTTGACACTATATTTGGAGAAAAATTTAAATGTTTGTGTTATCATAGGAGAGTCAGAAAATATATAAAATATAAAGCAAATTGTAAAATATCCTACAAATAACAAATATTACAACAAAAATTAAATTACAGTTGTATACTTTATAATTCTTATTCTGATACACCATAAAAATTTTTCCATTTTCACCTATTTTAAGTGATAATTCATTAGCATTCATTATGTGGCATTAATTCACGATGTTGTGCAATAGTCACCACTATCTATTTCCAAAATATTTTTAACCCCAAACAGAAAATCTGCACGCATTAAGAAATAACTCCCCATTCTCTCTTGACCCAAGCCCTGGTAATCAGTAACTAATTTTTTTCTCTATAAATTTGGATTAGATCAGGACTGGGACACTTGGCTAGTCTATTTACAAACTGGTAGAAAAATATTGTGATAAAATATTGTGAATTATAAAAATAACATAGAAGATATAGAAAAAGAAACAGTATATAAAGGATCAACAAAAAGCACAAAAAGTATGTTTGACTTAAAAATATCAGTAACTTTGTTAAAATAAAGACTCTAAAGTATGCAGTTAAGAGACAAAAGTCAGAGTCAACTAAAAAGAGAATAAAATTATTTTACAATTACGGAAGACATATCTCATATATACACATGCAGTATATAAAAATAAAATTCTGTAGTTATATTATCAATAGACAAATGAGATTTGGGGTGCCTGGGTGGCTCAGTAGTTTAAGCGTCTGTGGCTCAGGTCATGATCCTGGAGTCCCAGGATCGAGCCCCACATCAAGCACCCTGCTCAATGGAGAGTCTGCGTCTCCTTCTGACTCTTCCCCTTCTTGTGCTCTCTCACTCTCTCTTTCTCAAATAAATAAATAAAATCTTTTAAAAAAAAAGAACACTTGATATTTATATATATTTGATTTTTGTTACATATGTGGGTTGTGTTTTCAACTTCATCATATATACATGTATACATACATATATGCAACCTCACCATACATACATTTGTGTATGTGTATACAATGTATAATTCAAAATAATAAAGACGAGAAAAAAAGAAAAAGGAGCAAGTCTTCAACAGATACCCCAAAAAGGCCTATTCAATGGCCAACACATATTTCAAATGGGTTTCAAGGTTGATGACACATATTTTTTTTTAAAGCTGGGTATAACAAATACTGTGAGTTACACCATGTGGAGTGATGAAGCTCTCCCACTCCGCTGTACAGAGCGTAAATGTGTAGTGGCTTTGGAAAACAGGTTGGCAATGTTGACAGTCCGCATATGGTATATGACTCATCACTTCAATTAAAGATAGGTACCCCGAATTAACTCTAGCTCTCCTGCACATACGCACCAAGGTGTCAGAAATGTTTATAAAAGTATTATTCATAAAAACCCCAAACTAAAAATGACTCAAATTTCCATCAACTGAACCACGGAAAACAATTTGGAATATATGAAGGTAATACTTTCTACCAATGGAACTATACACAGCAACTGGAGTTACAGACACAACATGGATTTATTTCCTAAACACGCATGTGAGAGAAAAATGCGAGTGCAGAAGGATACATAACGGACAAGTTCATCTATATAAAGCAAATAAGCCATGCGTAAATGGTATTTCGCTATGTGTGCGTGTGTTGGGGGGGCTGTGTGGTGGATACGCAGTAAAATGATAAAGAATAAGTGGTTAACCATTTGAGACACTGGCCAAAACCTCTAGCCCATTGTCAAATAGAACTGTCATTGATGGTATTTTGTTTCTTTCCTGATCTCAAAGAAAAGTTTCATTTCACAATTAGTATGATGCTTGTTGTTGGTTTTTGGAAATTACTATTTTCAGGTGATAAAGTTCACTTTTATTTCTAATTTGCCAGGAGTATTTTTAATCATGAATATATATTACAGTTAATCAAAAGCCATTTTTGCATTTTATGTGACAGATGTGGTATTTTTCTCCACACTCTATCTGAGATGTATTACAATAATTGATTTTGTAATATAAAAATCAATCCAGTATTACTGGGATTAAACCAACGAGGCTATGATGTATTATTTTTTTATCAGTTTGCTAAAATTTTGCTTAAGATTTCTATTTATGTTCTTGAATTAGAGTTGCCTATGATTTGTTTTCCTGTAATGTCATGTCAGTTATTGGAGGAAAGGTTATGTAAGCCTAATAAAACGATTTGTGATATATTCCTTATTTTTCTATACACTGCAAAAAATTTTAAGCTAGGTGTTTTGCTTTTCCTTTAGTGTTTTTAGGGTTTTCATGGGGAAATCATACGAGCTTGGAATTTTCTTTGTGGTAAAGATTTTTAATGTTGTTATCATTGTATTAATATAAATGTTTTATAATTGAATTAATTATTTATTATTCAATTGCTTTATAATCGAGAAGACATAATTCAATTTCCTTATGGTTATAAGATTTTATGTATTTTGTTTCATCTTTCCTCTTTGCCCATTTTAAGTTAAATTTTATTTTATTAATAAAAGTTGTTAATAATATAGTTGTGACTTATTTTGGTAGCATCTTGTAGCTAATGTCCTACTATCATCTAGTTCTGGTAAACATTCCTACAAATTTTCAAGTTTTTGTCATTTGAAAATAGTAACATATTATAAAATATTTGTTCACATATGTATGGTTTCAGTTTTACTATTTTTTGTTATACCGTATATATAAATATAAGTTTTCAAATATCTTCTATTTGGCGGGTTGTGTTTTCAACCACTGAATAGTGCCTTTGATGAGCAAAATCTTCATACTTATATTTATAAATCTTTTCTTTTATCATTCATGCTTTACACACTGTTTAAAAAATCCTCCCCAACTCCAAAGAAGTTACTGATGATATTAGCTGTATTAACTGCCTAAAAGCTTTATGTATTTTTCCCTTCATACTTATGTATTTAGTAAGCCTGGAATTAATTTTGGGAAATGATACGGTATACGACACCAATTTCTTTTTAATTCAGTATGAAGTAGTACTATCTCCATTTATTAAAAAGTCTGTTCTTTCCTCATTTATCTGTCATGACATGTCTCTCATATATTAAATGTCCATTCAAGTATGAATCTATTTTAGGGCTCTCTTTTTGGTGCCACTGTCTGTTTTGTTACTGGCACCAATTATACATTGTCTTAATCACATTAACTGTGTGAGTTATGATAACTTGTAGATTCTCTCCTTCCACTTTTTTCTTCAAAAATACCTCACCTATTCTTGTTTTGTATATGCATGTAAATTATGTAAGTATATTAATTACACTATATGTGAATAAATTTGTTGAGTTCACTAAAAAATCCTTTATTATATGATTGAGATTACATTGACTCTATATACAAATTCGTGGAAAATTATATCCTTATGAGATGGAATTGGCAGGAACTATGAAGGATCTGAAATTTTATTTCTCATGTAAGCTATCAAGTTCACTTGCCACAATTTCAGAGATGCTGGTCTAGGAGGCATATACTTTTTACTGAACAATAAGCCTGATGACCCTTTGTCCAAGAGGGAGACATTATCTTTGTTCCACTGGAGAGTAAACAAACTTTCCCTTTGCTCAGGAAGGAGACACTCCATCTCTATCTACCAATGCTGTTTATCATACAAACATATTCCAGAAAAAGATATTCCAGAACAAAAAATAGACTTGTGACTGCATGGAAACAAGCAGAAACATGACAAACCAATGAGGTATTGCTTCCCAACTGGAATCTCTCTATCCATGGGATCATAGCATATCTCGCTTTTTATTTATTTCTACATTAATGTATCTAGATTTCAAATAAATATTATTTTTATGGGAAAACAAGAAAATTCTTATTTAGAGAGTCTTCTAAGGGATTTTTTAGGTATAAGCAATTTTCTACATCCTAATCTTCATGGCATTTACATGGACATTCTCTTTATAATTAGTCCTTACATTATATATACATATTTTACAAAATTTGTTTGTACCTTTTATCTCGTGGTAAAATAAAACATTTAAAAACAACCTTAAGATGATAATATCACTAATACAACCCAATAGGAGACAAGACCAATATGGATTTGAGCTTATTCATGACTCTACTGCATTTTTGTTAGTCTCGGTTTATCTCTGGTTTTTCTCCACTCCTAGAGAGTGGTTTCCTGGGGGTCCAAACTGAGATTCCAGGGTTTGGAGAATTAATCACAAATATTTAGTAAATACTTTCATTTGTATGCCTGATGGAAGAGAGAAAAGAAATGCAACCAATGATTCTTAAACTTCAGATAGATAGACTTCTGACATGGGTGCCTTTGTTAGGTTGATATATTTAGACACTGTTCCTTTAAAAAAGAAAGTTTATAAAAATGTACATATATACATTTTCTTGTGTATAGTTTTAAAAGTTCATAGATCTTCTGACGAACATCCACAGATCTGCTGGGACGAACAGCCAGTGTTTGCTAGTGCTTCAAAGTTTCACACTAGTTAAAGACACAGAACATGCTTTTTAAGCAAATAATAATACTTAACAACAATAACATGTAGTATATGCAAAAACACCAGTTGAATGGTATAACCAAGAAAGACTATAGTGATTCAGAGGAATGAAAGTTCAGAAAAATCTCAGACATCAAGGAACGTTTATGGAGGAGATGAGACTGAATGACAAGATGGAGGAAAGTATAGAGAATGGAGACAGCTCAATAGAAACAGCACATAGAGAAGAGGCAGGAATGTAACAAACAAACAAAACAAAAATGAAATTAAAAAAAACCCATAAGAAGTAGGAAGATTGGTAGGAGAAGAAAGGGAAGAAGAAAGGGGGGGTAAACAGAAGGGGGAATGAAGCATAAGAGACTATGGACTCTGGGAAACAAACTGAGGGCTTCAGAAGGGAGGGGGGTGGGGGAATGGGAAAGACCGGTGATGGGTAGTAAGGAGGGCACGTATTGCATGGTGCGCTGGGTGTTATACGCAAGTAATGAATCATGGAACTTTACATAAAAGCTGGGGATGTACTGCATGGCGACTAACATAATATAATAAAAAATATTATTTAAAAAAAAACCCACCAACACCTGGCTATTTTTTAGGCAGGGTGATCAGATCAAATGGGGAGGTCAGTATTTAAGTATCAGCTAATGTGGAAGGACCGATCACATAAAAGTAAGAGCAGTGCAGAAAAATACTCAATGTACTCAAGGAAATGTACTCAAGAGGAGGTCAAGAACATCTTTACTGGAAAAGGTAATGTCTTAAGGTAGAGCTCTGGGAGACGGAGATAAGTGCATAACGCATTATAGGTCGAGTGTGCAACAAGGAGGCAAAAATTCTCTATTTATGGGGGTTTAAAGCAGTCCGATGCTGTTAAAGCACAAAGCATACACCAATCTGGTAGGAGTGACAAAGAGGACTATGGGGTCACAGAGCTACTTGCATATCAATTATTACCTTTAGATTTTATTTCGTGAAAAAATGTAGACATATATAGAGGGAGAAATAAAAACCACAGGGTTGACCTCGAGAAAGAAAGGAAAAATCTTGAGTAAGATGCACTGAATGCTTACATGTTCGTTTGCTCTACAATACCTCATTCAGAAAAACTTGTGATGACTTATAAAAATACATGTGTTCTGTTTGCTCTAAGTTTAAAAAAAACAAAGAAAAATAGATATAAACAGGAAGTTGAGAGGAAAGGATATAAAATTATCCCTACTTGTGGATAAGGACAGAGTTCAAAATTCACATCATAAATTTCTGCATGTCAGCAAAGTTTAAGAAGATCAATTAGCTCTGATTTTTCTAGAGATGAAAGAAAATTAAGTCCATAAAATATGTATGTACTCATTTATTTATGTACCCATAAAATAAACACAAATTTAAAAAATAACCACACCAACATTTGGAATTCAGATCTAGTAGATATAAGTTCTCTGTGTTAATTTAAAGAATATATTTGGCATGGGGCACCTGGGTGGGGCAGACAGTTAAGCATAGGACTCTGGGTTTCAGCTTGGGTCGCGATCTTGGGGTCACGGTATCAAGCCCTACGTCAGGCCCTGCGCTCAGCACAGAGTCTGCTTGGGATTCTCTCTCCCTTTCCCTCTGTCCTGTGCACTCACTCTCTCAAATAAATGAATAAATCTTAAAAAAATAAAAAAGAATATATTTGGCATGTAGTGACTATGAAGCACATTAACAGATTTTTTGGCATAGTTTTATACCAACCTTTTTAATGACAAAGTTTAATTTGGTAAATAGCCTATGAGTATTAAAATTCTGTAATGTCATCTATTAGAGGTAGCATTAAAGGAAGGTACAAATTTGTGAACTTATTTTAATAATTTGAAAAATAGTGGATATTTTTATATACATGGTGTTATTTTAACTATGTCCTTTAAACTTATTATGGTCTCAAATTAACGCTTGGAAATATAATTGTACTGCACTGTGAATAAATACATTTTTAAGTAAATTTACTTCAAGGGGTCTAATGGTACTATTTAGATGACTGGAAATTCTAATTTACTGATTTATATGTTCTTTTTTGATAGCGGGCATACTATTTTGACAATTATTCTATTAATTAACAGTAATGAGAACTGTCAGACGTACTTCACACATACTATTTTTATTAAAGTAACAATAGAATGGCTTGGGAACAAGAGTGAGGATAGCAACCAGCCAGCAGAAGGGAAAGAACATCCAAAGATCTCATTACATTTTCTGTAGAAGGATGCCTGCTTTGGGGACCATTGGATACACACATGGCTGCTACTTTCCTTTTATTATAGTCATAAAGAGCTACTGAAGCTCATAAAAAGTAGCTGGCAGATTTGTAAAAGATATAACAGCTTGTCACAGAGGTTTCCACAGAGTCATCTAAGGAAAATATTCCTTCCAAACCATAGCTAGGAGCTATTTATGTTAGAACTGCCTACTTTGTCACAGTAAACTGACTATTCCTCCTATCATCTGGGCTGTCAGATGGGGACTTGTTCTCTTTGACTTTTCACTTAGTACCAGTCAACAGTGTATATATGAAGTAGGAGAATTCAATGCTTGTAGAGTAATGAATGGTATCTGTTTCGGAGGTGAGAGTCAAATGTTATGTATTTTTGCAAGATATTTAACATCGTGTAGTTATTAATGTGCACCTGTTTTATAGGAGTTCCAGACTTACACATGGAAGACAAGGCAGTTACCTCCATGTTGAAATGTAACTCTTTTTGCTACTGATAACGCACTTTGCCTGAAATTTTCACATTATTAATTTGGTCTTTACTGAACAGAGGATGACTTAAATGTTATCTAGGAGTTAATATGCATTTGGCTGATAATAAATTCACCAAAATCAGTTTTTTAAATCAGTTTCCATACATAAGTTAACCCTTTAAGAGGGTATAAAGTGGCAAAAAGAATTGTCAGGTGGTATTTTCAAAAATTCCCAGATCATTTACTCAACCACAGAATCTTGGACAAAGGAGTTCAGAAAAGGTAGAAGGAATAAAGATTACCCTAAGTTTGCATCTTGGCTGAAGAACTTTGGAATGGGAGAGAAGTAGAGAGAGAGAGAGACAAACAGACTGGTTGGAGGGTTTGCAAAGGGAGCTTAGTTTGGAAAAAATTTAGTCCCCCAGAAGCATTAAATGGTAGCTGAGGACCTGTTGTGTATCTCTTATAAAATGTCACAAGTTTGGGACGCCTGGGTGGCTCAGTTTTGTTAATCATCTGCCTTCAGCTCAGGTCATGACCCCATGGTCCTTGGAAGGAGGGTCCTGGGAGCGAGTCCCGCATCCGGCTCCTTGCTCGGCAAGGAGCCTACTTCTCCTTCTGCGTGCCTCTCCCTTGCTCTCTCTCTCTCTGACAAGTAAATAAATAAAATCTTAAAAAAAAAAGTCACAAGGCCATTGCTCAATTTCTATGTTTCACCAAAGATCTAGGTTTCTTCCAGATCTCGATGCCATCATCACTATAGTATAGCTCTCATTGGCCTTAACTGTAAAAAATCTGAATCTAGAAATGACTCCCACTATAACACCTCCAAATCGCCCTTTGGCCTTCTGACCACATAAGGACTTTAGGGGTTAAGCATCTGGAAATCCAGCAGCAAGGAGGAAAATAGAAGGAGAAGAACACACCTCTTCCTTTAGGACCTCTTCCCCAAAATTACACCATCCCAGTTCTTCATTCATCCCATTTACTAGAACCTGCTTATATGACAAGGGAAGCTAAAAAACTGGCCTTTTATACTCTGTAACTGTAACCCAGCATAGCTTCAGGAATTTTAATA
Organism: Ursus arctos; assembly: GCF_023065955.2. Lineage (NCBI taxonomy): Eukaryota > Metazoa > Chordata > Mammalia > Carnivora > Ursidae > Ursus > Ursus arctos. Next base: position 21,200,423 of record NW_026622764.1, read on the forward strand.
AAAAAGAAAAAGTAGAACATACTGGAATACTTCTTATAGTCTCTATTGCATCACCTTAAAACATAATATTTATTATGCTTCACCTCAATCTTTCAATATCCTCGCACTCTACTTCACATAGATTTAGATATACTTTTTCTTTAAGGGACATTGTTTTCTATGTTATTTAAGCAGTTCAGTTATCTTCTAGGTGAGTGTTTTCCTGGTACAGACGTTTTGATGATGATAAATTGGTGTTAAACAAAAGGATGCTTTAGGAATGAAGAAACTCCATTGAATACGTTCTTAGAGTTACATAAGGAGCAAAACGGGTGTGGTCCCAGAGTCTTATTTTGGTCCAAAAGTCATGATCAATACAGGTATAAAATATGAAAACTATCCATAAGGTGAAATTCTGGATTTCCCCAAATGGGTGATAAGTTAGATATCAATGTTGAGACCTGATTTCCAGAAACAAAATTTCTAGTCTTCCACATAAGCAATCCAAATTGATAAGTATATCACAAAGAACTGAATGTCAGTAGCTCAAAGACAAACCATGTCTACCTGCACAACACTCCCAGAATGCACTGGGGTCTTGCAGCCACATGAAGACGTGTAAAAAGAGCAAGCACCATCACTAACAGATGGCATGCTGAGAAGGTTTTTGCCTCATTTTCCTATTTTTTTAGCTCTTTCATTTTTTTTTTTTTACTTTTTTTCTTTTTAATAAGTTCATTTAGCCAACATAGAGTACATTAGTTTTTGATGTAGTGTTCAATGATTCATTAGTTGCGTGTGACACCCAGTGCTCGTCACATCATGTGCAATCCTTAATACCCATCACCTGGTTACCCCATCCCCCCAAGCCCCTCCCTTTTGCAACCCTCAGTTTGGTTCCCTGAGTCCAGAGTCTCTCGGTTTGTCTCCCTCTTTGATTTCTTCCCATTCAGGTTTCCCTCCCTTCCCTTAGGGTTTCTTGCTCTTTCATAATGGAGAATTCAATACAGTCCCTAGTCTGATGGATTTACACTCCTGGGGAAAACATTAAAACCAAAATTTTGGTGCACTTTTCCGAAGAAACATTGAACCTCAATGTATTCTGAACCACGATAAAATGATTAGGCTCATACATACTTTGGAAGGCCAGTGCCTGACAAATTGACATTGAAGCCCAACTGAATGTCAGTGAAGAAGACAGTACCATGCTGCCCTCAAGAGACAGAGCCTGCCTTGACAGCTCTTTCTGGCTCGTTTGGTTTATTAGTAGTAGTAGTATTGTTTGTTTCGTGCTCTATACAAAGTCAGCATTTAAAAAAAAAAATCATTGTCACTATTTATTTTTCTCCTAATTGTTTGAACGTTTAATTCTTTAATTTCAACGTCAAGGGGATTTGATAGAGTCTCTCATTCTACAGCGCAGTCAGTACACACAGATACACACACAAGCACACGCATGCAAATGCGATTTTTATTTCACTTGTACCAAATTAAAAATTCATAATTCACCAGACGTATTCTCTTGGATACTATCTGGCATTTTTCCTAACAACCTTCAGGAAATTGACTTAGTAGCCCCTTTGGTAAAAATAGTTTGCTGCTCCACCTGGATCTCTTTAAGCAAATAGGATTTGTGAGGACTTTAGATTTTCTCAGATTTTTTATATCAGGTTTGTTACTCTAACATCATAATGCATACATGTTTATACTTAGCTACATTTACAAATGTGGGTCATATGTGCATCAGAAAAGTTTTATTTTATTCATTGCTCTGTCTACTAACTTCATGTTATGGTATGTGAACTGAGTCCCAGAAACCCCTTAGAAATTTAATTTTCATGATTTTTGTTCTTATATAAATCCATAATAAGAACAGCCATTATGTGCAAATAAGAAAAAAATAGAAATGACAAAAGTATCAACCATGACATTTACCTTTTAACTGTTTTTACTAAGAAAATAAAAGTTAAGCAAATATTTCACCCAGTTTTTTAAGAGTAAATGGGAATAGGTTTATGTAATTTAAAATTTACCATAAAACTTATGAAGAATTAAGTAGATATTTTTACAATTATTATGATAAATGTCTGTGATTGGACCCAGTGAAGAGGAAGTAGACCACTTCCGCAATCAAATACAGAATTAAAAAATAAGAAAGAAAAAACTAATAGAGAACCCTTATATCACTTACATTACTGATTAAACTTAAGTTTAAAATTATCTAGTGTGAGAGAAAAAAATATAATCACTGCACTTCTAGTCTAGTCTTTGGAAAATTAAAGGGAAAATTAAATTTGTAGAACAGATCTTTTTACCGACATTATCACTTCCCACATGTATCTGGCAGAAAAAAAAAGATAAAGAGACAAGTTTACCCTACATGCAGGACTTGTGGTCAGCTACTTTGAACTAATTAAGCCATGTAGACACTGCAGGGCACTTACCAGAGAACTCAGATCATCTTTGTCCAGAGAAGGGAATGTTGGAACTCAAGCTCGTGGGTACTTACTGGAAACCTCTTTTTATGAAAGTAGGGAAAAGACATTTCCCCTACCAGCTATGGTTACTACTTCAAGTGTAATCTTATTTCTTTCCAAGGTATTAAAGTGCTATGAACTAGGGCGCCGGGCTGGCACAGTTGGTTAAGTCTCTGAAACTTGGTTTGGGCTCAGGTCATGATCTCCGGGTCCTGAGATGTAGCCCCATGTCCAGCCCCGTGCTCAGCAGGGAGCCCGCTTGAGATTCTCTCTCTCCCTCTCTCTCTCTCTAATAAATCTTTTAAAAAATTAATAAAGTGTTATGAACTATTATTATTATTTATTTTGGTAAGAAATTATGCAATTGTTATAAATAAGAAAATGAATAAAGGACAAACATTTGCTAAAAGGAATCGAATTCATGTGAGCTTAAATTCTATTACCGAACCTTTTCTTGCTTTTTTTTTCCCCACTAGCTACGCAGTTCAGATCATTTGTTACCTTAAAGTGGAAGCCTCCAGAGACAGCTTCTTATGAATACTTCTTGAAAGATCTTTGAGGTCAAAAAAGTGATTTAACCTCAGAGATCAGACTCAAATTCTGTAGAGTGCAGAAAAAGAAAAATATAATTTAATTTCTAGGACATTCCGCAGCTAGGGATTTCAACAGCTATAGGCCAACACATGATTTGTGTTGTAATAACCAGTCATGACAGCCAAATATTTTTTGAACTATGTTTAAAAGTGCTTCACACAAAATCTTTTAAATATGCTTGGTAGCTTCTTTTGTAGCAATTATGGCAGGCATACAAACTCATATACGTGTGCTCACATACATAATGTCTCAAAACAATTTTTCAAATGAGGTATGGATACATGGATGTCCACAGTCAATAGAGTATGTGTTTGACAAAAATTAGGAAAGTAGATAGGAAGATATCACAGTTACATTTACACAATTCTTTCTAATTCTTGTTACTGGATCAGGTCTTGACATTATCCTTTATTTACAAGATTAACATTAATTTATTGCAAATGGCCATTTTACATTGTACACATTTAAGGACCACCTCTTAATTGCTATTGCCTAATTCCTGACTATTGCCCTGCATAAAATGTGTATTTTAATGATGCATCGAGAATTGTTCAATTTGATTCCAAATAGTGAAAGTGAAAAATGTGTTTGCTTCAATGAATATACGTTTTGGCTTTTAGCAACAATTATGCTTTGGTTATTTTTATAGCATAGAAGTAAAATTGAAATAAAACGATCATTTCTTCAAAAAATTAAATATATCTGCTTGCTGGGAACTAGACAATATGTCAATATTCAATTAACTCTACATGAGAATATTAATAATTGTTCTTTTATTATTTTTGTAACAAAAAATTTCTGCTAGTAGATGGCTATTAACTGAGACAACGACCAATGATTTATGAAGCTCTGGAGTCGTCAAGCTTCTTAATGGTAAAATAAGAAAACCGGAAGACAGCAGATGGTTTTAAGCTACAGAAATGCAAAAAGCTTTTTCCTCAATGACTATCTTTCTTGTTAGTCTTACATCTGAAGTACCTGAGCTTTCGGGCACCATGAAATAGAATATGTGAAATAGCGAACTAAATGATTTTGAAGATTAGTTCAAGCTCAAGTTCTAGTTTGCCTCTAACATACGCAGGGTTTCAGAGGGGAGGGAGGTGGGGGATGGGTTAGCCCAGTGATGGGTTTTAAGGAGGGCACCTATTGCACGGAGCACTGGGTGTTACACGCAAACAATGAATCATGGAACATTACATCAAAAGCTAATGATGTATGTATGGTGAATGACATATCATAATAAAAAAATTAAAAAAAAAAAAAAAAGAAGAAGATGCAGTCTCCGTCTTTGCCCACGTCGTGAAAGGAGCTGCCTATACGTCTGCCCACCAGCGATGGATGGTCCTGCAGCCCTGCTGCAGCTTCCTGATCAAGAGGAGCAAGCAGACGTATACAGCAGCAAGCCTAACAACCCGAAGGCTCCTAACTCCTTCCTCTACAACCAGCTGATGCACCGCCAGGCTGTGGGCATGGAGTGGACGGCCCATGGCAAAGGTGTAGTGGTTCCACAGGAACAAGTATCCCCCAGATCTGTGCACGGCTTCCATTCGCAGACCCAGCGCCCTCCTGCGCCGCCAGAAGCCTGGGACGGTGAAGAGGAAGCAGGCTGCCCCACCCGCAGGGCCTGAACACCGCCCCCCACCTCCAAGACGATAAAGATGTCAACCACCTTACAAAAACAAAACTAAAAATAAATAAAACACAGACAAATATTTAATGCGTTAATGTTAATAATAATCAAAGGTGTTTCACTAGTATTGATTTGTAAACAAAAAGAAACATTTAAAAATATGCTAATTCCGGCCTTAGTTGTAAATATATGTGGCAAATGCAAATAGTTCCCTATTCAATAAGGGAAAAAAGAAACCGTTGAGAGGCAATGTGCAAATCCCCTAATATTAAGTATAAAGAACACCAGTAAAAAAATGAAAACACAATAGAACGAAACAAAGAACGCAGAATGCCAGGGAAGATAGGAGAAATGAGAGGCAGATGGTGCAACACACCAAGTCCCAGGCTGTCTCGCTTGTGTTTTAATGCCTGCCAATGACTATATTTTTGTTTGTTAAATGGAAGTTTAATAACTCTCAAACTAGGGAACATATGAACGAGATATGAAAGTTTTTTTTTAAAGGGCCTTCATGAGATACATTTTATTATGAGCACTAGATTAGAGATAAAAATAGAGTCGTTTCCCTGAATTGGGGCACACCAAACTTATTCCATGCCCTAGGGCTAACTCAAGAAGATTCCGGGCACTTCTATGGTGAGATTTAATCTAGTGTACAATTTATTTATGTGCCTCTTTAATATAAAGAGGTACCCAAAGATGGAGTTCACATGCAATTTTATTTTTAGTTTTTGTTTTGATGTAGGTAAAAACTTTTGTATAAGACGTTTGTGTTGCCTCACCAAACTCTTGCCTATGGAATCTGTAAGCGTGAAGCACCTTCACAAAAGTGTGGTACAATGAAAGTGATTCCTCAGCTCCCCTTCTCCTGTACCTTGTTAATAAGAAAATGTTGAGACTTTTGAGAGGGACTACATATCGACCGTTTGGAGCAGAGGCAACAAGTCTTCTAGCAAAGCTATACGCTCTTTATTGCACATACAAAAATAGTGTTAGGATATATTTAGTAGAGATTCCCATCCCAATATATCATAGTCTAGAGGCTCTTCTGAAGTAATCCTATTATGAGTTTTGACATGCTTCAAGACATTAAAAATAAAACGTTTAAAAATGTTTAATTCAAAATCTTTACATATGCACAAAACCTTCTTTTATTGTCATGATGGAAATGCATGTGTACGTCCACATATGTAGGATGTATGCACACACATACACACACACATACATGCATATACTCACATTCGTATGTTCAGGTGAGCGACAGTTCAAAAGTTTGAAAGGAAAATGACATATATGAAAATCCATAGCCAGGAGGCAAGTTCATTGGTGACAGCAGTTTATATACAGTTCACATTAATTCCATCTCTAAGTATCTCCTGGAGACTCTTTTTATGAGCTTATGATATCACTTCTTTCAAACTACTCCATTCTTGAGGATTTATAATCTAAATTCCTCCAAACATTTGAAAAAAATGAGAGAAAAATTCTGAAGGACACCAATAATCTGGCTTTGTAGAAACCAAAATACTAGAAGACAATTTAAAAGCTTTAAAATATTGCAAATAGAGTGATGTTTCCAAAAGTACATTATATAGCTACCATAACTTTTTTTTCTGAAATGAAAGAAGAATATGTGCAAAAAAAGTTATTAAAAAACCAAAATAATGAAATTCATTGAAATGTTATTTGGATGGATGGATGGATGGATAGATAGATAGATAGATAGATAGATAGATAGATAGATAGATAGATAGATAGATGATAGACAGACATAGATGGATAGATAAGGATAATATAGATATATTTTTTCTAAAATTCACGGTTCAATGGAACTGCACTGGATAAAAAGTAAGAGGTGTCTACACAGCAGAAACTTTAAAGAGTTACAATATTCCATTTGGAATATTGTAACGCTCTGTTTCAAACCAACGTTTTCCCTTTTAGGTAACTGAAAGAACATTTTATTGTTCTTAATCTGGCTAACATTTTCACTCATTCACACATTTTGGGGATAATAAAAAGGGATGAAGACAGTAACACGATTGCCTCTAATATGTGAAAGAAAACACCGAATTGTAACTATATTCTTTATGTCAGAACATAGAAATAAAAATAAAAGTATTTTCTGCCTCTGATCTCTTGCAGGTGTACCAGCACTGTCTTTTCATCATCATCTTAACATAAAAAGTTCCTTTTTCTGTGAAAAGGATAACAAAATCTTTAGAGAGATGATGTATTTTCACCTTAGAAGATTCAGATAGATACATGATTTTCTTTCTAGTGGCTGAAATTGTTTCATTTTTTAAAACCATAAAATTTCATAGGGCTTGTAGGAAATGGCAATTCGATTCAGGATTAATCTGTGAGTTCTTAGAAAAATATATTTTTCTTTGTGAATACTTATGGGATAAAAATTGATAGCTATGGACAGATCTCTTTGCTTTCCTGTTAAAAAGCAGTGTGACATGTCTTGACAGGCAAGAGAGAGTTAAGATGATAGGTAATACCTGTTTCTGGAAAATGAATGTAATTTAAAACTACGTGTGCTGTTCTCCTGACCTGAAAAGATTAAAAAAACATTAGCAAGATTTAAAAAAGTATTTCTGACCCTCTGAAAGTTATCCTTATTGTCCACTTTTTGAAATATCTTTTAAACTAAGTTTTTTTCTGTGGCATTCACTTAATAATATCTTTAATATCTTCAGTTATTGAAGAGATTCTATTTAGAAGTGTCATTTCCTCAGAGAAAAGCATATTCCATTCCAATAAATTAGTACAGGCAATATACAAATTGTAGTCTTGTGTTTTATAATCTAGTCTCATACTGCCTATTACATCAATGATTTGCAACATCTTTCTATAAATTCCTGCTTTTATTTTACAGTTTTAAAATCACTGTTCTTTTTAATCCATCTTTGTTTTATATAATAATTTTTGAGAATGGATAAGGCAGGCATTACTATTTCTATTTTAAAGATGGAAGTGCTTATCTACTCATATATGCAAAGCATTGTAGGATGGGAGTTAAAAAACACAATTCAGCTAATTAATATTCATGCAACCTTCAGGAAGAGACAGAAATTACATTTAATTAATCAAAACCTTAACCAGAAAGTCCTCTCCATAAGACCTTGAGTAATATAAGGGAGGCAGGGAGAGGTATCAGGGAGGTGAAAGGGGCAGGGGTGTGGCTGTGCTGGAACCAAGACTAGAGATTTTTGATGTTGGTGACAAAAAGGTAACTGAGTCAACAAACTCTGTCACAGAGATAAGATCAACAGGGGGGGTTTAAATGTTTGGGGTACCTTCACAGAAGTTAGGCTAAATACTCTCTCTCTCTCTCTCTCTCTCACACACACACACACACACACACACACACATACAATTCAGGAGTGCACTTCGTTTCACACATCTGTCACCTTGTTGCCTGCTGAAGACATTGCATGTGGTGATAGTCTGAGTATCATTGGCCAGCACACCGTTGAGTACTGACCTCACTGTTGCTGAGCAGCGCCTATTACATATCTTACATGATACGTAAACCATCCCTCAGTACAGGGACAGGTCCCCTAGTCAGTACTGTCACCTCCACCGGAACAGAGGCTGAAAACTATAATTTTTGAAAAAAACAACTTTATGTATCATACAAATGACACATGTGTGAAGAGTGCAATTTCATGTTTTGATATAAGTGTACATCATGAAGCCATTACTACCATCAAGATAATGAAAACTTGCATCCCCCAGAAGTATATTTGCATGTGAGAAAACTGCTCCAAGCTTTTGGAAAGTACGTACATTGTTGAAAGCCACTCACCTCACAGGCAAACTTTGAAGGGCTGAGGAATCTGCTTTCCTAACTTGCATAATGTTTGGCAATAACAGAATGGAAAGACAAGCAGGATTCAGGAAACAATTGCCTTTCAATTACATGACACTGATGACATTTTTGAACAAGAAATAATAAATGAATAGTAATAATAAAATATATAAGAAGATCCAAGTGAATCATAAAACCTTCTTGAAATAATACATTTAAAATGCTGATTGTTCTAATTAGTACATAAATTGAGGCTTTCCAATGGCTATAAAAATCAAATGAGAAAAGTATCTTGAAGCACAGAGTAAAATTACTGAGTTGGAGATCATGATGAAAAGATAAGGGAATTAGTGGATAAACACTATAGACCCATATTGTGAGTGATATTTATTCCCAAAGGAAAAAAAAATACGATGAAGAAGAGGTAATGGCATCATAAGTAACAGAAAATAATTTCCCATGACAGAAATCTGATCTATGCTGAAAGAATTATCTAGTTTCATGCAGGATTGATCAGAAAAGACATATACAGATGAAAATCTTGGATTCTAAGGTTAAAGAGAAAATCTTAAAAACCACCATAAAGAAAAAAGTTACCTGCAAGGGGGAAAAATATCAGACTGGCATTGGACATGTCAGTGGTGTGACAGAAAGTAAAAGTCAGGGAGAGGGACTCTGTAGAGAAAAGAATAAAAAATCAGTCATTCTACAGCTACCCATAATTCAATTGACTAATAAGAAAAAAGTAATTTTCACACTCCAAGAAAATCCAGTGACATTTTACCCCCTACCTTACCTGAGGAAAATATTTGAGATAGGATTGAGACCATGTAAACATTCCAGGATGGAACTTAAAGAGGAAGATGCACAAACAGTGACAGTAAAAGGACCTCACGATAAATCTGGATGGAAGATGATAGACGGGGAATGTGTGATTTAAATTCTAAATAAGAAGTCTTAAGAATGAAGAGCTATAGTATAGGAAAAATGCCATTACTGATCTGGACTAGGAGTCCGCAAAGTAGGCCTGCACACTGCCTGTTTTTATAAGTAACCTATTATTGAAAGGAAGCCATGTCCCTTCATTTATGTAACGTCTATGGCTGCTTTCACTCCTACTACAACGGAAGTGCATAGTGCTGACAGAAACAGCATGCTCCCCCAAACCAGAAATATTTTCTATTTGGCCCTTTACCGAAAAAAAAAATTGCCAAGTACATTCTAGACCTAAAAATAATAAATCTTCTCAGCAAAACCTAAAGCTTTGAGGCAGAGGATGGTATGTAAAGTCATTTCAATGTCTCATTGGTAGAAAGAGGAAGCAGAGAGGTTACAAGTACTCCAAATACAGTGGCCATATTTTAAATGGCTCTCATTCCAAAGAAGATAAAGAATAGTACAGAGGAGGAAACAGTGCATCTTTACAATAATAGTATTTTGTTTTCAGATAGTCATAGAAAATTATGTGTCAATATTGAAAGAGAGGAAAAATGATTTTCCTTCTACCCTGCTGAGTCTTGGCTGAAACCTCTGCCATAAAGGACAGATTAATAAGAGAAAAACAAACAAGATAGTTAACACGTATACCTGGGATACCTGAGATGCCTTAGAATTCAGGCTTAAATACCAGTTAATAGGGAAAAGAAAGAGGAGATGTAGGCCTTTGGGAGGAGAGTAAGTGATTTTTAGGAAAGGTAGATGGGCCTTAATAGAATAGGTAGGAGACATGATAATTTGTGGCAAAGGTTGTCTGGCTGTGGTATAAACATCTAGATTGTTCTCCTGTGAGGAGTCAATCTTCTCTGATTGATGAAACTCCTAGGGAGGGTATTTGTGACAATTGAGTTCCCTTTGTGGGAACTGTCTTTAGGCAGATAAGGGGAATTCAGAGAAAAACTCCTTTTGCATTTTCTGTTTTTCCAGTACCTACAGCTCAATATAATCAATATATCAAAGTGACATATTTTGGGATGATATGTTCTGAATTCCTATAGTCATCTTTTGGGGTGGGACCTTCTTTTACCCTTCAACATAGAGAAGCTAACAATAGTGCTATGGAAAATAGGTAGACATTACACTTTTAAAAACCCCCTAATGAATAAGAAATTGAAGAAATCAAAAATAAATGCAAAGGTAAGTAAGGAGAATACATAGGAAACACAATGTACTTCAAGTGGTAAATACATTTAAATTTGTAACTGTAATAATTCTTCTGAAAAGTTGAAGTAAACAAGATCACCCTCTAAAAGATACTCTCAGACTACATGAAAGAAAAGGCTATGCTATTGATAAGAAAACTTAGCCAAATTAACAAATTAAGGCCAAAAAATAGAAATGACAAATGAGTAACAGGCAAAGGAAAACAAAAGGATAGGCAAAGTGGTAGAAACAAATTTATCCTCAACACAATAGAAGGTCATCCCATACTTACATAATATTTCTTAACGTGAGATCAGTGCTCCTTGGGAAGAGGAAAGAGCTTAGTGGAATGTTCCTAGACGCTTTTAGGGACTCTGCCAGGAGGGAAGACACAGTTCATCATGTGGTCACATCCACTGCACAAAAGAGGAGACACAGTGGAAAAGATTTCATAACCCAACAACATCTCTCCACTTTATGAAGAGTGTGACATTCTCATGCCTGTCTAAAGACCTTTATGGACTGGACATTTGGAGATCGACACCTAGTTCTGCTGCCAACAGGTGTAGAGAGCTGATTAGTTGTCATAAACCTGGGTTAGCGAGGAGCATTCCAAAAACTAGGGTGGGGTAAATCATGTAATGACTCTGGGGTTATGGTAAGACTTCTGGGTCTACTTTAAGTGAGACGAGTAGCCATTGTATGGTTCTGGCAGATACACACATATTACCATGTGATGTTTTAAAACAATCACCTTGGCTGCTTTGTGGGAGAGCTTACTGTAGGGAGAAGAGCAAAAGGAGGAAGACAAGTGAGAAGGCTTTGGAAGTAATGTAGACGAGGGATGTTGCTGGCTTGAACCATAGTACTAGCAGTGAGAGTAACGAGAACTGGCAGTGTATCGATATATTTCGAGTTATAGCCAACCATATTGGCACATTGGTATAAAAGAAAGAGTAAAGTCAACAATGCCAGTCAGGGTAGATGACAGATAATGAAAAGCTAACAGAAGAAAAAAAATTACATGTGTTTCTCAAACGCTTATGTTGGGAATATTGCTAGACATATTAAAGCAATGGGAGACGTGAAGAAGGAGAATGATAAACCAAGGATGTGTTTTGTAGCACCTATTAAAAATAGAATTAAGTTTTTTTTTTAAAACAGGTGATCTGTCATATTTATTATACAGCATCCATAAATTGTATTTAATGCTAATTAAATGTCATCTAGTCTTTAACTAATGATTTTATTGATTTGCTCTTTAATAAAAATGCATTTGCCTCCTAGATAGTGCTCACAAAGGATAAAAATCTTGATGTATAACTGCAATCTTTGGATTTATAGGAGAAATCATGGAAATAAATGTATTTCTTCAAGTGACTTCTATATTGGGAATGATAATGTAATGGCAGATTTATTTGAAGATTTTATATGTAAATTTTCAAAAACGCCTTATCAAATGCGGATTTGAATCTCAACACCTAAGCATATTACATTCTCACATCTTTCCAAGGGAGCATTTAGATTCAATTCAGGAAACTGTTTTTGCTGGAGCTCTGGGCCCAAATCAAAAATCCCTGGCTTAGACCACTGTCCCCAGAACAGCATAGCCTAAGGTTTTCTTAAGCAGAATAATTATAGATGCCTACCATTCATATATTTATTATGTATAAACCTTTTTTGATTTAAGTATTGTGGTTGTTTATTGGACACAAAAGCCTTAAAGCATAGCTCTGGCCCTTCGGAAGCTCAGTCTACCTGTCAGAGACAGGAACAACTATGTTTCAAAGAAAAACAAATAGTCCTTATGATATTTTTAAAGTTTGTTATGCTTGTTCAAAAATCCAGCCCAGTATGTATCAGTTATATATATTTCGAAGGAAAAATCTTTAGATTAATGCTTTTTACAGTTACAATTTTAAATTACAATCTAAAATGTCTGTGTTCTGTATTACACTCAAATTTTATTATGTTTGTATCCAATATATACAAATTTGGAGAAGAGAACAATTGACAAATGTTGGTTTTTGGAAGGGGACCAATAAATAACATCTAATTTCCTTGTGTTTTAAATTGTTAAAAGTATATTTTCATCATGTAAACTACTTGTACTTAGTTTAGACTAAGGCTTCTTCTGTTTCTTGATACAAAGTCAGGCAAAATCCACATGTGCCTAAAATCCCTGAAAAAATATGTTTTATGTCCTAGACCTAAGACATTTTTAGCATCTTTGATTCTGCTAGCATAATGTGAGTACAAAACTGATGACCATTTAAGATTCAAAATATACCTGCTATTACCATGCACAATGCACAGCCTTTTACAATTTCTTGATAAGATCAATAACTTTGTGTCCTATTTAATACATATCAGAGCGATATGGAGACACTACTGTGTAATTCTCTTAATAAAAATGAATTTCAGGGTTTAAATATAATGACACACAAAATCAAAAGTGACAATAGCTCCATGGAAATATCTTGGATAACGAATGTGGTGGAAAGCATAGGATTTTCAATTAAGGTTGCATTGTATGTTAGAGATCATGGCAGACATAAAATGGCTCAAATATACAGCCATTGCAAGAGAAACCTGTAGGTGAATTCTTTTTTTCTTTCAGCAGATGCATGAATATACACTGCAAATCAAATACTGATGGGATGAGTAACATCATTTAACATTATTTTATTTTTATTTAATCAAAGTGACAAAATATCCTGGTTTGCACCTCCTTTCTTAGCATAATTTTAATGATCCTCACTTTTATTCTCAAACCTGGCCTGGAATAAAGCAGAAAATACATTCTCACCTAACGCAATATATTATTTGGCAAAATAAATAAATAAATAAATAAATAAATAAATAAATAAATGCAAGAAAGAAAAAACATAAGAGAGACATTGTTTTTGCTTTTGTTCAGTTTCTATGAATCCCGTGAAGATTCTTTAGGGCACCAATGCCAAATATTTCATTAATAAATCAACTCCAAATAATTAGTGGTGGATACCTGGGGAAAAAGTGCTGAAAGTATCCTTCTTCCTTTTTAACACACCCATGTAGGTGGTATGGATTAAATATTCTTAAATCCAGGCTATTAAAATAGGAATACTTCAGTTCCTGGTCAATAATAATCATAGTTTGGGGTACCTGGGTGCTGCAGTCTATTAAGCAACGAACTCTTAGTTTTGGCTCAGGTCGTGATCACAGAGTTGTGAGATCGAGCCCCATGTTGGGTTCTCTGCTCAGCATGGAGTCGGCTTGAGATTCTCTCCCTCTCCCACTGCTCCTCTCACTCGTGTTCTCTCTCCCTCTCTCTATAAATAAATAAATAAAGCTTTAAACAATAACAATAGTTTGCTATGATTAAGGTACTATACTATGTTTTTGAAATTATTTTAATACATTTTATAAATGATAACAGGGTGGAAATTGAGCTCATTTAGCTTAAGTAAAACAAAAAGCAATACAGGTATTAAATGGTAACAATGGGATGTGAACCCAGAAATCTGACTCTAGAGGTTGTATTATTAGGCACTATGATATAAAATGCCAACTATCTTTACAAATTGTTCTTGTGTAGAGCCCATGGTAGACAGAATAATGGCCCTCTAAATATGTCCACATCTTAATCCCCAGACCCTATGAATATTTTACCTTACATGGCTAAAAGGACATTGAAGCAGTGATTAATATTTCTGAATTACATGGGTTGGTTTAATGTATCACAAGGGTCCTTACAGAAGGGAAACAAGAAAGTCAGAGATAGAGATGGAAATGTGACAACAGAAGCTAAGTTGATAGGAGAAGAGAGAGAGAAGGAGGGAGAGAGAATCAGAAATTAGTCACTGAATTGTTGTGGTGATAATTTTGTAGTGAAAGGATTCTCACTAATATTCATTCTTTCACTACCTTTCTGGATACATTTTTGGAATTAGCAAATTTTCTTTCATGAGAATAATTTTTTTCAAATAAAATAAATTATTTTTTTTTAAATGGAGAACTACTTCTATTGGTTTCTTTACTCAAGGAAAAAAAAGAGAGGTAGGCAAACCGTAAAAGACTCTTAGTGACAGAGAACAAACTGAGGGTTGCCGGAGGGGAGGTGGGCAGGGGGATGAGTTAAGTGGGTGATGGGGATTAACGAGGGCATTGTGTGATGAGCAGTGGTGCTGTATGTAAGTGAAGAATCACTAAATGCTACTCCTGAAACCAATATTACACTACATGTTAACCAACTAGAATTTAAATAAAAACTTGAAACAAAAAATAAAAATAAAGGGTATTAAGAACTCTAAATCCACTCCTTGCCTCAGCTTGGTGGATGGATGCCATGTATAATCACACCCAAACAAAAGTCTAGGGTTTTATTCTCTGGAGAGGTCTCTGAAATTCAGACATCAGGCTCATACCATAACCTAACCCAAACCTTAACATTACTCCTAACCCTTAACCCTAACCAAAATCCTATGGAGAAGTTCTCTGAACTACAGTGTACAAGGCACATTCCCTCACATTGGCCCTAATCCTCACCCTCATGCTTTTCCTAACCCTATCCCCAACTGTAACCCTAGATGTGAGGGGAAAAGAAAAAAGGTAGACATGGCATATATACACAATGGAATATTACTCAGCCACAAAAAGTATGAAATCTTGGCATTTGCAACAACCTAGAAGGGGCTAGAGTGTATGATGCTAAGTGAAATAGCCATTCAGGGAAACACAAATACCAGATGATTTCACTCACATGTGGAATTGAAGAAGCAATACCAATGAGCAAAGAGATTATAAAAAAAAAAAAAAAAAAAAGAGGGGGGGAGGCAAACCATAACTCTCTTAACTAAAGAGAACAAAGGGCTGGTTACAAGAGGGGAGGGGGGTGGGGGGATGGGTTAATTAGGTGTTGGGGATCGAGGAGGACACTTATTGCGATGAGCACCGAGTGTCGCATGGAAGTGTTGAATCGCTATATTGTACAAATCAAACCAATATTACACTGTATGATACCTGGAATAAAAACCTTAAAAAAGGTCTACTAATTATAAGTAAGGGTGTACTTATTATTGAGGAGTTTTATGAGATAATCTTTCACCACACTAAAGATTTCAACATTCTTGTGGTCCTGACACTCTGGCTTTTTTAGAAATATGCTGCCTGTTCCCACTTGGCGGTCTCACAGTTAATAAGCAAACTAAAACTGTATCTTCTTTCCTCAACTAAAATGAGATCATCAAATAGATTTTAGAAATACATTTATATACAGCTTTAAAATGTACATCGCCCCCAAAAGTGCATTTCTACAAAATAGTTACAGATAAGCATGAGGATTCAACCTATATATAAAGATGATAAATACAGCAAATTATCTCAGGATGTATTGTTAAATAATATTGCCACAATAGATATTAATTTTAAAAATTATATGTCATTCTGACTAGAAATAAAAATATGCATGTTATATGTATGCATATTTAAATATATAATATAAATACATATTTCTGTATGTGCATATATACTTTTTTCATATGTGTGTGCATGTGCATAAACGTGTCTACATACATATATACTTATCAAAATATTAAGGATGATTATGTCATACTCATGCTACTTGTCTCTGTTGTCTAAATAATTTTTAAAAATATGGGTTATCTATAATAGAAAAAACAGTTACTTCCATTTGAAAACTCTCAAAGTGGATAGAAACTGGGTTTAGGATTTCTAGTATAGAGGTGATGTAGCTATTGAAAATGTTCTTGGTAATTTTTAGGTTGTAAATTTTTCCTAACGTGCATTTCTGATGTAGTCCTCACAGTGACCTCTGTGGGAGGCCTTATTAATAGCATGGAGGGATCTGCTGTTTGCCTCCAGGTTGCACGTACTCACAGAGCAGCATGGAATACAATCCTTCTCTGGGTCCTACACAGCTGGTACCACATGCTGCAACTTTTCTGTAAATCACACTTCAGCAAGCAGTTAAAGAAATGTGAACGTACTTCGTTTAGAATTGAAAAACTGTGATAGATAATGATGTTATCCGAAGAGAAGGTTTGGCACAGAGAATGCCTATAAGATCACTGACTAATAATGAGGATAGTATTTTGGAAAGTATTTTAAGCGCAGAGTTTCTCGTAACTGAATCAAGAGGGAATTACATGTCTTGCCCTTCACGTGAAGGTGGTAACAGGCAAATGTGGATTCTAGATTTTGTTGTTTGTGTTGAAGAGCAAAAGTTTAATAAGAAGGCACAATTCCTATGGCCGATGAAAATTAAGAAGACCAGTGCAGGAAATAGGCAGAGAAGAGGCTAATCTCATGAAGACTTGGAAAGGAAGAAAAATAAATAAATATACAAAGGTTGGCATTTCAAAGCTTAGTTAGATTCAAGCTATTGATGATGGCTTTCGTAGTGGCCTGGCAAAGAGTGCAGAAGGTGCTAATCCAACAGGAAATGCCGAAGATGAAGCTGAAAGTGGTTCTAAGGACAAGGTCCCCAGGATGACCACACCTCAGTCCCTGGAACCTGGGAATGGGTTACATTCTATCTCAAAACAGACTTTGTCAAAGTATTTAAGGTTATAAATCTAAAAATAGGGAGCTTGTTCTGGGTTATCCAGGTGGGTCCAATCTAATCAGAGGCCCAGAGATCCTTCTTCAGCTAGGAGCAGAAGAAATGCAGCAAAAATGGAATTCAGAAAGATTTCAAGCATAGAGGACCACATGCAATAACCAGAAAGGCATCCAGAAGCAGCGAGCAGCTTCTGACAGAGAGCCAGCAAGATAATGGAGATCTTGGTACTACTCCCTCAAGGAAGTGGTTTTTGCCAACTCTGAGTCAATGCAATCAGAGTCTTTCCAGAGTCTCCTAATAAGAGCCCAGGGGGCAGACACTGACACTTTGTTTCAGTTTTCATCTTTTACAACTTTGAGGGGAGAAGCCAACAGAACCAATGAGCCAAACAAGACTTCTGAGTTACAGAACTGTGAGGTAATCAATTTATGTAGTTTTAAGCCTCTACGTATGTGTCAATTTGTCACAGCAGCAATAGGAAACTATACAGTATAATTTGATAGAAAGGAATAGGGTCCTTATCACAAAGGAATGATTGTTAAAACTGGAGAAAGGTGGGGTAGGTGGGCAGAGTTCCCATGCGTGTGCTCATGTGTGCATGCGTGTGTACAAACACGATGCAGTTAAGTGATCACTATAAAGGAGTTTAATCAGAATATTTCAAAAGGAATAATAAAGGAGGGGCGCCTGGGTGGCGCAGTGGTTAAGCGTCTGCCTTCGGCTCAGGGCGTGATCCCGGAGTTCTGGGATCGAGCCCCACATCAGTCTCCTCCGCTATGAGCCTGCTTCTTCCTCTCCCACTCCCCCTGCTTGTGTTCCCTCTCTCGCTGGCTGTCTCTATCTCTGACAAATAAATAAAATCTTTAAAAAAAAAAAAAGGAATAATAAAGGGAGTAAAATGAATGACGCACCGAAGTTTGGGTAATGACGAAATTATGGAGATTATTAAAGACCCCTTTGATGAGTAGCAGTCCTGAGAGATGCGATGCTGTGTTCGTTGACGGACATCAATAAAACCAGAAGGCTTTATATGAACAAATGTCTTTCATAACTTTTTAAAGAAATCTCAGCTACTGCAAGACCACAGTGGATTACCATGAGTCAATCAGAACTGCTATCCTTCAGATGGAAATGACGAGTATGTGCTTGCATAATGCCAAAATGTGAAAATGACATCTTGAAAGGGGAAAAGATAAAAAGTAAGTAAGCCATCTTTGTACTTTAATGTTCAGAAAACACGACTCTGAAAACTATAGTATTTTTTGCCTCTTAACAACATTTCGAATTCAATATATGTTTGTATTCTCTATATGTATCTATTGCATTTGTAGCTATAATTATAGATGGGCCTGCATTAGTCAACTAAATTGTTCATTTTGTATTATGTCATAAGTTTTGCTGATTTCAAAATGATTCCTCCAATTCCCTCTCTTCCAGTTTCTAGACTTATGTCTTCCATTGATGTTATACCCCCGGCTCAGATACCAACTTCCACAGTGATGACTTAGCCAAACTATTCATTGCCAATAACTGTAACCCTGAATAATCTCAATCTCAGATCTGCTCTTTTCCAATCACTATATTCTTTTAGCTCATTCTTTCTACTATGCATCAAACCACAGCTGACTTACCCTCCTCACTTTGTCTGTTCTCCCTCCTACCACACTCACGTTTTCACTACCATTTTTACCTAGTTTATGAGTCACTGGTAGTCATCCTGAACTTCAAAGACCCTAAATAGAGCTTCTTATCTTCCTCACAATTCCATCCTTCCCATTACTCTGGTCAGAAATTGTTGGCTTATCCTTGACTCCTTTTTATTTCTCATTCACCACATCCCATCCGTCGTTACTTCTTGTTGGCTTTAATTGCAAAATATGTACAGATAATGGCCAGTTATCCCTATCTCCATTGATACCACCCTGTCAAACCGCCATCATTTCTCATCTGGATTTCTAAAGTCACCTTCCAAATACTCTCTCTGCTTCTCTCCTCACCCTTATATAGCCTTTTCTTAACACACAGTGTCCCTGTGAATGTGAAGTCACATCAGGATATATATACTTTTTAAAGGAAACCTACTCATGATTCTATTATTCCTCTTATCTCTCAGTGTAAAAGCCAGTATCTGCTCACTGAACTGCTTCCCGTACATTCTTAGACTTGATCTACCAGAATCCCCTCTTGCACTCTGCCCCAGTTATTCTGCCCTCCTGGCTGCAGCTGGGACATTTTCAGCTCTTTGTAGCTGCTTTGCTCATCCTTTAGGACGTAAGCCATTGGAAGGCAGCGCAGCTCACTTCTTCATTCCTTTTGGACCTCTGCCAAATGTGACGTTCTCGCTGACACCTTTAGTAGTTTTCTGGTAGAAATGAAGAGTCCCACTTTCCACCCCCTATATCTTAACACTCCTCTTACATTTCTGTTTTTTTCTAAATATCACTTATTACCATCAAATATACAATATATGTGTTATTATGTATTTATTAGGTGACTGTCTCTCCTAATTAGATGGCTAGCTTCACGGTAGTGGGGATTTTGCCTATTTAATTCACTTCCACATATACACAAACACTCACAAGAAATACAAAACAGATAAAAGTAGAGTGAAGCAACTCTAAGCTGTAGATGTACTAATATGGATTGAAAGCTATAACTCAGTAATAAGTGGGAAAAATGCAGACAATGTGCCTTATATGCTACTATTTGGGTGGAATAATATTTATGGGTAGAATATATAGTTTATTCTGAAATAGTCTGGACATAAGCAGAAAGAATGATAATAGGGAGGATACAGGGACTCTGGATGAGTGCTATGAGAGATCTTTTTTTATTGCACTGTCAATGTATATTCCATTTGTTTGTATAAGGAATATATGCATGTATTGCACATATGTACATATAAGGGATATATGTCCTATATCCCCAAATGAATATATTGCTCAGAATAATGAAACTCTATTATTAACATATTTAATATGATCAAAACAGATAAATCTGTGAATCTGTCAACCAACATATATTTATTATCTACTATCTTTAAAAGTTGAAGTAGTTGATTCAAGGAAACTATTCAGATGTAAGTTATGTCCATGTTTCAATAATACATACAATCAAGTTGGAGAGATAAGATTGAATTTTCTGAAAATTTAAGTAAATGACTCATAAGAATTTAGAATTTTATCCAGAAATAACTGTTATAAATAGTTTATGCATGGGCATTTCTAGATTATATAGAATATAAAAATCTACTTTAGTATTCAAGGTATTCATAGTCTAAATGGAAAATGAGAACATACTGCCATGTCCTTCCTCATAATCATGGGGATTTTGTAAAGTTGTTATCACATTGACCCAAATCACTTATAGCAAAGTGTTAAAAGACAGCAATGACAATGGAGAAGCAGAGTTAAAGCAGAAGACACAGTGTCCCTTGAGCTTCATACTTACTCCATTAAGAGCTGTTTTGGGCCAACAGACTTGTTGAAAAGAGCATTCGATTACAGGATATCCCAGGCACAGCTTGCTATATGTGTAGATTATCCCAAGATAGAGTAAGGAAACTTTCATCTTTTTTTTTTTTTTAAGTGATATCACAAGAGAACTCAGGCCTAGAAAACAAATCCATAGCTCAGCAGAAGAGATTCATATCAATCTTGCTGATATCAGCCACAATTCTGGTTGTTAATCTAAAAACTAATTCAGTGCAGGTAAACGGCTCCTTGCCAGACTATGTGGGATGGGAAGGGGAATGCGCAGAGCCATTCATCCCAAGGACTTTCTCTTCTACTCCACTCTGGGGCCAGCTCTTAAATTCTTATTACATGTAAGCTAAGTACAATCTGAGAACTAACTATGAGTACATATGCTTATTCAGTCCAGACACTTTCCTTTAAATGTGAACCAATCTTAAACCATAGTCACTTGGACTTTAACAAGAGCTTCAACATTTGCTGGCAGGGCCAAAAGAAATAATGCAGAATCTGATAGATTGCAAACATATTATAAAATCTATCACACCCAAGGCTGAGATCGGAATACCTTGAGTCATCTGAGCTGCTCCTCCGGAGATTGCACTGAGAGCTCAATTTAAGCTAAGATATTGACTCAAAAGTAGTATAAATATTTGGACACTTCAGATACTCTTTCCTGGAGAGCCATAAAGAGTCCAGGGCTAATACAATCTGGACAAAGAATTAATGCTTGTCTGCTTAGCAATAAAGAACTAGGCTGTCTGATCAGCAAGTTTCCCATATAATGCCCCTTAAATCTGAGATCACACACTGGGCTTTGTAACTACCAACCAAGGGAGGAATGATTGTATTGTAAAAGCCTGAGTCGCTGACAGCTCCAGGAATGCCACGATGCTAGCAACAGAGAGTAAAAGGAAATGTCACTAATGACTGCTTGGTTTTTTGGTCAGTATCAAAGACTTTACCATTTTTCCAGAGGATTCAGCTCATTCAGATCCAAATGAGAGGTAGGGAAGGGCCTGCCATCTATATAAGAAAAGAAATTCTGGAGGCATAAAGCATTGCCCACAGTTTAACTCAAGACAACATCTGTGTCTATCTAGGGTTGATACTTCCTTTGATGGGGATACAGGTTGGGTGCTATTTGAGAGTCTAATCAACTATGCATATATCTGCTAGCTCTTTGACGGAGGAGAATGCCATCAGGGCGTTATGAAGAAGTCCTGGTTTGTTCCCAGATCTTATGGAGAAGTACTGATTCTGTCAGGGGACAAGTTATAAAAGTTGGACTATTAGGAATTAAAGTTAGCCATGAAAAAGGAACAAAAGGGAAGGCTCACTGTATCTTCTAAATACCTGCCAATTCCACACCCCTGACACCTGGGAACTCAGACAAATCATAGTGGGAAGAATTGCATGTAACTTACAAAAATAGCTGAAAACAGTTCCGATAGAACTCCTCTTCATAGACGCTGGCATAGTTAACAAATAGGACAGATTTTATAGTTCTTTGTGATAATTCCATTACTGTAATGATTTTGAGCACAAATTCACCAGCCTCTAGTAGAAATGATGAGTACATATGCTGATTCACTCTAGAACACTTTCCTTTAAATGCGGTTGCTCTCTGTGTGAGAGTACAAGTTAATTAGTTAGCTGGTAGGTAGGTAGATTTATAGAGTGATAGATTGATATGGATGGATAAAGAGATGGAGTGAGAATGAGAGCATGTGAAGGAGAGAGTCTAAGTTATATGTAGCCTGTACCACTATGTATTCAGTAATTACTATTTTGGTGTCCCAATGTTCTCATCAAAGAGTTAAAGCTATTATTAGTGATGATCCACATGTCTACGTCAATACATATTTCTGTAATTCTCGAGATGGCATGCTTCACATCCAAGAGCTGGATCTAAAGTTTCACCCATCATGAAGAGCATCTGGTGTTATGTACAATAAGATATATATGTTACTATTATGGCAAATTGCACTAACGTTCTCTTGGATAGGTGACAAGTCCACTGGTAAGGTCCTTTTGTACCAGTAAGGTAAGCAATGTGGTGAGCGGCACTGGTTCTGTGACTCATGAGTGTGTTGCCACCTCTTCTTGAAACTGACCAAGGCCTCAGGAACATGGGTTGGCTCCTAGTAGGATGTGCCAATTCCACTTCACAGTAGAGGACATTGGCGCATCAGAGCTCTGAATTTCCTCCTCTTTCAAGCCCGACCACCTTTAATCACTGCAGTGTGAGCAATTTCCTCAGTGGGAGTCACCATCACAATCTCTTCAATGCAAAGGAACATTTCAACACCTACCAGTGGCTCATATTGTGTTAAAACATGTCTGACCCCCGGATGAAATGTTGCAGAATAACCCAAATAGCTTTGTGAAAGGAGTGTACAGATAAATCGCAGGCCTGGCTGGCTACGTGGAAGCCAATTGATCCTGATCTTTTTCTGGAAGAACACACACAAAGTAAGTGCTGGCAAAGTCCAAGGCTTCATACCGGGTACCATAATGGCAGCAGTCTGTTCAGTCACGGTTATGACATCAGTCCTTGCCCGTGTGGCAGTGATTTCACGGTTTCATCTTTGATATTCCACAGAGGAGATCCAAGCACCAGTGATGTCCACTTGAATGAAATAGCTTCACACAGGGCCGCTGCCTTTATTAAATCTTTTGTGAGAAGACTAGTACTTTCTCTTCTCTTATTTCAACTATATAATCTTGACAAGCTTTTTAAGTACAGCAGGTACCTGGCAACGCACCACAGATATGGTTATGAGCCTGTCGGCAGGAGCTCATGGAATGTGTCCAACCAGCTGGTCTGTGTGCTTGCACTGGGCTCATATACCCAGTGTTCATATCAAATATCAAATGTTCAGATCAAATAGAGTATTTGTTAAATGACCATCAATCATAATCCAGTAAAAAAAAATCCAGAATCCCCAAAATAATTGTAGCCAGCATCACTGGGCCAAGAGTAATGGCCTTTTCATAATGTTCAGAGGGAGATTTGTTTATTGGGACACCACAGGAATAATAGAACCTGAGTTTCCTTTACGAGTAGGATGTTTCTGATGTACGTAAGTTGAAGAATGTGGTCAACATTCCAGTTCAAGGTAACAGGGAAATAGGCTTTGTCTCTAGTCTTCATTTTACTGCAGTGGATTCACTGCTGGGTATGAGAATGCTCCATACCCAGAGGGAGGCACAGTGGGGCCCTGCCTGTTCAGCTCTTTATTCTGAAGGGATATCCCAGGTTGCTACTCAAGGGTCCACTGCCCTGTTAGCTATAGGAGAGGTTTCTCTTTCTCTTCTCAGAATTTAGAATTTTCCCAAAGTGATAAGAAGCAGCCTGCTCTGAGCAAATGAACCCCCTCTGACTGCCCTCTGTATTAGGTTTCTATTGCTGCTCATACAAATGACTACCTGCTTAGCGGCTTAGAACAACATTCATTCAGCGTCTCACAGTTTTTGTAATCGGAAGTCCAAGTACAAAGCAGTGGGTACAAGTGGGTACAAGCAGTGTACCCGCTTCCTCTGCTCTGGGTCGTACAAGACTGATAGAAAGGTGTCAAGAGGGCCACAGTTTCTTTGTGGGAGTGTAGGGATGGATCCACTGCCAAATTAATTCAGATTTAGTCTCCCCCACTCCATGTTTTGTTTGTTTGTTTGTTCGTTTGCTTGTTTTCTGGATGTCAGTCTGTGTCTGACCTTTGCTCCTAGTGGTGCTAACACCCCTCCTGACGAATCCATTCACTGCTTTAGGGAGGGTTGCTTTGGTTGACATACAACTTCTCATTCAACTGCTCTGGGTATTCCCATTTAGCCCAATGACTTGCCACAGCTCAAGGTGGTGAGTAGGATTAGGGAAGCCCAATTTAAAATCTTTCCCATTTTTATATATATATCTCACTGAGATTATACCTTGAAACTCCTTTGATCTGGTGATCTTTCTCATGCAAGATACAAATAGAGATAATTAAGTGATTTCCTCTTTCCTTCAAACCCACCCTTTTAAATGTTCCCTTCTGATACTAGGCTGGGACCCTGCAGACTGATTTCTCCTGTGTCTGGTGGCACCTTGTCAGGGTTTGAAGTAGGAGCAATGGACGGTGACTAGAAGAGAGGAGGAGGGCACAAGGGAGGCCCCCTCCCTTCCTGCTTTGGGTCTTCATTGGTGTTGCCATAGCAATAATCTTTTACCTTGGAAGCAGCCTCTGGTTCCTGGCTCAGCTTCTTGGTGCCAGGCCTACCCTCATCACATCCCTTCAGAGGTACCAGCACTGGCCAGCGTCTTCTCATCAGAGGTCTGGGTCCCAGTCATGTGGTCCCAGGGCCCTTCCTCCCCCGTTCTAGATCTGGCCAGGCAGATCGGCATTTCCTACACCCCCAGGCTCACCTGCAGCTACTTCTGTGCTCCCTTTTTCCTTTCAATTCTCTTGTATGTTAAACCAATTACCAATCTTCGTTTAATCACTAGTGTGGTTTCTTGTCTTCTGACGACCTTCCTCGGCTTACAATGGGAGAGTAGGTCTGTGCTGCTGTTTCCTGGGGTCCTGCTTTCTATACACAGGGTCCGTGCAGGGAAGTGGTGGCAGAGAATTCCTGGCCGGCTACCCAAGCTTTGTCTTTCCTCACTCACAACTGTTTGACCACTTGCCTAAAGAAAATAAATTTGTGTTTTAATGAGTATTGTGATACCTTTAAAAATAGATTCTTAACATATTCCAGAAAAACAAAAAAAATTGTGTTTCATAAATAACATTGTTTTCTTCATTATGGTGTCTTTTCCACGATGGATAGATAAATTGCCAAATGACAAATTTATACTTCAACGAAATGGGATCCTTATCTACATTATTTACTTATTTTAAGTGCTTTAGATGCTCAGCTGCTTGCTAAACTTTCATGTTTTAAAAATGTTGAGGTATAAAACTAAAGGAGCCAAATATTTTAAAAGAAAAAAACATAGCAAGTTTTTTTTTTCAGTAATATACAAATTTATATGCAAAAGTTGCATTTATTGATAGGGAGTTACTTTCCCAAATCTTTTATATTCCACTAAGTAAATGGTTTGCTATTATAGAAAGTAATTTATCTGTTAAAATGCCACTTACCGACATCGACTATTTCTAGAATAATCATACAAGTAGTTTTGGGTAAAAGCACTTCCAAGTGCAATTATTAATACTGAACATTTGTTCATTTGGAAAGGCATTTTATTTTAAAGCACTGTGTGGAAGGCAAGCGTGGCCTTTCAGCTATGATTAAGCATGGTGTAAATTACAAGCAATAAAGTTTAATTATGTCATATTTATGCAAAATAAGGTAATTGAACATACATACAAGATATTCACATTATGAGAAAGTCAAAGTCATTTAGAGCAATCGGAATTATTTTTTTATTTCATGAGATGTTAGAAATAAGAATGGAAATTTAAACTGTGTCTTTAGCATGCAAGGCAGAGATATAAATAATTATAACGAGCTTGGATTAAATGCAACTTTGAATTATTTGATTTATAAGAAAATAAATACTATATACACATGCACACACACATATGAAAATAAAATTTACCTTTTCTATTCAAATTATAACTCCTATCATACTTTTAATTGCAAACCTCAAGAGATCCCAGTCCCACAGAACTATTATGAATAAGGATAACTATAGTTTAACTTGTTACTGGTGGAGAAAATAAACACACACACACACACACACACAAAAACACGCACACACAAGCACACACCTGGGAGTTTCTGTCCGCTCATACATCAGGGAACATCAGCCAGAAGGCAGCGCAAACTCTTCCTGCTGTTAGACAACAAATCCTATTTATTTTTTGACCTGCTTGTTCACTCTATTTTTGTTGATCTTCCCAGATTTGGACTAGATTCTGGAGTTCTCTTGCCAATTAGGATAGACAGCCAATTGAGGTGTTATGGTTTGAAAATATTCCTTTAGAATTATAATCCCATCTATATAAACCTGGAATACAATTCTGTTCTTTTGACATAAAAACTAATAATAATTCCTCCCCCCACACGCAAAATATGTGCTGTTTTATACATTAATTTTGTGGCATTCCTTTAAGGTCATTAATTAAAGGGACTTAATTTTTAAGTCCTTTAGAGCAAAGGAGAAGTGGCAAGAAAAATATTAGTCACATGTTTAGAATGTCTACATAATTGCTTGCCTTCTCCTTGCTAGCATAAAGTCAGGGAAAAGGAGGAAAACTATGAACTGATTGAATTTATCTTAATTCTTTTGAAATTTAAAAAATAAAAGGTCATGTTCGATTCAAACATTTGCTTATTTAATGACCTGTTGGGTATACCAAGAGTTCTGTGGAAATCTATCTCGGACTTTTTTTTAATTAATTAATTTGTCACAGAGAGATAGCACAGGCGGGGGGCGGGGGGCAGCAGACAGAGGGAAAAGCAGGCTCCCCACTGAGAAAGAAGCTTGATGTGGGACTCGATCCCAGACCCTAGGATCATGACCTGAGCCCAAAGCAGAAGCTTAACTGACTGAGCCTCCAAGGAATCCATTTATGTTGGAATTTTGATGAAAAGTGAATGTGCATAAAGGCCTTTATTCCTGGAAAAAAAATAAATAAGTAAGAAGGACCTTGCTTTTAAAAATGTGCTTAAGTGCAAGAATCCAGCAGAGCCTCCACCACATTCTGAACAATATCTTATTTTAAAGTTTATTTATTTGAGACAGAGAGAGAGAGAGAGAATGCACGCAGGGAGAGGGGCAGAGGGAGATGACTCCGTGCTGAGCAGGGAGCCTGATGTGGGCCTCGATCTCAGGACTCTGAGAGCTTGACCTGAGCCGAAATTGAGTCAGGCATTTAACAGACTGAGCCACCCAGGTACCCCCATGTTGAGCAATACTGGCACTCTGAGGCCATCATCCCCCTGCTACAGCACCTTAGGAAATCTATATTCAGTCTTCAAGTCACAGTTTGGAATCATTCTATCTCGGATTCATTTCTCATTTCCTGAACCCAATAACTGCACCTTTAGATTCATGCTCTTACAATACCTTTCCTCAACTTAGTGATTTGTTTTTGTTTTGTTTTGTTTTGTTTTCTTTGAATGTCTGTCAGCTCCTATAGTCCCAGTCAAACACCACAACACTCCTCAGTCTCAGCCCTGGCTCTCTGGTCTATGAACTGTTGGGGAAATATAATTAAAGCCAAAGTCTTTTCCTACCCCAGAAAACCTGTCCACCAAGTCAAAAGAGAAAGAACGCAGTTTTGTTGTTGGATAAGCATTCAACCAGAATGTAACGTGCATCACAGGCAACCCACAGGAAATCGTGAAGACTGAAAGAAATTACACCCCTTTCTAGGGCCAAGCAGATACGACTCTTTACATACACGTGCGTACTCAATATAAGTGACAGCCAGGGCTGAAGTCGGTGGACTGGACGGCACCATCGGTGACACCTAGCGCGTCCGCACTCCACCTGGTAAGAAGAGTCAGTCTCTGTTAGCTGAGTGGCTTTCACCAGAGTAAGAACAGACGTCTCTTTATGACAGATGGTAGTCCACAGTTGGAGGAAAGTGCCCACTAAAGTTAGGCACCTACCTTCTCACCTGCTTTGATTTCAAAGAGATGGTCCCAGGTGCTACAGAAAGCATTCCCAGGTCTTAAAACTGAGGAGAGGCTGATTTTGCTTTAAAAAGATTTACATACATTTCACAGAGAAAAACAACAACAACAACAACAACAACAACCTTACATTTGCAAATGTTCTCAAGTAAATAAGAAAGGGGAAGTGAAGAAAGGGGAATGAGGAAAGGGTGCGGGGGTGGGGATAGGGTCTCTTCCTTTATTTACAACTGGATGATTTTTTTTTCTATTTATATTTACTCTTACGGTACCAGTATCATGGCCACGAGTGTCTTGTGGATGTCCTACAAAAACAAAGGCCAAATGATAGGACCCTCCAAGATTTTCTGGTTTGTGAGTATTCAGTATAAGGACGCTATTTTCAATGAGTAACTAATAATTCTCTAATGGGAACGTGGTCAGAGGGATGGAAATGCTCTTCTGCACCCCACAGAGCATCATTTGAAGTTCCTTGTGACCATTTCACTTGGAGGATGAAAATAAGGGCAGCATAGCTTAGGAAATTTCCCTAAAGAACATTTAATAATCCCCCCCTCTTGCAAAAGAGAGGTGACAACTACATTATCTTACTGTAGGGATAAGATGGGTAGGGTGTTTTGTTTTAAAGTGAGTTGTTTATATATAATTTTATATTGGTTGGAGTGATCTGTCCAGAGAAACATCGATTTATGTATTACTAAATTTTAAACCCCTAGGAGAGGTTTCTTGATCCAGGAATAGCTTTCAACTTCCCATTTCTCCAACTAGACCTTGGGGCTAATGGGATCAGTGAAAAAAGAAGGCCCTGAGGTAGGACTATTTAGGAACAGGCTTGATGTTAAGAGAAAAAAATGCTGGGGTTGATGAAGAAAGGGGAAGAATACTATAATGTGTTTAGGGCTTGCCTCATTTGTAAAAGTACATAAATGGAGGTCTGGCAACAGCCAAGAGAACTTCTTTGTTCCTATCTCCTGCTCTCGCTAAGGCTCCCTTCTCTCACACAATGGGGTGTTTTTCCTGTGTCTATTTCATTCCAAGTTCATGTCCACTTCAGGGCCTATACACATTATGTTCCTAGCAAACAATGCTCCCACTCGCGTCCTTTAGGTCTTTCCTTAAATGTTGGTTCTTTACCAAGCCGTATCTGCTAACTATCTAATGTAGCCTTTCCAGTGCACCTGGGTGGCTCAGTCAGTTGAGCGTCCAACTCTTGATTTCAGTTCAGGTCATGATCTCAGGGCAGTGAGATCAAGCCCCGTATTGGACTCCCTGCTCAGCAGTGAGTCTGCTCGATATTCTTTCCCTCTGCTGCTCCCCCACCCTTCTCTAAAATAAACAAATAAATCTTTAAAAATAAATAAAGTAGCCTTTCCAGCATCCCATAACATATTGACTGCTTTCCTGCATTTTTCTCTACAGCATTCATGGCCTCAACTGTTTTATTTTCAGATTTATTTTGTCTTCCCAATTAAAATACAAGTTGCCTGAAAGCAGAAACTTTGTATATCTTGTTCATACTGTGTCTAGGAAATATTGCCCAGAACAGAGCCTGGGCAATAAAAAAGTACTCAAAACAATATAGGATGGTATACAATATGAATCCCGAGAATGGAGAGGTAGAATTTGGAGGATGGGCCAAAAGTGGTGAATTCAGTATTTTCATTGTACCCACATGTCAAAACTGGGCCTTTAAAAGCATCTTTTAATACCTATTGTATTAGAGTGTTTAATATAATTGACTTGCGTAGGTGAGATAAGAGAATGGAAATGAGCTCTCAGAAGCTATTCTACAGCATCCGTCTGCTCCTTGTTGCATTTGAAGGTAGGATGAGAAAGTGTGTGACATCATTGGCTCTGCCTTCTCTAACCCATTTACGATATTAATACTCCGGCATCTATGATCATGTAATGGGAGTCATCAGCTGGTGGACCCGAATGATCTATGCTAATTTTTAATTTGCAAGTTACCTGTTTAATGGCCTGGTTTTCCTCTATTTTTATTGTAAATATTTATAAATACGTAATCTTTCCCTCAGTATTTATCACAGTGTCAGACAAGCAATAAGTACTCACTAGGTATTTGTCACCGGATTGAAAGAATAAATTAATGAATAAACAAAAAAAATTTGCCATGAAAAATTAAACTTAGAGTTTGTAAAAGGCCAAAACAAAGACTGGCACGATGTACAAGGGCGTTAGACTACGGATCGTGGAAACCTGAATCGACTAGCAATTAGATTAATGAAACTGAATGGTTTGTCTACATTTCTAGTTTTTATTTACATGAAAACATATTGTATTACATCAATCTGTCAGTCAGTCAACAAGCATTCAGTGAGCATCTTCTAAGAGCCAAGTTCTCCTCTATGTACTGGATATGCAATAGTAATCAAGCAAGATACAGAGCCCCAATATGAAAACAGACATTTTTGTCCAAGCTCCATTGACAGTGGTCTTTCTAGATCTCTGTTCTTTGATAGTGTGCACACACGCATTGCGCATGTGACAGTGTTGTAGACCAACCAACCGTGTTTTAACCCAACACATTTTTATTTTATATTTAATTCATTCAGAAATTTTAGTAAAAACAGAAAACTAAAACAGTCCTTACATTCTCTGATTTACACATATCAAATTTTTAATCTACATAGTCCCAGATTTTGATTAATAAGAAGTGATAAAGAAAGAATAAAGCAAAGAAAATTAAGCAGATGAAAATAGATCTGAAAAATTGTAATCATTTTTTCTGTGATCAGATGTTTCAATTTCTAATGGTGTTTCTTGGTAAAGATTTCAGAAGAAAGAGAATGCATTCTAATAATCAATATTCAGGATCAGGAGCTTTATTTCTTGAAAACACATTTTTAGGTTATAACTCAAAACCACCTCAACAACAGTATAACGGTCTTTGCCGATCCTCTAGCAGAGTGAATCACTGCTGTAGATTATTCCACAATCCTGTGGAATAATTGATTAAAAAATCAAATTAAACAAGAAAGCTGCAGGAGTTAGGTCTTTATTATTTTTCATGTTTTCTGTCACCACTCCTTAAATATCTTTTATAAACTGAGAGAAGTATTTGAGATCAAAACACGAAATTCTCGGGCCACCTGGGTAGCACAGTCGTTAAGCGTCTGCCTTCGGCTCAGGGCATGATCCCGGCGTTATGGGATCGAGTCCCACATCGGGCTCCTCCGCTGGGAGCCTGCTTCTTCCTCTCCCACTCCACTGTTGTGTTCCCTCTCTCGCTGGCTGTCTCTCTGTCACATAAATAAATAAAATCTTAAAAAAACAAAATAAAACATGAAAATCTCCTTTGGGGACCAGTAACATGATGACATTAATATATTAAACTGACCTCAGCCAGGACAAATTCTAGCTTCAGCAATGAGAGGATAAATACATATCTGAGTGATACCAGTGGTTACAGGAAGAACAGCAACATCTATGATATATTCTGTCATGTACCACAAAGTCGAATATCTAACAAAGCACAGATACAGAAAATATCAAATTCATTCTTTACCCTTCTTTTGTTGACCCCTTAAAAGCACTAAATTTCAGCATGACACTGTGACATTTAAAATTTTCTTGCAGTCATTATGATTTTCAGTAAAGTCATCAGTAATACTTGGTATATGTTCATTACTTAATATTTATTACTCATTGTGCATTACATACATTTATCTCAAGTATATACATTATCTCAATTAGTCCTGGAAACAGGCCTGAAGCAATATTTATCATCCTTGTTTTTCTCATTAAGAAACGGAGAGTTAAAGGACCTCCCAGGTCGCTGTCGGGTCAGTGGTTTCTTACTCTGCGAGACTCAGCTCTAAAGCATTCTATGTCAATTGGTCTAGGTATCCAAAACTTCAGCTTTGTCTTTATCCTTTTGTCAGCAGCTTCAAACAATTAAAAAATTAACATATGTGCAATCAATAATAACACACGATTACATCACTGTGTTGGCATTGGGGAAATAGAGATTAATCAGACTTAATTACTATCTTCAATTAATTCTCAGACCGGGAAAGCCACACTTGTAAGCAAGTTATTATGTTACACTGCTTTAAGTGATCAGAGAGGCCCAAAGTGCTGTGTAAGCAACAAAGGAGCAGTGCCCAACTCTCTCCGGCACAGCAGACTTTGATGGACAGCCTGGGGGGGAGAAACAGCATGCCCACAGCCATATTAGCCTGGCTGCTGGTGGAGAACTGGACACTGTTGGTGCCTTGCTGGAGCCACATTGGAGCTGATACCCACCCCTAATTGCTGCAAGTGTTGGCTAGAAGCCACGCACAGCTGCCTTTTCTCCAGTGAATTGGCCCTGTGCCTTGCCAAATATCTCCCCCCCACCGGAAGCTACGTGCACCCCTGCTGCTGCTGGGGGCAGACCTCTTCAACATAGGGTACGCATTTCTTCCCCCTTGCGTACAAGGAGTAAATCTGTGGTGCAAATTGTGCTCCAGAACTTTCAAGTGATTCAGGTTAACTAATTCCCAGCTAAGAACTCATTCTTGCTTAGTGTGCCCCCCCCACCTTGATCTCTCCTGTTTCATTCACTCCCTGTCTTCTGAACGTGTTCCTCTAAATCATTGGAAAGAATTTCTCTCTCAGGCTCTGCTTCTAGGGAACCCAATCAAAGATAAAGGGTTTCACACCTAAAATGCATAGAAAATACATTTTAGGTTGTATTCAGGATAGTGGTGAGGAAGGAGAGGAAGTGGTGATGTAGTCAAACGAAAGAAGTAGACAAGTAACAATGTCAAACCTAATGTTTTCATGTAACATGTGTGTGTATGTGTGTGTGATATCATAACGTTCTTGAAGCAAATCTTATCTTCTTCAACTGTATATCTTTTCCTGATATATCCCTTCAGTCTTAAATTGGTCTCACATGGATCACATGTCCCATACCTAGAGGGATGTACTTCACATAGTAGAGATTATAAGACTTTTCAAGTAAATGAACAAAGATGTGGGATTCTAACTATAACAATAATCTCATCAAATTTTGTTTATCTACCACAGTATTTGACAAAATATTTTATGTAAACATTTTTTTATCAATTTTCTCTGATGTGTTCCAACACAGTCAAGGACAACTGTCATAACAAACAATTATGCTATTTGGACATGCCATTATTTGAATGGAACGTGGCAAATATAATAGTGCAATTGTCACAAAATCCAACTCAAATTGACTTAACGCAAAAAAGGCAATTACCATATTATTTAAATGAAAAGCCAAGAACTGTCATCAGTTCTGTCTTAATCTGGGTGTCAAACACTGTCATCAGAAAGAGTACTTTTTCTTTATCTCATTCTTCTGTTCATATTGGCTTTTCTCCAGCATCAAGTGACGACAGAATTTCTGCCCTCAGACCCAATTCTAAATCCTCCTAGGGATCAAACTGGCAGAATAAAAGAGCTGCTATTTTAGTATATTATCAGATAGTCATCATGTTTACTTTGCTTACAAAGTAGCTAATACATCTATTTCTTCAATAACCACTGTGGCCAGGAGCTAGTTGATTTACAAATTTATGAATATTGTGTTATCTGGTGTCCACTAATAAAATCCCTATGGAGAAGAGGATTTGGTTCTTGGCTTGGTGAAATGTGGACCACACGTCCTAAGCCTGGTGCCACAGAGAGACCGTTTTTGTTCACATAGCTTGCAAGAGTGAGCATATGGGAGACATTTCCAAAAAGGAATTAGGGATGATAGGTAGGCCCAAACCAAAACATTCTGTCATGGAAATGGTATTTATGAAGAACAATTTAATACCTAGTCAATGCATAAAAAGTGAACCTAGAAATTACACTAAATTACAGAAAAGAGTTAAATTAATAGTTAAGAATAAAAAGTACACTTTAAAATTTTATAAATGCAAATGAAGATTTTAACAATGTTTTAATGGAACATTCCCTAATGAAACTCAAATGATTAGAGCGGCATAAAATATCTCTATCTTTGAAATTATGTAAAGTTATAAAGTATCTCCTTTGGATAAGTCAATTTTGAATAAATTGATAGGATAATTGATACAATCACTAACATGGTAATATATTCTTTAGTATTAACCTTCTTATTATTAATAAAACACGGATACAAGAAAAATATACAAATTAAAATATAGTTTAATTAATTTTAATGAGGTGAACACAGTATCAGTAGCCTTTAATGTTCATTGCTAGATCCATTAATTTGTTGGAAGTTGACAACTTGTAATATTCTGATCCTATCATGTATTTTAATTTATGTATGGAATAATTTTATAAATAATCACTTATCCTTATCTATTCTTTGGTTATGCAGTGGTAAGTGTCAGAGGAAGGACTGTATAAATATTTTGGTTATGTATTTTAGTCTCTATATTTGAAGATTCTGAAAAGGTTGCTTATTATCCTATAGAGGTTTTTAAAATATTTTTAATGTCATTATAAACTGATAAATTTGAACACATTGATATTTTAATGCATTGCGAATTTTATTCTTAATGGGCTCAAATGGTGTTCTTTAACAGCAGAAATCTTTCCAAGCTTACTTTCCAACCTTTGACAGTATCTCAGTAAACATTAATAGCTTTTTGATATCTGATTTAACAGGAAACTCAGGTTAATCTTATACATTTATTTTTGCTCCAGAACTGGAATTAGTCATTTCTCTAAAAAGCACTACTTCTTTAAAGTATGAGATGTCATGTTATGACCAGAATTAGATCCCTGGGAATGCTCATTTGCTACTAGGTTGGTCAACATTTCTAGGCATTTTCAGTGTTTACATATAGGAAAATATATAATACACACACACAGACACACACACACACACACACAGACATTTGTGTGTTCATATAGCTTCAATTGAAATACTGAACTACAGAGTTTTTACTGAAACACTTCTATATTAAATCTGTGTCTCCTTTTTTCCACACCGTGAATCCTGGTTTTCAAGGATACAGGAGTTGCAGTATTAGAATACCCCCCAAAAAACACACCAAAGCAAATTGAAGAATAGCAATATTAGTACTGTAATTTTGTTTCAGAAAGGATGATCCAGGGAAACAGAACAAATAAGACAATAGGATAGAGAGATTGACAGATAGATAATAGAGAGATGGATAGACAGATATATACATGTACAGATATTAAGATACATATTAGGACGGAGATTATACACACACGCACAGCAAAAGAAAGAGTCATTTTAAGGAATTAACCTCAAGAAATTTAGGGTGCTGGCCAGTCTGAATATACAGAGGACTCCTGTATACTCCACACCCAATTTCCTATATATTGACAGCTTATATTAGTATGGCATATTTGTTACAATTAATGAACAAATATTGATATGTTATTATTGTTAGAAAAAAAGCGAGGTGCGTGCAGTTTTTCAACCTTCAATCAGCTGCATTAAAATGGTCCTTGGACCTAGAACACTTCCTTACCAAGAGACCACAGTCCGTGTTGGGCTTATCACACTATGTGCCAATATCTCTTCTGTTTCAGCCACAAAGTATAGTCAGTCCTTCATTCTACTAAAACAAAAATATTGATGGCCCTCAAAAAGCCCCTAGCTTTAGTATTTTATTTAATTTATTTATTTTTAAAGATTTTATTTGTTTATTGACAGAGAGAGACAGTGAGAGAGGGAACACAAGCAGAGGGAGTGGGAGAAGGAGAAGCAGGCCTTCTGCTGAGTAGGGAGCCCAATGCCAGGTTCGATCCCAGGACCCTGGGATCATGACCTGAGCCAAAGGCAGACGCTTAACGACTAAGCCACCCAGGCGCCCCCGGCTTCAGTACTTTAGATACCACAGAGAGGAATTAAGATCCTTCTGTGGTAGCAAGAGAGGTGTGCACATAGACCCGTTGCCCTGCACCAGGCACAAGATAGAACCATTGGTCCTGGGGGACCTATGCCTCCTACTGAATCTGATCTTGCTCTGTCTCTTCTTTCTATAAATAAAGCATTGTTCTAGCCAGTGCTTGATTACATTGCGTTTTCCTTGATGTCTCCAATACCGAGAGGCAATGGGTAGCGTGGGACTGATATTCCTGGTGGTTGGCATCGTGATGATTTTTTGGTATTTTCCAGGTAGTTGGAGTCCTCCCTTGCAATCAATAACTGGTGCAGGGCATCCTGCTTGACAATTATTAGCTAAAGTCCAAACTCCTTCAGAGTTTCTTAATTATTTTATGATGTTGTTTTGCTGTGCCAGGATTCCAGAATGTACCAAATTACATTTAGGCATCATGTCTCCTTAGACCCCCCTCTTAGATGTGACAGTCTCTAAGACTTTCTTTGTTCTCAATGACTTTGACAATTGATGAGTACCGGATAGGTATTTTGTAGATTGTAGCTGAAATGAAGTCAGTCCTATGCTTTTTCTCATGATTAAACTGGGTTTATGGGTCACTGGGAAGAAGACCACAGAAGTAAAATGCCTTTCTCATCACATCATATCAAAAGCATACACAATCAGCATGACTTATGGCTGGGGATGTTAATGTCGATCTCATCTGATGGAATTCTTTAGGTTTTTCCCTTTCTAAAGTTATTCTTTTTTTTTCTCCCTTTCCATACAATATGCTGCCAACCCTTAATGAGAGGGAAGTTAAGAGCCACTTGCCATAAGTTATTTGAAATCATTCTGCACAGGAGACTTGTGCATTTACTTATTTATTTATTTATTTATTTATCAATTATTTACTTTTATCAGTATTGGTTCATAGGTATTGACTTTGTACTTTGGGTTATAATCCCATACCACTCTATTTTATTGCTCAAGTTGTCCAGCTTTAGTCATTTGCAATTCTTTCTTGGTTTCTTTGTTCCTTTGATATATATATATAAGATATATATACTTTTTTGTTGTAAATATTTCCTTAATTTCTGTCACTAAAAGATACTCCTAGTTTATATTGTATATTCCTTGCCCCAGTCCTGGAATCAGCTATTTTTCTAAAAGCCCTGGTTTCTTTCACCAGAGAATGATATGAGAAACAAAATTCTGTGGACCATATGTGCTTGATGTTGCTGGGGTGTCATTGCCTCTAGGCCTCCTACACATGTGTGTATGCTAACCTGTGAAAACACACATAATCCAAAATATTTTGTATGTATCAATCTGTATGTATATTAGCCTGAGTTTATACTGATGTCTTCAGCACTAATTACCACTTGATCATTGAAGCTTATCTGTAATCTCTCACTCCGACATTGAGAAACCTGGCTGTAATTAGTATAATTTGTTTATTTTTCATATATTTTAGTTATAAGAATATGCATTACTCACATCCCTTATTTATTGCTGATGTGTGGAGATGCCACTCCTCCCTTATGGGTTAACCATATGGATTATAGCCTCTGTGGATTTTTTTTTTTTTTGGATAGTGAATGTCTAATTAATATTTATTAGATTGCCATTCTTCAGTGAGAAAGCAGCTCATTTTAATAAAATGTATGGCCAAAAGAATTTTTTAAAATATGATTAAAATAAATTTGAACTATCAGGTAATAAGTGTAAATTCTCTACAAATAACCTAAATTTATGTAATGCTAATAGGATCATGCTATATGCCTCATAAAGATAAGTAGTGATTTTTGATAGTCCTAACTTGCTGAAGCTTAAAAAGTATGATTGAAACACGATTATAACATCTCATTAACTGTGAAAATATATCTTTAATATTGCCAACTTTTGATATCACTTCATTTTCTTATGTATTAAGAAAATTTTGCATTACTTGATGTAATAAAATTATACAACAAAAATTATATTTTCCTGTAACTCTTCCAAGCTTCACTGCTGATTATTTGCTTATATTACAGTTGACATAAATGTTATATCATTGCCTTTCAGGTGAATTGAGTCTGTAGGTAGCCTGAATCTGTCAAAATGATTTTGATAAAAAGTAGGTTTCGGAAAGTTATTTTTTCCTTTCTAATTCTTTTCTCCAGATGCTTCTGAAATAATAAATACACTCCCTGGAGATAATTAACCACAGCGGGATTTTAAGACATAATTATTTGAAGATCTATAGCATTTTCGGATTGATCCTTTAAAGTGATGTTACTTGGATTGCTTCAAAATACATCTTGTCCCAAGACTTATCCTGCCTGACTTATAAATATACATATGGCTATTTGTGTGAGGAATATGAAGTCATCTGTGGATTTCATTGTGATTATATATATATATATATAAATCCACAGGATCTGTTATACAAAGAACATGCTCTCAATTTAGATAGTTTAAAAGAATGAATTTGAGGAAATGGCTACCAACCATAAATAGGCATTTTATTTAGTCTGAAATGTCCAAATAATTTTTTATTACCATCAAATATACTTAAGTATGCTTGTAGTTGTTTACTTGGTTTTTTATGCTTATGATTTTTAAAGGATATGTTCTGATTAGACTAAGTCTTTCTTTGCAGACTATTGTCAGCTAATGAACGCAGAAGCAAAATCAAATTAGCAAAATCAACATTTTGCAAAAAACTAATGAAATAAGTGATTTAGGAAGAGAACATGAATAAGTGCTAAAAAATGTAGGTCAAATATTAGTGAGGAGATCACTCTTCACAGCATGCTGAAGTTAATTCACAGATTGTTTGCTGGTCATAGGGAAAAAGCAACTTTGTCGTCCAGGAATCGGGTATTTGGCAACTGAAGCCACCAACAAAATTAACTTCCTGAATCATGGGACAGCCACATGTTTTACTCCTCCTGATCGATGTAACATAAAATACACCATATATGATTTTGTTTTTTGGCAAAAAACAAATGGAAAAATAGTATATAAGTTTTAACTTACAGTTAACAATGAATATTATTTCTCCTTTTCACATTTCCATGGGGGATGCCTCAGATATCATGACTCTTCTCATTGAGAGTATAATTGGGGAAACCACATCTGTTTTCCCCACGCATCCTCCACTTTCACTTCCCCAAGGTAAGAGAGATATACACCTGAAGGGATAAGTATCTGCCATCTTTGAAATGATATTTCCCTTGTAGTCTTTTTCCTTTAAACCTTTATACAGTAAGTGCTCTGGCCCTGCTGCCCCACCCACCAGGGAGAGTTTTCTGGAAATACTTGGGTGAGATCCACCATTATTTTACTAATTCATCTACAGCCAAGCATTCGGTTTAATTTTGAAGTGCAAAGTAATAGCACCAGCTTCCTTCTGTAATTCTGTTCTTCCTAGATGGCCATTGATGGAGCTTATATATTGATATTGCTTTGGCTTTGTATGTGTCCTTTGTCACCTGGACCCTAGAGGAAGGAGAAACTGTGTTTGGCAGCTCTATGTTTATGGATTTGCATCTTCCAACATAAATTGTAGTTATATTTGCCTCCCTTAACTCTACGCTTAGCATGAAGTGGACATTAAATAAATATATGTCGTTGGTACAAATGGATTCTAGTTTTTCGTCATAAAGAATCTTATAACTCTGTATCTATTTAATCATTTAATCTGTCAGTTATATTATACAGGGATAAAACATAGTTATTACAGTACAGACTTTGGGGATAGCCTTCTCTGGTTAATTTCTGGTCCTGTATCATGTTGGGTATAAATTTACTTTGTTTATTTACCTTGCAGAGATTTGTTATGAGTAAATAACACATGTAAAATTTCTAGTATTACATCAGCTACAGAATAATTATATCAGGTATAGTTTGAGAAATTTCTCATGGCAATCCCTTAATCAATAATTCACTTAGGTCATTTCTCTAAATTCCTTCTCAACTGTTTGATGGAGGCTCTACTATTATTGTCATTTTACAAGTGACAAATTTAACACAAAGAAATATTCAGTAATTTTTAAAAATGCTAGATCTAGTAAGTCACTTCCAGAGCCCCTTAATCATTACCCTATACAATACTTAATAGCTATTCCCTCTTTTTCTTTGTGCTTAGGTTCAAGTTCTGTGTTACATGCTGATGATACAAAAATCAGTAAGAAAAATTGCTGACATTCTAGTAGAGAAAAAGAAAATACGGAAAAGACTCGAATTTTATATCATTTCTGCAGCCATTCTTGGTACTTAAATTGGATATTGGCAGAAAACATACTATTCCCTGAAGGCACATTATATCCAAAATTTATTCATATGCAATTCTGGGTAATTATATCATATTCCAATTTCAAGGAAAATTACTCGCATGAAGTATCGTGTTTATTTTGCCATCAAAAATAGATGCATAACTTTATCACAAGGAAGCAAGATTTTACTTGGTTTGAAATATGTCCACATAGACACAGTAAAATGGGTCACAACTTGAGAAGACGAGAAAAGGGAATAGCTGTTGAGAGAATTTTTAAATGCAGGCTCACACAGCTTCATAACACTATAAAATTGCCCAAACTCCTTGACTTGCATGCTATTTCGTATTCTCAGAAAACTTTTTAGAGGAGTATTGAAGTGTGGAAGAATTAATAAGTTAGCAATTTCTAATTCTCTGAATTTAGTGACTGATAATAGGTGTGTGTTGGTAATAGATGGAGGGTAAAGGAAATTCTGCTAAAGGTTCAAGTTTTATTGACCGGTTGGTATAAGACCAGTTATGTTAGTAAGGACACACATTGATTTTGAAAACACAAGGATAAAGATAGAAGCTGCTAATAATTATATTTTAAGAACAGATCCAGAGGCTAATAAAGGTAAATCAATGTGTTGACTCATCTATAGTCTGGTACACTGGTATGTAGAAATTACACAAATATGTATCCTTTGCAATAAAGAAAATAAGTCAAACATATTTAGTTATAAATTGGTAAATTAAATATTATGGTGGGGTATGCCAAAAATGGGGGTAAATTTTAAAAAATAATTCTAAGTGCATGGTACTTTCAAAATGTTAAGTGTAATATGTTAAAGCAAGTGCAAAATAATCAAGTATGTTATAGGTAAAACAAAGGTATCTATTTTTACTGTTGAAAGAAGAAGTTTAAAAATCCTAATCGAGTACATTTCTCTCTTGAAATGTTACAAAATAGAGGTAAACAACATGATCAATAATTTGTAAAGGAATGCTTAAGCCATGCAGTATTGCCTGTTAGGATTTTCACACAAAGCAAAATACTGAGTAAACTCTTGAACATACTTTACCTGTAGTGAGAATATAAAAATCAACGGATGAATTTTTAGATGGAGTAAGCAAGAAACTATTCATCTTATTTTAATTTTGTATGTGTGTGTTGGGAGTCGTTAATGGGTTTTTTGCAAAAAGCTAAGCCATAATATAATTTGGTAGTGGCAAGATTGGACTCATTAGATAAATGTCACCATGATATTTCACCAAACATGGCTTACACCTTTCTTTTAAGACTATATTATGTCCATTCTAATACTTTATATAACTAAGGAAAATGTGTGCTTGAATTACAAAACATGTTACCTATATGTCAGCAGAGGAAAACACTTAAAACATACATTCAGTCAAAGATTTCAATACTAATGAACTTGATTCCCCCACCCAATGGAAGAAGTAGATTTACCAAAGCTGCTGAGACACTTAGAGTCTCTCTTAATTTACAGACATCTAAGCAGATGTATGTTTCAACCATGAAAGAGGAAAAGAACAAAAATGTCAGCCGTACAACTGACAATTCTGCAAATCCCTTTTTGTAATTGATACTTATTGATTCTTCCAGGATTAAAAGCATTCGGTATTTCACTGAGGAAATAGCAATGAACAGACCAGATATGGTGCCTGGGCTCAAAGCTCATGGGGACTCTCTTTTAAAAATGTGTCACCTTCGGGCTGAAGTTATCTATGAATGTCTGCATTCAGTTATCTCATTAAGAAGATATCATATTGGTGCGAGTTGAGAGAAAGGAAAACTCTTGACAATAGCACTGGTTTGGGGGGAAAGCTTAGAAAGCCTTGCTGGCTAACAAGCTTCCAAATTCTAGACTTCCAGAAAATATTTTTCCACCAGGAAAAATAAACTGAGTATATACCATAGCAAAAGAGGATCAGAGTGTTAACTCACTAAAGTAGTATAAACAGAGATAACAGAAGAATAGGGGAAACTGATGACTACAATACCATAGATTTAGTAAAGCACATTCGTAACAAAAGTCTTACGGCAAAAGATACAATGTTTTTTTCTTCTGAGCAACATTTCGTCTTTAGCTAAGAAGAGATGAAGATTGATCAATGTCTAAGTTATTGCTAACGTTAGAAGGAATGACTTATTTTTAAAATCACAATTTTGTTAAAACAATTTATTTAGGAATGAAATAGCATATACCTGTAGCTCGTATTCTGGGGCGCGATTAGTCTACTTCGAAGGCATAGACTTTTTGTAGTCTTATTTGTTTCCGTAAGCTTTTAGTGATATCTTTAAACACCGGATGTGTGAACCTCCTGTGTCTTCTGGAGCAGGGTGAATTGTTACATTTGGCTCAGGGGCCCCCAGCAGCTCTTTCTTTCAAGTATCTCAGTGTTTCACTCTGTACGCGTATAGCTCTGTGTTTGGGCAAACACACATATGGAGACATCGATGCATATCTTTAGTACTCTTTTTCTGTTTGCTCTCTTCTCTTCAGTACCCTAATATGCAAGTTTTAGCTAACCCCGGACCCCTAAACTCCGATATATGTTTGTTCTGCCCTTGAGACTGCTGATCTCTCTAGGATTCCACTTCCCTGTCCTGTTGTATGAAATCTGAGTATCTGAGGCAGAAAGCCAGGGCGGATGCGCCTCCGATTGTATGGTTTCCTTATCAAATATATCATCGACCTGGAATGTTCATTGTCACAGGCCTGAAAACAGTTGTTTCATATAATGTGTTTAGTGTTATCTTTGTTTATGTTGTAGGGGGAGTCCTGGTACCCACTTTTCCATCATAGCTGGAACCAGAACTGCCCAAGTTATTAAGTTGTAAAAAATAAAAATAGAAATCACTTAGCATATCTCTTTGGCTTTCAGGCTTCAGGCTTTTGTTCTAGCAATGCATTAATTCACTCCTGTTTGTCCATTCCAAATTATCACTGTCTTTAGCAAAGTTCTTATACCCTCTGTCTTCTTTGATGTTTTCTGTGATGACTGCATCTTATTTTATATGTGAATTCTTATATCTATTCCTTGTTATACAACCTATTTTGAAGTCATGTCATACTGCTTGTTGATATGACTTCTACTATTTTACTGAACTGAAATAGATTTTTGGATTCCTCCGTTATGCTTAGGTGGTTATGACATCTTTTTATGGGAGGGAATTATGTTTTATATTTATCTTTTTTTTCAATAACTGCAGAAGCATTATTAATATGTTAACCCACTAAAATATTTAGTGATCAATTTGAATTTTCATGAATTTGTAGACAACTGTATTTTCTTATCCATATTTATGAAAATTGATAAAATTACATATTTAAAATCAATGACCATTAGTTTTATAATTATCTAGTGTTTTTATTTCTCCAGCATCATTAAATATCCATTAGATAGATAATTTTTTAAATTATAGTGTTAGCAATGAATGTTCCTTACACCAAATATCCTTATTTTTTAAGATATAGAAATTAAGACTAAAGGAGGTTTAATCTTGTCAAAGACCACACAGCTACTTAATATCAGAGCTATGGTTAGAAAACTGGTTTTCCAACTTGTAATTGAATGCTCTTTGTACTAAACATCTATGTAGGACCTTCATAAATGATTTATGAAGAAACAGAGTATTTTTAAAACCTAGTTCAAAGAAAGTGCATAAATCACATCCCTTCAAATATTTGTAGATTTAGAACAGAAAATCATTCACTGAATTTCTTTTGAAATAATTATATAACAATTCATTAAACAGTCTGAACTTTGGGCTACATACAAAGACAAACATGAAATT
Organism: Ursus arctos; assembly: GCF_023065955.2. Classification (NCBI taxonomy): domain Eukaryota; kingdom Metazoa; phylum Chordata; class Mammalia; order Carnivora; family Ursidae; genus Ursus; species Ursus arctos. Next base: position 21,244,603 of record NW_026622764.1, read on the forward strand.
TTTTTCATTTTTTTCCACTCATCCTCATTCTGCTATGAGTACTTTTCCTTCCTTATAGAAGATCTTATCAATATTTTAGGATAATATGATTTTCCAGGTGTTTTGGCTATTATAGAAAAACTCCATTGATTGTACTTATAAACTCTAATCTAATACACAATTTTAAATATGATCCCATCCCCCAGCACAGTGAATTGGTATGAGTCGGGAATGTGGTCTGTTATTTTATTCTTTCTCTCCATTCCTTAGCTTTGAGGGGAGGGTGCATTGTCTGTATTCAGTACATGCATGCATATCTTTCTTTTGCATCTTCTGGGTCATTTGAGTTCATACAAGGAAGGGAAGAAAGAAGAGTAAGTGCTTCTTGGTTACCCAAAGCTTTTTCTGTTCTTTCTGTACTGATTGTAACAAAGTTTAGGCTCTCTTCCCTTTGTGCAGAAGAAAAGAAACACAAATTCTTTTGAGAGGAGTGGATGGATGATTTTGGAATTTCCTAGTGAAGTGTTCAACATCACGTTTCCTTGATATGCACATTCCTACTGATTTCAGCTCTCCATCTATTTCATCTTTCTCCTCACCTTCCACTAAATCTCTTACTATCCTCTTGAATGGTTTACATCAGCAAGAGGTAAAACGAGTACAATCTTGGGAAAATTCTGAGGGTTCAGTAATAGAATCGAGCAAGGGCACTCAGCATCCAGAGGACAGTTTCAATAAATTAATTTACTTCAAATGTAAAAATCAGCATTTTAAATAATAGTCAAAACTAAACACAAGATGTTGCAATGATCCAAAGACACAACTGTCTTGAAAATGAAAAATAAAAACAACTGTCCATAAGATGAGATCTGTATTCTTTTAGCCTTTTTAATTAAAATTGATTTTGAAATAAGATGCTCCCTTTAAAACTCATGTTTGCTCATTAAAAAATATCATGATCATCATAACATATGTGTCCTTAGTGACCAATTATCCTTCATATTTGTTGAAAGTTTTCATGGAAAGAAAATGAAGCTGAATCTTTGTGTAAATATAGTCTTTGTGCAGCTCTTTTGTCTTCCTCTTATCTTATGGGTGGAGAAAGTGGGAGTCTTCCTGACTACTTGGAATATAGTTCTTTTTCTTTGTTTCCTGTTTTGTGACTGCATTATTACTGCTCAGTATTAGTGACTAAATCATACATTTCTTTGCTTTCCATAATACCTGCTATAGTGTGAGGCCATTGTGGGTTTCTATTAATTGCTTACTTGAAAATTATTATCTAGCAATAGAAATCCTCTTGTGATTTTACACTATTTTGTTATCATAAGGAGAACTTATATACTTATAGCAAACTGATATTGGAGATAATTGAAGAGAGTCTAGTTTGTTTCTTGGGAACATCATTATTAACATCAGAAGGTCTATGGAAAGATGTCTTGAGTGGCTCACAACATATTTATTTTATAATTTGAATATCTTTGAAAAACCTTGTGGGTTTTAGTTATCTCTATGCTATAGAAATTTATGTCTGCTTATCTATCTAGCTATCTAGCTATCTACCTAGCTATCATATATCCACCTTTTATCTACAGAGCCAACGCAGATCTTTTCCTAGTGGTATTATTCTTTAATTCCAGGGGGAGACGCACAAACACACACACACAAACTTTCAGTGCATTTTTTTCTTGTTTGCCACAATCAGGATTCCCACCAGAGAATGCCAAACTGTGAATTTTGCATTTGGCTGAGCAGGTAGCAAGCTGAGACCTTGGGAATAAAGAATATATTCTGAGCAAACCTAAAGAGTGAAGTATTACATGTATTTTAACAACAAGGAAATACCATGGATCTATTCGTTGGCTCTGTCTGCTAGAGTCACAGACTTTGGAAATTTACATAGCTTCTGACTAAGTAAAAAAGAGCAGTGCACCTGAAATGAGGAGATGATATAGTTCCTTCCGTATGAACCGTGGACTATCTTCAATAATGAGAATAAGAGAGCTGGCTTTCACTGATTTTTTTTTTTTGAACATTTGAAGTCATTTCTCTCTTGAAGGATAATCTCTTAAGAAATATGTTAAACTGTATTTACTAGGAAAAAAGTATCTTATTTTTGTTATTAAAGAAAAAAGAGTACCCTTACTTTAATGACTAACAAACTTGTATTATCCAAATACATTTAATATGCAAAGATATTCAGAAAGCCTGGTAGCAGTACAGATTACCATAAATTAGTAGATTTGAAAGAAGAAATACATTGATTTGATGCTTGCAAAAATGCAACAGATTCATAGGAACTGAGCAATTTGATATTTATGCTTATATGTTCTCTGTGCCTTGTAATTCTAAACATATTCAGCTAGCATCATATAGCAAAGGTACACAATTATCTCTTCATTGTGATGATTTTTGGCATTTCAATAGTGTTAAATGCTATAAATCTATTTTCCTGATTTTATGTTAATAACAAAACAGCTACCAATGTAAATATGACAGAATATTTTAATTTGCATACGATGCATGATGATTCACAAGACAACATTTTTGTTTTTGTTGTTGTTTTTCCTATTACCTGAGAACTATAAGTCATGAGTGCCTAAAATAAGTGATGGATTGAAAGAGTCTGAGCAGGAAAATGTGGAAAGTAGAATTATGGTACTTTTTTAGGTTACAATAGAAATACAAAGTCAAAAAACCCTGGACAAAGGATAAAGAGACTGTGTTCTGTTAATAACCAGTTCTGTGATCTTTATAAGGTAAATCGTATTTCCTAAAGTTCAGTTTATCAATTGTAAAAGGATAACTTAAGGTTGAAAGAAATGAACATACATGCCATTTTTAGAGATAAAGTGTAATATATAATAATTTCATGAAATACAGGCAGTTCAACCACAATCAACCCTCAACCTTCATTCTACTTCATTTTCTCATTTTTCCATCATATTCCATCTCTTCTATTACTACCTGGTGTGTATATCATAATCCCCAGATAGGAGCAATATGATCTCATTTTTTTTTACCTTAAAATTATCTATTGGACAGAATTTTGCTGATTTTTTTCTCATGGTAGTTTAAGTTGTAAAACCTCATTGAAAATTTTAATTTCAATAGAAATAGAGATATTAAGGTGAAAACAAGTTAAAAGGATTTCTATTTTTTTATGTCTTTGAACCTGCATTTATTCATTTCATAAATTGTTTTTTTTTAGATATAATCCATACTTCTGTTATTTAGAAAATTAAACAGTGAATGTTTTATAACAAAACCTTTCCATATGAGAGTGACATCTTGAAGTAACCAATGCTGCATAGTGGGAGTGCTAATTTGACAATCATGGAAGATTATGAGAGATGAGTGAGAAAAACAACTAGTAACCATAGAAGCCAGTAAGAAATAGGAATCAGAACAAGAGTTTTTTAGCATACAATACTTACATAAAGGAAATATAGGAAATATAAAGAAATATGACTATTATCTTTCTGTGAGGCTCTTTGTTTACCAGGAACCAGAGCTCACTCAGATGAGCTTAAGACAAATAGAAAATGTGTTGGACTGTTACATAAGCGTCACAGTGAACCCAAGATCAATAGTTCGGTCTGGCTTATAATGTAGTCAAGGAACTGCTAATACTTCAGAAACCTAAATTATTGTTTTATTTCTGTCTCTTTGAATCCACTTGTCTGTTGCCATTGCTCCTTTTCTTGATTTGCTTCATTACCAACTCCATAGTAGTCACATCCCTGCATCATCTCTTAAGGTGTGTATAATTAGTGGTAGCTTTTGCGTTCTCATTCCTAACCCCTGAAAAAAAGATTCTCTGTTGTTATGATTTTGAGTTAACTGTCCATCCCTATGTTAAACAGCTTGTGTTAGGCATTTGTGTCAGGTTGCCCATGGCTTACTCTGCAAGATTATGACAAAAGAGCCTTTAAGAAGACGCATCGTAAGGAAGAAAAATGATAATGGACATTGCCAGTAAGCAGAAGAAGAAAAGAGAAGAGAAAAGAGAGGAAAAGAAGTTTCCAGAAAGGAGAAGTAGGAATGGGAAAGTAAATAATATGAATCTGATTATATGATATTCTTTTTTATCCAATTAGAACATACAAATTTAAGGATAAATCCACTGTGAAAATTGGTATCAAACCACTATCTGAGTTGTGTTAGAGTTGCAAAAAACAAACATTTACTGAGTATAATTTATGTTAACCTCAGATGAGTTGAACTGAATTACATTGAACTAGAAAGCATTGTTTTGCTTAGTTTGTTCTATTTTTTGTTTGTTTTAACCAGTGAGATTTCAGTTTTAAAATGTCACCTGGCTTTTGGGCTCTCATGCAAGTGTCTCCCAAATGGTGATTAAAATACATATGAAGGTGACAACAGGTGAACTTACACAACAATACTAAAAACTAAGTCTGGTAATCAATTTATTAGCAAATCCGGAAGGAACTTTTATTTACCAGAATGAAATCGCCTGGATCGGTAGATACTGTTGGGTTGCAGTGACACAACAGCATGACTGGGAAACATAAGCATGAAATCTTAATCCACATTATATCAATACCGAAGAGATATAAAGACAGTACTGAACTGACAACTGTTATGCTGTTCATTCTCTGCACAATTTCTCCATTTTTTCACATCAAAACTGTTTCCCTAGTCTCTTTATTTTCTACATATTCCAAACTGCCATGTGGCAGAAGCACAGATTTCTAGTTTAAAATATATAGGTGCTACATAGAGCATTTATAGAGACAGAAAGAATCCTATTTCCAGGGCAGATTTTATGTTATAGCTTTAATTTACATGATATATTTAGAGTTTACACAGTTTAGGTAGTCACAGAATGCACAAATCCCATCCTCGGCCAACATATGATATTTTGTTAGACACTAAGAACTGATACAGGAGCAAAATGCATCAACCAACTTGACTTCTGACTTTATATCCTGTAAGAGAAAGTGTCCAGCATCCAAGGAGAGAAAGAATGGAGTAATGGGCACTTAATTGATAAACCATTGCATAAAATGATATGTGTAATTTTCTTATTTAACACAAACGCACAAATTTCATTCATTACATTTATACTTTTCAAAGTAGAAGATAACAGAAAATAGAAAATAATAGCAAGACACAAGAAAAACATAATTGACAATAGTAGAACATAGATGTTAAGAAGAACAATTTAAAAAAATTGTAAAACCTGTATAAGGAGGTTTATATTTCTACAATATAAGCAATAAATGAAAGAGAAAGGATAAATAGATATACAAGAATTGGAGATGGAAACCAAACTATAAATATAGAGAAAGAAAAATACGATAAAGCTATAAAAATGAGAGTGCTAACACTTTTTAAAACAAATAGATTTCTACTATACTGCAAAAGTAAAAAGATTTTGTGATGGTCTAGACAAGTATGTTGTGATTCATCCTTTTCTAACTTTTCTGGAAATTTTTCATGAAGTGAGAAAAACGAAAAACAACTCATGAGAACTTAGAAAATTAATCTTCATAATTCATATATTAACAATATAAAAAATATTTTCTTTGAAAAACAGAAATATCAGTATATTCATATCAGTTGACATAATGCCTTATCTCCAGATCAGAGATATTGCTTTAAGGTATAGTGCTTATGGTCCAGACTGAGAGAAATACATCCAGTGCAACATGTACATTTGACTTGAATGTGAGTAAACAGTATCTATTATACCTTTCCTAAATACCTATAATATTAAACTGGTTGGGAAAAGAAGAAATGAAGTCATAAGACATAAGAAAGATTGGTAGAATGATAATCAAATTTCAACTTTATAACAAATTTTGTGAGGTCCACTGTTATCAATATATAGCATAGTTAGGTATATTGCTGTCTTTCCTGAACCAGTCAGTGGAGCCAAGGAATTATGAGATGGTGCCTAGCCAATCTTGACTCAAATGCTTACTACTCTGGAGATACATTCAACCTTATACTCCACCAACAGCAAAGATCGAGATTCAGGAGTGAGATGGTTTCCCAAGAGGCAACTTTGGAATGAGAAATCACTGGCTCACAGGGACAAAGTTTCTTTGAATCTAGATAAAATACAAATGTTTATTTTCCCTAATAAGGTGTAAACCTTATGAGGGCCAGATTTTTCTAAAGTGGCAACATAGACAATAGTGGACCATAAAGTCTGAAAGTTCAACCAGGAATCTACAATAAAAGTAATCATCATACCGCAGCCTGACTCCATTCTCCTTAGGTTGGTGATTATAGATTTGTTTTAAGTGTTAAGCTGACAGACCTTTTTAACTTTGTGAAAGTTCTGTTGTTTTTATTTCCTTTGAAATTATATCCTTAATATGCTATGCCATGCAATATGATTCTGAACAAGGAAATTTTGTTCAAAACAAGAATTATAGTTGTGTACTACTGTTTGCAACATTCACTATTCTCACCTATGTTCCACAGTATCCACGTGAGGTTGGCTTTATAGAATTGTAGAATATTCCCTTGGAGCCTTAGTTATGATACCAGTTGGAAAACAGCATCATGCAAGCTTGGGGTGCTGGCTCACAGAATGAGGTTCGTGATGTGGTACAACACCATCCATATCTCCTATTGTTTGAATACATGGCTCTGAGAACAAGAATGAAAATAAGAATAGTACTTCTGAATATAAATAGGATTATATATAGGGGTGCCTGGGTGGCTCAGTCGTTAAACGTCTGCCTTCGGCTCAGGGCGTGATCCCGGAGTTCTGGGATGGAGCCCCACGTCAGGCTCTTCCCCGGGGACCTGCTTCTTCCTCTCCCACTCCTCCTGCTTGTGTTCCCTCTCTCGCTGGCTGTCTCTCTCTCTGTCAAATAAATAAATAAAATCTTAAAAAAAATAAATAGGATTATATGTAATTTATCTCATTAAAATGGAAAATTTTGAGAGTGAAGAGGCACATTAAAATAATAAAATTTATATAATATTTGATATTTATATTCATTTACAAATTAGTGTCACTAAACCTTTTTTCTTGAAAGGGAGGTGTTCATTACACAGTGTAGAGAAATAAAATGAAATCACAGCTTTCAATATATCTATGATTCACAAACTAAATAACACCAAACTATCATGTTGAACTTGAAGTATACAAGCCCAGGTTGTTTTAATACCAGTTTATTCAGATCTAAGTGTCCAAGATAAAACACAGCAACAGTGATTACCCTAGTCTGCTATGCTCCAAAAATAAGTCCTCTGGCAATTTCAGTAACCCTATAGTTTTCAAACTCTGGTGATCCCTGCCCAGACTTTGCTTACCAACTTCTGCCCTAAAATCACCATGACTAGTCATAATTCTCAATGTCTTCTATGTATCCTTTGCTTGCTTCTATCTTTTAAGTCACTACAGTAGAGACTCTATCAAGATAATGTTTGTCCCTTTTGAAAAAATTTTAATAAACTTAACTTTATATGATCAATAGGTTTTTCTGCAGTATCTGTGGGAATATCTAGAAAGGTTGGAATAGGAAAAAGATTAGTATAAGTTGTATGAGTTCATGGCAGGAGTTGACTGTATTATGTACAGGCCCATCAAGCTCATTTGTAATTATTTTAATATTAATATTAATGATACTTTCCTTAAAAATGAAAAATCCGGCATGAATGCTTAATTGGATAGTTTGCTGGGACAATCTACATAAAAAGGGACCGATGGTCCCAGGCAACCTGGGATACGAGATCATCGTAAATCTGACACCTAATATAGAACCTGGCATTTTTATTCCTTTCCATATTTAGAACCTGACATAGGGACCTACATTGTGCCATCTGAGACTCCTTTTAACAGCAAATTAGCAGAAAAATAAAGATATTGAAGGCTGACATAACAGATCTAAATATCAAGAGGAGATGGAGTTGCTGTTCAACTGTGGGAATTGAAAGCACTACTTCTGTAACCCAAGAAAACTAGAGGACCTTGCATTTTTGCCAACCAAATTCTAAGTATGTTTGTTCAAGCTAACATTTTGGATTTAAGAAAATAAACACTAAATGAACATTTTGGATTTAAGAAAATAAACACTAAGTGAAATCATTGAATCCATAGGGATAGTTTTTCACCCAATCCATTTACTTACGATTTCCATAAATCTCTATACTGAATATGGGACCACATTTGTTTGGACAATAGTGACTAGAATTACCTCAAAGCCAATGTCCTCTTATTCCAACATTATGGACAATTCTCTTTCCCCAACGGCATATTTACCAAATAAATGGTATCAAGCATCTCTAGGAATGATTATGAAAATATTTATAAATGTTCCTGTGATGGTGAGGGTCCTTTCAAAGATTACCCTTCTCCCTTTGATTACTTGACTTTAAATCTCTGTTTTAACTTAGGCATAGTTAATGATCAAGAGATCACTTTTGATCATGGTAACTCAATTCAGGTTTCCTCGTAAATAGAATTTGTTTTTGATTACACAAACAGCTAGTGCTTTCATATGCTGTCCAGTATTTCAAACTGTGAAGTTTCCCATAATCACTGAGTAACATCTCATGATTCCCATGTGAAAATATTTTGACTATACGTATATACCTCTGTCTATTACAATAACAATGTACATCTTGCTTCTAGTGGTTAAATGCAACTTTTTGGCTCAAATTGCCCTAGGATCCCATTGTCCCATTGTTATCAGAAATCTCATATTAATCATAGAGCCATCCATATTCATCTTTGGACCATACAGACCATCCCATCTTTTACATTTTAATGATGTTTTTGCTTTCCTTATCAATATATTTCTTTCCTTTCTTTTCTTAATGAATCATAAACATTGGTTCTTCACATACTCTCATCATCAACTCATATAAATACTTCCTTTTATACATTTATTAGATTACTTTTAGTAAAAATACCAGTGAAACTACCACCCTCTTGAGATAAAAATGCAATATAGACAAAAACTTACATGTACTATTTGGGTTTTTTCCCCCTCATCTCAAATAAGAGAGTTACTGGTGTGTGTTTCTCAGTGTTTTGGTGAAGGACGCTTTCTAACAACCCTATCAGATATCAAGGTTGTGGGCTGATGGTGATGGTAACTTCATAGTTTTGGGATTCTTTCATTCTTCTTGACATTATAGATTTTGGATATTGCAAAATCATTCCATAAATACAATCTTTAAGTAAAGGTTTTATTGAGTTAAAAAAAAAAAAATCAAGCCAGGGGCACCTGGGTGGCTCAGTCAGTTAAGCATCCAACTCTCAGTTTCAACTCTGATCATGATCTCAGAGTCATGGGATCGAGCCTGGCATCAGGCTCTGCTCTGCTTGTCTCTCTCTCTCCTCTCTCTCTGCTCCTCTCCACCCCTTTCAAATAAATAAATAAATAAATAAATAAATAAATAAATAAAATCTTTAAAAAATGTCAAACCAACCCAAAGTGCTCAGGTTTTAATTGAATTCTCAATATCTGACAGTTTAACCATACTGATAAGTTCAAACTGAAATAAAATTATATTCTCCCCTCACTGGTCTAAATACCCTAAGAAATATTCTGCACTGTAATCCCTAAGGCTTAACTAAGACATATTACCACATTTTAGCAATTATTTATTATTATTATTTATATGTAATCTTTTGCTTTGCAAATAACTCAAGAAACATGTAAAAATCTGATACTAATTATATGTTCTGGTGGCAGTGAAGATGACAGGCATGGAATATAAAGAGAATTGCTGTCCCCTTACAGGGAAACTACTTCTGACAATATCATTATAGGCTTTTCAGGCAAGGCAGGATAAATTTCATCAGACAGGTGAAGATCGAACTAATCCAATGGTCTAGAAGGCTTAATGAGTTTTTGGAGTCTAAGTATAGGTACAGTCAACAGAATAGTTTCAAATATTACAATTCTACTTTTCAGAATCTCACACTTTCCCAAAAAAATGCCCTATATTTCAATTGGTGGATTTCTTGGGCTGCAAATACAACCTAAGTTGTAACTCAGTAAATATGGAACAAACTTAATGTCCAAATTTTAGAAATTTGTGAGATTGGAGTTTTTTAAACTCTTCATAGAAATTCCCTGTCTTCCTGAACATGCCTTTGGGCAAGAATTAAAACCTTTTGTTCGTCATTTATTTTCAAAATATCTCTAGCGCAGTTAAAACGTTCAAACCCATCTCTGACATCCCCCTGTCCCCTATGATCTCCATGAGCATCTGACACGGTAGCTACTCAGGCTGCCAAAACTAGTTTTTCAATAGGCATTTCAATGTGTGTGACCACAGGTGATAATCTAAATTGCTACTTGGTGCCAATACTCAGTTCTCCAATGGTTACAAACCTTCTGCACAGCCAAGGAAACAATCAACAGAATAAAAAGACAACCTACAGAATAAGAAAAAGTATTTGCAAACTGTATATCTGATAAGGGGCTAATACCCAAAATATATAAGGAACTCATACAACTCAATAGCAAAAAACAAATAACCTGATTACAAAATGGGCAAAGGACTTGAATAGACATTTCTACGAAAACATACACATGGCCAACAAGTATATAAAAAGGTGCTCAATATCAAGAAAATGCAAATCAAAACCATGAATAAGATATCATTTCACACCTGTCAGATGGCTATTTCTAAAAATGTAACAAGTGTTATTGAGTATACAGAGAAATTAGAATCTTTGTATGATCTTTGTTGGAATATAAAAAAAATAATAAAAATAATAATGCAGCCACAGTGGAAAGCAGTATGGTGGTTCCTCAAAAAATTAACAGTAGAACTACAACATGTGGGGCGCCTGGGTGGCACAGCGGTTAAGCGTCTGCCTTCGGCTCAGGGCGTGATCCCGGCGTTCTGGGATCGAGCCTGACATCAGGCTCCTCCGCTAGGAGCCTGCTTCTTCCTCTCCCACTCCCCCTGCTTGTGTTCCCTCTCTCGCTGGCTGTCTCTATCTCTGTCGAATAAAATAAAATCTTTAAAAAAAAAAAAAAAAGAACTACAACATGATCCAGCAATCTCACTTCTGGGTATAAATCCAAAAGAATTTGAATCACTACCTTGAAGTGATATCTTCACGCCACATTTGTTGCAGCATTATTCACAATACCCAAAATATGGAAACAGCTGTAGTGTCCATTGATGGATGAATGAATACAGAGAATGTGGTGTACAATGGAAAATTATTTAGCTTTAAGAAAGAAGGATATTCTGCCACATGCGGCAACATGGATGACCCTGTAGAACATTATGCTAAGTGAAAGAAGTCAGTATTTGACAAAAGGACAAATACTGCATGATTTGACTTATATGAGGTAACTAAAGTAGTCAAACTCACAGAAATGGAGGGTAGCATGGTGGATGCCAAGGACTAGGAGAAAGGGAAAATGTTCAACATGTATGAATTTTTAGTCACACAAGATGAATAAGTTCTAGAGGTCTGCTATACATTTAGTGCCCAAAGTTAACAATTCAGTATTGTACACTTAAACATCTAAGATGGTAGACCTCATGTTAATTGTTCTTATCACAAAAACAAAAGGAGCAGGAGGAAACTTCGGGAAGTGATGGATATGTTTATTAACCTGATTGTGGCAATAGTGTCACGGATGACTTACCACGGTGCATTAATTACATGTCTATGTTTATTTGGTATATAAAATATACCTTTAAAAAAAAAAAAACCTTTTTAAAAAAACATTTAAGTCACATAAGAGAAACAACCTGCCCAGAATCCCAAATCCTAGAATGACCGTTACCTACCTTTGTTTTGCCTAACAATTTCACTGAGTGAATTTCAGATGCCAAGTAACAGAATCTACTTTTGATGGGTGATGCAAAAAGGAATCTAACACATGGGTTTTATGGCATATAAGTTCATTGGTAGAGCTGAAGGAGGCTTTAACTTGAACTTTTCAGGAGAATTTCTATCCAGAAGCATGTTGCTTGACAAGGACGAGAAAGCATCCAACTCCACTGCAAGAATCTGTTACTGTGATAGTTGATCATTGAATAACAAGACTACCACTGATACTGTAAGGTGCGAGATCAAAAGAGAGACCCTGCACTTAGCTCCTCTTCCCACGTGACTCAGTTTCATATCAAAGTCTCTTGCAAGTATGGTCAATAGGTAAAAATAAGTTGCCCTGAACTCTAAATTTTACAAAGTCTGGAAAATATTATGTTAGCTTCCCAATTACTTTGTGTGAGAAGGTGGTTGAAATGGATGATGGAAAAACCATTCATTGGTATCCACCAGACTATTTTAAATCTATTTGTACAACTCTTTGATTTGGTACATGCTTCCACACCAGAAATAAAGTTTCTGGAATTCAGAAGTTCTGTCTGTTTTTGTCATTACCTAGTGCAATGCTTTCTACATATTTGGCTCTCCAGAAATGCACATTGAAAATGTTCATGTAATATACATTAATTTTTAATGAGTTAAATTTTTTCAACATACTAAACTACACCATGAAACTATTATTATCTTTATAGATTTTCCATGTTTTCCAAGCTATATTCCATTTTATTTTAAATAATATGTCTTTTCATTGAACCACAAATTCTATTCATAGTCTTTTCAGATTATTTTAGTGAATAATGAGGTTACATAGTTAAAGTTTCTGGAGGGAATATTTTAAACATCCTTGATTATTAGGATTATTCCAGTTAAACATGATTTATCACTTTTGCCAAAAAATACTACACATGAATCTAATCTTGCAAAGGCATCTGGTGGGAAACAAACCCCACAAAGTTTAGCAATATTCTACCAAATAAAAAGCATTTGGGCTGTCTGCTATACTATTCAAAAATTGTCAAAATCATAAAAAAATAAAATGTAAAAGAACCATTCCAGATTGAATGAGACTAAAGGGACGTGAAAACTAAATACATTGTATACTCCAGAACTAATGTGGGGATGAAGGAAGCAAGGGCTTTAAAAAGCATCAGTAGGGGTGCCTGGGTGGCGCAGTCATTAAGCGTTTATCTTCGACTCAGGGCGTGATCCCAGCGTTCTGGGATCGAGCCCCACATCAGGCTTCTCCGCTGGGAGCCTGCTTCTTCCTCTCCCACTCGCCCTGCTTGTGTTCCCTCTCTCGCTGGCTGTCTCTATCTCTGTCAAATAAATAAATAAAATCTTTTAAAAAAAAAGCATCACTGGACAATTGACAGAATTGAATAATATTACTTAATTATATAAATAGCATTGAATACATTTTTTTGCTAAATTTAATAGTTGCACTGTGCTTATGTATTTTTGTTCCAAGAAATACTGAAGTATTTGGATTAAAAAGCCTGTTATTCTCAAATGATTCGCAAGAAAATTACTTGTGTGTGTATATTTATATATACATAATATATAAACATATATATGTTTGCTATATGAGAGTGTATATAGATATAGACATATACACACATATATATAGTTTTTATATACATAGTTTTAACCTCAGCCTTTGGGAAGCTGAGTAGCTGAATGCCTATTTCCATATAGGGTATCTATGTATCTATATACATGTACACACACACGTAGAATGTGGTGCAAATGTGTCAAGATATTAACATTTGGTCAATCTCTTTGCGGAGCATATGCAAAATCTTTTTACTATGCTTATAGCTTTTTATGAAGTTTGAAATTATTCAAATAAAAAGTTAAAAATAATTCCTCTTAAATTTTTATTTACGTGTTCATCTGATATAGAGTTGTCTACCACTATTGTTTAAGGAAACACTTTTCAAGGAAGGTTTCTATGAAGTAGGATAGTTAATTGGGGGCCAAGAAATGCAGGATGATTTGGAACTCCTGTCAGCCCTAAGAGAGGGACCAAATGGCAAGATGGGCTTTGTACCAACAAGGACTTGGGACACTGCCAGTCTGTCAGCATTGTTTGCTCCAGTGCAACTCTACAAGCCTGAATATTTGCAAAGGTTGGAGAACAGCAGGACAGGACCTGCAGGAATGGCTGGCAGAAGCTGTGGCATCCAAGCTCAGACTATGTGACACCAGTGGAAATGCCTGTGAAACATCATTAGCCAGGTGACCAGGCTGGTAAGTGACAGTCAGATTGCAGGCAGCTGGGCTTGAGCAAGACAAAGACATCAGAAAAATCTCAAGATGAAAAGAGAACAACAGAAATAATCATAATTTTTACAGGGACTTAGTAATAAAAGAATGGCAGAGTAAAGATTAAACAGTTTTGCCTACTTATTCCAATTTCTTAAGTGCATCATCACCAGAATAACCAGAGACAGAAAATGTAAATTTATAAACGTAAATATACATTTTAATGGTTAAATCATAGATGTTACTGAAATCAGACATTTTAAACCTAAATATAATACACTGAAAATCAGAATGCAAACCTATATGCAATTATCTTAAACAAAACTAATATAAAAATATCTTCTCATATGTTAGGGTCACTTTCGAGATTCATTTGCTCACATAGTGATAAAATAAACTGCGCAACTTTTTGCTTAAGTGTTTTTTTCAACAATTTAAAGAAAATTAAATATCTTAAATTTATTTTTAGACATTTTTGTACTAAATGGAGTACCTGGTATTTCACAAAGATGGGAAATATTGAGACCAATATGGTAGTAATGATCATAAGTCAGTTATTATCATTATGAGAGTTGTGGTTCAGTTTGTATAATACATTGAACACGCTACTCCAAAAGTATTTTTTTCCAAAAGCATTTTTAAAAGAGTAAGCAATGGGCAAGTTTTGAGGAAGAGTGTATTTCATATATATTTTTTACGTAAAAGAGAATACGAAAGCTGGAGATGTGCCAAAGAAGATCAGAGGCATATGGAGGGTGGTTATGAAAAAGATATAGAAAAGATTTGGAAGGAATTACTACAAACTAATGAACATGTTGTTTCCTAGACCAAATTTTGCTTTGTTTTGTTTTCCGATGCGTGAGAGAATTTTTCTGTCTCCTTTTACAATAGAACAGATTGGTGGGATTTGTGTGAAATCAATCATCAAACATGTCTCATTTATCTTAAGACAAATGTCCAGGATGCATACAACATCATTTAACTTTTAATTTTGAATATGTAGTAATAATAAGATTTATTTTTGAAATGCCTCTTTTCAGTTTATTCATATTGCTTGTTTACTGATACAGGGCCAGGGTAGCTATATACATTTAAATAATACAAATTTTTTAATGACCACATAATATATTTTTCTCTTTGGCTTCACAGGATTAAGACATCACAAGATAAGCATCCCCCGAGGCCTCACAACTTTGGCCTAAAATGTTGCTTAAGACCTAGTGTAAAGCGGAGTGAGGCAGAGTGATAGAGTCAATTTTAAGAGGGAAATGTTTTGCACTGCCGCAAATGTAAACAAGAAATGCTGCATACACATGTGGGCACTTGGGTATGCACGCGCTTATCACAGAGAGAAAAAGTCGCAACTCTGTCAGGGCTCGTTATCTTGATTTGGAGATACTCTATCAAATTATCCCTACCTCACAGTAAAGGGAATCAGAGATGTAACGAGGGAGATTGGAGTTTTGTGAGAGGTAAAGGGTAGACAACAATGGATGAATTCCTATCAGGCACCAAGTGTATATGAACATATATCTTGTTTAATATAGAAGACCCTCCCACCTCCATGTGAGCAAATATGATTAACCCCATTTTACATGAACAAATTGAAGATAGAGAGGTTATGTAGTTTGCCTAGAATCTTGCAGTCTGCATAGGCAGAAGCCAAGTTTTCCTTTGTGTTCCCTCGGGTAAATAGAGGCATGTTGAAACTGGCTTGTATCAGGTCAGAAGAGCCAACTGTTTAACCTGAAGGAATGTGAGCAGTTTGCTAAACATTGCTTTTGTTTAAAATTAAGTTACATAAGCTTACAATTAAATAAATTATATTAGAAACATGTCAAAAAAAAAAAGAATAAGCTTATTTTTGGCTGTGAGAGAAAGCAATAGAGACATCACAGAAAATGTTAGCAATTAAATTCTAAAAGATTGATTGGCAATCTTATTAGGTGCTAAAATAAGAAAGTACATTCTAGGAAGAGACAAAGGTGTGTTTAGAGATTTATAGACATAACATACCAAGGTACACCTGAGAGTCTCTTCCGGTTCAATGAACTTGTGGGAAAAAAATGAAAGGGGTTGTAGTAAAAATTATTTCTGTAAAGATCAGGGTGGGCTTATAGATTACCAAATACAATGTTAGCCTGTAGCAAATGGTACACTGCAGAGGAATGTAAAAAATACAAGAAGGTTGTAAAAATAATTTGTAGCACTACAAAAACGACGTCATAGAAAAACCTATATCATAGGAATATCTCTGGCCAAGAAGAATTCCGTCCCTTTTAGTGGCTCACTGGACTGGGTTCAGACCTTATTTGCATCTACAAAAATCCCTCACGGCAGCACTTACATTAGTGTTTCATTGACTAACTGGGAGAAGGCGTGTGTACTTCAGTGAGGATGTTGGGGACTATTGTGGATTGAACTGTGTACCCCAAAATTCATATGTTGAAGTTCTAATCCTCTGCACTTCAAAATGTGACCTCATGTGGAAATAGAGTCATTGTAAATTAAGTTGGTTAGAATGACATCATGCTAAAGCAGGGTGGTCCCCAAATTCAATATAACTGGTGTCCTTTTAAAAGACGGACATTTGGACACAGACATGCATACGAGGAGAACACCATGCAAACAAGAAGTCGGCCTCCTGTAAGTCAAGGAAAGAAGCTTGGAACAGGTCCTCCTGTAGCCCTCAGAAGGAATCAACTCTGCCAACACCTTCATTCCAGACTTTTAGTGTCTGCAACTGTGAGAAAATTAATTTCTGCTGTTTAAGCCACCTGGGCTGTGGAACTTTCTTACAGCAGTCCTAGCAACTTAATACAGGGCCATATTTAAATTCTGTCTACCACGGAAGATTTTTAAATTATTATCATCTTTTATCCACCACAGTATATTTGCCAGCGGTTTCCTTTGTCTGCACTATTCTTCTTCCCACCAAGATACACTCTGCCTTGTGAAAATAATTTATCAGAGAAGCTTCTCTTTGACTGCTCCATACCAGGCCAAGTCTCCTTTATTATATATGAACATAAATTCAAGTACCTGTACTTCATGGCAGTAAACAGATCACAATTTTACATTTACTTGTGTGAATAGTTTAATGTCTTTCTACTCCAGGACAATATATATTTCATGAAGGTGGTGAAAGTATCTATTTTATCATGCCATATTTTTTTGGATTCTAACAGCACTCGATACTCAGAAATGCTTAATATTTTATGTATTTTAAATTAATGATTGGCTAGCTTAATAAATGAATAAAACCCAATTAATTGACCAGAAAGGCAATTTAGAAGAAAGAAGTGTTGGGTTAATAAGATATTGACTTTCATTTTTGACATCTTAATTTGAAGTACTTGTGAAACATGTAACCATAGCTATAAATTAAAGAGTTAAAAAAAAACATGGCATGTCTAGATTTTAGGCTGGAATCCAGGTCAATAATTTGGAGATGTCAGCATATACAGCTTTCTTTCAAATATAGCAATGGGTAAGATTTTTCAGAAAGACACACAAAGTGTTAAAAATTGAAAAACTCACACTGGGTATGTCTTTTGCTTTTGACAGGTAGCAAGTTATTAATGTGTTTAAAAATAAAGAATTTACAAATGTAGGGACAGAGGGAGAAGTAAATCTAAAGTGAAGAAATCCAACTCTAATTTATTTATCAATGCAAAAATTGTGGCTTGATGATATACATGAATCTCTTTTTAATAAGTTTATTTTATTTTATTGAGATATAATTGACATGGACATTATAGTAGTTTAAGATGTACAAAATAATGATTTGATCTGTGTGTGTATGCAAAATGACCACTACAATAAGTCTAGCTAATATTTGTCATCATACATAGTTACACAAAAATCTTTTCTTCTAATGAAGACTTTTAAGATCTATTCTTTAGCAACTTCCAAATATGCAGTACAATATTATTAATATCATCACCATGCTATACATTACATCCCCATGACTTTATATTTTAACTGGAAGTTTGTACCTTTTAACCATCATCACCCATTTTGCCCACCACCACTCCGTATCTGGCAACCGCCAATCTGTTCTCTGTGTCTATGAACTTGAGTTTTGTTTCTTAGATCAAGTATAAGAGTTTTCGTTTCCAGTTCCACTGATTTATAGTTGGTGAAAATTACTTCCAGCATCTGTAAATTACCTATTTTTATACTTTCTTCATTGTTGATGTTACCGTAACTTTATTTTTGTTTTTCATCAGCATTTTGAGGGAGATTAGGAGAGATAAGAGTTATGGCTTTAGTTACGTCCATTTGAATGGAAATTTTGTGTTTCATATTTTAACAGATTGGTTCTAAACTCTGACTGTGCATTAGAGTCAAATGTGGAACGTTCACATGACAGGAGTACACCAAAGCCGATGGATGCAGTCATGGGAGTGGGGCCCTGGCATTGGATATAAATGTACACAAATAATTGTAATATAAAATTTAAAATTATGATTTTCAGAAAGCATTTTTGAAGATCAAGTCTTTATATAGTCTTATTTAATAGAAATATTATAGGCAAAAGTTACATTAAAATTAGAAAGCAGAAGAGGAACTTCGTTTAGAATTACCTGATGAAAAATCTTCAACTTCAATCAAAGATCCCCATTTTCTAAGGTCCCGAATTTAAAAAAAAGAAACATTTTTAAAGTTAGTAACAAACCCACTTTGAATCTATCTCTGTATATATTAAAATGATCTTTCTCTCTTTTACATAGAAGCCTGTATAGTTTCAATTTAAATTACTTTTTTTTTGTAAATCCCTTTAGACATTTTGAAGGGATTTATAGAAATAGTTTTGAGTTTTCTTCTCCATTTGGAGTAGTACATATATATACAAAATGTAATATGACTTATAGAAATAATTTTCACTTCTATAATTCATTATTTTCAATTCTTGAAATAAATTCTTCTGTCCCATAGGCTATAGTTATATGGTTTATAGTAAATAAATATCAGAAAGACCATAGTTGTTACTTACCTCTAAAATGACAATTAAAAACTCATTCAGCTTATTTGTGATTGAAATCATTTAGTATGAATGATATTTCTTAGTTAAGACTTTCAATTAAATGAGAGATGACCATATGTCTCAGTCTATCCAGGACAGTACTGGTTTACATCTGTTGTAGTCAATGCTCCAACCTTTTCACTCTCAAAAAATCTACCAATTTGAATGATAAATTCTATGGTCTTCTTAGTTTTAATTCACAGAAAGCAAGAAGTGAACTGGTTTAAATCTAAAAAAAGAATTTTAATGGCTCATGCAAGTAAAATTCCCAGAAGCACTCCATTCTGCTCTGGTTTACAGTCAAGTCTATTCTGTATCCCTTCAGAGCATAATGATGTAAACTTTTCCACTTTTAGGCTTTTCAGTTAACCCATGAATTAATTATAGGAGACTACCCATTGAATTATTTTTGACCTTGACCAAGAAACAAACAATAAAAAAGTTAGTTCAGTTAGAGGAGAGAAGTTTGTATCAAGTATCTTCTCATCCTCAAATATGGTAGAGTCTAGATCCTGACCAAAATTGATGGAACAAGAAATAGGCTTAAGTATGTTAGAATTCTCTAGAAAGATGCTTCTGAGCCTTAATATGCATACGTATCACTTGCAGATGCATTCAATAAGTCTGGAGTGTGCCTTTAGGTTCTGCAATTCTCACCTGCATTCAGGGCAGGTCCATAAATCATAACCCAAAGTGCCAGGATCTAGAAAAAAAGATTCAAAAACTTGTAAAACAAAATATTCCTGCTTCTTTATAAGTTGATATTAATGTTAACTTGTTTCATTTGGAAGTAGGAAAGGGTATTTTTTAAAAGTATTTGTTCTTTTTGAAACTATTGCCATAAAGGTCTACTCTATTCTCATTTGGTAATGCAGTATGCAAAGTTCTGTCTCATAAAACTCATAAAGTTAGATATACTGAGGAAGATATATAGCCACAAAGGAAACTATATTTCACTTGTAAATACTTTTAAGATCTACATGCTATTAAAACTTCAAATGTATTTACATACAAATTGTACTCGTTAAGGTTTAAAAACAATTCTAGCTAAGAAGTCTAATTTGTAATAATAGTCTTTTAATAGCAAACCCAAATTTCTTCCTTTAAAGGAAAAAAAGCTATTCTTATTTTACTTTCCTGGGAATTTAGCTATTTCCATTCCCAAAACATTTAGCTTCTATTGTCTTCTATATAATTGACTCTTTTATCAAGAGTAATAGATTTTTATTACATATAATCTTTGTCAAAGTCAATGTAAATATGTGGATTGGTTTGTTATGTTTTTTTGACACGTTTTCCTTGACTTACTGTAAATGAATTCAATTAACATTATCGATAGTCCTTATTTTAACCAGGAAACAAAAAATAACCTTTCATTGATTTTTCTACAATTTAAGATCACACATATTAATTGTTATTGATTCAAAATAGAAATAATTTTTTAAGCGTTTAAATATGAAATGGACCCAAAACTCTGTGAAATATACATTTAATTATATCACTGATCAATTTAAATCATTTCCTACTTTCCTACTTGATTTCCTACATACAATAAAAATTATACATCTTTTTACATGAATTTTAGCATATTGTGCTGAAGGGGAGCAGAATTTGCTACCTTAATATATGTTTCTTTTGTATAAGGATTATCTTGTGCTGTTTATTTTTAAGAAACAGCAAACACAAGAGAAACTGAACACCAAGTAGAAGTGCCCTTTTGTAAGAGATATTTACATTTATAGGGGTCAATTTGGGGAGTTGCTTAGTTTTCCTGGGTACCTCCTGTGTATACAGGAGGCATACATGTTGATAAACTTCTCTTTGCTTTTTCTCTTGTTAATCTGTCTTTTATTTTAAGAGGCCTCAGCTAAGAACCTACAACAGTAGAGGGAGAATTATTTTTCTTCCTCTACAGTGCCTAAAAAGGATTTTAACTGGTCAACAAGTTTACGGAGTTTGGTTGACAAAATACCTCAAATGTAGTTTCTATGATTGTTCATCAGAGGAAAACATTTGTTTTCTTTTCCCTTTATATGTACCTTTCTCTACTTAATAGAAAATAATTTACTGTTAATAATAATTGGAGTTGCAATTTGAGGAGCAGTTGGTATAAAGTGGTAGCAGTGAAGAATCAAAACAAAGACAATGAGATTTGTTAATGATCAAGAATTCCTGTTCCCTCAAAGGTTCTTCTTGCTGGACTAAGAATCAAATTGACATGAGACAAATTAACAGGAGAAAATCAAATTTAATAGGTGTACCTATGGGGAATCCACATAGACATGGATATTCCAAACACAGGCAAAATGAAGTATATATGTCATTCTGAACTAAGAAGAAGGGGGTGGAGGTCAGGGACTTCAGAGAAAAGGAATGCATGTCATAGGACAATAAGAAAAGGATATATTTGTTAATTAGATGTTGGCCCTACCATGCAGATGTGTCAGTCAGATAAAATTTATCTCTGTTAATAATCCTTATTCTGGGAAAGACCCCCAATATAGATTCTTCTCTGTGGTTAAGGGAGGACAAAAGTTTCTTGTGAGCCTTCAGCTCCAAATAATCCACATGTCAAAGCGGCACATTCCGCTGGGAGGCTGTCCCAAACCCCTTCAGTATGATGTTCAAGCATGGAGAGATGGAGGAAAAGGAAGAGTAAGGGGGAAAAAATCACATGATTTGTAGCAGTGGGATTCTTTCATTATTGGATTTTAATGGCTTGGCTTTTCAGTACATGTTGAAGTAAAGCTCTAAGAGATCAGCTGGGAAACACTTATATACTTTACCTTTATTTATAATGTGCACGTACCTTTTTTCTGTATATTTTTATTGTCGATGATGAGAGTCACACCATATCTTGGGTATTTTGAAATGTCTTTGAAGAGAGGAAACCAGAAAGGACCAGTATATCACCCAAAGTATAAATTTTAAATTCAATTGAAGCAAAAAGAATTAATAGATTTTAGTTTTTTTAAAAAAGATTCATACATTTAAATATTTACACAGGAATGGGAGAGCACAGGGGGTCATTTGACTGAAGTCCTTTAATAGACATTGTGTGATGTTTGTAATCATCTTTAAGGAAAAATTAAAGGATGAATCATTTGGTCACAAAACAGATTCATAACAGAGCCAGGGAAAGGGCTAGTCCACCCTACCCAATCCCCCCGTCCTACCCCCACCCAAACTGAAATCTGTATATAAGGGACTGGCAGGATAGACTGGAACTAAGTTTCTGTCACTTCATACTGCTAGTCTACCTCTACCCCCAATTACTCTAGGAGAGGGGACACTATTTAATTGTGCAGCTTAAAAGTCCTGAAGCCTAAAAGCCAGGGTCATGGGTCCTGATTTCAGGGTATACCTAGGCCCTAGTGTTGATTAGAGTGTGATAGAAAAGTAAGGTACTCACATATGTGCTACTGTTTCTCTGTAAGTTTCCATGATGCATGCTGTTTGTTAGGCTAGTCTACTCTGTGTGCTATCTAGCCATTTATCTTAATAAGATGGCAATTGGTGCAGTGGGGTAGATATCTGGCCTGACCACTCATGATGGTTTTTAGAAGTAAATCAAGATATTAGAAATCAATGATTCACTTTGGAGGTATGTAAGTCTACTTGGGGCAACACGACCAGGCATATAGATTGCTGGTCACTGATTCTGAGTACTATCTCAGCAAAACTTCTAGGAATAGGACATGGAAGGATTAAGTTCACCTTGGATGGCGTTTGGTCATTGTTATTAATGACTTTGGTGTGAGTTGCTTAGAAAGGGCACCATAGAATGTTAAATCAGAAGTACTGATTGAATAATGCACAGATATACGTGGCGCTCATTTTACAATCACTGAAGGCTTGCACACATGTGACAGTGGGGAAAATGGGGAAGGATACAGAATATTGAGTCCATAGATAAGGAAGACCTTAACAATTATATCCCTTCCTGCCACGACACCTCCCATAGAGCCGCAGCGTGATTCAGGAGAAGGACGAGGCACAGACAGGTCAGCTGCGAAAGAAAGCGTGGGTGGAGGGGACAACCGCCAGGCGTGCCACCGCCAAGAGTGTGATTGCCCCGGACAGCTGCAACCTCGCGTATTTATTGGCAATAAACAATCAAATATAATCAAGGGGAGTCTTGTGATCCTAGTGAATAGTAGTACATCACGGGGAAGGTCATGGGATTAGATGATGTAACATTCAGCAAGTGAGGCCTATTCTTAAACATGTTTCTATGGACCTCGCGGGCTATTGTCAAGAGCAATCGGGTTTCCGTTAGGGTGGCGCTCCGCCTTTTAGCAGACCAGGCATTCCTGGCCGCTAGTTATCTGAGGGGATTTCCAGAAGGGCAGTGTTCCACCCTGAGCAAGCCGGGAGTTCCCAGCTGCTCATGCTGTGACGTTTACGCTAGAGCCCACAGGGTCACAAACCATGTTTTCCTATTATAGCCTTAGCATAAGGTCTCAGCCAGGGACTGCTGCACCTTTCCTGTGAGATTAAGAGAGTAAAGTAACCAGTCTGATAACCAGTCCCTTGAATTATTGCTGGCTGACTACTGCTTTGACTATGAGAATCTGAATATACACGTATTGACTCTGAAGCATTGACTGTCCAACTGCCGATGCCATGACACATGGCGTAAATGTTGGAACTCCTATTTAGTATTGGAATATCTAGCTAGTATTCACTCTTGAAATTTTTTTTTTTTTTTTAGTTTTCAAGTAACCCCAAAATGTGTTTTCTATCCCATAGCACTTCATTTCCACAGAGTGGAATCAATACAGCTCCAAAGTAACCAAATCATAGACAAGTTGTATCAGCCTAACATTCACCATTCCCTGGCAAGCCGACTTACCTGCTGTTCAGTACAACCATCCCACACAGTGTTCTCTTTGTTTTCAGATGGATGTATGCAAGTAACCCAGGGGCTGGGGGTTGTGATGATGGTGGTAATATTTGCATAGCACATTATTCCAGTGCATATTGAGGGTTTATTCTGGCGGTGCAATACACTTAGCCCATGCAAAGTATAGGCCAGAGCTACAGGAAAATTGATCCCCAGGAACAGCTCTCAATCTATGACTGATGGGCTCTTGGTATATACATACACCAGCTCCTGATGATCTTGTCATAACCAGTGAGTACTAAAACCAATATGGATGTGGCTTCATTTCTGCCATCTTACTCTCATATGAGAATCTTTATTGTGGCCCACCCAAACTAAAGCATAAAGGGAAAGGAATTTTTTGCAACACAGCTCAGACTACGTTTACAACTTACGAAGCAAATACATTAAACTTCCTCTATCATGTTGTCAGTGACAAGTCTCACAAAATTTATAATTTGAAATGGTAAGAATTGTTAATGGATGGTCATGCTTAGAGGCTCGTCTTTGGGTTCTCGGAAGTGGATTAAGATGTCAAGTTTTATTTGTGTTAAACTGACCACATGCAGACTTACATCCCAGAAAAAGAAGCTGGGACCCTGAAAAGCTCCAAGGAAACTGGCTATGGCCCAGTGCATATATCATTGAAACGCAGACTTCTGCAAGTTTGGAATCCCACCCAGCAAACACGCAGAAAAGAGGTTGGTGCCTCCTTAATCATGAACACCGATGTGGCAAATCCTACTGCTTCTTACCACATTGTGGTAACAATGGAATACTCATGCCTACAATCATATCATATCAGATGTCTTCTACTTATGTCTACAGTCATAAAGGCTGAGCTGGAAGGTTTGGGGTTCAGTAAAGCTTTGCCACATGATATTATTGCTGTATCCTAGTCTCTGAGCCATCAGAGAGACCCTTCTCTCCTAATCATGCATTTCTAATTCCTCACAGCCTTCTTTCTGGTCAGGAGTGGCATCCAGCTCTGCTAGAATGCTGTGCACTGCCTAAGAGATGATGGGGGGGGGGGGGAAGAAGCACCTCACACCTGCTACTGCTCCTATTGCTACGTGTTTCTCAATCCGTGATGCTCCACCTGGTCTACTGAATGGGATTTTCTCAACCACACAATAATTTCTAGCACTAAGAATTAGGGAGATTCTAAACATAAAAGTAATGTAAGGAAACGACAACAACAAAAGAAGGGAAAATGGAGATGGATTATAATGCAAATTACATTTAAAAATGTATGAAAAAATGAAAGCTAATGTTCTCTATTAAAAAGATCTTATGGATCAATTAGAAAACATGAAGTTCTATATAGAAAAATGAACAAAGGGCATGGAAGGATAATTCATGAAAGAAGAAAAAAGTATTAATAATTAGATGAAATGTTCAAACTCATGAATAAGCAAAGTATGTAAACTTAGCATAATGAATGATTTCCACATTTGTTTTCTCAAAAGCCTTTCTAGTTAAAGAGATGATCACTAATAGCTTTTTGTAGCCACTCATCAATTTTGTGTTTTCATTGTACTCAATACATATAAACTATATGGAGAAATGAGGTAAGTTAAAAAATCTAAAAAAAAAAAAATCTCTCCAAATAGTTAAGCAATAATACTTATTGAATTTCACAATTAATTAAAATGCTAACTTTTTTGTAATTAATGCATTTCATTTTTGAACTAATTTGAAGAAAATTTTTGATCCACAAACTAAGTTTTAGTATCCCAATACATAAACCTCCTTTTCCATGTCACATGATTTTTTGTTTTTCTGAACAGATCCTGTGCATTTAGAAAATAAATCCATTAAGTTTTTTACATCTTTATTGACATTTAGTTGATTGAAAAATGAAATTATGTAAATACTAGCTATATATTTGTATGATGCATATGTCTCTATTCATATATGCATTCATTTTCATGCATGTTATGGAACTTACTTCCCTGAGAGTTAACCTCTTGTGTTTACAAGGAAGACAGTAATTTCATGTGCAGTCAATAATAATAATTTTTATGTTTTTTAAAAAGTTTTCCTTAAGTCTATTCTTATGCCATTTCATTGGTCAGGATTTTTAAAATACACACATTAAAAATTGAGATCAGGGTAAATATAGTATCTTATTGCTGACTCCTACAGGACTATCTTTGTTATTTCATAGTTAAACATTATGCTAAATGTTTACTTGAGAACCGCTTTAGGTTTAGATCCTCTTTCGTAAGTCAGTTTTCAATAATGAGCAATCTACTTTTAATTCTTTTATTTCAGAGGCCATCGTCACATTATCTCTATGGTCATTAAATTTTTCTTTCTTCATTATCGCTTGCCTGAGTTTTTCCCCCTGGGAATATTTTGGGAAATTTGATTATGGTTTCTTTTAGTAATTTAATCTAAAATAAATGTATTTCCTCTGCCAATTCAGTATTATTCCCTCTTTAAAATTTGTAATATGTTTTCGTAAGTCTTGCTAGTTTTTGCCATTGCTAACTTATTCATGAGGAATCCCAACAGCATTGCCCTTCTGCTTGTTGTGACCACTGTCTCAGGAAGGAAGGACCCATCTCATTATGCAGAATACATTCTTGTGCTATTTGCCTGTACTCCAACTGCCCTCTTTCCAAGTTTGGCAATATTAATGAGACCTTGATAAGATCTTTTCCACACACCCACTCTGCTCTTTAATGAGAGTCAGAATTTTAAGATGCCCCATTTGTCTTTTCTAACATATCCAGTTCAGTACACATTACACCTAGCATCCTAGCTGGCTGCTTCTCAAGGATGGCATCCTTCCTTCTTTCTAGCACTAATTAATTTTTGCCCTTGTCTTATGTTTGTCATTTCCCAAGGAATATACAGATGGGAATGTAAACTATGGACCTTACATTGCCTTTATACTCAAGAAAGAAATACCTTTTAATCAAAAGAAAGAAAGCATGCCAAATAAATAGGTTTTTTGCCCAGTATTTAAACTAGTATATTCCCATGAAAGTTATGATTAATGTGTTTGTCTTACGAAGGTAATCACTGAATACCAGTGTTTTTATATAGTATTTTCCACAAAGTCATTTGGGGTTTCTTGTAGTTTTGAACATTTTGTCAAGGTGACACCAGTGCAACTAAAGACAGTTGTGTCTTTCCAAAGAGCCCTGAACAAAATAAAATTAGCAAGCCTATTTTTTTTTTTTTTTTTTTAGGTGCAAGTGGATCCCAGTAACAGGAGCTCACAAATTGTTACTGGTCACTAATTTCAAAAAAACTATTATCTCACACAAGACACTAAAGTATTAATAAAAAAGACCAGGAATCATACTGGTCAGAGAGCATTTTTTGAAAACTTAGAATAAAAGGCACTGAATAGATTGTTGGTTTTCTTCTGAAGGAATGGTAAAAATTCCTTCCAGTTCAAGAGATTCTCTTTGTACTAACACCTGACCAATTGATAGATTCCAGATATGACCTGTGTAAAATAACACACTGTATCTCGAATGCAGTGTTATCTCTCATATCTTTAGTAATCACAAAGGAAAAAATGCTCCATTTCTGCCTTTGCATCTGGAGAAAACTTTTATGTATAAATTCAAACGACACAAATAAAGCATGTTATTATTTTTGTTTCATATGTATTTAATGCCTAAAGTTTACAGATCACTATGAATCAAATAGATTAAGTTATTTACACACTTAAAGTAAAACATGCTTGAATTTAGTTTTTTTAAATACTTGCTTTTTTTTCCTAGGTAAAATGTTGTAGAAATAGCATCAATTTTCTTAAAATGAAATCACTGCATCGCATCAACACTGAGCCATATAAACAGGAGATTTAGAAAACTAAACAATAGAATACAGTTGGGTATTTGAAAATCGAAACCTGTTTTCAGCAATTTCCAGTTTTTTTTTTTTTAATTTACTAACTTAAGTATTTAATGGGAAACATTTTTGCCAGTAATTTCTGGGTTCTGTTCACTCACTTGTAATCAAAGTACTGAAATTCATTGAAGGAAGAAAGTGGGCTGCAAACATTTAAATTTGGCATCTGATCGCCACGTTCACACCTTATTGTTAATCTTGGATATGGGCTAGAGATGAGATATGACCTAAGTCAAGTAGCAAAGGAAGGACTTCACTTTGTTTCCACTACTGGGAACCTCTGAGATTCTGTTTTCTCTATTCTCAATCCAATGTGTACAATAACTCCAGGAATTATGGAAAAATCTGAGATGGAGTTGGACTCCAGGAGTGATGAGCTGGAGCTAATTGCATCTCTGAGGACTACATTTCAGGGTTTTTATGATATGTCTAAACCCTGTGTCTGCATTTGGCAATTAGCTAACTCTGGCAGTAATCATAGTAATGGGTAAAACTGGACTTCAAATCAGTTTGTCTTTGGAGACTTCTTACCTCACACAATGAGACACTGGGAGTCTGAGCAGGCTGGCCATGGTAGAGATAGCATTGAGAGTACTGTCTGAACATATTTTGAAGTTGAGACAAACTGGATTTTTGGATAAATTGGGTATGAGGTGTGACTTCAGGTGACTAACCTCTTGCTTTAACTTAGATTTTTTCCAATTACAGCATGGAAAGTACCACTTGGAGACTTGAGACTCCTCTCAGTTCTGAGAAAACTGGGTGGTTGGTCACCATACTCCTGAGAACAAGACAGGTGGCAGGTGGGTCCCAAATATTTTGGCCTGAAAAACTTGGAAGAGCATAGTTTTTATGGAAAAATTTTTCCCCATGTAAACAAGCTTTCTAACGCAGTTGTATGAAGTCCAACTTTCACCAGCACTGCCTGAGAGAAGGTGTAGATTTGTATCTTTCCCAGCACTTGGCATTGGTAAGCCTTAACAAGTTTTGCCAATTGAATATACACTAAGATATCACTTAATTATGCTGTAACTTGCATTCCATTAATCATTAATAGTTTTCAACATTTCTCTGTATGTTTTCTGGACGTTACATGATTCCTTCCTTCGTGAATTGTCTGATCATGTTTTTTGCCCATTATTTCAATCAGGTACATGGTTTTTCTTCATCTGTTTGCTGGGGATTTTAGATATTTAGTTTCTTAGTTCATCTGGAGTCATATTTTGTTTATGGGAAGTTGGGGATCCAAATTCTTCTTCTTTTTTTAACATATAATCCATTTTTCTGATTACATTGCTGAGTAGTCCTTCATTTTACCTCTGATATGACAGAGCATCCCTGCCATACCGAAGTTTCATCTGGACATGGTCTATTTTATACATAAACTTGTCTACTCTTGATCATGTACCGCATTACCTCAATTCCTATATAACTTTATAACATACAGTTTTAACGTAGAAAAGCATATTCCCCGGGTTATTTTTCTTCAGAACTATCTTGTACTTCTGGGACTGTTTGTCTTGCATACACATTTTTAAATCAGGTTGTGAAAATTCTCAAGAAATGATGTGTTGATTTTGAGTGGAATTTTATTAAATAATAAGGTGAAATAAGGAATAAGGAATAAGGGAAGTAGATATCTTTATGCTATTAAGTATTAAATTAGAGAACATAATATAACCTTCATTTACTTAGAATTTTTTAGTCTTTCAAACTTTTTATAATTTTATGTGTAAAATATCAAATAACTTCAGATTGCCGTTTATTGGGCACTTTGTAGTTTTATGCAATTGTAGAAGGTATTATATGAAATCATTTCTCTTTGCCCATTTATCAATAAAATTATTTTAATGTTGATTTTATAGTCACCAGTTTTACAGATTTTTTTCAATACTTCAGCAATTAGCATTGTGTTACCTATATGACTATTGTTGTTCTTTTTTTTTTTTTTTTAAGTTACTCTAACATATTAAGGAAGTTCCCTCTTATTAGGAGTTTGTTAAGAGTTTATTTTATTTTTTTCTTTTTAATAATGAACGTAAGTTCTATTTTGATGTATTTTTTTTCCTGTAGTTATTCATTTTAAAAATGTTACCGAGGATCTACAAATGTGCCAGACACATTTGTAAATAATGATACATTATTTTAAAAAAATAAAGGCAATTACTTAAACAAAATAAAGAAATCTATGCTCTTCTTGTGTAGAAGGGGTTATAGAACATAGCTTCTGGATTGTTCTACTTAATTCTGCTAATTTAGTTAACTAAATTAATTGGTTTTCTAAGATAAAAATTTTTTGAATTCCTGGGATGAAATCACTTTGCCAATATGTATTGTAATTTTTAAATATTACCGGATTTTATTTGTGAACAAATTTAAAAAATTAATTACACACAAATTTGGGAATGAGGCTGGTCTAAAATTTTCCTTTCTTTTACTATACTCTGCAGAAGCTTGCTTCATATTTGAGTTAATTTTTCTGTGAATGTTAAAACAGAAAATTTTGAGTTAGTTTCATTCTGAAATAATTTGTATTATAAAATCAATTTAATTAAAGGTTTAAAGCAAGGTTGATAACAACTAGTGCACTTTATTACTAGGATACCTTCATCTATCTTCTAAAGACCTGATGTCCTTTCTGATTTATTGGTGCCCTTGTTATTAAATATTTCAACTATTGCTTTTCTTTCCACTTCTATTATTTTCTAAGGATGTTCCAAATTTCATTCATTTATTGGAAAACACTCGTGTATAATTACCTATGGTAAAAGTATTGTTATTTTAATTTTCATATATATATAGATATAAATATATTATTCATGCAAATATATATATATTGGAGAGAGAGAGAAGCAGAGAGACAGAAAGACACAGCGAGACAGAAAATATGAGTTTCAGGAATTGGATGGGGGCTGACAAGTTGGAAATATGTTGACCAGTTTGGCAGCCTGGAAATTCAGAGAAAAGTTGACATTTCAGTCTTGAATCTGTAACTTGCAGGCTGGAAACCATTATGGTCTCTATGTTCAGGGTTGAGGCAAAATTGCTTCTTTTGAAAATCGCAGTTTTTGCTTTTAAGGATTTCAACTCATTAGATGAGTCTCATATTTCCACTATGAAGGCCAATGGAAAGCCAGTCGTTACTCAAAGTCTCCTGAGTTAAATGTTAATCACATCTAAAAAATATCTTCGCAACAATATCTAGACTGATGTTTG
This sequence comes from Ursus arctos, assembly GCF_023065955.2. Classification (NCBI taxonomy): domain Eukaryota; kingdom Metazoa; phylum Chordata; class Mammalia; order Carnivora; family Ursidae; genus Ursus; species Ursus arctos. The sequence continues at coordinate 21,275,653 of NW_026622764.1, forward strand.
ACCAAACGATCGGGAACCATAGTTTCGTGAAGTTGACAAATAAAATTAAGCATCACGGTATTTGAACTTCGGAGGTTTTATATGTTAACTGGGAGATCAGGGCAGGAGATGTAAATTCATGCATGTAGATTAAGGCGGGAACTTGAGGAGATTTCCCCGCATGAATATGCGGATGGAGAAAAGATGTGCCTCAGGAACAAGCCAACCCATGTTGCAGCATCCACGGTGCACAGCTGCAGGAACCACTTTAAGATATGGATGGCGAAGTAGGGGTGACTCTTACGGTAACAGATTGCTGAGAACATCGATATGGCCACAGATATAATGGATGTTATTCATTTTGTCCATGGTTCCTTAGATGGCATTGAACTGGTAAATTCTCATAGGAAACGTTGTTTAGTTTCCCAAATAAGATTACTGTCTTAGGATCACATTACCTTTGTTCAATATTTTTGAATAGCCCATATCCTGTTCGTTCAACCATGATTTCTTTATTATGAGTAATTCAAAATACTTAATTTTTCTATTTATTATATTAAGTTTCTCTATCAATATTGCCACTTATATTTTGTTATTATAGTTATTATTGTCATTATGTTATGCATGGAACTTCTTGCAAGATGCTTTAGTCATGTTCTATTTATTATTACTGTAATTAAAATTAAATATCCTTTTTCGTGTAGATGTCATATAATTTACAATAAAAGAACAGTTTGTTTGGAAGTCTAGCCACCTCCTGCTGTTAGATAAAATTATTCTGGAACATTAAAGCCACAAAAAAAAGTCCTTCAATCATTCAAGCACAATAAATGCATTGAGACAGTTTTGCACTTATTTATTTGTTCTGGAAGTCATCCAAATTAACTTGTAATTCTAAATAACCACAGATGCCAATGCAAAGTAATTTGAAGTGACAACATATCAGTTTAAAGTGCAACCATAGCACTAGGTGTTACAATTTGTGTATACCAGGTTCAACCAGGGCATTCTACTATGAGAGTTAGGCTGATTTTCAGCACGAACAGAATCATTTATAAAACAAATTAGTCCACCAACTAATAGACTAACAGGGATGGTAATTTTTTGTTCAGAGGTAAGGCAAATGACCTTTAATGTAATTGCTTTATCGTCAACTATCTGCTAATTATATCAGCAAGGTTTCCCCAGGGAATTCATCTCTAAGAAATAGAAGATGTTGAAGGAAACATTATTTCTTCAAATGTTTCACTACTAAATGATGGCTTTTCTCAAATATCACCAAATGCTCATAATTAGCATTCAAATTTTTGAAAAATTCTTTTCATGTATTTAAACTTGGCATTTCTAGTAGTAGAATTAAAATGTTGCTTTTACAATGTTCCATTCTTAACATGTATAAAATAAGTTTCTCAATCAAATGATTATTTAAGAACTTCAGTGATAATGAGGGGGAAACTTGATTCAGAGGTAAATAAAGTGTGTAGGCAATATAACTTTTTGGTTTATAATTAAAGATTTTTCAACTAAAAATATGGTAAATAATTTTTTACTTCTTTCTGATCTGAATCCATGAAAAACATCAATACTGCCTTTCAACGTATATTTATTACATGGGAGGGAAAACCTCCCATTCTTTCATTATTTTTTCTTTCGAATTGTAACCCACAAACTCTTTCTTGTTTGTTTCCTCAGATTAACTGTTTTCTAATTACACCAAAACTTTATTAAAACTTATAATGTAACTAAAGCTTGAATTTTCAAAATATATCAGTTTTAGTTACAAACACATTTATTGTATAATCAGTATTTGCCTATCTAAAGATTAAATACATACTACAATAGTTGAAAAATGAAATTACTTATATAAATCTTATTAACACTATTACCTACATATTTGACTGAAATAGATCTTGTAAAAATATATTCAATGAATATAAGTCATACAAATTTCATGTTTTCTTTTAGGTACTATAGATGATTGAAATGAAAATTTTATTTGCCAGATAAAGAAGGTGATATCAGCCCCACAAATATAGTAAAAGTAGCCACAAACTTCTCTGAGGAGGAAACAAAACTGCTAAATTTATTTAGCAGTGAAATGCAAACTTTGTATCTTTGCCTTATGCTGTACCTTACAACGAGCATTTTACAATATGTATGGTTCATATATATTTTGTTTGGCCATAATGCCACAACCTAATTACATCTAATTATAAGTCAAAAACACACATACACAAGAATTTTTGTTTTCTAATATGAATTTTCTCATCATAAATTATAATAGAATTTTTGACATATTTATTATTTATTTATAATATTCATAAAGTTTATATGAGCTACCAATTTCACATTAAACAGTTCTTAATATTTAGCCAAATACTCCTAAGTTTGCTTTAAAAATACTGCCACATATAAAACATTATCAATAAAAAAGATATATGCTTTTATAAATATCTATATGCTTTTGTGTGTGTGTGTGTGCGTTTATGTATGTTCATATTTTGAGTATAGTTTTCTTAGCACTCATCCATGTTTTTCCCTTGGACTTTAGAGAAATATTTCTATTCCACAGGAAAATAATTTATGAATTCTTTTTAAATTAAAAATTAAGATTCTATTTGAAATAAGACTAATTTTATTTTATTTATTTTTTAAAGATTTATTTATTTATTTATTTATTTATTTATTTATTTATTTGAGAAAGAAAGAGTGTGAGCAGGGGCAGGGGCAGAGGGAGACAATATCCAAGCAGACTCCCCCTGAGCAGGGAGCCCAACGTGGGGCTCCATCTCACAACCCATGAGATCAGGACCTAAACCGAAATCAAGAGTCAAACACTTAACTGACTGAGCCACCCAAGAGCCCCAAGACTAATAATTTTTTTAAAGATTTTATGTATTTATTTGAGAGAGAGGGTGAGAGAGAGCACAAGCAGGGGAAGCAGGAAGAAACAGAGTCCCTGCTGAGGAGGGAGCCTGATGCAAATCTCCATCCCAGGACCTTAGGATCATGACCTGAGCTGAAGGCAGATGCTTAACCGAAGCACCCAGACACCCTGAACACTAACTAATTTTAAAGCAATTTTAAGTTTAGAAAAAAATGAGCAGATAGTACAGAGAGTATCTCCTATCTCATGTATCTCCTATCCCCTCTACTTAGTTTCCCTTATTATTAACATCTTGCATTACTGTGGTTCATTTTTTTGCATTGATAAACCAATACAGATACATAATTATTAGCTAAAGTTCATACTTTAAGATCCACCCTCTGTTGTGAAGTTCTATAGATTTTAATAAATGTCTGACATGTATTCACCATAACAATATTATGCTATTGTTTTACTGCTCTAAAGTCCTCTGTGCTCTGATTGTTCACCCTCCACCTATTTATCCTGTCTTACTCCAACTCCCAGCAACCACTGATCTTTTTACTAGTTATAGATCTGTCTTTTCCAAAATGTATCATTGGAATCAAAGAATATGTAGTCATTTCAGACTGTCCCCTTTCGCTTAGAAATATGCATTTAGGGTTCTTTCATGTTTTTTCATGTTTGATACCTCATTTATTTTTTTATCTCTAAATAATGTTCTCTTGTATAAATGTACCATACTTTGTACATTAATCGATTGAAAAAAACCACCGTGGTTGGTTTCATTTTTTAAAGAAATTATGTACAAAGCTGCTACAAATATTTGTGTGCAGGCTTTTGTGTGGACATGTTTTCAGTTCATGTAAATAATCTAGGAGCGTGATTGCTGGATTGAATGGTAAGACGATGTTAAGCTTTGTAATGAACTGTCCAAGTTTTCCAAGTGCTTTCTCACAAGTAATGAATGCAGAGTTCCTGTTGCTTTGCACCCTGATCAACATTTGTTACTTCCAGTGTTTTGGATTTTAGCCATTCTACTGGGTATGTAGTCATATCTCGCTGCTGTTTTAATTTGCAATTCCCTAATGACATTGAACATCTTTTGTGCTTATTTGCCATCTGCATATCCTCTTTGGTGAAGTGTCTTTTCAGATCTTTTGTCCAATTTTAAATTGCTTATTTTCTTACTGTTGAATTTTGTGAATTCTTGTATATTGATACATGTCCTGCCAGAATAGACTTTTTCTCAAAGAAGGTATGCCAACAAGGGCCAACAAGGTACCTACAAGGAGGCTCAGCATCAGTAGTCATTAGGGGAATGCAAATTAAAACTACAGTGAGGTATCACCTAATGCCTGTTAGAATGGCCATCATAAAGAAGACAAGAGATAACAAATGTCAGTGTAGATGTTCCCCACATCCACAAGAGAGCCCTTGTGTACTGTTGGTGAGATTGTAAATTGGTATAACCACCATAGAAAACAATATGGAGGATCCACGAAAAACTAAAACTAGAATTACCCTATGATTCAGAATTCTACTTATGGGAATATACCCAAAGGTAAAAAACAAAACAAAACCAAAAAACCCTAACTTGAGAAGATACCTGTACACACATCTTTATAGCAGCATTATTTACAATAAGCAAGATATGTAAACAATCTAAATGTCTATGGATGGATGAATGGATAAAGAAGTTGTGATACTGGGGCGCCTGGGTGGCTCAGTGCATTAAGAATCTGCCTTCGGCTCAGGTCATGATCTTGGGGTCCTGGGATTGGGCCCCATTTTAAGGCTCCCTGCTTAGTGGGAAGTAAGCCTCTCCCTCTCCCTCTGCCCTTCTCCTCCACTCATGGTCTTTCTCTCCTTCTCTTTCTCAAATAAAAGAGAAAAAAAAAAGAAGTTGTGACACACACACACACAATGGAATATTATTTAGCCATTAAAAAAAAAAACAACCAAGGATATCCTACCATTTACAACAACATGGATGGACTATAGCATTATGCTAAGCAAAATAAGTCAGACAGGAAAAGACAAGTATTGTATCATCTATGAAATTTAAAAACAAAACAAAACAAAACTGAACTCACAGAAAAAAAGAGATCAGACTTGTGGTTTACCAGAGGTGGAGGGTGGGAGAAGGGAAGCTTGTAGGAAGGGGTCAAAAGGTACAAACTTCAACTTTATCAGATAAGCACTAGAGATGTAATTTACAACATGATTACTGCCGCTAATGCTGTGAAAAGAGTAAATCCTATACGTTCTTATCACAAGGCGGAAAAAAGACCCAAGTCCTGTATCAGATAGAAGTTTGACAAATATTTTCTCCCAGCCTGGGCGGCTTGCCTTTCATTCTTTTAATGTCTTTTACAGTGCAGAGCAGAAGTTTTTAATTTTCATGAAGACCAATTTATTATTTTTTCTTTCCTGGATCTTGCTTTTGACGATATATCTAAAGCTCATGACCAAACCTAAATTCACCTGGATTTGCTCCTATATTATCTTCTAGAAGTTTTATACATTTGGCTTTTGCATTTAAAATTATGATCCACTAGAGTTAATTTTAGTGAAAGGTGTACCACCAGTACCTAGGTTCAATTTTTTTCTCATGGAGATCCAGTTGTTCCAGTACTATTTTGTTGAAAAGACTACTCTTTCTCACTTGAATTTCCTTTGTTCCTTTGTGAAAGATAAGTTGACTATATCTGTGTGGCTGTGTTTCTGGTCTCCCAAACTGTCTCATGATCTATTCATGCATTCTTTCACTGATAGCACAATGTCTCGGTTATAATATCTCTATACAAGTCTTGGTGTCAGATAGAGTCAGTCCTCTGTCTTTGTTCTTTTTCTTTATTATCATATTACTATTCTGGGTCGTCTGCTTTTCCATATGTGATGGTTAATTTTCTGTGTTATTTTGACTGGAATATGCAGTGCCCAGACATTTGTTCATACGCTATTCTGGGTGTGTCTGCGAGGGCGTTTCTGGATGAGATTAGCATTTGAATCAGTAGACTGAGTAAAATAAATTGTCCTCATAACGTGCATGTGCCTCATCCAAACAATTGAAGAACTGAGTAGTCAAAAAGGCTGAATAAGAAAGAACTTTTCCTGCCTCACTTAAAGAGCTGGGACGCTTGTCTTTTCCAGCCTTCAGACCACACTTTTGAAACAACAGCTCTTGGTCTCCAGCCTGCCAGCTCTTGGAGTGGAATTTATACTATCAGTTCTCCTGGTAGCAGGTCTTTGGACTCAGAATGGAACTACACATCAGATCTCATGGGTCTCTAACTTGCTGACTACGTGTCTTTGAATACGTCAGTCTCCATAATCACATGAATCGATTCCTTATGTGTATTATACTACATATAAGAATATATCCTGTAAATAATTTATGAGGATATATGGATATATTATATATAACGTGGAGTGATATTTTGCATATCTATATTGCCAGATCTTGGCATGGATTATCACTGTTCTCTTTATTACTGGAAACAGAATCATTATTTTGCAAAATACAATCATAATAGAGAGTCAATTCCAGAAAACTTATAACCGATTTTGAAATTTCATCCTTAAAATTCGGTTTCTTTATGCAAGGAAAGCTTTACAACTGATGACTGTCTACTACATGTGCGTGCATGTGTCAAAACTCATGAAAGAGTGTACAATAAATACACGCAGCATTTGTATATCAATTTTTACCTCAATAAAGCTCTTTAAAAATGTGTTCCTCTAGAATTGCTCTTGGTACCAAAATCCAGTTAGGGTTCTCCAGGGAAACAGAGCTAATATATGATACAGAATATCATATATGGTATATGACATATGATATATCATATATAATATATATAGCCCATGTTCATACTATATATATTAGGCCTTACATAATTGTTGGAGAAAATCTGGAAGTTAAAATTCTAGCGGAGGGATAGGGGATCAGGCGGAGTCACTAAGTCAGTTTGAGAAGCAAAAAACAGCTAGAGTAGTCCGTGACAGATACTGATGAGTCCACAACCAAGAGTCTGATATGGGCTTGGGCTGCTACAGTGTCAAAAGCTTAAAGAACTGGATACAGCATTGAGGAGTGCTAGGAAAAGCTGAACCTACCAGCTTCTATGCTTCTGTCTGTCATCACAATTAATTGCCATGTCCTCAGAGAGCAATGGCCATTGCTTCGCTTTTGCATCCAAATCTTATGTAAGAACCTCTTCAAGTCTAACGTAACCCTGAATCTTAGAGGAAGAGTGTTCTGGGAAATGTATTTTGAGTACAACTTAATCAACAATAGAAGAATCCAGTGGAGGAAGAGATGGGTATATTTCATTTTATTTTATTTTTGGATTTATTCTAAAGAGGAAGGAAATAGAATTTTTTGATAGTTTGAATGTGGATGAGAGAGGAAAATAACAGTAAAGAATCATTTCAAAAAATTATATTGAGCAACTGTAAGATGGATGGTGCCATCAAATAAGTTGGCAAATTTTGTGGGAAGAGGTTTGGGGGGAATAGGAGTTAGATTTTAGGTAGGGTGTGCTTGAAAAATCTGTTACATATCCAATGGTAGACATCACATAAATATTTGGATAAGAGAGTTGAGAATTTAAGAGAGAATTTGTGTTTTAAACTTGGTATTTATCAGTATTCTGGCAATATGTGAAGCCAGGAGAGTAGATGCGATTATCAAACCTGGTGTAATCGAACATTATGAAGTTTGGAAGAAATACAAGTTTTGCTAGATCAAAGAAGGCTAAGATCAATCAAAAAATGAATTAAGAAAAAAATCCAAAAAATACGTTGTTCCCTAAGTCAACTAAAGAATGGGTTACAAAGAAAATAGTGCTCTGGATTGAAAACGATCTATGAAATCTACCTTTTCCCCAGTTTCTTCTTTAACGCCAAGTTCTGCTCCCTGGAAATGACTCTCTGCCACTCTTGGCTCTACATTCTGGTCTGATTTTCCTTTAAATAACACATGACTCGTTGGTGGTTGTGACTGAGTTGACTTCTCAGCCTGCTTGCTGCCTATAGAATTCGGGGAGCCCAGATTCTCTTCGATACATTTTCACTTTTTTTTTCTTTCTCTTTCAATACTTGCTTACATATCAGTTATAATCTGCTTTATTAGACAAATCCCCCTTGTTTCTCCTTTGAAAGAAAGGTCCTCCTATACCTGCGCTTGAGCAGCACAGAGCTGTGGACTGTTTCTTTAAGATTCGCAGATGTCTTTGTCTACGTAAAAGGATATATGTGTCTTAATATACTTAATGCCCCTTCTACCCTTAAGTTGTTCTAAAATTTCAACAAAGAAGAGATCTTACAGTCACATTTCTTGCTATCTTTACTCTTTTATCTGCTTTACTGGTCGTGTCCTGGATATTGAACATTTGCCCTGAATCCATTCCTTAAGTGATAACTTTATTTTTCTCTCTCCTTGGTGAAAGTAGGTATGAGAAACTATTTTATTTTTGAACTCAACAAGTTCTGGCTTCTTTAGATTCTCTCTAAATTCTGCTTGAGGATGCTGTAAGCTCTTTCTTAGCTCATTATTTTTTATCTGTACCTTATCACGAGCAAGAAAATGTAATCCATTGTCACATTTAGCATCCAACTTGGAATTCCATCTAGCTAAATCCCCCTGTTTTAATTAGCCATATTTTCTATTTAGTGTGTTACCGCAGAATACAGTTTCACTAATACTTTTGCCACTGCGTAATGAGAGACCCATTTTCTCCAGGATCACTAACGGTCCCCTCTAGGCCTTTATATTTTCCATCTGACTCCAGGTACCAAAGCCAATGCTCAATATTAGGCTTTCATGAAGTCATCACTTTACTTCCAATATATGTTCACATTATTTATTATTGCATTTAAAAAGTACACCCAGATTTAGTCAATTAAAACGGCAACCATTTTATTATATATTATGATTTTATGAGTCATAGATTTAGTCAGGGCTTAGCTGGCACATTTCTTCTGTCACACATGGCATTGACGTGAGTAACTCAGTGGAATTTAGCTGGCAACTGGGCTGGGCATGGGGTGGTTTCCAAGATGTCTTTACTCATATGCCAGGTGCCTTGGAGGAAAGCCGAAAGCCAGAGCCTCTCTCTCTCTTTGTACTGTTAGCACTTCTCCACATGATATCTCCTGAAAGATAGTTGAACTTCTTCCCTGGTGGTTTAGGAATCCTGGTAGCTATGGTACAGGCTACAAAGCTTTTCATGGACTTGCCTTGGAAGTCCTAGCATGTTACCCCATTATCGTGTATTTGTCAAGTATATGTTCTTTAAGCCAACCCAAAATCAAGAGAAAGAAAATTCGCCTCCACCTCTAACAGGCGGGGCAATGAAGTATTTATGGTCTTCTATAATCCACCATGCTGCTTCTAAATTTATCATTTTTTCCACACTGTCGTACTTAATTTCTGTAACTTCCATTAAGCACTTGTTTTCTTTTTAAAAATCTTTGGTTATTTTTCCAACGCATCACTTCCAGTTTTCCTCACAGCAGTTTTCTCTTGAATTTTGTGTTCTCTTTTTCATTTACCCTTTCATTATCCTTCGGCATTCATCCCCGAATTGTAAACTGAACTTCCATCATCCAAATCAGTATCATTATTTCAGATGGTGTTCACTTTTGATCTGACTATTCATCATTCTACTGTACATTTTCACTTGGTTGGCTCACAGAAACCTTAAACTCAACTTGTCCGCTATAGAAAATTCATTTATCCTGTGCCCTCCAAATCAGTTTGCTCTTAATGAATAGAAACACCATGCAGTTAATTGCTCCCAAGAGAAGACTTAGCATTTCCCCTCCAATTCCTTTTCTTTTCTATCCAAATAATGCCAAAGTCCTCCCATCCTTCTCTTGTGTATTTTCTCTGAGTCGATTCACATTTTTCTGTTTATAATGTCACTTTCCTAGTTTAGGCCAGCATCATCCTTTCTTGTCCTCACTGCTACTAACTCCTCCTAATTATTTTCATACAACTAGGTCTTAATTTCATCTAATCCATTTTCCAAAATAACACATTAAATGAATCATTTAAAATGTAAATTAGATCAAGTTTTACTGTACTAAAAAAAAAAAAATTCTTCAAGGGCTCTCCTTTGCTTTTTTAATGAATCCCAAATCCTTAAGAGAGCTTCTATGGCCCTGAGTAATGTGTCTCCTGCTTACCTCTCCAACCTCACATTTTGCATTTGTTACAAGTCATCTGTTATTCACACAAATCAAATGTGCTTTGTTTCCTGAATGACTCATTTCTTTTCCCCCCATGTTTTGCCCAAAATGTTTTTTTGTTTGTTTGGTTGGTTTTTTTTACTGGTACTCCTACTTCCATCCATGATTCATTCATCTTGCCAATTTTTACTCATTGTGGAGGGATCACAGCCTTTCACCAGCTTTATATGGTGCTCCTGGGTGAAGACTCTGTATCCTCCCATGTATTTGTATAACTTGCCAAACTTGACTATCAAAACACTTTACCACACAACATTTTAATTGACTTTTCCACTACATCATAGTTTTATAAGGGAAGCCATGGTTTCTGTTATTATTATCTTCTTTTCTACTGTTAATTCTGAGTCGTTTACTTAGTGACCTCCCAAAAAATGTTTCATGAATATGTACACTAGTGTACATATGGAATGTGGGCTTTCTGAATGAGGAATAGTCTTTGTCCAGGTGATCCTGGTTTCTAACTTTAGCTTCTTTCACTACTAGTTCTATAACTAAGGCAATCAATATGACTCTATAACATTCTGATTTTCCATCTGAAAGATGGGTAGGATATCATCTCACAGGGTGGCATTTGTTGGATCAGAACACATTCTCACTTCCCACGTTTATGTAGAAAGAAGAGAATGCCTACTCCTCTCCCTAAAAGGGGAAAGAATAAGCACAATACTTAACAGCCTTTCTCTGCCCCCTTTCTTGCTCTTTTTGTTTTTCTCTCATTCTTTTGGGCCTCCTTCATATACTATTCATTCCCATCTGGTCATAGAAGCAATAGACTTTTTTATCTCGGAATGACTTGCCTAGCAGCTTAAATCTTTAGTTTTTATTAGAATTCAAAATTTTTGATTTCTCTGTCAGACTAACCTATCTACCAATTGTTTCCTAACATGAGAAAAGAAGAAAGGAGATTTTTTTGTTTGGGATTTTTTTGGGGGTGTCTTCTACAACTTGAATGATAATACATGTACTGTATTAAGAAATCTGGTGTGGTTTTATATTAATATCAGACAAAGTAGATGTCTAAAGATGGAATGATACAGGGAAATAAAAATAAAAATATACTTCATCATAATAAAAAAGGTCAATGTCTTTGGATATTTTGAAATAAAGTGATAATATCATAAAAATATTTATTTATTTATTCATTCATTCATTCATTCATTGGGGGGAGGGGCAGAGGAAGAGGGAGAGAGAGAGAATCTTCAGCAGGCTCCACACCCAGCACAGAGCCCAATCTCACCATCTCATGATGCTGAGATCATAACCTGAGCTGAAATCAAGAATTGGATGCTTAACTAACTAAGCTACCCAGGTGCTCCATCATAAAAATATTTAAATCACAGTAATGTATACAAGATATAAGTGATTCTTATACTCAATTGAGAAGTCTTGAAATTTAATTAAAATTGCTATGAAGAAGTAAGAGATTTGAAAAATAACTGTGGAACATAAGAGACCCCCTATCAATTTTTTTCAAAAGGTAAATCTCAGTTAAAGATGTTAGCAAACAACAGATGGATATGGAATTAAAATAGCTCTGAATTCCACGTCTGCTAGAACTGTACCTCCCATTTCCAGAGGGGGAGGACTGACACTTTCCGTTATATAGTGGGGCATGAAGGCCCATAGTTTTTGAATGGCTCAAAGCCAACATTTGGGAATTGAATGGACACATATGGTTGATGTCTTTTTCCAGGCTTTCATTTGCGGTTTTGTGAATATTTTTTGGTAATTATTTATTTGGGTTTTTTAATGAGCTTTCATTAAAAATATCTATATTAATTCTACTTTCCAATTATTTTGGTAATCTATGTCTACAGTTTTATAAATTTTTCTCACTAATTATAATTTTAAAAATATATTCTTCCAAGGTAACTCTTGCCAATATAAGTGGGATTCTTTTCAAATTATATATGATGTTTTCTAAATGATTATTTTTGTTTTGATGAATGCTTTTGATTTGTGTGTGTTGGTTCTGTGCCCAGAAATGATGAATGATGCATAATTCCTTCCTTCCTTCCTTTCTTCCTTCTTTCCTTCCTTCCTCCCTCCCTCTTCCTTTCTTTCTCTTCTTTCTTTTTCTTTCTTTCTTTCTTTCTTTCTTTCTTTCTTTCTTTCTTTCTTTCTTTCTTTTTCTTTCTTTCTTTCTTTCTTCTTTTCTATAGATCCCACATGTAGACAAATATATTCAGTAATATTACTAAATTTACTGGCTAATGTCTTATTTATAACTTTTCGATTGTGTCAAGGTAGTATATTTTTAACTTAGTATATACTTTTGGTTTTTATTTTATTATTTCAGTATGCTTTTGACAAAACATAAAATAGTTTGGATCATCTTTCCTCTTTTTCTACTCACAAAAACAATTTGTATAAGCTAGAAGCACTTTGCTAAAATTTTCCAAGATTTTATATTGTGTGTGTTTAAAGACATTGGTTTCATATCAGCAGTGGTAGGAAGTATCAACAATAGCTTAATTTTAATATTTTCTCTTGACTTATTTTTAAAAATTGTCCTATATTTCATGTTCCCATTAGTTTCAAAATTATTTGTATAAAGGTTTCAAGGCACTTAAAAATAGAGAATGAATATGTATTTATCTCACGTTTTAATTTTTATGTTCTTTATTTCTTCCTCCCTTCTTTCCTTCCTTCCTTGCTTCCTTCCTTCTGTCTTTCACACCTTCCTTCCTTCCATTTCTGCTTTCTTTTCTTCCTGCTTATCTTCCTAGAAATTGTCCAAAAGTAAAATTCAAAGGTCTGTGCACTCAATTTCTGGAAACTGTGCAGAAAATGGGATCGGTGAATAGGTCAAGGGTACTCTGTAATTGACCACTGCTTAAGGGAACTGGCTGAAAATTACATCTTGGTTATTCTGGAAATATCAAGAAAGAGTGCAGGTAAAGTAGATATTGGACCAGAGGAAAAATGTATTGCTAAATGATACATCAGTCTGTGTGGCTGACTTTTCCATATGCTAGTTCTTATCTTATACTTTTGTTCTTGGCAACCACCAGTACATTAAAAAAGACCTGAAAAAATTTTTAACACACTATGGGTGATATAGACTTGATATTGAAAGTTAGAATATAGTTAAACACAAGGACCGGCATGTACCCTAAAATGACTTGGTTGAAAAATAAGATCTTGTCAAAAAGATTTAAAAATCTTCAGAAAGCTCATTTATAACAATCTTCAACAACTTTTTAGTCTGTATTTCTTTTGTTTGTAAAAGCAGTTTTCCACGAATGGCTGAGCCAAATAAGTATCTGACATTAGGTAAAAGACTGCTGGCTCAGCATTATTGCCTCCAAAGGAGACTTTTGGATGAGCATCAAGACCTGTTAAGCACTGCAAATATTAGGTTGGAGGGTGAATGTAGCTTGGTGCGTTGGCTGAATGAGAGCTCAATCTCAAACGGTCAATACCTCCTTAAATGCTTTATCAGTGCTCTGGACTGTGGGAAAACTGACTGAGTCCATATAAGCCGTGGAAAACTTTTTAGTATACCTAAAATATGGTCATGATTAATCTTAAAAACTGCCAATTTATATGGTTGGAGCCTTTCCAAATTATGTTTCTTTTAGTCTTCTAAGCCCCAATTTGATGAATTGATCACTGAGCTCCTTGAATAATTCTCTTTGTCTCTTTCATCTTTTTTATTTGTTCTCATGGCTTTTTGTTTTTTTAGGGTCTAATTGAAGAGTTTTTACAAAGAAAGTATATGAGACTGATGTTCATGCCTTCAAAAGCTGCAACTTATGGAGATTTGGGGAAGAGATAGGTGATACAAAAGAGATAAGAGGAAGTTTTGCAGAGAATTTAGGAACAGAAAAATCCCTCATCTAATGTGTCATAATGAAGGGAGAAGAAAGGAAAAACATTCTTTTGGGCATGCATATATGGAAGGTAGATGAGGACCTTCTAGATGAATAAACATTCGCCCTTTTGAGGGGTTGGGGTGGCTACCGTTGAAGTTGTTTGCATTGAACACCATGAAAATATTCTGAAAGAACTATGAGGTTGGGAAAGAGAGAGAATAACAAATTTCTGTGAGCCATCATGATCCTTTACACTCTCTCTTTCCCCTCTCTTGAATCTCAGGAAGTAGAACTCCATGGAAGAGCTGGTGGTCTGAGCTGAGCGCCTTTACCATTATAACTTGTACCTAGAAGATGAGATGGCTTGCAGAACTTTATATGCAACTATTTTAGACTTGATTTTGGTATTTGTCTTAAAACTTTTCTTTTGAAAAATAATATTAAAATAATAGAATTTACCCAAATATAAATGTTTCCAGTACACATGTATGAGATCATATTTTATCATCTGAAACCTTCCTATTTTAACTCAAAAATTCCATTTTGCCAATTACAGTCCTTTTAAAACCAATTCTACACAGTACTTGCAAAAAATAAGCCTCATTTATTCCTGCAAATTCAGCTCTGGAGATTATTTGGCAATTCTTATTCCTCTGCTTTAAAATTTTTCGTATAGTAAACAATTCTAGGTGTTCAACTCAAATGTCCAACTCTTAGTCTGTTCAAAAGACTATATTGGAAGAGCAATGCCTCCGAAAAAGTTGGAAATTTTTGAGCAGCTTCCCAAGGCTCTCTCTCTTTTTTCTTGCATTTCTTTGTGGTGCTGCTGCTGGTAGAGAATTTATTTAGAGGTTGGGGGTGAGGATGGAAGCCACCAAGAAGAAATTGTTGGTTTGGGAGAGAGATGAAAACAGAGAACGTGAGGGTTTTTCTAAATGCTAGAAGAAAGGCTGGAGCGTCAGTCACTAACTTTTGTAAAGATGTAAAGAAGTGACAGTAGAGAGGCTCATGTGTAGTTGCTGGTCTCGGCCATCTGCTGATGAATATAAATATAAAAGGAGAAGGCCTTTGTATAAGCGTTGCAATGTCTAGCAACAAGAATGAATAGTCTGCCTAAGAGAGGAATTATGGGTTTTACTCATAATTTGTGCATATATTTTTCAATGAATATCAATAAGATGGTTACAGCAAGCACTTACTATTCTGAGTATAAATACAAATAACTCAAAGAAGAATGCTTTGATGTTTACATTAAATTGATGGCTGAATTATAAAAATAAATATCTTTTGGGAAATATTTTGCTTAGTGCTCTTGCTTCCAGGAAGCATATTTAGGTGAGCTTCCGGAGCTTTGGGGGACTGAAAATATTTCATGGGCAAGAGAATATAACCAGGTGTCTTGGCTAGGCTTAAAATCAAATTCATCTGTTTGTGGAAATAGGAAACACTCTTGCTGAAATGTTGTGGACTCTATCACCATAGGAAAGGTAAAACAAAATAATAAAATAAATAAAATAAAATGAAATAAAATAAAATGACAAGGCAAATATGTAGGAAGTTCTTGCTTGTCATGCAACAGAGCCATTGACCTCAAAGTACTTTTTAAATTTATTTTCTAAATCTAGAAATTAGCCTTTTAAAAATTAAAGCCATACATTTTGTAGCAAGTCTAAATGCTTTGTTTCTACCAGTAAGATCATTCAAACTGTTTCTTGGGAAGACGTGCAGTACGAAAATGTTGGCTACTTTTCTAAGGACAACTTTCTGAATGAATGGCCTACCCCTCTACTATCTATTACCTCCATTTATATGAAAATTTGCTGAAACTATTTATTGCAGAACATCACTAGTTTTATTTAATAAAGAGAGTTGCTACTTAGTTGCAACATATAAGGTTTTGTTTCATGAAGCAAGTTCAGATTTAGAAAAAACTCATTAAAGATTTCAAGAGTGTATTGTGATAACAAACTAGAGGAGGAGAAATCGCCAGCTTTTACTGTTTAGAAAATTAGGTGGGAAGAATGATTGATGGAAGTCCCTATGGCCTTTAAAGATAAAACTAAGTTTGCATAAAACAAGGGTTATGCTGGTGGGTAGAAAAATAGCGATGCTATTACAAAGACAGGTGGACAGACAAAGATATACAGCTCAGTATCACAATGCCAGAACAAAAGTTCCCCAAATACTTAACTCTTTTGCAGCTAAGAAAATTCAAAATTTGTTGTTCAAGAGCAATATTAAAGATGCTTGGGATATTTTAATTGTGGAAATGAATAAAGGAAAAGTAGATTCCTGACTGGTATAATTTAAGGAATGTACGTAGTCAGGATTTTTTTAAAAGGTGATAATTTATGCTCCCAGTATCTATTCATTGTATGCAGAGCCAGTCTTAGGCTTTGTGGGAAGCACAGAGTACACAAAAAGGTTAGAGAGTTAAGAAGAATCACAAATGCAGGGCACCATATTTCCTTCTAACAATTCAACTCAAAAAGTCCCGGCATTGGAGTTCTTATACCGGAAGTTGTGAATTAAAGCAATTGGAAACTCAGCATTCTTCTAGCCTCATATTTTTATAACAGGTGAACTAACCAGATTACATAAAGCAGGCACAACAAGACTGAAGAATGATTATGGTCATCATCCCACATACAGGTCGTTGAAATACAATGTTTTAAAGTGAGTCTTTTAGAAAAATGGATGCAGTGGCATCAACCAAATCTTTCTCCCAATTCCTCATTATTGGTAAAAAACAAAAACAAAAACAAAACAAAAAAACACCTCACATGGGCTTTGTCCTACACGATAGAAGTGATTGGTGGTGGAAAACAGAAGGACACCTGTTGGATGTTGGCCCAACTGATGCTGGACATGAAAATTCAGTTATTTTAAAGGTGAAGCTCATCAACCAGTCAATCCCCACAGCATCCATCACATAAGTGATCATGGCTGATAGCTAGGGCTTACTCTTGCAGTGGATATTCCATAACTTCTAGTCTATATAAGAACATATTCATTATAATTTCACTTCTCTCAGGACTTCTTTGCATTTTAAAGAAAATCTTTGAGGGCCTCAGAAGCTTTTATTTATGTAGATTTTATTTATTGAATTTACCATATTTACATCGCTGCAACCATCTCTGATGTACCTGAGAACGTGGGTCGCCATCCCCTTTGGCAATGATGGAAGGTTGGGCTTTCCTTGGTTCAGGCATCAGCAACATTTAGGTGAAAATCTTTTTTTACAGGCATTAGGCAATTATGGGATATCAGGAGTTGGTAAGAGCAGAAAGAAGAAATTTTCTTGATGTAGTAAGTTAAATATTTTGGGAAAATGTCAACAAAATGTCCATTATGATTAATTAGAATGATTTGGGAAGATTTTAAGAATGTCTGGAATATTTACTGAATAGGTAATATTGGAACCAGAAAAAAATGCTGTTTAAAAAGGTCTTTTTAGGACCATTCTCATCATTAGGAGTAACCCTGTCAATATGGGTATATGGGTTTTGTAAGGTTCCTGAAATATTTGTATCATACCCAAAGACAAACACTACTGAAGCTACTAATACTACTTCTACCACTATTGCTACTATTACTACAACATGACTAATAACAACTAGCATTTATGTCCACCCCTACCTGACTCTCATTGTCAGAAGCTATTGTTTTGCTAGACCATTACCAGGTTCTCCTTCATTCCTCTTTCAGAGGAGAAGAAACTGAGCATCACACCCAAGAACACAGAACTAGTAAGTGTAGAGATGGAAGGAGCCCTTGCTTTGTGATTCTTCCTTCATCTCTGCATGGAGTTCATTAGCAGAAGAAAACGTTAGCGCTCAACTGCATGTTCTGTAGGTATTAAGCATCTCTTATTCGTGTGTTTCAACTATTACACTTGAAAAATAATAACTGCTACACCAATCAATACAAAGGGGTTTCTGAGAGTTTTGAATTACACAATCTATGGGAATCCTGTATGAAATTTAAGTATATATATGGAATGTTTGTAAAATCAATACATGGAGGAAAAAAAATAAGTGAATTTATTTTTGCACATCTTTAAAATTCTTTGGAATAATGTAAGCATCATCTACCCCCACTAAATTAATAATTCCCCAAAATGAGAGGTACAGAATAATTCCTATGTGTATCAACCCTCTGTGTTTCTTTCTTATAATATTTGTGTGATTATGCATCAGACGTGTGGACAACAGTACTAGAAAAGTCAGCCATGTGCTTAGAGACAAGACCAAAATAAAACCTACATGAAAATACATATTTATTTATTCACTTTGACTAAATGGTTATATATATATATATGTGTGTGTATATATATATATATATATATATATACACACACACACACACATACATGTAATAAAATTTTAAATTTTTTAAATGAATAAAATCACCTATACTTTCTACCATATGACTGAACTGGACAATAAAATTTGAATAATTATTTTAACATATTAATGTTATATCAAATCAAAACTATTTTATTAGTGAAAAAAAGAGGCTTACCCATCCGAAGTATTTTACAAATAACAATCATAATATTTTGTTTTGACTATACTGTGTATATTTAATGTATACTTTTTATCATATTCTATTCTTTAGAAAAAGGTTAATCTGGGTTTTAATCCTGGTTCTCTATTACTGACTGGGCAAGATTGGTAATTTACTTAAAGTTTCTTAAAAAAACCCTTAATTTCATTATCTATTAAAATGAGGAGTCAGTATCAGGACAGCAGGGTTATTGTAAGAATAAGATGAGTTGGAAAGGATTTAATGGAGAGAAGGTAATATTGAATTAACTGTATTCATATTAATAGTGAACAAAGTAGCAACAATAGTGGAAGTTCTACCAGCGATAGAAGTAGTAGTGAGACAACATATTTAGAGCAAAAGTTATTACAATTTTACTTTTGCTTTTTGGCAAAATATAAAAGGCATGGAAGAAATTTTGCCCGTATTTTTTAGCCTGGTGTTCTGCATATTTTCTCTCTCTCTTCCTCTCTCTCTCTATATATATATTGTTTGACCTCTACTCTAAAAGTAAATTGTTCACATTTAAAATTTTCTGAAATCGGATATGCATCTGAAAGCCAATGATATCTCAGTCTTATAATTGCAATTTTTTTCTCATAGTACATTGATTTAAAAACACCAAACCTTGAAATACTACACATATTTTGAAGTATAGTTTTCAACCGTTTCTTCATTTTCCATTTCAGGAAAAGTCTCCTAAAATATATATTTTGAGCATGATGTTTTACAAGTTTTTACCATATGTATTTTTAGCTGTTCCTAATGTTGGATATTCAAGTTATTTTTTCACTTTTATGAATGAAGCTGCCTTAGACAGCACTTTGCGTGGATCTAAGTGAACATCTCTTCTTCCGTTCCTCTGAAGATCTTCCATCAGTGGAGTTGCATCGTCAAATGATAGAAACATGTTTATTTGTGGTTTTTTTCTTCTAGTTTGCTCCTAATCAAAATTTTTAATTTCAAAACACATGTATGTGCATTTTAGAAAATAAACAAGATACAATAAGTAATAAGATAATTCCTTTCCTAATTATTTGTGGTTAAGAACACCTGCTTATTTAAAAAAAAGAACATCTGCATATTTATCTACTAACAGTTCTTTTGTTTTATTTTCATTAAAATAGTACATAATATTCTCTTTTTCTCAAGTTTTTTATTTAAATTCTAGTTAGTTAACATACAGTGTAATGTTAGTTTCAGACGTGCAATTCAGCAATTAACTACTTATATACGATACCCAGCGCTCATCACAAGTGCCCTTCTTAATCCCCATCACCTATTAGTCTTATATTTTTAATTTAATAGTGCTTTATAAGTAAGAATTTCAACTTTATAAGTGTCATACTGTATTCTAATTGCATCTTCATATATTTAACCCATGTTTCTGTTTTTTCATTTAAATAGGCTATACTATTCATAAATTTAGATATAGAAGTTCTATTTTATTTTTTAACTAAATTCCTAAATACAGATTTTTTTGGAAAAGTACGGATATTGTAAGACTTTTGATATATACTCATGATTTTCAGAAAGATATTAACAATTGCCACTTTTACCAGCATCTTCTAACTATGAAGGTGAGTTAGGCCAGACATAGGTCTCCCTTTCCAACATTATCAAGCTAAAAAAGATCCAAGATAAGATAAATCAGGCCTAGAAACTGTGGACAGATGCCTGGAGTTTATTTTTTGTTTGTTTTCTTTCTTTCAACATTTGTAGATAGGACCAGAAAACATTAAATCCTGCTACCGACAAAGCAGGGTATTATGTAGGAGGTAAATATTAGTAATTGTTGAAGAAACCATTCTCCCGTCCCAGCCAAAGACAGTTCATTGAATTAGAGTGTCATTCAGAGTGTTATTAGCCTTATGTTTTGTGAGAAAAGAAAAGTATGAGTCCAAGTTAGGCTGTGCATGCTTGTTTTAAAATTAAGCAAATACGGGCACCTGGGTGGCTCAGTCCTTGAGTGTCCACCTTTGGCTCAGGTCATGATCCGAGGACCCTGGGATCAAGCCCCACATTGGGCTCCCTGCTGAGCAGGAAGTTTGCTTCTCCCTCTCCCACTCCCCCTGCTTGTGTTCCCTCTCTCGCTGTCTCTCTCTGTCAAATAAATAAATAAAATCTTTAAAAATAAATAAATAAATAAATAAATAAATAAATAAATAAATAAATAAAATTAAGCAAATACATCTAGCAATTATGTCCTTGCAAGAAATCATCTTTTTTTTTCAAGTTACGACTTCATAGTCATTCAAAACTCAACTTGGTTTTGTGTTTAATTATGGGTGTTTTAGCCTTGCTCTGTGTTTGAATCTTCACAGGAACATCAGCAAAGTCCTACTGTGTATCAGAAAATCTTCCATTTCATTGGTGTATCTTGAAAACTGGTTTTATATTAGTGTGAAGAATCTAAAACAAGATTTTATTTTGTATTAGTGTGGAGATAATTATGTAAAGCTAATTTCCGTGCAGGATAAGATATATAACATTATTTCTACTGCGGACACATTAACAAACGAAGCCATCCTCTATGGCTTTACTGATAAAGATAGAGAGGGATGTCGCTGATCTTAGGTTTGTTTTATAATTATTATTTTAATACAATTTTGTGAAATGTGAAAGTAGGTATCCTTTAGGCACTTTTGTAATTTCTGTGGGTGTCTTTAATTTCTCCTGAATCTTAATGCTTAATAGTTTCTTTGAATGATCTATGATTTGCTACCCCAGTTTACAGACACATTGCTTGTTATTACTTCCTTAGGGCATGGCTGTCCTGAAAATGACACAGAAAGATAATATTATTTTTATTTTAATTTGTGAGTGACTTGTTTCATATAATACAACACAGAATTAAATCAAAATAATTTATGAAACAGTAATAATAAACCTGGCATATATAATTGATTCCAACTTAAAGCAATTGACCAGTATAGACACTAACACATTCATTGCATTTCTTGACTCTTTCACATGTGTTTGGTAAATTCATTACACATATAACACAATAAGTACGAAAAATTTAAATGACAAATTTAATTTAATTTTTTTAATGTTAATTTTTTTCCCATGGTTTGGGAAATTTTTCCTTAAGGAAATAGTGCATCAATGCATAGCTCTTTCCAGATAAATATCTGTTCTTAAACAATCAAGTGCAATTCATTCAAATGAATATGTTAATAAATGGTGGAATATATTACAAGTACATCCTTCATATCGATAACTCTTTAAAATTAAAAAAAAAAAAAACCACCAAAAATTATTGGTTAATTCTGGTGCTGACTGGGATTAAGTACAGCTTTGCATCATCATTCCTAAAATTCTTAAATTGAAAATCAAGGTATTCTCCCAAGAATCGGATAACTGAGATTATGTGCAATTAATCTGTTTTATTCAATCACAAAGTATATTTCTTTTGAATCCTTTTGTGTGTAGATCACTGCTCAATACCAAGGGTACATAGAAGTTAATAAAATACTCCTATCTTCACGTATTTTACAACCTAGTTTGGAAGAAACAAATTTAATGCAATAGCTAATTATAATACAATACACACCCCATCCATAGAGCAAAAGTGCAGGAATATTCGAAAGAATTCCAAGGGTTAATCACTACTTAGGAATCAGAAATGTTATATGAGACACACAACTTAAACTTAAACTTTCAAACTATTTTGAAAATTAATGAAAAGACAGAAGTCCTTTATACATGAAATGTAATTAAGTGGCTCTTGCCTGTTCTTACTCACATGGACTCAATCACTGAATTACAGTTTATTTTACTAAATTACTCCTTATGTGGGACAAATTGTCATTCCCCTAGTGACTTGACGAGCAAGGTACACAGCATGACAAGAGCGAATATAACGAGAGAGGAAACATTGTTCTTTAGGGTATTAATAATCCGTTGTAATTCTCCAAGCTTATTTCTTAAAGTGGAATATTTATTAGCTTGTTCTAACTGTGCAAGCCTCCGTGAGATAAACAAGGCAATTTTAGATAATCCTGTAAAATAGTCAAGGCCAATTTTAAAGATGTAAAAACTGAGGCCATGAGAGACCTTGGTCTGAGTAACTCTTGAGCACAGGCTTGGGAATTCAATCCAGGTATTTTGACTCCTATTTTAATTTATCTTTTTACTGTACCACATTGCCCCTTATAAATAGGTTTAGCATTTGGATACTATGTTCTGTTATTAAAGCAGCTCACCACGCATCTTTTATATGAGGTAGAAAATAGGTTTAAGCCTCTCCAGGGGAGTTCTTAACCTGGAGAGGAAGGAAATGCATCACAGGTGAAAGACAGCAGAACAATGTGACCTGCTGCTAATTTGCAGTGGTATTCATTTGGGTGGGATTTGACATTTCTGGGTAGATGTATATTTGTGATTGATATTTCATTCTTTAAAGCACAGCCTTTAAAACAGCTGTGAAATGTCAAGTTATTAATTTACACATTGCAAAATGTAGTGTTAGGAAACCGATTTACATCTTTCCAAATTCAACCCCAGGGATACCAGGGATACTTTTGAGATCAGCACATCATGAAGAAGATTATCCCTATCAGCATAACTCTAAAGATTGTTTCTCAACTTTCAGCTCTGCATGTAGGCAAAGGGATGAGAAAGTGTTTAGGTCCAGCCATGGGAGATGCAATCCAAACGGGAGGAGATTTATACTTTGCAACGTGGGACATGAGAGGTGGGGCATTTTTCTTCTCATCATTTTTTGTTTTTGTTTTGAGTTTTTACATCATCTTGGGAGGAGGGTACAGGGCTAACAATATAATGGATTCCTGCTTACTACAGGAAAACTCTTTCATCTTAAATAACATGCAAAGCCTATGTTACAGGTTGTCTCTCTGAAATATTTTCTTTGATTTTTTTTTTCCTACAGTGTAGATGCAAACCTTAATAGCGAGCAGTATTGTCTAGTTGTGCCTCGGGCATGCATTTTAAGATATATGAAACACTTTCATAATAAACTTTTTGAGAGCAAATCTATGATTTAATGTTCAAATTCTATTGGAAATAAGACTTGGAAATTGCATTAGAGTTGAATGAATTTTTAATCACTGCCCCCACTTTTTTTTATTTTTAGAGTATTATATTAACTGGGCATTCATTTTATATGAAACAAAATATTTAAATAAGCTTCACAATTCATTCATTAGCAAAAAATAGAAGGCTAAAACAAAAAAAAATAAATAAATAAAGGTGGTCTTCTTCTCCTTAAAGATACCACTTATCACAAGCCTGACTGACATTTTAATTGGGCAAAGACCCAAAATATTTGTTCAGAAACATATTTACATATTTCAAATATGCTAGTTCCTTACTGAGCAATTTGAAGTTTCACAAGAGAATGGATTTTTTTGGCATAGATAAAAAGATAGAAAAAAATTTAATCTGACTATGTGATACAGAGATTAACTGAATGATGCTGAATGCATTAAAAAAACTAATATATTGATGGTGATATTATTAACTTGGATGAGTAAAATGATAACTAAGATATGTAACCTTTTTAATATTTTATTTATTTATTTGAGAAAGAGAGTGATCGAGAAAGAGAGAGAGAACACGAGTGGAGGCAGGGGCAGAGGAAGAAGCAGACTCCCGGCTGAACAGGGAGCCCAAGACACAGGGCTTCATCCCAGGACCTTGGGATCATAACTTGAGCTGAACGCAGATGCTTAACCGAGTGAGCTACCCAGGCACCCCAATAACTATGAAATGTAACTTAAAGGGAATATTAAAATATTTTCCTCTAGTGCCTAAACTTAGTGGCATAAATTGGGTCACTAAAAGTTATAAATGTATTCCACAACAACTGACGTTCTTCTAAGATCTGCTTTTTAAAAATCATTGTAGCCTCACATTTTATTGAAACATGATAACAGTAATATTTTACTCAATAATGGATAAGTTCACTGAAATGGTTTAGAAACAATTAATTTGAAGTTATCTTGAATTTTCAACAAGTGACAATATTCTCCACAATCAGAATTAGACTGACATCCCCTTGCTACCCCAGACCTGCATCCATGATTAAATCCAAAAAGAAAATCAAGGGCATTACTTATCACGGCTTTCCCGGTGGTGTTCTAAAGACAATATAGAACATCAATATCTGATACATTTTCTAAAATCTTCAGCCAGAAAATAACAAAGGACTATAAATTAGCTAATTAACATGCTTTTATATTTTAAGATATTTATCAATTAGCAAAGTCACAGCAACATTAGGTAAAACCTTCATCCAAATGTTAGATTAAAAACAAATCTATTTATCTTATTTGAAACATAATAATATTGGTTAAAGTTACATTTACTGAACATTTATAAAGTACCAATGTGCCACATTCTTCACTTCTCTGAAAACTTTTAAACTGTCTATGTAGTAATTGCTATATTGTTTTACAAAAAATGAAAAATCCTTATGCAAGTATTGTTCCTTTCCTAAGGTCACAGGGGTAGAAAGTGTAAGGCGAGCATCAAATCCACTCTGTCTACTGTCGTCTAGAGCAGAAGCTCAGAGACACCTGGCTCCACCACCTTCAGCACGAGGAAAGGATTTGCTCCCGCGGTGAAAAGTGAAATGTTCACGTTTGCATCACTAACTGGTGTTACCCATTTGTTCGATAGTGGTAATTTCCCTAACTCCTACCTTGAGAAAAGCTATGGAAATTATACAATTTAGTGTACTCTCTTGTTCCAATATCCATATGGGTTGAAATAACAATCTAATAAATCACCAACTACAAAACAGCAGTATTGGCTGACATCAATCAGCTGATGGAACAGCAGGCTTGACAGGCAAGTGTGACAGTATGTTTTTCCAAAGAGCTTTATGGATAGGAGAAAAACAAAGTCAAGGATGCTAAAAAAATATTACCTCTCATGTGGATGATTCTACCTTGTGTTAGTTAAAGTGATAAAATGCTTCTAATATTTCCCATTTTATCATATAAATTTTGTGAAAATAAAAAAAAAACAAACCTTTGTCACAAATAGTAAGTGATACAGGCACTTGTAAAAAAAAAAAGTAAAAAGGGGAGAGTATAGAAATAAAATAAAACAGTCACATTCTCAGTGATAACTCTTTAATATTTTGTTTTAGTTCCTTCTAAGTTTTTATTTTTCTGCAAATATCACTCACTTTATAATCATGTCTACATGAGCAAATATTGCATAAAATGTACCAGCAAAAATTACGGTTCTTGGTATGTTTTAAAAGCTGTATATATCTTAATTTAATCCTCAAAATAATCTAATTGATCAGAAATAATTATTTCCCCTAGTTTATAAACAGAACATAAAGCACAAGTTCTTTTTCCTTACAAATTTTATTTCTTTTCATTTTTTAATGTGAATACATTTAATTTTAGCATTAACTCTTGGTCAAGTAAGGTAACAATAATTCCTATTTCTTTCTACTTCTAACCTCTCATAAAATCAACAGAACTGACCCAGATAATGTAAAACTAACTTCAAATAGTTTGTAATGTATGTATTGAAGTAATACATCAAATTGTTAATTGAGGTTAGCAAGTTTGCAAGTTTCCAGATCAATATAACACAAAATATTCTAGTTCTATATGTTTAACAAACAAACAAACCAAAACCCACCAGAAACTAAAATAAATAATACCATTTAAGTAGCATCAAATACCCAAGAATAAATTTTCGACATATGTGGAAGACATTAAAGAAGTCCTAAATAAGTGAAAGGATGTACCATACCCATAACTTGTAAGACAGTATTGTTAAGACGTCATCAGCTGACCTATAGAATCATTGTAATCACAGTAAAAATTCCAACATGTTTGTTATGAATATTAATGAACAATTTCTAATCTTTATATGGAAGTATAAAAGATAAAAAACAACAAAGGCAATTTGGAAGAGTGAAGCTGAAAGATTCTCTCTCTCTCTCTCTCTCAGAATGTATATATACACATATATATGCAAAGTAGAAGTAAATCATAAAGTAATAGTATTGGCTCAAGCATAGAAAAACAGACTCCAATGAATGAATGTCTGTCATAAAGATAATATGAAGGCAAAAAATCATATACAAACATATATGTACTATTCACTGCTACTTAAATACAATTTGAAAACAGTCTAAATTAATCTTGATTAAACTAACACAAAGGATTGAATTGTCAAATCGAACACACAAATCTGAGCTCTTACAAAAAATTAAATTTTGATCTAAGTACAAGTATATAGGCAATCAACAGTCCCAGAAAAAGCCTGGACAGTCTGGCATATCGAGAGTGGCTCCCCAGATCATTTCTCTCCATATCAAACCTTGACCATCTGGACTAGAATAACAGGCTAAGTCTTCCCCTGTGGGTCATGGTTTTATATCCACAGTAGAAGAGCATTTAGTTGATAAGATATCTCTATTGTATATGACTGTTCATGGATCATTTTCTCAGGAGTCATGCCTTACTAATTCATAGATTCTGGACTTTTTACCTATATACAGTTCTTAATGAGGGACATCCTTTTAAAGGCTTTCCATAGATAAGTATCCTTCTTTTAGCCAATTTTTCCAGAAGTTCAGTTACCATTTTGAAAAGGAGATTATGTCCATAAAGTACAACTTTATGATCTAAATAAAATATATTTCTTTCTGTGCTCAGCCTCTTTGTACTCTACAAATTCTAAGCATTCTTCTGATTGTTATAAAATTAAAATTTGTATGCATCATTTCCTACTCAAAAAAAATGTTTTATGGAAGTAATGAAGAAATAGATATATGAGAGCAAAAAAGCTGGCTATGCTTGGCCAATTGGTACAAAGACAAATATGTGATATCTACTTAGCTATATTAAAACAAATGAACAAAATCCTTATAAGATACTCCTTTTATGATCTAATAACTTATTAAACCAAGTTTTATGTTTTGTATGACTTATCCACTAGTTTATATTATCTATCAGGGGATTCGGTCATTTCTCTGTTTTGTCTTTAGAACTTTTCAATAAAATGGATCTTTCAATATTGTATTTTTTTCAATATTGTTTTATTAAAGTACCCAGATATGCCATGGAATAACACAGATGAGACAAGACTGAGAGAATCATGAGAAGTTAGGGGCATCTGTTCTTACTGGCTAAAGGGACAGTTTTACATTTATTGTTACATGTGTCATTACATGATTATATATCTACACCTATCATAATAATGAAATTTTTCTTTTTCTCTATTTGATTTATATACATATAAATTATAAATATAATATAAATTATATTATATATAAATATAATTTTGATATATACATATTTCTCTCTATTTGATTTATATAAATATAATTTTATAAATGACTTATAAATTTTGTATCTTATGGCATAGACTGCTCACTTGTGCCATTTTTTCTTTTACCTCTGTTTTCTCCTTATTTTATTAACTTTTCAATAACAGTGATTATTTTACAGACATCTTTGTATTCTTAGCTCTATGATTATGCATGCATAAAATATCTTTCACTGAATTTTGGATAAGAGATTTATATATATAGTATTTTCTCTTTAAAAAATAGTTGTCAAGAAAAAACTCATAATTCCAAATATGTAAAAGAAGGTAAAGAAGGCTTTTACACCAAAGCTATATGATTTTAAAAATATATTGAGCACACAGGGACTCCCAGGTGGCACATTTGGTTAAGCAACCATCTTTTGGTTTCGGCTCAGGTCGTGATCTCAGGGTTATAGGATTGAGCCTGGCCTGGGCTCCACACTCTGTGTGGAATCTGCTTGAGATTCTCTCTCCTTCTCCCTCTGCCCCTCCTGCTCGTGCTCTCTTTCTCTCTCACTCTAAAATAAATGAATAGGGCACCTGAGCGGCTCAGTCAGTTAAGCATCTGCCTTCGGCTCAGGTCATGATACCAGGGTCCTGGGATTGACTCCAGCATCGGGCTCTCCGCTCTGCAGGGAGACTGCTTCTCCCTCTGCCCCTCCCCCCACTTGTTCGCTCTCTCTCTCTCTCTCTCTCTCAAATAAATAAAATCTTTAAGAAAATAAAATAAATGACTAAATCTTTAAAAAATATGTAGAGAGAAAGCATATATGAAATTTAATTTATGCAATAAATACAACACACTCAGGGATACCTGGGCACTCGGTTAAACCTCTGGCTCTTGGTTTCTGTTCAGGTCTGATCTCAGGGTCTTGAGATCAAGCCCCCTAGGTTCACTCTCAGCAGGGAGTCTACTTGAAGATTCTCTCCCTCCCCCCTCCACACACACATTCTCTCTAATAAATAAATGAAGCTTTAAAAAAAATCCCAAAAAACCACAACACACTCAAACATTTATCTAATTGTTTTTAGAAAATGAAATTATCAGAGGAAATGTACTTAGTAATACTAAACGTGTTTATCTTTTTTCTAAAGAAAGTGAAAACATCACCTCATTTTTAAGGTACTGAAAATTGTATGCGGTATAATCTGGTTATGTGAAATAAAACAATATTATTCTTGATCTAGAATCATATTTTATAGTTATTGATGTTATTACAAAGTATAGGTAAATAACATCTTATAGGGAATGTTGTGGATCATTAAGCAAACATATACTCAGTTCTTAAAATGAATTAAATTTTCAAAAGTCTATTTCTGAGCAAACACAGTAGAGGTCCTTAAGTTTTTTCTAGGTGAATATGTATGATAAGGGTAAATGTATTGGGACCATGGTTTATTGGTCAAATTTTGGGACCTCTTTGCATGTCTACCTACAAGATTATTACATGGTGCAATGGAATGGACAGAAACCTCTGGGCCAGGATATTAAAGCCTCTGTCACTCTGTTGGAAGAGGTCATTAAAGGGGACATGATGGCCAGTGGACCTTTGAGCTGGACCTGGGCTGCCAGAGGCTCCTCAGTCCCTCCTCTGTCCTTGGAATGTACTTTCAGCTAACCATTCCCATAGCTGGAGCCATTTTCAAGGACATAGCCTTGAGAGAGTAGGGGGTTGTTGAGACCATCTGGAGTAAATATGTGACTGAACCTAGTTAAGACCTCTATAAAAACTTTAAAGATTCTGACAGGTTGATCTGGAGATGTACTTGTCTTGTAGCCAACCAGGACAAGCCTCCTAGGTAAGTTCCCTTGCTTATTAAAACTGCCACCTACCAATCTTGAATGGTTTGCATCTTTCTTTGGTCTCTCCTTGCCTCCATGTACCGGGGGCCAGTTTCAGATTTCACCCGGAAAGCTCCTTAGGTTACAAACCAACATACTCCCAAGGGTGTGGTGTACATGTGTAGGTGGGAAAACATACCTCTCTTCCCTTTTTCTTAGCAACTCCTCTACCACGAATAACTAATTCTATATTTATAGATGTATTCATTTTATTATTTATCAATAAATAATGATGAATACTTGGAACACTTATTGGAGGTGAAATATAAAGATGACATTGTAAAGATTGCCTTTTGTAAAATGTTGTTAAAGCATAAAATGTTCATAGAATACCTTATGGCTATTCATTTGTATTCCTGAAAACACTAAATTAATCATGACTTTGTTTTTCTTTTAATGTTCAGTTGTATTTGATCTGCTAAATTTTTAAGAATTTTGCACATGCATTTATACTTAAAATTAGGCTGTGAATATTGTGCAGTATTTCTGTTATTTGATGTTATTTTATAAACAAAATTTCTATTTTATAAACAAGTTGGTGAATATATTAAAGGGATTTTTAATTTCCTACTGGTTGGAGGAAACTCTTAATATTATTTATGATTGATATATTTCTTATGAGATACGCATCCACTGTTTGAATTTATATGTTATCTTAATTTAAGCTTCACACCTCAAACAGTTTTGTTACTTTTATTTTTGAGAGAGAGAGAGAGATTGTAAGTGAGGAGGGGCAGAGGGAGAAGGAGAGAGAATCTTAAGCAGGCTCCATGCTCAGCGTGGAGCTCAATGCAGGACTCAATCTCACAGCCCTGAGATTGTGACCTGAGCTGAAAGAGTCAGACGCTTAACTGACTGAGTCACCCAGGCACCCCAGTTATGTTACTTTATATTTTTCTACCATACTATCCGTTTATTATTGATTTCAAATGTTTTAGTTAGATATAACTGAGAATGAATCCAGACATTTTGGAATTTATCCGACAGGGGTTCCTAAAGTAGCAGATAGAGAGAAAAGAGGTGCTTCCCTAGCACCTCTGTCTGCAATTTCTTCTTTCTTTTTGGTTCTTCTCCTCCAAGCCACATGATAATCCTATGCCAGTGGTTGTTGCAGAGGATTAGGTCCTCATGCCCATTGGACGGAAAGTCTCAGTTCTTTGCAGGATATTGACTTGAAGTCACTTTCTATACCTTGCCAAACTGGCTTGGCTTCATTCATTGAAGAAATACGAGGTTCCAGAATCTGTGCAAAGGGGAAGTTAAAGGCATGCAGCAATCAGTGCTGCAAAGTACTGCCTGAGATGAAGTGCAGTGGGCGGCCCCTGATAACCGGGGGCTGGTTGATGATCATTTCCAGAGGGAATCTTGTTAGTAAAGGAAAAGAATGGGACTGATACATTCAAGTAAAATTCTCTCTAGGACAGTTACAGTGCTGTTGAAGATGAGCTTCATTATTTCAAGTATTAACAGCACATTCTCAATACAAGAATAGATTTCTTTAAGAAATAATTGGCAATGTAAAACTGAGCTGATTGTTAAAAAAAATTCCCAAAGTAGCCACATGTCATGCACAGAACAACTCGACACTTCATAAGTATCGAGCTGCTCTTTCCCAGAGAAACATGAATCATAATATTGCTACTGAAAATGTTCATTAAACTAAATGAGAGTGCAATTAGCTTCCAAAAAATATTAAGTATTCCAATTTGCTCTCAAGAGAAATCGTACATCCAAAATACGTTTATTAACGTAGTGTGTTAAAACTTCTGATTTCAGGAATATTCCCTACTACTTTTTAAGAATATTTATTTTAAAAGAACCTCAAATGCAATTTCAAATATAATGTCACATGTGTGTTTTGAATGTTATGAAAATACTCATAGTTTTATTAAAACTTTTATTTTTTCCATGCTACAAATTAAAAACTCCATTTCTAAAATTGTTGAGTACACTCAAATTTATATGGCAATTGTGCTCTGTTCTAGAAATGTATTTGTATCTAGGCTAATATTAATATTTTCTGTCTTAAAATAAATTAAATGATATCATGGGATAATTGGTCTTTGTTTTCTCACATTGGTTATAAAGACTGTGTGTCTAAATTGCTGATTGAATTTAAGGAAAATATTGAACTCTAATTACAACAATATTGTGAAATCTTCACACTATAAACATCTAAACAATATTGTGAAAACTTCACACTATAAACACTATACATATTAAGTTAAAAAAACATTTCTAACTGAGAAAATGGCCTTGAAGAAATTAAGAGAAATTATCTGAAGCCAAAAGCAAGCCTGGGTCATAGATCTATGAAGCTAAGAGAGTTCTGGATCTGTAGTATATCACAAATATACCTATGAATTAAAGTAGCTTAGAATCTTAGTGCACAGAAAGATGATTAAAGCTAAATTTGAGGAGTAAAAGACTATACCTCATAGACCTGTAACACAGAAAATGGGAACAATAGGAAAAACACTTTTCATAAAGCACTTCATGTATAAAATATTTAAATGTTTATCTCAGACTTAACTCTCTATAAAGAAAAAATGAATTCCCTGAAAAGTTTCCACTGTTGATTAGTCCCACATGGGCTGTGACCCTATTTTATGCTATTTTCATGGACTCTAACACACGCACAAATGCACAAGTGTACACATGCATACACCTTAATTGAGGCATACATAATTACCACTATAGAGTCAATAAGAAAAACAAAACAAAAAAAAAATTAAAACACTCAAGGAAAGATATCATGCTAAGTGAGAGTGGGTAGTAACGACAACAGAAAACAAACAATACAAAACCAGATAACAGGA
Source organism: Ursus arctos (assembly GCF_023065955.2). Classification (NCBI taxonomy): domain Eukaryota; kingdom Metazoa; phylum Chordata; class Mammalia; order Carnivora; family Ursidae; genus Ursus; species Ursus arctos. The sequence continues at coordinate 21,308,092 of NW_026622764.1, forward strand.
ATTTCATGTCTAGTATATGAAATGGATAATATATATAATGTGATTTAATGCAAGAATGAGTAAAAACACGAGTCACGAGCAGCAGTATATTAAAATGGCCAGAAATACTGATGGATACATAAATATAATTTATGACAAAAATATGAAGAATAAAATGAAAAACTCAGTGAAATTGTTAAACACCAAGGTAAAAATGTGTTTTGAACACTCTACCTCAAGCAGCTATGGTGGAGAACGATAACGTAAGAGAAGTGTGTAGACACAGGAGAAGGCCCACCATATATGTAACTACAGCTCTACATTAAACAAAACAGAGTATGAGTTGACAAATATTTGCTAAGTTAATGACTTTAAAATGATCAAAGTTATTAATGTGAATTGACATTTTCAGAAAGTAAAAATGTTTGGGAAACAAATGTCGCTCTATTATGCAGATAAATTTCTTAGGTAAAGAGGAATGTCTATTAATAATTCTCTTCCTCATACAAGCAGGCAGTTGAAAGGGGGGTAAAGAGCTTTTTCTGAATTGCTGGATTTGAATGGCTTTTAACTCAAAATAATGTTCCTGCCAATGTAGCCTATCTTGGCCTTGTAGGGACCAAGGACAGGCCATACCAAAATGGGCAACTTTTGTTTTCTAAACGTTTCCTTTCACCTTCCTGCTAATTTGTTTCATGAGAATTTGATTCTAAGTCCAGTTAGAAGGATCTTGAAGGGGGTGCCTGGGTAGCACAGTCGTTAAGCGTCTGCCTTCGGCTCAGGGTGTGCTTTCTCTGGGAAAGAGCAGCTCGAGCCCCACATCAGGCTCTTCTGCTGGGAGCCTGCTTCTTCCTCTCCCACTCCCCCTGCTTGTGTTCCCTCTCTCGCTGGCTGTCTCTGTCAAATAAATAAATAAAAACTTCAAAAAAAAAAAAAAGAAGGATCTTGAAGGATAAAGGAAATTCTTCTTCCCAACAGCCTTAATACTCTTTTGTGGCTTGAAATAGAGTTGAAGTTCTTTTATGAAAAATGACATCATCTTTTGAAAGTCTTAAATTTCTTCTAATCCTCTGAAGTAGGTCATTGTGGAATTGGCAGTTACAACATTTTCCATTAGTATTTATTGGGGTAAAACTTTATGATGTCACTTAGTGCAGGCAGTTCCTGGTTTTCATTGCTTATATGACCTCTGAAAATATCAAAGTATAAGTCTCTCTTTGTGAACTCAGCTAAAAAACCAATCTGTGGAAACTAAAAAACAGTGTTTGCACATAAATAAAAATGTCAAAAGGCAAATGGTCTTTTGGATTTCTGTACACAGAATGCATTAATTAGAGCCATCATAAGAAATCATATTTGCTAATTTAGTGTAAAAATATTCACCTTATCATTGAGATACACTCGATGATACACATTTTATATACAGAGGCTTGCACCTAACACAAAATCTATTAGGAAAGATATATCTACTTCATTATGATTGTCAAGGTGTTTCGATCATCAACTATTTAAGAGGTTTTCGCATGATATAAAGTCCAACTGAAGTTCTCTAACACACAGAAACTTGCATCATTTCAATCATAACCTAACCCCTCCACTTTTAACTTTGTCTGACACCATCATGTTACACATATTCCTCTGTAACTTGCTAGTTTTGCTCAATATTATATTTATGACTTTAATTTATAGTTTCCATTTTTATAATCCATTATTTTTATTGTTGAATGACTTGACTACAATTGATTTACCAAGTCATTTGTTAATGGACATGTGTTGTTTTCAAGTTCGATTATAATGAAATTCTGCTCCAAACTTAAAAGGGGAATTACCACAGCATTTCCCAAACGTTTTTAAATGACTTATTTATTTATTGGAGAGAGAAAAAGAGAACAGGAGGAGTGGTGGAGGGGGAGAGATAGAAAGAGAGAAAGAATCTCAAGTAGATTCCCCTCTGAGCATGGAGCCTGCCACAGGGCTTGATCCTAGCACACTGAAATCATGACCTGAGTGAAAATCAAGTCAGTCACTTAACCGACTAAGCCACCCAGGCGTCCCCCAAATATATTTTTAATCCAAATCCTTAGATTTGCTATAATTACAAATTTAGTGTTTGAATAGCAGTTGCCATTATGGTTTACCTGTGTATTTCCCTATTTGCTAATGAAAGTGAGGATTGTCTTCCTTGTACATTGGATATACTTTGTGTGAAAGACAAAAGCAATGCTAACGGGAAATTTTATAGCTATTTTATAATATTTATATTATTAGATAGTTCATGTTTACATTAAAAAAGAAAAATCTGAATTCAATGATCTAACTTTCAAACTTAAAGAATTAATAAAAGAAGAAAAAACTAAACTCAAAGCTAGCAGAGGGAAGCATGTACTAAAGATTCAAAAAGAGATAAATGAAATGAAGAATAGAAAATAGAAAAAAATCAACAAAAGCAAGTTAGTTCCTCAGAAAGATCAACTATATTGACAAACCTTCTAGATTGCCTAGAAAAAAGAGAGAGGATAACAATTAATAAAATCATAGTAGAAAGTGGGGAAATTACTACTCATGCTACAGAAATAAAAATGGATTATAAAAGAGTACTATGGACAACTGTACACCAAAAAAAAAAAAAAAAAGGCAGGATAACCTAAATTAAAAGGACAAATTCCTAGAGATATGAAACCTACCAAGACTAAATCATGATGGAAAATCTGAATAGACTTGATAAGGAGATTGAATCAGTATTCAAAAATCTCCCAACAAAGGAAAATTCTGGACCTAACAGCTTTACTAATAAATTCTACCAAATATTTAAAGATTAACCAACACCAATTCTTCTCAAACTTTAAAAAAATAAGGACTAAGGAACACATCCTAATTCTTTCTATGAGACCAACATTGTCTCCAAATGTGGACAAATATCACTCCCTACCACAGAGACTTTTATGAAACATGCTCCCACCTTCCCTTGGCCCCAAAATATATGACAAACAGAGCTCATGGTGATTCCATTTTAGTCGCTTAACCCACATAGTGCTAGCTCCAGTGTGTTAAGTGTACCTGTCAGATTTTTGAGATCCCTAAATTAAGAATTTCTCTTCAATGACTTCCAATTAGAATTCAAACTGAATTTTTAAGAGTACAACATGTCCCTATAGGGTGAATAATCCCACAATATTATAATGAAGTAAGAAAAGTTTAGAAAAAAGTTCCTTCAGCATATGCACAAGCCAGATATTTATGTAATAAGTACAGGTAAAAAATTAACTCCCTATAGCTCCTTGTTAAAGAATGGGGGGAAATTTTTATCAAATGTAGATAAGGTATAGTTTGTTACCTACCCAAATTTCTCTCTCCTTTTTTTTTTTTTGTTTTGAAATTCTATGCTATCTCTACCATATTTATGCCTTATGTGCTAAAAATGCCAGGTCTTTGCATGTGAATTTTAAAGAAACCACGTGAGGTGAGCATAGTGTAATGTATAAACTTATCAAATCAGTGTTTACAACTGAAACTACTAAAACATTGTGCAACAGTTATATGCCAAAACTATAAGAAGAACCAAAAAATAAAACTTAAAGGAACCACATAAATTCTTCAAACTCTGTTGAAATTTTGGAATTTTCACCAACTCTAGCTTGAGGTATTTGTGCTTATACCATGTTCCACAAACTCGCTCACAATTCTGGAATATAATGAAGCTCACTTTTCTATAATACAAAATAAAATCCTGTTATAAATGCACTGTCAAAGTATATAATTTGCTGCCTTTGGGAAGAGTTTTATAATTTATCTTGCATTTGATGGGAAACAGGTTGAATATCACCTTATAAATATTCTCCTGCTATAAAATATTCATTGACTCCAAGATATTTTCTATATAGAAAAAATTCATTACTATGACTAGAAATATATCTGATTTGTTTTCCTTTAACTTTTCTTGCTTAATTCCATGTAAGGTGCGAAACCATGCTTATTATTCACTCATGTGAATGGAACCTCAGGAGCCCCAAAAGCCCTATCATCCGTTCCCATATTTAGTCTCGCTGTGTGTGAGAGGTCGACTTACCTGATGTGTGATTATGTCAGGAAAAACTGTCATGCAGCAACTTGTTCTTTCCTTTCCTCTCCTCTTCCCTCTGATTCTCTCTTCCATTCTGTCTACCTGGCCAGGCCCCACATATGAAATGACCAGTCATGCATATTCCCAAATGTCAGCTTTACAAAATGACATTTTGAGTCTATAAGCCAATTCTGTGTTACTATCTTGCAGGTTGTTAAAAAAAAATAACAAAAAACAAAAACAAAAAAACAGAAAAGAAGGGTAATACTTATTGGACCTACTCAAAGTTCTCAAAACATGCCATGAAATATAGTGTTACATTTTATGATATAAATATCAATGTTAATGAAAAAAGGTAGAGCTCTATAATTCTATAAATATGTCTGTATCTATCTATACTATGTATAGATCCATTTATCTATCATCTATCTCTATCTATATACTATCTAGTTTTACATATATATATGTGCTGCAAATAGTCAAGATTTTTACATATGGGTGATTATGAATGGAAGTTTTATACTCTGATTTACTTTTAATTGGAAAATAAAATTGAGATATATATCATAATTAAAATTCTTTTAAAAATTCTACTGCTATTTGATTACTTAACTCTGAAAAAGCCCTTTGGTCTTCTCAAATCTATAAAGTTAGTAAATTCACATCATTAATTCTATTGTTTTAAAGATTTTATTTATTTATTTGAGAAAGTGCGTGAGCAGGGGGAGGGGCAGATGGAGAGGGACAAGCAGACTCCCTGTTGAGATCATGATCTGAGCCAAAGTCAGATGCTTAACTGACTGAGTCACCCCGGCGCCCCACATCATTGATTCGATCCACAAAAACACATTATGAATTACAAATCAAATTTGGAAAATAAAAAAAGCAACATCAAAGTAAGCATTTACTTATAAGCATTAATTTGTTTAAGAAACGAAAAACATTACTGAAGTAAAGGGTAGAAGCTAAAATAGGTCTATAGACTTGATCATGGATTGCTCTATTGCTCTTAATAAAAAGAAATCATGACAATACATGTAAAGGGTGATATGAAGAGCTACTTTCAAAATTACTGAAGACCTTAAAATGAGGCTGAGATCATCATGAACTAAAACAACTAAGGGAAGATCAAGAGAGGACATTGGATTTGAGCCAGTATACATTTAGCCTGATACTATGTAACTTAAATATTTAAAAATCATGAGGCATTTAGAGTTCATATATCAAAGTAGAATTAAGCACAATAAATAAATATTCTATGTTCTCTACTTGAAATATAGAAAGAAAAGAGATTTTATTTAGTAAAAATGTGTAATAAATTTAAGAATAACTGTGTTCTTTCTTTTTAATGAGAAGATTCTGATAATTACTATATATTAAAATATGTGAATGTAATTCTCATTTATTGAGTGGGTTGAACATTGATGAAGTCAGTGTGCTGTCCATCAATATTCTCAGAACCCACAATTTTCTTTACAGAGAAATTGAGCTCACCATGAATTAGCTCACTCAACTTTCTCCACCCAAATTACCTCTATTGATGATATATTTGCAAAAATTTTAGGGGAATATGGAATCCTCCTCCTAGTATAAGTGAAAGTCCTCTTTCTGAGCTTTAGATTTTATCTTTTGTTATTCTCTACAGCATCTAACTGATTACTATATTTATAGTATATTTCTTAAGGTAGTTGTGAATATAAATACTAGATAACATACTGTTCTTGATATTTATGGGAACACAGCCAATGATGTAATAACACATTTGGTGATTAATGTATGTTTCTGGAAGCTATTTTTTATAATTAAAAGCAGTTTTCATATATTTACAAAGGGTTTTAGTCATTTTCATGTTCAAAATTATCAATTACTCAGGGCGCCTGAGTGGCTCAGTCGTTAAGCGTCTGCCTTTGGCCCACGGCGTGATCCTAGGTTCCTGGGATCGAGCCCTGCATCGGGCTCCCTGCTCCACTGGGAGCCTGCTTCTTCCTCTCCCACTCCCCGGCTTCTGTTCCCTCTCTCGCTGGCTCTCTCTCTGTCAAATAAATAAATAAAATCTTAAAAAAGAATTATCAATTACTTTCTCTTGATCTATTACGATGAGCATAACATGTCACCCATCAGATTGACCTTTTTGTTGCATTTTATGACAAATTTCAGTTCCATCTTTTCTATCACAAGGTGTTCTACAACTGTACCCTTTTAGACGCTCAGTACATCTTTGTTTCTGCCCTTGTTTTAACTTGAGCATCGTTACTTTCTAAGATGTCAAGTCCATTCTGCTTTATTGATACAATATCTGGACATAATCTACCAGCTGTGGTTTTGAAGACCAAATGTCCTCCTGCTTGGTGGGGCGCACAAATGAGTGATCTGGAAGTTCTTGCCCTAGGAGTTTCCTCTGCCTTCTGAGTGTTGCCAGCCACCAAACCTGGAGCGTGTCCCTCCTATCCTAGTAGCCACGCTCCCATCCTAGTGATCTTTGTTTTGCCTTTAAAAGCCTTAAAAAAAAACCAAAAACCAACCAACAAACAAAACCCACCTATCCTTTCTGATTCTGGGCGCAGTGAGCAGAGGGAAAAGGCAAGCACACTTTGAAGGATCTACTGTAGCATTCTGACCAAGACACTGACTGAAGGGTGTCCTAAGGTCCTTCCGCTTCCCTCTTCCTGCCGCCGCCTATTCTCCAATTGGAGAAGCCCTTTGTTAAAGAACTTAAACAAGGTGCTCATAAGCCTGAGGTGGTTCTCTGCTTTCGTAGCCTGCACGGGGCAAACCAAAATCTAAGCCAGAGTCAGCGCACTCAAATCTAAGAAAATGAAATTTAAGAACAACCGATCACAAACGGTCAACTGGGCTTTTTTAAAACAAAGCAGATGCTTCAGTTGTAGGTAATCCACTAATGTCTTTGCGTTACTTCCAACTCCTCTGTAAACACCTCCCTCCTAGTTTCTGTGGTGGAGAGCTCCCAATCACTTTCAGTCTGGCACCACCAGAATCAAACTGATGCTTGCTCAAATAATTCTTATAAATGTTAATGTGCCTCAGTGTATCTTTAACCACTGTTAAAACTTGCCCCATTTGGGCAGTTTTTCTCACCTATGTCCTGGACTATGTTTTCTCCCCAGAGCAATTACTACAGGACTTCTGTATCTCAAAGATCTTTATGATTTTTTTTTTTCCTCCTGGAGATACTACTTTTAACTTTTTCTCCCTACCCCCAACCCCCACCAGCAAATCGTGAGGATTTGGATGAGGAACAGAGTTTTCATCTGCCATCTGTATCTCTTCTTGTATCTTCAGTTCTTATATTTACAAAACACCAGTATTCATTTTTGTTTTTATGTACTTCTCATATTTGCGTGTGTGTGTGTGTTTTCACTTAAGCAGCAAACACTTGCAGTTGGCACAGCTAATTCTAGATCTTATTTTAGAAACTTTGATGTTCAAACATGGTAGTGAGCTTCTCTTCTAATCAATGTGTTTAAAATATTCACCTTAGGAAAATTAGATATTTTATCCAAATATATTCTTAAATATGGAGCATGTTTCATTAGAAATCACAGATATAATTTATTACAGAAAAAATAAGAAATGCCAAAATATATTTCCCATCTTTCTGAAGCAGGAACTACCATTTAGTTCCCTGATGTTGGGTTCATTTTGAGATGCAGTGATTCCAAGAGCCCCTGCAGCAAATGAAACTTTCGTGATAGATAGCCTCCAGCTGTTATGGGGTTTAGAGCTTGGTATTTCATTAACTGAATTCTTCTGGGCATGATGTTATTCCACCTACTCCCTCCAAGACATCAAGTCTTTAATGACTTACTTACCCACAAAAACATATTTAATACTCTTAAGTGGGATCACTTTCTGCTAAGACCAGACACAGTTGTTTTAATTGTAGACTCTCACAACTAGACAATTTTCCACACTGTTTCTTTCCTCTAAATCCAAATAAAATAGCTGGAAAACCTGAGCAGAATCAGGTACTTTGAAATATGGGTAGATAGACCATAAACTTACGATAAACTTATGTTACTGTCTTCATAGCAGGATCAGAATTCACCTTTGTTATCAGAGTTACTCTAATTTGTTTTCTCTTGTTCCCACAGCCTTCCCCTTCCAGACTGCTGCAGTGCTTTCAAGTTATCAATAAGAACTTAAGAATAAAAGAAAAATTCTGTTTAGTATCTTAGAGAAGAAGAGCAGATGTAAGGCCTTGGTTGACTAGAGGAGTTCTGAGTCGGTTAATTCTTTTTTTTCTTTGACATTTAACCTAACTTTATATATGTCTGACACACTTTACTCCTATTTCCCATTCCTCAGGATATGTGCCTTCTTGCTACCTCTGGATGTCAATAGCCCATTAGGTCTAAATCAGCTGTAACCCCACAATATACCTTGTTCTTTTCTTTCTTACCTCTATCCCCATGAAACTCACATTGCTTCATGACTGTTAGATACAAAAACAAATTGATCGTTTCAAGAAATAAAAATGCAAAGTGAAAATGGATGGACTGACTTCATTCTACAAAAGATGTAGGCAAATACCATCAACACAAATCTACCCCATACAACAGTCTAAGTATATAGGATATAGTTTTTTGGAGTGGTGGGAAGCTATCTTTTAGATTATATTACACAACCTACTCCTGGGGGAAGCTTTTATAAAAGAGAATTTTAGAGAATCATTATCAAGATGGAGAAAAATTACAGTCAATATTTTTAAATGCTTAATTGTTTCCAAAGTTTTGAGAGGCTTAGTCTGTGGTGTGAAAGCAGTAGAGGATAGGAAATGGAAAATTTGTTTCCTTCTCTCATTGAGGGTGCAGCATGGCAATATTCGTCTTTCATCCCCTGTTCCTGTTGGTGTCATATGATGGTTATGCTCTTGTGCTAGATAATGGAAATCTAGAAACTTAAAGGTTGAACTACATTTCAATTAAAAACATGGCCACTTAGGCAAAATTTATTTTAAATTAGTAGGAAAGACTTGAAAACATGTGTGTTAGTAATTATGAACTAAGCGCATAATAAATACTCATGCATGTTTGACAAATGTGCCTTCTTAAATAGTAGCATTTGATAGGCTAAATATTCAAGATGACATTGACGATATTTAATGTGTGCAGAGGGGACACTGATCAACAGGCTGGACAGGTGCGTCCCAGCTGAACGAGCCCTTTGTGTAGTCATTCTTTCTCCTAGTAATTGACCAAATGATTGCACAATTTCGTGTAAGCTCACAAAATCATTTATAGACATTTATGCTTATAAGCTGAACTAATTTCATATGTTAAATGAGCTAAATTAATTTTTATTTCCTATATGATACCTTACCTTCTAACTTGAAATGTCCTTCAGTATTTACAATGCATGGCTAAAATACATTCTGAAATATTTTTAAAAATGTAGTGCAGTAGACTAATGCATAACACTTGTTAATTTGAAAATTCAACAATATTGACAAGTGTTTTGAGCAACAATGGTTATGAGGTTGTTAAAAAATTATGTCTCAGCTGATCAATATATTTTCTTATACCTTGATTTATTTATTTATTTATTTTTCATAACTCTCCAAGAAAATAAGTTTTCAAGCTGATTGTTCTGGCTCTGTTGAATTTAATGTAGGTCCCTTTATCCAAATGTGAGGAGAACCACTGAATATTTAGTTTCAGTTCATATTTCCCTAACAAAGCTTTTAAGTGCTCAAACAAGAACATATAAACTGAATTCAACAGTTAAAAGTCCCTATTTCCATTTAACTTAACTGATAACTTCTCAGGAGGTTGAGTGAGCTAATGGAAAGTTAAATAGGCCGAAAGAAAAAAACATGGGAGGTAAATGATCAAGGTTCTCTTTGGCTTTTACTCTTGGCTGCCCACAGAACTAAAACACTTTCCAGAATGGATACTGGAGAGTAGATCTGTGTTGCAGGATTTTCAAAATGGAGAATAATGCTAATTTTTTTTACCTAACTAAATTAATTTCTTTGAAATTGCTATAGGATATACACTTAAAAGCACTGAAATATTTATTAGAAGTAAATATGTATATAATTTATAAATTAAAATATATTTCTAATATATTGATTGTATATATTTCAATATGTCTATCAACTTGTCTTTTAAAATGAATTATACCATTGTGAAGCTGTTTTAATATACAGAATAAATCAAAATCCAAATATTAACTGTGATGGAGTTACAGTAACTCAAATTAATTTTTTTTGAGGAAGAATGAAATATGCCAACATATACTCATTTATTGAAAGGCACTCTGATGAATGGAGCAGAATTTATTGTAGGTTTTAAAATTGTATTTAGAAAAAGTAAATTTGACATTTGTTTTCAAAGAACTTTATTAGGTATACCAAGAGTCTGAATTATAGGAAATGATAAGTGATAGGTATCAGTTACTATGACCTGATGTATAATGTATTTTTAATTTTAAGCAGTTAGTGAATACCTCTAAGTTTAAGAAACCTCCACCACCTCCTCCAACAAAACTAGCTTTTTAATGTCTGTTTTGTCTATTTTTTCTTATATTTTCACTTTATACTTATGGCTTTTAGTAATTTTTGAAGTAGCAGTTTTTAATTTTTATGGGAGAAAAAACATGTTGACTGCAAAGGAGGGATAGTAAATAATACCAGAAAGGACCAAAGATATAATGTCACTGAAGGAAAGTGGGAAATTAAAAAATATATGTAGTGTTCCAGTGTTGAAAGAGGATGAATAATGTGGATAGGCCATTGCGTACAGTGGTTAAAGAGGCTGCCTATTTGAATGTCCTCAGGGGTAAACACAAATTTTAACAGATATTTAGACAGTAAAAAGTCTGTGTAAAATTATTTTAATATTCTCTTTGTATTTATTGACTGTAATTACCAGTGATTAAAGGAGCTCCAGGGTATTCAGGGAACTGAGGAAAGAGTTTAGGGAATACTTTCTTAATGGTTACTTATAGGAGAAATTTGAAACATTAAATTTTATGAGTCGAGTTTGGAGTTATTCCAGTTTCTAATCCTCTCTGGCAGGGCTATTTTTGTCGAGAAACATAAAATAAGAATGACCAAAACATTTTTCTCAAGAGTAAATGAGCTGGAACGGCATGTGGAGGACTTATTTTAACAGACACCAATCAATCATGTCATAACAGAACATCTGCTGTACTGATGAAACATGTAGGGTGGCCATTAAGTCTGGAAACACAGATAATATTATTTTATCTGTAGAGTAATATATAATATGTATACAAAATATGTCAACACATCTAACCATTAGGAATAGTCACTTACGTTACCAGAATCGTATTACTTTGTTGTTAAAATCAGATCATGAATAATTTATGACAATTAAATAAATTTCCTATAAAATGAAGTGAATTACATTTCTATTAATTTTTCTTGCCAGTTCAGTGTGTACTTCATTCCCATTTCACCTGATCTGAGTCACAGTCAATCATTGGAGAAATATGGAAGAAAAGTAGGAGATAAAGAAGTGGTTTTAATATTTATTAGTTAGTAATACAATGTCAATCCATATCCAAAGCTCTTCATCTGGTGAATAGCAATGGAGGACAACTAACATTCTTGAATGTGATAGGTCTATAAAAGTGACGTGTTTCCCTCTCATAAGTATGTGAAAAAAATGTCAAATCTTTTCTAAAACTAGAACTCTGAGATGAGATACTCATTTAACACTTATTCACATATGGATGTAAGACAATGGAAGGACTTACGAGAGAGTGGATCATTAATTGATTATATCAATTATGTAAAATATCCGTATTTACTTCCTTGGATTTTACACAAGTTTATTAATATCAGACGACAATCCAGTCCAGATTTTTTCTCCTACTCCCAGTCATCCTAAATTCTGCATATCTTTACTTCCTCGGCCTTATTTTAGGAGCATTACCTTGAGAGACAGAGTTATTTAGAAATTCCCAGCACAAATCCAAGTCAGTCAACGCCTGATAAAAATGAAAGGGATTTATTGCAATCACAATACTGAAAGAAATGACAATGTGCATTTTGTCTGATATTTCTGTATATAAAATATATTATAGTGGCAGATCTTTGTTTCATGAGGCTTAAAGCTTTTACAATTAGTGGTGGTGGTGGTGGTAAGCTCCTTACAAAACAAAAACAAAAACAAAATATCATACCTTGAAAATGCTACTGAAGAGATGATAATGTAAACACATTTATGGGTTTTGCTAGCAACTTGGAAAGGTACCACATAGATGCTGCATAATTTTAAAAATTAAATAAGTAAAAAAAACGGAAAATCAATAAAAGTAATGTTCTCTGGTTAGGGAATGTGTTGGACTTACCTAATAAGATATTATTTGATTTAAGGTAGACAGGGATATTTTTCACAACTTTGAATTAGGCATCTTGTACCCAATAACCCTTTAAAAAAAATTCCCTTGAATCTTTTATATGTTTTCATGGTATCTCTGATTGGAGTGCAAACAAACTAGTACCTAGCTTTTTATTTCAAAGACGATATTAGAAAGAGCAATAATTAGCATTGGAAAACATTTCAAAATACTGAAGAAGGTGATGTTTCAGAAACCCTAAAAGGCTCATGAAAGGACTCACCCATCAAGAGAATATAACTAACAACTAGCAGTACTAAGCTTGCAAAAGACTACTTTGGACAAATTGATGTGAGTACAAGGCGTACAAGTTGATACCAATTTATGTGGCATGTCAATAACATATTTTGTTTGAAATTTAAAAAAAGTAATCATTAATTCAGTAAATCTTAGAATAATTGCTATTTTAAATTTAAAAACTGCTCTTTTTAAATATTTAGAGTAATTTCTTTAAAAATATTCTACTATATCATAATACAAAATTGGAATTAGAATTGACAGTAATGATAAACACTTTACTTGTGTGATTCATTAAAACCCTACAAATGTCCAGCATATTTTAGATACTAAATTACTTTATCTGAAATTGGGCAAGAAGCTAAATGACATGCCTCAGGTAACACAGCTAACAGGTGGCAAGGATAGGACGTGGTTCCTTATAATTCTTTTAAAACTTTGTCCATTTATTATAAACATGTAGAAATATATCCCACATATTGTTCTTTGAGTTTTAGGTGTTTGATTATTATTGCAATTGAATATCTTTTACATGGCATATATCACCCAAAAATAGTGCACATATTTACCAGTTTTGATTTTTATTATAATTTTAGTTATGGTATTCTTTTGATAAAGAATTTGAAAGTATACATGTATGTGTTATGGGCTGAATTGTGACCTCTTATAATTCATATGTTGAAGTCCTAACCCCCAACACTTCAGGATTTCACTGTATTTGGAGCTAGTGTCTTTAAACAGGTAATCAAATTGAAATGAAGTCAATAGGGTGGGCCTTAACCCAGTGTTACAGGTGTCTCTATAAGAAGAGGAGGTGGGCACTCAAGCCACAATCAGAGGGAAGACTGTGGGAAGACACTGGAATAAACTGCCATCTACAAGGCATGGAGAGAGACCTCAGAAGAAACCAACCCCTCTGATCCTGGACTCAAACTTCCACTGTCCAAAGTTGTGAGAACGTAATTACCTGTTATTTAAGCCACCCAATCTGTATGACAGCCCTAGTAAACTAATACAGAACATATATTTATCTATCATTTATTTGGGACATTCTTTTAAACCTAATTACATATATACCCTTCTGTATTACTGAAATTGATTTCTTATTTCATACCATTTAATAAAAATCTAGGAATAAATAAAATAGCATAAATATTGTGGACTCTGGGAAACAAACTGAGGGCTTCAGAGGGGAGGGGGGGTGGAGGATTGGGATAGGCCGGTGATGGGTATTAAGGAGGGCACATATTGCATGGTGCACTGGGTGTTATATGCAAATAATGAATCATGGAACATTGCATCAAAAACTGGGGATGTACTGTATGGTGACTAATATAACATAATAAAAATTATAAAAAATATTCCATTATCATTTCTTGCATAAATCAAGACTTCCCGTGTAATTGAAGATTTTAGATCATAATAAAGTATATCCTAGCAATCCTTTTTCTCTTATTTATATGTTAATAATCTCATTGGGAATTTGAGAAGCAGCAATTTAGTCATATATGCTCTTATAGGGGAAAATACATATATTAGCACTGTATGTCTTGACCTACTACTATTGAATTATATGGAAATTATCAATGGACTATGGACGATGATGTTAGGATGGTTGAAATTTCAAAATGAAACCTAAAAATATCCAATAATTTTCCACTTAAATTTATTTGTAAATGAGACACTTTTTTTGTTCATTTGTAAATATGCAATGTATTTCTCAAATAGCAAATAACCTCTCAAATTTTGGTTGAGCTAATTATTTAAATAAATTTAAATATTATTAAAATAATATTATAGTAATGATGTAACAATAGAAGTACTTTGTAAATAGCTTGAGAAGAGAATAATAAAGGGAACTTGAAATCATATTCAGTGTTCATTTCAGTTTAGTTTCCATTCCTATTATCATGACCAAATACAGTCATTTCTCTCATGACTATGTGGCCTCTGTACTTCAGTATGCGTATTGCCTTAGTAGGGAAAATTTTATATGTGCAAATTATTCTTCTATTGCTATATTTTCAGTTGAATTTGTTTGTTTCAGCTTCTCATATTTCCACATTTCTAGAAATTACAGGATATTTCTTATACTAAATAGTGTTTAGCAAATATCCTTTTTTCATATGAAGAGTCCATTACAACTCTGCATTGAGACTGAGCACACAGCTTGTTTTCCTCTAGGTGGATTGCTTGACAACCGAGCAGAAATTCTAAAACTTTTAAGAGATAGCCACCATCATTCACATCATTTCACACTGAGTCTTTGCATAATAATCAGCAAAACCCAATATGCCTGGTTTCTGTATCACCAACAGTGTCAACAAGGGTTCATTGCAGATACCATCTGCCAAATCTAGCAAGTATTGACAAGTATTCTATGAATTATTACCAATTCGGCTTTGGGGATTGACTTCTACTAATCAGATGTAAAAAATGGGACATGAGATATTGTCCAGGTTGTACTTCCAAAACAGTGAGTAAAGAAATGGTTCATGTATTAAGTAGAGGAGAGGGGCACCTGACTGGCTTAGTTGGTAGATCACAGCTCTTGATCTCCGGGTCATGAGTTCAACCCCCATGTTTGGCATAGAGAATACTTCAATTTTTTTTTTAAGTACCTGCAAAGAAAAATAAAAGGTTAATCTAATATATTGAAAGTTACAACATCAAAAAAAGGAAAATCATTTATGAAGGAGCTTTGTGGTCATATTTTTTGAAATGTTATTATAATGAAAAGTTCTGTGGGAGAGGAAGATCTGTTGAAATTCTAAATATTAGGAAATCTTTTGGGGGGGCACCTGGGTGGCTCAGTAGGTTAAGCGTCCACCTTTGGCTCAGGTCAAGATCTTGGTCATGATCTGCCCCTCCCCTCCTCCTCCCCATTTGTGCTCTCTCTCTCTCTCCTCTCAAATAAGTAAATAAAATCTTAAAAAAAGAAGAGAGAGAGAAAATCTGTTTGGTAACAAAAGTTCCATAAAGATGTATGACATCCAGTAGACATTTAATAAGAATTTATCATTTAAGTAATATTTTATATATTTAAGATAATTGTGGTTTAATGAATATAAGAAAAGGAATGAGATGGAATTTTCTCAAATGTACAGGTGTTACTGAAATACATATTTGGCTAACAATTCCATACCTTAGTTATCTTCTATAGGTTTTTGAAATTAATAGTGTTTACTGAGGATATATAACTGTATACATAGAAACCTCACTAAAAAGAAAAAACCTTCTGCAATCTTGATATGCACTATTGAAATTACAATATATCTGAAGCCACTCCTATTTCTAATTATTTTCTACATTTTTTGAAATAGGGCTATAGCTGCCAGAAAAAAATACATGTATATACAAATTAGAGGTAAGAATTATACAAAGCCTACTAGGGGACTTCTGATCTAGATGGGACATAGGGCACATTCTATGATCTTACTGCTTTCCACTGATCCTCAGTATTTCTTAAAATATGTTAAATATTGGTAAGTACAGGGCTCTGTTCATAAACATAAATTCCAGTGCTTCAGAGAAACAGAAATGTAAAGAGCCTATGAAAGATCAAAAACAAGTAGAAGTTAATGAGGAAGATGGTAAGAAACAGTATTTAGACAGGTTATAGCAACTTATGGGAGTGTTTAGCAACTTCTGCACAAACAGGAGGAAGCCCCCTACACACACACGTATAATTTGGTTCAGATGTGTAGACTGATGATGCCATACACACATTCAGAGGGTATGAAAATATTTGCCACTGACATACTTGAGATCTCTGGGACAAGGAAGGCAGGCCTCTCAAGCAAGTCTTACATGGATCAGGGTATTTTATAATGATTAGTGGTGAGGCCTGAGTGAGGGTCCCCCTACGTAGATAAGAGCTGATATGGCTTGAATTTTCCACTGGTGCCACAGGTAGGAGCGACCAACATTCTTATCCACTTCTGCAGATATAGGACAAACAGGAAGATGGAGGAGTGAGGCTTGAAAGTTGTCAGCAGTCATACACCAAACATGGGGTCAGACTCCTTATTAAAGAACTATTTCAGGAAATTAAAAATGGAGCAACACCATTACACTAGGTAAGGAACTTATTGTTAATGTTAATGTGCTTATTCATATAGTTATTGAATATTTACTCTGGGTTGGCTAATTATAATCTACATACACACACTCCAAAAGTTAACCATATCATTTCTTTTTAACGAGCATAGAAGTTTAACAC
Source organism: Ursus arctos (assembly GCF_023065955.2). Lineage (NCBI taxonomy): Eukaryota > Metazoa > Chordata > Mammalia > Carnivora > Ursidae > Ursus > Ursus arctos. The sequence goes on from NW_026622764.1 coordinate 21,324,978, forward strand.
TCAGATAGGTTAAAAGGTTAATTAAAACTTTAGGTCCTATAACTGAAAAGTGAAAAAAAAAACTAAACTGATTTTTAAAATTATAAGTTAATTATTTCGCTTAATACTCTACTACTTATCTATAATGCATAGCCATTAATTCTTACTGAAAATATAAGTTCAATTATATCCAATACTGTTGATGTTATAATATGCATTATAAGTATTTCCCTCATATTTCCTAAGGTAGGAACCATTGCTCAAAAATCTAGCCATTCCCAAAAATTTGTGTTAACATGAAACATATACAAATGATCTACCAAACAAACTCAAAATTTATGATACACATTGCCAAAGGACTAATGTATAAAACATTCCTTTAGATAGTTTATGGAAAAAAATTCTTTATGATGTCTTCCAATAATATATAGATATTGGTTGACAGGATGGCTAAAACTGATATAAAACTCTGTCCTTAATTTATTATTATACTTAGCAACTCATCTTTGCTGGGTGATATTTATGTACTATACACCCTCAATCAGAGGTGCTAAACTACACAGAGAGCTGAGTAACAGTCTCTTGAAAATGTCCACATCCTGATTTCTGGAACCTATGGCTTTGGTAATTTACATGGCTAGAGACATATTACAGATATAATTAAATTAAGTACTTTGAGACAGGGGAATTATCCTAGATTATCCAGGCCTGCCTAGTCTAATCATGTGAGTCCTTAAAAACAGAGAACTTTTTTCTGATGAGGTCAGAGTCAGGGAGGTATCACTATAAAGTAGTCAGAGAGACTATTGTTGTTGTTGATTTTGAAGATAGAGGAAGGGGACTACCAGTAAGGACTGTAGGTGGCCTCTAGAAACTGGGACAGGAAAGGAAACTTATTTTCTCTAGAGCTTCTGGAAAGTAATGAAGCCCTGCAAACACTTTGATTTTGAAACAATGAATTTAACACTGTGCTGCACTTTTAATATATATATTAAAGAACTGTATATAACATAATTAATTTCTGGTTTTTTAAGCCACTAGGTTTGTGGTAATTTTTATATAAGCCAAAGGAATTATTACAAACTGGAAGAAAGGAAGGGAAGGAAGGAAGGAAGGAAGGAAGGAAGGAAGGAAGGAAGGAAGGAAGGAAGGAAGGAAGGAAAGAGAGAGATGAAGAGAGAAAGGAAAAAAGAAAATGAATTCTACTTTTGTCAAGTGAAAAAGGATTTCTATAATCCTGAGGTTGATAGCTTCCAACCACTGGCTTCATAATTTTTTTTTAAGATTTTATTTATTTCAGAGAAAGAGAGAGAAAGAGCATGAGCAAGGAGAGGGGCAGAGGGAGAGACAGAGAAACTCAAGCTGACTCTGTGCTGAGCAAGGAGCCAACACGGGACTCATCTCATGATCCTGAGATCATGACCTGAGCTGAAATCAAGAATCGGATGCTCGACTGACTGAGCCACCCAGGCATCCCTCATAATTCCTTTAAACATTAGCTAATTGTCCAAAACGGAAATACATAAATAAATGAAAAATACCAATTTATCTCCGTAAGCCTCTGAGATAAATGAAAATAAGTATCATGGGAGTGTTTTAGTGATCGCTCATGCATTATTCCAGAAAATTGATGTTAAGAAAAATCACATTAACAATATGTAACAGGGCATTGGTGTCTTTTTTAAAAAAAAGATTTTGCTTTTTGGAGAGAGAGAGAATGTCCAAGTGGGGGTAGGGACACAGGAAGAGAGAGAGTCTGGAGCAGACTCCACTTTGAGTGCAGAGGCTGAGGTGAGGCTCTGTCTCACAATCCTGAGGTCATGACCTGAGCCAAAATCAAGAGTTGGGCACTTAACTGACTAAGATACCCAAGTTCCCAGGGTAATGGTGTGTTGAGAAATAAAGCAAAATAACACAAAGCACATGGACAGCCTTTCCAAAGACAGGAAAAGAGACTCAACACTCACTCCATCCATTACTCCATCAGTCAATTTGTCAAAATATATTTTCTAGTTCTCTTATACAGGATAATATGGGGACAAAATGTATAACACATTTTGAGGACTTGTCCTTTGCTCAGTGTGGTTGCAACTTTGTTAAATAGAGAGTACTAGCACTTACAAAACTTGACATTAACTATAAAAAAATAACAGATGTAATTGCATTACATTTATAAATAAAATAATATTTCAGTTAGTTTTCCATTTGTATGAGAAGTAGCTAGATATGAAAAAGAAATATTTTTCTAGAATTGAATAATTTATAAAAATTAATATCATTAAATACTATAGGTTTATTAAAATGTGCATATATAAACCAATTAATCTGAGAGGACAATATAGTAATTACATACATATATTTCTGTGACATTTTGGATGATTGATACTGATTTATTTCAGTAAGTAAGTTTTGCTGAATAGCAATTATTGTAAAAGTAGAGGTGAACGCTTTTCTCTGTGCAGTGTATTTTTGTCAGAGTATTATTTCCTAGAAAATAATTATTGACTTCAGTCATAAAAATAATCATCCACATATAAATAAAAAGTAATTATTGATAACAGGCATCATAATAGTTTTTCATTAACTGTAAATATACATTTTGTGGTGTAAGTAAATTAAATATTTTAAATGAAGGCGATCATAATTCCAAAGTAACAAATCCGATGGCAGGAGAATTATAAACATATATGGAAAAAAACAGTTTTTAAATTTAAATAAGCAAGGGGGATTTATTTCAGGTGCATATATATTAAATTTCTTTCTTTTAGCTTTAACACAGTTCTGTTTTTGTCTAGCATGTAAGTTTCCAAAATTTAGTTTATTTAATTAAATTTTCAAATGTGGTCTATTTAAATAGATGTAAGAAACATTTATAGTTAATTCAATCAAAAATAATCCAGAGTAATGAAAAACTTCTGACAAACAATAGACCAGGACCAGACAGCTTCACAGGTGAATTCTACCAAACATTTAACGAAAAGTTAATACCTATTCTTAATTGGCATGGAGATTAATTTAGGAGTCATTTACATTCATAAGAGCAATTAAAAAGAAATAATAGCACTAAGAGTCATTTACATTCATAAGAGCAATTAAAAAGAAATAATAGCACTAAGCCTTCAAGCAACCGAAAATTTGGTTATCTGGCCAGGATGGGAGAGCCCACGTACAATTCTGAGAGTGCGAGGTCATGAGGGATGGATTGTGGAGGAAACCCATAAAAAGTGTTGCCTCAGGAAAGAAGTAAGAAAGAGTTTCAGGCATGAATAAAATTTCAGTTGTATAACTGTTTTGGAAAGATTAGGTGAAATAGGTTTAGACGAGCTACTACTGGATTTAGCTTCGTACTATAGCTTTGAGGTGACTTGATAAAGAAATATATGATAGTAAAACTGAGACCTACTTTTCCAACAAATCACTTGTTTTACTTTTTAAAAGATGAAACATTTCAAAACATTCCTATTGGTTGACAAAAGTGATCGTTGAGAGAGAAAAACTCATGATAGAAATGAAAGGAAATAATCAGAGAATCCCTGAGACGATTAACAGTAATGGAAGTGGAAGTAAGTGGAGAATTTTATGTTTGATGGGATAAGGGAATAAATGCTGGAAATACACGGAAAACATAAGATATTGTCTTTTTTTTTTAAGATTTATTTATTTATTTTAGAAAGACATAGAGAATGGGGGGAAGGGGCAGGGAGACAGAGAATCCCAAGAAGACTTGCCGCCGACATGGGACTTGATCTCAGGACCCTGAGATCATCACGTGAGCTGAACACAAGAGTCAGATGCTTAACTGAGCCACCCAGGCACCCCCATCATTTCTTTTCTGAAAAAATGAACATTCTAATTGGTTAGATTCCCATGCATGTTATTGTCTTTCCTAACTCATTCTGGACAAATATTTCTTTGTTTTTAGCTAATAACATCTAGGTGAAAGATTAGGAAATGGAAATTGTATCTAATAAATATATCCTAAGACAACTTCTGTATACTATTTATGCTCAATCTCAATGGGATGAGAATGAAAATTACCTCTTTCGTTAAAAATATTATAATGGCACACAGATGTCATGAGAAAGAATTGTCAGTCATACTCTGAGTTAATCACTGATGAATACTGGTTATGGGATGACAAAGTGGCATATAGAGACGACTCACCTTTGATTTATTATCTGCATTGTTTATAAGAGTCAAAAATGCAAGATTAGGGGCACCTGGGTGGCTCAGTTGTTAAGCGTCTGCCTTTGGCTCAGGTCATGGTCCCAGAGTCCTGGGATGGAACCCCTCGTCGGGCTCCTTGCTCAGTGGGGAGCCTGCTTCTACTTCTCTGTCTGTCCCTGCTTGTGTTCCCCCCTCTCACTATCTCTCTCTGTGTCAAATAAATAAATAAAACCTTTAAAAAAATGCAAGGTTAGAAATTAATATTGAGGTGTCTTATACTCTGAGCACCTTGTGCCTGTGGCTTTATAGGTAAATTGAACAATGAAGCTTATCATAAAGCGACAATGAAGTGACCCGCCTTTACATTTTGTTGACCATCTTAGGAATCCTCTTAAAAGGGGATCTAAAATTTAATTAAAAAATTGTCATTGTAGGCTATTTTAAAGATACCCTATGCTTTAATTCAGTAACATTTTATATTTCGAAGCAAAGGACAATGTGTCTAACTTTTACTTAATTCTCAGATTACTTTCACTTAAGAACTTTTTCAGAGGTACCTAACACTGTTACGTGAGAATTGCCTAAAACTGGTTGTAGCCTGCCTGCGCAATTTTATTATCTACATAATTGGAGTCTCTAGGAAGAGCAGAGCAAGGCTCAAGTGGTTGCAAAATAGGAAAAGAGCCTAGCTCAGGGTTTTTATTATGGTTTAGGGATGGGGCTGGTGTGTGGGTTACCACACTTGAGCAAAATCTTGCTTAGTTTGAATCTCCCACTGGTGCCAAAAGAGGGAGCACCCAGGATTTCCTAATAGATTGCCCAACTGTGGTGCAGAAGGGGAAGGGAGGTTAGAGAGGCATAAAAGCTGTAGCCGTCAAATATCAAAAAATTGAATCATGTTCCTTATAGAAACAGAGCCATCTCCTGCTTCTTCTAGTGACATGATGGTCTTCATAACCATTAAACTAGATGTACACTATTAGTCCATTGTGTTCTTTATATTTTCATTCCTACTGGGTCAGTCTGCACCATCTCTTGTTTTAGCAAAGATCGTGTATGTGCACGCACACATGCTGTTTCCCATTTTCTAACATAACAGATGCTTTTACACAGCATCTGTGCATTATTCCTATCTCTTTCAAGTCTTCACTCCTCCGAAAGTCTGAGCGTGTCCTCTTAATGAGACAAAATCCCCATTCCTCCACAATGCCAGAAAATGGATGTTTGTATCTACTACAATATTAATTTGGTAAATGTCTCATATTTCTTCTGAGATCTAGGTTATAAACTTCATGACAAATCTCAGGCATGTTTACCGTTTTATAGCACCGAACATATGGCTTACGTATAGTAAAATCCATAATGCTAGAGTTTTGCAGAATCAAGGATATAGCAATCATTTCATATTTGTTGTATTTAGCATAATAAAGGGGAACACTTGTAAAATGAAAATGAAAAAACTAACCATGATAAAATTATTTCCTATCTCTTCTAAGGATGTGAATACACCTGATTTAATTTTAATTCACTATTTGGTACATTTTTACTGCACTTATTCCAGCAACTTTAAGGCAAATATATCCAATTTTCACATCCTTCTAAGAAAGAAAAATTTGAATGGGAGCATGTTTTGATTTTTTTTATTACCTTTCTTGAACCATTTAATATTAATATGTACTTATCCTTGGGCTTTGACTTATGACTTGAGCAAATTGCATTTTATGCGGCTGTAAAAGATGATCGTACTCACAAGACATTGGTAAGTATTAAATATCAACTTTGTATTTTAATTCCACAGGTACTAACATATTTTTAAGACGCTGGAAAAAATCCGAATTGAGGTAAGCACAAGTGAAATGAGCAATTGCTTTTGTCTTTTTCTTTTGAAACATACTTGGGTTGCCAAATTGAACTCCAGAGAGTGCAAGAGAAAGGTATACACTATAATGTCACCAAGTTGTGGCAAACATGCTTTTTTGAAACGTGGTATGTTGCTTTTAAATTAAAAAAAATGAATGATTCACTTTATATTAAATATCAGAGGACCATAACTAGAAACTTTTAAAATGATTTCGGGGATTGTAAAGACAGGATGGGATTCTTAGCAGGACTCAAAGAGCTATTGTTTTCAGCAAGACTTGTTCCATATATTTTTGAAAACAAAAATACTAGCAGCCTCAATCTTTTTGAGCTGGGCAGTTAGGCTGTATTAATTCTTGAAGAAATATCCTCCTGACCTCAGAAAATGATTGTGCTTATGCTCTGAAATATGTCTGATATCTCAGTTTATACAACTCCATAACAAAAATTTTAATATGTTATTAGATTTTCTGTACTGATTGGTTTTTCTTAATATATGTGTATATATACCCGTAAGCCATTATTTACTTACTTACTTATTCATTCACTTATAATGATTTTTTGGGAATCATTTAAAACTTTTAAAGCCCAGAAATATGTCTGAAAGCATAATTATTGTTATTAAAAAATCATAATGTTAAATGCAAATGCTTTTGACGTTAGTGCTATTTAATTAAAATATAGTGTTGTGGAATAAATACAATATTTGTATAATATGTACACAACTTACATGTTTAAAATATATTATAATATATAAATGTCAATATATTGTGCTTTAATGAAGGTGATTGTAATGTCAATGCTGTTATGATTTTGTGCAATTTAACTTCCTGACCTAATAATATATAATTAAAAATGCAAAAATAGGAAAAATTTTTCTGATTGATTGTAGTCTAGAATATAAAGTTTTGTAGTATAATATCCTCACACGGAGGCACCAAATGTTACATGGGATTTTTTAATTTTGAAAGAAATCAACATGAATAGATCATAGGGCTATAGTTTTCAGATTCTTCAACATTTATCTCTATTTTTTTGTTCTTGATGACTATTCTGGTGATTTCTAAATCTCCTTTACATTTATATAACTAAACTCATGTAGAACCAGAAATACATACAAATTCACAAACAGTAAACAAAAGTATGATTATCCATCATAGGTTTTCTGATGGTATTATCATCTGAAAAGCATTAGCATATCAATATTGGTAAAGCAAAATAAATAAAGTTTTTGGAAGCCAATGCATAGTTCAAATTCTGAAACACCCCCTATGAATGTAGCTAGTGACCAATTTATCAGAAACTTAATGTTATATCAGCCAGAAGAAAGAGAACATACTCTTGTACAATTGCACCTGTACAATTTCCCAAGAAAATAGAACAGGCTCCCACACCCAGCCAGGCATTTAGAGTTACAGTCTTTGGGCAGCCATTAAGAGATCAGAGCTCTTATTTCAACACAGTTGGAGAGAAGGTGGGAAAGGCAAGAGTTAATCGCATGCTGGCTTTCGAAGTGAGCTACATGTCAGGAAAAAGACAGTAAAAGATTTGCCACAAAATTAACTAATGTTGCAGCCTATATATATTCATCCTCTTTTGGGGAGTAGAAAATAAAATTTTGAACTGCTTTTGGTTATCAAAGAGTAAATCACAATCCACATTCTCAAGAAAAACAATCAAATAAACAGAAATTCATTACTTTAAAAAGCGTGCTATTTCTTCATTATCACAGCCTAGTATAACTGAAAATCAACTGCTTTAATAACATTTAGTTTAGCAGCTGTCTTCCATCTCGAAAACAGAGTTGGGTTTTTGTAAGCTTCAGGGCATCTGGGTGGCTCAGTCAGCTTCCAACTCTTGATTTCAGATCAGGTCATGATCTCAGGGTCTCAGAGTCCTGAGATTGAGCCCCACCTAGGGCTCCACACTCAAGGGGCAGTCTGCTTGAGATTCTTTTCCTCTGTCCCTCCCCCTGTCCATGCTCATTCTCTTTCCCTAATAAATAAACACATCTTTAAAAAAAAAAAAGATTTTTATAATCCTTCAGTTGAAGGAAAATAACAAATTAAGCATGTGCTTTGTCTGACTCAAGGTCAAAATAATAAGAAAAAATGTGTTATGATTTAAATTATTCTCCAGGCAAAAGGTGGGAGAGTTTTCAGAAATTGGAGAGTATAAATGTATTGTAAAAATTATGATATAGGATATAGAGGATGATTCGAAAATACATGTAGTTTTTAATATCAATAAAGCATAAGAAAGTATATACTTTATATAAAGATAAATGTCTTGAAATAGGCACATTAAAAATTTTTTTAAAGCACGAAAAAACTGAAAACAGAAGACATATCCTTACAGTATAATAAAACTTTAGCTACAGGTAATATATTGCAGACATGGCACAGTGGAAAAATAAAATTAGTAACATGGAGAGTGAAAACTTGTTATACTCACTTATTCAAGTGATAGAAGAAAAAGATTGATATGCAATATCAAAAACAGTGATCTGTTTGATAATTATGATTTTCAAAAATGAACCAAAAGAAAAATAAGTAGAGAGGATAAAGATCCAATAGAAAATAATTTACTGGGATTGTAGTAGTAAATGGAAAGTCATAGTTAATATTCCATTTGCCATAATATATTAGTGAATAGCACTAAGATTAAACATATATTGGTGATATTTTTATTTATTAGGTAACAAAAAGGAAAAAAGTCACAATTCAAAATAATTCAGAAAGTCAACCTGTTCTCCACTGTCTGGAACACTAAACACCAAGAATCATGGCATAATACTTAAACAGATTTTTTCACACAATGTATTAAATACTATGGAGACATTCTAGTGCCTTTATAGGCATTTTGCTATTAATCCTCACAATTTTTAATCCTGCTTCAAAGATAAAGAACCTAAATCTAAAGAGCATTATATAATATCCCTTTGTGTTCACAAAGCTAGTGAGGCATAATGCAAGATTCTAAAACCATTACTATGTCACTCTAAACCCCCGGCTCTTAAAAATTATAGATTATATCTTTACAAATTTTGGAAAGATATGGGAACCTAAAAATGAGTTGTAGACAGGTAAGTGAATGGTAATTCAGGAAGATCAGCCAAACCAAGTGAGATAACAAATGGAATAAAAAGAGTACTGGTTCTGAAATTGTATCAATTAGGAGATCAGAGTTTGTCTTCTGTTTAGCTCTGTATGTGTGTATATCTGTGTATGCATGTGTGTGTTTGCCCTTCTGTATTTCAGTCATTACGCTAATTAAGCAAATTATAGAACAAGAGTCTCCCTGTTCTCAACGAACATTTAACCTAACCAAGATCTTACACATTAATTAGGGTCAACTCTATTTCAGATAATGAGCTACATGTTACAAGGTTGTAAAGATAATCATTGCTCAAGTAACAGACATAAAGTTGATATACACATGAAAATATTTTGTACAATGTGATATTGGATGGTAAACATACTTATTGGCCAAGATTTATGCTCTCCAGAAAAATGATTAATTCTTTTAATGGGAGTTCGAAAAAGTTAAGAGGTTAAAGGTGACATTTGAGCCAACTCTTGAAATAAAGTTGACATTGTTTAATTGTGTATGAAGATAAGTCCTCCACACTATTCCAAGTTACATGTCTCAAAACCTTAGTTCTCATGCTAAGAAAACTATTGAGTTAGAACACATATTCCTCCCCAAATGTCCCAATCTTCAACTGCATTCTCATTCTCCCTGCAATTACAATTTTCAATTTTCTCCACTTTCTTCATGCTTCACATCCTTCTTCTTCTCTCAGTCTCAATAGATACAATTTTCTATGTTGAAAAATATATTAATATTCCATCTTTCCATTAAATTCTTGAAATTTACTAGCATAGGACCCATGCTGTACTATTCCTATCCTTTTTTGTTTTTCATTTCTATCCTTTTAATAGCACTCTTTATTCCTGATCAGGGGACAATTTTCCTACTGTGATTGAGATTTACTTCCCATTCTCTTTGGCTGTTTAAATTAATAATCTATGTTCTTTTTTTTCTTTATTTTCAACTCTACCTCTTGCTGAAGATTTATCCCATTAGCATTTAAATATGTTCAAATATATTCCATGTGGAAAAGTAAAAGTCTTTCCTTTAACCCACTTGCTTTGCAACTACTGTTCTTACCAACCAATTGACATGAAAAAAAGAATAAACTCAGAAGTCTTCATTTAGGGTTTTCAAATTCCTGTTTTCCTTTTGCTTCTCAAGTTAATCTATTTGAATGTTAACAGTGAAACTAGTGAAACTGATTGTTTGTAGCATTAGAGAAAGCCCTTTAGTCTTCAACTTTGTTGACAGCTCAACCATTATATCTGTAAAGGCACTATGATGTTAACAGAGTTTTTCCAAACTTCCGCATGTACCATCTGGCCTGCTGTGAAATCACCTCCTGTCCTTTAAATATAGCAGATTAGGGTGTCCCGGTGGCTCAGCTGGTTAAGTATCTGCCTTTGGCCCAGGTCATGATCCCAGGGTCCTGAGATTGAGTCCTGTGTCAGGCTTGCTGCACTTCAGGGAGTCTGCTTCTCCCTCTGAATCTCCCCCAACTCGTTCTCTCTCTCTCAAGTAGTAAATTTTAAAAATCTTAATCTTTCTGGGGCGCCTGGGTGGCACAGCGGTTAAGCGTCCACCTTCGGCTCAGGGCGTGATCCCGGCATTATGGGATCGAGCCCCACATCAGACTCCTCCGCTAAGAGCCTGCTTCTTCCTCTCCCACTCCCCCTGCTTGTGTTCCCTCTCTCACTGGCTGTCTCTCTCTCTGTCAAATAAATAAATAAAATATTTTTAAAAAAATCTTAATCTTTCTGAAGTTTCTGCCTTTTCTGTCAAAAGTAAAAAAAAAAGAAAGAAAGAAAGAAAGAAAGAAAGAAAGAAAGAAAGAAAAACAGAGAAAGAGAGAAAGAGAAGGGGAGAAAGAAAAAGAAAAATATTGAGTATCACTTTTTATACAAAGAAATTACAAATATAGAGAAAATGTAGATAATGCAAAAAATCAACATATAGAAAATGTAAAATACCCAAATTCCACTGGTAAGCAAACAGCTCATAATAGTTTATAAAAATACTCATTTTGCTGCACAAACAACTATTCTACCAAATAGAAGGCTCAGATGAATCTCAAAACATATTTCAATGCTCTTTGATTTACATTATTTTATAGTTTTCAAATAACTGCCTATCATTTTAAAAGTTTATGTTTATATTTACATATTTTAAAAACCAATGCAAACAAGATTTCAAAGTGAAAATTCTATAGTCACATAATTTTTATCAAACCAATAAATATTAAATAATTGACCAAATATAATGAGGGTTTTTTTTTTTGTTTGTTTGTTTACTCATGGGTTTGAGGGCTTTTTGACATAAATATGATATCTACTTTTGTTTTCCTTTTTTTCCTTACTTAAATCTCTGTTTTTATTTCTACCTATAATAATTCCAGCTCTTTTCAATTCATTTTTTGTACTTACATTCAGGCAATGGAGTTAGAAAAAAACTTATCAAAATACAGTAATAGGTATTATTTAATTTGTTTTTACAACATTCAAGTCAGATTGGGCATTGGGTATGTATTATCTCCTTATTGTTTACATTAAAAGTGGCTTTGATCTCAATGTTTCCATTTTTTTGGAAATAAAATGAGATTTGAATAACTTACCTAACATAGTAAATGGGGGGTACTGTTTCAAACTCAGGTATTATGTGAATCTGAATCCAGCTCCTAACACCAAGTGAAATGCCCCTAATCTTTGAGTTGCTCTCTGTGATAGTATGCATGGGATTTGATGTGGTGAATTTATTTAGTGAAAATGTGTGGTGCGATACAGAAGCAGTGGTTATTTTAAAAGGGTAAATTATTGTTTTTGTTTTGTTTTGTGTTTAATATTCATCAAATTTGTGAATACCTTATTTTCCCAAGCAAATCCATTTGAAATCCACTTATAATCAGCCTAAATTCATAGGGTAATATGTTCAACATTAATAGCTCTTCTGATAAAAGGGTCATCTTACAAACATAGGTACACTGACCTTATTTTTCTTATTTCAATTCAGACCCTATAAAACTTAACAGAGGAACAACAGGTTAGAGGTTAGTGAATAGAATCATTCTTTTCAGGAAAGCATTTTGTCCCCGGTTATTTGCCATTAAGAGAGAAAAACAAATATATGCTACAAAATAAAATCTTAAACAAGAGAGTTGATTTTAAATCCTCAGTCACTATTCTAATATAATCTCTTGAGGTTGAAATCACCAAGCATATCTAAGGCTGTCCACTTAGCAGATTCGGCGATTTCAACTTCAAGATTTGTTGAAAGAAGTACTGGGAAACTGAAGAATGTATTAAAATCTCTTCAGAGGTTCGAGTCCTAGATCCTCAATACAAATAAAAATATCCACTCAATGAAACAGCACTTTCTACATTATGTTGAAAATTCTGGTGTGATATTCTGTACCCATGTCATACTCAGAAAATGTCAAATTATTTAGGCAAAGTTTAGTGGCTGGTATAATCCATGGGAAAATGTAGACATTCATTTTGTTAAGCTAAAAATTTATTCATAAACTAAGGCTTGCAGGTTGTTAATCTCTTCTCATTGTCATGACAACCTTTATTAATATATGGGGGAGAGGAATACACACTGAACTAAATAACAAGCTTTACCAACTATCTTCCTAAAGAAAATATCATGTTAATTATATATTGTACTTACACACAAATTTTAAGGATATTCTGTATGTTCCACTTACTACTGAAATCTAATTAGGTAGAAATAATTTTGAAATTATAGGAAAATTGTTTTAAGCTATGTTTTATAAGATAAATTTATAAAATTTTCTTAAAATACCTTAGCTGGGAGCATATCTAAAATATCTATTTAAAAAGAATAAGAACAAGGTTGTTTTCTCCAATAAGTCTTATTCAACAATTGCCATTTAGATTTGTCTCCGATGACCATAAATCATGTACAGATTAGCACTAATGAAGTTCAGTAATTGAAAGAAATGTTAATTTGACATTATAATTTCCATTAACCTTTACTTTACTTTTAATACTTTTTACCAACTTCTAACTTTTTAAAATAGTGATAGCTCTTGCCATACAATTTACTGATTTATCATTTCAATTATACCTTTAAATATGAAGATGATTCTGTCACAAACCCCATGAACTTTTCATAAAATCATCTTAAATTTATAAAAATTTGGGAACTCATAATTAATAATATCTGAGTTTCTCAAATCAAAAAAAATGATATACTAGCTAAGTTAAAAGAATAAGACAAAGAAGATTATATATTTATGATGTATTTTATTTTAAAAACAATTTGAAGTTTTTTTTTTAACTGCAGAATATCAGGAACATTTCAAGTAAGTCTTTATATATTCAGTCTCTAAACTCATAGCTCTTCAAAGAAAGATGAATTTTTATTCATCTCTACAAGTTCAGGCCTTAGCACACAGTGTTTAGAACCAAGTTGATGCTCAAATTCACCTTGAAATCGAATTTTTAAAAATTATATTTATTGAATAATAAACTTCTTTTTAAAAAAAGATTTATTTAGAGAGAGAGCGAGAATGCATGAATGGGGGAGGGGCAGAAGGAGAGGGAGAGAAAGAGTCCTCAAGCAGACTCCCCATTGAGCATGGAGCCCAATAAGGGGCCTGCTCCCAGGAGCCTGAGATCATGACCTGAACCAAAATAAAGAGTCGGCTGCTTAACCAACTGAGCCACAAGGCAAACCTGAATAATAAACTTTTAAAAATTATTGATTTTCTTCTCTAATTTGAAGTCATCTTTTATATAGCCTATGTGTTAAAGTATATATTATATCTTAATAAGTTCAAAGAATAGAATGGGTATTGAAATGTTCATGCTTGTCATTTCAGTTTTGCCCATTCTGATCAATATGTTTTGTTTCCTTCTTACTTAAAAATGATATAAATATGGGCTTAAAAATAGAGTACATAAAAGCTTATGATTTTGGAGTCCAAATATTTCTAGTGTACTGAAATAATAAGCTCAAAAAATATTTGTTTATTTTTTTGCTATATTCCACATTTGTTGTTTTATTTTTTACTTTTAAATATTTTTTCATAATAATATTTTTATTATATTATGTTATTCACCATACAGTACATCCCTGGTTTTTGATGTAAAGTTCGATGATTCATTAGTTGTGTATAACACCCAGTGCACCATGCAATACATGCCCTCCTTACTACCCATCACCAGCCTATCCCATTCCCCCACTCCCCTCCCCTCTGAAGCCTTCAGTTTGTTTTTCAGAGTCCATAGTCTCTCATGCTTCAGTCCCCCCAATTACCCCCCCTTTCTCTATCCCTTTCTTCTCCTACCCATCTTCCTAGTTCTTATGTTCCATAGATGAGAGAAACCATATGATAATTGTCTTTCTCTGCTTGACTTATTTCACTTAGCATTATCTCCTCCAGTGCCATCCATGTTGCAGCTATTTTTAAATATTTTAAACAGCAAAGCTGACATGAATAGAAGTAGAAAAGAAAAAAATTGTAGGATGTTGCCAGATTAATTAATACAACTTTTGTGGGGGAAAAAATGTCTTTAGTGAGAAATGGCTTAAAAACATAAAAGAGAAATTAATTCATTCAGATTTCTGAGAGTTTAAAGAGTGAGTATAAAGGTTATGACAGATGATACAAGAATACTGAAAGTACATAAAGTACAGTGATTTTTATTATATATTCACTACAGACTTTGATGAACCTGTAGAATGCACCATCTTTGGTCTATGTTAATCACAGAAAATCAGTTCTAGTGTCATTAAAAGGCAGAAATTCTCAGAATCGAGAAAACATATGTCTACTATTGATGTACTTTAAATGTTAATACAGAGATAGGCTAAAAAATAAATGCACGCAAAAAATACACCATGTTACTAGTAAGCAAAGAAGGATGAAGCAGTTATAGTAATCTCATATACCATAGACTTCATGTAAAATAATATTGCCAAAAAAAAAAGAAAGAAAAAGATATGCCTTAATGAAAAGAGCTGTAATTCATCAAGAGGAAATAAACATATGCATTCAATAACTTATCTTCAAAATAAGAATAGTAACAATACCTAGGAAAAAGTATAGCTTTACATATTTATATAACAATGGATTTTATATTAATAGTAGCTCATAGGGTATATTAATTTAATATCAGGTTATATTAGAATATAATATTAGTATATAAGAAAGGTCTAAAATCAATTAATTAAAGCTCATCCTTGGGAGAGAAAAGTAAATTCAATATCAGCAAAAAGAGGAGAATAATCAAGAAATTAGAGCCAAAATAAATATGAGAGAGAAACAACACAGAAAAACCTTCAAAGGCAAGGTTTGCTCTTGAAAAGATTAATATAATTCATTAACATCTAGCTAGACTAATCAAAGAGAAAAAGGAGAAAAATTTTCACATATCAGAAAACAACATGGAGTCACCACTACAGACTCTACAGAAATTAAAATACTCATAATTCTATGAATAACTTTATGCCCACATGTAGTATATTTTAGAGGAAATAGACAAATTCCTTGAATTATATAACTTGTCAAAATTGAAACAAAATGATACAGAAAACCTGACTAGCTCAAAAACATTAAATAAATTACATTTTATCTAAATCTTCCCAAAAGAAATCTTTAGGCTTAGACCGTTTTGGTTATGGATTAAAAAAAATTTTTAAGGTATTACTAGCATTGATTTTGTGTAAATGCCCTGAAAAAAATGAGGAGTAAAGACTTCACAACATTTAGTGATGCCTAAAAAATAAAATAAAAAACATAAAAATTACAGATCATTTTCCCACATGAACATACACAAACATGCAGACATAAACACATAAAAACTTAATAATTCAGTCAAATCCAGACATAAAAAGAGCTTATAAATCATCAATTAAGTTCAATTTCAGCAATATAAGTTTGGTTTAATATTTGAATTAATGAAATTAACTATATTAACAGACTATAGGTATATTATGTTTAGGGCAAGAGAAGCAAAAAAACATTTGACACAAATTAATATCCATCCATAAGGAAAATTCTCAGTTAAACTAAGTGTGAAAAAGAACGTATACCTTCTGGTAAAGGACATCTACAAAAACTTACAGCTACTTAAAGGCAAATTACTAAAGGTGTATTTCTAAGATTAGGAAATGCCAAAAATTCCCACTCTAATCAATTTATTGAACTTTGTTTTAGAAGTTCTGGGCATTGTAATAAATAAAAAAAATAAAATCATACAGATTTGAAAGAAATAAATACAGTCATTAATATTTTTTCTGTTTCAGAAGATAATTATTTACATAAAATGCATAAAGGAATCAATGAAATAATTACTCACACTAATAATGAACTGATGAAGTTCTCAGGATACAAGGTTAATAAACCAAGAGTCAAATATATTTCATATAATCTTAACAACATTTAGAAAATGAAATAAAAACAATCCTATTTATAATAGCATCAGCAAACAAAAAGAAGTTAGGGATAATTAAAATATCTATCTATCTATCTATCTATCTATATCTCAAGTCCTCTCTATTAAAAAACAAAAAGAGACAAATGTAAAATGACATAAATAAAGACAAGTGTCATGTTATGTATTGGAAGAATACTTTTTTAAAAGATTTTTATTTATTCATTAGAGAGACAGAGAGACCTAAATAAAGACATGTGTCATGTTATGGATTAGAAGAATACCTTTTTTAAAGATTTTATTTATTTATTAGAGAGAGAGAGAGCAAGAGGCCAAGACAAGGGGAGGGAGAAGCAGACTCCCTGCTGCGCAGGGAGCCTGATGTGGGCTCAGTCCCAGGATGCTGGGATCATGACCTGAGCAGAAGACAGATGCTTAACTGACTGAGCCAGCCAGCTGCCCCTGAAAGAATACTTTTAAGATTTGTTTCCCCAATTTGATCTATAGGCTCAATTCACTGTCAAGAAAATTCATAGCAGGGGGCGCCTGGGTGGCACAGCGGTTAAGCGTCTGCCTTCGGCTCAGGGCGTGATCCTGGCGTTATGGGATCGAGCCCCACATCAGGCTTCTCTGCTGGAAGCCTGCTTCTTCCTCTCCCACTCCCCCTGCTTGTGTTCCCTCTCTCTCTGGCTGTCTCTATCTCTGTCAAATAAATAAATAAAATCTTTAAAAAAAAAAGAAAAGAAAATTCATAGCAATTTTTAAAAACGGTTTAGTACAAATTAACTAGCAGCTTTAACATTACATATGAAAATATAAGAGATTTAGAATATACAAATAACTCTTGAAAGAAATAAAAGAACCAATTTGGGTGATAAGTCCTAATCTAAATCTAAAACTAGGGTATTCAAAGGAATGTAGCATTGGCTAAAGACTAAATAAATAATATACACAACTGAATAGGAAACCTAGATATATATTCAAATGTAATAGGTATTTTAACTTTTTACAAAAATCAACTATTTTTTAATGGGGAAAGTAATACCAATGCAAAAACATGCCCTAGAGTATTTGGATATCCATAAAGACTAAAATAAAACAAAAGCCTAATCTGTACCTCACATAATACTCAAAATTACTTTGATATTGATAATAGAAAAAAAAAGAAAACCATTACATTCTAAAATCCCAAAGTTTTTAGATCAAAATGTAGGAGAATATCTCCTTGACATAGTGGTGGCCAAGTTTAATACCAGCTAGTCTGTTGAACCCATGTGTTTACCTCCATGGATGTCTGGATTAATGGTGCTAACCCTTGGCCATACCAGAAAGTATTAATCGATTGATAAAGATCTCTTCTAGTGTGTAAAATATAAAATATATATAAAATAATTTTTATTGTGGGACACCTGGGTGGCTCAGTTGGTTATGCATTTGATTCTTGGTTTCAGCTCAGGTCATGATCTTGCAGTTATGGAATCGAGGCCTGCATTGGGCTGTACTCAGTGTGAAGTCTGCTTCAGATTCTCTTTCCCTCTCCCTCTCATTGTCTCTCTCTCTCAAATAAATAAATAAATAAACCTTTTTAAAAAATAATAGTTTTAATTGTATTTTTTTCTTAATTCTGTCCCACTTAAATATATGTAGTAGTTGAATAAAAATTAATCAGACAATTACTCCTAGTGAGTGCTTCTAAAAATAAATGATTATGACTTAGGACATATCTGATATAGCAAATTTAGGACATTTTGACCAGTAAGAATTGAAAATAGTACCTGTATTAAATGGTCAGCTCTCTGAATGACCTGAAAGGGTGCATTATTTATTTGTTGTAGTACCATATTATTTCACATACAACTTAATATTTTTGCTGTTGATTATGTGTGATCAGCAGTGAAGTCATATACAGCATAGAACCCTGGCAATATTCAGCCCAGAATGAAGTAACAAGACATATATTTTTGAACAGAAGATGGGCAAATGAATGAATGAATGCTTCATTAAGAGTTCTTCATTTGTCCACTTACTCACCTATTCATTGAATATTTGTTGAACTAATCACTGTACTGGATGATGAAGGATATATCTTTTGAAATAATAGCACCTGTCTTGATAGACCTTACCCAATATGTATAAGATATATATGACTTATGTGAACTTTGAAAGATATGCAAAACTATTATATGTTACAAAGGCTATAAAGAAAAATAGTACAGTGCTATATCGTGCATTTGAAAAAGTAGCCTCTTTTTCTTTTTGAAAATCCTTATTTTGAGTAATCACATCAATCTACCTACAGGAACTTGAGGACAGGTTATTTATCTGTGCTTTTATTTCTTCCTCAAAATATGACTGTCATCAATGGAAGAAAAACCCAACTGATTGTACAAATGCCTTCAGATATAAGTATCCAAAAAAATCTGGAAAATATTTTGAACTATTTGATTTACTTTTTATCCCATAAGTGTCAATTAAAAAATATATTGAATAAATAATTAGGCAAGAACAGAGAAAAACTGAGAGAAGGACATTACACTGCAACCAGAATATTGGATGCACAGGTAATTATATACAATGCCTTGCATGATGAATTCTATTAACCACAAAATAGGAAAAGTTTAATACAAGTTACAAGCTTTGAGAATAGGATCACAGAACCAAAATCACATGTGTGCTGAACTCAGATACCAGGGAAAATGAGACAGAATACCAAAATCTAATATGAAAAGCAGGGAAGTAAAGGATATCAAATATTACAATTACAATACAGGAAATGTGACATTTAAAGAGGTCAAAGAGCAGGATATTAGTAGTAGAATTACTATAAAGCTGGAAAGATTAAATATTCTTTTTTTAAAAGATTTTATTTATTCATTTGACAGAGAAAGAGACAGCCAGCAAGAGAGGAAAAAAGCAGGGGGAGTGGGAGAGGAAGAAGTAGGCTCCCAGTGGAGCAGGGAGCCCGATGTGGGGCTGGATCCCAGGTCCTGGGATCACGCCTTGAGCCGAAGGCAGATGCTTAGCAACTGAGCCACCCAGGCGCCCCGGAAAGATTACATATTCTATCTTGAAATTGGAATGGTTGAGTTCAGAATTTCAGAAGTGTTCAATTTAGTTTGATAATAAAATTTCCAGAAGTTGTTACAAAATTGAGCCCTGTTTTAGATTCCTCGAGGTTTTTGTGTTTTGAAGGTGGATATTTTCATCTTATTCTTGTGTATTATACCTTGAGTTGAGAGTCATAATGTTCCTGCATTATTTATTCAAAATAAGTATTTTTTGAGCTTCCTATATTATCATAATAACTCTATATATGTTCATTATATAGTAAATACATTTATGAATACTTAGGAAAAGGGGACTCATTTGAAAAATACTGACCTTAAATATGAAAATGAATTAATGAGTATTTGTTAAAATATATTGAATAATTAAACAACTTTCACCTTTCTAGCTTTATCATTTTCTTAATTCTTACTGTCTGATTGTAGCCTGATTATGATTTCCAGGTCTCACTCCCCTTGATCGGTGAAACCATCTTCCTGATTATACTACACATTGTGGAATCTGATCTCCCACTCAATTTAAGTTGGCAGTCCTTCATAATTGACACCTGCCTCATATGGACTTTATTTCTTGCGACTCCTGAAGAATGTGTTTTTGATATCAGGGAATAGTTTCCTGTTGCAGCTATCTAATTTGTCTAAAAATTACAAATTTTCTATAATTTCCCTTTTTTTTAAAACTTATTTTACCTCTCTGTAGTGTTCACACTATTGACAGCTGCCTCCACCTGAAACTCCCTTTTCTAATGGACTCCATGAACCATTCCTCTCCCAGTTCTACTTTTCCGACAACCTCTTTGGAGGTTGGAAATTTACCTTCCTCTAATGCTCCTTAAATAATTATTTAGACGTTTTATCTTTGACTCCCTTTTGTTTCATTCTTCACATATACTCAGGAAAAATGATCAATGCTTGCTTTCATTTCCACAGATGTTTCTACAATTCTCAAATTTAAAACAACTGCCTAGAAATTTATGTTGAATCCTACAATAAAATCTCACTTCTATTTACCTCCACTTAAATGTACTACCAGCACTTCAAATGTAGACAAATTTAAAGTAAACTCTTCCCCAATGTTGCTTTTATAAATTCAAATGCACATACCTTACTTTTAACTCAATAAATTGTGCCACCAGGTCTAAAAAAAATTCAGAAGTAGAAATTATTCTTAGTATATCTCTTAACTTTTATATCCATTTAATCCATTGTCCTATAAATGATTAATTTTTAGCCCCTTCTCGTCTCTCTACTCCCTCAAGACTATTGTAACTTGGATTTTCAAGCTTGGAAGCAGAGCTTGGACTCTCCCTTTCATTTTCTGTTAGCATGCTGAGATCTCATACTGGTAGAATGAAGATCACACTAGAAGAAGCAAGAGTCCCAATTATATAGTGAATTATTGGACAAGTTTGTTTTCCTTCCTTTTATGTTAATATGCCAAAGTGGGTGGCCCACGATGGCAAGTCAGCTTGATTTTTTTCCAAATTTCCTTTCATCACTCCTTAAGATCTGTCATTATCTACATTGTGTGTTTAGTCACTTCTGTCTTCATCCAGGAGAAAGGGAAAAGAACACGAAAATGTGTGCTCATAGTCTTAAGCACAAACCCCAAAAGTGGCATCTTTTACTTCTGCTCACATCATTTTGACAAGAACTTAATCAGGGCGCCTGGGTGGCTCAGTCGTTAAGCGTCTGCCTTCGGCCCAGGGTGTGATCCCAGGGTCCTGGGATCGAGCCCCACATCGGGCTCCCTGCTCCACTAGGAGCCTGCTTCTTCCTCTCCCTCTCCCCCTGCTTGTGTTCCCTCTCTCGCTGGCTGTCTCTCTCTCTCTCTGTCAAATAAATAAATAAAATCTTAAAAAAAAAAAAAAAAAGAACTTAATCAAACCAAATAAAAGGAGGCCAGAAAATGTAGCTAGGTGCACAGGAAGAAAGAGAAACACATTTTGGAATACAGCTGGCATTCTTTGCTATATAGCTTATGGTCTCAACACCAGGACTTTCATCCTTAACAAACTATCCCACAAACTCTCAAAATCCAAAGTATTTACTAATTTTCTATAACTCCCACGGCAACTCTCAATATTTTGCATGTTATACCAGTACTCTATATCATCTTTGCCTTCAAATCAGTCATAATCCTATCTCTCCACTTAAATTCACAGTCCAGAAACTCTGAACTATGTATGATTCCATAAATGACCAACTCCTTCTCCTTCCTCTTCCCCTTCTTCTTATTCCTCCTCCTCCCCTTCTCCTTCTCCTCTCCTCCTCCTTCTCCATCTTTTCCCTCCTCCTTGCCTTCCCCTTCCCCTCCTCCTCCTCCTCCTTCTCCCCCTCCTCCCCTCCTTCTCCTTCTCCTTCTCCTTCTCCTTCTCCTCCTCCTCCTCCTCCTCCTCCTTCTTCTTTTCTTCTTCTTCTTCCTTTCCTCTTTCTCCTCCATCTCCTCATAATTATTATTAGTTTCTTTTATCTTTAATGGTAAACACATTCTAGAATATATCCTCCACTTTTCAACATCTGAAATATTATAAATATCTTTCAATTTTTAGCTATTTTAGTATTTTTCCAAGAAGAATTAGGGACACCTAAGCTTTCATTACCACTTATATACAGTTTAATGACAATTATATTTAATAATTATCATTCACCTGCAGCAAGCTATAAGCACTTTGCTATCAGGATCCATGTCTGTTCATATTGATAATGTATGCTCAATAGTCATTTCTAAACTAATGATTTACAAATTATGCTATGCAAAGCTATTTAAATCAATATATAATTATATATAGAGAAGAACATAGCAAAGCTATTTAAATCAAAATATAATTATATATAGAGAAGAACATTATAAGTCTGGATGTTATTCTGCTTTGGAATTGTACGTGAAAATTCTAAGAATACAATATGATACCAACATATGCAACATATGCAAACCCATATAATGGTTGGCATTACTATTAATAATATTTAGAGGTAAAATTTTTCAATGTGAGAAATTTTAAGTGGAATCATATTTCCAAATTAAATTCTGTTAAGTAGTTTTAAATTTGTTTTCTTATATAGACTACTTATTTACATTTACAAATAAGATTCCCAGTATTATTCAAAAGAATTGTGCTGTTTTGCAACTTCACATATTTTATTTTAATATGCTGCTCTTTCAAGTAGACAAATGGGCAAACTAGTTGCATGACCTTGCACATTCGTTTAAAATAATAGCAATAATAAAGTGCATAACACAATCTCATTTTGTTGGTACTGTTCATTGATTCCATGTATCTTCTATTGCTTCAGATATTTTGCATAATTTCCTGGCTGGGAGAGATCCACATGAAGGTGCATTTCCAGGCAACCTGAACAAGTCATTAATTCTCCCTTATGATTAAAAGTGTTAATATTCCATCCAGTGGAGTTCTCTACTACTGTGATCACTGAAAACTGTATTTGCTGTCAGCAGGCTCAATGGCTGACACTAAGTATATAAATCACAGAATCGCCAGTCTTATCAATGCCTAAGTATGAATTTCTTTTGAGTAAGTTTGAAATATAATCTAAGTAATGAGCTGCCCCCAAAAATAATAAAATAAAAGATAAGTAGAAGAGATGCATTATTCAGTTGAGGATGAGTCCAGGGAAGTTTCCCGGGTGATGAAGTTTTATAAAAGATTTTGATGTAGGAAATGAGTTTGGATGATATAAATTTCACCTGAATTCTCATCTTCTTATTAAGTTTCTGTTTAAGACTTTTACTATTTGCTACTTGTTTTGAAATTACCCCATCCAGAAAGATCTTAAAATGTTTCTAATTAGACTATAAAACCCAAAATAATTTGTCCCTAAATTTTCTTTGAACAGAGAACAGCACTTCCACTACTATTGCTAACACTACTGCCTCCCTCGCAATGCTTTCATTATAACAACTATTACTTTTACTCTGTCACCCCAAGAAGGGAAATGATTCAATATATCATGCAATGCAATATGGCTTTACTTAATTAAGGTAACATATATGGCATTAATTTAATCTCTAATTACATATATGGCATTAATTTAATCTCTAATTACAATATAATAATTTTCCTATTTTACTGTGGTTCAGATGGTTTAAATAATCTGGCCAGGCTCACACAGCTAATGAGTGAATAATTTAGAATTCAAATCCATAACTACTTGTTTCTAAGCCCATATTAGTTTCATTAATCATAATTCCAATATTGTAGCCATGATAAGGCCTACTACATGTAATAGGACCACTACTAAACATTTAACAGATTTCCATGGAATATATGTATTACAAAATCTAAATTAATTTTTTGATCTAGAGACTTAATGTGCGATCCATCAAAATCTTACCAAATTATCTTTGAATATCAATGACCTCATTCTAAAGTTTATATGGAAAGGAAAAAGACTTAAAACATCTAACACAATACTGAAAAAGAACAAAATTGGAGGACTGACCAATACTTGACTTCAAGACTTACTATAAAGGTACAGTGATCTAGACAGTGTGGTGGAAGAGTAAACAAATAGATCAGCAGAACAAAATGGAGAAACCAACATCATTATATCCCACTAGGTCTCTGAGAATTGTAATCCATCAGATATAGCATCCTTAATCCTATTTTTGTCTTTTTATGCCTACGAGACATTTCTATGCAGAGACGATCATTTGGAATTTACATTGATAACTGTATTTTGTTATACATACACAAAACTATAAAATAATATAAAGCCATACTGAGGTTTTTTAAATAGTCAAAGTAAATAAAAACTCTTTCAAGGTATTTACATAATTTGCCTACAGATTAGGATATTTACTTTACCTGTCTGATACTAACCAGGTAGGCCAAAGTACCGAGTTATTAACCCCTCTGATTTCAGATTTCCTATGGCTTTAACGATAGTATCTTAGTAATTCCTGAATCCTGCCTTTTGCATGGCAAATGTGAAACTTGCTCAAAGTTTTCTGACATGAACAGTAGGAAAACAGTTGGTAGGACAGCCAGTTGAAACCAGGGCTGACACAGAAGTCATAGTGGAACTCCTAGGTCAATATCCATACATCTCCCCTTGTCAGTTGCATTAACATGTTAAATCCTGAAAAAGATTAGAAGAGATGGGAGAAATGCTCAGAATTATTCTTCAATTCTGCTCAATTATTTCAGAATGCATTGAAGTTATTAACTAATTATTGAAGTATAGCAGTAGTGAAGTAGACTTACAAACATTGCTTTTCTCCTTCCGTATAACAATGTATTCCCTTCTTTCCATCCAAATCTCTCAAAAAGTCCTTCTACAAAAGGTAAAACAACAGGCATGGTGAATTTACAACAACATCATATGGTTGTATACATAGATAAAGATCTACAGAAAATTTATTAAAATAAATATGTTCATTTAGAAAAGGCAATGCATTAAATTTTTCTATTTCATTTAACTATATATACCATTTGTACAAAATAATTGCATATATTAAAATACAAAGTTAATTTTTAATATCAGCAACAAACAAAAATTTGAGATTTAAGAAAATACTGTTTGCAATAGGACCAAAATGTCAAATAACAATAAAAACATTTAGAAGTGGTGAGAAAAACTTTATGCACTCTAAAAGATTAAAGAAAAAACTATAGAGAACATATATAAAAGGAAGTCTGTTATGAATTTGAATATTCAGTAATTTAAGGATTTAATTTTTACCTATATTACTTTACAGCCTTTGTGTTACCCCAGTCAAAATCCTATAAGTGTATGTGTTTGCATGTATAAGCATGTATGTATGTGTGAAACTATGCAAACTGAATCCAAAATCTATGTGGAACTCTACAGGATCATAAGTAATGAGACCGGCATGGTGGAAGGACCAATCTAATGGGAAGTAGCTCTTATTTCGGAGCTGCAGAAATTAACAATAAGGAAATCTGACCAATGAACTAACAGAAAGGGCACAGAAATTGACCAATACATACATTTTGCTTAATGGGAAAAAATGGCATTGCAGAGTACTACAGAAAGAACAGTGTTTTCAGTAAGTAACTTTAGTCCAATTCACTACCATAAAAAGAAAAAAAAAGTTAAATTTGCAAATTCTCAAATTATATTTAAAATTAAGTTCCCTGTAAAGGGAAGAGCAAAAGCAAAGTAAAAAATAATAAAAATCCTTAGAGGATAAAATAAGATACAGCCCTGGCTACGAAGTTTCAGAAGGGAAGAGGTATGGCAACATTTATTCACTGTTGGTGGGAATGTAAATTGGTCAACTATGGCAATAGATGCGGCAGTATTCGCTGAAGTTTAACATACACAACTTCAGTGAAAAAGCAATTCTATTCCTAGACATGTGTTTAATTGTGATGTATGTACTTGAGCACTGAAACATGTAAAAAAATTTTTTTAGCAGCGTCCATTAACACTGGAACATATGAAAAGTTTGAGGAAAAGTACAGCAATACAAATGAGCAGATGACATCTACATGCAACAATATAGTTAAATATCACAAATGTCAAATTTAGCAAGAAATCCAAGAACACCAAATATATTAATCCATTTATATGAAGTCCCAAAATAGTAAAAATGAAATTATACTATTAGAAAACAGAATTCTGCCCCATTATGAGAAAAAAAGAATGGACAGGTTTGAAGAGGAATGTGTCTTGGGAAATACTAAAATATATTATTTTACTAGGTTTGGGTGTGGTTATATGTAATTACTGTTGAATAATTCATTGCATTGGAAAATTTTGCCCTGTGTACTTTTACTATATATGTTATATTTTACAATAAAAAGTTTAAATAATTAAAAGGATTTATTTTTTCCAAAAATATGATTTGTTCAGTCCAGAAATCTCCAAGATTTAGTTATTTCATTGTCTCCTTATATCAGTATAATTACTAATTATTTTCCAGGTGTTCAAAATTGCCTGTTCTTATTTATTCTATGTATTTTTTCCCTAAACACTAAACTGTTTGTGCAACTCTCCTGGACCATATTTCATTTTATAAACAAATAGTACTTCAGCTTGGCCTATGATATTTTTTTTCTTGTCAAACTGGCATCTCTTAAATTTCCCTTCCAGTGTCTTCTCCTGGCCCTTTTCATCACCACCCATTATTTCTATTTTATCATTGTTAGGTATTATATCTGACATTCTATTTATGTGACTCATTCTTTCCAACAAGTCTCCAGGACAATTATTATATATTAATCTCGTTGTTTCACTATATAATTAGGTTTAAAAAATATGTATTCAAATATGTTTTGAAAATTCTTTTTAAAATGAATATATATGCATAAATTTTTCACTTCAATTGTGTATATCTTGTGTTGTCCATCATTATCAACTTGTCTCCCCGAAATCAATTCTTGAAAACTGGCGACCAACTTGGAAAATCAAGTAACTCTGTTTACTCTGAGTTCTCTGAAAAATATATAAACAATTTATGAATAATGGGTATTTGTCTTCGTATGGTGCCGTACATGGTCAGTATGGACTGTAAAATTATTAGTACACAGGTACTAACTTCCCTAAAATGTAGGATTAACATATATAATCCATTATCCACTTTAATAAATTTAGTGAGAGGGTATGTGCTAGATTTAGATTTTGTGTTTTGACAAGTAGTTCTACTTTTCTAGTTGAAAGCTAATTTCATTTATTCCATTTTTTACAAGGCAGCATGCCTTTTTTTAAAGCATCTTTCCTTTATCATGAAATAAATCATGAAATTTTCCTTAAAAAATATTTCTTGGGATTTAACACTGATCACAAAGAATAAAAGAACACCCTAACATATGATAAATTATAGTTAAGTGTCTGAGTACTTTTGGCAACCATGTATTAGTCATCTCAGTATGTTATTAGTTCCTCAGAATATTCCATGCATATGTTTTGAGAGACAGTAGGGTTGTAGAATAATATTTAATTTATATCAAGGTTAAGCAATCTAAAATATACTTCCAAAAAGCATAATTAAATGGTGGCTTATAATATTGCCTTAACTTATAAATAGAACAAAACGAAGTCAAATGAACAGAGAATAAAAATATGAATGGTTAATGAAAACCCATTTGTATTCTGAACAGTAATAATTTATAATAAATTATGATTTTGAAATCATTTAAGATATAGAAACATTTAACATTTCATATTGACATCATGTCATTTTAAATGTCTTTGAAACTATTATAAACATTGAATGAGAAATAAATCCTCCCCAAGGACAGTGTAAACACTATTTCACATACTTACATAATCAAATGAGACCAAGTTAAGGCCAAGAAATCCAGGTATTGTTAGCTGGCCATTTTATGATGATTTTATTCATTAAATGATCTAAAATAAGTACAAGAAATATAGTCTCCTGATGTCATGTCTATCATTAATACAAATATGGGGAAATATCTGTGCTAAATCTGTGCCAGTAAAATCATATCACACTAGTTATAGGTTGCTATAACAATGTAATAACAAAGGAAAGATGTTAGTTTCATAAGAAAAAATAAAAATATAAATTAAGTAAATATATACGGGAATCAAACTAGATAGATTAAGTATCACTAATTCTTATCAAAATGATTTCAATATTCCAGAGGAAATTTTAAAGGAAATTGATTCATCTCTAACATAAAAGAATATGAATTTAAATTAAAGACTTAACAGTACACATATAGGCTGTTTATGTATAGTTTATTATTGTAAATTAAGGTGAAAATCTTTGAAAACATTGAAAATTGTTATGGAAAATAAATTATCTATTATTAATATCAATATAAAAATATATTTCTTTAATCATGCCATCATTACTGAAAGAGAGAAAAATGAGAGTGAGGGGCACTGGGTGGTTCAGTTGGTTAAGTGTCTGCCCTTGGCTTAAGTCATGATCTCATGATCTTGGGGCCCTAGGATTGAGTCCTGCATCAAGCCTTGCATTGGGCTCCCTGCTCAGTGGGGAGTCTGCTTCTCACTCTGCCCAACTGTGCTTGTGGTCTCTCTCTCTCTGAAATAAAAAAAAAATCTTGAAAGAAAGAAAGAAAGAAAGAAAGAAAGAAAGAAAGAAAGGAAGAAAGGAAGAAAGGAAGAAAGGAAGAAAGAAGGAAAGAAAGAAAGAAAGAAAGAAAGAAAGAAAGAAAGAGAGAGAGAGAGAAAGAAGAGAGTGAGAGTAAGAAGAAAGATTCATCAGATATTTCTAAAAATTATATATCAAATTAAAATACATGTTAATAAAATATTACTAAGCCTAAAAAAATGGCAAATTTTTCATTTTCTTTGCTGAAGGCTACACTTAAATTATACATTTGTAACTCACAATAATGGGTCATTAATCATTAAATACTAAAACTTAAGGTCCAAATATTTTTTTAAGTCTATGTCCTGGGGACATAGTGATCTTTGATATTAAAGAAGGAAGAAACATGAAAACTTATTTGAGTTGCGAGAGATTTTGAGGAAGTCTTATATCAACTGCTTCATTTTCCTCACCTAAATTCAATGGAGTCTATAAAACCTACCCCAAATTCTATTAAATGCATTTTGTGAGATGTATCATTGATAATATTTGCAAGCATATTTTTCCAGTTAGTATGAGACAAGGTAGCTTATTAGAAATAAAATGTCTTCTACTTTACAGAGTTTTGCTCATTCAAAAATAATAAAAAATGTGCTGTGTTAAGGTACTAAAAATGGAGAAATGCAATAAGCATATCCTACCAAATAGGAATTTAGTATTCGGTAGGGAAGAAGGTAAACTAAATAAGCAAGAAACGTATAATATTGGTGATGCCATATATAGGATATCTATAAGGGTTATGAGAGCAAAATTATTCACGCTGAAGGTATGGGAAATTTTTCTTTGAGCTGCTAAAGTATGGGCTATACCATGATTGTAATTTAATTTAAATTACCAAAACTGAAACAGGGAGAAATAGAAAACTTGAACAGACCAATAACTAGCAAATAAATTGAATCAGTAATCAAAAATCTCCCAAAAAACAAAAGTCAAGGGCAGGTGGCTTCCCAGGAGAATTCTACCAAACATTTAAAGAAGAGTTAATACGTATTCTTCTCAAACTGTTCCAAAAAACTAGAAATGGAAGGAAAACTTCCAAACTCATTCTATGAGGCCAGCATTACCTTGATTCCAAAGAACGAAGAACCCACAAAAAAAAAAAAAAAAAAAGAATTATAAGCCAATACCTCTGATGAACATGGATACAAAAATTCTCAACAAAATACTAACACATCAAACCTAATGGTGTATTAAAAGAATCAGTCACCAGTC
The DNA here is from genome assembly GCF_023065955.2 of Ursus arctos. Classification (NCBI taxonomy): domain Eukaryota; kingdom Metazoa; phylum Chordata; class Mammalia; order Carnivora; family Ursidae; genus Ursus; species Ursus arctos. The sequence goes on from NW_026622764.1 coordinate 21,354,830, forward strand.
ATCACAATCAAGGGGAATTTATTCCTGGCCTACAAGGTGGTTCAATATTCAGAAATCAATCAACATTAATACCACATTAAGAAAAGAAAGGACAAGAACCATATGATGTTCTCAATAGATGCGGAAAAAGCTTTTGACAGAATACAGCATCCATTCTTCATAAAAACCCTCAACCAAGTGTGGATAGAGGAATAATACCTCAACATCATAAAGGCCATATATGAAAGACCCCCAGCTAATATATCCTCAATGGGGAAAAACTGAGAGCATTTTCTCTATGGTCAAGAATTACACAGAGATGTCCACTCCCACCATTGTTACTTAATAGTAGTGGAAGTCCTAGCTTCAGCAATCAGACAACAAAAAGAAATAAAAGATATCCAAATTGGCAAGGAAGAAGGCAAATTTTCACTCTTTGCTGATGACATGATATTCTATGTAGGAAAAAAAAAGACTCCACCAAAAAATACTTAGCACTGATACATGAATTCAGTCAAGTCACAGGATACAAATTCAGTGTACAGATATCTGTGACTGGGAGCTGGAGGCTGGGTGGCCAGGGAGACAAAGGATACAATCATCATGCAATGGTCTAAATCTGATTTATTTTCTTTTGGAGAGGGATGGGGACTCAAGAAGAATAGAGAAGTATTTAAAAAAAAAAGAGAAAGCTTTGGAGCAATATCTGATTTCAGAAGTAACTGAAATCTCTCAATGACAACCGTGTTCTTGATTTTCAGAAGCAACAATTCTAATGCCCAAGTCTTTCAGAAAACCAACAAGTACTTTGTTCTTGAAGTTTGACACTGAAGCCATCTCCCAGCTATCCACAAGCTGTTTTCATTGCCCACAGTAGGCATTAGAGACTAGAGACATTGAGATTCTGCACAGTGAAGGAAACAATCAGTAACACTGAAAGGCAACCTATGAAATGGGAAAAAACATTTGCAAATGATATAACTTTTTAAAAAAATTTTTTTAATTTTTTAATTTTTTTTAAAGATTTTATTTATTTATTTGACAGAGATAGAGACAGCCAGTGAGAGAGGGAACGCAAGCAGGGGGTTGGGAGAGGAAGAAGCAGGCTCCCAGCAGAAGAGCCTGATGTGGGGCTCGATCCCAGAACACCGGGATCACGCCCTGAGCTGAAGGCAGATGCTTAACGACTGAGTCACCCAGGCGCCCCTGCAAATGATATATCTGATAGAAGGTTAGTATCCAAAATCCATAAAGAACTCATCAAACTCAACACCCAAAATACAGATAATCCAGTTAAGAAATGGACAGAAGACATGAATATCATGACATTTTTCCAAAGACAACATATAAATGGCCAACAGACACATGAAAAGATGTTCAACATCACTCGTCATTAGGGAAATGGGAATCAAAACTACAATGAGAGATTACTTCACACCTGTCAGAACAGCTAAACTTAAGAACACAAGAAACAAGTGTTGGTGAGGATGCAGAGAAAGGGAAACCCTCTTACACTGTTGATGGGAATGCAAATTGATGCAGCCACTCCAGAAAACAGTATGGACTTCCCTCAAAAGTTAAAAATACAGCTATCCATAACCCAGCAATTGAACTACTAGGTATTTATCCAAAAGATACAAAAATACTGATTTGAAGGGATACATACACTCTGATGTTTATAGCAGCATTATCAACAATAACCAAATTATGAAAAGAGCCCCAAAGTCCATCAACTGGTGAATGGATAAAGAAGAGGAGGTAAATATATACGATGGAATATTAGCCATAAAAAAGAATGAAACCTTGTCATTTGCAATGACACGTATGGAGCTGGAGTGTATTATGTGTACTATGCGAAGCAAAATAAGTCAGTCAGAGAAAGTCAAACACCATATGATTTCACTCATATGTGGAATTTAAGAAACAAAACAGATAAACATGGGGGGAAAAGAGACAGGCAAACCATGAAACAGATTCTTTACCATAGAGAAAAACCTGAGGGTTGCTGGAGGGGAGGTGAGAGGGAGGATGAGTAAATGGGTGATGGGCATTAAGGAGGGTACTTGTCATGATGACCACTGCATGTGGTTTTTAAGTGAAGATTCACTAAATTCTAGTGCTGATACTAATATTACACTATATGTTAACTAACTGGAATTAAATAAAAACTTAAAAAAGAAAATAAAAATAAATGGCTATAATCAAGAGTGAAGATCATCATGCATGTTTGCCTTTCCTTTTTCTAAAAGCCAAACATTGTAAGACAGGACAATGGCTAGAGTAAGAGCCATGCTCTGGACCCAAGAACAAAACAGTAGACCTTAAGTGAGAATCAAAAGTAGTCTGACTAGAAAATAACCTATGAGAGAATATAGGTGACTTTGAATTTGCCAGAGTTTTTGGATAGAGTACTAACAGCATTATCAGTGATACAAAACAAAGCAAAACAAAACAATATTTGACTACTTTAAAGTTGAAAACTTTTGCTCCATCAAAGACACTATTAAGAAAATGAAAAGATAAGCCACAGTCTGGGAGAAAATATTTGTAAAACCCATATCCAGTAAAGGATTTGTATTCAAAATATACAAAGAACTCTTAAAATCCAACAATAAAAAGGCCCATAATTAAAAAGTGGGCAAAAGGAACGCCTGGGTGGCTCAGCCTGTTAAGCTTCTGCCTTTGGCTCAGGTCATGATCCCAGGGTCCTGGGTTCAAGTCCCATATTGGGCTCCCTGCTCGGTGAGGAGTCTGCTCTCTCTCTGCCCGCCACTCCCTCTGCTTGTGCTGTCTCTTTCTCTCTCTGTCTGTGACAAACAAATAAATAAAATCTTTTAGAAAATAAAAAAAAAAAATTTTTTAAAGTGGACAAAAGATTTGAACAGACACCTCACCAAAGAAGACATGCAGATGGCAAATAAGCATATGAAGAAATGCCGGACAACATATGGAATTAAGGAATTGCAATTAAAACACTGAAAGACCCCAGACACCTACTAGAGTGTCTAAAATCTAAAACAGTGACAACACCAGATCCTGGTGAGAATGTGGAGCAACAGAAACTCTCCTTCATTGCCGGCGGGAATGCAAAACGGTACGGCCACTATGAAGAATAGTTCGGCAGCTTCTTACAAAACAACATAGTCTTCCTATGCTATCCATCAGTCAAGCTCCTAGGTATTTACCCAAATGAGCTGAAAGCATAAAAATAGAACTTAGCCAGGAATGTTTATAGGAGTTTTACACATAATTGCCAAAACTTAGAGACAACCAAGGTGTCCTTCAGTAGATAAATAGATAAATAAACTATATACATCCATATGGTGGGCAATACTTAAAAATAAATTTGTCAAAGATTTGTGAGTCCCTTAAGATGGGAAGTTACACAGTATTTATGAAACAAAGACAAACTGCATACACTCTGAAACATCCTGTTTTCGTACAATTGTTCCTGCATGTGCTTCATTTACATTCAGTAGAAAGTTGAGACTGACTTCCCGTGAATCTCTAAGAGAAAAGGAATTTTTCTTTCCAGAAGCACACTGGTAACCTCTCCTTAGTTCTCATTGCTCTAGAAAGAGTTAGATCTCACTAACATCTGTTTATTCATCACTGTTAAAGGAAAGAAATTACCTGCCTGGATTATATTGATTGGCTTGACCTGGGGTGAAATCGAATGGAAATATCATTCTAGGAAATGCTCTACAAGTAAAATAGGCATCTGGCTACCTTCGTAGTAACAATATTAGTAGAACGTTCTCAGTGAAAAAGATTACCATGCTTGGCGGCAACAAATGGTTATTTTAAAAACCAGAGATTTGCTTTTAAAAGAGATTTTTGGGGTGAGATTAAAGAGATCCAACCACGCCAGGCTGAGCAAGCTGTATTTATTTCCGACACAAAAAACTAAATGCAAACATCTGGCAAAGGAAGTAGGAAGCACTTACAAAAATGATTTTTGAAGAATCTGTTCTTCCTCAGGTGCTCTGTGCTTCTCAGAACGTGAGCCTTACTTCTGTATTATCATAGGTGTATCTCTGTTGTTGAAAAAATACGCTTTGACTGAGATGATAGAGAAAATTACGAAACACTTCTGGCTCTAGTAGAGAAATAATTCTTATTAGCAAAGAGAAAGAGTAAGATTTTCTATACAACTTTGGTGATTTTACAGTATCTGAAAAATTTAATAGTATATCACATGCAAGCAAGAGGTCAAATTTCTACCTGTGTTGGAGGATGCTGGACTGCTATTCAAAAATTTAAATCCCCATGTTGTACTTACATTATTGACATCTGAGAAACAAGCAGTGTTCGTTCTGAAGTGGCTAACCCTTAAGAAGCCATCTCAATCACACTGGGAGGTTTGCAGGCAGTTGGTATTAAAAAGTCACTCAGCTCATTAGTGGTCCAATTAGCCGATATGCAGTGCAGCACCCTGGCACATTGTCTCGACTGCCATGTAAAATCTAGGCAGGACTCTCAACTCTGGAAAGTGCCAGTGAAAGGAAGCAGGTGGACATTGAAGGACAGAGAGTCACCTAGAGACTCGTCTTCAAATATCAATGAAATCATCTAGAATTCTGCTCAGGATGTACACTTTGTCTGCGTAGGCATCCTAGTCAAAATGTAGTATCATCCCAAGGACTATTAATATTTAATAAATTTAATTCAGGACAAATTTTGATGTTGTAATACAGTACATATATACACATTTTAAAAAATCATTTTAATTTGAGGAAAAGAAGCCTAGGCCTCCTCAGTTAGGTTCTGAGATACAGTTATGCTATACTGTATTTTGAAAACAAGGGTATGACGAATGAGTAATTATCTGGGTCTCTAAGTAAAACTTCAACACTTAAGGAAGGTTTGAACCAAGATAAAATCATAAGCAAAAACTAATAAATAGTGCTTAAAAACTAGTTATGTTTAAGGAGGAAAATAATGAATAAATATCATGGAATAAAACCAAATTTTTATTAACTGAAAATATACCAAATGATCTTACAACAAGTACTAAATTTTATACAACATTTTAGTCAGTTTAGATCACATAGGTAGACAGAGTAAAAAATATCAATAAACACCCATATACCCATCTCTATATATTAATAAAAGCATGAAAGAATATTTTTTAATCATTTGTATTGTTCCCAAGAAACATTATAAATGTTTTAATACATGTAGCTTTAGCTAATGAAGCCTTATCAAAGCATTTGGGCACTATAACCTATTAAGTGCATTGACTTTCAACAGAGAGAATCCACAAGTTTCAACAACGAGTTTTGATGTGGTAGTGAGAGGAGTTTCACAGTAATTATCTAAAAGTGGAAAATCCATTGGGATTCTATATGGAAGGCAATATGCTGTGAGAGAGAAGCAATTTTTTTAGGTTCAAATATGGCAGTTAATATTAGAAGGCAGCTTTATTTCTTAAAGTTCTAGATTCCATACTTTATAGGGCTAATTTTTTTTAAAGATAAATAATGTAGTTCATATTAATGTCTCTTCTCCATCCTCTTTGCTAAACTGTCAAAAAGATGTAATGACAAATGATCATTACCTAATCCTGCAATCAAACAGATGATTCCACAATTGGGGATTTAACACCGTAGAAAGAAGTAATTAATTGAGAAAAGAAAGAAAAGGCAAATGAAACAATTAGTATATCTCCAGGATAGTATCATGGCCTTCACTGCAAATTATAGTACAGTCTGGAACAGACCTTGTCCTGACAGAATCTCTCAAGATAAGTGGTTGGTGAGGTTCCTAGGATACTTGTTTCAGTTACATATTCGAAGGGATAAAAGCATATTGATGGATTTGTATTTCAAACTATTATATGAAGCAAAAGAAGTGTGAATCAAAATAGTTCACACTTCTGGACAAAATAGTTCACACTTCTGTACCAGAAACACATTAATCTACCTGTCTTGAGCCTGCTACATTATGTCTGTAGACCTCCCTCTCAGATCACATCTTCCTAAAAATCTTTCATCTAAACATGTGGATTCTGCACAGCTAGGAATAATGCCCCGCATTTGGTATGTTTCATGTATTTGTTATTTTTCCTATTATTGCTCATGATTCAGAGCATATGAGTTTAGTAATTTTAATCAATTTAATGCCTTGAAATATAAAACAATCTCTTTCATTATAAGATCAAAAGAAAATATGCAACATATCTAAGATAAGATATGCAGACATGACTCTCACTCTTTAATCTTCCACACATGAGCAGATCTCTTACTCAGACCATTGTAAAAAAGAGTCAGTGATAATAATGACAGCAACAACAACAGTAATAATAAATTTAAGGAGCTTCTAATGACCATGCCTTGATAAAATCTTCACTTTCTGGCATTCACATTTCTTATGGGTTGAACTGTGTTACTCCCAATTTCATATACTGCCTTTCTAACCCAAGTACCTCAGAATGTGAATGCATTTGGAGAAAGAGTCTTTACAGAGGTATTAAGTTAAAATAAGGACATTATGGTGAGTCCTAATCTAATATGACTGGGGTGCTTATAAGGAAAGGCAATGTGGACATGAACAAAGAGAGGGAAGGGGAGGCGAAGACACTTAGCGGTAGATGGCCATCTAGAAGCCAAGGAGAGAGACCTAGCACCAAATCCTTCTCTCATAGCCCTCAGAAAAAAACAGTCCTGCCAACAGCTTGACCTCTGACTTCTAGCCTGCCACACTGTGCCAAAGTAAGTTTCTGTCATTTATGTCGCTGTCTGTAATACTTGGTTATAGCAGTGCTAGCAATTTAAAATAAGATTACAGCTAGGAACATAAATTTATTGATTGTTTTAGTAATAGTAATAAAAATTGGTTATTGCGTTTCTATTAATGCATTTAAATTTGCTTGCTATGTTTAAATATTTCCCTGAGAATATTTTATGATTATAAATACAAACAAACACATACACAGACACATATATGATTTTAAAAGGAGTAATAACATATCCAAACTTTTCTTTACTTTGAGATTTTATTGCTTCCTAGAAATATCTTAGTGGTTAAAGGTCAAGAGCAAGACAAGCCTGGTGATACAGATTTCAGTTTTTTCTGATTAATTACCATTAAAATAGAACATGGTTAATTCCCCTATATTTTAAAAGGAAACTTCAAATTAGATTTTTTATGACTTAGTTCTGTCATTATTGCATTCAATATCAAATGTAATATGTATTTTGCTGATATTAACGATTGTAGAAAAATAGTGCATTGACATCACTCTAACATTAGAAGTTAATGTTGGAAGGGAGTCAAAAGGTGCCAACTTCCAAGTTATAAAATAAATGAGTCATGCTATGTAATGGAAAATGAAAAAGAACCTTATTATAATAGAACATCTTTAAGTATGTAAAATTCATCTAGTGATATTTACATCAAAGCAGTACTAATTAAAATATTTTTATGAAATGATTTTTAGATTTTTTAAAATTGTGGTGAAACACACATATATTTGACAGATTAACCATTCTTAAATGTATTGTTGCTTGTCATTAGGTGCATTCATAGTGTTGTATAATTTGACTATTCTAGGTACCTCTTATATGGAATCACGCAGTATTTGTTTTTTTGCTGATTGGTTTATTTCACTTCACATAATGTCCTCAAGCTTCATCCATGTTGTAGTACATGTCAGAATTTACTTTCTTTTTAAGGCTGAATAGTATTTCATTGCATACTTTTTATAAATGTTTATCACATTTTGCTTATCCGTTCATTGGTCAATGGAAAGACTCTTGGTTTTCTTCTACCTTTTGGCAATCATGAATAATACTGCTATGAACAGGGACCTACTAATGTCTCATTGGGCTCCTTATTTTAATTCTTTTGGGTATATACCCGGAAGGGGAATTGTTAAGTTGTATGGTAAGTTTATTTTCATTTTTTTGAGGAACCACCACACTGTTTTCCATAGCGATTGCACTTTTTTACATTCCCACCAACGGTCCAGAAGGGCACAAGTGTTCCGGTTTCTCCATATCCTCTCCAACACTTCTTTTTTAGACAACAGTCATCCTAATGGGTTTGAGGTGGTATCTTATAGTGGCTTTTATTTTTCATTTCTCTAAGTCTTAGTGATTTTGAGTGTTTTCATTTGTTTACTGGCAGTTTACATATCTTCTTTGGGGAAATATTATTCAAGTGCTTTGCCCATTTATTAATCCCATTGCATGACTTTTTGGCTGTTGAGTTGTAGGAGTTCTTATATATTCTGGATATTAACACCTTATCAGGTCTATAACTTGCAAATATTTTCTCTCTTTCCATGATTTGCCTTTTCATTCTGTTAATATGTTATTTGATGCACAGTTTTTGTTTGATGTACTCCATTTTATTTTTTTCTTTTGTTGCCCACTCTTTTGTTTTCATACCTATGAAATCATGGTCAAATCCAATGTCATGAAGCTTTTTTCTTATGTTTGATTTTGTTTTGTTTCTAAGAGGTTTATAATTTTAGTTATTAGGTTTAGGTCTTTGATATATTTTGAGATGTGTGTGTGTGTGTGTGTATAATGCAAGATAAGTGTTCATTATCTTATTTGGTTCAACTTCATTTTTTTGCATGTGAATATGTAGTTTCCCCAATGCCATTGGTTGAAAAGACTGTCTTTTCCCCTTTGAATTGTCGTGGCACCATTGTTGAAAATCATTTGACTAGATATATGAGGGTTTATTTCTGGGATCCCTGTTCTATTCCATTGGTCTATATGTTTGTTTTTAGTGCCAGTACAACACTGTTTTGATTACTGTAGCTTTGTGGTAAGTTTTCAAAGAGGCAGACCTCTAACTTAACTCATTGTTTCAAAAATGGTTATGGCTATTTAGGGTTTTTTTTGGGATAAGTTTTTCTATTTCTGCAAAAAATGTTAATTGGGATTCTCATAAGGAATGCACTGAATCTTTAGATTATTGTGGATAGTAAAATATCTTGACAATATTATGTCTTCCAATTCATGAACACAAGAAGTCTTTCCATTTCTCTATGAATTCTTTAATTTCTTTTGGAAATGTTTTATAGTGTTCAGTGTATTGGTCTTTCACCCCCCCCCCCGTTAATTCCTAAGTATTTCATTTTTTCTTTTCTTTTTCTTTTTTTAAGATTTTATTTATTTATTTGACAGAGGGAGAGAGAGCACAAGAGGGCAGAGTGGCAGGCAGAGGGAGAGGGAGAAGCAGGCTCCCCCTGAGCAGGGAGCCTGACATGCGGCTCGATCCCAGGACCCTAACATCATGACCTGAGCCAAAGGCAGATGCTTAAACCACTGAGCCACCCAGGCGCCCCAAGTATTTTATTCTTTTTGGTGCTATTGTAAATGGAATTGTTTTCTTAATTTTCTTTTGGTATTGTTTATTCTTAGTTGTAGAAATGCAACTGGGCTTTTGAGCTGATTTTACATTTTGTATTTTGTTAGATTAGTGTTAGGTCTACTGTGGGGGGTGGGGGTGGGGGTGCGTGATCTGTAGGATTTTATACATATAAGAGTATGTCATTGGTGAACAGAGATAATTTAATTTCTTCTTTTCCAATTTAGATACCTATATTTTTCTTGCCTTGGACTTCCTAAATTACATTAAATAGAAGTAGTAAAAGCAGGGATCCTTCTCTTATTCCTGATCTGAGAGGAAAAGCTTTCAGTCTTTCACTTTCAAGTATGATGTTAGCTTGTGAACTTGTTATGGTCTTTATTATGCTGAGGTAGTTTTATTCTATTTGTAATGTATTGTGTGTGCTTTTTTTTTTGTCATGCAATGGTGTTGAATTTTGTTAAATGCTTTTTCTGCATCAGTTGAGATGATCATGTCTGTATAACTTTTTCCCTTCATCTTGTTAATGTAATGAACTACAGTGATTCATTTTAATACGTTGACAATCCTTGCATTCCAGAAATAAATCCCACATGACTGTGGTGTATAATCCTTTTAGTGTGCTGTTGAATTCTGCTTGCTAGTGTTTTGTTGAGGTTTTTTCCAATCTATGTTCATCAGGGATAATGGTCTATAGTTTTCCTTTCTTGCAGTGTCTTTTTCTTGCACTTTTATCAGGGCAATGCTGGCCTCATAAAATGAATTTGGAAGTACTCTGTCCTTTTCAAAATTTGGAGGAATTTGGGGAAGACTGGTGTCAATTATTCTTTGTATGTTTGGTAGGATTCACTAGGGAAGCCATCTGGTACTGGGCGTTGAAATGATTTTGACTTTTAAAATTAAAGTAAATATGTTAAGAAATAAACTCATATTAGAGTTTACTCTGTTAAAATCTGAAAATATGGTTTAGACACCATCTTAAAAATCACAGTGATACACTGTTTTATGGTGTCAGTTTCCCCATGAATAAAAATCACATAAGAGGCACCTGGGTGGCTCAGTCAGTTAAGTGGTTGCCTTGGGCTCAGGTCATGATCTAGGGGTCTTGGGATCGAGCCCCACATAGGGCTCTCCTCTCAGTCAGCGGCCAGTCTCCTTCTCCCTCTCCCTCTCCCTCTCCCTCTGCCATCTCTCTTTCAAAGAAATAGATAAAATCTTTTTTAAAAAATCACGTAACTTCAACAGTAGCTTATAATAGCTTGTAATAAGTCTGTCTGTTATCCTTTGATTTTCCAAAATTATATGGTACAAGCTGACCGTTATGAGTTGGACAGTGTCCTCCCCAAAATATATATGTTGAAGACCTAACCCCCAGTAGCTCAGAGTGTAAGCTTCGGTGAAGAGAGCATATTTACAGAGATAATCAAATTACAATGAGCTTATTCAGTATGACCGGCATCCTTGTAAGAAAAAGAAATTTGGACACGGGGCCATTCACAGAAGGAAGATGATATGAAGAGATGTAAGGAGGATTCAGCTTTCTACAGCCAAGGAGAAAGGCCTGGATTTCACATTTCCTTCCCATATCTCAGAAGGAACAAACGCGATAGATGTCTGGATTTTGGACTTCTAACTTACATTAAGTGTGAGACAATAAATATCCATCGTTTAAGCCATGTAATTTGTAGTATTTTATCACAGCAACCTTAGAAAGTTAGTAAACTGGTTACTATAAAGTATCTGCAAAGTGAGATCATAAATTATTTTATTTCAGAACTAATTCTTTAACTATTGTACTGTATAACATTTTACTGTGTTAAAAATATAAATGTGATATCTAGGGCTGCCTCAGTGGCTCAGTGGGTTGTGTCTGCCTTTGGCTCAGGTCATAATCCCCGGATCTTGGGATTGAGCCCCATGTCCGGCTTCCTGCTCAGTAGGGAGTCTGCTTCTTTCCCTCTCTCCCTCTCTCTGTCTTTCTCTCTCCCCCCCCACCCCTCACCCCCACTCGTGCTCTCTCTCTCTCTCTCTCTCAAATAAATAAAGAAATAATCTTTAAATATATATATATATAAATGAATTATGTAATGATAAACAGTTTAATTTAGATTGATATATACATTGTCATCTATTTGCATTTAGGAACAAACATACCTACAGATAGATGAGATGTATTGATTTTCGAATGACTCTGCCACACTGGAAAAGTAAGTTAAGGAATTTAACATTAGGGCCACATTCTATCACATTTAGGAGAAAGACTATTTGTTTATATCATCATGGGGAAAATAAGCAATGTTCTGAAGACATCTATGATATCCTCAGACCTACATGATTTCATTTCAATAAATATGAACGATTGGGTAAAACTCCAAAATTATTTCACCTCCAGATAGTACTACGTTTTTCTACTTTAACTTAGAACAAGTAGCTCTGAAGATTTTGGCTCATCATATATATTATTTAAATCAAACAAGTGAAAGATAAACATTTTCTTGGGGATCAAATATTCTATCATAGGAAAAGCTGAGTGATAGCTGAATCAGGTACCATTTGTCAAATAACACTATAATAAATATGAAATGTTCTCATCAACAGTGCCTTCGTGCATTCTGTGATGATTTTGATTGTTTATGTGGTATGGTAACAAATTTTAAAACCATCCAGGAAGAAAAAGATCTTAAAATTAATTATTCAGAGCTAATATCAAGGATGTTCTCATTTGAACTTTGCACTTTCCCCTCTATTGCTTCTGAAAAGTTCAGAACTATTTGACTTGGTTTCTTATGGTACTAACCACTGGGGTGGAAACACTCCCTTAAATGAAATCCTCAGGCTATTAGTTTGGATGTGCCCCATTTATTTGTGCTCTGCTATTTTCTTGTACATATATTAGGGACTATGTAAGGAGAGTCTATTAGTTTCCATCATCTGTCTACCATTTCATCTGTGATTTTGTAACTAGGGAATTTCATTATAAGATCAAAGAAACCTGTATCTAAAATATATTTAGAGGCATGGAGCATGTACCCACATGTTTAAAATGCATTAATTTAACACTACTTAAAGCATGTAGATGTCAAACAAAGTAAATAATGGGTTGGAAGAATTTCTAAAATTCCCGTTATATTAAAAGACAACTATTATCGCAGCAGTGTGTGCAGTCACTATACAACAGTTCAGTTAAAAATTTTCTCACTAGCATTTCAGCTTGAAATTTGACATAGACATTTCTTAGGAAAGTATGTTCATCAACTATTTTATGTCCTTGAATACACTCTAAAACACACGAAAAGATAAAACAGTTTGTGTACGCATTCATGTGTGTATCTGTATATAATTCTGTGATTATTTTTAGAAATAAATTAACTCCATCTTATTTAGCATTTGTCAATAACCAAAAGATCTAAGGTTTTATCCTATTTGCAAGCTAAGAAGTTAGCCTGCTACAGTTTCCCATACACCAGGGGAAGGCATGAGAGCCTGTCAGGGACATGGCATTTTATCACTCAGAACGATAGTAGTTGCAGGATACTGACACTCTTTTCTGCCAGTTCTCTGAGCCATCATTCCCACAAGGGGATGAGAAGGCAAGGTGACACCTCCAAAATCAACGTGTTACATTACAGCAGAGGAAACCTGAGCTCAGGGAATCCAATATTTTATACTGTCCAGTAAGCATGTCTTTCCTCTTCTCATGCAGGAGACCATCTCTGTCTCTTCCGAGGCCGTTTGCTATACAGATAGCCCTGAAAAGATAATCAGGAACTAATTAATCTTTGTCTCTGCTTGTAAGATATACAGAAATGTGAAACCGAAGAAGAATTATCTCCCAACAGTGTTTCAATTTGGTTATTTAAAAATATGTAAATTTGCATAAAGGTCATAGACTTCCAGAAGCGATATTGATAGTGGCTTACTGCATATTCAACACATACAGGCATACAAGGCACCCTCCATTTTTTAACCTACAGTGCAGAAGAGAATATATAAGAGAAGTTTTTAAACTTTAGAAAGCCAAAATCAAACCACATTACAGGAAGTGCATTATTTATGAGAGGAGTGTAGATTTATTGTTTTAGGACAAGTTTTTCTTTGTCTGTAAGATATTGGCTCCATCACTTTCTCCCATTTTTAGTTCTCCATCCTGTCACATTTTCAGATAGCAGATTTTAAGAAATTTAAGGTTGAATCCATCCTGTTTAAATTTTATTAAAGATACTACATAGTTAGCTTAACCTATAATGAGAAGAGAGGAAAAAAGTAATATTCAAGGCTTACACATTGCTGTCTTGCTTAGTGAAGTCAGGAATCTCCTAGGAAATAATATATTGGGCATTTGATTGAGCTATCCCTTAAATATTACTGTCTAGATTTAAGCCAACTTATATGACTGACCAAGAAATTATGATTCTGCCCAGCTATATCGCTTTTTTCCAGAGACACGATTCATAGTTATAAATCTTGCAAATTTACCAAATCATTAAGACAACCTCCCAAACACTCTCATATTAACATACATTGAGATAATGACATTTGCATGGCACACTGGAAGATGAGGCTTTTTTCTGTCCTGAAGAGATCTCACTGGGGGCTCAGGACAAGGGTATAAGTGGCATGAGGCACATGTGTACCCTACACATGACAGTGGCACACTGGTAGAAAACCCAGGGTGGAACTTATTTACCATGAAACAAGTAATTTATCTTAGAGCTATACTGTGTACATCAGAGAGAGAAAAAAAAAAAAAGGGAGCAAACATATTAACAGGTGTTATTTAAAATATCACTTAATTAACTTTATTCTTTTATTCACAGGTATGCACATAAAGAGAAAATACTATGTGACTATAAAAAAGGCACTTAACTTTCCTGTCCCTTAGGTCCTATGTCTCGAAAATAAGTGTAATTACTTAGAAACCTAACAGAATTGTGAAAAATAAGGGACAACATTCGTTTTGTGTAATTTATCCTATAGAAATGAATAGTAATATTAGGGAGACAAATGTTTATTCTATCATTCCTCAAGAAAATTCCTGTTAGAACAATTGAATGAATTATGAAATTTCTACACAGTGAAATGTATTGTCTTAGTCAGTCTGGAGTGCTACCACAAAGTAACATAGAGGGAGTGGCTATAACAACATAAATTTATTCTTCACATTTCAGGAGGCTGAAAGTCTGAGATCAGGGTGCCAGCATGGTCAAGTTCTGGTGAGAGACTTCTTCTGGGTTTCAGATTGTCTACTTCTCACCGTTCTTAGTTGGTGGAAGGGACAAGGGACCTCTTTGGGGTTGCTTTTATAAGGGCACTAATCCCTTCTACGAGGGCTCTATTCCTATGATCTGATCTCCTAGCAAAGCCTACTAATACCATCACATTGTGAGTTAGAACTTCTACATATGAATTTTGGGGGACACAAACACTCAGCCTATAGTAAGTATGTGACATAAAAAAGATAACGAAATACAGCAATAACAGTGTGGAAGTATTTTCACAAGATATGGTTGAGTGATTTAAAAAATGCTTTAAAAAAACTTAAAAATATACTGCACTCCGACTAAGCAATTGTGTTAACATCATTCACCATGTTGTTGATCAGGCTTTCTTTCTCGTACAGCCTGCTAACAGGTGTGATTTGCAACACACACAAACATATACGCACTTATGTCTAGGCTTGGGTAGAAGAAGTATTTGTGCTATACAAATTTTAAGATTATTTTCCATATGGTTTTCATTTTCACTTAATTTTAGTTTAACATTTAATATATCAGTTTAGAAACACATAGTCAAAAAAAAATGCAGTAACACTTGGGAGTTAATCGGCTTATTTCACCTTATGAGAATTTGAATTGTAAACTACTCAAACATAAACTATAATGTGTAAACAAAATTCAGTGACTAGAATTTTAACATGTTTTCAAAATACTATTAAAATTATTTTTGA
The DNA here is from genome assembly GCF_023065955.2 of Ursus arctos. Taxonomy (NCBI): domain Eukaryota; kingdom Metazoa; phylum Chordata; class Mammalia; order Carnivora; family Ursidae; genus Ursus; species Ursus arctos. The sequence goes on from NW_026622764.1 coordinate 21,370,083, forward strand.
CAGGAAAGGAGATTTACTTTATTTTAAATTTTATTTAAGCCCAATTATTTATCTCTGACAATGAGAAAAAGGGCATATACATTTATTTAAATTCATGTTAACCATATTATTCATTTTATCCTTATGAATAAAACCTAGATATTTAACATTTAATCATGATTGTATTTCTAAGTAAATTTCTTTATTAAAGTTTCTGAACTTTCCCAAGATTGCTGTATATATTTTAAACACTGCATTACTGATCATTTTTTCACATTGTAAGTCACTTTACTGACACTTCAAGTGATCTTTGCACTTCATTAATTAGAAAATGTTGATTCTTGAAATGTCCAAGATACTGTTTTGTGTAGGTCATACAAATTAATAGTATATGCAGATTTTTTTGTATATTGTCATATTTCCTACATACATGGATCTTACAGTCTAGTGGAGGAGACCGTCATTAAACTGCAATAACAAATATAAAAATTGCACAGATATGTGTGTATGTGTGAGTGTGTGTTCATAAATATTTGGAAGTTTATGTTTGGATTTGTATAGCATACATATGGCGAACTGGGTTGATCTGGTAGAACTCCAGTTCAACCCCTCTGTGACCTGATGCACACATAAAAAGTGTTGGGTAAAACATTATATTTAAAATACTCACTGTAAAATAGAAAAATAAAATATACATTGTATTTGAAATTAAATAACTAAAACCTCCACAAATTATGCAAATGAAAAATCAATTCAATATAAGAGGACACTGGAAGACTTTGGGATTATGGGACCAGATGTATATTAAGAGTTGTTGGCCTAGAAATAAGACAAAGGGAGACTATGGATTTGAAAAACAATGCACCCCATGGAATAAAAAGAAAAAGGAAAATTTCAATGAATATCTCAGAGAATAGAAATGAAGGAGAAGAAGGAGCAAAAACAAAAGGAGTATGGTAGACCATTGAATATAAAAAGCATAAATAAAATGGTAAGAGTAAACAGAAATATATCAGTAATCAGAAGGATAGAAATATATTCTATATATTCAAAGTAAATTCAATCATAGGAGATTTATGTAACAGTATAAATTGCACTAAACCTTTTTCTATTAGATAATTCTTTTTTTATTTCAAACTATTAAGAAATAAGAAAAAATAAAGAAAAATATAGTTACATGGTTTTATAATGCTAGTGCAATCCTGAAGCTGTTTTGAAACAATCCAAAATAAAATAAAATAAAATAAAAATGATTCTTATCATGCAGACCACATTTCCTGATGGTAAAAATGTTAACTAGAAATCACAGCTAAATATAATAAAAGTATAACAGTACTATTCATTTAGAAATCAAATGCATATACTTCCAAATAAATCTTGAGTAAAAGAGGAAATTCTAATTAAAACTGAAATATTTAATCTAAACAAAATTAGAAAGTTCTCTATATAAACCTTGTAGGCACAGCGACAGCATTTACAGAATACATAGAAAGGAAGAAAATATATATGTGAGCAAAAAAAAAAAAAAAGAACTCAAACAAAAGTGGAAAAGAGTAGCAACAATTGAAAAGACAAAGCTAAATAGTACAAAATCATTAAAGAAATTCAGTTTGAAGCAGAAATTTCATCTCCTCTCACATAGGCATCCTGGTACTTACCATAAATGTATTAGATCCAGCAGTTTAACTAATCTCCAAATAATAAGCAAGTCTTCTCCTATTTAAACATATTAAGATAATATAAAAAAAACATATAGCATCATTTTATAATACCGGTAAACCATGAAGCCAATCAGAGACAATAGAAGAAAATAAATAAGACAGACCAATTTGGCTTATACAAACAGTTGCAAAATTTATATATAAAATGAAAACAATTCAAAATCTATAGGGAGGTGGAGTTAAGATGGCGGAGCAGTAGGAGACACCGTTTTCAGCCGGTCCCCTGAGTCGAGCTGGATACGTACCAGACCAGCCTAAACAACCACGGAACCAGCCTGAGACGCAGGAAGACGCATCTGGATCTCTACAAATGAACATCTCCAGCGCTGAGTATTGAGGTACGAAGCGGGGAGCCATGAAACTGTGCACAGATATCGGAAGATAAACGGAAGGGGGAGGGAGCCGCCGCATTTGGGCGCCGGGAAGCGGTAGCCACTTGCACGGGAGAGCGGGGCGGGCTCGTGGTCGGCACCCGCAAAACAGCAGACTGAGACCGTGAGCTGGGTGCGCGCGCCACCAGGCATCTCGCGGAACACCGGAATCCCGGTGCGCTCACTGGATCCAGACTGAGACCGGGAGATCCGGGAGCGCGCGCGGGGTGGCTGGCAGCTGGTGGCATTAGAAACACAAAGGACAGAGACGCGCCGGCCCTGGAAGTGAGGGCTGGGACGCCGGGTGTGGGGTGCACATCCCGGACGCTGCAGGGTTGAGCAGCACCAACAGAAACAGAGTTAAAGTGGCCAGAACATTAGTAGAGAACGGGCCGCAATCCCTCTGTTCCGTGACAGAGGCTGAAATTTGGCCGCTGCTGCTCTGACTCTCAGAAGAGGCACAGCAAACCGCCAGGGAAAGCCGCCAGAGAACAAAAGCCTGGAAATACCGGCTCAGAGAGTGCCCATCCCCATCCCCCCTCGCAGGGGACGGGGAGACTCTACCCAAACAGGGTGGCCTGAGTATCGGCGCGGCAGGCCCCTCCCCCAGAAGGCAGGCTGAAAAATCAAGAAGCCCACAACCCGAGGCGCCTGGGTGGTGCAGTCATTGAGCGCCTGTCTCCGGCTTAGGGCGTGATCCCAGCGTTCCGGAAAGGAGTCCCTCATCGGGCTCCTCCGCTGGGAGCCTGCCTCTTCCTCTCCCACTCCCCTGCTTCTGTTCCCTCTCTCGCTGGTTGGCTGCCACATAAATAAATAAATAAAATATTTAAAGAAGAAGCCCACATCCCTAAGATCCCTATAAAACAAGGGGCACGGCCTGGGACCCAGTCAATAATTTGGGCTCTGGACAACCCCGCAACCTCTCCTCATCAGAATGACAAGAAGGAGAAGCCCCCCCCCCAGCAAAGAAAAGACAGTGAGTCTGTGGCCTCTGCCACAGAAATAATGGATATGGATGTAACCAAATTATCAGAAATGGAATTCAGAGTAACGATGGTCAAAATGATGAGTAGAATTGAAAAAACTATTAACGAAAAGGTTACTGAGAATATAGAATCCCTAAGGACAGAAATGAGAGCGAATCTGACAGAAATTAAAAATTCTATGAGCCAAATGCAGGCAAAACTAGAGGCTCTGACGGCCAGGGTCGCAGAAGCAGAGGAACGGGTTAGTGAATTGGAGGATGGGTTAATAGAGGAAAAAATGAAAATAGAAGATGGTCTTAAAAAAATCCACGCCCACGAATGTAGGTTACGGGAGATTACTGACTCAATGAAATGATCCAATGTTAGAATCATCGGCATCCCCGAGGGGGTGGAGAAAAACAGAGGTCTAGAAGAGATATTTGAACAAATTGTAGCTGAAAACTTCCCTAATCTAGCGAGGGAAACAAACATTCGTGTCCAAGAGGCAGAGAGGACCCCTCCCAAGCTCAACCATGACAAACCTACGCCACGTCACGTCATAGTGAAATTCGCAAATATTAGATGCAAGGATACAGTATTGAAAGCGGCCAGGGCAAAGAAATTTCTCACGTACCAAGGCAAAAGCATCAGAATTACGTCAGACCTGTCTACACAGACCTGGAATGAGAGAAAGGGTTGGGGGAGCATATTTAAAGCTCTTTCAGAGAAAAACATGCAGCCAAGGATCCTTTATCCAGCAAGGCTGTCATTCAGAATTGATGGAGAAATAAAGACATTTCAGAATCGCCAGTCACTAACCAATTTTGTAACCACGAAACCAGCCCTACAGGAGATATTACGGGGGGTTCTATAAAAGTAAAAAGGCCCCAAGAGTGATACAGAAGAGAAAGTCACAGCCAATACAAACAAAGACTTTACTGGCAACATGGCAACATTAAAATCATATCTCTCAGTAATCAGTCTTAATGTAAATGGTTTGAACTATCCCATAAAACGCCACAGGGTTGCAGATTGGATAAAAAGAAATGACCCATCCATTTGCTGTCTACAAGAGACTCATTTCAAACCCAAAGATGCATTCAGACTGAGAGTAAGGGGATGGAGTACCATCTTTCATGCAAATGGACCTCAAAAGAAAGCTGGGGTAGCAATTCTCATATCAGATAAATTGGATTTTAAACTACAGACTATAGTTAGAGACGCAGAAGGGCACTATATTATTCTTAAGGGAAGTATTCAACAAGTGGATATGACAATTATAAATATATATGCCCCCAACAGGGGAGCAGCAAGATACACAAGCCAACTCTTAACCAGAATAAAGAGACATATAAATAAAAATACATTAATAGTAGGGGACCTCAACACTCCACTATCAGAAATAGACAGAACACCCTGGCAAAAACTAAGCAAAGAATCAAAGGCTTTGAATGCCATACTCAACGAGTTGGACCTCATAGATATATATAGAACACTACACCCCAGAACCAAAGAATACTCATTCTATTCTAATGCCCATGGAACATTCTCAAGAATAGACCATGTTCTGGGACACAAAACATGTCTCAGCCGATACCAAAAGATTGAAATTATCCCCTGCATATTCTCAGACCACAACGCTCTGAAATTGGAACTCAACCACAAGGAAAAATTTGGAAGAAACTCAAACACTTGGAGACTAAGAACCATCCTGCTCAGGAATGACTCGATAAACCAGGAAATCAAAAATCAAATTAAACAATTTATGGAGACCAATGAGAATGAAAATACAACAGTCCAAAACCTATGGGATACTGCAAAGGCAGTCCTAAGGGGGAAATACATAGCCATCCAAGCCTCACTCAAAAGAATAGGAAATCTAAATAGAATAGAAAAATCTAAAATGCAGTTTTTATATTCTCACCTCAAGAAGCTGGAACAGCAACAGAGGGACAGGCCTCATCCACGCACGAGGAAGCAGTTGACCAAAATTAGAGCTGAAATCAATCAAGCAGAAACCGGAAGTACAGTAGAGCAGATCAACAGGACTAGAAGCTGGTTCTTTGAGAGAATCAATAAAATTGACAGACCACTGGCAAGACTTATCCAAAAGAAAAGAGAAAGGACCCAGATTATTAAAATTATGAATGAAAAAGGAGAGGTCACGATGAACACCATTGAAATTGGAAGGATTATTAGAAATTTTTTATCAACAGCTATATGCCAATAAACTAAGCAATCTGGAAGAGATGGAATCCTTCCTGGAAACCTATAAACTACCAAGATTGAAACCGGAAGAAATTGATTCCTTAAACAGGCCAATTAATTATGAAGAGATTGAGTCAGTGATAAACAACCTTCCAAATAACAAAACTCCAGGCCCGGACGGTTTTCCTGGGGAATTCTACCAAACATTCAAAGAAGAAATAATACCTATTCTCCTAAAGCTATTTCAAAAAATAGAAACAGAAGGAAAGCTACCAAACTCATTCTATGAGGCCAATATTACCTTGATCCCCAAACCAGGCAAAGACCCCATCAAAAAGGAGAATTACAGACCGATTTCCCTAATGAATATGGATGCCAAAATCCTCAACAAGATACTTGCTAATAGAATCCAACAGTACATTAAAAGGATTATCCATCACGATCAAGTGGGATTCATACCTGGGATGCAAGCGTGGTTCAATATTCGCAAATCAATCAGCGTGATACATCATATCAACAAGAAAAGACTCAAGAACCATATGATCCTCTCAATCGATGCCGAAAAAGCATTTGACAAAATACAGCATCCTTTCCTGATTAAAACCCTTCAGAGTGTAGGAATAGAAGGTACATTTCTCAATCTCATAAAAGCCATCTATGAAAAGCCTACTGCAAATATTATTCTCAATGGGGAAAAGCTGGAAGCCTTTCCCTTAAGATCAGGAACTCGACAAGGATGCCCACTCTCGCCACTATTATTCAACATAGTACTAGAAGTCCTTGCAACAGCAATCAGACGACAAAAAGGGATCAAAGGTATTCAAATTGGCAAAGAAGAAGTCAAAATGTCTCTCTTTGCAGATGACATGATACTCTATATGGAAAACCCAAAAGAAGCCACTCCCAAACTATTAGAAGTTATAGAGCAATTCAGTAACGTGGCAGGATACAAAATAAATGCTCAGAAATCAGTTGCATTTCTATACACGAATAACGAGACCGAAGAAAGAGAAATTAGGGAATCCATCCCATTTACAATAGCACCAAAAACCATACGTTACCTTGGAATTAACTTAACCAGAGACGTAAAGGACCTATATTCTAGAAACTATAAATCACTCTTGAAAGACATTGAGGAAGACATAAAAAGATGGAAAGATATTCCATGCTCATGGATCGGAAGAATTAACATAGTTAAAATGTCCATGCTACCCAGAGCAATCTACACTTTCAATGCTATCCCGATCAAAATACCAAGGACATTTTTCAAAGAACTGGAACAAACAGTCCTTAAATTTGTATGGAAACAGAAAAGGCCCCGAATCTCCAAGGAACTGTTGAAAAGGAAAAACAAAGCTGAGGGCATCACAATGCCGGATTTCGAGCTGTACTACAAAGCTGTGATCACAAAGACAGCATGGTACTGGCACAAAAACAGACACATAGACCAATGGAACAGAATAGAGAGCCCAGAAATGGACCCTCGGCTCTTTGGGCAACTAATATTTGATAAAGCAGGAAAAAACATCTGGTGGGAAAAAGACAGTCTCTTCAATAAATGGTGCTGGGAAAATTGGACAGCTACATGCAAGAGAATGAAACTTGACCACTATCTCACACCATACACAAAAAATAAACTCCAAATGGATGAAAGACCTCGATGTGAGACAGGAATCCATCAAAATTCTAGAGGAGAACATAGGCAGCAACCTCTACGACATCGGCCAAAGCAACCTTTTTCATGACACATCCCCAAAGGCAAGAGAAACAAAAGATAAAATGAACTTATGGGACTTCATCAAGATTAAAAGTTTCTGCACATCCAAGGAAACAGTCAGAAAAACTAAGAGGCAGCCCACGGAATGGGAGAAGATATTTGCAAATGACACTACAGATAAAGGACTGGTATCCAAGATCTACAAAGAACTTCTCAAACTCAATACACGAGAAACAAATAAACAAATCAAAAAATGGGCAGAAGATATGAACAGACACTTTTCCAATGAAGACATACAAATGGCTAACAGACACATGAAAAAATGTTCAATATCATTAGCCATCAAGGAAATTCAAATCAAAACCACACTGAGATACCACCTTACGCCAGTTAGAATGGCAAAAATAGACAAGGCAAGAAACAACAATTGTTGGAGAGGATGTGGAGAAAGGGGATCCCTCCTACATTGTTGGTGGGAATGCAAGTTGGTACAGCCACTCTGGAAAACAGTGTGGAGGTCCCTTAAAAAGTTAAAAATTGAGCTACCCTATGATCCAGCCATTGCACTACTGGGTGTTTACCCCAAAGATATAGACGTAGTGAAGAGAAGGGCCATATGCACCCCAATGTTCATAGCAGCAATGTCCACAATAGCTAAATTGTGGAAGGAGCCGAGATGCCCTTCAACAGATGACTGGATTAAGAAGTTGTGGTCCATATATACGATGGAATATTACTCAGCTATCAGAAAGAACGAGTTCTCAACATTTGCTACAACATGGACAGCACTGGAGGAGATAATGCTAAGTGAAATAAGTCAAGCAGAGAAAGACAACTATCATATGATTTCTCTCATCTATGGAACATAAGAACTAGGATGATCGGTAGGGGAAGAAAGGGATAAAGAAAGGGGGGGTAATCAGAAGGGGGAATGAAACATGAGAGACTATGGACTATGAGAAACAAACTGAGGACCTCAGAGGGGAGGGGGGTGGGGGAATGGGATAGACCGGTGATGGGTAGTAAGGAGGGCACGTATTGCATGGTGCACTGGGTGTTATACACAACTAATGAATCATCGAGCCTTACATCGGAAACCGGGGATGTACTGTATGGTGACTAACATAATAAAAAATCATTAAAAAAAAAAAAAGAAAAAGAAAAAAAATCTATAGGATATGAGAAAATAATAATATAGAGGATAATAGGGAGGAATAGTTGAAGAATGCTGATATTTTAGCATTTTTTATTATATACATTTAAAAAGCAAAGCCCTAAGTCCCCATGATTACCAAACTGGATACTGACGAAGCATTCAACACATTTTGATGCTGATTCATGGTGAAAATCAATAATATTGAAATAAAATGGAACATTATGAACTATTACAGGCAGAGTTTAAAATAATTTCAAAAAAGCCTAGATAAAACATCATACTCAATGGTAAATTAAAAATGTATCTACTACAGCTGAGGCACCTGGGTGGCTCAGTCAGCCAAGCATCAGCCTCTTGATTTAGGCTGACGTCATGATCTGGGGGTCTTGAGATTGAGCCCTGCTTGGGGCTCCGCATTCAGCACAGAGTCTGCTTGTCCCTCTCCCTCCCCCACTTGAGCACTGTCTCTCTCTCTTAAATAAATAAAATCTTCTAAAAAAGTGTATCTACTACATCAACAGAAAGCCAAGGATTATTATCAACCTCATAGTGTGAACCTCAAACTGGATTCCCTATCCATTTACAGGTATTCGAGGAAGCCTAGCAACAGCTACTAAGGGAGAAAGATGGGGAGAGTGAACTGGCAACATCTAGTAACCCTGAAAATATTTATGTATATTAGCAATTTTGCTTTTAGGCATAGTCTCTAAGGAATAACTTGCATATATATTCCAGGATATATGTTACACTGGTTATGGCAGTAAGAATTAGAAAAATGGGACTAGTCTGCCAATATGAGAACAGATCATTAAATTATAGTACATCATAAAAAGGAATATTCTATAGCAGCTAATCAATAGACAGAATCATACCATATGTTTTAATATTACTGATCTTAAAGCAAAATGTCAATTTAAGAATAAAACAAATCGGCAAGATATACACATGCGAAAACACATAGGCCTAGTTTAAACGCACACACAAACGCACAATATTATGCATAATTTATTAGTACACATACACCAGAAGTATAAAAGCGGAAATTTCTGTTTCTGTATGGACTGTTGCCAGTGTTCCGAAAGACAAGATTATACGAGCAGGTGTGCTTCTTCGGGGTTCTCCAGTTTCAGGGAGAGAAGTTAGAGTCCCGCAGTTTCCTCCACTTGGCTGTCGCCGATTGCCTGCAGGTAAGCACTGTTTTCACAGATGAGACACTTCACCTTGTCTGGAAATAGTCAAGTGAGGATCTCCGTGCCTGCTGGGCCCGATATAGGAAGATATTTCTGTCTCGCCTTGACTCTGACTTTAACCCGAGCCCAGAGTGTTCTCCCTTTTTGGTGTCTAGGTAATGCTAATAATCAGTCTGCCTGACTTGCCATAGCTCATCCAATACGGATCACATTTTCAAATGTTAAAAATTATCTAGACATACTAAAGTCAGAGGCAAAATTCTGGGCATTGCCATTAACGTCCAAAGAAAAGTTCTTTAACAACTATCTTAAAGGCCTGGGAAATCTTCCGTATGTATGCTCCAAAGGAGAGTTCATGCATTGAAAAAATGAACAAGAGTAAAAGAAGACAAATATAATAACATGAATTTCGGTTTATTATATCGATGTCCAAAGCATTCCATTTTTACAGAACTATAAATTTTCAGCAAGGAAAAGGAAGTTAAAGACTGCCTACACTAGCCTATTCTGCTCTTTGACATTCCCCAAAGCTGCTATTCGTTATCTGTCAGTCTAAGTATCTTACCTTCCTCATCCTGGAGGTGACCTTCTGAAGCTATTTATTTCAAAATGGCAGTTCTAATTATTATAAAGCTTTTATGACAATGCACACATCAATTTTCCAATAACTCTACACTTCAGACCTCCAGGTAAAATATCTAAGCCCCAATTGTCATGGAAGACTTGCAAATATTTGAAAATTGTATATATATATATATTTGAAATTTTATCCTGCCTAAAGAGAATCTACTCCATTAGAAGAATTCCTATGACGAGGCTTCTTTTCCTGTCTTCTGTCACTGCTACTGTTTGGAAGAAATCCAACTTAATGTCTTGTTAAAACTGTGTAACACTTCAGTCGAAGTCTAAGAACCAGACAGAAGAGCAGATGTATTAGAATGCTGTGAAAAATATTTACCATTAAATGATGTTATCATGATTAATCTTGTTCTCTCTCTCTGTCTCTGTGTCTTTCAAAGGAACAAAATGTACCACTTGCCTGTGATTTGACTCCATTTTTCTGTGCAAAACACAGAAAAAAAGATTTTCTCTATAGCTGTTAGGCTTAAAAATTTTTGTTTGTTTTGGAAGTTAGATCATAATGGTGGGCCCTTAAATTGTAGTTGGTATGAACTGTTTTTAAGCCATATTATTTCCACTCACTAAGTGTAAAGCTTTTAAACTGTGTGTTTTACTTGAATTCAGACTTTTAAAAAAAAGTCTTATAAACTTGTCATATTTAATGTATTAGTTATTATCTCTGGGTTTGTGCCTTCTGACAATTTAAACAATGTCTTTTTAAATTTATTTTTTTTTGAAGAGGGAGATTAAAGAGAGAGATTCACTAAACAGATCACTCTCTTTCTCTGTATTCCTAGAGTGTAAAATAATCATTGACCGTAAAATAATATTTATTGAAGGATGGATCTTTTGTAAGGGTTCCCATCTATTCATCACTAGCCTTTTAAGAAGTGTGCTCAACTATCTACGAATTTACCTGATTTATGATCAAGCTCAAATTTTTCAAATGTTTGAAGTAGAGTCTCCTCACTAATTATTTAATGAAGACAAGGCATTTTAACTGATTCCCCCTTCCTCCATCCTCTGCCTATTTCTACCCTCCCATTCCTTCTTGACAGATCAATTTTCTTAAGCTCAATTCTGATTAAAGTCTTTACTGAGAAACTGTATTCATCATAAAAGCCCCAGTAGTAATCATTTCTCACACACCATGTATTTTTATCTTCTCCCTTACCACTCCCTTCAAAGCTGGTGACATCCTCTGAACTTCAAGTCTTTAACCATTCTTTTCTCTGCTGCAACCGAACACCACCTGCTTAAATCACAAATCCCTTACACGGTTGGCTGGGCTTTCCCTTGGTGTCAATGCCAGCAATAGCAAAGCAGTGATGGATTACTTGCATTGGTGGAGCTAGCGATAGGATTTTAGAAATAAGAAAAGTTATGGTAACAAATGTTATACAACATCCTCCTGATAGCCCCATATAGAAAGTGGTCAAGTTAAAATTTTGGGGGGGGGATAAAGTCAGAATTTAAACTCAAGTCTTACTCATTTCAATTACTGTGTTTATATTTGCTCTCCGGTCTCCTCTAATTGCCATTTACTTGTACCTCGCCTCTTTGTAGTAAGTGGTATACATATGCAAGCAACTGTAGCCCGATCTTGTAGACAGTTCACGGAAAAAACAGTCACCCTCTCTTTCTCTTCGTGTTTGTTTTTTCCCTACATCTACACTCCCTGTTTCCTCCACTTCCTCTCCCCTGCCCACCTCCCACCCTCTCTCTCCTTTCTCCCACCTCATAGTTCAACATGAGACAAAAACACATACTTTTTAAATTTTCTCACAAAAATCATGGAACAGTTGATCTGTTTCTCATTTTATTAAATTTTTTTGAATTATTCTATGTTTCCTGAGTTGATCCTGAAAATGTCATGAAATAAACTCTGAAGAGTTTCAAACAGATGTTATCTGCTTTGTTATTGATTTTAATTTTATTGACCGTACCTTTGAATGTTCTTTTAGTTTTTGAAATTTTGAAACATCTATTAATTAAAAATTTTGCAATAATTTTTTTTTGAGAGAGAGAGAGAGCGGGTGGGGCTCAGTGCAGGAGTGGTAAAGGGAGATGGAGTGAGAGAATCTTTTTTTTTAATAATAATTTTTTATTATGTTATGTTAGTCACCATACAGTATATCCTTAGTTTCTGATGTAATGTTCCACGATTCATTATTTGCGTATAACACCCAGTGCACCATGCAGTATGTGCCCTCCTTAATACCCATCACCGGCCTATCCCAATCCCTCACCCTCCTCCCCTCTGAAGCCCTCAGTTTGTTTCTCAGAATCCATAGTCTTTCATGGGTCATTCCCCCTTCTGTTTACCCCCCTTTATTCTTCCCTTTCTTCTCCTACCGATCTTCCTATTTCTTATGTTCCATAAATGAGTGAAACCATATGATAATTGTCTTTCTCTGCTTAAGCAGGCTCCATGTCCAGCACAGAGCCTGACTGACAAGGGGGCTCAATCTCATGACCCTGAGATGATGATCTGAGCCAAAATCAAGAGTCAGATGCTTAACCAAGTGAGCCATCCAGGTGTCCCAGCAATAATTTTTGAAAGGGAAGATTATCAATTGCTAGCCAGCAATCATTTTTGTAAATAATATTTTATGAGTGTTTTGATAATCATATCTGTTTCCCAGTAGTGTCTCACCAAGTTTTCTTTAAAATAAAAAATGAAAACCACGCAAGTGGTAAACATTGTCCTTAGTATTGTTTTGTTAACTGTGCACTACACTACTTGGAATAAAATAGCCATCCAGATACTTTATGATATTTCTATTTTTGTCATAATTATGAATTAATTATCCCAGTTGCTTTAGAGAGTGCTTCTATATGTTTATAAGTTTCATATCTTATTTGAAATAGGTACCAAATCAGCATGCAGGTTTTCATTCACAATATATTAGGAAAGATTATTAAGACACATTATTTAAGTCAGGATGATTGGTGGAGGTAATTCCCATAATCATAGGGTCCTAAAATTGTTTTGTTTAATTAAATAAAATGCTTATAAATAACACCTGCCTTGCAATATTCTGTAGAATAGAACAATTTTCTAAGTAAATGCATAGAATATGTAAATTTCATACTTCAGTTTGACTGGAAAGAAAAACATGGATTGAAAAAAGGGAAACTGTAAACATTGGTACCATGTTGAGTCACAATTCACTGAAATCACTTGCTCAAAATCTATTATAACCATACTTTTGAGTCTTTTAGTCATTTCTGAAATTTGCTGGTTTATTGATCATTTCCTTATTTTGATATTCCTCGCTTATTTTTTTTAAAGACTTTATGCATTTGAAAGAGAGAGAGAGAGAGAGAACACAAGCAGGGGAAGCAGCAGAGGGGGAAGGAGAAGCAGACTCCCTGCTGAGCAGGGAGCTTGATGCGGGACTTGATCCCAGGACCCTGGGATCATGACCTGAGATGAAGACAGATGCTTAACCTACTGAGCCAACCAAGTGCCCCTGGATGTTCCTCATTTATTTAAAAATATAAATTCAGAAATGTTGCTTACCCTAATAAATATCACTTTAATACTTCTGGATTATTAGTAATTTTACTTCAGAAATTGTTTCAAATTGCCTAAAATTTCAGGGTTGGTCACAATCCAATAGAAGAAACAGAACAGGAAAAAATAAAAATAACAATTGTCATCTAGTTAAAGTTGAGTTTCTTTTATTTGTGGCTACGTGACAACTGTGTAAGAACAGTGCAATTCAGTAATTTTAATGTCATAATACCATATCTCACAAATATAAGATGATAGTAAGATGTTTTTCCCTCAAACTCAATCACTTCTGTATTTTCCGCATATTGGGATGTGTATCTTTATCCATAGATTGAAATTAATAAAACATAATGCATATTTTCACTTTTGTTTCTTTTTCTTTTATGTATTTGTTCATGATTTATTAGATAATTGTGTTCATAGTCATCAACATTATTATTTTTATTATAATGGGATTTCCTTAACTATTTCTCTACTGACATTTTATACTGAATTTATTAATAATTAATTACTTGCATGTTTGTGAACAGTAATTCTATTGGGATGATTTTGTAATTAAGTAAGGTAATTTCCTAATAGTGACATTTCTAAGACACATTATAAGATCACTTTACATTCTATATTTTAAATTTTTTTTTAATACATTTTAATTTTCATTGCTAGAAATTTTGAAATACTGTATACTTCTGAGTAAGAGGATTGAGAGATTTCACCCAAAACTCTGCCAAAACAGGTAATGTCATTATTTTAGTTAGCATTTATTTAATTAAATTAGATAATCAATTGTATTTTATATGTTGTAGTAATTTTTTAAAACTTTTATATTTTTAATATTGTTTTTTATGATCTCTTTATGAAATAAATTAGCCTTTGTTGATCTTAATATATTGACATATTTATTCTCAGGTTACTTTTTTTATTTTTGGCTTGTCTTTTTGGGCTCCTAGATCCAATTCCTGTGTGTGTGTGCAGGCTTCCCCATGGCAACAAGCAATCCTTGGACACCAGTAGTTTGTTCTATCATCTAACGCAATGTTGACACTATCTACCTGGAGATAGCATCAGATTCCACAGATGAAAGACTCAGTCCCGCAAGACTACTCCATTTCAGATCAACCGGCTACAAATTGGAGGTTCCAGTGACCCCCTTCAGGTCAGGATGACCATCCCAAGTCCAGGTTGTTATGTATCTGTTTGAATAGCCGTAAATCAGAGATTTCTATAATCCCTTCCTTGGATGTGATTAATTTGCAGAATGGCTCACAGAATTTAGGAAACCCATTTACTAGATTACCAATTTATTTCAAAGGATATCAAATAATAGCCAGATGAAGAGATACATAGGGTGAGGTCCCAAACAGGAGCTTCTATCTTTGTGAGGTTTAGGACCCAGTATGGTGGCCCACAGAAGTGTTCTGGTTCTGTAACCAGGAAACTCCACAACCCTCCCCTTTTGGGAATTTTATGGAAGCTTTATTAGGTAGGTACAATTGATTAACTCATTGGACTTTGGTGATTCCATCTCTAGCCCCTCTTCCTCACAGAAAAGTAGTAGGTGAGACTGAAAATCCCAATTCTTGATTAATGGTCGGTTCCCCTGGCACCCAGCCCCCAACCTTAGGTGCTTTTCAAAAGTCACCTTTATTAATATAAACCCAGTTCTGGTGGGAAGGGACTTGTTATGAACAAGACACCCATTTCACCTCTGTGGCTTTAAAGCATTTTCAGGACCTGAAGACAAGACACCAAATATTATAACAAAAGATGCTCCCATTGCTTTTACCACTTAAGAAATTGAAAGTTTGGGAAGCCATGAGCCAAGAACTATGAATGAAGACCAAATATATGAGGGATATGATTTGATCATCTGAATGACTAAAAATATATATTTCTTATAAATCACAATATCGGGGTGCCTGGGGGGCTCAGTCAGTTAAGGGGTTGCCGCTGACTCAGATCATGATCCCAGGTCCACATCAGGCTCTCTGCTCAGAGGAGAGCCAGCTTCTCTTTCTGCCTCTGCACCTCTGCTCATGCTCTCTCTCTCTTTCACTCTGCACTCTCTCAAATAAATAAATAAAATTTTAAAAAAATAATAAATAAATTGTAATATCATATCTTGCTTACTGTATTTTTTATGTAAGTTTTTGATTTGATGTAGCAAAATATTAGAAATAACTCTATGGTTTCTTCCATTAGTCCCCTGCTTGGCATGTAGTGTTTATTATTATGAAAGACTCCTCTGACTTCTATTTTTAATGTTTTTTCCCCAAGTTATAAATATTGTTATTAGGGGAAGTAGAGACCCTACAATCACATAAGCTGGAGCAGATGGTCCAACACTGATCAGATTCAGGCAATATTCTTATGAAGAGATTTGAGTGGGAAGGGCGATAATATATTAGTTGTCCTTATTACATAGGTTTAAAAGGATCATCAAATCCCCTGTTTATACTTCTACCATCCACTAGAATTCAATATCTGACCCTAAGCTTTTGACCATTAATTATATTATGAATTCTAAAGCCACACTTTTTTTTTTTAAACCACCCTCTGAAATTCCGTTTTTAAGTGTCTACAGGATTCAGGAAATTTTGGATTTTGTCATTGAAACCATTACATCTCCAAAAAATACCAAAAGATTATTTTCAAATTAAAAAAAATTAATTTAATGCATTACCTAAAATGTCTGGCTGGGAAACTTTTGAGAAAATAGAAGCCACTATTCCATTAAGGACACATTCCATTTATTAAAAGATAAACTGAGTCATATTAAAAATTTTAAGTGTTCATTTGAGCAAAAATCAATTTAAGTTGACCTGTATCCAATCTAACAGATAAAGAGGAGCTCTAAGGAGCTTTCTGTAAAAGAAAGGCTTTTATGGGCCAAAGGCAAAGGGAACAAGGGAGTTATACTGGCAAAAAGGCAGATTGGTTCTTGCAAGGTTATTTTCCCCTGAAAAATAAGGGGTTCTATCAGGCAGATTATCTAACTAGTACTAATCAGGTGCTTTCTGATTGACTGGTTTAAGATTTCATTTTTGGGAGAGCCAATACTATAATTAAGTCTCAGTTTGGAGACTCCATTTTTGGCCAGCTGTTTTATTTTTAACAATTATGAATCATGAAACATTAAAAGACGAACAAGCAACAGTAACAACAAAAAGCTATTTAACAAAATATTTCCAAAATATTCTTAAACACCTTTGACTTATTAAGGATCTATGAAGGAGGTCTGCATCAAACATTGCACTGCAAACACAAATATCCTCATCATTTAGAAACTCCTTCATTAACCAGGCTCTACAGTCCAATGCCCTTCAGTAGATTATGGACTCTTAAACCATCCTTTATTGGACATTTTCAAAATTACACAACAACATATTTTGGCTTAACAGACCTTCACCATTTCTATCATTTTGGCCTATTTTGGGGTTCTTTATGACCTAGCATTTCTTCTCTCTCATGTTCTGAAATAGTGCACTAGATAGCCCCCTTTTTCCCCAAGATAAACTGTTTTCATTACTTATTTTTATTTACATATACATTTATTTATACATTTAATTTTTCAAATTAATGCAGTTTAACAGCCATCAGAAGCTACTTACTTCCCCTTCCATCTTTAATATACACATGATTCTTACACCTTTTGAGCATTTCCAAACTTACTTTAATGAACGCTTTTTTTTTTTTTTAAGATTTTATTTATTTATTTTCAGAGAGAGAGAGAGCACACACAAGCAGGGGGAGCAGCAGGCAGAGGGAGAAGCAGGCTCCCCACTGAGCAAGGAGCCTAGTGGGGGACTGGATCCCAGAACCCTGGGATCATGACCTGAGCCCAAGGCAGATGTTAAACTGACTGAGCCACTCAGGCATCCCAGATGAACACTTCCTTGAAACTGCATATATCATATCTCTTTTTCATTGCCTTCTTCAGAACTTTGAAGATGTTCAATCCTTTTGCAGTATCAATTAGTGATCAACAACATTTTATAGTGATTGAGATCATCAATCCACAGCAATCCAGCGACCATGATTCCCTCCTTCTTTGTATCTCTTAAACATTATGCTCAAGAAAGCAGTAAAGCTTGCCAGAACCAGCAAGACTTTTATAATTTTCTTGTATATTTCAACCAGAGAATCATGTGCACGATTGTGCAGATACACATGGTTGAGCTTATGGCTTTTATGAATTCACTTCTCTAGATATATTTATTGCTTCCAGCTTTTTCTCCTAAGGATGGGCTGCTAAAAACCCTTTCAGATTCTCCTACTTTCTTCACAGAAAGATATTATGGCTTAATAATATGGGGTTGATGATGGCAAAAATGAAAAGCCAACTTAAAAAATGCAAGCATAGGATGCATTCCTACTAGAACTCTACTGCTATGCAATCTACATTTTCCCCTCTCAGCTCAGAAGCAACTTAACATTTTTGCTGGCATCGGCATGTAGATTAATGTGTGGGTTTCTAAATCCAAAGTTAAATTTGAGATAATTTTGAAAGGAGTTTTATCGAATATTTAAATAGTAAGAATCAAATTATAAAGGGTACCTGTGTGTTTCTGACATATTCATGAACCTCTCAATCTTAAGATAGAGCTAAACTAAATCTTTGCTTATTGCTCATGCTTTATTTTATTTGTTCTAGTCTCTTTTCCATGAATGACAATTTTGCATATGTTGCATTTCCATTCCCTGTCCCTCACATCAACCATTTATTCTTTTATTTTATTCATTTCTAATTAATTCTGGGATAGATTTCCTGGAGGAGTAACACTATTGAATAAATTTAATGCATTATTGATTTTTCTTTTTACAAATTTAATTTGCGTATTTAATTTTACGTCTTTGTTGGTAAATTAGTTTTTGTCTCTAATTTCTTCTATTTCCTTATTACCTCAATTTTCTGTCTTATTACCTCACTTTTAGCTTACTTTTCAATAGACTTAAAAGAACTTATGATAGAAATACCCCAGATTTAGTTACAAATTTTTAAATGAACATATTTATATTTCTAACCCATGCT
Organism: Ursus arctos; assembly: GCF_023065955.2. Lineage (NCBI taxonomy): Eukaryota > Metazoa > Chordata > Mammalia > Carnivora > Ursidae > Ursus > Ursus arctos. Next base: position 21,388,560 of record NW_026622764.1, read on the forward strand.
CCATGTGCCTCTGATTGCACATTTTGAAAAATACCAACATTTGAAATTATTACTTATCCTGATACTTTGTAAACCATCTAATATGGGCTTCTTGCTTCCTCCAAATTTTATACTTTTTTTCCAAACAAACAAAACATGCTAATTCAAAAAATACATCAATAAGTCAATTTGATTCCTTAAGATTTAAAAGCTCTAGGTAGGGGCACCTGGGTGGCTCAGTTGGTTAAGCGTCTGCCTCAGCTGATGTCATGATCCCAGGATCCTGGGATCAAGCCCCGCATCAGGGCTCCTTGCTCAGCCGGAAGCCTGCTTCTCCCTCTCCCTCTACCTGCCACTCCCCCTGCTTGTGCTCTCTGTCTGTCAAATAAATAAACAGAGTCTTAAAAAAGTTAAAAAAATTAAAAGCTAAGGTATCATCTCTCGTATTCCTTGATCAAGAAGTAAGATAAAACTTAGCACACATCTGTAGGCTACTCTTTTAAATTTTATGCTGAATATTGTAAAGATAATTAAATTCTTGTCAAATTAATTTGATTTTTAAAGATTTAAACATTTTAAAATTTGCACTATATCAAAAAAAGATATAGTGCAGAGTAATAGGTTTTAATAATAGTAATTATTAAATTTATCAAATATGTATTTTGTTCTATATCTACTGCAAGATGTTTTACACATATTTACTTTAATCCTCATAAAAATTAGAGGAAGTTGATCAAATATCTGTATATATAGTTAAAGTTTACAAGTAAGAAAATTGAGGGTTAGTTAAATGACTAAAGGTGAAATAGCTAGTATTTAGCAAACTGTGTTGGAAATATTCGGCTCAAAATATCCCATGTCTATGATGCTGTTTTGGAGCCCATCAATAAAGAAATAGTTTCTCTTTAATCTAATTTTGAATAGTTATTTATTTTTACTTTTGACATCATCTCACATTTTTTTTTATTCCACATTATTCTCATTCAAACTTGTACTTTATGCATTAGGGACAGGATTTTTTTGTTTGTTGTTGCTGTTAATTAGAAACAGCCTTAGACAACAATGTGAAAATCTTACCTGCGTGTCCTTGTTACTCAACCTTGTTTCTAAACCTGAAAATTGCTCCATTTGGGCATATATACAAGGAGCAGTACTTATTTTGGTTAACAGAAAATAAATTTTTAAATTACAGGCCTTTAAAAGTTAAATCCATTGCTGTTCACATGAAAAGAAGTAATCTGAAAGAACCATGATGAAGGCGCTTTGAATTGTACTATGAACATAATTATTAATTTTTGCTTTGTAACAAGTCACTCCAAATCTGCTAGTTGAAAACCACAAACCTTTTTTATTTCTCCGTTTTTCTAAGTTGACAGGGAGTTATTCTGGCCTGAAAAGTCTCAGATAGGGCTGCATGGTATACGATGCCTTTCATGTTTAGTGGTTTCCTGACTGGTTAGCCTTTGGGATCTTGTTCACAAGTTGGCTAATTTGCTCAGTGTTAGGACTATGGTCATGGGTCTCTCTTAGGCAGACTAGTTTGTACTAATTCACATGGTATGTTTGCAGCTTTCCAAAGAACAACAAAAAAGACAAGCTCTCGTGCAAATGTGTTTCTCAAGCATCTGCCTGGACCACATTGATGAATGCCCCATTGGCAAAAGCAAGTCTCATGTCCAAGACTATGTTGAAGGGATGGAGAAGTTAATAAATGTATGCATCAATTTTATTTATTTATTCATGAATGCATTCATTGTTTTGCTACCTAGAGAGAGGTGTCAGCATGTCTGAGAGTCAGATGATCATATATCCTAGGGATTTAGATATGAAGGGTACAGTACGCATGGATCAAAGAGCAGAGAACATCGAGTATCCAGACACCTCAGCAGGTGCCACCTGGAGGCATATCTATCTTTGGCAGAACAATGTGCAGATAAGTCAATGTCAGCATATCCTGGTGCCAATAACAAAATGTGAGCATAGAGTCTTCCTGGGAACTTAGATGCTGCCCTGCTGAAATGACTTTTTATTCTGATAATGAATTCTGGATAATTTTGTGCACAATATTATAGCTAATTCATACCAGGTATATTTGTATATATACATACACACACATGGGTACACACACAAAACAACTACTCTTGACTATAGTTGTTAAACAAAAAAGTCCATGTTGGATTCATTCTCATAGGAAAGATGTTTTGTTCTTCTTTCCAGATTTTTTTCAAAGCAGAAGTAGATATGACCAACTCTGCTTATACATAACTCAGGTTTGCATGAAAGCCTCCAAGTGCCTGAGATAACAGCTCTAGACTCTCATTTCTAATAAGTTAGAATGCCCCCTAAATAAGATTGACATAACTCAATGCTCATTTAAGAGAAATGCACCACAAAAGTATCTTTAAATCAGGCATAAAAACAATAGCCAGAATGAGCATTGTAATTTATTTTATCTTGTGTCTTAAAAAAATTTTTGTAGACAGTCTCTAAAAATAATTATCAAGGGTTTTGTTCTCTGTGCACCTAGAAACTATACTATTAACAGTACTTAAAAAAACTCAACTACTGCTTTATTATTCTAATTTCAAGAAAAATAAAAATTAAGGACTGTTCTTTTACCAATACATAAATCACTGAAAGAGTACATTTTTTTGTTTTTAGTTACTGGCAAGGCTTTTATCCAAAATAAGCTATTAATTCAATTCTTTTCTAGTGTCTTTATGTAGATAAAATACATGCAATCTAATAAATATGTTTGTGTATTTATGTATCATCATGATTTCTGGAATAATGCAATAGCATTGACTCAATTTTTGTGACATTTATTCTATTGGACCACTCCAGAAACCTCTTTCACACAACTTTATGCCTGTATGTGTATGTGTGTGTATACAATATACACATATACTAAAAAGTATATGTGTGTGTTAATGTATATGTAAAGCCAATTATGACTCTTTACCTTGCAAACTATTTTTTAAGTAATATTGATTTTTTTTTCTGTTTTTCAAAATAATGAATGCCCCAATAGTGTTCCCCAGTCCGGATTTTTTCCTACTCTACACTATGATAGAATATCCATCTTTGTTTTGTTTTGTTTTTTTAAAGATTTTATTTATTTACTGGACAGAGAGAGACACAGTGAGAGAGAGAACACCAGCAGGGGGAGTGGGAGAGGGAGAAGCAGGCGTCCCACCGAGCCGGGAGCCCGATGTGGGGCTCGATCCCAGGGTCCTGGGATCATGACCTGAGCCGAAGGCAGACGCTTAATGACTGAGCCACCCAGGTGCCCCAGAATATCCATCTTTGAATGAAAGTTCCTCATCCCACAAATATATCTAGAGTCTACGAAAGCTGGAAGAATCTTACTTGGTTTAGAAGTTATCAGATAGCACCCATTAATGTACACTTCATATCTGACATTTATTTTTATTAAGTCAAACTTGAAGGTCACATATAATATATGGATATTCTAATCATGGACAAATTTAATACTTCAGTTCCATTCCATTTTACTGTAGTGTTGTAAATTTTATTAAAAAGTAACTTTTCTTTTTCCTTCAGATCATGGGCAAGTTGATTTCTTTGCCATTGCGGAACTGAAGTCACCCTTTTCTGCTTTCTGTGTGCTGAGATCACTCTTAGCTTCTAAATGGCATCCCTCTCCATGGACAGTTCACAGCATGGATGTTTGTTTTTTTTTCCAGGCCAGCTGGAGTTTGTCTATCTGATTTCCAGTTTTTCCTTTAGCCAGAGAAAACCCTCTGCTTTTAAAGGACTTATGTGATTTGATGAGGCCCACCTGGATAATCTTCCTATCTTAAGACGAACTATGTCCTATAACATAACCTGATCATGGAGTCAAATTCATCATCTTTACAGATCTGAGGATTATGCGGGACATATACACCAGGAGGAGGGAAATCTTGAGGGACATGTCAGTGTGCTGCCAGACACTAATGACAGAATGTTAATGTAGATATGAGAAGTGTTCTTGTAGAAGTTTTATCTCTAAAATGTGCAATATTTTTGAAGAGGCTTGAAAGGATGTGGCTAACTGTACAACTGAAAATTGAAAATGTGGGTGCTAATAGGAATATGAAATGTGAGGATCTTAACACCTGCCCTCCATTTTTATGTTTGATTCTGTGGCAGCTTTAATAACATAGTCAATGTCAGATGTTTTATCAAAGCACTGATGATACTTATTTTTATAATGGGTGCTCATTTGTGACATAAACTATTATTGTCTAACAAGGGCCTTTCAGATTAAATCAGTGTTTGTCCCTTAAAGTCTTTCTCAATTTCATCTCTTACTAAATGCAATGAGCGTTTGCAACTCTGCAAGGCACACACACTCTGGAAATCTCTTTATTATATTTCATATCTTCTTACAGACTAGTTAGTTCTTTATGACCCCTTTGCTGTCTTGTAAGACCTTGCCAACTATATCCGATAACAACCAACGCTTACACTATTAACCTTATTTTTTCCCCTAAGATCTTACCCTGATCATTAGAAGTTCATTGGAATTTTGATTAGCATGTCAAGATAATGGAAGCGGCAAGGTGACCCAATATTTTGCACTCAACTCCTCATGTCAGTTTCTCACCATGTCCAAGCTGACTGCTCAGTCGCTACCACATATAGCAGATTCTTGCTTTCATCACAACTGCTACTTGAAGTGACTTCTACACTCACTCTCCACGCTCAGTGTCAGTGGTGTCCTCTCCCTACACAGGGCCCTAGGCTTCTGGAGGTTCTACTATCTTCCATTGTACCATCTAGAACATGGGTCCTTCAAGGATGTTGTAGAAGAAAGAGCAAGGGAGAAGGTACAGAGCCACATTAAGGTCCTGATCTAATTAAAAGTGTCTAAAACAAGAAACAAATTTCACATAGCCACTAAATGTCTCTGCCATAGCCCTCAACTAAACAAGTTGCAAAAAGACCAAAACTGATGAAAGCAGAAGACAACAAAGACTTTAGATAAAATCATAATCAGAGATGAGCTACTGAGGTGTTTGTTCTTTGATTTAGCCAATAACACACATCAAGTCTTACGGTCATTTCTGGAAGAATAACAGTGAGATTCTAAATTCCTATAGTTCTGGGTGAATCCATAAATTTATTTTTTTCCATTGAATCCACTCCTCTTGATCAAGGAGACTCACTAAATTATGAAAACAGCTCCATAATAATATTCTAAATTTTATAGTGTTGAGAAAAATTGAGAGGTTACACCTAATTTAAATACCTATATTTCATATTCTAGGTTTCTGATTTAGGACACTGATGTCAAAACCTTTTAATTCAGAGTTTTTGCACACGTGTTCCTCAGATCATTTTTATCTCAATCCTGTGAAATTTGTATTAAAAGTACAGATTATTTGGTACTGCCTAATAATATTATATTAGATTTATTGGTAGATTCCTGGAACCCAGCATTTTAAAAGTATTATCATGGAGTCACCTGGATGGCTCAGTTGGGTCCAATTCTTGATTTTGGCTCAGGTCATGACCTCATGCGTAGTGGGATCAAACCCTGGTTTGGGCTCCACGCTCGGCGGGGAGTCTGCTTTAAGATTCTCTCTCTCTGTCCCTCCCCCTACTCACACACACTTTTTTTAAATCTCTCTCTCTCAAATAAATAAATCTTTTTAAAAATTAAATAAATAAATAAAAGTATTACCATTAATTAATTCATACACACACTTCAGAACAACTGTTCTGATTTACAGGATCAAGTCTATGTAAGCTAGGACTAAAGCTAGTGGAAGTGTAAATTTTTACAACCACTTTGTAAATTGGTTCAGCATTCTCTATTAATACTGCACATACATGTAACCTATGAAATAGATATTCCACTCCTAGGCATATCCTCAACAGAAATGTGTACATGCAGTTAGTGAAAGGTAAACACAGAATTTTCCTTTATTTATACTTGTGCAGATTTTAAATGACACACTTTTCAATCAGCAGCAGAAAAAAGAATTGTATTATATTCTGTAAATGGAATTCTTTACAGGAATGAAAATGAATAAAATACTGCTGCAAGCAACATCAAGGCTATATTTTAAATTTATAACTTGAGGGGTACCTGGGTGGCTCAGTTGGTTGAGCATCTGACTCTTGATTTCAGCTCAGGTCATGATCTCAGGGTTATGAGATTGAGCCCTGCATCAGGCTCCACGTTGGGCATGGAGCCTCCCTAAGATTCTCTCTTTCCCTCTTCCTTTGCTACTCCCCTCTGTCTCTAAAATAAAGAAATAAAATAAAATAAAAATAAAATTGTAACTTGAGAAAAAGTGGACAGACATAAATCAGAACTGTATCGATCTCGTTTACATAATGTTCAAGAGCAGGCTGACCTAATCTATGGCTCTATAAATCCCGATAATGGTTACCTCTAGGGAGGGGTGTTTGGTTGATAAAAGAAGACATGAGGATGGCTGTGTCTAATTGTTCTATTTCTTAATACTAGCTTTATGCTTTTATATATGCAACTTTTTTTCAGCATGCATTTTGTATTTCAATATAGTTATAAAGAAAGAATATAAAACAAAGTGAAGACTTAAAACTAGAATGTTTACTTAAAACTATTGATTTTCCCAGTCTGAGATTAAAACGTATTCTAAAGCCACTTTTATTACAAAATTTAAGCAAGCTGCTTATCTGCATATGCCTCGGTTTCTCAGCTATAAAATATGATTTATAATCCTAACTTGCAGATACAGTAAAATATAAAACTAAATTACATCATCTATGAGGAAATGCTTTGTGTACTAAGTATCTGCTTTTAGGGGATTCCATAAATTTTCACTGTCATAGCGCCACCCCAACATCATTCCCAACACAAAGAAATACTGCTTGAGCAGATAAAATTCAAGACTATTAACTGGATCAATCGGCAATGGGGTTTAAATTTTATGAGTTTTTGTTGAAGTGTTCATCTCTTTTACTTTCTTGTCTAACTGTTAATCAGGATCATGACTAGTATTTTTTGGAAGCTATCTTTATTTCAGAAAGGTCTACCATGGAGAGATTAGGTCAGCCATTGTCTGAGTTAAAAGTGAACTTCCATCACCAGCTGGTGATGGGTAGTAAGGAGGGCACGTATTGCATGGTGCACTGGGTGTTATACGCAACTAATGAAACATTGAACTTTACATCAAAAACCAGGGATGTACTGTATGGTGACTAACATAACACAATAAAAAACATTAAAAAAAATAAAAGTGAACTTCCAATTCCTCTTTACAGATGTCCTTGGGCACATGTGTCTTTGCAACTAAAGTTATAGTTAATGTCACAGGGATGTGGTGCTACCAGCAAAGGGAGAAGAAACTGCTAAGACTGGCCTTGAGCCTAAGCAAAAGAAACCTTCAACTCAGCCCGGTCTGACACACCAGAGATAATGATATTGATTTCTTAATCTGTGAATGTATATAAATTTTGAAGAACTGAACTCATAAGGAAGCTTTGGTAGGACAAAATTTGGGATTATGGTCATAAATCTAGTCAAATCCACTAACTTTGAAAGAATTCAGGGTACTATAGTATTATCTATTCTGACAGACATACATTTTACGCATTTTATAATATCATAAAATAGAGACTCATAACATATATTTACAATTGTAAATTATATTTTAAAGTATTAGTTTCCAAATTATTCTCAGATCCTGAATTACTAAACAATATGTCCCAAATGAGGTGTATATATATTTTTTATTTATATTATATATACTATATATGGTATATATATAATTATATAGTATATACAGTATATATATAATTATATAATTATATATAATATAGTGTATATATATTATATAATTATGTATAATATATATAGTATATATATTATATAGTATATATTATATATATAGTATATATATTTATATATATAATTATATATGTATATATACAGAAGCACAGAGAGAAAAAGCAGGTGCACATGTGAGCGGGGAGGGGCAAAGGAAGAGGGGGAGAGAGAATCTTTTTAAAAATTTTTTATTTAAATTCAATTTAATTAATATATACTGCCTTATTAGTTTCAGAGGTAGAATTCAGTGATTCATCAGTTGCATATAACACCCAGCACTCATTACTTCTAGTGTCCTCCTTAATGCCTATCACCCAGTTACCCCATCCCCCACCACCCACCTCCCCTCCAGCAACCCTCAGTTTGTTTCCTATGGTTAAGAGTCTCTTATGGTGTGCCTCCCTCTATGTTTTCCTCTTATTTGATTTGGCTCCAGGCCCCGCATGGAGCCCAAGGCAGGGCTCGATCCCAGGACCCTGACATTGTGACCTGAGCTAAAATCAGGAGTCAGGCACATAGCTGACTGAGCCACTCAGGCGCCCCCCATGTTTATAATTTTTATGTATGATACTTCTACTGAAGTTTTTTTCTGAAGAAAATATGCTAATCATACAAAAAAACTTAAAGTACTGTTTTGAAATAAAATTTTTCTAAATAGAACTTTGATATAATTTAATACATTTTTGGTGCTCTGGACCACAGCCAGGAAATGACTGAAACATATATAATTCCAAATAGATGTTTCTTGAATGATATTTTATGTATCTAACCTATCAGATATTCTTATCCTAACACTCTACATAATGATTCATTAAAGCGTTTTTCATAATTTACTAAGAAGAAACAAAAATGCTGGGGTTGAAGGTATGTGTAGAGAGCTTGATGTCTCATTAATTTGAAGTAGAAGACTCTAGGCTTGTTTATTGTAAACAGATTATAATTATCCATTTAAAATTTTATGAAGACATTTAAGTCAAGAAAAGAAAGGCAGTCTTTGACCTACTAGATTACTATATCTGTCAGTTTAAAAATATCACTCACCTATTCGTGCCTTCCATTCTCTTCTCCCTATAAATCCATTACCTTGAGAAACCTTATTCTTTGAGAAGAGTTAATAGAACCCAACCTTGACTATTTGCTTATGTCCCAAACTCTTTCATTTTAAAAAATTTACTTGTACAAAAAAAAGCTCAACGGGAGGGATCAAGGAAGACATGGTTGATAACTAGCAGTACATTTTTTTAAAAGGTCAGTATATAAAAATGACTATTACAGAATTTTAAAACACAACAAATACTAATTTAAGAGATGATATATTTATTATCTCATATACAGTATTATCACAAACTAATTCATAAATGAAAGACTGTTGTACTCTTGTTTTAAAAAAATGGGAAAATTGCCTGTCCCAATGAACCTTTATTTAAAAGTAGTCATTTCCCAGAATATCTTGACATGATATTGTAGTATCTCAATATTAAGCAGTTTCCACACATATTCTTACCTATGATGGAGAGTAACTCAGTAATAAATTTTTACACTTAATTGTTAGGGCATGATTTTCACTTTTTCCTAAATCAGTTCATAGGCTTTATAAGTTTATTCAGCAAATATGTATTGGAGCTCTATAAGTTTCAGAGACAGGATAGAATAGTGAGCAAATTGAGTTACCCTATGATCCAGCCATTGCACTGCTGGGTATTTATCCCAAAGATACAGACGTAGTGAAGAGAAGGGCCATATGCACCCCAATGTTTATAGCAGCTTTGTCCACAATAGCTAAACACTGGAAGAAGCCGAGATGCCCTTCAACAGATGACTGATTAAGAAGTTGTGGTCCATATATACAATGGAATATTACTCAGCTATCAAAAAGAATGATTTCTCAACATTTGCTGCAACATGGACGGCACTGGAGGAGATAATACTAAGTGAAATAAGTCAAGCAGAGAAAAACAATTATCATATGGTTTCTCTCATCTATGGAACATAAGAACTAGAAAGATTGGTAGGGGAAGAAACGGATAAAGAAAGGGGGGGTAATCAGAAGGGGGAATGAAGCATGAGAGACTATGGACTCTGAGAAACAAACTGAGGGCTTCAGAGGTGAGGGGGGTGGGGGAATGCGATAGGCTGGTGATGGGTGGTGGGGAGGGCATGAATTTCATGGTGCACTGGGTGTTATACGCAACTAATGAATCATCGAACTTTACATCAAAAACCAGGGATGTACTGTATGGTGACTAACATAATATAATAAAAAAAATTAAAAGAAAAAATAAAATAAAATAAAATACAAAAAAAAAAAAAACCCACCACAGACTACTTTGTTCAAAGAGTAAGGGGAAAATACATTAAAGTTACTAAAAAAAAAAAAGAATAGTGAGCAAAAAGAGGTACCACTGTGCAGGAAGAACCCGGGCAGCAGAGGTCTAATAAACATATGAATAATAACATAATAGTGATTGCGAAGCCTCTTGATCTTTACAAATGCAAGAAATATCTGAAGTAAGGTCATATATACTCGGAGCCTTAAAATTTAGTGCTTAATCTAAGAGGCCAGATGATGCTTTTCTCTTGCTTGATATTATTTACATCCAGGATTAGTTTTCTTATCCCTTTTATATAAGAGAAAAGGAGTGCTAGGGGTGAATATAAGTTAAATTGTTACTTATAAGCCAGGAAGTGACTCAAAGTAACAGAATATACACCACAGAGAACAAATTGCAGGTAGAAAAATACGCACTTGCAAGCACACACACACATAGTCATACGTCAATCAAGTGCTTATTAATGGAGGCATAGATATTATAGGAAAATATAACAATGTGTATCATATATATTTTTAAATTTATGACACTTCCTCCTATGTATTCTTATGTATCATATATTGGTATACTTCTTAATATGCTCTAAATTTATAAAATCAGGCTATTCATTCCTTTATTTGTGATTGACTAATAATTTATGCACATATCATAAAATGTTGTATGTATATTAGTAAAAATTCAGAAACAATGCAAATGTCTAAAAGAAGTGAAATTTTTAAGCCCATGTTTTGTGCCATCAGATTATTCACTAATTTAATAATAATATTTAATAAAAACCACATCTTTAAAATTATGTAATAACCGAAATATGCAACATTTTATACCATATTTACCATATGAACTACATTTTATTTATGGAGGTTGGGACAGAATGTTATGAATAAAACCATATGAAACTACATTTTATTTAAAGAGATTGAGACAGAATGTTATGAATAAAATGGTTACTCAAAATTAGAAAAATTTTAAAAATGCATATTTATGAGAGAACTGATTTTTCTTCTAATCACTGCCATGCTATTTTCTAATAAGTCTGTAGTGTATATATTTACTTTATAACCAGAAAATATATTAAATGAAAGAAACATGTATATATAACTAACACACTAAACATTTATGGAACAATAACTGTGTTTCTGGAACTGTATTAAACACTGATGTTGAGGGGCGCCTGGGTGGTTCAGTTAATTAGGTATCTGACTCTTGATTTCGGCTCAGCTCATAATCTCAGGGTCCTGAAATCAAGCCTTGAGTGGGACTCCATGCTGGCGACGTGGAGCCTGCTTAAGATTCTCTCCCTTTCTCTGAGTGTCCCCTCAAATGATTTGGATGAGGTGTTATTCTACAAAGTAACATAAGTAGTCCACTTCAATGTATGTTGCAAGTACTACATTAAGTCAAAAGTAAAGAGGCTATTGGATACCCAATCTTGATTGGAATTTGAGGAACATGCATGTGAGAAAATGAAATTTGAATTAAACTTGCAGAAAACCTAGGGGTTTTCTAGGCATTAACTTATTAAGTAAATAACTTGCATCAATAGCACAAATGATATAACACATGAAAGCATATAAGAACGGTCTGGAGTTAAAATGGCAGCGAGTACATAAAATCATTGTGCCCCTCAAACCAGTTGGGCATCCCACCTCTGAAATTGGCAGGATGAATGTGGTGGTGGCACACAGTGAAGTAAACCCCAACACTCGGGTGGCAAATTGCCAAGGCAGAAAAAAGGGAGAAGCATCCCTGGTGGGACTGCCACATGTGGCTCTACTCAGCGTCCCCTTCAGCACTTCTGTTTTCTTGACTCCAACCCACATCATCGAACTGTCTGCATATGTCTTCTTACGATGAAAGGGATGCCCTTGGAGACTCCTGGTCAAGGAATGACTGCTACTGCCACAGTGCGAACAGGTGAATTGGAACTGAATTTGAGTTATGGACGCAATTCCTCCACGTCTCTCCGATTGTACTCTGCCTCCCTGCCAGCTTCCACATTAAGTATCCTGCTGCTCACTTCCTCATCAACACATCTCATTGCTCAGCCTACTGCTGCCTAAGTTGTCCCAACTCTATAGGGTTTGTCCCTTTAGCATCAACAAATACCAAGGGATGAGGCTCAAGAAGAGGCTGAAACAGAACATTCTTCCCTTCTCCATGCTGCCTTCTGTGTGTAGAAAGCCTGAGAACTAAACAACTTTTCCTAAACTCCCTGGAAGACAACAGGTTGGAAAGTGGAGCTCCCTGGGACCAACCCTGCTAGGAACAGGGTTTTTCGAATCAAGAAAGGCAGGTGGGATAAGAGCCAAATCCCCCTCCTCCGTAGCAGGAAGCCATGTTTGGGCATCATGTTCGCTGGGTTAGTTTTCCCAGGTCTTCTGCTCACCACCCTCCATCTCTGTCTTGCTCTGCATTTTCCTTATAATAAAAATGATTTTTTTTTTCAGGAAAAAGAAATGTGTAGCTTATGAGAAAAGCAAATGTGTAGCTCATGAGAAAGGCATAGAAAGAACCTTCTAGGCAACGGATGGAGCATGTTCTTAGGAGATGGACAGGCCTAACTTCAGCATGCTAAGATCGTATCAGGAGAACTAAGAGAAAGAAGTTAAGAGAAATAGGCCGAAGCCAGATTGGAAAATCCTGACAAATTATTACTACAGAGTATAAAGAACTATTGAGTGTGTCCATTCCTCTAAATTTCCCTCAACTGAGACACTTTTCTGCTTATAAATTAACTGGAATTTTACTTCTCCCTTTTTTTTGCTCCATGGTCTGAGGAGGTAAGGGCATTTTTGCTGTTCAGTGTATAATACTGAAATGGAACTTGGTAAAACACGTTTGCAGAAGGTTTGGGTAACAGGAGCAAAATATGGCATTTTTACCTTGATTTCACTTGACCCTGAATTTCTAGAGGAATATTAAGTGTTTCAAATAAATTTCCATAAATAGTGGAATAAGGTTATAACCACTAGAATAAGCTCATAATTTGTCCTTTTATATTCTTCATAGATAGGTGAGGTCACTTTATTCTAAGGAGGAAAATTGGTCGGGTTTCAAGAAATTAAATTAGAGTGTTAGTAAAATCTCGGTTCCAAAATAAAAATTTGTGTGCCTCAAGGTTTTGCCCATAGGTAAGAGACCATTTCAGCAATTTTTGACTATGACTTTTGGGTGTTTTAACTCACCAACTCATCTTTCCTTGCCACCCTACAACTATTTCTTTTCCTAACATTTGTTCAAATACCTTCCAATCATTCTCTCCTAACCCCTCCACCCCATTTTAGTTTTCCATACTACAACATCTCTTGTTGGAAGGACTTATTTTCCTCTTTAGTGGTGCTGTTTATGAGCTATAATAGTGGTTCAGAAGCTTTAATGTAAGGATCTGTTAGAGAACTAATTTAAATGCAAATTCTTAAACTTATCAACAAAGATTCTGAATCAATAAGTTAGTGGTCTTAGGCCAAAGAATGTCTGTGTTTAATAGTCATTGAAGATAATTGAAACAGGCATTTCCACAGCATATTTAGAGGATCATTGTATGATGAAACAGAAATAGGCTGAAAATCAGCCTAATTAGCTCTCGATATTTTATTACTAGAATTTGAGTTTGAAAACTTAGCAGGTAATAGAGTTTTATATTGCTTATATTTTTAAAACATATGTATTTTGCATATGGTGTCCAAGTGGAGTGTTATGTCTTAGGGAAGAATTTGACTGATCTTATTTTTCTAGCCAAATACCATCATAAAGTCATCAAATCATCAGTATGTCTAAGATGGGATTGTTACTGTTGTGGTTGTTCCTTTTTTCACTCGTTAAACCCAAGAAATTGATAGAGGGAGTTAAATGGCCCATATGGAATGAAAGAAAGCCCTGAATGGGACACTCCCATTGTAGAAGTGACATTGAAATTGTCATTGAACATTTGTGTTTAGCAGTTTGGTGTCAAACCCATTTTTCAGAGCTAATGATGATTTATTTAAGCCTTAAAATAGTAGTAAGTTGTATATTTTTCTTATTCATTCATCTCTACTTTTTTATCACTAGTAGTTACCACAGCAATTATCACTATGTAGGTGTTCTACACATATTTGTGAATGAACAATCAAATAAATGAGTAAATGGAGTGATATGATATAACTTCAAGTATTTCATTGAATTAGATTGGCTCTCTGAAGGAGATTGACATTAAAAATACTTCTTATTGTTTATGACTGTACTGGATTAAATATTGTCCCCTGAAAATGTATGCCCCCTAGAATGAGACTGTGAATGAGACTGTGAATGAGACTATTTTGGGAATTAGAGTCCATGTAGATGTAATGAACTTAAGATGAGGTAATACTGAATTGGGGCAAGCCCTAAATCCATTATGACTAATGTCCTTATAAACAGAGGGAAATGTAGACAAACACACACACACACACACACACACACACACACATAGAAGCTGGCCATGCCAAGATGGAGGTAGAAATTGGAATAATAAAAATACAAGCCGAGGAATTCCAAAACTTGCTAGTAACCACCAGAATCTAGGAGAGAAGCAGGAAAAAAGTGTCATTAAATAGGAGAGTACGACCTTTGCTGATACCTTGATTTTGGATTCTAGCCTCCACAACTGTGATAGCATAAATTTCTGTTGTTACAAAACATCCAGTTTGCAGTACTTTGTACAGCAGACCTAGGAAACTAATACAAAGACCAACAACTTTAGAAAGGCAAACATAAAGCAATGATCACATTCTGAATTCAATTATCTTTTTATTTGTTTTTAAGTAAACAAATAAGCATTTAAAATAGATCTCCTTTCTGTATACTATCCTCTCAATCTTTGCTTCTGCTTCTTGAAATCTTTTTTGCATGTAGTCTCACCACATATTACATTACTGGTATACTTTCACAGAAATCTTATTTTAGCTTTATGTATAAGATATTTTGTTAATAATGGAACAATAATATTTGTAATGTGTGCATAGAATATTAAGTTCTACTCTGGGCACATTAAATCTGAAAAAAAAAAAAAGTTGCCCCAATGATAAAAAGGACCATCTATTGTCTAAGGAGGGGGGAAAGTTGATCAATCATGTGTTTCATAAAGAATATCAGACCACCTCTAATAAATTCCTATGGAGGAGTGCTTGAGTGGCTCAGTTGGTGGACTGTCTGACTCGTGATTTCAGCTAGGGTCATGGTCTCAGCGGAGTCTGCTGGAGTGCTGGAGGATTTCTCTCCCTCTCTCTCTGCCCCTTCCCCCACTTGCACACACACTCTTTCTCAAATAAATAAATAAATCTTAAAAGAAAGAAAGAAAGAAAAATTCCTATGGAAAACAGATTATTGACAAGCTCAACAAATGTTTTTATCTTTTTTAGACCAGCATGCCATTTCCTTAAAATTTTAATTATAAGAGTGCTAGAATTGCTCACTAAAAATCAAGCCACAGTTTGATAGAGGTGAAAAGAGAAAAGTCCATGATTTACAGTTGGTGTGAGATTAGGCTAAGCATTTTTCTCAAATGGTTCATGCAGCTCACACTGGGTTCCAAAGGCAGTACACTTTGTATTAATTTTAACTACATGTCTGAATCCAGTTATTTTGAACCTCTTGATGATAGTGCCCCTTTGTGGGATTTGAAATAATGTGGAATAACTCATGCTGCATTGTACCCACGTGGCTTCTACTTAAGAATTAATTGCTAACATTTTGCCTTGTCCTTATGTGCATTATGCTCTAAACATAAGGACTTTTTGTAATTAAGGGAAATTGCCAGTACCCTGGCCAACAGAGTAAATGCAAACTTGTATTAACAATACTATAAGCCCCTGTGTTTGTACAGAAATTACAATAATGTCCTAAACTCAACGTCAAGTTTTATTCCCACAATAATGATTCTTTGGAGCTAATGCTTATTCAAGGAGAACATAACTGTGTGAATGTAATAGGCAATAAGCTTATACCTTTATCATTTCCAGGAATCTTTTTGCATATGTGATAAAGAATATTATTTGATTACTCTTGAAATAAACTAGGTAATTATCAAAGTTTTTGTGTATTTCAATATGCTTTCTAAATCTTCTTAGTTTTTCAGATATTGGTGGGGCCATGGTTGGTGGGGGGGAGAACAAAGCAAGAATGAAAATATTTGTTATATAATTTTTTTAAAAAATTAGTTATTTCTTATTAAAATTATTTATTTTTATTGAAGTATCATTTGTATGCAGTGTCACCCACAGCTCTTTGGTATGGAAATCTCTGGACGGGTTTACAAATGCATATATCCATGTAACCCACGCACCTCTCAAGATATAGACTATTTCTGTCACTCACACACATCCCTTGTGCACCTTTCCAGTCCATCACCATCCCCTCTGACCCTACTCTCTCTTCTAACGTTGTTCTGATATTTTTCACTACTGACTGGATTTGCCTTTTCTGGAACATCATATAAATAAATCATTGAGTGTACTCTTTTGTGTCTGGCTTCTTTTATTTGACATGGTCTTTTTTGAAGTTAACCATCTTGCTGCACACAGCCCTGGTCCATTCATGCCTGTTGTAAGAATCTTAAAATTTTATTTTTCTATCTCCTATCCTTTGTGGTAGCATTAACACATATTTTAATTAGAAAACATTACATTGAGTTATGATTGACATACAAAAAGCTGTATATACTCAGTGTGTACAATTCGATGAGCTTGAAGTCTTGGGGAGAAGTAGACACCTACGAAACCATCACCAAAATCTATGCCATCAACATATCCGTCACCTCCAAAAGTTCCTCCTGTTCTTTTTATGATTGTTATTTTGGTATTGTCTACTTAAAAACACACATTTTACTCTTATATATATATTTTAAACTCTGTAATACTCTGTCACAATGTTTAATTTATGCCTTTGATTACCCTCAAAGAAGATAATGAAAGATAGAAGAAACTAGGCACAGTATTTATATATTTTTCACACATTTATCATTTCTGATGTTCCCATTTCTTTGTGTACGCCCAAATTTTGTCTGAAATCCTTTTACTTCCACCCGAAGAACTTTTATTTAACAGTTTTATTGCACCGGTCTGCTAACATACACTTCCAGTTTTTATTTGTTTGAGAACTTATGTAGTTTGCTTTCAATTTAAGGATCTTTTTACTTGAAATAGAACTCTAAGTTGACAGGCTTTGTTCTGTTGTGTTTGCTTTGTTTTGTTTTGTTTTGTTTTCCATCAGCTAAGTAAGATTTCAACACTGTCTTTTGGCTTATATAGTTTCTTATAAGTCTCTCCCTTGTCATTTTTAACTTGCCCATGACCTTATTTTCATTTCTCTGCTTTTTTTTTTTAAGATTTTTATTTATTTATTTGACAGAGATAGAGACAGCCAGCGAGAGAGGGAACACAAACAGGGGGAGTGGGAGAGGAAGAAACAGGCTCCCAGCGGAGGAACCTGATGTGGGGCTCGATCCCAGAACGCCAGGATCACGCCCTGAGCCGAAGGCAGACGCTTAACGACTGAGCCCCCCAGGAGCCCCTCATTTCTCTGCTTTTAAGATGGGATCCTTGTCACCAATTGTAAGCCTTTGGATTATGATTTTCCACTGTGTGCTTTTCTTTATGTTTATCCTACTTGAGGTTTGTTGACTTTCTTGAATATGCAAGTTTATGGTTGTCAAACAACTGGAGCATTTTCAGTAAATTTTTTGAATCTTTGCTCTGCATACCTACCATTCTGTGCCTAAAATTCCATGCATGTCATAACACTTTATATTCTCCCATAAGTCAATGAGGTTCTGTTCATTCACTTCCACAATTTTTACACACGGCATTTCATTTGGTATAAAGTCTATTTCTCTGCCGTCGTGTTCCCTCTTCTCTCATACACTGTCCAATATGCTATTAATCCCACCCAGTGATTTTTTTTTTCATTCGGATTTCATATTTTAGTTTTAAAATTTCCATCTGATTACTTTTTAGAGGTTCCAAATCGCTTATTTGTCTCTCATCATGTTTGTCTTTTCTTCAGTATTTCTTTAATATTTTTATAACCACTGCTTTAAAGTCCTTCCTGTTTCAGTTTTTTCTCCCAGTTATTTCTGGATAGCTGTATCGAGTGAGAAAAATGTTCATCTTTATGGGTCACAGTGTCTTGCTTCTTTGCATATAATTTTTGATTGTACACCAATCATTGTGGAGAGTATACTGGTGGACTGGAGTGGGGGTTTTTTCACAGCAGGAAATCAATTTATTTGACAATTAGTTTGATCTTTTTGAAGATTATTTTAGATTTTGTTAGACACGTAGTACTTACTTGTATGTAGTGTTTACTTCTGGTCCAATTGAGCCCTAACACTATGGTGAGAGCTCTCCATGGTCTCTACTGAATTCTGAGTCCCCTGTTAATTGTGGAGTGCTCAGAATGCCATTTCATGGTGAATGTTTGGAAAACAATTATCTTCTAGCATTTTATGAGTTCCAGGGATACTCATCTCACAGTCCCTGGATACTTGTTCTTATACCAGTAGTTGTTTTTTTCCCAATAGCTCTTTTTGTGGCCTCATGCAGAGTAGGCATGCATGGCATCGAGCCCAAACCTCAAGGGAAGGCTCTTACTTACATACAGATCTTTTTCTCTGCTTCCATGCCTCATCTCCAGTACTTCACTCTGAAATGTTTAGACATCTTAGTCACTGCACACTCTGATCTCATCTTAACAAGGCAGCACATTCTATATGCTGCAACTGTCCTCACACACATGCTGTGGTTGAGCAAATGCCTCTAGGCAGAAAGTCAGGATAATCATGAAGCTTATCTTATTCAGCATCCTTTTCTCACAGATCATGGTCCTGAACTGTCATCTGTCAAACATCTAAAGCCATTTATTTTGTGCTTTTTCCTTCAGTTATTTGTTTATGATGAAATGTCTAGTCTGGTAGTTATCACAATCCCATGATTGGAGGTGTAAGTCAGTTACAGAGTTTTAATTATGAAATTATGAAACAACTATTTCTAAATTCAAAATGTATCATTTTTATTGTGCTATTTCAATCAACAATATGTTTGCTTTAAACACCAGGTATAAGGATCTATAATTGGGAATCCCTTCCTGTTATGAACCCCAAAGGTTTATGAACTTGACCAAAGTCATATAACTACGTAGTTTGAGATCCATACATGAATCCAGACAATGTGACTCACATGAATACAATCATTCATTTTGTTGTCTCTCTCTTCCATGACACTGTGATGAATAATTTTATTTATCAGTTTAACTGGGCCAAAGTGTGTCCAGATATTTAGCTAAATATTATTTCTGGGTGTGTCTGGGATGGTGATTCTAGATGAGAATTAGTAAACTGAGTAAAGTAGATTGCCCTTCCCAGTGTGGGTGGGCCACATCCAATCCACTGATGACCTCAACTGAATAAAAGACTAAGAAGAAAGAATTATCTCTCTCCCTGGCTATCTTCAAGCTGGGACGTGAGTCTTCATCTACGTTCAGACTTGGACTCCTACTGCGACTCACGCCATCAGCTTTCATGGTTCTC
Organism: Ursus arctos; assembly: GCF_023065955.2. Lineage (NCBI taxonomy): Eukaryota > Metazoa > Chordata > Mammalia > Carnivora > Ursidae > Ursus > Ursus arctos. The sequence goes on from NW_026622764.1 coordinate 21,408,238, forward strand.
AGGCCCTTGGACTAGGACTGGAACTTACACCATCTGTTCTCAGGCTTTTAGACTCAGATTAGAACTACACTGTTCATTCTCCTAGGTCTCCAGCTTGCCAACTGAACATCTTGGATAAGCCAATTCTTTACTTTAAATATCTCTCCAGTTCTCTCTCTCTCATTCTCAATCTCTTATGTAAGCAGAAGCTTCATCATTAATGTGTTAAAATACCTCAAATTTCCAAATTTTAGGAAATTTGTAAGTCATTTGTAAATTTTAGGAAATTTTTAGTCATTTGTAAATTATGGTCCAACCTACTTTCAGCCATATCTTACCATGCAGCATGCAGTTGACCTCTAGTACTAAACCAAAAAATATATGTGACTCAGTGTGACTCATATTTCCTTGGTATACATTCTTATTTTTTTTCTAGTTATATTAATTAAGAATTATTATCTGTTAATTTTAAGACATAGAGTGTTTGAAAGGAGCTGAGGCTGGGGAAAAAATATTGCCTGGGGCTGTTGATTCAATATCTCAAGGTGTACAAATACACAGATCTATGAAGATAGAAACCACATTTGTGTTTTTCAAAAGTGTATTTCCAGGGATATGGAACACAGTGTGTCCAACTAATTCTTACTGAATGATTGAAGTTCACAAAACAAATTTCATGTACTCTTCATAGTATTGGACATTAAAACAATTATTCGATTATTTAAGAAAAAGGATTAAGGGGGGGGGGCGCCAGAGTGGCTCCGTCGAGTAAGCATCTGCCTTCGGCTCAGGTCATGATCCCAGGATCCTGGGAAGGAGCCCCACATCAGGCTCTCTGCTCAGCGGAGAGCCTGCTTCTCCCTCTCCCCTGCCCCTGCTCATGCTCTCTCTCACTATCTCTCTCTCAATAAATAAATGAAATATCTTTTTAAAAAAAGAAAAGGAATTAAGGTTTATCCCACTTTGCATAAAATTCCAAAGTATTATTTGGAATAAAATATAGTTACACATTTAAAAAATAAGGCAGAGAATAAACAGTTTTATAGAATTGTGACTGAATTCTATCTCTACTTAAGCTGATTTTGCCATCTATGTTCAATGGGAAAGAAAGAAGGGAGAAAGATTAATTTATCTAGAAAGGTGCAATATTTGAAGATAAAAAGTTTGAAGGTAAACATTGGATAAATTATATATAAAAATGGTTTGATGGCTTAAAATTCTGCATGATCAATATTCTGACTTCTACATAATGAATAATTTCTTCAGACTTTTCAAACAATGATATACCATTTCATTCCTGTCATTTTCCCTGTGGGCTTGTTCCTGTCACCGCCCTATGTTAGTAGCACACTATTTTTATATTGATACCATATCAAACTATTTTAGTTCTCTGTTTATACCGAATTTTATGACATACTTCTTCATCTGTATTTTTAATGCAATATTTAGAAATCAAAATAAGAATGAATAATGTTTGTATATGTTAAAATTTACACATACACAAAATAAGAAATTCTGCTGGAACTATCTCTCCTTCTTTATTTACATGTATTCCAGAAGAATAGACTTAAATCATTTAAAAATGATAGGGACAACAAGTTGCCAGACTTCTAATTTTAAGAAGAGAATATTGGAGGCAACAATACAGATGTTAGCGTAGATGCATGAGATTACAGATGTTAGGCACCTGACATGGATAACAAACAAATGTATTGGCCTGTAATTACTTCCAGGTGTCTATCATCTTGTTTGAGCCTCATAATAGCTGAGGTAGGTATTATTGTTGCCTGTGCTTTTCACATGCGGTAATTGAGGATTGGAGAAGTTAAAATCTTTCTAATAATCACACAATGACTAAGTGACACAGCCAGGACTGAAACCCAATTTGGCATGACTCCAAACTGTGTAGTCACTGCCGTCATGGGAAATGTTAGCATAAGTAGCTTTAGCTTATAAATTTTCAGACAAGAAGTAGAAACTGTCTTGCATGCGTATTTCACACAGGTCCTAAGATAAGGTAGAAATAGCAAAATGTTAAAAAAAAATAATGACAAAATATTTCTTACCAACACGAATGTAAAAGTTGGGTATCTTTTAGGGACCAGAATTCAAACAGTGTGCTACACACTCAGAGCAGGGTAAGTGCTCCAACAGGAATTCTGGAACTGAATGTCACCTCCACTTTATAATTCCCAACTCTATTTCATCACAACGCTTAACTCTAGTTTCTTTTTCAAGTGAGCTTGGCAAGGAAGATAACATGTTCCAGTGATACGGACACATTTTTTTTCTTGTTTATGCCATAACTTCTCTCAGATACTAACATCTCAAATTTGCTTCATTTTAAACTTCTAGTGTTTTCTCCCAATGTATAGCTAGAAACTTTTAACTCATGAGTTTTCTTTTTAAATGCAGATTCTAAGTTTTCCAAGCCTGTGTGATCTATTCAATTTGAATTGTTTTCTATACATATATTTGAAAAGATTTTCAAAAGATTAATTGATTCTGGGGCGCCTGCATGGCTCAGTCAGTGAAACGTCTGCCTTGGGCTCAGGTCATGATCCCAGGGTCCTGGGAAGCAGCCCAGTGTCTTGAGCTCCCTGCTCAGCAGGGAGTCTGCTTCTCCATCTGCCCCTCCACCCACTCATGCCCTCTCTCTCTCTCAAATAAGTAAATAAAATCTTAAAAAAAATTAATTGAAACTTAGTAAAAAAAAAAAAATCGATCACTATTTTTGCCTATGTGTGGGGCATGTCAAAATATCCCTTATAAGGTGAAGGGTAAGTTGCTGCATCTGGTTCCTCCTACAACCGAGAAGGAGGCACAAGGGAGTTAGTTAATTTACAGAGTTAGAGGTAGTTGTAGATCTGTAAGAAAGTCAAAATGTGAGAAACCTGAAACTTTGAGACTAACTTTCTAAACAATGTAACGTTTCCATTAGTCAAAGTCTCCCAGAGAAACAGATCAATATTTTTGTGAGGAATGGGCTCACAGAATAAGGTCACTGAGAATTCCCATGATCTCCTGCCTTCCAGCTAGAGACCCAGGAAAGCCATTGGTACAGTCCAAGTCTGAAGGCCTGAGGCCCAGGGGGGCCAACAGTGTAAATCCCAGTCCAAGGACTGGAGAAGACCAATAAAGGAGTTCAAGTAGGTAAGCAGGAGTGAGACGAGGCAAATTCCTCCTTCCCCCACCTTTTGCTCTGTTCAGGCACTCAGTGGTTCTAGTAACACCCACTCACGCTGGGGAAGACATGTACTTTACTGAGTCCACTGGTTCAAATGCTAATCTCATTCAGAAACACCCTCAAGGATACATCCAGAAATAATGTTTAACCTGGGAACCCCTTGAAACATTCAAGTTGACATATAAAATTAACCATCACAACACTTATAAGAAGTAAATAATGATCCTTATTAGCCAGCTGGAATGGGGGGCAGCATCTTCTGGGAAATAGAGGGAGACTAAGCAAAGGCCCAGTGAAGCTCTGTATAGGGACTTCATTAGTATTTTCCGACACAATAAATAAATGAATAATGTTGCACAAAAGAACATGGTTTGTCTGGAAACTACATGAAATCTAGTCAGCTGGTTCATAAAGTATCAGGTAGGGGAAGATAAAAGATGAGTTTTGTAATATGAGCAGGATTCTCAATGTCTTCTTACAGGAGTTTAATCTTTGTCTTATAGTTGATGGAAAATTGTTCAAGGGAATAACAAGGGAGCATCTCATATATCTTTAATGTGACAAAACTGGAGACCGACAAAGCAGTTAGCGTGCAAGACCAGCTGGGGGTCTGAATGCATGCAAGATACTGCGAGAAGAGGCAAGAAGCAAAGACAGTTCATTGACAAATTTCTAACTTGGTGTTACCATTACCAGAACAGAGAACTCTATAGTAGCCACTTTAATTGGAACAATAACGACAATATTCCAGATATAAATGGCAGCATGAAGTTGGATATGTAAGTAAAAGACTTAAGTCTGCACGGATTATATAAATGTGAGATCCTAAAGCGTTTGTATGGATATCATATTGGCTAGGTGTAGAATTCTAGATGAAACAATAAGGAAACGATTTAGACAGAGCTCTAAATAAGGAACAACTGAGGAACTCTTTTGTTTAGTGATCAAACATTACAGGCATGTCAAATAATTTTAGAAGTGAATACCTTTCATTTTATCATTAGTCAACTTGTCTATTTTCAGGGAGCCAGTGGTGACAACACAGAGCGAGGCCTTGTGCCAGGTGGGAACTCTGGTACAGTGTATGAAGTCCTGGTTTAGAAAAAGCCTCAGGGTAAATTTTCACAGGGAACATCCACTACAATTTTGGGAAAGTGATTGTTAAGCCCTTAATTACAACGAGGAATGCCTAAAGGTTATGCAATTGTGTTAAATACAACTGAATGTGCATAAATCTTAAAAAAAAAAAAAACAACCATTAGACCGGAGGAAGATAGAACAAGTATAAAGACATACAATTGGTTGTTTTAGTGGATCTTTACATCTTTTCCTAAAAAAAAAAAAAAAAAAAGGTGCAGATCCAACAGACCCTTTCCAAGGCCAAGGAAAGTAGAAGGATGTGATTGTAAGAAAAAGGGATCACACAGAAACAACCTAATTTAAACCTTTCAGTTACCCATGTTTGACTACGTTCTGCTCTGCATACCAAATGTCTCTTGGCTTTAGTGTAAAAGCTCGACTAAAGGAGAGCTTTGGCAGCCCATCATTGTCTTAGTGTAATCAGGCACTTAGCAACCCTGACTTCGGATGCTGGCATTCTCTGTTTGGAAACAGCAGTGGATTCCACAATGAGGTAGTTGATTGCTAATTTAGTGCACTAATGGAGAGGAGCGGGGCCTTCGTTCTGCACCTGAATCCAGATGTCAGTTTGCTACCAAGATAATATGTTATTTAAAGATTAATTCACCCATTTATTGGTTCTATAGAGATTTTATAGTGTGCGTTTTCTCAGCCCGTTGGCTCTTACCTTTCTCAGTTGTGATCAATGAATGGTCATGATCTTCCCTAAGTTATACAAATATTAGAAAAAATGAGCATACTACTTATTAATAGTAATTAAATAAATAAATGTCAGCAGTTAAACCATCACCAGACAATGAGCCTTAAAGGGGGTATATATTCTAAAAAGCGTAACATTTAAAACTATCAAATCTTTATTTTTGATTAACATTATGTAATCTGTCAAGGTCCATCATACTTATTCAACAGAATAACAGCGATCTAAACAGAAAAGTGATACAAAGAATTTGAGGTTCCAATTTACAAAATGCTGTATCATGCCATTTCAAAATCATTTTTCCTTTGTTTTTTAACTAAGAAATGGTTATCCTTTGGGAAATGTTCCAATCAATAGAAGCAAAATGTGTGGTTGCCAGTATTTCCCTGCTGGCTGATTTCAGAACCTGGGTGTGTTGGTTAGGGTTAATGTGTCCCAAGGAGGAGGAAGCTCTGTCCGATAATTAAAAAGGTGGCTCCCGGGGTGCCTGGGTGGCACAGTCATTTAGCATCTTGGTTTTGGCTCAGGCCCTGAGTTCAGGGTTGTGAGATCAAGCCCCATGTTGGGCTCCTGCTCGGAGTGGAGTCTGCTTGAGTTTCTCTCTTCCTCTCCTTCTTCCCCTCCTGCTTGTGCTAGTTCTGTCTCTCTCTCTCAAATAAATACATCTTAAAAAAAAAAAAAAAGGGTGGTTCCCATAAGCCTTTTTGACAAGTCTTGCAGGATTTGTGAAGAGTTATATCTTGGCATCCTCTGCTTTGAGCAGAACTTCTGACATATCTATAAATAATATGTTGAGTGAATGAATGATCACTTCAACTTGTAAATTTCCCTAGATGGCTTTGACTGTTTGGAGGCACAAAATTCACACACCTTGCTATCTGGGTGAGGAAGAGCAACTTGTAACCTTGGTACCAAATTAATGTCAAAACTAGAAGATCCGAGAAAATTATGCGGAATGTAAGACACTTGCTCCCTCTTGCACAGCTGACTTTTCAGTATGCCATGCATATTTCTATATCTTCGTTCTTATGAAAGAAGAAATAAGCAGCTCTTGTTGCCTCATATGTCCCCTGGAATATGCATATGACAAATAGCAGTGTTTGCCTTAACTCAGCTTTTTGTCTTCAAAAGTGAAACGAAGTGCAATAAAATTTCCTGTCTTAAAGGCAATGCTTACTGCTTGAATGTTAACATGAAGTTTGTGCATACATGTGTGTGACCACATGCAATCTCTGATTGTATACATTTATTATTTAGGGAGACTATCTAACTGGATTGTGAACGTATATTAAAAGAAATAAACACTCAACACAGAACTCCCCTCAACAAAGTCACTGAATAATCAACAATTAAAATTATGTAAGCATATGTCTAAAATATATTACCTTTCTTAAATGTTTTTTATATCCCAAGGTATTTTGGTTACATTTCTGTTTTGCAATATTTGATGCATGTATTTATGTTTCTTACTTTTGAAAATATGAGTGGTTTTTTGTTGTTTAACCCTGAAGATGTACTTCACATTCTAAGTGCTCAACAAATATTTCTGAATTTATAGAGAGACACAATTTTTATGTCCCTCTATTTTCAGTTTTTCTTTTTTGTTCTTAGTTCTTAGAACTTTCCCTTTGTGTTTCTTTGTTCATCAAAATCTGTTTCCTTCCTAGGACACAGGCTTTCCAAGTATGCAATAGTCTGTACTTCAAAGAACAGAATTTATGCATTCAGTTTCAGCTGAGCTCCGTGTCATCTTGCAAATTTTTATTTTTGACTTTTGAGGGCAACTTTCTTAATTTTACATGTATTTTAATATAAACCTAAATTAGATGGAAGTCTGATAATGTTTATTTTTTTCTTTGATCACAAATTGAATACTTATTAAATCCCAAAATTTTGTTTAAATGTATATTAATTCTAATGTCATTCATTCATTTCTTCATTCTTCAGTTAAAAATCAAAGCAGAAAAAAATATTTGTGTAAAAGGACATATTAATACTATGTTTGCTAATCTCAACATTAATTATATCACTTATAAAGGTTGACAATATGGTACTGTTTAAATTAAAGCCTCAGACCAGTTTTTCATAGCAATTTTGAAATTGAAAGTAATATAGATAACCAAGCTGGAAACGCTAATTCCTTTAAATAATTAATAAAATGATCCATGTAAAGTGAGAGGACTTGTTGAAAACTAAGTTAATATAATATGATAGAGACTCTGTGATAGCTGATGTTATGTGTCCACTTGGAGGGCATTTTCTGTTGAGCTTAACATTTAACTCAGTGAACTTCGGAGTAGAGGAGATAGTTTTCCATAATGTGAGTGGGCCTCATCCAATCAGTTGAAGGCCAGAAGAGAACAAAAAGCCACCTGAGCAAGAGGGAATTTTCTAGAAAGTGACCTTCAGACTTTTTCTGTACCATCCACTCTCCTGGATCTCGAACCTGCTGGCTCACACAAGAGATTTGTACTTTTTAGCCTCCATAATGATGTGAGGCAATTTCTTAAAATGAATACTATATATGATCTCCTATTTGGTTCTATTTATAGAACTAATTGGTTCTGTTTCTCTGGAGAACACTGGCAAATACAGACTCCTTTATTATTTTTGTTTTTACTCAGTCTAAATTAACTGAAATTCTCTGTAAATTTCCTAAATTTCTTTGCAGTCATTTATTCAGGCATACATAAAATTTATCTCTGACCTGCATGTAAAATTTCAATATACTTACAATGAGTAAGTGATTGGCAAAAGCTTTCATTCATGAGGACTGCCAAATTCAAGTTCCTGGATCCCAGCCAAATCCTAAGCAATGAGGCGATGCCCATTGTAACACAGCACTACTGGGGAAGACAGCCACAGAAGACAGATGACAGCGGGATGACAGCTGCGATATGGTGAGGTGAGGAGAGGGAACCACCAGTGCACAGCACGCAGGAGGAATGCTGCGAGCGCTCCCTGAGACACAACTTCACACAACAGGGCACAGCAGTGGAACGTGGAGAACCAGCAGTGGACCAACTGTCTGGGGCAACAGTAATCGTAATGGGGTCTCATGTGGAGGAAAGGCATCAGTTACTCCATGGGGAGAAAGAAAGTGACACTGCATAAAAACATCACCTCTCATAGCAGAGGAAGGTTTGACATTTATAAGCTGTGTAAAGGGAATCAGTGGTCCTTGAAGAACATTTATACAAATGAGCAGTTGGCACTTTTTTTTTTTTTTAAAGCAAATATCAATGTAGCACAAAGAATATCTGTTATCAGTGTGGAACAAATGCTACGAGATTTTATAAACACAATTGGACAGGTATGCATTTTACAAATAACATCATGGGAAAAGTTGAACGCTGAAAGAAACCCTAATTTAATAGCATGATCTGTATGACAAAATGCTCAGTGTCATTTACATTCTTAAATACTTTTCAATGGTTTCTCTTTTACTTTTACCTTCTTTTTTATTTGATTTTGAATGCTGGTAGCTAGATGTACTTTTGAAAATCTCTTACACTACTGCCCACCAATATGCTTTCTGGCACTATATTTTTTAATTAGAGAAACTCATATAAAGAATATTATAATAAATGTTTATATATAATGTATGACTGTTAATTCTTCTTTTAGTCTCGCCCTGACATGAGAATTGTTGGATGTTTCACATAGAAAATACCCTAAAAGGATATTATTTTTAGTTTACCTAATTCAGCAGAATAAAGAATTCAAGGGGTGCCTGGGTGGCTCAGTTGGTTAAGTGACTGACTTTGGTTTCAGCTCAGGTCATGATCTCAGCATCATGGGTTCAAGCTCTGAGTCCGTTCAAGCCCCAAGCTCAGTGGGGAGTCTGCTTCTCCCTCTCTCTCTGCCTCTCCCCCTGTTGGCATTCTTCCTCTCTCTCAAATAAACAAATAAATCTTAAAAAAAAAAAAAAGAATAAAGAATTCAAGATACTCTTGGGTCCCTAAAGGTATTTCATGGGCACTTTGTTGATATAAATATTTTAGGTCAGTTTCTGGTCATTTTAATTCAGAAAACACCAAAATTTAACAGGAATTTATTTTCTGTCTTTTATAGGAAGAGTTGAGGTTCCAAAGTTTAACATCTTTCCCATATTCTTTAACTTGACAAGTTTACACTAAAAAATACCATTGCTTAAAAAAATGTCATTGTTGGGGCGCCTGGGTGGCATAGCGGTTAAGCGTTTGCCTTCGGCTCAGGGCGTGATCCCAGCGTTATGGGATCGAGCCCCACATCAGGCTCCTCTGCTATGAGCCTGCTTCTTCCTCTCCCACTTCCCCTGCTTGTGTTCCCTCTCTCGCTGGTTGTCTCTATCTCTGTCAAATAAATAAATAAATAAATCTTTAAAAAAAAAATGTCATTGTTTTTCATAACTTCTGACTCCTTTATTCTTTTCAACATAAAATTACCTCTTGTCCTACATTTTAAACACTGATATATACACAATTTGTATATATTTTTCTCAGGACATGTCTATGTGCTTAGAATAATTAAAATACAGGGGATGGAGGGCTAAAAGGGCTTTAATTATGGCTTTAATCCTCATGGGATCTGTGACATGGGAGGATCATAAATAGAAATGACCTTAATAAAATATAGGGACACATGATAGTACAAAGTTTTGTTGGAGTTAAAAATTAAAAAACAGCATTTCTAACAGAGATTCTCAGGGTGTGCTTCATAAAGAAGATGAAACCTGCCTCTGGACATAGGAATGGATAGAATCCTGACAAGAAGTAAATATAACAGGTATTTATCTTTTATTCACCCTTTATATAATGAGGAGAACATTGATATGTCGAGAACTAGCATGAGAATTGTTATTATGTTTTGAGAAAATGCTTTAAAAAACTTTCCAGATAGAAAATGAAATTATAAGAACATAGAGCCAGCAGGATCCACAGTCATGCAACTTGATGAAAGAAGACAACAATTTTGGGGTTGATCCTGACACAAGAATGGATGTGAGAAATCAGGAATATGACATAGGATGGAGTAAATTTTTATAACATATGTGAAGAGGATCACTTGACTTTAATATAAATGCTTTTTCATAAGTGTTCTTAATTTTCAATAAATTAATTCTTATATTTTGTTTGTCATTCATTTTTATATGGAACTGAGTTGACATATTTCATAGAAGATAAATTATGTTCAAAATCAGGATCCAATCTTCAGAGGAAAAACTCCTATGACATTTTCCAGTGAATTCAAAGACATTTGAAGACAGCTTTGACTTATATTGCTCAAAGAAATAGGTCTGAATAGTTATTGTGGAAATATATACCTAGGTGCTCAGAGATGCTGGCTGAAATCTGAATCTTTTTTCTTAAAATTAATAGTTGTTTTGTAATTTTTTTTAGTTTTTTTTTCTTTTTTTAAGTAAGCTTCATGCCCAACATGGAGATTGAACTCACAACCCAGAGGTCAATAGTCACGTGCTTTACTGACCGAGCCAGGCAGGCACGCTAATAGTTGTTTTGTAATTAATAATTGTTTTAATAATAAAAACATTTCTACATTTATTTCTCCTTTATCTAATCATGGTTGAGTCAGAATATATCCTCTGTTCACAATTTCAGTAATTTCTTCATCTTCAATTGATGAAGAAACCATATGTGATATATCCATACCATAGAATATTATTCAACAATGAAAAGAAATGCAGACATATTACAACAATAACAATTATGAATCATTATAAATTAAAGAAGCCAGCCCTCCAAATCACATATTATATGATTCCATTTTTATGAAATATGTAGAATACTCAAATCTATAAAGACATAAACCAGATTAGTTTTTGCCAGGGCTGGGGAGAAGGGTAAATGGGGAATGACTGTTAATGATTACATGGTTTTGTTTGGGAGTGATGAAAATGTTCTGAAATTAGTGGTGATGGTTGTATAACTTTGTGAATGTATTAGAAACAAGTGAATTGACACTAAAAGGGTGAATTTCATTGTATGTTAATTATATGTAAATAAAGCTGCCTGTCAAGAGAAGATTAGTGAGTTTAGGACTCTAAGAAACTATTGTATTAAATTTTGAGTCTTGTCATTTGTAATACAATAGTTTTGCTGTGACAGTATGCAATATGGTAATTTTATAGTTTTTTCTTTTTTAATTTCCTTTTTTATACTTGGTCATCTGTCAACTTTTTTAAATGTAGAGTTTCAAAAAAAGATTCTTCCATTATAATAAAGATGTATAACTAATTTGTTCACTACTTGGGAAATGAGGAAACATTAAATTTTGGAGAAAAAACTGGATAATATTCATGCTCTTCCCAATGACAACAATTGGATCATTAATCTAGTACTAGAAACTGTCAAATTTGTAAATATAAAAATAATAGACTTAATAAAAATACATATAAAATAAAAGTATAATAAAGCAAAAGACAATAGGTTCATGGAGGAGGAGTGAAATTGACAGGCTCTGTAGAATTTCCTCAGTTCTTTGTTAGAGTTTAAAAAGATAATTAACAAGTAATTAATTATCTCTCTGTGAACATGTGTCTCTCTCAATTTAAGTAGACTTATGTATGAATAAAGCAAATCAACAGAACTAATTACTCCAATGTCACCTTGAAAAAAGAAGTTATCGGGAATAATAGACTTTCTTAGTGTCACAGTCAGAGCCTGTTTCCTTCTCACATTGTGCAGAGGATGTGTGGTGGCAAACATATATGTCACTGCTCTATGAAAGCCACAGTGGGAGAACTATCTGTGAATCACACAACATTTCTAGATTATAAAATAGATCCCAATGGCAATTCAGGTTCTAGGAGGTTCTAGGGTGTCAGTAAGGCAATATTATCTACGTGTCCATTTGTGTCTCTTACTGACTACGTTTGGAGAGCCTTCATGTTTGTTCAAATTATTTTTGTAAAACAAGACTTTATTCAAGAATTTTGGTAGTTCTGGGGCACCTGGGTGGCTCAGTCATTAAGCGTCTGCCTTTGGCCCAGTGCATGATCCCAGGGTCCTGGGATCGAGCCCTGCATCGGGCTCCCTGTTCTGCTGGAGGCCTGCTTCTTCCTCTCCCACTCCCCCTGCTTGTGTTCCCTTTCTCGCTGGCAGTCTCTCTCTGTCAAATTAAAATAAATAAATAAATAAATATCTTAAAAAAAAAAGAATTTTGGTAGTTCTTAGATAATACAGTAACCTTAAACCCAGATGTTATTTCAAAATCCCCTTTATTATTGGAGCAAGTAAAAAAAAAAAATCCATGTTTTCTTCAATTTCAATTCTGTTCTCAATCAATGTCTAAGCCTCATTCCAGTAGTCAGAATTGGAGGCAAAATCTATTGTATGAACCTAAGCTACACAGTTACAACATGGCACGACCCTTCTCTACCCAATGCCTAATGGTTTGCACATGCAGGAGATAGGAAAGTTGATGAATTAGTGCCAGGACCCTGATAGAAGAGTTAATGCCAAAGCACCAGCTCAGATCAAGGTGTGTCACAGTACCTCTTATAACTATACAAAACAGCCCGTAAGTGTAGAGTTTTCAAATAAAACAAATTGGCTCTTAACTCCCAAAACATAACACAATGTTTGGACTATTGTGTGCTCAACACTGAGAGACAGATTTCACACTTACCAGCACCTAAAATAACGACTGCCACAAAAATTTATTCCTGTTCAGGTTATGGGATTGCTTTCTTATTAAAATTAATAATTACATTATTCATGTAATTACATAATTCATCCAGATGGATTATATTTAGAAAGATACTCTGGTAAAATTAGATTCAAAGTATAAATATAAAATGGGCTTTCCATTTGAAGAGAAGGAATCCTAGAATGATAGAACAGACCCTTCATGTTCCAGCTCAAGCCACAATAACCATGAAGCATTAATGGGTATGGCCAGCAATTACCTTACAGGCTGCTATTTTCTCAATGATCACACTTTTAAATATCTACCTCTTCATTCATATTCTTAGATGAAGAGGAAGGCCAAAATGCACAACAGAATAAGATATGTATTATAGTCCAACTAATAAATAGGGAATAACCTCCAGGTTTTTTCCTATTGTAACAATACTAGGCCACAATGAAATACAATTAGGGCATCATCAAAATGTTAGCATTAAAGCCAAAGTGAGAGGAAATTAGCCTTATGTAATTGGATGGACAAAAAATACATAATTTATTTAAAAAAAAAAACTTGTAAATTGAGTTTTCAACATGACTTTTCTCAGGTCTTGAGTCCTAGAGACTTGACACATGATTTGTCGTCATACAATTTTAAAAAGTTTCATTTTTTAATTTAAATTTCTTAGAGAATTGTAAATTTATGTGCGAACAGTAGAAATTACTACCCAGAATTAATTGCATAGGATTATGTGGGGGGAATTTAACTGACTAGTCATATATTTGATGATCATTCAGTAAGACATAAGTATAATTTAAAATTGGTCTGAAAAATATAACAAATAAGTCATGGAATGAAAACCTGAATACATTAGGCCAACTGATCCAAATCAATTAATTAATATTTTTTCCTATATTGCCATTGTATGTCAACAATTTGAACTGCTAATGTAGTCACAATTTGAGCATAGTGAAATTGTTAAATATGTTCACAAAAAAGCTAAGTAACCTACATGCATATAGTAAACTTTATCTTGGATTAAAAAGGTTACATATTTATCATAATGATATCTTCAATATGTCTGAAAATGACAATGTATTTTTGGACCTTTATTTAAATATCACAACAATAGTTTAAGGACATTGTTTGCTAACTTTCACTGTGCTCCATCAAGAAAAATTATAATTACCTGAAATTTTACATAATTTCAGGTTTGCAGAGGTTATTTTAATACTTCAAAGGTATAACCTATTGAGATTCAATGATGATATCAAGAATGAGGGCAAACGTTGAACAAAATAATTGATTGCCCTGAACTTTCTCAAAAAAGTAAATTTTATAAGTAAGTTTTTTTTTTCAGGATATACAGAAAACAGAAATGTGTGTAAGATAGAAATGTACAAGCTGGAATCATTAAATAATAGCAATTTGGTAATTATTAAATTTTACTATATTTGTCAAACTTGTACAAGACATTTTTTGGGAAAAAATAAAGCATTATTTAAAAGTTAAACTTAAGAAATTCTATAAGCACTTTTTAGTAGGAACAGTAATAGAATAGATGAACATAAAAATTCTAATACAATAGAATAAAGCATGAAATTATTTCTCTAAGTAAAAGAATGATGTCTGTGTCTCTTTTACCATATGTCAATGTATCTAGAAGAATAACTAGATAAGATTCTCAGATAAAAGTCTGAAAAGGAAGAGTAATAAGATATTAAATTGTTGGAAAGATCTACAATGCTTGTAAGTGTTTTATTAGCAAAAGAAGAGAAAAAGAAATCATGGAGGAAATGGTCTAGAAATAGAAACTATTTTCTATAAACAATTGTTATCTGAAAAATGGATGAATCATAAATCAACATTAAAGTGAATTATTTTTCACTGACTAGTTTTGGGAATATAATAACTAAATCTAGATCCTCAAAATGTAAAACAAAATATGTTCCTGACTTCACAAAATAAATATTTATAAAGCAAATCATATAAAACACAGGAAAACTGATATGAATATTTATGAAACAATGAATGAGAAAGTTGTCTACCCTTTTTGTGGTAAAAGTAGAACATATTTAAACAAAAATGAAGATGTGTAACTACAAAAAGATAAAACTTTCTTAATATAGAGTGTGTTAATGTGTCATTAAATCAATACATCTAAATTTTACTTAGCCTAAGATATTTCTTATTCACAAGTGGCCTGATTTGGATAAGAAATTTTATCATAGTCTAAATAAATGCCAGATTTCAAATAAAATATATTAATGATAGCAAATTCAATATCAAAAAATATATTTTAAAAGATAGACAGTATAAGGGACAAACAAGGAAGTCATCTATTGGTAAGGGAAACAGCACATCAAGAAGATAAAGCAATAATCAATATATGTGCCTGGCAATGATTCTCACCTGACAAAGTATAGAGAGAAATAAATAAATCAACCATTATCAGTGGAGATTTTAATATACTTCTCTCAGAAAACAACAAAGCCAGCTGTCAAAAGATGAGCAATGATATAGAAGATAAGTTATATGATGTTTTTACACACAAACAAACCAAGAATATATTTCAGTAAAAATCAAGGAAATAGTTCAGAAAATCAACAAATAGATTTTAAAATGTATATGGAAGGAAACATATTACGTACAAGTCAAAGCAAGTTGAGAAAGAAGCTATAGCTAACCACACATGAAAGCATACAATGGAGGAAAACATTGTACAGTGTGACACTGGTGCAGAAACAAACAAAAATCAAATGTGATAAAAAGAAAAAAAACAGTGGTCAGATGCAGGTCAATTTACAGATAGAAAATCTATAAAGGAAAAGTTGGCATTGCAAATGAATCAAGCAAGAATACTTCAGTGGACAAGATTGGGAAAATGCAATTAATCTGCAGAGAATATTTAAGTTGAATTCCTATCTTACATTACTTTGAAATATGAAAGCTCTATCCATTAAAGGACTGGAACATAAAAGACAAAAGAACCCTGATGGAGGAAAATATGCACGAGTATTTGTGGTCAGGAAGTGTGGAGGAACATCTTCAACAACACCTCAAAACACAATTTGTAAAATAAATGGATACTATTGACTACAAGAAATTTATTTATTTTTATTTTCTTTTAAAGATTTTATTTATTTGACAGAGAGAGAGACAGCCAGCGAGAGAGGGAACACAAGCAGGGGGAGTGGGAGAGGAAGAAGCAGGCTCCCAATGGAAGAGCCTGATGTGGGGCTTGATCCCAGGACCCTGGGATCATGACCTGAGCTGAAGGCAGACGCTTAATGACTGAGCCACCCAGGTGCCCCTGACTACAAGAAATTTAGAGATTTATTTTCACTAAAGGATGCGTTAGGTAAAATCATCAGATAACAATAGAACGTATTTGCGATGTCTAAAACTGAAAAGAAACCTTTCGTGTAAACAAATTTTAAAATGGAAAAATAAGAAAATGGATAAAGATTAAGAATAGTCAATACACTAAGCAAAAGTCTAGGTACCTAACAAGCATAAGAAGATGTCAAAGTCACGACTATTAGTGAAACATGGACGAGACACCATCTTATATCCACCAGATGGGCAACATTTAGAATGGTGGGTAACACCAGGTGCTAGTGAGCATCGGGGAAACAGGAAAGTGATCGCCCTGTGATTGTCAAGGCAATGAAGACATTTCCCACTGTGAGAGTGATGAAATAGACAAGCAGGAGGATCCTCGTCACATGTCCCCCAAACTCACACCCCTCAAAAAGAATAATTAAGAATGGGTCAGGGTATCAGAGAAATCATTGCCTATGTTCTCTCTTAGGACTTTTATGGTTTCAGGAAGACTCACATTTAGGTCCTTAATCCATTTTGAGTTTATTTTTGAATATGGTGTAAGAAAGTGGTCCAGTTTCATTCTTTTGCATATTGTTCATTTTTCTCAACTTTGTTTATTAAGGACTGTCTTTTTCCCATTATAGATTCTTGCCTTCTTTGTTGAAGATTAACTGACCATATAATCATGGGTTTATTTCTGGGCTTTCTGTTCTGTTCCATGTGTCTAGTCTTGTGCCAGTGTCATGGTGTTTTGATTACTGCAGCTTTGTAATCTGACTTGAAATCTGGAACTGTGGTATCTTCAGCTTTTGCTTTTTCAAGATTGTTTTGAATCAAAACCACAATGAGATTTTGCCTCACACCTGTCAGAAGGGCTAACATAAAAATTACAAGAAACAAATGTTGGGGAAGAAGTGGAGAAAAAGGAACCCTTGTGCACTGCTGGTGGGTATGCACACTGCTGCAGCCACTGTGGAAGGCAGTATGGAGGCTCCTCAAAAAGTTGAAAATAGAACGATGATATGATCCAGTAATTGCACTACTGGGTATTTGCCTAAAGAATACGAGAATACTAATTAAAAGGATATATGTACCCCTATGTTTATTGTAGCATTATTTGTAAGAGCCAAATTGTAAAAGCAGCCCGTGTCCATCTACAGATGAATTAATGAAGAAGATGTGGTGAATGGAATGTTATTTGGCTATAAAAAAGAATGAAATCTTACCATGTGCAACAACATGGATGGATCTAGAGTATTATGCTAAACAAAATAAGTCAGTCAGAGAAAGACAAATACCATAGGAATTCATGCATGTGTGGAAATTAAATGACCAAAGGGGGGAAAAAGAGACAAACTGAAAGACGGACTTAGCTATAGAGAAAGAAGCGATGGTTACCAGAGGAGAGGGGAATGGGGGGCTGCATGTAATAGGTGAAGCGGATTAAGAGAACCCCTACCTTGAGGAGCACTGAGCAATATACGAAATTGCTGAATCACTTCATTGTACACCTGAACTTAACCTAACACTATATGTTAATTATACTGGAATTAAAATAAAAAAAGGAAACAAAAGAATGGGTCAAGGTATTCAGGTCCCCACCAAGACCAGTGGCCCCATAACCCTGTCAAGGTGAATGAAAATAAGGAGACAATCAGACTTTCCTGAGACTCTTGGATACTAGTGCCCAAATAACCGTGCCCACCACGCCTCTTCAGGAGTAGGGGTAAACTGGTGGCACTGGGGGCTTGGCGGAGGAGCCAGGTGACTCACGTTAGACAGGTTTGCATGTGTTGATTGATGGCCCCGTGAGTCATTTCGGTGGCCGGTGATCGTGGCTCTCACCACTCAGCGCGCCATAGATGCTGGTATTTTGGCTGCTTGCAGTGTGGATCACTATCACTGCCTTGGGGAACACACGCTCACAAAATAAAGACTTTGTGCCACCACAAGGGGGTGCATCCACTCCATCCCACCACCGACGTTGCTCAAGCCCTACCCAGTTATTTTAAAGAACGCCATACTGCACGCCAGAGGAAGGGACATGACTCAGCAAGATAACAGGACTTGCGCACGCAGGCTGGCTACACAGCCCGCTGCCACAGTGTAGTACCCCGAGCTGGCCCGGGGCTACCTAGATGAAACATCAGGGAGCCACCTGTGGCCCCGCTGTGTCCAACATTATTGCTGTCACCCAGGCGGTGGCAGCCCACCTGGGAGACGGGTGCACTGTTATTGATGGACCTAATGCCTTCTGTGCAATCCCTTTGCAGGATAAAGAGCAGAACAATTTGCATTCAGCGGAGCAGCCTGACGCATACCCTCACTGCACCTCCACAGGGAACCCTTAATTCCCCTGCGGTATGCCATTAGCCTTATCCCCAGCGTCCTTGCCATCCACTGTAGTAGTGACATCCTTATCGCTGGCCTGACTTTTTAAAGCAAGCCGACCGGGCCCTACACGAGGTCATAGACTCTGTGGCCCGCACAGGCTGGACGCTCAACCTTGGTAAGACCCAGGGACCTGCTCAACAGTTTCACTTCCTGGAAACCACTTGGGCCAATAGTCACAGGAGTACCCTGGATTCAGTCAAATGAAAGGTGCTGTCCTTGGCAGCCCCCACCAACAAAGAAGGAGCTCAGCAGCTGTGTGTATGAAAGTCTCCGTATCGTCCATGCAGTTTAATGTGGGTTTTTAATGTGGTTTCTGCTAAGCCAGAAAAGGTCCCTACTCTAATACACGTTGCAAAAAAATCAATACTAAAATGTACATATTTTCATTTAATATACAAAACAAAATCATTAAATTTTAGGATTTGGAGATATTTTGGAAAATCAATCTTTTAGATATATGTAATAACCTGTAAACCAAAAATTAAAAATCATTTCTTAATTCTTCCTTGTAATTCTTTTCTTACACCGGCATACACGATCTTACAGTATATTTTCTATACTTACTTGTTTTTCTATTTAGAACCTAAATCAACTGGCTATTTTTAATGAAATAAGGTAATATTATAACTTTCAATAATAAATTTTCTAATTGTCTAACCACAATTAATTTAGTAATCTATTATTTTGTCAATGTTTTCAATTTTTTTTCCTACTAAGTCTCCCTTTTATGCAAGTTACTTTTATTTTGCTTCAATGTCCTATTCGTAATTTTTGTTAGTTTTACACTAACATTTCTTATTTTCTTTCATAGCTCATTTTTTAAAGATTTATTTATTTTAGAGAGAGAGAAAGAGAGAGAGCAGAGGGGAGGGGCAGAGGGAAAGAGAGAAAGAATCTTTTTTTTTTTAATGTTTTTTATTATATTATGTTAGTCACCATACAGTACATCCCTGGTTTCTGATGCAAAGTTCGATGATTCATTAGTTGCCTATAACACCCAGTGCACCATGCAATACGTGCCCTCCTTACTACCCATCACCAGCCTATCCCATTCCCCTGCCCCCCTCCCCTCTGAAGCCCTCAGTTTGTTTCCCAGAGTCCATAGTCTCTCATGGTTCATTCCCCCTTCTGATTGCCTCCCCTTTCTTTATCCCTTTCTTCCCCTACAGATCTTCCTAGTTCTTATGTTCCATAGATGAGAGAAATCATATGATAATTGTCTTTCTCTGCTTGACTTATTTCATTTAGCATTATCTCGAGAGAGAAAGAATCTTAAGCAGACTCCTGCTGAACGCAGAGCCCAACTTGGAGCTGGATCTCACAACCTTGAGATCACCACCTGAGCCAAACCCAAGAGTCAGTTGCTTAACTGACTGTGCCACACAGGCACCCCTGGAGCTCGTTTTAATATATTGTCAGGTAATTTCTAGCTCATTAAGTGCCATCAATGTCTCTTCAAAATTTTGCTGGCACACTTGCACTTACTCTTTCAGATGAACATAAAAACCAATCTAAATATTTCAAGAATAATCAAATAAAGCTCATTAAAACAGATCTTTCCTTTATTTTTTTTGTTTTTAGAACTTTCAATAAAATAAAAATATTAATCAAATAATAGGCTAGAAAATAGAAAAATATTATTTTCTCAGTATGGCCTTTTATTATTGTCTCATTAGCCAGAAAGCAGATAAAAAGACATTGCTAAGCAATAAATATTTTTTTAAGGTCACATTAACTCATTAAATGTAAGAATCAAAGGGACAGATCTCATGCCTCTTTTAGTTAAGCAACATAAAGTTAATTGAATGTGTTGTTGCTTGCCTGGAGTTACTCGGTAAAACAGTAAAACAGTAACAGAAAGTAAAGGTTTACTTTTCGAAGTGCAAGTAGGGTTCTTGTGTGTTTTACCTACCGAAACTATATAAAATTATTAATTAATTATCTCACAAATTTTGAATATTCTGTTACACTTATATTCAGTTATTTAAACTGATAATGACATGTTTCATCAGGTAATTTTTGTGGGAATTTTAGATAAGGGTCTCAATTCTTTAATCCAGATGGTCCATGTAATTCTCTTATTATTATTATTACTACTATTGAAATATATTTGACGCAAACGTGTAAATTTAAGTTGTACGACATGTTCATTTGATGCATTTACATACTTTAATAAGATTGCCATTGTAGGAATAGGTAGCACCTTGAACACATCCCATAATTACCACTTCTTTTTGTGCGATTGTAATAAGCAAGATCTAGTCTCGTAGCAAGTTTGATGATTATAATATAATATTCTTGTCTAACTACTTCTGTGTTGGGTCACTACTTTGCATTCTTTATGTTTCATAAGATCTGTTTATACACCTAGACTTGCCAAATGTTTCCTTGTGCATCAATCTTGCAAAAAATAAAAGAAAGTGTTCATGATGCCCACAGGCTCTGATGTGTCTAAAACCACTTCCCGAGCTTTTTCTCTAAATAGCATCTAGTGCTTGGTATTCACTCTCTTGCTCACTAATGCCTTCACTTTAACTTTCATATAACTAGCTACTGAATGTAAGTGAACGACTTTTAGACATTACCTTTTTCAGAATTCTAAAATCCAAGAATTTTTGAAAATCATAAGGAAGTCATTTAGTAGCAAACCTGAAGAGAATCGATGTCAGGCTATTTATATTCTTTATACATCTCACTTAGTGTGATCATTTTTAGCTGCGGGAATGTTAATGTCTTGCTAGAGGGATAATGCCAGAGATCCTATGCAGGTTGCACATTTTGCATGGCTATGAATTCGCTTGCTTTTCTAAAAGCCAAAAAATTCTAAATGCAAGTGTTTCCGATGAGGATTGAGGATAGGAAGCAGACAATAGATTCATTGTCCACCATAATTATCAGCCATGCAAAAGTCTGCTGTGGGGTAATGCCCCTCTACAGTTACTGTGTGGACTCTCACGCTGAGCATCCTGACCCAAAATGATGCAGGATATTTGAATTTCAGGATGATAAATCTAAAGGTAAAGACATCTAGGGTCAGAATAAGGCTCCTAGAACATCCTAAAATGTTATAATAAAAGACCTAATTTAAGTTGTGCAAAGTCAACTGTCATTTTTTTTCTCTTCATAAAGTTATGGCAAAAAGTTCAAAGATGACTAAGAACATAACTCTGGACACTTTGTAGATGATGCTATTATTTTTCATTGCGATTTATGAAGAGTAAAAATGAATTCCTTATGTATTCTTCTATATTTCTTTCATAGTATTTTCTGCAGTTACTGACTTAGATTTATGAAAAAAACTTTTCCTCCACATGCATCCACCTCCCCAGAGATTGCCAGGTTGGCTGGCTGGTGAGAATAACGAGAATCTCTTCCCATCCACTGTCTCCTGTAGCTTACCGAGGTTTTTTTCTATTAATTACTTACTTTCTCTCAGTGTCAGTTTTACTGATGCTAAAAAGATATCATAGCTTGATATTGTCTGCAAACCAAATCAGGAGAGTGGCATGCTTTATTTCCCATGTCTAATCACATGTAAAGCACTTATTTTGCTTTTCATTGTAGCTCATTAGAGATGGTGAATCAAATCCACAGGTTATTTTGCCCTTGTTTACAAAATGTGGTTATTGTCATCTTTCCTCTTTCTAGAGCAATTAACTATAACTCCTTTTGACGTAAGAATTGGTAAAATGTATGTGGCACTTAGGTGTGAAGCATTTAGGAAAATTTAATGAGTAAAGTAAATATTTTCATCCCATTTATGTCAGAAGAAAATTTTGATTTAAAGCAAGAAATATAAGTCTGGGACTACGAAACTAACTGAAGAGCTCAATAAGTATCCAATCCAGGCTGACTAATTTCAATCTGGAAACTTTAACCACAGTGCTCATGGCCTCTCAATATGACAAACATGATTTAGTGATTACTCAAGTAGAAGACATTTACAAATAGGCTATTTTGGTTATTTCTGATAACAGCATGATAACAGTTAATGCTCGATAATTATTTTCAGTTTTCCAAGTAGCACAATTTGTGGGAAATATGAAGTGATAACACGATAAGAAAATTTACATTGAATGAATTTCATATCTGTGCAACACTGCTTGGTGTTTCTCAGATTGGGTGGAGGCAATGTTTTACATGTCTATTTGGTTTTAAATGATAAATACTTCAAAACCTGAAGAAATATAAGTAGGTAGCATGGTCACAGCAGGATAAAAGAATCAAGTTGTAGTGGTTTAGAAAGCCAGACAGCCTGCACTCAATCTGAGCCTGTTCTCTATGGCTCAGTTTTCTGATTTGCAAAATTAGATGATGAATAGTATCTGCCTCACGGATTTCAGATGGTATTAACTGACCCAGTACAGCCAAGTATTTAGACAATTCTCAGCCATATATGTAAGAACTATGTCCGTCTTTTTTAAAAAATAATTTTATAAAGTACATAGGTATTATAGTAACTGGACTGCTACTTTATATGGATACTTTGACATTTACCTGCACTTAGAACATATATCATCCATTCTAACATCCTTTAGAAAAATCTGGAAAATGGAGTTAAGATCTACTTTGAAATAGAGAAATTGCATATAATGAAGGCGAGCCTTTGAGAAAAGATCTAATTTTTTAACAGATTTTTTTATTCATTTGAGAGAGAGAGAGAAAGAGAGAGCACGTGCGAGTGGGGGCAGAGGGAAAGGGAGAGAATCTCCAACAGACCCCCTGCTGAGCCAGGAGCCTGATGCGGGGCTCCATCTCATGACACTGAGATCACAGCCTGAGCTGAAATCAAGAGTCGGACCCTCAACCAACTGAGCCACCCAGGCAGCTGGAAAAAATCTAATTTTTTAATAAGGTTTGGGAAATTATTTATGAGTCAAAAATTATCTTATCACTTAAAAGATTGATAAATATTTGTACATTACAACAAAAATGTGAGGGGCACCTGGGTGACTCAGTCCTTTAAGCATCTGCCTTCAGCTCAGGTCATGATCCCAGGGTCCTGGGATCGAGCCCCGCATCGGGCTCCCTGATCAGCGGAGAGCCTGCTTCTCCCTCTCCTCCCCTCTGGCTATCTCTGTCTCTCTCTCAGATAAATAAATAAAATCTTAAAAAATAATAAAATAAAATCTTTTTGAAATGTGAAAAAATCTTGGTGAATACTTAAAAATTATATAATAGACAAATAACTTATAAAGAATTTATTAAAAAACAGAAGAAAAAGACCAATGATCTAATAGGACAATGGTCTCAAAATAATGGACAAAGGATAACACACACACACTCATACATACAAAAATGTAAATGTCTGTCATATATGAAATGATGAATCCTGTTCTAAATAACATACATCCATATGAAAATATTCTAATATACTATTAATCATCTATCAGATAAAAAACACAGTAATTTGATAACATATTCTGTTGGAAAAGTCATGCTCAAATGGGTAAAGTCATACATTCCTAGAGTGAATGCAAAATAACAGAAGCACTATGACCAGAGATTTGACAACATCTTGCAAAAGAACATATGCATGTGTACTTTCACTCAGAAAAGCTACTTGTAGGAAAATATTCCTGATATGTATCTATAATACCACAACAAGGCATGTGTATTAGGTTACTCTTTGTGTTTGTTATGGCTAAAGACTGAAAACAGCCCTTGTACCCACGTACAACAGGAAACAGTTTGAAAACACCCTATATACTCTCCCTTAAAAGCCTTAGTTAACCAGTACAAGTCAAGGAGCCTTGCTCTACTCCAGATTCCTTATTTGGAAAGTGAGGCAGATCAACTAAGTCACCGTTTGATTATTTTCATATAAAAATGAATTACTTAAAGTGTCTTCCCTTTTCTTGGAACCATATTTTTTTAAAATTTCATTTTGTGTTTTATAATGATTTGCCCATAGACTGCCCTATCAGAAAATAGCTCCACTTGCAACTTGATAACTTTAGTTCTCTACAAATAATGTTTCGGGTTGAGTAGAATAATTTCCAATAGATAGTAATATGCTATTTAGAGTACTGAATATTTTAAGTATAGTAATGCAGTATCTAACAATTTATTTTTTTAAGTATGGTTAATACTTAAAGAGACAACATGTAAATATAGACACCAAATCCTATTACACAGAGTCGGTTGATCAGGACGTGAAGCCAGGTCTGCTGGTAGAGAGCTGCATTACAGTCTCTATCCGTTTTCTAAGCGCAGGTTCCTCACCTATAATTTGAGAACAATAATAGTAGCTGATAAACAAGCAACACGTTTGCTGGGAGGACTAAATGAAGTCATTTAAGTGAAGTGCTTAAAATTTTGCCCAATACACAGTAAACATTCAATATGCAGTATTGAATATACAATAATATACCCGCCCCCCCTTATGGCTGTATCACTCTCTGGCTTCAGTTACCTGAGTCAATGGTGGTCCAGGAGCAGATGATCGTCCTTTGGACCAATCATCAGAAGGTCAACAGTAACCTAAAGCGACATCACAGTGCCTTTTCACCTCACTTCATCTCATCACATAGGCATCTTATCATCCCACAATATGACAAGAAGAAGGGTGAGTACAAAACAATAAGATATTTTGAGAGAGAGAGAGAGAGCACATTCACAGAACTTTTATTACAGTATATTGCTATAATTGTTCTATTTTATTATTGTTGTTGTTAATCTCTTACTATGCCTAATTTATAAATTAAAGTTTATTATATGTATGTAGGTACAGGAAAAGCCTAGTAATATAGGGTTCAGTACTATTCACAGTTTCAGGCTTCTACTAGGATTCTTGGAACTGCGAGTCTTGGATAAGCGGAGATACTGTATGTTAACTTTTATTCTGTTTATTGACAAAATGTCTGATAGTTGTGCAAGAATATCCCTCTGGTGAGGCTGTAAAGAATGCACTCTCTCTAATTTTAGTTTGTCATCAAGTTTAAATTCAAGAAAAGAAGTCTGACTTCAAGTCTTGTTTTTTTAAAGAGACTGCTATAGACTGAATGTGTATGCCCCCCGCCCCCATTTATATGTTGAAACTGTTTCCTCAGGGTGATGGTATGCGGAGATGGGGCCTTTGGTAGGTGATCTGGTAATGAGGGTGAGTCTTCATGAATGGGATTAATGCCCTTAGTAAAGGAACCCCAGCAAGAAGACAGCATCTATGAGCAGAAAGTGAGCTCTCATTAAACACCAGAGCTACTGCCACCTTAAACCGGGACTCCCCACCCTCAGAACTGTGAGAAATGTAATTTGTTGTTTATATGCCACCAAGTCTATGGAATTTTTGTTTTAGCGTGTCCAAACGGATGAAGAGAGGGACTCTTTATCCCTTGATACTTCCTAATTGCTCTTCAAAAGCACTTCTGATATCATGGAACAAATTCAATTCTTTATCAAAGGACATCTAAGAATCACAGTATGTTCACCAACTTTTCACCTTAAACAAAAGATAAAGATTGCTCAGCACTGTTTCTAACAATTCAACAATCTTTTTCACTCAATAGTGACTTTTACTTTTATCTCTGCTGTCAATCTCCTTCATTCATTCACTATAATTTGGCTCCAACCAGTGAACTCAGTAAGTCCAACATAAAGCTTTGCAATCCTCCTTGTTATCAACAAGATTTCTGGCGCTTAAGGACTTCAGAAGCCATGTTACTGGCAGCCTGGGATTTTGGTCATCATGCTGCCTCCTGTCTACTGTTGGGACAACTCTGCTGCCACTGCACTGTACCCCAATGTCCTACTCCACTTCTTCTCTGTTATGTAATGTCTATCTCCTGGGCAGAAGCCAAATTCCTCCATGTAGCTTTAAATAGTTTTCCCCCAGAGAGTATTGGGGACCAGTTTTATTCCTGTTACAGCCTTCAATAGCATCCAACCCATCTTCCCAATTCGGGGTAGGGGTGGAAGAATCATGAAGAGAAATCCCTGAAGTTACAGAATTTTCCTCTACTGATAAAGTTTAACCACATACTTTCCCAAAGGGTTATCTGAAAAGAGCAGCTCATTTGTCTCCCTAGAAGCATTAAACAGGAATTTTAACAATCTCTCGCAATACAACCCCAGAGAGAGAAGGAAAAGCAGTGGAGGCAATCTGAATCTGCTAAGAGCTCCCAATATGAGAACATCTACGGAATATACTTATCCCAAAAAGAAAACCTGGAGATAAAATGTGTTCTTCCAGGCTTCTGAAATCAGCTTCAGGAACAATTTGTCAGATTTAGAATGATATGATTAGCTTATCATTTTTCCAGTCCTTGTCCGAACAGAAGTTCTTCTTGAATTGCTGTCCTTGGTCCACATTCCCAGGTGCAACCAATTAATTAAACCAAAAAGTCTTAGTTATCAAAATGTTTTTTTAAAAAAACTTGTTGGTTTGTGATTTCATCAAAGAACGTCTAGCAGATATATCACTTATGTAAGCTCTGAGGGAACAAAATATCCTTTTAATTTGACAAATCTTGTACAATAGCATGATCGATATTTACAAAGGATGATGATTTTAAAACCGAATTTTATACGCATTCATAATCCAAATGTTAACTCCTCCTTTAAAATCCCCTTTACCACCAGGAATGTCTGAATTTTAAGCATGAACATCGTGGAATCTGACCTGAAACACAAATTTTGCATGTGATAGCCAATGAATAATTTATAGATATATCTATTCAGAAGTTGCCATGCATACGAAAGTAAATAAAGAGAAGCAAATAAATTGTGAATGTATAATAAGCCACAGTTTAAAGCCATAGGCTAAAAGCTGTAAGATCCATTTAAGTAATACCCAGGAATACAGATATTACTTCTAGAGGCAGAAAATATATAAAAGTTCAATATTAATATAATTTTTTAGTTTTGTAAATAACAACTTAGAACTATCTGCTCAAGGAAATATTTTATATTCTAAATGCCAAGGCTGTAAAGTAAAAATTATGTCATTGATAGGGAGAGGAAAATTTATTCAATGCCTGTGTGCTTTAGTTGTATCACTGGTGAATGAAAATAGTGGTAATTTCTCCGTATCCTACAGGGATAGTGTGAAAACTACATGATTTAAGATATCATAAAAGACTTTAAGAAGCACAGAGCATTATAAAAGTTAAACATAAATGAAAAAATGTTTGAATTAAACTTTTCAATTTACAAATGGGGAAATGAAGCCCCGAGAGCTTCGTTTACTTTTTTTCAAAGTCACAATACTAATAAGTGCTAACAGATAAGATTAAAGGAACCTCCCCACGAGTCACTTACCTCTAAACGCCATTTTGTACACTTATCATGGCTCATTGATTAATTTCAGAAAAAAGTAGATTAATCCAAATATGTATCAAAAATAAGATATTTAGTTCAATTGATACATACTTTAATACTTAAAAATCTAAGTTCTCCAGGTAAATATGGGACTTTCAAAATAGAAAACTAATGGAAAAAGCTTTTTTTTTTTTTACTTCTCAAAAAGAAGATATGTATCCTCAGTAAATTTGATAAATATTTTATTTGAATTTACTTGCAAATTCCCAGTCTAAAAAATACTTTGGTCATTCGTGTCTACAAAGAAAATATTTTGAACACGTTTACTCTAAATTTCCCTGTCTTCATTCTACTTAAAATAGATGCTACAGGCATGGTCGCCTGGGGTTTTGAATTATAATTCTTCAGTTGCCAAATTGCTGTCTATAAACCTGATTGGGACAGATTTAGATTTGGATTCCAACTGACTATATTAAACTCAAGGAATGAATCTAAACTGAAAATTATGGTTCAATCTAGTTCATTCCAGTGGGAACTGGCACTGTTACAGATATTTCTTTTCTTGCAACTATCAGCTTCAGCTAAACCTTGTATTCACAACATTGGTCAGGATAAAAAATCTTTGGAATCTGAATACTTTCCTGCCTCTAAGGAAACTGAATAGATAAAATTTAAGCTCACAAGAGTAGACAGAAACAAAAAGCCACCATCTGAAGTTTTCTTCGAAATGGCAAGAAGCAAATTTTTCAAAAGAAGATAATAAGAGGGGCTCCTGGGTGGCTCAGTCAGTTGAGAGTCTGACTCTCGATTTCGGCTCAGGTCATGATCTTAGGGATGTGAGATGAAGTCCTGTATTGGGCTCCACACTGGATGTGGAGTTTGCTCAAGATTCTCTCTCTCCCTCCCCCTCTGCTCCTCCTTTCTCTCTCTCTAAAAAAATAAAATAAAATAAAACAAGGTAATAACAAGTTGAACGTTGAGTGATAATTCCAACAATACTCATGTAGATCAATTTATTGCTTGTCCAAATGTTGTTTTATTTGCTGACAGAATCTTTATAGTATGTAAAGTGCTAGTAAAGAAAAAGGCAATATATGGAATATGTCTAGTTGTGCATCATAGGATTTTTATTTACTTGGAGAGAAATTATATTTTACTTTAATATAAAATATATTAACATAATTCAAAAAACAAAATGACACAAAAATATGTATGTTCAGAGGTCTTGCCCCAACCGTGTATAGACACCTGTTGTTCCCTCAACATCCTTCTTGTAAAAATGAATTTTAAGTAATTTAGAAAATAACCTAATTTAGTTTAAATATGGGTAGATTTTTATTATGCTTTCCATTTTCTTGTATTTTTAGTATGTGATACACGTTCTTCTGCTGTAAGATTTCTTTTTTATCACTATGTATTATTTTTATGTCAGCACACAAGAGCTCCCTGATTTTTTTTAAGATGCAGAGTTTCCACTGTGTAAATACAATATATTTTTTTTAACAAATCTCCTCTTATTTCATCATGGATTGTGTCCAGTCTTTTGCTATTATAAATGATGTTGCAATAAAGAGATCTATGTATAGATGATTACGTATGTGTGCAGTTATACTTTAAGGGTATATTTCCAGAAGTGGATTGGTTTTTTAATGTGTAAATGCAGGTGTAATATTGGTAGCTATTTCTAATTTGTTTCCATATGATTGTTTCATTAGCACTCAAAATAGTAAAATATCTGAGTAACTATTTCCTTAAAGTCGGTCAGCAGAATCTATAATTGCTATTCCGATATTTATCACAACATTCATTTTTTATTATGAATATATTTCTCTTATAAAAGACAGCAACAGCTATCTCTGTGAACATTTATATCTGTAATGACAGTTGCCAGGAATAAGCAGCAGGAGTATCCATCTTTGCCCGATTCGACTGTCTGTGCTAGGTGCTCGTCTCGAAGGGCCTTTTTCTTATGGTCTCTTCCATAAAAGCTCTTTCCTTGCTTTGATCACCTACTCAAGAAAAATTCCCTAGGATATTGGTCTGAAATTTCAGTATGCATAAGAATCATTTGTGTATCTCAACACGTGTAGATTCCTAAGGGCTACATATCAATTAATACAGTGAGAGAGTAGAGTCTTAATTTTCTATAAGCAGTGCAGCTGATTTGTTTGTAGTTTTCCTGTGGACCTTATCTTGAGAAATGCTATTTTTGGAGCAATCATTACATTAGCTATTCATTCTTAAACAGTGCAGAATGGTATTTATTTTTAATGGTTCTTAAACTAAAGGTTTGGGGCAGTTTCCCTGTACACAAAATTCCAAATAACAGTGTGGCACAAACTGAATTGTTCTCAGAAATTTGCTGCTAAAAAACAGATTAAACAGGCAGAATTTGTGTCAATGTTGCAAGAGTCAAGTCACCCCACAACTGCCTTATTGCTGATGTTTTACACTTTGTATTCATAACAGATTTTTCCCCTTATTTTCTTTTTAATAGTTGTCTTCTAAGAATCAATCTGCCTTCTTAATTATTTCTTCATGTCTGATTAATACTAATGATTAGGTGCTCAGCCTAGGAGATCAATGTGACATGCTGGAGTTTTAATTCCTTTTGTCACAGCAGATTCCAGATTGTGGTGTATGGTCTTTCTGGTTAGTTCTGAGGTGACAGATTTCAGGATAATATTATTAAAGAGTTACACAATTGGGATTACAGATTGCATGGTGTAATCTGTGTGCAGAGCTGGTAGTCCACAGAAACAAGTTGTCTGAATAATTTGAGTCTATCACAAGAGGTCAATTCAGTGATGTGGTCTTAAAGATTGCAAGCGTACTTAGAAAAGACAGCCTTTACATTGTCTTGAACACAATGCATCCCATATTCAAGAATGTACTATGTGAGTGTTTCACCATAATAATTATTTTCTATTGGCATGCAATTGAACTTGCTTTAGAGAAATAACATGTAAGCTGGTATGTTGGATAATCGTAGAAAGAATTTACCTTGCAATGAAGAAGAAGAGAAAGAGAAAAGCCATCGCAGAGTGAGCACTTGTATCAGGAACTGCGGTAGATACTTCTAACAGTCATTAATTTCAAGAAGAACCTGGGAGAATATTACAATTAAGGTTTTGAAATGTGAATCAGAAGCATATATAACTTTTAAGTGGGATAGTATGGATTTGAGTACAAGCCCAAAGCCCATGCTTTTTAAATATTTTGAATGTTAATTCTTATTTTTTTCATCAAGTTTGGAAAATAACTTCTGATTGTTAATTTTTATCTCAAAATATTCTGCAAGATATTTTAACTTCACATCAAACTTTCAAGACAACAATCATATCTCCAGTATGAATGTTCAGAGAATCAAACTATGTATCCTGTCCCTCTAGGGATGCTAGATTATAATCACAATATCTGTCAGACTTATAATAAGAAATGCAAGCTTAGTTAGACAAAACATTCTGTAAAGTTCTTAGAACACTTTTATCTCTGGGCAATTTACTTGGAACCTACTAATAATTTATTAGATTGCGATATGAGCTTGAAATCAGAACAAAGATATTTATGAAGCATTTCTAAACTAACACCCAGTTGCTTGCTCAGCCACTTTCTTTCTGACCATCGGAGGACAGTTGGTTCTTTGGGGAGGGGGTGCCTCACAACTATGGTTGAAATATCTCTTATGTTTTTTCATCATACATATAAAACAGTATACAAATTATATAAAATTATATAAAAATAAAAGCAAGAGTATAATGGGCACAGAATTCAGAATAGAAAGAGCAATGTCTGAGGAATGAGAAAGGAGGACACGGGGAAGGAATACAAAAGTGGCTAAGTTCTAAGTTACTGTCATTGTTCTAATATTCAGATATACGTTATTTTTTTTAAACTATAAACAATAAGTAGATGGTAGATAAAGAGATAGCTATGAGCTTGCATGAAATGAGGATGAACATAAGTAGGATTAATTCAATTCTGTGAACTTAAAATCCATCAAAAATAAAAGTGAAAAAAAGAAAAATTAATTAATTAGATTTTAGCTGAATGAGTCTCCATGAGACTACTGCCAGGACATCGTTAACTGGAATTTGACCCTTCCCCAATTACTCAGCATACAGTGATACATAGCTCTTGGGTATGTCACAGATTGCTAATAATTTCTGTGGTGTCAGATTTGCCCAATTTTTAATTTTTTTCATAGAATTACCTAGTGTGTCTCCAAGTTCCTGGGAAGATAGTGCAATCTTAATATCACCAACGATACTCTCTGAAATGGGTCAGTTGGAAGGACTGGTCAATGACAAAAACAGAAAAAAAAAGAGAGAGAGAGAGAGAAGAAAATAATGCCAGTGTTATCTATGCAGTGTAATGAGATGCATGATCTCTTTGGTCCTAGGGACAGGTATATTCCACTGAAGAGACAGATGTGTCACACTATCAGAAGCCATTATCATTAAAAATCCTCCTTTATTCAGATTTCATGACTACCAAGCAATTCTTGAAAAATATTTCAACTTCTAATGCAAATCCATCCCAAGAACGCAAGTATATTAATCAGAACAGAAGTAAGTAGTATTCCTCATTGCAAAATAATAAATTGACATTTGAACTTCTGTATCAGCCTCTGAGAACCCTGGGTAAGTCAGTCTACCTCCGATAAACAGATTCAGGTCCAGTGTGCTGGCAAAAGCTGATTTCCGCCTCAAGTTTCCATACCGGGTGGAGGACATTTTGCCAGAGTAAAGCTGCCTTGTGATGTCTCGTGGCCGACAGCCAGCTTACTTCTCCCGAGGACGCTCTGACTCCCCCGCTCTTCCTATTCGCACGTCAACAGGTTCTACCTGATTGAAGTGCCCCCTCAAGCCAACACAAGTGGAGAAGACTCTCTTAATTAGAGTTCTCAGTATGTGACTGAAAGCCTTCTGTGAAGACACCAATCACAAACTTGCAAAGAAAAAGGAAATCAGATAATGCCTGCTTTGCACTCCCGGCTTCCTCTCAGTCCACTCTTTCCTTCTGTCTTCTCTCATCTTGCCTGTCTGAAGACCATGTAATTTCAAATTCAGGTCTTGCTTCACCTCAAACTTGATGAAAGCAGTCACAGCAAAGCACATGCGGAAGAGTAAGGGTTGCACTTTTCAGTTGCAGCCCCAACATTGGACAGCGCTTGAATTAGGGGAGAATTTTTGAGTTAGGTACTCATTTTGTTACTAACTCAAAAATTAAGGCTTTTCTAAATGTATGAAAAAAATGTTCAACATTTTGAGTGAATTGGCAAAGCTACTCAGCTGGTTTGTAACAAATATCCTGACGTATAAGGAAAAATAATGCATTTTACTAATTGATTCAATGAGACATTTTTAAGGAGTGAAAATATACATAAATTGATATATATTTCTGCTTGTGTCCATATAAACTGGCTTATTGAAAAATATCACTAGTCCATCATGTGAACATGGCATAAACATTTACTTATATACATATTTCTAGTTTTACAAAGTAATTAATGTTTGTGTATGTGTGTGTGTGTGTGAATTTTATATATATTCAATTAGCTGAGAAGAAACAAGGTAATGCTATGCCTTCTTCTTTCAGCTTTCATACTATACTTAAGTGTCCTTTTCATGGTGTACTTAATGCCACATTTTTTACATTTTTGTGGTTTTCGTTAGTGATTTTGCTGCTTAAAATGGCACCCATGCCTAGTACTGAAGTGTTGTCTAACTTCTTTCTCTAAGCTCAAGAAAACGATGATGTGCATTATGGAGAAAATATGTGTGTTAGATAAACTTCATTTGGGTATGGGTTCTAGTGGTATTGGCCACGAGTTCAATGTTAATGAGCCAAAAGTGTGTGTGTGTGTCTCAACAGAAATACACATAAAACAAGCTTATTCACTGATTGACAAAGTTATTGTGACCAGAGTTTCCCAGGAAGTTAACCCTGTATTTCACCCAGAAGCAATGGTTCAGTATTCACTAATTCAGTGTTTGCAGAAACTTTATAGACCATAACTACCATGAATACTGAGGACCAACTCTGCACACACATACACATGGCTCACAAATGAGTGTGTGTGTATAAACTCAAAAGTTTAATAATACTCATTGTAATTGGAGGGATTTTACTCATATTAAAATGTTTTATTGTCATCTAAGTACTTTATATTCTATGTTTTAAATAAATTTAGTATTTATTAGGGTGCATTACCCAATTAGCAACATTATTTCATTGATACAAATTAGATAAGGTAAAAATATATTAGCAATATAATGCTGCAAACGTAGACCACTTGTTTTAGAGATTGTCTTAATGGCCAGCTTTGCAGCAGGTCTCTCACTATCCTTTTTACCAAGACCTTGGCCCTTTTCAGTTTTGTAAATCTCCTCCTCTTGCCAAACCTGATTCTAGGAGGAGAGGGCATCTGATTCATGAAAGACCGAAGAAATTGATAATTAGAATTCAACTAAATCATGTGGATTATGAAGCATAAATTTAAGTGTTTGAATTTGCTGGTGTCTCTAGAATCTACTCAAGTTTAGAGCCATACCAGGTTTGACTAAGCTTATTACAGTCTTTTTCTTTTCTTTTTTTTTGATTAATGATAAATTTCTTTTAAATATTCATATTAAACCACAACTTCAGTTATTCTAATGTACACAGAGTTATGTTCTTTTGAGCAAAAGTCCCTGACTTAAATAATTACTATATTCCATCAAGAAATTTGGCTTTGCACCAAACTTCTTTAAATAAATGATAGTCTTGACAAAATCTGGGTCTTAAACCATGTGGTATTTAAATTCTGATAAAGATGGTTCTGAATTTATCATTTAAAACTTTGATTTAGAAGAAACCAGATATTTAATTTTTTGATATTTCATTACTTAAGGAAGTGTAAAATAAATATGTAATTATGAGAAAGGGGTTGGGAACGTTCATTTTTCACACAGGATAAGTAATTTAAACTATTTCAGTTACAGTATATCAAATATGAAATGGCAAGGGAGAGGCATCCCCTACTAATACCAAAACTTTGATGTTTGCAGTAAATTAAATAAGGAAAATATGATATAATTACAGAATTTAATCATTACTTGGTATTCTCAGACGCTTCACTTTGGATAAAGTGTGACAGTGTAATTGATGAGAATCTTTGGCTTGTTCATGTATCCATCCTACTCATTATGAAAAGGTAATTGTGTGTAGTGGAAAGAAAATAAATATGGGTTGATAATTAGATAAGGGCTTAATACATGGACATGTTACCTGTAGGCAAGTTGTTTCAACACTGATTCAATGTCCTTATTTGTATGTTGTGTCAAATACAGCTAGCTGTTTCACATTATGCACAGGTCTTTCATTCACTTAATAACCACCCCCTCCAATTTCCAGCTGACAACTGAATAGCCAGAACAAATACATACTTTAATTCTCTTGTTTTAAGAGAAGTCATCTTAAGATAAGTCCAGGGTCATAAAATACAAGTTAGAGTATCGTATTGCAGTTTAAGCCCTAAAAGAGATCCAGCACGCACACTTCTCTCATTCATACCTTTCTACTTACTGCTGCCTGAACGTTGAAATTAGGGTCTAACAGATGCTAAGCTGTGTTGTTCAGATTCCACTTTCTAGGAGTTTTTCTCCAATCTTCTAGGAAAAATGTTTAAGAGGCCAAGTTACATTAATGCAGCACAGTCAATGACGTATATGTCTATGGAGTTGTGATTTGATAAATTGATAACTAGCATTGAACACTTATAGGAAATATGATGTCCTTAAAAATTAGAATGGAGTGTATCATTAAGATATCTCTCCACATACAAGACCATTCTTTTTAATTTTAGCTTTGCTTTTGCCCAATCTCTCAATGATCACATAGCTATCATTAGCAAGGGGAGATCCTGTTGAATTAGTGATTAAACATCATAACAAAAAAGATTACTTGCTAAAACTTAGAACTCATTAAGTTTATATTTTGTAATATAATCATTTAACCCCAGATCCATAAAAAGGAGTTGTTATTAATGATAGAATACTGTTTTGTTATTCCTGTAATAAGCTTGGCATGAAATTTATAGTACCACAATAGAATGTAACGCATTAAATTAGAAAAATATATATGTAATTCAAGAAGACTAAAGAGTTGGGACGCCTGAGTGACTCAGTCAGTTAAGTGTCTGCCTTTGGCTCAGGTCGTGATCCCAGGGTCCTGGGATCAGGTTCCGCTTTGGGCTCCTTGCTCAGCAGGGAGCCTGCTTCTCTCTCTGCCTGCCGCTCCCCCTATACTCTCTCTCTCAGAAATAAATAAATAAAATCTTAAGAAAAAGAAGGCTACAGAGTTACAAACATATGTAAATGTGTAACTGCGTCTATCTCATACTCAATATGACAATAAATATTATTGTTGAAAATTTAGAAAATGCTATTTCTCCATGGAATACACTATATGAGACTCAAATTGATATTTTGTTTCTGTTTATATGGCATAGAGATACTTACATTAGGATTTTGATTTGTATACTCTCAATAAGCATATACCGATATTCTGTGACCACTATTAAGTGGGAGAAAATTGAGACATATTACTAATAATAAAAATCCATCTTTCTCATTAATTACATATTTTAAATTATTTTGTGAGGCCTTACAAAATAGATCTGGGTATTTGTCTCAAAAAGTAGGACATAAGAATCAACAACCTCACTTGGCTTCACAATTAATAAAATATATATATCTTCTTAGATTTGGGTCACTATTTTATTTATAAAGGACTATACAAATTATGCACACATTCAAGAAAATTTATTATTGTTTTTTTAAAAATTATAAACCACCTGCTGATGCTCTTTAAGCATGGAGCTGAGAATTTGATAGCACTATTGCAACCATACGACACGGTTTGCAGAGCAATTCATTTTCTTCTCGGATGAATGTTTTTCTGTGTACCTCATTGAAGCTAGACACGCAGAAAAGCCTGAGGAAATAACGGGTTAGATTCATTTACACTCTGCAGCAGAGTGAGTCAAGGGAAAGCAAGTTTCCATATCGCTCTGAAGCTTGCTGGGAGACCACATACATACGTACATATGAGCACATGCTCAAAAAGAATAGAAGGGCCAACTCAAAATGAGATGAAAGTAGCCAGAATATTAAGCATTTTGTCTAAAGTTTGCTAAAATCACTCTTTACATGAATATTTTAAAGAATTGACAAGTGATCACTTAAAATTAAGCTAGTAAGAACCTTCCCCCAGGCATTGAAGCAGCCTCACCTTATCTTTAAATATCTCTTGATTTCCCTATTTTTAATAAAATAAACACAAAATTATTTATGTATTTTTAAATTAAACATAAAATGATATTTTAAAGTGATTATATAAATCTTCAGGTAGATGTTTATTACATCCAAAAATAAAATGAATGAGTAAAAATATCTAATAAAGAAGTAACAATGTAAAAATCGGGTGGCTGCTTTTAATCCAGAGCTTTTGCCGAATGCCTGAGATATAAAGCAAGGAGAGAGACCGATTTTATGATGAGAAGGAATGGCTATCTAATTTGTATAGATAAGAAAAGGAAGTCACTAAATGGAGATATTGTTGTGATAGTAATATCTCGATTTTTTTCTTTAAGCACGAGGAAAAATATGTTTAGATTAAAAGGGGAGCTTCTGAAAAAAAGTCGGCCTCCACTTGATTGCCTCAGGGAAACACTGTAGCTTTCACTTCGAAGCTTTACTTACTGCAGACTGAGGTCCCCAATGACGAGAGTTTGCTTCCATGTGTTTCTAAAAAGGGCATTAGTAGAGAGAGGAGAGATGCCCCACTGTACACCGAGTGAAAGTTCTCAGAATCAACATGGAAATAACATTAAATGAAAACAAAATAATCGGGCCGCCTGGGTGGCTTAGGCGGTTAAGCGTGTGCGTTCTGCTTGGGTCACTGATCAGGGTCCTGGGATCAAGAGCCTTATGTCTGGCTCCCTCCTCAGCATGGAGTCTGCTTCTCCCTCTCCTCCCACACTTGTTCATGCTCTCTCTCTCGCTCGCTCACTCTCGAGCAAATAAGTACATAAAATTAAAAAAAAAAAGACAAAATATTTCAGGTATTCTGTAACATGATGAACCACCTAAGTACTTCTAGTAATTCCTCGTTACTCCCCACACTGAAATTCACTTTTGAAAAACCAACCCCCTAGATGAAGGGCCTGGAACAAGGACAGGCAGAGCAACAAGAAGACAGCACATTCCTTGGTGCTCACACCAAAGAATGCTAGAAAGAAACCACAGAGAAGACCCAGACCAACTGGATTTCCTGTCACGTTTATCTCTCCTCTACACGAAGCAATGAGCTCACCACTGAATAAAACAAAATTAGAGACAAATATATACTTTTTTTACCTCCTGATTGGCAGGTACAAGATGATCTGGACAATCCAGTTTCTGTAAGCTCTATTATGAAATAAATTCCCAGATAAACCACAGGATCTCTTTTTACTAATGAAAATATAGAGGGGGCGCTTGGGTGGCTCAGTTGGTTGAGTTCTTGGTTTCAACTCAGGTCATGATCTTGGGGTCCTGAGATCGAGCCCCATGTCTCTGCTCCACTCAGAGCAGAGTCTGCTTGTCCCTCTCCTTCTGCTCCTTCCCCTGCTCTTACTCTCTCACTCTGTCTCTCTCTCTCTCTCAAGCAAATAAATAAAAACCTTTAAAAAATAAAAATATAGAAGACTATTTCTGGTTTATAAATATAAATGATAAGGATAATTATAAACAATTAATATAAATGTTCATGAGTATAACAGAGTCACCCTAATCAAAAATAGAACTTCTTGTGAAAAGTACCCATTTTGTATTCTATATTAGACCTAAATTGATAATACATATATCCAAGGGGAAAAACATAGGATTGAAATAACCTTTTTTATTGAGCTATAATGGACATATAACATTATATTAGCTTCAGGCACACAACCCTGATATAATATTTATATATATTGTGAGGTGCTTACCCCAATAAGTCTAGTTAACATTCATCAACGTATTTATAATTTTTTTCTCATGATGAGAAGTTTTAATATTTACTCTTTTAGCAATTTTCAAATATGCAATATAGTATTACTAATGATAGTCACCATTTTGTGAATTATATTGCCATGACTTATTTATTTTATAACTGGAAGTTTGTACCTTTTTGCCCTCTTCACCCATTTTACCCATTCTCCACCCTCACCCTTGCTGCCTCTGGCAACCACTAATCCGTTCTCTGTATCTGTAAGCTTGTTTTTTTTTTTTTTCTTTCTGATGCCACACATAAGTGAGGTATTTGTCTTTCTCTGTATGATTTATTTCACTTAGCATAATGCCATCAAGTTTCATCTATGTTGTCGTAAATGGCATGAGTTCATTCTTTTTCATGGCTAGATAATATTATATATATGTATATAAAATATTATATACATATATATGTATATACACCATATTTTCTTTATATATTCATCCATCAATGAACACACAGGCTGCTGCTACCATATCTTGGCTATTGCTGATAATGCTGCAATGAACATGGGGGTGTCTCTATCATTTCAAGTCAGTGTTCTTGTTTCCTTTGCATAAATACCCAGAAGTGGGGTTGCTGGATCATACGGTAGTTCTATTCTTAATTTTTTTAGGAACCTCCATACTGGCTGCACTATTTTACATTCCCACCAACAGTATAGCCATTTCTTCACATTCTAGCTAAAATTTATCTTTTTTTTCCCCTTTGATAAGAACCATCCTTACCAGTGTGAGGTGATATTTCATTGCAGTTTTGATTTGCATTTCCCTGATGATTAATGATATTGAGTATCTTTTTATATATATGTTGGCCATATATACGTCTTCTTTAAATAAATGTCTATTCAAAGCCTTTGCCCACTTTTAATTGTGTTATTTAGAATTTTTGGTTATTGAATTGTAGTTCCTTATATATTTTGGATATTAATCCTTTGTACGGTTTGTACATATTTTTTCCCATTCCATAGAGAGCTTTTTTATTCTGTTGATCATTTCCTTTGCTGTGCAGAGATTTTTTTTTTTTTTTAAGATTTTTATTTATTTATTTGACAGAGAGAGAGACAGCCAGCGAGAGAGGGAACACAAGCAGGGGGAGTGGGAGAGGAAGAAGCAGGCTCCTAGCGGAGGAGCCTGATGTGGGACTCGATCCCGGAACGCCGGGATCACGCCCTGAGCCGAAGGCAGGCGCTTAACCGCTGTGCCACCCAGGCGCCCCTGCTGTGCAGAGATTTTTAGTTTGTTATAAC
This sequence comes from Ursus arctos, assembly GCF_023065955.2. Classification (NCBI taxonomy): domain Eukaryota; kingdom Metazoa; phylum Chordata; class Mammalia; order Carnivora; family Ursidae; genus Ursus; species Ursus arctos. The sequence continues at coordinate 21,448,153 of NW_026622764.1, forward strand.
TCCAATTGTCTATTTCTGTTTTTAGTAATGTCTCTTGAAGGATGATTAGATACAGAAAATGTGATATCTACAAACAATGGCTATCATTCAGTCTTTAAAAAGAAGAATATCCTGCGACCTGTGACAACATGGATGAACCTGGAGGATATTATGCTATAGAACGAAAACTATATGATTCCACTTTAATGACACATCTAAAATAGTCAAAAATCATAGAAGCAGAGAGGCAAATAAAGGTTTCAGAAGCTGGGAATAGGGTAAATGGGAGTTGCTGGTCACATACATAGAGTTTCAGCTGTGCACGATGAATAAGAATCTAAAGGTCTGCTGTACAGCATTGTGCCTGTAGTTAACAGCACTGTATTCTGCAGTAAGAAAAAATTAAGTAGTGTCACTCTTGTTAAGTGTTTTTACCACAACTGAAAGAGAAAAAAAAGTACCACAGAGGCAGGAGGAATCTTTTGGATGTGACAGATATACTTATTACCTCAATTGTGGAGTTAGTTTAATAGATAGATAGAGAGATAGATAGATATCAAAACTTATGAAATTGCATACTTTAAATATTGCAGTTTCTATATCAATTATACCTCAATAAAGCTGTTAAAATGAATTGTATTTGAATATGTGAATAAGCTCAGTGTTATTTCAGTGAAAGAATGTGTTCGTAACTCTGTGGTACATTGATCTATTTAGTAAAGGACATATGTAAAAAAATTTTCTAAAAGTGCTAGAATTTTGTTGTTTCAGGTAGTTATTTCAGTGAATTAATGTGTTCACCACACTGTGATGTGTGCAATACCCTAAGCGAAAACACATGTGCAAACAAGCAATAAATGGGATCTACTATATTAATGAGGTAAAGAAAACAATCCCATCATCATATCAAATGATGTAGCATTTAACCAAACTTAACAGTCACTCATGTTAAATGCTCAGAGAAATAAGAATAGAGGAGAAATTCCTCAACTTGAAAAAAATCATCTACAAAAAATATACAGCTAGCATTATACTACATGGTGAAAGACTAAATGCTTCTCCACTAAGATCAGGAACAAGGCAAAGATGTCCACTCTCACCACTCTTATTCAGCGTAGTGCTGGAAATTTAGCCAGTGCAGTGAATCAAGAAAAACTGATAAAAATATTCAGATTGGAAAAGAAATAAAACTGTCTATATTCACAGATGACATCATGTCTACACAGAAAAGTCCAAGGAATCTCAAAACAAACAAACCAAACCAAGCAAACAAGCGAAACCTTTGAGAACCAATCTGTGAGTTTAGAAAGTCACAAAATGCAAGGTAAACATACAGAGATAAATTGTATTTCTCTATTAGTAGTGAGCATGTGGACCTAAACTTTTAAAATTTAATACCATTTATAATAGCTCAAAAACATGAAATACATGCAAATCTAACAAAAAACGTACAGACCTATATGGCAAAAACACCACAGTGCTGATGAAATAAATCAAAGAGGATCTAAATAAATAGAGAGGTGTTCTATATTCATAGATTGGAAGGTTTAATATAGTATAGATGTCAATTCTCCCCAAATGGGTAGACAGCTTCAATGCCATTCCTAACCAAATCCCAGCACAATATCTTATGGATACAGACAAGGTTGCTTTAAAATTTAAATGGAAAGAGAAAAGAATTAGAACAACAAAAAAAAAATTTTGAAAAAGAAAAATGAGACCTAGGAATCGCTATACCCAATTTCAAGATTTTTAATATAGCTACAGTAAATAAGGTGTGATTGGTTGAAGGATAGACATATTAAAACAAAGGTGCAAAAAAGAGAGTTCAGAGACACATGCCCCACTGCTTTTTGGCAAAGATGCAAAGGCAGTTTAATGCAAGAAAAATCACCTTTTCAACAAATGTGGTGAAAAAAGTGTATATCACTGGCTAAAAAAAAAAAAAAAAAAACATTTGAATTAAGTTTCTTGTGTTACACTAAAATTAAATCAAAATGAATCATGGATTGAAGAGTAAAACATAAAACTTCTTAAAATTTAGGGGAAAAAATAGGGGAATAAAGTCTTTGGGATCCAGGGGTAAGAAAAAGTTCTTAGACTAGACAGTAAAAAAAAAAAAAAAGAAAGAAAGAAAGAAAGAAAGAAAGGAAGGAAGGAAGGAAGGAAAAGAAAGAAAGAAAGAAAGAAAGAAAGAAAGAAAGAAAGAAAGAAAGAAAAAAGAAAGAAAGAAAGAAAAAGAAAGAAGGAAAGATTCATAAAAGGAAAAAAATTATAAACTGGGCTTCATCAAAATGAAAAATCTTTTTTAAAAGACCCTATTAAGAGGATGAAAGAAAAATTACAGAGTGGGAGAAATTATTTGCAAGCCACATATTTGAAGGACAAGTCTTTATAATAAAGAACTCTCAAAACTTAATAGTATAAAAACAAATAATTCCTTTAGAATATGGGCAAAAGGCATGAAGACATGTTTCACATAAAAAGATATACAGATAAAGAAAACATGAAAAAATATTAAACATTTTTGATCACAAAGGAAATGTAAAACTATGATGAGATATCATTGCACACCTATTAGAATGGCTAAAATAAAAAAAATAATGACAACGTCAAATGCTGGCAAGGATGTGGGGAAACTAGAACACTTATAAATTGTTGGTGGGAGTATAAAACATCACAATCACCAAATAAGACACTTAGGCAGTTACTTAAAAAACTAATCATGTAACAACCAAATGACCCAACAACTGCACTCTTAGACATTAACCCTGGAGAAATTGAAGCTTATATTCACACAAAAATCTATACCTTGCCTTCATAGAAGTTTTATTTGTAACAGCTGATGTATGTAAAAGTTAATTTTTAAAAATGGAAACAACCAATCTATCTTTCCATGAGTTAATTTAACAATTAAACCAATAAACTGTGAGACACTCATACCAGGAAATACTACTCAGCAATAAAGGAGAGAGAATGATTGATACATGCAGTGATCTGGATAAATCTCCAGAGAATAATAATAATCTGGTTATATTAATAAAGAAATGTTTTCTTTACTTGAAGATAAAGGTACTCATATTGCCTCTATTTCAATGTGTACATTAAATCAGGATTTATAGGAAATGGTCCCAATATGGTGACATAGCACAGCTGACTCCTTTGATCAGTTTCATGAGTCCAGTAATATTGCATGAACTTTTGAATGATTAGCCACTGTCTTTAAAAGATGTTTCCATATTTAGGATTTTTTTTTTTTCAGTATTTTGAAACATAAGTATGTCTCCCTTTTTTCAATATCTAAGAGTCCAGGCCCAGGAAGTAGATAGAGCTGTTTTCCAATATAAGTTCCATAACTAATGAACTGTGTGTTTTAATGCAAGTTATTTAACTTCCTTAAGATTCATGTCTTCATGTACAAAATGGCCTATAACAGCAGTGACCTCACAGGATTGTAAAAGTGTTGTATGAAAGAGTGTGAAGTCCTGATAGGTATATCTGGAATATCTTAAGATGTCTATAAATTGTGTGCATTGTTAATAGTTTACTGGAGAAACTATATTAATCTCTTATACAGAAACTCAAAGAAATTTGAAAATTGACCAGTTACTTATTATTTGAATAAACATATTAGTCACTTAAAATTTTGCCTTGCAAATGTAGTAATTGGACAATTTAATACAGATATTCCTCACCTAAAATATTTTTTAAAAAGCAGAATATGACTGGGCAATTGGCTAAACTAGTTTACATTTTGTGTAAAAATGGATTACCTGCCAAACCAAAGCCACCACCAGGCAGTTTTCTTTGCTTAATTTCAGTGTGCTCTCTTTTTAGCTCCTCCAAAAGAGTTGTCCTACTTGCAAAATCAATCCTGTAGTTCAGTCAGAACCACTTTAAATGTGCAAGAAAGCTTCACTCTGTCATTTAAAGACCCAAATAGTACAAAATTGAGATAAAGTCCAACTTTTGATTTTCTACTTTTTGCTGTACCTGAAAAGTCCAATCATTTCTTGTTCATGCATTTGGACCTAAACTACAAAACAACAGTTGGCTATATTCAACTACTTTAGCAATGAATTAACCAGCTATAATTAAGTTCACGCATAACACATCCAAATAATTAAAAACTTACAATATAAAATGCATATTATATAAATCAGACAGATTGGTACAGGATGAAACGTGTACAGAATATGTTCATTGCCCTACTCACCTCAAACTACTCCCTTCCTTAAATATAATCACAGAATATACTTTTTTGTGCTATCTTTACAAAACAGTTAAAAATGATGTGTACACAAATGTATAATATATATAATCATATATGCATGCAAATACACATATAAAATTATTTTACCTAAATATCACAAAATACATATATAAACCCACACACTTGCTATGTCTGATTCACTTAAGTTATTTGGATCTCTTTTTCTATTTATCTCTTATCTATACGTATTAGCATTTTTGTCATTTGTCATGGCTACATCGTATTAAGATGAATTACTTATAATAATTTGTTTGATGCTCCCCTCAATAGACATTAACAATATTTACAAGAATTTTTATTGTTTGCAATTTCAACTACTGCCTGAGTTTTTCTTCATAAATATACATAAAATAATTATCTTTTTTCAATCAAATCAGGTTAAGTATTTTTGCACATTTGTAAAAGCAAACTTGTAAGATTATTTAAAAATAACCAACCTGTAACTAACATACAATTACCAATATATATTTTATAAAATAAGATTATACGCCTGGACAGGCACAGCTCTATGTTGATCTTTAGTATATCTTAGCTACTTTGAGGGTAATATGGGATATTAGTGATTTATAATATGTATTTCATGTTTAAAACTCCTCCCCAAGAGCACCTGGGACCAGCTTGTTTATATTGTTTAGAGAAGTTTACATGGTGGCTTATCCCTGGTTTAACCAGATGCACATCTTGATTTGCCTATATGCACCAGTAGGGTATAAAAAATTTTCCAGAAACTTTTGCTGAGACCCTCCAAAAACCAAGATTCCTTGCATATATCTTGGTGATTTACAACACAGATATGAAGTATATCCTCTATAACTAAGAACACACCTCAAAGCCCCTGTTCTTGCCGGTGCATTCTTTTTCCTGTTTCACCATATCCTTTCTCTGCATTAAAACTAAAACCTTATGTGAGCAAAATCTGTGGAGTACTGTGAATTCTTTCAATTATTCAGACTGTGAAATAGCTGCATTGTGCGCATATGAAAGTTATAGTTTATTATATATTTAACAACATACTTGTATATATCATTATATGATCAGACAATGAGCATTAATAGAACAGAGATCACAAAGGAGGCTTTCAAGCTGATTCCAGGCGTAAGTCTTGGTTTGCTTTGGCAGTTGAAATAACTAAAGTTTTAAATTTGAATTTGAAATTTTTATTTTATTTTTTTAAAGATTATTTATTTGAGGGAGGGGGAGAGAAAGGGAGCATGAGTATACTTTGGGGGAGGGGCAGAGGGAGAGAATCCCTAGGCAGACCCCGCACTGACCAGGGAACCCCACGTCTTGATCTCAGGATCCTGAGATCATGACCTGGGCCAAAATCAAGAATCCTCGGATTAAACTAACTGAGCCACCCAGGCGCCCCTGTATTTGAACATTTTAAAGAATACAATAATCATTCACCTCACCATATCTTGTCCATTTGTAATTTAATGCTCTCTTGAATTACTTTTAATATATCAATAAGTATTTGGTAGTCGTGTTTTTAAATTACTTTCAAAACACATGAATACCTATATAATCTTTGCCCATTTATTGGTTCCTTATTTTTCTCTATTTTTATATTATTCTGCAAACATCTGCTGATTTAAAAAGACAGATAAATTCCTAGTATTGGTTCCTTTGGGCATCTCTTTCTTAATAGTTTTTGACTAAAAATAGAAGCTGGTGTATGAGTTTTGCATATGTAGATGGTTTCACTTTAAAGGATACAGGCAAGGGATATGCGATAGGAAATAGAGCCCTTTCATCTATTGGAATACCCTATTTTGGGAAACTTCTCAAAATTGCTCTTGTAGAATATTCATATCTGGAAAAGTTGGCATTCTGGATGATCCGAAAGCAAGACAGATATCTTTTCTCCTTTTTTTGTTGTAGTGGATAGACAAATGGCTACAATCACCCCCCTTCCTGTATTCATTGCCTTCGGTATATCTTTTCAACGTTGAGTCTAGTCTCAGTCATGTGAGTTGTTCCAGTCAATAGCAATTGTGACTCAGGCAGAAGCCTGAAATGTTTGTACATTGGGATTTACCCCCTTCTTACTGCCAACATGTAAATAAACTTGAGTTAGTCTCCTGGAGGGTGGGGTGGGAATGCATTTAGAGAGTGGAACTCGCCATCCCCAGACTCCCAAGAGTAACCATGACTGCAATCATCTCAGCTGATTCCTGGATGTGTGAGTGAGGCTATTCCAGACCATCCAGCTCTACCCACTGGGGCAGACAAAAAGGACCTCACAACCAAACCGATGCATTATGAGAAATAATAAATATTTTCTTTTGTTTTGGGTCACTACATTTTGAGGTGATTCATTTTACATAGCAAAATCTGATACATGTAGATATTTCTCAAATCTGGACTACTGATGTAAGTTTTTAGGAAATAATTTGTGCGAAGTGCAGACATTTTATGGAAGCACCTGTAAGGATTATTAATTTGCTAACACATTCAGTTGTTAAAAAACCAAACATGATTTTTACTTTTAGTATAGCCTATAAAATAAATAATCAACACAATGATAATCTTTTGATTAGACATGAACATTTTCCAAAACCAGAAAATAGTTGTTTCTGCTCTACTCTTGTGCTTGATTTTCCTTGTCCTGGTCAAGAATTCCTGGAGCTACATTGCTATAATCTGATTGGAACAAATTACTTACATAGCATTTATTTTAAAACCATTAACGTCAATTCTCATTAGTTAACTCTGCTTTTCTTTTTATACCAATGCTTGTTTATAAAATCCATATCTATAATAATAGCCAATGTTTCATATTTGCCAACGTACATTACTTTCTTAATTCTAAACTTTCTTCAACATGTTCAAAAACCACCATCTGTTTATTACAATTTTTGATAAAATGTTGGACTGGAATCCACACAATTACCCAAAAAAACAACTGGTAGGTGACAATTAAAAGTCCACATTGCTATTAATATTTTTTAATGACCGCCAACTAGAAAGAATTTTTAAAAATCATATGGTATGGATGAGTTAAGATGAAAAGCAGCAATTCCCTACCCTCATCCTCCCACATCCCTTCCTCTGACTAAAGGCAGCAACTGAATCATTTATGTTTTGGGGTTCCAATTAGTTCTCAGGTTTTAACCTCGCTTAACCTTTTTGATACCATCTATATTGCAGAGAAGAAGAGTTCAAGAACTGACTAGCACAGTGACTTCAGGGCTAGAGCTTTAATTCTGGAGCCTGTCTTCACCCCAGCATTGACCCTCTCCAAGCTTATACCATGTTTGGAAAATCTCCAGTATTCTGCCTGGAGAACTGACTCCCACTTTCACAGCAGTCTGATACTGAATCTGCTTTGGGAAAAATGCTTTCTTTTCTCAGTTTCATTTGTAAACTCACTTCCAATGGCTTTATGCATTTAAAAAAACATTAATATATCTCCCTCAGTAATCTCAGCTTTTGTAGGTTTATTCTCTTTTGCATCATTTTATTTTCATTTTAATAAGATCTCTTGAGAGCGGATGGAGCAAAATACACATGCCTATTTAGCCATATGCTGGAGAATCAAATAAACAAATATGCACTGAGTACTGATGTTGGAGAAGCTCCGCAGTGATGTCGTTAAATAGAGTCGTGTTACCTGCCTTTCAGAAAAATTATTTATTATAAGATTTGCCAGAATCTGTACTATTTTTTAAAACTTTATTATTTTCAGTTCTATTTGAAATACAATATTTGTGTGCTTAAACTGAGATCTCTAATCTAAAATTGCCCAATCTTTTTTCTCATTGTACTTAGTAAACACAAATTGACAATGGTAACAAAAGGAGATTAGCTAATTTAACAGCAACTTATTAAGGCATATTTTTTTTTTACAAGGGGTAGCAATGTTGGATATGACTAATGAATTCGATGAGGTCAATTCATACATTTCACGATGTTTTGTACAAAAGGTTATTCCTGATGACTTGTTTGCAAACTGTAGATTCAGAAAAGTGAATTAGACATACCATATCATTGGGTTAGTTGCATTCTGTCATGCTGCAAATCTATTAATTATAATTTTAAAAACATGTACAGTTCATTTTGAGCATACTGCAATTCACCTTTTGCATATGAATACTGTGTCCTTTTCTTCCTGCCATCGTTCTTTTATCAAGTGCCTCATGCTTAACTAACTGTTGTTGGTCTAAGTTCTCTAAGGGACAAATCACATATTTTAATAATTATTTATTTTCAGATATTCCAATAATATTTATTCTTATTCATTTCTGATCTTGATAAATTATTATTAGCTGGGTAGTTAGTAAGCAGTGTGAATTTTTTTTCTTATTTATTTTTAAGAAGAAAGTATGGAATAGATTTTTAAGAAAAGATCAAATTGTATCATTTCCTTCTGGATGCTTTATTTTTCTACAGCTTTGTGATTCACAATGATATTTTACTTGATTCTAACTCCTCCCCATTAGATCTCATCTCATTTTGTATTTTCCTTTTTGTTGGATATCAGAATAAAATAAATTATCAAAATCCTGAAAATTAGCATAATAAATCCTTTAACTTTTCAATACCAAAATATGCTTAAGTTTAAAAATTAAAATGTGATTTAGAAGAGTGATGTAATGTTGTTTCAGATTTTTTAAAAATAAACAATCAAGTTATGTGGGACTATATCCCTCAGGAATACACATCTAACATTATAACATATAAATTTCCATGATACTTTCCTGAATTTTATGCCTGATTGGTGAAGAATTAGCAGCTAGTTTATAACATTGGGAAAACACCAAAAAAGACTCAGTAAAATTATTCTGTAAATGTGCCCACAGAACCTTCTTATGATATCTTTAAGGGATGTGCCCAAACTGTCTAGGTTGCTGATGGTCCAAATTTGAAATTTATGACCTATGAGAAGTAAGTGACTTTTGAATAATAGCAATGACAGAAACACAATTCCTGAACCAAAAAATGTGAAGCTATTTTCTAACTGAAATACCTCCCTTTTCTGAAGGTGATGCACCTTATATACCACTGTATACTGCTTAGATACCTCATATGCCCAAGCTCAGTCAGAGGGCCCACTAATACAGTGAGGTAGAAACTAAAAGTTGTGTTGGTGATCTCACACTTCATGTTTAACCTGTTTTTTGATCACTTCTATTATTTGAATTATTAGTGAAGTTTAATACTTCCAATTCTTGTGAGTTTAATTTGTCAAACCAACTACTTGTGTTATCTCAGTGTCACTCATATATTTTTTAAAGTAATATTCTAATGAGGAAATAACAAATGTGGTTTTATGTTAGAAAAGTAAAAGACTTATCACTGTCATTATCACAAGTTAATATGTCTTCTGATAATATCTAGTGCTGTCTGTAATTGAAATTCAACTAGGTAGAAGGCCTGAGAAGTTTGAATAAGAGGAACTTAGTACTTGTTATATTGACAATATTCCTTGTAATTTTTGTAGATTCAATTAGATAAAATACATGACTGATATTTAGAAGTTGAGAATCCCTGAATTCGTCATAATGGTTCTCCAGTAAGTTTAGTTATAGATCTGAAATTATCTACAGGAATCATATTGTAGAGCTTTGTCTAAAATGTGTAAAATAATCATAAGGGATCCCTAACCATAATGAAGAATGGAGGATACTTTGAGGAGGAGGAAAATGATTTCAGTTTTTAACATGGTAAATCCATTGTGCTTATAGATGTTGAATTATTCTCTATATTGGCCTGGGATTGCCCTACTAAAATTCCCGAGTATATCATTTTGACATTTAATATTGTGTTAACTTTTTAAATGGCATCACATGAATAACAGACACTGTAGTGTGCTGTCCAAAATGTTCATTCTGTGAGTGCGTGTGTATGTGTGCAGAGAGAAAGTTGTCACTTTAATCATCATCTAACATAATAGGAGAAAAAGGGAAAACTTCCGCAATAGAATACAGGGTAGTGTAGGTATCTGCATCACGGAGGACAAAAATTCCCATTATCTTGAGCTATCTTTTGGGGAACATCACTCAGCTATATTTTCTTGGCATTCCTGGTGACATTAACAGAGTTTATGAAATGCTTATATTGTTAATGGATGTTAAAAACCTGGTATATTATATTTCTCTTACTGTTCAATATTAAACTAACATGAACTAGGATGATCCTGTAAAACTAATATCATAAATCACTTAACTTTTCAGGGAAATACGGTTGTGTACCGTCTTAAAAGTAACAAGATAATTCTTACTCCTTTTCATAGTTAGATGGATGACTACATCTTGAGGATGTAATGTTATAATATTCCTAGCAAGTTTGTTATGAAAAATGGCTGCACTCACTAGACCAACACCATCATGCTGACACAGTAAAGCAAGAATCAATTTATAAAGCCAAGTGGTATAACCATTTTCCTTTTATGTATATATATATATATAAATGAATTGGCCATGTGTCAATTGGTTTTTGCCTTGGTTACAGGAAATATGGTGAGTACTATATTGATAACTGGAACAGCTCTTATCACTAAGTGCAGCTAACATAGCCCTGCTAGTATGAAATTTAAAAAAAATAATAATTCTACCTAGTGGACATTAATTTACCAGATGGGAGTATGTGTAGATTAATTGAAAGGGACATTTGAATCTGTCACACGCTTGTGACATAGTAGCCAACCCTTAATTCAAAGTAACAGGCCTCAAGTATAGAAAATAACAACCAATATTCTTAAGTCTTTTCTTTTCCTTAAATAATTATTAGTGTGCCCTTTTAAAATATGTGTAGATATAGCACATGGAGATATACACCAAATAGTCTTACCTGTTACTTTGCATTGAGAAATCATATCGAATGTTAAAGTTAGCACTATTTGGCAGAAGTGTACAAATTATGAAATGTTTAATGACCAAATAATTCTGCAACTCTTTTGATTAGTTGACATATGATACAAATTTGTCTATTTATTTACTTGGAGCCCACTTGTTTTTCTTTCTTTTTTAAGAATTTAAGATCTTATAAAAAAAGGTCGATTATATGTAACTTTTCTTAATAACCTTAGGTACAGTTCAGACTCAGCCTTATTTTGCAAATTTGATCAAAGCAATTCTCATAATTAAACACTTGTCTTCAGTTAAGAGTTTAAAATTCCTGGGGTTCACTGTTTTACGATGATATCACTATATTAAGCATAGTATATTTTTCACTCCACAACAGGAAGGACCAGAAGTGATAGTTGATAATCTATATTATTAGGTCAAGAATATCATGAAAAAAATATACTTCAAGTATAAGGCTAATCTACAGATGGCATAAAATACTCCTATGTAAGCATTTAATTTTTTTTCAGTAATCATCAATTTTATAGAACTGAGCCGATGATTCAGAGTCCATTTTGATTCTAGTACACCAGTATTTGATTTTCTCTCTTTTAAGCTGATCAAACTCAGGTACAATGAGTATGTTAATTTTGTTCTCAATATTTCTAGATTTTTTTCTGTTTATGTCTCAATAATCCAGAGAAACTCTGTGTCCGCGTGTGTGTATTTTATTATGAGAGACCACTTTTCAGAAACAACTTGCTAAAACTGTCTCCGTTATGATTATATCACCATTACAGTGTCTTGCTTGTATAGCATATGTAAAATCTGGCCTATTGGAGGTGATTGTTTCTGTGTATTGTAACAAAATTTCTGAAATAATACTAGCATCTTAAAAAAATGTTTCTTCTCTGACTACAACCAAAGAAAATTTCCTCTATGCCATCCAATGAAGAGTTAAGGAAATAAAATATTGGATAAATTTTCTTTAAAATTCTCTTAAAATTAAAAAGAAAAACTCTCATTCCCTTTGTGTATATGTCTATATTAACTTCAATGGAACAGTATAGATGGCACAGAAATAAACCAATGATTATATGGCTAATTAATCTGACAAAGGAGGCAAGAATATACAGAGGGGAAAAAGACAGTCTCTCCAAGAAATGGTGCTGGGAAAACTGGACAGATACTTAACAAAAGAATGAAACTGGACCACTTTCTTACACCCTACATAAAAATAAATTAAAAAATGGGATTAAATACCTATATATGAGACATGAAGTCATTAAACTCCATAAAGAACTCATAGACAGTAATCTCTTGGACATCAGTCTTAACAAAGTTTTTTTTGATATGTCTCCTCAGGCAAGGGAAACAAAAGCAAATATAAACTATTGAGACTTACAACAAAAGCTTTTGCATAGTGAAGAAAACCTTCAACGAAACAAAAAGACAACCTATAAAATGGGAGAAGATATTTAACTGATATAGCTGATCAGGAGTTAATATAAAAATATGTAAAGATTATATAAATATACATAGAATTGTTAAATATGTGGTACAACTGGAGCTAATAAAACATTGTATGCCAGTTATACTCCAATAATAATAAAAATTGGAGAACTTAACACAGCTCAACACCAAACAAACAAACAGAATCCAAATAAATTGAATAAAAAATGAGCAGAGAACATGAAAAGACATTTTTCTAAAGAAGACATGCAATGGCCAACAGCTACATGAAAATATGCTCAACATCATTAATCATCAGGGAGATGCAAATCAAAACCACAATGAGATATCACCTCACACCCGTCAGAATGACTAGTATAAAAAAAAAAAGGTAAGAAATAACAAGTGTTGGTGAGATATAGAGAAAAGAGAAGCCTCATTCACTGTTGGTGGGAAGGCATATTTGTGTAACCACTGTGGAAAACAGTACGAAGATTCCTCAAAAAATTAGAAATGAAATACCATATGATCCAGTAATTCTACTACTGGGTATTTATCTGGAGAAAACAAAACAATAGTTAGAAAAGATATATGCACACCTATGGTTATTGCAGCATTATTTATAATAGCCAAGATATGGAAGCAACATAGTGTCCACAGAAAGATGAGTGGATAAAGATGTAGTATGTGTATAAAATGGAATATTACTCAGTCATAAAAAAGAATGAGATCTTTCCATTTGGGACACCATGGACAGACCTAGAAGGTAACATGTAAGTGAAATATGTCAGACAGAAAAAGACAAACACCATTTCACTTATACATTGTATCAAAACAAAACAAAACAAATGAACAACGGCAAAGAACACAGAATAGACTTATAAATACAGAGAACAAACTGGCGGATGCCGGAGGGAAGGGAGGTTAGAGGGATGGAAAAATGGGTGAAGGGGAGTGGAAGGTACTGACTTCCAGTTATGGGATGAATAGGTCACAAGGATGAAAGCTATCTAGAGTGTATGAATTATAGTCACTGGTAATGTAAGAGCATTTTATGGTGACAGATGGTAGCTACATTGTGGTGAGCATAGCATAATATATAGAGTTGTTGAATCACTACGTTGTACACCTGAAACTAATGTAACATTGTGTAGCAGCTGTACTTTAATTTAAAAACAGAATTCATATTTACATTAATTTTTACATATTAAGCAAAATGATTTTATCAGCAAATTACCATGAGCTATTAAAATTCATAACCTTTAAACTTCAGATATTATCAAAGGTTTTCTTGCGAAAACTATTTGGATGATCATTATCTCTAGTTTCCAATACTAACAGCCTATAACGAAATAGGATGATGAAAAAAGCAAGCATCGGAATTCTGGATTCCTTTTTTATTCTAATTTTCTGAAGGAAATAAAATTGCAATTGTATAAACAGATGGTTGATCACCAGAGCAACCAGAATCTGATAAGAGTTTTCAGAAGCTTGTCAAGATCACAGCCCACACACTTGTACTTAAAAAAAAAAAAGAAAGAAAGAAAGAAAAAAAAAAGAACTGATTTGAGATTTAACAGAATTTATACAGGGGCTATTAGTGGGCTTCATGACAAATCAAGACTCTTTTCCACTTTTATCCAGTTCTAAGTGGAGAAATTAAGTATATTTAATTTTAACATTAAATGAAATGAGGTTATGGGAAACAAAACTAATTTTTTAAAACAATGTGATGAAGTACTCATAATACTTATGACTTATTTTCTACTAACTACTAAATTCAGTAAATACCTAATGAATATTATTTTTAATACACCACTATACCAAGCACAACCACAGACAGATGATAGATAGATGATAGATAGATAAGAATCATATAAACCTTGCTCTGTAAAATGTAACAATCTAAATAACAGCGACATAAATGTACCTAACTGCAATAATAATAATAATAACAATAATAATAATAAAAAATTTGGTAAAAGCTTTAAGATATCAGGCAGTATGGAAAAATCATACAAATCAAGCTTTAGAAGTTAATATATCTAGAATTAATACATCTAAAATTGAATAAAACAGAGTATAGGCTGACAAGTTTACCTTTGGCAAATTATTTAAATTCTCTCTTAATCACTTAGTTCATTTGTAAAAGGTGACTACAACAGCCAACTTTAGTTTCATTGCATAGATTAACATACATGCAAAGTAATTATCATAGACTTAACTATATTTTGTTTACTGTTCTTTTTGACATTGCTGCTACTATTATTACAACCAATAACAACTAATAGGTGCTCAGTAATGGTGAGAACATGCTTCCCTGGGGGAGCCAATCTTCAATGTCTGATAGACTGAAGATAGATGTGACAGCTTCTAGTATTTAAGAGTGGTCAGAGAAATTGATTGGAAGTCATGTTTGCATAAATAGTACACACTAGTTTCACCATTAACGTGTACTATTTGGAGATTTGAAGTGTGTGTGTGTTTGTGTGTGTGTGTGTGTGTATGTGTGCATTCACACATTGGAAAATGCCAGGGAGAGAGGAGTTAGAGTCTCTGTAAATCACTAATAAATAATGGAGATGACTCTTCAAATTTTAGAATTAGGAAAAAATCAAAAAATGGAGACTAGGAATGACGGGTTTGTGTTCATGAGTAAGCAAGGAATAGAGTTTGTTGTAGAGTGCATTTAGGACAGTAGAGAGAGATAAGTAAGGGCTGGGATATTATGAAGTTTCCTAGAATGGTCTCAGAGACATTATTGTTTTCTTAACTGCAGAACGCCTGAACTCCCTTTATATTTTTGAATCTGTCTTTTTAATGAGTCTTAAAAGGCATTGTGGTGATGTTGCAGAGGAAACCACACCATTGTGATGTGCCAGATTGTTCTGAAGAGTATTTTCATGACAGTTTAGAGGCCGTTAATATTTTATCATTCACTGTAATTCTGAGATTCAGTGAGTTAAATTATGAATACCGAATAAATGTCTTACAGACATCATTGATTTTAATGTCCATTCATGTTCCTAGTACATTGTCCTTTATCTAGAAGATCCTCATTAACTAAGCATTAAATGAATGACAGGAGAATAAATTAATGAATACATACATGCATTAAGAAATGTGTTGGACAGAGGTTTAGGTAGGTAATGCAACAAATAATTGAGGTAACTCCTATGAGAAATGAAGTTTCAACTAAGAAAAAATTATTACAGGGCTCATCTGTAGTAAAGAGTAGAGGAAAATAAATTAATACAAATATTTTAATGGAAAGTTTTCAAATCCTTGATTTAATATTTGGAGTCTAAGAATTTCTTCTATATGTATTTTTCCCTAAGCTGGATATGCTATCTTTACTTAAAAAAAATACATTATACAATTTGAATTTTGGATGGAATGGCATGTCTATTATTTATTTATATTTTATTTTGAAAGTATCTATGTATTTAAACCTTAAAACAGGAAATAATATCTTAAAAGGAAAAATATTAGATTGATATCTATCAAAATTATAATACATACACAAAAAACATGCATATTTTAAAAAATCATGCACTGGATCATCTTAGAATGTCAACTAGCAAGTGCTAAGTGATTTTGCATTTTCATAAATAGGAGTCTAATTTTATTTATATTTGAAAAAAATCAAATTTCTTCTCAGATGTAGTGACTTTTAAAAATCAATTTTCAAAAAGTTTGGAAGCATATGATACAAAATAATATTGAATAGAACATTGTTATAGTTTTACACATCACTGAATATTTTTTCTTCTTTTTCTATCATCTTATTCTGCTTTTATTATTTTCATGCTACTTATCGCCATTTTATATTTTATTTAACTACTTAGTTATCAGATTTATTTATTTTATCTTGCCATATAACGTTAAGATCCATGAAACAACCTAGCACAGTGCTTTGCACATAAAAAGTACTCAATAAATAGGGTTGGATAATTAAATGAATTAATTAAATAAATGCATAAATTTAGGAAGATTACACTAAATTGAAACCTTTTTTCTCTCTGTGTGTGTGTATGACATATGTCTCTGTGGTAGCCCAAAGGAAAATATAAGACTTTGACAACAGACAGTGTTAACTTAAATAGGAATGAGAAAGTATTATGTCCTATTCCTTGCCCATAACAAATACCAAAAAAATAATTTTAATGAATAAGTGTGGGAGAGAAATAATTACAAGTTAATTCTTGTATTGATAATATTAAATTGGATTGGACAAAGTGGCTTCTGTTACAAGTACGTGAGAGATCAAAATGAGTAGTTCTAAACATAGTGAAATTAAGCTTATTTGATATTATTTGGTCCAAGTACATAAACTAGTTACAGACTAGAGGAAAATTTGACTTTATTAATAGTTTATATAATGAAGTAAAATAATGCAAAATAAATATTTTAAGAGCATCTTATCTTACAAATAGAGAAAAATGCATGTAGTGTTTAAGAAAAATAACTCCTTTCTTTCAGTGACGAGACAAAGCTCCTAACACTTATTTTATTATTAAACAAGAATACAGGGATTTTACCTTTTTATTGAAAATACTTTATTTAAATTCATTAACGATACTTATAATGTAATTTACACTATTTTCATGCTTTCAAACTTACATGATGTTTGCTTCTGTCATGTAGAAAATTATTGGATCTGTCCTTATCCTTATACTAAGGAAGTGTTAACTAATTTGTATTCTCTTTAAATCACATGTTAAAATGTATTAACATTTACCAATATATAATTAATTAAAACTATAGAATAATGTTTTAAAATATTTTGGGGGAAGGATAATCTAGTTTTGTTTTTCTTCCAAACATTTAACTAGATTACCACTTTTATTTCATTAATTTTAATGACATATAAAGACATTTCAATTGTACATTTTCATATATAATTTTTATATAGTGATGTATAAATCTGTGTATATAGAACTGATATATATATGTAATAATATATGTATATATTGATATGTAACTAAGTTTCAGGACAATTTACATCAGTTTATTGACTTTTTTGTTTCTTTCAAAACTAGTGATAGAGTAATTTCCCTAGTGTACTCAAAATTAATAATACATAATTACTAAATAGTAATTTCAATGTGGTGTGAAGCCCCAGGAGCTTCTGAAATGGGCCAGGTAGGGCACTGTTTTATGAACATTACTTCTTTTAATTCTCAGACAATCTCATGGAATATGTGCTCCTCATTACCTGCTTTTAGAGAAGAGGATATTAAGACTTGGATGGGTTAAGTGATTTTCATCAGGTCACAGATCTTCTATATGCTGGAGCCAGCACATAAACCCAGGTATTGTGACTCAAAAGCCAGCTCATTTCACCATTATTTTGTCTTTTCTAAAACTCTATTTTATTATTATTTCTTTTAACTGCCACGGAAATGTTAGCATTATTTAGCTTCTATCTTGTGGAAGAACCTTTGGGATTTTTACTTTATCACTGTCATGAACCATGGTGTAATAAGCACCCTTTTTCATGCTTTTTTTTTTTTTAATCAGATGTGACTATTTCTTAATATAGGTCCTATCTTTTCTTTTTTCTTAGCTAATGATTAATTTCTATAGCTCTTCATAATAAGAGCTCTTAAAACAAAGAGACTAACAAAAACTCCTCAATTTGTTTTCATTGGGTTTGGTATTTTAATGTTAATTTTGAATATAATACATTTATTAGCAAATCTAATTTTTCTTGCTCAATTGTTATTTTGCTAACATTTCTAGTACGGTATTAAGTAATAATTATTCTTTTGAATTCCTCCTTTAAGGATTGTTTTTGAGTCAGGTACAATAGTATAAGAAATATTCTTTACCGACTCTACTAAAAAGTATGTTTAATTTTCACAACAGAATATTTTCTTTTACCAAGTATCTTTTTTTTTGTTGTTAAAAGTAATAGTTTGATTTTTCTGCCTAAACATCAATATTCTTAAAAATAATATTGAAATTATGATGTTATTTTAAGGACAGCTATTCTTGCAAGAACTCATAAAAAATAGATTTATTTGCTAGTAAATAGGGCCTCCCTTCACTTGAAATTTCTGAATGGGAAAAAGAATATTAGCTAATGGAATAAGGTATCAAATTCAAAAACAGTCTTCATTGCTGGAAAGGAGAAAGAAAGCCTCTCCCATCCGTGTCTTCTTTAAGACTTGAGTGCTCCAACCCACTACATACTATGAATGAATTATTCATTGAGTGAAGAGAGGAAAAGAGTATCTCTTCACTTACTGTTTTGTTCATTTTGTTAAGTTACTTAGCTTATCACCAAAGCCATTGTTCACTATGATCTCACGGGAGAAGAGTTGCTGAAAATGAGGGAAAACATGATACCATTTCCATGTGAAAACATGTAGAACCACCTTCTCAACTTGTACCATTCTTATGTGACCAATAATATGGGTAGCTGAACCTTGAAATAGTCTTCAAAATCTTTTTTAAAAATATTTTATTTATTTGTCAGAAAGAGAGAGTGCACAAGCAGGGGAAGCGGCAGGCAGAGGGAGAAGCAGGCTACCTGCCGAGCAAGGAGTTCAATGTGGGCTCCATCCCAGGCCTCTGGAATCACGACCTGAGCCGAGGGCATATGCTTAACCAACTGACCCACCCAGGCATTCTAAGATCTTTTTTCTATTAGTTCTAGAAGCTTCTAAAAAGAATTGTGAGAGGACTTTGATGAAGTCAATGCCAAGACTATACTTTTCTTTAGTCAGAGTTTCCCTCCTGTTACTATTCCAATTGCGTTTTATATCCTTATTCCTAGTGATTTTTATAAGATGCTGTCATGAGCACTCCATGAAGGTGCACACACTAGTTGTGTCTTTACAGGACGTCAGCTTTATTCAATCATAAAGCAAAGTTAATCACAATGATAAAGCAGGTTCAGGATTCCAAACTCAATGACTTTTCAGCATGTGATTAAACTTGGTTTCTTACACAGCACGCAGAGCAGGACATAAGACAAACCACACAATGAACAAGCCAACAGAAGTGTGTGGGAAGTTAACAAACAAAACGCGAAGTCAGTCTGTGGGTGCTCCACTGAGATAAGGCCTACGTCCTGTTGGGGTCAGCTCTCGGCACTTACTGCTTATTATGTTCAAGCAACGAAGGATCTCAGTTTTGTTCAGAGCTCATTTGGGCAGAGCCTTCAGCGGCAGTTGCCTTTTTTAAGTGGTCAGACATGGAGAGGTCATGTCTGAAGAGTTTGATGGTTTGCTGCCAAAATCCTCCCCTTTTAAAGGGATTTAATCGGTCTTGGACCCCTGCAGACCTTCTCTGCTCCTGCTTGTTATCAGTTCTGGGGTGTCAGCTGATGCTGGTCCCAGGGATAACTCCTAGCTGCACTGCCTTTAACTACTTGCATCATTGCTTGACAGAGGCTCCTGCTTGACATGAGACTCCATTTTGCTCTCTACAGATGCATAGCACATTTGAGGAGTCACGGAGTATGTATTGAGTTCTTCTGGGATTACACATTGAGGATAAGCGAAAAACAAAATGGATAGGCTCCCTTCTTTTATGGAGATTTTATCTAATGAAATAAATAGCACTGCATCTCAAATAAAATGATTTCAGCGTCAGCAAAATCACTGATGTATTAATTTTACCATTTCTCCTTCAATTTTAAGTAATACCTATTTTTAAATAGTTAGAGTTGAAAAAGTAGTATTACAAATCCTTTTGGGAAAAATCAAATTCTTTAAAATTTATCTTCTCCTCATTTTTACTTCAATACAAAGAACAGAAGAAATCCCAAATCCAACTAGCTTTGGCCCAAAAGCTCTTATCAGAAAACTCACATAACCCTAGAGAAAACAATGGAGTAGCAGAGCCTCAGTACCAATGGAAATAGAGTCTTTGCCCTGAAATCTTTTTCACCTCATCTCTTATCTCTGTTTCCCATTGCTTATTGTCTTTATTTTCCAGTCAGACTTCCAACCCATGTCAGGAAACAGGACCACTTACAGAAACCGAGGAAGTTGTCCCTAGAGAATCACTTTGTCTCTTTCTTAGCTTCGGAAAACAGTTTAGTATAACTTTGATAAAATCAAGTCCTCAGAATCAGTCAAAATATCAGTCAAGAAGGCAATTTTAAAAGTCATAATTACTTTATGATCCATAATTGCAGATGAAAACCAGTATGTTCTAGAAGGGTTGAAGGATAGCTGCTGAGCAAAGCATTAAAGGTTTCAAGTGATGGTCTGATCTCAAGGTTATTTAAATTGTCATTCTGTAGCTTCAGTTTAGACTTTGATTATTATAATAGATGGGGCTCCATTGGAATATCCAAACTCAGATTTATTAAAGTTATTCAAAAATGTACCTCAAAACTGCCTAATAATTCAAAAGAACAAGAGGAGAGATACCTAGGTGGCTCAGTTAGTTAAGCGTCTGCCTTCAGCTCAGGTCATGATCTCAGGGTCCAGGGATCGAGGCCCATGTTGGGCTCCCTGCTCAGCAGGGAGTCTGCTTCTCCCTCTGCTCCTTCCCCCCACTTGTGTTCTCTCTCTCTCCCTCCAATAAATAAATAAAATCTTTAAGAAAAATGGACAGGAGGATACCAATGCTCTAGGTCTATACTCTTATATTTCAAGACACTGTAACAAAAATATTGCTTCAAATGATATTCCTATCTAATATTTATTAGACACTATATTTTAAAAAACAGGATAGAAGAGAAATTAATCTTAGTTTCATACCAAGATCTAATCAATCCATGCCAGTTGATCAGATCTTATGGATTTAAAATCAGATATGGAAATCGTCCATGAAGAAATTAATTATGACCTGTCCTTAGGTCTAAATCTGTTATAGTGACAACAGTTTGATGACAATTTCTCCCCATAAAGGATCTCTTGCATATTTGAAACCACTCCATTTCCATTTGTTCTCTAACAACTCCATGCAGAATCACAGTGCATGAAAAAGCTCTGCCCAGAGAGAGAACCTATTCTCTATTAAGAGCATCCACTCCAAATCTAGGACAGTTAACATTACTATTCTTATTCTAATCCCATCTCATGCTATTTTGTCTGCATTGCTTCAATCTCAGGAGAACTCATGGCATTTTTTAATGTACCTTATTGGGTACCTGTATTCCTTCTCCTTCTTCCTTTCTTCTCCTGAATCCTTTAAGTCCATAAATCTAGCCCATCTAGTAAGGAATCACATGTACTTAGCTAGGTAGTCTTCCCCAAAGCACTGCTTTCCTTCAGTGTTTGAGTTTCCCAGGTCTTAAATAACTTGCACTGTATCAGTGACTGCATAAACATTCCTTATTTGCCAATTCCTTTACTATAGCAGTTAGGTATACTTCTAATTTTTCTTTAACGTTTAATTTTCCTCTGTTGTTCCTCTAATCCTTTGAAGCAGACACAGCTGTTAAAGATATGTTTTAAACTTAATTCTCAATTTATCCTTATTCTACCCTGTCACTTTTCCTGGATCAGAGTATTTTCCTCTCTCTTTGCTTCCAGGTCAATACATTCATTCTCCTAACAAAGTACAACGAATATTGCTTTGTGAAATTGGGAGATGGGGAGTAGCAGTTCCAGAGGTTTTGATTGGCCCTTTCTAACTATGTTAGCTCTTACCCTACAGGCAGGGAAGCAACGTGGGAGTTATTCCAACTCTCAAGTCTATAGATGCTACCTGTACATCCTGGGTCAGTAAAATTATTAGTGAAGGTGTCGGTTGACCTAATGGACCCACAGTTAACCATAACACTATTTATTACTTGGTCCCCATAAGCCCGCCTCTATCGGGAGGTCCATGCTGACACCATGCTGGGTATTCACGCCATCTCCAAACCCTATATTCAATAGTCCACAAACGTCTGATTATTCTCCTTTCCTTGGCATACAGTAAACTGAATAAATGACCATAGGTTCTTTGGAGAATGATTGGATGAATCAGTATGGTATAAACTTTCAATATAGTTGCAGAGTACTTTCTCATAAGAATCTCACAAATTCTTCAGATGATAAATTCCAGAAATGAATATCAGTTAAGGTCTGGGAATTTAGCAAATGTCATGGATTTTTATTGAGGTAACCAATCTCACCTGTCTGCTCCTGCGCCATTGTTGACTATTCCAAGGGATGCCATGTTTTATTTAACTGTTCATAAAATTCTCTGCTAGTGAAGCCCCCTTGTTGGTCCCTACAATCTTGCTATTTATTATGGTAATTGCAACCTTCTGGGTTTTGATAGTTAAATACTATCACCTGACCTCTATTAGCATTCCTTCCATTAGGGTCCATGGATATTGGTAAATTGAGCACTAAAATCACTACCCCAACTGTCATACAGAGCCTGAAATGGAGAGCCATCACTGTACTTCCTAATGAGGTTGGTCCTCCTTTATCAGCACATTCTTGACAACCTTGGTGAATATTATGTCCTTTTTGCCTTAAAATCGAATGTAATACTCACAGTTTTCTTGACCTCTCAGAATTCAATTTCAGCAACCCACTTTCCTCAGCCTTTCTCTTCCTTCTTTTACTGACAGCCAGAATACCTTGATCATTTCTACTCTGTTCAACAGTAGCCATCAATTTCTCCAGATTTCTCAAAGGCACCCTAACAGATTTTGATCCATCCCCTAGGATCTTTGCCAGCTTGTTAAATCCCCTATCCCTAGAAAGTACTTTCAAGTCAATGAATTTTTACTTGCTTGCTTTTAGATGTTCACCCGCTTCATCCAGCATCCTCAATCTCCAATACCTGGGATATTTTCAAGGCTGACTTAATACATCTTGGCTGAGTATTTAATATCTACTTATTCTATCACTAATTGTTTGATATTCTTCTACTCAACTATGTTCATCTTTCCACTATAGGAGAGAAGGACCCTACTTGTAAGCTACAAAATACATCCTTTGACTCTCAAATTTAGGCTTTATCTGCCATTAATGACCTTAAGTTTCTCATTATCTCTCTGGAGAGTATCAGCAATAACCAGCCACCTATGCTCTTTCATGCTTTTAAAATACCTAAATCATTGCACCTGCAAGCACACTTCCCACAGTTGTAACCACGTCCCAGGACACCTCCAGTGAAATCTTTAGCAATTGTGTTGTCACTATCACACTGGATGTACCCATACTACTCTGATAGCATCATGTTTGTCCATCAGATGATGAGTCAATGGTCCCAGAATGCAGGCCCTTTGCTTCAGACCACTACTGATATCATAGGTTTTAGTTTGGGTCCCTCAAGAAGTAGACACCAAAGATCGGATTAGATATGCAAAAGATTTATTGGGTAAGAGAATGGGAGAAAGCCAGAGAAGTTCAGGGAAGCATCAGACCCTAATGTATGTCTGACTCCTCTGGAGGAGAGAGGGAAGTAAATAAGATTAAATAGACAAAAAAACAAAAAACAAAAACAAAACATTCCTAAGAAAGTTAAGGCTAGGACAATACTGAGTCATCAAGCCAAAGTCACCTGTTAGAAATGTAACATATATCTCAGGAACAGGCCAACTTCAGTAACCCTGAAATGCTTAGTCATTGGTGAGAGGACTCTATTGGAAATATGACTTCATTGAGATTGCATTGACAGTTTTCAGGGAACAGCACCCAGGGCCAGGGATTAACTAGATTCCTGGAGGTCAGGATCTGATAGGCATACCTACATGACAATGATTCCTGCGTCCTGCCAGATTCAAAGCAATGAAACTCTGCAGTCACACAGGGTCTTGGCTTAGAGGTGTTTGTGCTTCCTTTAATGCTCTGATGTTGATATCTTAATTTATTAATACTTTTTGAATAAGGATTTCTACTTTTTCATTTTGCACTGGTCCCCAGAAATTGTATAGTTAATCTTGTCTGTGACTGTGACTATAGTAATGTTCTAATTTCTACCTCCTACAGAAGGGTATTTCCACGCAAGAATTCACTTCCAGTTATCAATCCAACATGTATCTCAAAGCCATACTTGATCTGAAACTGTTATTGTCTCTCATATGCTCTACTTCATAAACTCTCAAGGTTTGTTTCCACATGTAAAATGTAATTTCTGTTTCTACACCTATAAACATTACCTAAATTCTATCAAAATCTAATAATTCTCTGCTGAATTTTACCTTTACTCAAACCTCAAATTTGTGGAGAATGCATAATTATTCATTCAAGAATGTATAATTATTCAAGAAAGAGTGAATAATTATTCAAGAAAGTGAATAATTACTCAAGAATGTTATAACTGGATTAACTTTCTAATCTCATTTGTATATTTGAAGTAACCAGCCTTTTTGAGGGGTTTGACAACAGGTGCAAAGTTTACTCCCACAGGGGCACCTGGGTGGCTCAGTCGGTTAAGCTTCAGCTCAGGTCATGATCCCAGGGTCCAGGGATAGAACTCCGCATTGGGCTCCCTACTCAGGATGGAGCCTGCTTCTCCCCTTCCCCTCCTCCTGCTTCTGTTCTCTCTTTCTCTTTCTCTCTGTCAATAAATAAAATCTTAAAAAAAAAAGTTTACTCTCACCATTTGTTTTAAAAATAGCTCTGATGGGCATTAAGGAGGACATGTGATATAATGAGCACTGGGTGTTATACACAACTGATGACTCACTGAACT
Source organism: Ursus arctos (assembly GCF_023065955.2). NCBI lineage: Eukaryota > Metazoa > Chordata > Mammalia > Carnivora > Ursidae > Ursus > Ursus arctos. Next base: position 21,473,251 of record NW_026622764.1, read on the forward strand.
CTACCTCTGAAACTTATAATACACTGTATGTTAATTAATTGAATTTAATTATATATATATATATAGCTCTAGGGGCACCTGGGTGGCTCAGTTGGTTAAGTGTCCAAATAGTGATCTCAGCTTAGATCTTGATCTCAGGGTCAGTGAGGTCAAGCCCCGAGTTGGGCTCCACCCTGTGTGTGGAGCCTACTTAAAAAAAAAAAAAAAAAAAAAAAAAAAGCTCTAGTTTATTCATTAGTCTTGAATATGATTGCATAATTTAATGACCCAAACTCTGGATTCAATAATAGAGTAATGGTAGATTTTATTAACAAATGCATATAAAAAGGGACATTATAGAGATAAATTTTTATATTTGGAGGTTGGAATGTAGGACTAGCTTGAATAACATTTCTGTAAAAATCAAGAATAAAGATGAAAAAGAAAACACTCTGGCTTTAAGAACTAAGGAAAAAACAGTGAGAAATGAAAAGACTTTAGAACTAGAACTTGAAATAGGAAACCATTAATTAAGCTTGTGAAAGAAAATATTAAACATTAAACATAAAAGAAAAACTTATATTGTAATAAAATCATCCTAAAAATGGTCTAAAGAAGAACAGTTTGAAATAAAAAAAAAAACTTAAGGGAAAAAAATTACTCGTTCTGAAAAGAGACCTTTTTTTTGAAGATCAGGGAAGGTTGGAACTATACACAATGAAAAGAACTATTAAAAAACTGCTCTTTTAAGTTGTGATCTAGGTGATTATGAATTATTGTCTTTTTGTTAGATTTTGGAGGCTGAGACAAAGATAATCAAAATATTAAAGGAATCATCTGAAAACTCGAACTGGAATGAACTCACCAGATAATCTAAAGTAACGGCAAAGTTTGGAAAGGTACTCCTTAAAACAGTATTTAGAATCTCTGAATATCAATCATATAATAAGCACTCAATAGCTGTTAGTAACAATAGTCTTTGTCAATTCATTTCATTAGCAATTAAGTGAAACTCCAAACTTTTTTTTTTTTGAGAAAAAAGGGCATTCATTTTCTCTTTAACTGGGCAATCCCAGGATACAGTTTCTTCATGTGTTGCTAGATCCATCACTCTTTTGAATACATCAGAGCTCATCCTGATTCTTCTTCCACCTTTTAACCAGGATCCGCCCATATCTACCAAAGTTTGTTACACTTATTTAATACGCAGAAAAGAAATTAGGTGGATTTAAATCAATGAACCACCATCATAAGCATGGGTAAAGAGTGCTCGCAAGAAGAGTTGCTTTTTTCTAAAATAATCTAATAAAATAGCATAGGTTTGGAATCTTTGTTAAGTAAAAAATATTAGTCATCTTAAATGGATAGTATTGGAAGAAATAAAAGATAGTGTGCAGTAAGCTAGAAACAACAAATACATGTTATCCCATTGATAAATTCCCTGAATAAAATATGAGGAATTCAAATAGAAATCACATTTTACAAACGTACGTGGCCTAACTTTTTTTGATGGTCTGAAATGTCTTTTTTTAGAGAAATAGAATATCTGTGATTTTTGCTTGTTTGTTTTTGATTGGGGAAGTTAGAATTTGTAAGAAAAAAGGATAGACTATTGATTCTTAAAAGAGGAACAGGAATTGGATATAAAGCTGAAAAACTCGGGAGGAATAGAATTTTTAAGACTTATGGTAAATTCCATTTGTATTATGCAAACTAAGGAGTCAAGAATGCTGTGCATACTTTGAATATAAATATTTTGTTTTTCATTTCTGCTAAAGTTACAGAAAAAAATTAACATAAAAAAATACATTAAGTATTGCTGGCTTGCAAAACTGTTGTTAAATAAGATAGCTTTCCAAAATCCTCCACAATGCCACTGTTTTCTCTATGCTTGCAAAATATTCCTACTGTCCATTACTGGATTCAAAATGTTTCTTTTTGTTAGCATGACATTTAAAAATTAATGTGTGATAATTTATTTAAAACAGTTTTGTTTTCAGCACAGTCATCAAGAGCGTTCATTTTCATAGCTCTGTAATCACTGGGATAATACATAATTTTTAAATCTCCCTTTTATTCATTACATAATATAATGAAATTCTCAGGCTTCAAATCCATTCATAGCTGCACTTTTTCCTTGGATCTGAAAATTCAGTAAGTAATATTGTTTTTTTTCACTACTAATTGAATTTTATTAGTCATTAAAAATCCCTGGATAAAGGTGAAAAAGACACTCGTAAGTGCTGAGTCAACATGAGGCAAGTATTATAGCATTATGATAATAATACCATATATTTGTTTAGAGATTTACAGTTTATGAGGTGCTTTCATTTACTCAAATCACTTGATCTCTACAATAAGTACCTAAGTCAGGATATTTTTGATTGTACATGACAGACATATTAACCTATACTAGCCTAAGTATTTAGAGGAATTATTATAAAGGTCCTCAGCTGACATTTGGAACTTAGTGGACAAAACTGTGATTATGGAACAAATACACACAACAGCTTAAAAGCACTCTGTCTCCAGTTCCTGGTACATCCTATCTATGTGTGTACTATGTTGGAGGAAGTCACCAAGAGGACGTGACCACAGGTTAACTTGAGAGCTGGACGTAGGCAATGGGATGCTCCTCCCCGTCCCTGTCCTTGGAATATATATTCTGTGTACTGTTTCCTACAGCAGGAACCCTTCCAAGGAGGAAACCTTGAGAGAACAACGTGCTGTTGATACAACTGGATGGCCTAAGTGACTGAACCCAGTTAAGACCTCCATATAAACTTCTAAGGTTCCAGCAGGTAGTGCAGAGATCTATTGGTCTTGAAGGCGAGGAAGACAAGCCTCGTCAGTACGTTCCCTTGTTGTTAAACCTGCCACCTACCAGTCTGGAGTGGCTGCCCCTTTCTTCAGTCTCTCCCTGCCCTCCACACCTGGGGGACAGTTTGTGAGTCAACAGCTATCTCTCACTCTCTGTTCTCCTCCATTTCTATTTCTTTTCTGAATTCTACTTTTATACATTTCTCATGTCTGAATAGCAGGAAACATGTTCACAGGTAAGTTCTAAGCTTTACAACTTAGATACAGACAATCAAAGAAAGACAAACTTCTCTCACTCAATTCCATTTCCAAAATGTTTGTTGAAGCATTGCCGGGGCCAAAAGGAAACATTCAAATACGGTGGAGACGAGTGGTAATAGTGCCAGGTCCAGGAAGGAGAATACATTTCCCTGAGGAACAAGGGACGAAATGGTGCTTATTCTCTACAAATATCACAAGGTACATGGGATTACTATGTTTCCAAATTTATAAATGAAGAACAAATGACTAGGGTTCAAAGAAGTTAATTTATGAGTTTTTCAACATATTCCATAAATTTTATTTAAGATATTTATGTAAGATTTTGTACTAAAATTCCTTTGAAATTTTACATATAAGGTAAAGGTGATTAAGTGATGGCAGCATAGATACAGGTAATTCTGTTTATAGCTAATTTAATACTTAAGGATTATTGATGGATGGATAGATGCATATCGATGGATAAATGCATGCACATTGTTACATATATGCAAAAATACATATATGCATAAAACATGGTGTGCATATATACGTATAATACATATTAGAATATAAGGCTTCTGTAGGTGCATTCATCAATCATTTATTTCATTATTACTGGGTTTTGAATCCTAGTTGAATCCTAATCCTACTTTCTCCATATTTAGTATATAAATGAATTTACTCATATCTCCTAGATCATTTTTTATATTATTTTTCTTTGTATCTTCGGATCTCCAAAATCTTAGTGAATTTCTATGCTGTGTTTTATGAACTATGATCCCAAAATTTATATATTCTAAGTGACTAGTACCTATTGTCCCAACACTGTTTATTTAAAAAAATATTGGTTTTCATGCTAATTTAAAATAGCACTCTTATCAAACACTGACTGTTTAGTCTATTTCTGGATCTAGACTGTTGTGTTTTTCTGGCAATCTTTTCTGTGTCAATATCATATGGCTTTATTTATAAAATATTTATACTATATTTTTATTTTTGTTTGAGCTAATCCTGTTCTGCCTCATTGTTGCTCTTCTTTATAAGCGTTTGCCTTGTTTTGACCTTGCATACTTTTCTATAAAAAAATTAAAATGAACTTTTCTAGCATTAGAGACAAAATCCTGTTGGCATTTTATTACTATTTCATCAAATATGTAACTTCACTTGGCAACAATTTTTCTTTTTAATGAGTCTTCCTATGGAAGAAGATTGTATGTCATTAGGTTCAGCATATAATGCTTATTTTTCTGTAAGCATTTTATCTTGTTACTATTTTAATGTTTTTCTCTACTTTTTATCTTCCAACCAGTTGATATTTGCAGTAAAAATTATATTATTATAGTGTTTGCTTGTGTTTACTATTCATAATATTGAACCAATAATCATATGTAAGCTTGGTCTTTAGTCTTTGTTTTTCTAAACTTTCTCAGATTTGGTTCTCAGTTGGTTCTTGACCTTCCAGACTGATGGTGGCTTGAGCAGGTCTAGAATCCTAGACCCTGATATTACAAAAGCAGAGCTGCCAGCAACAGACACACTTCTGGGACTAGAAGCAGAAAAGTTCTCTTCTAATCATCCTCTGAACTCTACTCTGAATCTAATAAGAAGCCAAGTGGCAAGAAGGCCTGGGTAGTTTCTGGATTCCAATCACAGGCTACATAACAGAATATATAAAAGTGAGGTATAAGGCTCAGTGATGATATGCACATAGCCAGAAACCTCCTCTTTTTTCCTAGATTAATTAATGGTTTGTTTATATTGTTGATATTTTTTAGACAACCAAATAGTGTTACATTTTGTTATTGTTTCTAATTTATCTCTGTTTTCTAACTAATCATTTACCGTTTTTATTCTCAAATTAGTTCCTTCTGCTATTTTTCTTATTAATTTTATTGGCATTTCTCTAGCTTTGTATTTGAATACTTTATTGATTTATTATGTTTATTAGGTAGATGTTTGAATACTATGAATTATCCCCCTAAAACTGCCTCAGCTATATCAAATATTTGGCCATATTATGTTTTTTAAATTTTAATTATATTCTAGAATTTTTTCAAAATTATTTTGTATTTTTTGACTCAAGAGGTGTTTATATAAAATTTTAAAAATCATTATTTCAACATCAATGTGAAATCTTTTATTTTAAATATTTTGTATTAATTTATAGTTTTATTTCATTCAGATAAAATAATGTTATGAGTATTTTTAAAAATGTTATCCATAATTTTTGAGACTTTTTATAGGGTCCAATTTTGTAAATGACGTATATAGTTGAAATGAAGTGCTATCCTTCATGATAACAGGGTTTGGTATATATTTTTTACATTTTCATCTTCTGTTGTTTACTTCTTTCACAGCCATAAGAAATTTTATTTTTACACACTTAATCTGTTTTGGACTGAAAGAGGAATGATACCTCCTGTCATTAAATGCACTTTCTATATTTCATGTCCTGTAGTTTCGGCTTCAGAGATTCCTCCTGAGCTTTTGTGTGCACGGTTGTTGATAACTATTGTAATTCTACTGTGCATTGAGACCTAAAGACTCTGTCTCATTTAGAACGTTTGACTAGGATTTTACTTTTGTAAGCTATTAAGCACAACTGTTGCTTCCTTTTTTTGTTTGTTTGATTGTGTGGTATTCTTTTATTCATCCTGTTATTTTTAATCCTTCTGATCACATTTGTCTGTGTCTTATACCCAAAATAGAGTTGAATTTTATTTTGTTAGCCAATCTGATCGATGAATTAAGCACATAGTAGATGTCATCCTTTACACTGTGTTTATTGATTCTCCATTATGAGTAATACTGAAATTATCTTCTAACATCTTCCTAATCCCTGCCCTACTCTCTTCCTTTTATGCAATAACAGTGCAATCTTTAGCATCTATTTATGTACTGTTACATTTGTTTACATTTGCTCAAAAATTTAAAAACTTTAAATGATGTCATTTGAAGCTCAACTATTTCTTATGAGGCAGCCAAGACACTAATATTACTCCCCCCTTTATCTGTGTCTTCTCTTTCAACTTTTTAGTTTTATTTTTTTTCAACATCGTTCAAGGATTGAACATTACAATAAACATACCGATATTCAATAATTAATTTCTCTTCTGTCTTAACTTCAGATCTATAGTTAAACACCCTTAATGCTCAGTCCCTTTCCTGAAGTTTATAGTCATTTCTTAGATACATGAAGCTCTTATATCCATTTAGTTTCTTGGAAAGGCTGTGATCTTATTAGTGTGATATTTTCTGAATTCTTACATTCCTAAACATTTTTTATAGCTTTGATCAATGAATGAACAGGTGAGCAGCATATAAATTCTTGCCTCATACTTTCTTTCGATTATCACATATATGTTGCTCTATTGTTTTTCACTATGAGTATTGCTAATGCCTATCAGTATCTATGCCTAATGTATCTAGTGCCTATCAGAACTTCTTTCCCTTTGAGTGACCCAAATTTCTTGGCTAGGAAGAAAGAAATTAAACAAATTATGTAAAACAGATAATTTACAGTAAATTATATATATATATGTGTGCAATATGTATATTTTATATACATTATGCATATGTTGTATAATAGAAATAATTTTATACACATACTTTAATTACTGTAAACTTACTTTAATTCATTTATGTATATTTAAGCAGGAATCTGTTAATAAAACCGGATAATCAAATGTACAATATAAAACAAGCTACTCTTTCACACTAGCCTTTCAATCCTACTCTCCAGGTGGTACTACTGTTTAGTCTTTCTCTTCATCATCCCGGGAAGAAATGTGGACACACAACACACATACATAAACACATTGCATCTCTTTTGCCATTATTAGTGATTAGCTATTAATTTTGTGTTCGTCATTTCCACGTGACTCTTCAACTTCTAATCTTCACATTCATGATCCACATACCAAGAAAGAAGAATAGAAAGGAGAAATTAAATTATTTCTTAATGCCCACAATTGTGACAAATGGCCTTTCTTATATACAAGGTAGGCTGAAATATCATATTTTAAAGGAACTTTAAAACAATCAATAATTTAATGAGACAAATTTTTATTGAATTGGAAATGACAGTTTCTAAAACCTTGGTTTTTATAACAAAGTATGATATGCACCAGTTATTTTGGAACTACTTTTGTAACAACACATTGAAAGATGCCTCTCTCTCCTTTCCACCCTCCCCACATAAAAACAGAAAAGGCAAATAAAGTAAATCATGAAAATTACTAGATTTTTTACTTCTTTGTTCCATACTCTCTTAGTTACTCTGTCTTTAGAATATGGCTTCATATATCTGGAGGAGCAAATTTTCTTTTTGCTCTTGTCTATTTAACACTCCTAGTGTCCAGTGTCAATATGTATTCTTCCTTCCTGGAGATATTTCCTCTGCCGAAAAATGCAGTCTTTCCCTATAGAAGGCAGTGGTTTGGTCAACATCTTTTACCGGAACCCCAAACATGAAGATTTTCCTTCTTTAAAATGGGTTTTAGACAAAGATAAAAATCAACACTCTCACAATGTGTTGGAAGTCATTAAATTATTCAAATTCTGGAAAGTATCATGATTCAGTGATAGTTGCTGTCTAATAAGGACTTAAAATCCTAAAATGATCAGAGCGGGAATGAGGTGGTATGTTAACAAATACTGGAAGTTCAAGCAAAAGATAAAAATTCACAATGACAGAAAGGAGAACACTGATCTTTTGCTCTAAATAGATGAAGATAATAAAAGAGAAAGTTTGCCTAAAGTGCAAATGTAAACCAAGGCATGAGAAGTGTAAAGGAAATCATGACACTAATGGAATATAATGCATAATTAGGCACAGAGAAAGAGAGCCTAACTATTCCAGGAGTAGCCATGATAACAATAGCAGTTCTATTAGTCAGCAGAGACTAGGCTATGTTGTAGTTAAAAAACAATGAAAATGTATCAGTGCTTTGAAAACAAGTGAGAATGCCCCATATGTATTGCACATGCATGAGGCTTTTATTGGAGTTATTCTCCACCTAGCTTCGAGGCTTACAGAGGCTCCACTACCTGAAATCTCCCTGGCTAAGGCTGCAGGAGGGAGAGAGCACAAAGGATCAGGTGCTGATGCTTAAATACTTGCAGTGTCACTTTCTCTCACATCTCTTTGATCAGAGTAAGTCATATGGCTATTGCTGACTTCAATGGATGTTGAAGGGTGTTCATCTTCTATGTCAGGAATGTAAGGAAAATATTAATAGTGTCTACCACAGCAGCAATGGTGGACAAAGTTCTGTAACTCTTTGTTAGGGGCTGAATAGTGTCCTCCCCAAAATTAATATTTTGAAGACCTAACTCCCACTATCTCAGAATGTTGACTGTATTTAGAGATAAGGTTTCAAAGAGGTAATTGTTAGAATGAGGCCATAAGCCTGGGTTCTAATAAAATCTGACTGGTGTCCTCCCTCATAAGGAATGGAGACTAAAATACAGGGAGACACCAGAGGTACCATCATGTGAAGAGGCCATCTTCAAGACAAGAACAGAGTTATTGGAAGAAACCAATTCTCCTGGCACCCTGATCTTGGACTTCTAACCTCCGGAAATTTGAAAAATTAATTTTTGCTATTTAAGCCACTCAGTTCATGGTATTTTATCACAGAAGCCCTAGCAAACTAATACACCATGTGTGCTGAAATTATTGGTCATTGGTAGAATTAGGACACAATTCAGAACCCTATTATGTGATTCAAGGATATTCAAGAAAATGAAATTTCTCCATCTCAATATCCTTAACTTAATCACAGCTGCAAAGATTTGCCATGCAACATAACATACTCACAGGCTCCAGGGATTAAGACACGGGCATATCTGAGGAGGCATTCTTTGCCTACCACATGTACCTGGAACATCCTTGTCACCCTTTTACACCTCCTATACAGTAGTTCCCACTTAGCCACAGTTTCCAAGGTTTTAGTTACCCATGGTCAACAGCAGTCTGGAAGCAGATGATCCTCCTTCTGATGAATCAACAGAAGGTCAATAACAACCTAATTCTGTGTCACAGAGCCTACATCATTCACCTCACCTCACCTTGCCACATAGGCATTTTATTCTCTCACATCATCGTCAAAAAGAAGAGTGAGCACAGTACAGTAGGAGACTTTGAGAGAGAGATCCCATATTCACGTAACATACAGGATATTATTATAATTGTTCTATTTTATTATTAGTTATTGTTGTTAATCTGACTGTGCCTAATTTATAAATTAAACTTTATTATAGATACGTATGAGTAGAAAAAACCAGTATATATACGGTAATACCTGCAGTTTCAGGCACTAATGGGGGGTCTTGGAATGTTTCTTCCATGGATAAGGGATGACTACTCTACTTTAGATCAAAAATTATTTATTTATTCTTCTTAAGAGACAGAGAGAGTGCATGCGCAAGTAGGAGAGGGGAGAGGGAGGAGAAGAGGGAGAATCTGAAGCAGGCTCCACACCCAGTGTGAAGCTCAAAGCAGGGCTCGATCTCTGAGATCATGACCGGAGCCGAAACCAAATCTTCAAAGTTGTAATAACATAGTATACATTTCGTATAGATGTAGGCAGAGGTTCCTCTAGAAATTTCAAGCCTTCTCTGGGTTGGACCAGTTGTATAAGATTACTCCAGAACAGGAGAAATTTACATATATTTTAATCAGGAAGAAGAACAAGTAATAAAAGCCAAAATCTCATATTAATATATTTAAATTTTTAAGATCTTGTATTATTCATGTATCTTATGAATCCCATGGATATTAGCAAAATAGCAAAAACTGAGTTGGCTCAATTATTAGTTGATTGTATGTGTTCTTTTGTCAATAGATGTGGGCACTAGAGAGATAGAAAATGTGTCTAATTAAACTATGAATCAAAGATATCTAAAATTTGGTAGTTGCTCAATTCATGCTTATAAATTAAATACATGACTGAATATTTTATAATATCACAATTACTGTAATTTTTTATCAATTACATATTAGGGGCGAGATTTTACATCTTTTCAAAATGAGAGGAAGAAGCCCACACTCACCCAGTACTTATTACAGATATGTTTGATGCCAACAGAAAATGGTTCAAATCGCTGTGATCTTAAGCAAACTGATAAAAGCTCTTCAACACTGAACATACACACAAAAGAAACTCATTTTTAAGATGCTGAAACTGCAGTGCATTTGAAAAACACATGCAAATTTATACTGAAATGCAAACCCTTAATGTTAAAAAAATGACTTTATGGCCTTTTCCTACCAAAACACACCACACACACACACACACACACACACAAACACACACACAAAGTTGGGACATCATTTCTTCTATTTAAATCCATTAACAATTGCAGACAAGTTCTTTTATTGATGATAGGATGTCAGAGGTGTGTGATCATGTGTACCAGTTATAAACTTTATAAAATATGTTACCAAATGTGTTCTTTTAGTAACCATGTTTGCATCACTTGATTAAAAATTAGAGCACATATTCATCTGATGCAGTTTTTGTGTGTTGGGAAATAAAATTTTAAATGTAGCAAGAATAGAAAAATTAAAACAAAATATCAAAAGATTTAGATACCCAAGTAATTAACCTCAGGGTCTTCTTCCTACTAGTGCAAAGTCAAATAAATCTATATACTATATTATTATTTGAATATAAATCTCCATAAAAATAAAATGCAATTTTAGTAAAAACCTATATACCTTAACACTTTTTCTATAAACTTTGTTTTCCTAAACTATAAGGATGGTAATTTAAATATACTTGGCAGATAAAATAAAATGAAATCAGTTATTTTCAACTATTTTGAGATTTATTTCTTTAATTTTTTCCGTATTAAATAATAATGAAAGGACACTGTCTACCCTCTCCTATAGACACACAGCTCCTCCTAGAGCTATATTTTATATTTCAAGTTTTAGCTAGTATTTTTTCTCATAGTCTTCCAATACGTGGTCTCTTTGAAATGGCATTGAAGTAAGTTTTCTGTGCTTGATAGTTTGGGATTTTGCTGATGTATGTATTCATTTTTACTTATTTATTTTGCAATTTTAGATAAACGCTATACATATGGAATATGCATTTCTCAAAGTAAACACATAGATTTAGGATTAATAGTTAATATAGCTTGAGGCAAAATTATTATCAAAATACTTTATAGATGCTGCAGCTGAGCATTTTAATACACATCTAAAATAAGTTAAACATTATCCCAAGAGTTCACTCTCAATTAAAGCTTAAAAAGAAAGAGAGACAGAGATAACATAAATTATAAATCAGTATTGCACAAAGCATGGTATTATAATGTCATGGTTCTAAGAACAATAAAGCTTTAAATTTCCCTGCAGGCTATTCTTGCCTGTTTGGGTATGTTGTTCAAGTTACGCATTGTCTAAAGGGATATATTCACTATAAATAATGCTTTCTAAACAAATTGATGTTCTGTACCACAAGTTAGGATTTGATTACTGAAAATGTGTATATAATGCAAAGCTAATTATAAAACCCCCAAACTGAAATGTACTTTTTTCAGGGATTTAAATGATTTCCACCAGGGGAGATGACTTTTCAATATGCAGAGAACTAGCACGATGCTTCTTCTACTAAACAGCAAAATAGCTTAAGCCAAATAACACTTTCCAATCTTTTTTTTTCCCCCTAACAATTCTATGTGGCTTTAGAGAAATTAGAAAATAGTACTTAGGATCATATTTATCTCTAAATGAAAATGTTCATTGCTTAGCTTTAAAAAAAACAACATAGTTTAGGTATAGAGATGTATTTGTAATTAGTGATTCTATAATTAGCAATCTAATTTTGGCTACTTCTGCGCAATATTAAAGCGAAATTTTCATTTGCCATTTTGTTGCCAAGGGAATTTCCCCGCCATACTAAATGACTGCCATGGAGCCACAGATTGGATTGGAAACAAATGTCACAACATATTTTTGTGACAACCACAATGTGTTTAACATTTTATAAAATGATCACTATAACTTTCTCTTATTCTTTAAGGTGTTTATTTTAATATCCTGTGGGTAATGATTCTTCATGATTGCTCTCTTTTTTACTTAAGAATTCATGGCTTTTCTTTTAAGGACAATCTTTACATCCTTACGACAAGAATTTTATAACCTAATATATATATTTACTTACATCTCTGAGATACTGAAGTCCACTTTAAAACCTTCTCTAGCTACTTTCTGGTGCTGTAAATACTCAATAAAGTAAAGAATAAAACTATGTTTTACAAATGCTACAATGTAGAGCAAGTTTCGTACAGTCACGTTGTGTAGTGAAACAGCAAAGGACTTTTGGAATCAGACACATTTGAATTTGACTGATAGCCTCACCCTCCGTAACTTTATGGCCTTGCTAATCTGTGCCTTCATTTTCTAATAAAATATCAATACTCTTTCTTAGAATTATTTATTATGTGGAAAAGAGTCAACTCGGTGCCTAGAAAATAGTATTATTCAAAACATGTAATTTTTGTTTTTGAGAATAAGGGGAAAGTAGAATGATTCTTTAGATGCAATATGATCTGAGACCTGTGGGATGAATGGAAAATTGTAGCAGAAAGATGAATGGAAGCAAAGACAAATTAAATGAATAGCATGGAAACTAGCAATTATATTTTCTTAGCACATAAAGAAAGAGTAAAACACATCATAAAATGAAACTTTCATAGTAGCCAGGTCATGATCAGCCAGCATCCCCCTCCAAAAAGAGAGAGAGACAGAGACAGAGACAGAGAAAGAGAGAGAGATATCTTACATATTAACCCATATTTAATACATGGGAAGAATTTAATTGGTAAGTGGCTAACATTTTGATAGAATTCCTTTGCAAGTACATTCCTTGATTACTTGATCCATCTGTTTATCAATTCACTCAATGTGAAGATTAGATTTCATAAACCAAAGATGACCACTGACAAACCAGTTAGAATGCCACTGTGATAGTATATCTGAGAGGTCCTGAGTGGTGAACTTGGTCTATGATAATAGGAAAGATGGAAATATGGTATTTCCAAAAAGTATTTAGGTGGTAGCAGTGTTTGAAGGATTCCAACAAGTAATAACCCTGTTTCCTCCCTCAAGCATTCATTCATTCATTTATTCAATGATACTCATAAAACACTATTTGACAGATCCATGTTGAGATAATTTATCTGTGAGAAGACATAGTTCTTGTCTTCAAAGATCTGACACTTTAGAGGGTGGTAGGGAAAGCTTTAACAGGTAAATGCCTTATGTTTATAAATATGATGAGAAAAGTAAAAGAAAGATAAAGAAAAATCACAGGACATTTATATTTTATATAGGGGGTTGCAAAAATTATCTCAGAGAAAATAGCACTTAACCACAGACATAAAAGAATTGAAGGAATAAGTCATACAGATATCAATGACAAGAGTGTCATTGATCGAGGAGGACAATGCATGTGAATTGGGACAAAATATGTTTTTTTAAAGGTCAGCAATTAGATTAGTAGGACTACTACTGAATGAATATGGGTAAAAGAGATAGAAGGTAACGGAAACAGCAAGGAACTAAATAATGTAAGGATGTGTATACCATGGTAAAGACATCGATTTTGATACAGACTGAGATTGCAAATTTTTGTAGGGTTTTAAGACCATAGATCACTTTGACTTCCATGTGGAATGGGTTGTTAAGAGGCAAGGGTGGAAGCAGAGATATCAATTAGTAGTTTATTAAAATGGTCCAGGGAAGAAAGCAATGGCTTGGATTAAAGTGCAATGATAGAGATAATGATGACTGTTAGAACTTAAATCTAATTCCAAGAAACCTCCCATAGGACTTAATAGATTGCTTAGACTGATGATGGGATGAGAGAGGAAAATCAGAGTCAAGAATGAATTTTGGGGATGCCTGGGTGACTCAGTTAAGTGCTGCCTTCGGCTCAGGTCATGATCCCAGAGTCCTGGGATTGAGACCTGTGTTGGGCTTCCTGCTCAGCCGGGAGCCTGCTTCTCCCTCTCCCTCTGCTGCTCCCGCTGCTTGTGCTCTCTCTCTCAACTAAATAAATAAAATCTTTAAAAAAAAATGAATTTTGTCCTAAGCAAATGGAATAATGGAATTCATTTGAGATAAGGAATTCTGAAGGGAAAGTTTTGATTTGTTCATTTTGTGGAAGAAAATACTTTAAAAAATTTCCTTTTGGACATAGTATAGTTACCTATTATATATATTGTAATTGTATATAAAAGTTACATATTTGTATAATATGTTGTTATAATATATAACATAATATAAATAATGTATAAATATATGTATCTGTTACAGCTTTGTTACAGGTGAATTATGGGCCTAGAGTTCTGGGGAGAAAACAGGGCTGGGGATTAACATACAGGACTCAACAGACAACAGATGATATTGAAACATAGGAAACTGTGTTCTCCAAAGGAATGAATGATAAGATGCAAAAAAAAAAAAAAAAAAAAAAAAAAAAAGACGGTGATCAAAGAGTCAGTTTTATTAATAAAATAATTTCAATAGCAAATGTAGATCTTTTGTACAGCCAAATAATGTCTTCCCTTCTAAGGCACCTCTGGATTTAATTTATCCTTCTCTCAGTGACTGAACCTACCTTGCATAGCATTTGCTTTAGTGTACCAAGTCCCTAACATTGCTTATTAATGGTTCTATGGGTGATTAGAACAGTATTTCCCAAACATATTCATAAAATGGTACACTTAGAAATAATTACAATTTATGTATTTATCTTAAATAAACACAAAGTTGGGTGCCTGGGTGGCTCAGTCAGTTAAGAGTCTGCCTTTGGCTCAGGTCATGATCCCAGGGTCTCTCTTTCTCTCAAATGAATAAATAAAATCTTAAAAAAATTAACAAATAAACACAAAGTTGATCTCAGGTTTAATCAACCAGTTATGCAGTCCATGCTACAGCTTTGGCTACTCTAAAAGGTAAAAGTATACGCAAATATGAATCATGGAACATTGCATCAAAAACTGGGGATGTACTCTATGGTGACTAATATAACAAAATAAAAATTATTAAAAAAATAAAAGATAAAAGTATCAATATATTATACATGCTTTACTTCTAATTAAAATAATCGGCATGCCTGGATGCCTCAAAGTATCATTTAAGAAATGTCCGTATATATGGCTTTTAGACATTACCCTGGGCAAAACATCCCACCCTACTAAAAATATTAGTTTTACAGTCATTATATTTTAAATTTACCATATAAAAATTGCCATTGGCACTTACTCATCTATGATATTTATTTAAAAACGTCCATTGTCAAAAGCAGATTATTTAACCATTAGCAAAAACCACACACATCATTTGGCCATTCAAATAACATTCATTATATAACTAATGGGAATCAATACACCTGCTTTAATAAAGGCTATTGATCCCAGGCTGACTGACCTTAAATGGAACATATTGATACTGTAATCTAAAGCATGTTGCAGATATGGTCATCAGGTTTGGTCTTCTGCTAACAAATTAGGACATCCCTACTCTTCTGCTGGCTTATTTTGCTAACACTGATCTTTCAGACAATTATGAAAGTCTAACTGTAATGTGTGCATATCATTGACCTCCCAATTGGACTCTGAATCCCTTGACGATGAGTATTTTACTTCCCTGTTCTTCACTTCACCCTTATCCACTCTGTGCCCTGAATCCAATGTGCATGTTAATCATATATAACAAATATGTTTTAAATAAAACATTATATCTTTGTGGTGGGTATGTAAATGGATGTTAGAGTTTGAAAGCAGGCATGATTTGTTACAATATTCACTAAATTACGATATTTACTCTTAAACTAAAATCTTTAGAATTTTCTGAATCTGCTTTTTATGTGACAAACTATCCTGAAGATGATGGAGATACTGTAATACATTTTGAATGTTAAACTGTGAGATGAGCTACAATCAGCAATATAAAATGGTGACTCTCCAACTACTTATGTCTTTCACAATTTGTGTCTATAAGGATCCTGGCAGTCTATGTGGATATATGTAACTTTGTCCATGAAATATTTGGGGGATATCCCAGTTTAAACAGTTGCCCTTATCTATCTGATTGTTATTGATATAAACATGATTGTGATTACGGATATTTTTATTTTTGGGAATTTGAAAAAGTGTTACAGAGGTAATAAATGTCTCCCTATGTCCAAGGGCTTTTATGTCATTGGAAATAAGCCAGATATTTACAGTAGAGCACAGTGCTTTCAAAAAGCTTTCTTTTTACTGGTTTGCCCCAACATGCTCTTTTCTTCCCTGAAGTTATAAAGGCAGTGTGGTTCCTGTGGTATTCACCAACAGTGGCCTGTTCTTTGCATTCAAGAAATCCACAGTAGCAAAATATTTACATCTTATAGAAAGATCATTAAACTATTGACCACAAAATAGGAACATGGCTCCTAAGGGGAAAATGGCTGCAGATTTTGGAACAGGATCAAAAAATTGTTTACGGGAACATTTGATTCTGATCACTTAGCTTGGCAAAAAAGTCTTTGGAAGATAGGCTGGAGTACAATGATCTAACATTTTAATGGGAAGAAGAGAAAAGATCTATTGTAGAACTGCCTATTCCAACAGAATAAAAAACTATTGCAAATGAAAGCACACAGAAGTTCATACAGTGAAATCTGAATTTTCCTTTCAGCCTACTGGAGGGAAGAAAAACAAGCTTCAGAATGTAGGCCTTGGGGGCGCCTGGGTGGCTCAGTCCTTAAGCGTCTGCCTTCGCGGCTCAGGGCGTGATCCCGGCGTTATGGGATCGAGCCCCACATCAGGCTCCTCTGCTGGGAGCCTGCTTCTTTCTCTCCCACCCCCCCTGCTTGTGTTCCCTCTCTCGCTGGCTGTCTCTCTGTCAAATAAATAAATAAAACCTTTAAAAAAAAAAACAAAACAAAACAAAGAATGTAGGCCTTATGCTACAGAGTAGATAACTGATGCCAGTACTCTTGTTCTCTCTTATTACCAAAGCGGACTTGAGCATGGTGGTCTAATATTTGAAACAGCATGGAAAAATTCTAATAGAAGTTCTTGATAAAATCTCCAAACTAAGGCTGTGTACCAGCTCGGCTTATAAAAGAGTTTTTGGCATTAAAATATTGAAAATGTAGGTATCCCTAAAGAATGCTGTATTATTGCTCGTTGGGAATAGGCCCCTCAGAATATTATGCATATGGAGTAGGTTTGATTGACAAGGTATCCCTATAGGTTAGACAATTGCATTATCTAGTGGATGGAAATATCACCATACATCACATAAAAATCCTATTTGGGTTCAGAGCTGATTACTGATGTTATTCTGTCTGTGGCTTAATTGGCTGTTAGATACTAGGGGAAATTCTCTATTACTTTCTTCCTTTCTCTTTTTTACTCTGGAGCTTACATTTTTCATTTTCCGTTTTTTTTTTTTAATTATTATTATTAAGACTTAAGATTCAACAAAACAGATTTGTGGACCTTAAATAAAAGCCTGTTTAAGCTACTAATATATTGAATAGACCCATCAAGTTAAGGGATATAAGCACATGACATTTACAATGAAGGTAAAGAGATTAACTTTGGAGTCAAGCAATGATTGGCTCATTCTCTGCTTTTTTTTTTTTTGCAATAAGGAATAGTATATTAATATTTTGGAATATGTAAAAAATGATTGCATTTTGTGAGTATTTCACATGCTCTTGAAAAGATCAATTCTGCTGTTTTGGGTGGGGTAGAATGTTCTAAAAATGTTGATAAAATCCAGTTGATTGATGGGAGTTCATTTCTTCTATATCCTTATTAATATTCTGATTAATAGTTCAATGTGTTATTGACAGACAAATACTGAAGGTTCTATCCATAACTGTAGATTTGTCTAAATCTCCTTTCAGTTTGTTGGTACTTGAAACTCTGTTTTTAGGCATATAAATATTTCGAATTGTGTCTTCTTGATGAATATGCAAGGTCCTCCTTATCCCTGGTAATGTCCTTTGCTCTTATTCTACTTTGATAGTAATATAGCCACTTCTGTTTTGTTAGCGTTTGCATGGAATATCTTAATTCTTTTATTTTTAAAGACCAATATCATTATTTTAAATAAGTTTCTTATATACAACATAGAGTTTGGTCATTGTTCACCTATTTTGACAATATCTTTTTAGGGATGTGCTTAGATCACTTACATTTATATCCATTGTATATAATGCAGTTATTGAAATGTTTGGAATTATTTTTATAATTTTCTTACTTACTTTTTGTTTCTTTCCTCAGTTAATACCGTTCCCCCTTTATCCACTTACTTTTGTGTCATTTGAATGTTTTTTTAGCAAAACACTTTAATGTAACGTGATTTTGACTTTATCCCTATAGCTCCTTCCTCAGTAGCTCTTTAGAGATTACAACATACATACTCAAAATCACAGTTTACTTATGAGCAACATTTTACCATTTCAAGAGAAATACAGAAAACTTAGCATGACCCCATACATTAGAGTTTTCTATTTTTTAAATTATGTTAATTTAGTCAGTGTATAGTACATCATTAGTTGTGGATGTAGTGTTCAACAATTCATTAGTTGCATGCAGTTTTCTTATATATTACAACTACATGCATTGAAAACCAAATCAATCAGTGCTCTAATTTTTATTTTTTATATCAAATAAATTATTTAAAAACTCAGAAGTAAATAATTATATGTATCTGAATATTTACCATTTCCATTGTTCTTCCTTCATCACCAGGGTTCTAAGTTTCTATCTGGCATTATTTCCCTTCAGTCTGAAAAAATTTTAGTAGCAATCTTTTTAAAGCAGATTTGTTAGTAATTAATTCTCTTAAATTTTCTCAGAAAATGTCTATTTTACCTTTATTCTTAAAAAAAAAAGATTTTATTTATTTATTTGACAGAGAGAGCAAGAGAGCACAGGCAGGGGGAAGAGGGAGAGGGAGAAGCAGGCTGCCCGCTGAGCAGGGAGCCCGCGGGGCTGAAACCCAGGGTGCTGGGATCATGACCCGAGCCAAAGGTAGTTGCTTATAACCAACTGAGACACCCAGGCCCCCCCGTTTTGCCTTCACTCTTGAAGCGTATTTCTATTAGAGGTTAAATTTTTTCTCAACACTTTAAAAACATTGTTTCATTTTCTTCTGCCCTCCATGGTTTCTAATTAGAAACATACAATGATTCAAATTGTTGTTTCCTTTCAAGCTGTGTTATTTTACTCTGGGAACGGTCAGGAATTTTTTTTTTTTTTTGGTCTTAGTCTTCAGCAGATTTGTTATTCTGTATCGGATCATGGCATTCTTTGGTTCTATCTTGTTTGAGAAATTCTGAGCTTCTTGAATCTGTTACTATGTCTTTTGGTAGGTAAACTTAGGACATTTTTAGCCATTAATTTTGTAAATATTTTGTACGCACCACCTTCTTTCCTCTTTCATACTGAAATTCATATTACATGAATATTTAGTCTTTTGCTAATTACTATAGATCACTGAGAATATTTTCTTTCCTCTGTCATTTCCCTGCTGCCACGGAGTCTATCTATGTGTCTTTCATTTCATTTGTTGTATATTTTATATGTAATTTTCCACTTGATTCTCCTCTGTATGTTTCATTTATTTGCTGAGATAGTTTTGTTTTGTTTTTTTTTCCATTCAATTCAAGAGCAGGCCCAGGAATTCATAGACAACTTTAAGGGACACTTATCCAAACACTTCCCTCTCTGCGTTAATAATTTCAGGTTCTGGGGCGCCTGGGTGGCACAGCGGTTAAGTGTCTGCCTTCGGCTCAGGGCGTGATCCCGGTGTTGTGGGATCGAGCCCCACATCAGGCTCCTCCTCTATGAGCCTGCTTCTTCCTCTCCCACTCCCCCTGCTTGTGTTCCCTCTCTCGCTGGCTGTCTCTATCTCTATCGAATAAAAAAATAATAATAATTTCAGGTTCTGTGGGGTTCCTTCCCTCCCCCTTTTTTTGTCTAAAAGTCTGGACTTTAGTTATTTGATTCTCTGGCACACTTTAGTGACTATACCCAAATTCATGGCTGAGTGCTAGAATTAGAAAGAAAGCAAAAAGGAACAATGGTTTGTCCCAACCTTGTAGACCATGGCTTCACCAAATCAGAAAGGAAACTTATCCTTCCTCAGAGTTATGGCCCATGTGGTCTCTTGTGGCCTCTGTGATTTTGCTCACCCTCTGGTTTTAATTATTTATTTAGTTAGTTTTTATTTAAACTGGAAAAACAGTGGACACAGAAATGGTAACTAACCATTGGTTCAGTGTTGTCTGGAATTCTTCTCTAATCAGTCTACTACAATTTATGTTTCTATGTTCTCAAATAGCTAGCAAATCCATTCATGGTGGGTTTTAGACATTTTTTCCATGAGAGAGATGAAGTCAAATATGCTTACTCCATCCATCTGGAGCCAGAACACAAAACTGCTTGTGGTTTGAGCAGGATATGTATATTCTTGTATGTTCCTTTGAGGGAAAACATAGATGATAAAATATTTTTGTTACAACATCATTGAATATCACCATTTCTCCAACTCCAAATGTTAAAATAGATAATTTTATATGCTAATTTGTGTATTTTATCATGTGGCTTGTGCAATTTCATGGAGCTAATACATGACTGTATCGGTAAGTCATAAAAGAATACGCTGGTCAAACCCAATAATATAATAGCTAACCTTTTAACTTGGGTTAACTCCCACATTCCACTATTCCTCTATTTTAAATATCCCACCTTGGGGTGCCTAGGTGGGGCAGTCAGTTAAGGAGCCAACTCTTGGTTTTGGCTCAGGTTATGGTCTCGGGTGGTGATATCAAGCTGCATGTGGGGCTCCTCGCTCAGTGTGGAGTCTGCTTGGGATTCTTTCCCTCTTCCTCTCCCTTCCCCTCTGCACCTCCTCCAGCTTGCGCCAGTACTTGCTCTGGCTCTCTAAAAATAAATAAATAAATAAATAAATAAATAATACATTTACAAAGAATATCATGCCTTTATCATTATTGTTTTATAAGAGTATACCTATTCCTAAAATCTGGAGTCATTTATGCAAACCTTCCAAGCCTCTTTGAATAATTAAGAAAATTTCTCATCAGTTTAATGCTTGATTTAAAATAGAATGTTTAATGAAAACATACAATAATGCACCTCTGCCTTTTACAGATTTAAAATTTATTCCTATAGGAGGGGAAAATATGGGCTTTCTCTTCAATCAACTTCAAAACTTTTAGTCATATATTCCCCATGCGTACAAATATAGAAGAAATAATTGACATTGTCTCTTTCTATAATAAACACCTTACCCCAGGCCCAAGGCCATGCAAACACCACCAATAGAACCACAACTAAATGTTTACTAAATAAATTTCTAGTAAAATACATGAAAGCTGTTATTCGAAAATTTCTAGTAATTGTGGAGCTCTAAAAACATACATTCATAGTAAAATGTCCTATTATACATGTAGATTTTAAGCAGAAATAGCCAAGACTACTCATGTTTTGTATTTTTTTAAAAAATTAGTATATTTTGGCTATGAAAGTTTTCCTATAATTTACAAAGTAATGTATGTGTTTTAGGTGAAAATAAGTTCTTCCATGTATCTACTAACAAAATTGTGTTTGAAAGAACATTCCAGTTTTATATTGACAATATTAATATAATTTTAACAAATTACTTCTATTTTGTCATATTCTTTGTGATATATTTCATTTCTTTAAGAGATTTTCATATCAGTACAGTTATTTACAATCAATCTCAGTCTTTCTTCATTTGATCAAATCTAACAATTTTGAGTATAAACCAACTCCCTTGGGGTACACAGTATGATGAGCAGCTCAATTTTAGAATCATGATGAGCAAATTCCCACTGAACTATTTTTGTATAATTCTATA
Source organism: Ursus arctos (assembly GCF_023065955.2). NCBI lineage: Eukaryota > Metazoa > Chordata > Mammalia > Carnivora > Ursidae > Ursus > Ursus arctos. The sequence goes on from NW_026622764.1 coordinate 21,495,215, forward strand.
AATTTGCTCTTAATTAACATCTCCCTGATATTAAAACTCTATTACTTTGGAATTTATAAAATGAGTTTGCTATAAAACACTGAAGGCTGTATTTAGGAGTGTTATTTTTCTGACATCAGAATGAGCCTGATGATCTATTAGGACTTTTCTATGCTTCTTTTTTAAAATATTGCTTGGGGCCAGTGAGATGACTTTAAATTCATCCCGCTGAGAAGCTAAGCAGAAAGGATTAATATATAGGATATGTTCTTGCATTTATAAAGGCTAAACTAGGTTGTTTAGAATCAGAACACAGAAAGTGTGAAGGTAGATATAGCAATGACTTTAACAGGTTATTACCCAATTTTAAGAAGGCGGAGAAAAAATATGTCCTCCAGCAATCTTATCCATTCAAATGTAATTGGAATGCAATGAAATATATCCATAAGCAGACTTCACATCAGTAATTATTTAGTTTCTCTATTTTCAGAATAATTGATGGGAGGGAGCTGTTGTTGTTATATTGTCTGTATCACTTAAACATAATAAAATTTTCTTCCATTAAAATTTGATCCTTTGTGGGAGCTGCTGTGATAAAAAAATAAAACAAACGGGGCTCTCCCTCAGGTTCATTGGCCTTATTCCACGTTTGTAAATGAGAACTACTTAAAGGTACAAAAGAATCACAATTTCCTGTAGGGTGATTCTAGTTTTAGCTATAGCAGCAGAATTGTCTTTTTAAAGTTTATCCTTTGTTTCCCTGAGTGAGCTTTATTATTCCCCCTTATAGATGCCTTGATCTTAAAAATATGGAGATATAAATTAGAGGCTGACCAAAAAGTGACCAAAGCATTTAAAATGCCTTCACTTACTGAGTTTTAAATTCTACTTAAATTGTAATTATCAAAAACATTTTATAACTCTTGTTAATTTTTATTTAGCTGTAAGTTTGGTTAATTTGAATAAAAAGATGAAATTAAATCTAATCTGTGTTCCAGAGATTCCCATTTCTTTATCTTTAGAACAATGACAAAACTGAATTTCTTATAATAGAATATTCACAGTTTGGTGGCATTCAAAATAAGACATTGTCATAAATATTTATTTATTTCAAATTGCTGAAATGCTTTTGGAATACTTCTTGTAGAGATTTAAATAATACACAATTGAATATCAAGTAATATTTTTGCTTAAGGTGTCCAATATATGTGGATAAGCCTTGTAGTTCTCTTCTGGGTTTCTCTTAGTTGTTGAAGCTTTGAAGCGATGCCCAAATATTGAACTTACTATTACTACTTGATCCATTGACGATATGGAAAAGAAATCTTTACATGATTGATTTTTTAAAAGGAATCAAAATATTTGATGAAATGAAATTAAGTAAAAGTTTCCCCTCTTAAGTTCAAAGAGATGTTGAGATAGTGAGCTTACCTAGTGCAAATAGTCAGAAAGAGTGGAAATCAAATAGCACTAAAACACCTGAAGTAAAGTTGGTTGATCAAAAGTCGTGACTTCCTTTATTTTTGAAATGTGTTTGAATATTTTAAAAATAATGTATTGAATATGCCTCAGGACATCTTAGGTCAGAATTGGGGGTAAGCAGGTAAATGTGACAAAAAAAGGGAAATTTTGTCTCAATATTAGAAAGTACTTTCTAACAACTAATCATTTCCCTTCATATGTGGAGTGCATCACTATTCATGACATTACATAAGGGTTTCAGCATTGGGAGAAAATCACATTAAAATGATCTCTGAGGACATCTAAAATCCTATTATCATCTATGAGTTGAATATGTCCATTCCATATTTAATTAGCTTCAGCACATTTTTTTAATTGATTTCATTCTGTTCTTAGTTCAAAGAAGATAAAGGAGAAAAAAAGAGTACAACTATATGTCATTGTTTCATTTGGGAAGAAAAAGATTCTAATTAGTAATGAAAAAGTTAAGTCAAAAGTTTAAAAGGTATGAACATCATTTTTCTATGAAAATTATTCATGCAAATTATTGTGCTTATAAATCAGAGAGCAGTCCCTCATAAATATTACTTTATGTGGACAGTCATCAGCAAACCCAAGCAATTGTGTTTAATTAGTATTCCAAATGTTTTTCTAGATTTGAATTCTGTTGGAATGCTACTTTTTAAATATGTTCATTGATTACATTATATTATTAATGATTGTGATTTATCATATTTTATTATCTGAAAGAAAGAGAAAATGAAATATTTCTTTGTAGTTGTGAAATATACAAGGTTTCAGCAAGGTTTCAGCAAGGTTTATAGTATTGACAATAAATTATATTTATACAAACAATAGTACTATGTGATCTCTAAAGATACACTAGCTAATTTAAAACTCATAATAGCCATGTAATGTTAGCTACATATAACATTCCTATCTTTCAGATGCAGAAATAGACACATAAAGATGTAATATAACTTGTCCAGAATTATAAATTTAATAAGTAGATAGATGAAGATTTACAGCAAAGAAAAAGTTTATATTAATTCCCAATTCTTGGCTCTTGATATCCACATAAAACTGTCTCTGAGTGATTGAAGCATATTCATTCAACAATGAGATACTGTGCACCAGTTAATAGAGGTTTTGAGTAGAATGCTTAAAACTGATCAAAGCAATTTGTTAACAATATGTTATATCCCAGGGGCACCTGGATAACAGTTGGTTGAGCGGCCAACCTTGATTTCAGCTCAGGTCATGATCTCAGGGTCCTGGGACAGAGCCCTGCATAGGACTCTGTGCTCAGCAGGGAGTTTGCTTAAGGATTCTCTCTCTCCCTCTTCCTCTGCACCTCCCCCAACTCCTGTGCTTGCTCTCTTTCTCTAAAATAAATAAGTTAATATTTAAAAATATATTTTATATCCTAGGTATAAATTTAAGCATCTCCAGTGTATTAAGTTAAATAATCCTCTAAACATTGTCCCTTATAATTAGGCAATATTTGTCTTTATATTCACAGGTAAGGAAACTGAGACACAGAAAGGTGAATAAACTTGCAAAAGTTCACTCAGGTAGTTAGAGGAGATAGGCTTAAATCTAAGCACTTCTGGTAGTTCAAAACTGTTGGTGACAAATTATTTCAACTTTTATTTTTGCCTGAAATTACCGTATTTCACATTAATTTTGCAGGTAAATATAGATTAAGTATAGATTTTTAATATCTGTAGTAGCAGGCTTTTGAAATCATTTTACTCTTCAAATTTTCTGACTCACTGAGTCTGTCAAAGTTTTTCCTGTTAAGTCTGCTGTTCTTTGAAGGTAACATGTCTTTTCCCCCCTCAAGGTGTTTTGAAAAATTGCTTTTCCTTTTTCATTTCAGAGGTTTGATTGTGATATATTCCATTTGCCTTTCCTTGTATTTCTCCCACTTTGAGTCCACTTAGCTTCTTAAATCTGTATGTTGCCCCTTTAAAAATTCTAATTTATTTTCTTTCCTGCTACATTTCCTCTTTCTCCTTTCTGGAACTCTATTTACACCTATTTTAGACTTTAACTATGTTCTCTATGTGGAATAGACTGCTCTCTTTTTTTCCCCTATATTTTTTCTCTCTGCTTGCAGTTTGAGCATTTTACATTGACCTGATTGCTAGTTAACTAGCTATATTTTACAGTGCCCACTTTGTTATTAAACCTATCCAAATGGGTTTTTTTTTTTTTAAAGACTTTGTTTATTTATTTGAGAGGGAGAGAGAGAGAGTAAGCAAGAGTGCAAGAGCAGGGATTGGGAGAAGCAGACTCCGCATTGAGCAGGGAGCTGGATGCAGGACTCTATTCCAGGACCCCAGGATCATGACCTGAGCTGAAGGCAGACAACCCACTAAGCCACCCAGGTGCCCCTCAAAGGGTTTTTAATTACGGCTATTTGGTTTTGTATTTGTACCATGTATAGGTGATTCATTTAATTGATGATAATTCTCTCCATCTTTTCATCTATTTGTCTAATATTTTTGCTAATTTGTATTCATTTGTATTGTTTCAGTTATTTAAAAATCTTTAATTCCAATGTCTAGACTCCCTGTGGGTCTCATTCTAATGTTTGTTTTCTTTCTGTTTATTGAGAGTCATATTATTTTCTCTTTTAAAATGTGTAATCCTTTTTATATTATTCTAGACGAGATACAGAAAGAAATAGAAAAAGCTCCAATGATCTTTCGACAAGATCATTCCCACTTTCTACTGTTAGGCAGACAGGGTAAATTATGGATCACCTCAATTCATCAGAGATCAATTTGGTCAGGACAAGTTTGCAATTTTAGTAAGAACTGTCTCTTTGCTTGTTTTTTTGTTTTTTCCTGTTGCGCGTTTGACTTATTCCGTTCAGGCTGCTATAACACAGTCCCATATACTGGGTGGCTTATAAACAGCAGAAACTTATTTCCATATTCTGGAGTCTGAGAAGTCCAAGATCAAGGCACTGGCAGATTCAGCACTTGGTGAAGGGCTGCCTCCTGGTTCACAGATGATTATCTTTCCTCTGTGTCCTCATGTGGTGGAAGAGCAAGGGACCATTACAACCCCATTCCTGAGGGCTCCACTCACAGGACTTAGCAGTCTCTCAAAGGCCTCACTCCAAATACCATCACACTGGGAGTTAGGGTTCAACATGTGAATTTTGGGGAGATGCACAATTCAGTCTTAGCAATCTGCCTAACAGATTTTTATTTGAGACTCTGGTTGTGTCTGTCTCCCTTGATGCTCAACTGAAGGACTATGTGGGTCTGTTATTTGGAGGTTTTAGGCTTTGTCATTTTTTTCCTTTTGCACCCTACTTCAATCAGAGCAAATGTCTTGAGTAGAAAAAAAGTGTGTGTTTGAGAGAGATCCCATTCCTTAGGAGTAAATATTTCTTCTAAATATTGTAGGACAATAGAATATTCATTTTCCCTTACAGAAACTGTTAACATGCCACTTAGCAAAAGAATTCAGTGAATGGGACATGGGGTAAATCCAATCATGCATTTAGGTTCCTGGATGTTCAATACTGTTATCCTAGAACTGTACAAATATCCAAACCTTTGCTTCATTCTCTTTCCCCAGGAAAGTACCTCTGTATGGGTCATACCCAATCATCATCCATGTTCAGAGTTAACAAATACTTCCTATGAAGAAAATATTCAATGATCAACTGTCACCATATAAAGGCTGTCCCTCTGGAATTTCAGATTATTCAATTTTATTTTCTTCCAGAGCTATTATATTTCTTTTAAAAAATGTATTTTTCCATTTATCCAGTTTTTTCCCCTCTTTTTTTTCCTTTTTAATTATGGAAAAGGAAACACAGCCAACTGTGGTTGACTATATCCTTCTTAGAAGTAAGTGTTGTTATTATTTATTTTCTATGATTATGTTCTTAATTTCTAGATATATTACCTTCTCTTTTTAATAATCTGCTTGCTTATTATTCAAATTTTACAAACATCTCTAGATATTTTTATACATTATATTTTTCAACAAAAACTTTGTAAGAATAATTATTTTTATATTATATCCAACATCATATTACAAGTAAACCAGTTTTCCCCTGGATTTTCTGCTGATCATCACAAATCATGCCTTGTTCCCTTTTGTGCCTATTGATTTTTTTGTCTTTCCTCCTGCACCCTACTTTCTTTCTTTGAGCTGTTCATGTTTCTCTGAAACTATTTATGAGTTTCCTCTGAGGACTAGGGTAAAACTGTATTCCTCTAAAAAAATATTTTTTACTATTCTAGGGTCACTTTAAATATTTTTATTGGCCAGTGTTTTTGAATATCCATGGTAATGTCAATTATCTATGAATGCCAGCTTTGGTTTGAAACTTCTCTGGGTCAACTCCATACATCATGACGCCAAAGCAACTTTTGTTGCAGTCCTTTGAGATGGGGATGGAGCCGTTGGGGATTCCAACTTTATGGGCAAGAGTTTTAATTAGACTTCTCCTATGCACTGGCCTAAAGCTTTGTCTACCCGTCCATGAAAACTAAGTCTACAAAAAACAATGTTTGTCTTTTTTGCTCAACGCCACAGTGGAAAATGAGTTTTTACTTTATGGATTTAGCAAAATAAATGTTTATATGTTTCGGAAACTTAGAAATGGATCTGGTTTGGGTAACACTTTAAAGCTTTATCCATATTCTCCTCCTCAGTCAGGTTATACAAAATTGTAGCATTAAGTAGCATCCATCTCGATAAGTTTTGGCATTTTATCTTGAGCCCTAACCTCTTTCTTGTACTTAAGACTTTGCTGGATGTTAGAATACCTACATAAAGCCCATTCATTTAAAACACATATCAAAAAACTTTGTGTTCCATGTACTCAGGATGTGGGATTAAACAGAATAGGCAAATTCACTGGCCACATGAAGTTTTCATTCTAATAGGGGAAATATAACATAGTAAGATAATTACATAAAATGACAGTTGATGATAAGTGACAAGGAGAGAAATAAAGCTCAAAGGTCATAGAAAGTGTGATGTTTACATTTACAATTGGATTTCTAAAGAGGTATCTCTGAATGGATATGCCCAAGTTATCAATAGATTTTTATTATACTAAACTAGTTCCTTCCCAAGTAAATTTCAGTAACATAAGCAGCACCCCCAAAACTACTTGAGCCAAGAAGTGAAAATCATTTTCTCATTTTCTTCTCCCCACATATCCAATCTACCAATAAGTTATTAAAGGTCTAAATTCAAAAATATTCTTTTCATCATTTTTTTTTGCCCACATTAACAAAGTCTTTCTCAAAGTCAAATTCAGTAGTCACCTAATTTATAACCTCCTCTTAACATTTGTCTGAGAATAATTAATATTCTATGATACAGTCAGAAGGATCTTTTCTCAATTTGAATTGGGTATTGCCACACTCAGCTTAACAAATTTCAGTGACTTTATATTTTACTTAAAATAAAGAGAAAACCTTTTACCACAGGCAATTAGATTTCATAGCATGGCTCCTATCTATCTCTCTAGAATTATTTCCTCCTAATGACCACTCTCTCACTTCCCTGTATTATTCTCTCCTTCTGAAGTACTCAGAGTTCTTGCCTGAAAATGCTGTTTCTGTCCATCGAAAACCTTTCTTTTGGACACATGCACTGATTGGCTCCTTCCCATCCTTCCAGTCTCAGCTGAAATGTCACATCCTCAGTGAGACCTTCATTGACTATACCATCTAAATTAAATTATCCTAGTTCCCACAGCTATGCGCTACCACACCATTTTATTTCCTTCAAATTTCTTACCATTTTGTACAATCATTTTGTTTCATATTTTATTTACTTGTTTTTTTTTAAGTTTTTTTTTTTTTTGAAGATTTTATTTATTTATGTGACAGAGAGACAGCCAGTGAGAGAGGGAACACAAGCAGGGGGAGTGGGAGAGGAAGAGCAGGCTCCCAGCTGAGGAGCCCTATGTGGGACTCGATTCCGGAACGCCGGGATCACGCCCTGAGCCGAAGGCAGACACTCAAGACTGCGCTACCCAGGCGCCCCTATTTACTTGTTTATATTAGTTTTCCTTCACCAAACTTTAAGTTCCTTGAAAGCCATGATACTTTTTACCTTCTTTAAAATTATATGCTTAGCACTAGAACAGTGTTTGGTAAACTGCTGTTGAATGATTAAGTGTTGTTGGATGAAAGGGAGAAACAAGTTTCCCATATAGCTTCTCATTTAACCCTCAAAACACCTCTGTAAAACAGGCAAAATTTGTTGGCCCGACTACTTAAAATTCAAGATGAAAATAGACTTATCATTCTCTTCCATTCCTCACATACCAAAATGAACATCACAATGTAGTTGCTCTAATAAAACTAGTAGTTTCTATACCTTAATCAGGACATAGAAATATAAAATAGGAGTACCTTTGTTCTTAAGAATGGGGATATCAGATTTGGAAAGAACCTAAGTGGTCTTTAGGTGGTATCCTCAGCTAATGTTCTTGTGTATTTGCACATAAAAGCTATGTTCATATTTGATACATGTACCTTCTAGGTTTGGAATTGACCCAGGTTAGGCTTTTTGTACTCTTACTATTTCATGCAATGTCTGCCCATCTACTGTACTTAGGTAAAGAGGACAAGCAGAAACTGCAGCTCATTAATCTATCTGGTCATGAAAGCGGATAAAATTGGCTAAAGAACATTGATAGTTTTTGCATTGCTTCTGAATTTGGGATGCATGTTACTGAATGTATATTTTTAATATTTTGAATCATATTTCTAAAGGAAGTATAGCATACAAATGATAAGTGTACACCTCGTTTATTTAGCAAAAAGCAAATGCACTCACTTAACCACATTTGTAATCCAGAATGATGGCATTACCACTATGCCAAATACCCAGCTTATTTCCTTTCACAGAATTACCCCAGCTTCTTGCAATCAACTCCAAGCCTCCAGCATTGACCTTTAACTCATCTATGACAGGCTATCTCTGTTGTCTGACTATAGTGTTTTAAAGTGCCTTTCTGATTGAATGGGTACTGCTCTAAACAGCTGACCTAAATTTCTACTTCTTCATTTCCTCTCCACTTCCCATGGATGATATGGTGTGAAAGAATGTGGCACATACAGCCACACACACCCCCCACACGCGCACCCCTACTTTTCCCATTTTTCTTCCCCCTTCTCTTTCTCCTGCTAATGCAGATCCTTAGGCTTCCCAAAACATGTGAATACAAACTTTTCCCTTCATCTCTTCTGTATTCTCACCCTTTGCTCTTTTCCCCCCTTCTGCTCTCAGTGCAAATCAGTACAAGTTCACTTCACTTTACATAATTTATCTAATTGGAACAAAATAAAATGGAAATAATAATATAAAATATAAATAAAACATCTATAAAATAAATATTATATAGATAGATAGATTACTAAAATATATATTACTAAAAATGACAGAGCACACATCCTTGAATTTGCTGTCTAAGCTTCCATATACCAAAAATGTCTGCTAATAATAATTTTATAAAGGAGATCGCTTTAAGGACTATCAGACTAGAACCCTGATCTTTTTTTTTTTTTAAGGATTTATTTATTTGAGAGAGAGAGAGAGAGCACTCAAGAGAGAGAGCATAGTGGGGGGAGGGGCATGGGGAGAGGGAGAAGCCGACTTCCCACTGAGCAGGTATCCCAAAGCAGGACTCAATCCCAGGACCCCAGGATCATGACCTGAACTGAAGGCAGACTCTTAACTGACTGACACACGCAGGCGGCCCTAGAATTTTGATTTTCAATGGGAACGATAAAAATTCGAAACACTGTGTAATATTTCGGTTTTGAAGCACATAACTACAGCAAGCCTAAATAGTTAAATCAATATGCAGATAAGGACCATTTATATGTAGAAAAGGTTTTACATAGAACCTGTGAGTCTTAGCTTTTCTCTATAACATGTTTAATCTTATGGGGAAATATGTTTCACATTTGTTTCTCCAACTTTTGCGTTTTTCATTTCTTGTTGTCTTAAAAAATATATTAATTGTTTAACCCAGTAGGAGTAGACAAATATGTGGACATTTCAGCTGTGCAAACTTCGTTTACATAAATATAAAAATGAAATACTCAAATATAAGGAATGGCTTATAAAATTTGTTGTATTCAGATTAGAAAGGTTAATAAAGACATAATAGTCATAATAAAAATTTTCCCTAATTTTTTTCTGCATATCATTTTTATTTATTTTGAAAAATTCTGGTAAGTAAACTAAAAATGACAAAATAACATAATTAGTGAAGATCTTCCCAGGTAAAATCCCTTTTTAAGTTTGCATCACCCATTACTATCAATCTAACCTTCTCTTTTAAAGATCTAACAATTTTTTAAATCTATATTTAAAGATCCAATAGTTTATGTACAAAATCAAATATGTACCTATTAATATCATTCTTAAAACTTTTTTTTTATTCTTCATCTGCTGATACCTTGAGTTTAGATGCTAAGAGAGAGATGATAGCACCACATTGTTGTCCCTCAAATCCTGCAGTAGAAAAATTTATAGTTCATGGTCACTTATATCAATATAAATTAGTAAATATAAACTATTTGCTGTACTTAAAAACAGAAGTAATATAGTGATCAGACTTTTTTTTTACTTCTTTCTAAACATGGCTGAGATAATTGAGTTTTCTTTATTAGCTCATTACATATTTTCTTAGTGAAAATATATAGCAAAAGAAACTGTGATGCTCCCTAGACAAAAAAAATTCTATGTAGACACATTCTGTCTATTTAGTTATCATACTCACAAATATACCTTGAATACATTAATATAAAATGCCACACTTCAAAAAATTTTAATTAACCTAATTCTAATGCACTATACTTTCCATAAATATCTTGGCTGTGGTACCTAGGTAATTATGTGGATATTAGTGGGTCATATTCCTTTCAACATTTAGCAAGAATTTTCAGTGAAAGTTGAACAGATTTCATATGTTGGTAGTAAAATTCAATCAGCTGAAAAGAAAAATCATTGGATAAAAGCTTTGAAAAAATTAACTGACCAAAAACAGAAATAACTTCCCTATGAATACTGCATCACTGGACATTTTTAAGTGCCATGGATTCCTATCTGAGGAATTCAAGATGGAATCCCTGCATTACTAAAAAATTTACAACTGAAATTTATTCTCATCTTCAATGTTCTTTGAATTACTGCCTAGTGTGTCTTTTCCAAAACCTTGCAGAAGCCAAAAATAAAGAAGTGTTTTATTTACACTTTTTTTTCAAAATTTTTTTCAAATAAGATTTCTAATATTATTTTATAATGTACACACATATATTTAGTAAATATTTCAAGGTCTTATAATGTATCTGTATATATACATATATATATATATGTATAGAGATACAAATAATATTTAACTGAATTTTACAGTTTATTTTTACCATGACTAGTAAATCACTATATCTCAGGTTTACAATTGGTATTAGTTATTAGCATTAGGTATTAACTATTTAAATGTTCCATTAATTTATATACTTACCAGGCTACTAACTGATACATTAGTTTAGCATGAAATTGGCATTTCATTCCTTTCATATTTTATATCAAATTTTTCATTATCAATTTGTAAGTATAATTTTATATTATTTTTCATATTTATATTATCTTTCATATTTCAGGATGTTTGTTCAAATGAGATGGGATTCATCATACAGCTGATTCACTGTCCATTGTAACAGATCAATAATCTTTTCCAGCAGGTATATTTATATTCTTGGCATTCACACATTTTCTAGATTTTCTTCTCCATTAGAATGAATGAGTAGAAAAGTAGAGCAGATGGTCAAAGTGATGGCTCTTCTAAATTTTCTGAAGTTATAACAATAAGGATTAACACTCATGTCTAGTATAAATTCTTCAGAATATGTGTATTTATGTAACTGTGTTTTGTTATTATAGCTATGTGTATGTGTAAAATTACTATGCTACACATTAAAATCCACTGTGAGAATCTCAACCAAACTAGGAATGTTATTTACCGTATGTGTATGGTCACTTGTAAACTACTGTCTTTTTCACTTTCTTCTCTCAATTATGAAAACTTAAAAATATTCTGATAATTAATGTCAACATATAATATAAAAACGATCAGAAATGAATCATCAGAGGGAGTTAAGATGCCAATCATTGAAAGTCTTTTGATTCATATGAAGATATTTGAACTCTATCTAAAAACCAATGGGTAGAAACTGAAGTGTCTTAGTAATGATACATTAAATTTACATTTCAAAAATTCACCCTACCTGTACTTTAGAAAAGCTATCAGAAGAATACAAAATGTTTTAGAGAAAAATCATGAGGATAAGACGAGAAGAATGGTGGGAGATGATGCTACCTTAGGCCAGAATAGTGTCAACAAATTTGGAGAAAGACACACATATTTAAAATTACCAGGACATAAAACTTGAAGTGAAGAGTTGAAATAGAGGAATGATTTATTATTGCCTGTAAGGTTTCTAAAAGAAGCATTGCTTGGTCGTTTATTGTGATAGAGAACACTAGAGAGTGGCTAAGTTTGGTGCGAAAATTATGAGTTCAGGTAAAGACATATTAATTTTGATGTCTCTCTTAGATATTCCAGATTTCAAGGTGACATAAGGAGATTCCACCTATTGGCATGGATTGAAGATTAAATTTAGAAAATGCCAATGTATTTGAAGTTATGTGGGTGAATAACACCTCTATAAAAGATTGTAGGATAAGAGGAAAAGATCTAGAGAGGAAGCCTTCATGACCATCAAAACATAAAGCTTAGTAGGAAAGATATAAGGAGAGAAAGTAGGTATGTATTATGTTATGGAATCATCCACGTATAAAGAAAAAGAAAAATGGCACAAAAAAAGCAAATATGATAAGCATTCTTAGAAATTAAAACAATAAATTCAGCAAAATTGCAAAACCACGGACTAGCACAATCGAAAAATGAAGTAGTGTTCTGAAAGATATACTTGAGGTATCTTCTGAAGTATATAACAAAAATATGAAGAGCATGAAAATAACAGAGAAAAATATTGAGGTAGGCACAAAAGATGCATATATGTTTGTATTTATTATATATTATATATATATATGTATAATTTCACTAACGTTAAAATAAGTATCAAGCTCCAGTAGAAAAAGTTTCATTCAATGCCTTATAAGAATATTAAAATAGGGGCACCTGGGTGGCTCAGTCTGTTGAGCTTCCGACTCTTGGTTTTGGTTCAGGTCATGATCTCGGGGTCCTTAGGTCGAGCTCCGTGTTGGGCTCTGTGCTCAGTGTGGAGTCTGTTTCAGATTCTCTCTCTCCCTCTCCCTCTTTCTAAAATCAATAAATAAAATCTTTAAAAAAAAGAATATTAAAATAAAGTGGGAGAGAATCAAAATGCTGGTAAAGTCAAGATTCTTCTAATTGTCAGAATTTAAAAAAATCATGCTAAATAAATCCTTCCAAAGGTAGAAAAAAAAATTTACATGAACTGTGATTTTATTGGCATCAAACATATTATGAACAACACAGAGTATATATGAAATATATATACACATATGTAATATAAATATATAGTAATATATATAGTAATATTTGTACATATAATATGTATATATATTTCTTTTTTTTTTTTTTTAAAGATTTTACTTATTTATTCGACAGAGATAGAGACAGCCAGCGAGAGAGGGAACACAAGCAGGGGGAGTGCGAGAGGAAGAAGCAGGCTCACAGCGGAGGAGCCCGATGTGGGGCTCGATCCCATAATGCCGGGATCACGCCCTGAGCCGAAGGCAGACGCTTAACCGCTTTGCCACCCAGGCGCCCCTGTATATATATTTCTAATAATTATAGATAAATCACACAAAAATTAAACAATTCACAGTCAACTTTAGCGGAAGTTTGTAAAGATTACTATACTAAAAAGAATCAATATATCCCCTCTGGTGAAAGGCAGATTACTTCACCTTGTACCACTTAATGTTAACAAAGATGCCTAATTATTAGTAGGACTTTTTGAATATAGTAGGACTGCTTTATACATTTGAGTAGAACATTTACTGTGCAAAGCATAACGAAGCTAGTTTTGACTGGGGAGGAGAGCAGGAGGAACGTCTGCAGTCCATCCACACTTCACCGCACTCTTGGTTGTTTTAACGCAGCAGATCTCCTTGTGCTTAAAGTATCTATCACAAAAAGGATACTGTATGAAGCATCATGCAAGTATCAATAGTGTAACCACTGCACTGACCTCTATGGTTCTGATGTATATCCCTGCCCTCGTTTGCCAATAATTACTATCTTTTTGGGAAAAAGACCGTGGTGCTACTATAATCAGGTGAAGATGAGATGCCTAACAGTGGGATGTAAAACGTCATCCATTCAGAACTATGCATTATGAACTTGGTGTTATCTGACACAAAAAGTCACAGGGATGGGAACGTTCAGCAATAATCTAAAATCAAGTGGAAACAGTATGAAAAAGTTCACACAAAATAACTGTGTGGTTAGTGGCTGAAATTCCTCAACACACACTCCTGCAGTTTTGTCTCCTCTCCCTAAATCTACACCTATGATGCCAAGGAAAGTTTTTTAGAATCAGTTTACTGAGAAGGAAAATATCAGACCTTGTTTATAGACAATTTCACAACATAGGATGGCAGCAAACAGAAGTGGATAGCTGCATTAGAAATCTACATAGCATTGTATTATTACCAAAGGTCATTGGTGAATCTGATTGTCCACTTTGTCTGAACCTATATGTGGTCAGCAACACAGATCAACACCAGTTCATATGCAGTTGCTAATATTTTGGCTGCTTGGAAAGAACAGGATTGAAAGATTGCTAACAAGGAGATCTGGGAAAGAGATATATATCTGGGCCTCTCCAGCTGGGCGGAATATGAAGATATTTGTATCTCAAATGAATGTTCTTCAAAGGGCATCTAACGCAGAGGATGATCTCATAATGAGGTGGTTCATTAGTCAGGGTTTTTCAGAGAAATGGAACCTACAGCTATATATATATATATATATATATATATATATATATATATATATATATATATATAAAGAGAGTTATTATAAGGCACATGTTCATATGACTACAGAAGCCGAGAAGTCCCATGATTTGTCCTCTGCGAGCTGGAGACCTAGAAAGGCCAGTGGTGCAGTTTCAAGCCCTGTAAATCGGCACGCTAATTGCAGAAGATTGATGGTACAGCTCAATCAGTCAGGCAGAGAAAGAGCAGTCTTCCCTTCCTCCACATTTTTGTTCTGTATCAGTCCTCAGTGGATTAGATGAAGCTACTCACACTGGGGAGGGCAATCTCCTTTACACAGCTGACTGATTCAAATGATAATCTCTTCCAAAACACCTTCACGGCCATACACAGAAATATTGTTTAGTCTAATATCTGGGCGTTCTATAATCCAGTCAAATTGACACATAAAATTAACACAAAGCAGACAAGATACAATGTTATTTGATAGAAGGCTATCAGGCAGCTCCTTTTCCCAGTCAATATAATACTTGTTCAGCGTACAGAATGTTGTGATGACAGGGAAGAAGGTTATCCATAGGCTCAACAACAGGGTCTTCCTCTAATGAAGGTTAATAACATAACTGCTATGTGCCTTACCTGTCAACAGCTGATCCAATGTGTCAATATTCCTCAGAGAATTCAGGCAGCCACCTTGGGTCAGCTGGATTACATTGAGCCAATTTTATCATGCTGTAGACATTATTCGGTCCTCACTGGAGTGCACATGTATTATGGATATAAATACGCATTCCCTGATTCTAATGCTTTTTGGCACCATGATCCATAAATATACAAAATCCCTAATTTATCATCATCATATTCCACACAATAATGCTTCTGATCAAGGAACTTATCTCATAATTAAAAAAAAAAAAAAAACTGAGGCAACAGTTTCATGGTCTTGGAATTCACTTGTTTTACCACATACCCCATCAGCCAGAATTACCTGGTTAAAATACAGTGGTATGGCCTATTGAAGATTCAGGTATAGTACCAGTTGGGAAATTATTCATTGAAACAATGGGGTTCTATCTTACAGGATGCATTTTACATGCTTTGAAACAACAAACAAATATGGTGTCACTACAACAATATAAAAAATACACGGATTTCAATCAAAGGTGGAAGTAGATATGGCTTCCTTTACTATTAAACCATTAACAACTTGCAGAATTGTTGGTTCCTATGCCACAACTTTAAGCTCTATTTTAGGTATCTTGGTTCCCCAAACAGGAACATACATGGGATATAGTTATAGTAAACAAACAAACAAACAAACAAACAACAACAAAAAAAACTGTTTGTTGTTGACCTGAAAATATGATCTGATTACAACAGATTTCAAACACACTGTATGACAAATATATTTAAGATCTAAGCATACATTGATTATAAGAGCTATTGGAAATATAGAGACAAAACACTGACATTGGTATTACATTAAAAATATAAATCAATAAGTAAAAGGCAACCCATTAAAAAACGCTGAGCCTAAAAGGCATTTCACAAAGAAAAAAATGCCAATAGCACATAAATACTTAAAATGTATGTCCAGCTCACTGTAATTAGGTAAATGCAAATGTAAAAATGAGAGAACAAGGAGAAAATAGGCTCTGATAGTCACATTCATGGGAATATAATGCATTGCCCACTTTTGGAAGGTCAGTTTGAAAATGAAACCACGATTTAAGGTATATCATTTGACTTCTTCATAAAGTATATAAAGGATAGCTAGGTTCCATAATATATATTTCCATTTTTAATAATAATAACAAAAAAAGGTGTGAAATACAATTTTAAGTGAGGAAATCTTAAAAACTTCTAAGAATATTCCAACTAAAATTTGGGAATAAAATGTATTCTTGCTTTAAGAAAATTATTATACCTTTTTCTTTCTTTTTTCTTTTTTTTACTTTACACCTTCAAATATTACTCTGAGAGAGTATTTGTTAAAAATACACTTGTTGGAAGTTTAAAATCCTATAAAAACATACTCATTTGATAGTTTTTATTTGTAATTTAAATCTTAGTTATGTCTAATTACAATTCCACATTTATGTATTAGATACTAAATGAACTATAGTAATTATTAATCATTAAATTTTCTAAGCAAATATTTGTCAGTGTTTAATCTAATAAGATTAGCATAATATAAAAATGGCACAATATTCTACATGTTACCCTAAATACTAAACTATATGAATTTTCAGAAAAAATTTTCTAAGCCTTTGCTAAAGCTCTTTTCTTTATTTGTTATTCAATTGTTGCCTTTCGGTAAATACAATTTTATCACAAGGTACAGTAAAAAAGAAATCAAAGATTGTTTGGTTATTGTCACAGTGATAATTTTTTAAAAAGTACATTCCCTTCAATGAAATATCAAGTTATATTAAAGATTAAGTACACTTACCAGTAAATTGGTATAATCTTGTTATTCACTGAACAGTTGCTTTCTGGTAAGTTTGCATAAAACACATTATCTTTGGTAATAACATCTTTTTGAAAAATGAATCACTCAAGCAAACATAAAAAGTTTTATTTTACTTGCTTATTTCCACAGACTATAAGGTGTCTTTCAAACTATATAAATTGCAACAAAATAAAATAATTGAGAGTGAATAAAAATTTCAAAAATTCATGAAGTAAATAAAACCAAATGTAGTTAACACCAATTTATAAGGAAGACAAATATACATATTAAATACTCTTTCTGGAAGAATGGTATTTATAAACTTTCTAACATTGGTTGATTTTTTCATACTATAGACAGTGCTTAAGATGTTAGTTTAATCAGCTGTAAATAGCAACATTTGATTGATAGATGTATATGAAAACATGCGTACATGTGAAATGCTTGGGAATATGTAGTTTTGTTGACTTATCAAATTTTACACAGTGTTCTTTCTTTCTCATATACATAGAAAGGAAAAAACAGACTCTTACCTATACAGAACAAATTGAGGGTTGCTTGAGGGAAACTGGGCAGGAGGATGGGATAAATGGGTGAGGATATTAAGGAGGGCACTTGTGTTGAGCACTGGGTGTTATATGTAAGTGATGAATCACTAAATTCTACTCCTGAGACCAATATTACACTATATGCTAACTAGAATTTAAATAAAAACTTGAAACAAACAACAACAAAAGAGTAATGGAAAATATAATGATATTTTGGAAATAAATCTTTATTTCCAAATAATAAGCTATTATTTGCCCTATTTAGTCTTATAATTTACTGATCTTTAGTGATAGAAATCATGCTGTGTTGCACAAAACATTCCTCCCAACCCACAAGTACTACCCAGTGTCACACCTGATCATTTTCAGTGCTGCCCTTTATCAGTTCAAAGATTCTTACCCTCACTCTCCTGAAACCACACAGATTTCTGTTTCTTTTGTACTCCAACCCCAACACATCTCTTAGAACTTTTCATATTTACAGTACACTGTTCCTTGGCTTTTCATAACCTTACTCCTTTCTTATTCACCTTATATTTCATGGCTTGTTATAATTATTCCTTGCATTCACTTTTAGTAATGTTGGCATTATTTTTTCTTTCTCATTAGTTTAAATTCTAAGTCTGGTTAAATTTTTCTCTCTCTATCTCTCTCTCTTTCTGCTTTTACTGCATTGAGAACTAGCACTTGAGAACACACACAGACACACACACACCATGCTGACATGTCTCATTTTAAAGTAACGACCACAAACTCAGAGTTGTCTTTAAGGAGTGGGTGGAAATCCTACAACAGTTCAAAATGATTCCATCCCTCATGTTACAGGAAAATTGTTCCATAGCTTCTGCTCTCTCTTGAAGTCTATGACAGTGCCCCTCCTTCCTCTCAGCTGATGAATTACTCTACATCTTATTTTGCTGAGATTGAAAGGGCAATTATAAGAGAATGTTCTCATTATCCAATCACCAAATGTCTCCATGTATCAGCTTTCATGCATGGCACTGTACCTGGATTACCCTCCATTTGCCTATCTTGTCAGGGCATCCCAGTTTTACACTAGTCAGACTCCACACCTGCAATTGTACCTTAATTCTCTGCATCACAAGTTTCTTGTTCTTAACATGATCAGTATAAAAATGCTATAATATTTCTTCATTTAAAAACTTATAAGAAAAACAAAACAAAAATTTTCTTATAATAAATTTAAATATATGGATTATAAATTATGACCCAGTAATTCCTCCAGTAATTGTCCCTACTCTTTCCATCACCTATTGCCCCTTCTCCTTTTTCCTTTGCAACAAATTAAGTAAAGGAGTCTGAACTTAACGGACACCAACTCTACACTTTCCTCTCTCCAGAACTCACTCTTAAATCCAACTCAACAATGCTTTACTTCCCACAACTTGAATGAATCCCCTTCTGTTAGAGTTCTCCATTACCTCACCGTAAGTAAACTGTAAGAATCATTCTCTTTACTTATTGGAGTTATTAGTTGTCTACGACCAAATTTGACCACTACCCCCTTTTAGAAACACCTTTGTTTCAATTATACCGTTATTTATTATAACACACACACATGTATACACATGTGCATACACACACACACACCCCGCATCTGCGTACTTTCACCCAGTTAAAAAATAAAATTAAATATTACTATTACTGTTAGCCCCTACTGAGTAACTCCTCAATCACATTCTCCTCCCAAGGACAGACATTATTCCAAACGTCATCTTTGTCATACTCTTGTTTATCTTTATGGTATATGAATTTATCATATATTACTTATCAAAAATATCATACGTTTTAATACTGTGTGTTAATCTGAAAATTTCTGGCATCAGTGTTATTTTATGATATCCTTCCAGGTTATATCTTGAGAAAAACTGCTCAATTTCATGGCTATATATTGAGTCATTGCATGAATGTGCTACAACCTATTTATTCATTCACCTGTCTAATGAGAATTCGCTTTCTTCTATTTTTTTTTCTTAAATCATAGCACACGTTGGTATGAATACTCTTTCTGACGTAGCTATAAGGGAGCTTTCTTAGAATTTTTAACTAGAAGAGGAATTACTGGGTCATAATTTATAATCCATATATTTAAATTTATTATAAGAAAATTTTTGTAAAAATTACATTCTAATTTTAATCCACATATTTTATTATAATTCCAACACTTGAACTTTCCAGACTTCAAAATATCTGCCAAGTTGGTAGGTATGGAATTATTTCTTTTCATGGTTTTAACTTTTCTTCCTATTTAATAATGATGTTGTTTCCAGCTGCTTATTGGCCAAGTACTTTCCTCTTTAAGTAAAATTATTTTTTCATGTCTTTGTCTACTTGTTGTTGTATTGATTGTTTTTCTCCCATTCAATTGTGTGAAAAGATTTATTTTAATCTCATTTGTGCAAAACTGGGTTTGTTAGGATCCTGTATCAGCATGCATTCTTATCATCGGTTCATTCATGTCTTTTTACACACCATGTATTGTTAATTAGTTTATTTTAACAATATATTAAACATCATAAAACCAGTACACTAATTGAGAACTAGAATATTGATAATAACTTGAATTGCCTAAGTGTTTCTTTTCTACCCTGTTCATCCCAAGGGAATGACTATACTGATTTTGCTTTATTATTTCCTTTCTTTTATATAGATTCACACATTTGCACACCCATATTTCTAAAAATTATATGGCTCAATTTTGGTACTTTAAGTTTTATTAAAAAGCATATCATTCCAAATGTTATCATGTTCTAAGGTTTATTTTGACTTATCACATTGATAACATTGATCAATATTTTCTGTATAACAGAAGTTTATACACCTTTACTATTGGATAATATTCTATTGTATAAATATATTGTAAAGTATCTATTTTTTCATTGTTAGTTTGGGTTATTTCAGATTTACATTATTTTAAACAGTCCCAGCTTTTGCATTTATATATAAATTTTCTGGAATACACACGCAAGAGTATCTCTCTCGAATATATCTGGGAAGGATAATGTTGGGTCATAGGATTTGTGAATGCTCACATTTTTAAGATAATAACTGATTTTTCAGCATCTGATACCATTTAAAATGTTTTTGACACAAATTTTCTTGGATTTCCTCTTATCTAACTGACAGCAAGCCTTACTCTGCTTTGTAAGTTCCTACCCTTCTTCTCAGCGTTTTATTTTTCTTTTCAGTATCCCCATGTCTCAGTTCATTGCTACTGCTCTCTTCTCTAATTACACGTAATCTTTGGTGATTTTACTAGTCTTACATATTTAAAAAGCATCTATACCTGATGACACTCAATTTCATCAAGGTGATTTTTTCCTTCCAGTTACTTTTGGAAAATATATTTTCTCAAAACCCTTGTTCTAATTTATTCTATCCTAACTACCTTCACAGTTTCAAAAGTCATTCAAACCACATCTATTCTGTCTTGGATTACTGGAAGCAACCTCCTAACTGATCTTCTGGCTTCTACTCTTGCTACCCGACAGTTTATTCTCAGTATGACAATCAGAAAGGTCTCTTTTAAAACAGATCAAGTTCTGCTAAAATTCTGCAATGCTAAGCAACTTGAAATAACTCTTTTTTTTTCTATTTTAAAAGAAAGAAGTGTGGAAGTTGCTACTCTGTCCTAAAAACAAGGAAAACAGATAAGCAGAGTGAAAAATCAATAACTTTCCATGGATCCACAAGAGAGGGAAGGACACAGAGCAATCCCTACCACCAAGACTGGCGAGATGGACAAGCAGATAAAGAGAGTCACAGTTTACCAAAGCAGACTCATGAGTGAAAACCATACCAGGGACTGGTGTGAGGGTAGGAAAATCTTAACTAATTGATGACTTGCTAGAGGTTCCTGCCCACTCTAGCCATCCTCTCCTACTTAAGGGGGAACAAAAATAACTGATAAACTCATGAAATTCATAGTCCAGAGGCATAACCTCACTAAAATACTGATGGCTAATTATAGGAATATCGAACACTTCCCCTCTTTACACATCACCATACATTACTAAGTCTATTTATTAGCAGTTACTTTTACCCAGCACATCATATATGGTTATCAAGAAAAAAAAAAAGTTGCAAGGTAAACCAAAGGGCAAAACCCCCACAATTTGAAGAGATAGAAGAAGCATCAGAAATAGGTATGACAATCAAACTAGGAATTCAAAACAACCATGATTAACATGCTAAGAGCTCTAACGGATGAAATAGATAATATGCAAGAACAGATGGGTAGTGTAAGCAGAGAGATAGAAATCCTAAAAAAGAACATTAAAAAAAAATGCTAGAAATAAAAAAGCCCTGTCACAGAAGTAAAGAATGCTTTTTATGGGCTTACTAATAGACTCTACATACCTGAGGAAAGACTCTCTGCATTAGAAGATGTATCAGTAGAATCTCTAAAACTGAAAAATAAAGAAAACTGAGACTGTAAAAATCAGAACAGAATATCCAAGGACAGTGGGAGAACTACAAAACACATACTGTATGCATAACGGAAATATCAAGGGAGAGGAAAGAAAGGAAAGAGGAAATATTTGAAATAATGACTCAGATTTTTCTCAAATTATCAGACACCAAGACATATATTTAGAAAGCTCAGAAACACTAGGTGGACTAAATGCAAAAACAAACAAACAAAAAATAAAAACTCCAAAAAACAAACAAAAAAACACCCAAGCATTTCATTTTGAAACTAAAGAAAATCAAAGATAAAAAAATATCCTGAAAGAAGTCAGATTTTAAAAACATCTTACATATAAAGGAACAAAGATTAAGAATTACTTCTAACTTTTCCTCAGAAATCACGCAAGCAAGAAGAGAGTGGAGTGAAATATTTAAAGTATTGAGAGAAAAGAAAATAAACCTATGAGTCCTGCATGTTCCAAAATCATCCATCAAATGTGAAGAAAAAAAAAAAAACTTTCTCAGACAAACAAAAATTGAAGGAATTTGTTGCCAGTAGACCAGCCTTGCAAGAAATGTTAAAAGAAGTTCTCTAGAGGGCAGCTGGGTGGCTCAGTTGGTTAAGAAACTGCCTTTGGGGGCGCCTGGGTGGCACAGCGGTTAATCGTCTGCCTTCGGCTCAGGGCGTGATCCCAGCATTACAGGATCGAGCCCCACATCAGGCTCTTCCGCTATGAGCCTGCTTCTTCCTCTCCCACTCCCCCTGCTTGTGTTCCCTCTCTCACTGGCTGTCTCTCTCTGTCGAATAAATAAATAAAATCTTAAAAAAAAAAAAAAAGAAAAGACAAAGAAACTGCCTTTGGCTCAGTTCATGATCCTGGGGTCCCAGGATCGAGTCCTGCATCAGGCTCCCTGGTCAGCAGGGAGTCTGCTTCTCCCTCTGACCCTCCCCACTCTCTGCTCTCTCTCTCTCTCATTTTCTCTCTCTCAAATAAATAAATAAAATCTTAAGAAAAAAAAAGAAGTTCTTTAGAGAGAAGGACAATAATATAGGTAGTTTGGACCTTCATAAACTGGACAAGAACACCAAGGAAGCAATAAATAAAGATTAAAAAAAAAAGAACTTTATTTTTCATTTTTTTATTCAAGAATAATTAATATTTAGTGTTATATTAGTTTCAGTGAACAACTAATGATTCTATACATTACTCAGTGCTTATCAAAATAAGTGTACTCAGTCCCCTTCACCTATTTCACCCATATCCCCACCCACCTCCCCTTTTATTTTCATTTGTAATTTATTTAACCAATAACAGTTTATTCAAAATAATTATACCAATAGTGTAATAAAATGTATGCATCTATATGTTTACTTAATATTTATGTATAAGTGAAATGAATGACAGAAATAACACATGGAACAGAAGGTAGGAATTAGGATTATTTTATTTGTAGGTACTCACATTAACCATAAAGTGGAATAGTGTTATTTGGAAGTAGACTTGAAACAGCTGTAATGTATATCGCAAACTGAAATCTGGAATTGTATCTATTGATGAAATTGAAAACTAAGACCTTCCTGATGGTAAGCAAAATCATGGAGCACTTATAAGAGTTTGTAAGCCCCCAATACATGGTGGATACAAATTGCGTAGGAGAATGAGAACTGGCTTATATAAAAGCTCTTTATTATATTATGTATATATTTATTATATTATTATCTATATTAAAAATATTGGTGCAATGGTCATTTTAGCAATTTTGAAGTTGCATTCATTTGTTAACTGCCTAGATAGGAAAACCTGATGAAACAGAATGTCCCAAGGCAGCAGGTAAATAGACCTTCAACCCTTCACCAGGTCGGGGAAGGCTGTACTGAAAATCTTTTCAAGGTAGCAGAGCTACAAAACAGACTGATTTTAATACACTTTGGGCATGTCTTTATTCTCAGTTCTGCTCACTGATTCAAATGATAAATGACCATATGTTCTGTTATGAATATTTGAGTGAATCTTCTGTGAACACTGGACCACCAAATTAACCAGATGACCCTTGCAAAAGGTAAGAATCCTCCATTGCCTAGAAATCAAAGACCTCACCTAAACGGATGCTTTACATGATAATTTCCGTATCTCAAAGTCCACTGCTACTCCACCTCATCACCTCTGTATTAAGGTAAGTTCTCAGCAGACTCCAATTTAGAATCACAGTCTCTGCTACTAGAGTAAACACTTTATACATGAAAAATTCTACAGTACCTTGCTAATTGTTTTGTGCTAGTCTCAGCCTAACAAAAACCAGTGTTGTGGCTAGAATGGTTCTTATGATTCTTATTTTGATTGCAAGAGGCCCTCAGGAATAGACATCAGGAAACTTTGAAAAAGAAATGGAAATCTTACAAGCCCTTTAAATTATATAGCACACTTGGGGCCCCACAGTGAAGTTGCGGGTAGAGAGAAAGAGACAGGAGTGAGGACCTGGAGTTCTGCTTTTTTTGTGGTTGAGGGTGGGGGCCTAGAAGTTCATGGACTCATGGTTTATATGTGAATTAAAAAAGGATAAGATCATGACATTTGAAACAACATGGATGGTCCCAGAGAGTATTATGCTAAGTGAAACAAGTCAGACTGAGAAAGACAAATACCATATGATTCCACCCTAAGTTAAATCTAAAACAAGCAAACAAAACAGATAAACAAAAACCAGAAGCAGAATTATAAATATGAGAACAAACTGATGGTTGTCAGAGGGGAAAGGGATGCAGGAGGGGTTGGGCAGAATGAGTGAAGCGTAGAGGGAGATACAGTCCTTCAGTTACAGAATGAATCAAGGAATAAAAAGCAGAGCAATAAGGGATACAGTCAATGATATTGTAATAGTGATGTAATGAGATGGATGGTAGCTATATTTGTGGTGAGCCTACCATAATGTATAAACTTGTCAAATAACTAAGTTGTACATCTGAAACTAATGTAACACTGTGTGTCAACTATACTAAAAAAAATGAATGAAAAAAATAACAAAAACATATGAGCAGAAATTTAAAGCACAGGACCAGTGTGGGGGTGGGGTGGGCAGGGAACAAGAGGCTCAAATGGTCATTTATTGAAATCAACCAAGATCTCTAAAACAAAGGAGTCTAGGCTGGTGGGCTGGGGGGAAGGTATACATGAGTCCTGTAGCTGGCAAGGTGTTTATTCAAGACAGCCATCTTGAAAGTGAACGCCTCAGCAATCAAAACTTCAGTCAGGCACTTGCATTACAAAAAGAAAAGCCAACTGTCAGGGTTTATACAACCTATATACTGACCCAGACCAGGAAAACCTGTGGATGTATTTGAGGAGGCCAGACTAAGGAGGACATAAAATTAGACTTAAAAGGGAAGCGTTTGATGATATGGGGAGGAGACTTTCCTGTGACTCAAGATTCAATATTCTGACACTGGGAGCTGGTTTGATATACTCCTATAATGAATTCTTTAAAAATAGACACGACATAGCTACAGTCAATTAGGTCAACATTATTGAACTGCCTTGAATGAGTATTTAGGAGGGTTCAAAAGGTTTAGAGAGATGGGCATTTTAAAGCAGGTATAGTGCCAGAGACCAAAGAAACAACCAGGTAATTATGTTCCCTGGAAGGTGCAGATGGCCTCATAAAGGACATAAAAGTGAGTAGTGGTTCAACAGGATTACATGTGGCAATAAAATATGAAGCAATAGGTAATGGGACATTGGTGTTCCTGGTGGAGAAGATAGATGTATAGCCAATAATGACATACGGCCAAGAAAGATCAAACTTAAAACCTGAAGGCTGATGCCAGAAGCTCTAATGGAAAAATAATTTTTCACCCAGATTCCAAATCTGAAGCAGTTTCCAGACCTAGAGTTTGTCACTTGTAAGGGAAGCTGGGTTCTTTTGAGAACAGACTCTGTTAATACTATAAAAACTATATGCAATAAACATTCTTCTAAACAATGAGGTGATGGTGCCAGTTTATATATGCTTTCAAAAGATTATGAGCATCTTCCCCACCTCCATGTTCAATATTGTCATGTTGGTATCTTAAAATCAGCCATGGTGGGTGTATCTACACCATGGAATTGAACAAAAAATGCTACAAAATAAGGTTGTTGGGTTTTATCTCCCCATGGAAGCTATCAGCACTTCACTGCTTCCCCCATTTTGTCAGCATAACTGAATACAATTGAAAGGGAAAAAACACCTCTTTGAAGACCTGTTGAGATAGGCTTTGAATTGGCTTCCATATACCAATTTTGTTCCACAGAAAACTGATCCTGTGTTCATTTCTTCAGTCCCTGGGTATGTAATTGAAATGCATTATTGACGGCCGACAGGATCCTCACATCCTTTGCAAGAAAAATACTAGGAACCATTATGATGAAATTAACCAGAAGAAGCCCATGCAACTTCCTTATTTATCATAAGTAATAAATTATAAGTAATGATATTTATTTATATATTATATATTTACTAAACCAGAATAAACACCACATCTGAGGTGAAATTAAGTGACATTATCAAAGTGTTAAATAATTGAGTGGTGGTCATCTCTATTATATTCCTAGTCAATTAATGAGTTTAGGTTCTAAAACATTTAAATAAATAAAACCAAAAAAGAAACAGATGGTAAATGGTGAATGATAGCGTTTGACTGTCAACTTACTCAATTTATAGCTTGAATATCAGCTTTTGTGCAAGATGTTTTATCTTTACTTTCAAAGATTAATAGATTAATAGCCTCTGGCACCTAGTATGCAGATCTGTTGAAGAAATTTCTTAAATCTTGAGGCTGACAATTGTTCAAATTAACATGGAAAGGAGAGTATGACACACACACTGAGTTGTCCCACGGATATTTTATTCTCCTACTTTCAGCAAGGAGAAATCTGCAGGACATCACAGTGATCCATTGTATTGGTAGCAGAAAGGGGATATCTTCCCACTTGTTCTAGTCATTTATAGCTGCATAACAAATCAACCCAAGATTTAGTGTCATAAAACAATAACTCATGATCTTGTGCACCTCAACTATGACATCTATCTGTGAAAGACGCGATATGACCAGGAACCCATGAAACTAAGTGATTTTCAAAACCAAGGTCACAGACATGTGGCCCCAGTCAAAACATCCTCACCAGTCTTCAGCTGCTCAAGCCTACTGGTAGGGAGTAAAGAAGTAAATAAGGGGGGGAGGGGAAAGGATGTTTCCTTTTGAGCTGATTCCAATGTGAGCAACTGAATGGTAATTCTTACGGGGCGCTTTCAGGAGCAAAATTGCTAATGCCTCAAATTCATCACATTAACCAAGGGATTAATTCCATCAGGCATTGGTTAAAACTTTTCCAAAGGATTGCTTACCTCCTTGGTACATTTCTTGGCATATGCACTTGGGTTGGGAGTCCTGTGGCCAGAGAAAGTGCTTGAAGTTGGAAACCAAACATTTGACTTAAAGAAGCATGGCACTATCTCCGATTCTTCCTCAGCTAAAATTTACACAAGTGAAAGTGGAAAGATATTTCAAAAGGTCTTGAAATCAGGTTTTAGACTGACATCAATATACCAGGAGAGCTGAAATATCATCACGAATGCCTCCTTAGACCCACTACATTTGGAAGCCAGAAAAATAAGGTGGGGGGGGTTGATGTCCTTCAAACTATGGAGTCCTAGGTGACAGGAGCAGACAAGCGAAGGTCTCTGCTAACCCTGCTTCATCTTAGTGACGATCTTACTGTACAATAGCTACTGCAAATACTGTACGATAGTACTGCAGGGTAATCAGTACATTTTTAGTACCCATAAAAATATATCCAACCACTTCCCTCCAAACAAAATCAACAAGGAATGTTTACTTTTTTGAAATCATGGATCTATTCCTTTTTTAAATTTGTGATTCTGGTTTTCACAAATGTTGAGACTAGTTAAGTCTTCTTACTAGATATGAACATTTCTGGCCCCACACAATTTAGAACATAGCATGAAACCATAATCATGGTGGCTGAGCAATAGAAACGGGCTCTGAAAAAATTAAGCATAAATATTAACATCCAAGTGTCAAGGGATACTTTAGTTGGATACGTAAGGTTAAATGATATTGTTGTCAGTAATAACACTCTGACACCTGTTTATGAGAAAATATTAAAAAATCGACTCAGAGCTTCAGACTCACTTCCTGCCTCCACTCAACCACGGTGCTTTGGGCATCACACAGCCCCAGGAAATCCAATGCCAAAGCACCAAGTTTCCTCTGAGAACACACTGATCTCTCTTGTCTTCCTCACATCTCTGCCATTCCCTTAACCTATGTCTCCCAGCCTCCATCACACTGATAAATATGAGAAAAAAATTCAGCTTTAAAGTCCTGCTGCTTTGACTCAAGTAAATTTATTTCTCCCAGGGATGAATTTTAAATAGGTGTGTGCTATAGCTGATATGACAATATTTTCTGGTCCCAATATCCTGTAACATAATTCACATTTTTATTAAGGTGTCATTTATATACCCCAAACTATACCCATTTTAAATGTACACTTTGACGAGTTTGATAAGTGACTATGCCCACGTTACCATCCCACCAATCAAAACATAGAACATTTCTCTCATCCCAGAAGGTTCCTTTGTGACTTTTTCTAGTCAATCCATGCTCTGCCTCACCACCCCCAAAACTCCAAAGGAATCCTTTTCTTTATATCTATCACCATGATTACTTTTATTAACTTCATAAAAATGTGGTAATACATGGTTTCTTTTCTGTTTGCCTTCTTCTGTACAACATAATGGTTTTGAGATGCATACGTGACATTTTGTGTACCACAAGTGTGTTTTTATTGTTGAGTAATATTTCATTGAATTAATGTACCACACTGTGTGTTTATCATTCTTCTGTCGTTGAACATTGGGGTTGTGTGTAGGTTTTGGCTACTACAGATAGTTGTTATGAACTGTTGTATATGAGTGTTTTCATGTCATGTTTTCTTACGCCCTCAAAATAACAATGAGTAGAATGGCTGGATCATCAAGCAGATATATTTCACCCTTAAAAAAATTAAACCCTTTTTCAGAGCAGTTCTGCTGTTACATGATAGCACCAGCAATGTCTTGGCATTCCAATTTTTTCAATTCCTTGCCAACACTTGGTATTATCATATTTTTTAATTGTTTTTCATTCTTATGGCTAAGTGATATCTCATGGTAGTTTAAGTCAAAGTTATCTGAAGAATAATTAAGTTGTTCATCTTTTTAAACTTGCTGGCAAATCGTATATCGTGTGTGTGCATGTGTGTGTGCATGTGTATATGTGTGAAGTATCTTTAAATCATTACTCATTTTTAATTGAATTGTTTAGTATTTATTTTTAGGATTAATTATGTATTCTAATACAAGTACTTTGTTGGATAAATCTATTAGAAATATTTTCTCTCAGTCTGGTTCTTGCCATTTTTCTAAATGGAGTCTTTGATGAAATATGTTTTTATTCTGATGAAATTTGATTTATCATTGTTTTCTTTTCTGGTTATTAGTTTGGCCCTAAGAAATATTTACCTACTTGAAACTTGTAAAACTGTGGCTACTATATAATGGATACATTGTGTACTTGCATCCTTTATTGAAAAAAGCTTTCTGCTTCCTTCTGAAGGGTTTATTCTCTCTAATTCAGTTCCTCAAGTTTTCCTTATCTCCACTGCTCTTTGATAGCATCATAGAAGTATATGGTTTTTATTTTACCTATTTTGAAAATTTTTTCACTGGATAAAGTGTTATTTTTATGTTCCACATCTTAATCATAAGTTGAGGCTCCTATTTTTCAAATTTTAATGACCATCCTTGCATACATCACTGTCCAGTACAAAATAATGGATGTTTATAATTGTGTATTAGGCTACTTAGAGAACAGGAGAGCTGTGTTTTAAGAGGCACAAGATATTCAGAGCATTTGGTAAGAAACCTAACATCATGATTAATCATAGCAGGCATTTACACTTAGTAAACAAGATTTCAACTGCATATAAATTACAGCATTTGTGAAAGCTCACTGTTTGATACTATAGGACAAAGTGATTTTATTCTATTGAGAATATATAACTTTTGATAAAAAGTTAAGCAATACATTCTAGTTAAATTTTGAAATTTAGAAAACAAAATCTATGCCTAACACGGTGTTCACCATATAGTGTGACTAAATAAATACTTTTTAGTCAAGGACTGGTTCTACAAGGTAGGATTAGGATTTTTAAATAGTGACAGTTTCAATTTTTAGAGAGGGATTTCATCCACATTTCATGCTTAATGAAATGAACCTAATTAGCCCCTTGCATTTTGTATTTGTGGTTAGATCATCTGAGACCAATTTTACCATTTGCATTCGTTTCTAGTACAAACCATGCTCCAAAAAGTAAGAATATGGTAATTAGTTTCTGTCATTTGAAAACAACATTCCTGAATTTCTTTAAGTTTACTGAAATCCAGTTGTCTTTTTAGTAAGTTTTATTAGAATATAGACATTTGTAAAATCTTGCTTCTATACATTTCCCAGTGTCATTATTTGTATTACATGATTAGTACCAAAGGATTTAATTCAAATACCACAATCCCTTCTCGTTATTATGGTTTGTAATTTTGTAAATTGTTATTAAACATTAAATATTCATGAGTTTGTTTTATTTTTTAGTTGTCAGCAATGATGCAGTATGGTGCTGGGGGCTAGTCTTTCTTGTGGACATTGTTATTAATCAAGAAAAATGCATTAAAATGCTCTTTGAAGAATAAACTATATGAAGTAATAGGAATGTATATTTTATATTCCATTAGTCATTCTAGGGAAAACCCATCAAATATTCCAGCAATATTTTTCATTAAAAATGAAGTCAAATTCATTAATCAATTCAGAACTAAGATAATTAATCTAGCCCTGGTGAGGCTCAACCTGGACTAAATATTTTCTAAGACTTCTGAACACTTATTCATTTAACATGTTTTAAATTCTATTCCTAAGATATATATTTTAAAATCATTTTTTCATCAGAGTGCACATAGCTTAAAGATACATTTTGAGAAGACCCAGGCCGAAAAATAAAAACCCCTATGTGAATCTCTGCCCCTAAAAATATGCATTATCATAGCACATAGACAGCATTGAGAAATTACTTCAAAAATATTGTGTATGGAGGTCTATATTTGAGAAAGTAGTAAGTTATAAAGTACTTGTATACTGTACAATTATAATGATGATAATAAAAACATTAATAAATCAAAATGTAAATCAATTTAAGTATCTATGGGCCCATCATTGTGTTATATTTTTTGTAATTTCAAAATTAAATTATATACACAACTCTCCATGGTATCCTGTATTTAATTTTTAGTTTTAATGCTTGGGTGGTATCAAATTCTACTAGTAAGAAAGTAATTGTTTCCTAAGGGTAACACATCTTTATAATCCTGACATCCTTGTTCAGTGGAATGATGTCAAGTGTGAATATGTTATTAATAATCTTTTATAGATCAAACCATTCCTTTGGCCAGTTTTGATCTCAAAGTATCATCTGATGAAGCAAGTTGTAATAGGTTTCCCACAAGTAGTTATTTCTCAAAACTCTTAGAATAACTTTTGTCCCATTTAGCCATTTCTCCAGTCCCTCGGAACCTTCACATTCGATCAGAGACAAGTGTCCAATGAGCACACTCTAAGCCTACTGTGTTGAGTTGATGCAGAGAAGCAGAACTTGATTTAAATTTGTCTAACTTAGAGAAACAAATACTTTCAAGAACAGAAATCAAGATGTGTTTGGCTAGATTCAATTGATTAATTAAGAAGTGTCTCTAATTGTTTATACTGAACATATTTTAAAATAAATATATCAATCCCTGTAGTCTAAATATGAGTAGGATTTGGATCTTTCTTTTTTAAGGCAGTCTCATTGAGAAATCTTAAGAAATGTCTACAGAAAGTATTCCTCAACATTAATGGTGACCTTTTTTGCCCCATCCTCATATTAATAAAAATTTAGAGTTACAAATAGAGCCTTAAGAAATATAACTCTCTAAGAGTTAAAATAAATAGATTATCCCAGGACATAATAAATAATCTTAAATTAATTTCCTATTCACATCTATGGAAAATGTGAAAGATAACTGAAAACAATGTGTCCTAAAATGGTGAGAGAAAGATGAAGGAAGTATTTTAATTAGACACGATGAATCAGAAATCCATTCAACTTCTAATTTTCTCTTGTTGAAAGTGAATAGGGAGATACCAATTTTCTTTCTGAATCTTTAATTATGTTATATAAGTAATTGCACTTAACACATTCAATATAAGAAAACTGAGGGTTAGACAGGTTTCATTACTTTTTCAAGAGTACATAAATAATGAAAAGGAAAGGTTTATCTAATGTAAGACATCACTAACTCAGAGTATCAGTCAGACTAGGTTAGGCAATGCTATGGTGCAAACATGCCTAGCATCTCAAGGGTTTAATTTCAAGTAGAAGAAAAAAAAAAGTTCTTTCTAACTCATGCTACAGGTCGGTTGCAATTAGGATGGGGGCTCTGCTTTTCTTCCAAGACTGAGGCTGAAGAATTTGTTATCTGGGAATGAGACTAGTAACTTTCACATGTGAAAGACAATTCCATGAATTACATACCAGATCTTAAATGCTTCTACCTTTTTTTTTTTTAAGATTTTATTTATTTGAGAGAGAAAGAGAAAGCATGAGCAGGGGAAGGATAAGGGAAAGGGGCAGAGGGAGATGCAGACTCCCCTGCCAAGCAGGGAGCCCAATGTGGGGTTGGATCCCAGGACCCTGGGATCATGACCTGAGCTGAAGGAAGACTCAACTGACTGAGTCACCGAGGCACCCCTTAAATATTTCTACTTTAAGGAACTCTTGAAGTAATACTAAGTAAATGTAAATCTATGCAACCTCTTTAGAAATCAATTTGAAAACTATCTAAGTTCAAAGTATGTGTATCGATTAATGCTAAAATTGTTTGAGAAATCTGTTTTAGGAATATTCTCATGACCACTCACAATTTATTGCCCAAAGAAGTCACATGGCTATCCCACCTACAGGGAGTATGAACTATATTTGCCTCAAAGAAGGACTGAAATCTATTTCTATCTCATTCACTATGTTTGAGTGCATATGTATATATGTGTGTTTATGTGTGAGAATATATAGATGTGAAATATTTCTTATACCCATTTCAATAAATATTTCCTATAAGTTTAATAGGGAAAAGTTGTCCTATTACTGTTAACTTACTATTACAATAAATTTATAATTTAATACATATATGTGTGTACGAATATGTGTCTGTTTTTATATTTTATATACATGTGTTATGCATGTATTTATATGTGTGTATATATATGTGTGTATGTATATCTATGCACGTATGTATATATGTATGTATATGTGTGTCTATGTATACATATACATACTGTGTGTGTGTATATAACAGTGTCTGTTCTTATATTTTATATATGTGTGTTGTGTGTGTGTGTATATATGTATATACACATATGTGTGTGTGTATATATATATACATATATATATAAAACTTTTATATATATATAAAAGCTTCTTTTTCCCTTTTAACTCCACATTTTTTTGAATTTTATGTTTCCAATTTCATTGTCCTTCCATTGTTAGTTTCTGAGATTCATTTCATTATTTGAAAGAACTTCTTCCTTTACAATGTTATCAATATAGTTGATATTGTATTTTTCCATATTGTAATGTGTCATTCAGTTTAGAACATTGATTCATCCCAATAATGGATTTAAGTAGATATCTGGCTTTATTTATTTTTCAAAATTACATCCAAAATCATTTAGTGATTCATGTATTCTCTGTTATTTTGAAATACAACCTTTAGCATGAAGTTCCCATGGTTATTCATTTTTTTTTTTAAAGATTTTATTTATTTATTCGACAGAGATAGAGACAGCCAGTGAAAGAGGGAACACAAGCAGGGGGAGTGGGAGAGGAAGAAGCAGGCTCATAGCAGAAGAGCCTGATGTGGGGCTCAATCCCATAATGCCGGGATCACGCCCTGAGCCGAAGGCAGACGCTTAACCGCTGTGCCACCCAGGCGCCCCTCCCATGGTTATTCAATACTTCTAACTCTGCTCTATTGCTATGATAGTTTATTCCTCAGCACCACAAATTTAAGCATCCTAATATTCAAAGGTATTTTAATTCCTATGAAGATTATATCTTCATATTACCATTCTTTTTCAAAATCTCCCTACATGTTCTCCCACATTTATTTTTCCACAAAAACTCTGGTATTATAATACTTATCTCAAAAACTTAAAAGTATCTTATGTTACTTTTATTGTTTAGGTTAAAGTAGACCTATTTATTATGCATTAATATATTTACATATTGACTTTAGTACTATATGGATTAATATACCTACAGAAATCTTTATGGTCTATGTTGGGGAGCATATTAATAGCAACTAAATAATACATTTATTCAATTTCTTACAGAGTTCATCCCTGAAGCATTGTGAGTCTAGAGCAATTTGGGGGAGTATGAGCAGGGAAAGGCATTCTTTAAAACATCTCAAGTTTTCAGAATGATTTTTGTCTCCAGGTTTTCATCACCGCTATTGTCATCTTCATAAATTACATTTTTTCAGAAACACATTATTTTTCATGGTTTCCAAATATTTAATACATTATTTGGAGTAAAATACTAACATGAAATATTTAGTTTACTCCTTTATCTGTGTGTGTTTTCACATTTTTCAATGGTATTCATGACATCTTTTTCCTTTATCAGATATATTAATGCCTTATCACATTGGTTTTTATTATGCATTTGAATTTTGACTTTTTTGACTTCATTTTTAATTTATTATTTTGTATTTTAGATATAAGCATTCTAATGTGCCTGCGCTTTCTTTGCTATGTGTTCTATTTAATATTTAAGTGTTAAAATCGTTTATTTTCACTTCATCTTTGCAATATGAATATAAATAAAATAATTCAAGGCCAGAAGTTTTTTCTCTGTACATAGCTAAAAAGAATGTAACTATGGTTCTAAATATGATGCTTGTGTTAATGTTAACATTTTCCAGTGTCCATATTAGTTTTTAATATTCTTTTTTATTTAAATATGTTGAGTTTTTATATTAAATTAGTTTTATTATTTTAGTGATAATTTCCTGAATGTCTAAATTCCTTTTGTATGTGGGTGAGGGGATTACACACAGCCAAGTTTTGAAAAAAGCTGCATTTTATTTTATATTGTTATTAATTTTTAATATCTTCCTTTTTATGTGTTTGCTGTAAACACTGAACAGCATATAGCATATGTCCATATCTCAATCTAATCTAATCCAAAAAAAAATGTTGAATAGCAAAATTTAA
Source organism: Ursus arctos (assembly GCF_023065955.2). NCBI lineage: Eukaryota > Metazoa > Chordata > Mammalia > Carnivora > Ursidae > Ursus > Ursus arctos. The sequence goes on from NW_026622764.1 coordinate 21,530,508, forward strand.
GAAAGAGGGATTCTATATTTTATGTGTTAAGTAGGACAAATAATAATGCATGTTGAACCCACAGAAATACCTCAAATGATTTTGCCCATAATCACCACATCAGTTTTAAATCATATAAAACAATTTCAGTATTAAGTAATCAATACACCTATTACATGACTATTAACATTTAGCATATTTATGAGTTGTTATAGTTATTTACAATATGGAACAGTATTATATGACATGGTATATGAATTACATTTTCCTTATATATTGCATGGGTCATAAAATATCATACAAATAAGCAATAAAAACCTCATAAAATAATAAATTTAATATTTAAATAGATGACCAGATTCCATCTCAAGAAGTAACTGAAAAGAACATAAAACAAAGCAAATACATAAATTGCAACAGTACACTTTGTTTTTTTTTTCAAATGTATATTTGAATTTCTTAAATGTTTAATGCTATTTCTGTTCTGTTCTTTTCTTGGGAGAAAATGATTTTTTCAAAAATCTGGATAGTCTTTGACTTTCCATGTTATAGTATCTTTTTTTCATTTCTGATATATATTTTTTTATTTTTGGATGGTATTATCCTAGTTTTGATTCAGTTGTCAGCAGTGAACTACAATTTTTAATACTTTGAATGTTGATATTATTTTCTATAATTTCTTGTTTCTTCATCTTCTATCATGATAATGTATGTTCTGAAAAACACTTGAGATTTTGCTTCAATGAGGCTTTATTTTTCTTATTTTCTTGAGTATCATGGAAACATATTTGAAATTTCTCTTTTCTTGAATGGATTTTTATTCCAATTAAATTATTTTTATGTATCTTTGATTTTATAAAATTGAGTAACCAAATTGGAAGCTAATGTGTAGAATACATTTTTCTGCAGCCACTTCTGGAAAATAAAATCTGCCAATTTTCCATCTGACCACAAATCATATGCCTTCCACATGCAAAATATACTCATTTCTTCCCTATGACTCACAGAAGGGAGAAAGTCCAGCTTTAAGGAAAATGAACAGATAGAGACATTGGATTCAAAATATTAGACAAGAAATTGGCTGAAGAAACTTCTCAGCTGCAGATATCTACTAGTTTGTACTGGGGAAAAAGAAGCCTACAAAGGCTGGACCAAAGGCCAAGAAGTAGAGCCAAGGGCCACAGTGACTCATTGCTAAGCAATAAAGCTAGAACTTAATCCAGGGATTGGCAAGATGTGCCAGTCAGATTTTATAATTGTTGTGGACCAGCAGGTCTTACTTTTTTCTGTTTTCTGCCTTTAGAATGGAAGTGTCTATTCACTGTTGGGTAGATAACTTACCTCTTATGTCTTCAGATAAAAAGAAACTGTACTCACAAAGCTATACTCAAGGAACTGCACAGCCTTTCTGAGAGCTGATGGCTGATCCAATACGGGGCTTTGAGAAATCATGGAGATCAGAGATTGGTGGACTCTCAGAGCTGTAAAAGGGTTGATGTCATCTGTAGAAGCATGATTATTTTGCTGGTTGATTGATATATAGCCAGAGGCTTGTTAATTGGAATGAGGTTGTCCAAGATTTAGTGATTTTCAAACCAAGAGTCTACCACTAATTGGTTGGTTGGTTAAAACATTTTTACTCATCCAAGTTGTGGTGATAGATTGGGTTTAGGTGGCTATCTGTTGCATGTTGCTGTGATTTTGGAACGATCTGGGTTTCCTAGGAGTGTGGAAACTCTTTTGTATTCCAATCACATATAATTCTCTTCCACAGCCCTCAGAAATTCTTTTTTCTTGTCCTTGACACATCCACATAAATACCTTTTATATAAGACTGGAATTTGTAGGAGTGTAGGGAAAAGAGATTTATATCCCATTAGAGGCCAACCTAAAAAAGTTATGAATAGTATCCATCTCATAAGCTGTTGTAAAGATTAAATGAGGGTATATATTATGGAACCTATAACCTGAATAGTATCATGCATATCTAAATGAAAATCTAAATGCAGTTTTATGGTGACTAAATTTAATTAAGGAAGCAGATCAAAGACCTGTCATTGCTTGCTTGATTCTCAGTTTTTTGAAAAAGAATAAAATCAAGAATTAATCATAAATTTTCAGCATTTCTTAAATATATACAAAAGCACACCTATCCAAAGAGTGTAATATTTCTATTTTATTTTTAAAAACAAAAGTAATTTGTATGTGTTAAACATTCCAGCATACCTATAATCTAGGCGTTCGGATTTTTAGGCAGGCAAATCTCAGGAAATAACACGAAAATATTTAAAAACAAATAAAATCTTTGGTAAGCTAGAAATTAAAGGCCATTTAATTTTCCTCTGAAGTAATATCAGTAAAAAAATCTATGATCATCCCTAAGGATAAAATATTAGCAGCATATTGAAGTACATATGCTGGGAATCCTGATTCTATGTATAGCTTAATTTTATAGACGGTGAAACTGAGGATTAGGTTGGCTAAGCTAATATGTCCAAGGATATAGACCTAGAGAGCAGCCCCAACAGGATGCAATCCAAGGCTTGATCCATAGACAGGCTCTTAACTATCTATGTACACAGTCTCCCTTAGTAACAGTGAATATGTGAAATTCATCAACTCTCTCCATCACCACAATTAAAAAGTATAAATGACATATGCTAAATATCCCATTCATGTTAACAACGATTATAAAATGTGTTGGAATATATGTAACAGTAATGTCCATCGCATATAAGTGAAACTATAAAATCCATTTGAGATATATATGAAGACCTAAATAGACAGGTAGATAATTCCCTAAATGCACAGATATAATATTGAAAGGACATTGATTCTCCCTCCAATAAACCTATACATTCAGTAAACTAACAATTAAAGTCTCAGTGGGATTTATTTTGGAGCTATCGTGAATGTTATAATTATGTTAGGAGACAAGGAGAAAGAATTTTTAAGTATGCACAACTGATTGGGGATTAATTTTCATCATTTATAAAGAATGGACAAATGAGTAAATACAACAAAAAGAATTCTGTAGAAAAATTATAAGTATAAATTATTCTACAAAATTATTTAAATGACTATTTTTTTTAAAGTTTATTTATTATTTATTTGAGAAAGAGACAGACAGATATAGTGAGAGAGAGCGTGAGCAGGGAGAAGAGGGAGAAACAAGCTCCTTGCCAACCAGGGAGCCCTATGCGGACCTGATTCCAGGACCCTGGGATCATGACCTGAGCCAAAGGCAGACAATTAACTGACTAAGCCACTCAGGTGCCCCTATTTTAAATGACTTTAAACATATGAAGTACTGCTCAATTTCACCAAAAATCAAGAAAATGAATATTGATGCAACAATGAGATTGGCAAAAAATAAAATGATTATAATAACTAGTGCAGGGAAATTTGGGGAAACGAGAACACTCATACAATATTGATATGAATATATATTTTTAAAGGCCAATTTGGCAGTAACTATTAAATATAAAATGTGCATAACCTTTGCCTCAGCAGTTTTACTTCTAGAAGTCCTACTTGAAAATAATTCGATATAGATGCATGAACAGGATAAGATTGCTTTATTGTTTATAATAGTAAAAAGAAAAAAAAAAGAGTTTTGTTTTTGAGGGCTGCATCAGAAGTCATAAACAAAAAACTGTTTAATCATGCTATATCCAAACTAAGGATATCGCAGTAAGCAACCATTTATAATAAAACACATATACTAAAATAATTTGTTGGTATGAAAATGTATCTACAAAATATGAAGTAAGATATGTTAGTGAAATATATATAATATACTACTTATGCCCCAAATAAACATATTCACATAAATATGGAAAAAGAATGACCTGATACACAAAAATATGCTGTTATTACTAGCAAAAACAGGAAGGATGGGAATGAAAGTGGGTACTCGTTTTTTTAAAAACAATGCATTCCATGAATTATACTAGTGATGTAGTTAATAATGTAATGTTTTTTGTATTATAAGATTTTGAATTTTCATACTTTTTTCCCCAAAATACTAAAACTCAGTTGAGAGCAGTTACATTTATGGAGGTTTGTTTGGGAGAGATATAATACAACACTTCCTATGGGATATTTTTATTTTAAGTGACATTCAGGGACCACTTGCATTAGCACTACCTGGGAAGATTACTAAAAATTAGTTTCCCCTTCCCATCACACACTTGTGAAAAAAATAATTGGTGGAACTGAGTTTTGCATTGAAGAAGAAAACTCTTAATTGCTATGTACACCAAAATTTGAGAACAACTGATTTAGAGAAGAACACTGCATATCTAGAAGATATTATATTTCTATATTATTGTTCTTGGGATTATGTACTCAGAATCATCAAAGTCTCCCTACAAAAACTGCCTTAGGAAATCTGATCCTTTACTTATTCAAGGAAGCTGGTAAAGATATTTTCCTGTGAATGTATCATTGTAAATATGCATACAAAGTTTTATTTTAGACTAGTATGTTGCCTTCAAAGTTACTAAAAACTACTTAAGTAATTTATTTTTTGCATTGATTTTTATTTATCTTCCAGGAAATACAGAATTAAATGTGTGACAACACTACTAACTGTGCCCTCCCTATTCTATGTTTCATTTATTTCTATTATTTCTCTTTTATATTCTAGTTTTATTTTAATTTGGGGTATTTTTATGTACATATATGAGTATTCATATTTTCACTTTTTAAATTTAACACAGGTTAATAATCTCTAACATTACTCCACTCACATAGTAAACAATAGGTAGATGGATAGACAGGTAGATAGAGGTAGATAGATAGATGATAGATAAAAATGTAGAATAAATATATAGGTCATTTCAAGGTAGACATATTTTTTTGAAAAACAAATTCTGGATGTATATATAAATGATATATTACATTTTAAAATGTACTTCAATTGGTGCATATTTTATCAATTACTATGACATCAAATATATGAGTCATATTGCCAAGGCAATGAAACTGCATTAGAATTCACACCTAAATGATAGAAAAATCAAACAATAAATGAGTTTCAAATTTGCAAAGATGACTTAAAATAATACTATTTTTTAGAATGCTCATTGTAAATTACATGATGTTTTATTTTTTATATAACTTTATTGCAGCAGGTGAGAAAATGTTTTAAATACATCCCTCATTTTTGGTGTTGTTCTCTAAAAGAATACAGACTTTTGTCTCATAAGGTATGTGTTTCAGAAGCTAGTAGACATACAGATATTTCCTGAAATAAATCATTAAGAAGATTATTTTTTTAAGATGTATTTATTTATTTGAGAGAGAGAACACATGAGTGAGAGGAGGGACAGAAGGGGAGAAAGAGGGACAAGCAGACTCCTAGCTGAGTGGGGAGACTAACATTGGGCTCCATCCCAGGACCCTGAGATCATGACCTGAGCTGAAATCAAGAGTCAATGCTCAACGAACTGAGCCACCCAGGTACCCCAAGAAGATAATTTTTAAGAATTAAAAATATTTTAAAGTAAAAATATAAAGAAAGTAAAATAAAGCTAATGTAAATTAGAATTATTGAGGTATAGGAACAGGATTTGAGAAACATATTTTTAGAAGACAGAAATGCTAAAAGCCTCAGGAATTTCTTCTCTAAAATTTTGATGCTTGTAAATCGTAAAACACCAGAAATATGTTAATTATACATGTGTAAATTTTCTTGTTAATGCCCTGTAGGAGCTGAATTTATTATGGAATATAATTATGAGTTTATTACAGAATTCAGGGGATCTGTGAACTTGGAGGGGGAAAACTACACTTTTATTTTGTAAATCTCTAGACACTTACTTAATTATGAATGTTGCAGCAAACTATAATAGCACTAGAGAGACACAGTTTTATCAACAGTAGAAATCAAAGCAATTGAAGGTTTTGTTATTAGACATATTTGATATATTAATAGACATTATTTGATGTATTAATACAGGATTTTATGTTTTTTATATTTTGATAATGATGTGTTAGATAATGTTTTTTGAAATCACATATATTTTAGTTTGTACACTTAAAAAAAAAATGCATCAACCTTACCAGACTGCCCAATGAGTCTCTAACAGACCAAAAAGTTAAGAACCATACCAAAGTACTACTTGATAAAATAGTGGAAAGTATTACTATAGTATGGTTGAAATTTATTCATAAATCTTCAAGAATGTATATTTTTTTCTGAGTAATTTTTAAAGCAGGTCTAGTCCTCTCCCAAAATAAATCCATGATTATGATAATTGACTATATGATTATTGACTATATTACTTAAACACATTTTTTTGTTAATGTATCTTCTATTTACTTCATATTGTTTTAATGCCTGTTTTTTAATTTGTTTTAATCTGAACAGGATCTGGAATAACTTTGGTTTACATTCCATGATATATTATATAGGTAAATCATGCCATTTCAAATTATTCCTATATAGAGTGCATCAATCATCCTAACACTATATAAAATTTTATTGAAAAATTGCTGATTCTTGTCTCCATGCTATGTGATTTACTTTAACATATTCTACTGTCTGAATGTAAAACATTTATTAACATATTTTTATTTACACTGTTATAAATATATTGTATATTAGCCTTTAGGTTTCAAAACATACACACAAAGGTAGATGATAAATAAATAGGTAAATAAATAAAAATAATAAATATGTAAGTTAATTTGTTTTAAGTCATATTTTCCAATTAATCATGTTCTGATTTTTCCAACATTTGTCAAATGCTAAGAAAATATTTTATGAAATATTCTATTTCATCTATTTTGATATAAAGTTAACATAAAAATATTAGACTAAACCTTTGAATGACCTTGTTTATACACTTTATTAGAACTAGATTTTTTTTAATTCTACAAAGAAAAATGTTCCACTTCACTTCCTGATGTTTCTTAAACACATAAACACACATGAATGCATATAAAAGTTTATAATAGTTGCATTTGTACTGACACAATAACAAAATACTTCTGCAGGCACACATGCACATATTCAAGTTTATACAATTATTGAGATACCTAAATTCATGGCTTCACACATAATTCAGATACATTCATTCTCATGTATGCAAAGTTGTTCAAAACAAGGCCATCGATGGCCCATCACTATTTGTAATGACATGATGGTACGTACTTATTTATCCACCGTGAAGAGAAATCTGAGTCTATTTTATCAGTTCAGAGGATAGTCTCAGAGCACAAGTGTAAATGACTACCCATGTTGTAAATACAGTATATAAATAAAGTATATACGTAAACCAAGCCTCCAAGTGCAAATGGAATAGATGGTTGTCATGACAGAAGTGTTCTGGGAGCTTGTTACCCCACAGTTTTCTGACTGGGCAGCAAGCACCATCTGAAGTCAAAATGAAGAAGGGAGGGAGGGCAAAGGATGATCTCATTAACTGAGTTTAAAGAAGGAAGTTAAACTAAATTTATATGTTAGTTTCCTAAGAGAAGTAAAATTAACACTCAGTTTATTTTAAAACAGTCGCTTGGAGCAACAGGAAAAAAAAATCTACAAAATGGCAATTGGGGAAACACAGAACTTTTCAAAGAAATTCAGAGATATTTTTTCCTGGGGTATTTAGTGCTGGCTGAGGAGAAAGGATGGTAATTTTAAGATTTTTTTCATTCTGATATTTTTTTTTCTTTTTTTGAGCAGTTTTTAAAATTACTGGTAAGTAGACCCGAAGGGAAAGATCAGCTACTTCTTTCCTTTCTTAAAATGCACTCTGCTGTGTTGTTTTATGATCTAAACTATGGATTATTAAAAAGCATATTGTGCCTCACACATGGAAACTGTGTCTCCATGCAGCTTTCACCAATAATAAAGCTCATAGTTTTATCTTCAGCTTCTGACTCTATTGTCCCCACCACTGGTTCAGAATTCAGGAAAGAGACTTGTATTTAACCCAGGCACTAAAATTCTTCCTTAGAACATTCTTAAAGGCTTAGCCACTCTTTCTTGTGGTTATCTTCCTAGGGACAAACTCACTTCTGTACAAAAAGAATTATTCCCTAATACAAATGAACAACTAAATACGGCTGAAAAAAATCATGCAAAGGGACTAACCAGTCTTAATTTAGATTTATTATTATAAATCTCAGACAGACACTACTACCAATAGTACAGCATTTAGTTACAGTTTTGCCACTTCCTGAAATGACAATTTATAACCTTCATTTCTTTAGTGGAAATTTCCATTTTCTCTCTCTCTTCCTTGCTACCGGCAAACAATTTTGGCTTTGGCTTAAACTTCATTGAAAATAAGAGAGGCAAGGCAAATTTCATTTACCCCCAACCAAAATTATGAAGTAATTAATGTATGTAGACACATGGTGCAACTCTCTTCTTCCTATATTACTAGATAAACTGAAATGGCCCCTGCCAAAGCCAACCCCTGCCCCCACACTGAATTTCATATTGTTTCTCTTCAAGGAAGTTTTTTCCAACAGTCATCCCCTTTATCTCTTGCAAGATGAATTGTTTTTCACCCTATATATACATCATTCATTTCAGCACAAATATGCTCCATTTTCTCTCATTATTTATCTACCTGCCCACTTATGAAATATCTTCCTTTAACTCATAACTTAGTCTAGCAACTGATCTGTATCTTTTCCTCTCCTTTCCCACAAGCTTCTTACAAGACTTGTATTTGCTCTTTATACTTCTGTGTATAATCCTTTCCATTCCACTTAAATCAGGGAAACACCAAAAAATGGATCTTACTCAAGCCACTAATTATGACTTTGACAAATCCACTCATCTAGCCTCATCTTATTCACCCTCTAAGCAATGCTGAATGCACATATTAAGGATTTGCCTTTTCAAGGTATTTTATTGCCTTTCTTTACACAATATTTTCTGATCTTTCACGTACCCTAGAAGCCATTCATATACATTTTTTTTTCAAGGCTGTTCCTCCAGTTAGAGACTTTATTTGGGAATTGTGAAGGGCTGTGTACTAGGCTGTCTTCTCTTGTCCATCTGAAATGTCTCCACTGATTATTTATTCTAGCCTTTGTCTTTAAATTCAACAATTCAATGCTGAACCCTTCTACCTTATATCTCCAGATCTGGTTTCAGTACTATATCCTGAATAATTTCCAGAATTAATATGTTAAAATGTAAAATCTTAATTAATTCCCTTTGAGCATTTAGCATTGGGGTGTGAGTCTTCTCTGTTCTCATATCAACGGGAGATATTACCATCTTGTCTATTCAATTCTAGCCTAATTTTCTTTATTTTCTGTAAACCTAATATCCAAGTCTAAATCTAAAAATCCTAATTCTACATTGAAAATATTAAATCAATAGTTTTTTTTTTAATTCACTAGTACAAACATAGTCAAAATCACCACACAGTCATTTCATCCAGCATGGGACTGACAATCAGCAACATTATCCACATTCTTCTTTTATGATTGCCTCCCAATATATAAGCTGAAATTATTGTTTTTTGTTCTACCCAGCTACGTAAAGACAATCTGCTAAGAGGGTTATATTAAGCCATAAAAAATAGTAATAAATAATGAAATGTAGAATAAGTATAAACCATCTAATAATAATACCAGAAATAAAATAAGTAAACAAAAATGCCTTGCTGATTAGATAAGAAAAATAACAAAACAAAAACTCAACTCTTGGGTCCCAGAGAAAAATACTAAATGACACAAATAATGTGTTTTAAAACAGAAGAAAGTAAACTGAAAAACAATATATAAGAACTAATAAGATACTTTAAAACATTAATCAACATAAATCCATACCCTTAAATACATATTTAAAAATACGAAGATAATGAAAAAATTGATCAAGCATATCTTACGGCAATGTTTTTTAACTCTGTAGGAACTAGGTGAATATAATATCCTATGAAGAGATAATTTACCAAAGTACTTTCCAAAACAAAGAAACTGATTGTCATTACTGAATTAGAGATTTTGTAATAAGCTAATATACCTAATGAATACCTGTGGATAAGAAATATTTCATAAATACATTATATAAAATGTTTAGAGAAGAAAGTCAATATGTAATATTTAAGTGATTTCAGAGCATAGTGAAAGAATATTACCATAATTCCTGTAAGCTACCCAATATTGATAGTAAACATGAAAAAAAAGCAGTAAAATAAAAATTAGGGGTTAATAATACTTAGAAAAATATCACTTATGAATATCTTAAAATAGTGCATTTGGAACTAAGAAAAGTAGTTTAAAATTCATACGCAAATATAAATAAGCTGACGCAGAAATATTCTGAAAAGAAGAATAATGAAAGAGGTGAATAGAACTTCGGGGTATTTGTAAGCTATGACAAGAAACTCAGTGTCATAACAAGGGTAAGACAAACAAATTAAGACTAAAAAACAAAAAGACAAGGACTAGGCTCAATATAAAAGATGATTACAGCATAAAAATAATGGTAGATGTCAGTAGAAAGAGAGATAAAGTCGGATTCATCAACTCTTAGCAAACTAGAAGGAAAACAGTATTAATTCAATAATTAATAGCTTTCAAAAAGTCAAAGTTTATACCTAATGATCAAATACTGGTAGATTTACCTCTGAAACAGAGATTGAACCAAGGAGACCTCTACAGTCATTTCTATTCAACAATGTAGTAAGACATGAAAAAACAATTAAATGTATAAAGAACAAGGAAAAACAAAGAAACTAAGAAATAAACATTATTCTCATATTACAGAATTGTGCACTTTGAAAATCTAGAAGAATGGGTTGAAAATCAATACTTTGAATAAGTAAATTTAGCAATAATGAGTGAAATTTAGAGTTAAACGTTATCTTTTGTTCATATAAGTTCAATGTATAGAAATCTATTTTAATTCTCCATATTAGCAACAAATAGTTAGAAAATAAAATTTAAAAATTGATGAATTATATATTACATATAAGAATAATTCTAAATAAAGATATGCAAACCTACCCAATACTATATTAGTGAGAAAATTTTTCATAAAAATTAAATAAAAATAGTAGGCTACATAAAATTCATGAATAGAATGCTAGGTTAATTTAAAAATCACATTACCAACTATCAATACTTATTAACATGTATCAAGAATCAATATATATTGGTGCAAAGATAGCCAAATCAACCCATGAGAATGCTGAGTACAGGAAAAGGTTTAACTGTATTGGACACAGTGTACAACAAAGTTGATATTCTAATGCTGTGGAAGGGAAGACGGCATTTTAAATAAATGGTGCTAGGTCAATATATACATATATGTATGGGAAGGGAGCAAAGAGAAGAGAGGAGAGAATGAGAGTTGAAGGAAGGGAGGGAAGAAAAAAGAAGGAAAAGGAAGGGTAGGAAAGAGAAAGGAAAGGCAGGGCAGGGAAGGAAAGGGAAAACCTTTACTGTATACCATATGGAAATATCATTCCATTTAGATTGTAGATCTAAATGTAAAAGCAAAACAATAAATTTCTAGAATACAGGAGATAAAAATTCATTCATGATATATACTTTATGAGAACAAGTAAATATTTCCTAATCAAAAAAACCAATGTCACTAAACTTATGGGACAGTAATGATAATAAATTAAAGTTCTAACATTATTCACAAAATATTAAAACATTCTTAAGACAGTGATAAGCCATGTCAGAGTAGGAGATATCTGCATACTTTCAGCAACAACAAAAAACTCATATTAAGTCTATGTAAAGACATGTCATTAAAAAAAATTAGAAAAATGGGTGTTTGAACAGGTACTTCATAAGTGAGGATACCCAAATGATTAATGACCATGTAAAAGATATTCAATCTCATTATTCTTTGAGAGATTTGCCAAATAAAATCACTGACATTATCCTATTACATAAACCTAAATGGCTTAAATTAAAGACTGATAATCTTAATGCTTCTGAGAACATGGGGAAAGTATTTGGTAGTATCTACTATCAGTAAATGTATACCAAAGTTATGCTCCCAGCATTCTACCCTGATGAATGCTGAAGAGAAATTTATACACATCAGAATGTGCAAACATGTACAAATGAACAAAAAGGCTACCACAAGACACATTAATAGATTATTCATATTAATTAACAACTTGAAAATAATCCAAGTGCCTGTCAGAAGTAGAATGGCTAAATATACAGTAATGTACAAACAAAGGAATAGTACACATCATAGATAATTCTTATAACACTGAGTGAAACAGTCAGTGTAAAATAAGTATATTATATATTTTTATTTATAGCAAGTACTAATCAAGGAAATTTGGTTTACAGTGTTAGAAGTCACAATAATGTTTACCTCTGTGGAAAAGGAGGGTCAATGAGTAGAACGTCATAAGGAAACATTCTGGAATGCTGGTTTATAGTTTGCATGGCAGATGGAAACATGAGTGAGTAAACTATGTAAAAAATTTACAGAATTGTGCTCTTAAAATTTGTGGGTTTTTTTTGTATTCATTTTTTAATGGAATACTTTTATTTTTAAAATGTTTATTGAAATGTAATTGACATAAAGCATTATATTGGTTTTAGGTGTACAAAATAATGATTTGATATTTGTATATATTACTAAATGATCACCACAGTAAGTCCAGTCAATATCCAACAACATACGTAGTAACACATTTTGTTTCTTGTAATGAGGACTTAAAATCTACTCTCTTAGCAACTTTCAAATATGCAATACAATATTAATAACTACAGTCACCATTCTGTGTATTACATACCCATGAATTATTTATAACTGAAAGTTTGTTTCTTTTGTCCTCCCTCAACCATTTCACCAAACCTCTACTGCCCCACCTCAGGCAACAGCCACTCTGTTCTCTTTTTCTGTTGTTGTTTTTTAATTCCACAAATAAGTGAGATCATATGGTATATGTCTTTATCTTACTTATTTTACTAACCATAATACCGTCAAGTTCTATCCTTGTTATTTCAAATGGCAAGACTGAATTCTTTTTCAAGATTGAATAGTATTTCTGTGTGTGTGTGTGTGTGTGTGTGTGTGTGTGTGTGTGTATGTGTGTGTGTGCTTGTTAGTATGTATATCTCACATCTTCTTTATCCATTAATCCATTGTTGGGCACTTAAGTTGTTTTGATACCTTTATATATTTCTTTTTTATTTATGTTTTTAAAGATTTATTTATTTATTTGAGAGAAAGAGAGAGGGAGCATGGACGGGAGGAGCAGAGAGTGAGGGAGAGAGAATCTCACGCAGACTGCACCAAGCATGGAGTCTGACAAGGGGCTCTATCTCACTACCAGAGATCACAACCTGAGCCAAAACCAGAAGTCAGATCCTTAATCAATTGAGCCACCCAGGAGCCCCATAACTTTATATTTTTAAAATAAAGTTTATTTTTAAAAAATTGAACCTATCTTTCAAATTATATACTAAACTAGTTTTGGAAAGGGTATATATATATATATGGAAAGGATATATACAAAATATCATTATGGATGGACCTTATAAATATGATACAATACTCAGGAGTCATAACTGAAAGAAACTGCAAATGGTTAACTACAGAGTGAATAACTGGGTAAATGTGATGGAGGTGTGGAAGGGACACGTACTCTCCACTCTATCCACTTTGATAGAAATATGTGGATATCCACAAATTTCTTTTGAAATAAGTATCATGACTTTGAGCTGAAGACTATTACTACTAGAATTACTACTAACAATAATTTAAAATATTGATTATTCTATAATTCCCAATAAAACTGTGTAAGTTCTACAAAATAAGACAACAAAGTAAAAAACCTTGAATATCACTAGAATAATAATACCATCATGTCTTTGTTTCAAATAATTTTTTGCAAAATGTGTTTGAGCATGTAAGGTGTATCTATTAACATTTCATAAAAATATCACCCGGCAGAATACACATTTTGGTAATACTAATCAAACTTAACAATCTTAGTTGAAATAATCTAGCAATATCAAGGAATATGGAAACATAATTTTTCACAGGAAGAACAATAAGATGAATAAAGTGTCAGAGACAGAGGCAAATAAAAACATAGTTTTACTCACTCAGAAGACATTTTGTTAGTTTTATGTTTTGCTCTTTGCACGTGGAGTGAATGCTCTTTTTTGTCATACTAATCATTTACGGTTGTCAACGTTATTTATATTTGTGATGGGTAAAGCATAACATTACTATATGACAATACAAGAGCATATCGATCTCACAATAGCCGTGATCGTGTGACCACCCAGTGGTGTGGTAGAGGGATAAAAATGTAAATAAAGGGAAGAAAAACTATAGTCTTTTTATTATTGTCATTTAAGAGTTTTTTCATTTCTTTTAAATTTAATTTTAATTTTTAATAGGCCATGCCATAAATTAAAACTTTTTATTGACTTAGAGTTCATGAATATTATTAACACTTGCATAGAATCAGGTAACTATCACCACAATCATGTTTCAGAACAGTTCTATTACCTTAAAAACATCTCCCTTGTTTTATCCCTTTGTAATCACATCCTTCCCCACGACACACACAAATGCGCAGTTAACCCATGTCATGCACTCGTAAGTTCTCTGACACTGTAATTGTGTCTTTTAGAAAATGTACTATAAATGGATCACACAGTGGTGATTATCATTATGCTGATGAAAGAATCTTTTCAGATGGCAGGTAATTGTTAGAAACTGTATTTTTCATCAGTATAATGCATCTAAGATACATCCAAACTGTCGGATGTATCAAACCTTGACAATTTTATTATTATTGAATTGTATTACATTGTATGAATACAACTGCTCTAAACACTCATGCACAAGTTTTTGTGTGAACATGGTTTTTATTTCTAAATATTGCTTTTTCATATGGTGAGTTTATGTGCAATTATATAGGAAACTTCCAAACTGTTTTCTGGAGCGGCTATATCATTTTGCACAGTCATCAAGAATGTATAGAAGTGCAAGTTGTTCCACAAACTTGTTAGCACTTGATACTGTCAGTATTTTGTTTTTAACCACTTTAAAAAGGGTATTCTACCGCATAGGGATTTTAATTTACACTTCCCTAGTAGCTAACTATGTTGAACATCTTTCCATATGCTTATTTGCCATCTTTATAACCTCCATGGTAAAATATCAATTGAGATATTTTGCCCATTTTTAGATCACTTGTTTTCTCATTATTTTATTTAGTTATTTATATAAGTACATATATGTGTATATTATATGTGTACTTTATAAATTGTTACAGTAACTTTGCTGATACATGATTTACATTAACTTTCAAAGAAGCAAAAAAAAAATATCAACAGCAATGAATTCAGTTTATCTTTTTTTCCCTTCTTTTATGTATCATGTGTTTTATAAGAACACTTTGATTGAGTCCAGGTCACTAAGATTTTCTTCTAGGTGTTTTATATGTTTATGTATTGCATTGATATCTACATTCTAATCATAGTTACTATTTTTGCATAAAGTATGAGGCTTAGGTTGAGTTAATCTGTCTGTACAGTTTTGTCTGTTTTTTGGTACATGAATGCCCAATTATTTCAGTGACAGTTGTTAAAAAGACTATATTTCCCACTGAAAATACTTTGCAGTATTGTTGACAATCAATTGACCATGCTTGCATTCGTCTATTTCTGGTTTCCTGATCCTGCTTCATTTATCTACTCACTTATCCTTTTATCAATATTGCATTGTCTTAATTACTATGGCACCATAACAAGTTTTAATATTGAATACAGTGAATCTTCCTATTTTATACTTCTTTATCAAAATTGTTTTAGCTATTCTAGTTTCTTTGTTCTCCTTATGCAATTTAGAACTGTGCATAACTTTAGAAAGTTAGGATCAAATCTGGAATAAATAAATCTGCACATGATTTATTAGATTGATACCTAAGCATTTCTGAGCGAGTGTAATTTTTAAAAATTTTACTTCCCAATCATCAATTACCACTATGAAGAAATATGATTGAATTTTTCATGTTGACCTTATATCCTACTAGCTTGCAAAACTCATTTTTTTGGTTTTAAATGGTGTTTGTTTGTTTTGTAGATACCTTGGAATTTTCTAAGTAGGCAAATATACCATCTGTGAATAAGGTAAGGTGTTTTTTTTGCCCCTACATTGTTTTTCTATTTTTACAGAATTGATTTTTTTTTACTCTTATACATATTTTTTCCTTCCATCTGCTTGCTTCGGGTTTATTTTTCTCTGCTTTTTCTTCTTTCCAAAGGTAGAAGCTTCAATTGCTGATTTGAACCCTTTATTCTTTTTCTAATGTAAACATTTACTGCCATAAATTTACCTCTAACGGTGTTCTAGGTAAATTCCTCAAATTTTGATATATTGTATTTTCATTTAGATTAAAATGTCTTTCTTATTTCCATTGGAACATTCCCTTTGACTCATGAATTACACAGAACTGTCTGTCATCTAATATTGAAATGTTTGGAGATTTTTCTATGAGTTTTCTGTTACTTATCATTTAATTCTTTTATTATTTGAGAACATACTTTGCATAATTTCAAAATATTTAGATTTTTTGACCCATGACATGATATCTCCTGTTGAACATTTCATGTATACTTGAAAACAATGTATATTCTTTGGTTGTTGGTGGGTACGTTATAAACAGCAATTAGTTCCAGTTGGTTGATGACGTTGTTCAGTTGTATATCTTTGCTCATTTTCTGTGTACTAGTTACCTTGGTTACTGAAAGAGGAGTGTTGAAATCTCTTGTATATTTGTGTATTTGTCTATTCCCATTTTCAGTTATTAGAGAATTCCTTCTTCAATTCTAATCTTTTCAAATTTCTCACATAGTCCCCTAAAATTATTTATCTTTGTTTTCTAGCATGTAGTCCCTGACACATATTCATCATTTATTTGAAATTGTTGTATTTTCATAGTTTTTGACAGAAGGGTGTCCACAACCTTACACTGAGCATAATCTAGAATATTTGTTTTGTAAATCCATTTAAATAATTTGAATAAATACTAATATGAATTGAAAGGAAAACATTTAATAAATTGTGATCAACATTTTATGAGTTTGTAAAATGTCATAGTTTATTTTCAAGATATTGCTTTGTGCTATTTTCATGTACCCACATGGACTTGATATGACAGCATTGAGAAGCTTATAGCCCTAAATGAAGCAACATGAAGACAAAATATAGCATATCTTATGGGAATAAACCAGTCTGTTTGCCATAGGACATATGGAAAATAATTCTTTCCATTTGGAGTGTACATAAAAAATAATAAAATAAAAAGTTTGTGTTTCTACAGAGCTATATAGAACTATGTTTAAAAAATACAAAAGTATTCGAAGTCAAATCCCCAGGGATACATTTTTGCTGAACAATAATGATTTTCCAGACAAATATTACTAGAATTTATTTTAGCTGTAATTATAACAAATAAATTAACTTTTTCATATATCAATGAGGTTTATTCCATTATTTTCTTAATCATGAAGAACTATCAAACATTTCAAGTTCAAGAGATTTTATGGGTAAATGTGTAGATATGTCTTAACTGATGGGAATTTATTATGAGATATTAGATACACAAGTATGTATGCTCCCTTTGAAATTCTGTATGACTATTTATCAAAATAAATATAAGAAATTTGCTTTACTTCTTAGGATAAAACATTTTAATCTGGAAAAATAATATTTTATTTATTTTTATGAAATAATAAAATTGCTATCAGGTATAGAGTAGTGATAAAAATCTCATCTGTATTTAAGAAAATAACAAAAATAAATTATAAATATGGATATATTATAATTAAAGTTAGATGATAGTAAATTGAAAACATTTAAATGGTTTTTATTGCCCAAAATCTACAGTATTAGATTGCTATTAAAATGCAGATATCAAATATTTGTTCGAATAGGTTATATTACCTGTGATCCATTCTCAGTTGTTAGTTGCAACATAAAAGGTTTGCAAGAAAAGTAATATGCCTCTGTATGCCTCAAGATCAGTAACAATATTTACTGAAACAAAATGATGAAAGATAATACCCAAAACTAACACAGATTTTTTTTTACATGGTATATAAAGAACATTTTGTGTTGAAATAGGGATTATTATTCTAAAAGCTATACTGTGACATTTTGAGTGAACATTTAAATTCTGAAATCATAGTGCACAAATTATTATTAGGAACCTTGTTTCTCTTCCAAGAAAAAGAGTATGATTATATCCATTGATGTGCAATTTTGTTACATGTAATAAATGGCATTGGAGGAATGCAAAGAGCTATCAATCCATTTGCCCTCATTAATATAGTAAGAAATATAAGGAGCTTTTACATTTTTTCAAGTCCTATATTTAATATTTATGGGACTCTTGTCTTAAGGAAGATACTTCTTAAGTTAAAATACATGTACTATATACATGTACTCATATACATGTACTATATAATAACATGCCATTTTTTTTTAAGATCTTATTTATTTATTTGACAGAGAGAGAGAGACAGCCAGCAAGAGAGGGAACACAAGCAGGGGGAGTGGGAGAGAAAGAAGCAGGCTCCCAGCAGAGCAGGGAGCCCGATGTGGGGCTCGATCCCAGTACCCTGGGATCACACCCTGAGACGAAGGCAGACACTTAACGACTGAGCCACCCAGTCACCCCAACATGCCATTTTGTAAAGGTAAGCTTATGCAAATTCTTAGTTTCTCACACTGCTTTTTAAACCTAACTTTGATGTTATTTTTAGGACATTTCAGGATCTCCATCTGTTAAAGCCTTATTTTTTTAATAATTTGTAGATTCTCCTATCAGAGTGGCATGTAGGGACTTCTACTTAGATGAAGACAATGGGAATAAAGTTCAAATCTTCCAATACTTCTTCCCCCCAAAATATAGGATAATAACAAAAAATATCTAGATGGAAATCACGGTTTCAGTATAAATCAAAGACAGAGAATGCCTAAAATTCCGAATGAACTCTTATTAAGAAGCAAACCTCTAATCCCAGGAAACACCCACTCAGGTACCCATCCTGTCACAAAGTTTCATGGAAGCAGACACAAGATGATAAAAATTGTGGGATATCACAACAAACTCAAGACTGATCTCAAACCACTGTCAGTAAGAACAAGTCGACCCTAAAGCTGAAACATACTTAAAAAAAATGCCTTGTAGATCAGAAGATAGGATACAGTTTTTCTGATAACTCTGATCTCAAGTTCATAGACAAATGTACTGAGGCATAGATGAACTGCATTTCTTTTTCTGAAATTTTTATTAAGTAATCACTATGCGCCAGATAAAAGTAGGGAGTAGAAGAAAGTAAGAGATGAAATAAAATATGAAAAAGAAATGTTTCCTTCTATGGGAGAAAATTAAATATAATGACAAGCAGATAATACACAGTTAATGAAGAAATTCATAGAGTATGGCATGGGTACTCCAGATATAAACTTGATAAGCAATAAGTGATTCATCTTATTCTCTACTCTGAAGCAGAAGACGGATGTAATTTATATTATTTAGCTCTCATTTTAAAATGGGTATAAATGAATTTTTATCCTACAGTTAATCTTCCTTAAACACAATTATTCAAATTTTCTAATTAATATTTCTGTGATTAGAAATATTTTGTCAGTGTACACTTTTTATGTACTGTTGACAATTTTAATTTGTTTTTAGTCATGGATAATTTAATTGCTATCTCCTGCTGACATCATTAATGAAATAGATCATGCTGGTTAAATCCTCCCTTAATTCAAGAAACTGAAACAGTCACCTAAAAAATAGAAGTTTTCAATAGAAAAATGCATTAGTAATTCCCAGTGGATTCACATGAATGAATATAACAGGCATGTGGGACATAAAATTAAAATATCTATTTAGCTATGTGGAAGTAATAAATTAACAAGAACAAATTGCTCAAATTTGCACATTTTTACATAAATTGATATTGCACGTATTGCAGAAGTAACTTCTAAAGCACAGACATTCCAAGAACCAGCATAAGTGAAACAATTTGTGAAGGCAAATGGAGTTATGTCCTATTTTATGTTGGATAAAAAACTGCCTACATGATTTTCTTTGAGTTTTAAAGTAGACGACACAACACCCTTCTGTTCCCTTGGTACCTTGAACTTTCCTAACAGTGATAATATAAATGGAACAAAAACACATTAAAGTTTTCTCTAGTCCTTAGTACCTCGATTAACTTGAATTTCACAAATTGATTTAAAAAGTTGAAGAAAAATACACAAAAACCTTAAGTGCCAGCTTTGTGATGGTAGCAGGTGTTGGGGAAATACTGCTGTACTGGGAGGGGAAGTTTAAAATCTTTTGTCTCATTTCTATTCCCCGATGGGAGGGCTAGGTATTATCTTCACCAGTGTCTCAATTATTCCTCCATGTTAAAAGCTATCCTAAACACAGAGTTGGTAGGAATATAAAATGAAATAAGTAGCAGAAGAATATGTTAGAACATAGACTCTTACAAGTCAGTCTTTCTTGGGATGCCTGAGTGGCTCAGTTGGTTAAGAGTCTGCATTTCACTCAGGTCATGATCCCAGGATCCTGGGATCAACCTACGTTGGGCTCTCTGCTCAGCGGGAGCCTGCTTCTCCCTCTCCCTGCTGCTCGCTCTGCTTGTACTCTCTCTCTCTCTCTGTAAAATAAATAAAATCTTAAAAAAAAAAAGTTCTTTCTTTCCCTTAGAACATTTCTATAATTAAGTTAAATTAAAGAACGTTTCATGGAGATTCTCATTGTTATTATATAAACTTGGAAATTCCTTTCACAATAAAATGTGTTTATTACCTCATTGCTATATTAATTTCAGCTTCATATTTCCTTTCTGCTGTATTTTACAAACATAATCTAAATGTTCATATTGATTCAATTATATTTACCAGGAATTTATTTAGAGGAGAAAATCTTTGAGTCACAGAAATTTCATAGAATTTTAGGAATAGAGAAGAAAGTCAAAGGAGAAATAATGTTTTTATTGCTAAATCTCACACACGTAACTGTTGACTTTTTTTTTTCAAAACCTTGAAGGGATGCTAAATAAGTTACAATGTGGAAAGTCAATTTGTCTGACTCATTGTACACTATCAATGGAAAGAAATGCTTTTCTGAGTATGAAAAAAGAGTGTCAAAAATGGAAAAGATTAGTGTTCATTTACCTAAGGTAGATGTATAATAAATTAGGCCCCCATGTCTTAGCAAATATAAAGTAAATTTATCTCCTCACTTGCAATGTTCAATTTATCTCTGGATTTATTTATTGTACTTTGGAAGTATTATATATTCTTCTGTCTTTATAGATTTATGATTTATGATTTAACATTTTTAACAATTCCATGATTCAGAAAATATTATTCCATTTTACTGTTGAGAAAACCAAGCAAAGAAAAACAAGTTGTTTGGTCAATTTTTCATATACAGCCAACATTCTACCAACAAAATCTGACTTCAGAGCCAGTACTCTTTACCACTCACCTAGATCATTGATCATTTTTACTGATTTTTTTTTATATAAAGAAATAATAGGGGCACCTGGGTGGCTCAGTTGGTTCAGAGTCTGACTCTTCATCTCAGCTCAGGTCTTGATCTCAGGGTGGTGAGTTCAAGCCCCACTTTAATAAGGTAAAAAATATATATATATGGCATACTATGTAAAAGGAATCAATAAATAATATGGCATATATAAAGTTAAAATACAGTATGTGTTTAATAATATACAATGAATTCTGATAGTAATTTAGATTCTATTTACAGACTATTGTAAGAATAATGTATAAAATGTGTATTGGAATCTTTGCTAGCTTAGTTGGGTTATTTTTCAGTGAACTTTCCTCTGGGCCAACAACAGTTTTACATACTATAAAAGTAAGAGGTAAACATATTAATAACAAAAATATTATTGATTGTAGAGATATAATGAACTAAAGTTTTTAAGTGGCACTCTTTTTCAGAAAGGCCTTCCATTAATTTTCAACATCTATTAGATCAATATAGAATCTGAATAAGTTATAAACTATCATTACACATTTTTTTAAAGATTTTTATTTATTTATTTGACATAGACAGTGAGAGAGGGAACACAAGCAAGGGGAGTGTGAGAGGAAGAAGCAGGCCTCCTGCCGAGCAGGAAGCCGGATGCGGGGCTTGATCCCAGGACCCTGGGATCATGACCTGAGTAAGGCAGACGCTTAATGGCCGAGCCACCCAGGCGCCCCTATCATTACACATTTTAAATTGCTTTTTGCTTCTATCTTTATGTCTATATGCTTCTATCTCTATGTCTATAAAAAAAAAGTGTGATAACATCTATACAAAGTGCTAAACATTAATTTTGAACAAATAAAAAATTCACAAAATCTTGACTATTGCTTTTAATACTACATGACGGCCACCTTATACATGCTGGGGTCATTATTCTATACCACAGTTCTCAATACTGGCAGTATTTTGCTACATTGTCTTTGCCAATAAACAAGATATCATTTTATTTCCTATGGGCCAGCAGGAAACTATCACACCCAACAAAGCCTGAGCCACAAAGGACTCTCTAGAACCATTCAGCTAATGGAAAATGTTTTGTTAGCTGCCTCGTTAATCAACACTCACCTCATCTTTAACTGAACTATTTCCTGAGAGGTATGTGAGATGACGTCACTGAGAAAAGGTGCAGCGTAATCAGGTGAGGATCACAGGACACTGAGCGGGAAAATAGAAATAACTGTATTTTATAATTTAAAGAAAATGTTAGAATTTTACATAAACTTCTTTTTTTTTTCCAAGTAAGATTATTTTTAGTTTCTTGCAAATCGGTACGAGCTTTTTGGAGAGCATTTTGATAGTATCAGTCACTTTCATATAGTACAGACTATTTGACTCAGTAATTCCATTCCTAGGGATTTTTCATGCAAATATACTTCCACAAGTGCACACAAATTATATTTATAATGAAGCTTATTGCAACATAATTTGTTATAGCAAAAACTGAAAATAGCCCATCAATATGTGACTGATTAAATACACCATTATAGTTTATCTACACAATGGAATGTAAAGCAGCTATTATTTTTTAAAACTTTTTATTATGTTATTCACCATACAGTACATCATTAGTTTTTGATGTAGCGTTCCATGATTCACTGTTTGCGTATAGCACCCAGTGCTCCATGCAATACGTGCCCTCCTTAATACCCATCACCAGCCTATCCCAATTCCCCACCCCTTCCCCTCTGAAACCCTCAGTTTGTTTCCAAGAGTCCATTGTCTCTCGTGGTTCATTCCCCCTTCTGTTTACCCCCCCTTCATTCTTCCCTTCCTTCTCCTCCCGATCTCCCTGCTATTTCTTATGTTCCACAAATGAGTGAAACCATATGATAATTGTCTTTCTCTGCTTGACTTATTTCACTTAGCATAATCTCCTACTTCTTTTACTGATTAAAATATAACATTATAACTTTTCAGTGCCATTAACAACTCGATATTTAATATTACTATAATTTAGTTAACCAGTCTCCCCCTTCCAAGTGAGGGATAGAAATATATTTAAGGGTTTTGATACATATATTGCCAAAGGAACAATTACACTGTGTAAAAAAAAAAATAAGTGGGTGTTATACGCTACTAATGAATCATGGAACTTTACATCTAAAACCAGGGATGTACTGTATGGTGACTAACATAATATAATAAAAAATATTATTATAAAAAAATAAAAATAAAAAATAAGTAATTAAAAATATTTTCATGACTGAATTCTCACTTAAAAATTAGTATTTTAACTATCATTAAAATAATAATAATAATAATACTCTCTCATGATGTTGGGCAGTGGGCAACCGGTTGCAGCTCCAAGTCAGCCACAGGGTAATAATGATGATAAACAACCTGTACAGTTAAGCCAGACTGTCCCCATATGGCCATTCTATTTTTCACTTCAGTACAATAGTCAATAAATTTATGAGATACTCAGAACTTTATTATGAAATAGGCTTTGTGCTAGATGATTCTGCCCAACTGTAGGCTAAGGTAAGTGTTCTGAGCCCCGTAAGGTAGGCTTAGCTGAACTATGGTGTACAGTAGGTTAGGTGTATTAAATGCATTTCAACTTATGACAGGTTTATCAGGATGTAACCCCATTGTAAGTCAAGGAAGATTTGTATACATAGAGTAAACTCATAAAGGAATATACACTAAGCTTTTGATGTTGTCTGGCTTACGGGATAGGTGTACATAAAATTATTTTTCAAAGATCATTTTAGCTTAAATTATGTGAATTTTATTGTTTTAACTTGGAAGCAGAATAGGTATTAAAATTTTAAATTTTAGAATGTTTACATATTGCCCCTGCAGATTCCATCACTTGTGTTTACCTCAACAATGTATGATGTATTTAACTATGATTTCTAGTAATACATGTTTTAAATTTTTTCACTTAATTTTTAATTTTAAAGTCAACAACTTTAGAACTTAAGGGCATATGAACAAAATATATAATTTTATGTTGATCTTTAAAAAATAAAACCAGATACATTTCTGGAATAAAAAATAACAAACCAATGATTTTTAAAAGATATTTTATGTATGTTTAATTAAAACTAAAATCATTGAAAAGTTTATGAATAAATTATATCACACCATTGCCTGGTAATGAATACTGTGAAACTACTTTCTTTAAAAATATAAATCGAATGAACTTTTGTTACAATTACATATCTGAATATCTTTATTTCAACCAATAAATTTTGGATAAATCCTGTTTCTTTGGAAAGGGGATTTTTTTCAAAGCACAGTTATAACATGTATAATGTTTATGAATAAAGTATTCATTCAGGTTTTCTCAAGCAGGCAAAAAAAATAATTAAAAAATAAAAGACATGAAAAAATGGACATTATGACAGAAAATTGTAAAAAAATCGGGTTCAATTTTATGTAGTTTCAAGTTTTTATTTAAATTCCAGTTAGTTAACAGACAGTGTAATATAAGTTTCAGGAGTAGAATTTAGTGATTCATCACTTACATACAACACCCATGCTCATCACAAGTGCCCTCCTTAACGCCCATCACCCATTTAACCCATCCCTCACCCCCCACCCCCAGCATCTCTTAGTCATTCTCTGTAGTTAAGAGTCTGTTTCCTGTTTTAACTATAAAGAACAAACTGATGATTACTGAAGGGGAGGTAGGCGGGGGTGGGGGGGAGGGGGTTAAATGGGTGATGGGCATTAAGGAGGGCAGTGGTTGTCATGAGCACTGGGTGTGGTATGTAAGTGATGAACCATTAAATTCTACACATGAAACTAATATTACACTGTCTATTAACTAATGGGAATTTAAATAAAAACTTGCAAAGAAAAAAAAGGAGTCTGTTTCTTGGTTTTCCTCTTTTTTAAAATAAAGTCTCTTTTCTAAAACACCTTAATATCTTTCATCTTTCACCTGTATTATTTTAACAGTTTATAATGGGGACTTTTATTTAATGAAAGGGAAACCTGATCAGGTAACACAAAATACAATATAATAACTCTGTACTATGGTGTATAAGATTTTATAATTAACTCATTCCTTGTAATGGGGGCCCCAGCCATAATCACTAACATACAGTACCTCAAACATGTCAGGGTATTATATTCCTCCATGATTTAACTTCCTCTACCTGGAAAATCCTCCTCATCTTTCAAAAATTCTCCTTTTATGAGGTTTTACTGCTTATCCACCCACCAAGGGAAGTGAAAACTTATTACCTTAGCGTCCCATACACCCTATGAATAACTCAGGCACAGCCTTCCAAACACTGTGTTGCATTATTGTTTATGTATGTTTCACAAACTGAATGAAAATGGACGTTGAAGCCTCAGTACCTCCCTCCCCAAGTTTGGTTCTTCTTCCTCATCATCAGACTCACATTGATAATCACCATAATAACTAACATTATTTGAGTTCTACAGGTTTGAGATAATATATCTTGGTGTGTTAAATAATACTGGGTATGGGTATGATGGATTGAAGTCTTCAAATTTATTGGACTTCTATATTTACAGGGCATTGTTTGATTCTTGTGAAATACAAAGCTCATAAAAAGTAAGAGCCAGAGTATTTTTCCTGCTTTCAAAAGAAAGGCAGTAATATACACAAACATGAGCGACAAAAATAAGTAATACTATATAGATGCAAATAAATTACTACAAGAGTACAATAATGGTGACTAATTTCACTTCAGAGGATTTGTGAGTGTTAATGAATGAAATATATTTGCTCTGAATCTTGACGTGCACACAAAATTTTACAAGATGATAGGAATACGTCCTTTGCATCCCAACTTGGAGGAACAAATAAATAAGCCTTGGGAGATGTAAAAGCAAGTCAAAATTTTAAAATGACAAGAAATCCAATGTGCAAGAGGTGTGGGTGTTTATGGAAAATTAAAAATCAATATAAAGTTAGAAAAGTTAATAGTAGAAAAGCGATTTTTATTGGAATCCACAGGAAGGAATTGAGAACCCAGAAATGCATACTCCTGTTGGTAAATAAAGACTGTTTATATATATGAATATGTATATATACCCAATACATATATTCTATACATATATAATCAAATATTCAAATATACAGGTAGTTACACCAAATGAAAGTAAAAAAAAAAAAAAGCATCGTATTCAAAAAGCAAATGTTGTCATACTGGATAGTGCATGTGAAGCAGCATTTATACTGTGTTTTGATTTGCATTTCACTGAAGACCAATGATAATAAATACCATTTCATGTGTTTTCTGGCCATTTGTATTTCTTTTTTGGAGGAATGTTGATTCAAATCATTTGCCCATTTTTTATTGGTTTATTTGTCTTTCTATTATTGAATTGTAAGAGTTCTTTATAAGTTCTGGATCCAAGTCCCTTATTAGATACATGGTTTGGGAAAAAAAATTCCTGTTTTCACTTTTTTGATAGTAGCATTTATTTCTTTTTGATACCTTTTTGTAACCTTTAGAGCACAAAATATTTTAAATTCAATGTAATCTAATTTATCCATTTTTTCTTTCATTGCTTGGCTATTTGATATCATATCCGTACTGTTGCAATAGCATCAAGTATTTGTGGGTTGCAGTATGCGGTCTGCAGCAGGATTCTGGTAAAATCTGCAAGGTACAGAGTTCAACATCAGGTGCAATGTGTCTTCACCAGACTAATTCTTTGGTGTTAGTTTGGATGGAATTCTGTCAATTAGCACCTGAGATTTTGTATTGACTGGTTTACTGGTATTTTGGTTAATTCACCAATAACATATGAAGTTATGTTCTGCTGAATTTTATCTGAGTCTTTTTATGCTGACTGCACAGTAAAAAACATAACAATAAAATAAAATAAAATTTTAAAAAACCCTGCTACAGGCACCAAGAGAATAAATGTCATTCATTAGATACCAGAGATGATAATTTGAAAGGATGTATGAAAGTGAGAAGTTATTATAGTAGTGAATTATTTCTACTAGCCCTGATATCTTTTGATAAAAATATTTAAATTTCCTCCTGGGTAGAGGATTGCTTTTCACTCTATTGTGCATACCCCAAAGGAAATTAATCAAGGTATAATTCTTTTCTTAAACAGTGGGAAGAGCTATAATAATAATAAATAAAAAAGACGATGAAAAAGGTTCTCAGAAAAGTGAGTTTGAAAATGGTTGGTGCTTATCCATTATGATGAGTTTTTCCTATAAGCTCTGATAGCTAGCTCCTGTCAAAATTACAGCTTTGCCACAGATTTAGTGAATTGCCCACTATTTTTAACAAAAGATCTTTTTCTTACAAAGTACAGCATTGTTTAAATCACTTGGAATGATCCTTTGTTTCCATTTTAATTTAAATGATATTTAAATGTATAAAATAATTCTACATTTAATTTAAATGATATTTAAATGTATAAAATAATTCTACAGAGATTAAAAGGGGAAATAGTCCTACCCTAAACTCTATGATCAGGTCTGTATCAGATTAACAAAGTAAGATTCCATAAAGGAAAATTTTCCATCCCACTGCACCAGTTCCATAAATGTTGATATATATTTTTTTAAAGTAAATACTATAGAGAACAAACTGAGGGCTACCAGCGGGGAGGTGGGCAGGGAGATGGGTGAAATAGGTGATGGGGATTAAGAGTACATTTATCTGGATGAGCACCGAGCAATGCATGGAAGTGCTGAATCACTATA
Source organism: Ursus arctos (assembly GCF_023065955.2). Classification (NCBI taxonomy): domain Eukaryota; kingdom Metazoa; phylum Chordata; class Mammalia; order Carnivora; family Ursidae; genus Ursus; species Ursus arctos. The sequence goes on from NW_026622764.1 coordinate 21,558,705, forward strand.
TTGCACACCTCAAACTAATATAATGCTGTGTGTTTAAGTAAAAACTTTTTTAAAAAAGTAAATACTAGACTGACTTTTTAAGTTATCAACTGCTTCTCTCCTAGTTTCCTCAAAGGCATTTTGTACTTGAAAGTATTTGTTGTACTGACATAATTAGGTCTGATACAAACCTGAAGGAAGATACAAACAAGGAAAGGTTACAATAAATCCACCCCTCTCCTTTTTTACCGTGCAGATGGCATCTACACAGTCAGCTCACATTTAGAAGAAAATCATAATACGTGACCTATGAACCCGCCTTGTAATGGCATGTTGCCCATAGCTATAACTCCTAATTGAGAAAATGGAGCATAAAATTACTAAAGCGGCATAGAGAACTAATATTTAAAATCACAAGAAAACTTAATTAATTGAGAGAGCAATCAACAGAAGTAAAGAGTGTTATTTAGGAAATGATTATATGAACTATGATAGAGGTGAAGATGGGGAAAAGATAAAACACAGAATGCCATTAATTTCATTACTTTTTTATGAAGTTAGGAAAATTAAATGCCATGACTTTAATAATGTTCACATGAAAGAATGACAGCTTGAATACATTGTAAAACATTAAGTTTCAGAAAAGATTGTTCGGAGCCAATTGTCTAATTATGTGCTTAGAGTTTTTTGGTATAAAAAGTGCATTTAAGGCATTTCCACAAATCTTCCTTCCATTCCCCCAGCCCCAGTACTGACATTTTTTTCCTGTCATGAGTCCCCTGTTTTGCTTTACATCATTTCAACCTAGGACTGTTTCTTCATTTTGAATTTCTCTTCCATTTAGAATCACTATTTTGTGACTGTTTAAGGCAATTATAAAGTACAGTAATGGAAATTATGCCCTTCTTTATAAAAAGCTCTTTTAAAAAGTAATGGAATTTTTCTGTTCTTCAAATTTACCATTTTAATTGCATCTTGTTTTTTCTTTTCACTTCTTGTGAGAGAGCAGAAGTGTAATATCTGTAACTGCTCTCATTTGCCTTCTCCTCTGTAATCCCAAGATCATAAGATCACCACAGGTTCATATATTATTCTTTTTTTTTTAAAGATTTTATTTATTTATGTGACAGAGATAGAGACAGCCAGCGAGAGAGGGAACACAAGCAGGGGGAGTGGGAGAGGAAGAAGCAGGCTCATAGCGGAGGAGCCCGATGTGGGACTCGATCCCAGAACGCTGGGATCATGCCCTGAGCCGAAGGCAGACGCTTAACCGCTGTGCCACCCAGGCGCCCCTCATGTATTATTCTAACACCAGTTTTTCAAGAAAGCAGTAATGATACAGGCTCATTTGATTCCCAGAGATATCTCATTCTGTAATTGCTCATCATTCTACTCATTTAATTTTCACAGAAATTCTGATAATAAAAAGAAGCCATCCCAAAATTGAAAATTTGGTAAAAGACAAATTTCCATTATGTCTATAAATAATATCATTGGTATCCATTATATATGAAATACGAAAGGTTTGCATTTCTAGAAACTGAGTATATTTTATCGCTTCTCGGCCTTTTGGCTAAGATCAAGTGTAGAAACTGAGTATATTTTAAACATAATATGTATTCCCCTCTGTAGCCAGACACTTGTAACATGTAGAAGTTGATCAGTACAAAATTTTAAGTGTGAAAAAGTATGTAACATTTTTTTAACAGCCACTATAGACTAGCACTCTTTTAAATATTTGGATGCATTTTCTTATTCAATTCACAAAATCACCCCCATGAAATCAAATTATAATTTATCCCCATTTTACAGATGAGGGAACTGGGGCTGCTAGGTACTGCCCTGGGAATCGAGGATAGCATGGCAAACGACGCAAATAAGTTCTTTGGCTCCACAGTGCATCTACTCTAGTGGGGAAGATAGCCAACACCAACACGTAGGGAAACAAATAAATAAAGAATTCAAGATAAACAAAAGGTTACAAAAGTACAATATAACAGGCAGGGATGGTGCTTCAAATAACAAGGTGGAGAAAGCTTTTTTGCGGAGTTGACACTCAAAATGAAACCTGGAGGAAATTAAAGAACCACTTATGGAAAGAATTGTAATGAAATTATTTTAGTATAAAGGAATAACAAATGCAAAAGCTCCAAGTGAGAGAAACAATCCTAGCCAATAGAATAGGCAATTGACAGAAAGACAGTGTGGCTGGGAATTTGTGAGTACATATAATTTAATACAGCTAAAAGGATAACCAAGGATCATATCACTTGGGGGCCAAATCAGGCGGAACCTTGACAGCCATGTTGATGATTTGTGACTTATCTTAAACTCATTAGAGGTCACTGTGGATGGAATTCATGCATTTCCTCCCGTGCTAAGCTCTTTTCTTGTTCATGTATCCTTATTTACACAGCATTTTTATTTTCTGTTTGTTTTTCTCTTCCACAATATTTTGAGTTGTTTAAGAACAGGGCCTCTTCTTCCTTCATTTATCCATAGACCTAGGATCATACTGATGAAGGTTTAGGGCATAATTAACTCTAAATGAATGATTTAAACTTTAGAGGATTTAATAATGGCTGTTTCCACTGACTAATGTACATGAATTATAAACAGAGATGCAGAAAATTTTAACCCAGTTTCACAATCTTGTACCAATTACCGCTCTCCAAAAATAGTTTTTAGAGTAAATTGAATCTCTAATTGTATATTTTATATAGTGTATTCCGGGTTTTCTCATTAATAGGGAGGCATAACATAACAGATACCCAATCTACTTAACATGTTACAAAACATCAAACATGTATTTAAAAAGACTAACAAAGAGCTGAGATTTTATTTAACTGCACTGCTTGCATTGTTTACCATTATTTTCCTCAGATATTAAAAATGTATGTCTAAAAATTGTTACATTAATATGGACCCTTTTGTCTTATAACTCATACTAATGAAAATTCTTCAGAGAGCCTTAGCCTTAATATGACTTACTTGGTGTCTTGCTCAAAATCTATCATTTTGATCTTTTTCAATCCAGTTATTCATATTTATTCCAACTTTTTTCTTTCTCACAAAAGAAGAAACATCCAGCAAAATATCTGCTTGTTATTGTCATTTGTGCTGAGTCTGATAGATATAAAATAAGGCACAGAAATAGGGCAAATGTGACAAGATTTTTTTTTCCTTGTGATTTTTATCATCACGTATTTCATAATCTCTGTTTATCACTGTGCTCGAACTAGAAAGTCACTGTGACCCTCAGTGAAAAAGCTCCGACAAACTTTTCTAACTTTGAATGTCTTCATTGTTCATTTTGTAGTTTCTCTTTTTTTCACTAATTTCAAAACAAATTGGCCTTATTAAATTCTTCACTCAGTACCTATTTTACTGGATTTTGCACTTTAAAATTGTCATTGTCACTTTAGATCAGATTCTCATCTAGTTTTATAAATGTTCCTCCACCAGGGAAGAGAAAGACAAGACTGATTCAGCTTTGACTTGACTTTGAAGTGAGCAGATAGAGCCATGTTGAAAATCAGTCTTAGAGCAGTGAGGACATAACAGAAATCTCTCTTCCTTTTTTGAATAGACTGTGTCACACTTTACATTATACAATTTTAATAGGCCTTTCAGCTTTAAGGGAATGGGCCCCACTAGCTAAATTACATTTTTTCTATATTTGCAGTATTGTCTCAACAAATTTAAATGCAACTTGTTCAAGATAGTTTAGAAACCCAGAACTATTCTAATTCCTTGGCAAACTCATATTTCATTTACACTGATAGAGAAAGCAACTTTGTTCTACCTCCTTTAGTCCCTGTGTGTTGTCTCAGTACTTATTGAATAAAGGGTATGTTCTCAAGCATATACTTAAAACAACACTGAGATGTAAATTTTAATGTTTTTCATAACCATCTTTATTACATGGGCTTTAAAATATTTTTCTGCATAAATTATAGAATAGCTTTCACATCCTTTCCCTTACATAAGTTTGCAATATAGTAAATAGCACTCATAACATCTTCATTACGTGTGTTTTCTTCTGAATTGAGATATAACATGCATTAGCCACAAGATAGTTGTTAAATGTTGACCTGAGATTGATAGATTGTTTTTTCAAAGAGGAACAGTACAAATCAATGTGTCTGTCACAGACACGAAACGACTATGAGAAAGGCTAAGTATTATATGAAGAAACAAACTGTAGGCTACAATGAACTGTTGACTATCCAATATAACTTTTTAAGTTTGGCATAGAAAATTTAAGTTAATAAATCTAAAGAATTCATTCTCAACAACACATTCTACCTTTGTTAAGTGGCATATGTTATATTTTAACATGTTTGTCTTTATAAAAATAACATTATAATTAAGTTCAAAGTGGTATGTTATTGTCTTACTGTAACAGATACTTTTATTTAGTGCATACAGTATGCCAGACACTTGTTATTTACTTGAAGTTATCTCACTTAATCTTCAAAATTATCCTACCATGCAGCATTATGTTCATTTTACCAATTGTCATGAAAATAAATCATATGGTTTGTTTCTGTGGCTCATAAATGCTTTTATCCATAATTTTCTCATTTTAAACTCATACTGACCTATGAAACAGCTCCAACATTTTCATTTTGCAGATTAAGAAACACCGAAGCAAAGTTACTTTGCTGGGACCCAAGAAAAATTTAAGATTCTTTATTAACATTTGTTTTAAGACTCCTAACAATTGCCACTTCTCATACTTTATACTTCCTCTATATATGTCCAAAGATACTGGAACCAATTGTATTATACAGGTCATTTTCTTTTCTATATTGGATAATAAATTGGGGTGTGCCAAAATAATTAAAAGTCTTTATTTTGAAGATTGGCAGTAAATTGAAAGATTCTTTAAATGTTGAGCTTATCCATTCTTCCATTGAACATTGATTACCATGAGAGCTGGTGATTTTAATGGCATTTTACATAATAATTTCAACTTAAATGAGATTTTGAATATTTTAATAAGCTATGTAGAATTTTCAATAGAATCTATAATTGACATCTCAAAGTAAAACTTTTCCTTTCATTTCTTTATGCTTGATCAAGTTTCTAAAGAACACATATATGAAATACATTTTAATATTTTAATTATTGATATTAATGTTTGACACCAAAAGTTGGTAAATTCAGTTTCCTAGAGTATTGCCTTCTTCAAAAGGATACTTAAAAGAATATATTGACCCAAATAAGTAGGTCAGCTTTTCAACAGAGCTTTTTAAACTCCTGTCTAATTGCTCCTATAAATGTATTATTTTGAATATTTTTAGTGTAAAGAACATTTTTCCATCAAAGCTGAAATTTATTCCCTGAAAGAGCCTAAAGCCATCATGAATTGTTAACACTATAATGAATAGCAGTTATGCTACCCAATCAGGTTTAATATCAATTGATCATTATTAATCACATCAACTGTGTTTAAAAGTCTTTACTTTCTCCAGTGCTTCCCAAAATTTGGTCTAATTTATATATTTTACCCCTGAATTGTGATTATTATAAAACATATGTCTGATTATAATGGAATAAATGATTTATAAAGCAATCATTCTCTCTACTGCTTCACTGCTTGAATTATTCATATTTGATAAAATATACTTAATTAAAATTATCAATATTTTACTTGCAAAATTAGAAAAGACAGTGTAAGGAAAATATTGACAGACTAAATTGTACGCATGCCTTGTAACACCTTAGGTGAAGTGAAATTTTAAGAAAGTGCAATATATCAAACAAATGTGGTCGGCTTCAAATCATCTTTTTTTTCATAAATAAATGTGAAAAGGGGACTTCAGAGAATGAGAATATTTATAAATTGAAGAATCTTAGAATGTCCCCATTGTGATAATGAAGAAACAGTAACGGATTCTCCAGACTACACAAGGCACATGAGACCATGTTCATGTTCCAGAGATGGTTCCAGAGATTCCTGCTGAGACTACATTCCTTGGTGTGCCCAATAGACAAGTATGCCTGGAACACAGATGTGGTCTGGGCCATTTAGCATTAACGAGTAAGACCAATACCATCACAACCATTTCTGCAACAAGAACATTCATAAACAGCAGAGACATGTCTATGAGAAGTCCTGCTTCTCTAGGACAAAAGGTTTGAAGGAAGGAAGAAAGAGAATGGGAGTAATGCTCTATGTTGACAGAACTTAATTTTTTCAACCTCATATGGCTTGGAAAGAGTGCTAGAAATCAAGAACAGATGTTGTCACTGTTTTTCAGCATTAAATGCCTTTGCTGGGGAAATTTCTATAATGGTCTCGATCCTGCCAACAAATCCTGTCTCATCAGTACCATTTCTTATTTTTAAACACAAAGCTCATACCAAACCTTCCTAGTAATTCCCAAATACCTCATTCGTCTTACTTCCAGGCCTTTGCATTTGTTTTCCTCATCTGGTAGTGCCCTTCTTTCTTCACCTGGATAATGATTATGCCTCCTTCATGTCTGAGTTTCTATATCACTACTTATGGAAACAAATTTTTAGTGATTCATAAAGCCTGGGCCATCTCACCTAGTCTACCCTTTCCCTGTGTTTATTCCTACCTTAGCATTGATAGCTCTTGGCTATAAAATCTCATGTGTCAGACTTCACAAACACTGCGGAACTGTAATGAAAGAGGGGACTGTGTCTGTCTTGCTGATGTTTTTCTAATGCTAAAATAATACCTAGTACATGGGAGGCAACCTAACCTGACCACTACTGTATATGAAAATTTCTGTGAAAGACATTGAGTCCCAACACAGGACACTCAAGGAAACTTCCTTTTAACTTTCTTCAGTGCCTGGTGATTTGTAGAGAAGACATGTGATTGTGAACACATGAGTGCATCTTTTAGTATTTGATCCCAAAATAATCTTAAGCTTTTCAAATACATTAGAAATTATGCACTTTCACACTCTAAGGGGATGGAATTAAATAACACAAAAATTATATCAAAAAATCAAATCACCAGTAACTGAAAGATCTAACATCAAAAAAAAAAAAAAAATCAGTCTCCTGAGTCCAAGTTTGGTGAATTTAACTTTCTCAGAACTACTGACCTATTTATTCCATAACAAGAACATCTGTAATGCCAAACCCTCAATTCTTGCCCAGCTGGTTGGACTGCTAGCACTCTAACCTACTTACAAGCCAATCTAGGCAGACTAGATTCAAATGTTGAATAGGAATGACACTATATTCATTTTAAAAACCTGCATAAACCAGCGCACCTGGGTAGCTCAGCCGGTTGAGCATCTGGTTCTTGGTTTCATCTCAGGCCATGATTTCATGGGTCATGTCTTTGGGCTCCATGCTCAGTGGGGAATCTGCTTGAAGACCCCCCCCCACCGCCGTGTATGCAAGCACTCTTTCTCTCTCAAATAAATCTTTAAACAAAACAAAACCCTACATAATTCTTTCAATTGCGTTCACCTAACACCCTTCTAATTTAGACTAGAATTACTGCCTCCCTCACCTATGAACATTATTCCCTTTGTATATGTTTTAGTTTGAGGAGGACAAAGAGCAAGTCACTATAATCTTCACAAATTACCTTGACTACAAGTACAGTTGCATGCAGATAGCTACTGCAATCACCTGTCTTACTGGCTGCTTTTCTTACTCTTAAAACTGAATCGCTTGCCTCCTACTCAATCCCCACTCTAAGTTTCCAGGGATGTCCTGTTTCAGGATCACAAATATGCCCACTCATATTCAGAGTCATACTCAGGGTTCCAACCTCTCTCACTATGTATTTTAGCTCTCAGTGGTATCTGCTACTGCTCTGTTGTCATGGGCATTTCTTATCATTTCAGCCCATGCTCTATTTGAAGCTACTTTCTCCTGTGGAATGAATCACCGTTGTGCAGATGCAGTGTTCTCCCACTAGGGATGCAAGTGTGGATAGAGAGACGCAATTCTAGTCTCTACAGTCTGTAAAATGAAATGAGATAAAATGAAATAAACAAAAATAAAATGGAAATGCTATCCAGTGAACTATATCAAGCCTGGACTCCAGAACCACATCCTCTGGGTCCAGATCCTAAACCTAGAATTTTGTTATTTGTGTCATCAAGGGCAATTTAATTTAACTGTCTGTGTATCAATTTTCTCACTGGCAGAGTAGAGATTAAATTCTATTTCCCTCATAGCTTTGTTACCAGGCTTAACCCAGATAATATTTCTAAAGTTCTTAGAACAATACTTGGAATACAGTACTTCATAATATATGCTGATTCTTTTTAAATCAGCTTTAAATAACCATCTTGAAATGCCATCCCATAGGATGGCAAAATAATGTTCTACAAAATAACCATAGCCATATTATGACAAAATAATTCTGTACTAAAACTGATTTGGGGGACACTATATTAATAATATTAAGTATTTTTGTCTAATGATTATTATAGATTTTACTTGAAGTTTTTATTTAAATTCCAGTTAGTTAACATACAGTGTGATATTAGTTTCAGGTGTACAGTATAGTGATTCAACACGTCCATACAACACTCAGTGCTCATCACAACAAGTGCCCTCCTTACTCCCCATCACTATTTAACCTATCCCCCCACCGCCCCACCTCCTTCCCCTGGTAACCATTAGTTTGTTCTCTACAGTTAAGAGTTTGTTTCTTGGTTTGCCTCTTTCTCTCTTTTTCCCCCCTTTGCTCATTTGTTTTGCTTCCTAAATTCCATATATGAGTGAAATCATATGGTTTTTTTAATAGTAGCAAGTGAATTTTGTAAGTCATCAAGAGGGAATGATAGAATATATATTGTTTATCAGTCTGTCTGTGAAATTCTCTTTTCCACAATCATTTCATTACTATCTCTCACAATTTGTTCCCCATATACAACAGATTGGGAGATTTTGCTTTAAAAATACTGTGCTAATAAAGAATGTTTCTATATTTTATACTATCATATTCAAGATTTATAAATTATCATTAAGCAATTTTTGCTACTTAATCACACTGTCTTTTACAGTGTAGAAATTATAAAGTACTTGCAACGCATAAAAAGATAGTGAAGTTTAGTAATGACATTTATTATTCTCAACATAAAAAAAATTGAACTATATTCTATTTTCTCAAAGCCAGAAATATTCAGTTGCCCAGATATACAGAATATGCCAGTGGGAATTAATTATAGTCTACAGCAATTGAGAAAGAAGGCAATACCAAATCAATTCTGCTCTTTTACACCCTATTAAAAAAAACTGACTATAGCTTTTGAAATACTTTAAAAGTGAATGATTAATAAGTAATAGTTTAATAATCATTACAGGTCTGAATGATAAATAGGTAATAGCAAATTTGGGTATGAAGATTGCAAGTTATAATTTTTTCCTGACTTTGCTTAGGCAGATTGGAAACATGGATTTATATTGGCATTATTCATCAATAAGAGCTAGATCGTTGAAATTTCTACTTCTGTTCATTTACCATCAACTAATATCTTACATTATAATTATAAAGCATATAATGAAATAAAATTATTTCAGTATTAAAGTAAGCACTTTATGAATTTTCAGTGAGCTATAATTTTATACTTTTATGTTTGTCATTACTGCATTTGAGAAAACAAGTTTATCTAACAAATTAACATATGTGACATAGTATCTTATATTTCCTTATTATAGTTAAATCAAATAATGCATAGAAATAATACATAAATATATATATTTGTATATATTTTTCTGTGTGGCTGACATTACAGCTTATAGAACACTGTAAGATCTAAAATTATAGATTTGACTTTGAGATAACATGTGTATTTCATATTTTTATTTGCGGATTTCATATTTTTAGTTGGAGCTGAACTCATCTTGTTCAAACACTCTATGAATAAATTTTTCCATCCTTTTTTTGTCCTTTGGAGTTGTTTATTTGCTTGTTTGTTTGTTTGTTTTTAATGAACATGCTCCACTTCATGCTCTGCCCTTCTGGTTGAAAGGCAGTATCCACGGGGTTGATTCTTCCACCATATTGGTAAATTTGATATCTCTCTTGAGCCTTGTGCTATTTGGACATACAGCCCTGTATCTATCTTCATTATTCTATCAACTTTTATTTCTTTGATTACATTTTCCTGATTTTTCTCTCTTAACTCTATAGCGAATTTATATTCATTCTACTTTGCTGACATTTAAGCCTTTATCCATTCTGAAAATATTAGTATAATGAGTAGCTCATTTCCAGGACTTCTCTCTCTCTCTTTTTTTTCTTTTACTTTACATAGACTTCCTAAGAAAAAATACCCTCTTGTATGGATTTACTGCCACATAGTGGCTTATAATGCACATGTCCAGCACAAATGTCTTTCTAACCATATACCCCACAATTCACACTCATTACACATTAAATTAATTAATATTGTGCTCATTACTTGCTCATTCCAGGGTTTCTTCTCTCATCAAATGATGTACAAATTAATCTTTAAACTAAGAACCCATTTTTGATGCCATCTTATTCTTCATCTTTCCCTTTCTAATCAATCACCAAGTTGTGTCAATTAGCTCTCAGATATCTCTCTAACCCCTCTACTTTGGTTCTTTCCCTATTGTCTTCAGCAGCCTTGCTCCTCTTCAATTAACTCTTCTCTAAGTAGATAAATTTGTATTTTTTTAATAAAAGTTTGGATTGAATTGTGGTTCTCCTTAAAGTTATCTAATGATTTCCTTTTACATGTGGAAGAAGTGTTCAATTATTTACCATGACATGCACAAAAACTCATCAATAATTCCACCATATTTCATGTTTCAGATTCTCTGGATATCTTCCAACACATTATTCTGTCTTACCTCTAGGTTTTCACATATATACAGAACTCTAAACCTTTTACTTTACACCTCTCTTGCCCTGCATCACTCCTACATTTATTGTGCTGTCAGGTTAAGCATGCTTCTTCTGAAAGTACATTAGGAAGAGTAAAGATAGAAAAACTGGCTTAACTGAGTTTGAAAACCATAAATTAATAAGGTTATGCTCTATACATATGTTTGAAATGTCCTTCATGAAGTATATAGCCTATAAGGGAAACAACTGCAAACAAATAGTGCTTGCATTGGCTTAGTATATGCAAAATTTTCATGATAAATATCCAATAAAAGCTACACCAAACAGTAAAGCAATAGCTTCAGATACCATTTTCTTTAGAAAGGAATGTTATGGCATGTTACCTTTTTTTAATCAATATATCTTAATAGCTTAACAAATCCATTTTCTTGTCATTTACTGTTATCTGAAGAATGGCCTAAATAGAAGCTGATTTCTTCTGTCAAGTAAGTGGTTTTCAGTGGAACTAATTAACTAGCAAACACATATAAAATAAAAGATAAGAGTGACTACCAGATGGCTTTTTTGTTGTTGTTACTGTCACTATACAGTACCTTTTAAAAGGTGTAGTAATGAGATTTTGAATAGTAATTAGATGAAAAAACAATGCTTTTCTAAATTTTGTATTGTAATCTCAGTTGTTATACTTGCTTCTTACTTTTTTTAACATTTCAACAGGTGGTTCCAACTGAGTATTCATTTAGAATATAAAGTAAAGTTATCTTTACCTTCCAAGAGTATTTTGTTCAACCCTCAAGCAAGTGGGTGGATAAGAGAAGTGATTCACATCATTTTGATCCTGTTGCATTGTGGTCAGAGTTTATGTTTTAATTTCAACATTAAAAAATCTCTCCTCCCCATTTTTAGTGAAATAAAATGATAGAACTGTAGGTCACCAATTCAGTTGTTCATTATCTCTGCCCAGATTTCCATATCATTGTTTAATGACATTTCAAATTGTGGATACATAGGCTTTTGGTTTATCAGAGATTCAACATCTCTTTTAGACTGATGACTCTGAAATGTTTGTCTTTAGATTCAAATCTATATCCTGGTTTTCATCTCAATTTGGATGCCTAAAAAAAACAATGTTTTTCTCAAATCAACTTCTTGCTTATGGCTTTCTTTTGAATAAATTGCCTCAGTAACCTTTTGGATTGTCAGGTTTAGAAGCACAAAGACTTTTTGAATTACTTTGCTTCTATTCCACTCATACCCTATAGATAGTCAAGTCTGTATTAGATGCTTACATTCGAAATCTTTAAGAAGCAGAAGAGGAAATACAGGTACGTTACTAAAAACAAACGTAAGCAACAATGGGAACAATATCTCCTCTCTAACTGTCCTATAGATTCTACCGTAAAAATTCTTTTCATCCTCTGCTTGATTTTTCTTGCACATTCAATTTTACTTTTTCCCACAAGAAACTAGACTTAGTCATGTTACTTTCTTTATTCAATAAACCATGAACTGAAGTGAATTTCGACACTTCTGGGCAGATCCTTGGGTGTTGTCCATTTCATTCCTAGCCCCTGCCTCTGTAATCATGGTAACATGTTTTGAGATGCAACCTGTCAGCCTGAATTTCTGATTGACCATGATAAACAGAGAGTTGTCACTGATCTGTGATAGAAATGAATGAAGAAATAATTGCCGTTGTTTTCATCCATTGAGATTAGAGTGTTCTTTGTTTCTGTCACTTATCAAATCTTCCCTGATTTACAGTTTCCATGCCAACCTCCATTCTCTACTTACTCAACATTTTCTATACACTTAATAATTTAACCATTTTTCTAAAGCTCAGCTCCTAACATGACTTCAAAATATTATATATTTCCTTACTACCTGGTAAGTTAACTACAAACTCTTTGGATCTAAATTTGAGATTATTTTTATATTCTCATCATTGCCACTTTGGCAGAAGTTGTGAAATATTTGGATACATCAAGATAAAACCAGAAAAGGAACAAATCACAACGTGGCAAGTTTTAATTCCATGACATTTGTTGAAAATAGGGAGAACACTTACCAGCATGGCAGACAAGACTAACTGAGTCAACAGAAGCATTCTCACAAAAAAAATCACTACTATGGGAAAAATGTCATGGTCTTAGTCTGTTTGGGTTGTTATAAAAAATACTATAAATAGACTGGCATGTAAACAAAATAAATTATTTCTCAAAGTTCCTGACGTGGGAAGTCCAAGATCAAGGCACGGGCAGCTTCAGTATCTGATGACAGCCCACTTTCCAGGTCATAGATAGCCCTCTTATTGCTGTGTCCCCACATGCTGTAAGGGATGAGAGTGCTCTCTGGAGTCTCTTTATAAAGGCATTGATCCCATTTATGAGGGTTTGGCTCTCATAACTTAATCACCTCCCAAAAATACCACCTCCAAGTACCATCAAATTGGGGGCTAGGGTTTTAACACATGCATTTGGAGGACCACAAACTTTCATTCTATGGACACATTATTCAACTCAAAGTTATTCAATGAGATATACAGAGACAAATAAATAGGAAGCTAGCTGAGACAGTGAAGTCAAGGGGACTAGTATTAATTAATTTCTAATTATGTAGTGAATGCCCAGCTGTAGAATGGATAGTTGAGGAAAGCGGAACTCAGGATAATACTAGCATTTCAGAAGATTGAAAGGCAGGTAAGTTAAGCAAAATAGGAACAATTTTGTAGAAACCTAGTTTTGGAGTGAATAAGCAAAAGAAAATATGTCATTACATTGCAGACCTACCTCTGTTCTTTTGCTTTTGCTATTACCTCCTTCTCAAATTCCTAATGTTTTTAAAAATTGTTAAGAAATTTTCATTTCAATTTGCCTTCTCCCTATTGTAAATGTTTTGCTACTTATACATGGGGATTTATTTACTCTGTCATCAGTTCTTTCACATTCTGTTTATAGTTCTCACAGTATTTTTACATCTCCAGTCCTGTTATAACACTTACATTCGCTACATTTCTTTTATGTATTTTCTATTTTTTAAAAGTAAGGTTACCATATGCTAATCTTTTCTTTATTCAAACCCAATAACTTGCTTATTGCTAATGTTTAATAGATATCTATAAATTGATATTATTGATTGAACTGATAATTTAAATTTTAATTTAAAATGATGCTCCATGACTTTTTCCTTTTGTATCTGGGATGTATCTTTCATTCTTTTTCATTATTTCCTATGTATTAAGAGTCTGACATATATAGGTCATACTAATTACCACCCTTACTCTCTGGGCCCGAGTTTATTTGGCCAACAGGGAGCTCTGTGCTATAGACTCTATCTCCCCTAAAATGCACATGTTGAAACCTAATCCCCAGTGTAATGATATTTGGAGGTGGGGACTCTGGGAGATGATTAGGCCATGAAGGGAAAGCCTTCAAGAATGAGATTAGTGCCCTTAGAAAAATGCCCAGAGAGCTAGCTTCCTCCTCCTTCTGCCAAGCAAGAACACAGGATAAAAAGGGGTATCTGCGAAGGAGGCAGCAGCTCGCCAGACAGGGAATCTGTACGTCCTTCAGTCTCAGACCTCCTAGGCTTCAGAATTGTGGGAAATGTTTCTGTTGTTTATAAGCCAGAAATCTATAGCATTTTTTTTTACAGAAACCTGAACAGATTAGGATGGAAATTGGTACTAAGAAGTGGTTATACTGCTGTAACAAATACTTAAATATGCGGAAGCAGCTTTCAAACTCTTGATTGAGGCTGGAAAATTATGGAGGGGCTTCTAGAGCTGACATTGCCATGAACAGATCTTCAAACACCTTTCTGATAAATTATGCCCAGGAAGAAAAGAGGGCAGCTGTAGAGAAATCCTCAGTCTCTTAGAGAATAGCTAAGTAATCCTAAACAGAATGTTGGAAGAAATACGGACAATAAAGGCCATTCTGATGTGGTCTCAGGCAGAAATGAGGAAGAGGTTATTGGATGCTGGATGAGAGGCGACCCTTGTTATAAATTGAAAAAGAACTTGGCTGAATTGTGTTCATGTTCTGACGCTTTGTGGAAAATAGAAATTGTAAGAAATGAAATTGGATATTTGGCTGAGGAAATCTTTAAGCAAAGTGTTGAACAAGTGACCTGGTTCTTCCTGACTGCTTGTAGTGAAATGTGGTAAGAGAGAAATGGCTTAAAGATGGAATTACTAATTAAAAAGGAACCAGAACGCAAAGCTGGAGGGGGTAGGGGGAGTTCTCAGCCTACTTACATTGAAAGGAACAGGAAAGCCTTTTTGGGAAAGAACACCAAGGGTGTGGCCAAATGACCATTTGATAAAGAGATTAATCAGCCATCTCAACCAGAAGCCAGAAGCTACTGCCCCAGGTAATGGAAGAATGACCCCAGAGGCAATTCAGAGACCATTAGGGCTGTCCCTCCTATTACAGGCTCAGAGTGCAAGGTCCAACAGGCATAGTGGCTTCAAAAGAGGGGTGCTGGCACTCATGGGACCTCAGCAGGACCTGCCGGCACCTCCACTCCCTGCCTCTGGAACAACAACCTGCCACCCCAGGTGTGGCTCTGCAGGCCTCAGCATGGCACAGGAATAGGTGCTCCACTCCAGAGGGAGCAGGCAGTAAACTTTGGCGGTGTTTGTGATGCCTTTTCTGGTGGCACACAGAGTTCACAAGCTTAGCTGTCCATTTCAGAGGGTAAGGCCCCTGCAGAGAGTCCTGAAGAATGGAGGGCCATTTCAGAGAGTCCAAACCAGAATAGCCACCTGTTCGCCATTCCAGCCTGGAGAACTGCAGGTACCAGAAGAGCAACAGGGGGCAGAACAGTCACCTGAGGGGAATCCCAGCCACGAGACTCCAATCCCTGAGACCTAAGGAGGCGGGACCACAACCCCAGTGTGCCTGGAAAGCCTAGCATCCAGCCAATATGATCTTCTTAAGCCTGAAGGTTTAATGCTGTTTTCCCTTGGATTTTGAATTTCTCTAGGAACTGCCAGCCCTTTATTCTTTCCTATTTCTCTTTTTGGGAATGGGAATGTCTATTCTATGCCTGTTCCACAATTGTATTTCCGAAGCACCTAACATTGGGTTCACACATTCACAGCTGGAGAGGAATTTGCCTCAGAATGAATCTGTCCTTAAGTCTTGCCCGAATCTGATTTAGATGATATTTAGGGGAGACTCTGAACTTCGGACTTTTGAGTTGATGCTAGAATGAGTTAAGACTTTGGGGCTATTCTGCTGGAATTACTGTATTTTGCAGTACAAAAATTTAGAATTGTGAGCAATAAATCTCTGTTGTTTATAAACCATCCAGTCTATTACATTTTGTCAGAGTCTCCTGAATGGACTAACACACCATACAAGAATATCAAAATAAGGAAGAAATGTGGATTCAGTTATTTATTTCTGTGAGTTTCTCTTATGCAATCACCACGGGCAAGCTGTGTTCCTGTGTGAAATTTGTTGCTTCAAGTACACCATACCTCACAACTCCACTGTTCTGTATCTGCAATCTAGCAACCAGCCTATCCAGGAGGTGGTCAAAGCCCCATGTAACTAAACAATACTAAATTCATTTTTCTTTTGTTCCTCAATATCCCACCCACCTTTGGGGCACCTGAGTGGCTCAGCTGGTTGAGCATCTGCCTCAGGTTCAAGGTCATGATCTCAGGGTCCTGGGATGGAGCGCTGTCTCTGGCTCCCTGCTCAGCAGAGAGCCTGCTTCTCCCTCTCCCTCTGCCCTTCTCCCCATCCCTGCTTGTGCTCTCTCTTGTGCACTCTCTGTCTCTCTCAAATAAATAAATAAAATCTTTAAAACAAACAAAATACCCCACCCACTCTTTTGCAAATGACCTCTCACATTATCCTGTTAATTATCTTATTTTGGGGATATATGTTTTATGATGGGTTGCTAACTGATATAAATATAGCTAAATAAGGTCTAGCTGCTGAACATTTGTAGTTTAACTAGGGTAATATTTTGTAAATTTTAGATACTATATTGATACTATATGGAGTAAATATGTTTTCAGGCCAGAATGCTAAAGTAAATATGAAAAAAATGCTATTGACAATTAGTATTTGACTCACTGTTATATATAAAATCTGTTTAAATATTAATAAAATCAAAACTTGGATGTCATCTGTGAATATATTTCTACTATGAAAATAGTATCAAACCCTAGAGACTGAAGGTTCTACAACACTGCTGAAAATTAGAATCTAGAATTTATTCACAATGTCATTCCATGTGTCCGTGACATATCCTATTCTTCTTTCAGTTCTAGAACATGTTTCAACTTCTTTCAATAAATCTAGCCAGTAGCCAACAATGATAATTCTTTGGAGACATAAGCATTCCTTTTTTTGTGTACTTAAACACCTGAATACAAAAATGATTGTGATTAGAATAAAACAGCCATTCCTTTGTATAAGCTGCACCATTCTGTCTAGTCATAGAGGAGGTCAGAATGTAATGAAATGCCTCTCCCCTGAAGAGAGATTAAGACTGCAGAGTGATGCACTACTTATTAGAAAATATATTCACTAAGGATCTTCAAATTTATCTTTTTTGGGCTGTCCAGGTTTGCTGAATGGCCCAGGTGGAGTTACTTCTTTTTCTACAGTAAGAGTTAAGGAGTCACATATCCAATTCTAGGTAGATATGTATATATAAAGAGAGCGAGCAAGCCTACACCTTCAAACTCATTCAAACCCTCTTTGAGGAGCCTGGGTGGCTCAGTTAGTTAAGCATCTGACTCTCTTGATTTAGGCTCAGGTCAAGATCTCAGGGTTGTGAGATTGAGATCTTCATTTCCTGCCCCCCATGGGCATGGAGCCTGCTTAAGATTCTCTCTCCCATGCCTTCTGCCCCTCTCCCACCTAAAAAATATCTTAGCCTTATTTCTTACTTTCTACTTGCAGATACATAGTCATTTAGCAATGGGAATTATGACATTCTTTGCATATTTATTTTCTTAACAATGTTATGGATAAGATGTGATTTTAGAACTGCAATAATTTTTAGAATACTTTCTATGTTTAGCAGGGTTGTTATCATTTACCTATTAACCAAATATTTCTATTCATGTGCAGGGGTATATGTGTTAGTGTGCATTCTTATTTATTTATTAATATTTGGTTTCCAAATAGATTATAAAGTGCTTTAAAACAATGATGTCTATTACATTTCACTTTAATTCAATATTTCATCTGTCAAAGTGTAATGAACATACAACAAAATAATGATCCATCATAACACTAATAATGATTGTAACTAATATTGATTGAATGCTCCATACACGTTAACTTTTCATAAGCAGCATACTCACATAATTTCTTTTGATCCTTATTTTAGCCCTATGAAAAATTATTTTATTTCAGGAAAAGTAGAGTGTTTTAATTAAGATAAGAATAAGAATCTCACTGAGATTCAGAAACTTGTCCAATTTCACAGTTAACAAATGTTTTCATTCTCCGTAGTCTTGGTGATGTTGACAAATATTTGATATATGATTATATATTTTATTCCATTTCCCAATAGAGTGGTAGTGGACTTTGACTTTTTTTTCCAACTTTCTCTGACAAAACTTCTTCATCATCTGCTATAGTAAACGTTTTTGATATCTAAAGGTTTGCTGCCATGATTAGGTATCTTAATAAACTGAGTACTACTATAAAGTTTATATGCTCTCTTTTATTTAAAACTTAAGAAAATGGATATTAATCAACCTCAATTGTTATATAATCACAAAATTTCAAAGGTTCCACACTGTTTCCCTAAATAATTAAAACAACATCAGTTCAGCTATAACATAAACATAATTGTTTATAATCTGTTTATAAGAATTTGTGTGTTTCTTAATTACTTTTTTCTATGAATAAAATGAAAACATAAGAATGTGAGGTTAGTATATGTCTTATTTCTTAGATATCTGTGGATCACATAAAAATAGTTTTCTAAGAATTGTGAAAGATAAGATACAGCATATCAACTATCTTTAACATGAAGTATTTTTAAATGACGTAAATTACAGCTAAAGTTGATCCTAATACTCAGTAACATAAAATAAACTTTGTATTGAAGCAATTGAGAAGTGTACAGTATTTTTCTTTTTATTTCTCAGAGCTATTAACATTCACCAATTTTATAAGCATACAGAAAATTTAAATAATTCAGTCATAATGAAAATGTAATCAACACACTCTTTTTTCACTTTAGTCTCAGTGACATTTAGTAATCCTTCAGCTGTTAAGATGAAATATATAGAAAGAAAATATAAATAGAATATGTCCAACTTCAATGTAAAATCAGCTTTCCCAAAGGGATATTTTTCTAACTCAGTTCTTCCAAACAACTGGGATAAGATGTTATGCAGATAGATCAAGAGAGGGCCAGACAGTATACATCTGTGAAAATGTGGCACACAAATTCCAAACTCCTGTTACGCATCCATAAAACTAATGACCTCTTTTAGTTTTGGGAGTTGCAAATTATTTTGTTAAAACTATCTAAACGTTTAATCAAATCAGTAATCCTCTCCATGAATTTGTGCTGTGATTAGATTCTTCTTTACTTCTCGCCTAACGTATTTTCAGATATCTGATCCTCCTGCCACATTCTAAGCAATAATAATAATAATAAAAAAATAACCATAACAAAAAATACCTACTGGTATCATCAACCGTTGGCTGATGATAAAGAATTTTTGCGTGTCTGAACTCTCTATAACTCAAAGAATAAAATAAAATGATACAAATTTGTAGACATAGAAATTACTTTTATAATGTTCCCAGTCTTTGCAGCTCATAACATCTGAGAATATTTATATTTGCATTTTTCTTCTGATTCTGATTGGAGACACAAAGATGCCACTTAGTATGGTAATTAAGTGCTCAATCATAGCATGAATTCTGACATGGATAATGCTTGACACACAATAAGTACTCAATTAGTATCTCTGCTATGCTTAAGTTAATAAGCATAAAATATGGATTCAACATTCTACACAAAATATGCTTAATATGATAGATCTTATCTGAATTCTAGTAAACACCATTGGCATACAGTATTCTTATTCGAAGTCAATGCAAAATTTTTAAAAATGTGACTTTAGGAAAAATCACAATTCTAACCCAATTTTAAGTCTTTTATAAGACAGTACTTAAAAATATATTTTAAAATATATACACTAATCCTAATCATAGTCTAACTCAGTGTTGTCTAAAAGATGACAAAGATTGCTGGGGCGCCTGGGTGGCACAGCAGTTAAGCGTCTGCCTTCAGCTCAGGGCGTGATCCCAGCGTCTGGGATCGAGTCCCACATCAGGCTCCTCCGTTATGAGCCTGCTTCTTCCTCTCCCACTCCCCCTGCTTGTGTTCCCTCTCTCACTGGCTGTCTCTATCTCTGTCAAATAAATAAATAAAATCTTTAAAAAAAATAAAAAATAAATAAAAGATGACAAAGATTGAAATTTCGATACTACCAAATTTTTGGCACGTAACAAAGATTTACCTGGGAATTGAGCAGTAATTGAAAAGCTTTTCTGTAAGGTGGACAGCTAAGAAAGTATTGGAATTCTCCATGTTATATGAGAGAGACTGAAACTCAAAATGAAAGCTATGATTTGCAAGTATTTTCCATGCTTATCTTTCCAGATAATAATTCATTCATTCCTCTAGCAAATATTTTTCTATCTATAATTGGTGTTTGAAACTGTGTGAAGCACTGGAGTGTGAACAATGCTTAAATGAAGTGGCAGTTACTCGAGTGTTTTCAGAACTTAAAACTTAATTATACCTGTATTTTGGAATGATTATAGCAGAAGATATGAAGAAATGAAGTTAAGGAAGGGAGGACAGTACAGAATAGATCAATCAGGAATTTATTACAATTGTACAAAAGTCAGGAGAGAGGTCTCAAGCTAAGGCAGTGAAAAAGAGGTGATTCCAATGAATTCCCTTTTTTTAAAGGATTTTAATTAATTATTTATTTATTTAGAGAGTGATCAGGGGGAGGGGCAGAGGGAGGAGAAAGAGAATCTCAAGCAGACTCTGAACTATGTGTGGGGCCCCATGCCAGGCTTGATCTCACTACCCTGAGATATGTCCTGAGCCAAAATAAAGAGTCAGCTGCTTAACTGACTGAGACACCCACGCACCCCCAATGAATTCCCTTTTTGCTAATCAGTTGAAATATACAAAATCCCTGCTGCAAATAGATAAAGGATCTGGAGGAAATGTAGCTCTCATATAGTGGTGAGAATGTATGAGATTACATGTCCCCATGTAATATAATTTTGCCTGAGTATGTACCTGTATCTGACAGGGCTTAGGACTAGTTGTGATTCCAACTGAAGCTTATGAAAAAAATCTAAGCTAATAAAATTTTCATGCATCTAATTAATTTCCTAAATTATTTTCAATGCTTACTTAAATAGCTCAAAATATTAAATTTCATGACAATGAAGAAATAGTGGTATAGAACATAAAGGTTTGAATTTCAGATGGAATATTTTTTGTGCTCTTATTTGCTCTGTATGTGGTTATCTGTCTTCTATCCAGCTATATTTATTTATCAATAGCTTAGCTATTATTTATTTTTGTTGCTGATTTTCTTGAAGCCTGTAATTAAATAAATATGCCAAAATTAAATAAAAAATACGATGCAATATGGTTTGTACAAAGTGGGTACCTAGACCTAATGTAAAAAAGTTTTTATTCATGCTGATATTCTTAGTTTTGGTACACATAACTGTCTGCTGTTTGAGATCTTACAATGAAGCACTATATTAGTAATACAGAAAACATGTTAATGACACATGCAGCCTGAAAACATTACTGTAATTCCATTAATTGTAACAAATCTGTGACCTCCTTGAAGGCACCATATTTTATTCAGTTTTGTGATAGCTACATTCAATATGCAGTAAGTAATAAACCACTGCTTCCTATTTCAATTGTATAACATATCTATTATGAAAATAACTGAATGAAATTTAGTACAGTTTTAAAATAATTGTCAAACTGTCCTACCAAATCCAACTATTTTAGAATACTGTTTTGTATTAGAATATAGACCTATTCTTTCACCCAGTAATTCCATTCCTATGTGTACATGCCAATTTATATGTAGGTGCAGAATAAAATGTGTACAAGAATGTTTTAGAGGTATACATATTAATAGCTCAAACTGTAAACAAGCCAAATGTTGTAATACAATGGTTATAATGGTGTCTTGTGCATAATCTATGTTATGTATTATTATATATCTATTATAAATAGAAATACCATATCAAGGTTATAATGGATAAATACAAAATGAAATGCACAGCAGTATGTTGGTGCATGAATTTTTAAGTTGTGATATATTAATCTCAAGTACATTTTCAGAATTATAGGTATTACAATCACAATTTTGTGTGTCTATCCAGGGCAGGGAAATGCTCACACAGGCACATTTATATTTCCTCTTTTTTAAAATTCTTTCATTAGTTGGTATTCCAGGTAAATGATATCATTTGACTCTCAGTATTATAGATGAGACAATCTGTAGACAATTTCTCACTTCCTTTGTTCTTCCTCAGCTAATTTGTTTTAATTTGATCATATCTACATGGTTGGAAGACATAACATTTGCAATATTTCTGTTGCTCTAATACTCATATTTGTTTTAATATTTACTCTTCATATAAATATATTCAATTATCACTGGTAGTCCTTTTGCTATAATTTCCTAAGCTCCATTGTTTGAAGCTCATCCTCCACTAATTTCTCAAGACAGACTCAAGGGTGCAAAATGAGTTCTTTCATGTTTAAAACCATTTTTATATTGGCTTTGTACATGAAGAACTCTGAACTGATTATAAAATCCATGGATTACACTTCCCTTCTCTATCTAGTAGGAGTTGCTCAGTTGGACTGTGATATTGAATGTTGCTTTTGAGAAAATTGAAACCAGCTGATTTATTTTCCCTTATATGTAATGCTATTACAAAACAAAAAAAAGCTTGATACCTTTTATCTTTAGAGTCCAATGGCATTATCTGAATGTTATTGAGAGTTAACTGTTTTTATTTAATTTTTCTTGGCACATTGTATAACATTTCAACATGTAAAGTCTCATAGCTGTGTTCACAAAAGTATTTGAGCTTTAATGTCTAATTAGACAGAAGGAGAGGTGGGAGACAAGAGGAATTCCTTAGTAGCAAAAAATTTTCTTACCTGTTGCGCTGCTGTATTTCAGGATAGAGGGTTTATTTATTTATTTATTTATTTATTTATTTATTTAAAGATTTTATTTATTTATTTGACACAGAGAGAGAGAGAGACAGCCAGCGAGAGAGGGAACACAAGCAGGGGGAGTGGGAGAGGAAGAAGCAGGCTCCCATTGGAGGAGCCCGATGTGGGGCTCGATCCCAGAACGCTGGGATCATGCCCTGAGCCGAAGGCAGAGGCTTAACGACTGAGCCACCCAGGCTCCCCTCAGGATAGAGGGTTTAATATGTGATGACAGTCAGTAAAAGAGGCAAAAATGAAATGAATTCTAAAATGGAAAACCTGGAAGTGGATTCACCCTTCACCACAAACAAAATGACTTCCAAATTAATTAATTCAAGTGAAACTGAACAACCAAATTTATAGAAGGAAGTATAATTTAAAAAAATATGGAAGTATACATGTTAGAATTAATAATTTTGTAAATTGTTCTCTTTAAACCAAATACATAAAAAACAATAGTTTTCAATATACTCACTCTACCCAGTTTGGAAATATAATTTAAAATATATACTGTAACAATAATGTAGCAGGTATATCTCAAGCATAGGTGAGATTCAAGCATGTAGGTTCACTTCAGGAAAATTTGTTGGATGCCTGGCAAAGAGTATTCCTGGAGATCAAACAACCTTTTATCTACTGCTTTGGGTCTGGACATATACTGGAGACTGATAGGATGTCCTAACAAGGGACTGGATACTCTCCTGTGAGAAGAGGGAAAACAACAATGACGACAACAACAACAACAACAACAACACAAACCTAATGATGAGTATTAAGGAGGGCATGTGTTGGGATGAGCACTGGGTGTTATACGCACTAATGAATTGTTGAATACTACAGCAAAAACTAATGATGTACTATTAAAAAAAAAAACAACCTTAAGACACTTAGAAATCCTTAGTCACAGAGCTGGAGACAGGGGGACAGGTAGTGAGTGGATGGGTCATTCTGTAGAAGATGGATGCCATTAAATTGCTTTTAAGTCATACAAATTGTCAGAATCCTATATGTTTTGGAGAATTAATAAGATGCCAAATGAAGAGGTGAATAACCATTTGAATCAAAAAAGAGAGAAAGGAGTACTTGTAAAATCTACAACAGTGAGGCACAAGCAAAACTGCTTCAGGACTGGTGTATTAAAAAGGGATGTTCTTCCTTTCACCTTGCAGTTCTGGCATTCCCCAGATTGCACTGCCTTGGCTGAAGTGAGGCAACATCTGCTAGTGTTCAGGTAGAACTTGACTGTCATGTAAAACCTGGGGAGATGCTTAGTTTGAGAGAGTTATTCACAGAACACTTAGCAGTGTCCAGCAGATCTATTTATAAGGGAAAATAAATCAGCTGCCCTGTATAAATATAACTGGCATAAATTCGAGACAGAAATATGTCACTAACACTGTGCGTGAGATTTAGACCTGCCTTTATTAAAAGGGCACGAAAGGAGGAAAACTAAAGTGACTCATTGCTATTAGTTGTACTTAACACCCCAGGTGGAAGAAACTGCCAACTTTACATTAAACAACCACAAAAACCAACATAATTTTCAGATTAAATAATAAGTAATAGACAATACATGTGTGCACACACACTTATGTTCTATTAAAATACATAAAAAGGATGCAAAAATAAATATGTACTCTGTTGTCACAAGAAGATCAAATGTTGAAAGAATGCTGACTATCCTTCAGCTAATCTACAAATGCATTGGAGTATTTATTAATATACTAAATCCCAAGCAAACTAATGTGATTGGGGCATAAAATAAGAATACAAATTTAGTAATGGTGTTTGGAACATTGGTGAAAGTATTTGTGAAAAGGAAATAAAATCACTCCTCTACCTGATGTAGTAACAAAGTTAATTTCAAATGTATTAAAAATTTAAAAGCAAAATAAATTATCAAAATATAATTGACTTATTTATATACTTATAATACGGTCATGAAACATATGATCTTGAGAGTCTTTTCATTGCTTTAAAGGGTATAGTTTCTTATTTAAAGGTGGTGGAGTACAAATATGTAACAGAAGTTTACATTAAAAACAGGAGTTAAAAAAACAATAAAAAATGAACGAGAGTGATAGGTCTGTCAATGTCAAAGAAGTTACTGCCTGTGTTCTCCTCTAGGATTTTAATGGTTTCCTTTCTCATATTTAGGTATTTAATCCATTTTGAATTTATTTTTGTTTACAGTGTAAGAAAGTGCTCCAGTTTCATTCTTTTGCATGTTGCTGTTCAATTTTCCTAATACCATTTGTTGAAGAGACTGTCTTTTTTTCCATTGGATATTATTTCTTGCTCTGTCAAAGATTAATTGACCATATAGAACTACTCTACAATTAAACAATTGCACTACTAGGTATTTATTTACCCAAAGAACACAAAAATACTGATCCAAAGGGATACATGCACCCTGATATTTATAGCAGCATTATCAACAATAGCTCAATTATGAAAAGAGCCCAAATGTTCATCGACTGATGAATGTATAAAAAAGATGTGGTGTACACACACACACACACACACACACACACACATACACACACACATAGGAATATTATGCAGCCATCAAAAAGAATGGAATCTTGCCATTTGCAAGAACGTGGATGGAGCGAGAGAGTTAATGCTAAGCAAAATAAGTCAGTCAGTGGAAGACAAATACCATATGATTTCATTCATATGTAGAATTTAAGAAACAAAACAAACGATCATAGGAGGATAAAAGAGAGATGCAAACCTAGAAACGGACACTTAACTATAGGGAACAAACTGATGGTTATCAAAGAGGAGGTGGGTGAGGGGGATTAAGGAGGGCACTTGTGATGAGCACCAGATGTTGTATGGAAGTGTTGAATCACTAAATTGTATACCTGAAAATAATATTACACTGTATGTTAACTGGAATTTAAATAAAAACTTGAAAAAAAAAAGACTAATAGGTCTGACTACATGAAAATTAACAAATTCCATATGTTTGTGGTACTATAAAATTAAATTACAAATTATACTTTAAGGGTTATTATCCATAATATACACGCACTTTAAAAAATATATAGGGAAAAGGAAAGTATTCAAAGAAGAAATAGATAGAAGTTATGAAGAGATCATATTTGAAACAACAGCCAATAGATACTTAAATATTATCAAACTAACCAGTAAGTAAAGAAAAAAATAAAGCATCATGATGCAAGCTTCAAGAAATTCTGTTAGTGAAACTTTTAAAAGAATGAAAATAACTACTATCGATAATGATGTATTAAATGATACTTTCTATGTAATATTGTTAGAAATGTAAATTGGTATACAAATTTTAGAACAACATTGTATGTTTATGTTACCTTATTACATCTTTTTTTTAAATAATGAATTAAACATTTGAATTTTGGACAAAATTTAATATTAGTCAAAGATTCATTTGCAATGCTCTTTGTAGTAATATATTTAATAATGATAAGAAAATAAAATTGAAAGGAAGCCAAATGTCCAACAGTAGGGAATTGTTTTTTTTTCTTTTATTGTTGGTACTTATATGCAATGCAATAATATGGCATTATATTATTTATATAGATTTATGTTTATTGACATGAAAAGATAATCTAGATTGCTACACATAACCTATGAAGTTATGTAAGAAATTTGGGTGATAGTATACCAGTCTGTGTAATATGATCACGCTTTTTGAAAAAAAAAAAAAAAAAACTAAGAAAGCACATATGCAGTTCCATAATGTTATTTAAGGAGTTAATATTAATATTTACAGTCATAATTTATGTATTTATTTTGTGATGATTTTTCCCTTTATGATTTTAATTAAAATTTGTGTTAAATTGTGGAGTTACACTTTTATCTCACTTATGAAAAACAAGAATTTATAGGTAGATTCTAGTTAATCTCACCTATTTCATGGAAGAGTAAAAATATCAACTTCTAGAAATTAGAAACTGTCTACTCAGAAGAACTCAAAGCAATTTGCTTAGTCTACCTACCATTCAGTGGTCTGTCTTCAGTTTTAAAAATTCCTGTCTGGTGGTTACCAGAGGGGAGGTAGGGTGGAGGGATGGGTGAAATTGGTGTTGGGGATTAAAGAGTACACTTATTATGATAAGCACTGAGTAATGTACAGAATTGCTGAATCACTATATCATACACCTGAAACTAATATAACTGTTATGCTAACTATATTGGATTTAAAATTTAAAACTAAACAAATTTTTAAGAAGAAAAATTAAAAAAATAAAAACTAATATCTAAGCTTCATAAGCAAATGATTTTTTTGTACCTTACCACAAGCTATCTGATTCTGCTCAGTTCTAACCTTGGAGAAAAAGAATACAGACTGCCAACGCATCGTGGGTAGAGAAACAGGAATCTAAGAGAGAAGCTTGATATAGACATCCCAATGGAAGTCAATTGCATCTGACTATCCATTTATATTCAGTTTTGCTCTTGTGAAAGAGCCAAACAAATACAAATGTACAATCTGTAGATGGATGATAAAAGAGAAATATAACATTTCATTGAACTACCCAATACTTTGTTAAAATATTGAAGCATCTGTAGCTTGAAAATCTGAACAATGCTGGGAAATGTATTTAAAAGAACACTGATCATCATATTCCTTGAGACCTAGCCATTAATTTGTTCTTAATCATAATATATAATTAAAAAGCAAATTGCTCACACATTAGACATTATTGTGTGTGCATATGTGTGTGTTTGTATGTACATATTGCAAGCCATTTTTAATATTCAAATTATTTACAAATTGATTTTGAATGTTAGTGAAATCTAAGATAGTTTTTATAAAAATGGAAAGTACGTACTAATAATATCTCTATAATTTGAACTAGATATTTGCAAGTGTTTTCTAAAAATGAATTAATTTTCATGTAGCACTGCACTGTGTGCTTGTATGCTCCACATATCTGTTAGCATGCACATAAAGATTTAAGCTCTCTCATAGAAATTTATTTACACACACACCATTCATATATCTATTACTGTTGTGAAATGAAATAATTAAGAAAAATTAAAATGCAAGTCTAGGCTTGAACTGACAAATGTCTGCAGGTAAAGGAGGGAGAATGCAGATGATTTTCTGGTGCAATAGGTACCAGTTTAGGAAAAAGTGATGATATACTGCCTTCAGGCTGAAAAAGCTTTGATCTGAGGCAATAGATTTTCTTTCTTAACTTTCCTGTCTGCAGTTTGAATGAGACAGATTCACCCTGAGGTGAGAGAGGTGAGTAGCACACACCTTACTTTCTAATCCCGCAGAGAACAAAACCATAGAGTTCCATGAACAATTAGTACAGTGAGAAACTAAATGTAATTAAATAATCATTATGCCAGGGATCCTGCAAGTGACTAAGTGAAGAAGGCAATAATTTTCAAAAATCTCATCCTCACAAAAGGAAAATAAACAGGAAAGTTAATTTTCATGGAAAAGAAGAATTGGTTTATGCCTGTTTTTATTCCTGTAGGAACAGACACTTCACCAAAATGTGTGTGTGTGTGTTTCTGTGTGACAAATACCCTCCTTAAAAGAAACTTAGTATCAACAAACTGAGGGTTGCTGGAAGGGAGGTGGGTGGGGGGAAGGGGTAATTGGGTGATGGGCATTATAGAGGGCACGTGATGTGATGAGCACTGGGTGTTATACACAACTGATGAATTACTGAACACTACACTTGAAACTAATGATGTACTATAAGTTGGCTAATTGAATTTAAATTAGAAAAAAATTTAAAAATCAACAATTAGGGAAATACAAATTCAGACCAGAATGAAATACCACTGTACTTAATAAAATGATTGATATTTTAAAGACTGATCATGCCAACTGTTGGTGAGGGTGCAGAGAAACCTGAACTCATTCACTGCTCTTGGGAATGTAAAATATGCCCACTTTGGAAAACAGTTTGGTTTTTCCTAGAAAAAAATATGCCCTCATCTACTTTATGATCCAGCCATTTTAAGAGAAGTGAATGTTAACTCTAGATTCCAATCCCCTTTAATTTCGTTGGCTTGCTATTCCCCCATCCTTGAGTATTTTCTCACATGCATGTACTGATCAGTATTCAGGTGAATAATTGTGTGATAGCCTCTGCATATCTCCATCGTGCCCTTTGTGCTTCTCTCTTCTCTCAGCTACTCTGTTCTACAATTTCTACCTTCTTGCCCCTAGACTCATCAACTAGGTCTCTTCAACTCAGGGAGTTCACTGATTTATATCTCCCTGAGCCATGCTCTGGAAACTCTCTCAAGAAAAAAAACTTACCAATCATAGGGCTCATCTTGTTTGTTTCTTGTCTCTCCAGGATCACAGTCCTTCAGTCCATAATTTCCAACATTTAAAAACTGTTGTTTTATATATTTGTTCAGTTTTTATTTTTCAGTGGTTTCAAGTAGTAGTGTAAATTTCTTCCCTTTAATTCACCTTGGTCAGAAGTGTCTTGTATTGGCTTTTACTATCTGCTTCTCCCCTAGTCTTCCATTTTCATAAAATCATAACTCCTTGTTTTTATATACTCACACTGAAGGACTTTCTGCTTCTTTCTCATACCTATATCCAGGCATCTATATCTAACCCATGAACAAATTCTATGGGATCTATTATCCAATGCATCAAGATTTGACAGCTTTACATCATATTCTCCTAATGCAGCTTCAAGTCAACATCATTACTTATACAGAATGAAAAAAAATGCTTATTGGTATTTCTGCATCCACATTTGCTGCCTTTGATTTAATTATCCTCACATCAGGTTAGAGAAACATCCATAAAACATTACTCATTACATATATTTTTGCTCAAACCACCCTCCCTCCCATTGTTTCCCATCTGTGCAGAGGAAAACACAGTCTTTCCCCTACACTTTGAGCCCCTTCTAATACTGGGCTATCACTCCCTCATATTCATTTTCCTTCACTTAGCTTGGCACGTTCTTTGTCACTCAGACATAACAAGCATGTTATCAACCTTTTCTAGATGCATGTTCTTTCAATTCCTTCAGGCTAATCTCATCACAGTCTTTCCATGACCACACCTTTAAGTGCATATATCAATCAATCAGTCACTATTTCACCTTAGTATATTTTCAGTTATCATTATAATCATTAGCATAACTCAACATATTAACTATCTATTGTTTCACACTTACTTCATTTGAATGTTGAAAATTCTTTGAATTTTATTCCCTGTCATAACCTCACCTCCACCCAGGATCCAGAAAAATCTCTGATGCATTTTAGGGAATAAATGTGTTACCTATATTGAACATATGAGCCCCATTAATATTTACAACACCTGTCACCTAGGATCTATTAATCTCTTATAAGAAATAATGAAACAAAGATTCAGAATATTTGAATAACCCAACCTATAAGGTAAAGAGTTAAGAAATTAATTTGGGACAAGATAAATTCTTTTTTCTTGTATATATAGTTGCTATGTAAAGTTAAAACATTCACCAGATACATGGGCAATTATGATTGCATGCATAAAGAAAGAGGTCAATAAATATTGGTACCATTTTTTATAATTAAACATCAAATCTGTTGGGTTGTAATGTTCTACCAGTATGAAATATAGTTTATACTTGTATTCAGGACATTTGCAAACACTATTTTGGTTCCTTTGGAATCATATCAACCATCAGTCACATCTACTTGAAAGGTTTCGGTGTGTTTTCTACATGAGAAAATCTTATTGTGCAACTATGGAAGGAAAATGAAGAATAGTATGGGTGGTTGGTGACATGCATTTCTTTCGTTCACACTATCTAGTAAAATGTCTTTTTATTTAGCTAGTGTCCAGTAAAAAAGTATCCCTGTTTGTTGAATATAGTGTTCAGTGTATCCATTAGGTCAATACTTCTGAGAGGTTTTCAAACCTCTATCCTTTTAGATCGTTTATCTCCTTAATCCATAGGGATGTTTCAAATTGTAATTGTGCATAGGTGATTCAAAATATTATTCATTTAGCACTTGTTGTGATGAGCACTGGGTGTTATATGTAAGTGATGAATCACTGAATTCTACTCCTGAATCCAACATTACACTGTATGTTAACTACCTAGAATTTAAATGAAAACTTGGAGAAAATACCCAAAAAAACAAGAAAAAATACAAAAAATATCCATTTAGTTCTGTCATTTCTGCTTTACATATCTGAAGCTAAATTTTTGAAACCATATCATTGTGTAATTGCTATTTTTTTGTGGTGACAAAACACATTTTCTCATTGTGTAGCTATCCTGTTTATCACTGTGAATAACTATAGCTCTATAATATATTGTGTCTAATAAGTGCATAACCTTTAACCTTGGGTTAATATTTGTCTGGTATATATTTTTCATAATTTTGCTTTCAATATTTTGTGTCCAATTTTAAAACTGCATAAGCCATAGCTGACCCTTATTTGTTAATCCAGACTGGCAATCTTTGTCTTTGTTTTACTCATGAGTTAGCATTTGTCATGACGACTGGATACTAAGCTTTGCTTTAACTATAATTTAAATATTTTATCCCTCTATTACTTGCAATTACATGACAACAGTTACTTTTTTGCTTTCATAACATATACCTAGATATTCATCATAAATATGTTAATGAGTATTAGAATGAGTAAATAAGTGGATTACAATTTGAAGCCATCACTGAATGTGAAACACCAGAATTTTTCTCTACTTTGTTGATATCTTTATTAAGAAAAATTAAAGACTATGATATTAATTTTATTTACAATATATAAAATATATTGTTGATAATAACTAGGCCAATCCCTTTATCCATTGTAAAATATATTTTATTATTCCTGGGGGGGGGGAGGAACAAGAATTTCAATCAATCAATTATTATCAAAATAATTTTCAAGAATCTTATGGAAAAACAAAATTTTAATGAAAAATCTTCACTATTTGGAGAATACACTATTTGAGTGTATAGCTTTAATTTAATGAGACATAATGGACATTATCTTATTTATTCGAGCCAAGAAAGCTGGGATTTGAAAGGAACAGAGACAATATACAGTAACAGTCACCTTACAGGCAATACAAGGGCTCTAAATTTATATCTTTCAATAGTTACCCTGAATGTAAATGGGCTAAATGCCCCAATCAAAAGACACAGGGTATCAGATTGGATAAAAAAGCAAAACCCATAGATCTGCTGCCTGCAAGAGACTCATTTTAGATGCAAGGACATCTCCAGATTTAAAACAAGGGGATAGAAAACCATTTATCATGCCAATAGACATCAAAAGAAAGCTGTGGTAGCAATCCTTATATCAGAAAGATGAGATTTTAAACCAAAGACTGTAATAAGAGATGAGGAGGGACACTATATCATACTTTAAGGGTCTCTACAACAAGAAGATCTAATAATTGTAAATATTTATGCCCCCAACACAGGAGCAGGCAATTATAAAAGCCAATTAATAAAAAAATCAAAGAAAGTACAATAATAATAGGGAACTTTAACACCCCCATCACTGAAATGGACAGATCATCTAAGCAAAAGATCAAGGAAATAAGGGCTTTAAATGACACACTGGACCAAATGGACTTCACAGATAAATTCAGAACATTCCTTCCCAAAACTACAGAATACACATTCTTCTCTAGTGCACATGGAACATTCTCCAAAGTAGATCACATCCTGGGTCACAAATCAGCTCTCAAATGGTACCAAAAGACTGGGGTCATTCCCTGCATATTTTCAGACCACAATGCTTTCAACTCAAACTCAATCAAAAGAGGAAAAGTGAAAAGAACTCAAATACATGGAGGCTAAAGAGCATCCTACTAAAGAATGAATGGATCAACTAGGAAATTAAAGAAGAATTTTAAAAATTCATGAAAACAAATGGAAATGAAAACACAACTGTTTAAAATATTTGGATGCAGCAACAGAGGTCCTAAGAGGGAAGTATATAGCAATACAAGCCTTTCTCAAGAAACAAGAAAGGTCTCAACTATACAACCTAACCCTACACCTAAAGGAGCTGGAGAAAGAACAACAAATAAAGCTTAAAGAGAAATAATAAAGATCAGAGCAGAAATCAATGAAATAGAAACCAAAAGAATAGTAGAACAGATCAACAAAACTAGGAGATGGTTCTTTGAAAGAATTAATAAGATTGATAACCCCCTGGCCAGACTTATCAAAAAGAAAAAAGAAATGACCCAAATAAATAAAATCATGAATGAAAGAGGAGAGATCACAATCAACACAGAAGAAATACAAATAACTATAAGAACATATTATGAGCAACTATATGCCAACAAATTAGACAATCTGGAAGAAATGGATGCATTCCTACAGATGTATAAACTATGAAAACTGAATCAGGAAGAAACAGAAAACCTGAACAGACCCATAACCAGCAAGGAAATTGAAGCAGTAATCAAAAATCTTCCAACAAACAAGAGCCCAGGGCCAGATGGCTTCCTAAGAGAATTCTACCAAACATTTAAAGAAGAATTAATACCTATTCTTCTGAAATTCTTCCAAAAGATGGAAATGGAAGGAAAACTTCCAAACTCATTTTATGAGGCCAGCTTTACTTTGATCTCAAAACCAAAGAGCCTACCAAAAAGGATAATTACAGACCAATATCCCCGATGAGCATGGATGCAAAAATTCTCACCAAGATACTAGCCAATAGGATCCAACAGTATATTAAAAGGATTACTCACCACAACCAAGTGGGATTTATTCCTAGGCTGCAAGGTTGGTTCAACATCCGCAAATCAATGTGATACACTACACTAATAAAAGAAAGGACAAGAACCATATGATCCTCTCAATAGATGTAGAAAAAGCACTTGACAAAGTACAGCATCCTTTCTTGATTAAAACTCTTCACAGTGTGGATAGAGGGTACATACCTCAATATCATAAAAGCCATCTATGAAAAACTCACAGAGAATATCATTCTCAATGGGGAAAAACTGAGAGCTTTTCCCCTAAGGTCAGGAACACAGAAGGAATGTCCACTATCACCACTGTTGTTCAACATAGTACTAGAAGTCCTAGCCTCAGCAATCAGACAACAAAAAGAAATAAAAGGCATACAAGTCGGCAATGAAGAAGTCAAACTCTCACTCTTTTGCAGATGATATGATACTTTATGTGGAAAACTCAAAAGACTTCACCCCAAAACTGCTAGAACTCATACAGGAATTCAGTAAAGTGTGGCAGGATATAAAATCAATGCACAGAAATCAGTTGCATTTCTATACACCAACAATGAGACAGAAGAAAGAGAAATTAAGGAGTCGATCCCATTTACAATTGTACCAAAAAACCATGAGACACCTAGGAATAAATCTAACCAGAGGCAAAGGATCTGTCCTCAGTAAACTATAGAATACATGTGAAGGAAATTGAGGAAGACACAAAGAAATGGAAAAAAGTTCCACGCTCATGGATTGGAAGAATAAATATTGTTAAAATATCTATGCTACCTAGAGCAATCTACACATTCAATGCAATCCCTATCAAAATACCATCAACTTTTTTCACAGAAATGGAACAAATAATCCTAAAATTTGTATGGAACCAGAAAAGACCCTGAATAGCCAGAGGAATGCTGAAAAAGAAAAACAAAGCTGGGGACATCTCAATGCTGGACTTCAAGCTCTATTACAAAGCTGTAATCATCAAGACAGTATGGTACTGGCACAAAAACAGGCACATAGATCAATGGAACAGAATAGAGAACTCAGAAATGGACTCTCAACTCCAAGGTCAACTAATCTTTGACAAAGCAGGAAAGAATATCCAATGGAAAAAGGACAGTCTTTTCAACAAATAGCGTTGGGAAAATTGGACAGCCACATAAGGAAGAATGAAACTGGACCATTTTCTTACACCATATGCAAAAACAGACTCAAAATGGATGAAAAACCTAAATGTGAGACAGGAATCCATCAAAATCCTTGAGGAGAACACAGGCAGCTTCTTCGACCTCGGCCACAGCAACTTCTTCCTGGACACATCGCCAAAGGCAAAGGAAGCAAGGGCAAAAATGAACTACTGAGACTTCATCAAGATATAAAGCTTTTGCACAGCAAAGGAAACAGTCAACAAAACCAAAAGACAACTGGCAGAATGGGAGAAGATACTTGCAAATGAGATATCAGATAAAGGGCTAGTATCCAAAATCTACAAAGAACTTATCAAACTCCACACTCAAGGAACAAATAATCCAATCAAGAAATGGGCAGAAGACATAAACAGACATTTCTGCAAAGAAGACATCCAAATGGCCAACAGACACATGAAAAAGTGCTCAATATCACTCGGCATCAGGGAAATACAAATCAAAACCACATTGAGATACCACCTCACACAAGTCAGAATGGCTAACATTACAAGTCAGGAAATGACAGATGTTGGTGAGGTTGCACAGAAAGGGGTATCCTCCTACACTGTTGGTGGGAATGCAAGCTGGTGCAGCCACTCTGGAAAACAGCATGGAGGCTCCTCAAAAAGTTGAAAATAGAGCTTACCCTATGACTCAGCTATTGCACTACTGGGTATTTACCCCAAAGATACAATTGTAGTAATCCGAAGGGGCACCTGTATCCCCATTCATAGAAGCAATGTCCACAATAACCAAATATGAAAAGAGCCCAGATGCCCATTGACAAATGAATGGATAAAGAAATGTGGTATAGATATACAATGGAATATTATTCAGCCATGAAAAAAATGAAATCTTACCACTTGCAATGACATGGATGGAACTAGAGGGTATTATGCTAAGTGAAATAAGCCAATCAGAGAAAGACAATTATCATATGATCTCACTGATATGTGGAATTTGAGAAACAAGGCAGAGGATCATAGGGGAAGAGAGGAAAAAATGAAACAAGAAGAAACCAGAGAGGGAGACAAACCATAAGAGATTCTTAATCTCAGGAAACAAACTGAGGGTTGCTAGAGTGGAGGGGGGTGGGAGGGATGGGGTAGCTGGGTGATAGACATTGGAGAGGGTATGTGCTCTGGTGAGCACTGTGTATTGTGTAAGACTGATGAATCACAGACTTGTATCCCTGAAACAAATAATACATATGTTAATAATTAAAAATATATATATAAATTAAAATAAATAAAATAAATAATTTTCAAGGATCTTATGGAAAAACAAAATTTTAATGAAAAATCTTCACTATTTGGAGAATACATTATCTTGAGTGTATAGCTTTAATTTAATGAGATATAATAGACATTATCTTTTTTACTCTAACCAAGAAAGCTGGGATTTCTCAATTTGGTTAAAGTTTTCTACTGATTAGATATCTGATTCAGTTACCTACTGATTAGATAAGTTTTGAGTAGAGTTTTCAGGGGAAAAAAACAAAAACAAAACAAGCAGAATTTCCTATTATTTTTGTCCAAAGGATCAAGTTTTCATTGCACAAATTGGAAGCAACTACTAAATAAACAAAGCCTGAAAGATAAGCAATAATAATAAGTATTACTATTATATTTAAAGTAAACTTATAACTTGTGTAGTTTAATAATGAAACTATTTGAGTAATCGAAACTATACATTTAAGTTATCAGCCCATCAGTATGAATGGGCTGATCCTGTGTCCACCATTTTCACAGTGGAAAACATTAGACTTTCCATTATAAATGAAAATTATCTTTACAGTGGAACCTATTTTAGCCAAGTGAATCAAAGTACACATGTCTAGAAGATAACCAATTTACCCATTCAATGAACTGAATGAAATCCAAACATTAATGCTAAAATAAGATTTCTTAAAAATGTTTTAACACATTTCTGCTATTAAAATATTCTGGAATCTTCAAATTTGTCTCCTCATTCATTATAAAGTTTGTTTCAAATTGTGGAAATTCAATTGCTTTAATGTTCAACATTAATAGAGCTAACAAAATAGAACATGGAGTGAATTTGCAAATATACCACAAAAAGCAAAAAATTAAATATTATGGCTTAAATGCAAGTGGTTACTTTAACTTACACAAATGTAGAGAAAATAAAGAAACCTTAAGATGAGACATTCAATCAAAACATTGGGACCATTAGTTCAGACATTAAGCATTCATAGGAACTTGATCATTTTATGCCCTTTGGTTCTCTAGGTTCTTGTTCTAAACAGAATGATCAGCTCTGATCGTGATGCTCCCATAGGCCCAACTATGTCATGCTCTTGCCTTTGAAATCTCTTATTTTCTGTATCACTCCAATAGAATGCACAGTCTTATTTTTTTAATTCTCTCCCAGTACAAGCCTAAAGTTGCTAACATTATTTGGAATACTGGATGGTGAACTTCAGACTCCCTGGACAGCATCTCTATAAGTCAGTTTTCCAAGCATGATTCTCCATCCTACCTCATCTTTACCAGTTCTTTTTCTGCCCTTCACTGTGTTTACTGTCTCTTTTCAGTATTTTTCCTTTAAGAGACTCTATTACGGAATCAGGGGAAAAAGAAAAACCAATCAAAGCCACTAACTTAAGCCTTTATTAAAATGTTACAGCGTAAGAACAGCTCTAAAGTGAATGTCATGGGGGACACAGAGGGATTTCAGATTTTATAGGGAAGATTGAGAAAGGTCAAGTACAGTTTTGCTCTGAGAGCTATTCACTGTTCAAACTCTTACAAGGTATCAAAATACTTAATCATAGTACAAAGGTTGTCAAAACTGGTGTTGCAGATTAGTAGTCATTGATTGGACCAGTCTGTTTAAAAGATGGATGGAAAGAGTACTAGTGGATAAATAATTTGCAAGGGTCAAAATGAACATTGTTTGGTCTTTCTGGGATTGAAGAACTGAAAATTGAATCTTTAATCTCCCATATGCACTTTCTGATATGTGAGCAACATATTTATTCTCTTTGAGTCCTTACTTCCTTACTGTAAAATATAATAGTTATTTCATAAATATTTCAGAATTGTAAGCCAAATAATATATGTATAATACTTAACAAAGTTTCTGGCCTATAAAAATACAGAGTGACAACCACTTTTATTAATAATTAGTGATTTTCTTTTGTTTTGTGGGGTGTTTGTTTTTTTGTTTTGTTTTGTTTTTGGTCTCCTGTTGTCTCATTAAATTCCACCAGATTTTTGATGAAGGAAACTTAAAAAAATAAGAATTGTTCTGATTTTTCAATCTGTTGCCATACATTGTCAAGGATCCTTCCAGAACATTCTAGAGACCAATCCTCAGCAGCCCTTCGTCTTCTGTTCTTTATCTCTAATCTGTAATAATGAATTTGTAGTGGCTCAAAGCTAATTTTCTTACTGTCAGTCTCTAAATCATTTAAACAAATGTTTATGTCAATTCCAGACAAGACTGCCCTAAGATCAATTCTGTTCTGTTCAAAACCTTCAATGGCTCCTTATTTTTACGGTAAGATCTAATTCTTTAGTTCAGACTTCATGATGTTTTGTTGTATTTATTGTCCTAAATAATTGGCCCTATTGAAGTCTAAGGATCCTCCTTTGCAATCTTTTCTATTAGTCAAATTGAGTTCAATACTTTCTACCAAATATGTCCCACAACTTCTTATATCTATTCCTCTGCTTCTTTAGTTCTCTTTATCTAGAATTCCCCTTTTTACTCTGCACAAGTTAAAATCATACATGACTTAAGCCCACCAAATAGCTGTCTTGTTGTTTACAAAGATTTCCCACACTCCCT
The DNA here is from genome assembly GCF_023065955.2 of Ursus arctos. Lineage (NCBI taxonomy): Eukaryota > Metazoa > Chordata > Mammalia > Carnivora > Ursidae > Ursus > Ursus arctos. The sequence continues at coordinate 21,597,488 of NW_026622764.1, forward strand.
AATATTGTGCTACATTTCTCCCTTATCTGAACCTTCATAATACCTAATCTATATCTTTCTAGTATGTAAATAATTCTATACCTATATTTCTTATTAATTCATCTCTTAGGCCAAGCTCCTTGAGAGAGCAGGAGCTTTTCTTGATTCCTTTTTAGATCGTCCCAACTAGATTTAGAACATGTGTACATTTCAGTGACTGGATGGCAGAGTCCTTCTCCTGCCTCCAAGGGCTGATATCTTTCTAATATCATACCTCAGCTTCAACAAAGCAAGGACTCACCATTTTACAGGGTAACTGACTCTCATAAAAATCAAGGTTATAGTTTCCCAGCACTTTGAGATTCTTTCAAAAAGGGGTTCAGAATATTTCTCTTTAGGATACCATTTGCGGATGTAGAATAGCTCACGTATTGTGCCCATAAACACAAATGAAAAAACGGAAGGTGATAATCTGTAAATGTGCTTGTCAGTGCAGCACAGTTTGCTTTATAAATGATTTGTGTTGCTATAAGATCAAATGTTGTCAGTTCTTTTTGATCACACTTATCCAAGGGCAGTTTTGCAGTACAACAGTTTTCTCACATCTCACTCTCACCATTAGGAGAGCACAGTGGCTTACTATAAAAGCTGAGCTGCTTGGTTACATCTACCCTGCCTAGTACTAATAGAATGATGAAAGGATTGACAGGTGTTTGACATTTTAATGGAATTATTTTCCAGCTTTGGGAGTGGCTGACTTGTAATGAAGTAGTCTACAATTCATAATGAAAGTTTCAGTATTTTACTTTATTGATGTGATTTTTACTAATTCGAACCTGTAAGATCTGTAAAATATAGTTTCGTGATATCAGTTTACAAAAGTTTTTTAAGACATAGCTATGTTTAAATGTTTTTCATATTTTACAAGCTGAGTAACAGGTGAACAAAAATATGGTAATATCCCTGAAGAAGTGAGGAACATCAAAGAAAATTACAAAGACACTTGGCTAGGCTTGACATTGGAAGATTCGATTTTTTATGTCAGTTTTATAACCTAAAAACTATATGATTCTAGAGAAGTCAACTGACATTTTTTTTTTAAAGTTTGGTCCCATAAACTATGCAGCTGAAAAAACACATACCTGTGTTACTTTCCAGAAATTTAGTTAAGATCAATTGAAAAAACATAGGTAAACCTGTTTTAGTTTGTAAACTATAAAGTAAGGTAAATAAACTGCAATTTTACTAAATTGAATTAGAATGTAATAAAAAATGGAACATTTGGGACAATGTTGGATAGTTATTAAAGTGGATAAGTATTTTGGGTTTTTAAAAATCATTTTTATAAACAGTACTTCCTAAGAATCTATTGAATTTTCATTGACTAAATAAAGCAGCCTAAATAGCAGATATCAAAAAGAATTCATGTATTAGGGCAGATCAAATACACACATATGAAATAACTTTAGGCTTCAAAGACAATGAAAAGGTTTTGAGAAAGTGGTGATAGATGTAAATTAGGAAATAACTCCATCTGAGTCCTGATAGATCAGAGAAGACATCAGAGGTCAGGTTTATCTTGAGTTGGCCATTAAATAGTTTGTAGAACACATATTTTGCAAAAAGAGAGAGAGAGGGAGGGAGGGAATGGAGAGACAGAGAGAGAGAACTTTATAAATAAGGCAGGAGAAAAAAAATCAAGGCCTGGTTTATGAATAACGAGGAAAATAAACCAGCTGAAACTGATTAAAGAGAGTGAAGAGTGAATTAGTTGTGAAGTCCCCACAAACCACAATTTGTAGGATTTGTAGGATGCAAATCAGTTTTCTCAGTGGCCTCTGATTAAAAAAAAGAAAAGAAAAGAAAGAAAAATACAAAACAAACAAGCAAAATCCCAAAAGATAGAAACAAGCAATGAAAAAATAAGCAAGATGTCACGTTATTTGTACCTATCTCTTGATCCAATTGAAGAACAGATTGAAGCCAGAACGAAACTGTGATTTTCTCCAAGTTTCAATGTAATCTTTAGTTTCAGATTATTTCCAAATACAAATATGTGGGGATTATATGAAATCCAGTGATTGGGGGGAGGAGTTAAGATGGCGGAGGAGTAGGGGTCCCCTTTTTCAGCTGGTCCCGAGTTGAGCTGGATAGTACCAGACCATCCCGAACATCCATGGAATCAGCCTGAGATGCAGGAAGATACATCTGGATCTTTACAAATGAACATCTCCAGCACTGAGTATTGAGGTAGGACGCGGGGAGCCATGAAGCTGCTCACAGATATAGGAAGATAAACAGATGGGGGAGGGAGCCGCTGCGTTCGGGCGCCGGGAAGCAGTAGCCACCTGCACGGGGGAGCGGGCAGACTCGTGGACCGGCACCCGCGAGAGAGCAGACTGAGACCGTGAGCCGGGGAAGCGCGCGACCAGTCTGAAAACTGGAGCTCCGGAGTGCGCGTGAACTACACTGAAACAGAACTCCGGAGCGCGCGGGGGTGGCTGTCGGTGGCTGGCGGTGTTAGAAACACGAAGGACAGAGACACATCGGCCCTGGAAGTGAGGGCTGGGACGCTGGCTGTGGGGCGCGCACATTCCGGGACACTGCAGGGCTGAGCAGCACCAACAGAAACAGAGTTAAAGTGGCCAGAAGAGCTCAATGAAGAGCAGACTGTGATCTCTCTGTTCTGAGATAGAGGCTAGGATTCAGCCACTGCGGCTCTGACTCTCAGAAGAGGCACAGCAAACCGCCAGGAAAAGCCGCCAGAGAACAAAAGCCTGGAAATACTGGCTCACAGTGTGCCCAGCCCCATCCCCCCTCCCAGGGGACACGGAGACTCTACCCAAACAGGGTTGCCTGAGTATCGGTGCGGCAGGCCCCTCCCCCAGAAGGCAGGCTGAAAAATCAAGAAGCCCACATCCCTAAGGTCCCTATAAAACAAGTGCACACTGCATGGGTCCTGGTTAATAATTTGGACTCTGGACAACTCCCCAACCTCTCCTCATCAGAATGACGAGAAGGAGAAATCCCCCCCAGCAAAGAAAAGACAATGAGTCTGTGGCCTCTGCCACAGAAATGATGGATATGGATATAACCAAATTATCAGAAATGGAGTTAGGAGTAACAATTATCAAGATGATGTGTAGACTTAAAAAAAATATTAACGAAAATATTAATGAGAATATAGAATCTCTAAGGGTGGAAATGAGAGCGAATCTGGCAGAAATTAAAAATGCTATGAATCAAATGCAGTCAAAACTAGATGCTCTGATGGCAGGGTAAATGAGGCAGAAAAGTGAATCAGCGAATTGGAGGATGGGTTGGTAGAAGAGAAAGCTAAGACAGAAACTTGGCTCAAAAAAATCCAATCTCAAGAATGTAGGTTACGGGAGATTACTGACTCAATGAAACGTTCCAATGTCAGAATCATCGGCATCCCTGAGGGGGTGGAGAAAAACAGAGGTCTAGAAGAGATATTTGAACAAATTGTAGCTGAAAACTTCCCTAATCTAGCAAAAGAAACAAGCATTCGTGTCCAAGAGGCAGAGAGGACCCCTCCCAAGCTCAACCATGACAAACCTATGCCACGCCACGTCATAGTGCATTTCCCAAATATTAGATCCAAGGATACAGTATTGAAAGTGGCCAGGGCAAAGAAATTTCTCATGTACCAAGGCAAAGTTATCAGGATTACATCAGACCTGTCTACACAGACCTGGAATAAGAGAAAGGGTTGGGGGGCATTTTTAAAGCTCTTTCAGAGAAAAACATGCAGCCAAGGATCCTTTAACCAGCAAGGCTGTCATTCAGAATTGATGGATAGATAAAGACCTTCCAGAATTGCCAGTCACTGACCAATGTCATAACCATGAAACCAGCCCTACAGGAGATATTAAGGGGGGGTTCTATAAAAGTAAAAAGGCCCCAAGAGTGATACAGAACAGAAAGTCACAATCTATAGAAACAAAGACTTTACAGGCAACATGGCATCATTAAAATCATATCTTTCAATAATCAGTCTCAATGAAAATGGCCTAAATGCTCCCTTAAAGCGCCACGGGGTTGCAGATTGGATAAAAAGACATGACCCATCCATTTGCTGTCTACAAGAGACTCATTTTGAACCAAAAGATAGATCCAGACTGAAAGTAAAGGGACGGAAAACCATCTTTCATGCCAATGGACCTCAAAAGAAAGCTGAGGTAGCAATTCTCATATCAGACAGATTGGATTTTAAACTAAAGACTATAGTTAGAGATACAGAAGGGCACTTTATTATTCTTAAAGGATGTATCCAACAAGTGGATATGACAATTATAAATATCTATGCCCCCAACAGGGGAGCAGCAAGATACACAAACCAACTCTTAACCAGAATAAAGAGACATATAGATAAAAATACATTAATAGTAGGGGACCTCAACACTCCACTATCAGCAACAGATAGATCACCTAAGCAGAAAATCAACAAAGAAACAAGAGCTTTGAATGCCATACTAGACCAGATGGACCTCATAGATATTTATAGAACACTACACCCCAGAACAATAGAACACTTATTCTATTCTAATGCACATGGAACATTCTCCAGAACAGATCATGTTCTGGGTCACAAAACAGGTTTCAACCGATACCAAAAGACTGAAATTATTCCCTGCTTATTCTCAGACCACAATGCTTTGAAATTGGAACTCAATCACAAGGAAAAATTTGGAAGAAACTCAAACACTTGGAAACTAAGAACCATCCTGCTCAAGAATGATTTGATAAACCAGGAAATCAAAAATCAATTTACACAATTTATGGAGACCAACGAAAATGAAAACACAATGGTCCAAAACCTATGGGACAGTGCAAAGGCAGTCCAAAGGTGAAAATACACAACCATCCAAACCTCACTCAAAAGAATAGAAAAATCTAAAATGCAATTTTTATATTCTCACCTCAAGAAGCTGGAACAGCAACAGAAGAACAGGCCTAATCCATGCACGAGAAAGCAGTTGATCAAGATTAGAGATCAATGAATTAGAAACCAGGAGCACAGTAGAGCAGATCAACAGAACTAGAAGCTGGTTCTTTGAAAGAATAAATAAAATAGATAAGCCACTGGCAAGACTTATCCAAAAGAATTGAGAAAGGACCCAAATTAATAAAATTATGAATGAAAAGGGAGAGGTCACAACCAACACCAAAGAAATAGGAAGGATCATTAGAAACTTTTATCAACAGCTTTATGCCAATAAATTAAGCAACCTGGAAGAGATGGAGGCCTTCCTGGAAATCTATAAACTACCAAGACTGAAACAGGAAGAAATTGATTTTTTAAACAGACCAATTAATTATGAAGAGATTGAAGCAGTGATTAAAAACCTTCCAAAAAACAAAACTCCAGGGCCTGATGGATTCCCTGGGGAATTCTACCAAACATTCAAAGAAGAAATAATACCTATTCTCCTAAAGCTGTTTCAAAAAATAGAAACAGAAGTAAAACTACCAAACTCATTTTATGAGGCCAATATTACCTTGATCCCCAAACCAGGCAAAGACCCCATCAAAAAGGAGAATTACAGACCGATATCCCTGATGAATATGAACGCCAAATTTTCAACAAGATCCTAGCTAATAGGATCCAACAGCACATTAAAAGGATTATCCATCATGACCAAGTGGGATTCATCCCTGGGATGCAAGGGTGGTTCAACATTCGCAAAACTATCAGTTTGATAGATTATATCAACAAGAAAAAAGCCAAGAATCATATGATCCTCTCAATAGATGCAGAAAAAGCATTTGACAAAATACAGCATCATTTCCTGATTAAAACACTTCAGAGTGTGGGGATAGAGGGTACATTCCTCAATCTCATAAGAACCATCTATGAAAAGCCTACAGCAAATATCATTCTCAATGGGGAAAAGCTGAAAGCCTTTCCCTTAAGATCAGGAACACGACAAAGATGCCCACTCTCGCCACTATTATTCAACATAGTACTAGAAGTCCTTGTAACAGCAATCAGACAACAAAATGGGATAAAAGGTATCCAAATCGGCAAAGAAGAAGTCAAACTGTCTCTCTTCACAGATGACATGATACTCTATATGGAAAACCCAAAAGAATCCACCCCCAAACTACTAGAAGTTATAGAGCAATTCAGTAACGTGGCGGGATACAAAATCAATGCTCAGAAATCAGTTGCATTTCTATACACGAATAATGAGACTGAAGAAAGAGAAATTAGGGAATCCATCCCATTTACAATAGCACCAAAAATCATACGTTATCTTGGGATTAACTTAACCAGAGATGTAAAGGATCTATATTCTAGAAACTACAAATCACTCTTGAAAGACACTGAAGAAGACACAAAAAGATGGAAAAATATTCCATGTTCATGGATCTGAAGAATAAATATAGTTAAAATGTCATGCTACCCAGAGCAATCTACACTTTCAATGCTATCCCGATCAAAATACCAATGACATTTTTCAAAAAACTGGAACTAACAGCCCTTAAATTTGTGTGGAACTAGAAAAGGCTCCGAATCTCCAAGGAATTGTTGAAAAGGAAAAACAAAGCTGGGGGCATCACAATGCCGGATTTCGAGCTGTACTACAATGCTGTGATCACAAAGACAGCATGGTACTGGCACAAAAATAGACACACAGACCAATGGAACAGAATAGAGAACCCAGAAATGGACCCTTGGCTCTTTGGGCAACTAATCTTTGATAAAGCAGGAAAAAACATCCAGTGGAAAAAAGACAGTCTCTTCAATAAATGGTGCTGAGAAAATTGGACAGCTACATGCAAAAGAATGAAACTTGACCACTGGCTCACACCATACACAAAGATAATCTCCAAATGGATGAAAGACCTCAATGTGAGACAGGAATCCATCAGAATCCTAGAGGAGAGCATAGGCAGCAACCTCTATGACATTGGCCACAGCAACTTTTTTCATGACACATCTCCAAAGGCAAGAGAAAAAAAAGATAAAATGAACTTGTAGGACTTCATCAAGATAAAAACTTCTGTACAGCCAAGGAAACAGTCAGAAAAACTAAGAGGCAGCCCATGGAATGGGAGAATATATTTGCAAATGACGCTACAGATAGAAGACTGGTATCCAAGATCTATAAAGAACTTCTCAAACTCAATACACAAGAAACAAATAAACAAATCATAAAATGGGTAGAAGATATGAATAGACACTTTTCCAATGATGACATACAAATGGCTAATAGACACATGAAAAAATGTTCAAAATTATTAGCCATCGGGAATTCAAATCAAAACCACACTGAGATACCACCTTATGCCAGTTAGAATGGCAAAAATTGACAAGGCAAGAAACAACAATTGTTGGAGAGGATGTGGAGAAAGGGAATCCCTCTTACATTGTTGCTGGGAATGCAAGTTGGTACAGCCACTCTGGAAAACAGTGTGGAGGTCCCTTAAGAAGTTAAAAATTGAGCTACTGTATGATCCAGCAATTGCACTACTGGGTGTTTACCCCAAAGATACAGACGTAGTGAAGAGAAGGGCTATATGCACCCCATTGTTCATAGCAGCATTGTCCACAATAGCTAAATTGTGGAAGGAATCGAGATGCCCTTCAACAGATGACTGGTTTAAGAAGATGTGGTCCAATTATGCAATGGAATATTACTCAGCTATCAAAAAGAACGATTTCTCAACATTTGCTACAACATGGACGGCACTGGAGGAGATAATGCTAAGTGAAATAAGTCAAGCAGAGAAAGATAATTATCATATGGTTTCTCTCATCTATGGAACATAAGAACTAGGAAGATCGGTAGGAGGAGAAAGGGAAGAAGAAGGGGGGGTAATCAGAAGGGGGAATGAAGCATGAGAGACTATGGACTCTGGGAAACAAACTGAGGGCTTCAGAGGGGAGAGGGGTGGGGGAATGGGATAGGCTGGTGATAGGTATTAAGGAGGGCACGTATTGCGTGGTGCACTGGGTGTATACGCAACTAATGAATCATGGAACTTTACATCAAAAACCAGGGATGTACTGTATGGTGACTAACATAATATAATAAAAAAATATTATTATTAAAAAAAAAGAAATTCAGTGATTGTAAACAACACACGTTATGATGTCAGCTATACTCTAAATGGTTCTGAAAAGGCTCTTAGTAGCTCTGACACTTAGTCTGGCATCAATCACAATAACAAACTTGCTTCTGGTGACTATTCCTCTTTCCCATTCCTGGTGCATACTGAGTAAAGGATTAAAATAAATCTTCACTATTTCTAGGAATGTTTTAGAGATGGCTTAACTCTCATCGGCATAAGGGGTTTGTCTCTGAGTAACTGTGCAGCCAGGCAGGAGGACAGAATGGGGGTGAGCCTGCATCATGCAGAATGGAAGAACGGAAGCTGGACATCACTTGCTGTGCATGTGTTGGGAACTTTGGGAAAATTTTCTTTACTAAGTCTCAGTTTCCACTGATGAAAACCAAGAGGTTCAAATGACTCTCAGAGGTTATTTATAAATATAAAATATTAAAAAAATTGTAAAGTACTTAGCATAAAGTCTGGTACACAGAAAATATGCAATACATGGTGACTAATTATTGACCACCAGACTCCCAACATAAACCTCATGTTTCCCAAAAGCAGTCTTATGATGAATTAGGTGATAGAAGGTAGTCAATACCTTTTTATCCTAAGAGGAACCATAGGGTTATGGGGCTCAGAACTCATATTCAAACTTGTAAATTAGGTTACAAGCTCTTCACAGTCAGGGACAAAGCCTTATTTGATTTCCTCATCCCTAGTGCCTAGCAAAGTGCCTAGTAAACAGTAGATGCAATAAATATTTGATGAATGCAGCTATTAAAATGGAAAAGGAAGATCCAAAACACACTTTCTGACCATCAATTGTGGCAAGTGGGAATACACCAATTTAGATAACTTTAGTTGTTAAATGAGAAGCAAGTCTGAAGGGCTTGACACAGCTGGCTTTGAATTGAGCTGTGATACTCTTTAGTCCATTGGGGAACTGAAATAATCATGCTGGGCTGACGAGTTCTCAGAACACTTCTACCAAAAGTAGCTATTATATATCATGGCCTAATCGCTATGGTTTTTCTGCAAGCATCTTTTCCACGATATTGTACAATGATTTTTTTTATAAAAGTAGAAGTATTCTTTCTCAATGCATATAACAAACAAAAAAACCTCATTTTAATTCTTAGCAATGAGAAAAAAAATGCACAATTTTTCATCAGAAGAATCAGTAACTTACTAGGATCACTTATATATAATGTTGCCTAGGCAGATAAATATATTAGATGTTATAAAATTGTTTAAAGAGAGAAACATTACAACTGCTATTTTAAAATGCAAATTTTTTTTATCAGAATGTGGGGGATTAAAAAGAAATTAAAGCAAGTCTGATCAAACTACCATGCTTCAGATAAGTGTTTCTGCCTAAAGGAAATATTAAATCTTTAAGAAATGTGAGGTCAAAACTATTTTCATAATAATACTAAAACAATATTTGCCTTGTCCATGGTGCTGACATTTACACTGATGGTGTAAAGGCAGTGATCACACCATCATCACAAATAAAATCAATACATGTTAAATGTCCCCTGTGAAGTACTAAAATTATTAAGTTATACAAATCCTGGATCCTGAGTACACATCTTTACTTTTTTAATATTGGATGTGACAAAAATGTGTCAATACAGAATGCATTTCTCCTGCATACTGAAATATGATAAATATTTGTATTCTTAACAATATATTTCTGCACTCAGTATCTTCATGTTTTTTTGAGAATTGTTGCATCTACATTGAATGGGAATATTGATCTGTAGGTTCTTTTTTTTTTTCTTAATTTTTTTTTGTTCTGTATTTTTGGGGTTCTGTTATCAGGATATTACTTACGTTCCCATTCTGTTCATAATCACAATAATTTAAATTAAGAAATAAAATTATTTTCCTTTCGGAGACTGCATCTTGGGCTGAGAAAGTATGTGACACTACTTCTGACATAATTACTAAGCCCTAGATACGCAAACCTACTTCTGCAGGATCCTGAGAAATCCTCACAGGAGCTCACCTGGAGTTTTCTGTGAAGTCCCTGGTGCTTTCTCCTTTCATTTTTTATTTGTTTGTTTTATTTTGTTTTGTTTTCCATTCTGTATTTGTTTTATTTTGGGAGATTTCTATTGCTCTCATTACGATTTGTTTTTTTCTCCAGTATATAATCTCCTGCTAACACCTGTATTAGTTTTCATAGGCTGTTGTATTACATTAACATAATCCAAGTGGCTTAAAACAGTGGACTTTTAATTTGCCACAGTTCTGGAGGCCAGAATCCAAAATCAAGGTGTCAGCAGGGCCACACTGCCCCTGGAGGCTCTACAGAATTATTCCCTTCCTCTTTCAGTTTCAAGGAGCTGTGGGCATTCTTTGGCTTGTGACTGCATCTCTCCTTCTTCCTAACGCCACCTTCTCTTCTATGTGTTGCTTACAAGGACTCTTGTCACTGGATTTCGTACAACCTAGATGACTGCCTCAAGATCCTTAATTACAGATGTAATTGACGTTACCTTATTTTTACAAATGAGGTAACATTCACAGTGTCCAAGGACTAGGGTGTGGACACATCATTTTGGGAGCCACCATTTAGTCCACTACCATCCCATCCAGTCTATTTATCATCTCTAGAAATGTGATGATTCTTTATTGTAATTTCTACATGCCTATTTAATATATACCTTTTCCTTTTTGAGTATAAGGAATAGAGTTATAAGAGTTTTTAAATGACTTTTCCTAATAATTGTATCATTTATGTCATTTCTGTGTCTTTCTTTGATTTTTTTAACCTCATTATGAGTCACATTTTTCTGTTTCTCTGCATGTGCAGTAATTTTTGATTGAATGACAGTTATTTTCAATTTTAGCTTTTTGAGCACTGGATATATTGTATCCTATAAATACTCTAGAGCTTTGTTCTGGGATATGATTATGTTATTTAAATTTAATTTGATAATGTTAGGCTTACTTTTAATCCTTGTTTGTCTAGGACCGTTTTGTTTTACTAATGAGGCAATATCTCTCTGAGTATTCTATCTAATACTGTATGAATCAGGAGATTCTCTACTCTGGCTATAACAGACATGAACTATTCCTGATCCTGAATGATCCATAGTGCCTCTCAAGTTTCTGGGTGCTTCTTAGCCTGGTTGTTATGGACCGAGGTGTGTACCTCAAAATTCACGTATTGAATCTTTAACACACAATGTGACTGTTTTTGGAGACAGAGCCTTTAAACAGAAAATTAATGTTAAATGAGCTCATAAAGGTGAAGCTCTAACCCAATATGCATAGTATCTTTCTAAGAAGAGGAGGGGACACCAGAGATTTGTGTGCTCAGAGAGAAGGCCGTGTGAGGACACTGCAGGACGGCAGCTGTCTGCAAACCAAAGAAAGAGGCCTCAGGAGAAACTAAACTAGAGGATTTCCAGCCTCTAAAACTGTCAGAAATAAATTTCTGCTCTCTGAACCACCCATTCTGTGGCATTTTGTTATGGCAGACTTAGTAGATTAATTCACTGGCCTTGTCCACTTTCCACTTACAGGGAACCAACCCCTACAGACCCGGGCAGCTCTAGCTTTGTGTGGCTCTCTCTTCTCTCTGTTGCTTTTCCCTGTGAACTCTCACTGCCTTAAACTCCTTGGACTTCCAGCTCTGTTCTCTGACGGGCGGACTCAACAGTGTACACACCAAGTGGACTTAATTTAACTTCTAAATCCAATGCATTTCCAAACCTAATTCAAAAAGAGTTATTCTCAGAAATTAACAAGGCTATTTTAAAGTGCATTCTGGCAAAATAATGAAATAATAATCTTAGAATACTTAGGGAGGGCAGTAAAAGGTTGGAGCTGTTAGACCCCTGCACTTCAAAGTTCTGCGTGATCCTCTCTTGATACCTGTCACCATGGAATTTCTCCTTTTCAAGCCCAATATTATATTTTCATTATATAGTATATGTATTTTTTAACCATAAATTTATGCCATTTTTCCTGAAGAAAAACTTATGTTAGGTCAGCCTTCCACATGACTCAGTACTAATGGCAAATTTTCAGATTACATATTATATTACATTTCATATACACATATATCTATAAATGTATATATAAAAGTGAATATATATAGTTATATATGTATCCACTACCATCAGTTATAGCTTTGGCAAATCTATGCAATATCTTACTGATGCTGTGCAATTACATGTCAAGATTTAACTCAGATTTTTCTGTCTCCTCTAAATACTTCATAATGTTATTATTTGAGGGTTTCTATTAGCTGCCTTTTACCCATAAATAGTAATAGTATATGAAATTGCTTAAGATCAAAATACGAGAAAAATAACTTTTAAAATCCTGAAACTGTCTTGTAATCACAAAAAATTATTTTTTATTCAATTATTATTGTCATCAGTATTATCTACTAATATTTATGAGAGTGTGGCATTATGCATACTCTGTGTGACAGATGTGAACTTTTTGCTCTCAGATACTTCCTATGCCCTATTATCTGTTCTGCTTAACAGCCCAGTGGGGATGACTCTAGAGGCCATGTGTCCCAGGGCATTTCCTGGTAGCCCAGGCTAACTCATTTCTGCCTGGGTTTGTTCAATGTGAAGTGCTGGTAGGATGTTAGAGCATGAAAAGATAAGAAAAGCTTGTTATTTTCTCTTCTTTGTATCTAGCAGATTCTTGTCATCACTGCCTCTTATCTGTAACTAGCAGATCTCCAAGCAGATCTTTGTAAATGAAGCTTTTGACTTTTGGATCTGTCCTCTGAGCTCCAGCAATATCACTTCCATCACATATGAAACCAATTATCTACATTAAATTCCCATTGTTTTAAATACTTAGGGTGGTTTATCTCATCCTGGATATATTGTCACTAAAATATATTATAAAATCCTCATTAGAATATTAATTTTTTACATTTTTCCCTAAGGAACTGGGTAAGCTTAAATTGATAAATTAGTATAATAGAATGGTCCATAATATCTCAATGAGTCGAGAGCTTTTACCCTCAAGAAGAATATGAAAATGGGTGATATTAACTGGTTCAATCATGTGAAATATTAAGGAAGAGGACAACAGTCAGCTGTTAATAATCTCAATACAGAGTTGAATAAGAAAAAAACATTCAAAGTGTTTCAGAATGAGCAAACAGCTACTAGCAAAATAAACCAATTTAGAAGGAATTGTAATGGAAAATCAGAATGCCTGATAGGATAGAGCTTTTATATTGTGTACAGATACATACCAGAAAAAAAACCCATCTTATGGAAGTTGGAGAAATTTGTTATGAAGGCATATCAGAGCAGCTAAAGATATGGTGAAAAATACCAGTTAATAATTGGCATATAGCAAATTTAGGTGTTTATATTAACAGATCAAATCAGGGGCATACAATGTAATGCTTTAAGTGATTGTGAGAACATAAAATCCAATTTGTTCACTTTATTAAAAACTTAAAAACTTTTAAAATATCAGGTGATCTGAAATCTACATTTTAATGTGCAAACTCAATCTAGAGGTCACATATTTGCCTCTTAGTCCTCTGTTTATTCAACTATTTGTCTATTTCCAAAAGGGTTATAAACAAGTCAGTTTTAATTGGCATATTGTAAAGGTTTTGTGATTATTGAAAATACACCTGAAAAACACAGTGGCTATTTATTTACTTAATTTATATAATAAATTCAATGAAAAATCCATTATACCATAAATACTGTGACTTAGTAAAATTTCTTGTCCCAATTCTCCTAAAGTTGCTGGAAGATAGTCTGTGTAAACATAAGTAAACCAATGCTACTGAACAGTATTAAATGACCATAGTAGATCATTCTGGTTTACTTGTAGAGTAAGCTAACTAGGATGGAGCTCCTCCCTTTTTTTGGAGGTCAGGCACATTCTTTCACTTCTAATGGTATTAATGGCTTTCTCCTCTGTAACGAGAATGGTTGCCACTTCCCATGCACCTCAAATTCTCCAAGTCTGGGAAGCTGGATTTTTCTTGACAACTCCTAGAAATACCTCAACACTTAGTGCCCAAGAATTCTGTTAAGCTTCTGATAGACAAGGTTGCTCTCTTGCCTGCCCCGTAAGAAGGGAGAACAGTGGTATGGAGAGATATTCCTTTCCAATGAATTCATGCCTCTTTGGGATGAAAAATGGATTGGAAGACCTGTAACCTCTATTACCCTGGGCCCAATAAAGCCTATTCTCTAAACAAACTGTATGATATTCAGGAAGGTATTTGACTTTACTTCCATGACCCTGATTTGAGGAATAATATAAAATAACTTACAGTAGAGGTACTATGTAAACGTATTATTACAAACATGGAATTCGGGGGCTTTGTAATGGTAACAGTTGGGAATCATTCCAGGTTGTAGGAGGGACATTTAAAGAGTGTCGATATATGCTAATGTGTTGAGTTGCTGGCTCAAAGGTGGTCAATATTGTGCCATTGAGAATTGATGGAAAAGGATCTGCCAATATTTCAGTAGCAAATACAAACTCAACCTTTCAGGAAAGTCAAAAGGGCATTAGAAAAAGAGAGGAAGACCTAAAGTTCAAGAAAAACTAGATCCTTTTGGCAAATTAGTAAGGGACTTAATATTTATACTGGAAATATTAGAAATAGGATACAGGGATGAAATTGATCATAGGAAGGAAGCAAATGGAAAATTACAACAGAATAAAGTTAAAGAGGATGTCTGTCCTAAAGCTGAGTCACCAGGTCTTTTAGTCTAAGTTGTTTAATATACCTCCCACTAGTATCACAGCTTCCTTAGTCTCTGTAATATGCCTATACTTATACAGGTAATAAAGGATATTTGGATATTTAATATGGCTATATTGCAGAGTTAGGAATTTAGTAGGTCAAGGTTTTAAAGGGGCTAGAGTTAACTTGATGCAATTTTTTTTCCCCGAACCATGGCCACGAACCACCTGTGCCAGAATCACCTGGGGGGTGGTTATAGTATCTATCATTGCACCTTTCAAATCCATTAAATTGAAAAAGAATTCTTGGAGTGGGTCATGGCAATCTGCATTCTTAGCCGGCTTCTCAGGTGACTCTTATGTCTAATAAAATTGAAGGCCCTTAGACCTGAGCAGATGTTATTAATTGGACAGTTGACTAAACACAGGGCATGTTTCTAAAGAAAGGTATGAGATATCAATCAGAGATATCTTTAAATATAGGATTTAAAACATCTGCTCCAAGTAGATAAGCATAACTGTGCCTGGAGGTGACCTTCAGTTCTGAGATTCTATATTTTTTTCTTCTAAAATAGAATTAGAATTAATCACCTCTCACTGAGTGGGTGCTAGGTCTCAGTATTTCAACTATTTTCCCCTTCCACATAATTTTGTTTATGAGTGATCAAAACTAAGCAGCTTTAAAAACACATTTCACTCATTCTAATAAATGATCCTCATGTATATACAATATCCTTGTTTGGAACCCAAGTTGCAATTCATTTATAAAACCATAATTAATACATGCCAGGTGTCTAATTATTTGATAAAAGCTCAAACAGCTCCCAGTACAGTCACAAGACTGTCTCCTATTTTTTAGATTTTATCTTTTGACCATGTTACCTGATGTGCTTCTTGTTAACTGCATATATTTCAAAAGGACTATGTATTCAGAGCTTCAAAACTTGAGAAGCATGGGCATCTCTGGCTTTCTGGTACACCTGACTGGCTTGTCTACATAAAAATAACTTTAAAATGAACCATGAGAGAATTTTTGTAGAACAAGAGAAGTTAAGAATGTTTAAAAATAGGGAAAATATATTCTAATCATAGCAGAAAATTACTAATTCTACACTGATTTTTTTTTCTTTTTTTTTTTAAAGATTTTATTTATTGATTTGACAGAGAGAGACAGCCAGTAAGAGAGGGAACACAAGCAGGGGGAGTGAGAGAGGAAGAAGCAGGCTCCCAGCGGAGGAGCCTGATGTGGGGCTCGATCCCAGAATGCCGGGATCACGCCCTGAGCCGAAGGAAGACGCTTAACGACTGAGCCACCCAGGCGCCCCTCTACACTGATTTTTCATATGTATTTATATTTGTTTTTCAAGCCACTCATCTTTAACATCTACTGACAAGAATAATTAAAAAAACAACCAAACAACAACAACAACAACAACAACACACACACACAAGTGGCCCTCTTCCAGGGGGACAATTCTACAATTATTACTCAGTTTACTTTAGTACAAGGAAACTAAGCAGGACACTTATGGCTGTTTCCCGTTTCAATGATGGTAAGATCTACTCTGTTTTCAGATGAGATTAAACCAACTCAGGATCTTGGCTCATGAGTCAAACCTGTTGAGGAGGGAAATTTATTTTAATGTAATATCCTTCAGGAAAAACAGAAAAAAATTGTAGTATGACTAAAGACAACAAATGCTTTTATGGAGACTGTAAACTCTAAAAATTTTCCATTAAAAATTAGGAAACTAGATTCACATTTTGCATTGGTTCTTTGAGAAGAAGGAATAAGTTATAATTTTAAGTGAGGGGCTTTGCAAAATATTTTCATTAATATCTCCAGTGACACTGATCCTTAGATAATGACAAAAGAATCGGCCATCCCCAGAAATGACACAGAACAGCAAGCAGAGAACAGTCTCATATCAAAATGTCTTCTCAGATTTTGGTTGAAATAAGACATTGTTTTCATTAGTAAAGGCCCCTGTTTTGAAGTGCACAATGTATTGCTTGCTGATTTGGATTTGACACTACCTTGGTCAGTTACTGAAGAAATTCAATTTCATTCCAAATCAGTGTGACATACAATTTTAAGCATTTCCTTTTCTGTCTGCGGATTTTAAGAATGTAATCTCTTATGTTGGATGTATTCAGATTTTTTATGTATTCTGGAAGAAGCTTCAATGTTGGTATGTGTGATCGATTGAATTTATGGCCATTCATGTTTTATTACATAAATTGGTATATATTACCTTTATGTTCACTTTGGGTTTTACGTTTTATGTTTTCTTAATTGGGTTTGGGACTCTCTTCTCCAATTTTACAATCACACACATATGCATACACACACAACTATATACATGTTTTATTCCTAGACTCAATATTTTTGACTTATATTTCCTTGCAGTTTTAAATTATTTGTCCATACCAGAAATTTTTCTCTCTCTCTCATTCCATAGTTGACATAGAAAATATACTCTAATATTAAGATTGTTCTGAACAAAACAGTGTTATTTAGGAGGAATAATTACAGATAATAAATCATATACAAATACTGTATAAAAATTAATGAACATATGGGAAGGGAAAAATTTAAAAAAGAGAGCAATTTCTTTTCTTTTTTCTTTTTTTTTTTTAGAGAGAGAAAGAAAGAG
Organism: Ursus arctos; assembly: GCF_023065955.2. Lineage (NCBI taxonomy): Eukaryota > Metazoa > Chordata > Mammalia > Carnivora > Ursidae > Ursus > Ursus arctos. The sequence goes on from NW_026622764.1 coordinate 21,614,920, forward strand.
AGCATGTGACTGAGCAGGGAGGAATGGGCATAGGGTGAGGGAGAGAGAGAATTCTAAGCAGGCTCCATGTCCAGCATGGAGCCCCACATGGGGCTCAATCCCATGACCCTGAGATCATGATCCGAGCCAAAATCAAGACCTGGACACTCAACTGACTGAGTCACCCAGGTGCTCCCATAAGGGATTCTTAATGATAGAGAACAAACTGAGAGTTGATGGAGGGAGGTGGGAGGGAGATGAGCTAAATGGGTGATGGTCATTAAGAAGAGCAATTTATGATGAGCCCTGGTGTTATATATAAGTGATGAATCACTAAATTCTACTCCTAAAACCAATATTACACTATATGTTAACTACCTAGAATTTAAATAAAAATTTTGGGAAAAGTAATGTAAAATTCAATATTAGATGTAACATATTTGATTTTTTAGATATATTTCATGCTTAGAAAAGTGTTTGGCTAGATTTTGGTATACGCATTATGCTATCTATAAATTTTGAGAAGCATATGATATAGATATTAAGGTTATAGCCATTGCAGAACTTTATGAATTCTGTGACTTTAGGCAATAAGCATTCATACATAGAACTTTATTCAACTGTGACATAGGGATTATCATAATAATATCTATTCTAGAAAATACAAGAAATACTTTGTATTTTATGTAACATGTCCAAAGCAGTTTCTGATGTATAATATATGTTCATGTTTTAACTGTTATTTTGGTTTTATTTTTTATTAGGTGATTAGAATACAGTGTTGTGGGTTGAATTGTATACACCAAAAACATTGCTGAAGTTCTAATTCCCAGCACCTCTAAATATGACCTTATTTGCAAATAGGGTCTTTGCAGATATACTCAGTTCAAGATGAGGTCACACTGAATTAGGGTGGATACAAATCCAATATAACTGGTGTCCTTATAAAAAGAGAAGATGGCATGCAGACACAGAAGGAGAGAATATCATGTAATGACAAAGGCAAAGATTGGGGTCATATATTTATACAAGCCAAAGAACAGCAAGTTTTGCGCTAACTGCAAGAAGCTAGGAGACAGGCATGGAATGGATTCTCCCAGAAGGAGCCAAACCTCTTGATGCCTTGATTTCAAACTTCTCATCTCCAGAACACTGAGACAATACGTGATTTTGTTTTAAGACATCTAGTTTGTGGTACTTTGTTACGACAGCCATCTAGTTTGTGGTACTTTGTTACGACCTAGGAAATTAACAAACATGATATTTAAATGACAGTTTTTAGTATAGGTGATAAAATTTAAGCAATAGTATACTTAGGTTGTACAAACATGAGCAGATTTCAGTAGCTTAATTTTAAGCTCCTCTGTCTTATTTCAAAATGTAAGCAATTCTTTAGACCTTAACTTTGTGACCTTGTATATTTTCATTGTTTTTATGACTTCAAAATAATTGGTGAAACACTGCATTTAAAAAGAAGCTAGACTTGTTATAGAGTCAGTTCTAATTATTATCTGGAACTTATTATGAAAGAAATATTCACACTGTTTCTCACAGAACTTTTCACATTGTCAACAATCTTTTACAAAAGTAAATATATCAATCAAATAAATTTAGATATGTTCTCTACACCTGTTCTTGTAAAACGTGAGATTTATATTCAGGATATAGTCTTCTTTAATAATCAGCTCTTAGTAAAGAACTCTCATAGCTTTTTCATGGAGATTAGAGTTATCCTCCCATAAAAAGAGAAGGTATTCAAGAGCATGCATACTCTATCATGAGCACTAGGATTCTTTGCAGGGAGCTGTGGATAGGGATGGTGACTAATTGCCAAACAGGCAGAAAATGAAACCATTTTTCCTCAACTTTAGATATTCTACCTACTCCATACAGATTTCTTTGCACAAATCAGTACATGTGACATTGATTAGGCACTTGGCCACACACTCGTTGGCAGAACCAACTACATAACTTGCAGGGCCAGCTGATACATGAAAATGCAGGGACTTTTGTTTAAAAATTATTAAGAATTTGAAGATTCTAAGAGCGGAACATTAAACCATGTGTGGGGCCCTGTGGTGCTGGATAGTTCAAATACCTGTGAAGCCAGTAGTCCTGTTTGGGGAGTTTTTGAGAACTTTGTTTGATTGGATGAATCAATGGCCACCAGAGTGGCTCCAATCTCTTATGTGGTTATCCCATTTTCACTCTCTGGCTCGTAAGAGCAGAAAAAGCATTTCTATTTTCTAATCCAGTTAATGCCAGTTCCATACCCTCCTTATAGCCTCCATTCTCCAATAGACTCAGCTGGAGAAGAAATACCAACCAATTAGCTTCCTTACAAAGACTTACTTAAGTTATTCCGTTGTTAGAGTTGAATCTTAATAAGCAGAAATAGTTGACATTTAATTAGAGCTTTATATGTGCTGGGTACTGTGCAGTGGCTTTACAGGTATTAATTCATTTAACCTTCAAAACAAATATGAATTATTTTACCCTCGGTTTTAGATGGTGACACAGGTGAAGAAGCTGAGAAGTATGCATTTCTGATTATCCATATAGTAAATGGCAGAACCTGGATGCACTCAACTCATAATGCATCCAGAATCTGCATTTTGAACTATGAGGTTATTTTATACTGACACATAATACGTTTTTCTTCATTTTGTTACATTAATTTTTTCATTGTTGTGTTGCCTATGTGTAGAAAAAAGTACATATATCACAGGTGTACCACTTGGTGAATTAGCACAAACTACCACATGAGTTCAGAGCTCAGTTCCCCCTTCGAAAGCTCTCCCAACTGCTAATCACTCCCGTTCTCCAAAGCTAATTACTATCCCCAATTCTAACACCATAAATATATTTGCCTGTTACTTAAATTTATATAAATGGAACCATGCAGTTAGGAGTGTGTATTTGGGGATCTTTCTCTCAACATTATGCTTGTGAGATTCATTCAAAGTGCTGGTGTAGTGTCATTAAATCATTTTTATTGCTAAACATTCTACCATTCAGTACTAAATTTACTTATTTAATTATTGTTAGAGACATGGGTTTTTTTCAGGTTGTTTTTCTATTATGGGTAATTCTGCAATGAACATTCTTGTACAGTTGTTTTGTTGTCCTGGGAGTAAAATTGTTGGGTGACAGGTTATGCATATGTTCAGTTTCAGTATAAACTGTCTAAATGATTTCCAAAAATTTTAAACCAATTTACACTCCCATTAGCAATCTTTATTTTTTATTTTTATTTTTATTTTTTTAAAACTCATGATCCTGAGATCAAGATCTGAGCTGAGACTGAGATGCTTAACTGACTGAGCCACCCAAGTGCCCCTAGCAGTTAATCTTTAAATTTAACTATTTTTGTAAGTGAAGAGTAATATTTCCCAGTTTTTACTTTGCATTCCCTTGATGAATAATGGGTTTGAGCATGTTTTCAAATGTTTATTGACCAGCTGGATAACAACATTTGTGATGTGCTTGTTCATGGTTTTTGTACTCTTTTTGTTGTCATCCGTCTTGCATTTACTTATATGTAAGTCTTCTTTATGAGGTAGAAATATGACACCTATGTTAGTTATAAATTTTCTAACTATCTTCCCTCACTTGGTGGTATGCTATTCATTTTCTAAATATTTCCTGTTGATACACTTCATAAGGTAAGATATATTAAGACATATTTACATAACCTAAAATTGAATTGATAATAGATAGCCATAATATCAATTACTTGAGTATTATATATTTTTTCTACTTTAACCATATCTTGAATCAAATGTGTTTATTTCTGAATATTTATTTACTGTTTGGTAATTCTCCAATGATTAATAATCAAGAACCAACTATAAATTCATCTTTGTGCTAATGTGGAAAAAAGGAGATAATACACGGAATAAAATTCATTGCGTATTTCCCTGAACAACTCCTATTCCATACCAGAAGTCAAGAGAACCATAAATCAAATAGAGGTGAACAAAATAAAGGTGTTCATTATATCAAGCAATTGTAAATTTTTGATCCTATTAAAATTTGATTCAACTCATAAGCATATGGTGAGCAGCCATTTCATGCAACGCTATATGATAGATGTGATATTGCAATTTAAAAGAAAGGTTTGTGGGTGCTAAGCAAGGATCTATTTATCAAAAGCTCAACTGAGGTGGGAAACAAGACTTCAAGTAATCTTATTATTAAGATTAAGTAATCTGAGAAGATTTCATTGAGGAAGTGAAAGTCGAGTTGGACTCAACTCATGAAAAGAATGTGGATTTCCACAAGCAGTACAAGGTGATTTCTAGTGAGCACACGGATACAGCAGATTTGATACCTGAATTAGTAAGTTTTCATGCAGTGTTGGAAAATAGGAGATAAGGTTTTTATAAAGGCTCTCTTACGGTAGATTTGAAAACTGGCAATAATGATTTTAAGGCTGTGGTAAGGTATTTTTGTCACCTCACTAGATAAAGTTGCAGACTAAAATGATTGCTTTCATAAAACATCTCAGACACACATTGATTAAAATCAAAATTGTCATAGACATGCTCCTTGTTAAAATCTTGGTTCATTCTGCAGAATTCCAGCTACACATCTTTGTGAAGTTTAGTAGATTAGGCATTTCTAAATATGTGTTGGTTAGATCTTCTCAACCTTAAGATTGGTCAAATTTGGCTTTTACTTGCTATTTCTTAATGCACAAAGCTATGAACTAAATTGAAAAATTATACTTGTGTAAAAAAATCTAAAATATTCTGTTGTCTTTCTCATGTTAAAAAAATTAGTTCCATGAAGAAATACTCTTGGAGTATTATCTGAGGTCTATGTCATTCACTCATTCTTCTAGACAACCTAAAATTTTAATTTATAATTTTCTCAAATAAGATCATTAAAGAAATCTGCAGTACTATTTTCCACTTAGTAATATTTTGGTGTTATGCCCTCTACCTATTTCTTGAGGTCACAGAAAAGTAATTTCAAAAACCTAATCTATATGTACTGTAAATATGCACATATGAACATGGCACTCTCAATCACAAATATCTGCTTTAATCAGGCCTACAGAAATAATTCCCCTCATTCCTTAGTTTCATAAAAGTAACAGCTCTCTTAGCAAGAGCCTATTTTGCACTCGTCTAAATGGTGTGTCAGCTAACTAAAAGCAAATCTCTCAGTTTCAAAAATTTTCTGCTCACTTTAAAAAAGATTTATTTGCATTTTTCTTTCATCATAATCATTATTTTTATTTAAATAGAAAGTTTGGTAGTAGCCTTAAATCTGCCTCTGCTGAGTGGGTTCTTATTGCTAAAGAAGAATGGGGAAATAATTTTGTATGGTTAAGTAAAATCACCGCACTGTACTAATTTTCCTGATAATTATTAGGATTGAAGATTTAATATTAAAAAATAAAAATAATATCAAGATGGCTTTGATGATTTTATTGAAAAACTTATGTTGTCAAAAGCTTTTCTAAACAAAATTAAAAATTAAATTATGTTAAGAAAAACTGACAGATTTCACAACATAACAGCTAAATCAATTTGTATAGAAAGACTAACATTGGGCCGCCTGGGTTGTACAGTTGGTTAAGCATCGGACTCTTGATTTCAAGCTCAGGTCATGATCTCAGGGTCATGAGATCAAGCCCTGCATCAGCTCCATGCCCTGCATGGAGTCTGTTTGAGGGTCTTTTTCCCTCTCCTTCTGCCCCTCCAGCTCCTCTGCCCTTCTAGCTCATGCTCTCTCTTTCTCTCTCTAAAATGGATAAAATAAAGCATTTTTTTAAAAAAAGAAAAACTAACATTAATAAAGTAAAAAACAAAAATAAACAAATGAGTACCTGGAGAGAAATTATAATGGAATATTTCTCAGTTTAAAATAAGCTAATAACAAAAAGAACACTCCATAATATATTTATAGAAAAAATATATAAATCAGTAGTTAGAAAAATAATTAGAATAGTGCAACCTCACTAATAATAAATCAAAAAATAAAAAATTACATTTTTATTTATTAGAGTTAATAGTTTAAGTTTCACATTAATTAACACTGGGTGATTTTCCTACACATATAAACCTTAAAACACAATAAATCATGATATCTACTGCTTCATAACCAAAGCTAATCTTCCTAAATAATAATGCAAATCCATGCAATATTCTACTAATTATGTCCATTGTCTTTTTTTCCAAATTTTTATTTAAAGTCTAGTTGACATATAGTGTAATATTGGTTTCAGAAGTAGAATTTAGTGATTCATCACTTATATATAACACCTAATGCTCAACACAAGTGCCCTCCTGAATACCCATCACCCATTTAGCCCATCCCTTGCCCACTTCCCCTCCATCAACCCTCAATTTGTTCTCTAGAGTTAAGATTCTCTTATGGTTTGCTTCTCTCTCTCTCTCTCTCTCTCTCTCTCTCTCTTTTTTTTACCCCCTACCACTATGTTCATCTGTTTTGCTTCTTAAATTCCATATGAGTGAGATCAAATGGTATTTGTCTTTCTCTGACTAATTTCACTTAGCATAATAAACTCTAGCTCCATCCATATCATTATAAATGGCAAGATTTCATTCTTTTTAATGACTAATATTCCATTGTATACCTATACCACACCTTCTCTATCCATTCATCAGTTGATGGACATTTGTACTCTTTCCAAATTTGGCTATTATTGCAAATGCTGCTATAAATGTCTAGGCACATCTGCCCCTTCAAATCAGTATTTTTGTATCCTTTGGGTAAGTCCCTAGTAGTGTAATTGCTGGATCATGGGGTAGTTCTATTTTTAATTTTTTGAGGAACCTCCATACTGTTTTCCAGAGTGGCTGCACCAGCCTGCATTCCCACTCAATCAATCAGTTACAAGTAAATTAACCAAAGAAACACCAAATCCACCAGGATACAAATTATGGCCAAAATGGATTTATTTTGTGATCATCTTCTTCAAAGCTCCAACTATGATCAAGAGCACACTGTCATACTGTTCTCAGTCTAAGTATTGACATTAACCTAGGTCAGTGCACAATTACATCTGAATTTTCTGTGCACTTCCCTTTACTCAGTGTGCAGTTAGATGGCTCCGAAAAACTAGAAGGGAGATTTACCGCATATGCTTGTGAATTTATTGCAAGGCTCTTCCTTACTTGCATGTGGCCTTTGTTTACTTTAAGGATCTGTTACTGGTTCAGAACTAGAAATTGTATAAAACATCATGATTTTCATATATCATACTGGCTTAACCATTTTTGTTTAACAGAGCCAAATTCATTTGATTACACAGATCTCATGAATCTTTAACAAACTTCCTTGGTATTTCAGTCATGGGGATACCATGAACAATTAGCTGCCATCAAAATCTCTGTAGCTAAAGCAATTCTAATTGCCAATTTGACTGTCAATTATATCTAGTGTTCCTACTTTACCTTTGAAGGTTAATTCTAGCTACTTGGATTGTCCTGCCAGGTGTCTCATCTTTCCTGCTGAAATTAGGAAATCCATTTCCATGGCAGAATCATCTCTGGTCTATGAAGGCCAGCCAAAAGTTTGTTTTTCAATGAAACTGACCTTTTTTCTCAGCAATATTCTCTTAGTGCTTTGGTGTAAAAAAGATTTTGTGGTCCCTCTCAAGGGCCATGGCTAGGGAGTGAGTAAATAAATTAATCATTTTAGTTTTCAAAGTATTTAGGATAATTCTTCTATATTATTAAAAAATATCTCTCATCTATCCTTATTTACCACAAGCCATCACTGAATATAGGTTTCAGAAGCCAGAATCTCTGAACAATGCAGCAATATTGATATGTTCATCAGTACCTAAATTTACGTTTAAGACCCTAAATATAAACTCATGATGTAGTGCCCTAAAAACATAATGTAAACATGTCTTGCTGATTTATGTCACACCCAAAATTAATTATATTTGTAAATTTTTTCTATTTCTCATTCTAAGTTGGACTTGTTAACTAGTGTTTTATTCACCTCCTTTTCATCTTTTCTCATGAGAGAGTGATTCTTGTCCCAGGTGGTGGGGATGACTGAACATGCAGCACCCAAAATTAGACAGATAGAATTGAAAGCAGTTTATTGGTCACATATACTGACAATCTGAAGGAGGAGGCCACAGTAGCACAACATGCAGGGTCATATGGAGGTTGTTTGCTAGAAGAGTGCAAACCAGGAGCTATGGGAAGCAGGCTGAGAGTGCCCCCGGTTCTCTGGGGAAAAATGTAACCGATTTATATATCCATAGGCTAAAAGGGAACTGAAACTCTACTCAAGAATAAGCAGGAACTTTGCCTAGCCCTTTCAATAAAGAGAGTTGTTGGCTAGGGGACCTTATCCATTGGAGTCAAGTGGTGATGGGAAATTGTGGTTAAACCATTTGAGGCTCTACTGATTTCACCAGATAGTAATGCAATACATAATACTGTACCTTAACTTTAGGGTTTACATCAAAATGAGGCCTCTCTGAATGCTTAGGTCTGAATAAGGAGGTTGGTAGAGATAAGAAATGAAAGCAGCTATCTTCCCATTGGAAGGCAATTTCCTCGGGCAATAGTAAAAGTCCACAAATGAGATGGAGGTATCTGCCTCTATCAAAGCAAGAGGGGGTCCTTCAGCAAGCAAGGAAGTCTCAATACAGGTTAGGAATTGGGGTGCTCTCCAAATCTCTCCCAAAAGTCTTACTGTAATTCTCACGTTTCATTTTTTCTAATCAATTCTCTAACTTTCACGTAAGGGAGCTGGGAAGGTGTTAAATTCAATTATTATAATAATTTTATAACCTGCAAAGTCTAATTATAAATTTATTTTAACTATTTTAGCTCCATGATAATGAGACAAGAGTGAGTTCATTTGGAACTCTTATTTAAATACTGATTTTCCTTAAGCTGAGAATTTTAAATTTCTGACATATGATTTACATTTTTTTTAAAGCTCTCAGTATAATCAGAAGAATCAGCTCACTCTACCTTCTATTTTTTATGTCTTTTATAGTGATTCATGGCAATAGCTATGTATTTGGATAACTAAGATCTCAGTTTCAAAACAGTCTTTACTCTCAATAACTACAGGGAAATTACTTCAGTAGATGTTTTGCTACTATATACTATGGACCACCATGGTTACATCTATTCATAGGAACTATTTTTAAACTTATCCAGATGAGTTTACCAATCCATGTCTCCATTTACATCGTAATCTGTTTATTTTTTTTTAAGATTTTATTTATTTATTTGAGAGAGAGAAAGGAGAGAGAGAGCATGAGTAGGGGGAGAGGCAGTGGGAGAAGCAGACTCCCTGCTGAGCAGTGAGCCCGATGCGGGGCTGGATCCCAGGACCCACAGATCATGACCTGGGCTGAAGGCATGGTTTTAACCGACTGAGCCACCCAGGTGCCCTTCATCTGTTTCTTAAAATAATTTTATTTACAAATTCTGTGTCAAGATTCTGACTTGCAGACAATTCAAGCCATTTTGATTGATAAATAAATTGATTAATGTGTATTTGCTCACAGAATCATTCGAGCTAGAGACAAGGCCGATTGAAAACTTCAATAAATGACAATCATAATAACACCATGAACTGATTTGAAAGATAACATTGCCTTGCTGCCTACAATTTTATAATGCAACTTTCATAAAACCTCTACAACTCTCAGGAAATATGATAATGAGACAAAATACTTGTTTTCTCTCACTTGTCTATTTTCCTTTGGCAATCTCTAAAGGGAAGCTAGACAGCGTCCTCTCATTTCTTTATCATTATTCAATATAGAAATTGATTTTTTTAAAGAGTAGAGTGGAATAAAAGGCCAACATGAGGTTTATATTGTACAGGATTTACCCAGAACTAGTTACAATTTGGGCTAAACCATTATTCTATAATACAGCCATATCTGTTCTATCATGATCTCTAAATATTTATCCAAATGGGCTCAAAAGGAAGAGAAATGAAAGTCATGAATAAAAAAAAAGTCATGAATATTCTGAAATAGTCAAAATAGAAAAAAATATGGCAAACATTCCTATAAAATGTTAGTATAATCTCTATTAATGGTATGGATGGCAGACTCCTCAAAGCATCTCACTTCAGTACACAAATGCCCTGGGCAGAATCTTTACCCTTAAATAACTCCCATGTAAACCAAAGTGCAAGTGGGTCTGACTGGTAGAACTTAGGTTAGGAAGGACTTTGGAAAGTACTATTTATTAGATACTACATTTGAAAGTCAGGCATAAAAATTCAAATCTGTAAAAATACGGGATGATTTATAAGAGAGGGTAGATAGCTGTTCGTGACAAACATTCATTATAGGAACTAATTCCATTTTGATAAGGGGTCTTAATAATTGGATGTGAAGTCCTCCATGTGGAGAATTCTATTATATTTATTATATTAAAGAATATTTTTCTTTGAGACTGGTGTGTGCATATGTGTTGTGTGTGTGTGTGTGTGTGTGTGTGTGTGTGTGTGTGTGTAGTTGGAACTGGGGTTGTTTTGTGTATTTGTGTATACCTGTCTTTCATATTATTTACCTTCTGGACAATTGGAAGAATAAAGTAACCAGGATATACATATTTGTGGCTGTTTTATCATTTTGAAAATCTTTTTGGAGGGTCTTGAGAGAAATTCTACAACAAATAATTAAGGTAATTGTACTGTGAGGTGAAGGAATTACAGTGTCTGAGCAAAGCTGGGAGGAGGGTGGTTTCTATGTTAGGTTGGACCTTTTGAGGTAAAAAGATTTCAGAGAGCTCTCAGGCAAGCCTGAAGACAAAGTTCAAGGTCTGCAGTGGAGGCATTCGTGAGAATGATAGTTTGACCTAGATAAGTCAATTTATTTAGAATACAAAGTAAGTGATATTTAACATATAATTCCTTTTTTTACTAAATAATTTCATATTTCCTCAAACTTCAATAAAGTCTGAAGTGCCTAGTCTTCCTTTGTGTGCCATGTGGAAAATAGGAAGGAATAACAAGGGGATATAAACCCAGCCCAATATTAATTTCTCCGCTGACATCTATTTAGACGGATCAGCATTCTATCAAGGGCACTTTGTCCAATATATCCAGAAGATGAACAGCTACAGACTGAGTGAGCACCTATCCGTGTCAAAATTGGGACAGCAGTAAAAAGAACAAAACAATAGAGAGAAATTAACAGAATGATATATGAGGATACAAAACTGACACTTAGCCCTGCCTCCATTTTGAATAAATATGTATATTACATCTCCCAGATACAAGGAAAAGAAGCATTTTGCTCACTTAGAGAAATAAAAAAAAAACTTGGTCAAATGTGTATTCCTGCATCCAAAATAAATGGAATAATATAGAATCTTGAAAAAATTTTCTGACAAAATAGTACAACCATTTTGCAGGGCTGGTGTTCGAGGATATGTTACAACCTTTCCAAATATGATAATCATGGAAGAAAATTGCCATTTTTCCACCATGAATAGACAAAATAGAGGAATTCAGTAAACGTTGGGTACCTGGGTGGTTCAGTCAGTTAAGGTCTAAGTCTTGGTTTAGGCTCAGGTCATGATCTCAGGGTCCTGAGATGGAGCTGGGTCAGACTCTGCGCTCAGCAGAGTCAGCTTGAGAGTCTCTCCCTCTGCCACTCCCCTGCACATGGTCTTGTGTGAGCACTTTCTCTTTCTCTAAAATAAATAAATCTTTTTTTTTAAAGCAATTCAGTAAACCTAGCAACCATTTATTTTTTATTTTATTTATTTATTTATTTATTTACTAGTCAAACAAAGTAGAAAAATATGGCTAACATTCCTATAAAAACTAAGTCTCCATTACCCTCTCTAGCCAATAAGGCACTTAGGTATGGTTCTTGTAGATATTTCTGGACATATACAAAGTTTCTGGAGCTTCACAAGTTGGTGTTTCCCTCACTTACATGTAACCTGGATTTCAAAATTTATTTTTCTGTATATTAAGACTGAATATATACATCATATGAAATATCTCAATACAATTTAAATTGAGGTTATGATGATGTGATTAAGTAAACCCATCAAGCCAAAATAATCATTCAGCATAATCTTTCATTTTGATAATGTATACAAAAATCTAGTGATACTCAAAGTAGTAGAAATTTTCTTTTAAAATCTGAATGACCAATAATTCTTAGTATGTGTGTAATGAAGATGAGGGTTTCAAAGTAAATGAAAAAAATAACAGCAACAACAATAACGAAAACCTTTGAGACATGCATTTTCTGGTTGAAAATATCATTCGCAAAAACATTCATCAGAAAGGTAAGGTTGCAGAGATAATATTTTTCTCTGGACACCCTGACAGATATGGGGATTCTAGTCTAGTTAATCACCAAAAGAAAAATAATATTCCTCTAGAATTAATAGCTTGGAGATAATTCTAGTTGAAGCAGGAAGCCAATATAAATCTGCCAAGATAGGACTAATATGTTGTTTCTTCACAGTGAAAGTTAAATTATGACCTAACAAGTTCTAGACATGCTGTAATTTGGAGATAGCCTTATCAAAAAACCCATAAAACTAAATAGTACAGTAATCAGTTGCTACAGTAACAGTGATGTGAAATAAATAAATGAGACCCTCAAAAAAGCAAGTTATACAAAACATGCAAAGGTATGGCATAATTCATAAGGCATTAAATTCACATAAATTTTTAAAAATCTTGTTGAAATATGAATGCTTGCACTCTTTTGAAAGTGTGGGGTGTTCAAAAGCTTAGAGGTGCATGTCAAAAATGCAAACTGAGAAAGTTTCTTGTTTGCAAGACTGAGAACTCCCATTCAAGAGTAAAACAAAAGATGACCATTGTGCTCATATGAATAATGATTTTGAAAATTAAATATTTGTAATATCATACAAGTACACAAAATTAAAAAAAAAACTTCCTAAAACTATTTACTTTTTTCTTACTTTCTCTACTCTTTTTCTGTTTCCATATCTTTCTCCATATCCCTTTCTTTCTTCTTAATATTCAACATTTTCAAAATATTTATTATATGTCTGACTATAATTCAATAGGTAAAATAGTATTATTTATATTTTCAGATGAATGAACATGAGCTATAATAATATTCCAGACTGGTACAGAATTTTAGTTTCAATAAGTCTCTGTATTTTTCTTCAAAGACATGAAGATAAATCTCAGTATGTTTTCTTGGATGGTGTCAAAATATTCCAAAGAGAAGTATATAGCAGACTGACCTCATGATAGAAGAGTTAGTTTATTCAAAAATGAATAGTTAGTAATAAAATTTCAGAGACGTTGAGCACATTCAATATAAACATTCAATTCTTTTAGATAAATACCCAGAAATGAGATTGCTGGTCATAAGGTAGTTCTCTTTCAATTTTTTTTCTTTTTTTTCCCTGAGGAACCTTCATAATGTTTTCCACAGAGACTACACCAATTTTCATTCCCACCAAATGTCTGCAAGGGTTCCAATTACTCCACATCTTTGGCCATGTGTATGTCTTTTTTGGAGAAATAACTTTTCAAGTCCTTAGCCCATTTTTTAAATTGAGTTGTTATTTTTTTAGCTAGTGAGTTGCATGTGTTCCTTATACATTTTGGGGATTAACACCTCATTAGATATACAGTGTGCAAATATGTTCTACCATTCCGTTAGTTGTCTTTTCACCCCGTTGATCATTTCCTCTGTTGTACAGAAGCTTTTCAGTTTGATGTGGTCACTTATTTTTGTTTTTGTTATTCTTGTTTTTGGTGTCAAATTCATTGCTGACTAGTGTCCAAAAGAATTGAAATCAGGATCTCAAACAGATACCAGCATTGTTCACAATAGTCAAAATGTGGAAGCAATCTAAAGGTTCATCAACAGATGAACGGACACAGAAATATAGTATATACATACAATGGGATACTATTCAACTTTTAAAGAGAAGGACATTCTGCAATATATGTATGACATGGATGAATCTTGAAGACATCATGATAAATGAAACAAGCTAGTCACAAAAGACAAATATTGTATGACTCCATTTATATGATTTATCCAAGTTAGTCAAATTTATAGGATCAAATTTATAGAATGGAATGATGGTTGCCACAGGCTGGAGGGAGGAAGAAATGGAGGATTACTAATCAAAAGGCATAAAGTTTTTAAAAATCTGGTGAAAATACTTGATTGGAGTATCCCAGGTTGTCTTGGACCCAAATTTTAATGAATTCAAGTATTTCATCTTAATGTGCATCTCACTTGTGAATTATTTTCATATACTCACAGTGCTTCTTGATAAAAAAAGGATCACTGTAAGGAATGTATTTATACTGACCTATGCTTATCTTGAAAACCTTTACATTGGTATGTTTAATTTACTAAAGAAAAATTTTAGATGTAAGTAAACTGAAAATATTTAAGGTCAAATCTGCTAGGCTTGAAATTACTAAAATCAAGCCTCTATAGGAACTTAAATTAGGACTTGGAATTCCCAAAAGTTGTGCAAGCCAGCTCAAGCTAAAATTTAAAAATAATCATACATTATTTTGCAAATACCAACTTTAGGTATTATTCTTATATCCTGTGGCATTTGGATACTCTTAAATGCCAGCAAGACTTTCTTTGATTTTTATGTTCCTTTGAGGGATTATTTAAGTCTGACATTAAAAATTTAAAAAAAGAAAATTTAGGGGAAAATGAAGAAATAAAAAAAGGAAGTTTTAAAAATTATTTTTTATCTTCAAACACCACACTTCTGATGCAGAAAAACAATAACCATACTCAAGGGATTCCAAAGTAGGAAAATTATCTGTAAGGTGACTTTAGAACTGAATGTGACATGGACTATATATAGCATGGTTATTCTGATGGAGTTTATACCACTGCAAGTTTTTTCTTATTATTTATAAAACCGATTACATGCTGATTCAGAAATCACATTTCACAGCTTGCCTTGTCAGATTACCACATGATTAAGACTGGCAATGATTCTTTTCTTTCCTCCTAATCAAATGGCCTAGCCATTTTCCAAGGTCAGATGAGTGTGAAAAAGTGGAGTTCACTGTCTTGACAGTCATCTGCTTCATGCTTTTGTCATATAACTCTTCTTCCACATAAGGCAACCATGACCTCCTTTCTGTTCCTTCCTGCTGATTTCTACTTTACTCCTGCCCTCACCACCTGCAAATTCTGCTGTGATGATTGCCTAACTCTTTTAGAAGCAGTCTCAGAGTATCAGGTCTAACAAAAGATGCTCTGCCAATAACTTCTACAAACATAGCATCTGTACTACTGAGATTTTCTCTGACAGAACGAAAGACTGAGATAGCTTATGAATTTTTGTTCACTCTGGCTGTGTGATCTTGGTCAAGGTCCTGCATTTCTCTGTGCTCACAAGCCTTGGCTGTAAGTTGGGGATAACAACAGTGTTACCTGATAGGGCTGCTGTAAGAATTGAACTATATAATGTGCATAAAACTAAAACTAAAATTAGAACTATGGCTCTTGCATACTACTATTATTATTTTGCTAATCATAACAGTACTATAATATAATATGAGTAACAGGAAATTTTAATAATGCTAATGTCACTATTACCATGAAACAAATTCACATGAAATAAGTTCAGGCTGAAATTTAAATAGCGTAGCAGACTATGTGTTTGGCTGAAATTGCAGGGATGCAAAACAAAATATAAAGTAAATGCATGAATACAGAGCTACATACTCTCAAGAGTGGTGACACTGGCAAAGGAAAGGAAAGAACAAGAGCTTTTATTTGTATCCTCCAGGTCAATACCAGTCCTTCCTTCTGTAGAGTGGGTGATTATTAATATGTTACTCTATGATTGAGACCTTTTATTTAATTAAACTGAGGAAAATATTTCTACCTTCTGCATTGTGATCCATAAGAAATCCATAAAAAGTATATGTTATAATATTCTTATTGTAGTGCTTTGCTATTTTCATATGTACTGCCCTCTCATTGCCTTATGCATTCTTCCCCAGCCTCCTCACAATGACCAGTGGGTAAATTTTCACACTGTTTTTCTTTACTTACCATATGTATTTATCTTATATTGCAATTGATAATATTGTGAACACCTGAACACCCCTCTAGTTAATCCTTTCAAGATATTTTCCTTTTATTTTATAACATAGGAAGTATATGGTTAACTTCTTTTCATGGTATTTTAAGAACATATTTTTACTCCAATAAAACAAGAATTTTGAATATACACTTAATATGGGAGAAGGATATTAAAATGTAATGCATACATATTGATTATGTGCCAGGCATTTTAAACTCACCATCTCATTTGAATTTAGGCAAATTTTCACAAGGATTTTAGAACTTGGTAATACTAAAATGTAATTTCTCTCAATTCCTTTAATTAACATTTAATTATTAAATACATTTTATCAGAGCAATTCCTTTATTAGTTTAGTATATCATGTTGTATTCTGATTTGATTATACACTTTTCAGAAGGATTGCAAGGAAGGTATGGAGGCCCGGGTATCCCTTTAAGAAAAGTGGCCTAATAAGAGAACTCAGAGAATATAAATGTAAAAGAAAATATAGATATTATGCAGCCCATTCAATATAGGAAAACCAGTTTAGTAATATTTCTACCACCAACACATGTGTGCATTTGTTGACAGAGGAAATAGAAGCAGGGACATATGAGAGAATTTCAGCGGAAAAGAACCACCAGGTTTAAGTAACCTAAGCCTTTTAATCATTTTCCAAAAGTCATGTAATCAATACATTTATCATCTAGTTTGTTCAAAAACTAGGCAAAAATGCATGACTCACTAAAAAAATCTTTGATTTTAAAAAGCAAGATTGTTTAATTTCAGTCTATTCCTCATCATATGGATAGAGTCATTCTCCCAGGAAGTATGCCTGGTGTAACCTAGTATTAAAAAGATCCAGATTTATGTACCCATATGCTTTGAACCTGTTTTATGGTAAGGGCTGAACATTATTGCAGCACAGTGATGATTTCTGATCAAAGCCGTGACTGTGACCATAGCCTCAACTAGTTCAAGGAAAGGGCTGCGTCTGCTAAGGAGTAGGGCTGGGTGAGTAGAGTCACTTGCATGAACAGAAATTAAAATAACTGCCATCCCCAGACACTGAAAAGGAATATTTTTCTGCCTTTCTCAAAGATTCAGAAATTTTGTGCCTAATCCTGCCACCTGCTGGTAATACAGAGAACTAAAAAGAGATGACAAAATAGATTTTAATGTGAAATTTGCAGGAAGCTTATATAATTTTTAAGTCACTTTAATAAAGCAGCTCATGTTCTGTCAGAAAAGTTAGTGTGCTTTTCTTAGAGTCTATGCTTTTTAAAAAATTATATAAATATACTCAATGGAGGAAATAAGAAATGCTAGCAAGTATTTTTATGTAAAAAATTCTGTTTTCCATAGCTTCTTTAAGAACTTGGTATTAAAATAAAAGATTTGTATATAAAGGAACTCAGAAAAGTATGCACACTAGAGGATATTTTTATAAGAGATGCAAGTATTAAATGTAAGCGTGGCTTGCAGAACTGTTAATTAAAAAAAATAAAATAACTCCTATCTTCCTGTTTTTTCCAGCTTCTTGGCTTAGATGACTTCTTTGCAAATGTGGGCCAGGGAATCTTAGCCACAATAGAGTCACGTGAGGAGAAACTATTGTATTATTGCTCTACAGTGATCATACACATGACTTGAGCTAAATCTGTACTCAGGGAAATTATAGGGACACTGTGTAATTATGGTTTGCAGAGAAACCTATATGATTATAATTTGAGGAATTTAAAGAAATTGTGGTTTTTTTTTTCACATTGGGGGACAAAATCTTTGTCTCATGAAAACTGATTCTTTTTCCTTTTCAGGAGAGCAGACAATTATATACTCAGAAACATAATTAGTACAATACTGATTAAAGGCAAAAGGCACTTTAAAAAGACCACTTATTAGTCATGCATTTTTTCATTATGTCAAAAGAATATCTTAGGAAAAGGCAAAAAAAAAAAAAAAAAAGAATTCAAGGAATTCAAAAAAATTCTTCAGTGTAGCTTATGCCTTATTTTTCAGCATTTTATCTGAACTAAAATTGTTCATGCTGATTAAATCCAAGCCAGTTTAAAATATTTGTAAAGCCTTTCATATTTTCTCAGGTAGTTTTGCAGAAAGTGGAGCTTGAGGCAATGGCTTCTTTGATTAAAAAACGTATGTTTTCACAAAATGGTTACACAATATGTTTCACAACCAGATTGCTGATTTTTACAAATATTTTGATGTGTCCTTTTACATTTGTTTGTTGGTATTATATTTGCATAAATGTAGAATTTTAGACCTTGGAGGTACTGCTCATACCACTACTGTCTGCCACCGATTTTCTTTTCTTTTTTTTTTTAAGATTTTATTTATTTATTTGACAGAGAGAGAGCATAGCAGAGGGAGAAGGAGGCAGAGGGAGAGGGAGAAGCAGGCTCCCCACTGAGCAGGGAGCCCAATGAGGGGCTCGATCCCAGGACCCCGGGATCATGACCCGAGCTGAAGGCAGACATCTAACTGACTGAGCCACTCAGGCACCCCACGATTTTCTTCTCTTGTTTTAGTTCACTATGTTCACAGTTCATAGTCAAACGGCAGTGACTCCAAAGGCCCACAAATGGCCACAAATGGCAATGATTGCTAGAAGCGCCACTATTATTAATGGAGTTCAGGTGATTTCCAGAAGTATGTGCAGTAAATGCTCCTCCATATTTGTTTCATGGAAATCAAAGTTTGATGTCAAAGGAGTTAGAAACTTGTCTAATGGCACTCTTATTGCTATCCAAGATATCAGCCTGGTGTCCTTTGGTGTGCAATGACCATCATCTCACCTTCATCATCTCTTTCTCTCTGGAAGCCAGAGCTCTTTTCTTCAGCCTATGGAAATATTCTTTCAGGCAAATGGTTGAGATATATTGTTTTTATTCTTTCAAATACAGGTATCCCCGCTTTCTGAAAGTTCACATTATTGTAGTTTGCTTTTAGGAAGACCTGAATTAATATGTTAAGGGGATTTTTTGTAAAATCAAAATCTTTTTAGAATTTCTTTCAGCTAGCAAAACCAGGTACAAATGTAGGCCTTTCATAAAAGTGCATGCCATGACGGTAACTCTCTGAAAGCAGAATACTCTTCACTATATGCCATTTAGCCTTATGAAAGGTTTCACAGGAGTGTTCTACTTTCTGATAGGGGGAAATCTGCATCATTAAATTATCTTAGCCATCATTTGCAAAGTCCTATACCAGACTCAAATATAGTCCATGGAAGATGGGGAGAACCATATTTTGAGGGTATATTCTAAGTTCTATTCATAATAATGTTCCTCACAAATTGAGCATCAAAAGTAAATAATGTCACAATGTATTGTATAACTCACTAAATAAAAAGAAAAGAAGGATTTTCCTTACAGAATACAAAATTTTACATATATATACTTCTATATTTAATTTGAGGATTTTCTAATATGTATATGTTATATATTATATATGTAATAGTGTGGTTATACATTATTACATTTATTTTATTTGAGGATTCTCTAATTTACATTACATATTAATATATAAGATATATAGTATATTATATATATATAACAGACGACATGCATTTTACGTATCTATCATCTATCCATCTATCTATCTATCTATCTATCTATCTATCTATCTATCTATCTATATCCATCCTCAAATTTCGGCTAAAGTTAATGGGTTAAAGTTTGATGAAGAACAGCATATTGATATAATCTCAAATTAGAAGCCCCAGCATGCTTGCTGGTTAATGTACTTATTAATTAACTTCAAAGAAGAGAAACCCTGTGAGCATATCCTTAACCAAGTGATCAAAACTAGTATTACAATATCGATGGTATGGTATGTCTAACGAAGAGCATGATGTGAATCTAATCATTAGGAAACATCAGACAAAGTCTATTTAGAGACATTGTACAAAGTACGCTGCCTGTACTTTTCAACAATGTCAAGGTTAAGAAAGAGAAACAACAGGGGCCTCTGGGTGGCTCAGTCGTTGAGCTTCTGCCTTCAGCTCAGGTCATGATCTCAGGGTCCTGGGATTGAGCCCGGCGGCATCGGGCTCCCTGCTAGCGGGAAGCCTGCTTCTCCCTCTCACACTCCCCTTGTTTGTGTTCCCTCTCTCGCTGTCTCTCTCTGTCAAATAATAAATAAAATCTTTAAAAAAAAAAAAAGAAAGAGAAACAATGGCTGTGGTACTATTCTATATTAAAGGAGGCTACAGAGATAGGACAGCTAAATACGAAGTGTGAGTCTGCCCTGGATCCTGAAAGTAAAACATAACCTATAAACCATAAATTTCATTGTTTGGAATACTGATATTTAAATATGAACTCAAAACTATCTGTTGGTATTATTTGAATTTAAGTTTTCCAATTTTTAAAACTATGTAGTTATGTAAGAGATTTCTGTTTTTCCTTGAAAATGTAAACTGAATTATTTAGGGATAAGGGGGCACAATACTTCCAACTTGCTCTGAAAAGATTCTGAAAAATAAATATGTGCATGCATGTAAATTTAGAAATAGAATTACAAAACAAATGAGACAAACTATTAAAAATTATAAGATTGCATAAAGGGTGCATGAAAATTTATTGTATTATTCTTACAATTTTGATATAAGTTTAGTTATATCACATCAAAAGCTTTTAAAAGTAACCTCTCCTTCTTACAACTGGCTCATTGTGCTCAGCAAACTTTGTGAATCATGGTTTTCTCTTCTCTTCACGTATTCCCTGAAGGCAGTTTGGTCCTTCATTCAAATAGATGCCTAGAAATGTGGTCACAAAGGCCTTCTGTATAAAACATTTATGTATATATAAATATCCTTACTGTGAGCAAAATTTGGTTGATTAAGTAAAAAGGAAATGAGACTAACATTCTGTCAGGGATAGTTAATGGATGCCTTAGATTAATGCACTAATTTGAGGGATTATATTATCATATTAGAAGATATTCTTTATGAAGAACAGTGACCAAATTTTATGGCATATAAATTGTGCTCAATAACATGGTCTTATTATCTATTAGGGATGAAAATGTAAATAAACAAGTATATGATAAACAAAAAGTTTTCTTTCTTCCTTCCCAAATTAATAAAAAGTAGTCACAGTTTTTATCAACTTTGATTTCCCCCATGATGAGAGATTAATTGGGCTTAACATTTCTAATTAAAGAAAACATTCTTAATTACTTTATTTTACCATGTCTTATTTTTTCCCAAGTTAATATTATGTTATATAAGTTACATTTAGAAAAGACAGATGTTAAGAACCTGGTTTGTAAGTCATTGCGATGTGTTTTCATATTTTGTATAATATAATAAGTATATCATAATAGTATATAACCCCATAGTATCATGGAAAATAGAAAGTATGGTTTATTTTGATCTTGGTAAATTGAGTGTTGTTGGTTTGTTAAGGAAATACCTGAAACCAAAAAGCATTTTCAAGTAATTTATTTGTTTATCTGGTTTTTTTTTTTTAAGATTTATTTATTTGGGAGGTGGGGGGTGGGGCAGAGGGAGAGGAAAAGAGAATGCCAGCAGACTCCATGTTCAGCAATCTCACAACCCTGAGATGCCCTGAGCTGAAACCAGGAGTCAGCCGCTAAACTGACTCCACCATCCAGGTGCCCCCATTTGTTTAACTGTTTTAATGAATTCGGTACTTAACATTTGTTAGACATACTTCTTAGCATTTCACAAATGTTAATTTCTCTAATACTCAGGATAACCCTATAAGAGAAGTATCTTATTATCTCTATTTTAAACATTTGGAAACAGAGGCCCAAAGGCTTTAATCAACTTGCTTAATGTCACATAGCTACTTTGCTTTTCAACAATATGAGTAAACATATGATTATTATTTTGATTTTTGGAACATATAACATACATATTTATTAAAATATGATAAACATCCAGTTTGAGGCTACAACTTTAACTCACATAAAAAATAATTTTGAACTTCAGCCTTCATATCATTAATTACTTTTTGTTTATGGTTAATATGTTAGGAGAAGAGCTGTAAAGATAACTGAAGCTTAAAAATGTCAGCTCCTCCCAAAATTCTGAAGGAATACACATCAAACTGTTAATAGTAGTACCCCTCTGGAAAGAAGTGGGAATGAAGGAGGTAGCTTGGGAACCAAGGGCACGGTCACCACTTAGTTTATTTGCCAATGTGCATATTGTTTGAATCTTTGCAAAACTATATTCGTCTATGAGCTGTGTATTTTAGAATGCAATAATATAAAACAATGGAGAGGTAAAAAATGTCAGCACCTCCATTCTTATATAGAGACATAGGGTTAAATTTAAAATGCAGATAAGTCATTTGGAGATATTTGTGTTCTTTATGTATGGACCATTCTATCTATACTTGATGAACCAATCATTCTTTCTAGAAAGTTGTAACTTAAATCGCAAAATTGCATATCAGTTATCTTAACAGTTGAATTTAAATCTCAGTGACACAAGTTTACACTACAAATTTTAGTAAGTAAAACTACTTGTCAATTATTTTGTTGTTTAAAATTTATGAATAATCCATTGCATGATAAGTCATATAAATCAATACAAAATCATAACACTAGAGCTAACAGAATTTGGCATTAAATAGCATATGACAGTATACACATTTTGATAGCAAACGTAAAACACATGAACTCATGATTGGAGCAATGAGTTATCATGAGGCTTGGCAGCTCAGTGCCTACCATGACCCATCAGCAGAGCACCACATCTGGCAAGGGAGAATTTGTAAAGATTTGATTAAATCTTTCTCCCATTATTTCATTTGTAAACCCTTGTCTCTTCTCCTTTTGGTACCTTAACTTCAATGAACATTCTGCTCAGTTCCTCTGAAAAAAACAAATAAAAGCCAACTGAGGATACTGGAGATCATTCCAATTCTTCTGCAAGGATCATCTCTGAATTTATAGCTTTGACAAATTTTTCCCATTTTCCAAGATCTCTGAATGCTGCAGCTGTGGCATATATTTCTGGACCTCTTGACTATTTGCGACAAGAATCCAAACTAATCTCTGTAGTTCTATACCTAATTCAGAATTTCTTCTAGCTTCCAATCACCACTCAATTCTCCATAATATAAACTCCTTTAGCTCTTACAAAACACATTTTCCTTTAAACACTGCTGTCAGAGAATCTGAGAAATATTGGGAAGCTTGATGCCGGTTACTTTACTTTTACCCACACACATACCTGCCTAATATCTGATTCCTCAATCAAAACTCAGGGACAACTCTTTACAATAACCTATCTTTATTAGTATTTTTACTGATACCCCATTGAGCTCTTAGCATTCTTGAACTATTTCCTTCCCATCAAAAACTTCTCTACTTAGCCCAATATGAAAAGCCCTTTGCTCTTCTTGTGTATGGCCAAGGAATACCCTTAGTATGAAATTCTTGTAAAAACTCTTTTTCATTTTTGTTAAAAATCCTACCTTCTCCTAGCCTACACCTCGGATTTCATAGAGAGTTCCCTACAACCAGTTGACAGAGGAAGAGAAGACTTCAGTCTGGTTTACAGTTCGGTTCTACAGGATCGAAGGTACCACCTGCAGGTGGATAACTAGAGCACTATAGCAACCTCTGAGATCCCGCCGAAGGGCAGTGTGGAGAGAAATCCTCCCCGTGGGCAGAACTTCAGGCAGGACTATTGGTTATTCACTTTGCTTCAGATGAGAAACAGCCAGGTGTGCAATTACCATATTGATTTACGTTATGATTTATGCTTGACTAAGGTTAGTCAGGGACTTGGAAAGAACACGACTGGAGAATATGTGACAAAGAAATTTGGGCAAGAGTTATGTGGAATGGCTTTGAATGGGGAAAAGAATGAAGATGTTTGTGTCCTTTGTAAATACTTATCAAAAGGTGAACTCAGCAGGAAAGAATTTTAATAATCAAGTGATTAGGATGATCCATTTGTGGATACCAGTTGTCCTCTTTTCCCAGCCACCTCTGTCATTACCCAATAGGCTGATGAACAACGTGGCAATGATGGCAAGAATGGAAGATATGCATGGGTTAGGCAACATGGATTTTCACTCACCAAAGCTGACTGCTGAGTGCCTAAACTGTCAGCAGCAAAGACCAACAGTGTGTCCCCAGTAAGACACATTTCCTGGGGTGACTGGCCAGCTACCTGAAGGCAGGTTGATTATAACAGACCATTTCCATTATGGAAGAAACAGCACTTTGTACTTACTAAAATGAACACTTAACTCTGGATATGAATTTGTCTGCAAGAGGTCTAAATAATCCCATGTTTTTATTGGTTTCTGGTAGGATAGTGCTCCCACTTTATTTTCATTCAAAATGTCATGGAAATTTTACTTCCTTACATGTCCATATACCTAATAGAACAAGTATATTACTATCTATGAGAAAGACAGTTGGAATATTGATAGAGCTAAGTATTCTCTAATCCATTCCAGAATTGATACAGATCTATAAAACTGCACCCACTAAATGTAAATTTCACAACTACAATATTCCAGTAGACTTGAATTGCAGCTTTCAAGAGGGAAACATTATAAATAAAAACCTGAATTCAAAAATTGAAGTTGTAGTCACTTATATTTTGTAGTAAATAATAATTTATTCATTATATGTATTGTATTTTAAAATTGATATAGGAGAAATACATAACTTCATTAATCCTTTCTAATGACTACATACAGAATGATATGGAGAAAAGTTATAAAAAAGTGAGTAAAAATCAATTATTTTTGTGTGCTTGTATTTTAATAATCTATTTTGTATTATGCATTCATACACAGGATTATTTTAAATCTCTGCAGTTTAATTTACCTTTCTTACATTTACGATTTTTTAAAAGATCTTATTTATTTAGATCTTTATTTATTTAAAGCATAAGCAAGGAAAGGAGCAGGGGAGGAGGGACAGAACAAGCAGACTCAGTGAGGATCCTGACCTGAGCCAAAGTCAGATACTTAACTGACTGAGCCACCCAGGCGCCCCATATTTATGAATTTTTTAAATTAAAAAGTGACTTTAAGGCAGCATTATATAATTGTAAGAGGAAACAAACACATGCTTTTTCACGTTCATCAGCTACCAGGACTTTTCTCCTACATGAACTCATGAATTACTCACAACAAATGTTTGAAGTGAGAATTCTCATTACCATTTAAAATAGTAATAATCCTGAGATATAGAGAAGTGTTAATTATATTGCAAAGTTTTATATAAGCATGTTTGGGACAGATCTGTGTTTCTAACTCAGGTCTTTTTGTCCCCACTGAACTTTTCATTTTAGCATTCATGTCACTAAAATATATTACTGTATTTAAAGTAACTGTTTTTCAGTATTTTTATCTATAAACAGCAATGTGTCTTTATATTTATAGCCAAATATTTTTCATATGCTTTGACCCCTGAATTACAGATTTTTCTCTAAAATGCTATTTTTTTCTGATGAAATATCAAACTTCATCATGCAAAGATTTAATCAAACCCTTTATAAATGTATATGTACTCAATGTTTCCCATTTAATAGTATTTTGGCATATATCCAGTTCCACCTTTATCAATACAGTTTAGTCAAATCCAATACTCACATACTCAGGTACTGTTTGGAAGTTACAAGACACCTGTTACAAAGAGCAGTATTTATCTAGACTATATATTAGATCAGGCCATTAAGAGCTAACAACACCATATATTGGTTGGGGTAAGCAACAAAAGATGCATCTTACCCCTGCACATTTTATGAATAAAAACAGTCAACACATGATGAATGCATAAGTGAAATTTTTTAAAGGCATTTTAAGTATTTCCAGTGATCCAGACAACATCTGCATTTCCTGATCTCTGGTGCCAATGATAATAAGATATGTTGTATGTCAGATCTAGAGAGGATGTTGCAGTTTCATGCACATTTGGTTTTTAATATTACCTCTGCCTTTTAATTACTGGATGCTTTATTCACTGTCACCTTTGGTATTTTTTTCCTTAAGGTGGAGTTCAAAGTGCTTGCATTGGAAGCCAACACTAGGCTGAGTCACTGAGCTGATATTTGGGTTAATTTTTCAGTCTATCATTCAGCATCATCCTCATGTTGTTTTCAGTATCTATTCATGTCATTGGAGGAAAAAGCACTTTTCCCAATTATAATCAGAACTGCAATTTGGGGTTCAAAGGTGAAGATGGATTTTATGTGGAAAGCTGAGGTGTCCATTTCCTGGAGTTGTTTAAGCTTCCCAAATGTGTTTGAAACATCTGCTCATTGGAGCCTAATACCAACGGCTGTTTCCAGAATTGAACTCACACATAGCTAGGTAAAGTGGTAGTGGGGGGGTTGTTATCGTTTTTACATTTTCTCAATAATATTACATTCTCTGATCCAAATATGTTAAATATATGTTCCTACTTGATCTTATCCATCTGAAAAAAGCACTCTTTGAATTCTTTCTCAGCATTATTACTGCCTAAGAAAAGCTATGTTAGCCACCATACAAAATGTTCCAGAGATGCAAGACACTCACTTTTATTTTCTCTTTATTATTCCTTAAGCATTCTGCCTTACTTTATGTTATTACATTGATCATCTGATGTGAAAATCGATTCTAAAACATTTCAACACCTTAAAGAAAACCTTCATTTCCTACTTTCTTATCTGTTTGTAGGGATTAATGTTTATCAGACTTTCCATTTTATCATAACCAAGCAGTGATAGGAATTTTCTTAAATTACACATTATGACAACGAATTTCCCACAAGACAATTTAAATGCAATTTGTTGTGCAGAAAATATTTTCTTCGAAAATGTTAATTGTTCTCAGTGTTAGACATTAATTTAAAAACACAATGCTAAGTAATCAAAGCTAAGAAGACCCTGCTTATATTGTCTCTGAGATATGGTTATTTCCCCATAGTATAATGATCTCTAATGAAAATCAGAAGTCATAAGGACATGGCAACATAATGAATTTTCAGCTGAAAATAAAACTTGTGAAATAGGGATAATAGGAATGGTTAGTCCTTTTGGAGGGGGAAAAAGAGCATGACATAAACTAAAAGCTTGATTGGGGATTAACATAGTAATTACATACGTATTTGGAAAATATTTGCTCCTTGCACTTAATTGATATTTACTTTGTTTAATTTAATACATCTGTAAGGAGAAATATACTGAGAATTTCTGGAGTAACCTATTTATATTTTAACAATCATATCAATAGGTGCACTACTGAGATTATTTTAGATTTTATGAGAAACATATTAATGATTTGGAGAGTTAATGAAAAATAATCACTATACTTCTCTATTTTTACAAATATTCTGAGTCAAACTACCAATCTGCATCACAAATACACGAACATTTTAAAAAATATATTGAGATACATTCACATCTTTTTGAAATAAAAGATCATATCTGCTATACGGCATTATATCCTATGTACTATACTAGATATACAGGACTGAAAACAAACATACAAACATTATTTAAGTGTTTTACATTTCAAAAATGTCAAAAGACATTTAAATATTATATATGTATATGAAAAAAACAAGTATTATGCATATATATATAATTTGAAATTTATAATTTGAAATACACATATGAAGAGACCAAATATGAACTCTATGCAATTATAGCTCTGTAAATAAAAATAGTATGTATTATTAAGCATTTTAGCTAAACATTAAGCTAATATTTCATAACCTCTTTTGATTTAGAATGGATTTATAAGTTTATGTTGAAGTAATTGCTAATAATTAAAATTGGTATTTGATACTGGACTGAGTTTAAAGAATTAATTTTATTTAAACTAGTTCTACCAGTCTACAAGAATATAAAAACTATAAATAGCTTTGGAGAGTGCATTTGATTACCTTTATATTTATTTTTCAAAAACAAAATTTTTGAAATCTTGAAGGTTGATAGACCAAAATTTTGAACTTCCTTTGTGTTTGCATTGTGTAAATATAACTTCCAGCATATCAGAGAGGATTAGAAGTGTGAAGATTAACTTTTCATCTCATTTAACTAAAACGAAAATGTGTGCTTCTGTTTCAACCCATTAAATACAGCTGTGTTGCCCCTTTATCTTATTGCTTGGAATGGGGAGTTAGAATTTTTTGAAAAAGTAGTAAGTTCAAAGACTATATCTAAAAAGAAGTTTATCATTCTAACTTTCCCTTTTCTTGGAATCTTATTTCTACCAAGAAAAGAAAAACAAAAGAAAGAAGACACATTTCCTTCTATTACTTAGAGATCAGAGGAAATATTTATTTGAAGCCCATGACTAGAGAAAAATAGGCAGTGACACTAATTACCAGTGAGTGGAGTAAGATGTAAGGAGCACTCGAGTTGTTTTTCACCCAGTATATAATTCAGGGTACAAACATGTAGATAGATAACAAATGAAATTTCGAAATGAAAATGAATGTTACATAACAGTAGCAAAGCCAATAAACAATAACATTTGACACTTTATGTAAATCTGCAAGCAGAATACCTCTAAAAATCTTACTAACATTAGAAGGGGTGGTTTTATGAAGGAAGATATGAGTAGAGCAAAAGTGAAACCATTTTCTGGGGAATCAGAATGCCAGGCATGCAAACAATGCATGAATTTACATAAAATCTATTACAAGATTGCAATAGATAGTCCAGGTTAGTAAGTAAAAGGCACAATTTATTTACATTGTCTAAGCAGGACTAATAGAAATGTTGACTTGAAAGTTTACTGTGGGACTGATTCCTCCCTGCCCCCAACCCATCCCCAAACTCAATGTAGGATCCTGATTAGGTTCTAAGTTCTGAAACAAAGCTAATTCTTTTTAGTGGTAAGCACATAGTAAACATTAAATAATAACATCTTCCATTAGGGAGACTCTCAAAACAGCTGTATATGAGTGGAGAGAGATAAAGGGAGCATATCCAGATACATAAAAATAAGCTACAGATTACAACTATTTCCTTGGGATATACTATCTATGTCTCCAACAAAATAGTAGCAGAGTTCCTCTTTGAAGTCAAGGTAATTTCACTCATCATGCATCTTGAAGTGATATTTTGATATTTGATATTTTTGGTAATTAAATACAAATTGATTTTGTACTAATGATCTTACTTTTGTCAGTTAATTGTCAAAGGGGTTACTATCAGTAGCAATCGATAGTGATTAGTGCTAATGCGATTCTTTTTTTTTTTTCTTTAATGCTTGAACTCAGGACCCTGAGATCAAGACCTGAGCTGAGATCAAGAGTCAGACCCTTAAACAACTGAGACACCCAGGCGACTCGCTAATGTAATTCTTTTATACATAAATAGTGATGAACATAGTAAACAGTAATGAGACTCTTAAGAATTAAGTAATTATTTATGTTGGTCTTTAGAATAAATAGAAACAAATAGCATCATGCATGCAGTCAAAATTCCATTCATTATAAGCTATTCCTAGTATTTCTCTAATATTTTTGGTTTAAACTTAGTCACTAATGAACTTGTTACCAATAGGCTCCACATATTAAGGATATAAAATCAGAAATTCTATTTTCCAAACACTGCAAAAAAAGATCATTCCTAATACGAACATTGTGAAGAATGTAGACAAGCATATTAGGTTTCTACTGCTGCATGACAAAGAAATATTACTTTAGAGGCTTAAACAACACCCATTTATTATCTCACAATTTCTGTAGGTCAAGAGCCTGGTCGCAGAATAACTAGATTCTATGCTCAAAGACTCTCAGGCTGAAATCAGGGTGCAGGCCAGCCCATGTTTTTTAAAGGCAATAAGAAAAATTACTTCAAGCTCATTCAGGTCGTCAAAATTCAGTTTCCAACAGTTATGGGACTTGTCATGTGATCCCTTTAATGTCATGTGACCCCTTTAATGTCATTTGACATTAAAAGCCAGAAATGGAGAATCTTACTCTTATGAATTATTTTTCTTTCCCTTTCTTTCTTTCTTTCTTTCTTTCTTTCTTTCTTTCTTTCTTTCTTTCTTCTGTTCTTTCTTTCCTTTCCTTCTTTCAGATTTTATTTATTTAGTTGAGAGAGAAGAGTGAGCGGGAGGGACACAGAATCTGAAGCAGACTCCACACTGAATGCAAAGCCTGACGTGGGGCTCGATCTCATGATCTTGAGATCATGACCTATGCCAAAACCAAGAGTCAGACACTCAACTGACTGAGCCACCCAGGTACCCCTAATCTCTTTCATTAGGAGGAGCTAAGTTTCTTTTAAGGGCTCCTCTAATTAGGTTAGACCCATTAAAGGTAATATCCCATTTTATCATTAACTGATTTGTGACTTTAAAGAGACCCTCAAAATCCCTTCACACCAGCACCTAATCCACTGTTTAATAACTTGGAGAAAAAGTGTATGTTCACCAAAAAAAGGGATCTTGAGGGGTCATCTTATAATTCTGTCTAACATAAGAAGTGCATTGAAAACCTAAAGAGGTTAACCTTATCCCCATGTATTTAGGCAGTGCTGGAGCATTCCTCCACTGTCCACTACCAGGGTAGAGAAAATCTATATTATAACCTAATTGTACATGGAAATTGATAACAAAAATAAATTGACTGAATTTCATTTTTGAAAGAGTATTGAAAGATTTTCTTTTTACCCAATTCCTTCAAGGAAAAACTAAATTTCATAAATAGAGAACTAAAGAAACTTGAAAATAGACTAATACATAAGGGTTATGAAAGTTCCATCACAGTGAGGCGTCCCTTTCAAGAAACCTGCAAGTACTCTTATCCGTGCGTAAATAGCTCATGACATACCAAATTATCCTTATTCCTTGAACAGTCCCTACAGTGTCATGTCTGTTCCATTTGTTCATTTTATACTTTCTATGTGGATTAGTAGGCCATTCTAGGTGTGCCCATAAACCTCCTTCTATTTTCAAAACATTTAGCTGATATATTAAAACCTGTCTGAAAGTATTCCTTTTTTTCTGGGATCCCACAGTAACTTATTTTTAATGGACTGAATGCTGGAACACCACTCCCACAATTCATATGCTGCAGCCCTAACCCATGGTGATGGCATTTAGAAGTGAGGTCTTGGGAGGCCTTGGGAGGTAATTAGGTTGTACATAAGGTCATGAAGATATGGCCCTCATGAAGGGATTGATGTTCTTATAAGAAGAGAAAGAGACCAGAGCTCTTTTCCTCTCTGCCATATGAGGACACAGTGAGGACAATTCTGTTCTGTAAAGAGAAAAGAATTGAAGTTTTATATATTACATCAACACATGGGAAAAATTATTTGGCTGTTAAAATATCACCTTTCACCACCCATAAAATCATTTCATTTTGATGGACCCTAGTATTTTCTCATATTTGGTAAAATATTACTGTTGGAAAAAATAAATCACATGGTTTCCAGGCATAACAGCAAAATCCTTTTGGGTCATTAAGTAATATCTACTTTCTAAAATAATCAGCAGACAGAACATGGTAAGGAACTAAGTACCAAAGGGCAAACCTACATGCTCAGACTAGGAAAAATACAGATATAGAAAAATAAGCTTACTTTCATGTCTTCATGCAGCATGGATGGAATTTTGGAGGCATTTACTTAAAAGTTGTGTCATCCAATATCAGACGAATAACTCTATGTAATCCATAAATGGATTTCTTCATGAACTATATGGCATATTATTGGTAGAAGTTAAGGTCATGTAAAGTTTACAGATTAACTTGTGTTTCTAACCAATATGTCCTGACCATTTCACAAAGAGCATAAATCAGTATTTCTGTTTGATAGTGATAGATTGTCAGAAAAGGACAATCAACTTAGAAGTTTCAATAGTCTAAAAAATTTTGAGAATAGGACAAAAAAAGTATTAATCTAGCATCTGTAATGAACTATTTATTAAGGGCAGAGTAATCATGCATGCTCTGAAGTACACCAAAATAAATAGAAGTACTGTTTAACTAGCCAAGAAATAGAAAGAACAATGAAAGATTTGTGAAACTAATTCTGATTGTAATAAATTTTCAGCTAAAAAAAATCATAAAAGTCACAACATGTAGCATGTCATAATGTGTAACAGACAATGTTTGGGGTTTACAGGTATTGATTAGATAAAATTTAAATGCAGTAATTTACCATTTATACTTTTGGCAGTGAATTGTTTCTTTTTTCCAGGATTGTGTATTCACTATACACACATACAACTATGTGTAGTTATATACAATCTATAACGCCCAGTTATTGACATGTAAAACATTTTTTGCTCAATAATTTAATTAGTTTATGTTAATTCTCATTTTTAATTTGCATAAAATAAACTCACTTAACAATTACTGCACAATGCTTTGAGTTCTAAGTGCCTGATTTTGTGCTTGTTTTGCTATACTAATCTCCCTGGAGCCTGCCAACTCTGAAAACTAGACTCACATTCTGTGTTTTACAAATGAAATTTGTAACTGAGGTTAAGGTAGGTTAAATAAACTGTTCAACATTAAACCACCAACACGTATGTCAAAGCCAGAATTGAAAATAAGTATGACCTGCTTAAAATTGGGGACATATCACAATCTAAACTCATATCCACATTTTTCTTATGTCTCTCTCAGCTATTCAAAACTAATGTTAGGCCTGTGACATTGTATATGGTGGGAATGAGAAGAGGCAAACAATCTCATAGTTGTAGTTCACTTACGTAAAATTTAAAAAAATAAGAATTATTGAATTGGATGGTGTTAGGTATCAATTTTCTGATGAATGGATATAGAAAAGGACATATGGAAATTCCTGTGGCTATTTATAGTGATGTAACTAATGAATGCAGGCATTCTCCAAATATCCAGTTACATTTATTTCACACTGATCAATCAGTGATCCAATTGGCCAAGCTGGACTACAGGTAAAGACAAATATTCTAGCAGTATTTTCCAAGCAAAATTTATTTCCTTTTTTAACATCAAAAAACAATATTAATATTGAGGAATTAAAATCAAAGCATCAAAGGAAACTTAATGGAATAGTCATTATGCAATTCTAATTCACTCTTAGTTGCTGCCCTCTAGCAAAGCTCTTACCTATCTCTAAAGGAATAAAAGAGAAATTAACATATTCCCCCAATGGTCGGGAGATTCATTTTCTTAACTTTATAAAATAATAGAGAACTTTCAAAGACTAGTTCAAATTTCTCAGCTAATATTTGGACTGATTTTACAGACATTAAAAATATTGTAGAAATGTTGTATTATATATTTCTAATTCTTGAATTAGATATATATAGATATACTTGATATCTATAGATATATAAATATATATCTAGTATATAAATATATATCTAGTAGTAGATATATAGTATTTCTTGAATAGAAATATATAATACAGAAGGGAATATTAAGGGGACAGCCAGTGTTTATGTTCATTTGTCAACCATTGACACACTACCAGGGCTCAAAGAGACATCAGAAGCCAATTCGCTAAATCTGCCAGGTACTCAGCTGCCTGATGTCTGAATGTCCTCCAGTTGCTACCAGAAAGAATTAAAAGGATTATCTAAAACACATTTGCCCACTCTCCATTATTTCCTTTCTATGGGATTCTTCCATCTTCTCTGAGTTTCAGTTATGACATAAATGTCAACCCATCCACTTTCTAATACTCCCTAAAATTTCCCCTAACATTCATTTTATTTTGGCAGATCTGTCTCTGTCTGAGAATTCCGTGAACATTTCAAAAATGAGTTGGAGAAAAGAAAGCATGAATGATATTCTTTCTTTACCTCATCAGAAAATGGAAAGCTATATAGCTTTCATTGTTACATTTTTTTAAATTTATAATATTTTCAGGGTATGACATATGGCATATTATAATTTAAATAAAATTTGATGAATCAGCTATAAATTTTAATGACATAGGCATAAATGAAATAATATTGGTGTCAAAAGGCAGAACAATATATTCTAAGGAATTAAAATAATCAAATTCACTGGCATACTGTGAATTTATGGATGTAAAGAAATAATAATTCAAACAATTGCAAAAAAATATACTACAATTTCCACATCCAATATTTCAACATTTGAAATTCTCCCTTCAGAGTTCTGATTATGCAAGACATTTCTATAAAATAAATAGTTTATTATGTAATTTTAAAATGTGACCACCATACAATCTTCATTGAATGTGATAGTGGAATTTTAAAATATTTTACCTAATGTTTGTGGGCTAACAGAAAGACAAGGCCAATTTAAGTTGCATAATCTTAGAATGCTTCACTAATTCAATAACCCACAGAAGCAGTAAACAAGTAACAGTAAAAACCCTGCCTCTAAGGAGTAGTATGATATTTTGTATTTATTTAATTCGTGTGCGTTGTCGTGTTATTTTTACAATCCCATTTTAGTTAAGACCTCTGATATTACTGTAGAAGTCCAAATCCTATAATAAGCAACAGGTAGACACCAAGGGAACGATGAATAATTTATAGAACTATTTATCTTACAAAATTCAGAATAT
Source organism: Ursus arctos (assembly GCF_023065955.2). Taxonomy (NCBI): domain Eukaryota; kingdom Metazoa; phylum Chordata; class Mammalia; order Carnivora; family Ursidae; genus Ursus; species Ursus arctos. Next base: position 21,649,447 of record NW_026622764.1, read on the forward strand.
GTCACATACAAAGGCCTTTTACTGATCTTATGTTCCCATCAATTTCATTGACCAACATTTTAAAGCACACTACTCTGGATGTCAGAGATTCATTCATTCATATAATCAATACTATTGATTGCCTACCACATGACACACATACTTTAGATGCCACGTTTGCAGTAAGTAGTGAACGAGAGAGAAAAGTTCCCTACCCTCATAGAGCTTATATTTTAGAGGGCACATTGAATACATAGATACTTCATTATATCATTTAATTTCTGAAAGTGTTAATATGATGAAGAAAAACAAAACAGTAAATGGTGCAGGGGGTTTACTTGGGTATTGATTTTAGGTAGAACTAATAGCAAGACTGTGGTGATGAAGACAACTTTTGAGAAACCTAAATGAAATGAGGGATTGAGTTACCTGGACAGATCTCAAGGTGGAGAAAACAAAAGTATAATAGTCCAGAATCTGGAACAAGTTTGGCTTGTTTAACACAACAAAGCAATATTGCAGGGAATGGCGAGGCAAATAGGGGATGAGGACACCTGGTCATAGAGGTCTTGAGGACTGCAGAAAAGATTTCATATTTATTGTAGGTGTGATGAGAATCCATCGGAAATTTGTGATTCTGAAAGCCAGTTCTAGATTCTGTGTTGCAAAATCAGGGTAGATAGGAAGAGTAAAAACAGACCAATTAGCAGGTTGTTGCTAAAGTTAAGGCAAGACATAAACAAATACTACTGGTTTCAGTGCTGACATGCAAGAACTTAGAATTTGTCACCCCAGTTCTTAAAACAAGGGAAATAACTGACAAAATTGAAGGAAAAAAAAATCAACATTTTTTTCTTGGAACTATCAGAAAATCGAGGATAGGCGAATGAAAAGGATTACAGCTATCGGGTGCTTACCTGGAACAGAAAAGCCTCTGGAGCCATGAAGTGGTAAGAACACTTCAATCACAATTCTCATGAATTGTTGGAGGCTGAGTGGGCTAGCATGGGACTGAAAAACTCCAAGGGACTGCAACCATAGCACCCCTTCACACACACGTACTTTTGTTACTTTTGTAGATTTTAGCTCCAGGAATTCCATTCTCAGGATAAAGAGCCAAGAAAAACAATCCCCTCAGGGCTCTGACAGTAGAGCAGAAAAGTAAACATTCTGAAGTATATGGCCAGAGCATTCCTTTTGTTTTACTGAGAGTAAGAGGCAAATCCGTTCATACTTAGTATGGTTTGAGTAATACAAACTTTTGTCTCTGATACAGGAATCTTGTGTGTTTTTTTTTTTACTAGAATCCATAAAACAGTGGTATATTAACATGTTAGCTGGCAAATAGGGAAAATGTCAGACATTTCACAATTCTTGATGCAATAAACTTCACCTAGCAAGTTATCTAAACTCAGGTAAGGCCTCTATATAGTCTCTGGACAAAGGTAACTATTCTCTTGCAAGGGAGAGTTCACTTTTGCTAGCCCAAAGGTTTCAGGGGACTCTGGGAATTCAAGTATGTCTAGCATGTTCACTCACATGTCTGCATCCCATGTGGCAGCAATGCACTCCTTCCCTATCAGGGACTGATTCTAGTATAGGGACTTGCACGGGCTGTGAATTCAACCATTGCAGCAATTTTGCTACTCAATCATGAGATCCTCAGCCTAATTTTTTTTTATCACAGTTAGCTCTGGTCACTGAAAGAGAGGGGATCTTTTGATGTTTATATAAAATCTATTTAACTTTCACACCATTTCTTGGTTTGGCATTTGGTTGACCTGATAATGCAAGTTATTTTATTTTTAAGTTTGTTAAGGATAGTTAAGAAAAATCAGCTGTCCATGATAGTTTTCAAATGTTCCTTATTTTTGGAAAATTTAAAAATTTTACACTGGCCAGTGCAATTCCTTCTACCTAACTCAGATGAGAGTTCTAATTGTAATGCTCCCTGAGAAAGAAGCTAGACTGTTTACACACAAAATTTGTCAATAATTGGTCAAACCCATGGTACTTCCAGACTTCTCCACAAACAGCAAGACTCAGGTGGCCAGACCAAACCTCAGACAAAGATTTGTAGGTCCTGATATTTAGAATCTGACTAATATACAGGAAGAAAAAAAATAGTAAGTTCCAGAGATATTGGCAGGACACTTACAGTGTATGTTACTTCTAGAAACGTCCTTCACATCAACACTGAAAAAGCATCTGTTTTTCCAAGGCACAACTCAAGCATATGTGTGCACCAAATACTTCTACAAGTGGGAAACAGTGACAAATCGATTCCTGAATCACCTGTACTTATTTTATTTACTAGAATTCACTAAAAGACTGCTTAGATTAGTGCACTTCTTTTAATTCAGTGGAGTTAATTGAAAGAAAAATAAATGTTTTTAATGGTACCATCTAATTTTACTGAAAATGGAGATAAAAACCATAATTGATAAAAGAAGAGTATAAACCATTTTAGAAGTAATCTCAATATGTGAAGCTGGTTAAGTAAAATCTAAAAATGCCAGGTAGTTTAACTCTAAAAGCCACTAAGTTGCAAATGTTAATTAGTTGGAAATGTTTCAATATTGGGATATTAAAAGCAGTAATGACAGTAGAATAATTTGAAAGTTCAGGCTCACATGATTCTCAAAGAGGGGAAATCAACTCACATTATGTCTTAAGAGTCAAATAACTAAGGCTGAGAATTACTGCTTTAGATAAAATTGTGTGGCTTTCTCTAAAGTATTAGGGCAAGGACATTGTAATATAGCAAATCAGCAAAACTAGCAATTGAAAATCTCAGTCAGTTGAGCAGTATCTGACTCTTGATTTCAGGTTAGGTCATGATCTCCGGGTCTTGAAATCAAGTCCCTGTTTGGGCTCCATGCGCAGCATGGAGTCTGCTTCTCTCTCTCCCGCTCCTTGCTTACATGCTCTCTTTCTCTCTCTCAAATAAATAAAATACAATATTTTTTAAAAAAACCAAGAAAACGGAAAGATGCAGGAAAGATATTTTCAAAGAAATCATGAAGTTTATACATAATTTTGACTATATTAAAGACATAGCATGTTGGGTATTTTGATGATGAAATGGTGATTAGTACATGAAAATATTAATTAAATATAAGGAAGTTGTAAATATGTGAGAAATAGTACTGGTTGTCTTATGAAGGATACTACTTATCATTCATTGTTTTAGGTCAATACGGTTGAAAATTCAAAACACAAAGAATAGCCACCTAAACATGATATTGAAAATATAGAAACATAAGTCACTAAGAACATAGAATCACACACTGCTTCATCTGCAGAGAAAAAAATTAAAGAGAACAAGGAATGCCTGCTATTTTTCATTATAAAGCTTTCTGGTTGTATTTTATTATTATACATTTAAGTATTTATATCATTACTGTAATGAAAATAATTATTTTCTGGTTTGAAAAAAATAATTAATGTAGATTCATAGGATCCATCATATTTCAGGCCAAAAAAAAAAGAAATCAAGGAAAAGAAAACATAAAATAGATTTTGAATTCTTTTTTTTTTTTTTTTGGCTAAGGACGGTCTATTTCTTTTTTTTTTTTTTTAATGTTTTATTATATTACGTTAGTCACTATACAGTACATCCCTGGTTTCTGATGTAAAGTTTGATGATTCATTAGTTGCGTATAACACCCAGTGCACCATGCAATACGTGCCCTCCTTACTACCCATCACCAGCCTATCCCATTCCCCCACCCCCCTCCCCTCTGAAGCCCTCAGTTTGTTTCTCATAGTCCATAGTCTCTCATGCTTCATTCCCCCTTCTGATCATCCCCCCTTCTTTATCCCTTGAATTCTTGAAGTAATTTTTTTTTCCATACAACAGTGTGATGAAGTAAAATTAAGAACTTAAGCTCTTTCTTGTAGTGCCTCTGTGGTGGTAGGCTGCTTTAGGATGAAGCTGAACATCTCTTTCTCAGCTCCTGGCTGCCAGAAATGCAATGAAATGGGTGACAAATGCAAACTTCGCACATTTTATGAGAAGCGTATGGCCACAGAGCTTGTTGCTGATGCTGTGGGTGAAGAATGGAAGGGTTACGTGGTCCGACTCAGTGGTGGCAATAACAAACAAGGCTTCCCCCTGAAGCAAGGTGCTTTAAGCCACGACCATGCCCACATGTTGCTGAGTAAGGAGCATCCCTGTTACAGACCAGGAGGACTGGAGAAAGAAAGCACAAATCTATATGAGATTGCATAGTGGATGCCAATCTCAGTGTTCTCAACTTGGTCATTGTTTAAAAAGACGGGAGGAGGATATACCTGGACTCACTGATACTACTGTGCCTCATTGCCTGGGACCCAAAAGAGCTAGCAGAATTCACAAACTTTTCAATCTCTCTAAAGAAGATGATGTCTGCCTGTATGTTGTGAGAAAACCCCTAAACAAAGAAGGTAAGTAAGCTAGAACCAAAATGCCCAAGATTCAGCATCTTGTTATTCCACCTGTCCTCCAACACAAATGTCAGCATATTGTTCTGAAGAAACAGCATATTAAGAAAAATAAAGAAGAGGCTGCAGAATATGCTAAACTTTTGGCCAAGAAAATGATGGAAGCCAAAGAAAAATGACAGGAACAGTTCACCAAGAGACAGAGACTGTCCTGTCTGACAGTTTCTACCTCTGAGTCCTGTCAAAAATGAGATTCTTTTTTTTTTTAAGATTTTATTTATTTATTTGACAGAGAGAGAGAGTGAGAGAGAGAGAGCATGCACACAAGCACAAGCAAGGGGAATGGCAGGGAGAGGGAGAAGCAGACTCCCTGCTGAGCAGGGAGCCTGAAGCAGGGCTGGATCCTAGGACCCTGGGATTATGACCTGAGCTGAAGGCAGATGCTTAACTGAATGAGCCACCCAGGCGCCCCAAAAATGAGATTGTCTAAGAGTAGCAAATAGATCAGACATAAAAAAAAAGAACTTAAGAATATCAAAGTCTTAGAATAAAGTGACATGCAAAGACCACTGAATTAAATCTAAAACAAATGGTTGAATATTTTACGTAAATCTTATTTAATAAATATATACATGAATAAATATTCTTGACAGAGACAGTATAACAAGAATAAATCCATAGAGACTATAAAAATTTGGCTCTAAAAAATTCAGGACAGATGGAAAATAAAATATAATAAACTTGCTGTGTAAAGGATAAAATAAAACAAGTTTTCAACTTTAACTCTGAAAATTCAATAAATGAACATCAAAGAGTCAACTTTTAAGTAGACAGAAGTGGAATTTAAAACTGGGTAGGTCTCTTTCAAATGATTAAGGAGGAACAAAGCAATATTTGATGAAAGTTGCAACAAAAAAGCTATATATGTATTTATATATGGGAAATAGAACTTATGATATTTTAGTAAATGTATATTCTAGATTAATATATTTGTCTCAAATCAAGGGATTGTTTTCTAAGACACGTAAAAATAAAATCAAGTCAAAATAATATCATAACTAATAAATAACAAAAGAGTAAATTAATTTTTAAAGAACTATGTCAAAATAAAAATGTGGCCAAAATTGATCCAAAAAAATCAAAAAAATTGATTTTTTTAAAGACATCTAAAAAATATAATCCCTAAAGCATGTGTATCAACTAAGATATGTAAGTAAATATGGAATAAGCAAAAATTATTTCTGTGTATTTTTAACTATTGACTGATAGGAATTATTGCTCCTTGGCTAGTTAATAGCAAGTAGCCTTGCTTGAAAATTTTGACACTAATTACATTATTGTCTTCAGGGCCATGAACAAAAAAGATTTAAAATATAACTTAGTAGGAAGATAGATTTAGCCTTCTATTACATTCCACCCTAGTTCATAAGAGTGCTGTGATTTTCAGGATTGCTTTTCCCCAGCATAGCCAATGTTAAACATGGCATTTCTCAAAACAATGAACAGGTACATGTTTAAAACTGGGTTCATGTAGTTTCATTAAACCCACATGGAAATAAAAATGAGCATGCGATTAACTTCAGTAATGGGGAAAATGATACAGAAGAAAAAAAAGTGGATGTATTTAAAATAGCATGTGGCTCATACTTATTTCATCCCATCATGCGTGTCCTCTAGAATATTTATAATAATAAATTAAAAGATTATTATCTGAATCTTTTGTCAGAATCTGGATTGTTTACCACAAAGTATAATAACAACAGAGCAAAAGACTTCCATGTCCTGCAGAATGGCACACTAATTTTATCACAAATACAGAGTCAAGAACCATATGATCCTTTCAATTGATGCAGAAAAAGCATTTGACAAAATACAGCATCCTTTCCTGATTAAAACCCTTCAGAGTGTAGGGATAGAGGGTACATTACTCAATTTCATAAAAACCATCTATGAAAAGCCTACAGCGAATATCATTCTCAATGGGGAAAAGCTGAAAGCCTTTCCCTTAAGATCAGGAACACGACAAGGATGCCCACTCTCGCCATTATTATTCAACATAGTACTAGAAGTCCTTGCAACAGCAATCAGACAACAAAAAGGGATGGATAAAAGGTATCCAAATCGGCAAAGAAGAAGTCAAACTGTCTCTCTTCGCAGATGACATGATATTCTATATGGAAAACCCAAAAGAATCCACTCCCAAACTACTAGAAGTTATAGAGCAATTCAGTAATGTGGCGGGATACAAAATCAATGCTCAGAAATCAGTTGCATTTCTATACACGAATAATGAGACTGAAGAAAGAGAAATTAGGGAATCCATTCCATTTACAATAGCACCAAAAATCATACGTTATCTTGGAATTAACTTAACCAGAGATGTAAAGGATCTATATTCTAGAAACTACAAATCACTCTTGAAAGACATTGAAGAAGACACAAAAAGATGGAAAAATATCCCATGCTCATGGATTGGAAGAATTAACATAGTTAAAATGTCTATGCTACCCAGGGCAATCTGCACTTTCAATGCCATCCTGATCAAAATATCAATGACATTTTTCAAAGAACTGGGACAAACAGCCCTTAAATTTGTGTGGAACCAGAAAAGGCCCCGACTCGCCAAGGAATTGTTGAAAAGGAAAAACAAAGCTGGGGGCATCACATTGCTGGATTTCAAGCTATACAACAAAGCTGTGATCACAAAGACAGCATGGTACTGGCACAAAAACAGACACATAGACCAATGGAACACAACAGAGAACCCAGAAATGGACCCTCGGCTCTTTGGGCAACTAATCTTTGATAAAGCAGGAAAAAACATCCAGTGGAAAAAAGACAGTCTCTTCAATAAATGGTGCTGGGAAAATTGGACAGCTATATGCAAAAGAATGAAACTTGACCACTGGCTCACACCATACACAAAGATAAACTCCAAATGGATGAAAGACCTGGATGTGAGACAGGAATCCATCAAAATTCTAAAGGAGAACATAGGCAGCAACCTCTTTGACATCGGCCACAGCAACTTTTTTTCATGACACATCTCTAAAGGCAAGAGAAGCAAAAGAAAAAATGAACTTGTGGGACTTCATCAAGATAAAAACTTCTGCACAGCCAAGGAAACAGAAAAACTAAGAGGCAGCCCACGGAGTGGGAGAATATATTTGCAAATGACACTATAGATGAAAGACTGGTATCCAAGATCTACAAAGAACTTCTCAAACTCAATACACAAGAAACAAATAAACAAATCAAAAAAGGGGCATAAGATATGAACAGACACTTTTCCAATGAAGACATACAAATGGATAACAGACACATGAAAAAATGTTCAAAATCATTAGCCATCAGGGAAATTCAAATCAAAACCACTTTGAGATACCACCTTATGTCAGTTAGAATGGCAAAAATTGACAAGGCAGGAAACAACAAATGTTGAAGAGGATGTGGAGAAAGGGGATCCCTCTTACATAGTTGGTGGGAATGCAAGTTGGTACAGCCACTTTGGAAAACAGTGTGGAGGTCCCTTAAAAAGTTAAAAATTGAGCTACCCTATGATCCAGCAATTGCACTACTGGGTATTTACCCCAAAGATACAGACATAGTGAAGAGAAGGGCGAAATGCACCCCAATGTTCATAGCAGCATTGTCCACAATAGCTAAATCGTGGAAGGAACCGAGATGCCCTTCAACAGATGACTGGATTAAGAAGATGTGGTCCATATATACAATGGAATATTACTCAGCCATCAAAAAGAACAATTTCTCAACATTTGCTGCAACATGGATGGGACTGGAAGAAATAATGCTAAGTGAAGTAAGTCAAGCAGAGAAAGACAATTATCATATGATTTCACTCATTTATGGAACATAAGAAGTAGGAAGATCGGTAGGAGAAGAAAGGGAAGAAGAAGGGGGGGTAAACAGAAGGGGGAATGAACCATGAGAGACTATGGACTCTGGGAAACAAACTGAGTGCTTCAGAGGGGAGGGGGGTGGGGGATTGGGATAGGCCGGTGATGGGTATTAAGGAGGGCACGTATTGCATGGTGCACTGGGTGTTATACGCAAGTAATGAATCATGGAACTTTACATCAAAAACTATGGATGTACTGTATGGTGACTAACATAATATAATAAAACAATATTATTAAAAAAAAATACAATCACCAAAGACAGTGAAAATGAGAGATGGACATGGAGACAGAAGAAAAAAGAAACCTGATTAAAAAAAAAAATAAAAGTAAATATGCTCAGAAGTCAAAAATAGGACTGTGAATGCTGAGTGTTGCTTATTTCTTTTCTTTTTAAAGATTTTATTTATTTATTTGACAGAGAGAGACAGCAAAAGAGGGAACACAAGCAAGCAGAGTGGGAGGGAGAAGCAGGCTTCCCGCCAAGCAGGGAGCCTGATGCAGGGCTGGATCCCAGGACCCTGGGATCATGACCTGAGCCAAAGGTAGATGCTTAACGGCTGAGCCACTCAGGCACCCCTGAGTGGTGCTTATTTCTGACCTTGATCTTACATTCGAAACATCTGCTGAACCCTAGAGAACTTCTTTTTGAAGGTAACATGGAATTCAGAAAAAAAAAAAAAAAAAAAAAAAGAGGTGAAATCTAGTACCTTCCCAAAGTTCAGGGTCAAATAAAAGCTTTCACATGAATATGGACCAAAAAGGTCCAAACCTCAAATAAGGATGAAATAAATGTAAATTTATCCTGCAGAATGATCTGCAAAGAGAATTTTCCTGCCTGAAAACAGGTACTGGGTGGAGGAAACAAATCCTCAACTAAGAATATGTAACCACAAACTGGGCCTCATGTGTATTTGTGTTCCAGATTCAGACTATCTGTGTCATCCAAAAATTCTCAAACCACAAAATGTGTTCCTAAACAAAAACCCAGCAAAAAAGATATGCATGTGATTAGCAAACTTCAGGAAGGGAAGCAATGATACAAAAGAAGAGAAAGTAGATGTATTTAAAATAGTATCTGGCTAGTACTGATGTCAGTCTCTATATTCAAAAAAGATACAGTGAGGCATTACAACTCCAGTCACCAATAAGACTTTCTCCTTCCCTCTAATCAATTCTTACTCTATCCTGGATGGTATTCTAACAGTTAGAATAGAGGGAAACACCTGGCCTATTGATTTTACTTTCATGATAGGCTTTCAATGAGGAGAAGCAACACTGAAAGGGTGAGGGAGAAGACATCCGTTGAATAAAGTTTTGAGTTTTCATAATTATAATTTAACTGCTGTAATAACACTGACATTGTGATTTTTAAATTATATGGGGCATGCCTAACATTATATACCAAAATTCTAATTATACATGGGCATGTTTCTGTAACTTTTTACTGCCAACAACATATAGTTTTAAGTATTATAATTTGATAATAAATCCAAATATCTTACTGGGGGGGGGAGTCACTCTTTTTTAAAACTTTTTAATATACCTGATTATGTGAGGGCCTTCATTTATTCATATGAGCTTTTGGGCAAGTCTGTTACAAAAGTTACTTCGACTTTGGAATTCCATTTATTTTAAAGAACGATTTTTGGGGGGGAATGCCATGGTAACACCTTTCCATCCATGAGTATGGTATAGCTTACTCAATGTTTATTCTTCTTTTATATAGTATATCTAAGTGTTAGTGGATAATTTTCCTAGTAACCAAACAGACCGGAACCAAAAATCCCCAGTTTCCTCCACTAATAAATTTCAAATCATTTGGATTTTCCATTGATAAGATACAAATGTACTTCCTAAAACTCTTATTTCTAAAGAGATATAAACCTTAGAGGCTGCTGCTTCCCATATAAGAGGATAATACTGAAAAAAAAGTCAAAAAGCAAATGTATTTATATTACTTGTGTATATTTTGATACAAATTTCTATCACATAATCTTTTTTATCAACCTAATATTTTGAAATAATTGATTGTAGCATGCAATCATACAGATGCTTTTATAAAAGATTTATTAATTTTTGACACTGCATTGCTGAATGCCTTGGATATATAGGTATTTTTTGTTGTTGTCCAAAGTTAACTTTTGAAGTTAAATTCTGTCTCTTAGGAATTTTTTTATCTTAAGCCACAGGATAAATTTATACTTAACCTCAAAGGATATTTTAAGTGATTCTAACAATCAACAAAAATGTGAAATCTTTGGTTAATGAGAGACTGGGGAAGTGTATCTTTTTATTTTTATTTTTCCTTCTAATCAAATTTTTCTTTAAAAAAAAATGCTCTCAGGATAATTCTCAAGTGTGCTCCCCTCCCCTCCCCTCCCCCCAAGGCAAAAAGTAGAGTGCGACTTTTGGAGAAAAAAATATTTCTACAGGGATTCTCTTTCTGCACACAGCAGGGTTTGACCCCATGTGGCCTTCTCCCTGGAGTGAGTAATTGTCCAGATGAAAGAAGGAATGAATGATCTCACAACGTGAAAGTCAGAGGCAAAACCACAGAGCCTCGAAAGACAAAAGGAGACTGTGCTGCACTCTTCCTTGATTCTTCTTTTTTTCCCTTGCATGACTGTGCTTTAAAATTTGTGGCTCTATACATTTGATGTACTGCTTCCTATTTTGGTCCCTACTGAATATCAAACTCATGAATCTTGTAACTGGAAAAATCGAATTTTTCTGTCCATAAATACTGATAGCATTTAACTCAGAGTATCTAAAACCATTATTGTGTTATACAGAAATCATGGAGGAAAGGAAAAGGAAAATTGGCTTTTTTTAAAAAAAATTCCTTTAAAAATATTTTTTGACATTTTTCCTCTTGTAATTCCATATCAGCATGAATTTATCACAACTGTAATGAAAGAGACCTTACAAAAAATAATTTATAAAAACATTCTTTTACCTACATCATCGGCAATCTTCAAGAGCAAACCAAATAAGTCACATGTACATTATTGACAGTGTTAGTCACTATTTTGTTTGAATTCTTTTCTGCGGTGTGTGTCTCTGGGTGAGTATGTGGGTGTTGTATCTTTTCTTATGTAACTTCAGTTTTTAATTTCCACTCTAAAATAGTTTTTTCAAGCTTACAAAATCAAAAACCATCATAGAGAAATGACTCATAACTTTTTTTGAAAAACAGATATAAATCATGATAATTACAATATTTTAATAATTACATAGTGAATAAGTCAAATATCCTGACCATCCCTTGCACTGTTTCAGGCGTCAAGGTAGCATTAAATTTTCCTCAACTTTTAAATTATACCACAGACTTGTAAAAATCTTTTCAATAAACTGAAACTTTGAAACGGTGTTCTTTACATCATCATGACTGACCACTTCCTTTCAGAATTGCATTTGATATATTCAAATTCAGCCATCTTTCTTTACACCTGCGATGACTATTGGTGAAATAGTTATAACTAATGAAATTTCTCCTATATTCTGCATATTGATTGTTTATTTGTAATATACCTTTAATAAAAATACATCAAGAGATATCTCAAGAGTTACAGAGGTCATAGTGTGACTAAAGTGTGGTGAAGAAGAGATATCCCTGTGGAAAGGCCCAAAGAAAGCGTAAAAAGAATTTATTTAAATTAATCTGAATTCTCCACCAATCCATGATTTCAGTCCAATTTTATCTATTCAATGCTGTGTTGTAATTGTAAAGCATGCCACAATCCCTACCTCTACCCCACCAAAGGAATCTCTCTCCCTCTCTCTCTCTCTCTCTCTTTTTCGCGCGCGTGCGCGCACAAACACACACACACACACACACACACACACACACACACACACACAAAACAATGTATACGACATTGGGCATATTGCATGAAGATGGGATATAAAGGGAAATGCATGTGCACTGGTTCACAAAATCTCTGTGAGAAATAAATAAATCTAGAGTTCATGGGGATTATGGGGAAATCAGGGAAGAATCAAGTAGGTAGATTCCAAGGACCAGAGAAGGGTGTGGCCTTAATGTGATAAACCTTCCTTCTCTGGAGAATCATCTCCTATTGTGTTGCATATGGAATGTGATCTCTCTCTGTCTCTTCCTCTATGTAAATAAGACAAAGGTGTGATTGATGTGATCTAATGTCACATTAGATCTAATGTCAAAACCAGAAATTATTTTAGAGTGAAATGATGCAATAAAATGAATACAACTTGGTAATTTTGTTATTGTCTGACAAATTCACTGTATTATGTTGGTAGACCTATGGAATAATTCTGCTGAAGATTCATTCTCAAAAATAAGTTTATTTTATACAATGAAAATACTATATATACATCCAAATAAAAGCAAAATAAAGAGGTAATCTGTGTATTTAAATATTAAAAGATAACATAAAAGTGTAATTTGTTGCTACATATTCAAGTACTCTAATGAGTTTCTAAGTTAGCTATTTCTAACATCAGTGTATTTTCCTTAAAAGTTAGTTGATTTTTCAATGCAATATAGTTATTTTTAATCTTTAAATAATTGTGTAGAGCTTGCTGTATCATTGCATTTTCATGATTAAAAATTTTGGAAGGGCTGGCAATATCATTTTACTCTTCTCTATAGAATATAGTTTTTTTCTAAAGAATATTCTCCTTAAATATGCTGAGGTTCCTGGTGAGCCAAAAATAAATTCAGTTAAATGCATTTTTTTAATTCCATTTTTAACTGAAATCTGCAAACACTACAGGCCAAATATTTTTACAAATATAATTTGTTTTTGTTTTGCCTCCATTCAGTCTATTTTTGGCAAATATTTTAAGAAAATAATACTTCTAAGTTATCACTATTTATAAATATTTGAAAATATTGCAAAATGTATATGCTACAAAATTGTTGATTTTTTCATTTTCATTCCATTCAGGTAAATATTATGAATTTATCCAGTTAAAATATGAACACATCAAAGGATTCTTTCCACATTTCAGTATTCCAAAGTTCAATCAAATAATTTTAAAATTAAATAATGTTTCATTATTTAGTTTATTTATATTTGTCTTGCTTTTGTGGGATGAAATTTGATAGCTTCTTGTTTGCTTTTCTTTTTTGCATTAATTCCGATTCTCTACAATTCAAGAGTTGAATATTCTGGAGCTTCATTTGGCAATTTTAATGGTAATTTGGAAAAAAAAAAAAAGCGCCGAATACCAGTGCATGTCACTATTTCATCCAAGTTTTATAATATCTTAAATTCTAATTAACAATGATCAGGCAAAACAGAAAGTGAATATTCTTATGCTGGAGTATTTTTGTTTATTCAGCACAAGCATTAGGCTCCTTCTATTAAAATAAACAAGCTGTGGTGTGTGCACTTGTGTGTGTGTGTGTGTGTGTGTGTGTGTGTGTGTGTGTGAGACTTTTAATAACTCAAGCTTCTCATTAATTGGTACAACATTACATCTTGTTTGGATAGAATCGGGAGTTATATATTTACCACAACCTATCTCAAAGTCCTTTGGCTCCACAGTTTTCTGAATTTAATAAAAAATGTTATTTATACAATGACATTTGCCTCACCAAATTTAGAATGCATTTTATCATTGCAAAAATAATTTTATTATTGATGTAATTTTTAACTAAATTTATAACATATTTTAAAATGTCATATAATCCACATTTAATGAAATATACTTTCAAAAGCTTTACTTTGATTTCATAAATTGGATGAATATATTTGAACCATTTTTGCAGTTATCCGATTTTCTATTAAATGCACTAGATGATATTGTTATAAAATTGTCTGCCTTTACCTGTTTGCAAATATTTTCTTATGCAAATAAATTCACAAATACCAATTAAATTTTCTATGTTCATAAAAAAACTTTGATTAAAATGATCAAAATTAATTTAGAAAAAGAATCATTTGATCTAAATAAAAAATGAATCTTCAGAGTGATATGAAAATGTTATTTCCGCAGTTGCACATGCAATATTTTCACCATGTTCTTACAATAAGTACTCACTGTTGGAGAGACGGTGATGTTTCTTCAGCAGATTTGAGTTGTGTGGTCTCATGACATCAATGATATACCCACTACCTTTCTCTGTCATGGTAGATGTCTAATATCAACAAATATTTTGCTTACCATGAGTTACCAAAAAAGAAAACGCTGTACATATATTTCATTTAAAATGCACTATCTTTTGTTGGCTCATTATTACCAAAGGGGCTTACTACAGAATTTTAAAAGTGCATTATTAGCCAATAAAAGACAAGTAACTTTAGACTTGCACTATAGAAGAAATGATGAAACGCCACAGTCTGGCCGGTTCGGGCTGCTCTAACAAAGCATCATACACTGGATGCCTTAAGCAACAAATATGTTTCTCATAGCCCTGAGGGCTGGGAACTCCAAGATCAAGTTGCCACAGACTCAGAGTCTGATAAGGGTTCAATTCAGAGAAGGTCTTCTCACTGTGTCCTCACACGGTATAAAAAAGGGTAAGCGAGTTCTCTGAGATCTCTCTGATAAGGGCAGTAATCCCATTCCTGAGTATTCCACCCTCATGTGTTAATTTCTGTCATAGCCCTGACCTCCTAACATCATCACTTTGGGGGTTATAATTGCAACAAATGAATTTTGGGGAGACAAACATTCAGTAGAACCATCACAGAAGCTAGCAGGCTATTATTTACATTTATCACATGATGATACATCTCTATTTCTACACTGTCAGGAAAATAAAACAATCCCGCCAACCCAAAGATTCTTCTGTAACAATGTAGAAGAGAAAAAGAACATAACAATAATTGAGTATGTATATTCAATGCTTCTTTGCTGTGACAAAATACTATATACTTAGTGGATGGATTAAACCATATAAAGGTATTCTCTTACAGTTCTGTATGTCAGAAATCCTAAAATCAGGATGTCTGCAGGGCTACATACGTGGTGGACTATAGTGCAAAGGCTGTTTCCTTGCATTTTTCAGCTTCTAGAAGCTTACACGCATTGGCTCAGAGACTTTCATTACTCCAACCTCTGCTTCTGTCATTGTAGCTCCTATTTTGCCTCTGCCTCTTCTGCTTTTCTTCCCCTCACAGGAATTCTTGTGATCACATGGGGCATACCTGGGTAATCCTTTATATCAAATCCTTAATTTATTCACATCTGCAAAATCCCTTTTACTATGTAACACATTCACTGGTTCTGGGGATTAGGACTGGGGATCTTTTTGAAGTTATTATTCTTTCTACCTAAGGAAACATTAATAACATGCATGTAAGGTTGCACAAAAGGGAATACAAAATTAAAACAAAATCTCAGAAACTTTATACAGCACAGCAGAAGAAATAATAAATTCCCTAAACTTCTTGAGAGACCAAAACCTATACCTCCTAACAGTTTTCTTTATGTCTTCTAAGAGAACACTGAGCTAATTCCAGTAGTGCGTTTTTACATATCTAGAGGTCATTTGGTCTGCAAACTTGGAGGTAACTCTATACTGTAAAGCATGGAAAACAAGCTCAGTCTTCAGAGAGATCTCTATTCCACCGGTCAGAGTAAGGACTCAGACTGACATGTTTCCAAGGAAACAGTTTAAGAAAAAGTGGAAGGGAATGCCAAAGAAAAAATGTACCTGATTGAGGTAACAGGCAAGAAAGACTTACTCCAGACTACTGCAGTAGGAAGGGGGGACCGAACTCAGCTCTGCTGAAACAAGATGTGGGAGAGCTTGTAAGGGCTGGATTCAGCTAGTGGAAAAGTACTGTATGACACTTTGGGGAGGTAGGTCGATGTGATTAGACCATGTATGCTTGCTAATTGGTACTTATCAAAGTTAGGCTCCTATCCTCCCACAGAGACTGGGTGATAGGGGCTCTATCTTTCTTATGATTACATTTTAAAGGGATGACTCCCAGCTCCTTGAGAAAGACATTCCTGGGTTATAAAACTGGTAAAAGGCTGGGAGGGGATTTGCATGTCAGTGGGTAGAGAAAGGATTTACATAGTGCATTTCCTAAGGTAAACACTCTAAGGTAAAGGGAGGTCTAGGGCCTAGACTTAGGAAGAAACCTGTCTAAAGCTGAATCAAGCTAAGGGGAACACTAAGGAAGTCTTGGTCAGGGAAAACCATTTCTTTGCCCTTTGTAAATGGAGAAAGACATTTTCATTTATTCTTACATTGTATCTACACCTTCACTCTAAGTTTCTACATTTCTTACCGACCTCATAGACTAGAAGCCTGGCTTCTAACCAGTTCAACAAGTGACCTTCAGGACAACTGTATTTAATACTTTTCCCATCACACTGGATAGGATTAGCTGCTTGTAACCACTTAGGTCAAAGAAGAGTACATTTTTTTATCAGTGACTGCAGACCCAGAAAGGGAGTTTTTAGTTATGTAGAACCTGAATATATCCAGGAAAAGAAGGAAGGGCTACTAGTGGTATATTCTGAGGTTAGGCCATGTGTTAAAATAAGAACTCTGCTCTGTGAGTACACATTGTGCACCACAGTAGAAACTGGAAATACAATGCAAGCCCACCCTGACATGTTAATATAACTTTGAATTATATTTTACGATTGCAGAGAGAACATTTTGACATGAATTCTGAACCAGTTAGAACCTTGGGATAACAAGATAAACTAAGGAAGTCTGGGACAGACGTTGACTTCAGGTTGTTACTGGATCCAGCAAAGACACATTGTAAGAACCTGGTTACTGGCAACATAGAAGCCTCGTAACCATGAAAATATCAGTAACAAGAGATCTATTTTCCTATGGACAGTGCACACCCATGCAGCTTGACGTCTATGGAGTACAATGTAAAGTGGAAATTACCTCCAGGAAAGATAATCTTTTGAAAGAATTGTAACTAGAGATAGGACACGGCTGAAAACTAAATTTCAGCTGGAAAATTGAGAGGCATATCCAGAGACAATCCTGGAACTGATCAGGCTCTGCTTATGGAATTAGATAATGAGAAATGCAGAGATTACTCAGGGATAAAAATATTGATCTACTGAATAAAACCAAGCTTGACGACTCCAAAAAGGACAGTCAGAGTTTTGAAATATGTCAGGCCATGCCTCTCCAATTTGTTTCTCCTCCATAAGAAGTAACACAATAAAAAACTGCTGAAAAATGGCATTTCAATGTAGGTGGATAAATTAATAATGCACAGAAAAGTCTTTCTCTACAATCTATTTAAATTGTTCAAATGGCAGTATAAATGCTAAGTGTTTAAGATCATCTGGTTATGCAGGTATACTGGATGTCCATATGCATGGTGACACAAACAGAAAAGCTGAATACCTGTAAGTGTTTTAAACCTATAATACATAATCAAGTGTAATCAATCTTTTGAGTGTTACCTAATAAAGTCCTTTTCTTTCCTTCAAAAATCTTAATTTTTAATATATATGTATATAATTTGTTTAAAAAGTTTAATAAATAATACCATTTAGATAAGCTTGATGCTAAAAAGATAATTTCAAAAAATGCGTTTTAGCATTTACAACTATTTACTTAAAAAGTTATTTTGAAGGAAAATAAATCATTCAACATGCAAGAAAATTTTAAATGGGAATAGAATAGACACAAACCGTTCTGCCTTATCGCTTTCAGGAGATTAAACTTTATGTCAAGTTTTTCTTTGTCCTTTATATCTAGAGACAGAAAGTCACCTTGAGGCATATCATCTTTGTTCTGCTGGGAAGATGTATGATTTTCCTTTTTTATTCATGCAAATGTTATGCCAGAAGGCACATTTAGACAGGGCCAGGGTGTAAAAGGACCTATTGTGTCCTCACAAAGGGAGCGCCTCACAAATGCTTCTGGCTGCAGAGCTCTCACTAGGGTAGGAGTGGGACCGTCTCCTGCAGAGCAAGTAGCTTCTTGGGGGGACAGGGCTTGATACTCTCACTCTTTTCACTCTTATTGTTCAAATCTGCAGCATCCCTCTGATGGGCTGAAGTGTTTGGAGAAGACACAGATAAGAGGAGCACTTCATGAAGGATAGAGCCTCACGGTGATTGACTTGTAGTCAATACAATAGATTGGATTTCCTGGAGGAAGGTTTGCTTCTGCAGAGCATGTGGCTAAGGAGGACCATAGTGTTTGGGGGAAATATATAAGAATGATTATTTGCATGTGTATGGGCTGCTGTGCTCAATTATACAGATAGTGCCCAGGGATTTGAAACAAGCAAAAGATCACATTAGCCTGGAATGAATGTCCATTACAAAGGGCAGGTTTAGTTTACCAGCAGCTAACTCAAGTCACTGGGAAGCAGCAACTAAGCCAGACTGGCTAAACCCCACGTTTTCTCTCTAATATTTGGAAGCAGGGTTTACCTTAGCTAGATAATACAGAAAGCCTGAAATTTTGATCAATTAAGAGAGGTCTTTAAAAAAATAAACTTCCTGTTAATAAGTACAAATCAGGGCAAGAAGGGAGGAGGGATACAAATATGCAATATATATTCTAAAACAGAGATTGGCTTGGTGTGCTGCTCTGAACTGACCTAAGGGTTGTTCGCTTGTAATGCATATTTTTAAATTCTTACTATAAGCCTCCTTCCCACAAGCATGCTAGCAGACAGTAAGATATAAGGAAAGTGAATTTCAGACTGAATTCTGTCACACCTGCAAACATTTACTAGCAAACAAGGAAATAGTTATAGAACCCAATTTGTAAGCTTCAAGAAGTCACCAGCTCTCTGGCCTTTTGGACGCTCTAACAAGACTTTACAATAAATCTAGTAGTGGCGTTCAACTCAGTTTCTAGTTAAATTACACAAAAAGATTTTCATATATGTAGTTGGGATGTGGTATGTCAGTATTTAGCCTGCATTCCCAAGTGAAGAAATTTGTGAGTCTTTCAAAACCCAACAAAGTACTCTTGATCATCTATGCTAAAGGGTCTTAAAGTTAATTACAGATCATATTATAGATACAAATCAGGTTGATTAAGCAATAGAACAACATTAATTTTTTTCTGGATTATTTGGTAATATGTCCTTCTAAGACATGGAAAACAATTTGGGAGAAATATTCAGGAAAGTTCCTGGTGGGGGTAATAGGAATTTGAAAAATGAATGGGGATCATAACTTTGCTGCAAATTTTAGAAGTAGGAAGAAGCTAAACTATATATATTTTTAAAATGGATAAGCTGTTTCAGATAAGATGTTATACTCACAGACTTGAGGTAAGAGCAGGGAAATGGATATTTAATGGGTCTAGGTATTAGTCAAACTTCTTGGCCCGACTGGTGATTACAGAGGTATAATATTTCAATAGGCTGTGCACTAATAAACTCCCTAGTTTTCCGTAGTATGTTTATATCAGTAACAAGTTTAACGGAAGATATTTAAAAAATTAAAAACAGAAACAACAAATGTGGATACGGAGCGGGAAAGTTCTCAAATTTACTGAAGTGAATCTGTAGAAGTTTTGCTTATAATACGTTTCAGTTTGTATATGAAGAATGATTTGAGGATTTCCAGCAAGTAAGTGAGCATTTTAGGGCACAATGACTACAGATGTGAAAAAGCGTTGAAAAGTGCTCAGTGTAGCTATAAGGTGGATGCAGGAGTGCAGCCTAGTGGAAATTAAGAAAGGAAAGCAGGTGGTAGACTAAGAATTGTTTCTCATTCCCAAATCCACAAGTGCCTATCTTATTCTTTGTGAAATATGAAGTCATTTAATTCATACAGAATCCATAGGCAAAAGAACCAAGAATAAAATCCTGGGAATTATTTATATGAAACAACTGAACAGAAGTTCATTACATGAACATGAACTTAGTGCTATTATTTGATCATCCCCAGCATTACAGGTAAGGGAACTGATTTACAATGTGCTTAAGTAATTTGCACAGATGGCAAAAAAGTGGTGGCAAGGTTCCAAGACCACCAATTCAGAATGGACCTGGTACTGAATTACTGAAGTAAAATATAAATGGAAGTTATTGATGATAAGGAAGTTGGGGAACCAATTCTGGAGGACTGGATGGATAATACATATGATTATTTGAGTATCCTGTTACTAGTTTGCAATGAAGAGACAGCTGTGATTTAGGTGTCAAATGCCCGGACAGATATAACGGAGGGACCGACCAGGAGGAGGATTGTAGTGAATGGTATATCAAGGTACTGGGATTTAATGCAGGTGGATGGTTTACCTGAGGCTGCCAGAATGTCCTAAATAAGTGTTCACACTATTCTCCAACAGTACTTCCAAATGTATAGGGATAGGTGAGCACATTTCATTCAAGAAGCTACAAAGGGATTTTTGTTTGCCTGACGACTGTTTTGCAGTTAAGACAAGAGAGTAGAGGCAGCAGCTTTTTGAGGGTAAATTTGGAAAAGATTATATATATAATTGAGGCTGATATGTTAGGAGATATGTTAGATACATGCCTTCTCTTTGTTCAAGGTTTAAGTAGAATCTGCCAAAACACAATTCAGTTCACTTTCTCTATTTCTGAAACAACTGTAATTATAAGAAAAATAGAGTGTCTTTTTAGCAACTGATATTTTATATATGAAAAATAACAGAAATGTAGCTAATAAAATATTGTTTAATTGCTTTTTTAAAAACTTGATATGATGGAAAATGTAGGATATAAGTATTTAATCAAGTCAGGCTTTCCAGACTATCATTCAAAGCCTGATAGGAGATATGTATTGCAGTAATTTACTCAATAAAAGATATATCAAAGATCTGGATTTGGTTGTATAGATGATGAGTTATAATACTAGGGAGATAAACATGATCACATGGTATCAGCTTCTCATAGGATGACAGTGTGCCAAAAATCGAAAGTGGATTTTAGATTATGATTACACACATTGAAGCAAAACCATTTCTGAAAATCTTTGTTGCCATGTAGGTCAGCTTTCTAAAGGGCTACAGGAGACAAGGAATAAGTTACTTACAATCTATTCATTTATAGCTATCGTGTCTTACATGATTTATTGCAAATTGGCTTCATCAAAGAGCAAGCTTAAGGTAATTTGTGTCAGTTCTCCAGTTACAAGTTTATAAAGAGATTGAGGAATACTGTATTTATAATTCTGATAATAGATGCAATTGTGATTCCTATCATTGTATATAGAATCCCTACCCTAGAAATGGATCCATTGATCATCTGAGCAAAGTCCAAAGTATACAAATAACACATGTAATCATTTAGCAAACATCTAGCTTAAGGTCAGTAGAGCCTGCTGACTTCTAAATTCAGCATTATAATGTGATAGGTACTAATACAACAGTTACTTCAAGACAGGTTTTTAATTTCAGGAAGTATGGAAGAGTATGTATATAGGGTATCTTTTTTTTTTTTTTTTAAGATTTATTTGAGAGAGAGAGAGTGAGAAAGAGAGAGAGAGAGCAAATGGGGAAGGACAAAGGGAGAATCTCAAGCAAACTCCCAGCTGAGTGTGGAATCCAAGACAGGACTCCAGCCAATGACCCTGAGATCATGACCTGAGCCAAAATCAAGAGTTGTATGCTTAACCAACTGAGCACCTCAGGTGCCTTGAGAAAGCTTATTTTTTGCATTACCTCCTTTTGTTTCTTGGCATTTGTGTCATACATATGTATTCCCTATTGATATTATTTAATCTTCTAATCAAAAATTTTAAAAAAAGAAAAAGAAGATGTTTGAATGAAGCCTTCAGGAAAACAGACCACTGAAGAATCAGGAACCTGTATCTAACTCTGAGATGTTAGTGAGGTTAATAAACATTGGGCAGTGAATGTCACAGCAAAAATAATGAAATTATAATGTTAAGAAGACAGAAATTCAAGCCATCAGATTCTTATGAGTTTGGAAATACTGATGTTTTCTATTGAGATGATTAAATTGGAAAGTGATCAACATGAGCATTTCTTCTAACCAATATAATGGGAAAACATGAACTCTTGTAATTATATCCTAGTTGAAGGAATAGTAAGCTATTGCCATTTTCCTGATCCAGTACTTAGTTCAGGATTTTTTTTTTCCTATAATTTGCATAAGTAAAGAGCCACTCCTTCTACCATTAAATATGTTATTCACTCTTCAGCTCTTAGTATATTTAATCCAGCTGACACCAAACTGACCAGGGTATGTAATTACTTTGAACTTAATGTAGAGTCCACTATGCTTAGAACTAATATCAATTTTTTTTTTAAAGATTCTACTTATTCATTTTTGGAGAGAGAGAGAGAGAGTGAGCGTGAGCACAAGAGCGGGGTGGGAGCAGAGGGATAAGTACGCTCCCCACTAAGCAGGGAGCCCAAGGAAGGGATCGATCCCAGGACTCTGGGATCATGACCTGAGCTGAAGGCAGATACCCAACTGACTGAACCACCTAGGCACTCAAGATCAAATACTCCTGGAAAACTAAACATTTTATATTTTAAATTACAAATATTAAATTATTTATACCTAGATACATAGGTAGATACTTAGAGTGTAAGTGGAAACATTGAGAAAGTAATTTTCTTTCAGTTTTAACTTAGATATTCTGTTGTGATAAAAAAGTACTCTCTTATATCAAGAAACATAATCACAGTACTTAGCAGCAATAATTATCGAGGCAGTTGGACAGTGCCAGGACTCAGAGAATAATAGAAACTCCACAGGGGAAAGGATGATAATTATTGGAAATGCCAAAGAAATATCTTTTAAAGAAAAAGAGCAATTAAAAAATGCACTGAACCACATGTATGTCCCTTGTTTTGATAAAAAATGCTTTAAACATTCTTATAAAAGATATATACTCATATAAATATTTGATTGTCATTAAGCAGTCAATTGTTGAAAATTAGACTACAATGATATATACCAATAGGTTGAAAGAGGATTAGAGATTTAAATAGAGAACACCCCTAAAATCTTTATAATGAATATTTTCCACTATGAAATAATAATAGTAAGGGAACACATATTTCTGGAAATTCGCAGCTGAAGGTGACCAAAAGCAGTGTAAAGGAAAAGATCTCTTTATTAGTATTCTAGATTCATTCTAAATAGATAAGCTTCTACAGTGCTTTTACCCTTCAATTAAAATTTCTTTAAGAAGCTTAATACGTTGATACACATTTTAGTAAAAATGGTGCAGCTTACATGCTCTCAAGCCATATTAACAAGCCATATGGTTTATAATTTGCAGCTTTCACAAGAATAAACAGTGCAGTGTTGCAAAGTAAATCATCTAAATAGATTTATCTAGATACATTAAGTGAAATGATGCTAATTTGCAGCTCATTCATTTGACAGAGCTTATCCTGTTTGCCTAGGCAGTTGATTCTATAGTTTTGGATCACTAACATAGATTTAATCATATAATTGTGGTAAACATGAGAAAAAAATACGTAGATATATTCTATCGAATATAACTAAGGGTTTTAAGACCTATGGATTTTCAGCATTATCTTTTTACCCTCACAGAGGTGATAATTAAGTTTAGCTTCTCTCTCATGAAGCATTGATTAGTTATAAACATTTAATATTCCATTACTAGAGGAATATAAGTAAACTAATGGATTGGCAAGGGAGAGAATTTGATAGGATCATTAGATATTGCTAAAAAATAAATGAATTACATATAATTATTATTATTATTTTTTGTTTGTTTTTTTAAAGATTTTATTTATTTATTTGACAGAGATAGAGACAGCCAGCAGGAGAGGGAACACAAGCAGGGGGAGTGGGAGAGGAAGAAGCAGGCTCATAGCGGAGGAGCCTGATGTGGGGCTCGATCCCATAACGCCAGGATCACGCCCTGAGCCGAAGGCAGACGCTTAACCGCTGTGCCACCCAGGCGCCCCACATATAATTATTTTTAATTCTCTTCAATGGCTTTACTATATTTATAATGCATTGGGTTATGATGATATATATCATTTTTAATGTGAGCAAATTGTTGTTTGCAGTCATTTCCTAGTATAAATATATTTGCAATAACAGATACTGCTTTTTAAAAAAAAAATTTTGAGAGAAAGAGAGTGTGCATGCGTGCCTGCGTGAGTGAAGAGGGGAAGGGGCAAAGGGGAAGAGGGACAGAGAATCCCGAGCAGCTCCACGCTCAGTGCAGAGAATGATGCAGGGCTCAATCGCAGGACCCTAAGATCAGGACCTGAGCCAAAATCAAGAGCTGGACGCTTAACTGACTGAGCCACCCAGGTGCCCCGATACTGCTTTTTAAAAAATAGCACATTACCATCTATTATTTGCCCTCGCATGTCAATAAATGTATAAGGTAAATTCCTAGAGATGTAATTTGTGAATCACAGCAAATGTGTTTTTCTTAAAATGGCCAAAGATTGGCCATTTCCCCCACACCCAAGCCCTAAAAAACTGCAGAAGCAATTCAGAATATCAACAAAGAACATATGAGAGTTCAGGCTTTCTTGCAATCTCTCGGGCAATGTGTATTATAAATTATTTGGTTTTGCTATACTGACTTTAAAATGGCACCTCGTTGTTATTTTAATTTACATTTACTTGATTGTTACCAAATTCAGTATTGTGTCATGGATGTAAAAGTAACTTAAATTTATTTTTTTATGTAAAATGATTGATGTATAATTTAAAAACAATACTGCTAGATGATGTATAAAAACCTTTGAAGATATCAAAAAACTTGGATAAGTGTTAAGCATAGAAGTTACTAATCCTGTTAAGCACTTTTTTTTTTAGTTTAAGGTATTTTTGCTAAAATTTTTCTCATTTTTTTATGAAGTCATATTTAGCAATATTTTCATGTAAGAATTCTGGGTTTCCTGAGTTTATTGTCTTGCTAAGAAAAGAGAGTTTCCTTTTACTCCTATTTTATAAAGTGCCTTTGTCATAAACAGGGAAGTTTTTTTAATGATATTTCCATATTTATTGAGATAATAATAGGATAATAAAAAATAGCCATGATGACAGTAAAAATCCACCAAGTTAACAGTAACCCCAGAAATTTTTCATGAGTATGATCTATTAACCAAAGATTTTAACTAATAAATTGTATTTGAAATTTAAGTTCCTATTTATTTCAAATTTATATAAAAACTTTACTACAACCAATATAAAATTATAAATGTTTTTTCATGAATGTATTAAAACAATTGTATGGTCATTTTCCACTAATTTTGGAATTAGGAATTGTGTTGAGTTAGGAGAGGCTTTCTAATATTGACACATTCTTAGATTCACAGCATAAACTCCACTTAGCCACAGTTTTATTTTTTAAACTTCGTTTCTAGATTTAATTTACCAATATATTATCTTTGTATGTTTGCATATAATTCTATGAATAAATATGTCCTATAATTGATTGATTTGGGCATCAATATTATATAGTCTCAAAAATTTAGCTGCAGTACAGGAGACACTGCCATACTCTTTTTGAAACTTCCTTTGAATCTATAATTATTTCAAAATGAAAGGTTAAAAAAATGAAATAAGAAGAAGAATGTACTATTACCACATGCAACAACATGAATGAACTTCTAAATATAATGTTGAGCAAAAGAGGCTAGATACAAAAAGTAAACAGCATAATGCCATTACATACCGGGTTCAGTTTTAGTAGTGGCCACAAACTATAGTCTTCCCAGTGTTGTGATATATGTAAATTCCTTTAAGGGCAAAGCATCCAGCTTTCACTTTATCTGTTGTCATATTGTCCCCATTCCCCTCTGCTACATTTTAAAGTATTTTTTCCTCCATTTTTTAACAGATACTCAGTATAAAGAGGACATAACAAAATTATTGAAAGCACACAATATGTTTTGCTTTCCATTACAGATAGATGGAAAAAATAAGAACACAAAATCTAAATAGGAAAAAAAAATACATGTAAGTAAAAACTAGGAGCATAAATTGAAAAGAGTAAAACACAATTGTTTCTTTTAAGCACATAGCAGAATATGTTAAAAATATGATGAGAAGTAAATTGCTCTAACATAGTTTTCTTTATTCAGCTTTTTTAGAGTAAGAAGTAAAATGCTTTGGTTCCTTAGGTTATGGAAACATTGAAGAATAAGTCTGACAATTAACTAGAAAACAATCTTTGCATTTGTATAGCTAGAGACTAGGGAGGACAAACATGGACTGAAATTTTTCAAAACTCTTCCCATTCATTTGACATACTAATTGAATATTTATTAAGCGACAGTGAAGTTAACACTTCTGATTTAAAAAAAAAAAAAGAGGGGCGCCTGGTGTCTCAGTTGGGTAAGTGTCTACCTTTGGCTCAGGTCATGACCCCAGGGTGCCAGGATCAAGTCAGAGTTGGGGTTCCTGCTCAGCAGAGAGCCTGCTTATCCCTCTCCCTCCACCCACCTCCTGTCCCCCGCTAATGGGCACTCTCTCTCAAATAAATAAATAAAATCTTACGGAAAAAAAAAGACAAACGATAACAAAGCAAAATAGATATGTCTTCCATATAATCTACAACTTACAGGGCAAAACAGGCCAAAACACATGATGCATTTAAAATAATTTAATAATAAAAATAATAATAATGATAATAGTATTGTAGCCTCCAAAGAATTTTATTGAAATGGCCAACTACACCAGCTTATAGTAGCCATAGGCAAGGGCAAAAAACTTTACTAGCTTTCTCTACAGTATATGAAAGAGTAGGAGCTCCAATTAACTGAATGGGTGTGAAAAACCCAGGCACTCAGAGTTTGGAATCTATCTGGATAAAAAATCACTGTATTCTCTTCCATCATTTTGCAGGAAATTCCTCATTTTTTCTATTTGTTATGACACTGGAAACGCAAGATAAATAGCATCTAAGGCTTAAGGTGTGGACAGCAATATAATGATAGAAAGCTGCAACAGAAAAAAAATGTATAAAAATAATAAACCATTAGCAAATAGAACTTTAGATAAGAAAGATTAAGCCTCAACCTTACATAGCTACCATCTGCCCAAACCACCTATAAGGAAGCCATGGTAGTTCTAATCCTTCTCAATGTCTATTGTGCAATAGCATCCGCATGGCACTTTCTGATATTCAAGAATGGTCTTATCACATTCCTTAGGACAATGAACTTTGATTCCTAGTGAGTATTAAAATATCTGATAATAAATCTGTCTCAGTGATGAAAATGGATGGAAATAAATAAGAATACTACTACCTAGGGTTATTTGAATTTAATAGAAAGTTCTTGGAATGAGAATACCTTAGTTCAAATAATAACTGAATGGTTTCAACATAAACGAAAATATTTTGAAAGAAGTAGGGTTCTTTCGCAAGAACCCCCAAACCTCAAATTACAATCAACTTGTCTGCCTTTGCAATGTAGATGGAGAATTCTGGCATTGCAATATTATCAGTTTTCCTAGGAAGTGATTCAGGAGTATCAACTATTCATTGAAAGGGATAGCTTTCTTCAAAATAGGTTTCCTTGGAGTCGTGTGTTTGGGGGGTGGGAGCTGTGGATGGGCAGAAGGAATGGTGATAAGTGTTGCTCTCAAAATTAAAATGTAAGCCCACATATACGAAATCTTTAAATGACTAGTGGCTTATTTATTTACTTTTCCATCCTATAGATGACTGGATGATACCAGTGCGTACATATTGGATTTATTTCAGCAATAGAGATCACAATACACGTTATATTTCATAGTTATACTGTCACTCAAAATCAAGGGTGTTTATAGAAGAGTTCAGAGTTGTTTCAGGGTCACCATTTGCCAATTTTTTGCATGAATTCTGATTTGAAAATAAATCTGCATAACAGAATTTTAATTTGGGGATCTGTGGCACCTGGAAGTACTTCTTCCTGCTAAAAATTTAAGCTTGAAACACTTTTCAGGAAAAAAAGGGCACACCTAGATATTGCATACAAAGAAAGTTTCATTTATAATGAAGTAAATTCAATAAATAAGTGTAGTAAGTAAAAGGGCCAAGTGCAGTTATACCAAAAAAAAAAAAATCTGAGTATATAGATGTATAATTAAACAAACTGAACTGTAAGTAGGTACAATAGGATGAACAGATTTGTAAAAATCTCGGAGTTAGATCTGATATCTAAAATGTCAGAATGGAAGTTCCATAAGCATTTCCAGTTATCTTGTTCTGTGCTTTAAGAAATAACCCTGAGATCCTGTAAATTGAAACAAACCAAGAAAACTTTATGGCAGCAACCTGCTCCTTCACACCGTGGCCTTGGAGTAATGAAAGGTCAGGACCAGTGATCATCTATCTCCATAATTTCACTAACAATTGACAAACACAATTTAGAAACTGCCAAAAAGTGAAATTGATCTTGTTCTTAGTGAAAATTGTATCTATTTGTTTAGATTCTCTACTATGCTATGATAGCAACAATGATAAAGAATTCATTCACATCCATCAAGAAAAGTATGAAAGCATTACTTTGTAAATGGTTTGATTCGATTTACAGAACAGAAATCCCATTTAAATGATGTATCTTAGAACTGGAAAATGTTCTAATATTTCCTTACATTTATTACATGCAACTATAATTTTGAAGCAGACATAGTAAGGAATAGCCAATCGTTTGAAAAGTTTGAAGATGCTAATTTATCAGCATATTCAGTTCCCCTAAGAGCTAACACTTCCTTTTGGTATTTTCTACAGATTAAAAATACATTATAATTGAAGGAGGATGGCTGCAAATGTTATACTAAAAAAAAAAAAAACACCTTTTTAAAGACGAGAATATTATTTTTCATGGTTAGTTGAAATATTAGGCCACCATTATTTAGGAAAGAGAAATTCAATTATACTTAAAACAAAAACATGCAAATCACATTCTGTTAGTAATTGATAGCAGATTGGAGATCAATGCATAGGTAAGCTTACCATTATCATTACTATTATTATTTCTTAAATAACTATAACCAAATATCATAACTATATTCACACATATACACAAAATACACATGATAGAATTGTATTTTAGGTATGCAACAATCACCAAACATTGTTATAATAAATGTTTGTTTTCTTAGTTATTTAAAATAATAAGCAACCATTGACCCTATTTAGGGGATGAGTGCAGAGACAATAAAAACTCAAATACATTCACCACCATTCTCACTGATTACAGCTTGAAAATACATATTTAAATATATTGGAAATATCTGTAAAGTGAGAGTCTAATGTATTGTCCGAGATTTGATCTTTCAGAAAAAAAAATCAACTGCAGTTTAGCTCATGGGTTTTTACTATATATCATATTTTTGTTTGTTAGAATTGTTTGCTCTGCTTGTGTACTGCTTAGCATTCCAAAGAGAATTAAAAATATTGAGTTAAAGAGATATAATGATTACTATTTAACTTATATTTTTAATTTGGGGTTCTGAATCTTAACTACAATGAGAATAATTTAAATCATGCAGTTATTTATTGATAATACGTTAAAACATTACATGATAAGAAGTAGGAGCATTTCACAATATTATATATTTGTAAATACACATAGAAGTATGAATGTGTATATGTGTATGTACTTACATCTATATATATTAATACATATGTATATATGTAATACATACTATTACCACGACATATTTATCAGTAATGAATATGTATTTAAATAAAGGAGATAGAAAATATAGATAACACATTAAATATTCCCTTTGAAGCAAGGATTTGTCAATTACTATTTGAGATGTGGGAAACCGCTCTAACAGAGATTAACATGATCATGGTAATGTGCTAGAAATACTTTATGGTCACAATGTCAAAGATTAATTTTAGGAATGCTATATATATATTTATATTTATATTAAAATTCTTACTCTGGTATGGCTAAGAAATGTTGTTTTTTTAACATACTTTTATTATTTTCCTTGCCAAGTTCTGCTTATTGTTTCCTCTATGTTTAATGAAGACATTGTATCACTACCGTATTGATTATAAATACTGGCTTTTATATCAGAGTATCTGTTTTCAGTTTCTGTTTTTTCTTTTATTCCCTTGTAATCTAGGGATCTGCATCACAGAGTTAGGATAAAATGAGACCAGTTATGAAATGGACTCATAACGTTCTTGTTATATACCAAAAGCTAAGTTAATGTTGATACCGTCATCGTCCTCTCTTCATCCTCACCATCATTATTAGCTCCAATAGAATTGTTAGCAGTGCTATGGTAAAAATAGTTTTGATCAAACTTTCTGACTTCATCTCTGTGATGCACTATCTTGTGCACTGAGGTGAAGGGAGTATCATGACCTAATCCTTTTAGCAGGAATTATGCTTTTCCAATTGAGGTCCAAATAAATATGACTCTGCATATTCTGAAGAAAAATAGGAGCCATCATATTTCCTTCATAACGTATCTGCGTTGATCATACGAATCCTTCAAATTATATGATTCCTTCCATCATATCTGCCCCTTAACTACAATTTTCTTTTGTGTGATTCTTTGTGTGTTATTTGGCTTAGATGGGGGCCTACATTATAGAAATGTCATTTTTAAATTAATAGACTTTATTTTTTAGAATACTTATATAAGTTTACAAAAAAGTGAGCACAGCACAGTTTTCATATACCCCTTACCCCCAACACACACACACACACACACACACACACACACACACACACACACAGAGTTTCCCTTATTAACATCTTGTATTAGTGAGCTACGTTTGTTACACTTCATCAGCCAATATCGATACAATACTACTAACTAAAGTCCAAGTTCTATTAAGGTCACTCTTTGTGTCATACATTCTATGGGTTTTGACAAATGCATAATGACCTATATACACCATTACAGTATCCTACAGAACAATATCACCGTCCTAAAAATGCCCTGTACTCCGCTTACCAACCCTTCTTACCTTGTCCTCAACCCACTGGAAACCACTGATGCTTTTTCATTGTCTTTTGCCTTTTCCACAATGTCCTATGGTTGGAATCACATAGTATTTAGCTTTTTTAGAAAGCTACTTTCTAGAGTATTTAATATGTATTAAATTTCCTCCATGCATTTTAGTGGCTTGATAGCTCATTTCTTTTTATCACTGAATAACATTTCCATTGTCTGGATGCACTAGGGTTTGTGTAGCAATTCACCTACTAAAAGATATCTTGGTTGCTTCCAAGTTTCAGATATTTTGAATAAAGGTGATATGTTTATTTTGTGCTTACCACAACATTAGATATATTTATTTTAATGGTTGCTTTTGCCTTTCATCAATATTTTAAACCAAGTATCCTTTGTGTTTAAATAAAAAAAATTAAGAACTTCAGGAATGTACCAGCAAAAGGGCTATAATTATGTAAACCAACAACTGGTATAGTAACTCTCTATTTGAACCATTTGAACTACACAGAAAGCCGAAGACATTTAAATATAATTATGCTAAAGTATTTAGGAGGGCAAGAGTATTTTTTATACATATGGGTATATCACTATTACAAGACGTGGGTGTCATAGTATTATAGGAAGAAAGAGACTCTTGGGGCTACTGTAGAATTTTCAATTACTTGATACATTTCACTTTAATAACTTCTCAGGAGCACACAAGTACTTAAGTCTTATCCTACAGAAAATTCAAATCATCTCTTTATGAAAGGAGTAGTGGTAAAAAGGAAAATATGGTGCCATAGGAAAGTACTTGTAATCAAATATTGGCAAAGGAATGCCTATATATTTATTATCCTAAAATAAATTCATATTCTAGATCTTTTGTGGATCCACTTTCTCAATGTGTATGTTTTCAACTTTTCTTTCTCCTACTTGTGTTAAAAGCTTAGTTCATAGACTTACCTATTTCTATTATTATTAAATACCTAGTGTATAGAATATTGCTTACACTTTATGGGTGCTCAGTAGATATTCATGGACTAAGTAAAGAACTGTCCCTGAACTAGAGAATAATATGGGTTCTCCAAGTCCTGAACAGGTGAATACCAGAATGGTATGATTTCTGGGGAATGGGTGATGGCCCATGAAGGCAACCTAAAAGAGAGGACTCCACAATGTCATCAATTTATGCTTAAAATAAAGGGCTAAATGATATGTTTATGCATACATGTTTTGTGTACACATAACAGTGCATGATGTATCATTTGCACAAATACACAAATAGAAATGCATTTACCTATATGAAGTAGGTTTAAACTCTGACATTTAGTTTCTTGAAAGTTACCATTTCTGTTAGATTGTAAAAGTGTTTGCATATTAACACGTTTTCTTGCTGCCTTTTGAAATTCTGAGACTACCATGAAATATCACAGGAAGAAGTATGGGCTAGCCTATTGGGTGACAAGGAACGATGAGATGCAGAAATGTGTTGTCCCGGCTTATCTCCTTATTCCATCAGGCTGCCGACTGCCTACCACTTGAGTCAGGCCATCCTCGAACATCTAGCAGCTGGGTGACTCATCAGCTGGCAACGGAGGCAGGGGAGAACCCAGCATGTATCAGTTGGCTGCCTGAGAAGAGTCACACAGCTGAGCCACAGAATTATGGGCAAAATAAAATGATTCTACTTTAAGCTACTAAATTTGTACTAGTTTACCATGCAGGAAAATCTGACTGATGCACTCTTGATGCTTTTATACTCTGTAAACAAAGTAGTCTGGGGTAGCACTTCTTTTTAAAATGTTAAATTATGATGGGGTTGTGTGAAGCTAATATATCGCATGAATATCGAAGCAGGCTTGCTAATATGCCAGAGTGCACTGCAGAATAATCAGTAATCATTTTATGGTTTTATAAATATGTACTCAGAAACATTTCCTTCACACTCTCCTGCATTAATAAAACAGTTTTGTAGCATTATTATAGTCCATTAGGTTCAAATTATTGCATGCATTTCTGTGAGTTCCTCAAAAAGCACCCATACAGTGTTCATTTTTGAGGTCCATTTGAGCTCTATGCTGATTTTTTGGTCCCTTTTATTCAATGTATTTTTGGCCAAATAAATGGCCTTATCTTCTTTCTTGTGAAGACACTCACTTGTGAGTATGCCTATTATTTATTTTATAACATTTTAGTTAAGTTTAAATATACACAATACACATCATTTATTTTTGTTTTATTTTGACTCACATATAATTGACATATAACATTAGTTTCAGATGTACAAGGTAATGATTCATTCTTCACATATACTGTGAAATGATCACCACAATAAATCTAGTTAACATCCATCACTACACATAATTACAAATATTTTTCTTGTGATGAGAAATTTTAATATCTACACTCTTAGCACTTTCAAATATGCAGTATAGTATTAATTACAGTCACCATGCCATACATTACATCTCCAGCTCTTATTTATTTTATAACTAGAAGTCTGTATCTTTGACTACTATCACTCATTTCACCTACTCTCTTATCTCTGCCTTTGATAACCACCAACCTGCTCTCTGTGTCTATGAGTTCTGTTTTGTTTTTAAGATTCCCCATATAAGTGAGATAATATGGCATTTGTCTTTGTCCATCTACCCTATTTCACTTAGCATAATGTTCACAAGGTTCATCCATGTTGTCATACACGGAAAGATTTCCTTCCTTTTTATGGCTGAATATTATTCTTTTGTGTATATATATCACTTTTTCTTTATCCATGCATCCGTTGATGGACACTTAGGATGATTCCATGTCTTGGCTATTGTAAATAATGCTGCAACAAACACGGGGTGCATATATCTTTTCGAGTTAGTGTTCTCACTTCCTTCAGAAAAATATGGATTTTATAAATTTGAAATACATCAAAATCATAGGCTTTCCATATAATATAATTCTGAAACCCGACATGGTAGATATAATATTGAGAAAATTGCACTGCATGAAATTTTAACCTTCAGTAAAACAAGAGCAGAGGTTTCTTTCTTTTTATTTGGCATTTTAAAAATAGTTTTCATCAGAATGATACATGCACATAATAACATATCATTTGCACTTAGAAGAGTTTATCACAAAACAGTTTTCTTGTCTAAATTATTTAGTGGAATTATATCTAGCTGGTATAAAACACAATTCCAAATTTCTGCAGCTTAACACATAAAATGTTTGTTGTTCTTTCAAACTGATGTGAATGTACTAGAAGGGTTTCTGTGGTAGGCAGCCCTACTTTAAGTGGCTCTTTTTGTAGATAGGAGAAAATGGAAAAAAGGGTAAGTGGGGAGCTGTTCATGGGCTGAAGGCCTACTTCTATTCACTTCCCATTGGCCTGAACTACTTGCATGATACCAAATGGAGGCATGAATATTTGATAATTGTCTTTTTTACATGCACAGGGTAAAAATGACTAAGTCATGGACAAATAATATGATCTCTACAAAACCTTCCTTGTCCATCCAAGTTCAACTCCTCAAAGGCAAATTCTTAATTTTTTTCTGTTTTTTTAAACATGCTTAACTTATTTTTCCACATATCATTGTAAGAAAATTTGCACTGATTACTTCCTATAAAACATACTATATTTATTCTAACCTCTTTTCTCCCCTCCTGAATAATATTTATATCGTTGAGTCCTTTGATTACTTTGACTCATTTGATCACTGACTATGGTTTCAAAATTAAAATCAAAATAAAATTTTATATCTATTTCAATCAACTGCTAACAGAATTTCAGGCCTGTACTGAGAGTAATTTTTCCTTCCAATCTGCCCAATATCTATCAATAGTACATTTAAGTTAGCATTTTCAAGATTTTTAGAATTATCTTACATTCTGCCTTCAAAATTGATTTTAATTATGTGTCCACAGATTAAGACTATGAAGCAATATAATTTTTGTATTGTCACTAGAAAATTATGCTTATGTGCCAATAATTTAAATATTCTATTCTCATTTATATATGGCTATTGTTAACACTCTATAGATGCTCAACTATGACTATCCTTAGCTTCAAAAACAAATATTTTGATTTTATTATATCCTTGAATTTTTTTAAATCTCTCCATCACATCTGTTATCTTCTTTCCTCTTTGCACTGTAAATTTTATACATAAATATTTTTTACTGGAGCTTCTGATTGCTCTTCTTAATTTTTCATTTTTCTGCCTTTATCACCATCATCTTTTTCTCATCTTTCAATCATTCTTTATCTGATCCCTTATTTCTTAGAACTATCCCTTTTAAATGCCTCTGCATGCTTTTGAGAAGACACAAACTACTGCAAGTTACTGATCCAATGCTTTATATATGGAGTCATCATTTCCGGGGCCATACCTTCTATATGGTCACCCCTCTGCTGCCTTTGCCACTGCAACTTGGGTAGAGCATAAAAAAGTCATCAGAAGCAAATTTTCATTGCCCTTTATGTCTGAAAACATCTTTTATGGCTTCACTGTTGATTATTAATTTAGCTGAGAATAGAATTTTAGACAATGATCCCAAAACATCTTTTCCCTCAGAAATTTGACAGCAAGACTCCAGTATCTGTAATGTCAAGTGCTCCGTGATGCTATTTTCGTTCTCATTATTGGGGAATATAGCTTTCCCTCTCCCTTCTGCCTTAGGATTTTCTCTATATCTTTTGTGTTTTGAAATTCTATAAACATGTGTATAGATATGAGTGTTTTTTTCATTTATTCTGTTCATCTTAAAGTAACTCTTTTGTGTTACCTAATGTCTTAAGTAAATTTCTTTTTTTATTTCCTAGCTGAATCACATCCACTTTTTTCTCTTCTTTTTATAGCCATTTTATTGCATAGATTGTTGTGGACATTTGTTCAGCAGTGAATGTCCTCCTGTAAATAGAACTCTGAGTTTTATTGAGGTTATTACAACAATACAACAATGAAATTCAGAGTAGTTAATCCTACCTCCATCTTTATTTTTTCTTTCAAATTTACATGTAATTCTCCTTGCCATGCTATTTAATTCAGGATTGGAAGTATGGCACAATTTAGGTCAATGCATATCAAGAAAAAATATATGCTGAGGCCAGAGCCAGATAATTAATTTGCAGGGCTTATGGCAAAATGAAAACATAGGGTCTCTTCAAAAAGCAAGGGGGAAAAGTGCCATGAAAGTTAAAACTTCTTTTCTTTCTTTTCTTTTCTTTCTTTCTTTCTTTCTTTCTTTCTTTCTTTCTTTCTTTCTTTCTTTCCTTCTTGATTTGTCATGTGCTCTTATTTTCTATTTAATGTCATGCTCCCTCTGGCATTAAACATTCAGGATGCTTGTAGGGCGATTAGAAACTCTGACAAATGCCCCACTGACCTACAGTAAGACTCTGCTCATGCGGCACATCAGCAGCCTGTCCCTCCTCCTGCCAGACAGCAGACCACGGGCCATGCCCCTTCTTGGGATAAAGAAGTCAACCTCTCCTTTCCACTCTCCACAGCCTCAACCAATAGCAGGAAGGTGATCCCCATGGTTTTGCAAACTCCACTCCAGGGAATTCTTGGTACCTACATGAGAGGCAAAAGGCTTTGCTTGGTACCTACATGAGAGGCAAAAGGCTTTGCTGAATCACAAGCTGCAACACACCATGGGCTCCCAGGCTAAGGCCAGAAAAGCTGTCACTGTGCCCTTCTTTGAAATATGCTTGAAAAAAAAAAAAAAGGAAAAGATAAGGAAAAAAAAATGCTTGCAGTGTTCTGAAGTTGGCTCTGGCTAGGGCTTCTGGAAAAGAAGCATTCTTCAAATTCTGTTGAAATCTGCTTGGAAAGATAATTCACTTTTCTGGATAGTAGTGTATAGATGTGACATGAGGAACTGCTGTTGCAGCCAGAGAAGGCAGCCAGAGGACAAAGGTCACAGGAGGAGCACAAAAGTAAGACAATCACAGAAAAAAAGGTTGGGCTTTTTCCACAGTACTTCCATTACTTATCTCATCTCTCGACATTTCAGATACAGGAACAAATACATTCTTAATATAATTAAGTGAGATTTCCTCATATATGTAATTGGAATCATCCAAACTGACACTTAAGTTTGTACATTTCCTGAAACTTATGATTTATATCCATCTTTTCTTTCATAGGCTTTATTTCAATGTCTTCCTTTACATTTGGGGGGAAAGGATTTTTTTTTTCTAAGATTTATTTACTTTAGAGGGAGACAGAGAGAGAGAGAGAGAGAGAGCAGGGGGAGGGGCAGAGGAAGAGGGAGAGAGAGCATCCCAAGCAGACTCTGCTGAGCAGAGAGCCTGAGGTGGGGCTTGATCCCACAACCCTGAGATCATGATCTGAGCCAAAATCAAGAGTTGGACGCTTAACCAACTGAGCCACTCAGGTGCCCCAATTTTGGGGAAATGTTTTTGAACACATAACGTAGAGCTCTCTTATTTTTTTTTAAAGTATAAATTGTATTTTCACTTTTTTTTTTTTTTGAGAGACAGAGAGTGAGAGAGAGAGAGAGAGAGAGAGATAGCACAAGCAGGCAGAGAGGCACACAGAGGGAGAGGAAGAAGCATGTTCCCCGCTGAGCAAGGAGCTCTATGAGGCACTCGATCCCAGGACTCTGGGATCATGACCTGAGCCAAAGGCAGATGCTTAACCAACTGAGCCACCCAGGTGTCCCTATATTTTTAGTTTTTGAGGTTTCTTTTTTTAATTTTTATTTTTCCATGGTATCTTATTTTTAAGGAATGCATTTTAATCAATTAAATTTAAATTTAGCTTATTGTAAAATTTTCATTTTTCTCAACAATCTCTGTTTCTCTTGGTTCAGATATTTATTCATTGCTTCTTTTTCTTTTTTGTTTTAGTTGTCACTGATCATGCTTAGAATTCTCCTTTAAGTATGAGGATAATTAATTGTCCTTAACTCATAAATTAAGCTCAGGGATAGTATAGATGGAATTTTTCTTCTCTGCTGTTGGGTAAGTGGATCTGTTAAAGGCTAGACTATTCCTAAGTGGGGGTGCCACGCCATGAGCTTTCCAGGGATCACCTTTAAAAGCAACTGGTAAAGTTCACTTTAAGATGAGGAGATGTGAATGCTGTTAGGTTATGTACACTCCCTAATGACACAACGAATGCTAATACAGGAAGGCCACATCACCATTAGACTGTCTGAGGATAACCTGGGCTCCCTATTCTCTGTCTGTTCCTGGTGGGAGGGAATAGCACTACAGATTAGAGCAGGCTTCCTAATACAGACTCTGAGTTGATTCCTTTAGTTTTTACATGAATTTCATTACAACTCTCTCCTGCCTGCTGACTCTGAGCCCAGAATCTCTCTGAAGTCTACTTGGGCCAACTTCTCTTTCCTTTTATTGGGCAACATTAAACCTGCTCTGACTTTGATCTTATTTCTGTTTCATCTTTGGTTCATTAATAAATTAATAAATCTGTGTGATTATTACATCTTCAACTATGACTTTTACATTTGTGTGTATCTATAATAAATGTGGTAAATAAGAAATAAGTGAATTACTATATTGTTTTCTCCCCAATACGATAAGATAAACTATTGAGTCAATTATAAACATAAGATTAACTTTGTGACAACAACTTATAAACAATCTAAACAAAGCCACAGCTTGCACCAAATACCATATAAATTAGGAAAGTAGGGAAATAAAATGATAATGTGTTAAGCTATATATTAAATTAATATTGAATTACCTGGGGAAGAGTTCATGGATTTTAATCATAGACACACAGGGGATCACAAACAAAACTCTGGTTGATAATCAGTCAAACTGCCACTGCCCAGAATACTGAACACAATCATAATAATGAAATGATATAGCAAGGAAGTAATTACTAGTGAAAAACATAGTGAGTCCTCATCTTACATGAAAGAAAAGAAAATTTTATCTAATCCTGTTAAATATGCCAGCCAGGAGAAACAGAACAATAAAATTAATAATGTGTTCCCTGATAATACAGGAGCAAGCTGAATGATAAATCAGATAGGACGGCAGATAGTGAACCTGAAAACATTGGAACTGATACCAATAAAACTAAGGAGAGGTTCATGAAAGGCAAACAAATGAAAAAAAGGAAAAATAATAATGGACACAATAATGGTGACTTAGGTAATGCTGAGAGGCTTATCTTTAAGAGAATTGAAGGAATAATGAATGCCCTAAGTTTGTTCAAAATGAATATGAGCTAAATCAGAAAAAAAATTTAAAAACCCAGTATCTCATGGTTGTTGATGCTATATATTGAGAATCAAAGTCTAAAAGAGGTTGAAGTTTTAAAGTCACAACAACTATAACAACCACAGTCTATATAATAAAAGTATAATATACTAGTGTACACCAAAGCCAAAACTGCATAAGCATAAATATAACAGCATAATTTCAGGAATCAGCCTCCATAGTTATCTCAGTTTATCCTGGCTCATTACCCTTCTTTTCAGGTTTCTGTTTTGAAGCAAGCTTTCTGAGAACCTATTCCTCTTCTTATTCCTAACCAAGGCATTTACCACAATGCGGAACATGGGGGTCTGCCTTGTTCAGCCCAGACCAATCAAAGCCTGCCCCAGTCTCAGGCAGACATCTCTGAGACCACACCAGATCCTGCTTGGGAATCTCAGCCAGTTCTAAACAAACAAACAAACAAACAAAGTCAATGAAAGAAAATAAACAATCTGACTAAAACAATGGGTCAAAGACCTTAACAGACACCTGATCAAAGAAGATAAACAGATGGCAAATAAGCATATGAAAAGGTTCTCCACATCATACATCACCAGGGAAATGCAAATTAAGACAATGAGATGCCACTATATAGTTATTAGAATTGCCCAATCCAGAACATTGATAACACCGAATGCTAGAGAAGACATGGAATACCAGGTGTTCTCACTCATTGCTGGTGGGATGGTAAAATGTACAGACACTTTGGATGGCAATTTAGCAGGTTTCTCCCCACCCCAACCTACACATACAGTTACCATACGATCCAACAATCTCACTTTTCGGCATTTCCACACAGAGGTTGAAAACTTACTTCCACACAAAAACCTGCCCATTGAAGTTTATACCAGCAGCTTTATTCATAATTGCCAAAACTTGGAAGCAACCAAGTTTAATGGATAAATAATCTCTGATACCTCCAGACAATGGAATATTATTCAGCACTATAAAGAAAGAAGCTATCAAGCCATGAAAAGACATGGAGGAACCATAAATGCATATTGCTAGGTGAAACAATCAAATCTGAGAAGGCTACACGTATGATTCCAACTATATGGCATTCTAGAAAGGGCAAAACTAAAAATACAGTAAGATTAGTGGATGCTAGAGGTTGCAGTAGAGGGAGGAATGAATAGGTAGAGCAAAGTTTTTTCTTCCCCACTCTGGTGGAAGACAATGGCTACAGTGGGCTGGAGTTTGGTATTTCCCTTTTCCCAAGTCAGTTTTGCTCTGAAAATACCCCAAGCAGGTTAGGCTCTGATTAACTATTTTCTTCGGAGGGCAGGCCTTGTTAAGAGAGTGCTCTGGAGCATTTCGAGATAATTCCTTTTCTCTTCTCCCTGCTGGAAGCATGAGGGGAACTTTCTCCAATATTTACTACTGAAGATGGTCAAGCTCCTGGAGGTAAGACTCACAAAATTATGTCCCCCTCTCCCCAATGCCTGGGTTCTAAAGTTTTAACTATTAGACTTGTCCACAAAGTAACTCCAGAAATTTATCAATTAACAGTTCAAGTTTCTAACACAGCACTAGTTCCCATGGTTTTTTACACTCATGAGAACCTTTAGAAAGCCATGGCTCCCTGTCTGTCCATGGCTCCCTACAAGTAAAATAAATTTTGATGCCTCAAGGTGGGATTCTATTTTTTCTGGTAGAACAGAGACCATAGCTCACAATAGTATTATACTTGCCACTTCATATATTTAAATTACCAATCTGGTCACAGACTTTTGAATTATCCATAGCATATGAGATTCCTCATAATGTTTTACATAGTTTTCTCCACTTTTGATATATTGGGTAAAATTGGAAACCACTGAGGGCCATAAAATATCTACTGAGAAATATACAAATTTGCCACATGTGTCTAAATGTTAATATGAGTTTTAGAAAGTGGAATATTTCCAATACCCAAGTATAGGATGAACCAAATGGTCTGAAGAGAACATTTAATGACATGTCAGACTCTGTAAGCATTTGGTGGACTATAAGAGCCCACTATTTTGCTTTATCAATATAAAAATAAATTTTAACAGTTTTTAACCACAAATGATTTTTATACTTAAATGTAGGGAGATTTATACTGTTAAAAGTGACATTGCTTTAGAAATAATAAAATGCTAAGGTCATTTCCAAGATCACTGTATTCTATAGAGGAAATGAGAATAGCATGTTCTATA
Organism: Ursus arctos; assembly: GCF_023065955.2. NCBI lineage: Eukaryota > Metazoa > Chordata > Mammalia > Carnivora > Ursidae > Ursus > Ursus arctos. The sequence goes on from NW_026622764.1 coordinate 21,690,998, forward strand.
TTCTACATGGTGTGTGTGTGTGTGTGTGTGTGCACGCACGCTTGTGTGCATGTGTTTTAATTAAGGCAGGATATATACCAATACATTGAAAAGTCATCAACCAAGTTTGGTGAAATATATGCTTAATGTATAAGATAAGACTGTGGTCTTAGGATTCAGATGCTATATTAAGTCAAGTTGTAGCCATAAATCACACATATAAATATTTGATTTCTCTACTCCTACACATTTGCTTCTCAACATTACTGCAGAAAAAGGCAAAGCTATGCAGATTGGTGTCCTCATTCATAGTCATGGTTTAAACTATCATTTATATGATGCTGATGCCAAAATCTATATCCTCAGAATAAATCTTCACCCTGACCTCTAACTTGGAACATCGTTTAATAATTTATTTATTTGTTTTATAATATTTTTTCCTTGATTGTGCCCTGGATATTTGTAATCTGGATGTGTCCAGAGCATCACACATTCAACTAGTCCAAATCTAAACTCATGACAATCCTTGACAAATAAGTTTTGCTGTACATATTCTATATTCTACCATTAGAATTCCCCAATACCAGTGATTATAAGAAAAAGCCCAGAAGAAATCTGAAGTTACATTTTCTACTCATTATTCATATTAAAGCGAAGCTTAGGAAATACAAATATTTATATATACATGCATATACATTTAAAAAATTTTTTTTTATTTTTTATTTTTTTTAAAGATTTTATTTATTTATTTGACAGAGAGGGAGACAGCCAGCGAGAGAGGGAACACAAGCAGGGGGAGTGGGAGACAAAGAAGCAGGCTCCCAGCAGAGGAGCCCGATGTGGGGCTCAATCCCAGGACTCCGGGATCATGCCCTTAGCCGAAGGCAGACGCTTAAGGACTAAGCCACCCAGGCGCCTATACATTTTTTTTTTAGCTTTTATTTATTTATTTGAGAGACAGAGTGAGTGAGAGAGAGAGAGAGAGCACATGAGCAGGGGAAGAGGGAGAAAGAGACTCCCCTCTGAGCAGGGAGCATGACATGGGACTTGATTCCCGGACCCCAGGATCACAACCTGAGCCAAAGCAGATGCTCAATGACTGAGCCATTCAGGTGCCCAGGAAATATATTTTTAAGATTCATGATTAAAATTTGATTTTGCAAGTCAAATTTAACCTTTTGAAACACTCTAAAAATTATATATTTTTATTGTTTTACTGTTGGAAGAGGTAATTGAAAGTATGTGACTGCTAGTTTACCCTTGAGCTGGACCTAGGAAATCAGAACCTCCTTACACCATCCTAGTATAAAGACAGACACAAAACCAATTGAATAGAACCAAAATTGGAAATTAAATATAGGATTATGCTACTTGAAATTCTCTGAGAACTTATACACTGACTTTATATTTAGTCATTAAACACCTCTGAGGTAGATTACAGGGGTTTGCATACACTATTGTGTCTACTCAAAAGATCATAAATATGCCTAGAACTCAGCGCCCTAGGAATGGCACTTCAAACTTTTAGATACACCACACAATGTTTGGGCAGTTTTTTTAAACATACATTCTTAAATATGAAGAAACAAAGAGGTATGACAAATCATAGCTAAAAATAATTTTCATTTTACTTATTAAAAATATAAGTAGCTCCAGGGATGCCTGGGTGGCTTGGTTGGTTAAGCATCTGACTCTCTGATTTCGGCTCAGGTCATGATCTCAGGGTTGTGAGATCGAGCCCCAAGTCAGGCTCCATGCTAGGCATGGAGAATGCTTAAGATTCTCTCTCTCTCTCTCCCTCTGCCCCTCCCACTCGTGAGCTCTACCAGGAAAAAAAAAAAAAAAAATCTATATATATATATATACACACACACACACACACACACACAGACACACACACACACACACACATATATATGTAGCTCCAAATTTATAGATGTGTTCCTTAATTTTAACTAATGACTCAATAACTTAACAGTTGGAAAAAAATTACTATTGGGACAAAAATTACATACAATGCTAAGTTTCCTAAGGTAATAAAATGTATTCTGGCTATCTATCTATCTATATATATAATCTAATCTCCAAAATTGTCATGGATTAAAAAAACCTAGTATTAATTTTGTACACTCTGGGATCTTATATATTGCACTGTGTTGACCAAATAAGAATATGAGTTTTCTAATATATATACACACACACACACAGACCATAACAAATATGTGTCAGTCTATGTAGTATCCCTTTAGAATAACAATGACATGCAAACATGATCAGTCTCTTAGAGCAAACTATTCCTGAAGAAGTAGATCTGGGGGCACCTTGGGTAGCTCAGTTGGTTAAGTGTCTGCCTTTTGCTTGGGATGCCTGCCACTCCCCTACTTGTGCTCTCTCTCACTCTCTCTGTCAAAAAAATAAATAAAATCTTACAAAAAAAAAAAAAAGAACTAGATCTGAACTTTTTTTTTCTTTCCTTTGGCATTAAGTGAATCCAATTACCTATTACAAATGGCTGGAATGATTATTTATAACTTTATCGAAGGAATCACTCCTGTTAGTTGATGATTAATCAATGTGCATGTTCAGATTGCCTGTCTATTGACTTCAATCAAAGAATTAATGATTTTGGAAAGAACAGATTGACTACATTTAAATCCATGTTTAGTAACTAGTATCTAACTCGGTGTTTTAAATCGAAAAACTGCTTGATTGAATTCACTTGTTTTTTGCTACCTAAGTTCATTTGTAATATAGTTTTAACTATAGAGGGACAAAAGGGCAAAAGACATTTGAGAATAATTTTAATACATATACTCAACATGGAAAGAGGAACACAATGCCTCAGTAAATGTGGCAATAATCAAAATAAAATTTAGTTATAGAAGATATTATTTAAAATGCAATAATAACAGTGGCTTTGATTTTTTTTTTACTGTAATTGCCTATTGTCCTTTTGATTAGTCTATTTGCCTTATTCTTATTTGGATCTCTTCTTACATGACAAATTCTTAGAGAGGATGTTCTATCTAAAACCTATCCCCCTATAAATTCATCACATATAATATGGTTTTATTTTTCTGCTGTTTTTCTTCATAACAGCTATCACTACTTATTTTTTTTTTTATTGTTCATTAACTTTCGTCAAGAGGAGAAAGACTTCACTTCCAAGAGAGAAAGATCTGGGCCAATTTTATTTATTACTCTATTCTGAATGGGAGACATGTAAGTGTTCTTTAAATATTTCGGATAAATGGAAAAAAAAACACCTTGAATCTTTGTCTCTTCCACCAGATTAGACTGTCCACTGGATCTGGCAGTGAACAATACCTTTGTTGCATTCTCACTGCTTAGCCATGCACCCGGGACTTAATAGGAACTCTATAAAAATATGTTGATGGAATGAGCAAATGACTACACAAATGGATACATTTAATTCCCCATTCTAACGTCTATAGACTGAGATCAGAATTCCTGGGAGAGAGAACAGCAAGTGAAAACCAGAAAGATGTGTTTCACTAAAGAGTTTCTGTGAATCATTAGAACCCCAGGGTCACTACTGGGGGATGAATGGAAGCATTGTGAATGGCAGCACCCCACAAAGACATGGAGGCGCAGGAGAACAGCATCCACGCATGTCAGCTTTGGCAGTGTTGGCAATTCTGTAGGCATTAATGTAGCAACGTGATGCAGCCGCTGCCAGCAGTAAAGACGTGTGCTCTGCAGTAAATATAACCACAGGGAATAGCAGCCAGAACCAAAAGAGAAATAAAAATAGGGAAACAGCAGATCCAGAAAGTTGGTGCTCACAATGGTGATTGTGAGCATATAAAAGACACCCACAGGCAGCAATGTTGGATAGAAATGCTTAAGGAGCCCTGTAAGTCTCCAATTTCAGAAATTGACAAAAACGGAGAAATAACATTTGCCACTGTGCCAGTGAAAGTATAATTTTTTCCCTAGGCTACTAATAGCAGAGCAAACACAGGTGACATAGATATATCAGAAGACAGTTCAAGGATTCCAGGGTGCATAACATGTAATCCGTAACGATTCTCTCAGTGCCTTTTAAGGACTATTTGAAAACAAAAATACAGATATTCAATGGAAAAGCTCCTCTTTGAAAAAATATTCCTTCAATGAGGTCACAAGCAATTACTGTTCACAGAGGATCTGTGAACAGCCTATTAATACTTACATTGGTGATTTTCAGAAAGAATGATAACGTTTGCTCTAAATATTGGTTTTGAACATAGAAGTAGGACATTTGGCGATACTACATCAAAATAATTGCGTAGTTATAGGTGTTTCCTGATTATACAGAGGGTAGCACAGAAAGGTGTAAATGTGACTTCTTGGAAAATGTAACATTAAAGCTGAAAGCTCAAGGATGAGCAGGAATTCATCAAAATAAGCGGAGGTAATTGTGAGGAGTGTCCCAATATGCATTGTTATGTGCCCTAAGATTCAGGTTAGAGAGTGCTAGTGATACAAGGGAGGGATGGGAAGTTTCTATGCATTTTGAACTGTAGGTGGTCATATTTAGGATTAGAAGTTTGGAGGAGACCACAATATAAAGTTTGATTTTAGGCATGAAAGTTTTATAGAAATCATGCTTTACTCTATTGATACCTGCCATAAATTGCTATAGCACTGGCAGTGAGTAATACTATTTTCCAGGACCCATACTCATAAGGAGAGAACCTGGTTAACAGCTTTTTGATCTTGTTTAATGTCATTGTAATAAAACTGCTGAACTCCAAAATCTTACATTCTTCTATTCAACTTTCAGAAAACAAGTTCCTATTTTTTCCAGCTATAATCTGCTTCTACTACAATCATTATTTTCATTCTTTGTTAACCCTGAAATTCATGAGTGATCATTTCATAATTTCATAGCATCATCCATAAAACTCCTGACTCTGCTTCATCAGTTGTATAGCCTTTAAAAACCCACACCTAGAATCAACCTATTGTCTGTCCTTTGCTATAGTGATTTCATGATGACTTAATGATACTAGGCCAAAATCTCTTAACTATATAAATAATTGACTCTACAAATTATGTGTTCTAGTGTTTTTTGGACACTCAATATGGCTTCTCAAAGACTTTATTTTCCTTATTTAGTTTTTATCCTACCCCAATCAAAGGATCATGGTCAGCTATGCTTTGGCTATTATACAATCTCTCTTTTGGTCTGGCAACAGCCTGCTAGCTCAACCTCATCTTTCAAAGTTGAATTAACATTCCAGAACTCCACTTCATAATCCAGAAATAGCAGTCTATTTGAGATTTTGCAAACACGTTATATTCTATTCACACCTTTGCACATTTTTTCATATTACCCATGTCTGAAATGTTTTCATGCTGTGTCTTCTTCCATTGAGAACTCCAAATCACCAATTCAAATGTAATTCTGTAATCAACTCTTCTAGGTAGTATTTGCTGAATATCTGCCAAGTTCCCAATTAAACCTGCCTTGAATGCCAATAACACTCTTTATGTCATTATGTGTATACCTTTATGAAAATCCTCAAAAGGTAGTATTGAAACTGCTATGTGGATCTTCTAAAAACAAAAAATAAAGGATGGAAACTATAACATATGATTTTTTAAATGCATTCAGTACAATATAATAAACAATACAAAGTTATTACAATGAAGTAAGGGAGGTATCTCGTGAGTATGTTGACCTGGATGATTGTCGTTTACTTTTCCTCTCTAGGAATCTAGGGTAGGTAAATGACTGGAAACACAACATTTAGGTTTGGACCAAAATGAAATATCAAAGACAGGATTTATCCTCCCCATAGAAAAGGAAGGAAGGAACATTGTTGAGTTATAGGACAACTGTAATAAGTTAATGTAATTGAAGTTTCAATTCACAAATATTTTTGAAGATTTCAATATATTCCCAATAATTGATAGAACAGATAGAAAATAAGTAAAGTCATAGAAGAATTTGGCAACACTTTCATCATTTAACATTTATGGAACAATCTACCCAAGAAGAGCAGAATATACATTTTTTTCAAGTACACATGGAACATTTACCAGGATAGAACATAATCTGGACTAAAACAGTCTCAACAAATACAAAATCAGTGAAATCATGAAAATATGCTCTCTGACTACAGGAGAATTTTAATTAATTAATTCATTCATTCATCCATTCACATATTTAAGCAGGGGGGCAGATGGAGTGGGAGAGAGAATCGTAAGCAAGATAATTTCATTTTATTTTAATTAGATAATTAATTAATTTTAGGGGGAGAGGGAAAAGGAGAGAGAGAATCTTAAGTAGGCTCCACCCCCAGCACAAAGCCTGAGATTAGACCCAGGCTGAAATCAAGAGCTGGACGCTTAATCAACTGAGTGACCCATGCACCCGTATTTTATTTTATTTATTTATTTTTAATTTAAATTCAAGTTAGTTAATATATAGTGTAGTCCTGGTTTCAGGAGTAGAATTTAGTGATTCATCACTTACATATAACACCCAGTGCTCATCCCAACAAGTACCCTCCTTAATGCCCATCACCCATTTAGCCCATCCCCCCACTCCCCTCCCCTCCAGAACTGATACATGAATTGAGCAAAGTTGCAGGATATGACCTCAAGATACAGAAATCTGTTGCATTTCTATACACCAATAATGAAGCAGCAGAAAGAGAAACCAAAGAATCGATTCTATTTACAATTGCACCAAAAATCATAAGACACCTAGAAATAACCTAACCAAAGAGGTTAAAGATCTCTATGTTCAAAACTATAGAACACTTATGAAAGAAACTGAAGAAGACACAAAGAAAGGGAAAAATATTCCATGCTCTTGGATTGGAAGGACAAATATTGTTAAAATGTCTATACTACCCAAAGCAATCTACACATTCAATCCCTATCAAAAGAACACCAGCATTTTTCACAGAGCTAAACCAAACAATTCTAAAATTTGTATGCAACCAGAAAAGACCCCAAATTGCCAAAGGAATGTTGAAAAAAAAAAAAAAGCAAAGCAGGAGGCATCACAATTACAGACTTCAATATGTATTACAATGCTGTAATCAAGACAGTATAGTACTGGCATAAAAACAGACACATAGATCAATGGAATGGAATAGAGAAACCAGAAATGGACCCACAACTGTATGGCCAACTAGTCTTTGACAAACCAGGAAAGAATATCCAATGGAAAAAAAAGACAGTCTCTTTAACAAATGGTGTTGGGAAAACTGGACAGTGACATGTAGAAGAATGAAACTGGACTACTTCCTTACACCATACACAAAAAAGAATTCAAAATGAAAGACCTAAACATGAGACAGGAAACAATCAAAATCCTAGAGGAGAAAGCAGGCAGAACCTCTTTGAAGACAGCCACAGCAACTTCTTACTAGAGAGGTCTCCAGAGACAAGGGAAACAATAGCAAAAATGAATTATTGGAATTTCTTCAAGATAAAAAGCTAATGCACAGCAAAGGAACAACCAACCAAAGTAAAAGGCAACCAAAGGAATGGGAGAAGATATTTGCAAATGACATAAGATAAAGGGTTAGTATCCAAAATCTGTATCAACAATAGCCCAATTATGGAAAGAACCCAAATGTGTCTATCGACTGATAAATGAATAAAGAAGTTGTTATACACACACACACACAATGGAATATTACTTGACTATCAAAAACAATGAAATCTTGCCATTTGCAACAACATGGATGGAACTAGAGTGTATTAGGGTAAGTGAAATAGTCAGAGAAAGACAAATATCATATGATTTCACTCATGTGGAATTGAAGAAACAAAACAGGTGAATATAGGGGAAGGGAAGGAAAAATAAGATAAAAACAGAGAGGGAGGGAAACCATAAGAGACTCTTAAATATAGAGTCCCCATGAGATGATATTGCATATTTATTTAAAGGGCTTAGATTAAAATGACTGACCATACCAAGTGTTGTAGAGGATGTACAGGAACTGAACTTGAACCTGAGTTCAAATCTTGAATTTTTAAATAGACCTCATGTGGGCCCTATTTTACTTTTCTGCAAAGTATAAATATTTCTCCATGGGGATATTTTGAAAACACACAATATTATATACTTAAAACACTTGACAGGGAGAACAACATTCAGCGTTTTATTTTGTTTTGTTTTCTTTAAGTAAACATTATTATTACACTATTATCCCACTCTACCCACACACTCTATTATCCAAATTTCACCACATCTGTCAGCTTTCTTTGGGATTTTTTTTCCCCAAGAAATTGAGTAGAGCAAAATAAAAGACTAGTTAAAATAAATATTAGAAAAAAATAACATGCAATTTTCTGTACTAGATATAGAATGAAACATGGGTATAAATTAAAAACAATGAAAATGTAATAATAAAAAGTTAAATTGTTTAGTAGTAAGTATGTACCATTTTCTGTAATAAATACTTCCTTGCATTGTTTCATTTATTTTTCCCAAGGACACTACAATATTAATTGTATAACTATCCTCATTTGATGATGAGGACACTGTGGCTCAAAGAGGTCAAATATATGATCACATACAGCTGATTTGAAAGTCCAAGATTTTTAACTGTTGTACAAAATAGTCTAAATAAATGATTAGAGTGGCTAGGTAAAATAAATTATGGTAAATTCATAAAATGGAATACAAAGCAGGCATTGAAATTCCAATAATAATGATAATGATTCTTTACTGATTACCTGCCACTTGAAAGTGTTTTATACTAAGTATAGTTTTATAACCATTCTTGTCATAATCATGAGTGGATTCACAGGGAAATATGTGCTAGGTTTTAAGTAATAAGTTCAGCACACAACCAAGGCATATCGGATAAATTTATCATTCTCTAGTGAGAATGAATATTTACTTACATATGTAATTTTCTTAAAATATTTGCAAAAATAAACCATTGTTTCTAAGTAGTGGAATTATAATTTATGTCTTGTGATTTCTTTGAACTGTTTGTGATGATCATGCATAACATTTTAAATAAGAAAGTATAAACTATTTATATATCGGAAAGATAATGTTGTTCCTATAACCATGCTTATACTTTCACTACATTCTTCACTCAGAATTGTGCTTGGCACACTTTAGGTACTCAATAAATATTGTATTATTGAAAAATATAACACCATAGTGAACCCTTTTCCCATTATGGTGTTAAATAATAGAAATGAAGAATTCAAAATCTGTGTAGAAAAGCATATAAAAATATGAGAAATGGCTAAGTGTTATTAGTAAGTGTGTTTGTTCTACATGTTATTTAAAAGTGGTATGTAAACTATATCACAGAGAGGAATTTTAATAGGCAAAGCTCTAGATTCTGACATAGATACTATTGAACTTTGAGAGACCACATCACATGCTTTGTTGTTAAAAGGAAAAATCTAAGATTTTTTTTTTTTCTGATTAGTGAAGTTAAATCCCACCTCAATTTTTATTTTCTGGCTCACTATTTAAATCAAATTATAAATGTGTGCCAAATGAGAAGAGTAGCAGGAGTTTATGATAATTCACAGATTTTAGCCTTCAGAGTTCATTTCTTATAACAGATATGGAGTCTCACTAACTAAAGCACAAATACTTAAAGCAAAAGCACAACAAAACAAAGGAAAATTATTAAATGGTCCTGGGTGAATCATAAAAATGAGGAAGTAGGAAATCAACCAGGAATTTAGGAACAGCAAAATCAAGAAAGTGCCCAGAATTATAATTGCAGAAATAATTTAAAAAAAAAATTAGAATGCTACAATAAATTTGATTCAGGGAAAATTAATGAAAAAGCCATATAAAGATAATAGAAGAGTAAAAACTAATAATAATAAACAAAAATAAATGTAATCCTTAATAAAAGCAAAACAAATAGTATTCATTATCTGATGACAAAGCAGTAGTTGATGTCCCTGCCTTCCATCCTCCCCTACATATCATATATGACCCTTTCCTTTTGCTCAGCATCTCAGTAGCACAAGATTCTTTGACAAATAAAACAATTCATACTTTCATTCAAAAAGGAATATGTATTTAGGACAAATTCTTTTTATAATTTTTATTTTGTTATATTAGTCACCATACAGTAGTACATCCCCAGTTTTTGATGTAATGTTCCATGATTTATTATTTGCATATTAACACCCAGTGCACCATGCAATATGTGCCCTCCTTAATACCCATAACCCAAATTCTTTCACTGATAACTTGATGGTCATTTTCCACTAACCTGAGGAAGCATAACTATGTAGGAAATAGTCCAAGTAATTATTTAATTTATAACCAAATACCCCTTGTTTTGACATTTTTGTGGTCTTCTGGTGAAGGATTCCTTTGAAATCTCCGATCATCTAGCCAGAAAATAATGTATTGGATAATTTTGCTTCATATAAAATAACTATATAAGTGCATGCTCTGTATGTAACTACACAGAGTATCTATCTATCTATCTATCTATCTATCTATCTATCTATCTATCTATCATCCACCTATCTACCTATCAACTATCATCTATCTATCATCGATCTTTATAATTAGTCAAATTCTGTCAACCATGAGATTTTTTTTTGTTTTTCTTTTTACCCCTGACCTTGATATTCTATCACTAAGTAAGGCTATAAAACATGAGAGGAGCCCTTGAGAGGTTGACTGTGAGCTGAAGGTGTCACATTATACAAAACCTTTATGAAACAGGGATGATAATGCCTTTGTCTCCTGGTTTTCTTGTTTTGCTGTTGTTTGTTTTTAAAATTTACAGGAACCTGGTAGTAAATTCCACACAGAAACATAAACGCGGGTTTAAGAAATCCAACTAGTAGCCATACGGTTACAGGAGACAGTTTGAATGTGAAAATAATATATACATGTAATTTTCTTGTGCCTTCCGTGATTATTCAGGCCTCATACTGTTGGCTGGAATTCTCTCAAGATGTATAAGTAACTATTTTAGGAATCATGAATCCCTGACCATGGAACAAGTCTCTTTTAACTTAGCTACCAAATCATAAATGGAATGTTATCTGATGCTTTCACAGCAGCATTCCATCTTTAAATAGAAATGGTATATACAAACTGGATCCAAAAAGGTCTGAAAAGATACAAATAAATTACATGAGCAGGTGGCTCAGACTACCATAATACCTACTCCTGCTGTTCTGCCACGTCTCCCTCACAACACTGGTATGACCTCATGGGGTGTCCACTATGACTATTAACAGAAGAGGGAAAGAAATGGGGGCTTGGTTTGCAGCTGAGTCTGCATCTTAAACTGGTACTATGTAGAAGTGGGTACCTACTGAAAAACAGTCCTATGCAGGGATGATTATGAAAATTAATGTTGAAAACAAAATGTCAGAACTTAAAGGAAAGTATATGGTTTATACTTTGTTAGGAAGGAAAGGTGGCCAGAGCCAGAGGTCTTGGGTAATGATCCATGGGCAGTGCTAAGGGATTGACTGGCTTGATAGGATCTTAAGAAGTCAAGATTAAAATATTGATAATTAGGAGATCTGGAGAAGAGTCATTTGGATATACATCTTAGAATACACACAAAGTTTGATTTTTTTTTTCCATAGAGATTCCCATTACAGAACATTCTCTGCATAATCATCTCTCAGTAATTGTGTGGATAAGATATACCTTCCTGTTAATGTCATCTTTATGTAGTTACCCAATTTATTCAATAGGCACAAGTACAATGTGGCCACAGTGGCACACAACTGGAAAGCATGGATGAACTCATCAAAATGTAACAGGCATAGTCTTATCTGCCACCACAGCATAGCAGCAACCACATTTTTATCTTTTTATCAGAATCACTCCTCCCAGCTAGTAATAACCTCATTTTTAAGCTTTCAGATCAACTTAAACAACTTGAATAACCAATTTTTTTTCTTTGTGGGATTGGGTCGACTTAAGGGAACCAGAACTTTGCTCACTGGGGTGTCATTTTGGGGGAATTAGTCTTTCTATGCATATGGTATCAGAATTGTGGTAATGGAAGCAAAATTTTTGAAACAATATGGGTTTGTGCTGAGCAAGGAAAAGCTTCCTGCCTCCACTTTTGAGTCCAGCCTGCCCACAGCAGAAACCAATGTGAAGCCCCCACCTACCAAGGGATTGATTATATCCTATCTTTTTTTTTTTAATTTAATTTTTTTTTCATGCAAGAGGCTGCAGTCTGTCCTCAAAGGGGTATTTACATAATCCGGACAAACATGCACCTCCTCACAACACTTTTTGCCAGCACCACAAGCTGTGAACAAGAGGTGCCAACTGAATCATCATCAGCCCAATGATACGGTGCCTACCAATAATTTTTTACCTCTGTGGTAACGGGAATAAGGTTTTCTTCAACTGAAGAAAGGAAATGAATAGTTGCTGAACAGCAAAATTGGCGGACTTCTTCCGGTTTTCCTTTGTTTAACCATTTAGATCAACCCCTTACTCTTTAGACCCATGTGGGTTGTTTTAATGAGCATGCTTGCTGTGTGGCTTCCTATTTGGGTTGGACCAAGCACAAACATCAGAAAAAAATAAAAATAAGGAGGGTGAAGCCAGGTATTTCAATTTTTCTCCCTCTGTGCTTTTTTGCTATATCTTATGCAATAGTTGTGATCCTTCTGACTATGCATTGATGTCCTCTCCTCCTTGGAAGCCCAAACTTGTTATATGAAAAGGCTACATTGAGATATACCAATTCTAGCCAAGTCCTGGCTGTATCAGTCATTCCAATTCAGGGAAGTTAAGCCCCCTCGGACTCTCTCTACCAGCACAGCCACTGAATGCACATTACCAAGTAACTTCTGTTGATAACACATGGATCAAAATAATTGCTCACCTGAGCTTTTCCCAAGCTCCTGACATATAAAATAAAGTGTCCATCATAATTCTTTTTTAAAACCATTACTTTTGGCATTAGTTTGCTATGCCACAATAGGTAAGTGGAGCAGAATTTGATAATTCAATAGGAGAACACTGCCTAAAACACATAGCATTGTTTCGTGATGGCGGTAGGCAGAACCTAACAGTGCCTGGAAGAGGGTGTTCATGAAAAGTGGAGGCCTCAGTAAGGCTGCTGAGAGCTTGAAGAGGTGGATGCCTTTGCAGTCCGGGATAAACAGGAATATTTTATGTAGTAGTGGAAATTTAGCAAACCTGTTTATTGTAGTAACACAGGAAATGGAAAACAAATCTCCTGAACTCCTGTACCTGACAGAGTAGATTTCAGTCAGGATAAAGAAAATGACCATCGACTTCTGACAATAATAAAATATGAGAAAGAATAAACTGGATAGGTACTAGTTCAGTTCCTGAGAAAAATATTAGAGGATTTATGAAAGCAGGACTTGCTGGTTTTGAAAATGTAACAGGTTCTCATCTCCATTTCCTTGTAGCAAAAGATTTTCGAACTAAGGGATGGTATCAAGGTAAAGATTAAGTCCAAGATGCTGACAAAACATGGCCTTAGGGCTAAGATGTCAGGTGAGTGCCTGTAAAGTACATGGGCACATTGAATAGGGCTTTTAAGACTCTGAAGGTTATTGTAAAACAGCACCCTGACTCTCAGCCCAAGGTAAAGATGAGTTGGTCTTTAAACAAAAGGTGAAAAAATAATAACATTGATTGTAATAAGGAACACAGGAAGCACAGACTATTTTTTCAAGTAATTATACTTGTTTAATTGAAAATACAAAATGAAAAGAGGCCTTTAGACATCCAAACTTCTACAATCAAGAAATAAGCTGAAAAACTACTCATTTGAAAATAACCAGTCATTTTTAATGAAAAAGTAAAGATACTTTAGTGAAAAGGTAGAAGAAAACAGAAAACAGATTCAGTAATCAAATAAACCACTATTAGGAAGCATGACTGGGCTCTAATCACTGAACTAGGAACATATTCTCTGCTGTATTCAATGCCTTCTATGTACCCCCATTTACCACCCAATCCCACTTTTTTTTATTAGTTTCAGAGATATGATTTAGTGATTCATCATTTCCATATAACACCCAGTGCTCACTACATCAAGTGCCCTTCTTAATGCCCATCACCCAGTTATCTCTTCCCCCACCCAACTCCTTTCCAGTGGATACAGATGTGGTATATATGTGTGTGTGTGTGTAGTATGTGTATATATATGTATGTGTGTGTGTGTGTGTGTGTGTGTGTGTATTCAGCCATCAAAAAAGAATGAAATATTGCCTTTGTAATGATGTGGATGGAACTAAAGGTATTATGCTAAGTGAAATTAGTCACCCATATCCACTTTTTGATTGAATCTGTCTATTGTGTTATCTCATCTCTATATCAAGGTTGTATATTGGATCTTTGGGTTAAAAATAACCTGTCTTTTTAGTTCACAGGACTTTAGATGAATAGAAACTCTGGTTTAGAAAATATACCCAAGGAAAGTCATTGGCATATTAACAAGATCCTGAGCTCAGCAACAATTCAGCTGATTTCATAATGGCCTGAGACTTTTGAGGGCTTCTGTAGGGGTAAGTATATTCTGCATCCGGGAGGGATGCAAATTTTTAAAGCCAGAAGGAAGACTGAGATAGCTAATCTCCAATGGTTCCCAGTTAATCACAACTCCCAATATTCACTTGGCCTAGACTTGTGTAGCCAAAGGTTCCTAGTAGAAGTGCGAGAATGGAGTCTGAAGCTAGGTTTTAGAAAACTTTGTCACCTCCATGTTGATCTCTTGGAAACTTTTAAACTGCCATGTAAGACGTACAAATATCCTGAAGAGAATCTAATCTCAAGGTAGACACACAGAGAGGCCATAAGGAGAGACACTAATTCTATCCAATTTCCAGTTGTCATAGCCATTACAACATAGGTGTGAGCTATCCTGAATCTCCCATTCAATCCCGCCCCCCAATCACCAGTTTACTATATGTATAAATGAATGGCCTTGCTGAATCCTTTTAAACATATTGATCCACAAAATCAAGAGCAAAAATATAATGATTCCTTCAGGCTAATAAAATTTGTGGTAACTTTAACAATAATATATCATTAGAACATACTTGGCATTAAAATAATTAAACTCTGTAATTCCAATGCTAATACTTATTTATATGTGTTGTCCCTTTCAATTCAAATACACAGTCTTATCACATAAATTTATTGGTTGATACATTAGTTGATTTTTTGAGTCCTTATTTTTCTGTAATTGTTTTTAAATCCTTGTTTTGCACTGCTGATACTCATGAGCGGTAAAAGGCTTTATAAGCCATATGTTTGATATACATTTTAATATTTATCACCATTAAACATGAATCAAATTAATAAATGATAAATATCTCATGCTGTCAGATCCAAACCATACTTTTAGTACAAAATGTACAATTCACAAGGATGGTTGTTGAAACCAGTCCACTCCCAGGACAATATCAGTAGGTTCAAAATCAACTATTTCCAGACCAGTAGTTCTTCTGGGAGAAATGAGTGACAGGAAGATAAGTTAAGCAACAACATATTTTCTTATCTACAGTGTCCTCAAACAGAGTCAGAAGTAGAAACAAATTCATGTGCTACAACAGAATCTCAATCTCTGTTGAGCATACAATCACAGATTAAACCTGTAACATTATCTGCATTTCTTACCACATGACCTTATTCTTGCTCTTCATCATAAACCTTTCAAGTGCATTCCCAAACTGTCCCCCAAGCCAAGATAACTAACTAATCTTCATTTTAATTATGGTTTACTTCATTTTCATGTTCATTATAATGTCATTAATGTAGGACAGATGGCCATTGCTACGGCAACCAGGAATGCTGTGGATGTGACTTTCAGTCTTTACTAATTAGGAGATTGCATTGGATTACCTCAATATAAAGGACAAATAAGTGTAATATATATCACAACTCTACCTATGTTTTAAATTATTTTTCTGGTTACCTATAAAATTCCCCCAAATTAGGATTTCATATTTCCATCCTTACTTTTAAGTTAGGGAGATATACTTTTTTTTTTTTTTTGCCATTCTAATAAAAACTCTAATTTGCCCTTCATATCAAAACCTTTATTTACTTTATAATTGTTTTCCATGGATTGATGGATGAAACATGTCTGAATTCAAGAAAACTATTCCTTATTCATACATAAAAAATGTGTTAACTTGTACATTAAAATATGTATCTTTTATTTCTAAAAACAATGTTGGAGATAACTGCTCATGATGAAGCTTCTTGGAACATAAAAATTAAAATCCCACAATTCACAGAGAAGAAAAATTGGCTTCAAGGTGCATGTTCAAAATTGGCTTTTCATTTCATGCTGGGATGAAAGCTGAGCTTTGGAAAATAACTGATGCTGCAGCTGATCTGATGATCCGGCACCTTCTCCTCCTTTATAATATTACAGAGATCAGTGATAAAACCAAAACTGTTTCCGTGAACAATAGTGGTCTGTGTATGTCACTTCATAATAAAAACATTAAAGTGTTGAGTGTTACTGGGATGATTTGGTTACTGTAATAAATTTTAAAAAATCTGTAATATTTTTCTCTAGCATTAAATGAAAACATACATATTTTAATGCATTTACCAATTCTTATAATAATTAAATTTATCTGTGGTATCATTGTTATTTATTTTAATCCAAATACATATTTAATTTATAGGTTGCAATTCATATCATTCAAAGTATTGTAATTTTTATAAGGTCATAACACAGTAAGTCTTGGAAATGTGGGTCTTAAAAATAACTTTGATTTTGATGATGTATGCAAAAATACAAGCAATTCACTGAGTGAAACTGATAAAACTCTAAAATGAAATGTGTATAGCTCTATATAAATATTGAAATCCTTCTATATGCAAACATAATACAATGCAGGCACCGGTTTTACAAAGTTTATTTAAAATTCTCCAGAAGGAAAAATTTGTATAGCTCCAGTCTTCTGTAGGTAAAAAGTACTGGTTGAAACTCTATTGTGTATATTTATAAATACTTTATCAATAAATCATAAAAGTACACGAGAGTATGCATATACTTGGTGATTCAGAATATTTCAAATGGTGGCCAGTACTGAAAGCTATCTCTGTGGAAGAAATCAATATTAAACTAAGCGGACAGGTTGAGAAAGGGGAGAAAATTATCCCAAGCTATTGTTACATACTATGTTGCTTTGTTATATACATAAAATGTGTATATTTGTGTAGGAGTGTGTGGGTGTGTATGTGTATGAATGTGTATGCACAATCACATTCACATCATGATGTTCTAGAAGCAGGTTGCTTGGATTTGAACTTCAGCCTTACCACTTCCTATCTGTGTGCCATACAACGATTTATATAACATCCTTTTCTACTTTCTTCATGTATAAACCTAGAATAATAATGATACCTGTTATACAGCCTAAGTGAGAAAATATAACACACTTGGAATAATGCAGGACACTTGGTAAGTAAGTACTTGGTAAGTAATACATAAGTAATTTTATAAATTAGGCTAGGAAGAAAAAATCCAAGGATTACTTAATAATCAAATAAAAATAAATAATCCAGTAGTGTGTTTAATTCATATCATTTAAAATTGTTTTTCATTAACTCTTTCATCAGCCAAGTGCTAATTTGGCTCTGAATTTATGCATTTTTTTTCAATCCTCTATTTTGTAGTAAATGTTAGCACTTGACATCTCTGTTGCATGTAGGTGAATACACACTGAAAATGAATGACAGGCCACAAAACACCTATCAAATTACATTCTAGTGGATGATACCTTATTAGGTTTCAACACTCCTGAATCAGGTCCAGCATTAAGTATTCAAAGATTCGAAGCCCTAAATTAAGATTAATTAATCAAAATTCACCATGAGAAACTATGACATTCAGATGTGTTCTCTGTTTGAGCCCAGGCTGGACAATCTGTTCATGTCACACCAGTTTCTGAAACATTGTTCCTGAATCTCTGCCCTTCCGTATTCCCACCTTTCATCAATACTTACTGTTTCTTTGAACTTGAAAAACATTTAAGAAAAAAAGTCAGATTGTAGCTAAAAACAGCCACTAGACTGAGGAAATTGTTGTACAAGAGTCAGTCTACACATTTTTCAATAACTTCTTAGTCTTTCAAATTCACTATTTCTTAAAACAATATAGATATGCTAATCTCTTAAAATGTGCATAGCATCACTAATAGTGCTGGAGTTTGCTTGTTGAGTTAGTGTATTAGACAATATTGTGCATAATCTGCTTTATGCTCAAATTAAATGTGAAACTTTCCTCTATTGATATGTCTAGTTCATAGTCACTATTTACATTATTTTAAATTTTATTTTGATCCTATACAAGTTTATGACACATGGAATGGCAGCTGTGCCTCCACGGGGAGCAATGATTTCCCAGATATGAATCACTGCTTTAGAAAAATAACAATTACATGACGATTCAATATATTAGTGTTCGAATTATCAACTACACAAATTCTAAAAGAATTTCTGTATGAATACGGATATAGGTTTCAATTACCATTTCAATTTTATCAAATAAATTTATTATTTGAAACTTAAAAGTTTACCACATGTTGCAAAAAAAGTCTATGAAAAAATAATACTATTCAAATAGTATTAAAACTATGCGAGAAGCTACACAGTACATGGACTCAGATTAAATGAAAATTTGAATCAATGAATAATGATATGTTAATTATGTGTAAGTCGGTTTGATTTAAATTCTTATCTAAGAAGCAACAGCTACAGATGAGAAAAACTAAGAGCAAAAATCTTAGAACTTTGCACAAAAATACTGTGGACATGAAATTCACACTCTCAGTTTTCCATAACTTAATATTCTCTACAAACTACAGACAAGAATTCTGACATTTTCATAGTTTAAAAGAAGCACCAGTATTTCCATTGTATTACTTGCAAAACAGGAGTAATATTTCTTACTGAGTTTCATAGAAATAATATATGACATTTTTACTTAATGTATATTCAATATTTCAAAGTCCAAATTATTACTACCTGCAATATCCATTAGTAAAATGGAAGAAGGTGCCTTTGTACATCCTGTTTCGGAATGTGGAATTCCTGTAAATATTTGTGTATTGCAATACCACTGATAACATAGCATAACTGATATTAAATGTATATATTGGCTTTTGTGCACCTTTAGTGAATGATCACAAGGGCGTTAGTTCTGTGGACAGCACATACTCGGATATATTTTATATTATCATTTTTCTTCTCTTTTGAATAATTTCCAACAGTGTGCACGTAATGCACACATGCACAGACAGGGACTCTCCCTGACCCCACCTTCATCTCCAGTTATTATTTTATTTCTTTGCTCACCTTTACAACCAAACTCTTAGAATGTTTTCTACACTTGCAAGTCTCCATTTCTTCATCCTCCTGACATTCTGAATGCATTCCAGTTAGGTATTCTCAATAGGTAACACTACAATAAAATCCTAAAATTTTCCCAAATCATCAGAAATGTTTACATTTCAGCATCTGTATTTATTCTATGTAAAAATCATTTGCCACTTCTCATCAGCATCGAACATGGGAGGCCTATCCATTCGTGTTGAAGCATTTTCTTTACTCAGCTTCTGAGACATTATACAAGCCACTATTTCTTGGTCACCGGTGTTACTTTCTTCAATTTCCCAATCTCAAATATATAACTCAACTTTTCTGATCTCTTCTCTCCTCTCTATTATTATCACTCAAGTAATCTTAGAGTCATTAGGCTTTCATTCTGTATTAAATTATAGTCATACGGCTTTAATGAAATTATAACACATTTTTTATCAATCCAGCAACTTCTTCATTGAACTCCAGCATTCTACTTCAAATGGGATTCTTGACATCTTCTTTTAATTATCACATCTGTCTCAAACACACCACGTCCAAACCTGATCTTGTCTCCAACCCAAACTCGCAAAGCCTGTTTTTCCCATCAATGTGTATCACTCAGTTCCTTGGTCTCAAAAGCTTGGCAGCCTTAAGTCTTTGTTTTCTGTAATCCACATGCAATCTACCTTCCTTGTGGCCCTGCCTTTTAAATATATTCAGACTCTACACATTTTCCATTGCTTCCTCAGCTAGCACTGTGTTCTCAACCACCATTATTTCTTTCATGGACTAAAGTAACAGCTGCTAAGTTGTTTACCGTACTTTACTATCCACTTTCCTATGTTATTACTTATCAGCAGCCACTGAACAATAGTTTTGGGGTTTTGTTTTGCTTTTTTTGTTTGTTTTTCTTGTAGCACTGAGGATATTGCTTTTAGCATCAGATAATCAATTGTTAGAAGGCAAAGAGCAAATTAAATATATCTTAAATCTATCAGTATCCCACATCATCATTATCTATATTCTGGCCTCTGCCATCACTCACTTAAACTATACCATAGTAGTCTCACATATTTTTGTTTGATACCATCTTCTTTGATGACATTATTTGAATGCTATCTTGCTTTTCTGCTAGTTTTTTCTACACTTAAGTAGATTTGTTTCATGACAATATTCTGTAAGTTTTTGTATGTGGCATAAATCCCTCGCTCAGTCTTTGAAGAGTTTATGAGATAGATTTCAATATACTTAATGTTACCATCTAAGTCTAGTAAGCTCTGGCCTCTGACTGCTTCTCAAATCTATACCCCTCGGCACCTGGTATGCATTTACCACCGCAAAAAATACTGTAACAATTTTAAGATCTTTATGCCTCTCCATACTATCCATACTATTTCGTGTTTCAGTATCTTTGTACTTAGACTACTTTTTCTGTCTTCACAAATTCCCACCTCCATTCTGAATCCTTTGACCAACCCCAGTATATTTCAAGATTAAAGACAGATGTGACCCATTTAGAAGGACATCATGAGCCCAAACTCCACTATAATTTTGCTGAGCTGGAGTATATTTTATAAACTTCTTTATAATATCAGTGCATTAAAATCATGTATAAAATGGAAATATTATAGGAATATCTACATCATGGAGTGTATACAATTCATATGATGTGCTTGTACAATTGCCTGGCAAATTTTTAATAGTGCAATGTATGTTAATATCAGTTTTATTGTAAGTGTTTATGCTCATGTATTTATTTATATTAACTTGCTGTATGAGCAATTTCCTGTAATGCTTTTTAAAAACCTTCCTTCCTTCCTTCCTTCCTTCCTTCCTTCCTTCCTTCCTTCCTTCCTCCCTCTCCCTCTCTCCTTCTCCCCCTCTCTCCCCCTCTCTCGTTCGTTCGTCTTTCTTGTCTTTTCTCTTCTCTTCTCTTCTCTTCTCTTCTCTTCTCTTCTCTTCTCTTTCTTTTTCTTCGCTAGCAGTGGGGCAGGGGCAGAGGGAAAGTTTCTTTTTTTTTTTTTAAGATTTTATTTATTTATTCGACAGAGATAGAGACAGCCAGCGAGAGAGGGAACACAAGCAGGGGGAGTGGGAGAGGAAGAAGCAGGCTCCCAGCGGAGGAGCCTGATGTGGGGCTCGATCCCAGAACGCCAGGATCACGCCCCGAGCCGAAGGCAGATGCCCAACCACTGTGCCACCCAGGCGCCCCAGAGGGAAAGTTTCTTAAGAAGGCCCCATGCCCAGCACAGAGCCCAATGTGGGGCTTGATCTCACAGTCCTGGGATTATGACCTAAGCCAAAACCAAGAGTCAGATGCTTAACCTACTGAGCCACCCAGGCACCCCCAGTTCCTGTTAATGCTTTTAAGAGAAATTCTTATAAGGAGGGAACACTTGTAACTTAGAAAAACACTTTAATAAATCAACTGAAATAAAAAGTATCATGGATATGAAATAATACTCTTGAGGAAATAACAATAAAAAGATAATCCCTTTTGCATTAAAAAGGAAAAATGATTTAGAAGTGGCTTTGAGAAGAGAAAAAAAGCAGAGTAGTGGATTGGCTGAGCATCATGGCAAGCTGGCTGCAGTCTTTTGAGAAAGGAGATGTCTAAAACTCAAATTTAAATGATTTGGTTTGCAGCTGTCTAAATGCCCCATCTCAACCCCAAAATAAACTTAAGGATGTGTGACACATACAGGGACCGGTAGTTGATATTGTCTTTGTCATGTGTTTATTTGGGGGAGATTTGACTATATTTATTATATAAAAGGGCTGAGATCTAAATCTTCCTCTATGCCAAATCACAGAGTAAGTAAAAAGACAAGTTGTGGATTTGGAGGATATCCACTCAGACAAGGGAGCAAGCAAGCAGAAGGCAGAGGTGACCATGAGAACCTAAGGACTTAATGCATTTCGAGAAACCTTCCACAGAAAATGAATGGGATTAATTTAAATCATATCGAGGTCTCAACTGAAAGTGATCCCAGCTAAAGTCTGGGGAACATTTATATTCACCATAATGGACTATACAAATATTTTACATGACCATCTCCACTGTTTAACTGTCTAATTTTGAAGAAAGTGTCTGAGCATCATTTTAACGATTACAGCATCTGGCATGAGTGGTCACTCACAATTATGTGTTTTGAATTCAATCCTATACATTGGCAAAGTCAGAAAGAATGGTATGCCCTCAGTCTCATTACTAGTTTTCATCCATTGCTGATTCTTCTCATAAATTCACTACCTACTGTTGATGCTGCCGAATCCCATTATCTAGAAAAGATTGCTGATATATAAGATTTGTTTTGGGTTTTATTCCGTATGTATTGATGGCATCATTTTTAAAACCTGAGATATAAAAAAAGTAACAGGGCAAATTTACCTTATGTACAATAAAGTTTAGCCTACTAAAAATGTATTTTGGGAATGCAATATATGAAATAGAATTTCATAGGAATTGAAACATGGATTTCTTTCTAATGAAATGGTGATATATAATGAATTTTAAGTTTTCCCCAGATCTGTGCATGTATACCTTCATTTCCAAATTTTAAAAAGTGATTATTCTTGGAATCCACAACAGTGTGTGCTATGTGGTTAATCAATCTTCTGACAATAAAAAGAAAATAAACTAAATATGTGAAAGATTGTATGGTTTAGGTTTTTATAATTTTTTGTTTTGATTTTTATAGTATTGTCAAAGTACTCATCCCTGTTTTTCATGAAGATTGATGCCAATATACAAAAATAAACATGGTTTATGCTATTTTGTAAATATGTCTTACTATAGAAAGTAGAATATTAGTAATATAATTCCTTCTCCCAAGGTCCAATGTCACAACACTTAACTTACAAAAAAAAAATGTTTATAGCAATAACTCATTAGTATTGAAAATAATGACAGTATTCAGTTTTGGTCATAAAGAGACTATAATTTGGGTACTAATTTTTTTATTTCCTAGTGTTTAATTTTATAAAACTTACTTTTATATTATTGACAAATACGTAGTCACCAAGTCTTTGGATGTATCTATCACTGGGTGATACTGTCTATCGTGTGTGATTCTCTTATTTGCTGATTACTCTTTCCAGAGCACTCTGATCCTCTTCTTCAACCAGTCAAGGCTCATTTATGGTCTGCTGCAGACGTATCAGTCTGGCACTTCCTTTCACTGCAATTCCTGGTTAGAATACATTTCTAGATGTTCTGTATTTTTTTTTTTTTCAAAACAATTTTGTCTCTATTTTTCTCCAGTATGTGGCTTGAACATATCCTTATATAAATTCATCTTAAGAGTGAATGTGGGGTACTAAAACATAAGGTAGGGATGATTCATTGGTGTATTCATTTATACATTGAAAAAAATTTCCTTCTTAATTTGTCCCTAAAAGTGTGACTGATGGAAACTCTACTGTCAAATTAATGGTTATGTCTGTGTGATTCATGTGCTTTACAATTAATTTTTTAAAATAAAATTTATTTCTTATAATAGTTTTAGATTTACAAATAAAACACAACATAGTGTAAAGAGTTCCTAGATAGCACACATGTAGTTCCCCATTTATTAACATTTTATCTTATTATGACACATTTGTATAGTTAATGAACCAATATTGATACATCATTATTAATTTCCTTAGTTGTATCTAATGTCCTTTCTCTTTTTCTTTCTCTCTCTTTTTTTTTAAAAAGATTTATTTATTTTAGAGGGAGAGAGAGAACATGAAAGCAGGGAGGTGGGGAGGGAGAGGTAGGGAATCTCAAGCAGACTCTGATGAGCATGGAGCCTGACTCGGGGCTCAATCTCACAACCCTGAGATCATGACCTGAGCCAAAACCAAGAGCCAGACACTCAACTGACTGAGCCACCCAGGTACCCCCTCATGTCCTTTCTTCTGTTCCAGTATCTATTTCAAGATATCACATTACATTTAATTGTCATTTCTCTTTAGGCCTCTCTTGGCCATGATAGTTTCTAGACCTTTCTTTTTGACAACATTAAGAGTTTGGAGGAGTACTGATCAGGTATTTATAGAATGTCCCTCAACTGGGATTTGTCTGATGCTCTTTTTATGATTGGGTTGGAGTTATGGATTTTTAGAGGAAGACTACAAAGATAAAGTGCTGTTTTCATCACATTATATCAAGGTTGCATACTATCAGCATGACTTAGCATGGTGATGTTGAACATGATCACCTGGCTGAAGTTTTGTTTCTGACCACTGTAAAGTTTTCCTTTGTTTCTCCTTTCCATACTATATATTTTTAATTTTCTATTTAAAAATGAATTATTAGACAATTTTCTTTCTCCCCCTACTCCTTTTATTATTAAGTTATACCATCTCATATGCCTATATTTTCATTTTAATATAGTCTCAAGTTGGCAAAAGTCTGCCATTTTGAAATGGAAGGGCTGAATTATTTTAATAAACCATTAACTCAGTGAATTATAGTTCTGCCTTAAAGGAAGTAACACCCATACCATGAACTGAATATAAATAACAAAAGAAAATTATAAAAGAACTTTCCCATTGTATTTTGTAATGGGTCTATGATGATCAAAATGTATCTACAAATGAATTAGTATAGAATAATTATAAGATGGAAATATTCAATTAATTTTATGCACATTTAATCTAGAGTGCCATGCAAGTCTGAATTGTTTAGTTATATATCATTATTTTTCCTGTTTTGGAAATACATAACAACTCTGCTCTGAAGTTAATTTATGCAAATATACACTTTGATCTTTTTTTTTAAACCATAGAAGTTCTTAATGTTTATGTCACAAGTATAAATGTTTTGACAAATTATGTTCTATAAAATATGAGGTTATTATGGTTTAGTTGTTTTGACAGAATATTTTTAAAGAACTTAGTTTATTTATAAATAAATACCATCTTCCAAAATTAAAATAATATGTCACTCACTTTGAAAAGTAATATCAGCTTGGGGGCACCTGGGTGGCTCAGTTGATTCAGCGATCAACTCTTGTTTTTGGCTCACGTCATGATCTCAGGATTGTGGGATGGAGACCTGCATGTAGCCCCGCACTCAGTGGGGAGTCTGCTTGTCACTCCCTCCCCCTCAGCCCTTCCCCCCTCTGGTGCTCCTGCAAATGAGTGCACCCCGCACTCTCTCCCTCTCTCTCTCTAACATAACTGAATGAATGAATGAATTAATTAATTAAAAAAATCTTAAAAAATAAAGAAAAATAATATCAACTTGGTATAATCAACAATTAGGAGGCAGTTCCATATTAACATGCCTGAGAACATGTTGGGATTAGATGTTACCCTTGGAAATTCTATTTCTCTGAGTTTCTAGCCTGTGATGAAGTGAAAATATAACAATTAAATGGAGATAATAAGCCATTTTCTAAGTTAAAATATAACTAATTTTGTGAAGAAATACGATTCCTAGATGCAATAAGCAATCAAAACAAGAAAACAGTAGAAGAGTGAAGGGAGAGTTCCAAATTCCATGGATAATAAATAGAAACATTTACACATGAAAGTGCTTTAAGTATCATGTAATTTCTTATTTGGTTTTAATAAAGTAGTAACTACAGAAGGATTGCTTATCAAAGAAAGCTTTAGGGAGCTTAATTACACTTACATAAAATAACCTTTTCAGTTTTTAAGCACAAATTGAGTGAAGAAATCTATCATCACATTTTTAATAATGTACTCAAATTGAGATGTTTAGACATTTTCAGCATTTAGCAATTTTCTAAGAGTGAGTCAGCAGGTTAAAAATTAGCATATTTCTTCAATGTAGGCTAATTTCATTATTAATTTACATAATTTACTTAATGCAAGCCACTTTCTGAAACATTCAATGTCTTAACCTTTAATGAAAATCTAATGTCTTAATAATAATATAGTATTCTCTGAATATAACAAGTTAGTGAAATTATCACATAATTTAGCTTCTTGCTTTCAACAATCAATGAGCTACTATCATTTTTACAAGTGTGTTTCGAAAAAATAAAAGCTCCCCTAAAACCATGAAATGATTTAAGATTTTAAATTTGTTTAGACAGTACTACTTCCTTCCCAGAGTGCTATTTCAAAGAGAAGAATGATCTTATAAATAAAAACATGAACTATTTTTAAAAGCTATAATATAGTCAGTACTAGTTTAATTTTTAACTGGCCTATTTTTTTTTTTGTATATTCTGAATTTTCTGTGTTTTTCTTTTTTTTATTTTAAACTTCTCTGGTAGAAAATTTTAGCTGTCTCACATTAGTTTTTGTTAGAAAAATAGAGCCAGGTAATTTATTTGGGGGTTACTCTCTATTTTAATTAATACCACAGTAGCTTCAAGTCTTAAGAAACTGTGTTCCTACACATTACCATCTCTCTACATTTATGTTGTTATCACAAATCACAGTTTATATCTTATGTATATTAACCTAAAGTTATAATACATTGAGCTCCATGCTGGGTGTGGAGCCTGTTTGGGATTCTCTGTCTCCCTCTCCCCTTCCCACTCATTCTCTCTCTCAAAAAAAAAAAAAAAAAAAAAAAAAAAAAAACCCAAACAAACCAAAGAAAAAAAACTTGTGAGCACCAAAGGACATTATCAAGAAAATACAACACAATCTACAAAACAGAAGCTATTTGCAGGTCATATGTCTGATAAGGGTCTAGCATCAGAGTCTCTAAAGAACAGTTAAAATTTAAGAACAACAAGAACAACAAAAATCCAATTTTAAAAAGGGCAAAAACTTGAATAGACATTTCTCCAAAAAGGACATAGAAATAAAAACAGAAAACAAGTGGTGCCTGGGTGGCTAAGTTGGTTAAGTGTCTGATTTAGGCTTAGGTCATGATCTTGGGGTGTTGGGATTGAGCCTGTGTCAGTATCCCTACTCGGAGCAGAGTCTGCTTGTCTCTCTCCCTCTCCCTCTGCCCCTCCCCCAGTTCATGCTTTCTCTGTCTTTCACTCAAATAAATAAAATCTTTAAAAAAAAAAAGAAGTTCAACATCATCAATGCAAATCACAACCACAATGAAATACAATTCACACCTATTAAGATAGCTATAATAAACAATAGCAACAAAGAAAAATAAGTGTTGGAAAAGATGTGCAGAAATTGGAACGTAATATTGTTGGTGGAAATGTAAAATGGCACAAAACTTGTGGAAAACAGTTTTGCACCTACTCAAAATGTTAATCATAGAATGACCATATAACCCTATAATTCTAAGGCAAATATTGAAAAGAATTGAAAAAAAGTATTCAAATAAGTACCTGTGCATACATATTCATAGGAACACTATTCACAAAAGCCAAAAGGCCAAAACAATCCAAACAAATGTCCATCAAAGGGCAAATAAATAAGTAAATGGTAGTATATGTATACAATGGAATATTTCTCAGCCAAGAAAAGGATGTCACATCGTGGATGAGTCTTGAAACATTGTGTTACATGCAAAGACCCAAATACAAAGGGTCTCAGGTTATGTAATTCTGAGTACCTGACATATCAAGAATAGATAACTCCAAATAGAAAGTAAATTGGTAGTCGTGAGGGGTTGGGGGGAGGGAAGATTAAGGAGTAACTGCTTAATAGGCATGAGATTATCTTGTAAGGTGATGAAAATGTATTAGAATTTATGTATAGTGATAGTTGCAGAACACTGTCGATCTGTAACTGCTACAGACGTGTACAGTTTAGGGGTGCCTGGTGGCTCTGTCAGTTAAGCATCTGACTTTGGCTCAGGTCTCAGGGTCCTGGGATAGTCAGGCTCTCCCCTCAGCAGGGAGTCTGCTTGTCCCTCTCACTCTGCCCCTCCTCCTACTTGTGCTCTCTCTCTCTCTTTAATAGATACATAAAATCTTTTTTTAAAAAAAGAAATGTACAGTTTAAAATGGTGAATTTTATGTTCTGTGAATTTCACTCCAATAAGAAAAAAAGGAAAAATTATGTGTGGTTTATCTGAAATTCAAATTTGGTTGAATATCCTGCATTTTATCTGGCAACCCATCTATATCATATTATATGTATCACTTACTCAAATGCTCTAAAAATTTAGGCAGCCAGTGCATTATTTTTTAAAACAGCAAAGTTTATTATTGTCAATTACTCTTTTCGTCATTGAAAGTAAGACAATGTCTTCTCTGGCATATAACAGTCACTTTTGTTTTTCAGAAATATAAGCAGCTACGGAGAGCAGAGGTGAAAGATCCCTGTGTTTACATAGAAATGATAAAAAAATAATCTGTATAAAAGTCACCACTCTCCACTTGATTCTTCTATTATTTAGAAATCACTATTCTTATCCCCCTTCCTGTATTCCTATGCTGCATATCTTATTTGCATTACCAATGCAGCATCAAATTAATACTATTTAAATTGATTATTTTAAACTTTCATTTTACTTCCACATGATTTTCTCCAGCCACATCTGTGTCTCTTAGATCTATTTCTTTTTGGTGTATACAACACAATGCCATAAGACAACTCAAAAAGAAAGTGAAGGCAAGACAAACAGAAGATCCAAGTATTTATTTTCCTCTTTCTTTTAATTTAGTAGAAGTGACCTTACTGATAGTTTCTTTTTCCAACCAAATAAAAAAGGTAGCTGTGATTTTTGCAATCTCTTTACAATAGAACAAAACAAAGCCCAGAAGAAATGCCTGTGCACATAAGCTAAGCTTGAAGCACTGAGATGTTTATTAGATGGAGGGCTGAGGTTACATGACAAGCATCTTAAGACATGATTTGAAATGAGGCTTAGTGAATTTTCCCTGCAAGATGATCCTACTAATAGGAGGGCAGCATGGATCAAGCACTCTCTGCCCACTGTGGAAGCAGGGCAAGGTGAAAGTGAGCACTGGCTTAGTGGAAACCATGTTATTCAAAAAGTGCCAACTGTGCATTGAAAACGAGAAAGAGATGAGCTCAGCAAGTCAGAGGGATCAAATCCTCTGGGTCCTTTAACTCCAGGAAGACTTAAAAAAATTTTTTTTTAAATAATTCCTGAAAGCACTGGAGTTAACATTTTATAGACCCTTTAAAGCGGGCTTAATTTCATTAAGATAAC
Organism: Ursus arctos; assembly: GCF_023065955.2. Lineage (NCBI taxonomy): Eukaryota > Metazoa > Chordata > Mammalia > Carnivora > Ursidae > Ursus > Ursus arctos. The sequence continues at coordinate 21,720,364 of NW_026622764.1, forward strand.
ATATTTATTTTGCATTTCCATTTCTCATAATCTCTGTGGGATTGGTTAAAATGTCAGAAAAGTAGCCAATGTCTGTCCTATATTTAAATACAGAAGTCATGTGTCTTTAATACATAAATCAGCATTTCTCTTTCTCTCATGCACAATATATTTTCAGAGTACAGAAGGTTTTTTTCACTAAAAAAATGAGTTTAAATTAAGAATTTAGTGTTAGATACAGTAACTATCAAAAGCAAAGTAATAAGATTCACAATATTGGCTTATATAAACTTTCTGAACATTGCAATAAAATGCTCCCTATTTGGGAAATCGGGTTATGTTATGTATTTTAATAATAATAAAGACTTGCATATATCTTAGTTCAATTCAGGTAGAGCTCATGTAGTACATGGCATTGAGTTTTTAAACAGTGATGGCCACGAGCTGTTCTTCCTAGAAAGGGTAAATTTAAATACCATGGCAGTACAAAACAGGGAACATAATTCTGACTTGTACTCTGATCCAAGAGTAACAATGTCTTTCAGGGAGTGCTTAACATTCCCCTCTCATTCCCATAACAACAGAAAGAATGCTGATGCTACTAAGCAAACCCAGGCACCCAAGTAAAAGCAGAAGCTAGAATTATCACACTACAGCACTAGAATGATAGTGATGGCAATTAGGGGTAAAACAAACAAAAGCCACCGTTTTGAACAATGCAAGATAGAACATTAAAATACTGAATTGAAATCACTAGATTTGACTCAGTACTTAGAGTTAGCGGTTTCTCTTGCCAATGCTACATATCTTTATCCAAAGCCTGCCTCTACTTTGGTGTTAAGGCCAGAGTGACAAACTAGACAACCAGAAAAAGCTGCTGCTCAGAAACTTCAACAACATTAGACAGAGTTGTAATAAAGAAAAATAACAACAAAATGCAGAAAATACTTCCATAATCTTCAAAGGCCCTGGGGTGGAGGTCTAGTCTGTGTTTGCCAGAATGGTTTAGGATTGAGAAGGACAGAATGATGAATGTGGGGAGACAAGAGCTGCTCTGCGTGGCTAAAGCATAGGACCTGTGTAAGGAGTGGGGAAAAGGGAAAGAAGATGTTGAAAAAAAGAGAGCCCACCTTGAAAAGCTCTGTATGCTGTGTAAAAGAAAATATGAGAATAACATAGAGTCGTTGAAATTTTAAATCAGGAAATTGACTTGAATTAATCTGTACTACAGGAAATGGAGAAGATGGTGGAGTTGTGTGTCAACAACAACAAAACAATGACAAAACAAGTATAATATCAGTGGAGACAGAAATGAAATATTAGTATCATAGAATTTAGTGAGTGGGTAGACACAGGACTAGGTAAAAGGAGAGTCAAAATGACATCTTGGTTTCTGAATTGGTTAATTAACTGGAGGGTGGTATAATTCACTGACAGGGCAACCGGGAGACAAGCAGGCTTAGTTTGGGACACTTAGAGCACCAAGCCTCTGAGTTAATTAGTTTGGGACACTTATAGCACCAACTTTGGGACTTGTATGCGATGCCTGTGGTTCAGACAAAGTCAATTGACTCAGAGTCTTGTGCTCTAAGTGTGGATTAAATCTCAGTGGATTAAAAAGACAAAGGTTTATTGTTCACTTATACATGCTCATTGTGGATAAGAGGTGTTTTCTGAATTCCAGACGATTACTAATTTCAGTAGGAACCATTCCTCATTGAAATGTTTCATGAAAAAAGAATCAGTGGCTCCGATGAGTCCTGCACCAGGCCATAGTTTTAGGGGTACCATGATTATTGTGTCGGTGCTTGGTGTTTCAGAAGAAACTGGCTTGGCATCATCAATTGTATTCTTATAAGCTTCTATGTCAGTCCCATTGTCGTTATACTTTTCTGCATAAGTCACAATAGTTCTTAAGAGAGGGAGACTCTGCTCAAGTAATGTCAAATTCAGCAAAATATGTTTCATGTTTAAAAATCTAACAGTAAAACTTTATAACTTGCATTCACAATTTCAGCCATTTGTTTAACACTAAAAACTGAACTTTCATTGACTCACTATGGGTGTCCAGGCTCCATCTCACAGTTTTCAAGAATTAGCGTTAGCCCAAAGTACTTGGACCCTGGAATTCATGCTGAATTACCAGACAGATCTTCCTTATCTGTCAAGGGAAATTCCTTTTTTTTTTTTTTTTTTTTGGAGTGTTGTTCAATTCCAGTTTACTTGACTTGAGAGAAGCTCAGTGCAGAGGTGTTATTATTAATGTTGAAGATCCAAATGGAAGTATTCAAATTTTAGGCATCTTTTCTTCCAGGAGTTTTCAAATTGCTATATAATAATTTCCTTTCCAAAGGCCAGCTATGCATTAACAGAGTACCATGCACCAGTTGCTAATCCCAGGGAGCAGAACATTGCACTGTTTACTAATCCCGGGGGTATACCCCAAACACTTCTGACCATTGTACTGTATAAGAGTCCCCAAGGTAAAACAAACAAATAAAGAAGTACACAAAACACAGGCAAGCACTGATTGGAAGCTTTACTTACATAGAGAAGAGACATAGCAAAACCAGCTTCAATCAGGGGCACTGGTCTCTGATGACAATAGGGTCTTTTTAGCAACTGACACAAGGCAATTTGCCTATTTGCCTAGACACATCCTCTGAAGCCCCAGTGCTTCACAATGCTGACCACCCCCCCACCCCCCATGGAATCTGAAACAGCGAAAGCTGGGGCCATGCCTGAGCACCATGGACATATACCCTTTCATAGAACACAGGAGCATACAGTGAGCTAGAAACAGGGAAGATATTCCCACACAAGGCAATAAACTGGGTACAGACTCTGTGTGTTCTTTATCTCTTGGTTAAGAAAGTGTTCCAGGCCCAAGACCTATTTTTATGTAGCTAAGCAGAGGTCAAAACACTGTGCATATGGAACTGTATTTCCCAAACATATCCTATGTGAATACTAAAAGAGTTCTTTTAAGATATACGGAAGACCTCCAGTAGAATAAGACTGCCTTTGTGTGAATCAGGATCTGATCCTTCCTCACTGATCTGACAAGCTGAGTAAATTTCATACCTCAGTTTTTCATTTCTAAAACGAGGATCATATCTAAACTCAAAGAGTTGTTGTGAAGACTAGATGTGCTAATTCATGGTAAACACTTAGAATTATGACTGCCACATAGTAAGGGCTAAATAAAATTTATCACTGTTATTATTATTACTATTGTTAATATTAAAAGTGTGGTCACTTGTCTTTTAAACAAAAACTAGAACATATCAAAAAGATTCCTCTTGGTCAAATAGGATCTGCTAGAGGATTATTGGTTGTAAATATCAATGCAGTAAGTAGTTGCAAATTTTATATTACAACATTATTATTAGTCATGAATTTATTACTACTGTATTACTAGTTTAAGTTTTTATTTATTTATTCACTACACCCCTGTGCTTGTGGTAAAGCACCCCCCATGCTATTATATCATCACCTATAAATCCACCACAAATCTTCAGTCTTTGGAGCTAAAAAAGACACAAAAGCAAAAAAAGAAATTCCAAATATTATCTCTAAAAGTAGTTATTGGTAAACTGTGCTCCCTGTGAGATTTGTAAACACATTTTGGAAGTGAATTTGCCTATCTACATGTTTTAATTTTTCTGTTTTCTTCTGTTAAATTGAGACAATAGTTTATAAATAAATCTGACATTTGGTTGTGACCTGTAAATTTGCCTAGATTACTTAATTTTGAAATATTCAATGATTTGATTCCAAAATGGGAGGAAAAAACTACAATAATTATTATGTACTATTACTGGATATTCAAAAGTATAATTAGGTAAGCACAGCATATTTCATTAAATTTTTAAGAGATTATAAAATATCAATATACAAAATTATTTTTAAAAAGTAACTTAAAGTGATTTTGAATAGTATTGTGAATCTAAAGTACAATGTATTTTTAAATATATGCAAGTTGAGAAAGGTATGAGACCAATACACAATAGAACATCTTATTAGACAAAAATAGATATAACTGTAAACAACCTAAGTTTTTCAATAGGAAACATGGAGAGGACTATCAATAAAGTTTATTTATTGATGGGAAAGAGAAAAAGAAATATGAGCCAGAAAGAAGCAAAGTGTGAAGAATATTTTATAAGGGAGTGAAATGTGATTTTTGAGTAAGTGAGTTGTAATGCAGAAGACAGTGTGAAGATGGAGTGACTCACTGTCCCATTGTATACTGAAGCATAAGTGAGTTCTATAATAATCTTCTTCACGTACTAGAGGATAGACTAGTTATCATCTGAGGAGACCCTGAACTGTCAGGAGAAATTCAGTATAAGAGTTTTTTGTTTTGTTTTGTTTTGTTTTGTTTTTTAACCTTTCAAAAGCAGACCTGGGTCTTTCAGTGTGAGTGCTTATATGGCAATCAAGTGAAGAGCACGAGACTCCTCAAGGAATAACTGCTGGGAAACTAACTCACTCGGAATTTATAAAACTTATCTAGAAGCTTGGTGAAATTTAAACTCAAACAATAAATTACAGTTTAGAATGCTGAGCCATAAAAGAAGAAATGTTGGTAGACATCATAAACTACCCAATCATTCTCATTCCTAATGACATTGATGGTCAGCATCAGACGAAGAAGCCAAGGTCGTTTGACTTCAATCTGGGAAAATCACTGGCCAATCAAAGCTGTACATAAATGTTCATCCATCATCCAGAGTCAGTAAATCCAGCCCCCAAGGGGGAAAATATTTCATACCTAGCAAATATTTACTCAAAAATGAATATCTGTCATGGCAGATAAAAGCTTTAATCTTAGGGACACTGAAATTTTATTTTAACTAAAAAAAAAAGATATTAGGTAACAGATACATTTTTTTTCCATTGTAGGTATAATATCTAGAAAAGTCAGATTCTATCCTAAGAAAGAATGGTTTATTTTGTAAATAATTAATGGGTTCTTCAAGTTTGCTGTTTTCTGTTTTATAAAATTTTAGAAAATATGCAAAATCCTCTGTCCCAGGGAACTTAGCTTGTTTAAAAACTGTGAGAAAAAAACACCAAAAAAAAAAAAATAGAGTATATGAAATTAACTTGAGGGTGCTGCAAAGTGAAGTTCGAGAAAAGGTTTGTCATAAAAAGACTTGAAATTTATTTTAAGAACAATCACATATAACAATGACTTTCTCTTCCCAGAATTTCACTCTAAATATGGAGAATGCTTGGATTGGTAGGGAGAAAAATAGGCTATTTCGATAAGCAAGAAATTAGGGGCTTGGAACAGTAAGTATGGAGAATTAAAAAGGAGGGTAATTGACACACAAAGAAAAACCATTTCAACTAGTCAATACTTCATTGCTGAGAACAGAAATTGAGGCTACATATTTTGTCAAACACAAAGTGATTATTTTAAAGATAAAATCTGAACAATATTAGGCACAATCCATACATTTCCAATAAATAATCAAACATAACGCATACTTCAATAGAGACATTAAGAGAAAAGATAAAATGAATAAGGCAAATGATAAAACAAAATCATTAAACAAACAATGAAACATAAGTGCAAACTAATAAGACATACATAAACATGGATTTGCAAGAAGAGGCTTTGATGGGCAAGCACTGATAAAAAATCTGGAACAGCTAATCCTTATTTGTGCAATTACTTCTCTATTTACAAACCCTGTGAGTACATTAGGTCTGCCATAACAATCCAGGATGACCATCTTATTTTAAAGATTAGCACTATTAATTCCATCTGTAATTTTAATTCTCCCTTGCCATATAATATAACATTCATTACTACTCTGGGGAGTAGGACATGGGCATGGTTGGGTGGAAGGGCGGGCAATAAGTAGTGATATTATACTGCCTGATACAATTATTTAGGATAGTTAAAACAGGTATGTTTTTACTTGAGGAAACAAAGCAGTGGAAATGGAGAAACTGAATATATTTTTTTAAATGAACAGTTAATTGAATGAGATGAAATTAAGAACAGAGATGCAGGGCTTATTTTTGCAAAGAAGAGAATCTATTACTTAGAGATCTTACCTATATTTAGACAATCATATCAAATACCATCAATTACCCTGAATAAAACACTGTATTTTCTACTCCAGATAAATAAGCATTAATTATCAAACACTTATTTAGATAATTAATTGCCAAAATAATTTACTAATGAATATTTACTTTTTGGCTACTTTACTTTTTACTCAGTAAAAAGGTATCATAAAAATTTGCCTTAAGAAATTTACAAGTTTATAGAAATATTACTATTTAATTTAATAAATATGCAAAATCACGTAAAGAAGAAATTTTAATTCTGTTGAAAATATACAACAGTCACAACTCTAAAAACCTAGCCTTTCAAGAGAGGAAATCCTTGGGAGTTGTTATATGCAATTTCAGCCATTGGAAGGCCCTCACTGTAATTCCTTGTACACTGCATCTATGACAGAAAATGATGTATGTTTCAGAGGAAACCTGCTAAGCTCCATCATCATACACTAAATAGCACAAATGAAGAAGGCATGGTAGACCCAATAATGGTCCACAGAAGTGTCCATGCCCTAGTCCCTGATGCCTGTGAATATGTTTGTTACATGGATAAAGGAACTCTGCAGATTTAAAAGTTATAGAGCTTTAAATACAGGGAGAAACCTGGATTATCCAGGTGAGCTCTTAAAGGCAGAGAACTTTCTCAGCCTCAAGACCTAAGACGTGGCAAAGAGTGGAGTCAGAGAGATTCCATGTGTGGAAAGAATTTGACGCATTGTTGCTGATTCTGAAATAGGGGTAAATGAATAAGAACCAGAGAGAGATTTCTAGACCTAAGGGAAGCCATCAGCTGACAGACACCAAGGAAGCAGGGAGCTCATTTCTATAGCTTCAAGGAACCAGATTCTGCCAAAGAGCTAAGTAAGCACTGAAGTGAATTTTTGCCAGATCCTCCCCCTACCAACCCAGCCAGACAATGCCTTCATTTTGGTCCTGTGAATTATCAAAAAGAAAAATTAGTCAGGCCAAACTGGACTTCTGACTGACAGAGCTATGAAACAGTAAATTTGTGTTGTTGTAAACTTCCAGGGTTTGAGAAATAACACCTTGAAATAAAAACAAATTGAATTAAATAAAATACATAAATCAAAACATACTTAATAGAAGTATAACCATCAAATGGAATAATATTCAACAATAAAAAGGAACAATCTACTGATGCAGACAACAAAAGAGGTTAATATCAACAACATTACACTGAGTGAAAGAGGCAGAAACAAAAGTACATACTGTGTATTTCCATTTATAAGAAATTCTAGAATGTGCAGAAATTATCTGTGCTGATAGAAAACAGATCATAAGTTGCCAGCACTGGGGAAGGGAGTGAGTTTGACTGCAAAAGGGCATAAACAAATACTTCGAAGTAAAAGGAATACTCCATTTCTTGCTGTGGTTCCGATTATAGGGGTAGATAGATATCTCTAATTCCTCAAAGTGTACAACTAAAATATGTATGCACATAATGCTTAGGGGTTTCTCTATTTTTGTTATTTCACTCCCCAAATCCCTCTCCACAGGGCAAAAAGAATATCTAGTTTAAATTATAAATTAAATCTTTTTTTTTTTAAAGATTTTATTTATTTATTTGACACAGAGAGAGGCAGCGAGAGAGGGAACACAAGCAGGGGGAGTGGAAGAGGAAGAAGTAGGCTTCCCGCTGAGCAGGGAGCCTGATGCTAGGCTCCATCCCAGAACGCTGGGATGATGACCTGAGCTGAAGGCAGACGCTTAACGACTGAGCCACCCAGGCACCCCTATAAATTAAATCATCTTAATTCATGTTTTAAAAGTATTCAGTGCCTTGTCTTTCAATCCCTTTAAAAAAGATTTTACTTTTCATCTGCTTTCTCCATACCTGCAACACTCAAGTAATAGACATGATTTCATTTATTTGAAATAAGTGATGTCTCCTCATCACTTGGGTCTCCTTTCTAGACAGTCAAATACATAGGAAAAATTCTTATGTTTTAATCATCTCCCTCACTTCTTTTGTCCCTTCGCTGCATATATCATGACTTATATTTATATCTTTCTTTATTAACCTTAACTGCAGTGTACTTCATAGTAAATTCAGTGAGTTAAAACATATTTTCTGCATTTTTCTCAGCAATATATATTCAGTGCTAATACATTACCTACCATATACTTTTCAAAATATAGCTGTTGATTTAATCAAGAAAAGGATAAATGAAAAAATGAACACATTAACATAAAGAAAATGTATCTATTATTTTAATTAATCTCAAATCTTTGTTTTTTTTAAGCTATCTTTTTTTTTTCAGAGAGAGCCTGAGAGAGCGCGTGCAAGCATGAGATCAGGGTGTGGGGAGGGGCAAGGGAGAGGGAGAGAATCTTAAGCAGGTTCCATGCTAGGTTCCACGCTCCGTGTCAAGCCTGACACCTGGCTAGATTTCGGGACCCTGAGATCATGACCTGAGGGAAAATCAAGAGTCAGATGCTCAAACCAACTGAGCCACTCAGGCACCCCTAAGCTATCATCTTATTTATAATTTATCTCTGTAAGTAATAAGCATCTTTTGGGCGGAAGTGATATCATATGTCTTTACCACTATGTAACCAGCAGCAGACAACTAGGCATTCAATGAATATTAAAAATAAATAAATACATGAAAATAAATGAATGCAAACTGTAAACTAAAATGTAAATTTAAAAGTTGTGATTATGTTATTTCTTCTTTGCTCTCTCTACCCCACCAAATTCTCCACTCTCTGATTTGGAATTTATTAAAATTCATGCAAACTGGAAACATTTCCAATTAAAACTTAAATAGGTTACATTTTAAGGCTAATAAAAAATGGCTGTAAAATATATGTAATTTGTGTCATCTGTTGGTACATTATTATACAACATTAAATTAAAATAAAAAGTTATCAATCTGCTGGTTCACATTGATATAAACCTTTTTGTTTTTCAATGTAGAAATTAATTATTAATCTCAAGTGATTCATCATGAAGGGAATAATGGAATTGGAAAGTGATAAAATTGACCTAATTATTTTAAAGAACATGACTATCCTTGTTATGCCTTAAATACTGGGACAGTAAACTATTGTCTGCTAGTATGACAAGAATGTAAATTTAAGAAATACTTTTTAGGGGCACCTGGGTGGCACAGTCGTTAAGCGTCTGCCTTCGGCTCAGGGCGTGATCTCGGTGTTCTGGGATCGAGCCCCACGTCAGGCTCCTCGCCTGGGAGCCTGCTTCTTCCTCTCCCACTCCCCCTGCTTGTGTTCCCTCTCTCACTGGCTGTCTCTCTCTCTGTCAAATAAATAAATAAAATCTTAGAAAAAAAAAAAAAAGCTTTTTAAATTCTTAGGGAAAAAAACTCCCTAAATTTTTATCAGTTATATGCTTTTTCATTATGCTTATAAGGGTTGTTTAATTAGTTGCCTTAAAGGAGTTTATATATTACGTTTTCTATATTACAGCTATACTGTCAAATGTTCAAGATATTTTGTTTCTATACATACTAAGTTTCATTAACACCCACCTTCAAGTGTAAGGTATTCATGCATTAGGTAATGGTAATATTCCCTGAAGAATCTCAGAGATTATGCAGACAATGATAATGACTATAATGTTCTTTTGACAAGGAAATGTCATATCATAAATGTGTCATTTAGAATTCTACATTGAATAAGGTCATCACTGAGAGAGAATTTTTGTTACCCTTTTTAGAAAATGACCTCATAAATGTGTTCAAGTTTCTATGTTCTGATATAAATGGCACTTCTTACTAAAACATGAACTTTTAGTAGGTCACTCATGAGCAATCCTGCAAAGTAGTGGCTCTGAACACCATGGCCATAGAGGTCTACACTTTCCCAGAGAAAACAATCATAACAGGGCAAAGATATTAATCAGAAAATGCTTTAAGAGTGTGCATATAGTGTGGTACCAATTTATTATTTTAAAACTATTTGTTGGGTCCTTAGTATGATCCAGGAATGACTAGGTGCAGAAGACTTTTTTTTTTATAAAGCTAACAATAAAAAAACAATTAGTTACCATTAGAATAAGTGATCTAAAGAAGAAATGAGATATTCTTTGAGAAGATACCTAAGACAGCCTTAGGGAAGAGGCAACAAGTTTGTAAAGAAACTCTTTTATTAGAAAGTACTATTGTAACCTGCATTCTACATGATGAATATAAATTATGTATGTGGAGACAAGAGGTGGGATGAGTGCCTCTGTGAAAGTCAAGAAACAGTGCCTAAAAAAAATCACAGAAGTATTCAAAGTACCGGAACATCTAGCTCTAAATTAAATAAATGAATTATTGGAACCATCTAACTTTAGACATATTCTATGTACACTCTATTAATAATCACTTAAGTCAATATAGTGGAAGTTTGAAACAATGATAGCTGAACTCTGTTGTTCTGAGATTCCAATCTGAAAATTTCATTACATTGAAATTCATTACATTGAATTTCATTACACTGAAATTTCATTTCATTCTTCAGCTCATCTACTTATGATTTTTTACTATAACTCCCAAGGTATAATTTGCATATGGTAAAATGCATCCTTTTTAAGATCACTATTTTATAATTTTTAACAAGTACTCATATTCAGGTAAACAGTGCTGCATTCACAGTGTGCAAATATTCATGGCTTCCCTCCTGCTCTGTGATTTTATGAATCCATGGGAGGCAATTCTCTACGGGACTGGGACACTTACATTTCTTCATACCATGCAAGTGAGGTATTGACTGTCCTTTGTTCCAGATTAAATTTTCAAAGATGTTTTTAGAGCAAACAGCCAGGGAGCAAAGAAAGAGTACCTCTCTCCAGAGTAAATGGCAGGTGTCTAGTATAATAAAGGTAATGTACTCCACCAGGGGAAAGGACAGACATGTATATTGCCCATTATAAAAGATTCAAGTTCCCGAAGCTTAGTCTCCCTCTCCTATAACAAACAAGTGTCTGCAGGAGCCATCTGACCCATCTCTTATAGCCATGCGAGAATTTGGGCTCAGGAAATCAGGCTAAAATGCTGATATTCCGCCTACTGCTATGTGAGTGTGGCAAATAATAAACTGAACTTCATCTCTAACCCTGGAGACCTCTTTCTTCTACCAGTATTCATGAGACTATGGCAGGCTGAATTGTTATTGTGTAAGTAGGTAAAGTCTCAAATCCCTCACAGTCTTTGAGAGTTTTGGTGATAATGATAGGATGCTGAAAGAAATATGGCTTTCTAGAAAATCAAGTTTGAGGGCCTTCTAGACCAATTATTGGGATTTGAGACAAAGTCAGGGAACAGGTAGTGAACATATTGATCAAGTTATAGACTCAACCAGCCAATACATCGTCCTTGAATTTGTTGTTTTCTGGTGAGCAGGAAGAGGGGAAATGGATATGGCAGATTATTGGAAGGGTCAACACAAATGTTGCAAAATGTCACTTTGGCTCTGTTCACTCTCCCTGGGGTCTGAGGTCTTTGCTGATAGGCTGACGGTCAGTCTCAGGTCCACCCCATTTTATCAAATACGGCAAAGGTTTATCCTAAGTGAGAAGTTTGTGACCTATTTTCAGATCAAATTACAGACATACACTAATACTGCATGCAAAAGGAAGAAAAGCCAAGATTCCTGAGAGCAGAAACCAGGCCAGTTATTAGTACTTTAGATAGATTGTTTGGGAAATGAGCGGGCAGAGTATGTGATGTGTGTTAAAGGAAAATGCAACAACTGGGAAGTCTTACTGCAGTTTACTTACTACAGAAGGTCCTGCAGTTTATCACCCCAACAGTCTACCAACTAAAAGGCATGAGTGAACATCTCAATGGGGTTTTTCTTTTTTCTCCTTAGGTATTTTTCTCTGTGGTTTTGTTGCTGTTGCTGTTTGTTTGTTTGCTTGCCTTCCCAGAGGGACCTAGCTGATACAAGGGAGGTCTTGTCCTCTCTGGGAAACTTCCCCTGGAACAAATGAACTCCTGTGGGGAAATATAGAGGAGGCATTGACTAGTAACTATTGCCCCAGACCAGGTTTACCATGCTCATTAAGCTGACCCACTGAATAATGAGAAACTGATACAAAGAAATCTGGATAAAATCTTACAGTCAGTCCCCTTGCCCTGAAACACTCCCTCATTCATTATTTGTTACAGGGCAAGAATTTAAGAGATATCCCTTTGGTAATGGGATTGCAAGTGCCTTGGATTTAGTAGTTGTTAAAGTTTCTGCAATGTGAATCGAGTTCATGTAAGTTACAAGGCCCTAACCTTATGGCTTCAGCCAGAAAACAATGTAGCCATGGCTTCTGTTTCGCAAGTACTCCAAAGCTAAAAATAGAAGGTGACAGGCAACACCAGATAAACAGTGAATGGAGAGTCAAAACTATTTGGAAGTTTGTTTGGTTAAGTTACAACGCTCCATCCCACCACTTGCAACCGAAAGTGTATTTGAAAGCCTTGCTTCAGGGCATGGAGCTACCCTCTTTCTTCACTTGTGATCCCTCCTTTGCCCTCTACCCTGATTTCAGCCACTTTAAGGACAAAGATAATTAATTAGAAGTGTGGCTGAGATTCCTCTGTGCTCAAGAAAGATTAAAGATCACACAGACTTATCTGAGTATATTGGAGAATTTCAAGGAGTGACGGACTCAAACATATGGACCCACTGCATATGAGCAGAAAAATCAGGAATATGGAAGGAAGAGGTAACCACATTTAGCTAACAGGGTTTGTGCACAATTCACAGTGGAGAGAGAAAGTTAGGGAGAACTTATGGGTGGGGCCCTTGGTCAAATTCCATGTATTGTTTTTATTTCTTCTACATCTTAATGTGTAGTTGGAATTGGTTTGTTATATGTGTGAACTTTCCAGTCCCATAACTGCCAGAGAGAATTCTGATTGGGAAGAGTCCTATGTAGAGAAATGCTGGAGACATGAATTGCTCCCCAACTTCCTCCTTGTCCCCACCCAGGTGGTTGAACAAAATTAATACAGAATCTCATAGGAAGAAAGGAAAGTCACAGGCTTGACAAGGACTTAAAATATGTAGGGGTATAAGAGATGTAGTTTGTTAATTTCACAGGCCTCTGTGGGTAGTGAGAAAGGCTAACAGGAACTGAAGGATTACAATGGATTATCTCCTACTGAATTAATTTATTTCTATTATAATTCTGATTGCTCTGGACACTGTGATTTTAACAGAACCATTAAAAAAATGGAAGCTACTTGGTTTTTTTGGACATTGCCAACATCTTTGTCATACCCCTAGCAACAGAAGATGACAATCAGCTTGCATTTACTTGGCAAGATACCCACTATAATATTCTGGGTGGAAAAGAATTTAGCATGTGACTCTACACTCTAATGTCCAAACTACTCAAATTTAACTAATAGAGTTCACAGTTGGAAAGGGAGGCTAATATGGTTTTATGGGTTGTTTCTTTTTGGCTAATTGAATGTTGTTTTGACATCTGAATGTGTAAGGCACTTCACTGATCTTGACAGTTCTCTTACCCATCTTTCTATGTAGGGGACAGATTAAAAAGAAGTCTGAATTTAGGCATCGGCAGTTTTTTTTTTTTAATTAACTTTATGTATTATTGCCACTCTGTTCTTACCAACTAACTCTACAGTCCTATCGCAAAGTAAAGATTTTATCTCTCATTTCTTCCTATATTTTAGTAAGTAGGAAGACTTTAAAGGGTTATGGAACAAAGTTACATAGGTAGCTGGAAAGGGAACATTGAGAATAATAACTTCATATTTTCATATTTTGTGGCTTGTGGGTTTTTAAAAAGATTTTATTTATTTATTTTAGAGAGAGAGCAAGCACAAGCAAGGGGAGCAGAGGGAGAGGGAGAAGCATGCTCGCCACTGAGCAGGGAGCCCAACGTGGGGCTTGATTCCAGGACCTCAGGATCATGCCGAAGGCAGACATTTAACTGACTGAGCCACCCAGACGTCCCAGTTTGTAAGTTTTAATCATATGTGCCATGACAGGCAGAAAAACAGCCTCCCAAAAATGCTCACCTGCTAATCCCTGGAACCTGTGAATATGTTACAGTACATGGCATAGGAGAATTAAGGTAACAGACAGAATTTAGCCTACTGTCAACTGACCTTAAAATAGGTTAAATATCCTGGATAATCCTGTTTGATCCAATGGAACAAAAAGAGTTCTTAAATGTGGAAGACAGTGGCAGGAAAATGCAATGGGGAAAAGACTTGATTGGCTGGCCATTACTGACTTTGAAGGTGGAAGGAGGCATGGATGTGGACAGCCTATAAAAGCTGGGAAAGGCAAGAAGATTCACTTTTAAGCCTTCAGAAAGGAGTGCAGCCCTGCCAACACTTTGGTTATAGCCTAGGAAAGTCCATTTTAGGTATCTGTAAAATAATATATACATGTTGTTAGGACACTCAGTTTGTACTAACTCATTGCAGGAGCAATAGGAAACCAAAACATACTCCTACATGCGGGTTATAGCCTTCAAATCCAATCCGTGAAGTTCAACATCTACAATGTTACGGTTAAATAAAACTTAAACATATTAATAAAGCTGTTGTGTGTGTGTTCATGTGCTGCATTATATGGATCATTCGGGTTGCATGTATAAAGTAATTTATTTTGAGGCTATTTTCGTATTGCGGTTAATGATTTTTCTATAGCACAGCTGTGGAAATAGAAAGAAGTATATATAATTATTATAAATTTAGATATGGCGTTAGAATGACTAGTGAATTTTAGATAGTCTTCCCAAGTCCTGTTATCTAATGGCAATGAAAAAAAAGTGTTGTGAGAGTATGATATTAAGGATAGTTCCTAGGCAACTGGCTTGAACACCAATTGATGGAGATTCAATACAGAGACAAAGGACTAACACTTTAATCAAAATAGCTTAAGAACTGGGTAATTTAGACTAATAGTAATTCAATATCTTATTTAAAAGTGGCATGAATTAAATGTACAAAGGGTCATAAACCCATTCTAGATGGTTTGGGGCTATTCCACATTTCTTTGGTTTTCCTTGATGGAAAACAAAAACACTTCACCTAAAGTCACATTAAGTGGAGTTAACTAAGGAAATGAGATCTAGGTGAAATGCATGTAGAAATCTGCTCAAATCATGAATATAAGGGATCTCCATCCTTACTCATTTGGGTAAATATACCCTGTAAGAAAAATATGCCAGAACATGTGAGGGGCACCTGGTGGCACAGCGGTTAAGCGTCTGCTTTCGGCTCTGGGGAGTGATCCCGGCGTTATGGGATCGAGCCCCACATCAGGCTCCTCCGCTAGGAGCCTGCTTTTTCCTCTCCCACTCCCCCTGCTTGTGTTCCCTCTCTCGCTGGCTGTCTCTATCTCTGTCAAATAAATAAATAAAATCTTTAAAAAAAGAAAAAAAGAAAAATATGCCAGAACATGTGAGGACGAATATTATGGCCTCAAATCATTAAAATCACCATTGCATTCAGCCTAATTCATGAAAATATCCAAAGTATAGGGAAACAGGTACTGAGCTGACTGAAAGATTATCAGTTATGCAACTAATAACTAAGTGAATATGAGAAGCATTCTAAGTACTGCTTTTCTTGTCTATAAAGTGAGAAATAAGCTAGACTACCTGTAAGGCCCTTTAAGTTCTGCCTCACTTTTTAACAGTGGATGTCTGATTTAGCACCATAAAAATAAACCAGGCCCTGGGATTATGTAAATCACTTCTGAAATGTCTTATATAAATATATAAAAATGGGAGAACGAATATTAAAGGACTTCTAAAAATGATCATTTTCATTTTAATTAGTGAAAACATACAAGTGAGAATTAGCTTGAAAAAAATCTATTTATTCCAGTTTTCACTTTTTTCCCCTGAAGTGTTTTTTAAACTATAAAATTATAATACAAATTAAGATTCACTTTCAAAGCATCCATCCTCACTTGGCATTGCCTTTCATCTGAGGATCTAAGAGCATTTCACATCTTTTCATGATTTGCCAGAGGCTGACAATGAATTCTCTCTCTACTCGCTTCTGTGAAACCGTCTGCCCCTTTTTGAATGAACACTCAGCTTTACTACTGTGGGGCAAAATTCTTGACCTGTTCTTCTAAAAACAAAGCATTCAATTACTCAGCAGTTACTGTCCTAATAGTTTTACTGTCCCAGCTGGTTAGGAACATATCTAAAGAAAAAAAATTACCTTCGTAACATGATTTTTAAAACTTCCAATAATCAAACACAGAGTTAAATGGAAGACTGTGATGATTTCTTCATTCTTTTCCTTAGGGATCTTTTATTATTTTCCAAGAGTCAGTACTTTTTTATAATCATTATCATTGACATTGATATCTTTTTTTTGGATATGTGAATAGTAACTTTTTTTTTTTAATGTCCTTGGAGCCATTCTTATTGCTCTTTAGCCTGATGTTAGAGATGTTTATTAAGATTGTTTATTAAGATGTTTATTAAAATAGAGATGTTTATTAAGACCACTAACATTTCTACATATAAAATTAATGCACTGGGGCAGAAAAATACGGAGATACAACTTTTCTTTTGCTTTTCTGACTGTAACCCCAGGAAAGCACAGAAATGTATATTTGCTACCGTATGCCTGGTAAAGCTATCTTTTTGCTTTTGTAATTTAACATGCTTTTTAAAGTCTAGCTGGGAAACAATAGTAATTAGAATCCTTGGCACATATTAAGTACTTGACTCAGTTATTATTTATTGTTAGTCATGATATATACATTATATGATATGATATGTTCTAATACATTAGAAATACATTAGAAATACATCTAATACATTAGAAATATGCATATGAATAGGATATTCCCTCTTAATAATACAGCTGATATTATGAGGTGGGAAAGGAGAAATGGTGGTATAGTGTTTTATCATACATAATCATTATCCAAGAAAAATATTTCATTTTACAAGAATGAGAAAAATGTAAAAGTAATGGGAGTGCATATATAATCATAGTCATCATAAGAGCTACATGTGTTAGAAACCATGCCACTACTTAGCATGAATTTGCTTATTAATTCCACCTATGATAAAGGAATTTAAATAGAAATTAGAATTGTGGATTCCTTTTATTTCTGTGCTGGGAACTCAGAAAATCCAGTAAATCTGAGTCTTAATGTGGCCTAATTTTAAAACTGGATATCAATACTCTCACAAATTCAGATGGCTTTCATGAGAAATAGTGATTTTGTGTCAAAGTACTTCACATACTGCAAGGTAATATAAAAATTTAAAAAAGCTCTAGTAGAGTTATTAACAAAAATTTATGTAACCCTCTGTTAGATGCAAATATGAACCAGGGAGCCACAAAAGGAGGGGGTGTATAAGAACAGATTATATCTGTTATACATCCATAACTGAGGTTACATAACGGAAAATTCTCTGCAAATGTTTAGACTACATGCCTTTAAATTCTATATAAAAGATGTTATGAAAATGTTTTTCTCCTGTAAGTCAGGAAAGTCACATTGTAAAATAGGTAGAAGAGAGAATAGAGAGAAGTTGAAGGTGAAGTACATGGGTTTCAGAGAGAATCTGAAGACATCAAGGGCTGAAGAAGAGACATCTATGAGGCTAAACTGAGACAAGTTCCTCAAGTCCAGCTGGGAACTCTAGGCTTTCTGGAACAGCTACTGGTCTCAGGATGAGAACCTGGGGCTCAGGTAGTGGGTGGAAGGTAGCCTTCAGATACTTGTGAGTTCATATGTCCCAGACATCAGCTACAGACACAGTCATCTTCAGTTGCTTTTATAAACAAGATCACTCCATATTGTGAGGACCCCATCGAATACTGTTAAAAGAACCTTCTTTAAAAAAATTAAAGTAGCTAATATCTATAACTAATATAAAATAGCATATGCATATTGTGTATTACCCTGTTTCTTGCATTTACTATGTGCCAGATAATGAGTGTTGTGTTCAGGTTATCTGATTAAATCCTAATAACATGCTAATAAGGAAACTGTCATTATTACTTTCATTTTAGACAGGGGGATAAAAAATAAAAACTTTGAGGGGGGCCTGGTTGGCTCAGTCGGTGAAATATCTGACTCTTGATTTTGGCTCAGGTCATGATCTCAGAGTTCGGAGATCGAGCCCCTGCACTCAGCAGGGAGTGTGCTTGAGATTTTCTCTCTCCTTCTCCCTCTAACTCTCCTCCCCCATGCTCTCCCTCTCTAAAGATAAATAAATAAATCTTTAAAAGAATTTTTTAAATTAAAATTTTGAGTAATTTGCCCAAGTTCAGGTAGTTAATGAGTGTCTAAAAACATAATTTACAACCAGTCAGTTTGATTTCAGAAACAGAGTCTTAAGAACCAAGACACACTGTTTCTCTTGATAGAGACTAGTTTCCCTTTTAATACTATTTACTTATACACTTTTGATTTTGAGCTGTTTATCCTATTACATCACCCAGTGAAATTACACACACACACACACACACACACACACACACAATGGCAATAAAATAAACTCCAAGTAGCTGCAATAGGAAAATTGTTTAATAGATTGACAAGAATTATGCATTATCTTAATAATTTTTATGTAGGGGAATAGAATTCAGGAGTGTTTTGTCTGCATCGAACTAGAAGTTATTCTTTTCCCACAAAATGTCAATGTTATAGAACTCTTCACATTCAATGGAAATCCCAGAGGAAAAAAGTGGCAACTTTTAGATACATTAAGCACTGATACATCTCTTCAATCCCAACATTTATTTAGCTGTAAAGTAAACACAGCAACAACAAAAAAGGCAATGACTCAGTGTGAATGTTGAGCATTTTTTTAATGAAGTAACTGGATTCATGTAATTGTTAATTGTTTTTTACACTTTGGAAAAATGGAGAGAGCCTTACAGATGGTAAAGGGTGTGAACTGTAAGGGGCATTTAGTTTGCAGTGTATGATGCAAGACTAGGAGGTGAATTGTACTAGAACAGAAACTTTCCCTTTAATAACATGGGAACTAGAGTATCTCCAAGACTTTAATCTCTCAAATTAAAGGAGATTAAAATATAATAAAATAAATAAAGCATACCTATTATATAACTTACAAATCTATTTGTATTTTATATATTCTCATCAACCTTACATATTTCTACTGATTTCTTTTCTATACTGTTTTGAGTATAGTTGACCCACCATGTTACATTATTTTCAGATGTATAACACAGTGCTTCAACTTCTCTATATGCTACACTATGCTCATCACAAGTGTAGCTACCATCTGCACCATACATCACTATTACAATATCATTGACTATATTCCCTCTGCAGTGCTTTTTACTCCCATGACTTATTCCTCTATTGATTTCTTGAATATTTCTTGAAATGTTCCTGTTTCCCTTATTTCCTATCCCAATTCAGTCTTTCTCTCTATCCTAGCATGACCTGACAGGGTGCTATTAAATGGGAACCTGGGATTTAAAGCAGTCATGCCTATATAAGTTCTTTACTCTGCCTTTATTTCTGTACATTCCCAGAAAGAAAATTTCAAGCTACATATCTGAAAACATTGCTTATGGTGGCAGTATATCTTGGACAAATAGAATATCATAGTTTACATTAAAGCTCTCCCTATAAATTCACTTAGAAGTGGCTGACATAATATATAAGGGGGTTTATTAAACGAGTACATTTCTCACTCAGCATATATGAACTCAAATAAATATTAAAGTCATTGTATATCTGTTCCATATAGAAGAATCTAAGTCCTTTCCCCCAAAGATAATAGGACTGCATCTCTTAGATATGGACTTTCCTCTCCTCTCACATCACTGTGTTTGCTTCAAAGAATGTAATTTACCAAGAGGGACCTGACTTTCTCCTAGAAAAAATAATCTACAAAATGTAGTGATAAAAAAAAACTCTCAAAAGCAGCAAGACAAAAGAAGTAATTAACTTATAAGGGAAAACCCATAAGGCTAGTGGGAGATTTTCAACAGAAACTTGGCAAGCCAGAGGGAGGGGCAAGATATATCCAAAGTGCTGAATGGGAAAAAATCTGCAGCCAAGAATACTCTATTCAGCAAGGCTATCATTCAGAATAGAAAGAGATAAAGAGTTTCCCAGATAAACAAAAACTAAAGGAGTTTGTAACCACTAAATCAACCCTAGAAGAAATATTAAAAGGGACTCTTTGAGTAGAAAGGAGAGACCAAAAGTGACATTACAAAGGCAGGAAACAAAAAAGTAGTAAAAATGAATCTGTAAAATTAAGTCAAGAACCTCTCACACACAAAAAGGATATAAAATATAATAACATATACCTAAAACATGGGGAGGAGAGGAGAAAATGATGGGTTCAACCCTGAATGACCATCAATTAATATAGACTGCTATTTGCAGAAGAGGTTATATACAAACCTAATGGTAACCATATATCAAAAAACACTAATAAACATGCAAAGAATAAAGAGAAAGAAATCCAGATATATCACTAAAGTAAATCATCAAACCATGAAAGAGAAAAACAAGAAAAGATCAGAGAAAATCTCCAGAAACAAGCACAAAATAAGTAATAAAATGGCAAAAAATACATATCTATCAATAATTACTTGGAATGTAATGGACTAAATGTTCCAGTCAAAAGATACAGGGTGTCAGAATGGATAAAAAACAAGACCCATCTATATGCTGCCTTTAAGAGACTCACTTTAGACCTAAAGACACCTGCAGCCTGGAAGAGGGTGAATGGAGAAACATTTATCATGCAAATGGACGTTAAAAGAAAGCTTGAGTAGCAATATTTACATTGGACAAAATAGAATTTGAAACAAAGACTATAAGAGCAGAGAAAAAAAAAGGGGCACAATCCAACAAGAAGATATGACAATTGTAAATATTCATGCACCCAACACGGTAGCACCCATACATATAAAACAATAATAAACATAAAGGAACTAATTGAAAATAACACAATAGTAGTAGGGGACTTTCCCACCCAACTTACATCAATGGACAGAACATCTAAACAGAAAATAAACAAGAAAACAATGGCTTTAAGTGACACACTGGACCACATGGGATTAACAGAAATATTCAGAACATCCCATTCTAAAACAGCAAAATACAATTCTTTTCAAGTGCACGTGGACCATTCTCCAGAATAGATCATATATCAGGTCACAAAAAAAGGCCTCAATAAATACAAAAAGTTTGAAGTCATACCATATACCTTTCTGACCACAACACTCTGAAACTAGAAGTCAACTGCAAGAAAAAATCTGGCCAGACCACAAATACATGGAGGTTAAAGAACATCCTACTAAACAAGAACAGGTTAACCAGGAAATCAAGGAAGAAATTTCAAAAAAAAATATGTGGAAACAAATGAAAATGAAAACACCATGGTCCAAAACCTTTGGAATGCAGCAAAACTGGTCCTACAATAGAAGCGTATGACAATACAGGCCTATCTCAAATAAACAATCTAACCTTACACCTAAAGGTACTAGAAAAGGAACAAAAAAGAAGCCTAAAGCCAGCAGAAGCAAGGAAATAATAAAGATTAGAGCAGAAATAAATGATACAGAAACTAAAAACAAAACAAAAAACCAAAAAACCCCAATAGAACAGATCAATGAAACCAGGAGCTGGTTCTTACAAAAAATTAATAAAATTGATAAACTTCTAGCAGACTTATCAAAAGCAAAAGAGAAAGGACTCAAATAAATGAAATCACAAATGAGAAAGGAGAAATAACAACCAATACCAGAAATACAAACAATTATAAGAGAATATTATGAAAAACTATATGCCAACGAATAGGACAAACTAGAAGAAATGGATAAAATCCTAGAAGCATATAAATTACAAAAACTGAAACAGGAAGACATACTCTCTCACTGCTTGAGATATCTCAAAGCTTAATATTATTTCTGTTACAAGGATAATGAATGTTATCTTGTCACTTGAGCACAGAATAAAAGCTATATGCCTCCTAGGAATAAAATATAGATGTACAAGAAACTATGGCTTGGATCAGAAGAAAACTATTATTATCTTCAGGGAGGGTATGGAGTAATCATTCCCTGAACACACGAGTCCTTAAAGAGGCAAAAATATTCATTTGAACACTTGCTTTATTTATTACATCTTACACAATTTACCTAGGTTTATTATAATTTATATAATTTAAAATAGTACTTTAAAAAAAGAAAGAAACCCCGTGTTCGATATTTAAAATTTCTTCTTAAGCCCTGGCCAGAGAACTTGGCATTTCCAATGGCTGCTTCAAAATATCTTATATCATTTAAAATCATTGAGTTTCCATAATTAAGAATCTGATTCTGGAGAGTTTAGTCTTAAAAGTACTGACTTAAACTAGCTGTATTCAAAGGCTCACAAAACTGGGAAGTGAAATTTGAAACATTAATTGAAGGAATTTGGAATTCCAAAATTTGAAATGGAGAAATTTATTAAAATTCAGGTGGTTTTGGTTAGCCAGACCTCCCCATGCACTAATAAGATCCAACTGAGAACTAATGGAGCGCTTTCTCTCTCTTACAATGCTCTTGTTATCTTGCCTAAAAAAATCATAACTACCTCACCTCAGATGCTTAACTCCTCACTTACAACCTCACCACCCTCATTCCTGCAGACCCATTCAAATAAGTAAAACTCAGCCTAACACAGACAACTAATGGCTCAGTAAACTCAGAACTAAAAGTCTTACGTTTCAAAAAACTTCAATATTTCTATAATTTCTGCTAAGCAAACTGGATCGGGGAACTAAATTTAGACCACCCCATAATTTATAAATATGTGTACACTTATACTCTGCTTTAAAGATGTTAGCTTGAGCCAAATTACATCCAAATCTTTGCTACCATGGAAGCAATACCATATCCCTGAAGAAACTTCCAATGTAAGCCTCACTATTAAAAACATGAAGGATTCAGAAGTGGCAGTTTCTATCTCTTACCCCGTTACTTTGCCCCAGTTTGGACTGTTCTGATATCAGATGGTCCTCCGATTCTGGCAATGAGTTATTATAATCTTAATCAGATGGTGTATCCAACTGTAGTAGTTCCCATAATTAGTTATGTTCTCTTTGCTGGAGAACATCAAAACAGTTCCCTGGACTCTGCTTTGCAGTTATGAGTGCCAAATGCTTTTTCAGTGAAAAGTAAAATAAGGTTAATTTTACCTAACAGTGCAGGAAGTATACTTTAATTGTTTTGTCTTAGTGCCACAACAGCGCCAGTATGTGCTATAATTTATTCACAGGGATTTTGAGAAATCATGCTGGTCTACTAAGTGATGAATTGACGTTTGCAGAACCTGCTAGGCAGAAAGTATACGCTACACAGGGTGCCTCTGTAAAACAGTTCTGTCTTGGTGGGTGGGATATATACCCCATTAAATTTAGGGTCTTGCCACCTCCATGACCCACCTCTGCGGAGTGTCTAGCTGTTTAGAGTACATCAGAATGCCTTCTGAAAGAAAAAAAGTCAACTAAATACACCTTGTATCCCCAAGAGTAAAAAAGAGCTTGATGGTCTTTGAGCTTTTTTGGCAACAAAACTACGTTCAATTTTGTGACTCCTGCTCCATTTCACTTACTCTAACATAAGGCCTGTTGGTAAAGACTGCAATTTCGTTCATAGATTCTACCAGGTTAGAATGTGATCTTGAACAGAGAAGGTATGGACACTGCCTAAAGACGAGTGTGGTGACTGATAATACTTGGATTTTCACTCTTAAGGAGCTAATATGCTTCCAATCACTGGAAGAAATGAGATGTTATACCTGTGGGAGCATGCTGTTGTTTCTACATCTGTGGTGAGAAACTCTAAGTAGGAGGGAATCTATGGAGGTTTCAAAGGCAAATGTTTGCCTTTATTGTTGATTACTGCAGATCGGCTCACTTGGTATTGATTCCAACTAACTACATTCAATAAATCCCTTGTCGTTTGAATTCACATGATCTAGGTTATGCCAAGCAGAAATACAAGAGAAAGATTAAAAAGATACGATTGAGCAATATGGATTGGTGGCCACATATGGGGAGATTGTTTCTTGCAAAAATAGTATTTGGTGATTTTTGGGCCACCTATGGTAAAGGGACTACAATCCAGTCTCTAGTATCATGTAAGGAAAGAAAGAGATTAACAGTAGGAATGCCTTTCTACTAAAGAGGACAGTGGGCTGGTTAAATGTTTCTCCTCTTGCTGCATGGTTACTGAATAAGCACGCAGCTTGGTTTTCTCGCTCTCACTGAAATTTAGACAACTGCATAATACAGTACATTAAGTTCATTAGTGTTCAAATTAACTGACAGAGTTGCCTGTTATTAAGATTTCTGATTAATAAGTTCATAAGTAGATTGTTTTCCAGAAATGCAAGGATGGACTAGTGGTATAAATTATAATGTTTTATTTCCTTAAATTAAGCAGATAAAGGAAAAACAAGTACTTTATTCATCCAGTAAAGGAAAAGAAGCACTTCATCCAACCAATATGTAAAAATTAAGAGTAAATTCCACATTTGTCAAAAATGCATACACCAGATTTCTACTACGAATATGTATCAGAGATTAAATATTACCAATATCACTAGAGTCAGAAAAAAAGACAAGAATGCTTACAATCACAACTAATATTCAGCTTCCTTTGTAGGTCGTATACATTGTAATAAGATCACAAAAAATCTGTAAATATACCACTATGAAAACTCACAATCTCACAATGTTTATCATTTTTCTATCTCAAACATCTAGGAAGATAAACTAAAACAATAATTAAGCTAGTTATAATGCCTGGGAAACTGGCAAGATAAATGATAAATACAACAGAAGTAGCCACTGTTGTTTTGTGCCAGTAATAAATGATAGAAAATGTAATGAGAAAATATTTCCTACAGTCACAAGAATTTTGAATTAGTCGGATGCAGGCTGGGTGCTGGGTTTTGATTAGAGTGTGCAGAAGCTCAGAAGGCAGAGGCAAACTGCAGCATGGTACTCTTTATAGTTTTGAGATTCCAATCTCCTATCATCAACACACTCTCGTTTCATGGGAAAGCGAAGGAGAAGGCTTAGACAACTCTGAAACTAAAAACCAGCAGATGATAAAGTGTGGATCCTGTTAAGTGAGTAGGACTCTAGTGATAACAATAGTCTTATAATAATTATCAAGATTTAATTGTTTTCCACTATGTTTGTATATCTATCTATTTACCTGTCCGTGTGGGTCTGTATCCCTTCAGGGGGAAAATATTGCATATTTTTAATAATGAAGATTCAGATTCACTCATTTCCTGTGTTTTGGGGATATATCTACATCTATATCTATATCTATATCTATATCTATATCTATATCTATATATACATACACACACATATACATGTATTTGAGAAATATTGGGGTAGCTGACAAACATTCTAGTAGCCCTAGATATTTTAAACCAAAAGTTATTAAACATTTTAAAGCCTATATTTCCCAGATAACTCCCTTGATTTACCACTTCACTTGCTCAGTAAACACATTCAAAATTGCTCAATGTTTTTACCTGTATTAAAGCTTACATACTATATTTGAAATTTTTTAATTTTCAATCCTAATTAACCCTTGCTGAAATATTATCATTTGAGACCAACCAAATAGCTGTTAAAATATTATTGTTAAAAATATTATTCTACACAATATAACTAAATACAAACTAAACACAATATAACTAAAAATAAAGTGGACTGTTCTTTGGTGCCAACGGTGAAAAAATTTAGAAGCAATGACCTTATATTGTAAATTCTGTTCACTGCATCTTAAATCACATCTATCATTACTTGAAATTATCTTCTAAAATCTTAAAATCTTAAAAGCTAATGAGGCCTTTGATGGAAGATGTAAGACAAGAAGATTCACTCAATTACCCTGTAGTATAAACTGACAAAGCCAAACTTTTCTTATTTCATTCTCATGCTCGTGTTTGCCTGGTAACTCTCTCTCTGTGCAATTACACATACATACATGTACATTCATATGAGCGTGCATATACACACACTCATAAATATTTGTAGTTACACTCATTGCTATTAGGGAATATCTTCACCTTGCCCGGTAATTTAAAAAAAAAAAAAAAGTATGTTCAGCAAAAAGATGATCAGACATCATTTATTGGACTACCATTAAGAAAAATACAAGCACACATTTTTTTTTTAAAGATTTTATTTATTTATTTGACAGAGATAGAGACAGCCAGTGAGAGAGGGAACACAAGCAGGGGGAGTGGGAGAGGAAGAAGCAGGCTCACAGCAGAGGAGCCCGATGCGGGGCTCGATCCCACAACGCCAGGATCACGCCCTGAGCTGAAGGCAGACGCTTAACCGCTGTGCCACCCAGGCGCCCCGAAGCACACATTTTGTGACCCAAAATACTGGAAGGTATTTGAGGGTGTTAGGTATTGCATTTGCTTCTATAAGCAAAAGAAATAAGAAAGAAATAGAAGAGAAGAAAAAAGAAGGAAAAATGAACTCACAAAATGTCCTCTGTACCTAGGCAGCAAATATTCAAGAAATGATAATTCTGAAAGTCCTAACATCCTTGAGGATGCTTTGAAATCTAGAAAGAAAGCTAACTTTTCATTGCTTATGGTTAATTATGGTCATGTAAAATAGAGTTTTATGATAATAGTTTAAAGCTTATACATTCAATATTGAAATTAAAAAAAATACTATGTAATTCTTGAGAGTTTATGCAATATGGACTATGTCAAAATATAATGAAACAGAAAAATTCAAAGTAGGACTCTATAATGTCTTTAAGAAAATGCATCTTTGTGTAACAATCAAGCAAAAAGTTTTATTTCCATTGTTACAAAGAATGTTCTAAGAAGAGGTTTGAGGGATGGGCAAAGTGGGTGAAGGGGAGAGGGAGATACAGGCTTCCAGTTATGGAATAAATAAGTCATGGGAATAAAAGGCACAACACAAAGAATACAGGCAATGATACTGTAATAGTGCTGTGTGGTGATGGTAGTTACATTTGTGAGCATTGCATGGAGAAGCTGAACACCTATGTTGTATACCTGAAACTAATGTAACATTCTGTGTTAACTATACTCAAATAAAAAATTAAAAAAAAAAGAGGGGCAGAAGGAGTACTTTTCTTCCTAAATGTATAATTTACTCTCATTCCTTCAATGAAATATCTTCATTAAACACTGAATATATGCCACTGAGGTAGGTATTAGGGACCCAATGAAAATCAGTCTTTGTTCCTATTCTCATAACATATATAGTGTTGCGACAGGGGGGTTTGACTATGCTGCTATAGACCTTGTGTATATTTATCTGTCCTAAAAAAGAAACACACACACATATACACTCACACATGGATGCATTTGTGCTATAACTTTGCTGTGAAAATATAATTACTAAAATTGTAATCCAAGTAGTAGGACAACTGGCCACTCTGGGTGAATGAGGGATTTGGGGTGCTTACTCTTTTATGCAGTTTTGCTCCACTTAGTTGTTTCTCGCTGCCTATTTTCTAATCTGGCACCTAGAGTGAGCTTCTCCCCATGCGTTTGCCCACTACCAGGTGTGTAATCACCCCCCATAAGCAGTCTGTCTACGTATTATTACGAGGGGCTGATCTTCACCCTACAGCACAGAGTAGACTTATGGACAATCAAGTGTTCAAATAAAGGTTCAATTCTGCAGAGACCAATGGGTGAAGTACAGAGATATTTTCCTTCTATTCTCCCCCAAGTTTTGGAGAGAAAGATTTATCTCTTTCTAACTTTAGATCTATTTTTTCAAAGCAATTCAACAGAGGAAAGATAAACTTTCCAACAAATGATTCTGGAGCAATAGGACATTCACAGGAAAAACATAACAAAACAAAAAATCCAACAAACCTCAATCTAAGTCTCACACGTTATACATAAAATAGTTTAAAATGGATTATACACATAAATGAAAACTTAAAACTATTTTTTTGTAATTAGGAGAAAAAAACTGGATATAAGTCCAGGCAAAGAATTCTCCAAACTGACCCTCAAAGTACCATTTATAAAAGGAAATTTTGAGTAGTTGGAACTTATAAAAATAATGTCTGTTAAAGAACCTTTTATGAGGATAAACAGGAAAGCTCCTGACTGGGAAAAATACTTATAAATCACATATCTGAAAAAGACTTCAATAAATATATAAAGAGTTCTTCACATTCACCAGTAAAGAAAAAAAAAAAAAAACTATAAACAATTCAATTAGAAACTGGGAAAGCAAGGAGCAGACATTTCACCAAAGAGGGCACTGAGTGGCTGGGTGAGAGAGCAGCCAATTAAAGACCAAAGAGAAGCTGCTGTCTTTCTGACTCCTACTCCGATGGCATAAGCAAGAAGCTAAAACCCAGAGGATTCACTGAGTCACCTTGTCCCATTTTCCTCTGTGGGCTGATGCATAGGTTGACGGTCAGTTGGTCCGTGAAAACCGGGAGCTTTCTCCCTTTAACGGAGCCCAGGACCATAGGCTCTGGCAGTTTTATGGACCCTGGAGTTGCAGGGTGGGTAGAGAGAAAGGGCTAGGAGTGGAAAAATACTGTCTGCTAAGTCAGAGTAGGGAAACATGTCTTCATGCCCCCCCCCCCCCGCCCCATCCCTCCATTAGGATATTTCAGTTGAGGTGCCTGAAGACGACTTCTGGCTAACACCCAGATCAAGAGACCTAGGAATGAAGGTGCATGGGCCAGAAATGCAAATATGTAAAAGAGCATGACCTGCCAGAGAGGACTGAGTGCTTGGCTTTAGTTCCCTTCAGAGACTGCAGTGCACTGGCTGTGTGCCAGCAGAAGAAGGAGGAGGAGGAAGAAGAGAAAGAAGGAGGAGGAGGAGGAGGAGAAGGGGCAGCAGCAGCAGAAGGGAAAATGGTTTATTGAATGAAATAAAAGAAGGCTCACAATACTGGAAGCTATTGATCAAGTGAGAACCAGGCAAGAGGAAGGTTGGAATGGCAGTAGTCAGGGTGCAGATGCTCTTCACTTTAAGGATCAAGATATTTGGGAAGTATTCCAAGGACAGTGGAAACCTACAGATGGCTTTCTTTCTTTCTTTCTTTCTTTTTTTTTTCAGATTATTTATTTATTTATTTATTTGAGAGAGAGAGCAGAGATAGTGACAGAGAGCAAGAGGGGGGAGGAGAGGGAGAAGCAGGCTCCCCGCTGAGCAGGGAGCCCGATGTGGGACTTGATCCCAGGACCCCGGGATCATGACCTGAGCCAAAGGCAGACACTTAACTGACTGAGTCACACAGGTGCCCTCTACAGATGGCTTTTAAGCAGTAAAATTACGTACGTATATTTGCCATCTTACAAAGTTACTCCAACTGTTTGTGGAAAGTGTATTATAAGTGGCTAAAAGGCAAAATGGGAAGTAGGATGGCCAACCAAGTTTATTTTGCAGTACTTTAGAAGACATGCTAGTTTCTTAGATGAAGTAGGAGGCAAAAGAAATAGGAGGTGATTAGCTGAATCAAGCAATATATTTTGAGTCAGAACTTATATTCTTAATTTTGGGCCATTTGAAAGTAAGGGACAAAACAAGAATGACTTCTGATATCATGGCCTAATCAACTGAGTGTATGGAGAATTTGTTTTTGTTTTGTTTTTACTAGGTTAGGAACCACGGAAGTAAAACAAATTTCGAGGAAAATAAATGCTTTGTTTTGGACATGTTAGAAGATTGATCTAGAAATCAAAAAGTTAAGGAAAATCGGCAGTGATGGAAAAATCTATCCCTGTAGCAAATACTGAATTGCAAAGAAATGTTTAAACATATATAAAACTATTTAATAATTTAAACACATCTTAATTGACTTAGGACAAATAACTACTTAGTTTATTTCTGTTGATAAGTTAAGGAATGTTAGAGAATGCTTATAGCAATGAACTGCAAATAGTAAGGATCATGCTGGATCTTCATTTATTAACTATTAATTTCCTTGTTTACTAGGGCTGACTACTGAAATTCTGAAAACTGCAGAATGTCCGTTTTGAGAATGAATGTCAAACAGTAAATGCTTTTTTGTTATGAGGTGTGTACAAGGACAAACTCAAGGTGTGATTTAGTAGTTTCTATCCGAGCTTTCCTTGTATCATAGGCCATGATTCTGTGTGAAGAAAATATACTAAATCATTTGTTGACTATCCTTTTTATGTCCCATGAAAATATGTACTTATAATAAGATGTTCATCTTTAAGATATCTGTCAAAATGGCTTTGTGGGAGAAAGGTTAGGTGAAAAAAGAAGGTTTTCAAGATTATTTTCTTCTAAGCTTATACAACTACTGATTTTTATTCTTATGGATAAGTACCATGTTTAGGGGCACTCCTTCTAATTGGGAAAAACTGCATAATAATTCAATGATGTATATCCGAAAATCTAAAAAACATATCTCATTCTATTTTCATAGCAACCTTGAAAGTTGTATCATTTAATACTTTTTGACTGATGAAGTATTTAAATCTCAGAGAAAATATGCAGCTTGTTTAATATCATAGAAGAAAAATATGTGCGAGAATAAGAATTCAGAACTAATTCTCAGGTTTTGAATCTTACATTCTTTCCACTACTCACTTATATTTCATAATAAAATACTGTTAATACTAATAATAACAACAATAACTTATTTCCAAGCTCTTTTTTGAGATTTGAATAGATTTTAAATTTCTTAATAGAAAATATTCTTGTAGCTAACGTTACTACTGAATTTTTTTTCTCTAAACATTTTGCAAAGAAAATCCACTTTTTTTTAGTGTATAGTGATCTCAAGTATATATTTTGCTATCTTCCTGGAGTTAATTTCTCTGCAGATTTGCACTTTCCTGCTCATTTTTTCTCATCAAATATTTCTGGAATGCCTTTTACATTCTAGTCACTGTGACACATAGATTTTGATAACTTATTAAATTTACTTGTTAGATATATTTCAAAACTCACTTCAAATTAGGCACATATAAAATATTGACCTGATATATTCTAGTTTTTGTAGTTATTTTATGCCATATACTGGTTATCCATTTTTGAAAACATATACAAGAAATAACAATATATCATAATAAAGTTTTAAAAAAAGGGAATTAAGTGAAGTCTGAAGGGAAGATGTTGCATGCACAGGTGGCTTTCCTCCTGCATGTCCCACTTCCTACTGGTCCTTGTCTCTCTGAAAGGGTTGGGACTGTTCTTGGTATCTTGGTGCAACTGGACGCACGCAGACACCCCACCCCTTCCTCACCCCTCCCTCCTGCCCATCACCTCTGCTGCCCTGCACCAGGGCGAACCCTGAGTTGATGAATGAAGAGACACAGGAGGAAGAGGTTAAAGGAGGAAGAGGGTAGCTCACGTTCTGCCATCCCTTGGGCGTGCATGTGGGTCCAGGAAGGGTTGGAAAGGGCCAAGAATACCTTGAGTGGGGCATTCCAAGGGCTGTCCTAACCCTGTCTGGCAATGCCAAAGGCTTTCAGTAAACAATTAGGTGAGGTAAGCCTCTCACCCACCTCCGACTCAGGTACTGAGTGTAGCTCAGCAGGGAGGCTACAAACTCTTTAGGATAGTGGGTCCATGAAGTATTAGCTAGAGTGACTAACACTCCCCATGCGGTCACAGGTGGAATTTTAGGGCGGGATTAAAGTCTGTCTGTGCAGGGTCTACATTCACCCTGAGTGAGTGTCCTCGTATGCAAGGCTGCATGACTCTTAGTAATAACTTAAAAAATCAAAATGACAAATGAAGAGAGAGACTGAAGAAAGAAAAACGTAATGTCCTCCACACTTTCATTCTCCACTGAGTCCTACACATTACTAGTAGTACAGTTACTCTCAAGAAAAGATAATTCTTAAAATATAAGACTCTATAACATTGTATTGTACCCTTTGTGAGTTTTAAAGCACTTTTTCCATATATTATCTCATTAAAAATTCACAATATTCCTGTAAACTAGGTTGATTAAATATTACTATTTTTTGTACTGTGAATTTAGGGAAGACAGGGTTTATGTGAAAAAATATATATTTGTGTGCTGAAAAGTGAGTGAATGAGTATCTTCTCATTTGTTAATCATCCTAGATAAATTAATATAAGTTACCCAAGTTCATTAGTGCTGTAATGCAAATAATTGCTACTAAGTATTATGATGATTATGATACTTCTTTGTAACTCTGCAATTTGCTGCTTCAGATTTAGCTTTTAAATTTTTCAAAAACAACAATTTTACCTTTCTCCCTAACTCAAAGCTTTCCATCCTTGAGGCTCACTGATAATTCCAAGGAGTTGAATGATTTTAAACCTGTATTGGCAATGCAAGCAATGAGAAAACATCCTGTCTATAAAAAAGAGAAAACAACAGATTCACAGATGGAAACAAAATTAAAGTGAAACTAAAACCAGAAAAAAATATACAGACATACAGGGACAGAGACAAAGACAGAGAGAAGCTTCAATTTTTTGTAAGTATAGTCCTAAATCTTGTAAATCTTACTTTCAATTTGCCATTTATTATTTCATTGTTTTCTACAAATATGAAGCAAATGCCTTAAAGCCATCTAGATTCCTTATACAGTTTCTAAAATCTGGTTCATGTACTGAGGGAACATATCTGTATTCAAAATTAATAGATGCTGCTTATTCTTTTACGCGATTATCCTCTGACACACATAAAATCCCCCAAATGCTTGGTCAACTCTGATCTATTGTTCCCTCCTTAACCTTACTCTCCAACCAGACACAGAGATGTCTTCTACATGTACCATCTTGTTTATGGCCTATCCTTTTGATATTCACAATTTTTACCCTGTGGTTTTTCTCCTTTCCAGGATCTCTCCTTTTCCTGCATGCTCTTCAAGGCTAAATCTGTATCTCTTCTTTGAATTTATACCTTTTATTTTCATAAGTAAAGTGGATAGTAGCATGAAATCATTAGAAAAGACAAACAGCAAGTTACAGGAAATCACCCTATTAATGTTGAGACATATTGCCCACTTGGATCAGATTCCAAAAAATGAGCTATAATACACAGTACAGGTAAAATAGGAGAGTTTAAACAACAAAAATGCCAAAGTGGAAGAACTGATTTACGCTATCACCTTCTCAGGGAAATGCTTCAACCAACACACACAGAGCTTAACCGTGCTCCATTCTGTTTCATACTGCATGAAGAGCAGAACAGCCATTCACACTTAAGTTTACTCTAAATTTAACAAATATCCTTAAAGTGAATTTTGTGGATTTTCAGTAAAACAGATAAATGAGAATTAGCGCTCACCTTTAAAATGCTGAGTGGCAGTTAGGGAATTACTTCATTCCAACTTTCAGATTTATTTATATTAAACAGTATAATAAGTGATTCATGACTATGATTTTCTAAATTTTTACACTAAAAGAATGATATTTAATGGCTTCTCCATGTGATATACTGAAGCCACTTTCACAGAGGCCTGAGGGAAGAATCAAAATCCCCTGACAAAAAGCAAATGACTAGTAAAATAGCTTCAGCTTCATAAGGATGGCCTTTGGTTGAGCCAGTGATTCATTACTATTGGCCAGTATCCTACTAACAGTAGAGAGTGTTCATGAGATAGAAACTTGCATTCCAAAGAAGTCAGTGAAGTGTGTTAGACAGTAAGGAATAATGGCAGTCAAATGACAGAGTCCCCAGTTTAAGTAATCGGTTTATATCTATATTTTAGTCAAAAACTGTTGATGGTAAAGTAATATAGGTACTGGTTAATTATGTATTTTCAGACAACATAAGTTGATCTTCATTAGTTATCTATTTTGCACTGTGGACAGTCTTGGTGGAACTTTCAAGAGCTCTCAAACTAACAACAGAATGAGGCTCAGAGGTATATTGTTATAAGACAGTTTATACAGTGAGAACGCAGAGCTTGTTCTTTCTTTGCAATGATTGTGTATAGCATTACAATTTTCGTAATGATTGGGGATTGGTTAAAAGTGGTTACCTCATGTTAATTTTGATGAACAGATTAAGTTCTGTTAATGGTTCTCAGAGGCATTTATAAGACGCAGCCTAAGTTTCACTTGTTTTGCAGACTAAGCCACATTATGTTTTGCTTATGTGTCTTACATGGTTTTACCTGTTTAGGGAATTTTCAAATTCGGTTTCCATTTTGTATTTTACTTTAAAAACACAGAAAACTGGATTCCAAGCAGTATAACTAATTATTTCATTCATTCAGTCTTCTCTTTAACAAATACTGCATCCCAAATTGCATAGGTACAGGAGCATCGATATAAAAGATAAAAAAGAAAGTGCAACCATGATTCTAACTTACCAACTCTCAATACTCTAATAAATCCTGTTGCCCCAAGTACTAAAAGTATATTGCCTTTACAAAAGCAGATGCCTGGATATATCCAATAATTTGTTTTAGACTTTACCATTGAATTCATATTTACAAAGAAAGTAATCATTTTAACTTCATTGGGATAATTGAAATGTACTGTGGAAAAACAGTAATTTTTTTGGACATAAAATTATTATTTCTAGCAATAAAATATAATAGATAATTAAAAAAATAAGTGATACTTTAATATTTAAATTTTCCTACTGATGTTTTTGACCTAAAGATATAGCATTAGTGGGGAAAAAGATTAACATTTACAGGTTTGGTCTATTCCTGGAAGCGGCTGTTTTGCTGGAGGCTCAAATTTCATATAAAAACGATAAATTAAAAGTGAAATGCGGGGTGCCTGGGTGGTGCAGTTGTTAAGCGTCTGCCTTCGGCTCAGGGCGTGATCCCAGCGTGCTGGGATCAAGCCCCACATCAGGCTCCTCTGCTAGGAGCCTGCTTCTTCCTCTCCCACTCCCCCTGCTTGTGTTCCCTCTCTTACTGGCTGTCTCTGTCAAATAAATAAAATCTTTAAAAAAAAAAAAAGTGAAATGCGACTTTGAATTAATTTTTAAAAGCTCTCCCATTGCTAAACATTTGTTTGCTCAATCAACATTTGTATATAACACTTAATTAATTAATCATTATCATTGATTTTCAAGAGAGTTTTCTTTCCATTAAGATAATCATAAGTGAAATGGCTATATTATTAGTAGCATGGATGCTACTATATTAGAGGAATTCCATGTTATATACTACCATTTTACAATAATTACAAATACACACCTGTTGAAATTCAATTTGTGATTTTTGGCTACTATTCTGGGTAGGGTCATGTTGTAAGTGATTAATGTGTATCAATTCTTCAACCTATGTACCAACTGTTTCAGGTATATATTAGTAAATAATCCTATTTTACAGATGAGAAACTGAGGCACGGAGAGGCTAAATAATTTCTCCAAGTTTATATAAGTAAGAAATTTTGGATTCAGGATTTGAATACATCTCAAAAGACCATCTTTTCACTCCTTTGTAAAGCCAGTAACTAAAATTGCATACAAGCATATTGATGTAGAAAATGGTATAGAGGCACCAAAAAGGGGATTAACACATCTTCTAGAATAAAAAGAAGTAAATTATGCACTAGAGCTTAAGATAACAAAATATTTTAATTTGTATTATTTTATAATAATCCTTAAAAATGAGATATTAGCCTTCTTTGTATTTTCATAACTCTATATAACATATAAAATATTAGTACTTGAAAGTAGCTTCAAGAATACGAATATCTTTTTACACACATTATAACATATGATACACACATTATAACATATGATATATTGGAGTAATATGTTATATTTTCATGTTTTTATGGAAAATTTTGATGCATCCATGAATTAACACAACTTACTACAGTGTATAACTTTTCCAAAGGACTTCAGGTATGTATTGAGATAATGTAGCCTATTCTTCCTTGAATTTGTGTATGATACATCATCACTGACTTTATCATTACATCATTTTACTATGTGTATTTTTTTCATTGCATGATACATTTTCATGGCTTAAGTATTTTTTTATCTCTAGATGTCACTAAAAAGCTATTATTCCTTAAAAAGAAATACATAAATCTAAACTTTCCATATATTTGTATAATTTAATTATTTTTATAACTGATATTTTAATCATGTTACTCTGCTAGCAGTTTTACAACAGGTAATATTATAATATAGATCGCTTTCATATATTTTATAATAATTACTTTCAGATAATGATAATAGTAAAAAGCAACACAAACAAAAGAAAGATCCAAATACTGGTTTGCAGTTTTTTTTATAGGAACTTAAAAATATCTAGGAAAGTTGTATTGTCAATATGTCAACATACGGATTTCAGTCTCTCTATGGGGCATCACTTCATGCTTAGCGTTCCGGGGATTAACAAACATTTTCTATGAAGAGCCAGATACTAAATACATCAGACTTATAAAAAAAAATCAGGCTTATAGACCAACAGGCAAAATTGAGAATATTATATAAGTGCTTACATAGCCATTTAAAATGAGACATTTTAAAATGTTAAAATAAAACAAAACATTCTTTCCTCACAAAACAGGTGGCATATTGGATTTGGCCATAGCATATGGTTTACCTACTCCTATCAGGAGATTAGGTCAGTTAGCAGTTTCCTTCATTGACATATAAAAAGAAAAATCTCTCTTTACATTGCCTCAAAGATAAATTCTTATTTGGGTTGTAAGGTATTTTAAAAACTGCCCAAATTAACTTATAAACTACAAAAAAAATATAGGTCTCAAAACAGAACCAACAAAGATTATTCAAAACCAAGTTGTACAAATCTTTGTCATTATATTTGGAAGAATTACTGAATTACTTCATCTTTTAATTGAGTATCTAAAAATATTATTATATACTCTAATTGTAAGAAATTTTCACCTTCAAATCTAAGTGTACTTCTTTGATTTTTGCTTCTGTGTTTTCTTTTTGTGTAAAACCTAACATTACATCATAGTCTCCAATGTACAATTCTATTAATAATATTATGAAAATAATTCATTTAATAATGTTCCTTCATATTAAAATACATATTAAAATACATATTAAAATACATTTTGTAGGGAGAAATAATATGCCATGAATATTTTTATACTAAGTAACTCAAACTATGGATATGTTCTGTGGTATCTGGGAGTAAACGCAAATTCTCAGCTCCATGCAACACTGTAGATTAATTTTCTTTTTAAAAGTGTATTACCTAAGTTATTGTTTATTGCTTATTTCTAAAAACGAATTTAATATTTATCCTTTTTCATGAGACTCTGATAGTTGTACTGTAATTATTCACTTTGTGATACTTACAGAAACTTTTTATAAATCTATTTGCAAAGGCATCAGGGTCATGGAATTATTGATCAATCACTAAAAATGCAATTGGAAAAACCCATAATCTACAGTAAATCCCTACTATCCTACTGCATTCTTTAATTCTTAAATGAGAATTTAAGTCTTGGTGAAGATAAGAGACTTAAATCTGTACTTGTGTTATGACAGAGGTTGAGTTATATCCTAGTTAGAGCTAACACATAATATTTAATTTATTTCTCCCTAATTTATTTTTTAAATGATGACTATATTCCTTACCAAAAAGTAAAATGATTCCACATTGTCAAATTGTAAATAATAATAATAATGACACAGTACAATTTTTAAAATATTCAAATTTTGGAAAATTTCATATAAAATGTATTCCAAATGAATATGGAACTAAAAGGATAGTTTAGATCCTTATAATTATTTGTTTTTGTTTTTTTTAAAGATTTTATTTATTTATTTGACAGAGAGAGAGAGACAGCCAGTGAGAGGGAACATAAGCAGGGGGAGTGGGAGAGGAAGAAACAGGCTTGCAGCGGAGCAGGGAGCCCGATGTAGGCTCAATCCCAGGACCCTGGGATCACACTCTGGGCCGAAGGCAGAGGCATAGGGACTGAGCCACCCAGGTGCTCCTAGATCCTTTTAATTATTTGTTAATACAGATTAGGCCTCCAACGTATAACAAAATCAAATAGAACACTAAATGCTCCTATTTCCCATATGTCAGTTTAGTTCAAAACTTGAATAACTAAACTTAGTAAGACACATAATATTAATTGTGTAAGAGTGAAACAAAGTAGAAAATTGTTACCAGTTTTGACTATAAAGAATGGCTCAATAGATAAATACAATCAGATTTCTATGTGGACAATAATAGAAGCTGGAATTTATATGTTTATATTTATTACTTATTTTTATTCAGTAACTTTTCTCAAGTAGGTACCTATATGATTGTGCATTCATTTGGTTCTTAGAAAAAAGCTATTTTTTATCAAGAAAATATCTTTGGAAAGAAATGTTTTACTTAAAAGATATTTATAAAGTTTATATATTAATGGATTCTACTGGTACAAATAAGTTCTCAAAATTATACTACAGAAATAGCTTAAAATTAGCCATATAATTAAAATTAAATAGTTCTTAGATAAGTCAAGGAGCCATATGTTTTATAATGAATGAATAAGGTACCTTGATCTATTGAAGTTTCTGTTCACAAAATAACTATTACAGTACCATCCACCCCATCTCATACAATTCATTATTTCCCTGTACTCCCATAACCCCAAGTCTGATTTCCCATGTCATGCATGCAATTTCCTCTCAGTCATCATGTGATATGTATTATTTGATTATCTGGCAGAGGATTCAATTGAGCTGCCACTCAAATGGTCTCCATTTTAGAAAAGAGAGGGAAAAAGATTACAAAATTGAAAAAATAAAATGCAAGACTAAGAAAACCCAATATAATCAGCATTTCTTAGGAAATAACTAAAATGCAATGTAATTATTCACCAATTATATATTTTTTGTCCTTGCAATAACTTCATTCATTCATAATGTGTTGGTTATAAAATGACCTAATGAGTTTCTTCCAAAATACAGTTTATTTTAAAAGTGGAGGATCTAGGGGCGCCTGGGTGGCACA
Organism: Ursus arctos; assembly: GCF_023065955.2. Classification (NCBI taxonomy): domain Eukaryota; kingdom Metazoa; phylum Chordata; class Mammalia; order Carnivora; family Ursidae; genus Ursus; species Ursus arctos. The sequence continues at coordinate 21,759,321 of NW_026622764.1, forward strand.
GTCGTTAAGCATCTGCCTTTGGCTCAGGGCGTGATCTCAGCGCTCTGGGATCGAGTCCCACATCAGGCTTCTCCGCTAGGAGCCAGCTTCTTCCTCTCCCACTCCCCCTGCTTGTGTTCCCTCTCTCACTGGCTGTCTCTCTCTGTCAAATAAATAAATAAAATCTTTAAAAAAATAAAATAAAAGTGGAGGATCTATGTTAGGGGTACAAATTTTTTCTTGAGGTTATCAATTTCAAGTTAAGTATCAAATATCCTGTGTGATTTTAATTCTGAGTTTATCATTAATTGGATACTTATGTAGCATAAGAGAAGAAAGAACAAAACTATATATTTAGACTAAGTATATTGGACATAATTTTAAATTCAAAATATTGATTACTTTAAAAATGAGAATATAAATGTTTCATATTATATTGATAATAGTCTACAATATAACTGTAAAATGTCAGCCTCAGTTTATCCACTGTATTTTACAGAAAGGATGAGGTTTAAGGCATAAGAGGTCTTCTTTTGAATTATACATGAGAACCTTTAGAAAGTCTCCAAAGTATGAGATAGAATTCAGCTTTAGTAAATTCAGTAAAAATCCGAGTGTCAACACCAACAGAAAATTGGACAACTGCAATACCTAGTACAGTTTCATTAAAAAGATGCAACTGAAAGATCAGACATCTTCAGCAAACTGAACTCCCTCTTCAAAATAAGGGATTGGGGGATAGAATAGAAATGAAAATTGTCTTAGCTCAAGCTGCTGTAACAAAATACCATAAACCAAATGGCTTACACAACAGACATTTATTTCTCACAGTTCTGATAGCTGGGAACTCCAAGATCAAGGTGCAGGCCGATTTGGTTCTTGGTAAGAACACTCTTCCTGGCTTTTGAATAGCCCCCTTCTCATTGTGCCCTCTGTGGCAGAGAGAAAAAGAGAGACAGAGAGACAGAGAGAAAGAGACAAGAGGGAAAGAGAGAACTCTCGTCTCCCTTCCTCTTCTTATAAGGACGCTAATCCCATGATGAGGACAATATTCCCATGATCCCATGTAAATCTATTTAGTTTCCAAAGGCCCCACCTCAAAGCATCATCACACCGGAAATTAGGGCTTCAACATATTAATAAGAGGCACAGACATTCAGTCTATATTAAAAAAAAAGAATAGTGTACAACACACCACAGATCTTTGGATGGATGATCCGATAAGTAAAGTTTTTCTAGATTCAAAAACACATTGGGAGAATGAGAAAGACTCTATCTCTGTTGTGGGGTTTATACAAAGTGAATGGGGGGCCATGGGGACAAGAAATGATCTGGTCTCTAGAAGCTGGGAACAGTCCTCAGCCAATAGCCAGAAGGAAATGGGGATCTTTGTCTTGCAATCACTAGGAACTAAAGTCAGCCAACAACCTTAAGGAGCAAGGGAATGGATTATTTAGAAACTCCTGAAAGGAGACTTGCCACCAGCTTGATTTTAGCCCAGTGAGACCCTGGTCAGAACATCTGGAAAACCTAGAGAATGGTGAGATAGTAAATAGCCATAGAAAGCTAACACATATATCCACAGAGAAAATCAAATGTGATAAGTTGTATAAGATGTTTAATCAAAAAATATTCTGGTACTCTTGCCAGGTAATTTTTTATGGTAACAATAAATAATTAATGCATATACTCATAACAAAATAAAATGTGGTAATCTGTACAAGACATTTAATAAGAAAACATGCTAATATTCTTTGATTCTTTCAAACTAATTTCCCTCCTATATTTCCCTGCATTGCATTTTGAATATGGTGTTTACTATCCTAATGTGTATTTTAACATTTAACTAAATACGTAGCAAAGCTTTCTCTCTTACCTGTCACTGTATCATTTGATACCATAAACATTAGCAGATATACTTACATTTATGTTGATCCATGGTTAATATTATAGCTATACCATCTTATACTGATGGACATTTCTATTGTCTCAGTATTTTTTGGCTATTGAAAACAATGCTGCAATAAACATTCACATACTTGGCTTTCCCCTATTTTGGCACATATGGAAGGGCATCCCTATGTATAAATAAAGGAGTACAACTGTGGATCAAGTGATAATGCATGTCTTCACATTTATGAGATGTTGGCATATCGTTTTCCAATTTTTATTATTGACACACCTACCAACAAGTATGACAATTCTGATTTTTCCAATAGGTCATCATTTACATTTACCATTTACTTTAATGTTTTGTGTGTCTGAAATTATATGCTAGTCGAATTTTCATTTCTCTCAAATGAAGTGAGGTAGATTATATCCATTGTTATTTTCTCTTCTACACATTATCAATTTATAACTTCTATTCATTCTTTCATTCTTTATAATGAGTTACCCCACTTTATTGATAGAGAGATGGGCAGATGGAGATGGAGATGGAGATGGAGATAGAGAGGGAGTGAGAGAGAGAGATTCCGGATACCTATGCTTTGTGTTTATATGAGTTGCAATTATCACCTCTCAACACATTTTTTTACTTTATCTGTGATATATTTGTTGAATAGACATAATTAGCAAAAGCACATCAATGCATCTGTTGTTTAATTTGTTTTGTTTTGTGTAATATAGTTACGGAGGAGAAATGCAGGATACTGAAATAAAAGTGGATTATTGGCCTCCTAGTCAGCCTAGATAGGACAAGGGGCTGTCTTGAGAAAGGGAGTTGCTTCTAGATTGCAACAGAACAAACATATATTTCCTGTGAACCACTCAAGGAACTGAAGTAGAAAGCTGGAGTACATGCCTCTTAAATAAGAGTCATCCCATTTTTGAGAGTCACTGCATACATCAAGGAGACAATAAATGAGAGTTCTCACAGGTGTGGGCTCTCTGAAGAACCTCTGGAAAATACTACACACACACACACACATCATTATTTCAAATATGCCATAACTAGAAACCACCAGTGAAGAGTCAAGTATCTCTGTCAGTTATATCTCCTACCTCTGTCTGCCTCTTGTTCCAAATGTGCTGAACCCCACAGCAGCTAGACCAGAAAATGAACTTAAGTGAAGAAAAAAGTCCAAACATGTTCTTCCCCACACTGTGACTTTTCTGGCTGAGGACAGCCATGAACTTCACTTAAATTAAACAAGTGTGTAATTTTCATATTTTCCTAGACTATGTTTTATTTATTATTTGAAGTATACACTATCTATTGTCTTCTCCCGACTGACAAAACAGATACTTCGTCCTGGGTGAGAAAAACAACTTGGGAAAGCAAATGGCAAGCTGATTTTAAAAAAGAATAAAGTTGCTTTATGTGGGCCCCCTCTGTAGTTCAGTTCATTCAATAAACTTATCTGTATGCATGGGCCTGGAAGTCACAGAGAGTGTCACAGTCTTTCTATTCCAAGCAGAAGGTTACCAGCATGTTTAATAGAGTCCTTTTATCTCTCTCAGGATGGAATTCCCTTTGGGAATGAAGGGGTTATTTGAAGACACTCTGTTTCCTACAACTTAAAACATTTTGCTTTAAAAGCAGACTTTCAAAATCTTTCCATTTCTCATGATGGAACTTAGCATGAAATAACATGAAAAATGAGCTCTTCTCATGAGCCGTGCCATATTTGGTATTCTCTGGTCACTTGATTCTCACCTGGGTGAAATGAATGGAATAACTTGTTATTAGTAGAATTTTGTTCATATTGCTTTCTTTTGAAAACATATTAAGAATTGGTGTTAGACACAAATAATGAATCATGGAACATTGCATCAAAAACTGGGGATGTACTGCATGGTGACTAATATAACAAAATAAAAATTATAAAAAAAAAGAATTGAAAACCAATTCTGGGTTTTGCTGCACTGAATCATTTATAAATAGATCAATATTATGAACAATGATTTTGTGTCGCTTTTTTCCCTAAGCATCCACAAGAATCTTGGACCCCTGTAAGAACTTAGTTGGTCCTCAAATGTCCTATAATCACTCTCAGAACCTGCAGAAGATATTTCTGAGAAAAACTGCTACTCAACTTATTTATGAAACCCTATGTGATCCTATATGTTACCCCATTAATTTGTGATTATTTTTGCCATTCCTGTAAAAACTCACATGCCCTTGGAGAAAACTCACATCTACAACAGAAATGCCTGTTGTGCTAATATTATTATTATTTCTGATTAGCTATTTTTACTTATATTTTGGATATCTTATCTACTACTAATGCAACCCTGAATGTTTCTCCTGAGATAGGTAAAACAATTTCATTCTTAACTGTGTAGCTGCTACATGTTTTGGGAAACTATCATGCAATAATGTTATTTTAATTTTTGCAACATCAAAATTGGACACAAATTTGGTATCTAAAAATACATACAATTAATTAAATATGATACAATGGAATTATATCCAGGCCCTAAATAGTGTATGTTAAATTTGCATAGTGGAAATGACCATAATTATATTTATATAGTAACGATTATTTAAAAATGCATGTTAATATAATACAAATTCTGGTGGAAAAAAAAATACCTCTTTTTTGATACTTTATTCAAGACTCTCATGAGAGGACCTGTAGCCAAATTGTATTACTTTACTTAACTGTTTGGTAACTTCCACTTTATGTTATTGTTGCATGTTTCCTCATTTTGATTAGCTGAAAATTAAAATAATGCTATTTTTATGAAATAAAATAAATCTAGCGATCAAATAACTGTGCAGAGAAATGAAGATACGCTGACACACAACTTGGAAGAAAAACGTAAATTAGATACATTCCAATGTTTATTTTAAATACTTTGGGGATTTGTTTCACTATTGTAAACACATGAATATATAAGTAACTGTAAATTTTGCTAAAATAAACATAATTCACCTTGAAAATCAAATTTGACCGAATTTCTTATTTGTTCTTTCCAAGGAATAAATTTGATCAAGTATATTTAAACTTTGTGCAAATGATTTTGTTATAATTACATGTTAACTATGATTATATATTAATCACATATTATACTTAATGATTAATTATATGATGGATTATTTATATTATATATTAGTTATATATAGTTTTCTAATATATTTCAGAAAAGTCTGATAGTTATTGTTTTTAATAGTGATTTTTTTAAAGAACATTTGTTGTTTCTTTAAAAATATTTTGGGATCTTTCCCTTTTTTCCTCTTTCAAATACTGACTGTATTTTTTCATGTAAATTTATGGCCTTAAGATATCTTCCTGTGTTGTGTCTCATTCATTTTAAAGACAGGAAAAAAAAGGTGATTGCTTGCAGTAAGAACAATTTTCTACTCTAGTTCACCCCTTTTATAATGTAACAAGAACCTTTCCAAAGGTCTTCCCTGACCTCATTAAGGTCTAATGGCCTGCTTGGAAGCAAGGGATTGAAGGAAAGGGACAAGGAAAATAACTGGGGTGAAGGAAAGTGTATGTATTTTGGGTCACGTATTGACCTAAATAAGTCCTCAATGCTACATTTAAAAAAGAAGGAATATTATAACTATGTTATATGAAATAATACTTATATGAAATTAAATATATAATGCATTTTAAATGAAAGTTTATAAATCATACTTTAATTTGAGTTAATTTATAAAAGTAAGAAATTTATTACGGTCTTGCTCAGCATTTAAATTATATTTTAAGCTTCCATACTTTATTTCAATACTTTTCTCATTATTACTGAATGAATAGCAACAATTTAAAGCTGCCTTTATTTTTAATGTCATAATTTGTTTATTATTATTATGTAAGTTAAGAAAAGTAGGACTGGGTTTTGTTTTAGGTCCTGCAATGTCATCACCATTTACAACAGTGCCTGTTAACAAATACCCACTGAACAAGTAAGTGAAGAAAGCATATAAAATCATCATCTTGTTTCCTGGACTTTTACTATTAGCATTAACACTGTTATCTGTTCCTCATTTAATAACAGTTCTACTTCTGTAACTGCCTTTAACATATAACAGTAAGCCAAAGATTACTGGGAGTAGGGTTTTAGAAAGAAAATCATGAAAAAGTAAAAAAAAAAAAAAAAAAAAAAAAACTAAAGAAGAAGAAGTTACATTAAAAAAACCTCTGATTAAATAATTGATTTTTTTAAACACTGTGTGTATTAAATTTTTACTCTGAACAAAAGCCATATGCATTCAATAAAAGGTCAAATCACTAACCTGATTATACAGAAGAGTAGACAGTTACTATATTTTGAAAGTTTACATAATCTTTTCATGATACATAGTGCATTGTAACAGCATTTTGAATTACTGTGTTGTTGATAATCTGTAAACCTTTTAAGGAGTAAATCAGTATATGGCTCCTGTCATCCCTGAAGGCTAATGAGAGAGATAATATTTCAAAGCTCTGTAAATATGAAAAGAGAGTAATAATTAAAAGGAAATTTCAGCTATATTTTTAAAATCTTTTGTGCTGAAAAAATTATAGTTTTCATTTTATTCATGTTTCACGTCGTAACCAGAGGCCTTTATAAGAGATACATATACGTGACAGTAAGACAGAGCTAAAATCTGCAAAATAGTATCCTCTCAAACAGAATGTATCATTCTTTTAGAAATACTGCTTTATTATGCATTTGATGCTGTATATAATGAACTTGTATTAGTGCTTAAATTATAGAGTAGTATATGTACAGAGACAGATTGAAGAAAAATCATAACCACTGGTATTAGCAAAGATGTGGAAAGCAGATACAGGATTGTAAGAGACACACATTATGATTTCCATGAGAAAAAAGAAAAGAGAAAATACCAGAAATCTTACATAAAGGCTTGAGTTTTCTTTTTCAACAATGCTGCACAGAGACCCAGACAAAACTATTGAAAAAAGACAAAGTTCTAGAATTATTTGGATGGCATTTCTGAATTCCATGTATAAAAAGGAATTCCTACAGCATGTGTCCATAGATAGTGGTACTTACAAAAAAGGCAATCAAACTCATGTAGAGTTACATCTTTAAAAAATAAAAGCTAGAACTTAATGGCACAATATTTTGTTTTTATTTCAAAATAATCACCAATGTATAAACTTGTTGCAATATTTGTACAAAGGACCTTGTACATCCTTGAGCAATATAAATATAAATATAAGTCACTGACATTAAGCCCTACCATTCCCCAACTCTTCAATGTGCATTTTCAATAAACAAGGAGGATTTTACATAATCAGAATACACAAAAATGAGGAAATTAGATTTGATCCAAGATACATTCTTATCTAAAACCCCATTCAAGTTTTGTAATTGTCCCACTAATCTTTACAGAAAAAGAGAAAAAAAAAAAAAAAGCAAGCATGGAGGGAAGGGAGGGAGGGAGGAAGGGAGAGAGGCTAGGATGAAATGTGAAAACATTATGGATTTTTGAAATAAAAGAAATATTATCAAGAAATATATTCAGCCAAAGTGTTGTTCATCTGCCAGAGCAGAGGTAAGAAACTTTTGTTACATGCAAGCATCAGACAGCTAAGCTACATAATTACTTGATACACTATAATCAAATGGAGATCAAATCAGAAAAAGAAGTTAATTGAAGGCAAAATACATAAAAAGAGGATTAGTATTTTTTTCTTTTCTTTTTCCCTTTTTTTTTTTAGATTTTTTATTTATTCATTTGACAGAGAGAAAGACAGCCAGTGAGAGAGGGAACACAAGCAGGGGGAGTGGGAGTGGAGGAAGCAAGCTCCCAGCAGAGGAGTCCGATGCGGGGCTTGATCCCAGAACGCCGGGATCATGCCCTGGGCCAAAGGCAGAGGCTTAACGACTGAGCCACCCAGATGCCCCGAGGATTAGTATTTCTAATATTATGGCCTAAATCTAAAAATGAACAAAAATTTAAAGAATGAGTGTGTGCACTATAACATAAGTGCTAAAAAAATTCCTCAAGTACAAACAGTTCTCATAAGGGAATTCATAACAGCATTTTCAATTATTTCTACCTGTGCTTAGGATAAACAAATAGATGGGAGTTGTGTTGGCCAGGAAGAAAACATATTCTACATATTTCACCTTAATTACGAGCAGGGGATAGATCATAATGTTTTGATTGGGAGGCATACTTTCTATACTAGATTTTCCGTATAGGAATATCAACAGAACAATGTTCAACTAGGAGTGGAACAATGCAGGGTGGGTGAAAGGTAGGGGACCTTCAACAAATAATACAAAATTTAGGAAATAGGGAAATAAAAATTCATTAACTTAGGATGGTATAGACAATGGTTGAAAACAACAACAGTAAAATTCAGGTATACTAAATGAGAGCAAAATGTGAAACACTGTAAGATAAGAACCATGAAATAAACAATATTTACTCACTGTCTCACTTTGTGTATTCTTCGATTCTCACAAAACCCTCAGAATACTCTGTTTTGTGGGTAACTATGGCCCTCCAGTCATGACCATTCCCATTTTCTGAGGCCCTTACTTATCCCTCTTCCATTGGAGTCCAGCAAGTGCAAAAAATAACTACTTCTCACTTTGGCTGACAAAACCTGCTCCAGTTTTACTACTGCATCCACTCCCCTTGTAGTTGAACCCCTGGTAAGAGAAGTTATCTGGTTTATGTCTGTGGGTGCTCAAACAGTAACTGGAAAACACACACTGACTTTGATGCCTGAAATGTGCACTAAAAGACTCTTGGTTACAATGCTGCAGTTTCTGATTCCAGTTCTTTCCTTTAGTCCACTGCCATTCCTACAACTTCAGTTCTCCCTCCATAAGCCCATTCAACACCATTGGCTGACTGGCACCCCTATCCATTTTGACAAACAAACAAAAAATCACAGAAATCATCCTTCATGCTCATTTTGCTCATCACAACTCTATCTCTAGCCAAAATTAATACTCAACCAAATTCTATTGATTTTATCTCCTCAATAGGTGATGAATTCATAAGTTATCTCCTTTTATTCATCATCCCCTATGCTTTGTGTAGAGAATGGTAAAATGTAGATACTTAAATAACTGACTAAAAGATTGTAAGTGTAAATTCAGAAAATAAAAAAAATAGCAACTTTCAACTAAGTTCATTTTCCATGATTTAAAAACAAAATCAGGGGCGCCTGGGTGGCACAGCGGTTAAGCGTCTGCCTTCGGCTCAGGGCGTGATCCCGGCGTTATGGGATCGAGCCCCACATCAGGCTCCTCCACTATGAGCCTGCTTCTTCCTCTCCCACTCCCCCTGCTTGTGTTCCCTCTCTCGCTGGCTGTCTCTATCTCTGTCAAATAAATAAATAAAATCTTTAAAAAATAAAATAAAATAAAATAAAATAAAATAAAATAAAATAAAATAAAATAAAATAAAATAAAATAAAATAAAATAAAATAAAATAAAAACAAAATCAGCCTGACAAGGTACTAAAATCTTTTAATGAAATTTTTATTAATATTCCTTTTTGGGGAGGGGCTGGCATGCTCCATGAACTTAGAAACTTTTCTTGTACCACTTTCTAAGCAATGATTACCAGAGAATTTTTCAACAGATTTAGTTGAGCTGGTGATTGAATGCTTATATGAATACAGAGTAAACTTACACACAGACATCCAAAATTACAGAAGAATAAGATGGTTAAAGTCTACTTTCTTCATATAATTTGTCACTAAACTTGATGGAGAATAAATGTTGAAGTTTCTGAATGATACAATTTTAAACCTTAGAGAACTTCACTTATTTGACTTATGTCTGTGTTAATACTCTTAAAACATTTTTGAAACTCAACATAATGCATATTAAAATATACATAAATAATGATAAATGTGAGTGAGCTTACTTTTCTTTTTTACTTTTATAAAACTAATAGTATACTTTACATCTAAATGGATTTTCCATCTAGAATGTTTAGGAATGCCAGCCATAGTCCAATCAACCAAATCAAACATAGTCCTAAGTGGCACCAAATTGTCTTCTGTATTTCTCATCATATGAGAATAAACTCCTTGAATATGTTCTGATTTTACAATATTGCTAATTAATTTGCGGGTATATTAGATTAAATGTTATTAAAAGAAAAAATATACAATAAGGCAGAAAGAGTTTTTCAGAATTGATATTAATTACAAACATAACAATCCTTTCTATTAGAAATATGAATCTATAAATTATAACTACTAAATTGTAGAATCTCTACCATATTGCTTTTTAATTATACAAGAAAACTACAGGTCCACCTACAACCCTACGTGGCACACAAATACACACCTCCTCTCCTCTATTTTTCCTTTGAATTCAAATCGACATAATAAGGTATGTAGACTGAGTTTGAGCCTAGGATTCCACTATGTGCGTAGAGTAACAACTAGACTTCCCGTATTATAGATGTTTGTAAATGGTTTTGTGATATGTAGTCATAATTATAAGATAAAGCAATGACCCTAGAAGAAAGAATCCACCAGGAGAATGAAAGATAAGACTTGTAGTCCAGGGAAGCAACCATAGGAAGAAATGTAATAAGCTTATTGCTGTCATTTGGGGAGGATGAAGATGAATATGGATGGAGAAGTGTTGCTTTGAGTGAGTGGAAATTGTTTCTTTATACTACAAGACTAGAATAAAGTAACACTAGTAATTTTAAATTACCCACTATAAATGCCCATTAGATATTTAATATTTTATTTATTAACACATTCTTCCTATGAACATACAGAAATATATCACTTTCTGATTACAGACCATGTTTTGCATTTTGTAACTTCCAATATTCTGTAATAAAATTGTATTAATTACCTATTATATATAAACATACTTTATACATATTATATAATTCCTATAACAAACTAATGAGATATTTACAAAAAAGAAACTTCTAGTTTAATAAGATAAATTCTTCCTAAATTACAAAGCTTTTTGGATTGTAACTGAGCATAATCCCCTAGGCAGAGAGAATCAGTAGACAGTTACAGAGGTATGACTACACACATTGTTTGGAGGTAGAAACACACCATATGCACACCATATTCAGAACTGGCACACACAAATTGTAAACGAAAAAACATCCAGTCTGCATTTCAATTTCCTCCACCTCTGTACATGGCTCACTCTGGGCTTTATTCAATTCTGGGCTTCAAGAGTCAGAGCAGTCTAGGGGAATTTTCCTGCGTGGCCCCACCCACAGGGAGTTCTTTTCTCCCCTTTATGGATAAATATGAACCAACTAGTCATATTGGGAAACTGTTCAAACTAGGCATCAAAGTAAGAAATAAACATGATGAAACAAAAGCATACAGTGTGGTGGCAACAGTTTGTTTTTCTGTCACATTTTTGTTTGTTTTAAATAAAACTGGAGCCATTTACTTTGTGTTAATAGAAAGAGACTCTAAGAAAAAACAATTACAGTTCATGTCTTGGTGATGGCTGTTAATATAATAGCATGTGATTCTCAAGCAAATGACTCTGAGAGAATCCCATACCACCTGCTGAAATGGTACCTTCTAACGAAAAAACTTGATTTCTGGGTTTGGATTCTCAGAATCTTGCATGTAAACTGAAAGTATAATATCTACTTTCATCTCAAAAACAATTTGACAATCTTAAATTATACTGAATTACCACCAATGCCTAGAATAAATACAGCCAGGGCTTCAAATTAAGAAATTTGACTTTTACATCGAAAACCGGGGATGTACTGTATGGTGACTAACATAATATAATAAAAAATCATAAAAAAAATAAAATAAAAAATAAAAAAAATAAAAATTGCTCAGCCTGGAAAATATAACCCCATTTCATTAAAAAGACATGTTATTTTTGAAAAAGATCGAAGATTATATTTTGTGCTTTTGTTCATTTTATGCAAACGTAGAATATATTCTTATGGGTATTGATGGATGATGAATATAATAATGATGATGAACAATGACATGAATGATTATGACATTGATATATTTAGGGACTAACACCACTAAAATGCATTCTTCTCATCTGAAACTTGGGGAGAAGAGTGGAAAGTAAAGTGAGGATTAAAAAGAGCAATGTATTTAAACTCAGTGGAAGTCTGAATATAAGAATTAAGTTAGAGAAAAATATCACATTAAATGAAATAACCTCAGGTAAATATTATTATGAGCTTTCAGAAACAGAATGCCACAGTGAAAGAAATATAACCCCAAAGTCACCCTCACTCTGTGAAGCATTCTGGCTAACTTTTAATTTGGATAAATTGCTATGGAGCTAAACTGTTAAGGAAAAACAGTACAAGAGAAAATACTCAGATTTATTCATATAGAAAATATGCTGATGTCTTTAAAAACTTGGACTTGGAAATAAGAACTCAGAATATCATATCATAAAAGATCGATTATTTGTGAAGAGATAGTTACATGCTATCATAAATCACACACACACATAATATACATACATATATGTAATTTTTTTTATTTTGGGACTAGAAATTTATATATCAACTTCCATGTTACTTTTTAAAATTGCATTTGCAAACCATAACGTTTAAGTATTCTGATATATACCAGAAAAGTTTTGCTCCTCATCTCCCCCCTAATTTTCTTTTTGTATCACCCCTATTTCCAAATTATTAGCTATAATATTAATTTTCCTTATTAATTTTTATTATATTTACATTCTTCTCAAATTGATTAATTCTTCAGTGCTTTACCTTTATGTCAATTACAAAAATTAATAACAATTACATGCATCAGTTTATGAAAATATCAACTACCACTATGGTTTTACTGGATCCATAAATAAAGTGATATCATGAATAATGACTTTCAGAGGAGAAAACCAAAGCATACATATCAAAAACTTTCTCTTCTCTTACACGTCAAAAAACTCTCAGAAATATTCTGTAAGTTAGTTTGGTTCATCTTTGAGCCATTAGTTTCCAATATAGTTCCCTTAACCAAGATTAGATCACCATCTTATATTCCGCATGAACATATCATTTATAAGTTCCAACCTTTAGTACTACTATATGTGAAATTATATATATTCTGATTTAGTTTTCAGCAGAGAGGACGCTTATTCTGGGATGACTGTCACTGCCCTCTTTATGTAATTACACTCTCCTTGAAACCATGACTAACTTTTATTTAGGTTCTATTTTCATTTTGCTAGAGGGTGTCTTAAAATGAGTTCTTTCCCAAAAAGAATAAATTTGAAGTCAATGTGGTTTTTTAAAATGTATGAATATGTACTTATTTTTCTTCCTCAAGGGTTTGATACTTGGGGGATACAATTCTATATTATAAAAATTGTTTGTATGTTGTTCTTTTTATTGTAATGAACAGGTATTCTTTATTTCTTTTTTTTTTTTAAAGATTTTATTTATTTATTTGTCAGAGATAGAGACAGCCAGCGAGAGAGGGAACACAAGCAGGGGGAGTGGGAGAGGAAGAAGCAGGCTCATAGCAGAAGAGCCTGATGTGGGGCTCGATCCCATAACGCCAGGATCACACCCTGAGCCGAAGGCAGACGCTCAACCGCTGTGCCACCCAGGCGCCCCAGGTATTCTTTATTTCTTATGTCTGTTATTTTTATATGACCTATTTAGGCAATATCACAAAATGGTAAAATAAAGAAGATATTTTCCTACGTTAACTTCCAGAGTATTTAATTTAACCTTTCACCTTTTGATCTACAATTTACCTGGAACTGATTTTGTTTATGGACAATATGATTGTGTTGCCCTCTTCCCTAATATTGATAACCCACTCAATCCAACACAATTAATTTTATAGCTTTTCATTTCCCTACTGTTTTCTAGTGCCAATTGTCAAAAACAGAGTTCTTTTATGAGTGTGTCATTTCCATTGGTTAATTTGCCAATTACTGCACAAAATAATGTCTTAATTTCTGTATTGTCATAATTAAGGGCTTTTTTCCCTTAAATTATGTTGCTATAAAACACTCTAAACCTTTCTTCACCTTGACAATATTTCTGGTTGTGTTTTTTACATTTTCTTATAAATACTAGATTAGCCTTCCTGTTTTCCACAAAAATTTCTCCTGAGAAACTGGTTTGGTTGACATTTAATCCAAAAATCCACTTGGGATTCAGCACCCCAAGTTACTAGGATTATTGCTGCTATGAAAATTCTGCATGTATTTTTCTTGCAAAAATGCAAACATTTCTTTTTCTTAAAGATGAAATTATATGGTAAGTAATCTTTACTACATGTTTTTTTTTCCTGCGTGTGTGGAGATGCAGCCTTTTATTTTTTTTAAAGTTGTTTATTCACATTCATTGCTCTGTAGCTTTCCATTGATAACTAGATCACATCTTCAAAAATTATTCACCGACTTGGAAAAACCTGAACTACTATCCATACCATTCTAGAAACCACAACATGAGTTGTATGTCCAAATAGATGCTCTGACACAAATCACCCTTATATACATAGATCTTGAAGTGACTTAATCTGCCCTCCTACTTATAACTCTTCTGAAACATTATTATTCTCTCAAATCTTTCCTGTTCTGTCTTATGTAAATTTGGTCTGATTTTAAAATACCTTTTATGAATTCCTAACATTTTAGCCTCTCTGGCACTCTTGTTTAAATGGTTATATTCCTACATTGATGGACTGGTTAACTTATGTGCTGCTTCACATTACAATTATTTTAGTTTAGAAGATAGCTGGTAGAGGTATTTACCATCTTCATTTAGTATTCTGAGCACTTCTCAATCTTTGCTCATTTACACATTAAGATCTGGCAATAATTACAATCTGTAATTCTAAATACTCACTATTTTCTCCTCTGTCGTTTTCACACTTTTAGTATTGCTCTAGTGTACATATTGGAAAGTGAGAAAGTAAAACAAAAATTACTATTACTTCTGAGATTTCACTGAAAATTATTTGCTATATTAACCTGTTATCAAAGACATATATTGGCTGCACTGAAATATTTTACAGAAATGGAGCTTGCTTATTTATTTAACAGCATAATTTGATGCGAGCATTTAAAGCATTTGAGATATTAAATTCAACAAGAGGGGGAAAGGAGAGTAACCTTGCAAGAGGATAGCACAAATAATTTTTATACATTTCACACTGTCTCTTTTAGTGAATTCGAACCTGCTGCACCACTTTGGATATCTTATGGAACAGTTATCTTTAATAGTACAATGCATATATCTTTTAGTTAATGAAATGAAACTGCACTGATCAGATATTTCAAATCCCTCAAGTGAAAAATAAACTCCAGCTCATACAGTATCCAAATATTTGTTTTGTTTCATGGTCTAAATCTGCACCAACTTTATTCATATACTAGAATCTACATTATTATGAGAGCCAATGGTTTAAATCTAATATGGAGTTTTTTCCTGGTCTCATTTCACCATGCTTAATCTCTTTACTTCATTTAAACTTGAAAATGATCAAGATGAATTGAAAGATCGAATACTGTCTACATTTCAACATATCCTCACGAAAAACAAAACCTTTACACCAAGGTGGAAATAGGCATTGAGATTTGTTAGATGCTTCAATTTCTATACTTTAAAATATTTAGAGAGATCATTTTTGGTCTTATCGTGTTATTTTCTTAGGTATAACTCTGATGCTACTTGATGTATTCAATCCTAGACAAGTGCAAATTCTAGTCTCTTTGTGACACTGTTGCCTGAAACTTAAGTGTTTGCAAGCTTTCAATATTTCTTATAGTTTTCAGTGTGGTCTACTGTTGTAGTGAAGTAGATATTCAGCAATGAAAAGTTTTCCAAAACACAGTATTTTCTTATTCTTGTTCAAGGATATTACTTTTTAGTAACTTCCTTTTAACATTTCAATATCATCAAATAAGCATGCCATAGCTTTTAAAAACAAGGCTGAAATTTATACATGCATTTTAATTAGATAAACTTTTTAAATACTTAAAGCTAAATACATAAATTACTACACTTAAATTAAAAATTACTATTTTTCTTTGTACAGCTTTTAAAAAAATAAAGTTGTTTGAATTACTCCATTAATTATTTCAATTATACTGAATATCAGGAAATTTATTCATAACAATTTCTACTTTAGGGAAAATATTTAATGTCTTATGACACCTGGAAAATATCTTCTTTAAAATTAACACAACTTGCTTGTGGCAGCTTTCAGGATTTCTGTTTCAGCAGGTGTGTTAGATAATAACATGAAGGAAATTGTGAGAATATGTTTCATTTCAAAAGCTTATTGGTAGCAATTTAATTTTTTAAATGGTCCTAATTACTTAGAATACACGATGCTATTTTGACTAATTCTTGTACTTTCCCATGCGTAGTGCTATTTACATTTGTAATCAATGTTAATCTTAATTGTATTAAATTATTTCTCTCCACAAACATACATTTATTTAAAATAAAAGAAGAAAACACCTCTAATGGAATGCAAGATATGTACCTGATATATGAGTATGCATAAAACCATGGCATTTGTTTTATACTTTGGGATATAATTCAATACTTTTTACTTTGTTGCTGTACCTATGGCCTCTGTTCTATGAGTCCTTTCAATTGGCTGAATGAAGAATGGTATGAAATCTAAGATGTGGGGGCTCTGTGCGCTCCGTGTGCTTGGTGTGAGATTTGCTATTGGATTGTCATTCTTTCTGGATTCTCAGAGGAGAGAGCAATGAGATATATGTATGATCTAAAGTGTACACATAAACATATATCAATATTACTATATTTAGCCATCTGTATGCATATTAACCTAAAGATAAGTTTATACAAATGTATTACACTTGAATCCATAGCTACATGGATTAGTCTAGCCTCCAACCTTTTCGTTGTTTGTAAATCTTGACACCAATAGTGGGAAACCTGGCTCCTACCACCTGCCATCCATTTACAAAACTGTTCAATTCCAGGGTGTATGTATGGTGGTATCAGAATTGTTAGCTTATACACTATAGTAAATCTCTGTATCAACTAGATTACAGTTCTTTTGTTTTTAGCTTTAAATTCCACTCATTTCCAAAGTTACTTATGTCCACACCTTCCCCCAACCCCCTCAGTGAGGCTATTTTTTGAATTTGTAATATAAATTCTTTTCTCCTAGTTTTCATTCATTCCTGAGATCCCCCCAACTTTTTTAAATGTTCCTTAAACTAAGATTTTTCTGTGCTGTAAAGTCCCATGAGTTTTGACAAATGCATAGTATCATTTATCCATCATTAAAGAATTATTATTATTATTATTATTATTATTATTATTATTTATTGAATAGAATTGCACCACTGGCAGGATTAACACCTCTGCTGTGCTTCACTTATTTAAACCTCTGTACTCCCCCTGAAACCCTGGCAACCATTGATCTTAACATCACTCTAGTTTTGCCTTTTCCAGAATGTCTTATAATTGAAATCATATAGAATGCAGTCTTGAATTCTTTTCCGACTTGCTTCTTTCAGTTAACAGTGGGCATTTAAGATTTCTCCATGTCTTTTTGTGGTTTGATATCCTATTAATTTTACTGTTGAATTATAGTCCACAGTATGGATGTACAATTTGTTTATCCTTTTACCTACTGAAGGACATCTTAGTTATTTCCAGTTTTTGGCATTTATGATTAAAGTGGCAAAAACATCCGTGGATAGGCTTTTGTGTAGACATAACTTCTCAAATCACTTGATGAAATATTCAGGAGTAGAGAGGATGCATCATATGATGAGACTATATATAGCTATATAAGAAACTGCCAACTGTCTTCCAAAGTGGCTGTACCACCATTTTGTTCTCACCCTGGCAGATCAGATGGTAATGTACTCACTGCGTTTTTGTTTTAGTGAAATAGTCTTAATTTCTCCTTCACTTTTGAGGATCATTTCACTGGATATAAAATACAATTCATGATGTATTTCACTCCCCCCTCTTCTTGTTTGCATGGCTTCTCATGAGAAGTTTACTGTAATTTTTACATATTTCCGTCACGGTGGATTTTGTTTTCTAGAATTTCCCTTTGATTCTTTTTGATAGGTTTCTCTTTTTGCTCACATTACACACTTGTATATATTTTCCAACAGGGTTCTTAACATAGTACTCATTTTAAATTTTAAATTATTTAAAATTTTGTCACAATTTCAACATCTGTATCATATCTGAATCTATTTCTTATATTTACTGTTCCTTCAAATTATTTTTTGTCCTCTCTTTCACATTGCCTTATTTTTTTGTTGTTGCAAGCCAGACATGATATACTAGATAACAAGAAATAAGATAAATATACTTTTAGTAAAAGTTTTTATATTTATTTGGCGAGGAGTTGGCCTTTCTTTAATGTTTGCTGTAGATATAGACACCAGAGGCCTCGAACTCCTCTCCTTTCTGTTTTTCTCTCCTCTGTTGACTTAGGGATTTCTTAGGTACCCCTGCATCTGCATTTGGCCACTCTTTCACCTCCATTAATTCATCGATTCTAGACTTCTGTTGATGAGGTGGTAAGGGGAGAGGAGGGAAAATATTCTATACTTTTATAGAAAAAATTTCCATATCCACTGAGCTTTAGTTTATAAGCTGTGACCTTCAGTGTTTTTTAACATTTTTTTTTTCCTTTTTAGGTGATACATAAAAAGCTTGAGAGCACTAGGGTGGGAGAATAGCTGACTTTCAAGTCCTGTAATGCACTGATAAAGTCTTTTTCCCTGGAGAGTCTGTCATTTTATGGAGAGTTCTCTGGTAGTATTTCACAGTAATTACTCTTCCTCTTCCCCTACTAGGGCCATGATGAGATTTTTATTGGCTTTTCACTGTGAGAACCTGGTAAGGTACCAGAAGGTAAAACCCACAGAAATCTGAGCATGTTACTTTAAGACTGTCTCCAAAATTTTTCACTCTCAGCTTATTCCACAATTATTTTCTGGCATTTTGTCAAAATCACCATGTAAATGTTCTTCCCAGTCTAGGTTCCAAAGGATTCTTCTCCAGGTAACCAGTTCTAAGCTGTGACTTTCTAGATACCTTTTTCTACAGATTTGGGGATGGTAGTTTTCCTTGTTACCTCAATTCTATCACGACCCTGAGAAATTCATTGATTTTCAGCTTATTCAGCTTTTTCTTGAAAGACTGGATGTAAAACTTCCGAGCTCTTTATATATAGGACATTAAAGTGGAATTCAGAGAATCCAATAATTTCTTAAAGGGCTTACTTATTATTTTTAAAGTTTGAGTATAGTTGACACACAATGTTGCATTAGTTTCAGGTGTGCAACATAGTGATTCAACAACTCCATATGCTATTTTATGCTCGCCACAAGCGTAGATACCATCTGCCACCATATGACACTATTACAATACCATTGACTATATTCCTAATGCTGTGTTTTTATCCCCAAGACATATTCATTCCATAACTGGAAACCGGTAATCCCCACTCCTCTTCACCCATTCTGCACATCCCCCCACATCACTCTCCCCTCTGGCAAACATCAGTTTGGTCTCTGTATTTACAGGTCTGATTCTGGTTACTGTTTGTTTTGTTTATTAATTTGTTTTGTTTTTTAGCTTCCACATGTAAGTAAAATTATATGGTATTTGCTTTCTCAGTCTGGCTTATTTCATTTAGTATAATACCTTCTAGGTCCATCCATGTTGTCACAAGGGCAAGATCTCATTCTAAAAGGTTTTTTTGTTTTTAATTTCACCCTCAGTACAAAACTCTAAGTTATTCATAACTTACTTTATTATAAAGATGAGAAAAATAAGGCCCAGTTTTACTTTCCTACAATAAAACAGCTTGTAAAAAGTTGAGGTACATAAAACCAGTCTCCAGTGCTCAATCTCTCAACCATGACATTGCACTGCCTTTGAACTCCTTGACTCTTGCGTATCTCAAGAGTCATTTTCACTTATAAGCACTTAAATCAGAAGGACAGAATAAAATTCATTGAGACTACATGTAATTTCTACACTGGACAATTTAAAACACTATTACTCTTCTAAATTGAGTATCCCATGCCATGGACTATTATGTCATGCATTTAACACTGTTGAGGAAGTTTCTATTGTTGAAAATATCATCTGACTTCTGAATCTGTTTAGTAAATTCTATATATTTTGTTCCAAGAAAAGAGGTGCATGAACATGCATATAGTTAGCTCTTTGTAAAATATAGACACAAGAGAATTTAGGATGTTGTGATGTAACAGTGTATAATTAACTCACCAATATTTCAGCATTTTGAATAAAATAAAAGGAAGAAACTGCTCTTTTCAGGGTCTAGTCAATGGGTACCTCATTTAACAATTTTCTGTTCTAGACCATCATTCAGATGTTCATATGGCGAATTGAAGGTTAAATAAGGTTAAAATAGTCTCAAGACTCTGAGGGACTTTATTTTGCAATCACTCTTTTATAGTGCCAAATGAAAAGGAAAAGTGAAAACATACTGATTTATCAGAGAATATTTTAATGAATCTGAGAACACAAATATAAAAAGATCAATCAGAAAAAAATGGCAAAAAAAAACCCTGACCTTCAAAATTTATTCACAATGAAGAGAAAAGGGGGAATAAGGTAACTGAACATATTAAAAATAAACAAAACCCTGATATTTACTGATTACTTATGAGCTATAATTTCCTTATAGTTAAATTTTGTTTGAAAGGTACTGAAGGAAAAAAATTCCCAAACATAAAAATGCAATATATAATATATTATATATATATTATATTATATATTATAATATATAATATAAATTATATATTTATATATATATATAGAAAACAGTAATGGATATAAATGCAATATTTGAAGTAAAATGAAGGAAGCATATCTCAATATTGAAGCTAAGAAAGTAAGTACTAGACTTTCTTTTCAAGTATAAAATATCCACTATAAAGGGCTGAATAAGATTAGCAGTCTTGCCTCAAATAAATGAGTTTTATTTTGCCGGTTTTCATTTTAGTTAAGGTATACATGATTATTTACTTAGGCAAACTATTTAATTCCTTTTTAAATGATAATGAAATATTTCTTTCTACTTAGAAATAAAAAGATGTTTAGTCTTTTATTACTAAAGATTTACTTAATTATATCCAAATATAAACATTCAATATTGGCAGGTTATTATTAAGGTACTAATTTACTAATGCTGAGAAGATGGTACACTGTAATTTACAGAATAAATTATGACCTTTACACTTTATCATTGACATTTTAAAATAGAGTCTTATTTCCACACATACAGAGAACGCAAGTTACACAGCAAATGTGCCTTTGACACTGAGTTCATCATAGTAAGAAAAAGTGCTGCAGCAATGCATCTAGAATCTTTGCCTGAATTAAATTAAATAGAATAGAATGCTCTTTTGTGACATATTAGAAATACCCATCTATTGCATAGGCAGCATATTGTTTTAGATTCTTTGATCAAGGACATAATAATACAATAATTAAGATATTTGTCACTGGTAACATGGGTTGTAAAGCAAGAAGCAAGCAAACTAGTGTCTGAAACGAACCGATAATACTAAGTAGAGAGTATACCTTTGACAGATAAATAACCAATAACCAAATATTTCATCTGCCTTTACAATGTAAAGATTGCAATCAGTTTTTTTTAAGAAAGTTAAACATTAATTTAATGAGAAGATACACTTCTACTGGACAACACAATATTTAAAAGTACGTTCTGAGGTCAGACTTTTTTCAAATATAGGCTCATGAACATATCACTAAATATATTTCTGCTTCAATGTCCCTTTTTATAAAATGGTGATCATGATAATGATGATAATAGCAATTATATACCTCTTATTGTATGTATTACATATTTTGATTTATATGTTTCTCTCCACAACTAATATTTCCAATATACAGATGAAGAAATGAAGTTAAAAAATATCTGATCAAAGATCACAGAGTCGATTATAAAAAAACAGGAAAGCCTCTCTCAATAAATATGATGATGTTTCAAATTTTCATGTATGGATATGTAGGAAATGGTTGGAGAAGTCAGAAGAGCCTGATTAAATGACGTCAGGGCAAAACCCAAACCAACCATTGTGGGCTGTCTGGATAACCAACCTGGTGAGGAAGGCATGATTGGAAGTGTCATGGGTCAGAAGCATGCGCTTAAGTGAAAAAACAGAATGAAAGGTTCAGAGCTATCTGGGTGGTAAAAGATTGGAAAGAGGTAGAATCTCTCCACAAAACTTCTGAAATATTAGTAAGGTGCCTTGAGTTTAACTTCTGTTTTTTTAGGGAAAATAATACTTATTCTCAAATGGGTTTACTGGGTAGTATTAACATTAAAGCACATACTTCAGAACTGAAAACCTGGAACTTGAGGTTAAGAATTATCTGAAATTGTAAGGAAAACATGAGAATCATAAGATATGCAATTGGATGTTTGACACAATATTTTTCTAATATTCTGAAACAAACATTTGTGGGTTTTTTTTTTTTTTTTATTAAAGATTTGGTTTTTTATTGGAGTGAGTGGGGGAAGGGCAGAGGGAGAGGGAGAGAGAGACTTTATCAGACTTTTTGCTTAGCCCAGAGCCTGATATAGGGCTGGATCTCACAACCCTGAATCACCATCTGAGCTGAAAGTAAGAGTTGGATGCTTAACTAGCTGTGCCACCCAGGTGCCCCTGAAACAAACATTTGTAATGTCACTACACAACCAGAGAATTTTTTTTAATGGAAATGATTATATCAATATGCTGGTACCTGCCACATAAAACGTGTTGATAATTATCAAATGACTAAAGAAAGAAAATATTATAATCTTAATTTTATAGATGACAAAACCAAAGCAAGATAGATTAAATAATGATTCCTAGGTCATACAGATCTTAAGTAGTTGGTACCAGGATGTCAATCCTGGCAGCCTGGCTCCAGAAACTGGTGTCTGCCACTAGCTACACAGTCTCACATGATATACTTACAGAGATTTGATAGGCAATATATTCATTCCACTAAATTTACTATAAAAATACAAAGCATTCTTACATAAAGTAATTTATGAAAAGAATCTTAGACATTAAGTCTTTTCCCATTCTGTCTGAATTCACAATTCAACATGGAATTTTGTTTCAATATTTTTCTTTAAACAATTTCTGATATATATAGGCTTGCGTGAGGTTTTCCTGCATATTGAGCAAAATATGGACTTTACTTCTCTGAGAGATAACCAAAATCTGGAAGCTTAAAGAAAATAGTATGTTTCTCTGCCATATAAAATTTTTGACACATAAATGACTCTGCTCTTCAAAGAGCAGACACCTTTGGCTAGTCGCCATTCATGATGTAGTTTTAGATGGCTCACCAGCATATATGTCCCAACAGGTCAGGGAAATACGATGTGAAAGCTACTTCCCAAGGGCATGACTTAGATGTTGCATACATCATTTCTGACAAAACCTTATTGGCAAAAATTTAGTCACATGACTCTATCAATTTGGTCTTCACACTGATAGCCACGAACACAGTGAAAATTCTATTCATGTGAGAGGCAACTACCAGTCTCTGCCACATCCTAAAATAGAAAAAGAGAAACGAGGCAACTAATCTTGGATCTTATTTATCTACTGAGACAGAGTTTTCTGGATACCAGATTGCTATAAAGGAGTTGGCAATCAAGCAGACATTGAAGTTTCTAGTCAGAGTTACAAACTATCACATATAGGACTCAAGACTGGAGCAGAACTATTCAAACTTCATATATCACATGCTACTGAATTGCTATATGAATGTATACCTTAAAGTTTGAGACTCACTGGCACATAACAAAAAGATTATAGGGCATCAATTAGTTTTTATAGATCTCTCAAAGATATTATTGTACACATTTCTCTGGCAGAAGAACAGATATTTGATGCTATTCATAGTTGTTAGAATACATCGGTCAACCTTTCTGACAACAGACCTGTAACTACCAGGAAAAATAACATAGAAGGGAAAATTCCATACATATATTTCATAATTCAGGGATTTTTTTTTTTTTTTTTGGAGAAGCCATAATGGATGTCCCTATATGTATTTTGGAAAGGCTGGGAGTGTAATGAAAGATGCTGCAGGATCAATTTACAGCAAAATGTTACTGTTAGAAACTCAGTAGGGCATGACCCCAAATTCTTGCTATTCATGTGTGTTAGGATTAAAAGAAATGAAAATAATGATTTTCCTGACAGAAACATATGAAATAGCAGAACCTAGAGGTGTTTGATTTTGCTCATACATTGTAGCTAGGGTACCTGCAGAAGAATAAACGAAGGTGATTATTTTTGGTCAAAAGGATTACAAAATCAAGATCAATTATTGAACTGGTTTAACATCCATTAATTATTATACACACTTGAAATTCAGTACAAATGGAAGTGATGGGTCTCTCTAGGACTGTGGATCTCGAAATTTAGTTGCAAGACAAGTGGTAGTAGCATCCCTTGATAATTTGTTAGAAACACAAATTCTTAAACATCTGGCCAGACCTGTTGAATCAGAAATCCCGTAACTTAAAATTGGGCCCAGCAATCTGTGTTTTATTGTTTTCCAGGCAATTCTGATGCAACTAAAATACCAGAGCAACTCTTCTAGAACACCCACTCAGGCGTGAAGGGCATCAGGCCCTAATATATGTTGGGCAAATTAGGGAAGAACTAAGAGCTTAAAAAACAATCCACGAGAAAAGACCTTGAATGTCTTCACTTAATTTAGCTATATTATGTCCCAAACAATGTGATCATAGCTTTATTAAGTCTCTAAGATATAACTTTTTCCCATCCTCTATCGGCTAGGAAGACATACTTAAAGATCTCTTTAATAAATCCAAATTCCTAAATCCAAACAACATGACTGTTAAGGATGCATCTTACTTCAGGAATGTAAAAATATCTGTAATTTTTAGTATACCATATTTTGGACCACAATTTATTAGTTTCCAACACAATGGTTCTTCTTAACTGATCCAGATTTGAATATTTTTCAAGCATATAAACATTATTATAGTTATTTTAAAAACCGTCAGAAAATTAAAGGACAAATTAAATTGGTCTCATTTAGTTATGATCTAATCTTTCTTATTTCCTACCTTCTATTAAGTTTGGGCTTTATCTATACCTCAAGGAACTACAAAAAGTACAAAGGTAGGTTTCTTAGTTTAAGACTTTTCTTGAGGTAGGAATTTATCACTAGGAACTTTTTATAGAACTTCCCTAGAACTGCTTTTGTTGCATCCCACAAATTTTGGTAGGTTCTATTTCCATTTTTGTTTGTCTCAAGGTATTTTTTAAATTTGCCTTTTGATTTCTTCTTTGACCCACTGAATGTTCAGTAGCACGTTGTTTAATCTCCACATACTTGTGAGTTTCCCAGTCTTCTTCACATATGTTAGGTAACTATTGAGAGGAAGTATATTCTGTTGCTTTTGGATGTAATATTCTGAATATATCTATTGGGTTCATCTTGCCTAACATGTCCTTTATGGCTGATGTTTCCTTATTGATTTTCTGTTTGGATGATCTGTCCACTGATGTTAGTAGGGTAGTAGTGTCCACTACTATCATTGTATTTCTGTCTGTCTTTCCCTTTAGGTTTCTTAATATTTGGTTTGTATATTCAGGTGTTCCTATGATGGATGAATACATATTTATAAATATTATATCCTATTGTTGAACTGACCTCTTGATCATTATGTAACGCCCATCTTTGTCTCTTATTATAGTCTTCCAGTTAAAGTCTATCTTATTTGATATAAGTATAGCTATGCTAGCTTTCTTTTATTTTCAATTACATGGAATAACATGTGTCTTCAATGTAAAGTTAGTCTCTAGACAACATATGGCTAGGTCTTGTTTTTTTATTCACTCAGCCACTCCATGTCTTTTATTGGTGAATTTCGTCAATTTACCTCTAAAGTAAGTCTTGATAAGTATGTAGTTACTGCCATTTTGTTCATTGTTTTCTGGTTGTTTTTGCAATTTTACTCTGTTCCTTTCCCTTCTCTTGCTCTCTTCCTTTATGGTTGGAAGACTTTCTTTAGTGACATGCTTATATTCCTTTAAAAAGCATTTTTAACTGGTCCAGGAAGAAGTGAATAGATATTTAGAGGACTAAGACTAAAAGGAAGGAAAATATTTTTCTTTTTTTTTTTAACATTTTCTTTTTAAAGATTTTATTTATTTATTCGACAGAGATAGAGAGAGCCAGCGAGGGAGAGAACACAAGCAGGGGGAGTGGGAGAGGAAGAAGCAGGCTCGTAGCGGAGGAGCCTGATGTGGGGCTCGATCCCACAATGCCGGGATCACTCCCTGAGCCAAAGGCAGACGTTTAACCGCTGTGCCACCCAGGCGCCCCAGGAAAATATTTTTCCTTATTTCTTCTCTTTATTCTATTTATTTTTTTCCAAAACCTCAACTTACCTAGTTTTTAATAAAAATATATTATGATATTTGACTTCTTTCCATGAAGGAATAGCAATAATGGTCAAGAGTTAAAATGAATAATTGACAGTGGAAAAGGTTGAAGATCATGTTTTAGGAAATTCTATAAAAAGAACTATGTATTTGAGATTGTGGGGAGGAAACAATTCTCAGACTTTACAGCATTTTTATATTCTCTTTTTCTGCCACACTATTTTCCCTTAAATTCAATTAATGCTTTTAATTATGGGACTTATTATAAAATATGTTATAGCTGAATTTTTGATATATATGTACATCTAAAAATATATATTATATATAACATGTTATATAACGTGTTATATATAATATATATTAATAATTCTAAAAAAAAAGGAGAGTTATTTTTCTGAAAGAGAGATGGTGGCAAAGCCTGAGTCCATTCTCTTCTATCTTGCTCTCTAAAGATAACTTCAGATTTGGTAGATCCTTAGAGCTATGTTAATTATAGTTGAATATGACTGTATTGGAATAATAGAGATGGTCAATAAACTAATTAAATGTTTTTATAAAATATTTTTTATAAAAAGTTAAGTATTCTAATATTTATTTAAAATAACATATTCCATTTGTCTCTCTTATGCATAATTGTGTTACCCACTTTTACAAATTGACAATCATGCTAAAATTTGTAAAAATAACTGGTCCCATAAGGATAGCCCATAACTTCTTTTTTTTTTTTTTTTTTTATAGCACTCAAAATGTTGGGCCATGTTGGCACTCTCCTCACTCATCCCATATCACTCACTCCACATACACCAACAGACTGAACAGAAAGGATAGAGCTTTTTGGAATTCTACATTTCTAGCTCACTTCTCAATAAAAAAAAGCCCTGAAGTTTTTATGTCAGAAAAAAATTAAACTCAATTGAAAAGTTAAGAGATATAAAATATCATTCCATATGACCACAAGAAATATATCACCATGATTCTAATAGAGGTAAAGTGCCTAAAGAGCAAAATCTACAATTAAATTTGTAATGCTTAAGAATTCGTGGTGGATTTAAGAAGTTATTCTTTCATTGTTTGGCGATCCATCTGGAATACATTATATGGATATTCCCTAGTTGAGGCTGACAGATTTAACATTCTGTAAAGGTACTAATTGATATGTTAAGTTTTCATATATGAGTGAATATAAATAGAATCCTTGTCAAAAATTCTTTCAATAGAAGTGTTTAGGCTCTGAAAATGAAAAATAAGACTACCATTTTATATCCACTAGTTCAGTGAACATTAAAAAATATTAGCTATACCAAGCATTTGAGAGTATATAGTTCAAGGAGACTGATATTAATTGCTGGAAGAACTAATATAGTAGCCTTTACTAAAAACAAAATCCATAATTTTGTAATATAATCTTAACATACCAAAAACCACAAAACACTACTTTAAGGTCTATTTTAAAAAGAAACTTTGCATATGAACACTAACAAAAGGTGCCAGAATAGTCATAAAAAGCAACGTCTGTAATAGGGAAAACTAAGAAACACCCCAAATATGCATATACAAGATAATGATTAAATAAAGAACAGTATATTTGTTCAATGAGATATTATACAGAGAAAATAAATGTATTATACACAGAAAATAATTTGCACTTTCACAACACAATACAAATTCTTATTAGATACTTAAATGACAAGGTCCTTGAACACTACATATAGTACGAGAGACTAGCATTACTTAAAAAAAAATAAGAAACATTAATTTATGCATAAGCACATATGAGATTAAAATATGTAAGATAAAAGAAGATAGTAAGCAAAACTACTCATGATAGTGGACGGAATGTGAGAGGAACTGATGTGAGTGATTGGGTCATGTGTGCTAATTATACTATAATTCTTTATAAATCACAAATATTTTTTCATATGTATCAAATATTATGTGTTACAAGTATAATAAAACTCTGAGAATATAGTAATTAGAAGTTAATTTTTTTCTACAGTAAATTGGGGGAAATTGAAATTCTAGTTTTCCTTCTGGAGAGTAATAAACCCTGGGATAAAAGACCTAAACATAAAGGCAATATAAAAATCAAATCCTGAATGGAGAAGGTTCTGAAAAATAGGTTACATTATCTTCCTCTAATTCCCAAATATATTTATAAATTCTATTATCCACAATGCCTTCTGTGAATATGAGATTTTTGGAAAATAAGAGGCATGATGACAAATTAAAAATCAGGAAAAGGCTAATTACTAGCTTGATGCAATATATATATATTCTTTTTCTTTTCGTCTTTCTTTTTCTTTGTATCAACAGCTTTTTTTCAAAGAGCACTAGCATGTGGGTTACAGATTATTTGGACGACAAACATACTTTGGAAATGACAGATTTTGTATTGCTCTTGTTACTGGGTCACTTGGTTCCTGTCCCAGATGTACCAAACAACTGGAGACCCAAGATCAGAAGGGGAAGATAGTTTACTGAGTAGATAAGTACAGTACACTTTCAGGAGAGAAAGTGGGCCATTGCTGGAGCAAGAGTGGCAATGGCACCTAGAAGGTTTAGCTGCATCCTTTTAGCTCTTATAAGTCCCCTTGAAACTTTTGAACCTGCTCTGTGGCTAGGCCTTTCCTGTTCTGTTGGCCCTAAGAGGTGGCTTGGAAGCTGTGGCTGTTAACCTTCGGGAGTGGCTCGGAGGGTATGGCCAGCATCTGCTTTATCTCCCCTCGCACAGGCCTAACTAACTGCCTAACACTGTGGTGAGATTTGAGAACTTATCTTTGCAGAGATTTCAGGGTAGTATAGGGAAGCTGGAGACCTTGCCCTCTCTCCTGAATAGATCTGTTTACATTCTACAGTGAAGATGTCTCTCTCTTCACAGAATAGGAGTATAAATGCGTTATCTGCCCCATATAAACTCTATTTCCATAATTCCAGGATTCCTCTCCTGTAGTGTGCCAACACAGGTGACATCTGGCTCACATCATACTGCACAGTAGAGGCTTGAGATATGGAAAGTTAGCACTATGAAATTGTTATGGCTGCTGTTATTGCTCTAAGTAACAATAATAAAAAATCTGATCTCTGACCCAGGGACTCAGTGTTTGTGTATACATATCTCTGTACATATACACTATCTGTCAGTCTGTCAATTTTTGCTGATGTAACCAATAATCACTTAGTGACTTAAAATACACCTATTGAAATTCTGTGTGTCAGAAGTCTAATGAGGCTAAAATGAAAATTACTGACACATCTGCACTCTCTTCTGGAGACTCTGTGAGAATCCCTTTTATTTGCATTTTCCAGCTTCTAGAAGACACTCATATTCTTGGATTTATGGTCTCCTTCCTCTGTCATCAAAGCAGGCAACATTACAATGTCTCTGACACTTCTTTAGATTGGGCCCAAACTGATAATCCAGGAATATACTTTAACTTAATTACGTATCTACAAAGCCCTTTTGTGATATAAGGTAACACACAGCAAGTTATGGGAATTAGGATGTGGACGTATTTGGTGGGGCTATTATTCTATTACCATCAAAGGGACAGAGGGAGGAGGTAAGAAAGGAAGTGAGATAAAATCTTCACAGATTTGAGATTAACAAATACCACTTTTAAATTATCCCAGACAGGGAAAAAAAGGGAGCATACAACACTTAGAGGGAGGTGCAAGAGACAGAAAATATTCCTGGTGACTGAAATAAAGAACTTGTATAACTCTGAATACATTGTACCACCCTGCCCACCACTGACGTTCCTGTTTGCAGAATGCACTGCTGACCAATGGATACAAGAATGGTCACCCTGTTTATTTTCACCAGCAATCATTAGAAAGTTCTCATAAAATCATGGGTGATTTCTACTGATTTCTACTATTTTTGGCTTTTCTAAACACAGTAGTCTGCCACTTGGAAAGCCCTGGTATAGTTATTCTTTAAATCAGTGCCTTCTTCTATTGGAAAAGAAAGAGCAGCATGGGTAGATTTCTGTCATTCTCCCTCAAGCCCCATTAGGGTCAGCTACTAGATTTCCACTTTGATGGATTTCAGTCCTTGAAGTTACACAACTAACTTAAAAGAACATTATAGCAGAGTAAGGAAAAATACTAGTGAGATGAAAATGTCTTCATGTATCTATTAGAAAATACCTGTTTTTCTTTTGTAGGATCATTGTGCAACTTCATCCATCTATTTCAAAAACTCTGATTTTTGGGTGCCTGGGTGGCTCAGTCATTAAGCATCTGCCTTTGGCCCGGGGCGTGATCCCAGGGTCCTGGGATCGAGCCCCGCAGCCTGCTTCTTCCTCTCCCACTCCCCCTGCTTGTGTTCCCTCTCTCATTGGCTGTGTCTCTCTCTGTCAAATAAATAAAAGCTTAAAAAAACAAAACAAAACTCTGATTTTTTTGTTTACAGAATTATATCAAGTACAACTGCTTTATAATCCCTCACTAGGTCAATTCCTTCTATTTTACTTCCAAATAGATCTTTACATGCTATTTCTAAATAGAATATATTAGAGTCATTTACTTATTTGATTAGATTTTATTCCAATAGATTGGAAATTTCAAGAAGGCAGATTCTATATTTCATTTTGTTATCATTGTATTTTCAACAGTGAATTTGCAATAAACAATTTGTTAATTCATAATGCAATAATGGAAATGCTTCAAAATATGATAGTATAAATGATAAAAGTGGAAAATTATAAAATTAATAAGTAAATTTGTATGTAAGTATTTTAGAAAATTGCAGTAAGTAATTTAAAAGGTACAAAAATAAAATACAGAAGTGATTTTTAAGAAATATGATCAAAAAAACAAAAACAAAACAAACAAAAAAAAACAAAAAAACAAAAACAAAAACAAAAACAAAAAAAATATGAAAGTGAAAGAATATGTAAAATTTTATTAAAAATGTTTGATAAAATGGAATTATTTATGGAGTTCTGTCTTGTATTTGTGTTGCCTACTGTTTTCATTGCAATAGTGGAGATAGTGAGAATTTTATTATTTTCCTAAAATTAGCAGCGAATCCTCTCATTTTTCACAAACCAATTCACTCGCTCCGAAATATTCAAAAGGAAGGAAGGAAAGAGAAATTAGGGGAAACACTTTCTACAGGAGAAGCCATTTCATTCACATAGTTGAAAGATTGAGGATCACTATTTTGCAAATTTTAATGCAATAACTAGTGCAATGATTATAAATGGAAGCAAATAGCACAAATAGAAAGATACTGGGCATAGATTATTCACATTGTTTAAAAGTATCATCTCACAAATTATTTTATAACAAGGAAAATTTACACACACACACACACACACACACACACACACACACACTGAAGAGGATCAGACACCACTTTTATCCAGTGGAAAGATTAGCCTCACCTTTTGAATATAAACTGGCATCATGTGCCAGCTGGTATGATGCAATAACAATTAAGAAAATTTGTTAGTTACTGCCACCAAATGTATAAAAAAGACTAAGCATAGGAAAACATTCAGATATTTTTGAAAGTAAGACATTCTACAAAGAAAAAAAAACACAAAAAGGTCACTATCATGAAAACAAACAAAAATACCAGTGCGTCCTTTCTAATTAAAGAAGATTAAAGAGATACACCAACACAATCAGTAACTTTAAGTATTCCTTGGATAGGGAATAAATATATTTATTAAGAAGTTGAGTCCGTAGTTAAATTTTTCCAATAAATCTCCAAGCCAATACGGCTTTACTGTTGAATTCCAACAAACAATTAAAACAGAAATAATGCCAAGCGTACACTCACAAATTGACACACACAATTACATACTGATTTACACAACTATTCACATATAACTAAAATTCAGGTAAGTTTTTAGAGCCACAAGGAGAGGTAACAGCCTACCAAAAGTGGGGTTTCTGCCATGTTTCTGGCCCCCGTTCTCTCACTTTTTTCTTTTTATTCAATCCTCTTTCCTTGGTCCTCCTCCCTCTTAGAAGAAATCCAGTTTGTCTTTATGTTTGTTGCTGTTGTTTTGTTAGTTTGTTACCACTGTGAAATCATTAGGAGAATGACTTAATAATCATTCTTGCTGCCTTGAGCATATCTTTAAAATCTTCACTCTCTTTTACAATCCTTTTATCAGATCATCCCTTCAAATAAATGCATGAAATTCTGTACATATCAAAATCTCCGTCTCAGCTAGATATCTTATTACAATTATCAGATTGAGAGAGGGGGAAGGAAGGAGGAAGGAGGAGAGAGAAACGGGTTTGATGTTTTGCCACTTTATCTTTGCAAATCAAATGCATCTGACATGAATTTATTATCTTCCACTACTTAGTAAAGATACAAAAAGAAAACATACCTTCAATAAGGATTTTTAAAACTCTTATAAATTTTACATGAAATATATTAATATTATGCATATTATGATATATTCAGATTTAATTATACTCATCTGCTTTAGATTTTTATGTATTCTTAATCTTTGATGTTCTTTCTGGGTAACAACTGAAAAATTAGTATATTCTTACTTGTTGCTTATGGAATTCTCTGTGAATATTAAGACAAATTAAATTCTTGTATCTATTTATTCAAAACACTATTCTTTTCTTACACAGGTTGTAACTCTTTTATTTCTCTGAGTTCTACTTTGACTAAATGGATAAACAATTATAACTATATTCTATGATAAGTGTTAAAACCATACAAAATATGACAAGATAAGACTTACTGAACGATTGAGGCTTGTAAAATTAACCTTGGGAATATTTGTTTTATGAATTCATAACAACTCCAGATGACTAATATGTCAAAGAATGGTAATGCTTAGATCCCTGGAGTCATAGATCTAACAAACAAAAATAGGTAATCATCTCTCTAATGTACTGATTTATGTTATCTGATTGCCTTGGAAGTTTAGCATTATTGAACAGTGTAGCTTATCCACTTCCGAATAAAGTGTTAAATTTAAAATAAAATTTCTCATGATATTAACAGAAAAATAAAACATAACAATAAAATCAATGTATATGTCAAATGTGATAATAACTTCAAGATTTACAAATAATAAAACATGTTATAGTCAGAAAATATACAGCTTTAACGAACAGGTACAAGTGGCCTGAATGGTTTTTCTATATTAAATTAAATCTCTTTCCTTTAAAAAGTCAACCTGCTATTGCTTCTTTTTGTAAAAAGAATGGAAATTCTCACCATAAGCTGTAAGACTCTTTGTGAGCTGAAACTTATTCTTTCAGTCTTTGTTAAATAAAAAAAGATTATGAAAATTTGGTTTTTCATGGTCCCAATTATATGACACTGTTTTGTGTATATATACACATTTCTATAGAAGCACTGTTCGCTATTCTCATTTATGTCCATGACATATTTATTTTCCTTATTTTGTTTGATTTTAAATAACTTAATGAAACTACTTCTTACTATAAACTTCTCAAAATAGTGAAGATTTCATTAATATGATTACTCTGTGCCATTATTCTGATTATTGACATACATTCTGGTAGTTCAATTTAATGAATTGTATGATTCTTTTCTATTCTTTGCTGAGTTTTTTTTCATGAACAGGTGTTAATAGTCTTTTTAAATCATTTTTATATTTAGATGATTTTTTTTGTAGTCTGTTACTCTCTGTTAATCTATTAATCTTCATCTCGTTTCACTACTTAGAATATAATCAATAATGAATATGTACTTGTTAAGTAAATATGTTAAACTGTTGACTCAGATTCATAGAAAATTTAAGTCAAGATATGAATGAATGAATCGATTTTTCATGATGAATTTTAATTATTTATTTTTAAAGACTTATTTATTTTAGAGAGAGAAAGTGAGAGAAACAGCATGGGTGGAAGGGGCAGAGGGAGAGAGAGAGAGAATCCCAAGCAGATTCTGCACTGAGTGAGCGCAGAGCTCGACATGGTGCTCCCATCCATATGTTTAGGATTTTTACCTGTATGTCTGTGAATGCAACTGTTTCATTGTTTATTTCCTTGTACATACTGTCCTAGTTTGTTTCTAGAATCAACTTTATACAACCTTTGCAAAGGATAATAAGGGTTAAGAGTATTTCTTTAAAAGGGCATGTTCTGAACTACATTAGGCCTTTCCTCCATTTTCAAAGATTTATTTTACTTCTTTTTCTGCTTCCTGAGGTTACAGAATATACACATACACATGCAGCAGAAGTAGGTTAATTTATCTGGGGATAATAAAGTTGTTATAACAGTGATTTGAGAACTTCAAACCCAAGATTCTCTTATAATTCAAGGCCACACTTATAAATTAGGCTGCTTTAAAGAGAACTTTTGGGAACACTGCAGATAAGGGAAGGGGACAGAAAAACTAAAAACACACTTTTTAAAATGGGCAGCAACACAAAAATCATTGGGGAATTCTTCGCCAAAACCAACTTTGACAAGCTGATTAGAAAAAAGAATCCTTAATTTTTGTTTTGTTACTTTTACCCCTAAATCTGCTCTCTCCTATCTTTGTTTTCTGAATGCCTCTCCCTCCCTCAAAAAACAAACAAACAAACAAACAAACAAAGCCACTATTTTGGTTCATCACAATTCAGTAATTACTGGAAGAGGGGAGTCTTTGTCCCCAGCCAAAGGAGACAGATAGATAGATAGACAGATAGATAGATATATTTTATATAACTATAAGGATTCTTTTTAGAATGAGAAACTATAGGTGTGGCTAAAATTCTTTTTGCATTTAATCAACTTGTGCAATGAAGGATGGTTCTCAATTAAGAGTTCCCAAATCATAGTATACTTTGAACACTTCTCCACAGCACGATGGAGAGTTTTGTAGTACTTCTTTAGTACTTCCACCACTTTGTGGGATCTCAGGTATAGACATCTATCCTCCACTAGCAAATAAATCCATGGGCTCCACCCAGTATAGAGAACGTCAGTAAAGGCAGTAAAGGCGGTGGCTTTTTCCAGCTGCTCCATTGCCTTGTCGCTGCAGAAATCCACTAGTGCTGGACTTACAAAAGGTCCCCTTGGCCATGACTTCCCTAAGGAATCATCCTGGAGGTGAAGCCCCAGTGTCTGCCCATTCAGGACAGAAACCCCAGTTGTGAGTCTGTGTATTTTTATATTTTTCCTTCTCTATGAATACAGCTACTATTTTCCCTCAAGTATCCTTTTAGCTGGAACTTAATTTGATATACAAAAATAATTTTTTATTTTTTAAGCTTTCCAATTACAATTTGGTCTTTAATATTTCATTTACTTAGAAATACGACTTGCAAGTAATTCATAATTATTTACTTCTAAATTATTTGTTCTGTACAGCGAGGAAATATGATTTACAGAACACCAATTCTATAGAATTCATAGATTTATGGCCTCATATTTATCAATTTCTGTTACTGAATTACATGTGCTCAGAAAGATTCCTGATATTTTGGGTTCAAAATATTATGAATATCCTCCATATATTATATTGTTCAGATCTTCTATGTATTTCTATTATTTTCCTTTGTTTGGTATGTCATTTTCTGAAAGAGGTACTAAAATATACAATGACTGCTTTTAAGGTATGACCATTTTTATATTTCTTTATGTAGTTGTGGCAATATTCAATTATTGCATAATTTTATTCTGAAAAAATGAACTATTAAGAATTGAAAATTTCAACAGTACTAAAAAACCTACCCTTTCTCTCCTAATATCTCTTTTATTAAGTCTATTACATCTAGTATTAACTTAGTTACCCAGCACTAATTTGGTAAGAATTTGTTACATAGTTTCCCTTTTCCATTTTCTTGAAAATTTCTCTTTCTTTACACTTAATTCAAAAGAATGAGGCCTCCATTATGATTCCTGTGATAATCCTTGTACCACTGAAATAAGAACAGCAACTGCTTATAACATCCAGATTTTTCCTTACGTGAGAGAAATAATTAGGTGTGTAAGCCACTGTATTTAGCTGCCCACACATCTGAAAGCAACTGCTAATCTACAAACCGTCTTGGTATGGCCTGGAGTAACACCTGATGTGCTTTGGTAGAAGTGAGCCTCAATTTCTCCATGTAAAAATTAGGTAATGGGGCGCCTGGCTGGCTCAGTCAGTAGAGCATGTAACTCTTGATTTCAGGGTTGTGAGTCTGAGCCCCACACTGGGTGAAAAGATAACTAAAAAAAAATAAAGTTTTTAAAATTAATAAAGAACAAATTAAAAGAAATAAATAAAAGTTAAGTACTGTGATTTGTATCATATTTATCAGTTGCTTTGAACTGAGGACAGGTATAAAGACACCTGCAGAATTTTTGTGTAGTTTCCCCAATTCCTGAATTCCTTATTAAGAATCTTTAATTAATGGGGTAAATATCAGTATAATTTTATAGTTGCCCACAGATAATTATGATGAGAAATTCTAATTATGTATCACCAGAATAAGCAAACTAGTACGGCTGTTCTGATTTAATTATTTTCTTATTCTCTCTGCTTCATGAAGAACAGTCAAATTGAATAGGATCAAGCAGTCAAAGTAGTAGAGGACCATAAGATTGGGAACAGAGTGGGTTGGCCAATGTGATTAGACCTTCTCTCTTTGCTTTTTGGCACCTATCAATTTAGGCTCCTATGCTCTCACAGAGACTGGGAGATAGGGTCTTTCTCTTTCTTGATGCATGCATTTCAAAGGGATGCCTCCAAGATTCTTGACAATGACATCCCTGTGGTGTAGAACTGGCAAGAGGCTAAGAGAACATTTACAACCCAAACATTTCTAAAGTAAATGCTCTAAAGAAAAGGGATGTCAGGGGCCTAGAGTCTGGAAGAAACCTATCTTAAGTATAGTTAACCTGAGGGAAACATTAAGGCTGTCTTGGTGATTATATAAATATATAGAGTTAATTTCAAGCAAGCAATTATTACAGACTGAATTTCATTTTTTTAAAGATTTATTTACTTATTTTAGAGAGACAGTGCAAGGGGTGGGGGAGTGGCAAAGGGAGAGGGAGAGAGAAGCTTCAGTAGACTCTGTGCTGAGTGGAGTGTGGAGGCTCGATCGCATGACCCTGATGATCACAGCCAAAATCAAGGGTCAGATGCTTAAACCGACTGCACCACCCAGGCACCCCTCTATTTTTTTTTAAATATTAGTTCACAGATATTTTTTAAGAGGGCTAATATCCCACTATAAGCAAATTGGAAAATGGTGACATGATTTATATGGTTATTGATAAAATGTTACAGATCCTATCTATGCAAAGGGGACAATTATTATCTTTCTTCCAGAAATAGCTTTAAAATACAAAGCTTAATAATACCGAAGTAAAAAAACTCTGAACTAATTTTCATTTCTAGTACAACATTAAACCTTATCTATTGTGAAAAAATTGGTAATCCTTCTCAATAGCACTTTTTTTACAACTCCTATGTGATTTCTCATTTTTTCTCATTATCTATATAATTATCCTTTGTATTAAAAGCAAACAAACATACATGCAAGGAAAAACGAGAGATAAAGTTGGAAATGAGCACACTTGAGAAGAGAGCATTAATATATTGCTTATGTGGAGATGAATTTAAAAAACACATTTATTTCTTAATTCTTGCACAGTCTGCTAGATTCTAGCAACAATTTGAAAGAAAAATTTCAATCTTGAACAGTGGCAAATTCATATATATATTCATTTAAGAAGAGGACTCGTTACATGCAATATACACAATCTGTGCTCTCTCATGTGTTGAAAAAGAATTTACTTGCTAGACATGTTTTATAAGGAAAGTTGAAAATATAACTATTGAAATTGGAAATATTTTCAATAAGAACTTTGCATGTCAATGAATATACATAAAAGGAAAATATCTTTAAAGATATAACACGTAGGGCTAATAGAGAAATACAGTGTATAAATATGTCTTAAGATGTTTTGTCTCTTAAAGATATCTCTCATACTCAGAGAACAAATATTTGTTGTTATAAATTTTAAAGTGGAAGATGGATTAAAAGTAAAGGTTATACTTATTATGCTCCTGTTTAATATTATTACTAAACATAAACAATAACCCACAAAATGAACTAACTATAAATCTTAAGGATATTCACTAAATGTAGTACAGAATAAACACTTCCTTACTCAGCTCTAATATTTATCCAATGACCTCACTTATTCTGTTTTCCAAGTAGGAAATAAATATACTCTGAAATATATTTTTATGAATATATGGCCTAAAAATTTTCATTAAAATATTTTCTGGGGCACCTGGGTGGCTCAGTCGGTTAAGCATCTGCCTTCAGCTCAGGTCATGATCTCAGAGTCTCTGGATCCAGCCCCCTATCAGGCTCCCTGCTGAGCAGGGAGTTGGTTTCTCCCTCTGCCCTTCATCCTGCTCATGTTCTAGCTCTTGCTCTCTCTCAAATAAATAAAATATATTTTCTGAATTGGACTTAAAAATTTTAGGAGCATTAGATTCAGTCTTAAGTGTTCTAATAAGAATATAAGCATGGATAGTAAAGGGATTGCCAACATTTACAAGGAAGAATTAAGGAAAATTACATGGCAAATTATTAAGTAAAATTATGAAGTGATAATTTACTGAGGAAAAATTACCAAAGTAGTCACAGAAATATGTACATAAATGAGTGTAAGAATAAATGCAGAAAAAATGGTGCCGGAAATAAAGGTGCCAACATCAGATGATTCCACAACTGCAAAAAAAATCAAGTTACGGATAATGACAAAACAGATGACAAAAACTTCATACTACATATTTTAAGAAATGAACTGCCTAATCTAGAAAACTAGTACAAAATATTTTATACTAACATAGCTATAAGCAAAACAAATCTAACAATACTTTAAAAGCATGGTATTCTATGAAGCAGAAGGGTAACTTTCTGAATTCAAAGTTCAAGGTCACAATATCCATTAATTCTTTTATCAGTATAATATTTAGTAAGTATACTGAAAGAAAATGCACATGAAAAATTACTTTATAAAATTATTTAAATTCACACTGAATAACAATATGGAATAATATGTGCAGATTAATGTAAAATATCCCTATTTTTTAAAGAAAATATAATGGAAATACACAATTACCACAGCTAGAAAAACTATAAACCATTATTTACCACCTTGTAGGTAAATATGAGATTTTTTCCCTAGTAACTCCATTCTTGATTGTCAGGTCCAGACCAAAAATGGCCATAGTGTAAGGCATGAATTTATCTTCTCTTTCCTTTAGCAAGGAAAATTAGGCTTTTGTCACGGCTTATGTGCTTAACCTATCAACAACATAGACAAACCTGTGCTGCTGACATGACACCAACCCCCGGTTGATAAGTTACCTTGTTAGCGGCTAGTTGATTCTCTTGGATTTGCCTTCTCTGCTTAATGTTTCTATCAACACTTCTGTTTCTTGGTTGACAAAATTCCTTATTGACTGCCAAAGTAATAACCCATACAAAACCTTTTTACCTTCTATACCCAATATTTTGGGCTTGATGAATTTGGGTATTTTAGGACAAATGCAACCACTAAAAAACATAATTATAGTTCTGATTAACTAGAAGCCAAGACTACTCCATGAAGCTCTTAGGTTTCTGGATTTCTCATGCAGCTGATATATTGAGAAGCAAACTGGTGACTTGTGTAGATAGAATAATTTCCTTTATCATGTTGTTTTGCTGAACTATAATTGGAACAGGGAGGACTATTTTGAAAACTGAAATTTGCTTTAGTTTTTCTCTTAAGTACTACAGTAATTCAGGACAATGAAAACTACGGTAATATGATAAAGATAACATTACTAAGTCTTCAGATATTGCAACAATAAATGATGGGATTTCTGCCTTTATAACTAATTTGCTACCTGAGGGCAGGAGAATATCTAACGGAGATAGAACAAGTTCATTTTGATTTTTTTTTTTAATATTTTATTTATTTATTTAACAGAGATACAGACAGCCAGCAAAAGAGGGAACACAGCAGGGGGAGTGGGAGAGGAAGAAGCAGGCTCATAGCGGAGGAGCCTGATGTGGGGCTCGATCCCATAACTCCGGGATCACGCCCTGAGCCAAAGGCAGACGCTTAACCGCTGTGCCACCCAGGCGCCCACAAGTTCATTTTGATTAAAAACACAGAGTTGTGACAAGCTTTCAGATGAGTATGCAATATTTGTGTTGTACACCATTACTAAGTATCTTCACCCTCCTATTTATTTGTTTATTTTTGCAACCCTATTTGAAGAACACAGTGATGGCTAGTATGTTAGGTTTTAGATTGGAGTAAGACTTGATTGCTAGCCACCTGTCAGTGAGAAGATTGATGATGATGGATCTTTGTGAATTCTGATCATTGGGAACACATTATATTTACCTGAACTAAAAACAGAGAGGATGATAAAGGGAAAAGGGAGTGATTTTGCCAGAGATATTCCATTTGACTTTGCTATACCCACTCTTCTCTGTCGTCATTCCTGCTCTCTTCTGCAGAAAACTGACTTGTATGAAACATATCGATGTGTCCCCATGCTTTTTGATTTCACTTGGTGTTAACCAATAGAGAATTGCAGGGGAGTATTAGAAAAGAGGAGGGAGAGAGAGATCAGTGCATTGATTTTCCTTGTTTCCTTACAAAATAAGTGTTAAATAATTATGTATTGATTAATTGAGCAAATAAAATGTAGGCAAATTATGAAATATTCTTATATCCGTGGTTGTTTACTTCAAATCTTTTCATTAAAAAATAAAGAATATGTACTTAAGAAAAGCATTGTTTATAAATAACCAATAATTTGAGTCATAATTTATTTTCATATTCATGCTAAAATCCATCAATCCATCAAGATAATGTTTGACTATGAAATGAGAAGCATTGGTTTATCTTTGATTTCCTTTTAAAAAAAATGGTTACAGAGCCAGGAAACTACTCCCAATAAAACCAATTACTCACAAATCCTTCTCATTATGCTTGTCACCTGATGCATTTTAATCTAAACAATATTTTAAGAATGCCTTAAACCTTTGCTCCAATAGGGAAAACTATCAATAATGATTTAGTTTGCTTTTTGTTATTTTCCTGATAAACTACTCTGCTTTTCTTATAAGAAAAATGGAGGTAACATAGTAAGAAAATGACAGAAATACAAAAAATTCATCCCGAAATACCTTGGGCAAAGAGTAAAATATAAGGTTCATTTAACAATGACTACGGGATATGTGTCTGGACTTCTGAAACAATTGGGACCAGTAGTTGAATGTTGACAATAATTTACCTTTCAATTCCACCTTTTCTTTCTGTGTTTGCTTTCTTTCTTTCGGACAAGCTATTTCCATGTGGTCTGAACACAGCCAGCCATGAGTAGTTCTTAAAGAGAAAGCCTTTATTATTTATTTCTGGGATGATCAACTATAGGGAGATATCCATAGTAATAATGTAAAGCCACTGTTAGAAACTTATGGTTGGCATAGGGAGGTGGATTGGAAAGGGGGAGTCATTGTTCTTAAAAGAAATGAAGGTTCTGCCCTCAGATAAAAGGAAAACTGCCAGAAACAGTCAGTGGACATTCAACAAAGAATAAAAGGTAGAAAATAAGCTCAGCATATATTTTTACCAAAATAAAAAGTTTTAAATATAGGAGAATTACTATCTCTACACAATATAATTCTCAGCACACTGGTGTTTTGTACACATAGACATTTAGGACACTTTCAATTATTATCTGTTAAGTGTCTTCACAGCATAAATGTTTTTATGTTGTTGTGAGGAAAGTGGTAAAGATTAAAGATGAATGCAGTGATCTGTGCAACAGGGTGTACGCAATTCATAAATCCACTAGGAAAAGTGACTGTCACGTCAAAAAATAGACTGAAAATAAAAAACTGCTTTACAGAGAAGCATGTTTGCCCTTTGCTTTACCAGCGTTATTATAACACACTCAGAAAGA
The DNA here is from genome assembly GCF_023065955.2 of Ursus arctos. Taxonomy (NCBI): domain Eukaryota; kingdom Metazoa; phylum Chordata; class Mammalia; order Carnivora; family Ursidae; genus Ursus; species Ursus arctos. The sequence goes on from NW_026622764.1 coordinate 21,801,557, forward strand.
AAACGTTTTGTTTTGAAATCTTCCTCTGATACACTTGTAGGTCCTGCTGGTATCAGAAAAAGGTTATACCTTTTTCTTCATAGAATTGAGACTTGGCAACAAAACTACCCCACTTATCTATGATTTTACTTTGTAAGAACTTCTAAGATTTTAAGGGTGTAAAGAGAGAATCATTCTTAATGATGCAACCATGAGTAGGGTTGAGTTACCCAGTTGAATTATAATTCTGACTCGTTTCATTGGGTAAACTCCTCAGTTTGTAGCCAAATGTTCAGTCAAGAGATGATCTATTTTCCCTTCACTAAATCCCTATCCTTAAAAAACTACAACTTTATGCACTCATTGTTCCTTAACTTTCCCTTTAGGCTTCTGGTAACAGCTTTCACGTGGGATAAACCATGACACCGAAAATATGCCAGGGTGTTGCTCTACTTTTTTTTAGACAATCAGAGAATTACGTTCTTTTTATAATCACTGAGTTCCAGCGCATTGTGGCTTTTTTGCAGAGTCAAGCATTCATATCATATATAGAGTATTTTAAAAGAATTGCATAAATTTTAATTTCTAAGCAGCTTATTTAAAAAGTTGATTATATATTCCATATGAATGTTCTAATAAATAATACTGAAGTACCCAATATACATAACAAAAATACAGCATCCAAACAGGCACCCCCAGAGAGACTAAAAAAATTTTTAAAGTAAAAATAAACAGAAGAAAGGCAATACAATTGAACACACCTTAATATTTCCCATGAAATTTGGTAAATGGGAAAATAATTTTCAACAAAAGATATCAATTAGATCAATATAAATACATATATGTTGTAAGAATCTGAAATGTAAAATTTTTAGAGAGATTTTTGTCTCTTTTACATGACTTTAAATAATTTATGATAACGTTTAATCATGTGTGTTCATATCACTTTTGACAATTTTAGTGAGTTGAATTGTGATATTCTTACAAACCAAAGAACACCAAGGATTGCCAGCAACCATCAGAGGCCTAGAAGAGGCAAGGAAAGATCTGCCCTTAAAGTCCTTAGAGCAAGTGTAACACTGCTGAAAATATGATTTCTGAAATCTAGCCTCTAGAAATGTGACACAGTAAGTTTCTGTTGTTGTGTTTGTTGTAATTTTTTTTTTTTTTTGGCAGCCCTAGTAAACTAATACAGCCGTCACTATGAGGCCTGAAAATAAACATAGATAAAATAACTATTTGGGGGGAAACACACTGCAAGTTATGTTAAGCAGTGATAAATTTTACTCATATAAGTTCAATACAGAGGAAAATGTGAAGATAGCACTAACAGATATGCTTTGTGTGTGGGTATGCATGTATGTATGTGTATTTTGAAAGACAGATTCATGCACTCGGGTCATTTGTGGTGACTTTGATTTGACATGAAAAATGAAAGAAAGAAGAAGTGTCAAGGGTTCATACAGAAAAATATAATGTTTCACTTACTGTTTTATATGTAGATATTTGCAAGCCAGTTGTTAACATTTTAAGCTTTGATTTTTCAATGCACATCCAATGAATAACTTATAGCTGATTCAAAGTAATATCTCAATGCACACCTGTGGACTTACATATATAGTAGTTACTAAAATAAGTAAATTGTGTTAAGAATTCAAATGGAATAATATTAACAAAGGCAGTTATGCGATACCCTTCTTCCACAAATTAAAAAAAAAAAAAAAGCAAAGCTGCTATCAAAGTTCCAATAAAGCAAAGTTTATTAAGCCATCTCTTAATTCCCCCAATCAAGGACTATGATTTCTCTTTTCTCTACATTCTAATAGCATAATTACACTTATTCAAGTGAGACTTGTTCTTGCCCATTGTTACTTGCACATAACACACTTAATTACTTAGATTATCTCTGCCTCTGGAATTTAACATTTTAAAACCAATTCATGTCTTCATTACTGATAAATTCACAAAAGCAGATCATATAACTTGTGCTCAATGTACTATTAATTGGATAACTTTTATAGCCACCTTTACAATCAATACATATTGCAGATATCTCTTGTGCCATATACGGTAGTCCCCACTTACGCATGGGGGTTACCCTCCAAATCCTCAGAGAATGCTTCAAACCCTACGTATACTATGTTTTTTTCTATACATACATACCCATGATAAAGTTTAATTTATAAATTAATCAGAATAAGAGATTAACAACAATAAATAAAATAGAACTAACTATACTGTAATAGAAGTTTCTCTCTCTGAAAATATTTTATTATACTGTACTCACCTTTCTTCTTGTGATGATGTGAGATGAAAAATGCTTACCTGATGAAGTGAGGTGAAGTGAGTAACACAGGCATGGCGACAAAGCCTTAGGCTACTGTTAACCTTTTGATAAGTCAGAAGTAGGATCATTTGCTTCTGTGCAGTTGTTGACCACAGGTAACTGAAACTGTGGAAAGCAAACCAGAGACTAAGGTGGGAATACTGGTACACTTTATAACTTAACAAGTGGAAGTGATTAACAGTGTGTAACAGGCATTATCAGTATTATTTAACAACTTGTTCCTAAGTTTAGTTAAAAGAAATATGTGAATGTGTATGTCATAAAACTCACTTAGGATTTCCTACTTTGCCACTCATTAGAATTGGGTCATACATTAGAAGTTATACTTGTTTTCAATCCATATGTTTCCTACCTCAAATGAATAATTATGAAGACTACTTCAATTAAATTTTATAATATGCAGTGTTGTATAAAACATACTTGGCTACTTGTATAAATATCCCTTGTACAGCATTAATTGATATTTGTTACCTCATAAACTAGCTGGCTTTTTCTCTTGTATTTTGTTGCTTGGGGGATTAATTTGAGAATTGTTTAGTCTTTGTATCCAAAGCATATGTTTAACACAATGTCAGCCAGCAACATTACTACATGTTTTTTAAAAACTGCAATGCTAGGAATGCAGTGGATTTTAAAAACTAAAAAAGAATGCTGGTTTCATTTTTTACAGTTTTCAAACCAATTCCTAGAACTATTGAGAAATAACATTTATGTTTCAGCATCCTGAAATTCTAGATGCCAAATATGAATTATATTTAACATTCAAAATAACTTGAATGAACTCAGAATAATACTAAGAAGGAATTATTTGACTCTACCTCTTCTTGCTTTTTGCTTATGTGCATTTTAAAGTTAATGGGAGCCTTGTAGAATTAGAAGATATCCTAATAGGAAAATACCTCAAAGCTTTATAAAAGTTTTTATTTTTTGGTCTAATTTGAACCAGTAGATTCTCTGACTCCAACAGCATTGAGAAAGTAGTATGGCTAATCAGAATTATCACTTACAAAAGAAAGTTTAATGTTTCCAAATTTCCTTTGGGAAACTATAAACAAACATGAGGCAAAGTAAGGTCTGTAGGGATTATCTTGATATCAGTAACATATAACTTTAAGAATTAGGAAATCATGAAATGTATTCATAAATTTGCCAATCTAAAGAATGCTAGGATAAGAGTTCACAATTCTTACTTAGTTTTCATTAGAAATTAAGACTTTCAATGTTTAAGAATTCTAATTAATATATGTAATTAAAGCTACTAGATATAATAAGGGAAACACCTCTGTATGCAAAGAAAGTAAAATGTGTTTTTTGCTAATAAAAGGTATAAGGTTAAAAAAAAAGAATTATAAATTAACATAGAATTTCCTTAACATTTATTTAATAATTAACTTCATACAGATCAAATCATCTGTTTTTTTCCATCAAATTTCTCATTGTGAAAACAATCAGAATTATTCTTCTAATTCAGAATTAATTCATTAATTCACAACATTTTAATACCTTTGCCATTATTAAATGTAATTTCTATACAAAGTTTTAGAATAAAATACTTACTGGACTGTAAAATGATATATCAGGATTTTTTCTATTGGTTAGGATGTACTTTTTTAATCAAAATTGCTACTGTTTATGTAATCATTTTTATATGCATGTAACTTAGTGTAAATAGAAAAATCAAGTGTCAAGTAGTTTTTCACGTCAGAATGCACAAACATATTGAAACAGATTTTGCATATACAGTTGTTAAACTCCTACCCAAGAGATTATTAATGCACCCTTAGCAGCTGCTACATCTTTTATTTGAAGAAAGTGTGAGAATAGAATCTGACATGTTGCAAGTCACATGATCCAATCCAATAAGGTTGATTAAGGCATGAAAATGAGTCACTAATACCCAAATTAGTAGATTATTAAAAGAGATATGAATATGCATGTTGAAGTGCCAAATATATTTTCAAGATTTCAAAGACTTAAAATATCCTGAAAGCTGTCAATAAAAAGACCTTTTACAAAACTAAAAATCCACTTAAAATATCTTATGATGTTGACAATTTTATTTCCACTAAGCTTTTCACTGTGATTTCAAAAACATTACAAAATTGCTCAAATATTATAGAGAAATCAGTACTAAAACATTGTTTATTATTTTAAGCAAAAATTTTCAAATTCAAGAATATGTAGAAAGGTATTTCAAAATGTTATTTCTAATATCCATATGTTTCATGTGAAGTTATACTATTTAATTATAAGTAAAATATTTTGTGAATCCCAATTACCATTTTAAATTGGGTATTAAAATATGTAAGTCCTGCAGTATTTGTGATATTAGCCATAAAATGCGTATATTATCTGATCAGATAAGCAACATTTAAAATCTTTGAGCAATTTATGTAACATGAAAAATAGTAGAATATGTGAATTTCATAATTTTAAAAATACCTGGCTTTATTTTCAATATATAATTATTTATATACTTCAAATAGTTTGTATTTTTCAGTTGCTTGTTTTAGAACAGTATTAATGAATTTCACTGAATAACAAGTATATAAGTATTTTTTAAATTTATTTTTGAAGCATTTTTCTTAGTATTTTTTCTTTTGTGTATCTCATGTGAGGTGTATATCATACTTTTGCTTTCTTTGTTCTTGGTTATGACTAAAGAAAATCACAAATATTTGCTGACAGATTCACTATTAATTATAGTTTCTTAATCTCATTCATTCCTTCACAGATTGTTCTGGATGTCTAATGTCATGTACCAAACTGCTACAGAAAATAGTGCCTTAAATTGTTTACTATCACAGGTAAACAGTTCTCTCTTGGGATCTCTCATACACTTGCAGTAAAAAATTACCTGAAGGTACAATTCAGTTCTGCATGCAAGATGTCTTTTTCACTTATGTATTTGGCTGGGCTGCCTGGAACAGCAGAAGTTGATCAAAACCACTCTCATTCTCTCTTGTCTCCCTGTCCTTCTATTCCCCTCCCTTTCTGTCTTACTCTGTCTCTTTGTCTTTCTTTTCCTACCTCTATATTATTACAATTTCCCAAGAACTTTATTCCCTCTACTAAGTGACTGCAATTATGAAACATATCAGTAAAATGTCCAGTGAATTTTTAGTTTCAAGCATTATATTCTTCATTTCTAAAAGTTATGTTTCTCCATGGACACTGAACACAGCATTGTTCCTTACTTATATTTTTAATTAGATTTTTAAAGGTATTTAAATTTTTCTTATGCCATATGTTATGTCACATACTTCAAAATTTCGTTACCTTGAATTATTTCAGTTCCATTTAGCCATTTTTATCTCATATTTAGTCACTGCACATTATTAATATTTTGTATAACTTTGAATTAAGGAATGAATTTTTTTTTTTACTAAAATGGACTTTTTTACTAAATGGACTTCTTACATATGCAGGAGAGTCTTTTTCAAAAAAAAAAAATCTTAATCAAGACTTCCTGGGAAGATGGCAGAGTAGGATGATCCTTAGGTCACCTGGTCCCACAGATACACCTAGATAACATCCGTATCAGTATAAATAACCAAGAAAACGATCAAAATACTGGCAGAACAAACTCTCCACAGCTAAATGTAAAAAAGAAGAGGCCACACTGAAAAAGGTAGAAAGGGCAGAGATGTAGTCAGGTACCAAAATGACCCACAAGAGGCTGTCTGTGGGAGAAAAGGACATTGTAGGCACAGAAAAGCAAGAGGAGCACACACCACACCAGGCACGTAAGGCATGGGAGATCTGCACTGGGAAGATAAATCCCCATAAAATGTGGCTTTGAAAATAAGCAGGGTTTAACTTCATGAGTTGTTACAATCAGTGCAGTTTAACAACTGGAACTTTAAAAATCAGTGGGCTCATCTCTGGGAGAGCAGAAGGTGATAGGACATTGTGTGCCTGTGCTTAGAGAGCCAACATAACAAATGATACCTCTAAGATACAACATAAAAGCAGCAGTTTGAAATTGTGCCTGGGATATACAGGAAGAAGATTTATTTGCTAATCTCATAACATATATTAAATGGGGAGGGATTCTGAGGAGACTTGCTCAAGAACAACAGAGCTGGCGGGCACCCCTCCCCTCCCCAGAGGCACTGCCTACATACACAGTAACCAGCAGACACACAGAAACCAGACTTTGCACCGCAGGGCACTACAGCAAATCTTCTATATAAGGCCACTACTTCCAAGAAAAGGAGATATGGCAGACTTTCCTAACATATAAAAACAGACACAGAGAGATAGACAAAAAGAGGAGACAGAGGATTTTGTCCAAATGAAAGAACAGGATAAATAACAGCAGAAGACCTAAATGAAATGGAGATAAGTGATATGCCTGATAGAGAGTTTAAAGTAATGGTCATAAAGGTACTAAATGGACTGCAGAAAAGAGTGGAGGCACTCTGAAGAGACAGAAAACATAAAAAAAAGAATCAGAGATGAAGAATGAATTAACTAAAATTAAAAAATACACTAGAAGGAATAAATAGTAGACTAGGAGAAGCAAAAAACAAAACAAAACAAAACAAAAAACAGATCAATGACTTGCAGGACAGAATAATGGAAAGGTATCAAGGTGAACAGGAGACTGAAAAAGACTAATAGAAATGAGAATAGATTTAGGGAACTCAGCAAAACAATCAAACAATAACATTCACATAAAGTGATCCCAAAAGAAGAAGAGAAATGGAGTAAGAGGGGTAGAAAATGTATGTGCAGAAATAAAAGCTGAAAACTTCCTGAATCTGGGGAAGGAAACAGAAATCCAGATCCAGGAGGCAGAGAGCCTTCATCAAAATCAACCCAAGGAGATCCATATCAAGACATATTATAATTAAAATGGCAAAAAGTAGTGATAAAGAGAGAATTTTAAAAGCAGCAAGAGAAAAGAAAATGATTGCGTATGGGGGAAACCCATAAATCTGCCAACTGATTTTTCAGCAGAAACTGCAGGCCACAGAGAGTGGCATAATATATTCAATTTGCTAAAGAAAAAAAGCCCTGCAACTAATACTCTGCCCAGCAAGGCTATTATTCACAATAGAAAGAGAGATGAAGGGCTTCCCAGACAAACAAAAGTTATTTAGGACCATTAAAAAAGCCCTAAAAGAAATGTGTTTTTTTTTTTTTTAAGATTTTATTTATTTATTCGACAGATATAGAGACAGCCAGTGAGAGAGGGAACACAAGCAGGGGGAGTGGGAGAGGAAGAAGCAGGCTCATAGCGGAGGAGCCCGATGTGGGGCTCGATCCCATAATGCCGGGATCACGCCCTGAGCCGATGGCAGACGCTTAACCGCTGTGCCACCCAGGCGCCCCTCTAAAAGAAATGTTAAAGGGGACTCTTTGAGTAGAAAGACCATAAGAGTAAGAAAAGTAAAAAGTACAGAGGAGTAAAATTAGGTACATCTATAAAAATCCGTCAAGAGACTCACAAAACAAAAGAATGGAAATTATGACACCATACATCTAAAACATGGCAGGTGGGGGGCAGTAAATTGAATGGATTCAAACTTAAGCAATGATCGGCATAAAATAAACTCCTATATGCACAAGATGTTATAAATAAATTTAATGGTTATCACAAATCAAAACCAGTAATAGATATGCAAAAAAAGAAGAGAAAGGAATCCAAATATATCATTAAGCAAAGTCCAGCAAACTGGGAGAGAAGAGATCAAGAGAAAAAAGGAACAGAAAAGAACAAAAACAACCACAAAACAAGTAACAAATGGCAATAAGTACATCTATCAATAATTACATTGAATGTAAATGGACTAAATGTTCTATTCAAAAGACACAGGGTGACAGAATGGATAAAAAAACAAGACTCATCTACATGCTGCCTACAAGAGACTCATCTCAGATCTTAAGACACATTCAGATTGAAACTGAAGGGATGGAAAGACATTTTCATGCAAATTAAAGTGAAAAGAAAGCTAGGGTACCAAAGCTTATACTGGACAGGATGAACTTTAAAACAAAGACCGTAACAAGAGACAAGGACACTATACAATCATAAAGGAAACAATCCAACAAGAAGATATAACAATTATAAATATTTATGCACTTAGCACATAATTACCCAAATTCATAAAGCAACTAAAAGCAAACTAAAGGAAATAATTGATTTTAATAGAGTAATGGCAGTAAGAGTACCTACTAGTAATAGTAATAACACCCCACTTTTCCACAATGGATAGATAATCCAAACAGAAAATCAACAAGGAAATAGCGGCTTTGAATGACACATTGGACCAGATGGATCTAACAGATATATTTAGAACGTTTCAACCTAAAACAGCAGAACATACATTCCTTTCAAGAGTACATGGAATATTCTCTAGAAGAGATCACATGTTAGACCACAAACAAGTCTTAACAAATTCAAAATGATCGAAGTTACACTATGTATCTTTTCTGACCACAATGCCATGAAACTAGAAATCAGCAATAACAGAAAAATCTAGAAAGAACACAAAAACATGGAGGTTAAATAAAATACTATTAAGTAATGAATGGGCCAACTGAGAAATCAAGGAGGTAATCAAAAAACACATGGATACAAATTAAAATGAAAACATGGTGGTCCAACATCTTTGGGATGCAGCAAAAGTGGTTTAAAGAGGGAAGTTGATGGCAACAGAGGTCTACCTCAAGAAGCAAGAAAAATCTCAAAAAACATCAACCTAACTTAACACCTAAAAGAGCTAGAAAAAGAACAACAAAACAAAACTCAAAACCAGTATAAGGAAGGAAATAATGAAGATTAGAGCAGAAATAAATGAAATAGAAACTAAAAACAAAAACAAAAAAACAAAACACCACCATAGAGCAGATCAATGAAACAAAGAGCTAGTTCTCTGAAAGATCAGCAAAACTGATAAACCTATAGCCACACTCATCAAGAGAGAGTGGTGGTGGGGTGGGGGAGAAGGGGGAAAAGAGAGAGAGACAAAAGACCCACATAAAGAAAAGCAGAGATCAAAGAAGAGATATAACAACCAACACCACAGAAATAAAACAATTATAGGAGAATATTATGAAAAACTATATGCCAATAAATTGGCAACCTAGAAGAAATGGATCAATTCCTAAAAACATATCAGGTCCCAAAACTGAACCAGGAAGAAGCAGAAAATTAGAACAGACATTATCAGAAATGAAACTGAATCAGTAATCAAAAAATTCCGAACAAACAAAAGCCCAGGACCAAATGGCTTCAGAGGCGAATTCTATTAAACATTTAAAGAAGCTTTAATACTGATTCTTCCCAAACTATTCCACAAAATAGAAGAGAATGAAAGATTCCAGATTCATTCTTTGAGACCAATAGTGCTCAGACACCAAAACCAGATAAAGATACTACAGAAACAGAGAATTACAGGCCAATATCTCTGATGAACAGAGATACAAAATCCTCAACAAAGTATTAGTGAATCAGATCCAAAAATACATTTAAAAAATCATTCATTATGATCAAGTAGGATTTATTTCTAGGATGCAAGTGTAGTTAAATATTCATGAATCAATCAATGTGATGCTTCACATTGGGAAAGAATAAAAACTACATGATCATTTTAATAGATGCAGAAAAATCATTTCACAAAGTATAACATCCATTCATAGTGAAAACTTCAAAAGGTAGGTTTAAAGGGAACATACATAAACAAAATAAAGGCCATATATGAAAAAACCCACAGCTAGCATCATACTCCATGGTTAAAAACTGAGAGCTTTTCCCCTAAGATGAGGAAGAAGACAAGGATACCTACTCTCACCGCTTTCACTCAACATAGTACTAAAAATCCTAGCCACAGTAATCAGAAAAGAAAAAGAAATAAAAGTCATAAAAATTGGTAAGGAAGAAATAAAACTTTCACTACTTGTAGATGACATGAAACTATATATAGAAAGTATATATATATATATTAGAATTCATAAACAAATTCAGTAAGGTTGTAGGATCCAAATCAATATACAGAAATCTGTTGCATTTCTATTAATAATTAAGTAGGAGAAAGAGAATTTAAAAAAAAAAAATCCTGTTTCAATTGCTCCAAAATAATACAATACCTAGGAATATACTTAACCAAGGAGGTAAAAGACTTGTATTCTGAACACTATTATACACTGATGAAAGAAAATGAAGATGACACAAACAAGTAGCAAGATATTCCATGCTTATGGATTGGGAGAACAAGCATTGTTAAACTGACCATACTATCGAAAACATTCTACAGCTTTAATGGAATCCCTATAAAAATACCAACAGCAGTTTTCACAGACCTAAATAAATAATCCTAATATTTCTATGGAAACAAAAAAGACCCCAAATAACCAAAGCAATCTTGAAAGGAAAGTACAAAACTAGAGGTATCACAATCCCATATTTCAAGATATACTATAAAGCTGCAGTAATCAAAACAGTACGGTACTGGCACAAAAACACACATAGATGTATGGAAAAGAATAGAGAGCCCAGAAACAAATCAATGATTATATGGTCAATTAATCCACAACAAAGGAGGCATGGATATGCAGTGGAAAAAAGGCAGTCTCTACAACAAATGGTTTTGGAAAAAACTGAACAACTACATGCAGAAGAATGAAACTGGACCATTTTCTCACACCACATACACACACTCACACCCATACACACACACATACATATACACAAACTCTAAATGGATTAAAGACCTAACTGTGAAAAAACAAACAAACAAACCTAAGTGAAATCTAAAACCAGAGAAATCCAAAAAGAATGGAAAAGGCAGAAATTTCTCTGACACTGACCATGGCAACATTTTTATGGATATGTGTTGTAATCGCACAAAATCAAAAACAAACTATTGGGACTGTATCAAAAAAGAAAATCTCCTACACAGCAAAGGAAACAATCAGCAAAACTAAAAGACAACCTACTGGATGGGAGAAAATATTTGCAAATGACATATCCAATAAAGGGTTAGTATCAAAAACATACAAAGAACTTACACAACCAACACACACATACACAAAAACAAATAATCCAATTAAAAATGGGCAGAAGACATGAACAGACATTTCTCCAAAGAAGACAAATGGTCAACAGACACATGAAAAGATGCTCAACATTATTCATCATTAAGGAAATGCAAATCAAAACCACATTGAGAATATCACCTCACACCTGTCAGAATGGTTAAAATCAAAAACACAAGAAACAGCAAATGCTGGCAAGGATGAAAAAGGAAACTTCAGGCACTATTGGTAGGAATGCAAACTATGCAGACACTGTGGAAAACAGAATGAAGGTTCCTCTAAAAATTAAAAATAGGATCATCATATGATCCAGTAATTCTACTACTGAGTATTTTCCCAAAGAATAAGAAAACACTAATTTGAAAAAATATATTCACCCTTTTATTTATCATAGCATTATTTATAATAGGCAAATATGGAAGAAGCCTAAGTGTTCATCAGTAAATGAATGGATAAAGAAGATGTGATATATATGTGTGTGTGTATGTACATTTATATTATTTATATAAGTACACACACACACATATAGGAATGTTACTCAGTCTTTAAAAAGAATGAAATTTTGCCATTTGCAACAACATGGATGGATCTAAACAGTATAATACTGAGTGAAATAAGTCAGAGAAAAACAAATACCATATGATTTCACTCATACGTAGAATTTAAGAAACAAAACAAAATAAAAAGAGACAAACAAACAGAAACAGACTCTTAACTATAGAGAACAAACTGATGATTACCAGAGAGAAGGTGAGTGAGGGAATGGCTGAAATAGGTAAAGGGGATTAAGGGTATACCTATCATGATGAGCAGTGAGTAATGCATGAAATTGTTGAATCACTCTTGTATACCTGAAAATAAAAAATGCTTTACCTTTATTATATTGGAATTTAAAAAATCTTAGTCAATACTTTTATTAGTAAGTTCTCTTATGCTAAATTTAAAACTAAAGACATGTGTTGAGACATTCAAAGCTTCCCCACTAATACTGGATACAAGGGAAAGATGACCCCTCTAACCACTCATTTTCAACATTGTGCTGGAAAGTCCTTGCTAATGTAATGAGACATGAATGTGGATTAATGATTTCTGCCACATAGATTTCTTTAATATGTATTTTCATTCCTTAACAACTCTTTTATTACTCAATTTCATTGTAAGAATATAAACCATTTGTTTATACATTCACCTGAAGAATTGCATATTCTTCCCATCTTCCCATTTTTTGCAATTATGAAACAAAGTGGCTATGAACATTTATATGTGTGTTTTCTGTAAACATAAGGTTTCAACTCAATTGGGGTATTTACTTTTCTGTATGATAGACGAATCCTATGGTAAGACTACCAAACTGTCTTTCAATGTGGACTGTACCATTTTGCATTTCTACCAGCAATGAATGAAGGTACCATTTGCTCCACATCCCTAACAGAATTTGGTATTGTTGTCCAATTCATGATCACTAGAATCACACCTTCACTTTTGAAATTTAAAAACAAAAAGAAAAATCCCCAAAACATTAAAATTGGAAGAATATTTAAATTATTTTAGGTTCAGTAGAGGATTGTTCTCTCCTAGAATGCTGTGTTCTTTTTTTTTTTTTTTTTTTTTTAGGATTTTATTTATTTCTTTGACAGAGAGAGAGAGACAGCCAGTGAGAGAGGGAACACAAGCAGGGGGAGTGGGAGAGGAAGAAGCAGGCTCACAGTGAAGCAGGGAGCCCAATGCGGGGCTCAATCCCAGGACCCCGGGATCACACCCCAAGCTGAAGGCAGATGCTTAACAACTGAGCCACCCAGGCGCCCCTAGAAAGCTGTATTCTTAAATGACTTTCATCAATATATAAGGCATAATTTTGAAACCACATTTTTGAGCTATGATTGACATATAAAAAGCTCTCCATCTTTAATATGTACACTTTGATGAGTTGGACGATTAAGTATAAACCTGTGAAACCATCACTATAATCCATGCCATAAAAATATCCATCACTTTCAAAGTTTTTCTTCCATCCCTCTTTATTATTTTTGTGACAAGTACATTTAATACAAAATCCAATCTTTTGGCAAATTTTTCAGTGTAGGGTATAGTATTTTTAACTACAGGCACTATGCTGGACAGCAGATGTTTCAGATTTATTCATCTTGTAACCAGAACTTTACACCCTTTGCTAAAACTTCCCCTGTTTCTCTCTGTTCCTCCAATTCCGTGCAAACACAATCCCACTTTTCACTTCTAAGAGTCTGATTATTTTAGATTCTTCATGCAAGTGGCACCATGTAGTATTTGTCATATATCTGGCCTATTTTTCTTAGCGTAATATCCTTCAGGTTTATCTATGCCACTATAAATGGCAAGATTTTCTTCTTTTTTTAAAGATTTTTATTTATTTATTTGAGAGACAGAGAGAGAGAGAGGGAGTGCAAGCAAGCGTGGGGAGGGGCAGAAGGAGAGGGAGAGAGGGAATCTCAGGCAGACTCTGCACTGAGCATGGAGCCAGATGCAGGGTTTTTTCCTGGGCTCTCAATTGTTTCAATGATCGATATGTCTGTTTTTATGCCAGCTCCTTACTGTTCTGATTACTCTAGCTTTGTGATATATTTTAAAATCAGGAACTGTGATGATTCTAGCTTTTCTCTTCCTGCTTAAAATTGTTTTGGCTGTTCTGGGGTTTTGTAGTTCTGTATGAATTTCAGGATTTTTTTCTATTTCTGTTTTTAAGAAAAGCACCACTGGGATTTTAGTAGAGATTGCATTTAATTTGTAGATCACTTTTCATAGTGTGGATACTGTAATATTAATTTTCCCAATAACATGGGGTGTTCTTCCATTTATTTGCATCTGCTTCAATTTCCTTTATCAGTGTTTTATAGTTTTCAGTGTACCAGTCTTTTACCTCCTTGGTTAAATTATTTCTAAGGGGGCACCTGGGTGGCTCAGATGGTTAACCATCTTATTTTGGCTCAGGTCATGATCTCAGGGTCCTGGGATCAAGCCCCACATCAGGCTCTGTGCTCAGCGAGGAGTCTGCTTCTCCCTCTCCTCTTGCCGCTTCCTCTGCTCATGCTCTGTCTCTCTCTCAAATAAATAAAATCTTTTAGAAAATTAACAAAATTATTCCTAAGTATTTTACTGTTTTTGATGCAATTTTAAATGTGATTTTTTTTTCTCGATTTCCTTTCAGGATAGTTTGTTGTTACTGTATAGAAACACAACTGATTTTTGTATATTGATATTATGTCCTACAACTTTATTGAATTAGTTTATTAGTTCTAACAGGTATTTGTGTGTATGCGTGTGTGTGTGAGTATGTGTTCATGTGTGTGGAATCTTCAGGATTTTCTGCATATAAAATCATGACACCTGCAAACAGAGATAACTGTACTTCTCCCTTACTGGTTTGGATGCCTTTTATTTATTTTTCTTGCATACTTGTTCTAGCTAGCACTTCCAGTACTATGTTGAGTAGAAGCCATGAGTGGGCATCCTTGCCTTGTTCCTAATCTTAAACAAAAAGCTTTCAGCTTTTCACCATTGAATATGATGTTAGCTGTGGATTAGTCATATATGGCCTTTATTATGTTGAGATATTTTACTTCTATACCTAATTTGTAAATAATTTTATTATGAAAGGATGCTCAATTTAGTGAAATGCATTTTTTACATCTGTTGAGATGATCCTGTGATTTTTATCCTAAGTCCTATTAATGTAGTATGTCACACTATTGATTTGCATATGTTGAACCATCACTGCATCCCAGGGATACCAGTTGGTTATGGTGCATGAAACTTTTAATGTGCTATAGAATTCATTTTGCTAATATTTCATTGATATTCATTTCATTGACATTTTTCTTAACCATGTTCATCAGGGATATTGATTTACAGATTTTTTGTTTTTCCTTTTATTGTTTTAGTCTGGCTTTGACATCAAACTGATGTTGGCTTCATTAAATAAATTCAGAAGTGTTCCCTCTATTTTTGGAAGAGTTTAAATGGGATTGGTATTAATTTTTCTTTCAATATTTAGTAGAATTTACTTGTAAAGTCATCTGGTTCTTGGGTTTTTCTTATTTGGGAGCTATTTCATGACTGATTCAACATCCTTACTTATTATTGGTCTGTTGCAGTATTCTATTTCCTCCTGTTGGTTAGTTGGATGTTTCTAGGAATTTATTTATTCTAGGCTGTTCAAGTTGTTGACAAGACTGTTCATAATAATCTTTTACGATATTTTAAATTTTCCATAGCATTATTTGTTCTGTCTCTTCTTCCACTTTTTATTTTGAGTCTTTTTCTTAGTCTAGCTAAATGTTTATTAATTTTGCTTACCTTCTGAAATAACCAATTTGATTATGATGTGCCTTAGTGTAGACTTCATTTGATTTATCACAGTTTTATTAATTTAGGCTCCATGAATCTGGTTAACCATTTCCCTCCCCTCATTTATGGATTTTTTTGTCATTTTCCTTTAAATAAGTTTTCTGTCCCTATCTCTGTTTTCCTCCTGGGATTCCCATAATGAATGTATTGGTCCACTCAATGGTTACCTGTAAGTTCTGTACTTTCCTCATTCTTTTTCAATTTTTTTTTTCTTTTTTGGTTCCTCCAACTGGGTAATTCAGACAACCTCTCTTTGAGTTTGCTGATCTTTCTGCTTTATTGAGTCTGCTGTTGAAACTGCCTACAGATTTTTTTTAAATTTCAGTCATTGTATTCTTTAGCTCTAGAATTTGTTTAGCTTTTTCTGCTGAACTTTACATTCTATCTGTGTATTGTTTTCCTGATTATGCTTAGATGCCTAAATGTGTTCTCCTGTATCTCACTGGACTTCTTTAATATGATTATCTTGAATTATTTTCTGAGAAGTTCATAGATCTCCATTTTTTTATGAATAGTTACTGGAGATAATTTTGCTTTCATGATTTCATGTTTCCCTGATTCTTCATGTTCCTTGTAGTCTCACATTGTTGTTTGTGGACTTAAAGAAGTATTCACCTCTTCTAGTCTTTACAGACTGACTTCATCAGAGAAAACTTCTCACTAGTCAATCTGGCTAGAGATTCTGGACAGATTTATTTCCTGGGTCTTCTGGCAGGTGACATGGTGCTGGGTTCTTCTGATGGAAGAAGACGGATGGAAGATGGAAGAAGCCATGTTCTATGGCCTGCTGCTGAAGGGCTTTTTTGTTGTTGCTTTTTGGGTTTCATTGTTGTTGTTGGTGGTGGTGGTTTGTTGTTATTGTTGTTGTTGTTCCTCCTTAGCAAAATGGGATAAATTTTTCCTTTGGGAATTTATTAAAATTTCTACTTTAAACACTGCCTAATAAAGATTTTTCTACAAATATTCCAGGAACTTTAATTGGACAGAATTTTTGTTTACCATTAATTAGTCTATCTTTTCTATGAGTCCTAAAAATGTTTAGTTGAAAATATCTCTTGACTTAAAAGGAAAAGCAGGGATATCAGCATTACTCATACTGAAAAAATATATTCCAAAAATCTAAGATGTAAAGGAATAAATTTTCTCTACGTAGAAGTTCACTTATAGAAAATACTATCTCATCCTATGAGTTTGCAGGCTTCTATACTATTTCTGAACAAAATGCAATTCTACACATTGCTTTGCTCAAATAATTAAGTATAACAAAAATGTATATTTTCAAATTTAAAAAGCTTCCTCTAAATGGTTCTTTAAGAAAAAAAAATCAAAAAGATTTTCAAGCTACGTAACTTATTTACACATGATGAATTATAACATTTCAGATATACAGAGGTGATTATTATTTTTTATAGTTCAGTGTTTTAGAGCATATTTGATTTATGTGTGATTTCATGGGTTTTCTGAGTTAATTATTTGCTTTGATATTCAATTGCATATGCTAAATAATAATAAAGTCATCCTATATAAAATAAAATGTAGTTATTTTATATTGGAAAGAAAATTTTAAAATTATAATGTGATTAAAAACTGAGATAGGAACCAAAATTGGAGCAGTTACTGCTAAAAAGACATTTGTTCTTTTAACATTGGAGAGGTCATTCTTAGATAGCAAATAAATAGGCACAGCAGGAGATACCTACAAAGACATAATATCTTGAAATCAGATTGATGTAAGCTACTCTTGATCACCCACAGGCACCCCAATTACCTAGAATTACTATCCCAATTAAGCACCTGTCTTTACAGTTGAGTGTTATTAGGCTCGATTTGATAAGATGGGAAAGTCCCAATTAAGAGGCCTCCCTAATTAAGCATGCTTTATGTAGAACAGAGTGATTACTCCACGAAATATATTTTTCTCTCCTACTTCAATAACATTTATCCATTATATACACATATCTATCTAGCTATCATCTATCTATCTATCTATCTATCTATCTATCTATCTATCTCCATTTATGTAGTTACACAATGTTTTTATCATAAATGTAACAGTAAAGAAAAACATAATACTTGGCAGAAATGGTCCAATTATGGCAAAATCCTTTACTCTTACATGGAAGCTAAATGGTATATATAAGATTCCATTCCCTGATAAATTTTGCTTTATTTCGGACTTTTCATACAACACTTTAATTTGCATTCACATTTTAAAACACGTAAAAATCACAGATAGCCATTATATTTTGTGTAATTTCTATGAAGCTAATGTAATATTTTTCATCTAGCACATGTTTCACTCCTGTTATAATTTATAACTTAATTAAAGCTGGTTAGATAAGTTGGTTAGAACTGTGACTTTGAAACTGAAATCTGTACAGTTCCAATTATTCAGAGGTGCATGCATTGCTAATGAGAGTAAGATGTGCCACTGAGAGGAGATGAAATTGTATGAAGACTTGTGTCCCAGCTTCCATCCCCTATTGTATCAATAGAAACACATTTATTATACAATTTTTTAAAATTTAATGAGTTTTAGAAGAAAGGTTCAGAAGAAATGAGTATAAATATATCATTACTGCTGCATAACAAATCTCTTTAAAACATGCTGGTTTAAAACAGCAAGAATTATTGTTTTAGATAGCTTCTATGGGTTGAGTATTTCAGTGCTGGTTGACTAGGAGGTTCTGGTTAGGGGTCTCCATGAGATTATAGCCGAGATCAGCTGACTGCATTCTTCTTAGGGCACATATGCATTTGCAGAGTTAAATTCCACAGAAGTCACCCAGAAGTAATTTCACCTAGTTGGCAAGCTGGTACTGGCAGTTGGCTAGAAGATCTATTTCTTCTCAATGTGAACCTCTCTTTGGAGCTACCTTAGGGTCATCTCAGCAGGGAAGCAAGGAATCACCAGAGAAAGAAATTCAAGCAACCAAACTGAAAGTTGCAATGCTTTAATGGCCTAGCTTCATATTACATCAGTCACACAGGGACAACCAGCCCTGGTGCAGTGCAGGAGAAGACTACACAATGGCATCACTACAAGGCAATCATTATTGAGAACATCACAGAGGCTGTCTAACTTCCATAGGCTAGTGTGTGCTAGTAGAAATTCTTGTGCCAGATTTTCATGATTCCACTTTTAATTCTGTTACTGATTGTGTCATTTGGGCAACACACTTAATTTCTATCTCTCAATTTTTCCATATGCAAAACAGAAAGTACAATATCATTTACTTCATAGTATTTATGAGGATTAAATAAACTAACATTTGAAAAATATTTTAAAAAAAGGCAGGGATACAGTAGGTTTCCATATATGATTGTTATTTCTAATTTTATTTTTACAGTAATATCATAAGTAAGCAATTTTTATGTGTTTTTTTTAGAGGTTAAAGTGTAAAACTTGCCTGGACAAGTTGATTATCAACATAATTTTTTTAAAAAATTCTTATTTGAGTATAGTTGAACCACAATGTCACATTAGTTTCAGATGTACAACACAGGGATTCAACTTCTCTGTATCCTATGTTGTGCTCACTACAACTGTAGCTACCATCAACATAATTTCTGACTGAGTGTGAAGGAGCTAGCAAATATACATTCTATGATGAATAAAATTAAGAAATGGTGAAGTGAATCATCTGATGAAGAGATGCATTTTTATAGATGGGCAATTACAGCATATATGAAAATTAAAATACACAATATTATCTCTACCAACCTTGAATATTTGGCAAAAAGACAAAAAATGTATTTAGGAAAATAATTGTGTTATAAAATAGATATATTTTTCATCACCAACGCATGCACTGCCACACTCGAATATAAGATACACTATATATCATAAACCAGATTTGTCAATTAAAATATTCAAAAACACCCAAGAACGACTGACTATATAAAATCAACAAAAGAATTAAATAAAAACTAAAGCACAAGTTTGTAGGTAAGTTTAACTTCCAGTTTTGAATTTGAGGTGAGGAGAGAGGGATCAGAATTTGAAGTATTTTCTTGGCTATGCCTGAGATCATCTCCTGACAAAATGAAAATAGGCTATGAACTAAAAATAGTCTCTATAGTTTATGCTAAATGTAGATGCCAGCCAAGAATAACAATGTTACATAAAATACTTCTTGAAAAAGGATCCACTGTCATCACTCTCCTTTGCTATTAATCTTAATTTATTTGTGAATTGGCTTAGCAAGAATCATATATTTTCATAAATATCACTAGCAGTCAGAAAAATTTACAAAAAGTATAACAATTCAATATAAAAATATAACTCATAAAATGTATGGGAGTACTTAAAACAGAAGTACTGAATGAAATAAAATTTGCATCCATTTGCAATTCATAAGTTAGCAGTTTCAATGACTCCAGTAAAACTGAATTCCTTGTTCCAATCATAATCAACTATCTTTCTACATCAACAAAGTTTCTATCATAATGTCTATCACAGAATGAGGGAATACATTTTCCTTAACTATACTCACACTCTGTAAATTGTACACTTTAAAGATAAAATGTTTACAAGTGTACCAAGAGATTTTTCTAAATGATTGAAAGGAACCCATAAGAACAAGTGACTACAATAACAACACATGCATGCAAACATCCATACACACAATGCACCTATCTGTACTTCCCCTTGGTTTGTAGACTGGTCTATGCTTAAGGCATCTGAGGAATATAAAAAGTGGTTTAAACAAGCGCTATGATCTTTCAAAAATATATTATAACCACACACACATCAATTTGCCTTTTCCTACTTTCTCCAACTACTCTACCACATACACACTATTCTTCAATATGCATTTAGGTTTTTAAATATTAAAGGCTTATATTTTCTAATATGTAAGGCTTTATCTAGGATAGACTTTCATTCATAGATGTTAGTCAATAAGTATTTAAAGAATCAATAGATGTTGGGCTTGATAAAAGAATGGCACCGTTTACATTGCTGTATTAGCTCATTAAAAAGTATAGTGCATGACCACCACCTGACAAATAAATTAGTGCATACGTAATTTTTTAATATATCCATTTAATAGTGCTTCCTTTTATAGAAAGATATTTATTTTAATAAAAAAATCTGCCAAGTATCATCAGCTATAAAAATTCATTTTTTCCTGTTAGTCAACCAATTGCTTTTCATTTAAGTATATGACAAAATATAACAAAAATATAGAATAAAAGACACTAAAATAGAAAAATATTCAAGAAAGAATGCTTCTTTTTTCAAAAAAACTTTTCAAAAACATTACACTGATATGCAACAGTTAATGTTATATTACATATGCTCAATAGTAACTGAAATAAAGCATTTGAACACATAGCTGTGTTCTGGATTATAAGAAGTTTCATGAGGTATTATTAATAATTTATTACTTTAATTGCTAGGTTATTAGGAAACAATATGTTATTTCAAATCTAATAAAGACAGTTGAAAATATGTCATTTATATTTTTATTTTGATTCACAATCAACATTTCATTTCACCTCATGAATCAAATTTGTACTTCACAAAACAATCTTATTCTGTGATCACTGTTCATTAAAGAAGTAACAAAGAAGATTTTGCTTTATGCTGAACACTCTTTCTTACATTTGTACATTATATACCTTTAATATAAAAGTATATATGTGATATTAGTGTATATACAGATATAGATACGTATATATATCATAAAATATATTTATAAAATATATTTAAATGACATAGATTACTTTATACTTCTCATGTTTCTGGTACTAATAAAATATAACTGAATAAAACATGTATAAAATGTACAAGAAGCAATGATGCTTGTCATGAAACAGGCCACAGTAAAATTGGAAAGAAACAGAAAATAGGAATACATCTGACGTTTTTCAAAGTCAACAGAGTACTTAGTAATTATTTAGCAATGGTGACCCCACAATTAGATTTATATCTCAAATAAGAAAATTTTTTTGTAATCTATTAAATGTTGAATGCTGAGTTTCTGATCAAGATTTCCAAGATTTTCAATGTGTGTTAAAATAATTGTTTTAAATATATTAGCATAAAAGGAGGAACAGTTGAAATATTATAAAGGAGGTAATTAAAATATGAAAAAACAAATTAATAATAGGAAAGAAAAGCAAATGAAAGAAGTCTCTTAGCATAACAAAAATGCAAAGTGTAAGAATCCGGACAACTAGTGGCAATATAAAGGAATCAGTGATGAAAGGACTGGAAAATAGTTGCAACGTATGCATAAAATGAAACAGAAGAATGCATACCTAAGCATGCCTTGATTATTTTTCTTCTGAACACCAATAATAATCCTATCAAAAGCAAAAAAAAAAAAAAATCCAGATTTCAAGAACAAGTTAATACCAATGGAAACATTACCAAACATATTATGTTTCTTTCTTTGACAGAGTAAGCTAAAAAACAAAAGATTATTTTTAGAAGATTGTATGAAAAGTTCTTTTACCCAAGAATAGGCTATCTATAGTAGGAAAAAGTCCAATATACCAGCCATCATTCATGGGTCAGCAAAATCAAAACTTTCTGGATGCTACAAACTTCAAAGATATAAAATGTATTTGAGAGAAATACTTAAATAATTGATAAGGTCCATGAAAATCATATCAGAAACATATGGCAATTATATAGTTAACATTTTTACATAATTTCACCATCTCAATTACTAAATCTATCACATATAATATGTACTTAATTTCTTACAAAAATTATATAGAGACTTCCAGGGAAGATGGAGGAATAGGAGGATCCTAAGCTCACCCTGTCCCATGGGTACGACTACATAACACTCACATCTGAATAAATAACCCCCAAAATAACCCAAAGACCGGAAAAACACTTTCCACAACTAAATGTAGAGAAGAGGCCACAATGAAGAGGGTAGAAAAGGCAGAATCACGCTCAAAGTCAAACTGACCCCTGGGACTTTCTGGGGTAGGGGGCAACTAGGCCAGGGTGAAGAGGGGAAAGGAGCATACCCCAAAGCTAGACACAAGGGAACCACACAGGGAGATGAATCCCCATAACATTTGGGTTTGAAAACCACAGGGGCCTAACAATGAGTGGGGCTTAACACCTACAAATTAAAAAATCAGCCAGCAAGACTCTGTGAGAACTGGGAGGGTGGAGTTCCAAACCTTCAAGAAACAGCACAACAATCAGCCCAGCTAAAATATAGCACAGAAGCAGCAGTTTGAAAAATGCATGGGGTATACAGGAAGGAGATTTATTTACTAATCCCAGAGCCTAGACTAGAGGGTCAGAGATCTTTGGGAGATCTCTCCAAGAACAAAAGAGAGGGTGGGAACCACCTACTCTCTTGCCTCCAACACAGATACATGGGATACCTAAAGGAACCAGCACAGTGCAACATTCTCCCCCTAGCTTTCTAACAGCACACTATATCCATGGACTTCTGTGGATCCACCCCCTACAACTCAGCTAGCCTGGTAGGAGTTTTCCTGTGTGGCTGCAAGTCCCCTCCTGTAGTGGACCTGCAGTGGATCAGCAAGAGAGCTAAATGAAATGGAGATAAGTCATATGCCTGATAAGAGAATTTAAAGTAATGGGCATAAAGATACTCAGTGGATTTGAGAAAAGAGTGGGGAGCTCAGTGGGACTTTCCATAAAGAGAAAATATAACAAAGAACCTATGAGAGATAAAGAACTCAATAATTGAAATTAAAAATACACTAGATGGGATAAATAACAGCCTAGAGGAAGCAGAAACATAGATCAGATATGGAAGGCAATCAAGCTGAACAGAAGAAAAAGACTAATAAAAAAAGAGAATAGATTAAGGAACTCAGAGAAACCACCAAGTGTGATAATATTCGCATTACAGGGATCCTAGAAGAGAAGAGAGAGAAAAGGGGGCAGAGAATTTATTTGAAGGAATAATAACTGCAAACTTCCAAAATTTGGGGAAGGAAACAGAAATCCATTTCCAGGAGGCAGGGATAGCCCTCAACAAAATTAACCCAAGGAGGCCCACACCAAGACACACAGTAATTAATATAGCAAAAAGGAGTGATAAAAAGAATTTTTAAAGTATCAAGCAAAAAAGAAAACAGTTATATACAAGGGAAATCCCATAAGGCTTTCAGCTGATTTTTCCACAGTAATTTGCAGACCAGAAAGAACTAGCATGATATATTCAAAGTGCTAAAAGCAAAAACAAACAAACAAAAACCCTGCAACTAAGAATACTCTATCCAGCAGGGCTATCATTCACAATAGAAGGATAGATAAAGAGTTTCCCAGACAAACAAGGTTAAGGGAATTCATGACCACTAAAAAAGCCCTACAAGAAATCTTAAAGGGAACACTGAGTAGAAAGGAAAGACCATTAAGTAGAAGTAAGAAAAGTATGAAGCAAAAAGCAGTAAAGTTAAGTATATCTACAAAAAATCAGTCAAGGGACTCATAAAATTAAGGGATGTAAAGTATGACATCATACACCTAAAATGTGGCAGGGAGAAGAGTAAAGAATGGATTCTAACTTAATATAGTGACCCTCAACTTAATATAGACTGCTATACGCATAAGATGTTATATATAAATCTAATGGTAACTACAAACCAAAAACTGGTAATAGATATGCGAAAAATAAAGAGAAAGGAATTCAAGTATTTCATTAAACAAAGCCAGCAAACCATGACAGAAGAGAGCAAGAGAAGAAAGAAACAGAGAACTACAAAACCAACCATAAAACAAGTAACTAAATAGCAATAAGTACATACTTATCAATAAATACTTTGAATGTAAATGCACCAAATGCTCTAATCAAAAGACACAGGGTGACAGAACGGATAAAAAAACAAGACTCATCTATATGCTGCCTACAAGAGACTCATTGAGGATTGAAGATACATACAGATTGAAAGCGAAGAGGTATAAAAGTACTTATCATGCAAATGAAAGTGAAAGAAAGCTGGGGTAGCATACTTACATAGGACAAAATAGACTTAAAAACAAAGACTGTAAAAAGAGAAAACAAGGAAAATATATAATCATAAAGGGAGTAATCTAACAAGAAGATTATAACGATTGTAAATATTTATGTAGCTAACACATAAACACCCAAATACATAAAGCCACTAATAACAAACATAAACAAAATAGCTCATAGTAATGCAATAACAGTAGGGGACTTTAATATTCCACTCGAATCAATGGATAGATTATTCAAACAGAAAATCAACAAGGAAACAGTGGCTTTGAATGACACAGTGTACCAGAGGGATTTAACAGATACATTCAGAGCATTCATACTAAAACAGAATACATATTCCTTTCTGGAGCACACTGAATGTGCTCCAGAATAGATCACATGTTATGCCACAAAACAAGTCTCAACAAATTCAAGAAGATTGAAGTCATACCATGCATCTTTTCTATGCAATGCTATGAAACTAGAAATCAATCACAAGAGAAAAATCTGGAAAAAAACACAAATATATGGAGGTTAAATAACATGCTACTAAACGATGAATGGGTCAACCAAGAAATCAAAGAGGAAATCAGAAAACATATGGAGATAAATGAAAATGAAAATATGATGGTCCCAAGGAGGCAAGATAGCAGAAGAGTAAATGACCTCCTTTTATCTTTATTCTGATCCTCTAAAGAGGCACGGAAAGCCTCCAGGGAACAAAAGCCACACAGAGGACTAGCTTACACTGAGCCCAGCTCCCTGGCAATTCTATAACTGAGATGCAATCTAAAATGGATGCTTCAACAGCTAGGGTGAATGAGGCAGAAGAGAGAGTAAGTGATGTAGAAGACAGGCTGATGGAAAGGAAGGAAGTAGAGGAAAAGAGAGAAAAACAACTCAGAGTCCATGAAGAAAGGTTTTGAGAATTTAATGATGCCCTGAAATGAATAAATCTCAGAACTACTGGTGTGCCTAAAGGGGAAGAGAGAGAGAGAGAGAGGACCAGAAAGTATATTTTAGCAAATCATAGCTGAGGACTTCCCAAATCTGGGGAAGGAAACAAGTATTCATGTCCAAGAGGTAAAGAGGACCCCTCCCAAAATCAATAAAAATAGATCAACATCCAGTCATATAATAGTGAAGCTTGCAAATTTTAGAGAAAAATAGACTATCCTGAGTGTAGCTCAAGACAGGAGGTTCCTTACCTACAGAGAGAGGAACATCAGACTAACATCAAACCTAGCCACAGAAATCTGGCAGGCCAGAAAGGGGGGCATGATATATTCAAGGTACTAAATGAAAAGAACATGCAGCCAAGAATTCTTTATTCAGTAACGTTGTCATTCAGAATGGAAGGAGAGATGAAGTGCCTCCAGGACAGACAGAAACTGAAAGAATATGTGACCACCAAGCCAGCCCTGCAAGAAATATTAAGAGGGATCCTGTAAGTGAAAAGAGACCCCAAAAGTAACATAGATCAGAAAGAAACAGAGACAATCTAACAGGTACTTTATAGGCACTACAGTGGCATGAAATACATATCTTTCAATAATTACTTTGAATGTAAATGGGCTAAATGCTCCAATCAAGAGACACAGGGTATCAGATAGGATAAAAAAGTAAGACCCATGCATATGCTGTCCACAAGAGACTCATTTTAGACCTAAAGACACCTCCAGACTGAAACTGAGGGGATGGAGAACCATTTACCATGCTAATGGGCCTCAATAGAAAGCTGGGGTAGCAATCCTCATACCAGACAAACCAGATTTTAAATGAAAGACTGCAGTAAGAGATGAAGAGGAACACTATATCATACTTAAAGGGTCTATCTACAAAATCTAACAACTGTAAATATTTATGCCCCCAACATGGGAGCAGCCAATTATATAAATCAATTAATAACCAAAATACAGAAACACATTGATAATAATACATTAATAGTAGCAAACTTCAACACCCTACTCACAGCAATGGACAAATCATCTAAGCAGAAGATCAACAAAGAACAAGGGCTGTTAATGACACACTGGACCAGATGGACTTCACAGATATATATAGAACAGTGTGTCCTAAAACAACAGAATACTCATTTTTCTTGAGTGTACATGGAACTTTCTCCAGAACAGACCACATACTGGGTCACAAATCGGGTCTCAACAGATACCAAAAGACCGAGAATATTCCCTGCATATTTTCAGACCACAGTGCTTTGAAACTTGAAGTCAATCACAAGAGGAAATCTGGAAGGAATTCAAACACTTGGAGGTTAAAGAGCATCCTCTAAAGAATGAATGGGTCAACCAAGAAATTAAAGAATTTAAAAAATTCATGGATACTAATGAAAATGAAAACACATCTGTTCAAAACCTTTAGGATACAACAAAGGTGATCCTAAGAAGGAAGGTCTTAAAGGACCTGCAGAAAGAACAGCAAAGAAAGCCTAAACCAAGCAGGAGAAGAGAAATAATAAAGATTAGCACAGAAGTCAATGAAATAGAAACCAGAAGAACAGTAGAACAGATCAATGACACTAGAAGCTGTTTCTTTGAAATGATTAATAAGATGGGTAAACCTCTGGCCAGACTTATCTAAAAAAAAGAGAAAGGACCCAAATTAATAAAATCATGAACAAAAAGGGAAAGATCAAGGCCAACACCAAGGAAATACAGACAATTTTAAGAATACCTTATGAGTAACTATATGCCAACAAATTAGACAATCTGGAAGAAATGGATGCATTCCTGAAAACTTACGAACTACCAAAACTGAAACAGAAAGAAAATACGATGGTCCAATATCTTTGAATGCAGCAAAAGCTGTTCTAAGGAGCAGTTTTTAGCAATAGAGGTCTACCTCAAGAAGCAAGAACAATTTGAAATAAAAAACTTAATCTTATATCTAAAGGAGCTAGAAAAATAACAAACAAAACCCAAATCCATTAGAAGGAATTAATAAAAATTAGAGCAGAAATAAATGAAATTGAAATTAAAAAACAACAGAACAGATCCATGAAACTGGCAGCTGGTTCTTTGAAAGGGTCAACAAAATTGATAAACCTTTAGCCAGACTCAAAAAAAAAAAAAAAAAAAAAAAAAAAGAGAGAGAGAGAGAAAAAGAGAGCGAACTTAAATAAACAAAATCAGAAATAAAAGAGGAGAAATAACAATCAATATCACAGAAATACAAAGGATTATAAGAGAATATTATAAGAAAAGTTATATGCCAACAATTGGGCTACCTAGAAGAAATGGATGTTTCTAGAAACATATGACTTCCCAAAACTTAACCAGAAAGAAATAGAAAATTTGAACAGACCAATTCCCAGCAATGAAATTGAAACAGTAATCAAAAAAAAAAAAAAAAAAAAAAATTCCCACAAACAAAAGTCCAGGACCAGAAGCTTCACGAGTGAATTCTCCCAAACACCAAAGAAGCTTTAATACCTATTCTTATCAAACTAGTCCAAAAAATAGAAGAAAGAAAGCTTCCAAATTCACTCTGGGGCCAGCATTGCCCTCATATCAAAATCAGTTAAAGACACTACAAAAAAAGAGAATTACAGACCAATATCTCTTATGAACATAGATGCAAAAATCCTCAATAAAATATTAGCAAACCAAATACAGCAATACATTTAAAAAAATCATTGACCATGATCAAGTGGGATTTATTTCTAGGATGCAATGTGGTTCAATATTCACAAATCAATCAATGTGATACACCACATCAACAAGATGATGTAACGATCTTTTAATAGATGCAAAAAAAACCCATTTCACAAAGTACTATATCCATTCATGATAAAAACTCTCAAGACAGTAGGTTTTGAGGGAATATAACTCAACATAAGAAAGGCCATATATTTTATGAAAAACCCACAGTGAACATCATAGTCAATGCGGAAAAACTGAGAGCTTTTCCCCTAACATGAGGAACCAGACAAGGATGTCCAATCTTACCTCTTTTATTCAACACAGTACTAGAAGTCCTAGTCACGGTAATCGGATAAGAAAAAGAAACAAAAGGCATTCAAATTTGTAAGGAAAAATTAAAACTTTCACTATTTGCAGATGACATGATACCATATATAGAAAACCTGAATGATTCCACCAAAAAATTATTAGAACTGATAAATGAATTCACAAAGTTTTCAGGACAGTAAATCAATATACAGAAACACGCTGGATTTCTAGACACTAATAACGAAGTAGCAGAAAGAGAATTTAAGAAAACAATCTCATTTCAACTGCACCAAAATAACAGAATACCTAGGAATAAACTTAACCAAGGAGATGAAACACCTGTACTCTCAAAACTATATAGCACTGATGAAAGAAACTGAAGATGACACAAGCAAATAGCAAGATATTTCATGCTCGTGGTCTGGAAGAAAAATCATTGTTAAAATGTCTGTACTACCCAAAACAATCTACAGATTTAATGCAATCCCTATCAAAATACCACCAACAGTTTTCAGAGAACTAGAATAAATAATCCTAAAATTTGTATGCACCCATAAAAGACCCCAAATAGCCAAAGCAATCTTGAAAGAGGAAAAACAAAACTGGAGGTATCACAATCTCAGATTTCAAGATATACTACAAAGCTGTGTAGTCAAAAACAGTATGGTATTGGCACAAAAACAGAGACACAGATCAATGGAACAGAATATAAGCCCATGACTGTATAGTCAATTAATCTATTACAAAGGAGGCAAGAACACTCAACAGGAAAAAAGAAAGTCTCTTCAACAATTTTGGGAAAAGTAGACAGCTACATGTGAAAGAAAGAAACTGGACCACTTCCTCACACCATACACATAAATAAACTCAAAATGGATTAAATACCTAAATGAGAGACCCGAAGCCATAAAAATCCTAGATGAGAGCACAGACAGTAATTTGTCTGACATTGGTGGTAGGTACATTTTTGTAGCTGTCTCCTCAGGCAAAGGAAACAAAAGCAAAAATGAACTATTGCAATTTCATCAAGCTAAAAAAAATTTTGCACAGTGAAGGAAACAATCAACAAAACTAAAGGGCAGCCTTCAAAATGGGAGAAGATATTTGCAAATGACATATCTGATAAAGGATTAGTATCCAAAATCTATAAAAAACATCAAATTCAACACCCCAAAAACAAATAATCTGGTTAAAACAATGGGCAGACAACGTGAATAGACATTTTTCCAAAGAAGACATACAGATGGCCAACGGACACATGAAAAGATGCTCAACATCGCTCATAGGGAAATACAAATCAAAACTACAATGAGATACCAACTCACACCTGTCAGAATGGCTAAAATCAACAACACAAGAAACAACAGGTGTTGGGGTTGATGTGGAGAAAAGGGAACCTTCTTGCACTGTTGGTGGGAATGCAAACTGGTGCAGCTACTCCAGAAAAAACAGTATGGAGGTTTCTCAAAAAGTTAAAAATAGAACTACCCTATGATCCAGCATTTGAGCTACTAGGTATTTATCCAAAGGATACAAAAATACTGATTGGAAGGGATACATGGACCTGATGCTTACAGTAGCATTATCAACAACAGCCAAATTATGTAAAGAACCCAAATGTCTATAGACTGATGAATGGATAAACAAGACGTGGCATGTATGTATGTGTGTGTATGTGAGTACACACACACACACACACACACACACACACAGGAATATTACTCAGCCATAAAAAAAGAATGAAATCTTGCCATTTGCAATGATGTGGATAGAGCAAGAGAGTATTATGCTAAGTGAAAGAAGTCACTCAGAGAAAGACAAATACCATATGATTTCACTCATATGTGAAATTTAAGAAACAAAACACATGAACATGTGGGAAAAAAGAGAGGCAAACCATAAAACAGACTCTTAACAATAGAGAACAAACTGAGGGTTGCTGGGGGGGGATGTAGGCAAGAGGATGGGTTAAATGGGTGATGGGTACTAAGAGGAGGTCACTTGTGATGAGCACTGGATGTTGTATTTAAGTGATGAATCACTAAATTCTATACCTGAAACCAATACTACTCTGTATGTTAACTGGAATTTAAATAAAAACATGAAACTAAAAAAACAATAAAAATTAAAATTTAAAAAATAAAAATGGGTAGAAGACATGAGAAGACGTTTCTCCAAAGAAAACATACAGATGGGCCAACAGATACATGAAAAGATGCTCAACATCACTCATTATCAAGGAAAGGCAAATCAAAACCAAACGAGACATCACTTCACACCTGTCATAATAGTTAAAGTCAAAACACAAGAAAAGAATGTTGTCAATGACGTGGAGAAAAAGGAACCCTCATGCACTGTTGGTAGGAATGCAAACTGGTACATCCACTGTACAAAACAGTATGGAGATTCCTCAAAAAAATTAAAAATATAATTACCATATGATCCGGTAATTCTACTACTGGGTATTTATCCAAAGAATATGAAAACAGTAATTCAAAAAGAAGTATGTTTATTACAACCTTATTTACAACAGGCAAACTATGGAAGAAGCCCAAGTGTCCATTAGTAGCCAAATGGATAAGGAAGAGGTGAGTATATACTCAGCCATAAAAAAGAATGAAATTTTGCCATTTACAACAACATACATGGAGCTAGAGGGTATAATACTAAGTGAGATAAGTCAGTCAGAGAAAGACAAATACCATATGATTTCACTCATATGTGGAATTTAAGAAACAAATAAAAGAAAAATAGTGTCAAACCAAAAACCAAATTTCTAATTATAGAGAATAAACTGATGGTTACCAAAGGGGAGGTAGGTCGGGGGACACATGAAATAGGTGAAGGGGATTAAGAGTAGACTAACCATGATAAACACTGAGTCATGTATAGAATTGTTGAATCACTATATTGTATAACTGAAACTAATACAACACTGTATGTTAAACTATGCTGGCGTTAAAATAAAAAATAATAATACACTAGTGAGTTAAAAAAAGAATCATATAGGGGCGCCTGGGTAGCGCAGTCGTTAAAGCGTCTGCCTTCGGCTCAGGGCGTGATCCCGGTGTTCCGGGATCGAGTCCCACATCGGGCTCCTCCACTGGGAGCCTGCTTCTTCCCCTCTCACTCGCCTGCTGTGTTCCCTCTCTCGCTGGCTGTCTCTCTGTCACATAAATAAATAAAATCTTTAAAAAAAAAAAAAAAAGAATCATATAAACAAAACATTATTACTAATTTCCAAATGAGCATAACAAAATAACAAAACTTAAGAAATTAAGTGTCTTCCTAGGACATGGGGAACACAGCTCATAAGTGATACAAGCTGCTGTTTAAACCACTCACTTTGCCTTTAGAGGTTGATACTTTCACCACTGTTTAATAAAGCCCGAAAATGTTCTAATCTGCATGCCAATGTAAAACCCATTGAGAGAAAACAGGAGTAGTCAATGAATCTAGGAATAGTTTACTAATCTAATCATTGCAAAATATAATCTTGTAACCTACTAAGAGAATAATCACTTTCTTATATTAAAAACAATGTATACTATGGGAGAAGAAAGAACATGAAACTAACTATAGCTTGGCACAGAATTATCAAGCAACCTACTGAATTTTATTTGCAAATTAAGTATGAGAGTTATAAGAATAAACGTAGTGAAGAGAAGGGCCATATGCACCCCAATGTTCATACCAGCATTGTCCACAATAGCTAAATTGTGGAAGGAGCCAAGATGCCCTTCAACAGATGACTGGATTAAGAAGATGTGGTCCATATATACAATGGAATATTACTCAGCCATCACAAAGAACGATTACACAACATTTGCAGCAACATGGACGGGACTGGAGGAGATTATGCTAAGTGAAATAAGTCAAGCAGAGAAAGACAATTATCATATGGTTTCACTCATTTACGGAACATAAGAAATAGGAAGAATGGTAGGAGAAGGAAGGGAAGAATGAAGGGGGGTAAACGGAAGGGGGAATGAACCATGAGAGACTGTGGACTCTGGGAAACAAACTGAGGGCTTCAGGGGGGAGGGGGGTGGGGGATTGGGATAGGCCAGTGACGGGTATTAGGGAGGGCATATATTGCATGGTGCACTGGGTGTTATATGCAAATAATGAATCATGGAACATTGCATCAAAAACTGGGGATGTACTGTATGGTGACTAATATAACAAAATAAAAATTATTAAAAAAATAAATAAAAATAAGAATAAAACTATAAGGAAGATTGCATCTTAGTAAGAAAGGTCTACATTGATATATAAGTAAGGTAACATATATGTAAACTTTTAAAGGTAGATATTAGTTAAATATAATAGGTGCACAAAAAAATGCCATTAAAATCAGTCAGTCAGTCATCCCAATCAGGACAAATAAGTTGAATTATTCTAGTAATAATAAAGATAGCACATTTTGCCAGTCATTGTTTTAAGCATTTTTGTATGCATTAAACCACAAGAGCTCCACAATAAATTCACTAGTTGATTCTACTGTTATATCTGCTTTGCAGGTGGGTGAACTGTGACCAATAAAGGTAAAATTGTCCACCTTGACAGATTAGGAGACAATGTATCTAGCAATGTAAAGTTTAAAGCAACTTTATTTAAATATCTTCATGACCTCACATAAGGAAGATTTATTGCATAAAACAAAGAAAAGCAAACTTTAACAATTATTCAAAACTAGGTCAAACTGAGATTGAAAATTTGCAGTTATTGAAAGATATCATCTCCCATCTTGTAAGGTAACATGTAAGAATATGGAGAAGCTATATACTAAGGAGTAGTCTGAAGCTAAGAACACTTATTCCAGCAACAAACTTAAGGGAAATCAAAGTCAAAACATGCAAAAGGAAGAAAGCAAGCTGCATAGCAGGTGGGAAGCTATTCTAAACAAGCGGACAGCTTAAGTGTGCTATGTGTTTCAGGAAGGCTATTTGTAAATAAAGTAAAACACAGCAGCTAAATCCAGGGTTGCCCACTTCCCCAACCCCCCGGTCAAAAAAGTTCTGGGAACTGGCAGAAAAGTTGCAGTAAGAAAGGTAGCTGTTAACCTTCTATTAGATATGCCTCTGTATCTCAACCTGGTTCCTCTAAATAGAACTAATACCGTTTGGAAATTCCTCTTTAATCCAAATTAACCTTGATAGTATGAAAATTACAAAAACCTCAAGGGTGTTTAAATCAACGGCAAAAATCTGCATATTACTGAAGGCCAAAGGGTTGCAATTTTTCTGCACAGAGAAAGAAGCAGCAGAAGAGAGATAAGAAATTCAGATTCACCATTGTCAGAAGTCAAAGCTCTTCTTCGATTCCAGGAATGTATCTGTTCTGAATTCTAGACCAAATAATAGAATCTATCCTGACAAATATGTGTTCTCCAATTCTTGCAAATGTTGATGCTGATTAAAATTTCCAAAAGAGATAGTCACTTCACTTAGATGTAGAAAGTCACAGTGAAGATTACTTAATGAGTCTGGAGTAACAAGAAATTTTAAAACTAAAGAGACATGGTTTTTGCATAATACCGTGAATATATGACACACCACTGAATTGTCCACTTTAAAATGTTATGTGAATTTCACCTCAGTTAAAAAAATCCAAGTTGGTTAAAAAAAAAATAAGTAGTTATCATTTCATTTCCCTTAAAATTGCAATGATAAATTAACATGTACAGTTTCATTTAATGAACATGCTTTACAAAATATATCATTTCCATCAGGGAAATACACAACTACTTATTATCCTTTTTTAAGAAGTCAGGCCAGTCATTTTTCCCAGCCCAGTATCTTTAATAAGAGATATTATTCTTTCAAAAATTGAATCTATGAGGTCAAAAGTGGAAAAGAAAATACTCTCTAATGAAAATTGCATTTCTATTTCTGTTTCTGAGGCACTTTAATCATTCAGTGTGTGTTGTTGCTGGACTTAACAATCACCGTTTGTGGGCAAAATAGCTCTAATTAGCTCCATGTTAAGCACTGAGCTGACGGGGAAATATTCTCAAAAGGGTTCTAAATTAGCACTAATTTAAATCACCTCTACTATCAAAGGCTTTCTTTAGCAGATCTGAAAAGTTTATATAAGATTTTCTACTGGACCATTTAAATGAAAATCTTTCATCCTGATTAGCGTATGCTAAGGGTAGCAAGCAGGGGCAAATACCAAGATGGGGAGTTTGCAAAAGTGTATATATATATGAATTTTAACATATATAATATATACTTGGTCAGAACAAATAAAAATCTAAAACCATTTAATTGACATGGAGATTTCAAATGTGATGAAAAAATAAGTAAATCTACATGTGCATTCTAGTATTTTCTCAAAGGAACTATGGATTTGTTCAATAGCTCTTTGATTAAAATCCAAGTATCTGACACATTTATCATACAGTAAACTAATTTATATAACAATTAACTATTTATCAGAAACTGAACAAATTTTACATTAATGATATAACTGTAAAATATTTTTCTATGAAGATACTAAAAAATATTATGTACATCCACATACATAAACATCTATTTTGCATCGATAAATTCACACTATTAGTGTTCAAAAGGAATGAAGTATAATTAAAATAACATTTAATAAGACAACAGTAAAAAAAAAGTACATCTGGACATGTCATCTGTGGGGTTCCCATTACACATAAATTAATATTAAAGAAATAGGATGGTATCATTTATATCATTTTAGCTTCTTATTCCAAGGTTATAAATATATAAAGTACTAATTGTATTAATTGTGCTTAAGCTGTTAATGATTTCTGGACGAATTTAAGAAAGCAAAAATATAACCAAATCATTTAAATACTATCCCTCTCAAAATAATTTTGACAAATATATAATAATTGATACAGGAGTTAAGAAAGGTAGGTAGTAAAAATAAAAAAAAAAAATCTAAAGAGCAATTCCCACCTCCAATACTACCACCCTGCCCCAACCCATCATCATTTTAATCCTGTAACTTTACAATAATCCTCTTACTGTATCTCTTTTTTTCTGGTTGCTTTTCTTTCATCTATTCTTAATGCAGTAGCTAGTATAATCTTCTTAAAACTTAAGGTAGATCTTTTGTCAGCTGGCAAAAAAAAAAAAACTTAAGGTAGATCATATCACTCCCATGCTTGCAATTATGTACTGTCTTCCCATCTCATTTCAAGCTGGAGTCATTACAATGAACTTACAAACTACCCAACAAATTTGGCTCCACGCTATTTCCTATTTGAGTGACTTCATCTTCTGTTTTACTCCCCTCCATTCAGTTTACTCTTATCAAAGTGTCAAGTTTGACAGCTTTTTGCAAGAACAATTAGAAGGGGCTGATTTGTCAATAGTTTTGAGTGGGAGACTACAATGATGTCATTTGCACAAAACAGAAGGAGTTCAGTTTTTCATGTGTTAAATTTAAGAAAATATAGAATTCCATTTGGAAATACTGAGTTTGTGTTTGGATAATTCAGTGAAGAGATATTGCTCAATGTATCTTGCTCAAATGTATATAGATGTGGTATACATGAATCTCTTAAAAAAGATTTCTAATTTAAATGTGACTGCTCTATTAGTTTTTAAGAGAAGCCATAACAAAGAACTGCAGAGCTGGTGGCTAAACAACAGAAATTTATTACCTCACTGCTCTGGAGGCTGGAAGTCTGAGATCAAGATGTTGGCAAGGTTGAATTCTGAGGCCTCCCTCCTGGACTTGTGCATGGCCAACTTCTCCCTGTATTTTTACATGGTCTTTCCTCTGTAACTGTCTATATTCAAATTACTTATTTTTATGGTGAAACCAGTCATATGGGATGGGATCCACCCTGATCACTTCATTTAACTTAATTATATCTTTAAAGACCCTTTATCTAAATAAAGTCACATTCTGAGGTACTAGACATTAAGACTAATACATGAATTTTAGGGAGACACAGTTCATCCCACAACAGGTTCTTACCATTTACTTATGTTTCCTAGGAGAACCAAAAAGATATTATCGTCATTAAAACAATAAGGAATACATTGTGAAGTGTGGTATAATACAGTAGCTTTGAGAAGTTAGATGCTAATTACGTGCTATAAATTTCAAATAACACTAAGAGATACTGTATGGAAATGGTGTCCCAAATATCAATGACAGTGATGGGATTCTAGAATGTTATAGTCCAGATCCCAGCACGTAAATATCAATGGAAGATGAATATTTCCATAATGGCTATCAAGGCAGGAGTGGCATTCAGTGGCATTCAACATGCTTTCTTCTGAAGGGAATAGAAGAAGTATTCTAAGGGTAAGATGGCAGGTCAGAAAAACTGGTGAACAGAAGGCTGATTGAAGCCATAATGTAGTAAATAATACTACAGTAAATAATACTGCTTCACAAGGCTTCCAAATAGAAGTCTTTTTCCATTGTTTGAAATGGGGAAAGATTCTCTTGCAGAAGTATCTATGAGTGCCACTATGTATGCCTCCAATTTTTCTCCAAAAGGGGCTTTTGTAATTTGCCAATGCAACTGTGTACCAGAAAAAGGACAATCACTAGAGCTTTTTTTTTTCAAGTGTATTTTGAGCTGACATGGAAACTAATTACATAAATGCTAAAATAATCTTCTGGATTGACTGATACACGAACATTAAGTAATAAATGTTTTGGGACTAAGTTCATCACATAGGATGTCTAATGCATTCTTGTACAATGTATTTTCCAGTTCTTGAGTGTCTACCTGACATAGATATACTTCACAAATGAGAGAAGCCTCACATTGGTTCTCATATTGGACATTTGTGGTAGAAAGCCCTAGAAGAAAACCCCTAAAACTACTAATCCTCTAGCCCAGATATTTTATCCAAAGCAAAACCACATTCTAGAAATATTTACAGAGAAAATAAAAGGATTTTTAAAGATGCATAGAGACTTATATCCATCATTGCTTCTTTTATTCTTTTTATTTTTTTATTTTTTGAAGATTTTATTTATTTGAGAGAGAGAGAGAGCATGAGCAGGGGCAGAGGGAGAGGGAGAAGCAGACTCTCCACTGAACAGGGAGCCTGATGCAGGGCTCCATCCCAGGACCCCAGGGTTTATGATCTGAGATGAAGGCAGACGCTTGACTGACTGAGCTAACCAGGTGCCCCCATCATTGCTCCTTTTAATTTACTATCTGAAACTCTACGGAAAGCAGTTGTACCAGATGTTATATTTTATATGGAGCCAATTAATACAGCCTCTGACATTTTGTATGTATCTTTGACTTTGGTGAATGCTTTTTTTCCTTGACCCTTTTAATAAGAAGGATAAAAAAAAAATTGGGGCACCTGGGTGGCTCAATCAGTTAAGCCTCTGACTCTTGATTTCAGCTCAGGTCATGATCTCAGGAACGTGAACATGGAGCCTGCTAAAGATTCTCTCTCTCCCTCTTCTTCTGCCCCTCCCATCTGGCTTGCCCATGTGCT
This sequence comes from Ursus arctos, assembly GCF_023065955.2. Lineage (NCBI taxonomy): Eukaryota > Metazoa > Chordata > Mammalia > Carnivora > Ursidae > Ursus > Ursus arctos. Next base: position 21,839,688 of record NW_026622764.1, read on the forward strand.
CTTTCTCTCTGTCAAAAAAAAAAAAAAAAAAGAAAAAGAAAAGTGTGTGTGTGTGGGGGGGTATAATCTAGCTGCAGGGCTCTGCCCTTCTGTTCTATGGTCCTTGATCATACTGACACTTTGTGTTAATGACATTATGTTATTTTTGATCAGGTGAATAGGAAGTGGCAAGAACCCTAAATTCTCTAGTAAACAACATGCTTACTGGAGTATCAAGTCAAGATGATCTCTAAAAAGTTTTAAATGGGGGCGCCTGGGTGGCACAGTGGTTGAGCGTGTGCCTTCGGCTCAGGGCGTGATCCCGGCGTTATGGGATCGAGCCCCATATCAGGCTCTTCCGCTCTGAGCCTGCTTCTTCCTCTCCCACTCCCCCTGCTTGTGTTCCCTCTCTCGCTGGCTGTCTCTATCTCTGTCGAATAAATAAAATCTTTAAAAAAAAAAAAAGTTTTAAAAGACTGCGAATCAATGAAATTTTTGTAGGTAGAGAATTTTGGATAATCGTGGACATCTTCTTTAATATAAAGCTGCTTCTACTCTCAAGAAACTGACTTCTACCACTGTGAAATAGATTCCTAATACACCTCTTCTGATTTTAGAGGCAGTATATACCCTACATGAGTCTATTATCCTGGTCCATTAAATAAGTGAATAGAAATTCTTCTAGTTCAGAAGGTGATCTAGAGCAAAAGAGTTCTCTGTAGTAAGAGTAGGCTACAGAACATGCTGCTTAAACTTTAGGACCAGGGACCCAAAAGAACTAAGGTGACATAGATGTATTTTGCTGATATTCACACTGTGTGGACTTTGTCTTAAACTATTAGGAGACTAGCCTCTCAGGCTCATCACGTGCCCTAGCAAGACCATGCCTTCTGCGGCAAAAAAACCCCAAATGTCCTTTTTACAAATAGCTCCTACTACATCGGGACTTGGTAGAGAGTGTGTGTTTGATCATTGGACACGTATTGACTGAGTAACTAAAGCTTTGCATTGTAGCACTATTATTGAACCACTGAGTCATAATTTTAGGCAAGCATGGTAAAAATCCACCATACCATGGAAGTGGTACATTTGAGATTGGCCTTAAGTAGATGTAGAAAAATAAGGCTCAGATTCTCAGCTCACTTATTACTTTTGTACCAAGATCTGTCCTTCAACTCTCATCTACTGCTTTGTGGCATATTTCCTATAATCCACTGAGGGGGAGGAAAAGACGTGGGCCTGGTTCACATAGAGAACATCAAATATAATGGCGGTAGCCCAAAGTGGATTGCAGTTGCATTCCATTCCACTCAGGATAAACTCTGAAGAACTGTGGTAAAGAAAAATTTTCTCAGTGGGCAGAGCTGTAAGCAATACATTTCATTGTCCCACTCAAATTGTAGGGAGAAGTGGCTAATATAGGTTTTACATTGATATCTCACTAGAGGAGAAAATAATGGCCTGGATAGCACAGGATGTGGATAGTATGGCCCTGGAATAATAGAAAAAAGAGACTTGGGAAAAGACGTAATTGAATCAATAAGAACGGAGAAAAGCTTGTGATCTTTGTATTTCATATTAATATCCACAGAGACTACCATGGAGGGAATGCTATCAGGAAACATCATGACTGACCTAGTGAAGTCAGCCAGCCTCTCTCTTCTATATCCCTAATGTTTGCAAATAGGCAAATGAAGAGACTGGTCATAACAGCAGGGGTGGTGGCAATGTACTGCCTTAACATAGGCTCCATTTTACCCAGGATTACTTAACTGTGTCACTAGTCAATGGCAAATCTATCAGCAGTGCTATTTATGAATCCTACGTATGACATTATTTACAGGAAAGTAACTCAGAAAGCCTTCCTAAGCAACATAATCTGAGAGCTCACAGAATGTCTTATTCAGATCAAGAGACCCATTTTAGGATAAGCAACAGTGGGATTACAGTTATGTGGTTCAATGATCTTATCGTATATCACATTACTGAAAAACATCTGGCCATAAAACACAGGCCTGTATAATGGCCAATTAAAGAGAAAATACCTTGAAAGATTCGGCTGCTGCCCTAAAAACTGCAGTGTATGCCCTAAACTATCAGTCAAAATACAGTGTTGAGTCTCACATGCCATGATATATGGGGTCCGGAAATCAAGGGGTTGAAAAAATTTTTGTTCCTTTCACCGATATGCCAGAGACCTACTGATGAAAATTTGCTTCCCATCCTAGAAACCTAAGACCTCGGCAGGTTCTATTTATTGGTCTTTTGAGAAATTCAGGGAATTTCTGCCCATGGAAAGAGTCAGGACTTTCTGATATGAAAGTGAAGCTGTTACGCTAACATGGCACCTGTGGACTCCTCATGCCACTGGTTATGTCAATGTGCTGGCACAAAATTGACTCTGATTTTCATGAAAAGTTGGAAAAAACTACTAAATAATGGATAGGGGGAGAGGGCATATGAAGCCAAAGGGGATTCAGGGGGGTGGATCTTGGTGTTTTTATGTTAAGTTAATAATTATGAATAATGAGTTAGAGCATTAATTGCCAGAGAACAGTATAGCTTCAAAAGCTCAGTGCCCACAGGCAAGCAAACAAAACCATCTGTAATGCCACTTAAGTGTAAGGAAACTCGAAATTCATGATCAAGTAGAGAACTGATGAATATCAATTACAGGTTTAGGATTACCTTCAGCAACTGGCTTGGGTTGCTATCTCACTTTAACCCTTTTTAAGGTATTGTAATTGGCCACCTCCTTGAAAGACTGGGTTTTCACTTACTCAGTCATGGACTATGTGTATGCATGTTATTCTCATATTACTCGAAGACACTCGAAATCTAGAAAAGAAAGTGAATTGATCTGAGTGTTGTCAGAGATATACTGTATCTGAGTCATGATTCTCCCCTGAATAATTTGGCCTCTCCAGTTTCCTCATCTGGTTCAAGAAAATCATCCCTGCTGCCTTCGTGACTGAATTTCTGATCCTCACCAGCTCTCAGAATATCCCAAAGTGAAGGAGGGCCTCTTGTTCTACCTTGCAAAACCTAGTGAGAAATCAAAAGCCATAGTGCTCCATCCAGGTAGGCCCAAGGACCTACTACTAATTGTAGGATCAGAAGACATGTCACATCTCAGGTGAGCAATATGGTTACCGAAGGGGATGCTCAAAAAGCCCAGTGAAGCTAACCTAGAAGTATAGAGTAGTTAGTACATCACAGACAAACACTGACCAAAGAGAGAAAAATTAAATAACAACAACAACAATAAAAGGAAAAAGAATCGAGGGAATACATCTTTTTCTCTTTCTTTCCACCTCCTGCCATCAGATTGTTCAAAGGCACAGTGGTTCTATACAAACAGAAGATTTAGTGAATGCCTAAGCAACTGGCTTTGTTTTACTGAGAAGCTGTGGCCAGCATGGTGACATACCACCATTTCTTTCTTTCTCATTCTTTCTTTGATGGTATCATTATCTGCCATAAAGTGCCTACAAATAAGCCTTACTACAGGTTCTGAATTCTACAGATTTCATGGTAAGATGGTCTAATTGATCATAAAGTCTATAGGTCTAAAAATTAGATATGCACCTTATCATTATGAAGATTCACTTACAGCTTCATTAGCAGGTGTCATATGTTCTTTTATACACTTAATTCCATAATAACTATGACTATGATAATACTATGATAAAATAGTATCCTTATTTTACAGAAGAGGAATTTGTGTAATAGATTAAATAGTACAAAACATCAATTTTATCTTTATAATCAGAAAAGCCTCTTGTTTGGGAAAAGTTGGATTTTACTAATTTACTACAATGAAATCAGTTATTATGGGACAGTGGCTTTAAGGTAATTTTTAATTTTGAAGTCAACGCTTACATCCAAATAGTTTGTGCATTTCTCAACCATATCAAAAAGCTACCACAATCTAGTGTTTTCTAAAGCTAGAGAAAAATCTTTAATTGGTGACAGAGTAAACTATTCTGGTTTGAATCCTATGGATCACTTAATTGAATACACCTAAAGTGTTTGTGACAGGTTGAAATAATAAAAGGAAACTAGCTTTCCTTGAGAACAAAATCAGAGAAGCAGTCTCTTTGCTTCTGATGTAAACCCTTACTCAGCAGGTCACTGTTCTTTTGAGAAATAGTGATTTACATGGGACTTGGTTCCTATAAATATTAAATAATTTAACATGAGATATCAGTTGACCATGAAACATGAGTTTCCCATCATGAACTCGATGTTAACTGACCTGCAAAACAGAAAGGCAATGAAGATATACTGGAGGCTGATGTTGAACAGTGGTTGCAAGCAGAAATGTCAGTGGTATACCTAGAAACAAGGCTAGAATACAATAAACACTGGAGACTTTAATATGTTGTATGAGAACGGTTGTCTGCCTCAGTGTTTCTAATCTTTCTGTACTCCCTCTCATCCTTCAGAACTAACGCCTAATTGGATAAGCATATGACCCACCAGTTAGGACTGAAAAACAGCATATCATGGATAGCAGAAATTTATGTCTATTTGTCTCCTATCCGTAGTGCAATATTCTAAAATAAACATTACTAAATTGATCTGGATGTATATAAATAGCATATAATTTAATAACCGAAGTAAAATTATTCCAGAAATGAGAAGACATTAAAATGGCCAATAAATATATGAACAGATTCTCACCTTCACTAGTCACAAGGAAAAATATAAATTCAAATCAAACCAAGATATTACTACATATTTGTCAATAAATCTAAAATGAAAAAAAGCAGACCATGACAAGTGTTGATACTTGTCTTTCTAAGGTCATTAGGAACATACCTGCAGTTTTATGGATTTTGGTTTATTGGCTTATTGTAACTTGTGAGATAACATAACATTGAACAGGGTATCTGAGTAATAGATGTTTCATGAGGATTCAAGAAGAGGTTTCACACCGAAATGAATGCTTTCTAGATATTGCTCCAGGTAGTGGGAGGCAACTTTATGGTTCTGTTTCTTTATTGATATTATATAGAAGACAGAAAAAAATGGAATGAGGCTAAACAAACATTTGGTAAAGAAGTAGATGTCACATCAGTTGGGAGGATAGTCATTTGATAATCCTTATGGTTTATGCAGTGACCTTATTTTTGTCTCTCTTCAGGAAAGATAATGGAGTCATCTTGTTTGAGTTTACTTCATCACAGTCAAGGAGTTATCTGATCTGATACTGGTGACCATCGAAACTTTTTATTCAACAGGTGAACATGATCGCTTACTTATGGTGCCAAGACAGCTCCTCGAAGGGGCTCCTGGGTGGCACAGCGGTTAAGCGTCTGCCTTCGGCTCAGGGCGTGATCCCGGCGTTATGGGATCAAGCCCCACATCAGGCTCTTCCACTATGAGCCTGCTTCTTCCTCTCCCACTCCCCCTGCTTGTGTTCCCTCTCTCGTTGGCTGTCTCTATCTCTGTTGAATAAATAAATAAAATCTTTAAAAAAAATTGTTAAAAAAAAAAAAAAAGACAGCTCCTCGAAAACCAAGGTCTGACTATTAGCAACAGGACAGTTCCCAATTATCTCTTCTTACAGCAATATCAGTTAGTTATTATCATTGACAAGTCTATGGGTTAGTAGAGAAATCATTTTTTATTTTTTGTTTAAATTCCAGTTAGCATACAGCAGAGTGTTAGTTTCAGGTGTACAATGTAGTGATTCAACATTTCCACACAACACCTGGTGCTCATCACAAAAAGTGCACTCCTTAATCCCCACGACCTATTTAACCTATCCTCCCACGCACACCTCCCCTGGTAACCATCAGTTTGTTCTCTATAGTTAAGAGTCTGTTTCTTGGTTTACCTCTCCTTTTTCCTCATTGTTCATTTGTTTTGTTTCTTAAATTACACATGTGAGTTAAATCATATGGTATTTATTTTTCTCTGACTGATATATTTCACTTTGTATAATACTCTCTAGCTACATTCACATCATTGCAAATGGCACGATTTCAGTCCTTTTCATGACTAATACTACATGTACTGTATATAAATACAGCACTTATTCTTTATCCATTCATCAGTCAATAGACACTTGGGCTGTTTCCATAATTTGGCTGTTGTAGATAATGCTGCTATAACAACTGGGGTGCTTGTATCCCTTTGAATTAGTATTTTTATATCCTTTGTGTAAATGCCTCATAGCTCAAATGCTGGATCATAGGGTAGTTCTCTTTTTAACTTTTTGAGGAAGCTCCATACTGTTTTCCAGAGTGGCTGCACCAGTTTGCATTCCCACCAACAGTGTAAGAGGGGTCCCCTTTCCCAACATCCTTGCAAATACCTGTTGTTTTTGTGTTGTTAATTTTAGCCTGACAGGTGTGAGGTAATATCTCATTGTATTTTGATTTGCATTTCCCTGATGAGTGAGTGGCCTTGAACATTTTTTCACGTGTCTGTTGGCCATCTGTATGTCTTCTTTGGAAAAATGTCTATTCATATCTTCTGCCCATTTTTAAATTGGATTATTTATTTTTTGCATGTTGAGTTTGATAAATTCTTTATTGATTTTGGATACTATCCCTTTATCAGATATGTCATTTGCAAATCTCTCCCATTCTGTAGGTTGTCTTCTAGTTTTGTTGACTGTATCCTTCCCTGTGCTGTAGCTTTTTATTTTGATATAATTCCATAGTTCATTTTTGCTTTTGTTTCCCTTGTCTCAGGAGACATACCTAGAATGAAGTTGCTACTGCTGTTGTAAAAGAAGTTAGTGCCTGTGTTCTCTTCTAGGATTTTTATGGTTTCAGGTCTCACATTTAGGTCTTTCATCCATTTTGAATTTATTTTTGTGTATGGTGTAAGAAAGTGGTCCAGTTTACTCTTTTGCATGTAGCTGTCCACTTTTCTGAACACTATTTGTCAAAGAGACATTCTTTTCCCATTGGATATTATTTCCTGCTTTGTCAAAGATTAAGTCGTAGGCTCCTTTCTGGGTTTTCCATTCTCTTCCTTTGATCTATGTGTCTATTTTTGTGCCAGTACCCTATCGTTTTGATTACTATAGCTCTGCAGTATATCTTAAAGTCTGGAATTGTGATGCCTCCAATTTTGCTTTTGTTTTTCAAGGTTGCTTTGGTTATTCCGGGTCTTTTGTGGTTCCGTACAAATTTTAGGATTGTTTGTTCTAGCTCTGTGAAAAATGCTGTTGGGATTTTGATAGGGATTGCATTAAATGTGTAGATTTCTTTGGGTAGTATAGACATTATAACAATATTTGTTCTTACACTCCATGAGCATGGAATGTCTTTCCATTTCAACAATACATTAAAAAAAATCATTCACCATGATCAAGAGGGATTTATTCCTGGGTTGCAAGCGTGGTTCAATATTTGCAAATCAATCTACATGACATATCACATTAATAAAAGAAAGACTAAGAGCCATATGATCATTTCAATAGATGCAGAAAAATCATTTGAAAAAGTATAATATCCACTTATGAGAAAAACTCTGAACAAACTAGGTTTAGAGAGTACATACCTCAACATAATAAAGACCATATATGAAAAACCCACAGCTAACATCATATTCAATGGGCAAAAACTGAGAGCTTTTCCTTTATGGTCAAGAACAAGACAGTTATGCCCACTTGCAAATACTTTTAGTTAACATAGTACTGGAAGTCTTAGCCACAACAATCAGACAACAAAAAGAAATAAAAGACATCCAAATTATAAAGGAAGAAGTAAAACTTTCACTATTTGCAGACAACATGATGCTATACGTAGAAAACCTGAAAGACCACCAAAACCCCTAGAACTAATAAACAAATTCAGTAAAGTCACGGGATAGAAAATCAATGTACTGAAATCTGTTCATTGCTATACACCAATAATGAAGGAGAAAGAGAAATTAAAGAATCAATCCCATTTACAACTGCACCAAAAACAGTAAGATACCTAGGAATAAACCTGAGATCATGACCAGAGCTGAAATCAAAAGTCCAACTCTTAACCCACTGAGCCACCTAGGAGCCCCCCTAGGAATAAACTTAACCAAAGAGTTGAAACACCTGTATTCTGAAAACTATAAAACACAGATGAAAGAAGCTGAAGATGACACAAAGAAAAAGTAGGGCAATTCTTCACACTCAGCTTGATTCACACTTGTGTCTTGACTAAGTATGAATAGAGGGTCCTATAAGGCTACAGAAGTATGTGGCCTTTAATGGGAGATTTGAATATCTACAGCCCAGTGTTAAGTCCACATTCACACCTATCAATTTACTTGGTAGACTTTTACTTCTCGCTTAATCTAGGGAACTTGACTTCTATGAGCATCCGTTTCTTACTAGGAAAAACTGGAGATCAATGTGATAATCACTCCACAGGCCTGTTGTGATGAAGAAACAAGCTCAAACATGTAAAAGCACTTAACACAGTGCCTGGTACACAATAACACTCCAAAATGTTAAATATAATTATCACCTACATAAATAAAATATTTAGGTCTGTTTGCTCAAGATCCAATTGGAATAGGGGTGTTAGCAAATAATATATAAGACACTCAGTTAATTTGAATTTCAGATAAGCAATTAATAAATTTTTGGTATCAGTACAGAATATGCAATTTTTAGAACATACTTATGCAAAAAAAATCATTGTTTAACAAATGTAACTAGAAGTTCTGTAATTTATTTGGCAACCATATGATGGATAAAATTCTTACATTATTTTTGGTGCATTTTTATGTATCATAGGAGGTGCACCTGGGTGGTGCTGTCAGTTAAGTATCTGACTCTTGGTTTCCTCTCAGGTCTCAGGTCATGTGATTGAGCCCCGTGCCATGCTGTGCACTCAGCATGGAGTTGGCTCGAGATTCTCTCCATCTCCCTCTGGCCCTCCCACCCATGTTTTTGTTCTATCTCTCCCTCTCTCTCTCTCTAAAATAAATAAATCTTTAAAAAAGAAAAGAATGATTATAAGAAAAAATGATGCTGAGTAAAAACCTGGATAAATACCACAAAAACATACACAAATATTTGGGAAATGTACTTACATTTTATTGTGGATAAGTACTGAAAATCTTCTACTTTTACCATATAATTTAAATCGCACAGTTCTATCAGTTTTTTCTCTATAGTTAAGAGTCTATTTCTTGGTTTGCCTCTTTTTTTTTCCTCCTTATGTTTGTTTTATTTCTTAAATTCCACATGAGTGAAATCATATAGCATTTGTCTTTTTCTGACTTATTTCACTTAGCATAATACTCTCTAGATCCATCCACATCATTTCAAATGGCAAGGTTTCATTCTTTTTTATGACTAAGTAATATCACATTGTATATATATACACAACTTTCTTTATCCATTCATCAGCAGATGGACATTTGGGTTGTTTCAGTAATTTGGCTATTGTAGATAATGTGGCTATAAACATTAGGGTGCATATATCCTTTTGAATTAGTATTTTTGAATCCTTTGGGTTAATATCTAGTAGCTCAAATGCTGGATCATTGTGTAGTTCTATTTTTAACTTTTTGCGAAACCTCCATACTGTTTTCCAGAGTGACTGCACCAGTTTGCATTCCCACCAACAGTGTAAGAAAGTTCCCCTTTCTCCACATCCTTGACAACACCTGTTGCTTCTTGTGTTGCTAATTTTAGCCATTCTGAATGGTGTGAGGTGATATCTCATTGTAGTTTTGATTGGCATTTCCCTGATGATGAGTGATGTTGAGCATCTTTTCATGTGTCTGTTGGCCATCTGTTTGTCTTTGGAAAAATGGTGGGGGGGGGGATGCGTTAAAGAGATGATGGGGATTCTGGGAGCACTTTTGTGATGACTACTGGGTATTGTATATAGGTATTGAATCACTAAATTCTGTAACTGAAACTAATATTGCACTATATGTTAACTAACTGGAATTTAAATTAACTTAAAAATGAATGAATGAATGAATGAATGAATGAATGAATAAATAAATAAATAAATAAATAAATAAATAAATAAAACAGTTCTTAATTTAGTACCTTAAATCTTCAATCTAATACTACCTATATAACTGTGGGGTGTTTGCTTTACCTTACTTGGTTCATTGATAAAATGGTGGAAAATGGTTTATCTTTGTAGAGTTGTTAAGGATTAAATGAGTTGTTACATGGAAGATTTTTTTAGGTAAAGATTGCCACAGAACATGCACTCAGTTAGTGTTAGCTACCTTTTTAAAGGTTTTAAAACATTTATCCCAGGATTCAGAATTCTAGACATATAATTTTCCTTGTTAGTCCTGTACTGATATCTACTAGCTCATAAGAACATATTTCAATTCATATCTGGTAAAGAGGAGTGAGAGGGTAGTTTAAGCTTTCTATCTCAAATTATGATAAATTTTCCACTTAAAAAATGCTCTCTTTTACATAGTTTATCAGTTATTTCAGAATTTAAACTCAGTCAGTTCAAAATTAATCTCCTTTAAAAGTCAGTCATCCCTTTCATCCCTTTTGCCTTCCCAGGAGGTGCATGAGCAGAAGGAAAATTATGTAACACCAGGAGGAAGAGCAGTGCTGTTGTCTTGGCTGACTCCAGGGAGAGGCTTCACCCAAATTGCTCTTTACTCCACACACTAGCAGCATGTATTGGTTTGACCTCTCCCACATATCCTTCTGGTGTGTGGTGACATTTACTGCTTTTCCATGGCCCTAGAAAAAATAATTTACATTCTGTACATCTTTGTTCTCTTCCTAGAACTGTTTGCATCTGCGTATTACCACAGCCTTTTCTAGACTCTGTTCAATAAGAACCAAATAAGGCTATGGAAGTAATAATATAAGGCTTATTTTTACCTAAGTACACCTTCACACTTTTTTTTTTTTTTTTTTATCCTCTACAATGACAGTCTGACACTGACGCCTGACAATCTGAAAAGTGTTTTGTTCCTGAAGTTCCATATAGGAGGAAGGTCACTGGAGTCAAAGATGACTCTCTGACCTACTTCAAAACTATTAGGAGGGTTTCTTCCTATCATTCAACTTCCAAACCGTAAGTTTCTCTCTTTTTTTTTAAAGATTTTATTTATTTATTTGACAGAGAGATAGAGGGAGAGCACAAGTAGGCAGAGCAGCAAGCAGAGGGAGAGGGAGAAGCAGGCTCTCCTCTGAGCAGGGAGCCCGACGCGGGGCTCCATCCCAGGATGCGGGGATCATGACCTGAGCCGAAGGCAGCCACTTAACCGACTGAGCCACCCAGGCGCCCCTAAACCATAGGTTTCAACACATGAAGGATAAAGACTGAAACTCCATTGACTATACTAATTTATAATTTTCTTTAATTTTAATATCTCTCATTCCCAAAAAAGAGAACAATGCATTTCATGTTTGAACTGAATGGTTATTTTGTTAAATCCTGTGCTCTTCCTATAAAGTATAATAAATACTTTAAGTCAGAAAAATCTAAAAATTTCCCAGTTATTTCTCTACATTTACTATTCTATTCTTAGATAATACTGTTTTACAATATGCCACAGTCTTGGCTAATAATTAAGAATACAAAAACAGAGGCTCCTGAATGGCTCCGTCAGTTGAATGGCCAACTCTTGATTTTGGCTCGGATCATGATCTCAGGGTTGTGTGACTGAGCCTCATATCAGTCCCCACGCTCAGTGGGGAGTCTGCTTGAGATTCTCTCCCTCTGACCCTCCCACAGCTCGCACTTTCTTTCTCTCTAAAATAAATAAATCTTTTTAAAAAAGAATACAAATTTAATAACACAATATTATACCATCAAAAACTCCAAAATTTAGTGGGGTAAATCGCAATGTGGTTTTCTCTGTAGTCAATGATACTTAGAAATAAAATAAAATATGCATTTCTGTATGCAGAAGATGATATTGCTTTAAATGATCTTAAGTGACTATAATGCATTTCATATCATTTCCCTTAACACAAAATGATACATAAATAAATCAGAGGCAAAAATCTTAGCTTTGTGTTTATTCAAAATAAAATCATGACCTACTTTTACAAGAATGTTAGGGTTTCAGAGGAGAAATGTTAATGTATTCAAATACATTCAGTTATTTTCTAACAGCATATTTATCTTTATCAATACACAGATTATTTGAAATAACAGATTTCCTCATTTTAGCTAATTGGTTTTACTCAATTTGTCACTATATAAATCAATACTGTTTTAATTTCATATTCCCCATTTATGTAACTCAATCCAAAATTTGTATGATACAGAACGCAGACAGAATTTGGAGTTCTATGTCCTAAACTTGATATATTTAGTAAGTTTGAGAAACAGTCGATGTACCAAATAAGAGCAGGAAATAAACATTATTTTCATCAGACAGTCTTGTTTGACTTCTTTCTCTTTTTATGTGATGCCAGGATTTTTTATGGTTTGTCGTATTTTGTTAGCCTCAGACATGCAATTATACTTTCTCTTCTTTATCATTATTATCATTTATAGCTTTACTTGCTGCTGTGTGAATCTCACCAGCCTACTATATTTGAGAGCATTAATTTAGAGTACTTTATTTCTGTTCTTCAAGAAAATCTTTATTTTTAAACTTAGAAGAGCACGCCAATTTAACAGTTAAATAATTAATGCAAATTTTTGTAGTCTAAATTACTTTTAAGTTTTCATCGAAAATCCAATAGAGAAAAATCTCAAGCATATATTAATTGATTCTGCCTGTAATTTGGCATGCAATACAAAGTTATGATTTTCCTTTTCCCCTATAACCTGACTTAAAGTCAGTAATGCTATGATTTTTCAAGATTTTATTTATTTATTTATTTATTTATTTATTTATTTATTTATTTGAGAGAGAGAGAGAGAGGATGCACAAGTAGGGGGAGGGACAAAGGGAGAGGGAGAGAGACAAGCAGACCCCCAGTGAGTGCAGAGCCCGACACAGGGCTTGATCCTAGGACCCCGAGATCATGACCTGAGCCCAAGTCAGACACTTAACTGACTGAGCCACCCAGATGCCCCTGTGATTTTTTTTTTTAAGTTGCCAATCACCTAACTCCTTCCAGTTTAGCAACAAACATTTTTTAAACTAATTTTCTTTCCTTAGTTTTTGTATTTTACACATTTTAAAAGTTCCATACCATGTATTACTTGTTAATTCAGGACAAAATATATTTCATTCCTTTTATGGTATGAAGGACGTTTAAAAAATGGAAATTTAGAATATTTAAAAATTGAAAATTTGGAGTATTTAAAACTAGTTCTAGTAGTTTCCATTAGAAATAACTTTTCATTCATTCAGAAAAATTTTATTGACCATATGCAACTTATGTATGTACTCTGTTGGCATTAAATTTATGTCAGGTTAATTTAGCACTGGTTCCTACTCTAAGTTAATCTCGGTTATTTGAGATGTGCCCATACTAACTTAATCTTTCCAATTAAATGAAATTATATAGGTAAGGTTATAGAGAATTGAAGAAAAGAATAGAATATAACTCTCCTTATAAGCTCATAAAGTGATTTTCTTTACACTAGTGCAAATTTGAATAGAAAATAAAATTTAATCCTCAATATTCAGTCCAGCATGTAAAACTAGAGATTTCTCAAATCGGAAAAAAACATATGCAGTCTTCTGGTGAAGATGGATGGATGGATGGACGGACGGACGGACGGATGGACAGATGGATGGATAGACAGATATACAGATGCATAGATAATGTCCTAACACAATGTGTAGAATCTGTGGGCATATCAGTAAAGGTGAAAGAATTCACTTTAATGCATGTTTTCTATCTACTTAGGTGGAACTGTATACTTTAATCAAATATACATATTTGCAAGTAATGACAAGATATTAAAATTTTCATGGAATAGAATAAGCTAATTTTTCCAGAGATGCTACATTTTGATTCATTACCAGTATTTTCTTCACTTACAACTACTAAACTACTTGCCAGAAATCATCAGTCCTTTTTGCTTCTGCAATCCTGAATGTATTTTGAAGAACAAAATGATACTTTGTACCTGTCTGAATTATCATAGTTGTTAGTATAAAATTAAATACTTGTGAATAATACAATTTTCAGCATATTGTATACTTGGTATTTTTATATAGTTATATTACCAATTTAAATGGATATGGTGAATTCCAAATAATATCCATATTGTATATAACTTTTTTTAACATTAGCAATTTAACATTTTTTTTTCTTATTTCAATGAACTAGGATTTCAATTCCACTTGCTCACATTTTATAACAGCATATTATTATATCTTTTATACATTAAAGTATTTTCTTCATACATTTAAAGGCATCTGGATGAAAATTATTACTTAAACATTATCAAATGTGAAGCACAAATTAAAGTGAAATGAATTTAATTGTTTTCATAATCTGTAGGTCTCTATGCCAATATCCATATGAAGCTGTATAATTATTGCTTTCATCACCTGGTTCTACTATGATTATCCTTCATAAAAGATCTTGCATTCAGCTGGAAAGATAGCAGGTAGCTGACAATCCCCAAGTGCAGCACTTTTAGATCTGTCTCTGAATTTGAAGGTAAGATCACACATTTCCCACACAGGCCCCAGCCAATGACTAAACCTAACAAGGTTACCGAGGTTGTTCATTACCAAGGGAGTCCAATGAAGGACTCCTTTATTGGGGAATATCTATTTCTGAGCTCCTCATCATGGCACCAACAATTTGTCAAATTTGCCCAGTGGTCTTAAACTCTACCTGCCATCCCATTTCTTCCCATCTTTTGTTTAATGGCTTTCAGATGTGCAGTGCATTCCAAAGTTTTCCCTTGGGCAATCTGGTTTCCTTTCTCTTTTTCAGTCACAAGCATTCACTACCATAACTTTCCTGAACATAAGTTTATCTCAGGGCCACCTACCAGAGGTACTGAACTGACACCAGCTTCTGTATGTCAGAGTTTAATTCTAGTCGTAATTTTTTGTTTTAGTCATAATTCAATATGCCTCTTACAATATAATCCTTACTGTTATTTATTTTGAAACTTGGTGCATGTGGAAATATAAGTATAAACTCATTTTATGTTTTTTTTCTTTTTTGGTATTTTTAATTTTTTTGTTATAAATAATTTTAGATTTAAATTAGAGATACAGGGATGTAACAGAGAGTTCCTGCATACCTTTCACTAACTTCCTCTAATGTTAACACTTTATATAACCATGGCATATTTATCAAAATTAAGAAATAAACAATGGTATGACACTAATGAAGTACAGACTTTATTAAAACTTCAAACATTTGAGGCCACCTGGTTGACATAGTTGGTTGAGTGCCCGACTCTTGGTTTCGCTCAGGTTGTGATCTCAGGGTTCTGGGATCAAGACCCAGAATAGGCTCTGAGCTCAGCATGGAGTCAGGTTGAGATTCTCTCTCCCTCTCCCTCTGCCCCTCCTGCTGTCTTTCTCTTTCTCTCTCTCTCTCTCTCTTAAATAAATAAATAAATCTTTAAGAAAATTCAAATGTTTGCTACAAGTTTTTGCTACTGTATTTTCTGCTAATGAATTTCCATTCCATCATTAACCTAGGATACCAAGTTGCACTTAGTTATCTTTTTGCCTGAGCCTTCTCAAATTTGTGACTGATTTTTATTTTTTGCTTTTTTTAAATAACCTTCACACTTTTTTTTTTTTTTAAGATTTTATTTATTTATTTGACAGAGACAGCCAGCGAGAGAGGGAACACAAGCAGGGGGAGTGGGAGAGGAAGAAGCAGGCTCCTAGCGGAGGAGCCTGATGCCAGGCTTGATCCCAGAATGCTGAGATCACGCCCTGAGCCGAAGGCAGACGCTTAACGACTGCGCCACCCAGGCGCCCCACCTTCACACTTTAAAATAACCTTCACACTTATGAAAGTATTGGTCAATAATTTCATAGAATGAACCTGGTTTAGGTATTTTTCTACTTTTTTCTCATAGTATTACTAGGCTTATAGATTTGGGGGAAGAAACTTATAGCAAGTATTCTTACTGCCTCATACCAATGATTACATGACATCAACCTAGCATTAAGGTCCTGTTCCTGTGAATCTAGATCCCCAGGTCAAGGTGGTGTGTGCCAGGTTTATCCACTGTAAAGTTTGGTTTGTAGTTTTCTTCTAATACCTTATAAGCCTTTGTTTGGTTTTGATGTCAGGGTAATGCTGGCCACATAAAATGAGTTGGGCACAATTCCCTCATCTTGTATTTTCTAGAGGACATTTTTGTAGAATAGGTGTTATTTCTCCTTCAAATGTTTGGTAGTTGCAAGCTTTGTTCAATGGGAGATAGAGAGGAAGTAGGTCTGAATGGAGTTTCTGTACTGGCTGCTATTCCCCTCTCCAGCCAGCACCACAGTAAAACTTGCAGAGGTTGTCTCCCAGATCTTCCCTATGAGTGCTTCATGAAGATCTGGAAGAAGAACCTGTAGTAAGGTGCAACCCTCCTCCCAGTCTTCAACCTGAAAGGGCTTCTCATTCCTACTCTATCCTATCCTTGGCCTTTAACATTTTTTTTTAAGATTTTATT
Organism: Ursus arctos; assembly: GCF_023065955.2. Classification (NCBI taxonomy): domain Eukaryota; kingdom Metazoa; phylum Chordata; class Mammalia; order Carnivora; family Ursidae; genus Ursus; species Ursus arctos. The sequence continues at coordinate 21,856,178 of NW_026622764.1, forward strand.
TATTTATTTGACAGAGAGAGAGAGCCAGCAAGACAGGGAACACAAGCAGGGGGAGTTGGAGAGGAAGAAGCAGGCTCCCAGCAGAGGAGCCTGATGAGGGGCTTGATCCCAGAACACCGGGATCACGCCCTGACCCGAAGGCAGACACTTAACGACTAAACCACCCAGGCACCCCATTTTTTTTTTTTTTAATTAGCTGAATTTTCTTTTCTGTTTAAGTGGCATACAGCAACTTTTGTCCTAGGTAAATCTGGAGTCCTGTTTCTCAAGGCAGGCATCTGTCTCTCTGCACATTTCAGGTTAGTGGTTTTCCCTGCTACTCAGTTACCTGATAAGTTAAAAAAAATCACTAATTTGCTATTTTTCAGCTTTGTTTTTGTTATAAGGGTGGGAGTAAAACCCTTTTTCGTTCTCAATATCTCTTACTGACCCTGGAAGTCCTCTGACCTCATTTATGATATTCCTATCCTATTTCTTTTCTTCCATTGTTTTTTCTTCATCATCTTCAATTGGAAAAATGATACAAACACAGAATATTAGATTTCAAAAAGTAAAGCAATATAGAAAAGTTATAATTCTGTATCAACTTAAATTGTATTTTTAGAATTGGATTTTTTAGAAGATATTGTAACTTTTGTATAATATTTATAAAATACTTATAAATGTAAGTAAACCAGGATTATCCAATCTGAAAGTTGAAAAATTCAAAAATAATCTCATCAAATAAGTGCTTGCATTTGAATCTGGATTATTTTCTGAGTGAATGAGATAAATTTCTGGATACAGGAGCCCTTTATTTTCCTAGTTTTATTTTGGGAAAAAAATCTATTTTATACTAAAGAATATTTCTTTAGCAGGAATAAGTCAATCAATATGTCACTGCATCTCTTCCTGTTTAATTATGACTTCAAAGAAAAACAAAACAAAATATGGATTTATTTTGTTTCATATTTTGTTTCACATAGTAAAGTATTACTACATAGATTACAAATATTAAAGGTTTTAGGTTTTTTATTATTAATATGCTATATTATATTGTGATTCACTGTGATCATATAACACTTCCCACATAATCCACCCATTTAAATGGTGTCAAGTCACTCAAAAGGATACCAAAGCACATGCAGTTTTTATGTTCTAAAACTGAGTTTAGGATATATGATAAATGCCGTTAAGGCTTCTAAGTGCATTTGTTAAGATGCTTGTAGACACTTGTAATTAATGTACAGTTTTGTCATCATTACCAAGAAGAAAATTGTATTTTAAGTGGAATAAGTTAAGTATTTCAGAAACTGGTTCATTACATTATTTTTTTGTTACTGAAATGATTTCTAAGACAATGACACTTTGGGAAGTCTCTGTACTGAGGAAGCTTGGAAGCTTTAAAAGTAACATGTTAGAGAGGCTTAAGTAGAAAATTCTTTACTTCCTTTCCTCCCTCCTTCTTCCTCTCCCTCCCTCCTCTCTTTTTCTCCTCCTCATATTCTCCCTCCTCTCTTCCTTTTGTCACTTTTCTCTATTTGGTTAACAGGAATAACCAACTATATCAATGTTTCCTTTTAAAATTGACTTCCAACTATGGTTATCTAAGTGGACTGGTTACTAAGATATATGCCATGTAGTTACTTTTATATTACATTTCACTCCTTTATTTCCAACTAAGTCCTCTATTTAATGTCCTTTAAAATTGCCTTTAAACAACACAAGTTACAAAAGGAATGCATTTTCTTTAACAATGGAAAAACCTGCGCACAAGGCTGATGGTGCCCTATTCCACCCCCTCCCTAGACATGTTAAGAATTTGGGGGTTTTACTTGATAACTTTCACACTCCTGTTGTGTACTTGTAGGCGTGAGCACATATGAGTGTATATCTAGTGCCACATCTATCTTCACTGTTCTCTCTTATAATCGGGTAGCTCAACATTCCACCACAGCAATCGGCTCTTCAGTTTTGTCTAGTCTTGAATTAAATTTACTTTCTGAACTTCCATTTTTATTTTCATTTTTAATTTCAACAATTATTGTTTTAAATTCAAGTTATCTCTAACAGCTTTTCATTGCATAATAATCTATGCTTAATGAACACAGATCCTTCATTGGTATCTCTGAGAAACCAAAAAGGACAGACTTAAAGTTCTAAATATACTCTTATTTTTCTTTTGCTTTGTGTATTTCACTCATTTTTTCATATTCCTTGTATCTCATTTAAGATAGGAATTTACTCATTTTTTTTTTTATACTTGAACATACACTGACTTTCTGACTCAATTATCTATATGCTGTCTTTGCTAAGGCAAATCCTTGGTAAAGAGCCATTTTTGTTTTATTCTTTAAAGTTGAATAAAAACTAAAATCCCAAAAACTTTGTTCTAAGGCTTATGATTAGGCATATTTAAATGATATAATAAAAATACTTTAATACTCAGTTTCCATGAAATAATTTTGTTTTTTTAAAGGAAGCTATTACTACAGTTTGAGAAATACTAAACTAAAGGAATAAAGCTAATTTGGAAGATGTCTAGCTAAGGTGGGAGAGAGGAGTTTTCTGGGAAAATGCCCCAGATTTTATATAGACTGCAGTAGATATTCCCAGTATTTTTCCTTTACAGTGTTTTACTTTCTGTCACACAGAATTGGTCACACATCAGAGTAATTGCCTATTTTTCTGCTATCCTTATTAAAATAATAGAGCAAGTACCATATTTGTTGTTTTTATCTCCATAGTCTGGCACATTGTTGTTTAGAAAATATTGTTGAATAAATGAATAAATTGCAGAAATGTTTCATATTGTTTTTGATTCATACGACTTAATAACTTTTACATATGTTGAATATTAAAACAATACAAACACAATATTTCCTCTGCACTTAAAGAATTCAGTGATATAACAAGTGTTTATGAATTACTTTAACATTTGTCCTTTATTAAACAGTGAATGAAGGATACAAATTTTCTTTTACAGCACCAAATTGTACCCAATTTAAAAACATGGTCTAGTGAGTCAAATGACCTAATGAATCAACTGAAGTTTTCACAACATTGATTCTATGTATAAACCATCTCAGCCTTAATGACTGGCTGCACAATTTGTTGTTTATAGTTCTGTCTCCTTTCCTCCTAAGACTACTTTGTTCTAACTAAAACACCCCTTCACACTTTGCTGCATGGGCACGCAAGTCTGGGCTTCACTGATACTGACAACTCTATCATACTGATTCAAATTGTGCTTCAACATGTCTTTGAAGGATTTCTTATGACCATCTGTTGTACAACTGGTTTTCTTCAGTTATTCATACACAGGTTGCTTTGGAATCTTATTGCCACCAATTTTTTCCCACATGAATAGGTTTGCAGAACAAGATAAAATAAAAACAACTCAGATGTCCAGAATTTTTGAGTACTCAATTACTATATGGTTTGAAACTCAAAATTATCAAGGTATATTATTTCAGTATAAGCTTTGTTTTTTGTTTCTGTTTTGCTTTGAGAGAGCAAGAGAGAGCACAGGCAGGGGGAGGGGCAGAAGGAGGGGGAGAGACAGAATCTTAAGTAAACTCCATGCAGAGTGTGAACCCCACGTGAGGCTTGATATCACAACCCTGAAAACAAGACCTGAGTCGAGTCCAAGAGTTGGGCACTTAACCGACTGCGTCACCCCAGGCACCCCCAGAACTCAGAATTTTCAACTAAAGATGTTATAACTATATGTTCCTGACCTGTGGAGTTTAAAAGAGCTTATTATTACTAAACTATTATAATTTGTAGTTAATTTCTAAAGAATGTTTAAGGTGATATCAAATTACGTTGAAAATGTTTAAAAGGAATAAGACAATTTGAATTCCTTATGGGTTATTAATAATCCAGTAAATCTTTGTTGATGAGTGGATGAATAATTAATGAATGAACTCAGTGGAGTTAATTGAGAATATACTATATAAAAAGGATTTGCATTATACTACGACAAACTAAATATTAGAAAATTTAATGACCTTTAAGTATGTATTATTTTATAATAATTAAAAAATAAAGATAAATTCAAAATTGATACTACCCCAGAATTGTTTTTCAGTACTGTCAGAAAGTAACTAATAAAATGTTATATTCCATAGGACAGAAAATTCTTGCAGTTTTCGGGAACTGAACATTTATAAAATACAACATACATAACTGTTTAGGGAAGATTCTTAGTCATTACTTAAACTCAGGTATGATCAAACATGCAGGAACTTCAAAAGCATGTCTGTTGAAAAGGAGAAGAAGCCAAACATTCTACAGAAACTGGTGTCCCAGTAGAAGGTCAATCAAATGTAAACGGCCTAAGGCAAAACTGGTAATAGATGGCAGTTAACATCAGGCATTTTTCTAGAAAGTATGGTTGTGTATATAAAAATAAAAATTTATATATATACACACAACCACATATATAATTTCAATCTATTAGAACTAACGGTGCATCAAAAAAGGATATACTTGGTCTATACTATAATGTGCCTTATATTTTACCAGACTGTTAAATTCCTAGATTAGAATAATATGCAGTACCCTGTCCATACTATTTATATACTAGATAGCATTAACATAATAAATATTACAAGAAATACCCAAAGGTGAAATTTTCTTCCTCCTCTCTTCTTTTTGGAGGTAACTCATGGCTTTTAGGAGCCTTCATCATAGAAAGAAGAAAAAGAAAACTGAACTGTATCTAGTTATTTGTTCACTGTGATGTATTTTCAGAAAGTTATGTTTAAGAAGGACATTGTTGGCATTAACTAAATATATTCATCCCACAATTTTGAGCAATCAGATAGAATATGTAGCATTCTTTTGGCATGAAAATTGGCAGAAAACTCTCTTGAAGTATACTTTTTCCTCTGTGTGAGGGCATGTGGTCAGATACACATATTTTCACACATAGGATGTGTGCTAGGCAGATTTCTAAGAATGGTCCCCAACATTCACCCCTGCATAACCTGCTTCCCTTTAAATGTGGATAGAGAGGGGTGCCTGGGTGGCTCAGTCCATTAAGCAGCTGACTTGATTTCAGCTCAGGTCTTGATCTCAGCGTCCTGAGTTCAAGCCCCTTACTAGGCTCTATGCTGGGCGTGGAGCCTACTTAAAAAAAAAAATGTGAATAGATATAGTGAGTATGATATCACTTAATGACTCCTCTACACTAAATGGCAAAAGGAAGATGGTCTAGGTGGGCCTAATCTCATCACGTGAACCTTTAAAAGGCAGAGATTTTCCTAACTGGTAACAGAAAAGCACATCAGAGAGATCTGAAGCATAGGGAGAAATGGATATGACATATTCGAATTTGAAAACTGAGGAGGCCACTTGCCAAGGAATACAGGTATCTTCTAGATGATGAGGAGCAATTGCTAGTTGACAGTAACAGAGAAATGGGGGCCTTAGTCCTATACTTCGAGGTACTAAATTTGGCCAACAACTTGAATGTGCTTAGAAGTGGTTTCTTCCCCAGAGTCCCCAGATAGGAGCCCATTCTGGCTGACATGCGATTTTGCCCTTTTGAAGCCTTATGTGGAGAACCCAGTTGAGCCTGCCAGGACTTGTGACCTACAGAAATATGAGCTGATAAATGGGTATTGTTTAATGCTGAGTTTAGGGGCGCCTGGGTGGCACAGTCATTAGGCATCTGCCTTCGGCTCAGGGCGTGATCCCGGTGCTCTGGGACCAAGCCCCACATCAGGCTCCTCCGCTGGGAGCCTGCTTCTTCCTCTCCCACTCCCCCTGCTTGTGTTCCCTCTCTCGCTGGCTGTATCTCTCTCTGTCAAATAAATAAAATCTTTTAAAAATTTTTTAAAAAGCTGAGTTTCTAGTAATATGCTATACAGTATTAGGAAATTAATACATGATGTAAGATTTTTTATTTTTAAATGTGATCTTTATGATGAAAATGTCAGTTCACATGGATCTGTATGATGAAATACATCAATACATTTCTTAATTTCAATATGTGTAGTTTTTATTTTGTTTTTAATGTTTGGACGAATAATGGTTCATAAGGAAAAAAAAAAAGAAAGACACATATTAGTGGACAGAAGACATATGAGCCAGTAGTATGAGATTGCTGTCAAAGCTGCTAAAGCCTAAGAGAAGTACATTACAGCGGTCAGTGGTGTTCCACAAAAAAAATCACCTGTCTCACCTCTCTGCCACTGATCACATCCGGCTTTAGAGAACCATTCAAAGAGATAGAAAGGATTGTACTCTGTTCAGTGGTATTAAAATCAATCAGCATTTTGGATCACCTATTATTGAGGTTAGCCAAGACCCTGTATCTAGCAGTCCTTAAAAAGTCTAAATGCTATCTCTCCTAGTGCACTTTTTACTTCATTTCAAATCAATTTTCTGGGAATAAGACTCTGAGGCAGAGATGTGCATGCAGGATGTGTTTCGGACTTTCAGGAATATATCCAAAACAAAGTGAGGGAACAGAAATGGGACTGAGTAGATGAATAAGGTAAACTAAGATGCAGTTGCAACAGAAGCCTCAGCTGATATTAAGAGAGCTGTATGTGGAGATGAACCTTCAGAATTAATTCAAATATAGGCAATGGGCCTACAGCACATTGACCAGCTGCAACCACAGAAAGCACATGACTTTGGGAAATACAGCTCCCAAAAACAACTGAGAACAAGTTCCAGGGAGGTCCTCAGCTGTGAGCCATTAGAACCTAACTTTCCTGGCATCTGGGGAAATAAGGTGTTTGATTCTGAGAGTGATAGCTGGGCAGGATAACAGAGTCCACTATATTCTGTAATGAGGGTGCATGTCCATTTGGTGAAGAACTGGAAAACACTGTATATACTTGTAGTTATGGTATGAAGTCTTTCTTCAATTATATCCAGTCTTACCTTTAGGTCTTTGGGTCTGGGAATGAATTTAGATCTAGAAACTGAATGTGATAGACAATGCTTGTTAAATGTCTCTTCCCCAGTGTCCTGCTCTAACCCTCAGAATTTGTGAATATGACGACACATCACTTCTGGGATTATTTTATGTTTGGTGGCACAGATGACCTTCAAATAGGGAAGTTACCTAGGTGGGCTTGGTCTAATCACATAAGACTTTTTTTTTTAAATATTTTATTTATTTGAGTGAGCGAGAGAGAGAGCATGAGAGGGGTGGAGGGACAGCAGGAGAGAGAGAAGCAGATTCCCCGATGAGCGAGGAGCCCAATGTGGGGCTTGATCCCAGCACCTGGAATCATGATCCAAAGGCAGATGCTTAACTGACTAAGCCACCCAGGTGCCCCTCACATGAGACTTTAAACTCAGAGAGCTTTACCTGGCTCATGGCAGAAGGGAAAGGAAGAGAAAATGGAAGTGAGAGAACTCAATATGCTATTGCTAGCTTTGAGACAGAAGGAGCCACGTGAACAGGAATTTGGAGGCCTTTAGAATAAAGAAACCCCTGGATGACAGCCAGTAAGAAAATGAGAACCACAGACCTATAACCACAAGGAAGAAGAACCAACAACCTGAATGAGTTTGGAAGTGGAGTTTTTCCCCAGATCTTTGAGATAGGAGTCTAACCTGGCTGACACCTTGACTTTGATCTTCTGAGTTCCCAAGCAGAGAACCTATTTGAGTCCACCTAAATTTTGACGTACAGAGCTGTGAGATAATAACTGGGTGTTATTTTAAGCGGTTATATTAGTGTTGATTTGTGATGGCAGAAATGGAAAATTTATTCACTGAGTAAAGAATTTAGTTTTTCCATTGTGGTCAGTCCATCTGCTGGCCAATTTTTAATCCTTTTTTTGATATGGAAATTAAGCAACAGTTAACTGCATGTCTATTTTGTCCGGGCATACAGTGGGTTTTTATTCATTCCCATAGATTTCTTTGGGTTAAGGCACTCTGATTCCAACCTCAGTAAGGCTGCACATTACATTAATTAACTTCATGACCTGACACCTCAGTGGCTCAGTTGGTTGAGCATCCACTTTTGGCTCAGGTCATGATCCCAAGATACTGGGATCGAGCCCCGCATCAGGCTCCTTGCTCAGCAGGGAGCCTGCTTCTCCCTCTCCCTACCACTCTGTCTACTTGTGCTCTGTCAAATAAATAAAATCTTAAAAAAAAATTAACTTCATGTTGACTCTGATTAGTTGAATGCCATAGTTATGCTCTGCCATTCTGGAATCCCATCAGCCTCATGATATAATGGGGTTCAGTACCAGGAAGATTCTCCTGATTATCCCAGCCATCAGTGAAGTTTGCAAAAATATTGGTGCCACATCCCTCAATGTATTCCCTATCACCTAATGAAGGGGATGGCCTCTGAGCACTCCCAAACAATCTAATCAGGTGGTAGTTTCTCCAATTAGGTGCTGAATTTACAGCATCTAGAATAGTTTTTGGCACACAGTAGGTGCACATTAAACATCTGTGAATTAATGAATGGTTAAATAAACACAAACCTACAAAAGGAAGTGTGGTTTTTTCCAGCCTCTTTGCATATCACTATGGTATTTTAAAAACCTATTCAAGATGATTAAAGTTCAGTAAAGACGTTTATTTGCTGAATCAAAAAATATCAAAACTAACTGTTTATTAACTTTTGACAATTCCCTTGTAAAGAAAATTCACAAATTTTATTTCATCCTACCCTTTAACTCAATCTCTTCCTCAAATTTTATCAGAATTAAATTCTTGCTGTTATGTATTGGAGTTATATAATACACTAAAATACAATCTTATATTGTGATATTAGACATAACCATTTAAAATGACAGAACTCCAACCAAATAAATTTTAGTGTATGTTCTTCAATCCCATAAAAATAAATGAAAGGTCTCGGGTATGTTAATCAGCTGTTTCAAAAGGAATACCAGTGTTCTGCTTTTATACTTTATTAGACAAAATATGTTTTTCACAGATTTATTTTATTAATTTGCTGGTTGGTTGACAGATTGGTTAATTTCCACCCATCTGCAAAAACTTAAATGAAGTGCTTTATTTTGCATGATAAAATCATAAATATAATACAAAATTAGAAAATCAGATTCGGGTTAAAGGAAGAAGTATAATAAGAGGTTAGGTAGAAAAGGGTTATTCATATAGGTAGATTTCTACAATAAAATATTTATCTTGACAGAAAGGAGGGCTATTTTCACAGGAAAAGCAATCTTTGTATTAGTATTGAATTTCAAAGAAAAATTATTACTGGGTATTTAGTTAAGAGGTACATATTTAGATGCTTAAGCATTTAAAAATATTTTGTAAGACATTTTTATATAATGACTTTTGTAGAAAGCTGAAGGCATAATATTAAAGTAAAATAAAAATACATGTGGGATTTTAGGTATGATAATCAAATAAATTTCTGACAGGCAACTGGGTGTTAGAATAAATAGATGTAATGTGTAGCTTTCAAAATTTAACAAACAGTATAGCTCTCAGAGAGCATTAGAGAAATCTGGGAGAAAAACACAGACGAAGACAAAGTCTGTGTGGATATACTATGTTCCTACCCAAGGGCCAATATATGTCTAAGAAAGAAAAGAAATGATGAAAGAACACCAACAAATTATATGCTTGAAAAGTTTAAAAGGATAGCATCAAAATCACAATGAGATACCACCTATGCCTGTCAGGATGGCTACAGTCAAAAAGACAAGAAATAACAATGTTGAGGAGGATGTGGAGAAAAAAGAACCCTTGTGAACTGTTGATGGAAATGTAAATTGGTACAGCCACTGTGGAACACACCATGGAGCTTCCTTAAAAAATTAAAAATAGAGGGACACCTGGGTGGCTCGGTTGGTTAAGCGTCTGCCTTCAGCTCGGGTCATGATCCTAAGATTCCGGGATGGAGTCCCCCATCAGGCTCCTTGCTTCCTCTGCCTGCTTGTATGCTCGTACTCGCTCTCTCTCTCTCTCTTTGATAAATAAATAAATAAATAAATAAAAATTTAAAAATAAATTCAAAGTAGAAAAACTACATGATCCAATGATTCCACTACTGGGTATTTACCCAAAGAAAACAAAATCACTAATTTGAAAAGATATATGCATCCCTATGTTTATTGCAGCATTATTTACAATAGCCAAGATATGGAAGCAACCCCAAGTTTCCATTGATAGATGAATGGATAAAGAAGATATGGTATATATAAAATGGAATATTACTTAGCCATAAAAAGGATGAGATCTTGCTATTTGTGACAACATGGATGTACCTAGAGGGTACGATGCTAAGTCAAATAAATGAAACAGAGAAGGACAAATACTATACAATTACACTTAAATATGGAATCTAAAAAAAAGCAAACAAATAAATGAATAAACAAATAACCAAAAAGCAAAATCAAACCTATAAATACAGAGAACTGATGGTTGCCAGAAAGGAGGGGTTTGGGGAGATGGGCAAAATGGGTGAAGGGGAGTGGGAGATACAGGCTTCTAGTTATGGAGTAAGTAACAGGAATAAAAAGCACAGCATAGGGAATAATTTCAGTGGTATTGTAATAGTGTTGTATGGTGACATATGGCAGCTACACTTCCAGTGAGCATAGCGTAATATATATTGTTGCTGAATCACTATTTTGTACACCTGAAACTAATGTAACATTGTGTCAGTTATACTCAAATAGAATTTAAAAAGGGGCAGAAGTGTTACTTAGTTTTTATGAAAATGGAAAAGTATGTATGAATTTTAAAATCACACAACAGTTTTCTTAAACTCAACATATACATAATTAATAAAATACCAATTAAATCTAAAACATAAAATAAAATGATAATATCACAGTATATTTTTAAAGTTTTAGTTTTGAAAGTTTTGTATGTATGAATGCATACAACCTCATTTAGTATTCATAGCATTTTATATTCAGTATATGAAGATCTGGACCTAGATACACACACACACACACACACACACACACACACGTTAGTATGGTAACAATTTTATAGTCTTTTTTTTTTTTACTGATTATGTATTAATAAATATAGGCATCTTTTTGTAGATTTGGTTTTACTTTTTTTAAATGGAGGAAAAGCTAATTTTTAAAACTTTAAATTAAAACCTTAAATATTTTGAAGTTATTTTGTATATTTGTGTGTGTTAGTATTCATATATTTATATACACAACTTACGTTTTGTTCTGAGGCCATAATTCTTCCTGCTATATATGATCATTCCTCTCTGTAAATGGATCTTGTGTTCATTATCAGTCCTTATGTTAATGCTTCTGATTTTTTGAAATATTTGTTTAATCTTTTAGCTGCATATAATGAGTCTCAATAAAAATATTTTATAGCAGCATGTTAGTGTTGCATACATTATTCTTCAACATCTTATTGATGGTCATTGAGATGAGATATTTGTATACTGAATAAATTAGTGAATACTTTCTCCGGGCCAACAAATGTACTAAGAGATCTTAAGTCAGAATATACATCTTGGCCCCATATCTGATAACAAGAAATATCAACTTAATTATCCTTATTTTTTTCATCTCAGATAATGGGAAGATATCTCCATAAAATCAAGCAAACCATTATCCAAGTTGATGAGTGTTTGACATATTTGAATCACATTGTCCTGGAGACCTAATTCCTGTATGCCAATAACCAAGCAAGTCATAAAATCACATGAATTACTATGTTCAAACTGGGCTTATTCCTAACAGAATAACAAACTTCAATGTGGAAAAAAAAAAAAAAAAGAACTTAGGCCACCTAAATTATGGGAGAACCTAAGAAAAATGTATTGCCAAATAGGATTCTGCCTCTTTAATCTCTCATACAAAATTTAGCATGAATGCATTTATATGGAAATACATATGATATACATGCATTCTTATATGATTTGTACATATGTGTGTGTTGTGTTTAGCTCACTGTCTAGCTGCATATCCTATTTTGGGGTTTACCGTATGCCTTGTCTTTGCATAAATGGAAAATTTATAGTTCTTCATATACATGAATTAAAATGTTGAAGAGTTCTAAAACCTAAATGAAAATGTAACATGAAAATCTCCACATACTACAAAGAAAGTATCATATAACTTTGTATTTTGTTTTGAAGGAGACATCCCACCAACTAGTTACTTCTACCTAAAAAAAAAAAGACACTTTTTCCCCCCTGGAATAGGTCACTGTTTGTTTTTTTTCTTTTCTCCCAACCATATATTTTGTGGAAACTTTTCATTACAATATGTATTTTGAAAAGAAATGCATATACTTTCAAGAATAATGTCAGTAGCCAGGATTTAAAAAAAAAAAAAAAGATTACTTTTGGACATCTATGAGTAACTTAGGTTAAGCATAAACATTGTATCTCTAGAAATAATGGCCCTGGATTGGCATAACATAAAAGTGAGTCTTTTTATTAAAAATTTCTTCTTTGCAGACTCATTAGGAGTTAAGGTAAGACACATGGCTAAAATTATATTTTTAAAAACATTAAAGGAAACATTTGAGCACTTCCATGGGGCAGCAGAACAGAATCTCAAATACAGAAATGTGATAACCAGCAGGTAGCATCAGATGTTTCTGATTCATTGGTAGCAGTAGGGAGCAAAAGTTCCCTGAGACAAACCACAGCTTTGCTAACAGTGCCCCAGGGTGTATTGGCAAATACATCTGAAATATTGACTTTCATAAAATAGGCAAACTTACTTTGTTTGCAGAACGCACATTTCCTTTCACAACTATACCTAAGAATCTCTCCAAAGACAAAAGATAATAGAGTTTCCTCTTTGTTTTTGGTACACTGTGAAACATGAGAGTGAATTGGAAAGAGATAGATACCTAAAAATAGAAGGATAGAACATTTTTACTTGAAATCAGAGTCACAGAATAGCAAAATATGACTTTTAAACCACATCTCACTCTTTAAATATGTTTTTAAATAGAAACATAGATAAATTACTTTTCCAATGACTAAATTAATAAAATTTGTCTTGACTAGTTCATGGATAAATCAGAATGGGGAAGGGAAGAGATGCATACAATCCACTGCAAAGCCATGTGTGAGAAATGGTAAGCTTGAATAAATATTATTCTATATCACTAAAAATATTTGTATTAAAATGCAAATAAAATAACCACATACTCTTATTGTATTTTATTCTACCAAAGAAATATATGTATCCTAATTTTCCTATTTCATACCAAAACTTATGACAAGTGTTTTTATTTTCTTTAGAGCAACACTTCTAAAATGATAATATACAAATGGGATCATCCAAAATCTTATTAAAATGCAACCTGGTTGGGGTGCCTGGCTGGCTCAATCAGTAGAGCATGTGATTCTTGATCCTGGGGTTGTGAACTCAAGCCCTACTTTGGGTGTAGAGACTACTTAAAAAAAACTAAAAAAACAGTACAACCTGGTTGAGCACGGATGTGGTAGAACCTGAGTTTCCAAATTTCTAAAAAGTTCCCAGGAAATTTCAAAGCTAGCCTTTAGCCAGATTACTGGCTTTAAGCACAGAACTTTCCAGTGTATATACAACAACACACTAGTGTGTCCCCCACCGATACTGGTATGCCTAAGCTATTGATCCCATTTGTTCAGCGTCTTAGTGATAGTTGAGACAGCCAGAGCCTCGACTGATTTCTTTCAGTTTCACAGAGCTTTATCCACATAGTATAATAAGCCATACTTTATGTGTGTCCTGACATGAAACAAAGTTTAGACACAGTGCATACTGCTCTGAATAGTAAATGAGTAAGTACAGAAAAATTACATATTGACATGATATTTCAGGAGAGATAATCCTTATCAATAAATAGTTATTACCTAAAAATAGTACTTAATTAAAATACGTGAAAAATATCTTCAATATTGGCTTATTTGGCATACTTGAAAAATAATTTCGAATTATGACTGGTCTACCAGACTGGTATTAATCTCAAGCACAGGATTACTTGGGTATCCTTAGAGGAGAAGATTTTAAAAAATACTGTTCTTAAAAAATTCCTTGAAAGTAGAATGAATAGGGGCACTGGGGTGGCTCAGTCAGTTCAGTGTCTGACTCCTGGTTTTAGCTGAGGTCATGATCTCAGGGATGTGGGATCTAGCTCCACGTCGGACTCCAAGCTTGGCACTTTGGCACAGAGTCTGTTTAAGATTCTCTCTCTCCCTCTCCCTCTGTCCCTTCCCCTGCTCATGTTTTATAAATAAATAAATAAATAAATAAATAAATAAATAAATAAATAAATAAAATGTTAAAAGTAGAATGAATAGTTCTCTAAAAGCCCAGCTGTCTTGAATATAATGAAGTCACTAAAAACATATGTGCACACTTTTTCTTTTTGATTACAAAATGAATTTTTAGAGATTACAATTTTGAAATCCATGTGTTGCTCCCAACTTTCTATATGGTTCCAATTATATCTTAAAAATCCATTTGCATATATAAAATTATGTATCATTGAATTACTTTGGAGTTTTTAGTATTATAATAAAATGTAATATTAAATGATTAAAAGACAACCATTTCTTTTTCCAACAGTTGTCTTCTGTATCACAAAATTAATAACCCTTCAAACAGATAATAACATCCTCAGCAACAGAGAAGACAGAATATCCCAACTCACCAGAGCATAATTAAAGCCTTATGAAGTCAGTCCCAAGAGCACCTCTTACAGGATTTCACTTAAATAAAAGACAAAAAGAGTAAAATAACGCCTGTTAGATATGAGGGAGTGGTTTTCCTTGGGAGACAGTGACTCAAAGGAGCGCTCAGAGACTTGTAAGTTGCCAGTAATGTTCTATTGCATGATCTGGGTAGTATATTCAGGTTGTAAAAATCCTGAATAATGTACTCTGACATGTGTACTTTTCTGCATTAATAATAACTTTTAAATGTATGAATAATCATTTATTTCCAAAATTCTTTTTGGATTTTTCAAGGGTGATTTTTTATTTAAAATCTATTCAACGGTTGGAGTAATACTTGTGTTTTTGTTTGAGTACGTACGTGTGTATGTGTGGTGTGTGTTCAGTGAAGGATTGGATATAAACACTTTTCTTTAGCAAATTCTAATTGTAACCTTTAAATCTGCTGAAAGAGTAGACTGCAACTATAGATTTAGTGTTATGTCTCTGAAAAATTTGGAATGCTTTCCTGAATCTTTCTTTCCACAAACAGATTTGATTCAAGATAGAGAACTGCACAAGTGAGAACTTTCTGTCTGATGAAACGGCTGGTTCATCATGCAGAACGTCCTGATAATCAGAATTATAAATCACTGAGACATAGCTTGGCTTTGAGTCATTGAAACTCTACTTCAAAATGCACCCTTTAGTCAAGATAATGAAATCCACTGCAACTATAGGCTTTTTATGAAAATACAAGTAAAACCACTCTTTCCTGACATTTACTATGGTAATCAGACATAGAACTGAAATATATTCCTGGCATCTGAGGCTGCTTTACCCTGATTGAAAAAAAGTAGCTTTTCCAAAATATCCACTTTATGGATATTTGGCAACAACCATTTTTCCCTTTCTGTGGGGTTGGGGGGGTGGAAGACTTGTAGTAAATAAACAAAATTAGCATTCATTACAGTGAAAATGAAATATTTTACCCTAAGTGGGTGGAAAAATGTATAAATGACCCTATACAGTTATTCAGTAAAAACACAAAAAGAATGATTTGCGGGGAGAGTTTGTTAAAGAATATTCAGCCTAACTCCTTATGCCCAAACTTTTCTTTGAAGGACACAAGTAAACTTCTTTTCCCAGACAGAATCATTCGATGGATCAGCATATTCATCCATATTTTGTTTCTCATTTGCATTTTCAAGATGTTTGTACTTCAAGGAGTCTGCCTTGAATAAGAACTTTGAGAAGTAGGTAGAACTACACGTAAGTTTCATAAAACACTGGAGTATCTAGGAGTAGCTAGATTTTATCCATTCATTCTCTGGTAATGTCCTCAAATTATGTTTTTGCTTCAAAATTTATCTGGGGTTGTAGGCCAAATAAGGCCTCCCGAAGATCTCTACATCCTTATCCCAGGAACTTGTGAGTTTGTTTTCTTGATGAGGGAGCGAAAGGCAAGCTGAGGGCAAAGCACAAGCTAATATCCCTCAAGCCCCCCCCCAACCCCAAGTGGGGTATGTGTGACATTCCTCACGCATTCCTGGCTGCCCTAGAACAAAGGGAAGGGAAAAGCAAGTGGCTAACTGATAGAGATCAGAGTCCTGCAGGACAAGAGTCTCCATCAGTTTGCAACTGTCTTAATGATTTACAAGAAAAAAGCAATCCCCAGAAACGGACAGACACAATTTCCTCGAGCCCTAACATCACCTTCCCCTCCATAAGATAGAAAATCTACAATCGGTCACTCCTCACAATCCCAGTGCAGCTCTTTCTGCCCCACATGTCCTGTCCCCTTGCTTTCATAAAAACACCCTTTTTTTATAATAATATTTTTATTGTATTATTGTATTGTATTATATTGTATTATTTATTGCATTATGTTAGTCACCATACAATACATCCCTGGTTTTTGATGTAAAGTTCCATGATTGATTAGTTGCGTATAATACCCAGTGCACCATGCAATACGTGCCCTCCTTACTACTCATCACCAGCCTATCCCATTCCCCCATCCCCAGTTCGTTTCTTAGAGTCCATAAGTCTCTTATAGCTTCATTCCCCCTTCTGATTACCCCATAAAAACACCCTTTTTGCACCAAAGATGTCTCAAGAATTCTTTCTTGGCCATCAGTCAGCTCCAAGCCCCACTTCAAACTTCATGTGGAAAAAGAGACTTTTCAGATATGATTAAGTTAAAAATCTTAAAATGTATTATACTGGAATCTCCAGGAGGGCATAATCTTGTGATTACAAGGGTCCTTATAAAAGGGAGGCAGTTGTTAGGGTCAGACAGGCAAGAAGATGCTAGGCCGGCTGGCTTTCAGCATAGAGGTGAGAGGGAATAGTGGAAGGCATGAAGCAAGGAACTCAATTGGAATCTAGAAGCTGGGAGAGGGAAGCAATCACATTCTCACCTAGAATCTCCAGAAGAAACGAGCCCTGTGGACAACCTGACTTTAGCCCAGTGAAACTGATTTCAGACTTGTGGCCTTCAGAACTACAGGATAATAAATTTGCCTTGTTTTAAGCTACTAAATTTGTGGTAATTTGTTAGAGCTGCGGGCGGTAAGAAGCAAATATACCCAGCAACCATTAACCGATAACTGCCTATCAAGACAATGCCGCTGTTGTACTCTTTCATTTATTATATAACTCTACTTTACATAATTTACTCTTTTTGTAATTCTTTACTTCAAGGCTGGTTTCTTCCTCTAGACTTCTAACCGGTTCCTGCAGGGATCTAGCTTTAGTTCTCTTTATGTCTCCAATGTAGCAGATGCTTTTGATGTCTGCATTACATTTTCTTAGCATACAACTGATTTCAGGTAGAAATACCGAAGTTTTGTGTGGCCTCAAACCTACTTTGCATTGTCAGACTCTCCCCTGGAGTGACTGTTCCTACCTTTCTGCACTTTCTCTGGGGCCTTTTCTGATATCTGGAGAAAAGCTGCTGTACACTTAAAGCCCACTAAACATAGTACCCCTGCAGAAGATAATAACTCTAGGGGTAACCCTCAATTGGGGTGCAGGAGCTAGTACATAAATATTCCAGCTGACAGTATTTCAGATGGACACTCGTGAATTTCATTCTCAAATTTTCTCAGCTCTGGAAAGAAAGAATTCACTCAACCTGTAATAAACTTTATAGGGCATCCTTGTTTTCTCTTTAAATCCTGTCCCTTCTCATTCTTGACAAGCACATATTCTACTTCCTGAGATCACTTCACAAACAACTACCTGCACTAAGATCTTGCTTCAAGCTCTGTTTGCAGGGAAACCCAAAGTAATGTACCAGGATAATGGCAACAGTTTTGAACACAGCAGTCAATCAAATGTTTCCTGGATGATTTACATTTGAAAAACAACTGATTAATGAGAAGGATTTAAAATACATTTTAAGAATTGTCTTGATTTTGTTTAGTACTTTTAATTACCTTTCATAATGATGTTTTTTTTTCCTTCTGCATGTATGCATTTAACATTAACAAGATGTATAAGTAGCATGCTGTTGAAACTTCTGGAATACGTCCACAATGAAAAGTATTTCTAAAATCTAGTTATTAAATGGTCACTCTCATTTTATGAATCATTTTTAGATAGGTCTTACATTAATTTTATTTTTAAAATGTTGTATAAGTGAGTAATTTTCACTGAGCATGGCATTTCCTTGAAGGTCATATTATGTTAAAGATTCCTTTAAGTAGAAAAATTGTGGGGCACCGGGTGGCTCAGTCCTTTAAGTGTCTGCCTTTGGCTCAGGTCATGGCTCCTGGGATCAAGCCCCGCATCACATAGGGCTCCTTCCTCAGCAGGGAGCATGCTTCTCCCTCTCCCAGAACTCCCCCTGCTTGTGCTGTTGCTAGCAGGCACCTGCTTTCTCTCTGTCAAATAAATAAATAAAATCTTTTTAAAAAATGAAAAGAAAAAATGTACAGAATATAAAAAGATCAATTCTGATCTTAGATATAACACATGCTTTTCATACTCTATATAGGCAGTGCTCACTGGTCAGTCTTTATAGTAACTCATTAAGTTCAGAAATTACTTTTTTCTTTTTAAAAAGAAATATATATTTGATGAATATATGCAATCTTTTAGTGCTCTCTTAAAAAAAAAGCCAGGAAAAAGCAACAGACTATGAACATATATGTGTTTGTGTATGTGTGTATTCACAGTGTGTATATATATATATGTGTGTGTGTGTGTGTGTGTGTGTGTGTATGTGTATATGTACGTATACATATATTCACAGGATATTCACTTTGTGTGTGTGTGTGTGTGTGTATATATATATATATATGCTACATATAGTAGTACATAGTACATAATATATGTACTATATGTAAATATAATTTTCATATATATTTTCAGCATATAAATAGTCTGAATCATTTTATTGAGACAGTTCAAATTACAAGTAGGAGTATAAATACTTTTCTGGAACTTTTAATCATAGAGCTTTACTCATAAAAACATATGTAACAAATTGGTCAGTTATTACTTACTAAGAATTGTGATTAGGTGAAAATACAATACATATGTTTATGTTTCTAGATACAGTTCATAATAATACTTTTTCATTTATTTCCTTCAAGTTTTAATGGCAGTATGGTTGGGAACAAAATGTTCTGGACACATTTTATAGTAAAAAATTATGAAGGCAGTCTAATTTTTCAAAATTATATGTAACTAAATAACTTGTATTTTTTCTAGGTAAATACAAAAACAGATTTTTGTAACTGACTTCTGATAATACTACCACGGTATAACAGGAGATTGACAATTACCCATAGAAAGTTTTTTTGTTGTTTGTTTTCCCTTGGATGGGCAGTCTTTATAATGTGCACATAAAAGATGTTCTTATTTTTTTATATTTAAGAAATTATATCTTCTGGGGCGCCTGGGTGGTGCAGTTGTTAAGCGTCTGCCTTCGGCTCAGGGCATGATCCCGGCGTTCTGGGATCGAGCCCCACATTAGGCTCCTCCGCTGGGAGCCTGCTTCTTCCTCTCACACTCCCCCTGCTGTGTTCCCTCTCTCACTGACTGTCCCTCTGTCAAATAAATAAATAAAATCTTTAAAAAAAAAAAAAAGAAATTTTATCTTCTATTACAAACTTCCTTTTTTCTCATCCATTCATTATCATCTCTTCACCTGAAATATATGTATGCATTTGTGCATTTAATTATTTGTGTTGTGCTTGATTTTATTTCATCTTTATAAATGTTTATTGTTTGAAATGATGCCAGTTCTTATGTCTGCTTATAATAATTTGTTTTTTTTCCTAATATTTCCTTTCTCTCATCTGTTTACATCCAGAGTACAGCTGACAATATTCAAAGCCTTCTGTTATCTCAGCATCTCTTCTTTGCTAACCTACAGTCTTTAATTTCTAAATTATCAAAAAAAAACCTCACAAGTATTTATAAATTTAACTTTTTTGTGAAATAAATTTTGTTTCATTAGCCATCTGCATTTTGCTTCTTTGTTCATCTTATTAGTGCAACTGAGTAGGTCCTACAATAATCATTTTTTTAAATTACAGAGACTTTTAATAGGTGTCATTCTTCTGTGAATATGTAATATTTATCCTGAGACATGCATTTGTAAAAGTATAGAAAAGACCATCCCATGGAGGGAACTAAAGGTGTAAACTGTTTACAATTTGCTAGGTTAAGACTTAGCATCATCCACAGATGCTCTGCTTTGTGAATATATCTCCTCCCTATTCAGTAAGGTATTTGTGTGAGTCAGAAAGAAGACCAGTATGTTACAGAACTTTATATGGTTTTCTAATACTTACTCCAATTTCTCTCACCAGGAAATTAAGCTGGTAAGCTGATTAACATGTACTGCTTTCTCCCTAGTATGTCACAGAGACAGAAAAATGCTTTTGGATGAATTTTTGTTTGCTTGTTTGCTTGGTTGGTAGCTGGTTAGTGGGTTGGTTAGTTGGTTGGTTTGGTTTCGTTTGCTTATAAGATAAATACGCATTTCCTCATTGAATCTGACCTCATTTGTAATTCTATGTTTTCACCTGAGGCTTTCACTTCCCAACTGAGCTTTGCCTTGACAGGCCTACAAGTATTTCTGACTTTCTTATTATTCTCTGGTTTGCTGTTTATTCCACAAATAGCATTTCACAGAATTCAAGTTTAAAGATATGGATGACTTTTGGTTTCATAAGCAGTTCTTTTTTGTTATTATGTTCCCTCTTTGATTTGGGTTATTTTCAGAGATAAGAATGTGAATATAGTCTTTAGTTCAATATGATCATTGCCTTTAATGAACTATTACCTAGTCCCTATTTATCCCAAAATTCTATCTGATTATGCATAAATCTCCTTTTGTATGCCTGTAATTCATTTTTAAGAGGTAATTGAAAAGGACACAAATAGTGCATAGAATATTAACAAGTGTTACTACTTATTTTGTGTTCATAGATTAATACATTTCCTTCTCTGTAAACTGATAACAATACTGATTACCATACTCTGTACTATATATTAATTATGAATGTAGAGGCTGTGAGGAATACTCTTTTAATTTAATAGAAAATCTTGCCATTTAAAAATTTTTCATGACTATTAAAGATTGATTGCGAGAGAGAGAGAGAGAGAAAGAGAGAGAGAGAGAGCACAAGCACGGGAAGGGGCAGAGGCAGAGGGAGAGAGAGAATCTGAAGCAGACTCCATGCTGAATGTGGAGCCAGTCATAGGGCTCAATCTCACAACCCTGGGATTATGACCTAAACTGAAACCAAGAGTTGGATGGTAACTGACTGAGCCACCCAGGCATCCCAACATTGACTAATTTTCTATCATCTGACAAGCCATCTTCTATGAAGTGAGGACACAGCGGTGAACAAAACACATTCCTGTTCACAGTGTATTTGCATTCCAGTTGTGGAAGCAGGCAATACGCTAAACTAAAGCAAACATTTTCCTGATAATAAGTACTATAAAAAATAAAATAATTAAATAGAGCATGACTGACAAAAGTTAGTGCGGCAAGAAAGATTTTTCATAATATGGTGATTCATGAAAGCACTTCTGAATTATGTGAATGGGCATCATGCATAGATGTGGGGAAAATAATTTGAGATGAACAGTATGAATGCCCTGAAACAGAAATGTGCTTAGAATGTTTTGAGAACAAGAAGGGGGGTAGGATGACTGAAGCATGGTGAACACAGAAAAGAAAAGTAGGGAAGGATCTGGAAGAGGAGGCAGTGGCATTTTTACTCTATTAGATTGGTGCCTCTGAGGGATTAAAATGGGGAGTAGAGATGTCGCAATCAAATCTCAAAAATCATACTTTTGGTCCTATGTGGAGGTTGTACTCTAGTAGGGACAGACTACCAACAGTCATTAGGGTGCTAAAGCTATTGTATTACATAGGAGAAGGAAGTTCTTCCCTTGGATTAATGTCGTAGTAGTGGAGTGGAAATAGATAGTGAAACTGGAAATAGGTTTTGATAGCAAAGACACATGATAAATTGAATGTGTTAAGAGACAAAGAGAGGAAACAATGGTTATTCCTAGAATGTTGATTGGCTCAATATATTGGCTGTGGTACCATGTCCTCACATGGATAGGATTAGGGGTCCCCAGTTGTGCTGGGGAAAAGCAGGGAGGAAATTAGAATTTACTTATGAATTAAGAGAATTAAATCGGAACCTTGGGACATTCCAATGTTTAGAATGCTAAAGGCTGAAAGTAGAGAAAGTAAAGAAAAAGCCCATAAGAAGATGATAAGAAACTCGTTTTGGAAAAAAAAAAATAGTAAATTTTCCTAACATTACTGAAATACTAATTGTAAAAAGCAAAATTGACCACTGTATTTGGTAAAGTAGAGGTGGTTGTCTACCTTGACAGAATATTTTAAATGAAATCATAATGAAAGCCTGGTAGGAGTCATTACAAACAAATATAAGGAAAGGGATTCTTTTATTTAAATTTTATTTTATTTAAATTCAATTAATTAACACATGGCGTATCATTCGTTTCAGAGGTGGAGTTCAATTACTCATCAGTTGCATAAAACACCCAGTGCTCATTACATCACATGCCCTCCTTAATGCCCATCACCCATCCCCCACCCACCTCCCCTCCAGCAACCTTCAGTTTGTTTCCTACAGTTAAGAGTCTCTTATGATTTCTCTCCCTCTCTGATTAGTCTTACTTTATTTTTCCCTCCCAGGAAAGGGATTCCTAATGGAGACTAGCCTCTAAGGTAATTTTGAACTGAGTATCAGAGAAAAGTAACCCAAGAAGGAATGTGAAGTCATGGGAGTATTAATCTCATTTTTAATTTTAATTTTACTTTACAATGTATCTGTTAAACTTTTAAAGTGACACAGAAAAGAGAAGACTGTTGGTACAGAAGAGAAGATGAAAGAAACAGAAGAGTAAATACAAGAATAACTGCAAGAATGCCTGCAACATTCATGTGTTGGTCACAGTAAGTAACACCTGCTGCCACAGAGTCACCTTCCAAAATCTCAGTAGATTAGTATGATGACTCCTCCCTCAGGCAATGGCAGACTTTCTGCTCCAAACAGGTACTCAGGAACTCACTTAATAAAGGCTATGTGATCTTGCAACTATACAATCTAGATAACATGGCTTCTAAAATCACTACAGTAGAGAAGAAAGAGATGGAGAAGGCATATTGACTTTCAACTGCCTTGGTCCACATGTGACACAAATCACTTTTATTCACAACCTAGTTACATGTTTTCTTCCAAATTAAAGGATGATTGAGAAAGAAAGCAAACATAGAACATATGGTAACACTTTTATTCTCTATCACAATAGAGAGACTGAGGTCCTAGACATAGCAAAAGGATTAAACTTAGAGCAGAACAATTCTATCTTCTATAAGAGCAGAGAAGACAGAATGCATTAGAAGCAGGTACAGATGATATGGATAGGTTAGGAAGTTAAAATCTGATTGCTTTTATAATATCTATAAAATGACAACAGTGGGGCATGCAATTTTATAGGAAAGGAGAGCATATGAAACTAACTTAATTGGAGGGTAGGAAAATAAATCAATTAAGGACATGAGTAAAAATGCTGGTACTAGTTGAGATCTGTGGTAAAAATAAAATATGTACAAGACATCTGATAAGATGTGTTAATCCAACCATATAGGAAAGAGGCAAGGATCAGCAAGTATGGTGGATAGAGAATGACAAACACATTTAGAATATAAGAAGATAAATAAATTCAGCAATAGCACTTAGAATTTAAGTTGAACATGTATGGATATAGAAATATGTGGAAATGAAACTTAGTGAAAAACTAATGAGATCACCAAGTTAAGGACACACATGTATTAAATAATTGTTGAACTGAAGAAATAATTGCTAAATTGGAAATTATTAATATGGAGATATAGGTGGTTTTGGACAGAACTGGAAATTTTGAAATCATGATTACAAAGGTACAGTTATTGGAAAAATCTGATTTAAGGCACAGCCACGAAACTGGGTGGCTAAAATCAAGTGGAGAGACCAGTTTGTAGAAATTGAGATCAAGGAACTTAAAGGCTAAAATGTTGTATGGATGATCTGTATAAAAAAATGACATTACTATGATCTCAGTGTTATCTATTAAAGATATTAAGGCAGTTAATAAAATATTCAGGGAATGTGGGAAAGCAACCAAGAGGTATTGTTTGAAGTTGTATGTTTGAAAAGAACTTTTTTTCTTTGCTTTGTTTTGGTTTTTGAGGGAGAAGGCAAAAGAGAAAAGGAAATAATCTACAATTATAATAAGAACAAAGAAAACACTGCATTTTCTGCAGTCTCCATAATACATGGGTATGAAAAGAAAAAAATTGTCTCTGAGAAACTTCAAGAGAACTATGGCCTTTTCAGAAACCCAGACTTCACCTTAAAATAAAAAAAAATAAAAATAAAAAAATAAAAAGGAGTTATAAAAGGGGATTTGAGGATATGTAGAACTTTACTCTTTGCAGACCTTAAATTCCAGAGGACAACAATGAAAACATGATAGCAAGTCCAGCTAATGGATGATGACTTGGAAAATTATACCTTTTCTTGACAGCTGAACTAAAAAGAAAGTTATTCATGACAGGATTAACAATCTGTCATGGTCTTGCCAGAATCTTGGAAGAGTGTAGCATCTACATTTTAACTTGATAGATGCTCTTTGGTTAATGATCATCATTCATTCCATTCCCACCACCACGTTTTTAGGTATTGATGAATAGGAACAGGAAATCTGGAAACATCCACCCAGTGCACTGATACTTCCTTCTCCAATAATTTATTTACTCGGAATTGAAATATAAGCTAGTCAGCCAACTTCTTAACAGTTAATAAATGAAAAATAAGCCTCATAGTTAAATACAATGAAATGTTTCTAAAATCCAGCTGTCAGTGGAGCCCCAATAAGCACTATTGTCTGGAAATGAGTAATCATTTAGGTTTTGCCTAAACACCTCACCTAACATAGACACTTTCTTTGGAAGGAGACACCTAGTTCCCCTCTTCACATGTTTTTGTTGTGGAGAAAACGTTATAACCTTTCTTTTGGGGGTGTAGGTGATTATCAGAACAATTTGATCTTCTCTCTGCTGCTACAATTAAGAGAGAAGCCAAAGTGAAGTCCTTCTGGGGTTTGATTTCTTTTTATTTGCCTCTCATTATACGGTTACATTCTGATTCATTTGACCTCAGATTAAAATAGCTGTGCAACTGACTAAGTAAATAAGTCTGTTCAAATCAAAGATTCTGTAGTATTAATCCCATTAACAATACACCTAAAGTTATGATCTCTAATCAGGAGTCAGTAGGAATAAGCTTACATTTTGGCTCATAGACTCTTCTATAAATTTTTACAAGAGCTATCTGAATGACTTAATTTGTAATACAAGAATTTCCTTTTCATTCCTAATATATTTTTGTCTGTTTTTCTTTCCACTCATAGAATCATCCCTTTGCCAGGATGCTTAATAATCAGGAGCACTACCCCTGCCATCGAGACTCAGGTTGGTTTTGCCAAAAAGCCCCAAAAATAGTCTCAGCAGAGCCCAAATTCAGTTTTATTCCCCAAGATCTGAGTCATTCAACTTTATATAATTAGTAATTAATGTAAGACATTAACAATACTATCTCTATGGAGCTAAGACAGCCGAGACTTTTCTCTACTTCTTTATAGTCTTTTTATCATGAGATAGAGAAAATGGCCACCTGGCTTTTATAAATGTTAGAAGCATGGCTTCTCATATATTTTAAACAATTGCTACAATTAGGAAATACATAATGCCCATAGAAAATAAAATGCCATGTAGACTCAATGCAAACTAAAGACATACATAGAAAAAAAGAAATCTTTCAAGGAAACATTATCTTGGGAAATTTAGCACTACCTATATTTTAGAGAACCTTTTGCATTACTTTGTCACACAGTTGATATTTGTGATGGTTCCACAAAATCTCCTTTCCTAATCATAGCTGTTTAAAATTGATATTAAAAAGTATTATTGGGGCAGCTGGGTGGCTCAGTTAGTTGGGCAGTCAGCAATTGGCTTCTGCTCATGTCATGATCTTGGGATCCTGGAATAGAGCCCTGTGGCAGGCTCCGTGCTCCAGGAGTCCTTGGCCTGAGGATGCGCTCTCTCCTTCACCCTCTGCCCACCCTTCCCCTGCTCTCTCAAACAAATATATAAATCTTTTTTTAAAAAGTTATTGGTTCATACTGTTCTTAGACTGCAGGAAAATATCTACACTCTGGTGTATATAATATTCAATGACTTATTTATTTATTTATTTATTTAATCTTTTTATTTTTAAGTAATCTCTACACCCAGCATGGAGCTTGAACTCACGACACTGAGAAAACGAGTCACATGCTCTATGTACTGAGCCAGCCAGGTGCCCCTACAATATTTAATGTTTAGAGTTGAAAACTGCTTGTCTTTTGAAATGACTATTTTATCTTCTGGCATTCATTTGTTAGCCCTTCACTGTTTCAAAGGTCTTAAGTCCAAGTAATCATTAAAAGACCTAAGAGCTCAAATTAGCTATTTTCCCCTCATTTCTCTGTATCAGGCTTCAAAAACAGATTTAAATTTTTTTTTTCCTAAAGCTAAAAAACAGCTAAAGGACCAAAAAAAATTAGAGCTAATTACTGTGATGGTGGCTGTACCCTTCCATGTACTAATCTAGGTATCTCTAAATTTTCCTGTTATAAAACATGTATGTTACATAAAGAAAAGAACTACTGTGAGTTTATCCATGGTATTTTCAAATAAATATACATATCTAAAATAATTTATCATATATAGATATAGATTGACATGATGATATATTAATTCACCCTGAAGACTGTTCTTGAAATTCATGTTTTTAACGAATCACTTAAAGTAATTCTGTCCATTCAAGAAAGGTCTATGAACAGACTTAAAAGTAATATTGGTTGGCACTCTCTTTTTTAATACATAATACTACATTTTCTCTTAGGGTTGTGATAGAAAATACAAATCCTATACTGAAGCTCATGCTTAGTGCTGTACTATAGAGAATGGTCTACAATCTCCAGTTCACAGTATAGGTTTTTTTCTTTTTATTCATAAGAAATAACCAAAATTTCTCAGAAAAAAATCTATACGGAAAAAAGAAATGAATTATAATCAAAATGGCATTACCTTCAAATAAACGTCCAGTGTGATGCTATAGTTCATGTAGATCATCATATGACTTAGGTGCCATTCTCTCGTTTCTCTTCCATTTTTACTAGGAGAGGACTTGTGCATTGCATATACATTATTAGTTTTGATGTTATTTTTCCTCTAATGGGTTTTGTTCATAATTATCTCTTAGACTTATTTCCATTGCTGCCAGATTTCCCTCTCAAAACCTGCATCTCTGATGCTTGGCCAATTTTACTGATGCCCTAAAACCCAAAGAAGATGGTGAAAGAGGTCTTTCAGGACCTAATCTAGGCAATCCAGGTTCTATATATATTAGGCAACCCAGGTTCTCTCTCTCTCTCTCTCTTTCTCTCTCTCTCTCTATGTATATATTTTGCTACTCTGTACTTTCTATAAAATTAACACGCTAGCAAGTTCAGAAATATTCAAATTAAAATGTTGGCTTAATTTTAGAAGGTATTTGAAACAATGAAGAGGATTTTTTTTTTAATTCTGATTACCTAGAATTTCTTTTATTTGAAGGGATAGTTTAAATTCTTCATACTTAAAAAGGAAGTGTTAGATATCCCAACATATGCTTGGGGCTACATTAGCTTGAAACAGACCAATCAACCTACTGAAAACAACGAGGAATCAGACAGAACATATATTAAGAATCTGCTTTAAGGTTATGAAGAGTTATTAAAGCAACCAAAACTTGAAGTGTCAATATCTTGGTTTAAGGCCTGATCCTGACAATCGGTGCTACATTTATCCTTAAGCCATTTGCTTATTTGAATATCTCCAGGGAAAAAACAGAAATGCCGAGGACACATGTTCCCAGTCTTACAAAAGTAAGAATCAAGTTAAATGGACCTCAGGTCCTCGTAAGGCAGAAGTAAACTCGTAAGTACTCAAGGTTTTTGCTCTGAATCCCTGAGAGCTCAGACACATGTGAGGTATAAGGTGAAACAGAAATACACTAGCCTTTACAAAAAGTGAATTCAGTTTGAATCAGCTCAGTCTCCAACTGGATTATTGTGATGTGGCCCTATCTTATATGGCAGTCAAGAATCAAAGGACTTGAGAAGAATTTCCCAAATTCTTATGAAGATTTGGAGGCAAAAATCAGAGGTTAGGTGTGGACAAGTTAGAGATCCATGCTACACAACCCAGACTTCTTTTGGTTCCCACGTAAATCAACATACAAGGAGCAAAGCTGTGCCTGAAATAAAATACCTCTCATAAAAGGAGAAACTCATGTGGAAAAAAATGATGTAGTCTCAATTGTTTAACATGCTCTTCCAGAAATGAAAGTGAAATCTTTCTGGAAATAAAAACCTATGATATTTTACACACTGTTTCTCTCTCTCTCTTTTTTTTTTCCAAGAGAGAAAAATCTGCTCCAATTTATAACATATATTTTGCATAGAAAGAGCACTCATGTTGTGACTCTATACAAAACTGGGCAAAATATATAAGGAAATCTGTTTGGGTGTTTGATACCTAAGAACAGGAATACTCAGCAAGGTGAACCCCACACTAGATTTATCACTCTGACTGGGGACGTTTCCCCTACTGTGGGAAAGTAAACTGAGGGGGCAGAGGAAGGTTTTCAGGAGAGGTAAAGCAACTGACATATGTGGAACTTTGACATTCAAATAAGAAAGTATGCTGAGGGAAAACCAGGGGTTCCCTCTGAGTTCCCAAAAGAGAGCTTAACTGCTTATGCCCAGGCAGAGCCTCCCTGAAGCTTGTCATAGAAAGGGTGAGTTGAGAGAAGAACAGGGAAACTAGTGGTTGAGCAATTCTGGGGGAAACTGGAGATCTAGCCCCAGCAATGAGAGTCCACATTTATACATCTTCAAAGTTCAAGATCTCAAGTTTAGACACAAGAAAGGCCTTACCTTTGGATAAGGAATATGACATACAGTGAGTTACATAGTAGCTTCACCCTAACAGTCTGAAATTATGCCTTGAAAAGAATTTGAAAGGAAACTATAGATGTAGGGCCTTAGCAACTTGTACCTGCTTGGAGAAATATTAGGCTTTCCATACATTTACAGCATCATACATTCAAGACTACACAAGCTCAGAATGAATAACCAGTAACTAAATTGAAATCTATGACGAAAACATCAAACTATATCTTTGTTATGGTGAATAATGTTGCAATGAACATGGAATACAAATATCTCTTTAAGATAGTGATTTCACTTCCTTTGGATATATCCAGAAGTTGAGGTTTCTCGATCATATGGTAGTTCTATTTCTAACAGGAAGCGCCATACTGTTTTCCATAATGTTAGTGTCCATCAACAGATGCATGAAGAAAATGTGAGATCTATATATATATATAAATGCTAATCAGCCTTTAAAAAAAAAAAAAAGAAGGAAATTCTGCCAGTTGTGACAACATAGATAAAACTAGAGGGCATCATAAATTTAAGTAAAATAAGCCAGAAATAAGCCAGAGAGAGAAAGATAAATACTGCATGGTATCACTTCAATGTGCAATCTAAAAAAAAAAAAAAGAAAGGAAGCCGAACTTATAGAATCAGAGTGTATCATGGTAGTTGGTGTGTTGTGGTTGCCAGGGGCTGGGGGGACAGGGGTCTGGAGAAGGAAATAAGTTGATAAAAAGTTATAAACTTTCAGTCATAAGATGAATAAATCCTGAGGATCTAATGTATAGCATGGTGGCTGTGATAATACTAAATAACTGGAATTTGCCAAGAGAGTAGATCTTAAGTGTTCTCACAAAAAATTAAAAAAAAAAAAATTTAAAAAGGTAACCACCTGAGATGATGGATGTGTTAATTAACTTGATTGTGGGAATCCTTTTATAATGTATACTCTATATCATATCATCACATGGTACACTTAAGTACATTACAACTTTGTCTACTGTACCTCAATTGATCTGGGAAAAAGATCAAACCAATTCACAAAAATATCACAGAATTCAAAAGGTATAAAACATTTCATACAATAAATAGTAAGCAATTAAAAATGCCAGAATTGTGAAGAAATAAGAAACGTGGCTTATAGTCCATTCAAATACAGCTTATAGAAACCAAACCCAAGACAGCCTGTATGTTACATTCAACTGACAATCAATTTAAGGCCGATACTGTAAATATTCAGAAAAATTAATGAAAAATCATTGAGAACATAGAGTATATCAGCAGCCACAAAAACTATTAAGCAAATAAACACAGATCATGGTCTGTATCTAGGACACGTATTGAGGTTGGCATGGTAGTCATTTAGAGATCTCTAAGCATCAGACTTTCTTGTTCTTTTCATTGATTTTTTAAAAATTATTATTCTACTCAGATACAGGCACCACAACATTAATTGAGAATTGGCAGATCACATATTTGACTAAAATCATGAGGACAGGGATTTCTATGAAAGTGTTCAAGGTACTTCAAAGTCATATTCTATAACAATCAATACAATTATATTTTTTTTTCAACTTTTTTAGGTGATCAATGGCTTTTCCCCCCATAATTTGGATGTAAACTATTCAACTTTATCAGCGTCTGAAGAGTTAGTCCCATATCTGGTGACTGTTAGTGGTAAGGACCTTAGAAGTAAAAAACTGAAATCAGTGAAACAGATACAATCCCATTAATGATTTATTACATGATTTTCCATGGTTTCTTACCTGTAATACATGATTAACTTACACCATTAAGATAGTCTGAACATTACTATTTTGAGAATCTCTAAGAAAGAGCTTTCCACTTACAGAGTGTTTTATGTTAGTAGATACTTCATAAACAGCATTTAATAGGCACTTCTAATTAAAGATTCAGTTTGAAACTAAGGATTTTTAAAATCTTTTCTGCCTCTTGAAACCATGTCAAAATTTGAGTATATAATACATGGAGGTTTTTGTTTTGGGTTTTGGCTTTTTTTTAAAGATTTATTTATTTATTTTAGAGAGCGAGCATAAGCAGGAGGGACAGAGGGAGAGGGAGAGAGAAACGCAAGCAGACTCCACACAGAGCACATACCTGACATGGGGCTTAATCTCTGACCCATGAAATCACCCTGAGCCAAAACCAAGAGTCAAACGTTTGACTGCACCACCCAGGTGCTCCTAAAACACGTGGTTTTAAAATCATATGGGGAAAATAAAACTGAATGAAAGTAAACTATGGACAAGATATGTAACTAATTTCATAAAGATAAAACGTATATGAAGAACTAGCTGACAAGAGACATGGAATATCAAGTTCCTACCCAAAGGTAATGACAAGAAGAAGCCTGATGATTTCTACCCTCAAACCCAAGATTTGATGAATGACACAAGACACAACTATGGAATAAAGATAAAAAACTGGAGACTATTTAAAAGTCTCTAAAAAGTAGAGTTACCAACGTCTCTGCCTCTATTCCAGAGGCCATATATCCCTCAGAATAATTTATGAATGAATGGAGCCAGAGAGACTTCTTTAGGGAATCTAACCTAGCATAGAGAAGGAAGCAGCCACCTTGATAATTAGTCTCCTTAAGCTTTATTGTGTTCTATTAACAATCTCCATCTCCCATTCCCACACCACTCCCTCCCCTCAGTTATAAGAGATACTAGTACAGACTTAAATGGATTAGATCAATCACGGTTCTTCACCTCGGCTGCCTTCTGAGCAGAGCCCACGAATACCTTAGAAGAGAAGTAGATATGGATGCTGGGGATCCAACCTTGTCTTCTACATTAAGTTGAAATATTGTTCGGGCTATGGGTTCCACATTTGATGTTTTAATTATGCTACTGAACTCTATAATATGATGATAATAAATTAGATTAACATAGCAAAAAAACAGACTATAAAATTCACATTTGATCATTTTGATTTTTAAAATAGCCTATGTAAGTTACATGCAAAATTATTTCTGCTTCATACTTCTGAGCTGAAAGTTCTGGTACTCACATGGCCAACTTCACACAAATATTTTCAAGGAAAAACAAATCTGAGAAAAGCATTCAATTATAAAGAGTCTGTGAGATGAAGACAATCATACCAAATAAAATATTTTGTGTAAAATGGT
Organism: Ursus arctos; assembly: GCF_023065955.2. Lineage (NCBI taxonomy): Eukaryota > Metazoa > Chordata > Mammalia > Carnivora > Ursidae > Ursus > Ursus arctos. The sequence goes on from NW_026622764.1 coordinate 21,888,499, forward strand.
CATATTTTTTTTTCCCTGAAGGTCCTCACTGAGTCATCACTATGAAAATTTTGAATAAACAAAGAATTGTGGTACTGAGATTTCTCTTGGTACAGATCTCCAGAGATTTATGCTTTCTTGACAATTTGCTAATTACCCTTGCAAATATACAGTACAAAATAAACATGTCAAAACTGGACCTCTGAATTCCCCCTGTGATATGCTACATCTATATTTCTCACCCATTTTCAAGAATTGCTACCATCATTTATACTGGTTTTGCTCAAACTAAATAAACTGAAGTAATTCTTTCTTTTAAGCAATATTATTTTTTATTTTTTTAGAAGGAGAGAGTGCATAACTGAGGGGGGAGGGAAGGAGCACAGGGAGAGAGAGAATCTCAAGCAGGCTTTGCACTCAGTGTGAAGCCTTACATGGGGCTTAATCTCCCTGAGATCATGACCTGAAATCTAGAGTTGGAGGCTTAACTGACTGAACCACCCAGGCGCCCCTAAACTAACATAATTCTTGACTCCATTTTTCCCATACTCTTCACACAATCCATCACAAACATTTTAAAACTACGTAAAACATATATTTCAGGGCACCTGGGTGGTACAGTCGGTTGAGCATCTAACTCTTGGTTTTGGCTCAGGTCATGATCTCAGAGTCGTGAGATCGAGCCCGTGTTTGCCTCCATGATCAGTGCCTAGTCTGCTAGGGATTCTCTCTCTCTTTCCCTTTGTCTCTGTCTTTGTCTTTCTCTCTCAAAATAAATAAATAAATCTTAAAAATTAAAAAAAATAAAATATATATTTCATTCTCATTATTACTCACTACTCTCATTATTACATTTCTAAATCTAATTTTGGACTACTGCCTGGCCTCTGAAGTGATTGTCTTGCTCTTCATACAGCAATCAAATTAGCATTTAAAATTCTAAGTCAAATAAAGTCATTTAGCTCCCTGCTCAGAAATTTCCAATGGCCTTACTGCATTACCTCCCTCTGTTCTTTAAGAATTCCACAGCGTCTCACCTCAGACTGTTTGGATTTCTGGTCTCTACTCTCCACAGATATTTATATGGCTCAAAAGTGGATTTCATTATTATCTAATCCTCTATGATAGTATCTTACATATTATATATTGTCTATGTTATATATATATAATATATAAAATTTTAAAAACTATATGGTGTGTGTATATATTATGTATATGTGTGCATATAATTCATTAATAACAAATGCTACATTGACTAAAGATTTGGATACCATCCGGTTCTTTCTGCACATTGTAGGCTACATAACAGAACAGACTTTCTTTTCTTATATATTGCCATATGTCCAGTCACTAAGAAGATGTCTGGAATATGTTAAGTAGAGCTTCAATAAACTTTTTTAATGCTTAAGTGAATGAGACAAACATACTGATTCTATATTTGTAAATGTTCATTTTAGAAGTATTTCTGAGGGTTTTGGGTTTTGAAGCATCATCTACAAATTTTGTGTGTAGCCCCAGAATATAATTTGCATTTGCTCACATATGAAAAATAATGCACTAAATTTAATTACATTTTAAAATATATCAGTCACATGGATTATTTGTCAAGATTCTGATTATCTCCTGCTTGACAAGATAATTTCTAGTTATTTAAAATATCTCCATGTTGATACAACCTAATTCTGACATTTCAATTTTGCTCTAAGTTTTTAAATCATCCCATACCCTCTCTCTTTAATAAAGTATCTAGAAAATCAATGCCAATTAGAGATAGGTCTTTTTTTTCCTTTTCCTTTTTTTTTTTTTTTTTTTTTTTTTGCAACCTAACAGTCCATATACACTGCCCTTAACTTACCATGACGTGGATTTTAAAATTACAACATAGCTCTCTTAAAAGACCAAAAAAAAAAAAAAAAAAAAGTCTTCATACATCATTGTGAAATAATGAAATCCTAACTTCTTTCAAGGTGCTCTATAGTGTGACTTCCAAACAGAATGCAAATTATAATAAACAATATACTTGCAATCATTTGCCAAGGTATTTAAAGTAAAAAGTATAATCACCTACCATTAAATCACTTTTATATTGTAGTGTATTTCTGATTAATAAATGTTCTGCAGCATGGTCAGAGAAAATTAAAAAAAAATCTGTCATGTAATTAGCAGTAATGCAACTTTTCCATTAAAAATGTAGCACTAAACTGAAGTAGAATAATTGTTTGCACTCAAATAAAAGTACTAGAATAAAAGAAATGCATAAAAATCAAATTTTACACTGTTATAAAATTTTTATTTTTTTTCAGTTTCGGGCAGGTATTGCCTTACAACATTTCTAATGGTGATCTATTGCCCACATTGGGAAGAATGTAGACCAACCAATCCTAGGTTAGCATAAATACGCTCATGCATATATACATGCAAATATAAATGCCTCTAGATGATTTTCATATACGATTTTCTTCTTAACTTTACACCAGTGATTAAAATGATAATTGTCAATAAGGTTTGAACTACTGGTTGATATTAAAAAGCAAATTCATACTCATTAACTATTATTTTAAAATATATTTCTTATTAAAAAATGACATACCTTGTAAGGGAGATTTCTAAGCAAATCTTATAAAGAAGACTGCTAGGCAAATTGTCCGTATCCCTCAATCGATAATTTGCTTAATAAGTATTGAGCTGCTTTTTCATGTTAACATATTGCTCAGTGACTTAAACTGATTTTTATGCATTCCTGTTTTCTCAGAAAATATAAACCACCAAATATAATTCTGACTCAAATACAAAATATCCTTTTCTCACATTAGTTTTCAATGATAATTAACATCATCCACATAATTTTGTTTCATAAAAATTCAAATTAAATCACTCTTTTATGCTTTATGGTTATAAGTCTTTTGGGTAATTCTCATTCTATTATTATCTAGTAGACATTGTAATGAACACTTAGAAAGACCTTTCAATAACATTTTTGCTCACTATTAATTTTGGAAGTGTTCACTGGGCAATTTTATGGTAAGTGGCAAATTACTTCTAGTAGTTTAATGAAGTCCCTTTTTACGCACAATACTCCTTTATTTATTGCTCCCCCTTTTTTCTGTATCCATTTGATATTATGCATTAGTCATTCAAGGACATAATTAACACAGACAGTCTCTTTCTAATTCTCAGGACAAACTTTCAAAGCTTTTTACAAATGTATCAGAATTCAGTGGGTAAAGCAAAAAAAAAAAAAAAAACATTGAGTGCTTTTTTGGGAGAAAGCCATATAGATATACTGAATCAAAGCCGATAACTAAATTATTCTGTATTATAGATGAACATAGTCTATAATATTGAGTTGGGAAAAGACAGTCATAAAGGAATGGTGAATATTTTAAAACTCTTGTGGATAAATATAATTTTAAAATTACAGTGCTTAAATTTTATCGCTTAATTGCATCATCTTTATGCAATAATAATAATGATTACTTTTGAAGAAATCTAAATGGCAGAGCAGAAGGCTGAAAAACATTTTAATTATCTTACATATAAGTATATCATTTCCTTTCTGTTACATTAACCACGGTATAATTTACTTGCAATTTAAAACCTAAGCTTCAAAGTCACACAGGTTTCTCCTGTATAGTTTCTAAGTTGATGCCATTCCATGTAAGTTCTTCAAAATACATGCAGTATATGTTCTATACATAAGAAATCATAACATCTGATTATAATATCATCTTTTATTCTTAGTGGTTATTTTGTATTGACACAATTTTTATGGTACATGTTATCAAAATGATCATTTTGCATATCATAAGTTATCAGTAAATGTATACATTTCTTCCATGTTTTAGATGGTGGGAATAAAGATCGTAGCAACTTTAGGACGTATCGCTCAGGGACTCACATAGGTAAGAGTTGGAATTGTTTTAGTTTGGCATAAAGTTTCAATAGTTTTGAACTGCTTCTAATTATTACAAAGGCAGAAATCAGGTAATACTTTTCAGTATTATTATTAGGTTCCTGATTACCTCCCATAATCTGACTTAAGAAACCCTATGAATATTATACTATTTCTTTTCTAATAAACACGTCCCATTAAAAAGACTCTAGTTTCATATTGTCTTCCTTGTACTCATATCAAGCATGCCATCCTAATGACTTCAGTTTTTTCATTAGCACCTGCATCCACATTAAACAAATGGAATTAGAAGAAAATATTCCTCATTTTTTTCAACTATTTTTTCATTAAAACCTTAACTAAATAAAACTAAATAATTTCCAAGGCCTCTTTTGGTAAACATTAATAAAATGTTAATCATCTACATTAAAAAATATATATGTTGGGTTGCCTGAGTTGTGCATTTGGCTGGGCAGCCAGCTCTTGGTTTTGGCTCAGGTCGTGATCTCCGTATCCTGAGATTGAGCCCTGCATGGGACTCCACACTCAGTGGGGAGTCTGCTTGACATTCTTTCTCCCTCTTCCTCTGCCTTCCTGCTCATGCTCAATCTCTCTCTATATAAATAAATCTTTAATATATATATAGATAGATAGATTTAAATATATCTATATATATATTTAAAATGGTATACACACACACACACACACACACACACACACCCCATTCTGAGAAATATAGCTGAATAATTTCTTAGTGAACATAAGAGAACGTGAAGGCATTCGTAGGAGCTGCTTCTGGATAGTAATGTGACTATATGAGCTCTGTAATTCAAATCTTTCCAAGATCAACCTGGAAATATTTTTTCAGTGGCTATGTAGGTAAATGAGGTAAAATTAGTGGCATCTTAGTCTCATTTTTTTTCTAATTAATCCTATTTGTAGCAAGATTCCTCTGTTGGGCCTAATACCAAAGGCTGAATTTTGGAATAACCAATAATTAAATGAGAATTTCGTATTGAATTAAAACAAAAACTCTCCCAGAAGCAATCATCGAACTAAGAGTTGAGAAGGCAAAATAGTAACAGTGAAAGAGCAAAGTGAGTATAATTTTAATGACACAAAGGGATATTCTGGTTGGTGATGGGAATGTGACAAGTGCAAGGATTATCAGTACTCAGAAAACTGACATCATATGCTACAAAATTTGAATCTTTAACTTTACTAGTAGTGCCACTTATAAATTACCACTTTGCTATCCACTGATACATAAAACTTTAGTGAAGATAAATTGTGAGGTTACTTTGCTATTTTGGTTACTGCTTAGTTTGTCTAACCTCCCATTTGAAATACATACCCAATGAACTACAAACTCTTCCAAATAGTTCATACCTTGAGAAAAAGTATGTTTTACTGGAAAGATTATCTAAGACATGGGAGGTTTAATATATCTTCTGAAGTAAGAATTAATAGGAGAACATTTCACACATTAGTATTTGTTCTAGTAGGTAAAACCTGAAATCAGGATCATCTGCTTTCTCCAACTATTAACTGTAAGGTACCCACAATATGAAGCTATGAAAAACACTGGTGAATTCTTTAACGCTAGCAGACTCAAACACAGACATCACTGAGTAGCAATTACAGAACAGGAATTTAAAGATCAAACGTTAACTCTTTGGAATTTGATTATGGAAAATGTTATTATATTTGATTTCACTAGTTGAGCTAAATGGCACATATGAGACAGTAGCATAAAAAGTCAATACACTTGAATAATGCAAAATAAATTATCTGAAACAAAGTATAAGATATTGGGGAAAAATGAGACACAATTATCAGTGACAGATGACAAAGCAGGTGTGATGGTTAATATGTGTCAATCTGGAGGGTGTTTTTGGATGAGATTACATTTAAATCAGTGAACTTGAAGTAAGCAGAATGCAAACTGGTACAGCCACTATGGAAAACAGTATGGAGGTGCCTCAACCTAGCAATTGCGCCACTAGGTATTTACCCAAAGGATACAAAAACACTGATTTGAAGGGGCACATGCACCCTCATGTTTACAACAGCATTATCAATAATAGCCAAATTATGGGAAGGGTCCAAATATCCATTGACTGATGATGGATAAAGAAGGTGTGGTATATATATATATATACACACACACACACACACACACACACACACACAATGGAGTATACTTGGCCATCAAAAAGAATGAAATCTTGCCATTTCCAATGACATGGATGAAGCTACAGTAGATTATGCTAAGTGAAAAAAGTCAGTCAGGAAAAGACAAATACCATTTAATTTCGCTCATATGTGGAATTTAAGAAACAATACAGATGAACATAGGGGAAGAGAAAAAAAAGAGAGGGAGGCAAATCATAAGAGACTCTTAACTACAGAGAACTGAGGGTTGATGGAGAGAGGTGGGTAGGGGATGGGCTAGATGGCGATCAGTATTAAGGAGGCCACTTGTGTTGAACACTGGGTATTATATGTAAGTGATGAATCACTAAATTCTACTCCTGAAACCAATATTACACTACATGTTAACTAACTGGAATTTACAGAAAAATTTGAAAAACAAACAAACAAAAAACAAGCAGACTGCCTTCCACAATGTGGGTGGGCCTCATCCAATCAGCTGAAGGCCTGAATAGAACAAAAAGTCTGGCTTCTCCAATCAAGAGGGAACTCTCTAGCAGAGTACAGATGGATTGGAACTGTACCATCAGCTTTTCTGGATCTCTAGCCTATGGGACTACACTGCAGATTTTGGGCTTACCCACCTCCATAACTGTATGAGTCAATTTCTTATAATAATTTTTCTCTCTTATATACAGATTCTATTGGTTGTATTGCTCTGGAGAACTCTAATACAGCAGGATAACAAGTAATTGCAAGCTCAGAAAGAGATGAGGAAGAGATAAAGATAGGGGAAAGACTGTCAGAAAAAATTATTAATCATATAATTGCTAAAATCTTTTGAAGATAGAAAAATCATAAACCCAATCAGGATAATTAAAACATGTTTATAGGCTAGATGATTAATCAAAATTACATGTAGTTTCATCCAAAGCACACTGAAATTCCAGTAAGCAATTTGTTATATAAGTGTTGAGAAGTTGAGTCTAAAATGTACATGGAAATGTAAGGATCTAAGATGCCAAAAACAATCTTGGAAAAAAATTTGGAGAATCTGCATTTCCCTAATATTAAATTTAACTATAAAGTTGCAGAAATCAAAAGAATGTAGTATTGGTATAAAAGAAGAAAAACTGATGAATGGATCAAAATGTGGAGTCTACATGTAGAAACATACTTAAAATGTCAATGGGTTTTTTAAAGTGCCAAACAATTATTAGGGAAAGGAAATTCTTTGTTAAAATAATGGCGGTGCAACTTGATGTTCATATGGAATAAATGAATCTAACTCCATCTCATGCCTTATGAAAAATTTGAGATGCGTTAAAGACCTCGACATAAAGGTTTAATTTTTTTATTTTAAATCTTCTAGTTGAACACATAGGAAAACCTCATTATAACCTGGATGTTATTTAAATATTTCTTATACGAGATCCTTTAAGTGATGTTTACCATACTGTTAGATTACATTTCAAAATATACATTTTAAAAAACCCTTTTCCTCTAAAGATACCGGTATTACAAAACTTACAACTTTCTGAGACTTGTACCCAGGGTATATAAATAGCATCTATAGACAAACATCACCCACAAAAGCAAGTTACTTGAACAAAATCTTCATGAAGGAAAGGAGAATCACTTAATTACTACCTAACCATGCACAAGAATGGGTTTATAATTGATTAAACACTTCAGTATGAAAACTAAATGTGGGAACTGAAAAGGAAGTGCAGGAAATGTTTTAATTTTATGTTAGGAGATAATTTCTTTTTTTTTTTTTTAAGATTTTATTTATTTATTTGACAGAGATAGAGACAGCCAGTGAGAGAGGGAACACAAGCAGGGGGAGTGGGAGAGGAAGAAGCAGGCTCATAGCAGAGGAGCCTGATGTGGGGCTCGATCCCATAACGCCAGATCACGCCCTGAGCCGAAGGCAGACGCTTAACTGCTGTGCCACCCAGGCGCCCCTAGGAGATAATTTCTAACAGACTAATGGTATTTACAACAAAATATAAAGTTTAACTCCATTAATATTAAGAACATCTTTTACTCAAAATACAGATAAAGAAAATTAAAAAGACAATACACAAAGAGGTAAATTGTTTTCCACTTATATGGAGAAAATAAAGAATCACTATCTAGTTCTAGTACTAGGTAACAGTTTACAGTAAACAAATCAATACAAATTAAAAACAAATGTGTATACACAATTTGGAGAAAAAGCACAAATAGCAAATAAAGTAGTGAAGAGATTCTCAACCCATTTATGAATGCTGGAAATGCAAACTAGACCAACAATGAAATACCACTTAATACCCAAGAAATTCTGCAAAGATAATTTATACTAAATGTATGGGAATGCATGTTCACCAAAATAAATAATTAGTGCACAGAAATAAATATGGTTAACATCAGATTATATTCAGAATAATATGTAAATAAAACAATTTTTTTAAAGATTTATTTATTTTAGAGAGCATGGGGGGAAGGGCAGTGGGAGAGGGGGAGAAAGAATCTTAAGCAGACTCCGTTTCCCACTTGGAGCTTGATCTCATGACCCTGAGATCATGCCGGAACCAGGAATCGACAGGTGACCAATTGTGCCACCCAGGTGCCCCAATAATTCCTAAAACCATAGTGAAGAATAAAAAATTTTTTGAAGAATAATGAAGTGGAGGGCAGACATGTAAACCAAAGTCTGAACTCCATTTTCTATAACTAATGAGTATGAGTACAAGAAGCTGATTGCCTCTTACACCCTGTCTTCCCTTCATAAATTATCCCACCCATCTTCTCACTCTGGCATCTCCCCTCCTTCCATATCCTCTTTTATCATCCTGCTCTTTATTATTTTACTGGATAAACAAAAAAAGCAATCTCATGGAATTGCAGAAGACTCATGTAGGGAATCACCCCAAATATTATTGTCCTCCATTTGATAAAATATCCCAGCACCAATTTTCTTTTTTATAGGGATTAAAGGGATTATAAACTTTTATTGGAAAAAATAAATGTACATGAATGAAAAGTGTTTGAGGGCTATCACACATGGGTATTAAGCTCTAGGCAAAGATAGGAAAATTCATTATCCCTGTTTAATTATTCTTAACCTTTCCAAGACATGAAGGCTTTTTAATACTTCAAATACATAGAAAATCCTTAAGATTAGCTGCCTGACCCTCCAACAAAACACTGTTACATTAATATTTCAACTCTGATTTTGTTATTTCTTACTGTTACTAATGCAAATTCGTTACCTTACTTTTAACTCTTTATCATCAGAGTTGACTAAACGTAGATAATGTGTTGAAGGCAACGTTACCAGACACCAAATAGAAAAAAATGAATTCCTCCCACTAGACATTCTACAAACATACAGAATACCAAGGACACACTGGTCTAATACATGTGATATAAGAGCATACATACAAGAAAATTATTAAAATTTGGACATTCTCAGCTTATATTTATAGCCACAATACTGGTGAGACTAGAAAGCAGGAATGTAAATGGCCTAAATGCAAAATAATAATAATAAAAAAAATTAAATTAAAATATCTGACAACAAAAAGTAATTCTAATAATAATAAAATACAGTTTTCACCCGATTACCTTCTTTCTCTCATCTTCAACCTCCAATGCTATTTTTAACTTTTTCATAGGGATATTGAACAATTCTTAAAATGTCCATTCTGTAGTTATACTATTTTAGAATGCCATCCAAACTCTTTTTTAAGGAAAATGCATATATGATTTAGAAAGTGTTTTTTTAAAACCCATCATGTTTTTTCTTTCTAGTGAATTTTACAAAGAAAGATAAAAAAATAAAAATAGTGTAGAATAAATTATGCATATATGCATTTACAAAATGAATTAATATGTTACATTTTCCTGTGTTAAAGCATTTGGGAGTAAAGCATAGTTACCAAAGAGAGTACTACCCTCCCACCCCCATACCACAAAATCAACAAACTTAACAGTTCATAAAGGAAACATTTCTCCACCATATGTAAAATGAAATCTTGATTGAGAGCTGATCTTACTCCCTGTGAGGCCATGACATTATTAGTTTCAGTGTGTCTTGAAAATGTTCATTTTGTCAACCTTGCATGTACCTGTTTTGCTCCAGTAAACCATATTCACCTATACACAGTCTGCTGTCAATCACGCAGAAACTTTTAATGTAGCTTTTATCATCTGTGTCAGAAAAATCACTTCTCTCTAGGACCTCAGTATGTGGTTAGATATATAAAATTGGGTAACTATTGATATAAAATTCAAGGAACTCCATATTTTAACTTTATCTAAGTTAAACACAATGGGGAATGATTTACATTCATTAAAATTCAACCTTATTACATGTACAGTTCTCTAAGTTGTGGCAAAATAAACAATCTTGTTACCAACAAAATAATAAAAATATGTAATAGATCCATTACTCCCAATTTTTCCTTCATTCCCCAAACAAGACAAGCATGATGTAGTTTTTAGTTATAACTTTGCTTTTTCCAAATGAAATAAATAGAAAATTCAGTACATAGCCTTTTGTATCAAGCTTCTTTTTTGTAACATAATGCTTCAAGATGTATCCCTGTGTCTTTTTTCTAAAGAAAAATATGTAGATTTTAATAAAATTATTAATAGCTTCAGGTAAGTTCTCTGGTATCCAGTAGTAACACAATGATAGATACATCACTGGGTCACTTTCATCTGAGCACTTCAGGAATTCATGCTTTTGCATGTATGCCTAGTTTGTTTCCTTCTTTTATGGAGTAGTATATTTTGTATATATGTACTACAGTATCTTCATCTAGTTGAAGGACACTTGGATAATTTTCAGTTTATGATGATAATAAAATTTTAATAAACATTCATTTAAAATTTCAGTATGCTTTTAATTTCACTTGTATGAATATGTTTGAATGGGATTACTGGGTTGTATGGTAAGTAAATGATTAAATATATTTGTGAATGGTAAGTATACGATAACATGTTAAGTGTAAATTATGTTTAAGCTTATTTGTTTTCCAAAGTGGTTGTATAATTTTGCAGAATTATCATTTTTTTAATAAAAGCTTTGATATTTTTTTAAGACTTATTTATCTGAGAGGAAAGAGCATGAGCAGGAGGAGCAAAGGGAAGGAGAATCTCAAGCACACTCCAGGCTGAGTGTGGAGCCAGTGCTGGGCTTGATCTCAATCCACTGAGATGAGGAGCTGAGCTGAAACCAAGAATCAGGCACTTAACTGACAGCACCACCCAGGTGCCCCAAGAGTTTTCATATCTTTTGTTTCTACTTCATTTGTCCCAAGTATGTTTTGATTTTCATTTTTATCTCTGACCCATTGATAATTCAGAAGTATGTTGTTTAATTTCCACATATTGTGAATTTTCCAGCTTTCCTCCTGTTACTGTTTTCCATTTTTATACTACTACGGCTGCATATTATTTTAATCAACTTGATAGTATTTCAGTCTTCTTAAATTTGTTAATACTAATTTTGAAACCCAACATCTGCTCTATTCTAGATAATGTTCTGTGTGCACTTAAGAAGAACGTATATTCTGCTGCTGTTGAATGGAATATTAGGTACATACCTCTTAGATCCATTTGGCCTGAATTTTCAAATCCAGTTTGCTTACTGATTTTCTATCTAACTGATCTATCCATTATTGAAAGTGGGGTATTAAAGTCCCCTACTGTTATTGCATTGCTGCCTATTTCGGCCTTCATGTTTGTTAGTATTTGATTAATATATTTGGATGTTTCAATATTGTTTGCCAATATATTTATAGTTGGGGCGGCCTGGGTGGCTCAGTTGGTTAAGCGGCTGCCTTCAGCTCAGGTAATATTCTCAGGGTCCTGGGATCAAGCCCCGGGGTCAGGCTCCCTGCTCAGTGGGGAGCCTGCTTCTCCCTCTGTGCTGCCCCTCCACCCCCCCACTCATGTTCTCTCTCTCTCTCTCAAATAAAATCTTTAAATATATATATATATACACACACACACACACACACACACATATATATACACACACACACAAACATATATATAAATATATATATATATATTTACAGTTGACATATTCTATTGAGATATTGACCCTTTTATCATTACATAATGACCTACTTTGTCTGTAATTAACAGTTTTTGACAAAATACCATTTTTTGTCTGATACAATTATAGCTAACCTTGCTTTTTTGGTTTCCATGTGCATGAAATCTCTTTATTCCATCTCTTCACTTTCAGCCTATGTGTATCCTAAATTGAAAATGGGTCTTTTGTAGACAATACAGAATTGGATCTTGTTCAATATAAAATAGCATAAGGCACATCTTATCTCTGATAAGTTAAAAAAAAAGTGATAAGTTGAAAAAAATATTTTTCAGGGCGCCTGGGTAGCTCAGTGGTTAAGCATCTGCTTTCGGGTCAGGGCGTGATCCCAGGGTCCTGGGATCGAGCCCCTCCATCAGGCTCTGGGCTCCGCTGGGAGCCTGCTTCTTCCTCTCCCACTCTCTCTGCTTGTGCTCCCTCTCTCGCTGGCTGTCTCTCTCTCTGTCAAATAAATGAATAAAATCTTTAAAAAAAATATGTGTATATATATTTTTGAAATATTTTGTGAAAAATTATTTATAAATATCCTGTGCTCTTTTCATAAACATCTTGCCAAAATGGTGGCTGACATTCTGGGATAGTCACGAATAGTTGAGGTTCCAGGAAATTTAAAGCAAAGTAACAGAGGAATCAAAGCTTAGTTTCCTCACCTACACTGACACATAAAGTACTTTATTTTTAAAGGTCTTATATTGTCCTTAGGATATTGCGAAGTTTCTAACCTGCCTTAGACATTATCCACTAGACCCCCCTTTTCTGTTTAGGTTTCATTCTGATTTAAGCACTAAATACTTGACTAACACAAACTAGATCATTAACAGCTATGAATCTAAGCTCCTTTAAGCTTCTTTAAGCTTCATTTAATGTAATGACTTTGTTGTGACCTGTTTGTAGGGCAGATCTCCCATGGGTAACTTCAATAAGAATTGTGATTAAATTATGTTTATGTTCTTAAGTTCTTTTCAGTGGTTAGTTCTCATTAACCTTCATAAATGAGTGGCATTTTATTGTTCCAAATTGGTTTTTTTGGTTCTGTATTATTATCAACAACATGAATTCATGTTTTGTTCCCTTTTTTCCTAATTTTGCTCCTAATTAACTTTGCAAATTTCCCAGATAGGCATAAAATGCAGGCTGCTGTCAGGTCACTTCATGCAATTTTTGTATTGGCTAACTTAAATTGTGGCTCATAAATAGCATTGATTGATTGACTGATTGATCCATTTTATTTATTTATTTAATAGAACTGAAAGTACTGCATTTGAGAATGCATGGAAAGTATATTTTGCAACATTAATATTTTTATCTAAAAGAAACCAATTTTGCCTTACTGAACACATTCTGGCTTTTTCCACCTAAATGTGAAAGATGATTATAAAACATTCACCCACCTAACTTTACTTCTGGGTCCACACAAACATTTTGTACCTCATATGTGTTTTGAAAAAAAATAATAAATAATTTTTCAATTCTTTTACTCTGTATCTTTTCAGTATAGAATTAAATATTATAGTCAAATTAAAATTAATCGAAATGTGCACTTAGGTGTTTAAATTTTAAAAAGCAAAAGGACATTTGTTTTATTTGTATGTATTTGGCATCTTATCAAATTGTATATATAATTTGAAATATGTATATAATTGTGTGTATGTATATATAAAATTGATGTGCAAAATAAATGCTTTAAACTGTTCTAGATATTGTAATAGATTTTTAATTGCTCACTTCATGCCTACTATTTGCCATATGTTTTGAATTCATTTTTAAAGGAATTCGTACAGCTCTGAATAAGAAGTATTATCACTAATTTAAAGATTTGGAAACTGAGACTTAAAAAGTTTAGTTATTTGACTTTGATTTATTACAAATAGCTTTTTCTAAAATTGATTTAGATTTCATTGCTCTATAATTAACAAAGAGGATAGTTGCTCTGGTATATGAAATAATGCTTTGCAACTTAATGAAATTCAAGTTCAAGAACATCTGTGCTTATTTTAATTAGTCTCCACAACTTCTCTAATAGTAGTGATTACCATTTCTAGAGTTAACATTTAACTGGCCTTTTTTAAAAAGTGATAAACACAATTGCAAAAAAGGTACTCTATTTCTTAAGAATTTTCTTTCATCAGTTCAATTTATTTATTGGCCACGTCTATGATTCAGAAAACTGCAATGTATTTTGGAAGTTTATGGTTTTCTTCTCTCCATTTAAAACACTTCATTCTTATATTGTTCTTGATTTTCTATTTTAATAATTTAATTGGTACAACTTTAAATACCAAGTGGAGTAAAAAAGGATACTAATTTTAATTATCTTTATTTACCCATAGATCGGCTATTAAACATCAAATACAGTATATTTCCTAATCTGATATTACTGTGGCGTTATGATTACATCACATGCAAGATAATATCAATCAATATGCATTTTTACAGATAGCGGTCATTCACAAATTTGTCATTTTTAGGTAAACATTATCTATGTTGCTTAAAGTACTTTGAATAAAGGTATATTTTAATGATCGTAGGGAGCTGTGAAAATGTAAAATGTCATTAAATATCTCATTTAAAAATGTTTACTCCTAATGTATTTTAATAGCAGACAATCTTTAAAATCCATTGATAAGAACACTATGACAGAATTTGGTAAACTTGTAGAATAAGTAATGCCATATTGAACAATATTTCCGGTACATTTTAAATATAAAGAGAACAAGAAAAGCATAAATATAACGCCCCCCAAAAAAGGATTAAAAATCCAAAAAGTTTTCCTTTTCATTATTTGAAATGTTAAAAAGAGGTTAAGTTTTGAACTTCACATTATCTTTAGTACACAATGATGCTAATAAACTGGGGAATTAACAAAAAAGGTTTAAATGGAAAATAATATCATTCCATCATGCATACAACATAACAGAATGCAGAAGCATTCATTATACAGGTTGAGTTGTGTTTTAAAATATCCTAATATAATTTCACAATGTTGGATTTTTCTAGACCTTTGAGCAAGAAGACTCATCATAAGCTAAACAGAAACAGTTAATAGAGCCCTTCCCCAAAACAGGGAGGTCTTTATTTATTAAAATACTTTTGCCTTATTTTTAATACTTATGGAGCACTTATAATATGCTAGAAATAGTATTGCAAATATTAGATGCATTAACTTAATGCCTACATTGCTTTTTTTGGTATTATTATTATTTTCAAAAGTTTAAGGATGAAGAATTGAAGTGAGTAGGAGAAGGGTATTAAGTAATTTGTCCAAAATGCTTAGTAAGAGGTAAGGCCAGGAATAAAACTAGGACTAATGGCTTCAGATCTGATCTTATAAGCACTGCGCATTCAGGTACAAGAAAGAGAGGTATGCATGGATCAGATAGTTGCTGTAACAGTCTAGTCTATGTTTCTTCTGGTCCAAGTGTTGATTCTTTTGTGAAGCTGTAATTCTGCCAATGTTTTCATCCTTCAAGTCATGAAATGACAGCTGACGTGGTTTTTCTGGGTCTGCCTTTTTTTTTTTTAATCTGTCTTATCAGCCTGATTATTGTTATTTTGTGTGTCAGAACTCTCTCAGGGGAAGCAGAGAGATACAGATTGTTGATCTGGCCTCTCTCTGGGAGTGGTATACAGACAGACATATATACATAGAGACATATATGCAAACCCCTACCCTCTCCTTTCATGGGACAAATATTGTGGCAATGAGGGCTCTTGCATGGGGGTTTGGCTTCTTGAGCTTACAGCCTTACTCTTCCACTCACATGAGTCACCTTGGTCTATTTTCTTAAAATCTCTACCCTTCATTTTACTATCCATTAAATGAGGTTAATAACAGCACTTTCCTCAGTAGGTAATTATATGTATAACAACAGTTAATAATTGTAATGCAGATATGGAAAGAGTGGAATACATTATAATAGCTCAGTAAATTTCATAATTATTGTATCGTATTAAATTTCATAATTACTGTATGGTGAGAGGCACATGTATCATCTCATACATTCCTAACAATAATATTACAAGAAATGTCTTCATATGCTGCAGATGCAGAACTTTAGGATCAAGTAGGATAAACAGTTGCTAGTATCACATAGAATGTTGACTACCAGAACCAGTCTTTCTGGCTCCAGTATTCATTTTTAAAATTCAGACGTAATTAACTTACCATAAAATTCACCGAAGTGTAAAATTCACTGTGTTTTTTAACTTGATGTTTCATCATCTAATTTCAGAATATTTCCATCATCTCCAAAAGAAACCCCACACCCATTTTCAATCACTGCCCACTGCATTCCCCTCAGTTACTAGCAAAATAAATCTATTTTCTATCAATAAGGATTCTGGACACTTAATATAAATGAAATCACACCATATATGCCCTTTCGTGTCTTGCTTTCTTCACTTTGTGTATTTTAAAGGTTCGTTCATGTTGCAACATGTGTTCATATTTTATTCCTTTTTTTCTTCTAGATTTATTTACTTATTACAGAGAAAGAGAGTGCAGGGAGGGGCAGAGGGAGAGAGAGAGAGAAACTCCAGCCAACTTCTTGTTGAGCCTGAAGCCCTATGTGGGACTCGATTCCACAAACAACGAGACTAAGACCTGAGCTGAAACCAAAAGTCAGATGCCCAACAAACTGTGTCACCCAGGGGCCCCCACATTTTATTCCTTTTTAAAGATAAATAATATTTCATTGGATGGATAGATTACATTTTATGTATTCATCAGCTGATGGGCATTTGGGTTGTTTCACCTTTTGGCTATTATGAATAACGTTGCTATAAACATTCAAGTACAAGTTTTCACATAGGCATGTATTTTAAATTGGAGGGGGAAGTATACCTTGCAGTAAAATTGCTGGATCATATGGTAACTCTATTTTTAACTTTCTGTAGAACTGCCAAACTGTTTTCCAAATAACTGTGCCAATTACATTACAACCAAAAATATATAGAAGGTTTCCATTTCCCTACATTCTCCTCAGCACTTGCTTTATCATATGTTTTATTGTAACCATCCCAATGGGTGTGAAGTGATACCTGACTGTGGTATTGATCTGCATTCCCCAAATAGCTAATTGTTTTGAGTATTTTCTAATGTGTTTATTGTCCATTTTATATTTTCTTTGGAGAAATGTCTGTTCAAGTCCTTTGCTCAAACTTTCATTTGTTTCATTTCATTTTCATTTTATTCATCTTTTTATTCTTAGATTGTAATATTCTGAATACTAGATTCTTGTCAGTTTTATGATTTGCAAATATTTTCACCCACTATGTAGACTGTGTTTTCACTTTCTTCATAGGGTCCTTTGAATCATAAAGTTTTCATGTTGGTGAAGTTCAGTTTATCTATTTTTTCTTTTGCGGGTCCTGCTTTATGTGTCATATCTAAGAAACCACTGTATATCCAAAGCCATGAATATGGGCCTTTATGTTTTCTTCTATGACTTTTTTTGGTTTTAGCACTTATATTTAGGCCTTCGATGCATTCTGAGGTTAATTTTTATATGAAGTATGAAAGAGAAGTCCTACTTCATTTTTTCAATGGGGACATCCAATTGTCCCAAATGATTTGTTGAAGGAACTCCTTTCCCTATTGAATTGTTTTTAGCATCCCTGTTAAAAATCAATTTCTCATAAAAATCCAGAGTTTATCCTAGACTGTATTTTCTCTTTCTTTAATCTATATGTCTATCCTTATACCAGAATTACACTGTACTGATTATTGTAGGTTTGTAGTAACTTTTGAAATCAGGAAATCTGAGTTCCTCATCTTTGTTCTTTTTTAAGATTGATTTGTCTTTTGGGGTTCTTTGCATTTCCATAGGAATTTTAGGATCAGTTTGTGAATTTCCATAAAAAAGACATCTGGGATTTTGATATGGATTACAATGACTCTGTAGATTAGGGAAATTTCACCATTTTAATGGTATTAAATCTTCCAATCCATTAACATGGAATGTTTTTCCATTTTTTTAGGTCTCCTTTAATTAACAATATTGATTGATTAATGATTTTTCTGAACTAACTAATTCTGCAGTCTACACTCTTTATGTATGTTTGAGCACTTGGTGGTCAATTAGTTAATGGGCAGAAATTCTGTTACACATATGCAACCAACAGATCTCCAGTCTTTGCCAAGGTGCTTTGTGTGCTTTTAGGGCATGTCTTCAACATTCAACTCCTTGGTTAACAGTGTTGCCTTAGTCTTCACTTCCTGATCACAGGAAGATTCATGGTCTAGCAGAGATGAGAGCTTAGGGCTTTCTCAGGTGTTTCCTAAGCTTGTCCAGGTCCTTGGATATATACACAACTATGAGCATGCATATAGACTTCTAGATTCCCAGAAATATAGCAGACTCTTTCAAAGTGCACATAAACATCTCACCTCTCAGATTTTGGTTTTAAGCTTTTTAGTTGGCCAACAGTTATCTACATCCTAGGAAGCTGCAAAGTTAAACAAATACCTGTAACAATGTTTGGATAAGTGCTTCTGGAAAAAATAGCTTTTGTTCTGGATGACATCCCTATCAGAGCAAATAAAGGCAAACTTGAAATTGGGATCTTCCAGGGAACCACCACACACACACAAAATAATAATTTTCTGGGGCGCCCGGGAGACTCAGTCAGTTAAGCGTCTGCCTTCAGCTCAGGGGTCCTGGGATCGAGCCCCACACCGGGATTCCTGTTCAGTGGGGAGTCTTTTTTTTTCCTCTGCCTCTCCCCCTACTTATGTCCTTTTTGTCTCTCTCCCTGTCAAATAAATAAAATATTTTAAAAAGTAGTAATTTTCTGAGACTGTAGCTTTGAAGGAGATCCAAACTTGTTCATCTCCCTTCAGTGGTTCTGAAGCTGCTGATTTTTACTATATTTGCAGGTTGTTAGTTTTGAATCATATAAATGTGTGAATGTTTATGTATGTGTATGCATTTATAATACAGGAGATGAATAGATGGAGAGAGAGAAAAAAACAGATGCATATTCTTAATCTTCTTTAAAGTCTAAATCAAGAGCATTTAGAAAGGTCAAAATAACAAACTTCTATTTTTCCATCTCTGTATTTCTGTGAAGCTATTTATTTTTCATCACTTATTGGTTCCTATATCTGTGCCTGTTGTCTCTTCTGCCCATGTAACAGCAAGGAGGAAAATTAGAAGGAAAAAAAATAAATAAATATGCCAGAGCAAATTAGAGAACTATGTAACTGTGGGGGAAATCTAACTTTTAAAGTTGTTTGTCTGTAACCTAACCTTGTGACTTGCATACTTTTATCATGGCTCTATACTACGCTGAGTTCAAGAAAATACTTTAAAGTACCTTGCACATGCATCAAAATATGGTCATCTACCTCGTGGGCATATGTGCATGTGAGTGAGTGTGTGTGTGCATGTGTGTGTATGTGTGTTTATAGAAAAATCTTTCCAACTCAATATTTATGAATAATTTACTCTTTACTGTTGTCATTTTCAAACTCAAATGAAAAGGTCAAGGTGCACAGCACTATATATTTTTAATGATATGTTAGCTATGGACTATCTGAATTTGTCATTTTCTGTGTGAGTCTTCATTTGTTATAAACTGAGGTTTGGAATGAACTTCAATTGCAACATACCATGGGTTAAGTAACAGGCTTTAATGAGGAAAGTAAACTCACAAACTGAGGGTCAAAAATGAGAGGAGTTAGGGCAAAGGTTCCTCTATTTCCCTATCATCCCACATCTTGGAGCCAGGGTGAAAGTAGACTTGCAGTATGGATCTATATTCTCATGCAGGAACTACTACCATCATCATATTGCTCCCCTTTATGGCACAGTCATGAAAGCAGCTTCACTAAGTGGAGTAAGCATTGAGCTGCTTGACACCAAGCAGTCTAAGAATGGGTGTCAATTGTGTAAGAGTTGTCTGGGAATGCTAGCTGCTTTGTCCCTGAGGATTTGGGGCAACAATAGGATGTTAGAGATCCACTGTAGGGTTAACCAAAAATCCAATGGCAATATTATCTTAAGTACACCGCTTTCTGGAAGAAGGGTGGGAAGATGCCTCCAGTATTGGATAGCTCATTTCTCAAGTAACCTAGGGTAAGCTCTCAGGGTCATGTTGGACAATTTCATTTATTGAACTACTGTGAATTTGTTTCTTCTGCCAATCAAACTCAACATTTCACCTGACATGAAAAGATTGAACAATTTTTGTTTCCACTTTATTTTCCTCTTAGAAACTGACCTAGTTAAATGGGGACTGTCACTAATGTCAGTCTAAGATAGCAGATTTTTGATAGGGCTAGTAGGTCATGCCATTTCATTTAGAGTTTACTCTCCATGGTGTAAGCAGTTGTTTTGAATGACATGGTAAAGATATTTTTCAACCCTAAGAAATTAGAGATCAAATAAAAAATATGTAGTTGTCAGTAAAAATTTATATTGGAAAGTACTATTGCTGAAAAATAACTTAGATAGATGTTAAGTATCTTTTTGGAATTACAAGATTACAGAGACCTAACTCAAGTGAATTGAAATGAGCCAAATGGTTGGTAATCTCTCTCATCAGTGATTTTTTGTAAGGAGTCTCACAAATGTTTCACATCTATTGTATCTCAGTCTCCATTGTTTCAAAAAACTACCATTCAAAGTTGAAATATTTGTAACTGTAATTTAAGCAAATTTAGAGATATTTAGAAATTCATTCAGTCAAAAAACTGACAAAACAAGGCTTTTTGATTCCAATTTTATTCCACCCTTAATATTAACTTTTTGCTCTCTAATTTTGAATTGCAGGAGTATCCATCTAGGATTATTACTTCCCTTACTATTTTAAAAAATAATAATTTTCTGAGCATGTAGCTTTGAAGGAATGCTATCATCATGGCCCTAACTCAAACTTGTTATTTCCTTTCCTGTTTAGTTCTGAGGTGTAGGTGTAATTATTTCCCTGTATACATACTTGCGTGCCTTTCATATTTATGAATAATATTTGCTATTTCTATGGTTGTCTGTATTTTTTTTTTACTTGAAGTTTTCTGGAAAAATAAACCTCTATACACAAAATCCTTCTGAAAAATCTGTTAATAAATGTCCCAGCCTTGTTCACTCAGTGATTGGCAGTTAACAGAGGCTGTCCCTTCATGGATGGAGATTCATCCAGTGTGACTGGACACAGGGAAGAAATATTCAAAATCCTCTTATGGGGACTGATGCGAATGCAGGGAAATAGAGAATCTTTCATACTATTACAGTTTCAAAGAAGATATGTATATATGATTTCAGTATATATGTTCTCTACTATGTTATTAGGATCTAGTAAAAAAAAAAAAGCAAGTAGATGGAAAAGGGAAGATTTTTTTCAATTGCAAATTCTGACTTATCTGAAATAAGGTAAAGCGCTATTACCCTAAATCTCTATTAAATTAATGTGGCTTAGACTTGACCTAGACTCTCCTGAAATTGAACTTTTGTGCTTTAGTCATCTTGCCGTATGGGACCAATATTAATTCTTGCCAACTCTAGGACTCTGAATACACATTTGATTCTAAAATAGTTGAAGATGAATTACCTTCAGGAGGGAAATTTTTTTTCCTAATCACAGTGATAAGACTTTCAACTTCTTTCAATATGGTTACCACCCATAGCCAAAGTTATTAAATTTTTAGAATAGATTATCAATATCAGTTGGTGAGCATGTGCATTGCTCTTTATTAATAAAAATATTAGAAATGGTAGAGAAAAAATAGGAGAAATCGCTAAGAGCTCTAGAAAAAAGAAAAGGTAACCTTACAAAAATAAATTGTATGGAATTTCAAGACTCCATAAAGCACAGAATAGAATAATGGAAATAGAGTATATAATAACCAAAAACTGGCAAAGTATACAGCTATTGGATATTCTTTACTATGGGATTCCAGAGGGGCTTATAACTTGGAATCCATAAATACAGAAATGTGGTTGAGACACAGGCCATTCCTCAAAGTAATTATTTAAAACAAGACCTGTAGTTCATTTGGGCCATACACAGTTACCCTACCCAAGATACTCATGACAGATTATGCTAGTTTCTTGGAGTTTAAATCATCATAAACATTTTCTAAACAAAGTAGTAGTATGCCTAGAAGAATTGTATCTGAATAGAATATTAAAATTAAGCAGAACCCAATGTAAGAGTAACTGGCACACAGCAGATGATGAAAAAAATTCAATAAAAGAATAGAAGTTTCACCCAGGAATGAAAAAAATACAAAAATATTCTTAAACTTTAAAGTTTAAATGCATGGGTACATGTACTGCCTCCTAATCATGCATCTTATTTACATAAAAGTAAGCCTGTCAACAGCCTTTACCACCTAATTGAAATCTAACATTAAGAAAATTATTTGTACACACAAAAAACTATACATTTGGTAAAATAAAACCTATAACAGCAATTTATTGTCATTGATACAGAGTTATTAATAAGATTAAATAAACAATTAATCATCTTTGATTTTGAAGAATCTAAAAAACCCAGCTTGGAATAGAAATTAAGAAAATGAACAACTGGTTTTGAATGTGAGAATGACTGAAAATGAAATGCATGTAAGGATATTTTTGAAATATGGAATTTGCATCCTTGAAGAGATTTTTAAACAACCAAACAAGGAGGAAAGACTTGGACAAAGAATAATTGCAAACAAAAGAAAAATAAGTAATTAGAATAGATGAATACCATGAAGATTTTAGACAAAATTAATACTTTTTGAAAGGTGAAGCTGGAACAACCTTGTACACACAACAAATTCAAAGGCAAAATTATTGAGAGAAAACAAGAATCAGAAATTATGAAATCTGAAAGACAAATCCTGGAAACATAATATTCAAACTATAGCATATTCAGAAAGAACAGACAAAGGAAACTAAAAATACATTATCATTTTCCTCGTGGAAGAAAAAACCTCTTATGCTTGAAACTGACAAATTATTTCTGAATAAGTATAATTTTTAAAAAGGACACACTTAAAAAATACCGGTATAGACTGAATGTTTCTATCTTTCCAAAATTCACATACTGAAATACAATCCCTAATGTGATGGCATTTGGAGATGGAGCCTTGGAAGGTGATTAAGTCATGAGTCATGTTTCTCATGAACAATATTAGTAACCTTATAAACTAAACCCTGGGGAGCTCCTTTATCCTGTGCCATGAGATGACAAAGTAAAACACTGACCATCTATGAACTAGGAAGCAGGTCTCACCAGACAACAAATCTACTGGTACTTGGATCTCGGACTTCCCAGTCTCCAGAACTGTGAGTAATAAATGTTTGTTCTTTAAACCACCAAGTCTATGGTATTTTTGGTATAGCAGCTGGAATGAACTAAGCCATATACTTCTAAAATTCTAATTTTCAGGCTGAAGAAAATAAAGCTCAAATCTTTTCATAACTGGAGATATCATAACCTATGAATAAGAGATATTTATACTGGCATAACATTTCAAATTGATGGCAAGTGAAGGAGCACTGTCTTGCAAGCTGATATGAAGTATAACTGTGAATGTATAATTTAGTTATCTAGGCAAACTACTCTTCAAATACATGACTATATTAGTAAAGAGGCAAGGTTATACTGAAGGGTGATCAAAAATTAAAATCTCAGTGAACCAAGTTTGGCCACCCTCCTCCTCTAAGTATATACCACTGCAAGTCAACTATTGATATTTCAGCTCAGTATATAGTCATTCAGTGATAGAGATCTATAGAGCAGCCACCTTTTCAAGCATTAGAACTCATCAGATAAAAAAGTGATAATGCATAATTGTAATTTGTGCATTAGTTCTTAAAAATTACATGAAGAACTATTAAAAGTTTCTTATAGCATTATTTACAATAGCCAAGATATGGAAGCAATGGAGGCAATCCAAGTGTCCATTCACAGATGAATGGATAAAGAAGATGTGATATGTTTGTACACACACACACACAGAGAACAGAATATTACTCAGCCATAAAAAGGAATGAAATATTGTTATATGAAACAACATGGATAGATCTAGAGGGTTTAATGCTAAGTGAAATAAGTCACAGAAAGATAAATACTGCATGATTTCACTCATGTGGAATATAAGAAACAAAGACAAGCAAAGAAAAAAGGAGAAAAACAAAAAAAACAGACTCTTAAATACAAAGAATAAATTGGTGGTTGTCAGAGGGATGTGGGTGGGGAGCCAACTCTTTTGGCTCAATGTGTCTGCAACCCTAAAACTACTCTAAAAAATAGTTTATTAATTAAAGAAACAGTACATTTTAAAAATTCTCATTGAAAATTGGGGGAAAAAAGCTAAGGAGGAAGACAGATACATAAATCAGGTCTGTTGAAATTCTTTTTTTTTTCTTCCAAATTCCAGTTAGTTAACATACAGTGTAATATTAGTTTCAGGTGTAGAATTTAGTGATTCAACACTTACATACAATACCCAATAGTCATCACAACAAGTACCCTCCTCAATCCCCATCACCTATTTAACCCATCCCCCGACTCACCTCTGGAGTTTCAGGTAATTATCAATTTGTTCTCTGTAGTTAAGACTCTGTTTGCCTCTCTCCCCTCCACCTCATTTGTTTTGTTTCTTAAATACCACATCTGAGTGAAATTATATGGTATTTGTCTTTCTCTGCCTGACTTATTCCACTTAGCATAATACTCTCTAGCTCTATGTCATTGCAAACAGCAAGATTTCATTCTTTTCTATGGCTGAGTAATATTTCACTATATGTCTATGTATGTGTGTGTATACACACACACACACACACACACACACCACTTCATTATGCATTCACCAGTTAATGTACATTTGGGCTCTTTACATAATTTGGCTATTATAGATAATGCTGCAATAAACATTGGGGTGCATGTATCCCTTTGAATTAGTATTTTTGTATCCTTTGGGTAAATACCTAGTAGTACAATTTATGGGTCATAGGGTAGTTCTATTTTTAACTTTTTTTTTTTTTAAGATTTTATTTATTTGACATGAGAGGGGGAGACAGACAGAGAGAGAGTGAGAGAGAGCACACAGGCAGAGCAGCAGGCAGAGGGAAAAGGAGAAGCCCAGGATCCTGGGATCATGACCTGAGCTGAAGGCAGACACTTAACCAACTGAGCCACCCAGGCACCCCTATTTTTAACTTTTTAAGAAACCTCCATAGTGTTTGCATTTCCACCAACAGCTTGTCTATGTCTTCTGCCCATTTTTTAACTGGATTATTTGTTTTTTGGGTGTGAGTTTTATAAGTTCTTTATAAATTTTGGATACTCAGGGAACAAAAATTTTAATGGTCCTGAAGTAAGGGAATAAACCCTATTATTTTTGAGTTCTCAGTCTCTGGCAGGGGATACTCAAATCCACAGTGGTTTGTAGCCCTAGTCTCTTATCTCTGGCCTCTCAGAAGTTCTGCTTTTTCTTTAAATTCCTTGGCACCTTCCGAAGTGGGCATTAGAAAATGCCCCAAGGGTCATTTAAATCGGAAAGGGACAGAGACTTTTTGTTTTAAATTGATAAATATTTTGCAAAACAACGGTCTCAAAGCCATGGTGTTGTGGGTTTTTTTTTTTTTTCCATTTATTTCTATTTCTACCAACTTTTTCTGCTAATCGCCACAGTGAAAGGGTTTATTGGTGCTGTTTATGTTTTGTTGTTTTTAGATTTCTCTTTTTTGCTAACTGCCTCCAACAATCAATCTCCCTCTCTCTCTCTCTCTCTCTCAATCTCTATATCTCTATCTCTCTCTTTCTCTCTGCTTCTCCCTCCATTTCCCTAAGGGGAAAAAAAAGTAATTTAAGTTTAACAGGCTTTTATGGATCCATCAAACACTTAGCGCTTACAAAATTTGCTTTCAGTCATTTAGTCTTATTAAAAGGGTTTTACTTGATAATGACTTAATCTTTTTTCATGGGTTTCTAGCTATGGATGTGACAGCAAACCCCCTTGATTTGATTTTAGTCACAAACTGAGCTTTAATCTGCCTCATTGCTGAAAAGCTTTCCTAACTGTATGCATGACTGTTTGGGTTTGAGAAGCAATGATTTTGGCACACCCTATAAATTACTGGATGTGCAGACTCCTTTAATCTCAAATTCCAATTTCAAATTTAGACAACTATTATATAATCTTATCTCTTTCTTATAACAACTTCTCAAACACAGAGAAGAGCAGCAAACCCACAAAGATTAATATTCACTGTTGCTGATTTTTTGTTTTTTAATTTCTTATTCTAGGACTACATGACAAATCATCCTGCCTCCTATAATAGATCTCTTTATTTTCACCCTACTTCCCATCTGAAATTGACACATATGCTAGCTTTCTGTTATGACTGCACCTGATTTTAGGTAGTATTTCATATTATTCAAAAGCAAAGAGATGATGTTATACACTCAGATATCCGGTAGCTTAAAACAACAACGGATAATTTATTATTCATGCTACATGACCCCTTATGATTGTTTGAAGGAAGTGGGGAGATACTGTTCATGGTAGACATTAACAGTTCCACACCAGTGGAGAAGAAGCTATCATAAACATTGCTGGTTGCCATAAAAGAAATAAATGGAGATCTCTGGATCACATCATATCACCATTTAAATACCAACAGTGTGGAATTCCTGCTCCCTTCCTGTTGAACAGAACTAATCACATGGACTGGCTGAACCAGAAATAGACAATTATGAGACATCTTAAACATCTGTTTGACATCAAAGAGCTAGCAGAACTATGTGAGAAGCATTAATGACTACCACAGAGGGCAACGTAAAGATATAGTTTAAAAGTAGGCAAAGACACAAAACATATTACTTATGTACACTCCAAAAGAGGAAAAATATAATATAGAAACACAGAAAATTAAACTGAAGAAGAAATGGAATAAAAGAAAGTTTACAACTAAGACACCAACCTTTGTAAGAGATACTAAAAATCCATTAATAATGTATCTGTGAAATTAACACAACTGTGAAGAACTGAATTTTTTTAAGCAGAAATACTCTTAATACACAATCTTAAATTATCTATCTGAATTTTTAGGTAATTTAAAATATTAGAATAAAAACTAAAGGAACATGTTCGGGGATAAAGATTATGAGTAATATGTATTGTTAGCATTTCTGTGTGTGTGTGTGTCTGTGTGTGAATAGCTGTGACAAGAAAAATATTTTGATATTTATATTAATAGATATAAACAAAAAAATAAAGGCAAAGTAGAGTAAGATGTATACAAATATTGTAGCACACATAAACAAATTTTACGGATTTCAGCCAACCAAAGATACAAACTCTGGAATATGCTTAGGATATTGCTAATTAATCCTCTCTCTGAAGGATACATAGGAAGATATAGATTCTTTTTTTTTTATTACTTAAGAATATTTACTACAGTGATATTTATAATAACACAAAAGAAACAAACTCAAAGATTACTTAAATCAGTGTTTCTCAAACATCATTCATTGTTTTCATGACTTTTATATACCCCTTCACCTCATGTATTGATTTACTTAACATTATTCCTTAAGTCCCCTCATGATTTTTATTTAACCTACTCTTTCGACAAGGTTTTATTAATAAGCGCCTACTATATGCCAGGAACTGTTTTTTGTTTGTTTGTTTTTTGCTTCTGGTTGGAAGACATAGATTCTTGACAATGTGAATTTATAACTATTTTAGAGTAAGTCAACAGGGTGATTAATAGCGTACAGGAAAATGGCAGAAATGAATATAAAAATAGGATTGTCCCCTCCACTCTATTCTCCATAAACCAATCTAAAAAAGAGCCAGATTATGTAAACTCAAATCCCATGATTTATTTCATAGTTAATTCAAATTCAAATCCAAATCAGAGACATTACAGCCTGTGTGATTTCTACTTCTTCCCCTGGCCTTTCATCCTCTCTCTCGCTCTTTTTTTTTTTTTTAAGATTTTATTTATTTATTTATTTAAGAGAGAGAGAGAGAGAGAGACAGAGAGACAGAGAGACAGAGAGGGATAGCATAGAGGGAGAGTGAGAGAGATAAGCAGACTCCCTGCTGAGCAGAAAGTCCAACGTGGGACACAATTGCAGGACCCTGAGATCATGACCCGAGCCAAAGGCAGATGCTTAACCAACTAAGCCACCCAGGCACCCTCTCTCTTGCTTTCTTACCTCCACAACCTGCTATGCTTTTCTGTTCTTGGAATATGATCTCAATTCAGAGACTTTAAATGTGCTCTTCCTTCTGCCTCCCTGCTCTGTCCTCAAATATCTACTGATTTATCACAGCAACTTTTTTCAACTGTCCACTAATTGTCAGCTTATCAAGAAAAACATCTCCCACTCCCTTTGTACAAAATAGCAGCTTCTTATCACAATTCCCTTACCCTGAATTAGTTTTCCTTATAACATTTATCAACTTCTGACATGTCACACATTTATTATTTATTTTCTCCCTTCATTTGAATGTCAACTCCATTAATCCAAAGGATTTTTTTGACAAATTATATCTGATATATCATATCGTATCTCTCACATTTTGAGACATGTTCTGCTTATTGCTTACCCTAATACCTATTACCTGTCTCTGCCTTATTAATAACATCTATAGTTTATGTATACTTAAAAAATCTCCCAAATGGAATACTGCATTCCATAAATTCATTGAGGCTAGAATTTCTGCAAATGACAAGTAGAAAAAAATCTGTGCTGATTCTAGTAAAACTCTTGCAGTGTTAGCAGGCTCACTAGTATGTGTTGTTTGCCCTTTAATCTTCTCATTATTTTTGCTTGGAACATGGGTCTGATGCTTGCAGACCTGCAGCTATCTTGTGAAGACAAGGCCATTGGCTATACAAAGGATGGCTGAGAAGAAAGACAAAAGGGCTCTGGGTCTCTAATATCATCAAAAACTTCAATAATTGCTCCAGGTTTCATGAGAATTTCTTCTTTGATGAGAAATTACTTTTTTAAGGTCTATTATTTTTAACACTTAATTTTGGTTTCCACAAACAAACATAACTTCTATCTCATAACCCTCTTCATTCAGTTCATTTTTTAAAGATAACTGAAAAAGGTAAGAAAATTTCATTTCTGTCAATTATAATTGTATTTCATCTTCAATGTTTACCTGGATATAAGGACAATTATTTACTATTTCTCCTTAGAGTGTTCTAGGATTATGAAAGTACATAGGTTTCAATACAAAATCTGCCAAAAAATAAAATTTCAATCAAAAGTTCATTCAAATACTTATTCTAACATGCCTCTGTGCTTTTTTTTAATGAAAAATATCAATCCCACACCAAAAAAAGTTCATGAAAACTCATTTAACATTATTTTCATTAATATTAAAAATATCTTAAGACAGCAAAGTATACATGTTGAGAGTAATGCTATATTTCAAAGGCACAGCATGAAGATCTTAAGTGCCTGTACAGTACCTAAAAGTTGGCATGCACTTAAATCAATTTACTTCCAGTGGCACACGTTTTATCACTCATAAAGATTAATGCTAAGCCCTGATTAAAATGAGGTGCACAGCCCTAGAAGCTTACAGAAGTTGACACACAACTCAGAGACAAGTCAATACTAATCAAAAGATTTAGGAGCATCATATAATGCTAGTGCCAAGAGAAAGCTAGTTAACACAGATCAGATATAATTTCCTATTATGATTGTGTTTTACAGACTAGAGTCAAAAGGCTGCAGTCAATGGTGTTGTAATTTAAATCATGTGTGTGTGTGTGTGTGTGTGTGAGTGTGTGTGTAAAATTTAGTTGAATATATAAAATTTTAGGTGAATACATAAAGTTTTCTCTTTCAGTTATTCTAGAGCTTGACCATCTCAGACAACCTGGGGGGGGGGGGGGGGATAAGAGTAAAAGACTTTAAAGTAATTGCCTTATTTTCAGCAATGTTTGCATTATATGAATAAAATTACAAAAGCATTTTAGGTAATGTAATTTATATCTCATCTTCGCTTTGTATTTTAACTTACAATTCACAATCCCTGGAAGCAAATAGTCTGCAATGTGCATAGACATATTTGTGACCAGCGGCTTTCCTCAAAAATACTTTGATTTATACAAATGAATAAATTGTGCTCATTAGCTTTAATCTATAACCATCAAAATTATAGAACAGAAAATACTTCTCTAGAACAGAAACTTAACATCTAAAACGAATGGAAAATTAGAAAGAAACTTGTGCCGGTATTAAATCAGACTGAGGCTCCTCACCTTACATCTTCTACTATTTATTGATTCTGTTCCTACAACTACCAGAAATGATAGCATATAGTACATGATTGGCATATAGTAAGCATTCAAAAATATACTCCTTTATTGAATTAATGTAAGAATAGATAAATGACTACAAACGAATTGGGAAGTACATTGAATTGGACATGGCATTTTATGCTATAGCTCTCTTTCAGGAGAGAGAAAGAGATTACTTATCCCAGTATCCCATGTCTCAGGAACCCATCTATCCCCAATCATGTCTCTGACTTCAGCATAGAACTTCCAAGGTTGAGAATTCACCCTATTTTGGAACTCAGCTACACTTTAAAATAAATCTTGGACCTGATTTTCTCTGCTAGAGTCTGATTGTAGGAGGTGAGAGTCAAGGAAGCTCTCTGAATTCCACACTTCACTTTCAATTGTTGATGAATGTGTTTGTTTTTCTCTGGTATGTAAATTTTCCCCAGCAGCAATCATACAATATCCTTACAACTATTACTTCCAAAAAAAATTCCCAAGTGCCTAATACATTGTACCTGTCAGTACATTCCCTTCCTCTGACATCTCTATAAAATATTATGCTATTACAACATGCCTGAGACTTTTCATGTTTCATCTACTACTGATGCTAGCCAGCCAATGGATGATTCACTTCTAAAATCCTTTTCTTTAGAGTGCTTCTTCAGATCACTTCTGGCACTAACAGTCTTGGGTCAGAGTTTCTGTACAGAAAACTCTGAGATGAAGATCTGCATCCAGATAGTTTATTGAATCGAACATTGGTATCAAGAAATGATTGGCAGTGATGGAAGAAGAACTGGACGGAGTAAGAACACTAGATTGTGGTCGCAACAGGGATGCCAGCCAACCTCCCAGTAAATTCTGAATAACCTTCGGAATTGTCTGCCTTGAGGCAACTACACTGGGCCCTATGTACCTCCATACTGACCAGTCATTGGATTAAAGCAGCCCTGGAGAGTGATGACATCAGATAAGGCAGCTCCTTCACTCTTTGACTCTCAGACTAGCAAAGAGTCAACATTCACCACAACTCCAGAACCTGGAGGGATGAGTGCCTCACTTCTCAAAGTGTGGGAGGCCATGCAGCACACCAGAGTATAAAGATTAGTCCCAGGAAAGAGAGATTTTTTTCCCTGTTGTTTGTGTGTCTTGTGTATATGTTATTATGTTACTTATATATATTACATTATTATTATATACTGTTATATGTATGTATTATTTGGACTATATGATGCATAACTAGAAGAATAATTATATTTTGTAATTGTGTGTGTACTTGTAGTAAACAATGACCTGGTAATGACTCCTGTTTCTTTTAGAAACTCACAGAAAAATTTTGGTAGATATTTTTACATCTTAAAAGATTTTTATTTCTCATGTTTTCCTTGTATTGTAACTGAGAAAATGTATTTGGAAAATCAGTACATTTATTCCAAATATAAAGAACTATATTTTCTCAAATAAGGAAATCACATCTGGAAAGCAAGTATAATTGAAATAAACACCCAATAAAATTCATAGCAACACATTTTATTATCTTTCTCCAACATGATAAATTTTATTATAATGTGATAGGGATGCGCAACATCCTTGATGTCTTTGACAGTGATAATAATCTCTGTAATTTCCCTTAAAATACAGTATTATGCAGGATGGTATAACATGCTTCTTCAAGAGTATTATAGCATTTTTAATTTCTCCTTGTCCTTTCTGCTACTACTTCTACCACTACTGGTACTATTATTGCTATTTCTGCTACAACTACTAGTACTACTACTACTGCTGACAGCTCTATGTCTTCAATCAGGTGAAAGAATAAAATTTCTTACTTAATAAAAGGCTGTGTATTTTTATTTTTATTTAAGATTTTATTTATTTATTTGAGAGAGTGAGCATGAGTGGGGCAGCGGGGGAGGGGGGGGCAGCAAGGGAAAGGGAGATTGAGAAGCAGACTCCCTGCCAAGCAGGGAGCCAGACTTGGGCTCAATCCCAGGACCCTGAGATCATGACCTGAGCCAAAGGCAGACACTTAACCAACTGAGCCACCCAGGTGCCCCTAGGCTGTGTATTTTTAATGTAATAACTCAACATGGCTTATTTTTAAGAGTTTTGGTGGGATGGGAGGTTTTTGTTGTTTTGTTTTGTTTTGTTTTAATTTATTGTCACCCTGTTTTCAAGATTTTTTATTATTATGTTCAGTTAGCCAACATATAGTACATCATTTGTTTTTGATGTAGTATTCAACGATTCATTAGTTGCATATAACATCCAGTGCTCATCACAACACATGCTCTCCTTAATACCCATCACCCAGTTACCCCATCCCCCCACCCCTCTCCCTTCTGTAACCTTCAATTTGTTGCCTCGAGTCCAGAGTCTCTTTGTCTCCCTCTCTTACTTCTTCCCACTCAGTTTCCCCTCCCTTCCCTTGTGGTCCTCCATGCTATTTCTTATATTCCACATATGAGTGAAACCATAAAATAATTGTCTTTCTCTGCTTGACTTATTTTACTTCGCATAATCTCCTCCAGTACCATCCATGTCAATGCAAATGGTAGGTATTCATCCTTTCTGATGGCTGAGTAATATTCCACTGCATGTATGAACAAATAAGTGGGTACAGACAGCAATCTATAAAAAAATACGACTGACCTATTTTGTTGCTTCTTGGTGTCTGATTAAAAGGATATGTCCTCCCATTTGAACTCTGTATGTATATCTCCTAATGAGCAAGCTCCTATCAATAATTTTACCCTCTTTTGCAAAGCAGATGCACACATTTGTGAGATTTCTTATAGAATTCTAAATTTGTACATGCTCTGTAGGTAAAATCCTTTTCTTTGCTATTCTAATGTTTTACCTCCAAACCCCTAAGGGCTGCATGGCATTTATCCTGGTTTCTTAGTAAATTTTTATGAAATTATTACTAGGAAAGGGGCTTTGAGCTTCATTTACTTTCCTTTGCAAGAGAAAATAGCTTTGCCTGGCAAGGTTTCCACAGTGGAGATACTTCTCCAAGCTTTTCATATCTATCATGACAGCAGTCCTCTAATGTTTCTTATCCCATTTTTTATCGATCAGTGCCTTCAAGTTCATACAGAGCGGCACAGCCGACTGTAAATTCAACTGACATTATAATGCAGCAACATACAGAATCAACCAACTAGTTTGCCAGAAAATGATGTCATTTTTAGAGTCACAATGAATAACAGGATCTTTCAGTGTGAATAGGGAAAAAAACATCAGGTTACATTCTGGGTGTGTGGTGAACTTGATTTTAGGAGCTGAACTGAGCTAAAGGGACAGAGCTGATGTCCCAGGTGTGGGAGTACATGATTTAAACAACCAGACAAAAATGAATGAATTAAGCCTTTAAGCACTAATGGCAATGGTAATAAGAGTTTAAAACTGGAGAAAGTGGACTATCTCTATTCCATTTTCGCCCATGGAACAATGTACCGGTTGACTGATCAGTGTACATAACAGAGGTGGAGTGTCTCACTGTTGAGAGAGCCCTGAACCAAAGGTGTCAGAAATCTAATGGACTCTGGAGCGGGTGGAAGGTCTAGAAGTGGAAAAGCACTGAAACTTGAGGCAGAGAGGGGGGAAAGCATCTTCACGTTTTTTCCTTCCCCCTACCTCATTAAGGAAGCCTCTAGTGGTGCTTGAAGAAGACTTCCACCTAAAACCTCAGGTAAAGAGACCTTGGAATTAAAGTGCTTGAACTAGGAATGCAAACATACGAAGAGCATAACTAGCCAGGTGCCTCAGGACTGCAATTCCCCTCAGAGACCTCAGCACATTGTCTGTGCACCAAGTCTAGTGTGGGACGGGCAACATTCCGCCATGAAGCCTGCCGGGGAAACCATCTGTAACTGTCTATGGTCAGAGCTGAAAAATCCCACAAAGATTTTCAACCGAGAACCAGACCCTCCACTTGATATTTGAGTGTATAGATTTCTGTGTTTTCATTAATGTCAAATCACCTTCCTTAAACTGTGGCTCCAATATTTACATTAACTTTTAAGTCACCCTGTGGCAGCAACTGTCTTGTTCACAGCAACTCCTTCAATAAACACATGGTCCCACATGACCACAGCCATAGTTTGAGCACCTGTTTCTGAACTTCCTAAAATAAACTGTTTTTGTACCACTTTGAAATATGAATCAGACGCTCACTGCCATTCACTGAAATGCAGGTCAGTATTTAATTCCAAATACATCATATATTCCAGAGGGAATAATACCTATAGGGTTGCTTTCCGGAAACCAATTTCAATAATTTATTGAGTTTTCTGTTTGCCAGCTACAGAAACCAACAATGACTAACAAAAAGAAAAGAAAATAACTTATAGAATTAAATAGCTTAACCATAAGAGCTTTATAAGTTTTGAAGAGACAACAGTCCTTGGATTTCAGCAACAGAAACTCTGATTTACCTTCCTAAGAGGTCAAAGGAGTGATTTACCACATTTCTGCCCCAGTTTCTAGCAGAAAAAATTAAATTGGTCTGGAATGTGTCACATATATACATGTATGAAGTGAAGGTGTGAATCTGGGCATTCAGGGAAGAAAATCTCCCCCCATAAATGTCTATTATCGAAGATTTAAAAACAAATACATCTGGGCAAATAAATGGTGAACTTCCACAATTCTCAAATCTGAATTATAAACTGTGATCTCTCTTCTGAGATCAAGACATTTATCACATTAATATTGGATACCTATATTTGTCTGCATCATAACATGTCCCCAAATGAATTCTAATTTCTCACTGCTGCCTCTCTCCGATTTTTACCATTGTCTTCTGCAACCCCCAATCTATTTAATATCATGTCACACAGTCAGTCCAAAGAAGAAACACGAATAACTTCTAATCTTCCTTCCATTGCACTGCCAATGTTCAGTCTCCACATAGTGCTGATTCCTCTTTAAGTTACCCTCAGTATATAATATTTTGCCCCACCCCCAATACATTGTTCATTATCTAATTATTGGATACTTGGAATATCCTTAGGACATATTTTCCCTGATGACATAATGATTACCTATGGAGTGAAAAACTGAATACCTCACTTCCCAGTGTCTGCTCTGAAATTCAATGTCTTTGCTTATCAACATGCCCTTAATAATATATCAACTTTCTAACAATCAGCCATACTTATGTCTACATGTTCATTAACAATCACATTAAACTACTTGCCTTTGATAAGTACATCATATAACCATAATGAATTTAAATATGTAGTGTATTCTTTCTGCTATAGTAGATTAAACAGACTCACACAATGATTTACTCACATAATTTTAGGATTTTATATGGCATCTCACTTTTCTGTATTTTATTTACCTTGCTTTGTTTTTATTTATTTTTCCTTTTTCTTTTTTCATGTACTATACTTATTTTGGTTCAGAACATTCTATTTCTATTCTAGTTGGGGATTAACATTAGGCACTAGTTTGAACTATTTATTTTCTCCCATATGTCCACACATGATTTCACACAACACCCAATATCTCATCTATTTCATGTTTTCTATACAATAATTTTAGTTATTAGATGTATGTATGTACATGAATTTACTTATGTGTATGTGTGTTGGTTTGTGCTATATACCATATATAATTTTTCGATCTTAAACTTTTTTTAGAATATAAACATTACTGAGTACTTTTGTAGTCATTTCCTATACATCATGCAACTTCTTTCCTGATTTATCATTTTTCTGGAGCATGCTCTCTGTAAGTATTTGCAAAAAGAGATTGTTATGTTGTTAATCTGCTGAAACCATGCATGCCTGCCATTAACTATATTCCACACGGTTATTTAGATGATGACTAAGAAATATTCAAATACTCCATCGCAGTAATTTCCTGTTGATGCCTAATAAGCATTTGAGACTCAATGTCTCTTATCTTGACAAACTCCATTTTTTTTTGCATTCTCAATATTAGTAAGTGAAAATACATTTCAATCAGGTTTAAAAAAGACAGGAGTTCATGTTACCATTTTGCTTCCCTTGCACAGTCTATCATCAGCAATTCTCCCTGGTTCTGCCAGCAGATATAGTGATTTTTATCAAGGCAACTTTATCATACTGCCCGGAATGGCCATAAGACTCTCTTAGAATTTTACAAAATCATTGATTTTCATGCTTCCAATTTCCCCCACCAACCATACTTCACTATAAGTGAGATCAGTAAATGTAATTCGAACCATACATGGCATCATTCTCCTTAAAACTTCTCCATCATTGATCATAGATTTACCAGGGGCTATGGCCCTTAAGGTCTCACATGACAGGATCTCCGCGCATGTGTCCTTCCTCACTTCTTACCAATTTCTCCTTGCTCCCAGTATTTCAGTCTTCCTGCCAACCTTCCAGGAATTGTAGTAATGCTAATTTGGGGGTGAAACCTATTCTTCTTTTTTTGAAATACATTTCCAGGGACTATTATTCAAGTCTCTGCCCTATGTAATATCCTTACAGAAGATGACTCTTCCAATCTATCCAAAATGGCCAAAATGCCAGTCACTTTCTCCTTAGCTGAAATATGGTCCATTTACTTATCTACTTGTCTGTAGGTTAAGTCGCCCAGTTACTTATATCTCTAAGGATGAAACATGCTAATTTAGATAGATAGTTACAGCTCTAAGGACTAAAACATGCTAACTTAAATAGATGGACAGATGATAGATGACAGAGAGATAAACATTTAAGTATAATCTACTTAAAATGAAGTTAGATATGAACACTGTTCACTGTCATTCTTTTCTATCTAAGTATTATTAGCAAATATATAATGTCATTTCAAATGCAGAAATAAAGAGTTGCTTGTAGTTCTAAGTATACTTTAAATATTCCTATCTGTTTTGTAGGTTATTACACGAAACTTGTGAATTTATCTGCCATATTATCACATAATCTTGACTTAAATATCAAATATATTATTCTGAAGCCTTGTACACACAAAAATATTGTCAAAATTAAATTGAACTCATGAAAATTAAAATGTCAACCTTTGAAAAATCATTTCACAGTGACTGGACACATATTTAATCCCTGGTTATTTCAACCTGAAGAAATTACATACCTTTCAATTAAGTATTAATATTATTTTAAATCCAAGTATAAGGTGTGGTCATGCTATATCTAGTTATTTAAAGTCTTCAGTTAAGAAGAAATATAGAGTTAAACATCTGAAATAGATCCATATGTATTATGTAGGAAGAAATTAATATTATATTTTCCTTGTAAATCAGAAGCTTCATAGAATATTCCAAAATTAAATAATGCTTGTTGCTTCTACAAAATGAAATTATACATTAGTACAATATAACATAGTCCTGAGATTCAAGAATTTAAAGATTTTTGAGAAGGAGTCAGAAGAGCTACTTTGGAGTTAATGGTAAACTGAGTAGATAAAGACGTTTTTAATCACTGAAAAAAGATTTCAAATTAACCAACTTAGAGTATTTAAAATTTTTATTTTAGTGAGGGAATATTAAATAGAGAGCAAATAACTGCCTTACTGGTTTGGTTTTGTACTATGATAAAAACTGAATAAATAACATGAAGCAGGAGCATACGATTTTCAATAGATTTGGATGAATAATTTGCAAAATTTATAAATGTTCAATAAGAGAAGAATTATGCAAATTCTAACATTTATTTCTCTCATACTTTTTATGTAAGGAAGGCCATGTTAATAACCTAAGTGAGTTTCTTCTTGAGTCTTAATAGATAAAGTAAATCTTTCTTTTCAGATTAATTTATTTGTGGCAGTTAAGAGAACCAGAAAGTTCATGGGATTGGGAATAAAACTTAACAGTTTAATCACAGTTTTTGTCTGACTAGCTTTGTACCTTCTGACATACCACTTAACTACATTCTGAGCCACAGATTTTACTTTGAAAAATTAATAATTATTATAACTGCATGTAGCTTATGTAAACATTTAAAAACAGTTAATCAAATATAGAAGTGCACATTTAAAAAGGAGAGAATGGATGCTTTAAGGCAGCTTCATTCATTTTCTCTCTGGGTCACTGCAAACAGCTTCCCTCAATGCAAACAAAGATATGCATGTGTTTTTGTGTATAGACACACATGTAAATTTTTAAGGATACTTTATATTCTTAATTATTATTATTTGCAAGTGAATAAATTTAATATTTATGGGTAAAAATATTACCTAATATGAGACTTTTAGTTTCTGTCATTTCATGTTCTGCCACCTTCAATTTAGGAACTGAATATGATTACTGTGTATTTAACTGTTCAAAAGTGGAAATTATTTATTATTTGATTATAAAGCTCTACTGAAATATGTCAGAGTCTATACAATTCACCCACTAAAAGTATATAACACAATGGAATTTAGTATATTCAGAGTTATGAAACCAATAATACACTCAATGTTAGAACATTTCAACCTCCCCAAACAGAAACAATGTATTCATTAGCAATCCATACCAACTTCCTCCATAGTCCCAGTCCTAAGCAATAAGAATTCTTTCTGTCTCCATAGATTTGCCTATCTTGAACATTACATGCAAATGGAATTATAAAATATGCAGCCTTTTTTGAATGATATTTTCTATAGAAAAATATTTTCAAGGTTCATTCATGTTGTGGCATATATCTGCATTTGATTTATTTTCGTTGCTGAATAATATTCTATCATAAGCAAATGCTACATTTGATTTATCCATTCATCAACTGATGAGAATTTGGTTTCTGTCCACATTGTGGCTGCTATGAATAACGCTGCTTTGAACATTCACCAACAAATTTTGTGTGAATATCGTCTTCATTTATCTTGGGTAAATACCTAGGAGTGAAACTGTTGAGTTTATATGGTAATTCTATCTTTAATATTTGGAGGAATAACTAGACTATTTAACAAAGCCATTGCATCAATTTACATTTCTACCAGTAGTATATGAGGATTCCAATTTCTCCACATTCTCACAAACACTTGTTATATTATTTATTATTATTTCCTATTATCATCCTAGTGGATGTAAAGTACTTTCCTATTGTAATTTTTTTTATTTTCAACTCTTTATTGTAAAATAAAATACAGATACAGAAAACCACCCAAAATAAACGCATAGTTTACTGAATTATTTAAGACAAAAACCTATAAGTCCCGCCACCCATATCATAGAATGTTGCTGGCCACCACAGAAGTCTGTCCAAGTGTCTCAACCCCTAATGTAATTTTGATTTGAATTTTATTGATGGTGAAAGATGTTTAATACCTTTTTATGTGATTTTTGTGCTATAACGTATCTTCTTTGGAAAACTGCCTATTTGCATAATTTTCATATTTTGTTTTCTTTTTTGTCTTTTTTATTTTTGAGTTAGAAGTGTTCTTTCTATATCTGAATAAAAGTCCTTGAAGATGTATGAATTGCATGCTTCCATACGGCCTCTTTTTTTCAGTTTCTCAAAAAGGAGAAAATTATAGAGAAATAGTATTATACATCATATATCATCAAGCAATTATATATATATATATATATGTTGAGAATATGAGAATATAAAAATATATCAATTTATATAAATGTATACAGGTGCAAATTAATGTGTTTACAATGTGTTTGGAGAGTTTAAAATTAATAATTAGGGATCACAATCAATAACATTGTTAACCAGACCTACTAGAGACAGGTAGATTTGTAATGATATCTAAATTAGTTTTAATTCTCTGTATTACCCCATACCTTAGATATTTCACAGTCTAAAATAATAAAAACTATAATCACAACAGTCTCTCACAGTTGTTGGATATTATTTATAGAAAAAACTCTAATAAATGCAGGTAAATGATCGTATTGAATGTGGATCCCACAGATAAGTGCCATTATCAAAATGTCCAAGAAGTTGAAAGGCGTTTCTGAACTATGGGTTGCAAAACAGATACCATTTGGAATTCAAATTAGAAAACTGCAAAATGTATCCAATTAAGCTCTATAAAATATATATTATACTTTGAGTATATCAATTATACCTTGACTGTCTTGACTATTTATTTTTAATACTACAAGTAAAATTCTAAAGACATTGTTAATACTTACAAACAAGTACTGTATATATTTGAGAGTGCAATTTTTGTAGATGTTAGGTTTATAACCAGATTAATTTATTTGCTGAATTAAAAGGTGGTTTATTGGGATTTTTTTGCTGTACACGAATATATATATTCCCTAAATTCATAATATGATGCAAGATTCTTTTCATTCAGGCTATGTTTTCTTTAAAATATTTAAACTTTAAGGAATAGTGTGATATTGTTACAGTTTAGATTAAATTATCTGTTTAAGAGGCAGAATGAAGTGTTTATTTCAATCTGTTTTAGATTTTGTTAGATTAAAAAAAAACAATGAGCGTGGAATTAAAAGGTCACTATTTCAATCTGAGTACCTTAAGAAAATCAAAGGAGATTTAGTCAGTTGAGTAATTTCCTTTAACATCCAATTTATTTTGGTAGTCTCCCCTTTCTGTGAATTGTCAAAGCAGCTTAATTTTTACAGTATTTATGTGCTGTCAGCCTTATTAGTTCATGGTGTTAAGATGCTAAGGAAATGTTATGACAGAAAAAGATATTCCGATCCCTAACCTGTTCATAAGGTAGTTATAGCTAATTTTTATTAAATAAAAAAATAGGACTTGCATTAACTAAAAATTTTTTTCCCTCAGGAATTTCGACTTATGGTAACCATTATGATGAATGACGTCTTCTAATATGCAATCTCAAAGTTTTTCATGTAAAAATATCAGTTATTTTTAGTAATTCACAGCTGTTAAAAAACCACTGATTTTACCTATCTAGTAGAATATTAAATATTTTGTGAATAAATCAGAATATCTTCTAATTAATGAAATTAAGTAATTTCATGTTTGTATTTTAGAAAACTAGTATTTCTTCTATGATGGCCTTATTGCATTTAATCAAGAAATATTTCACAATAATCAATATATTTAATTAATATTTATATTCTTATTTTACATCTGACATAAAATAACATAAAATGAATAGAATTTGAAAATTATCACATTCTCAAATCAAGAAAAAAGTATAATACTATTACAAATAAAGCAGGTTATATCGGTTAAGTTGAAATAATTTCAAACTTTAGAAATATTTTGTACTTCAGTTATATATAGATGAGAGATGAAAGTTTATCATCTAATTATATGCTAAGAAAATAGTAAATATCAGAAATACATAAGTATTCTAAATAATCTGAAGCAAGTGCACTAGATCTATTTCCTTGACACAATAACAAAATCTAAGATATATCAGACATAACACTAAAACATAGTTACATAAAAAATGTAATAATGTAAGACATGATGACTCAATAAAATCTGTATTTAAGCTTTTTTTTTTGATGAACTAACCATCTTGTCATAGTGTATTCTTATTTCTTTTAAGTTTTTATTTTAATTCCAGTTAGCTAACATACAGTATTATATTAGTTTCAGGGGTACAATATAGTGATTCAACACTTTCACACATCAGGTTGTGCTCATCACAAGTAAATTCCTTAATCCTCATCACCTACTGAACCCACTCTCCAGCCCCCTTCCCTCCAGTAACTGTAAGTTTGTTCTCTAAAATTAAGAGTCTGTTTCTTGTTCTTTTTTTCCCTTTGCTCATTTGTTTCTTAAATTCCACGAGTGAAATCATATGATATTTATCTTTCTCTAACTGACTTATTTTTGCTTAGCATCTAGTTCCATCCATATCATTGCAAAGGACAAGAGCTCATCTTTGTGGCTGAGTAATATACCACTGAATATATATATCCCACCTCTTCTTGATCCATTCCTCAGTAGATGAACACTTGGGTTGCTTTCATAATTTCACTACTGTAGATAATGCTGCTATAAACAGCAGGGTACATATATCCCTTTGAATTAGTATTTTTTTTTTTTTTTTTATCCTTTGGGTAAAGACCTAGTAGTGCAATTACTGGATGATACGATAGTTCTATTTTTAACTTTTTGAGGGACCTCCACACTGTTTTCCAGAGTGTGTGATTAAAAAATAAATAAAACAAATGAATATTCTAATTTGCTAATATTTTAAAATTTGCTAAACATTAAGTTTTATGGAAATCCTACATGAACACTTGATCTTACTCTCCTGTGAAAATAAACAGTTAGTTTCTGAGTGATGTTGGATAAATCACACATACCTTCCCTCATGAAACTCATGGTCTCTTGGTGGACACAGACAGATAATGATGAAACTTAACGGTATAAAAATGGTATTAGTTGATATAAAGAAAATGAAGAGGTTATAAATCAAGAGAGGCTAAGGTTTCAATAAACATACTCTCTTTCTCATGTGAAGAGTACACAAATACCTGATCTCTTCACTTTAGCCTAGTTACGCCTCATGACCCTGAGTAATAGATAGCAATGCAAGCACATCTTTCTCAATGATAAAGAAGTGACCATAAACATAGGCTTCCCTGGGGGTTAGGCTGTAGGAGGATGGAAGAAGAGTGCAACTGGCATTACTTCTTTTATCACTTGGCATTAGTAATCACAGTTTGCTTAAGTATTTTAGCCAATATGATCAGAGAAGGGTAAATGGAGTAAGAAGTACTCATATCAGAAGGCACAGAAATGTCTCCAGTAGATCCACAATAGAAATGGTTTTTAATTATACCTATTTAATTAAGAGTAATCAGAATTCTATAAACTCTGAGGAGGACAAAAAATAAATTCAATAAAAGGAATGTCATATAATAAGATAATTTATATAATTTATAAATATTTCTTAATGGAGTCTAAATTAAAAGAGGAATAGCTTTCTTATGGTCATCCTCAAGAATACCCATCTCCACTGTATGTCTGTAACCTCAAATCACAAATCCTCAAAGTCAGTAACTCCTGTAAATCCTTTGAAATATGAGAAAATTGTGTCTTAAATAATGTGCCCAAAATAGCTACATTTTCATAACCACAAACTTATTTATAATGAAATATTCATCACTATTTATAGTATTCACCTGTTACTATGTATTTGGTTTACAAATTATACTCATACGTATAATGTCATTTATATTGCTTATGCAAATATTATAGGTATTTTTTTAATTGTGTTAAAAAATATGCTAAGTATAGCAATACATTAATAAAGTGACATTAGTGATTTTACTGTTGCAGTTGGTATTGTATATTTTTTATTGATTGAATTTTTATATCTTTCTAGCCAGCTTTGTTTTTAACTCAACATTTATTGATTTAAATTAAACTTCTATCCTGTAACATTAACATATCTATTGTGCTATAATGTCAAACCTCTAGGTTTAGGATTTAACAGTTAAATCTTTCACATTTTATTTAGAGAAGGAGATAAAAAAAACACTTTCCTTGTGTTCATGACACTATGTCATATAATGAAGCAACTGATTGATTTAACTCAGTGACTCAATTTAAAGATAGATATTTTCAGTACTCACTTTAAGCAATTTAATTAAACACACATGAACTCAGATTTTATATATCTTTAAACTGATCTTTAAATTAAATCTTTATCTTTAAATTAAAAAAAACTATATGTTCTCTGAATATTCAATTCCATCTTTTTTATATGCATTAGTTTTGTATCAGTATAATAAATTAATGTGTATGCAAGGGCAGAGAATGAGAGAGGAAGACAGAGAGGAAGACAAGGACTGACTCTCAGTTGCTCGACCTGGGACTCCTTAATAACACAGTTCGCTTTTGTCAGGAAGTTGCCATTTTTTGGAGGAGTTGGGCTTTTCAAAATAAATTGTATAAACTGTGTAAGTAAAGTTGTACTTTTTAAATAAAGTTTAATTCACAAATATAGAGACTTGACTGTAAAATAGATATCAAATGTTTAACCTCACTATTAATCAAGAAATTAACAGTTCCTTGAGGTAAATTTTAACACCATACAAATTGATTACTTTTTTGTAGCCCTATAAATTCCATTTTAGGATACAGTTTAGCAATACCATGAAAAAGTGAGTGAGCAAATAAATACAACAATCCTATTTTCAGGTAGTTTATCTTGGAGGAACTGATGAATGTGGATACATGTGTCGGGATATAGATTATAGCACTACATTAATCCTCCCAGGGAAGAAATAACTTAA
This sequence comes from Ursus arctos, assembly GCF_023065955.2. Taxonomy (NCBI): domain Eukaryota; kingdom Metazoa; phylum Chordata; class Mammalia; order Carnivora; family Ursidae; genus Ursus; species Ursus arctos. The sequence goes on from NW_026622764.1 coordinate 21,933,045, forward strand.
TTTTTCCTCAGTAGGTGAGTATATAGGTAAATTGTGGATTAAAAATACAATGCAGTACTAAATAATTAGTGAATGTACAAATCATAAAGGTCAAAGTATGAATAAATTTCACTAATATTTTTAATAGAAGCAATTTGCTTCATGATCTGTGCAGCTTAATATTTATATAATATTTGAACCACATAAAAATAACATAATATAGGGGCGCCTGGGTAGCGCAGTCATTAAGTGTCTGCCTTCGGCTCAGGGCGTGATCCCGGAGTTCTGGGATCTTGTCCCACATCGGGCTCCTCCGCTGGGAGCCAGCTTCTTCCCCTCCCACTCCCCTGCTGTGTTCTCTCTCTCACTGGCTGGCTGTTACATAAATAAATAAAATCTTAAAAAAAATAACATCATATATTCTTATGACTGTATATTTAAGAAAATACAAATTATGCCTATTTATGTGATGGGTATTGAGGGCACCTGTGATGAGCACTAGGTATTGCATGTAAGTGATGAATCACAAAATTCTACTTCTGAAACTAATATTACACTATATGTCAACTAACTGGAATTTAAAAACTTAAAAAAGGAAAAAAAAAGTTATGTGGCATAGAGGTGCTCCCAAGTGAGACTTAAAAAAAAACAGAAATTGAAAGGGAGTAAAAGGGTGACTGTCACTGAGGCTAGTGAAAGACATTATTTGTAGATGTAGATGTTGTCCACTCTTTCAAGGTAATGAATTTTCCAGTAACTGAGGGCCAGGAAGTATGATTAGATGTAACGATATGTCAGCTAGAGTCCCTTCAGAAAAGTGTTGGGTATGGATGCTAGCACTTGGTGCACTGAGGTCATGAGATGTGAGGAAGAGTAGACAGAAAATCTTTCCTGCAGACATCTGTCTATACCTATTCAATTAAAGATTGGGGGGATGAGGTTCATCAATTTGCATTTTTACAAAAATTCCAGATGATTCTGAAAGTGCTAATGTTCAAAAAGTTCTATGTTTCTAAAAATATAGACAACACTAAATCTTGAGAAAGCACTCAAACAGAGATTGGATAAATATATAGAAAGGGGGTAATAACTGATGGACTGCGATTGCTTAAGGTTTCATGTTTAATTCCAAGTAATGATGAGATCCAGGGAGTTCTCAAATAGGGATGGATTGGAAAGAAAAGTCATTAGTGAGAAGGAGATAAAGGAATCTATCACAGTGTGTTTGCGGGGACCTAACCATTGATAGAGAAATAGTGTATGAAAATATCAGAAACCGGCACAGTAAAGAAAAGAGTGATCCAGATATTCCTCAGTGAATTTGGGAAGTAACATGTGTATGAGCAAATGACAAAGCTGGGGAGATACAGTAGTTTAATACTGAAGGTGCCCTGAACCTTGGGGCAGCAGAGATATTTACCAGAGAGCAGGAGAGTAAAGATGTGGAAGGACTTTGATCCTTTATAATGAATTATTTAGGGTTTGTATTATAAAGTGCTTCAAACTAAGATGGCTTTTGGGGAAAAGTTGACCTCAACAGACTTCAGGGTTTCAAATAAGGAAAGGAGTTGGATGGAGCAATAAAAATGTAATTTTAATTAAAAAAGCAAATTTTGGTAACCATGAGTTCCAGTTTCAGGTGGCATAATGTAAAAATAGGGAAAATGGGGAGGTGGTTGGATTATAGAATATATGAGTGGTACAATGGAAATCCATTTGTGGAAGATGGTGAAAAACTGAAGATGCTTGAACTTATGGATGAGAATCAGAAAAATGTGAATTCTATTTAATCAGCTTGTTTCTGAAGGAAAATGCAAATTATAGCAAATTATTTTTAGGTGAGGAGGTGAGCGTCAACATTTGAAAGAATTGATTTGAGTGTTCCTCAGTGAATGCAATCCCTCACAACTACAGAGAACGTACTGACCAGAAGTAATGAGGAAGTATGGAGACAAAGAAAATATGTCAAAGAAGGCAGAAGGAAAGCAGGTCACAGAGGATTTGACAATGGTTCAACCAAGTTTAACCTGTGTTTTCCAGAGTGTGTTTGATTTTTTTTTTTAATTCATAGGGCCAACACATATAACTCCTTCCCAGTGGAACTGATTTCTATGGGAAAAATTGTTTGAAACATATCAAAAATAAGATTATGCAATAAAAATATTATATCAATGTTATTAAAGGCAAGTAACTGTTCCTAAGGTGATTATGGAATAATACTGTAGGATGTATAATGACTATATAACTTTCCAGTTCTAATAAATTCCAAGATTTTAGGCCCAGAATATCAGCCATCTCCTACCCCTTAAACTGTCAACATCAATATTTACTCCTATGTTGGTAGATAAAATAATTAAAACTAATTATATACCATCTGCATATAGATTTAGAGCTTAAATGCAAAGTTCATATATAAGTGTATATATATATTGATTTTTGTCTTACAAGTAAAGGTAGAGTATGGATAATATAAACAATTAATCCCAAATCACTCATTTTATTATAAGTGATCTAACCATCTCTTCTCTTATGCCACACACCTCATTTGTTACAATGAATTGAACTTCCTTTGTTTTTCTTTGCATTATGCTCAAATGATTGAAGAATGAAAGAATAAATGAACAAACAAGTGAGTAAGTGAATGAACCGCTGGGACTCTGATTTATACCTTTATTGCTATAATTGTAGTGACTACAGTTTCTGTATCTGTAATTGGGAAATGTATTTTGAACTAATCCTTGAAAATAGGCAATGTGTGGCATACTACTGCATGAGATATTCAGTCAATTTAACTATAATGTCAAGGCTGATGATGTAGCCTCCATTTGGCTGAACTGCTTTGTGGTTAATAAACTGGAAATTTCTTACTTCTACGGTATATGCATAACCTATCTCCGTCTATATTTAATATTAAATGGGAAACAGTTAAATAATGTTTAGGAGAAAAGAACAAGTCATTCAACATTCAATAAATATTATTCAATATAAAGTGTTCTTTGCATGAGTGCCTTCAAACTCCCTCTATAATGAAAAAGAGAGAGGTCAATTTTAAGTTTGTGTACATTTTCTAACTTAGGGCAAGTCAACATTTTTCTAAATAAACTCTACTTCATTTTATTTCTGGAAAAGAGTAAATTTCTCAAGAGTTTCTCAAAAAATATCAGGGAAATTGAATTAAAAGAAGTTTATGTAAACAAAATTTATAAAAACAAAAGTGCTTATATATCTACCTGTAAATTTTAGAATTATTTGTATAAGGAGGCCTGTTCGCGGTTATTGCAAATATATCTGTTTACGGGGAAAAGAAGATATTGTCACACTGCGGATTAGTAGGTTCTCCTGCCACTTCCAAACAAGTGTGAATGTTATTAGCTCAACTCTTCATGCACTATTGATATATAAAGAACACAAGGATATCAAAGAAGGCCTTGTATTTGTGTGACAGAATGAATAGAATAGACAGACATCCTGGAACAGCTGAGTTTTAGATTCACACATTACACTGCAACCCCAAAAAGAGGCCTTTTATGAAAAGAAGGCTCTGTGAAAAGCAAGTTCTGTAATACAAGCTCACCTGCATTATCCTCTTTTATTTTTGGAGGGTGTATTGAAGTCACTATTGGGGAAACAATCTCTCTTCTCCAGAATATGGAAATACCTCTTCAATATTTTTATGTATTTTAAAAAGAATGTGGTTTAATTCTCTACCCAGCAAATGAGAAGAAGTGCTAGTGGGAAGTTGGTAAGGGCTTGAAGAATAGTTCTGTATAGAGATCTATATCCGTACTGGATCAGAAACACTGACATTACTTCTAGAACTAACCTCATGTATTCGATTGCTGGCTCCTAGGAGAGAAATCGCTATAATCACTCTCACTCTGTCAGAGAGGGCTTCCCTTCCCAGTCTCCTTTTGGCTACACCTCACTGAAACCAGAGCTCATTCTATCACTGCATGAAAGAGAAAAATATATACCCAGCCAATGCCTATTACACTAAAGTACTTTTTAAAAATCATTCTGAAGATTGTTTATAGATTTCTCAAGTACTATATTTTCTAATACTATTTATTACATTATTCTGAGAAAAAGTTTTAATTTAGATTCTGATTTGTCTATATGATAGTATGAATCAGGCATCTCTAGGTGTGTTTGCACATAAGCTTATTATTTTATTCTTGCAGAATACATATGGAGAGAGTATTATAAGCGCCCTAGTTTTACAAATGAGGTAACTAATAATCTAGATATTAAATACATTGTTTAAGACTACTTCCTTAAATAGTCTTAACATAAATGAACGTATTACCAGTTTAAACACGAGCCCTGGTAGTTACAAAGAATTCTCCTTTTTCTTTTTTTGTACTTTTGGGTTGTGTTTCACAATCTCATGGAGATCAAGAGTACAATATTCTGAAAGAAATTTTGATATTCAAAACATAATGTATTTATAATAAGGTACCAAAATTATTCAGAGGAAGAGACTGCAAGTGTGAAATTAAAATCCAATCCTTCCTTCTTCTGGCAAAATCATTTGAATCACTGTCTACATCACAGAACATTTCAGAACAGGGTACTATCATTCATCACAAAATTATGTTTATCTGTAATGACTTTGCACATACATATGGGAATTTCTGTTTTCTCACTGTTTTCTTTTCTGCTGATACAGATTTATTAGAAAAGAAACACACACACTCAAATCTTAGTTGTTTTAAAAATTCTCACTAAGGCAAAATCTTGCTGTTTTGCCATGAATCTCTTTTCATGAAATCCAATTAAAAAAACTGTTACCTAAATTTTTAAAAAATGGGCTGAGCGTCTGAACAGACATTTTTCTAAAGAAGACATACGGATGGCCAATAGGCACATGAAAAGATGCTCAACATCACCAATCATCAAGGAAATGCAAATTGAAACCACAATGAGATATTATATAACACCTGTCAGAATGGCTACTATCAGAAAGACAAGAAATGTGTGTCAGAGAGGTATAGAAACAAAGGGACATACACTGGTGGTGGAAAGGCAAATTGATGAAACCACTATGAAAAACAGCATTGAGGTTCCTCAACAATTAAAAACAGAACTACTATATGATCCAGCTATCCCACTTCTGGGTATTTAAGCCCCCCCCCCCCCGCCAAAAAAAGCACTAATCCAAAAAGATATATGCACCCCTGTGTTTACTGCAGTATTATTTACAATAGCCAAGATATGGAAACAATCCATGCACCCATCAGTAGATGAATGGAATGGATAAAGAATGCTATGATTATACCAAACCCGTAATATAGACATTTGTTACATTTTATACCACTCATCTGACTTTTGGCAAATTAACAAATTTGTGATTGTTTTCTTGCTAAACCATATGCTGGAGATCAATTTGTTGTCTGTTTTATTCTTCTTTGATGTCATAAAGTTACAATTGTGCTTAATATATAGTAGGTGTCAATAACTATTCCCTTACAAATACGTGTGACCATATGGACTCTTAACACAAAACAATTTATTGGAAATCATAAAATTGTGACATGAATATAGTATTTAGCAGTAAATCTCTCTATAATGTTTATAATATGTATATATAAATGTGTATAAATGTAATATGTATATATGTTTATAAATGTACATATAAACATTTATATATATGTATGTAAATAAAATTGGAACATAGTTGTTCAGTAGTACTAGATTACTACTACTAGACTACTACTACTAGTAGAACTAGACTTGGTACATAACCAATGTCTACATTTTATTATTATTTTTTTTAAGGTATCAGTCAGGCAATGCTTAATAGACTACTTTTCTCGATGTAAATGTAATTTTTCATTAACTATTATCTATTGTCATCATATTCTGAGAAATTCAGATTTATCTTGCCATAAGCAGAGAGGCAAGTAGCTCATACTTTGTGAAAGTAAAAACATAGATAATATTTTAACAAGTGTGAAAAAATAATATAGAGGCTTAGATTACATTTAAGCAAATTGGGAAGATAGTGGGAGCTGATTTTTGTTTCATATTTTTGTTTTTGCTCCTTCTTTTTATTTCACTTTGTTTTACACTTTTTTTCTTTCTCCACTCTCCATTTTCTTTTAAACCAGAAAAAAACAAGCTGATTCTGTGGCATATCAAAGGAATAAACTATTTGAACTCCATTCATGACCTAAAGAGACTTCCAGCTGATACATGTGATTGTTCCAGGTGAAGAGTTTGATTACTCTCATGAAAAGAGTTGAAAAAGTGGTAATAAGGGACAATAAGACAGCCCATGGCTTCTGGGTTAGCATCCACAGCATAGTAGGAAAAGTAAAGAAATTAGAGTGGGATGTTTCAGAACATGGGTTGCCATGAAAGGAAGCCAGGCATACAGGAAGGCAGAGCACTAGCCTCACCTCAGCAGCTTGATTTAGTCACATCTTTATTTTCCAGTGATTTGTAGGTTGGATCAAAAATGATATGCTGTGCACACTATACCCAGCTTCTCTCCATTCCTTACTGTTCTTTGCCTAATTAATTATTTTCTTAGATATTTCAAGCATTGCTCAAAAGTAACAATTACTCAAATATAAGTAACGTTCCCAATTTTGAGTACTTTGGCTCATGTATTAGTTCTTCCACAGTGATTTAAGTCACTTAGATGAACATCATGAACGTCATAAGAATAGAACATAGTGTGTGTGTGTGTGTGTGTGTGTGTGTGTGTGTGTGTGTGAGACAGAGAGAGAGAGAGAGAGAGAGAGAGAGAGAAAAGCTTAGTATCTTGAATTAGCTGGTAGATAATTAGATTGGTACAAATAAATAATGGTACAATGTCAAATAAAAGGTCTAATTTATACATGTTTTCAATTATACTGGACTTTTTGAATGGCATAAACAGCTCCAATACATTACAATAATGAAAATTAGTTCAAAAGAAACACAGCAAATATATTTATAACAATAATATACCTTACAGAATATATTATTGTAATCACATCTTTTTAAAAGCCCACTAAAAAGTAATCTAATGCACAACTTTGCATAACTTTACCTATTTCCACCTATTTACCAAGTTTCTATATTAGATTTCTTTATCATATTTACTCTTCATCTTTGAAAGACACAGCAAAGTGAACTTAAGAAAGATGTTAAAGTTACTCTTTCTTGTTGCATAGCTGAATATTAGCCAGGGCAAACTTGTTGAACTTCACGCAACCTGTATATTAGGAAGTGAAATTGGCTAAAGAAGTTTAAGGTCTTAACAAACAAGCACCATGACTCTGGGATAAATTTATGGTTCACTCACCTATTTCCCATTACCCTTTCAGACACGTATATTATGGCAGTTATTGTAGTGTATCTCAGTTACTTATGTGTCTGTATCTACAAAAATGTGATGAGCTCCCCAAAACTGGAGCCGTCTGTGATTCATTTCTGTATCCTCAGTGCTTACTATGTAAGTACCCAAACTGTTCTAAGTAATAGCTTATGTAGATTAGTCAATTAAGAAATTGATTTCATACATTTGAGACAATAAATTTGAAGACTTAAAAAAAGATAATCGATTCATTCCATTATTTATAAGAGAACATTCCATGAACATTTCCTTTCAGTACGCTCTTTATGCTATTTCTATTGAAAAACTCAGAAATTAAAGAATAAACTGTGCCACACACCAACTGTGCTCATTTGATTCTGATGATAAGAAATGACGCACTGTGTAAAACATCTTTGTCAGCATGAGGCTGTCCTTTTACAATTTGGCTGTATCAAGAGTTGTTTCTTTTTGAAATGGTAATGAACTCATTATTTATCAACTCTTGCAGAGTTCTACTTAATTCCAAAAATTATATCAATGATAATTTCAGGTACATTTTAAATCATGCTTATGAAACCATTTTCCTTTGTTTTCTTTAATATCTTACCTTGTATAATGCTTAATCATTCTGCTCTTATGCATAATTTGGTTTAAAAAGAAAAAAAATATGCTCAGGTTGAGACTTCTAAGCATTGGGTATGAATAAAATATTGATTAGATTATATAGATATCTGGGGCACCTGGTTGGCTCAGTCAATTGAGCATCTGACTCGTGATTTCAGCTCAGGTCATGATCTTAGGGTTGAGAGATAGAGCCCTGAGTCAGGCTCCACGCTCAGTGGGGAATCTGCTTGGGATTCTCTCTCCCCTTTTCCCCACCCCGACCCCACTTCCTCTCTCTCTCAAATAACAAATAAATAAATCTTCAAAAAAAAAAAAAAAGAATATACAGACATCTAATATGTTTAAAATTTAGTATTTTTTTCAATCTTAAAGAATTTATTTTCTCATTTATAGAGTAACATTATTATAAAATCCACAGTTATTGAAACCTACATTTGTAGAGTAACATTATTATAAAATCCACAGTTATTGAAACCTACATTGCTTAAATCAAAATAACGTACATTTATCTCTGAACATTGTATCATTAAAGTCCATGTAATGTCCCCTGTATAAATCAATGTGATGACACATAACACATGATCTCATTTTTATCCTAATGGCTTCTGAACATGTATGATATCCAAGATAGAACCAATGCTTTTAATGTCAGACTAAAGAGACAAGTATGATCTTAAACAAAAGAAAGAAAAGTTTTATAAACAGGACAGAAGTCTAACAGTTTAGCTGTTTGCTGCATCTGCTTGGCAAGGCCATCCTTCTTCATCTCCAGAGTTGAAGCACATAAAACAGTGAAACATAAATGTTATGTGTTGTTACTCTAAAGCAATAGGTTTAAAGGATTTAGAGCGCTACTTCAGGCCAAAAAATAACAAGAGGGACTGGATTTACCTTCTTGCCTGAAACACAAAAAAACCCAGGCAAAATATATGATTCTGTAGTTTTCATGACATTGGTGTCTGCTTCACAAAGGGCAGTGAAAAATTAAAACAAAACGAGCCCTATGATTGCACATAGACTAAATGCCTTGGGAGAGTTTACTGGACACAGTAGAGGAAGGTGAAAACCAGGGGGAGTCAGCAGAGTCCCAGATGAGGAAAGAGATGAGTCTGGAGTGACTAAGGTGTCTAAAGTTCACAAGGCTGAGCAATAAAGAAAAGAAAATTACAGAGAGAAAAAACTATGGAGATCCACAGATGGTTGCCCTCAAGAATTCAGGAAGAGTACTTACTACATAGTCATGTGAGGAAACTGCCCAAGACCAGGGGATGAACACCTAAAACAATTAAAGAAACACTGCCTGTACTCACAAAAGACTGTGAATAGCACCTATTCCTATCAGCCGAAGTAGAATGCCACATAATTCAAGGCACATTAGGCAGATTATTTAGACCTACTCTGGATTATATCCTTCTTTGGTACTACCTGACAATGTTTAATAGCAAGCCTCAATGGGGAAAAACAGCTCTTTTCATGTAACTTAAACTCCATTCCAGGACAAAGATTAAGAATATCAATGGCACTACAAATAGTTAAGGTAATACACCAAATAAAGTAATATCCACAGTGTTTGGCATTTATTAAAAACTAGCAGTCAAACATACATATACACAATCCATAAGAAAAATAAATTTCCCAAAACTAACCAGAACTGATATTAAAATTAGCCAAAAAAGATATTAAAACAGTTATTCTGAGTGTATTCCACATGTTTAATAAGCTAGAAGAATGTATCACAGAGAAGCTATACACACACACTCACACTCACACAATTTAAACTGGACTTCTATATATTAGGATGATGATGCCTGAGATAGTTATATATAATTCTTTATATACATATATATATATATATTTGATGGGGTAAATAAAAAAGTTTAATTAATTTGAAACATAGAAGTAGAAACTATTCAAAATAAAACACAAAGGGAAAAGAAGCTGAAAAATAAAAATGAACAGAACAGCAGTGGACTGTGAAACCTCTTTAAGATGCCTAATATATGGGTAACTGGAGTTCCCAAAGGAGGGAAAGTAGAAGAGAAAAAAACTGAAAATATGACTGTGGAGTATTTTCCAAATTTGGAAAAATAGTACTAAAACACATGTGTAAGAAATTCAGAGAACTAAGCACAGGAAACATGAATAAAACTACCCTAAGTCAATTTATAATCAAAACAAGTAATAAATGGAAATAGAGGAAGACTATAGTCAATGGAAAAAGTGTTTTAAAAAGTTTATCAAGTCCAGGGCAAGATTTAAACATGTTATTTCTACTGAGCCAATCAGGACAATTTATCTCTTTCAGCTCTTACACTCACTAAAGGTGTAAATTGTGAGAAATACACACGTATTTTCTTGGGAAAATATTGGTTTCCTGCTGATATACACATATTCCCAAGACTCCCTCTGAATAATCTGGAGAAAAGTAATGACACAGCACCACCTGAGGACTCAATTTATGAGTTGTTGACTACAGTTACTAATGCTATGCACTTTGTAGGTTGTGTTTAGATTTCTAGTTATTTTTCTCAGACACCCTGGGAAAGTACTGTCAACAAATTAAGTAGGGTGTTGGTTACTGAACAGTAGAGTTACTGAAATTTGTATTTCAACAATCAAGGTAGCACAGTTTTAAGACAGCTTCCTAGTTGGGGGAGAAAATAGATTGTACTTCATTTCTCTAAATATTGAGAAGGATTGGTCTAAATTTCTCAGATTAGAATCCTTCTCTGAATCGGTCAAATGTGAAAGTGGACAGAATTTTTTTAAGAAAATGAAAATAGTACTTCGACAGTTTCAAGAGAGACAGGGTCATGACATTACAGATAACTGTTCTCCAAAGTTAACACAAAGGACTTTAATAAGAAGGTTATGGTATCTTCCTCAAACAGATAAACTGGGGGAGGAGTGGTTAAAATATACACAGTTGAGCAGCTCATGGCACATACAGTATCTTTTGATTCACACCATATTTCTATAGTACTAATGCCATTAATATATAATGTCAACAGTACACGTGATGTTTTTAATCAGCCCTGGTCCATGTGCTTCAAGTGTTCTTAGGGATGTTAGGCGCTGACCTTGCCCAATCAAGTAAGGCTGAAATAAGATCCCTGGAAGCTCACTAAAAAATTTTTTAAAAAACTGTAAATAAGGACAATAGAGCTGTGTTCCAGGAGACATCCCATGTCAGAAAATCAGCTTGAAGAGAATACAAAGCACTATTTGAATGGACTCATCACATAATAATGACTCTCATGGAATATCATATTCATCAATAAGCTGTGAACGTTCTTGTTTCATCACCCATAAAGGTTTATGAATATTGTAGGAGCTATGGAACTGAATGTTTTTAAAGGTCACTATAGGTGAAGGATGTACGTGAGAGTTAGATCAAATAAGTTTATGGGAAACTTAACAAACCTAACTTATGGCAGAAAGTCACTAAATGTTGTGGACTTGATCACTGTTCTATAACCTTCCAGGTAGTTCATTTTAAAAGGGAATTTATCCTTTTCCGGGGTGCAATCTTTTGGGGTTGGAAAAAAACAACGAGTGGCACTGAATTGGGGTGCATAGAAGTGTTGCATCATGATACCTAAAAGTCAGGGCTATTTAAGCTCCACTTTGACATCTGAGACACAGTTATATCCCAAACTCGGAATGCAGAATTTGCTAAACAATGGCTTCTACTCACCCTCCTTGTTTATGAGATATGTTAGGTACATGAGAAAATGTTGTTTCTTTTGAGAAGGAATAGAGAACAATGCAGTAATTTTAATGATTGTTGGTTTATAAAGCATTATTTTAATCTATGACAGTTACTTGTTGTAATAAAGGAACTTCTAATTCACTCAACAAATGAAGTTAAAACCACATTTATATAAACATTTATATAAAAAAAATTCCCAAGAAAAAAATATGTATTTGGAAGGTGACTTGAAGCCCCCGACTGAGTAAACACCTACAGGGCTGACCAAAATTCATCTTGTAAAAATTACATACTGAATTAAGTGCCCCCATCAACAAAGGATGATGGAGCTGACGGAGTAACTGAGCTGGTAAAAGAACGTTAGGTCTGTGAAAAGAGTATTAGACGGATGTGGTTGATATTACTGTGCTCTGAGGAGGAGACTCTACTACATGATTTAAATCCTGGTGGTCATTATGGTTTCTTCTTTTACATAAAACTTTGCAGCAAATATTTTAAGACAAATAATTAATAGCTATCTAGAAAATATTTATTGAGATGATACTAAGGTTAAATGAGGAGGGTGGAGCTATACTGGCTGGATATACTGATAATATCTAGAATTATAGTAATAAATATACAAAGAATTAGAAAAGAGGAGGCAAAGAAAATAAGGGTCAAAAGTTTAAATATGTAAATTAAATCAAATTACATAAAAATAATTGAACAATTTTTGTACAACACATAACCACTCCATCAAAAAGTAATTTAAATTAAGAGAATTCTTAAATGATTATCCTGGAAGATTGGTAAGGTTTAATTTCAAATTTAGGTAATTTTAAGAATTGCTGGATGGATAGAATTTGAATGAGACCAGGTTGAAGAAGGGACTGAAGGATCAAACACTAATAAAGTAAGAAAAATAAATTCTCTTCAGAAGAACCTAAAACCTATACTCCCTACCCCACTTGGTGGGTAAAGAAGAACTAAAGTTCCCTACAGTGTACTACTGCAAGATCCAAGGTTATACTTACAGTGAGATCCAAGGACATGAAAATCTGCTAGTGGAAAGTTAATGAAAACTATAAAGGACTCTGAAACCATAAGATATGTTTCAGATATGATACAAGCATTAAGAAGGAATTAATAGGGTATTTAGGGAAAAATTTACATTGAGGATCAGGATACTAGTAAAATTCCAACAGAATCTCCGTTGGGGCTAGAACAGTACTCAGAGGAGCATCAGTTATTGAAAAAAGGAATAAAGGCAGTTTTCTGCTTGCCTCACTAAAATGTTGCATTTCCCCCATTCTTTTCATAGGTATCACCCCTGCCCCCAACACACACACCATTATGAAAATAAAATACATGATATAGGCTGTGTTTTTGATGAAATGAAAGGCATCTTAATCTGTATACAATAATATTTAATGAAAGGCTATTAAAGGCATTGGCAGTCATGCAGCATGTAAAGGAAATGGAGAGAGAAGTTCCAATTGTTACCTTTCAAGAAAAGGACAAACAGACCACATTTCTACAGGGAAATGGCATATCCTGAGATTTAAGCTTGACCTTATTTTGTGTGCAGTACTGGGTACTGGATATACTGACTCCTCTTTAATCCCTCTGGCAAACAGAGAAGAGAGTGGAGAGAGAAAATGAAAAAAAGCTAAGTGCATAAGAAATTTCACAGGCCAGCAACATTAGCATTAAGCTGTTTGTCAAAAAATCAGTGTGTCCTGAATTGTTCGCCTCCATTCATCTTACACACACTGGTGCACCACGCAAGAGAAGGCTGAGAACTGTGCATCCCAGTATTCCTTGAAAGCAGGCCTTCAGGCTAGATTGAGACATGTTGTGCAAAATTTGAAAACAGAAGAGAAGACATTATTTTCCAGCTGCAGTTAAAGGAAAATGCATTGGCACTAAGCAAGATAGAACTTTTAGTTTCTGGTTGAGTTCCTGTGAATGATTTGTTTCATTGGTGTGGTAGGTTAGACACCAGTTGTAGGTTCCTAGAAATTTAGGCACTTTCTAAACACTTAGATTTCCACCTCTCACTCATCTAGCCCTTACAATGATTGTTTAAGATTCTCTGATTCTCTTACTACTTAAAACACCCCAAGTGAATCATTTTTCCAGCTAGAACCTCACTGATACTGTATTTAGTATCAATATTTGGTAACAGACTCAAAAGTTGGGAAACTGGTATTAGTTTATCTCACCAGGTTGGATATGAAGTAGGTGTGTGTGTGTTTGTGTGTGTGTGTGTGTGTGTGTGTTTTTTCCACCAGTAGACAATGGAATACCATTAGTCCAGTATACAGTAGAATAAGTTACTAGCATTCATTAGCACCTTCACTTTGGAATATAAATGAATCTCCATGAGGGGGGGTGCATAGCGGAAAGGAAAAAAGTCTCTAGCTTCACTTCACTGCACTGTAAGTAACTGGTTCTTGGGAGGTAAGTTTATAAATCATTTCTAAGAAATACACAATCTCTAGTTTCCAAGGCATATTTACTGCACAATCACTTTTTACCAAGTCTGCCAGTTCTTTTTATGCCCAAATCCTGGACCATGAAGGAATGTGAAAACATTCATGAAGAACTTCTCTCACCGACTTTTACGGGAAAAAAAGTATTTTTAGAAATACCAAATCCAAATTTAAGTGTGAAATTAAGAATTTAAATTATAACATGGTTGTTTTCTTTCAATGATCGCCTAGACAAAGTAAATTGTAGGATTTATACAAAGATTGAGTTTCATCTCAAGTAAGGAAAAAAATGAAATAAGGGGATCAGATAATTTGCAACTATGTAACTGTTCTTATAAGTCACAAATTTTAGTCTGGACAAAAAAACAAAAAACACCAGGAAAATGAAAATAGTAACAGAAAAAAAAAAGTGTTGGAATCCATGAATATGTCATGATTCTGGGAAGACCTTGAGGTACAATTTAATAAAGCACCCTGAAAAGGTGACCTGAAAGAAATAAGTGCAAAAAAGAGTGAAATATTTCAAAGTATATAATTGTAGATGGTATTTGTTTGATGACAAAATTTTTAGTTTGACCATGACAGACTCGAAGAAGTGAGCAGAAAACATGCTTACCGTTTAAGAGGGTAAAAAGCAAAAGAACAGCAAGCCATACATGTGGTTGATACTGCAGTGGAAATAACCAATTTCTGAGTAAATTTTAGAATGAAGAGGATTACGGATGGCCAGGGCAGTTGTAACTTCCACTGAAGGCAAGGTAAACCTAGTTGTAGTTCGTGATGGAATTCATTAAGATTGTAGCATTAAACTAGTCCTCCAGGTGCAATTTTGCATGTTTTCCTATGGGTGTGAGGCTCATAAGGGCTTAAGAACAATATAGTTGGCTCTTAGCTCCTTGAGAATGTGCTTTACAACAGAAGTCGAATTTGGGAGTTAACTAAGGCTGAGTGGGACATTTTTTCAAAGATTTTCAGAAACGTTTTGAGTTACATACTATTTTTCAAATTTTACAGACAACAAAAAAAATTGCTTAAATAATATTTAATGCTTCAATTACACCAGTCAATTATAGCCTTGTAGGACACCTTATAATGGGCTCATGGTGTAACCTAATGGGTTGACAGCCCAGGAGACCAAATCTATGAGTTAGAATTGATAATATTTTTTCAAATAAAAAGCACACAGTTTAGAATAACTTCCTTTCCATTTAAAATAGGAAGAAACACATTCAAATCCCTTCTGGGGGATGCTATACTATTATTTCCAAAGGATCAACAAGAACCATTAACATCTGCCTCTCGGGAGAGGGTATATTAGTATGTTATAGGGATCTTTACGATGTAATTTTGTAATATTTTGTGCTGTTTTCTGTTATTAGACATATGCACTTGTGTGTGTGCTTGTGTGTGGTTTATTCATTCAAAAGCATGATGTAAATGCTGATTAAATAAATATTCACTTCATAATTTTACATTAAAATTTAGTTATAAAATAAAATACAAATGATCCAAAATATATTTCTATTTTTTCTATTACTTTTTATTCCAACAGTGATATTAATTTGATTTATTCCTCTCAGACTTTAAGAATAACTCATAGTGAACTCACTTGCAATTCTCATATAAAACAAATCAAAAGTTGATAAAAAAAAAAAAACTTTCCAGATGATATTCCTATGTGAGCTGCCAGCACTCAGTGTGAAAGAGCATTAGTGTCATTTATATGAAAAGTCTTTCAAGTCAATGACAGAACTGGGCCAGAAGCAATGAGAATAAATTAAGTGAAAGGATGTTCAATGACCATCTGAAACCGCAGTACAGAAGCCGCCAGCAGTTCTCTTCTCTGTTACATGGACTAACAGAAACAAAAATCTACCCTTCATCTTTTTAGGAGGAAAAACTATCATATTTGTACTTTTAACCTATCAACATTTATCAAGAGAAAAATGTGTTTCATTTATTTTAGTTGATACCAGTAAAAGTCTCAATCACTTTGATTACAAACGTTTGACAATAGTGAAAACCAATGCATAGAAAATGCATGGCTGAAATGGCATTCAATATACTTAAATTTTTTTCAATTGTGTTTTATTCTATTGAATAGTCCTAAACTTGACATCAAATGTATCAAATATTCCCCCCACCCCTGTATACACACACATACACACACACACACACACACACACACACACACACACACACACACACACATACACACACACACACACACAGGGTCTGGCCCAACACTGAAAAAGCCCATTTCAAAACTCATTTAGCTCTTTTATGTTTTCTATATATCTTACCTATTCCTTTAGAAAACTTCTTTCTCAGAGAACTCATGTATCAGGAATTATTCTATTCCCTATTTCTTGAGCCCAACACATTCATTCTACCTTAACATTATTTCTCAAATCTGTCTATGCATTTATGTCATCATTTTCCCTACACTGTTGTAACTAGTGGCTAGATGTGTGTATATTCCCAAAAACTGGATCTCTATCCCAGGTTTACAAAATTCCTGCACTCTACTTCTCTTTTCTTTATTGTTTGAGTATTTATATCTGATACTTATTATATTTTTTCCAGGTAAAAATCGTGCTTTCCTTTTAATTGACTACTTAATCCACATCATTTCTTCTCTTGGCTGTTACTTTGGTAACGACTAAGTCCCCACCTTTCAAGAACATTGCATCTGACACAGACAGAGCCAGTGTGAACACAAGCCCCAAACCTGGGCTTTTGGAATCACAAGAACAGCAAAACCAGCCTTTCTCTTCACTCAGAAAGGGACTGTGACTCTGAGGGTCCAAAGCTCCAACTTCCAAAACAGAAAACCTGAAGTTCAATGTGAAAATGGAAACTAAAATGTATCGGAAATGAAAATATAGTATCTCCTCATGTACTCAAGGTCAAGAATGTTCTTAAGAAAGAAGTATCTGATCATTTACCTGCCTCCTGTATTAGGAATGGCCTCACTCCAGCATTTTTAAAGGAAGAGGTTTCTGCTTCTATTTCATTTCCCAAAGGGGTATAAAATCTACTAAAAGGGATATAATCCATCAAATTAAATCAGCTCATTCACAAGACACTCCCAGATAATGATTTTTTTGTTGCTGAGCACAGTCAGTATATTATTTTAAAGTTCAGAGTAATCTGAGAAGAGAATTCAAGACTGACAGCTATAGGTTTATGTAAGAAACACATATATTTTTTTTCAGTGAATATGTCAAAGGACCAAGACCCCTGATGATCAAAATAAGTTATTTTGTACATTACGGTTCAAGGAACAATAGGGGAAAGAGACTTTATCAGAGAATGACCAAAAGGCATTTTGCAAAAGGTTTATATCACTCTGAAGCAGGACTGGAGCCCAACGCCTAGTGGTCATTAGCTTGACCCCTGCTCTTCTTTGGTTGCAGGGGCCTCAGTGGTAGCTTTCTGCTCTAAATGTTCTGCTGGCTTCTCCTCCTCTTCCTTCTTCTGAGGATACTGGCCATTCCCCACAGGGGCCACTCCCACGGGCAGTTCCAGTTAATGTCTCCAATCGGCAAGATCAATCCGTGCTCGTTAGGATTCTTGGGATCATCATGCACCAGCTCTGGACTGCTTGGAGTTTCACGGCCATCATAGGTTCCAGACAGGATTCACTCTTTCCCTTCCTGCGGGCAGTAGGCCATGGCTGCAGCCCAGGACTCAAACCTCAAAGCTACAGTGCTGCTGGCGTTACAGGGGGCGGCGGGCTCCTCTGATGACCTCTCTCCTCAGGTAGGGCTGGCAGCTGGGAGACCCACGTGCACCCACCCCCAACAGGCCTGCCCACCGCGTGCCTGCCTCCGCCTGATATTTACTATTATTTTAACAGCTTAATTTGGCTCACATATTTTTATTTTTTTCTGTCCAAATAACTTTCACTTTTCCTATACCACTGGAGTATTTTCAGGATTTTTTGAGTCATAACTTGCACTATGTCATTAACCTGTGTGATCTTGATGATATCCACCTTATGTTTTTAGTATGAATAGCATCAATAAAATATTTTAAAACTTACAGTGATTACCATTTTAATGAGCCTATACATGTCTTTTGATACATTTCCTAAATAATGTGTCATAATGAAGCAAGAAAATGTGTTTTTTTTTCCTTTTTTCACAAATTAGTGAGGACAGGCTCAAAGATATTAAAGTAATATAATTCACTATGTCCAAGTTTATATACATAGTAAGTGGTGAACTCACACTCTGGTCCATTACTTACAGCCCATACTCTTTTTACATCTTTATATTGCTTATGAAAAAACTTTAGAAAAGGTCATAAAATGCAAAAAAAAAAAAAGTTTTGCTTGCTGTTATTCAACAAAATTATTTTGATTTCTGCCAATGTCTTTTCTAACACACATTATGACTTTATGTAATTTATTTATTTGCATACCTGCACCTGTCTTGATTGTGAGCAAACTCAGGCCATTAGATGACCTATCCAATTTAGGAATTAAAAAAATTACTGAAATTACATCATGACATTGTACATTTCCTCTGTATCCCATTCTGGTGGCTTTTATTCTCAGCTTTATTGAGATATAACTGACACATAATCCTGTGTAATTTAAGGTAATTTGATGCACATATATATTGAGAAAGGATTACCAAAATAATGTTAGTTAACACATCCATCACCTCACATAATGACCTGTGTGTGAGTGATGAGAACATTTAAAATCTTAAGTATTTTAGATTTTAAGTATTAAGTATACATAAGTATCTAAGATTTTAAGTATATATTATTAACAATAGTCACCATGTTGTACATTAAGTCCCTAGAACTTATTCATCTTATAAAGGTTAGTTTGTACTCTGACCATTATCTCCTGATTTTTCCCAACCCCCCCAGCCCTGGCAATCACCAATCTACTCTTTCTAGGAGTTTGGTTTTCAGGATTCACGTATCAGTGAGATCATGCAGTATTTGTGTTTCTCAGATGTATTTTGCTGGTAATGCCCTCAACATCCATCCATGTTGCTGCAAATGGCAGGATTTTCTTCTTCTTTCTTTTTTAAAGATTTATTTATTTTTATTTGAGAGAGAGAGCCTGGGGTGGGGAGGGGCAGAGGGAGATGGAGAGAGAAATTGAAGCAGATTCTGCACAGAGCCCAATGGGGGGCTCGATCTCAGGACTCTGAGATCAGGACCTGAGTCAAAGCCAGGATTTTCTTCTTTTTATGGATGAATAATTTTTTGAGGAATCTCTACATTATTTTCCACATTGGCTGTCCAAATTTGCATTCCGACCTACAATGGTTCCCTTTTCTCCAACCTCCCTAACACCTGTTATCTTTTGTCTTTTTAATAACAGCCATCTAACAGGTGTGAGGTGATAGCTCACTGTGGTTTTGAGTCATCTTTTCCTGATGATTAGTGATGTTAAGCACTATTTTCATGTACCTATTGGCTATTTGTACGTTTTCTTTGGAAAAATATCTGTTCAGGTCCTCTGCTGGCACTACATTTTGAATAATGCCACAACCAAAACTAATTATCTGAAGATCTATCAGTGAATGAAAAGTCACTTTCTCACTTATCCTATATGTGCTTACACTTAAAATTAGGCGGTGATGTTTCTGGTATTTACAAAAAACAATCTGAACTCTTCAATTTACTAAAATACATTAAATTCAACACAATTTTTCCTCTAGTATTTACACTAGTATATTGGGTGGTCTGCCTGTGCATTTTGTGGTTCATGCATCTACTTAGTGAACTATTTACTCAAACCCACAACACTGGCTCTCTGGGAACAGTTTTTTGTTTTTGTTTTTTTTCCAGATGAATTAATGTTTTAAAACAAAACACTATTTTGACTTGAGAGAAATCCTGGATAAGAATATTTTGATTTAATTTTTATCATATGGATAGTAGAAATTCTTTCTTGGTTTTGAAATTTCATAGCTTATGTATCTGAATGTCTAGGATTCATGAGTTGATCTTTTACTTGGTGTCATAGAAAATGGTGCAAAAGACAGTGCTTCTCAACTGCTACTTTAAACAAAAAATTCCTAGACATATAACTAACTTTCTAACTAACTTGGAATCAGAAATAGAAAAAGAGTGTTTTCCATATATACCATTGTATCATTTCCAAAACAAGAACAAAAAATTATATTTAATTGAAGTAATTTTACAATTACTTACTAAATACTGGATGTATGCTATGCCAACTATGGTATTAGGTATACAAATTCCAATGGATACAATTTGTATTTTCAAGTAGCTCTAGTTCTTTCAAGGGACATAGACATGTAAACAATTAATTGTAAAGCAATCCAAGAGTGTCTTTGTTAATTATATTAACAAAGTTTAATGAAAGCCTAAGGGAATTTGTCACTTGGTCATACATAATTTATTGAGTAACGTGAACAATCTATTTTTTTTTCATTTTCCACAAATTGAATTATATGACTCTTAACCTGACCCAAAGTACTGAGACTTAAAATACATGTAAAGAACACGTACATTTATTACTTTCATTATCCATTGCCAGGGTTATTTTATAATGTGAATCATTTCAAATATAGGAAACATTTGCATATCCAGTTTGTTTTCTATTCATTCTATCAGATGGAATGGTCTCTGAGTACTCAGGTTAATTAACTAATCACTGCATTGTCAAGCCTCTATTATGCTCTCTGCTGTAATCCTACCACTGACTTGTACTGGGTTGAGATTTATCTTAGGAACTGAGAGCCAAGGCTGGAACACTCTGAACAGAACGTTCTATTTCTGTGTAAGATGATAGATGTTGCTCTTGCCCAGAATGACAATACTTTGCACTGCTCCCAATCTGTAAATTGTTCCACTTGCTTGGCATAATAAATATACTGATGTATTTAATTCTTTCTACCAGGGCCATGCTGTTCAATTCCTCTCCACTAGCCAAATATACCAGAAGTCATAAATTTATCATCAATAGGGAGACTAAATGTGATCTCTTTCATATGTAAAAGTAGTGCTACTATCCTGCTGTTAGTGTTTTTGAGTTACTGTATTTTCAAAATTCAAGATTAGAAAAAGATTTGTTGTGATCTTTTCACTTTTAACAACTACTCTGTCGAAGTCCAGAAAAGATCCTGACAAAATTACTGTCTACAATCACAGGTACGACCTGTGGAAATGATTTCATATTTATATAACTACCACCTCTTTTCAAAATGAACTTTCATTTCTTTGAATCCCTTTCATATATTGCAAATGAAAAAAAAGAGGGCTTGTTTTGGCTTTACATATAAATTACAGAATGATATGACTCCATTATATTCAACTACGGTACCATGTACGATTTTGCTTTCTCTTTTATCACTTCTTTTTTTTTTTTTTAACTTAATGAGCATGGAATGTTTTCAGTTCCCCCAAAAGGAGAATGCCTCAAGGAAACAACGGTTGGAGTGTTTAGTGCCAAGTGTTATTAGTTTCCTTTACACTTTCATACTACCAGAATCATATTCTGTGCTTACCATCTAAGTTAGGGGACACCGAATTATGACCCACCGGTTCCACCTAGCCCATCACCTCACTTTGCAAAACAAGTTTTATTGGAGCAATGACCACTTATTCAATGTTATCTAGCGCTGTTTTGGCAAAACGCTGGCAGACGTGACTTTAACTGCCACAGAGACTGTGTGGCCTATAAAGCCTAAAATATTTACTTATATGAGATTTACGAAAAAAGGTTGTTGACTTTGATCCAACTCAGAGTGCAAAACTGGAGTTGTGTCTGGTGTTATTTTGTCCTGTGTAGTTTTTGGAATTCACTGAATTAGTTCTCTTGTTACTCATAGGGATGTTAGGAAGACCACATTAATTAAATAAGCTAATATTTGCAAGTAGTTAAAAAAACACTTAGGTCTTAAGAAGGGCCATATAAATGGTGTTAGTAAAAAATGGAAATGAACTTAGCAAATATACTAATTCAAAGAATGCCAGATCCCTTGATGTCTGTTTAACCAAAGTGTGGATTTCGACAGTGTTCAGATATTCATTATTAAAATCAAGCATAACCTTGAGTACATCAGGTAAATTATGAGAAAGCAGAAACTCTTTTTCTAAAGAAAATTATTAATAAATTTATGTAAGAGAAAAAAAGGCTTGATGGATTTTTGGGTATAAACATATTCTAGAGGAAACTGTACGTGTTTTTGCTAATTAGTCAGAAACTAGGAGACAACAAGTTTTTGGATGGTTTTAGTAAATAGTTGAATATAATATAGTAACAGTTGGTTATTTTGAGATATTACTCTTGTTTACATCTCATTCAATGAAAGTGTTCATTTGATATTAAAGTGTTATAATGCTGCAGTTACACACATACACACATATACACACACACACACAAAATAAATACTTGAGAACTTAAGAAAGAATAGAAAAATTTGTGAATAATTTTTATGCTTTGAATGTCTGTTTCTGTTTCCAGAACTAAGAGTACAGTACGTCTAGTCACACAGTTCCATGCAAATTTGGCTGTGTTTGGTTCCAGGTGCTCATTTATGTTAATGATGACACACCTTTTGATTAATAAATATAGGATTCTTTTGCATACTTCAGTTCCCTCACATTCTTTCTTAACTACTTTTTTGGGAAAGTAATGAGGCAAAGTTTGCTTCTCTACTCCAAAAAAATCTCCAAATTTTTTGTAGTTTAAAGATTGCAGATTTAAGCGGACAGATTACTAAAATGTCTATACAACGTTTTGACTGATTATGAATATAGCTTCTACGGCATTTAAAGCAATATAGATCAGAATGAAATATGCAAAAATGTGATGAACAGTTAACATTTTCATGGTGTATAAAATAATTTAAAGATGGCATAATATAAAACAGTGGTTTTATATTTTTTTAAGGAGTAGTAACCTATCTTGAGAAAATTTTTAGAATTCTTATATATTCAAGTTTTAAAGTGGAGATTCTACAGTTGAAGTATGTTGCTGTTGACTGTGTCTACCATCTATTTCCACAAAAATTCTGTTTAACAAACCATCTTAAAACTCAACTATTTGAAATAATAACCATTTAGTCTCCATTTGTCTGAATAACCATTTGTCTGAAAATTGGCTGGAGACTGATCAATAAAGGCTGGTCTCAGCTTGGCTTGACTCCAAAGTTTATGTCTGCTCCATATGTCTCATCCTCCAATCAATGGGTTATCTGGACCATTTCTTCATGTGACAGCAGCAGATTTACAAGAGCATAGAAGCAACTGCACAAATACATTTCAAACTTCTGATTGCATAACCACTATTAACATCTTAAGGAGCAATACAAATCACACGAATAAGCCTAACATCCAGAGTTGGGGAAATAGATTTCACCAACCATGACACAATGGGTAATCACATACAGTGTCAATGTGATAGGGGCAATACCTTCCCCATCTTGGTTTGGCAAGTGCAGGATTTAATATTTTTGTAAAATAATTCAGTTTACACACTGCCCTCTACCCCAACTAATTTGATTACCTCTTTAATACTCCTTTATCACCAGTAGCACCAGAAGCATCACTGAGGAAAGCTAAGTTTCTGTAGAGAGCAAGCATTGGTTTTAGAAACAGACTAGAAACAATCAATTCTAACTCTAGACACTGAAATTACTAATTTGCAACCTTAAACAAGTCACTACATTTTCTATGCTTTAATTTCTTCATCTTTAAAATGGTAGAAGGGCACCTGGGTGGCGCAGTTGGTTAGGTGTCCAACTCTTGGTTTCCGCCCAGGTTGTGATCTCATGGTCCTGAGATCCAGCCCTGAGTCGAGCTCCATGCTTGGCGTGGAGTCTCCAGATTCTCCCTCTCCCTCTCCCGCTCCTGTTCTCTCTGTCTCAAACAAATAAATAAATCTTTAAAAAAAAATAATAAAATGGTACAAACATGCTCCATGGAACAGATGTTAAAGACGACCAGATGGGAGATACAGATACAGAAACAGAATCAGATATAGACATAAAGATATGCAATCCCTCAGTCACTTCCAGGCCAGGGAATAGAGTGTTACTATGATGGTTATTAATTATTTCTTATCTCAATTACATTTTCTTGCATATACTCCCTTGAACACCTCCCTTTCCAACTTTCGGTTCTCATTGGATGCCTTGTCTTTTCATGAAAATTTCTGGTCATTTCCATGGACATATTATTCAAATATTCTAATTCTTCATCACTATTGCTTACTTACTATCACTGTAGAGTATGATTTCTCCTACATACCATTTTTTGTTAGAGCTACATAGGTGTGTTTTGTAAAGTGGGAGGATTCATTTCCTTCCATTTATGCCATGGTATTCTTATTTTGACACATATATCTTATTAGTTTCTCCTCTGATTCCTTATTTTATAAAAATGGAACCTAGTCAAGAAAAATATCTGCTTTAAAAAACTATGATAAAATATTAGGCCAAATTTTATTAAAGATATTCTTCTCAGAGAATGAACACTTTTCCCGATGGGTTCCTTATACATTCATGTAAGTAGATTCTTGTTGAGAAAATTAATTTAGTCTACTATCAGACAAATCTACAGAGTTTGTGACTCAATGTTGGTGTTAAATAAATTATACTGAATTGTTTAACTTCATCTGCATGGATAATGTGTTTATTATTTTACTAGGAACTCATTTTTTATACTTATATTTAATACTTATTTAATTATTATTTAAATGAATTTTATTAATACTTAAATTAGTTAAATAAATTATTTAAATATTTGCATTGTCACTAAGAAGAAAACTATTTTAACATTAAATTATCCTAATAAAAATTTTCATGAATTATTTCTGAAACATGAAACTCAAGATAGAATAAAATGATTCTGTCACTTTAATGAAAAACAAAAATATATGAAGTAACAAACTATTTTAAAAGGATATTCCCATTTGATTATAAAGCTTATTTGTCATTGAATAATGGGGTATACTTGCACTTGAACAGAAATGGCTTTAATTTGCTACAATAGCCTTGTGGCTATGTGTTGCCACATAGTTTCAGAAATTTCATTTTTTTGAGTGACAAAACAATTACTATTGGAATCTCTTGCTGGTTGACAGGAAATATGACTTTACAAATGGTAAATAGAAAATCCCAAAAAGGAGAGCTATCTTTCTTTGTTTCTTTGTTGATGAATTCTCTAAGGAATATTATACTATTGCATAAAGAACCAATTTATTTAGCCAAGAAACTGGGACATCCCTTACTAACTTTTCAACTGGCCCCACTGTAATTGTATTTTTGTGATGGGGGTGAAAGTTGTCTTTCTTCCTTCCATCACTGATCTAATTTAGAAATTTATGTATATATATATAATCACTGGAAAGAATAATCACAAATAACCATAAATAAGTATTTTTAAATTTTGAAAAAAAATATAAGAAAATATAGTAAACTCTAATATTAGAAATCCTCTACAAACATGCTTTAATTGAATTTTATTATTTTTTAGGAAAGTCCTCCTTTAAAACAATTTTAAACTGATCTAAAAAACCCTTTCACTTAAGCTATTGTCTTTTATAAATCACAAACCAAATAGCTGTTTGTAAATACATGAAGTCTTCACTCATTATTATGTAATAAATTATCAGTGAAAACTGGGATTAGACTTCTGTAAGAATTACATAATTTCAATATTTCTGATTAAGAAATGACTGAAGTAAGTGGGAAACAGCATTCATCTCATAGGTTCACAGAGGGTGACAATTTCTGGGCCTGCCTTAGACAAAAGGAGCGGTCACTGTTTCTTCTAGCTAACGGTGAATGCAGAGTTTAGCTAAGCTACTCCATGGTACTGATGCTTCAGCACCTATTTTGTTTGACCCAGTGGCCTGCAGGGAACTTTCACTAGCCCCTCATACAGCAACCCGCAACAGCCACCCACAGTCCCCAAGACAGCAATCCACAGTCACAAGGAAATGTAAATTCTTTTTCTTTTTCTTATTTATTATTTATTTTTTATTAAGTTCAATTAGCCAACACATAGTACGTCATTAGTTTTTGATGTAGTGTTCGGTGATTCATTAGTTGTGTATAACACCCAGTGCTCATTACATGTGTCCTCCTTAATACCCGTCACCTGGTTACCTCATCCCCCTACCCACCCTCTCCCTTCTGTAACCCTCAGTTTGTTTCCTGGAGTCCAGTCTCTCATGGTTTAATTTATCTCCCTCTCTGATTTCTTCCCATTCAATTTTCCCTCCTTTCCCCTAAGGTCCTCTGCGCTATTCCTTCTATTCTACATACGAGTGAAACCATATGATAATTGTCTTTCTCTGCTTGACTTATTTCACTTAGCATAATACCCTCCAGTTCCATTCATGGAAATGCAAATTCTTGATAAGACTTTTCCAACAGCCCTTGAGATCAACAGTCTCCCCTGACTTTCAATGCCTTCTACTTTTGCACATTCTAGATAAGACCCCAGAGGAGCTTATCAAAACCTATTCTTTAAGTTTGAATTTCCCAGAGTGGCCCTATCTCAGGAACTGCAGATCACTTCCACTCACATACCATAAAAGGCATGCAACCCAGATCCTGCCTCTACCTCTGCCTACATCCTGCCTTGACCTTCTTGTGTGGCCCCTTGAGGCATGCCAGTTACTTCCTTCAGGACCTGTGAGTGATGTACTTCTCTATTCAAGTTCTTTTGTGGTCTCTTAATGAACCTCAGCTCACCATCCAGCACCCTGTGCTCTATTTAAAAAGTGTTAATTTGACAGATTGATAACAAGATGTGAATGGATATTGTGTACTGTGACAGCCTGAATCAGAAATCAATTCTAGTGCAAACTAAATAAGAAGAATTCCATGATAAAAATATTAATAAGCATGGAACATTCAGTGGAGTAATAATAAAAGCATGCTCACCTCAGTAAGTACCACTGTATTTTTAAACCCTCCCGTTGCCTTTAATTTAAAAATATTTATTGCATATTGGATTTTCATTCCTGGCTTTAAGATATGCATTCACATCATTTCTAAGGTAAAATAAATTTTGCCTTGTAACACTAGCCGAAAAATAGTTGTTTCCCTCACTATACATAAAATACACTGCTGACTTCTGATAAAAGATGAGATTTAATATACTCATTATATCATGTTATCCCAAAACCCATTAAAATGACTATTTGAACATATAAACTTGGCAGGGAGAAGAGAGGAAAAGTACTAAATAAATAGAAAAAAAGGTATTCTGAAGGTTGAAAAGCAGATGCATGGATGGTCACTGAATTAGTGGCCATGAAAATGCTGCCTACTAAATTGGTAGTTGGAAAGTCAATGAACAACTGGGTTTCGACTGCATAGGAATTTGATGAATCAGCTATTCAAGCAGATTCTCATAGTAGATGCTTTAAATAACCCATTTTAGTGTTGCCAGGCAGTATCTGCCAAGATTATGAATTAGGACAGGTTGGTGGCTCCATAGTTCTAATCGACTGAAGATAAATCATCAAAGAGGTAAACACTAATTCCAAGAACAAACCAAACAACCAATAAATGACAACCACAATAAAAACAAAAATTTCTGGAAAATGCTTAGGGAGAAAAAAAGACTTCAAACCCCAGTGTTTTCATGCAATTTGGGAAAGGGCAGTGCTTGACGTATATGGTAAGACGATATTAAGAAGTTAAGTTGAAGAAAAAAATTAAAATTCATGTATTTTCCTTTTCTTTCTTTTCTTTTTTTTTTTTTTTTTTACTGTCTGGAATTACTGCTGATGGCCTTTCTTTATGGAATTTGTTGCAACAACTTTGACCACTGATGCTGCAGTAGGTGATGTCCACTGGATAAATAGCAACAAGGTAACTTCAAATCATTAGGATATACGGAATTGGAGGAAAAAAATGCAAGCTAGTATTCTGTTAGGCACTCATAAACTAGGACAGGTATGCCATAAAATAATGAGTTTCTCTACCCCCAGTGCAAATTCTTCCTAAGAGTTAAAAATGAAACAATTATCAGAGGGGCTACTTTCTGGAAAAGTCAAACAGGAATGACCAATACAACTAAAGTCATTATAGTAGTTTTTACATGGTGTACTTTGAATTGCATAAAAATGATGTACTTTGAATTGCATAAATCAGAAGAGTAGTCAGGGCTGTCATAGAAAGCAACTTCATTCAGAAATGTTTGTGGATAAAATATTGAATTTGGCAAGAGGGGATTATAAAAATTGTCTTGTGCTTCTATGAAATGGTTTTCTTTCAAGTGTTTATAAAATACCATACCTCTCACAAAAATGGGTGGGTTATCATAACATACTTAGAAACATTTATATTTTCTAGGGGTTTAAAATTTTTAATGATGCAAGAAAGACTTTTTAATAATTTTGCCATGTAAGAAATCCACTGTTTTTGGCCAATGGTAATGAAATATCACTAACTAATATGTTAAAATAAATGTATAATATTTAAAATATATTTGGGTATTTGTACAGTGTTTTTTACTATATTTAACTTTGTTATGGTATAAAAATAACCATGTACTAAAATAATATTGGCTATATAAACTATACAGAATAACAATAATTTGCTTCTATATAATAAATACATTAATGTATATTTCCAGGATATCAATATTTCCTGAATAGTTCAATAGCCAGAACTGTATCATTATGTAATAAGCAACTATAACCTCTAATTCATAATTTTCAACATTAACATTATAAATTAATACCTATGTGTATCATCATAAATATTTTATATGAATATTTATTCTAGGAAACTGGATGCTTGAGATTCACCAGCAAATTTATTGCAATTATGGTAGTACTGTATATTTGAAATGACCATCTGAATAATATTAAATGTTAGAATATAATGGGGATTATATTTCTAATACTACCAATGCTATAAATACCTGGGTATAGTGTTAAAGTAGGCTCTACTAATGATAAAAGTAAAATAAAATAGGTTTTTATATGATAATACAATATTTATTAAATGAGCTACATTATTAGAAATTCCACAATGGTCAACCATATAATTTAAAGGTTAGCATGTACATCAACTTAGAAATCACTTAAGGCCTAGTATGCGAAGGATTCAATGACAATAACTGTGGAAAAATGAATGTGTTTATACCAGCTGCCTGTAAAGACTGTCACAACTCACAGACAAGTGGAACAGCTATAATCATTCTTTGATCTATGTAGAAATTTCTTTGTCTTTAGGCAAATGGTAAGGAGAGAATAAACAGATTTCTTCAAAAGCATTTTCTTATTAACTACTGTGGAAGCAGACATTTTCAGTAAGTGTATTCAAACATCAGTTAAAAAGGGGAACTAATTATTACCTTGCAATATATAGCACCATTTCTCTCATTTTCAATAATGGGAATTTTAAGGGCCTTAAGAAATGAAGATAATCAAACTTGAAAAAGAAGAAAAACTAAAAGCTCAATTTTAATTAGAAATTGAAATAGCTTTGAAGTCACACAAAATAATGAATTCTAAATTCTACTTATTTGAACAAATTTAATAAATATGTATAATAAAATTATTACCACATACTATATATTTCTCTTTTTCACTATAAGAAAAATGTTACAGCTTGTTTCTAATGTTACTAAAAAACTTCCATTAAAATATCTCTTGAGTACAACAAATTTGATCAATTAAAACACAAATATTTTCAACTACCTGCATGGTGTCTTATTAAATATTGACAACATAGTGACATATACATATAGCTGCTCTTAGAGCAAAAAGCATGAACAAAATATAAGACCTATGTGTATGAACCAAGTACCACAGATACTGATTGTATAAACTAGCAAGAAGCTTGGCATAATCTTCTGTATTCAAACTTATTGGGAAAAAAAAAATAAACACATAATAGGCAAACCAGATCACTGCAATGAAACAAATATCACAATAAAACGAGTCAAATGGATTTTCTGGTTTCCCAGTGCATACAAAGTTATGTTTCCACTATACTGTAGACTGTTAAATGTGCAATAGTATTGTGTCTGAAAAAAACAAGGCACATACCTTAATTAAAAAATAGTTTATTGACAAAAATGGTAACTTACATCATCTGAACTTTCAGCAAGTCATAATAAGTAATCACAAATCAATGTAACAAATATAATAATAAGGAAGAAGTTGGATATATTGTGAGAATTACCAAACTGACACAGACACGCAAAGTGAGCAGATGCTGGTGGGAAAATGGCACCAACAGGTTTGCTCCACGCAGAGTTGCCACAAACCTTCAATTTGTAAAAAATACTCAGTATCTGCAAAGCACAATAAAATGAGGTATGCCTTAATGCTTTAAAATACGTGGCATTATTGAAACTTTTTTTTCATGAAGGAAATCAACTTTAAATATAGTCACCTGTGTTTCTTCAAAAGTACACCGTCAGATTATTTTGTTTGCAAACTAGATTATTTTATTATTCATTGTATACTATTTTCTCCTCTAGAATTTGAATAATTATGACATAAAAAGAAAATCAAGGGCTTCCATATATGAATACTTTTTCATTCAAAGGATCTAAATTTAACTATTTAAAAATGTTTATTAATATTTTCCTAATAAATATACGTTGACAAGTAAATCCAACACATGATTTTGATTCTGAATTACACTAAATCCATGTTTATGCCTAAAATCAGTAAGACTGACTTACTGAACTCTATATTGTCAGAGGTTGACAATTTGCTAATGGCAGTAAGATTTTCTTCTTTAATAATGTTTCTTTACGTGTCCTACTTATTAAGCTGGAATTGAGGTAATGTTTGGAAGTTTTATAATACAAGTGACATAGCTGGTAAGGGAGAAAGAAGATTTTAGTTGAAACCTAAAAATTAATACACTTTTTTATAGACAAACTAAACAAAATTTATATGGGTTTAACCTTTTGGATATATAAGGTAACTTTTTAAAATTCTCTTTTTCACATCCTATTTCCACTGACTAAAAAATAATGACAGTGTTAAAATATCATACTCAACTAATTAGCTAATAAAAATGCTGCTCTATATCTATATCATATGAGTATTTTAGTAATCAGATGAATAGTGATTACACAGCGTTTTCCCAGTCCTCCTTGTGCCAAGATCTTACACTGAAGCTGTTTCACGGTGATAATATAATCTATCATCTTAAAACTTAGACTACGATAATAAATTTAAAAATTCAATTTAGCATTTGTATCTCTAGAATTAGGAAATTTAAAATAATGTATATGTACTTGAAGTAGCAAAATTCTGCCATTTTTTCTATATAATAAAAATGATCAGGAACAGATGACAAAGGGTGATGTCAGCCACCACTGAGAAATACACCATTCTTTGCCAGATTCAAGACAGTTCTCAGACCCTTGATTCAAAAGAGTAGTAGTGTCCACTTGAGAAAAGACCATGCTTGCAATGTGATAGCAAATATATAAGGTATGGATTTCTTTAATGTTTTACCAGAGGAATATGAGTAAGTGTTCACTGAAGAAAGGGAAATTTTCACATACTTTGAAAGGTACTGATTACAAGTTCTGAACTGTTACTAACAGTTGGGCTGTATACCATATGCAATACTGAAATACATAACACCAATATCAGAATAATACAAATCAGTTATTGGTGTAAGTTTCTCATTTTAGAGGCTAAGTAATATAACTGAAGGAAGACTGAAAAGTTGAAGATACGTGGTATAAAAATTCGAAGATGGCACACAAATTTCCTATCTTCTGTTGTCTGTGTGCTATAAAACACCTCCCCTTTGAGTATAGGTAAGACCTGATTATGGACAGTCCTCTCTTGAATAGGCTGTTCCATGCAACAGGTTATGGGATAGTCACTCCCGTCAACATATTACACTGTATAACTCTTTTAGAGTAAACTGGAATAAGATTCTCCTACTGGCTTTGAAGAAGAAAGCTGCCACGCTTTAAGAGGGACATGTGGTTAGGACCTAAATGTAGTCTCTCACAGAAACCCCCAGCCAGCAAGAAAGCAAGAATCTCAGCATTAGAGCCACATGGAACTGAATTCTGCAAAAAATCTGAAAGAGCATGAAGAATAGCTGAGTTCTAGGAAAAAATTCAGCCTGGCCAACACCTTAGTTACAAACTTGTTAGACCCAAGGCAAAAAATCCAGTTATACCATACCCAGATTTCTAACTCACATTAAGTGTAAGATAATGCACTGGAGTTATTTTAAGCAATTAAGTTTGTGGTATATATAACTGGGAAGCTGCCGTAACAAATACCTAAATATATCTAAGTAGAGTCAGAAGGGGGCAGAAAGTATAAATAATAGGAATTTTTAGGAGGACAGATGAAATTTAAGTTGTCTTGAATATACAGTTAGTAGAAACACGGACTTTAAAGATGCTGCTGTTTAGGGATCAGAAGAAAATGAGCAATGTATTATTGGAGATTTGGGAAAGAAGAATCCTTGTTACATAGTGACTAAGAATTACTAAAATTGTGCACTGAAATCATGTGAAAGGCAGAATGTGCAACTAACTAACTTACATAACTAGGTGAAGGGATTTTCAAGTAAAGTGTTGAAGATGCATGATTTCTTTGCTTACAATAAAAGGTGAGAGTAGAGAAATAAACTTACGAAAGAACCATTGAACAAAAAAGAACCAGGGGTAGGTGATTTTGGAAAGTCTCAGCCTCCCATCTGACAGAAGATGTTAAGTGGTCAGAAATGGCTGCCCAAAGGGCCACAGAAAAACCAAACATAAAAAAGGTTCTTTGGCCGATGTCGTAGAGGTTGCTGCCTATGTTCTCCTCTAGAATTTTGATGGATTCCTGTCTCACATCGAGGTCTTTCATCCATTTGGAGTTTATCGTTGTGTATGGTGTGAGAGATTGGTCAAGTTTCATTCTTTTGCATATAGCTGTCCAATTTTCCCAGCACCATTTATTGAAGAGACTGTCTTTTTTCCACCGGATGCTTTTTCCTGCTTTATCAAAGACTAGTTGCCCAAAGAGCCGACGGTCCATTTCTGGGTTCTCTATTCTGTTCCATTGGTCTGTGTGTCTGTTTTTGTGCCAGTACCATGCTGTCTTTGTGATCAGAGCTTTGTAGTACAGCTCGAAATCCGGCATTGTGATGCCCCCAGCTTTGTTTTTCCTTTTCAACAGTTCCTTGGAGATTCGGGGCCTTTTCTGGTTCCATACAAATTTAAGGACTATTTGTTCCAGTTCTTTGAAAAATGTCCTCGGTATTTTGATCAGGATGGCATTGAAAGTGTAGATTGCTCTGGGTAGCATGGACATTTTAACTATGTTAATTCTTCCGATCCATGAGCATGGAATATTTTTCCATCTTTTTATGTCTTCCTCAATGTCCTTCAAGAGTGATTTATAGTTTCTAGAATATAGGTCCTTTACGTCTCTGGTTAAGTTAATTCTAAGGTAACATATGGTTTTTGGTACTACTGTAAATGGGATGGATTCCCTAATTTCTCTTTCTTCAGTCTCATTATTCGTGTATAGAAAAGCAACTGATTTCTGAGCATTGATTTTGTATCCCGCCACATTACTGAATTGCTCTATAACTTCTAATAGTTTGGGAGTGGATTCTTTTGGGTTTTCCATATAGAGTATCATGTCATCTGCGAAGAGAGACATTTTGACTTCTTCCTTGACGATCTGGATACCTTTTATCCCTTTTCATGACACATCTCCAAAGGCAAGAGAAACAAAAGATAAAATGAACTTATGGGACTTCATCAAGATAAAAAGCTTCTGCACAGCCAAGGAACTTAAAAACTAAGAGGCAGCCCACGGAATGGGAGAATATATTTGCAAATGACACTACAGATAAAAGACTGGTATCCAAGATCTACAAAGAACTTCTCAAACTCAATACATGAGAAACAAATAAACAAATCAAAAAATGGGCAGAAGATATGAACAGACACTTTTCCAATGAAGACATACAAATGGCTAACAGACACATGAAAAAATGTTCAAAATCATTAGCCATCAGGGAAATTCAAATCAAAACCACACTGAGATACCACCTTACGCCAGTTAGAATGGCACAAATAGACAAGGCAAGAAACAACAAATGTTGGAGAGGATGTGGAGAAAGGGGATCCCTCCTACATTGTTGGTGGGAATGCAAGTTGGTACAGCCACTCTGGAAAACAGTGTGGTGGTCCCTTAAAAAGTTAAAAATTGAGCTACCCTATGATCCAGCCATTGCACTACTGGGTGTTTACCCCAAAGATACAGACGTAGTGAAGAGAAGGGCCATATGCACCCCAATGTTCATAGCAGCAATGTCCACAATAGCTAAATTGTGGAAGGAGCCGAGATGCCCTTCAACAGATGACTGGATTAAGAAGTTGTGGTCCATATATACAATGGAATATTACTCAGCTATCAGGAAGAACGAATTCTCAACATTTACTGCAACATGGACCGCACTGGAGGAGATAATGCTAAGTGAAATAAGTCAAGCAGAGAAAGACAAATATCATATGATTTCTCTCATCTATGGAACATAAGAACTAGGATGATCGGTAGGGGAAGAAAGGGATAAAGAAAGGGGGGGTAATCAGAAGGGGGAATGAAACATGAGAGACTATGGACTATGAGAAACTGAGGGCCTCAGAGGGGAGGGGGGTGGGGGAATGGGACAGACTGGTGATGGGTAGTAAGGAGGGCATGTATTGCATAGTGCACTGGGTGTTATACGCAACTAATGAATCATCGAACTTTACATCGGAAATCGGGGATGTACTGTATGGAGACTAACATAATATAATAAAAAATCATTAAAAAACAAACAAACAAACATAACAAACAAAAAAACGAGTATGTCATTGAACTTTTTGCTATAACATTAGTAAATTCAAAGCTTCAGTGCGTTTAGTTACGCAAAGTGCCCTTTCACGACATTAAGGGTAAAACTCACAAATCTTCTCAACCAGACCTGAGGACATCCAGGAAGATAAAGAAAATTTTCTCTCATCCATCACAGCAGGAGGCAAAGGTAGAGAAATGATTCTCTCTCTCTCTCTTTTAATCTCAAGTAATCTCTATGCCCAATGTGGGCTCCAACTCATGATCCCAAATCAAGAGTCACATGCCCTACTGACTGAGCCAGCCAGGTACCCCATCTCTGTTTTCTTTTTTTAAATTAACTGAATTAACTACTTTATTTTAATCTCACCAGATATCCCAAGGATGTCCTTTTCCTAGTCCAGGATCCAACCCAGGATTCCACATTGCATTGATTTTCAATTGTTTTTAATTAAAAATGTACATATTTAGGGTGTATAACATATTATATATTATAAAGCTATAATAATCCAAACAATATAGTACTGCAAAAAAAATAAACACGTAGGCCAGTAGAACAAAATAAACCAAAGCATGTAAGGTCAACTAATTTTCAAGAAATGATTACCTTACAGTGATTTGTGGGTGTGGATTTTCTCTAATGGAAAGAATCTCAACATACATGTAAGACCCACAAATTCTTGAGAAAATCCTATCAATAGAATCACTGTCAGCTTGGACTGAAAGAGTCCAAAATGCAAGAGGCTGTCAGACCGCACATTTTACTGTAAACACATTCTACCTTTCATACAAAAAGAAGGACAACACAAAGAATAGAGTCAAGAGCTAATGAAACTTGATTCCCGGGCCTTGAAAGCCTAATTTAGAAAGAGCCAACTTTCTGTTGGCTGGATTTCATAACTGTTGTGGTTTCTTGATTCATTTTTTACCTTTCATTCCTCCCTTTTTGAATTATAATGCCCATAATTGTTGTCCTATGCCTTTCCATCATTATTTATTTTGGTACTTCGAGACAGATTACTTGTCTCTATAGATTCACAGTTCTACAGAGAGAGGACTTGTGCTCTATCAGCTGCACTTAATAGATTACAGCCAGGAACCTCATCCCTACCTGGATCTGATTTGGATTTTGGACTTTATACTGATAAAATAATGAGATCTGGTTGCATGTAATAAGATTTTGAACTTAGAGCTGATGCTATAATGGAATTATACTCTTGAGAAACTTGGAAAGAGATGACTGTATTTTGCATTTTAGAGAGAGGACAATTGTGGGCCCATAGGGTAAACTGTGGTAGGCAGGATTCAAGGTTTCTAGCCCCTAATGTGTATGTCTTGTGTGATATCCACCCCTTGAGAGTGGACAGGACCTTGAATATGATGGGATTTTGGCTCTCTCGATTAGTTTACCTCTACCAGCAAAAGGGATGATATGGTCACTCCAATGATAACTAGATGTTATATAGGATTTCCTCATATTCTTTTCTGGGTTTTTGCTTTCCTGTGTCCTCCATTTCCTGTTTTATCTGTTTATCCATTTATCTACCTATCTATCTACCAATCACCCATCCATCTATTTATCTATTTATCTATCTATTTAATTTTGCTCTTTAGCTAAATGCTTATCATTGAAGAATCTAATTACCTTGGAGTTTTGTTGATCCTTCTCTCATTATTCTACCATTTTTCTCACAGCTAGCAAACACAAAATATACATTTTTTTGTAATCTCTGTTGGGACAGAAGGTAATTAGAGAAGGTTTTCTTCTTTAAATTTTTCCTTTCCTCCCCATATTTCTTATACTTGCTCATTCTGGCTTTTTTCAAGATAAAGATGATAAGTTTTTCAAGATATAATTTGCTCAGTTAACCTTCTTTGTGTTTCTATAAACTGTACAGTTTGGAGCTGTGTTGAGATGCACTAAGCCTCATGTATTCTGATAAATATTCACTTCCTATCAGCATTTTAATGTGATGAGCACTATTATTTCTGTTGCAATACTTATTCTTTTTTGGGCCATTTGTGGTTTGACTGTCTCTTCAATTTTTCTCAGAAGGAACACTTTAGCTCTGCATTTACCCTATGATTTTACACTTGCAGGCAAATAAATTTTGATGTTTCCATTGTGATACCACTACATAAGTGCTACAATTTTCAATTTTAAATAATTTTTAAATTCTAATTTTAGTTACTGCTAATGTATCTTACAGGATTTATTATATTATGATTTTTACTTAACAATCTTGGTTCAAAAGTGTATTTCTAATTTGCACATCTCCCATACTCAGATTTTTGTTGTGAATAAATAGGTCAGTGTCTGATACTTAGCCAAACATCTGGCCACTTACTTCAGATCAGTTCAGAGGCTGCATACTAAACCTTGGAGCAGAAACATGATTTATGAGAAAAATCCAAGTAACTGATTATATATATATATATATATTGACAGAGGGAGACAGCCAGCGAGAGAGGGAACACAAGCAGGGGGAGTGGGAGAGGAAGAAGCAGGCTCTCAGCAGAGGAGCCTGATGCGGGACTCGATCCCAGAACGCCGGGATCACGCCCTGAGCTGAAGGCAGACGCTTAACGACTGAGCTACCCAGGCGCCCCTAACGGATTATATTTATATTTTTGACCATGGTTTAATGGGAAATTTATCTAATCATTAAGAACTTCTTTTTTGCAAGAAAAAGTGCAAACATTTATTTTGAATACAGCTGAGATTATCATAATTTGTTTTGCAAGATTATGATTTGGGGTAAATAAGAAAGCAAATGTAAAATGGCAAATGCAGACGTCAAATCAGTCTACTTAGAGGTTACTTAAAGGAAATTATTAACTCCTCAAGTATTTAAAGTGTTTTAAAAGCTTTAGAAATCAACTCAGTTTAAATCATGCCTTTAAAAAGAAGATAGATAAAAAGATAGTGATACATACATATATACTCATGAATTTTTAAAAATTTTATAAGCATGGATGGCGTTAGAAGGCAGAAGGCATTATAAATCATGAGGAAAATGTAGCATTTGTTTCCATTAGCAAATGCACAGGAGGGGAGCCAAATATCATGCCTTAAATTTCTAAAAGAAGCAAAAGATTATGATTATATATAT
Organism: Ursus arctos; assembly: GCF_023065955.2. Classification (NCBI taxonomy): domain Eukaryota; kingdom Metazoa; phylum Chordata; class Mammalia; order Carnivora; family Ursidae; genus Ursus; species Ursus arctos. Next base: position 21,971,056 of record NW_026622764.1, read on the forward strand.
ACAATCCTAGTCTTCCCACACACTAAGGAAGCAATACCACCCCCAACATGCATACACACATACACAGTGATTGGCGAGAACCTAAAATTCAAAGGTTTAAATAGGTTGCTGAAGTCATATAAGCTACTTTGCTTTGCAATAGCATTTGGATGGACCTAGTTTTTTCAAACTGCAAATGTATGTTCTTATTTAGTCTGCTATATTGCTTCCCTACATTACTGTAACAAGATAAAGAGAAAATATACACATATATGAAATATAATATGACAGCAGCTTAATCACTTGTAACTGAAGTGTGCACATTTAAAAATTTTTTTCTTTTACAAATATATTTTTAAACTCTGTCAGAAACATAAATTAGAATTAGCTACAGTGACCTACTACCATCAGGCCTGATAAAGGAAAATTTAGATATTTGAAAGTTTACAAAAGGTTAATTGAAATAATAAAATTATAATAATTGTCCATTTAATTGGCCTTAAGCAATTTAAGATTGGAAGCAATTATACAAGCTATGGAACTGAAATACCGTGTGAGCTTTGAAGTCTGTATTGGCGGAATTATGTAGAGCATCACATTTTTCTCCTATGTTATGAACAGAAAGAATGAGATAGAACTGCCTCAAAGGCAATGAATTTTGTTTAGCAAAACAGTGTCGTAAGGGTTAATGAATCAAGAGAATATTATCTAATAACTTATAAGTGGCGGTATCAAGTTAAGGTTTTAATGTCATTTAATAAAACAACTGCTATAGGCAGTGAACAAAATTAAAGAGCATAGCTAAGAGAATATGACTTTGGAAAATCCATTTCTGTGAAAATTCAGTTTCTTGTTTCTTTTTTCTGGAGAGAGAGAGAAAAAAAAAAGAGAAAGGGAGAGACAGAAAAAAATGAAACGTGATGTTCATTATATTACACATAAACTTTTTAAGTTTCTCAGTTTCTTCAATACGTATCAAGATACAATTACCAACAAATGACCGAGAAAGATTAAATTAAAGTGTTACTGGAGCAAAGTCATCTAGTGGCTAAATATAAAAATAAAATATACATATAAAACCACAAAAAGCAAGGATACAATGTCTCTGAATTGAGTAATGAGGATTGGAAAATGCAATAAAAAGACTTGATTTGGGCTGGGGATATTTCACATAAAACAATTTCTTAGATAGTTTACAGTTTTGAAGGAAAAATAAAGGAGACATGATTTTGTGTCCCAACTTTTAATAAAATCTAGTGAAATACTCTGTATTTGAATCAAGAAAACTCCTTCAGATTTCTATATTTAGCCTCACTAGAAAATGACAGGCAATTCTATGTCTCAAAACATTATATTTAGAATCATGTAGAAATGACATTTTTAAGTATATATACATAGTATAATACTGAATTTGTTTTATTGATACTCTTAGATCTATTTTTTTAATATTAAATCACTTCCACAACTTTCATCATTGTTAACAAGTTATCTTTTCTACCTTCTTCCTCTGCCCAAGTTAAAACAAAATTATTTTATCCTTCCTTGTTGCCCATATTGCATGTTATTAATTAATATCCCTGATTCAGTAGCTATCACATTTTACCTAAAGGTTTTCAACCTTCTAATATTTATGAACTTTCTGGGATCAAGACCATGTTATTTATTTTTAACTGTATTTTAATAATGAGAAGCATGCCTACCTTATAAAAGGGTCACTGTAAATATTTATTGAATTAATCATATTTATTTTAATACCTTAATAGCTACTGGCTTATGCCTGCTTACATTACTAAATATAAACATCATTTCTGGGGCGCCTGGCTGGCTGAGCCAGAAGAGCATGTAATTCTTGATCTCAGGGTTGTGAGCTCCAGACCCATGTTGGGTGTAGAGATTAATAAAAATAAATAGACTTTAAAAAATAGTTTAAAAAATCATTTCTGCACAACCATTCAGGAAGCCAATATCCTTATTTATAAATAAACTTTGTAGCTGTAAAATGTTTTGCAACAAAAGAATAAGCCCAACTCACAGACACACATGCATACACATTCATCATGTATTCTCCCATTCTTATTCATGTAATTGTCTTTATATAGAATGCCTTCCTCTATTACTACATGACAAAATTCTTCCATGTTCCAGAAAAATCCATGAAACCTTTAGACTCACTGTTGCATTTTTTATGCATATTCTTCTTCCCCACTTTTTTTCATTAATATATTCTAGGATCTCACCAACAGTATCATTTAAGTTAATACTTCACTGTCCTTTAAATTTCCCAAAAATTCTTAATGTTTTTCTTGCTTTCTTTTTCTAACTTACTCCCTATATATCCAAACCTATGACAACTCCTGCTGATTCTACCTCTTAATCAAAGATGTAATGGATCAATCATATGATATAGCATATTTAAAAAAAATAAGGGGGAAATAAGCATAGGGAAAATAGTAGCTAGTTAGTTATCTTTTAAAAATCTACACTCTTTCCACCAATCACAACTATTTATTTGAGTAACTGTCTCTAACAGTTTCCTAACTCTTTTCTCTGCCTCCATTTATGGCCTACATAAGTGATTTAGGCCAGAAGTCAGCTAACTAAGACCCACAGACCAATATATGCCAACTGCCTGTTTCTGTACAGTTTGGAAGCCAGAAATAGTTCTTACATTTTTTAAATGATTAAATTTAAATTTAGAAGGATTATACCTAGTGAAACACAGAAATTATATGAAATTTGGGGCACCTGGGTGGCTCACATGGTTAAGCGTCTGCCTTTGGCTCAGGTCATGATCCCAGGGTCCTGGGTGGAACCCTGCAACTGGCTCCCTGCTCAGTGGGGAGTCTGTTTCTCCCTCTCCCTCTACAGCTCCCCTGAGCTCTCTCACGTTCACTCTCACTCTCTTTGTCAAATAAAAAAAATCTTTAAAAAAATAAATTATATGAAATACAAATTTCAGTGTTCATACATAAAGTTTTATTGAAACATGGCTACATTTATTGACTTATTTATTGTCATGGCTGATTTCTTGGTACAACAGCAGAGGTGAAGATTCATGTCAGACCAACTCACCAAAGATACAGAGATGGCAGTAAGCATATGAAAAGATGTTCAAGACATATGTCCGAAGAAATTGTACATTAAAATAGCAATGAGATACTAGTATCCATCATTAGAATAGATAGATGCTGCTGAGGATGTAGAGCAACAGAAACGGTCATTCACTGCTGGTGGGAATGCAAAATGCAGCCCCTCTGAGAGATAGATTGGCAGATTCTTATAAAATAAAACAGACTTTTCATAATCAAAAATCTCCCAAATCAAAAGTCCAGGGGCAGACGACTTCCCAGGGGAATTCTAACAGACATTTAAAGAACAGTTAATACCTATTCTTCTCAAACTGTTCCAAAAAATAGAAGTGGAAAGAAAACATCCAAACTCATTTTACCAGGCCACCATTACCTGACTCCAAAACCAGAAAAAGACCCCTCTAAAAAACAGAATTGAAGACCAATATCCCTGATAAACGTGGATGCAAAAATTCTCAACAAGATACTAGCAAATCAAATCCAAAAGTACATTTAAAGACTCAGTCACCAGGATCAAGTGGGATTTATTCCTGGGCTACAGGAGTGGTTCAATAATTACAATTAATTAACATGATTCACCACATTAATAAAAGAAAGGATAAGAACCATATGATCTTCTCAATAGATGCAGAAAAAGCATTTGACAAAGTATAGCTTCCATTCTTGATAAAAACCCTCAACAAAGCAGGGATAGAAGGAACATACCTCAACATCATAAAGGCCACATACGAAAGACCCACAGCTAATATCATCTTCAATGGGGAAAAACTGAGAGCTTTTCCTCTATGATCAGGAACAAGACAGGGATGTCCAACCTCACCACCATTATTTAATATAGTACTGGAAGTCCTAGCCTCAGCAATCAGACAACTAAAGAAAATGAAAGGCATCCAAATCAGCAAGGAAGAAGTCAAACTTGCACTATTTACAGCTGACATGATATTCCATGTAGAAAACCAAAAAGACTCCACCAAAAGACACATGAAAACATACTCAGTATCACTCACCATCAAGGAAATACAAACAAAACCATGATGAAATACCACCTCACATTTGTCCGAATGGCTAAAATTAACAACTGACAACACAGTAAACATCAGATGTTGCTGAGAATGTGGAGAAAGGGGAATCCTCTTATACTGCTAGTGGGAATGCAAACTAGTGCTGCACTCTGGAAAACAGTACGGAGCTTCCTCAAAAAGTTAAAAACAGAACTACCTTACAATCTAGCAATTGCACTACCAGGTATTTACCCAAAGGATACATAAATACTGATTCAAAGGGGCAGATGCATTCTGATGTTTATAGCAGCATTATCTACAATAACCAAATTATGGAAGGAGCCCAAATGTCCATTGACTGATGGATGAATAAAGAAGAAATGGTACATATACATAATGGAATATTACTCAGCCACCAAAAAGAATGAAATCTTGCCATTTGCAACAACATGGATGGAGCCAGAGTATATTATGCTAAGTGAAATAAGTCAGTGAGAGAAAGACAAATACCATTTGATTTCACTCATATGTGGAATTTAAGAAACAAAACAGATGAACATCAGGGAAAGAGGAAAAAAAAGAGAGAGAGAGAGAAAGAAAACCATAAGAGACTCTGTTTATAGAAGCTTTACTTAAAAATGCCAAAACTTGGAAGCAACCAAGATGTCCTTCAGTAGATGAATGAGTAAACAAACTCTGGTACATCCAGAGAAGCCACGAAAAACCATGGAAGAAACTTAAATGCATACTACTAAGTGAAAGAAGCCAGTTTGAAAAGGCTACATTTTGTATGATTCCATCGATATAACATTCTGGACAAGGCAAAACTATGGAGACAGTAAATATTTTAGTGGTTTTTAGAGGTTAAAGGGGAGGGAAGGATAAATAGGGGAAGTATAGAGGATTTTTAAGGCTATGAAACTATTCTGTGCACTACAATGGTGGAAACATGTTATTATATATTTCAAAAAAAAAAAAAAACTTGTAGAATTTTTAACTCCAAGAGTGAACTCTGATGTAAACCATGGGCTTAAGGTGATAATTATGTATCAGTGTAGGTTCATCAATTGTGACAAATGTACACTGTGGTGTGGGATGTAAATACTGGGGAGATTGTACATGTGTAGGGACAAGGAATATATGAGAGTTCTCTGTACCTTCCACTCAATTTTGCTTTGAACCTAAAACTGTTGTAAAAACTTTACTTTATTAATAATATAAAAAGTTGTGACAGACTGCAAGGTTTGCAAAGTACAAAATATGTACTCTTTTTGTCCACTAAGGAGAAAAAAAGTTTGTCAATCCCTCATTTAAGCACAGTTTTATCATGGCATACTTTGTTTACAATCCTCTCTTTATTCTTATTACTGTAAGGAAAATTTCCAAAAACAGGTGTTTATCTTACTCAGGAATGCTATCGGCCATGACATCTGTTATTCTTATACTTCCATTTTATTCTTGTTTGACACATTTTTACACATCCTTCAGTCCCATATGTAAATACCCCTTCCTCCAAAAAACTTTCATGATACCACTCCCCAATGTACTGTTTTCTAAGTTTAACACCAAAACATAATCTCTTAAACCTTGATTTTTATTTTATGGCACTTATGTCAATTGAAATTATATCATTGTTCTTCATTATCTGTTCAAAGTTTGGTCCAAACACTACATTGTAAACTCTATATAGTCATGGACCACAGTAAAACTAAATATGATTCTATTACAATGCCTGATAAATAGTGTGCAAAAAATAAAATCGTGAATGAATAAGTTTGCTTACTTCCTGAAAGCAAATGTTGCTACTTTGACCCCCTACTTCTGCCCCCATTCTGTCCCTTAGAGTCCTTGGTCTAATATAGCCCATATGCCTCTTTTATATACTTTTTCTTCCTTTATTCATGTCCCTTACTCTACTGGATACACCTTATGGAAATGAACATACATTCATATCCTTGCCAAGATTCACTTAATCATTGAATACTTAAGTCTATTTTAATTTCTCTGTCCACCCTCACTAACTCTAAAAAAATGTATTTTATATATTTTGGACTTCACTGAGCGAGCAACATGCTAGAATTTTCAATAGATGCTCAATAAGTACTTGTCAATGGTTACACAGATAGCTGTTATTTATGCGTTCTTTCATCCAAAATTAACTCATTTTCACACTTTCCAGTCAGCAAAAATTTTGTTTTTCCATAGTATAATGTTACCACCATTCTTGCATTTGCTTAGTATTAACAGCTTCAACTCTTTTAGCTGTCCATGCAATATTCTTTTTTTTAATTCCCTGACCCAATTACAGGTTATCAAATCTTATATAAAATATTTGTCTCCATAATGACTTTGAACTTCAATATATCATGCTTGCATTAATATCTCCTCTTAATCTGATTTTCAGATTCCAATAATTATTGTACACATAAATTATATTACAAGACAAATACAGCCCTTGCAAAGCTATACTGAATTTCTTTTTTTTTTTTTTAAGATTTTATTTATTTATTCGACAGAGATAGAGACAGCCAGCGAGAGAGGGAACACAAGCAGGGGGAGTGGGAGAGGAAGAAGCAGGCTCATAGCGGAGGAGCCTGATATGGGGCTCGATCCCATAACGCTGGGATCACGCCCTGAGCCGAAGGCAGACGCTTAACCGCTGTGCCACCCAGGCGCCCCGATATACTGAATTTCTATTGCACAAAAATTACCAGAAAATTCAAAGTCAACCACAACTTGACCTTACATGTCGATCTATAGTTTGATACAATTATCCTTCTACTTCTATCCTTCTAATGTCCATAAATATTCATGTATTTTCTCACTCTCTACTTTCTTGATGATTTCCAAATATCAATTTAAAATATTATTCTTGTGGCGCCTGGGTGGCGGGGCAGTCATAAGCGTCTGCCTTCAGCTCACGGTGTGATCCCAGGGTTCTGAGCTTGAGCCCCACATCAGGCTTCCTGGCTAGGAGCCTGCTTCCTCCTCTCCCACTCCCCCTTCTTGTGTTCCCTTGCTGGCTGTCTCTGTCAAATAAATAAATAAAATCTTTAAAAATAAATAAATAAAATAAAATATTATTCTTCTTAACAATCTTACCCAGATCCTTCAGACATAGCACATTAATTTTATAGGATTAAAAAAAAAAAAACAGCCCAGAAATGACATTACACCTGTGAAGTATGCCCTCCGTTAACCAAACTTATCCTATTGGAATTCATCTGAAGTTCAAGAGCTCCTAATTTCATAGAAAAGGCAAAGTTATCATTAATTACCAAACTATAAATACCAATGACAGGTGATACATGAGTGTTAACTGCTTTAGGATTTTAAAAAGCAGACGCTGAGGGGGAGAAAAGATGGCGGAGGAGTAGGGGACCCCTTTTTCAGCTGGTCCTCTGAATTGAGCTGGATATCTACCAAACCATTCTGAACATCCACGAAATCAGCCTGAGACACAGGAAGATACGTCTGGATCTCTACAAACGAACATCTCCAGCGCTGACTATTGAGGTAGGAAGCAGAGAGCCGTGAATCCGCACACAGAAATCGGAAGATAAATGGAAGGGGGAGGGAGCCGCCGCGATCGGACACCAGGAAGTAGTAGCCACCTGCACTGGGGAGCTGGCCGAACTTGCGGACTAGCACCCACAAGAAAGCAGACTGAGACCATGAGCCTGGGAATGCACATGAGACCAGACTGAAAATTGGAGCTCCAAAGCGCACACTCGAACTAGACTGAAACCGGGAACTCGGGAGCACGTCCACATAACCAGACTAAAAACCGGCACTCCAGAGCCCGCGGAAACCACACTGAAACAGGGAGCTCGGGAGCGTGCGTGGGAACCGGGGCGGCTGGCGGTGTTAGCAGCGCAAAGACAGAGACAAACCGGCCCTGGAAGTGAGGGCTGGGAGAGTGGCTGTGGGGCGCACAACCCTAGACGCTGCAGGGTTTTTAGCAGCACCAACAGAAAGAGAGTTAAATGGCCAAGAGAGCTCAGTGGAGACTGGAACGCCATCTCTGTGTTCTGAGACAGAGGCTAGGATATGGCCACTGCTACTCTGACTCTCAGAAGAGGCACAGAAAACCACCAGGGAAAGCTGCCAGAGAACAAAAGCCCAGAAATACCAGCTCACACTGTGCCCATCCCCATCCCCTCTCACAGGGGATGGGGCAACTCTACCCAAACAGGGTTGCCTGAATATCAGCACGGCAGGCCCCTCCCCCAGAAAGCAGGCTGAAAAATCAAGAAGCCCACATCCCTAAGGTCCCTATAAAACAAGTGCACACTGCCTGGGTCCTGGTCAATAATTTGGGCTCTGGGCATCCCTGCAAGGGATGAAGAGGAGGAGAAATCCCCCCCAGCAAAGAAAAGATAATGAGTCTGTGGCCTCTGCCACAGAACTGATGGATATGGATATGACCAAATTGTCAGAAATGGAGTTCAGAGTAACAATGGTCAAGATGATGTGTAGGCTTGAAAAAAATATTAATGAAAATATTAACAAGAATATAGAATCTCTAAGGGAGGAAATGAGAATGAATCTGGCAGAAATTAAAAATGCTATGAATCAACTGCAGTCTAAACTAGACACTCTGACGGCCAGGGTAAATGAGGCAGAAGAACGAATTAGTGAATTGGAGGAAGGGATGGCAGAAGAGAAAGTTAAAAGAGAAACTTGGTTCAAAAAAATCCAGTCTCAAGAATGTAGATTATGGGAGATTACTGACTCAATGAAATGTTCCAACGTCGGAATCATTGGCATCCCCAAGGGGGTGGAGAAAGAGAGAGGTGTAGAAGAGCTATCTGAACAAATTGTAGCTGAGAACTTCCCTAATCTGGCAAAGGAAACAAGCATTCGTGTCCAAGAGGCAGAGAGGACACCTCCCAAGATCAATGAAAACAGACCTACACCACGTCACGTCATAGTGCATTTCGCAAATATTAGATCCAAGGATACAGTATTGAAAGCGGCCAGGGGGAAGAAAATCCTTAATACAGAGGGAAAAATATCAGAATTGCGTCAGACCTGTCTACAGAGACCTGGCAGGCCAGGAAGGGTTGACAGGGTATTTTCAAAGCTCTATCTGAGAAAAACATGCAGCCAAGGATCCTTTATCCAGCAAGGCTGTCATTCAGAATTGATGGAGAGATAAGGACCTTCCAAGATCGGCAGAAACTGAAGGAATTCGTGACCACCAAACCAGCCCTACATGAGCTATTAAGGGGAGGGGGTTCTATAAAAGTAAAAAGGCGTCAAGAGTGATACAGAACAGAAATTTACAATCTATAGAAACAAAGACTTCACAGGCACATGACATCATTAAAATCATATCTCTCAATAATCACTCTCAATGCGAATGGCCTAAATGCTCCCATAAACACCACAGGGTTGCAGATTGGATAAAAAGACATGACCCATCCATTTGCTGTCTACAAGAGACTCATTTTGAACCTAAAGATACATCCAGACTGAAAGTGAAGGGATGGAAAACCATTTTTCATGCCAATGGACCTCAAAAGAAAGCTGGAGTAGCAATTCTCATATCAGACAGATTCGATTTTAAACTAAAGACTGTAGTTAGAGATACAGAAGGACACTATATTATTCGTAAAGGATGTATCCAACAAGTGGATATGACAATTATAAATATTTATGCCCCTAACAGGGCAGCAGCTAGATACACAAGCCAACTCTTTTTTTTTTCTTTATAACTTTTTTTTAAAAGATTTTATTCATTTATTTGACAGAGAGAGAGACAGCCAGTGAGAGAGGGAACACAAGCAGGGAGAGTGGGGGAGGAAGAAGCAGGCTCCCAGCAGAAGAGCCTGATGCGGGGCTTGATCCCAGGACCCCGGGATCACACCCTGAGCCAAAGGCAGACGCTTAACGACTGAGCCACCCAGGCACCCCACACAAGCCAACTCTTAACCAGAATAAAGGGACATATAGATAATAATATGTTAACAGTAGGGGACTTCAACACTCCATTCTCAGCAATAGACTGATCACCTAAGCAGAAAATCAACAAAGAAACAAGAGCTTTGAATGACATACTAGATCAGATGGACCTCATAGATATATATAGAACACTACACCCCAGAACAACAGAATACTCATTCTTTTCGAATGCACATGGAACTTTCTCCAGAATAGACCATATACTGGGTCACAAAACAGGTCTCAACTGATACCAAAAGACTGAGATTATTCTCTGCATATTCTCAGACCACAATGCTTTGAAACTGGAACTCAATCACAAGGAAAAATTTGGAAGAAACTCGAACACTTGGAAACTAAGAACCATCCTGCTCAAGAATGACTGGGTAAACCAGGAAATTAAAAATCAGATTAAACGACTTTTGGAGACCAATGAGAATGAAAACACATCGGTCCAAAATCTATGGGACACTGCAAAGGCGGTCCTAAGGGGAAAAGACATAGCCATCCAAGCCTCACTCAAAAGAATAGAAAAATATAAAATGCAGTTTTTATATTCTCACCTCAAGAAGCTGGAGCTAGAACAGAAGAACAGGCCTAACCCACACACGAGAAGGCAGGTGATCAAGATTAGAGCAGAGATCAATGAATTAGAAACCAGAAGCACAGTAGAGCAGATCAACAGAACTAGAAGCTAGTTCTTTGAAAGAATAAATAAAATCGATGTGCCACTGGCCAGACTTATTCAAAAGAATAGAGAAAGGACCCAAATTAATTAAATTATGAATGAAAGGGGAGAGGTCACAACCAACACCAATGAAATAGGAAGGATCATTAGAATCTTTTATCAACAGCTTTATGCCAATCAATTAAACAACCTGGAAGAAATGGATGCCTTCCTGGAAACCTATAAACTACCAAGACTGAAACAGGAAGAAATTGATTATTTAAACAGACTGATTAATTATGAAGAGACTGAAGCAGCGATCAAAAACCTCCCCAAAAATAAGAGTCCAGGTCCTGACGGATTCCCCGGGGAATTCTACCAAACATTCAAAGAAGAAATAATACCTATTCTCCTGAAGCTGTTTCAAAAAATAGAAACAGAAGGAAAACTACTAAATTCATTCTATGAGGCCAGTATTACCTTGATTCCCAAACCAGGCAAAGACCCCATCAAAAAGGAGAATTACAGACCGATATCCCTGATGAATATGGATGCCAAAATTCTCAACAACATCCTAGCTAATAGGATCCAACAGTACATTAAAAGGATTATCCATCAAGACCAAGTGGGATTCATCCCTGGGATGCAAGGGTGGTTCAACATTCACAAATCAATCAGTGTGATAGATCATATCAACTAGAAAAGAGTCAAGAACCATATGATCCTCTCAATGGATGCAGAAAAAGCATTTGACAAAATACAGCATCCTTTCCTGATTAAAACCCTTCAGTGTGTAGGGATAGAGGGTACATTCCTCAATTTCATAAAAACCATCTACGAAAAGCCTACAGCAAATATCATTCTCATTCCCTTAATATCAGGAACATGAAAAGGATGCCCACTCTCGCCATTATTATTCAACATAGTACTAAAAGTCCTTGCAACATCAATCAGACAACAAAAAGGGATAAGAGTATCCAAATTGGCAAAGAAGTCAAACTGTATCTCTTCGCAGATGACATGATACTCTATATGGAAAACCCGAAAGACTCCAACCCCAAATTACTAGAACTTATACAGCAATTCAATAATGTGGTGGGATAAAAATATCAATGCTCAGAAATCAGTTGCATTTCTATACCCGAACAATGAGACTGAAGAAAGAGAAATTAGGCCATCCATTCCATTTACCATGCACCAAAAATCATACGTTATCTCAGATTAACTTTACCAGAGAGGTAAAGGATCTATATTCTAGAAACTACAGATCACTCTTGAAAGACATTGAAGAAGACACAAAAGATGGAAAAATATTCCATGCTCATGGATCGGAAGAATAAACATAGTTAAAATGTCTATGATACCCAGAGCAATCTACACTTTCAGTGCCATCCTGATCAAAATACCAATGACATGATTCAAAGAACTGGAACAAACAGCCCTTGAATTTGTGTGGAACCAGAAAGACCCCGAAACGCCAAGGAATTGATGAAAAGAAAAAACAAAGCTGGGGGCATCACGTTGCCAGATTTCAAGCTATACTACAAAGCTGTGATCACAAAGACAGCATGGTACTGGCACAAAAACAGACACATAGACCAATGGAACAGAATAGATAACCCAGATATGGACCTTCAGCTCTTTGGGAAACTAATCTTTGACAAAGCAGGAAAAAACATCCAGTGGAAAAAAGTCTCTTCAATAAATGGTGCTGGGAAAATTGGACAGCTAGATGCAAAAGAATGAAACTTGACCAATCTCTCACACCATACACAAAGATAAACTCCAAATGAATGAAAGACCTCGATGTGAGACAGGAATCCATCAAAATCCTAGAGGAGAACATAGGCAGCAACCTCTTTGACATCGGCCACAGCAACTTCTTTCATGACACATCTCCAAAGGCAAGAGAAACAAAAGATAAAATGAACTTGTGGGTCTTCATCAAGATAAAAAGCTTCTGCACAGCCAAGGAAACAGTCAAAAAAACTAAGAGGCAGCCCACGGAATGGGAGAAGATATTTGCAAATGACACTACAGATAAAAGACTGGTATCCAAGATCTACAAAGAACTTCTCAAACTCAATACACGAGAAACAAATAAACAAATAAAAAAATGGGCAGAAGATATGAAAAGACACTTTTCCAATGAAGACATACAAATGGCTAACAGGCACATGAAAAAATGTTCAAAATCATTAGCCATCAGGGAAATTCAAATCAAAACCACACTGAGATACCTACCACCTTACGCCAGTTAGAATGGCAGAAATTGACAAGGCAAGAAACAACAAATGTGGAGACGATGTGGAGAAAGGGGATCCCTCTTATACTGTTGGTGGGAACACAAGTTGGTACAGCCACTTTGGAAAACAGTGTGGAGGTCCCTTAAAAAGTTAAAAATTGAGCTACCCTATGATCCAGCCATTGCACTACTATTTACCCCAAAGATATAGACGTAGTGAAGAGAAGGGCCATATGCACCCCAATGTTCATACCAACATTGTCCACAATAGCTAAATTGTGGAAGGAGCCGAGATGCCCTTCAACAGATGACTGGATTAAGAAGTTGTGGTCCATATATACAATGGAATATTACTCAGCTATCAGAAAGAACGAATTCTCAACATTTACTGCAACATGGACGGGACTGGAGGAGATTATGCTAAGTGAAATAAATCAAGAAGAGAAAGACAATTATCATATGGTTTCACTCATTTATGGAACATAAGAAATAGGAAGATCGGTAGAAGGAAGAGAAGAATGAAGGGGGGGTAAACAGAAGGGGGAATGAACCATGAGAGACTGTGTACTCTGGGAAATAAACTGAGGGCTTCAGAGGGGAGGGGGGTGGAGGATTGGGATAGGCCGGTGATGGGTATTAAGCAGGGCATGTATTGCATGGTGCACTGGGTGTTATATGCAAATAATGAATCATGGAACATTACATCAAAAACTAAGGATATACTGTATGGTGACTAACATAATAAAAAATTATTATAGGGGCACCTGGGTGGCACAGCAGTTAAGCATCTGCCTTCGGCTCAGGGCGTGATCCCAGAGTTCTGGGATCGAGCCCCATGTCAGGCTCTTCTGCTCAGAGCCTGCTTCTTCCTCTCCCACTCCCCCTGCTTGTGTTCCCTCTCTCGCTTGCTGTCTCTCTCTCTGTCGAATAAATAAATAAAATCTTTAAAAAAAAATTATTATAAAAATAAATAAACAGATGCTAAAATGTTGTGCTTAATTAACCCTTTGGCATTCAGAATAATTACATTTACTTTATTGTTCCAATGACAGGCTATAAGTTAAGCAAATCATCATCATGTGCCCTAATATAAAGCTATATTAGTTTTCATTGATCTAATTAATTAAAGAATAAAATATTTGGGGCTCCTGGATGACTCAATCGGTTGAGCATCCAACTCTTGGGTTTCAGCTCAGCTAAAGATATCAGCGTCCTGGGATAGAGTCCAGCATTGGCTCAATGCTCAGCAGGGAGCCTGCTTGAGATTCTCTCTTCTTCTCCCTCCCCTTCTGGCCTTTCCTCTGGCTCATTCACATGCACATGCACACTCTCTCTCTAAAATAAATAAATAAAATCTTTAAAAATACATAAAATAAAATATTCTATTTATTATGTATAAAATATTTTTTTCATGTATAAAATATTTTTTAAATGTAGATTAACTGGCAGAGATGTATCTCCCAAATAATTATAGAGACATTTAACAAGAAAATATCAATAATATAAATTATCAAAAAATTTTTAAATAGAGCTGACTTGTTTTGACAGAAGCCAATGTAGCAAAGATCTTTCCTTAGATAACCAGCCAATTTCCCATCACATTTTCATTTTATGAGATAAACTGAGTAATCATCAAATAAAACTTAATAAATCCAAAATAATTCATTGAGAGAATAAATAAAACATTTTGTTATGAATCAAGAACTTTGATATATTCAGTCAGAGAACCAAATGAAAACGACATGTTTGACTTAAAGCAAAACCCTTATTTAGAGGAATACTTAAATCAAGCAACAATCTTTGTATTTGGAGTAAACAAAGTGAAGAGTGAGATACAGAATTGGAATTGGAAACTTACATAAAATTAAATCTCATATTTTACACCATGTTCTGCAATAGTGTTAGCCACTTCTAAAATATTATATCAAATATTTTGAAAGCCTGAAACCTCAGAGGGATTTCCCTGACAGAAGAGACGAAAGTCGACAAGAAAATGTCTGCTTGTTTCTGGGTGATGATCATCTGTCTTTTTCTTGACACTGCCTTTGTCTACAACACAGCCTCTCATCACCCCTTTTCTTGGTGAAAGAAATAAAACCAATTTTAGTAAAAGATATTGGATATTACTTGCTAAGATATATATCCATTTCAGCACTATATTCATGTAAGTGGATGAAAATATTTCTAAAGGGAACCTTCATTTAGTTACTCATAAAGATGTGAACATATTGTGTTTATAAATAAGTATTTATTAAAACTATATCATCTAAAACATATCCTTAACCAATCTATTCTATTAACCTTAAACTTTTTTCCATACTTCTGAGTAATTTATGAACGTATTTCTTATGATATTATGGTTATTAAATATATACTATGAATAAACAAAATGTTTTTTTAATTTTATAAACACACCATTGTTTACAATTTTGCCTATAATATTCCCTTCATTTAAAGTGTTAAAACCTATCATGTCTGATAAATTATGTGCTCCTTCTGCTTAGGATTCAGTTCCTTCAGGAATTCCTCATAAATCAAATTATAGTATATCTTGACGTGTACATTCAAAATGATAATTCTAACTTAAACATATCTCAAGCTACCAATGTTAATAATAAAAAGACAAAACAGAACCTTCCTTCAATCCTAGTTTTCTTTTAGCAACTACTATGTCATTTCTATTTCCCACAAAAGTAACTTCTGGACAGATTATATCTAATGTTTTACATTCTAATCACTTTCAAGTCAGGCTGGTCTCAATTTTGCCCCCAATAATTCATAAAAGGTAATTTTTGCCATAATCACCAATGACCGTTATAATTTAATTTACCTAATTCATCCCATATCTACTGCAGGTTGCCACAGCATTTAATCCTTATGATTATTCATTCCTTTTTGAGAAGTCTCCTTCCCATTTGCTTCTAGAGCAGAAAAGCCTCCAGAAACCCTTCCTGCTTCCCTGACTGTTCATTCTGTGTCCTCTGCTGATCCTCTTTTTCATCAAAGCTAAGCACTCACCCTCCTTGCTCTCTGATTGACTGTTTAAGTGATCTAATCTGTTTATAAGCCTTTAATTATCATCTCTAACCCAGTAATTCTAGATGTGTAACTTTTCCTGAGAATTTTTCTCTATGATTCAGACCTATATAATCAAAGAATCTCTTGGATACCCTCAAATGACTATCTCACAGGCATGCCAATGAATAACATGTTCAGAACTGCACTCACAATCTTTTCCCTTCATTTAAAATGTCAAATCTATCACTTCCAATAAACTATGTGCTTACTATCCTTTAGGATTCAGTTTCCTCAAGTCCTCATAAATCTAATTACAGTATATCTTGATGTGAACAATCAAAACGACAATTCTAATTTAAACATATCTCAAGGTTACCAATGTTAATAATAAAAGACAAAACAAAATCTTCCTTTTCCAGTGTTTTCTGTTATAGTAAATGTGTCGGAATCTACCCAGTTCAAACATTTAAATTTGGTATTTATCTTTACACTTCATTATTTTTCCCCTTTCTGACCACTTTTCCAATTAAATGCAAAATCACTTTGCATTTCCCTTCTAAATATCTCTTGAATCCATTTGCTTCTCTGTACACATTGCCACCACTCTGGTGCAAGCCAACACACCTCCTTAACTGTGCCAATGTAGTAACGTTCACTACTTGCCTAGTCACCAGTCTGCTCAGTAATTAAATGAAATTTTAAAACAGTATCTGTTTCTGCCATCTCCCTGTTAATCAACTCCCATTGTCCCTAGAAAAAAGTACGAGAACAAAAACAAAACTAAAACAAAAATTTAAACATACAAAACAAACCAATACAAACAAAACCATGTATTTT
This sequence comes from Ursus arctos, assembly GCF_023065955.2. NCBI lineage: Eukaryota > Metazoa > Chordata > Mammalia > Carnivora > Ursidae > Ursus > Ursus arctos. The sequence continues at coordinate 21,987,838 of NW_026622764.1, forward strand.
TGAAATGAACAAAAAAGCACATATTATCCCCCTATGTTACACAAGTCTCATTTCATGCAATTTTACCCTAAAAAATACTTCTTTTCTTTAAATACACTATGCTTTAAATGTATTAGTCTTCTATTTAAACTTCCCCTTTCTCCTAACTCCTATTAATATCCATGTGTCAGGTTAAATTGACCTCAGAAACTCTCAGTGTTAAAGTCGAAGAAATCTTAATGGTTGATACAACTACTATTGCAAGAAAAGGAGTTCAGATGGAAAAAATTCATCGTGAATACATTCTTAAAATATGTACTCTCTTGTTCTGTCAATGTTGAGGTAAACAAGTAGTGACTGCAAAACATTTTGCCCACTATCAAACTCAGAAGCATCATTAGGTTTCAGAATTTGATCCCTAAAATGATTGGTTGTTAAGGAAACCAGCAATCATTGGGCAGTAGTTGACCTTAAGCCCTGGGACAAGAAAAAGCAAGATGGCTCTAAAACATACTGCTATCACCAGAACTAGAGATGCTTTGAGGAAAAGCAAAAGGCAATGGCAAGATACAGAAGACTGCTACACGGGTTTTTTCAATAAGCTGTAATACTTGGAACATCAAATAATAATAATATAATGAAATAAATCAGAGTAAGTAAAAAAACTTGGTAAAACTTAATGAATTCATGGTATTTTACAGACATATGTCAATGTACACTATAGAAATAAGGCAATTATAAAAGAGAAGGTTGTTTATTATTATATATATTTATTTCTTGATTTTATTAAATAGTGAAATGTTAGTATGTTTTGTTTCCTTTGTAAAAGCTAGTTTTAAGTTTCAATATGTTCTTGTTTTACCGTGTAAGTAGAAAATGGTTAAAGTTTGTAAGTCAATCAGTTTTGAGGTCATACAATAAGTATGCAGAAAATAATGGTCAAATAAAATATGCACTTAAAAGGATTATTCCAATAGTTGTTCACTAATAATGCGTTGACAAAATACCCTGAAAGAAAAGCAACTATGCAAACTGAACCCCTTGTTTCATAAAAGATGAAAATTCCTGGTAGTTCTACTAATTATAATAAGATATTAATGAGGAATATGTGAATTCAAAATAAAGTTTTAGGGAGATGGATGACAGATAGATAGATATGATATTTATAGGGTGAAAGTGTCCCCCCATGTAACAAATAAAATTCTGTGACAAAAGAGCCCTCTGAATGTCCTTGACCTGAAAAGCAAGTGCCTGTGACTGGAGCAAGAGCTTATTAAGAATAAATCAGGTACTGCACTGTCCGCTATTTTTTATTTGTTTTACTTTATTTTTGATTTATAGAAATCTGAAAGTAGGTACAACAAACAAAAAACAAAAATATATAACAAAGTATACTTAACTCCATAAAAGAATAAGGCAAAAATTAGTATATTTATTGAATTATAATCTCTGATTCTTATATTCAGTTAATGATATTACTGCAGATTACAGATTTGTTTTCATTGTAACATTTCATGTATGATTTCTGTTTAATAGGTTTAAAACATTTAGTGAATCAACAATCTGAGGCATGATTTTAATACTCTAGAAATTTTTAAGTTTTCAAATATATTTAAATATTGGAGAAACTTATGTTTATTATGCATGTGGTATATAAATATTTAAAGACAAATCAATTGTCAGTAAAGCCTATTCTTTCATTTGACAAACTGACAAGTCATTTATTAAATATCTTTATTTAAAAATATCACCCTAAATAATCTAAAATTAAAGTAATTTCTAGTTTTTTTCTTTTCATATATTTTCAATATATTTTATATGATGGATGACCCACATTCCATATAAATCAAGACTACAAAATAAGGGATCGAAACTATCAGATTAGTACTATTCACAGATAGTTTTCCCACAACAGGATACTTTGGATATGATTCTGATAATTAATTTTCTTTTGTCATAGATGACCCAGAGCAGCTATGAATAAAACCAAAATGATGTAGTAATAACTAATGCTATGTATTCTAGTCAGTGATGTCATGCATGACCTCTTTGTGTAAAGAGGTTACCAAGGGTCTTTTCAGTAAAAACATATATTCTCAGAAGATTAGTTCAGAGCTGCTTTGTAAATATATCCTATAAAGTACACTGTAATTTTTATCTTGTATATCTTCACCTTTCAGTGAATCCTAACCATTAATATACCATGAATGTATAAATAGAGCAAAAGGGGATTCATATTTCCACTACTACAAAGTTTAACAGCAAATTAACTCAAGTAAGTTTTTTCAATATATCACCGATTTATTTAATCTTATGAAACAACTATATTTAACAACAAAGTCTGATATAAAAACCTTTTAATTAAACTAACTATAAATTCTAAATTAAAGTGCATATTATTCAGATATTATCACTTCAGGAAATATTTCAAATTTTATATTATGTTTTTTGTTCTCTAAATGCTTTTTTTTAGTGGCTCCTGTTACATATGCATATATGTGTGTGTGTACACATATGAAATGCAGGTCTGGTATATATATATTTTACTAATGAGATAAGTGTTTAATAAATGAAATGAAAATCTTTTTGTTACCATAAGCTGATGAATTTTGCTATCATTTTTGAAACTGCATTACAAATCTGTCTTTGCAAAAAATAAATATCTACAATGTCAGTTTCTGTAGAGCAGATATGATTTTTCTTATTACTCAAAATAATCTTTTTATAATATATGAAATGACATCACAGATATTTCTTCCCCAAATCTGTATCACTCAGTAATACAACCTGTGTCAGAAAAGAGTCAATTTAGTTCAATGTAACATTATTTTAAATGATCACTGAAAGATCTATAATGTGGAAACTACTAGCAATGTGTTAATATGTTTGAAGTATTTCAGAGATCCTCTTGAAGGCAAATGATAATGAGTTTAATACCGGAAAGCAGGTGACAGTTTCTGAAAGGAGTATTCGATAAGAAAAGTAAATGTCTTGCTAAATGTAACAGACAAATGGAAAATACTATCTAGCAACATAATGGGTATTAACATTTTAATATCTAAGACCATTGAAAGGAAAATAGAAATGACACAGCTTAACCACTATAAGAAAATTGAAAAATATTTGATAGAGAAACCACATTTGGAGTACTAAAAAACTAACAAAAATATAGAAAAAATCATCTTGAGATACATAATTACATCATACTGACAAATTTATGCATGCATATGCACAAGCATACACTCGCTAGATAGATAATTATAATTGTCTAAATAGAAGTGCACATTTACAAGAATTAATTTCCCCTCTCTCTTTCTTTACTAAAATGCAGAAAATATGCAAGGGATGTTACCCTGCTCTAAGGATTCAAAATGAATCAAGGCTAAGCTCTTACCCAGAAAGATAAAAATAATTATGATTCAATATAAAAAAGATACCAAAATGCTGTAGGAGTAGTCTAACTAGTATACAAAATAGGGAGGAGTTTCATAAACAAGTGTCATTTGAGGTATATCTTCACAGACAAGCAGTACTACTCATATGACAGCTAATGAGCAACAAGGGTATAGAATGTGGGAATGATTTTTGCAGGGGTGACTTTTAAGGATCACAGTCATTTAAAATGTTTGGATGACACAGAGTATATGAAACATTAGCAGAACTGAAGTTGAATACTGAAGGATCAGACCATAAAAGGTTTCATATTTCATATGCCACACCAAACAATATCATCATGTAGTCAATAAGATGTCTTAGAAGATTTTAAATAGAGAACTCATATGAATAGATTTGCATATTGGATATTTTAACACTGTGAAGGATTAATTTACGAAGACTTGTCAGAGCTGTTAGAATAATTTGGCAAAATCATGAGGCCCTTAATTAATGTGTGGCACAGAGCATGGAAAGAAATAATTGATGCAGAAGATATTCAAGAAGAAGATTCGCAAACTTGGCAATCAATTGAACATGGTACAGGAAACCAGAAAATTTAAGGATAACTGTGACTACATATTTGATCCTTCAGGACAACCTGGAGAAACAGGCACATTATCAAACTTGCTTTCCTCTAAGACTTATGACCAATGAATGGGTACCCCAGAAAGGTAATCTGAGTATATTTGTTTTATTTTGCATACCACCCATTGGTTTTAAATTTTTCAAGGCAGAATAACTTTATCGAATTAAGTTGTGTGTCATTTGAGTACATAAATCATTGTGGAACTTCCCTCTTTGAATGAGAACGCGCATTGACTGGCTTTGTACCATGCATCTTCTTCTTGTCCATAATGTAAATCCTTTCAGATGTTTCCACAAGACTTTGTGCCAAAATACAAAGTGAAAACTTGTACGCTACATCACACGTGTATCCCATATATACTGTATCACATATGTATAATCATATATATATCCATACATAAATGATATACACACACATATATGTGCATGTATATGTATATGCCTTACACTAACACTATACATTAAAACATGTGTGTGTATGTATATATCTCAACTGTGTATGGGATACATATGTGTGTGATGCAGTGTATATGGGATACATGTATGATGAAGTATATAATTTTCCACTTTTTCTACATTTTGACACAAAGTTCTCCAGAAGCATCTATAGGGATTTACACATTTATATGTATATATCCTCAAAGATATATAATAAATCAATAGTCTCACTACTGGGTTAAGTAGTTACTTAAGTAGTTACTTCTAAGTTCACAAAATACAAAAATCAGACCACATCTTTACTTTCAGAATGAAGTAGTTCAGCCCATACTGGTATAAATCAATTACTTGTCTATACACTACGGCATGGCATCATCCCATTTCACTGTTAAATATCTGGAGTTAGGTATGTTTACTCAGCACTGCTAATATATAATAATTATCTTCACCCATTATTTACACCCCATTCATGCTTTTTGAATGATATTTACTATATAAAATTTGTAGTAAGAAAATACTGTTTCATTGTTACCTATGCTATCCATTGTTAGCTATGATGTACATAATCGTAACAAACTAATTCAGTTTGCAAATGATTTTAGAAAGTCACTCAGAAGAATGAAAATTGAATTGTTCTGTCAGATCTATCAAGTATCAGGTGATGAAGAGCCTACACAGGATTAATCAGAGCAAGAATCTTTTTATCACACTTTCTGCCCATATGCCTGCCAATCCAATTGTGTAGTTTTTTTCTTATATATGCACCTATGCTGGCACTTTTTAATTATGCTTACAAATTCACTTTTCTGAAAATAGGTTCAGCTTGAATTTTCAAGATATGATTGATATATTTACTTAAAAAAATAGTTGGAAACACTCATTAATCAGAAAAACTATTAACAAGCAAACATCTTAGCCATCACTACCAGCCATTAGATGATAAAAGGGCCTGCAAATTTCATATAATCTGGTTTATGTAAGGAATTGCTCAGATTAAATTCACAGGGATTATTATACTTGTCTTTTCCAAACACGAACACAGTAATTCTTGGTAAATTTAGTGAGTGAATACAACATGATGTCTTGTTTCGAAAGGAAAAATTGGATGAACACAATCATTATACCTGTTTGATTTTTATGTTTCAATCTTGCTTTAAGAATCATTACTACACAATTTGGTTATTCATTTCATGTTAAACACATAAGATGATGCAGCAATTGAGGGCAGAACAATCATGAAAGTAAAACAAAACCGGTTCAAATGTCAGAAGGCAACTGCTGCTTATATTTACTTCTAAAAATAAAAGTGTATAATATAACATAAATATACAAGAAAAAACTGAATGCCTTCCATATAATACAATGTCATCTTTATGAAATATATTAGTTTATATTCAATTAAATTTTATATAAAGGATTTTCAGTTATCCACTAGTAACTGACAGTTGCTATTTTATAAATGGGTTCAAAATAATAGATAATTTCGAACTGATGCTCAATTTGTATTCCTCATAGTTTTGTTACTTAATGAAAATTTAATAACCAATTTCACAGTTTTCCAATAAACATCAACTTTATTTTCTTAAGTAACTGTAAGATTAAATATGCCTAAGCATTCACTTTTTAATAATTTGATATGATTTGCACATTGTTTAAAATGAAAAAAAATGTTATAATATTTGAGAAACATTTTAGATTTACTCTATTATTCAGCTACGTATCAGATAAACTTAGGAAAATGTCGATTTTATATTCCAAATTTTAAGATGATAATACCAGAGGCAAATAATAAAAGACAAAGATTAGTCAGTACCATCCTCCTCAAAATAATATCAGTCACATTTTAGGAGGGCTTCATTTTATGATGAGAATTTATTTAAATCAAAACAAGATGCGCCTTAAAAATAGTCATAGAAATACCTAAATCTTTTCTGTAAGTAAACATAACTTGTTTATATTTTACTTAACTAACCACTTAATTGGCATATCTGATTGCTATGAGAACCCAAAACTGTTCAACTTAATCTAAGATAAAATAAGTGTGTAAATTACATAGAACAATGGATACAAAAGTGTTAAGTAAAATTTTAATATATATCATTGCCATTCCTTAAAAATGTATCATTGCTATGATTTTTAAGTGTTGTATTGTATGCAGCAAATTCAACAAAGGCAGTAATTTTTGCTTAAAATACAGACAACTATTCAGTTCACAGCAGGCACAGAAACTGTTTTTAGCTATAATACATCCAATAATATTATTTGATTCTGTATAAAAAACATATTTATACACGTGTGATTTAGATAAAAATATGGAGAAACTCAGAAGAAAATAACCAATGACATATTTAAATAGGCCACAGTGTTTGTATGAGAAACATGCCATAAAATCTTTAGTCAAAAGTTACCCACTTATGCACTTTCAATGTATGTGTATTTGTGTATGTGTATTTGAGTTAAATTTCAGATTTTGTGTTGTAATATTTAAATGCTATGAACACAAAAATGTTCGCTGTTATCTACTTAAAAAAATCTTTTTAGGTTGAGAGAAAAATGGTGACATGCATTAGTTACATCTAAGATGAATTGAATATTTAGGCATATAAACCACCATCTATAACATTTGGTTTAAACTTACAGAATTAAGTTACTAAAAACAATTTTTTGGCATTTTCTTTTGTTCTAGAACTAGACTTGTTGAAGCCCTTTTTTACATCATCAATTCTTGATTCAAGAGCTAGTACTTTAGTATCTCTGGCATAGATAGCTGGTTCTTCCAGAATTAAAAATACTCTTCTATCCCTATAATGTAATGACTAGCATTTAACTGAATGCATAACAACCCAGACACAGGACATTTTGTAGTCTCTTACTCCAGAGTGAGTGTGTGTGTGTGTGTGTGTGTGTGTGTGTGTTTAAGATTTATTTATTTATTTGAGAGAGACAGACAGAGAGGAACCCAAGCAGACTCCTCGATGAGTGTAGAGCCCAACACAAGGCTCACAACCCTAAAATCAGACCTAAGCCGAAATCAAGAGCTGGACGCTTAACAGACTACACCATCCAGGCACTAGACCAAAGTATGGTTTTGTAAACGAAGGATGTCAGCAGTGAGTTCAAATTGTTCAAATTTCAGGATGTATATTTAAAGAGAGTACACTTCCACTTTCTTCTAGAAGTCTGAAAGGCTTATTTGTCTAATGAAGTAACCATTAGATGGTCCATAAGTTCTCAATCTACTGTTGATGGAGCATAAAGTTAGATACAGGATTTCTGGATTCCTATTAAGAGGTATACCAGAAATGTACGTATTTCCCACATCTTGAATGTATACTTAAAAGAGAACTAAAATTGTTTCTTGTTTTTCCAATGTTATTTTGAATCTCTCAAGGATAACAAAAACATACTGATACATTATCAACTGTAGTTCATTCAACAATTTAATAATTACATGATACTGGTAAACAATTGTATTTTTCCTAAACTCTTTCCATAATAGAAGGTAAGCACAGTTGAACCTTGAACAACATGGGTGTGAACTATGTTGGCCCAATTATATGCAGATATTTTTCAATAAATAGAGTATAATACTATATTTCCTCTTTCTTATGATTTTCTTAACATTTTTCTCTAACTTAATTTATTGTAAGAATACAATATATAATACATATAACATATAAAATATGTGTTAATCAACTGCTTATGTTATCAGTAAGACTTCCAATTCACAGTAAGTTATTAAATTTTTAGGGAGTCAAAAGTTATATGTGGATTTATGATTGCACAGGGGATCAGCGCCCCTAACCCCCACATTTTTCAACAGTCAACTTTATTTCTCACCTTCAGTATTGTTTTTTTTTTTTTTTCAGTATTGTTTTTTATTGTTCATGTTAGTGCATACAAAGCCATTACCTTTAAGTCTGGTACGTAAGGCCTTAAAATTCTTAGCTATTATTTTTGTTATACCACTAAGGAAGCCTTCAGCAGTTTATGTATCATCAAATGTACTAGAAATACAGATGTAGTAAATAAATATATTTTTACTATTTTAAGTTCTCAAATCATTACAGATGATTTTACTAATTAGGTGGTACAGTTGAAAATGGCAATTATGTTAAGTATTTCAACAATGATAACAATATAAGAATATGTTTAAACAGATATTGGAGGTCTAAAGAAGCAAAAAGGAAATACTGAGGTTTACAAGATACAAGAACTAGAGGAAGCACCTATCTAGGTGCTCAGATAAGAGACCCCCACAGAGATGGGATTCAAATTTCCGAGAAAAGGGAATAGTCTGGCCATTGCTAGTATCTCAAAATCTCAGGACAGAGTTGTCACGTATATCAAACTCAAAACTCTCAGGAGGCTATGGCACATAAAGATTTTGGTGGAAGACTAGCGTAGAGAACACCTGGATCTCTCAGAAGGGACACTGCTTCAGTGGTGCTGATGCCTGTGAACAGGGCACCATAAGACAGGCTCTGGGAGTGCTGGAAGGTTCTAGAGGATGGGAAGAGTTGCCTCTGGCAGGTTAAAGACCACTGCTGGGGAAAACTTGCAGAAAAAGAAAAAAAAAGTGGGTTCTTTTCGCCTTCCTCTCTTCCAGACCCGTTTAGTGCCCCCAACTGGCGAAGCTACATGTCACAGAAAACCACCTGACAAGTAGAGCTCTTAGTATCAAAAAAGCCCATCAAAGGATGATTCAGATCTGAGCTTAATAACCATCAAAAAAGCCCTGTTGTGGTGATGTAATATTATCACATCATTATGACTATGCAAATCCCAAATTTAAATCTTACATGTTAAATTGCTTATACTCTAGGCACATCAAAAGAAAAAAGCTGCAACATCGTCATATTACAATAAATGATTTATATGTTTTTGGCCCAGTGTTACTAGATTTCAAATCTGTCCTTGCAAAACCAAAGCCCTGCTTTAAGTCAATTGGGTTTTATGCTTCTGTGTGTTTTTTGTTTTCTTTTTTTTGCTTGTTGATTATAAACTAAGATTTGGTTGATATTGTAAAGTTCATAATAAACTATTTGTACTAGATTTCAAGAAAATGATAAAGATAGAAATGATATATGAACACCATATAAAAACTTTATATATTTAATTCCATATATATCCTTTCAATTCTACTTAAAATAATTAGATTTTACATATAGAATTTTAGATATTTTATCAACCTACTAAAACTTCTATTTTTATCTAATTTCATGTATCATTATTAAATTTTCTTAAATTTTATTCCAACTATGTCTCTACCTATTCAATTCATTACATTATCATCACCTACTTCGTGAAAACTGTATCTCCTCAATCTCTCTCTCTATATATGTACATGTGTATATATATATATATATATATATATATATATATATGTAAGTCATATAGTATATATAGATAACATATAGAAAACACATGTAATATATAGATATTAATATAGTATATAGCCATAGCTATGATCTGAAGGTTGTGTCCCTCCAAAATTCAATATTGAAAAACTAATGATCAAGGTAAATGAAGGTATTATAAGGTGAGACCTTTGGAAGGTGATTAGATCACGAGGGGAGAGCCCTAATTAGCTGGACTGGTGCCCTTACAAAAGGCGTTCAGAGAGCTTCTTGGCCCTTTCACCATGTGAGGACATAGCAAGAACTCGGCCGTCTACAAGCCAAGGAGACAGTTTTCACTAGAATCAGACCATGTTGGCACCCTTATCTTGGACTTCCAGCCTACAGAACTGAAATAAATTCCTCTTGTTTATAAGTCACCGCATCTGAGGTATTTTGTTAGAGTAGTCCAAAATGACTAATTATATATAATATCAAATATATGTATCAATTAGCAAACACACTGATGGGACATGATCTGAGATATTTCCACTTCCTCATTCCTCAGAAATTAATTTTTACTGTAAACATAAACTTTATTATGGGGTGGCCATACATCTCAGATTGCGAAGGACAATCCTGGTTTATTCTCATTGATATGGGATAATTCTTAAAAGTACTTTATCTTTCAGAATTGCCTTATACGGCCACCCTATTTATAAAGCTTCATAAGGCTGTCGAGTTTTCAGGAGCTGTGGTGGCGGGACCATAGTCTATCTTTGCTAATTGGTCTTATTCAAAGAAAAAAGAAACTTTTCCTATCATCATTCAGTAGTTTTACAAGTCAAAGCAAGGCACCCACTAAAGTTAGGGTCTACTATCTCATAAAGACAGGGAATAGGGGAGTCTTCCTTAACAATTACATTTAAACGGTACAGTTCCCAGGTCCTTGAGAAAGGTACAGTCATAGGTTATAAAACTGGCAAGTGACTTTTAAAAAAGATTTTAAAAATTGTGGTATGTTACTACTACAATAACATTGTAATAATAATACCCATTATTATTGGTATATTACTTAGCCTTTCAAGAGGAGATCTTGCCATTTACAACAACACGAATGAACCTGAAGACATTATGCTAAGTGAAACAAGCCAGAAGCAGAAGGAAAAATAACTGCATGATCTCACTTACATCTGGAATCTAAAAATGTTCAATACATAGAAGCAGAATAGAATGGTGGTTGCCAGAGGCAGGGAATTGGGGCGAGGGGTGGAGGAAGGAATGAGAAGATATTGGCCAAAGGTACAAGGTTGCAGTTTTGCAGGATGAATGAGTTTAGAGAACTAATGTACAACATGATGACTTCAGTTAACAATATTGCATTGAATACTAGAAAACTGCTAAGAAAGTAGATTCGAGGTACTCTCATCACATACAAATACACCAAAGTAAGGAGATGATATGTTAATTAGCTTGACTGTATGACTTTAGTAATCATTTTGCATGGACATGTATATAAAATCATCATGTTGAACACTTCAAATAAATATAATTTTTAGTTTAAAAAGGAAAAAGAAAGAAACTAGGTAGTACACAAAGGAAGAATGAGACATGATCCTTGCCCCCAAGAATTAAAATGAAAGGGTGAACGCTTATTCACTGATGGCCAAAGGACAGATGGACTATAGAATTAAGTGTAAACTGTAAAGTAAAAAATTAGGGTATTTCTGTTTTTTTCTTTTCAGTAATAAACAATGACTGAAAAAAAAATAATAAAAAGATTTACAACTCAAATGAGCAGAAATTATTTGCATATTTAAGTTTCCTATAGTAAATCTTCTAAGAAAAGGGATGAGAAGAACCTCTTTGGTGAAGGTGTCTAGATTTTGTAAAGGCAGGGATGAGAGGAAAGTCAGCCGGACAAAGAAGAAAAGTCTGACTTTAGTTTAATTAAACTGAGGGAAATATTAAGGCAGCCTTGATGAATATATAGTCTTTCAAGCAAGCATTTTATATGATAGATATACATATATATACCTAGTATATATATGTATGTATGTATATATATCTATACACACACACAATGGAATTTTATTCAGTCATAAAAAAATGAAACCTTGCCATTTGCAACAACATGGAGGGAGCTAGAGAGTAAATGAAGTAAGTCAGAGAAAGATAAATACCATATGATTTCACTCATATGTGGAATTTAAGAAATGAAACAAATGAGCAAAAGAAAGAAAAAAAAAAGAGAGAGGCAAACCAAGAAACAGACTTTTAACTATAGAGAACAACCTGATGGTTAAAGGGTGGTGATGGGTAAAATAGGTCATGGGGATTAAGAAATGCACTTGCTGTAATGAGCACCGAATGTTATATGGAAGTGTTGAAGCACTATATTGTACACCTGAAACTAATATTATACTGTATGTTAACTAACTGGAATATATATTTAAAAAAAGGAAAAAAATTAAAAATTTTAAAAATGTATCCACCATTATAAAGAGTTAAGTTAAACAAAATTTATTTTTTGCAATCTTAAACGTATGAGGAATCTTAGAGGCTGACCAGTATACCATTTACTATCATCACACTCACTGGTGAAAGATTCAATACATTCTACTTAATATCAAGAAAAAGACAAAAGTTTTATGTTCTCACCACATGTATATAATAGTTTATTGAAAATTTAAGCCAGTGTAATAAGGCAAGAGAAAGAAATAAAAGTCATGCAAATTGTACAGAAGGAAGTAAAACACTCCTTACTAGGTTAGGGTTACGATTTTACTTCCACAAAAAAATCCATAAAGCCAATCAATGCATTTAGCATGATAGCAAACTTAGATCAATAATAATTCATTAACTGTATAACCATATACTAGAAATGAACAATGAGAAAATATTTTTGAAAGCTTCGTTCACAATATCATTAAAATGGATATAGAAATAAATTTAAGAGAAGATGTGCAAAATATGTACAATGTAAATTATCAAATACTACAAATCATATTTAAAGAAGAATAAATGGAGAAACATACTGTGATTATGGAACTAAAAATTGCTATGATGGCAAACCTCTCAAATTTTTTCTAAGAGTGTAGGGTAATACCATCCTAAAAGGTTTTTTGGTATTAATTAAAAATCGCACGTTAAGATTTATATGAAAAGGTAAACGATATAAAAGAGCTAAACAATTTAGAAAATGAAGATCAAATCTGGAAGTCTCAGACATATTGATTTCAAGAATTATTATAAAGATACAGTAATCGAAGCAATGTGGTACTGACACAGGTTAACACGTAGATCAATGAAAAGCACTGGAGCATCCCAAAAGAGGTCTAACATGGTCTACTGATGTTCAAAAAAGTCTCTGAAGTAATCCCACGAGGGAAAGGAGCACTGGAAATGTTTTTTGTGTAAATATATAAATCCCTGAATCATAGCCACTGAAGATTTTGGATGTGCAGGTCCAAATTGAAGCACCCAAAAATCTGGATTTTTTTTTTTTTTTTCAATGGCATACTATCAAGAAACCCCACCTCTTTGGGGAGAGTGGGAGACAAAAAGCTGAGGCTTAGTCAAAGCAATAAGCTTTGTGAATGACAATGCACAAGGATGGCAGGAAAATGGCATATTTTAAAGAGTGAGCTCTGTTACCCAGTCTCCTGAGGACAATGCCTAACACCCTTCACAGCTTATTCCTACTATTCTTTATGCCTCACCGCACCCTAACCCCGAATACACACAAGAAATATCCACAAATACACTCCCATTAGATGGGTCCTGGAAAGTTCAAGAGTTATCCATATTGTGACGGCAGAAACTGAGTTTCAACTTGTTACCTATTCTTCCTTTCCTGGAAAGTTCAAGAGTTATCCATATTGTGACTGCAGAAACTGAGTTTCAACTTGTTACCTATTCTTCCCTACCATCTTCCTTAGACGGTTACAGTTAGTCTCCTACTTTCCTGTTTCCACATTTACCCCATTACTGTTTACTCTCTGCATATCAACACTTAGATTAGTGAAATAGTCTCCTCACATATCTAAACCAATCCTTCTCAAAAGCATTTCAGATCATGTTACTTTCCTCAAAATCCTTCGAAGGCTTTTATCTCACCCAAGCTAAAACACAAACTCCTTACGTTGAACTTGGAGGCCTTTACATGACTTTCCCCTACTCCCTGCTTCCAAGACCCTACACCACATTGTTTTCTATCCTTCATCTAAATTTTCTGTTATTCCTCCAACTTTGACAGGATGTTTCATTTGTTTTTCCTTCTAGAAGGAACTTTTTTTCTTTTTTCACTGCTATATTCAAAGCATTTTGTACAGTGCCTGGAAGTAGTAGACAATCAGAATCTACTTGTAGACTGGATAACTGAATAAACAAGAAGAAACTTTTAATTACATATTTGCATAGTATGGCTCTTTACATTACTGTTAATGGGAAAATTCATAGGGAGAGATTGTTTTTTAAAAGATTGTTTTTTAAAGAGTAATGATCATTTAATTTAAAACATGATAGTTTATCTTGATAACTGGTTAAAATACTTTAATAAATTAGCTAAAAATTATTTTATTTAAAAGCTTTGTCTCACTTTAGATAGAAATCTGAAATTGCACATGGTTATAAAATATTTAAAATGTCTTCTACTGACATTCAATTGTAAAGTTTCAGGGTAGGTTTTGTTTTAACTTTAAAAATTCAAAAGATGTGAGTACTGCAATGGAGTGTAAAGTGACACATTCAATTCCCATCAGACTTCAATCTTACAGATCATAGCTGTAGGGCATTTTTATTAACTTAGGCTTGAATACATCTCTTCTGTTGGTTTTAGTCTTTGTGAAAGTTTCTAATTTCATAAGAAAGTAAACCTTTCAGTATTAAAGTGAGTAGACAATATGATCTCTATCAATCCCTCAGGTAAGATATTTCTCAAGTTTCTGAATAATTATGACCTTGGAGATGATAAGAAAACTGACAGAATTTATGGGAACTTACAGTTTTTAGAGTCTTGTACCCTTGGTCTGGTCCCATGTCCCCATAGCAAATCTGCCTGTGATGGGAATGAAGATTAAACATGTCCTATATTAGACAATAGTCCTGCTAGTCTCATCCAAATAACAATGAAATAAAAGAATAATGGCCAATTCTTAGGACAGTTTTAGCACATAAATATTAATATTGTAACTTCATATTTAATAGAAAATATTAAATTCATAAATTTTATAAATATTTTTATACATACTAAATCAATTAGATTTCTGTTATATACTTCCTAATATTTGTAGCAAGCATTCAAGGAGCAGACAAGTAAAAAAGGATTAACTTACACAAACACACACACACATATCCACACATATATGTAGATAATATGTATATATACATATATTTATAAAGCAAAAATCTCAATTTATTGAGGTATAAATATGATTTGATCTTATTTTTTCAATAACAGTTATCACTTATGCTCCATTGGGCCACTTTTTTTTTCCTGATAAATAGTATGAAATTGATATCTTTATTGGTATCTCAGTCTGCTTCTGAAACTGCTATGTAATTTTAATTATTCATACTTTAGTTTATTGTGATAAGACTTAGTGCCTTTTTATTTTTTTTTATATTTATTTTTTTTAAGATTTTATTTATTCATTTGACAGAGATAGAGACAGCCAGCGAGAGCGGGAACACAAGCAGGGGGAGTGGGAGAGGAAGAAGCAGGCTCCCAGCGGAGGAGGCTGATGTGGGGCTCGATCCCAGAATGCCAGGATCACGCCCTGAGCCAAAGGCAGATGCTTAATGACTGAGCCACCCAGGCGCCCCTTAGTGCCTTTTTAAAACATCAACACAATATCATCTTTTCATTCTTCCCATAAAGGCTAGATACAGTTCTGAGGAGGAGAGTGGAAACATGCTTTACCACTCCTCTGTCTACTTGCTCCTCAGTTATTCTGAAAGCAAAAAGAGTTTGTTTATAGTTTGTCTGTTTTCCCAACACAGCTATCTTTAATCATGTGTTGACTGACTGCTTCTATGTACAGCATTAGTTTAGAACTTGTTTTCTCTATATGACAGGCTTACAAAATCTGGCCCTCCCATTAGGATGAACTGATTTCTGGCAGGCCACAAGAAGCTTTCCATGCACAGGTAACAACAGTGTAGTGGATACGCCTAGGGCTCAACTACTTACTGATATGCATGGTCACTTTCGTTGCCTTTGGAATCCAGGCTCTCTTTAACTGGTCTGTGACTAGAGGTATGATTATGGAAGCCTCAGGCAAAACCATTGAAAACTAATAAACCTACCCTAATGTCAGTATAACCCTCAGAGAAACTATGTTTTATGAAAGAGAAACTATGTATCTTTCAGCCATCAAACATTTGCAATGCTGGCAGCTCTGCTAGGACTCTCTCGGCTCAGTTCCTCTGTCCTTATTTTTCCATACATTAACATTTTTTTAGACCAATGATCAGCACTAGTACCCTGTCTGCCATTAGGAGCTATTTGGTACATATTAGGCAGTTGAGAATGAAAGAAATTAGACATAGAATCCCATCCTAAGGAGCGGACAGGATAAGGGATCATTTCTACTGAATGATTTCTGTAAAATCCAAACCACTAACAGAAGATCTTCTTACTATCTAAATTGATCCTATATTTTTGGATATAATATTAGTTTTATTTCTTTAGGTTCTGTCATAGAGAATTTAATCATTTGTTCTCATTATATTATGTCAACACTATAACCTCTTTACTTTTATAATCTCTCAGGGAACACAATATTTTAAATGCTAGCTGAATCCTGTTTTACCAATACAAATAAAAAATACCTGTCTAAAAAAATAAATTTATGGAAACAAGGATCTGTACATTAGAACAAGTTGCCCTATGATTTAGTAAACACTATGACCATCAGAGCATCCATACAACTCCTGAATAATGGATTCTATAAAATGGAAACTTGCTCTGTGTAAAAAAAAGGGCTTACGTTAGGTATAAGATTCTATTATTCTATTATTTCCATGAAATTTTATTATTTCATTTACTTCATGCATGCTACTTCTAAATTAAAGTAATTAAAGCGGAAAAATTTTGACAGAGCAATGGTTTTCCTGGTACATGAAGATTTAGGTATTAATTGACAGAGAAAAGAAAACTAAGAACATTAAGTTTAAAAAAAATTAAACATACTTGGCAGGGTTTGGCTCTCTCTAGATCTCAGTGGAAATCATGTGTTCTCAAAACAAAAACAAAAAAAACAGGGGCGCTTGGGTGGCTCAGCTGGTTAAGCATCTGCCTTTAGGTCAGGTCATGGTCCTTGGGTCCTGGGATTCAGCCCAGGGTTGGGCTCCCTGCTCAGAGGGGAGTCTGCTTCTCCCTGGCCCTCTGCCCCTCCCCACTGCTTGTGTTCTCTCTCTCTCTCTCTCAAGTAAATAAATAAAATCTTTATAAATATATGAATGAATGAATGAATGAATGAATGAAACAAAGAAAGAACACATAACACTTGCACTATTCTATAAAGTCATAAAGCTTGAAAATAAGAAAGAGGAAAGATAAGGTTTATAAATACTTCAATTCAGTGGCCTTCAAACTTTCATGCTCACAAATTCCTAAAAGAATTTTGAAAACATTCACACATTTTTAGGTTGGCACAAAGTTTGTTATAACTTTAAATAAATGCAAAGAGTGTATTTTTTTAAAGATTTATTTATTCATTCATTTATTTGAGGGGAGAGGCACAGAGGGAGAGAATCCTCAAGCGGACTCCCCATGGAGCATGGAGCCCAATGTAGGGCTCAATCCCACAAGCCAGGCATGAGATATGACCTGAACTGAAACCAAGAGTCAGATGCTTAACCAACTGAGCCACCCAGGCACCCCTACAAAGGGTGTAATTTTTGACATGTTATAAATATTGACATTTAAAAATAAAACATCATTCTTTTCAGGTATCCAGTAAATTATAAATACAATAGAATATAAAAGTAAACATACACATAAAATTTTTTAAAGAACTATAATGAAATAACCATGTACCTATTATTTCTGTCTTTTGGTGCAGTTTAAAAGTAATGATAACAAAAATCTGTATTATACTCTGTGACCTTACATTGATGTTACATGTAGTAACTACACTGACTAGCTTTCCGCAAATTTCAAAAGTAATACAAGTATTTACTTTAAAAGGTTTATATAAAAAACAATTGTTACTAATCATCACTTACCCGTAAAAAATTATCCATTTCAAAATGAATGTTTTCCCTAAATACATTCATATTCAGGGAAAATGTGTCTAAAAATAAATTTAGATCAGTATTCCTGTTTTTTAATCAATCACATTTATTCTTTTCCATTGAACTACGCCTCCCTACTAAGAAACTCTTAAGACATTCAGAACTTTGCTTTCCACCTCTAGACACGTGATGGCTGAATCAGTTATCTACTGTCATATGCATAACAGACAATCCGAAAATATCAGTGGCATACTGCAAGAAGTTTACTCACTCATGTGAGGATCAGCTGAGCTTGGCTGGGGCGACTAGGGTGACCATGACCTACATCCATTCTATGTGTCTCTCATTCAATAAAGACTTCTCACCAGGAATGTGTGCAGGTAACTTAACTTCAAGGAAATAAGAATTTGAGGGTATAACCAACCTGACTGAGTTTGAACTAAATGAAGATCCAATTATTATGCCAGGAAAGATATCAGCTGGCCTATGGCACTCAATCTGGTGAAACAGTTACTGCAGTTATCAGATGTGATTATCTGGTGAATGAAGTGACAGCTGCTCTGAGACAGTACAAAAGGGATTGATACTGTAAAGGCTTTGGGGTGAAATGATAAAGCAAAAAAAAAAAATCAATCTCAATACTACACTGAGAACTCAGGACGAGTTGAATGCAAGATAATGTAACGGAGTTTCTATATGTCCTTCAAAAAGATCTCTTCTCTCCTTTATACCCATGAATTCGTGGTATCTGAGCCAATGGCACTCAATGAATATTTGCTGAACTGGATCACCACCTTTTCTATTAGGTTCTAACACCTAAACTTTCCAGGCCCAAATCTTAATTATCTATTTCTCAAAATTCTCTCAAAAGAATGTTTCCAACAGAAGATACACTATTGGTGTCAATTAGAAGTCAGAAGAGCCTTTTTACTATTTTGAAGTCTTCTGGACACTGACTTAACATGCAAAATGAGGTGTTATGATTGCTAGTGGCATTACTATCCACACTTCCAAGAGAATATAATGGTTGTTGCTACATATCTAGACAGTGAGGAGTAAGGTAAAACTCACAGTCTATTTTAGGATGCTTTTAGAATATTTCACAGAAAAAAAATAGAAATAATTTAACAACAAAATAGTGGCAGAACTATCGATGTTTCAGATCCATTAGGAATAAAATTTTGTTTCCTTTGCCTCTGGAGACATATCCAGAAAGAAGTTGCTAAGGCTGAGGTCAAAGAGGTTGCTGTCTGGGTTCTTCTCTAGGAATTTGATGGTTTCTTGTCTCACATTTAAGTCTTTCATCCATTTTGAATTCATTTTTTGTATATGATGTAAGAAAGTGGTCCAGTTTCATTCCTCTGCATATTGCTGTCTAGTTCCCTCAACACTATTTGTTGAAGAGACTGTCTTTTTCCCATCAATATTCTTTCCTGCTTTGTTGAAGATTAGTTGACCATTTGGTTGTGGGTCCATTTCTGGGTTTTCTAGTCTGTCCTTTTGATTTATGTGTCTATTTTTGTGCCAGTACCACACTTTCTTGATCACTGCAGTTCTGTAACATAGCCTGAAATCCAGAATTGTGATGCTTCCAGCTTTGCTTTTCAAGATTGCTTTGGATATTCGGGTTTTTTTGTGGTTCTTTACAAAATTTAGGATTGTTTGTTCTAGCTCTGTGAAAAATGCTGGTGGTATTTTGATAAGCGCTCTATTAAATGTGTAGATTTCTTTGGGTAGTATAGACATTTTAACAATATTTTTTCTTCTAATCCAGGAGCATGGAACGTTTTTCCATTTCTTTGTGTCCTCTTCAATTACTTTCATAAGTATTCTATAGTTTTCAGATAAGAGATCTTTTACCTCTTTGGTTAGGTTTATTCCTAGGTACCTTATGGATTTTAGTGCAGTTGTAAATGGGATCAATTCCTTGATTTCCCTGTCTGCTGCTTCATTATGGGTGTTTAGAAATGCAATATTTCTATACATTGATTTTGTAGCCTGTGACTTTACTGAACTCATGTATCAGCTCTAGCAATTTTTTAGTGGATTCTTTCAGGTTTTCTACATAGGGTATCATGTCATTATTAGGACTTCATCCATATAAAAATCTTCTGCACAGTGAAGGAAACAATCAACAAAACTGAAAGGCAGACTACAGAATGGGAGAAGATTATTTGCAAATGACATATCTGATAAATGGTAGTATCCACAATCTATAAATAACTTATTAAACTCAACACCCAAAAAACAAATAATCCAGTTAAGAAATGGGCAGAAGACATGAGTAGACATTTCTCCAAAGAAGACACATGCATAGCTAACAGACACATGAAAAGATGCTCAGCATCACTCATCATCAGAGAAAAACAAGTCAAAACTATAACGAGATTATCACCTCACAGCTGTCAAAATAGCTAAAATTAACAACACAGGAAACAATAGATGTTGATGAGGGTGTGGAGAAAGGCAAACCCTCTTACACTGCTGGTGAGAATGCACCGGTGCAGACACTCCTGAAAACAGTATGGAGGTTCCTCAAAAAGTTAAAAATAGAAATACCCTATGATTCAGCAACTGCACTACTGGTATTTACCCAAAGGATACAAAAATTCAGATTCAAGGGGGTACATGTACCCTGATGTTTATAGCAGCATTATCAGTAATGGCCAAACTATGATGTCCAAATGTCCATCTCACTCTTTCTCCTGATAACCCACTAGCAAAATATTTGCTTCCTGTCTCAATGAACTTATCCTTTGCTGGCTTAGACATTTTAATTCCAAAGGGAGAACTATTTTTATCAGGAGATATAACAGTAATTTTACTGAACTGGAAATTAAGACTGTTGCCTGGCCACTTTAGGGTCCTCATCCCTCTGAAATAATAGGGCAAAAGAAAGGCAGCTACCATAGCAGCTGGGGTGATTGATCCTGGCTATTGAGGAGAAACTGGACTGCTGTTCCAGAATAGTGATAAAAGACAGTAGTATGTCTGGATATAGCAGATCCCTTTGGGTGTCTTTTACTATCACCATGCCCTGTGATTGAAGTCACTGGAAAACTAAAAAAATGCAATGAAGGAAGGACTACTGAGGACCCAGATCCTTTGGGATCATTTTATTGGTTATGTTTCACTTTGGAGAACTATGGATGAAATGTTTATGTTAGTACTTGCATTTCTTTTTTTTTTTTTAATTTTCCTTTTTTATAATTATGAACCCATCATAAATACCCTTAGTTGATACCTCTGAATGCTTTATTTTTACATATTTATTCACTCTATGTATCTGCTAAAACTAGATGCACTTAACACAACCCTTTTCCTCTCAGAGTTTCTGGGATACAATGATCTGCCAATTGAGTTAAATCCATGATCATCTATTTTCAGGGACTGATGACAGAAAATAGTTCTTTTATATTCTGTATTAGTAATTTACTAGAATTAAAAAGTTCTGTTAACTTTTTACTATAATGTTAATTACAGTTAAGTGTAGGGGGCTATACTTAATCCCACATATGTGTGTGTGTAATGCACAATCTCGCCTCCTTAAAAAATCAGCAAGCAAGAAGTAACTGTGCACCCAACGAAAACTTAAATTTTATTATATACACTTTCCTATCGAGGCTCTATTTCCTTTTCTTATATTTTGTTCTCATTTTAATTCATTTTATCAAAGAAGAAATTAGAAAATTCACTTTTATTTTAAAATTTTTGTGATTATATCTTAATTTTACTCTTGTTTTTTTATGCTAAGAAAAAAAGAACTTATTTCTCTGAAAAGCAAAACAAAACAAAACAACTCTGCTTTCATTTCTATGGTGTATAACTATAGAATTTGTAGTAATTACCAAAATTTTATAACGTATTCCATATGGTCTACTTTGAGAACATGGAATAGACAGCATAACTAATAATTTATATGTATGCATATGTTATCAGTCAGGGTTGTATCAGAGAAAGAGAACCAGTACATTACAGGGAGAAGAAGAGAGAGAAAGGGCACAAGAAGAGTGAGAGGGGGAGAGAGGGAGAGATAGAGAGAGGTGGGCTGTGAGGAAAAGGAGAAAGAACAGAGAGAAGGATTCATTGCACGGAATTAGTTTATGTGATTGTGGTGGCTAGACGATTCTGAATAACTTATGACAGGTCACAGAAGGGCAGGCTGGAAACAGGCAGGAGCTGAGACTACAGTCCAAAGTGAAATTTCTTCTTCGGGGAAATCTTATTTCTCCTCTTAGGTCATCTAAACTGATTAGATCGTGCCCGTCCAGATTATTCAATATAATCTTATTTCCTCTAAATCAACTGGTTTTAGATGTTAATCACATGTACAAAATACCTTTACATAATAACTGGATATTCCAGCCTGAATGAGTTGACAGATGAAACTGAACATCACAGCACATATGTATTTTATACTAATTAATTTAACAATATTTAGAGAGCTCCTATGCTTATTTTAAGCATTGTGGATAATAAGGTAAGGTAGTCAGACAAGGAAATAGCAATTTATAAAGCTTCTTCTTTAGTAGAAAACATGCAGTAACTGTTAAGGTTATTTCAGGTAATGATAAGCGTTACAAAGAAAATAAGTCAGGACATCTGGATAGAGATAGACAGGCAGAACAGGGGTACTTCCAAACTTTTATGTCAGAAAAAGACCTCTCTGAGGAGATCACATTTGTGCTGACATCTTCTTAAAAGGAAGAAATAAGATCCTACAAGCCAAAAGAAAAAGTATATAAGGCTCTTAAGATGGGTAGGAGTTTGAAAGGCTGGGGAAAATTGAGAGGAAATGAGGTCATTTCTGTTGGGCAAAGATCAGATAGTTAAAATTCAATGGAAGCTGCGCATATTATTTTAATTTAGCTGCAAGGTGGTTTTTAATCCATTGGAGAATTCTAACCAAATGCACAGCATATTCCAATTTACATTTTAAAAGAGTACACTATTGCTCTTCAGAGAATGGTTGATCACAGCAACAATTTAAGAGATAACAATATCATAAAATGGTAACTTGGAATAACAAGACAACAGTTCAGATGGAAAGACAAGAGGGAGATAGACTGAACTTTAATTCTGCTTGAACAATGGGTTCAGGGCATACCATTTACCAAGATGAAAAAGGAGAAATATGGCAAAAGAAACAGCTTTGGAAGGATGAGGACAACCAATGAATCAGTTTTTGTGATGTTGATTTTGATTGAGATTTTGATTAGACAGTTCATTGGTGATTCTGATTCTATGTGTATTCTGATAAAAGGGCACTGTTTGCAGACTGTTACAATTGTCCTATGAATCAAGATCTCTTGATTCACTGTAGTGTCTTCCCACATTGACCCCAGCATTGCTCGGTTAATTCCCTTGCTCAAGTGGACATTGATGAACATGTTCCAAAAAGAGGCTTGGAAAGTGCAATGGGCTTATTATCTCATTCTACTTCAAGTCTAACATATGAATAACTGCAGGCTAGGCTACTGGGGGAAAATGTGGAGACAGGAGCTTTCCAAACTGAATCTTCCTTAATTCTCATGCCCAACTAGAAAACGCCACAAACGGTACTGCGTAAGTTATCTCAGGTAAAATTTTCAGAAGAACTACACAACTTAGACAAGCCCCAAAATCAGACTCATAGCATCAGGACCATATTAAGTAGTTAATATATTACTAACACTGTGCTAGACCTGCCTCAGGAAACAATCAGTCTACATACTCTATGAAACACGAAATAACTGGAAGATAACTCCCTGTGATTTAAAAAAAATAAAAAATAAAAACAAAGGACTTGAAAAAAGAAAAGGACTGTGACAACACCAAATGCTATTGAGGATGTGGGGCAACTGAAACTCTCATTCGTTGCTGGTAGAAATGCAAATGGTATAGCCACTTCAGAAGACAGTTTGCTGTTTCTTACAAAACTAAACATAATCTTAACCCATGACAATCACACTCTTTGAGCATTTACCTAATGGAGTTGAAAACTTACGTCTACACAAAAACCTGCACATCCACGTTTATAGCATTTTTGTTCACAATTGTCAAAACTCAAAAACAACCATTTTTCTTTCAGTAGGCAAATGGATAAGTAAACTACTGTATAGCTAGACAATAGAATATCACTAAGCACTAAAAATAAATGAGCTATCAAGCTGTGAATAGATAGGGAGGTATATGAATATAAATTACTAAGTAGAAGAAGTCAGAATGAAAAGTCTGCGTCCAACTATATGTCATTCTGTAAAAAGTAAAACTATGGAGGCAGTAAAAAGATCAGAAGTTGCCAGGGATTAGAAGGAAGTAAGGATGACTAGGTGGCACACAGAAGATTTTTAAAACAGTAAATTTATGTTTTGTGATACTATACTGATGGGCATATGTCATTACACATTTGTCAAAACCTACAGAAAGCACAATACCAAAAATGAACAAGAATGTAGACTGCGCACTTGAAGTAATAATGATATGTCAATGTAGGGTCATCAATTTTAACAAATGTACTACTCTGTTGAAAACTGTTAATAATGGGGGAGGCTATGCATATGTTAGGGCAGGAGACACATGATAATTCTCTGTTCTTTCTACTCATTTTACCATGAAACAAAACCACTTAAAATATAGTCTATTAATAAGAAAAATACATCATTTTTAGAGAATACGGTTACTAGCACTGAGAACTGCATCTTGGTAAGCAAATATGTTAACTAAAATTGATCAGATAAACTACAAATACTTACTTTTACTTATGGGCCAAAGGTTTACACCAACTCAGTGCATTAAAAAAACTGTTGACAATTTAATATGTGATAAGATGACATTTACAAAGATATTTAAAAGGAAGCAGAAGCAAAAATATTGCTTAGTCTTCTAAATATTTATGACATCATTTATTGCTTTTCTATGAATATAATCAGAATACTTAATCTTTCACTATGTTTGTAATAAATAAAATGATTTTCTTGTATACAGATGTTATAACTTGATCCATGTACTTTAACTACAGATCCACACTGAAGTAACAACTTGCTTCAAATTTATAGGGTGGGAAGACAGGCTTATTCAGGTATCATTTACAAAGAGTGAATCGACCCTTCACACTGTAGAATTCTATGCTTTGAAAAATGTATATAATCATATAACCTTCACCAAACTCAAAATGTAGAACAGTTCCATCCTTCTCCAAAGTTCCTCCTTGCCCCTTTGTAGATAACGACTTTTCTCCCCTTTCCACCCCACATACTTTCCCTAATAACTTAGGCTTTTATTTTTGGGGGAAGAAAAGTCTGGGGATAAAGGAGGAATGCTCAGTCTTTCTTGCAGTGGTAACCACTCTCTCCTGCAAGCTTCACCACCTAGGGAGTCTTTCTCTGAATTTCTTCCCTGCCCACAACATTTCTTGCGAGTACCTAGTGGCAATCCTGGGTGAAGAGACTGCCAAAATGTTTTAACTTCACTTGTGCCTGTGGTTCCAGAGTTCATCTGTTAGCTCACACTCTGCCATTAGCAAATTGCTTAAGTTTAGCTGAATTCTTCTTACCTGCTTCTATGATGCCCTACATCCCTTCTACGGTGCCCTGTATTCCTTCCTCTCGTGCTCTGTCACATGAATCAGGGCTCCAGTTCTGTCTCTCTTTGGTGGCAATAAATTTTCCCATAGAATCCAGGCTGCTTGGTTGCCATGTGATTCCAATTCTCTAATGGGTTAAAAACAGTTTTATCTAGCTTTTTTTTTTTTTTTTTTTTGCTATAATTATGGGACCAATGCTGTTTCTAAATTCTTGCATTCTAGGTGGAATACAACACCCTTCTTGATTTGAATTTAATATACTGTATCAACACTCTGTGAGTTTCAAAGATTATATTATCTTCTTTAAATAAATTATAGAATTATCCTGACCATTTTTTATCTTTCAAACATAATGCCTGAACATTTTATTAAATGAAAGCTATGTATTATAAATTCATCTATTGCTCATTTATCTTCAAATATGCAATTATCCAAACATTACTGGATCACAACATATATGATAACCATAAATGTAATGTAACCTAATGTATCAATTTTAACTCAGAAAACTTCTTAGGTAGGCAGTATAACAAGTGGTTAAGGACATAATCTTTGGTAGAAAGTAACATTTTTCCCAAAGGCTCTCCCATTTTTCTAGGTATGTGACCTTAGTTTCTTAAACTTTCCAAAGCAAAAAAAAAAAGGTATAATAATAAACATAAGTCAAAGTAATGGAAAGACTGGACTAGATGAGCTATGTAAAATATTTTACATATAACCTATACATATAATTCTCACCATATATTTGTTACCATTTTCATTATCTTCTTTTTTTTTTTTTAAGATTTTATTTTTTATTTATTTGAAGAGATAGAGACAGCCAGCGAGAGAGGGAACACAAGCAGGGGGAGTGGGAGAGGAAGAAGCAGGCTCATAGCAGAGGAGCCTGATGTGGGGCTCGATCCCAGAACGCTGGGATCACGCCCTGAGCCAAAGGCAGACGCTTAACGACTGAGCCACCCAGGCGCCCCCTATTTTCATTATCTTCTTAATCATCATAATCATGAGAGCAGTGATCTGACACCATATAATTAAAAAAAATTGGCATAAACACTATCTGAAGAAAAATTAAAATGTTACCAGTTTTATTCTTGTTGGACAATGTGGACCATTGTTACCTGCCATTCATAGAAGACATATCACATTTCAAGTCTACTGAATTATAACAAAAATAATACTGGTTATGTAAAATATTATATGCATTTTCCAAAATTATTCCAACCAATTTTTAAAAATAATCATGTTGAATTCTCAAGATTCTTGAGTCTCAAGAGAACTCTGGAAAGAAAAACAAAAAGACAGAAAGATGGATGGATGAACAGAAGGAAGGATGGGAAGGAGGGAGGAGGAAAGGAAAGGGAAAAGAAAAGAAAAGACAAGACAGATATTATGAGCTAGATAACAATGAATAACCAAAGCTAATTTAGTCTTATTTATGTTAATAGACTGAATTATGTGCCCCCCCCCCATTCACATGTTGAACACCTAACTTCCAACCCAATATGACTGTATTTAGAGATAGGGTCTGTGAGAAGGTGATAAAGGTTAAATGAAGTCATGGGGGAGCAAGGTCTTAATCAGATAGGTCTGGTGCCTTAAATGATAAAGATGACAAAGCAACAACAGAGCTCACTCTCTTTAGCATGTGAGGACATAATGAGAAGGCAACCATCAAGCCAGGAAGAGAGTTCTCATCAGAAACTGACCATACTGACATCTTGAATTTTAACTTCTGAGGTTTAAGAAGTGTGAGAAATACATTTCTGTTGTTTAAGCCACCCAGTTCATAGCATTTGTTATGGCAGACAGGGCAGACTAGTGCAGTACACACAGTAGAGAAATTGAAGCCAAATAAATGGAATAATTTTTAATATGATAATGCAATTACAGATTTTATTCCTGAAGAAAAGTTATATAGAGAAGAAAAATAAAGAATTTTAAAACTGTGTGATAGATGACTATTGGATATTTTGCAGAAAAATCAAACATTTTATTATTTAACCCTTGTTTTCAGAAGATAACCTACCATCACTCTTTAATACAACTCACAGATATATGGCTATAAATAGGATTATTTTGGCATTTTCACATACCTCCATTTAAAATGTTAACTCATGAGATCTACAGATCTATTAAAATTAAAATCTGTAGGTTCAGTTTCCACTATCAATTATATACCTGAAATTATAATAGGCATTAAAACAATTACTTCAAAAAGGTGAAATTCCAATTAAATACTTATCTATGTGAAAATATTACTTAACTGGGAGTAGATCCAAAGATTATGTTAGTATAAAAAAATGCTATTGCAGCCAACCAGCATCAGCTAATTATTAATAAATGTATTCATTTCAGTATGTAAATTTTAAACTCCTTCATTCTATAAAAGTAATGTTAAAAATGATCAGAGAAAGAAAATATAACATAATCAATTATCATAAATAATTTATAAATTATACTTTCCTCAGTCATTAAAATGTTCTCTGTTCTAGACATTTTCCCCCAGAGCATGGAAACAAAAAGGACTTTCTAATTGGTCTTTAAATAATCAGAATATAAATGAATTGTTCATATTATTCCTTGAAGATTCTAATTAACCCCTACATCGGGCTCTCTGCTCAGCCGAGAGTCTGCTTCTCCCTCTCCCTCTCCCTCTATGCTCTCTCTCTTGCTTAATCTCTCTAAGTAAATAAATAAAAATCTTTAAAAAAAAGATTATTGGGATATGTTGTTTATAAGTTTACAATAGACTGTGACTGTAGACATTGAACTGTAAAAGTTCCTTTCCTATTACCACAACAGCGCAGGTCAAAAATTTAAATCAAACTAAAATTTATTAATAAGAAATAATGAGGAAAATTAGAAAATAATTTATGATAAATGAAAACAAAAAAAACAACAAACCAAAACTTACTGGATGCAGCAAAATCAGTACTCAGAGGGAAATTTTTGGCTGCAAATTCCTCTATTAAAAAAGGAGAAGGGGACACGTGGGTGGCTCAGTCAGTTAAGAGTCTGACTGGCTCAGGTCATGATCTCAGGGTCTTGGGATCAAGCCTCACGTGGTGGTGCTCCATGCTCAGTGGGGAATCTGCTTCTCCCTCTTCCTCTGCCCTCCCCCTGCTCGTGCTCTCTCTCTGTCTCTCTCAAATAATAAATAAAATATTTGTTTTATTTATTCATTTTTTTATTATGCTCACTTAGCCAGCATATAGCACATCATAAGTTTTGAAAGTCTTAAATCAGTGACCAAGCTCTCTACCTTAGGAAACTGGAAAAAGAAGAAAAACCTAAATCCAAAGCAAAACAGAAATTAATAAAGTTAAAATAATTTGAATAGATGAAAAAGTCTGAGTACTAATATTCTTAGAAATTAAATGAAATCCAAAATAGATTTGTCTAATGGAAATCTTAGTATGAATCCTGCACTCATTAATATCCATTCTGGGACTCAAGGTTGTCAGATGTAGGCAAAATTAAACTTACACACAGTGCTTCATGACT
The DNA here is from genome assembly GCF_023065955.2 of Ursus arctos. Lineage (NCBI taxonomy): Eukaryota > Metazoa > Chordata > Mammalia > Carnivora > Ursidae > Ursus > Ursus arctos. Next base: position 22,016,923 of record NW_026622764.1, read on the forward strand.
GACTTGCTAGAGCTCTCCCCTAGCCTCCAACACAAAGTATCAGAAAGTGCCATCCTTTGGTCACTGAATGTTGTCACCAAAACAGATGAGACACTGAGCTGGCACATTCTAAACATTTAGAAATTTTATCTATTAGCAACTATGAAGTTCAAAATAAAAAACATCGATTAGTATATAGTCAACATCCAAGACTAAGCAATTGGATGGGAGATTCATTGAAGTCAGTATCCTATATCTTTTGCCTATGAGGAGTTGGGAAGGTGATACCAAATTACTAGAGATATATAATCAATATCTTCCTTACTTGGTACTGAGAAGAATGGTTCTAAATATGTAAAGCTCCATGTCTCAGTCAAAATTTTGATAGTAAAATATCCAATAACAGAAGATTTGAAAGTTTTAAAGATATGGACATTTTTTAAATAATAAAAAAATAATATTTTTGGTTGAAAAGCACTTGTGTATATTTTGTATTTGATATATTTATAACGTGTAAATGAAAAAGGCTTATTTGGAGTAAAAGCATTATGAGTAATTTGAAATTTGTAACAGAAATAATTGATGTAGAATCATTTTAAGCTGAAATCTGAACAATGTTTTTCATGAATGTATTGAAATATGTGAAGAGATTCAATGCTTCCCTTATTTGTAAGATTATTTTATCAAATCTATTAGCAGTATTTAGTACCAGGAGGTTTTGTTAATTAAGTCAGAAATCTGAAATACTTAGAATGAAGTTGAGTTAATGAATGCATGTTTAAATGTTTTTAGGATATTTAACTAACTCAATATTTAAATGAGACTAAACACTCCTTAAAGACTTTTTAAACATAATAATTAAATCGTTTTAGGTTAATAAAATGGGAAATAATTTTGCAAACTTATATTTGAAAGGAAACTTTAGTTTTCCACTGCCCTGCGGTGTCTTTAGCTTAGGAAAGGTAGAAATATCTTGTGCTATCCCCTAAACATCATGATTTCCCTTTTTATTACAGCACTGAAAGTTACAGGATCACTCTTGTTCTGCTTACCACAAAAGAAGTTTAAGAGGCTGATGACAGAGTAAAATACTGGCAAGTGGCAAATTCTTATTCTAGGTTCTGTGATTTCAATTTTCATTCTCCAACATTAAGAGTGTTTTAAAAGTTTTGCCATATCAGGGCACCTGGGTGGCTCAGTCATTGAGCATCTGACTCTTGATTTTGGCTCATCTCAGGGTGGTAGGATTGAGCCCAGCATCGGGTTCTGCTTGGGATTCTCTCTCCCTTTCCCTCTGCCCCTCCCATCATGTTGCCCCCAACTCAAATAAATACATAAAATCTTTTTTTTTTAATTTTCCATATCTAGAAAGTAAAACTCTTGATTGAGCCTAAAAAAGTAACTAAATACTGTGGAAAAGGCCCTATCAAAACAGAAGAGAGAATCAAAATTAATAGCCTTTCAAATCCAGGATTCTGGCTCAAAAATTAACAAGAGCATGATGCCCCTAAAGATAAAGGAGACATTATCGAACAAAGAGGCAAAACAAATCAAACTGATAAAAGGATAATCAATTTTCAGGTCATTCCAAATTATGTCATTGATTTCAGCAAGGACAACTCTGGAAATTTTGGCCCTTCAGAATCCTAATACAGGATTCTTCACAAAATTCAGCAATGATCTTGTTGGAAACATACCAGGAGAGCTTAAGGGAATCAAATTTATCTTTAGTTGCTTGTATCTCTAAATCCAAATGATTCATTTTTTTTCCAGTGCAGCACTTAAAATTGAGCTTTTGATACTTAATGGGGCAAGCAAATCTATGCCAACTAGATTTCCTTTTAACTTTCCTTTCCCTTCTCAAATTGTCAAGGATCTAGGTATTCTAAACAATGATACATCATTCAGTTTTTAAAAACTATCTGCTTCTACACTCTACTTCTGATCAAAAGTTTTTTAAAGACGTTTTCTCAGTAAACATTCCAGTTATAATATTTTGTGGTTTTGGACTCTGTCATCTTTTGACACCCTGGTCTATAACATGTAATATCCACCTCTCCTTTGAAAGATTACCTCGTAATTTTTAAAAATGTGTTTACTCCTCCTATCAAAACAAAGTAAAGTCTGACATATTTTATCAAGAAATCTGTATAGACATATTGGTCTTCCAGATTGAAATCATTTACACTATTTCCATATTTACCAGACTACTGGAATAAAAGAAAATAGAAATGAGTTCTTTCTAAACACCATTTGTTCAAAATGTGTGTCAAGGTGAATCATAAGTGGCTTTAAAACATTCCCTTTACTCTATTGATCCTATAATGACTCCAAACAGAAATAAATCAATAAACCAATAAGTAACAAAGAAATCCTGAATGTATACAAATTTATGATAGGAAGCAGCATTAGATTACTCTCATCTAATCTATCAAGCTAAATAGCAACACATGTTCCTTATGGTACTGTTTCACGCTATTGCAAAGCCCATATAATTTGTACCCTTATGATTTAAGCCCCTATGAGTCAAGCTCTTATAACTCAGTCTGTAAACCATTCCCAGACAAAACCAAAACCTCTGCCATTAGCTATTCAAAGTAACTTTGTTCAGATTACAGAACAACATTAAGTACCCTTCCCCAGATCAGGATATTTCTCTTGAATGATATTGTAAGTACCCCACCAGTTTCTCACAGTAGAATGCCTAGACCTTAGGGTCTGAGAAAAGTCATCAAACTATGTAAAGTTACCCAAACCAAATAGCAATTCAGAAGAACAGACTTTGTTTTTTTCTGGTCAGAATGCAGCCATATAAATATAAACATGGTCAAAGAAACAGTCTGAGTTTGAATACTTTAAACAAAATCAATAACAAAAGTAATTACAAAGGGAGGTGACTCATTTAGGAGATGATCCAGCTATTCTTGGGTCAATTTGAAGGTGGTCTTTAGTACTTATAAGTGATTATATGTTAACTACTTTTAAACTCAAAAAATATATACAATAAAATCACCCCCAAAATTATATGGAGATGCAAACCAATTTTAAACTAAACACCTTTGCAATGATGTAGGCAGAATGGACAAAAAAAGAAACAGATTAGAAATAAAATTATATATAACCAAATTATAATTTTATAGTTACTCCTATTTAAGAATGTCTTGTAGACACTAGAAACTCATGAATGAAGTAATTATCTTAATTAGATGAAATGATAAACTGCTGAAATATGAACATATACATATAAATCCAAAAATATGAATACATACATACGTATTTACTTCTATATGTAAATATAGAATATGTATACATAACTCTGTATGTATTTAAGTACACAGATGTGTGTGTGTGTATGTGTGTGTGTGTGTGTGTATATATATATATATATATATATTTTTTTTTTTTTTTTTTTTTTTAACTTGCCCATAGGACCATATTTTCTTCTCATTCTTTCTTACTGGTTAGACTGTTCTCTCTCTTGATGTCCTGGCACAAACACTAATGTCCTAATTTCAGTTTCTTTCCAAAATATTGTATGAGACCTTTAATTGGTAAAAAAATAATTTTGCCTCCTACAAATAACAAATATTTTCTTATACAAGTGTATACATTAGATTTCCAGAGCTCGTTGTGTCCTGTTAACCTCATTCTGCTTTATTCCTCTTTATTTTGAGGCAAACCCCCAAACACCATTAAGAATAATTTTAGAAAGCTTACAATTCTGAGGACCTTGTCAAATTTGGAAAAGAATCTGCTGTTCTAAGTTGATTACGTTCAACGTGACTTAATACATATAATCCATGAGTTCTCTTTTGAAATAAATGACTTGTACCTAAATATAGTACAATGTCATCAATAACAAATGGAAAGTTAATGCTGGAGGTGAAGTCCCATCCTGGACATGGAATCACTGTTCATGTTACTTCAGTTTCGTGGAAACACATCCCCACTGTATTTCATCTTACATCAACTGATATATATGATCAGGGCATTATGCATGGGAGAAACCTCTTCTCAGGTCCTCAGCCTATAAATTGACTAATTATAGTTAGAATTTCTTTTTACCAACAATGGTACTTCTACTTCTGCAATGCTCTAAATGCAATAACTATACCGATAATAATGATACAGAGTGCCAGGAAAATCAATATCCGTCAGGATATACGGAGCCAAATATGCATTTAATATGCGTAACTACTACAATCCCAGATTTTCCTTTCCAACAATATAATAACTGGCTTCAGGACCACAACTGACCTGGATCTGCGGCAAAACCCTGACTGGAATTGCAGAAGCACTGTGTCACATCCATCCTAGGAGACACCAGCATGACTCCGTGTGGAGTGCACGGGCCCTAGAGAAACTTTTTCTTAAAAAAAGGGTACTCACCAGTGTTGAAATAATTTGTAGGCCCAAGCTGGAGCGGCTCCTGCAGGAGGTGTGACGTCAGCAAACTGAACTTACGACTTCCTGGAAGGGCTCCGCTCGACTAGAAACAGTATATTTAGTTAGAAAAATCTGCCAACGCCAAGCCAACTCTGGGTTCTATACTTATTTCCTTGTTTCTTTTCACTCCAAACAAGGTTGGCTGTGTTGGCCCCTGCCAGTCAGGTATTTTCTACTTTTCCTTTTCCTCAGTCTTCATTCTTTACCCTATAAAAGCTTCCTGCCTTTGCCTCATTTTTCAGTTCTCGTCAGGAAGTGTTAGTCTGTTTGCGTCACATAAATTGTCTTCTTTAATCAGTTCTTGACTTTTTGATGACGAGCAACGGGGTCCCAATCTGCATTTTACAGCCTGTAGGACTCAGGGTAAAGGATTCGCTCCTGCAGAGCTCTGGGCCTCCGACCCCGCTGAGCTCAAGCGTCTTCTCTGCATTACGGAAGCCTGAGTAGGCCAGAAATTTTAGCTTTGCTCCCTTGCGTGCAGCAATCTCGTCCAACCTTTATTTAGGGAACAACAACAGCAAAATGTTCTCAGAAAAGTTCTGCAGTCATGGAAAGGTTCTGGGTTTCTTAAAGTTAGCAAAATTGATCCGAGGCCCCAGAAAGCTTCCAGAGTTTCTTAAAGTTCCCAGAAAGGTTCTGTGGTTTCAGAGAGGTTCCTGTAGAGATACTGGGGCCTGCATGCTTGGCAGCCATTAGAGAACTCAAGAAGAAATTCCAGTGTCCGTAAAGGGTGGCAGCCACTGGGGGACTCACAAAGCCTGGAGGCCTAAGTCCACAGCATAAATTTCTGGGGACTTGGGGAAATAAATTAAGACAAAACTTCAGACTGTTTTGAACATCAAAACTAAAATCTAATCAAAAGCATTAGACTATTAAAAGCCATTAGGGTCTCTGTCACTATAAAGAAATCTTATGAAAGGAACTGTAGCTCTATTAATAATGAGAATATAAGGCCAAAGCAAAAAATTGGTGGGTTTTGTTCAAGCGCTTAAAAGCTGTTAGTGCACTTACAACCTAACTCTGACGCCTGAGCTAGATTAAGTTGGTCATAAAACAAGTTAGATAGACACTAGGTCACCCACCAATCTCAAGACAATTTCCATGCAATGAAGTACACTGTAAAACACCAACAAATCCCAAACCCAGTGGTACATTCCTCTTGGGTATTAATTTGGCTCCAAGATATCCAAGGTTTAACCAAAGAAACAGGATTGTCAAGTTACAAAGAACTGAACACTCCACCCTCTGGCACACCTGCTAATTTTATGTCTAAAAATTGTGGTCCCAGAGGCTGGAGATATCTACAAAAATGGCAAAATTTAAAATAACCTAGGATTACAATGGCCATTATGGGGAATGTTCCATTTAGACAAGATTGTTCATTTAAGAAGTGCACTTGAAAGCAAGGGTTTCCAAGTCACACAAACAGAATGGTATACCTATTTTAATGGGCATGTAAAAGCTTCCAAAAGACTTCAAGATTCCAAGATAGCTTCATTGAAAGATTCATTGCAAAAGGGTAATGAAAAATTAAAGACACAAAGATACCTAAAAAAAAGACTATAAGACTGATATCATTCCTATTGTTCCCCTCTTACCCAACTCTACTGGAGTACTCATTCTACTAATTCTCTATCCAAAGAGACCACAAGACCGTAAACAACAGTCCACCAAGGTAGTAACCTTAAAACTGTTAATAATTCCAAGACCAGAAACCTAAAACACCTGGGCCTCCCTCACTGAACCCCACAGGGGTCCATCATCAAAACACTGGCCCAGAAATCAGCGTCTCATTTGCAAAATAATCAGACAGTGGGAAAAAATTTGTCCTTAAGGTTTGTATGCAAATCTTACCACACCAATTCAAATGTCCCCTATCAACCCTCAAAGAAGGGTTCCTCCCAGAGCTGACAGGATTTAAAGGGTAAACTGTTCTCAGTTATTCCCTTAAACAGCCAAAGGGAATCTAAAATTTTAAATGAATGGAAGGCTTTGCCAAATTTGATTAGATACCAGGGCTACAAACTCTAAACCCCACACACTCAGGAGCCTGTATATGGGATCCTGGAAAACTGGCAGCAGATGGCAAAGGGTGAGAGTTCTTACCAGAGGGAGCTCTCCTGAGTATCTCTGGTTGGGAGAGGAAGGTAAAATTCCATGTTGTCTTTTATTGGCTATTGATCTTTCTTGTCTCCCAGGAACAACTATTGCTCTCTTGTTTTTCTTATTTTGTGTGCTGAGAACTTGGCTTGGATTTCTGCCTACCTGGGGCTTGCAGGCTGTTGGTTCTTAAATATGTAGGCAGCTTGACCATAACATTGAGGAACCAAAAATATTTGGATTTCCCTGATGATTAATAATGCTAAGCACCTTTTCATGTACCTGTTGACCATCTGTATGTCTTGTTTGGAAACATGCCTATTCAAGTCCTCTGCCCATTTTTTTTTTAATTAGATTGTTTTTTGCTATTGAGTTATATGAGTTCAGTAAATATTTCAGATAATAACTCCTTAGAATTTACAGACAAACCTACATGAGAATCTATGTACTCAATGTGCTCTTAGGTTTAAATCATTATAATGAAACATATTTTATAACCCTTTGCAGTTTCCTAAATTAGGATTTAATGGTTGCACTTCTTTTTCAAGTGTGTTTTGTTAACATTTATAACTCACCATTAATTTAATTAGGCATTTCCTATAAAGGAAACTATTTTTATATGAAAGTGTTACACATGACTTCGTAACTCTTTAGGTAATTGTGGAAATTTTTAAAAAGCACGTGATTCCTATTTAAATATTAATAATTAATATTAATTCGAGAAAATACTAGTCAGAAAATTCTGAAACATAGGAAAAAATTTTAAATCTAGATTTGTGTATCATGATGGAGAAACCTTCCATTTTCCCACTCCTGTAATGTATTAATTAGTGAAAACCCCAAATAATTTAGCAGATACCAATCCATAATCATAGTACATGATATCATTTCCCACACTAGGAACCCATTCATTTCCCTTCTTCCGTACAGCACACAGTTCCTATTTTCTCTGTGACATTTTTGTGACTAAAATAACAACAAAAAATCCTCCTCCAAGATCCAATAGTCTTTATTGTGGTAACGAATCATTTGTCACTTACTTTACATGTACTTATTGATGAAAGCTCCTCAATTCTGTCTGCTGGGATTTACTACCTATTCTTATTGACTTCAGTGACTTTTCTCCCTTTCCCAATAATCCTATCTTCTAAACAAAACTTTTTTCTCCTCAATTGCATTTCTGGTCAGTTTTACAAAAGCTGAAAGACTTGCTGACAATTTTTTTACAGAGTTTCCACTTATCCACACATTATTTTAATTTTCCATTTTTCTAAAGATAGGGAATATGTCAGAAAATCCATGGGTAAAGATCAGAGAAGAGCAGGAAAACCCCAAAGTCTAAATTGTATCTCAGACTTTTTTTTTTTTTTTTTTTAAGATTCTATTTATTTATTTAAGAGAGAGAGCACACAAGATCCTGAGGAGGAGCAGAGGGAGAGGGACAAGCCAACTCAGTGCTGAGGGCCAAGCCAGAGGCTGTGCTCTATCCCAGGACCCTGAGATCATGACCTGAGCCCAAATCAAGAGTCAGATATTTAATCGACTGAGCCAACCAAGCACACTTTAGACTTCTTATTACAAGGTCATCTACCTCCTAGAATATGCTTTAATAAAGATATTTTAAACTAAGTACTATGGGGAAAAGGAAGAGTCTAAACAAGAGAAAGAACTTTTTTTATCTTAGATATGTAAATGCAAATATTTTAAATTATAAAATAATTTTTTCAATAGGGGCAAGGAAAGATTTTGAATGAGCATTCATAAGGAGAATGAAGAAAGGGTAATCAAGAAAAGATGATGTAATAAAAAAATAGCTCTTCCTTTTGTATTATGTCCTAGAACCAGTGGTATGACAGAAATGGCAACATATTTCTTCACCAGACGTTGAAAATTTAACCATCCGACTTGTCATTTTAATGCCTTTTTTTAAATCTCTAGACTTCTTTTCTATTCCATTCTTTGGCCTCATAATAGAATGTTTAACTTGACAATTTTATACCTTTCCCAAGATAAGTTTCACAAGATAAGACTTGTTAAATTTCACAAGATAAGTTATGACTTTCACAAGATAAGACTTGTCTTCTATAAGGACAGCCTCCTGTTGATTCAGATTACTTGGTCATTACTCCCAATGCAACTGTCATGGGTCTCACTGGAACTAACGCTCTTCCTTCTCTACTCCTTGTGTCTCCAAAAGAACCCCTCTGTCTTTATTTCCTTGTACTTGGCTAAGCTCATGTAATCTATTTACTTCAAGTACTTTTATGCATATACTTTAAATTTCCTTACAAGATTATTTTTTAGTATATTTGCCTGGCAATGCCTTGCCTTGTGCTTAACCCCAAGCCAATAGCTACCACTAAAGAAAGCTTTCCAACAAGTGCCAGTACAAGGTCATGTTTATCAACACCATCTGACCTGTACTAATACATGGCAGCTCTTTTATAATATTTGGGTTACTCTGCTCTCTCACTGCCCCCAGTGGACAGTTCATACTGCTTCCCCTTCCATCTTTTTTTGAGTTTTCTTTTTCTCTATCACCTAACTGGTAACAAACTTGTCCATACTATAGTTAATGCAGCCATCTACAGCTGCTCTAACAGTATTAGCTCTGTCGTGTCATTACTCCATTCTCCACTTTACAAGGAGGGTAATATTCATAAAACTTACGGATTCTCTCCAAGATGATAAATAGCCCTAAAGATAAAATCCATTAAAAAATAAATGACTTAAAGGACAATCACAGTCTGAATTTTTCCTGCATTTGGAAATTTATCCCATATATCTTACTCTCATTACTAATATCCCACTGAAATAGAACTCCTAAAGGAATGTCTTCTTTGCTTTACTTCTCATTTTATCCAGTTTCTATTTCATTCTTCTCATTTTAGCTGTGAACACATTTTCAATAGTTGCATTCTTCTCTGGCTTTCAAGTTCCATGAAAACACGGACCACTGCACTCTGTTTTTGATGACATGCCAAGTATTTTTTACAGTAGGTAGGGTAGGCAACATGATGACTCTGCAGAGATATCCACATCTTCATCATCAGGGTTTTTTAGTATGTTACCTTACATGGCAAAAGAACTACGCAGATTTAATAAAATTTGGGATCATGAAATGCAGTGACCAAGTATTCTGGAATATGTGGATAGACCAAATGTAATCACAAGGGTCCTTTTAAGAGGCAGATGGTTATCACAGTCAGAAAAGGAGATTTGGAAATGAAAGCAGGGGTCATTTCCTATCACTGGAAGGGGACCACCCTATAAAAGCAAAGACAAGGCATGGATTCTCTCCAGGAGACTCCAGAAACATAACCCTGCCCACTCATTGATTTAAGCCTAATGAAATCCATTATTCTGTGCTGTTTTAACACACTACATTTCTGGTAATTTGTTGCAGAAACAATGCAAAATCAATACAGTAGGTGTCCAATAAATTCTCGTTAAGCGATATGTTAATTCTATAGATACATTTTAGCGTGTCTGAAGAAAAACGACTTTGAATTACAAGGCGAAGAAATTCCAAAGAGGGATATCACTGACTATACAGATAATTTCACTTTAAATTCAAATTTTAATTTGTTTTAAGGACATTTTCCTTCATTTTAAGCTATTATTCTTGAGGTTGCATAAAAAACACTGTTTTAGAAAAGTCATGATGCAGTATATGTACTCAAGTACTTATAATATTAAGTAAAAATTAATACCACATGTACATTGTAACTATTTACCTCACATATTCTTTAATGATTCATCAGATACTTAGATTACCCCAATTTTATTTATAATAAACACAAAATTATAACAGTACTAGACTCACTTCAAAATATAAGTGTATTACAAATTTGCTGTAATAACACAAATAATTAAAATCAAAGTGTTGAGCCATTTATCCTAAATAATATTGGCACAATTGCTAAAAGATAAACATTTGAGTCATAAAGGAAGCATTAGTCAGAAAGAGAAAAATAAATCAATACAGATATTTATAAATATGAACTAATTTGGGTTACTGGGTTGGAAAGTGAAATGTTAACATCCTTTAACTTACTTTGAACAAATATTTCCTTAACTTTGCCTGTGTATCTTGTGTATACTTCTTTTCATTTTGGCTTTATTTTTCTGGCTAATTTATTGAGTGTTGCAACAAAGAAAATTCTCCCATTGTTAGAGAGAAACCCACATTATCATTATTGATTTCAAGCTAGTAAAATTGTGTAAATAACTTTAGTTTTGGTAGTAGGATTGCTTGTCTTTATTTTGAATGAATTTTGAGTTCTTCTAATATCTTGCAGTTCTTCCCTAATATCAATTTTCAAAGAGGAGAGAGAGGGATATGTATTTTCACTTAGTTAGTCATATGCCTATCTTAAGAGTAGCTATACTCAATCTGTTTCTGAATCTTTGGGGGACATATTTCTGTAAGAACTATCTAGCAGATGTCACTGCAGTTCAGATCACATGCTTGCTGGTTCTCATTGGTGTATACAGGATATTGATTACATTGGAAAGGAGACTAAAAAGTGTAAGACTACATAATTTTGCATGTCTAATCTACAGGTAGTGCATTTGCAATAATGAATGGTACCTAACTAGGTCTTCTATTACCATTGGCTGAAAGCAAAGAGAATAATGTACATTGTCATCATTCAAAAACAATAATCTGCTCAAATGAGAAGATGAATTATGCCCATCAACATTCACTGTTTTCATATAAACCCAATAATTTATGGGAATTATAAAAATGGAATTATAAATATACAATGATGCTAACTTGAGTTATACAAAGCAGCCTTCATTTTCTAGATTCACATGGAGCTACTACAATTCCCTGGTGATAAACACAAATAATAATAAGTGCTCCAAGATTATAAAAGTGTTCCTAATCTAAATGTGAAATATGTATGTAACTATTTATGATAGTGCTTGAGAGCAGTGATAGGTTTTAAAGAATGTTATTAACATCATTTCAAAATCAAAATCCTTGCTTATATCCTTTGATATAAATGAAAATGACAAATTATCTGGGAAAAGCAAGCGATCATATTTAGACATTAGACTCTCCTCTGTAAGCTTACAGTGTGTTTAGTCCTACAATCTCAAAAAAGAGGAATGAAACCAAGATACTTCATTCAAATGTTGATTGTGATTTCAGAGATCACTTTTTTTTTTTAATTTCTATAATTTCTCACTTTAAAATCAGGCTAAAAATCCCTCTCATCAACATCTCTAAACTCTATACCCCCAGAAGTACTGAAAAAGAGTAAGGAAAATCTAGCTTATGATTAATTTGGCTCTTATCTTTTATCAAAGAAGTCATTTAGGCATAAATAATTATAGCAGAAACCACTGCCATGTTTTTGTAAGTTATGAAAATTGCTATTTGTGGAGAATGGATGGCAGAGCATATAATTGCTTATCCACTGATTGTTATTATAATAAATATAGAAATAAAATAGAAGTGATTATCTAAAGCTCCATATTTAAATCCAAGAAGGTTAAAAGTGAAATAATGAATCATGCTAAGATCCCGGAGAATTTTCTGAATCATTCAATTACATGGGAGTTACAGAAACATTTAGCTGATGATTCATTAATTTATGACCCAGTTACTGTGAATTTGAAAGGCCAAAATAGTAGATGAAAAGTAAATTTCCCACCCCTCTGCCCCAGCCACATTGTTTCTATTCTTTAAGAATAGTGCTATAAAATTAGTAAAAGGTTTACTGATTTATATTATTCACCTGAATAATTAGAGGTTTTAAAAATAAATACTTTGTGTTTGCCACACAAATAATGTTGCATAAATTAGTGATTATTTTTTTTTAATTTACATTCTCTTCAGGTTAGAATGAAAAATCAAGCCTAAGACTCCTTAAACTAGTCAGCGTGCAGCATCACAAAACTAATGGAAGAGTATACATAACACTAGTATTATATGCATATATTTTATTGAGACATCTCAACTTCGATAGTAGAAACAAGAAAAAAGAAAATCTATGTTTCAAAAACTGTCCCTCAACCATGTTTACTTCACCGCTGGATAGTGGTTCTGTTAACTACCTCTGATCCAGATTCCATATTTTTTCAGTTTCTTTGTGCCATTTGTATACATTTATTTACCTTCTTCAAAAATTTTATTTCGTATCTACTTCAGAATTCATTTCCCCCCTGGCCTAGTAAACACCGGAGTTGTAACCAGGAGACAGAGAGAAAGATGCAGCTATGGTCTGGTTCTCAGAAAATTGACCTTTCTTAAAATGGTAGTGCTAAGAGATGAAATGGAAAAAATATATAAGGTCCTGAATGACTAGAAGAAGTTGCTAATCTAATAATCTGTTGTCTAATAGTTATGGCTATTTCTTTAATTAATGACTACAATCACCTGAGTCTTGGGAAACTCAAATGCTGCCTCCCATAAATAAGCATAGAGGCTTATTGAGCACCCCTGTGACCATCACATTGCTCATTTTTATAACATATTCCTGCTCCACCTTTTCTAGGTCCAATCACCTCCTGCCACAGATAATCTCTTCTCTATCCCTTTCTGAGCAGGAAGACTTCCCAAGGAGGGAAGTGAATAGCCAAGTTTCTTAATCTTTACTACATTCCAGGACATACATTTTCCTACATATGGTGTGAGAAGACTTGAGAAGGCAGCCTCAAATCTCTCAGTTGTCTTTTCTCTCCACATCTCAGCAGCATTATGTTTTCTGAGGGTCTCAGTGACTTAATTTCTCTAGCAAAATGCCACCAGCACCTGCATGGAAGACATCCATTCCCTCAGAAACCTAACCTTACAAGTTATTTGGTGTGGCCACTTAGCACCTTACTCCCTGTACTCAGGATCTTTCCCTTATTGGCTGGTGGGGGACAAAGGTGGTTCCTGGAGAACAACTGTTGTGAAATGGTCACCCCCTAATGGGCCCGACAGGAGTTAGTCTGATTTGGAAGCTGACCTCCATATGGACTTAGAAAGCAGTACATTTATTTAGAGATTCTGGTCCTCTGATTCGATTTTTAACAAGTTTCCACTCAGGTGAAGTATCACTTGATACTTTATAGTTCAAAAAAAAAAAAAAAGAAAAGAATGACTATAGATGGAATACTATGGATTAGATGAGTTATTGCTTTAATTTTGCTGGAGAAAAATACTTTACGATAGTCCAGGAATATTACTATTCCACCTAGAGTTGTATATGTGGAGAAACATGGGTGATACCCACTTCCATAAAAGATTTCTTCTTGCTATACCAACTTCACACGTTATCTTTACTTTAAAAGCATTAAATGCATATGTTCTGTTTTATTGAAGATTTTGGTTCGAGATTATTTGATCTGCTATGTGAAATTTTGAAATATTTAATAATGTGAATGCTTTGACATTTCTAAAACTTTTAGCTTATGGATAACTAGATTCTTCCTCTACCATACCCCCTTAGACTTGTTATCCCAGGATATATTTTTCTGGAAATTTTTACTTAGAACCCTTGGTCTTTTTCTGCCTTTTTTTTTTTTTTTTTAATAAATTCCAGTAAGGAAATTTAGTAGCCATTTGGATTTTTTTTTTTTTTTGATACTAGCTATATTGTTGGTGATTTGAAAATATCAGCAGCCCATACCCACCTGCTGGGAGCAGACTATAATTAAGGACCTTTCTTCCCTCAAGTTTATCAGTTCTGCTCCATTTGTTATCACTTCGGCTTCAGGTGCTAAATAATAATAATAATAATAATAATAACAACTAGTGTAATGATTCATCATTATTAATTTATATCATAATTGTACCAGTGTAGAAGTTGCCTTTTTGATGTAGACTATTTGTTAATTTCACGGCAAAGAGATAAATTTGCCTAAGAAGTAAGGGCAATAAAAAGCTGTAGCTGGTCTCAAAAGATTAATAAATCTGCTAAAGCATATTTCAAATGCAACTGTGTATGGAAGCAATTAAAAGCATTAATTTGTATATGATCAGATTTGAGAGTGATAAATTTAAAAGTGGAGATTTAGGGTATCTTTCATTATTGTTCCATGCATGATTTCCCTTAGGGACTTCATATTATAAATAATTTTTATGGAAACTAAGAATTTTCTCTCAAGGCACTGATTATTTTTTACAACCACACGAATGCACTACAGTATTTGTTTTCAAATAATACATTTTAGGCACATAATAGGCACTAAATTTATGTCACTTTCCTTTCTTTTTGTTTGTTATACATTTTAATAATACACAAGTTTTATTCAGTAGTTTTTTTCTTTTTTAAAGGTTTATTTTATTTATTTATTTACTTACTTACTTATTTTTATTATGCTCTGTCATAAGCAAAATTCAAACTATCTTTGCTGATCTCCCAGCATTAATTTCTGAAGGAACAATTAACGGGAAGTCACTTCCTTAAATCTACACAGGTCACTCCATTCCTGTTAGTAAATTTCAGCTTAATTTTGTTTTCAGTCCAATTTAACATTGATTTTTAACTTTCACTTTTATATTTAGTTTATGTTTTGTTTTTAGTTTATTTCTCTTTTCTTCTCATTCAGTATTACTTTATAGTTTTTCTATAAACCCTCCAATCTGGCCAAATTATTTATTTTATCCACCCATTTACATTCACTATACACCTACATTTACATAATTTTGCTGAATTGAAATTTCATATTATTTATTACATGGGAGACAGACAAACAGAGTAGGATTTGTACATAGGTCACTGTTAGAAATTACAATTAATAAAATTTGTTACAGATTGTGAATGCTTATGGAAATCAACCATTATATTTCAACCAGTAGAAGTTTAAAGATACATTCTTTGAGAATGACATTTTCTTTAGATGAAATATTTATTTTAAAAAATGTAATTCATGGGGCACATGGGTGGCTCAGTTGGTTAAGCATCCAACTCTTGATTTCAGCTCAGGTCATGATCTCAAGGTCCTAGGATCAAGCTCCAAGTCGGGCTCTGCACTCAGCAAGGAGTCTGCTTGAGATTCTCTCTCCTTCTCCTTCTGCCCCTCACCCCATTTGTTGTGCTCTCTCTCTCTAAAAAAATAAATAAATCTAAAAAAGTGTAATTCATTTAATATATTTTGTAAATTTCATCTACATTATTCAGGGTTATCCAGAGAAACAGATATATTTAGATCTAAATATATTCTTTTTTAAAAAAACATATTTTATTTGTTTATTTGAGAGAGAGAGAGTAGAGTGGAAGAGAGAGAGCATGAGTGGGGTGAGGGGCAGAGGGAGAAGCAGACTCCCTACCAAGCAGGGAGCCCAACCGAGGGCCCAATCCTGAAACCCCAGGATAATGACCTGAGCTGAAGGCAGACGCTTAACTGACTGAGCTACCCAGGTGCCCCTAGATCTAAATATATTCTATTAAACACCATATATATATATATATATAGAGAGAGAGAGAGAGAGAGAGAGAGAGAGAGATTTTTTTAAAGAACTTGTTCATGTGATTATGAATGTTGGCAAGTCTGAAATCCGTAGGGCAAGCCAGCAAGCTGAATGTTAAGGTAAGAGTTGATGTTACAGTCTTGATCCACAATTCACAGTGCAGACTAGACAGGCTGGAAATTTAAGCAAAGTTTTTATGTTTCAGTCTTGAGTACAAAGTTTTCACTGTTAAGGACCTCAACTGATTAGATGAGGCCCACCAACATTATAGAGAATGATCTGCTTTATTCAAACTATATTTATTTAAATATCAATCACATCTTAAAAACATCTTCACAGCAACACCTAGACTTGATTTGACCAAACAACTGATATTATATAGCTAGCCAAGTTGATCTCTTGAAATTAACCTGTGATTGTTTTTGATGATACCTCCATGCAACTGCTGAGCAATGCAAATCTTGAATCTGTGTCATAACTTTCTTCAAATTCTTGGTCCAACTTTGAATCTCAGTTAAAATGTTTGCTCTCATTTTATCATTTTCTAAAGAGCCAGGTCTTCCACCAAAGCCAGAAGAATCTAAGATATATCCATCGATACTTTCCTTAGAAATTTCCTTGGCTAAATATCTAAATTTATCACCTGCAGGTTCTGCTTTTCACATAACTGCAGGACAAAACTTTTCTAAGATTTCTGCTACAATATAACAAAGCTAGCACTTTCTCTAGTTTCCACTTACATGTTCATCATTTCCTTCTGAGGATTTATATACAATTTGAGTTTACAAATTAAATATTTTCAGCATATATAGGTGAAATCTCAAAATTGATATCTTAATCATTCTTTCAAATTTGAATCCCTGTATTATGCTAATTTATTAGTCTAGTTGAAAAAATGTTTTACATAAAGAATAATCAGAAAATTGATATATTACATGTAATTTGCATATATTACTTATTTGTGAAAATATTAATTCATTTAAATTATATTAAATATAACAAATTATTATATTTTTAATTATTATAATAAAATATATAATTAATTATATCTATGTAGATCCATGTATTAATTATAGAATTAATTATGTTCTATCTATATAGATCTATAAAACAGGGCCACATATATATTATATTTCATTTAATCCTTATAAGCATACAAGTGTCTCAACTAAGACTGATGTTTGATGATATCATCGAAAGCAGATATGTAGAAGACTACAGTTCTTCATTCATGTATTCATTCAATTCATATTCCCTTAGAATTTACATATATCATATGCTAGATGTGCATGCATGTAACAATAAACTTGCAACTTCTTGAAAGCAAATGACATGTTTTTTATCTTTGTTCCTGCAATGTTATCCTTATAACTTGATAAAAAGTCATGACAAAGCCTGAAAGAATTATGAGTAAATACATAAATAGGTAGAAATTAAGTAAATTGAGTTTATTTAGCAGGATAGCCATGGATGTACACAATTGCAAATACATTGCCTGGCAGATATGCTGGTATGTGTATATATAACCTAAAATTGCACTTGAGTTGGAGGAAGATTTAATTCAGAGAAGTGTTCAAAACACAGGTGAGAAGTGAAGCATTTGAGGATTAGCAAAGTTTTTTTTTTTTAATGAGATTTTTTATTTATTTGACAGAGAGAGAGAGAGAGAGAGAGAGCACTTGAGTACAAGCAGGGGGAGAGGCAGGCAGAGGGAGAGGGAGAGGCAGGTTCTCGGCAGAGCAGAGAGCCTGATGTGGAACTCCATCCCAGGACCCTGGGATCATGACCTGAGCGGAAAGCAGACGCTTCTGACTGAGCCATCCAGGCTCCCCTAGGATTAGCAGAGGTTTAATGAAGGTAAGCGACTCTTCCAGAAGAATGAAGAGCCTGTGCAAGGATTACTAAAACAGGAAAGCACTCAGGGAGTCAGTGTGGTAAAAAGTGAGATGTGAGTGGGAGAGGGATGACAGTGAAATAAAAAATCATTCAGGAGTCTAGGGATGGATGGCAAACAAATTCAGACATAAATTTGAGGTTTTAGAGAGTGAATCTTTTTATTTTTTTCAAAGATTTTATTTATTCATTTGAGAGAGAGAGCGAGAGAGACAGAGCACAAGCAAGGGGAGAGGCAGAGGGAGAGGGAGAAGTAGACTGTCTCGTGCTGAGCACGGAGCCTGACATGGGACTGGATCCCTGGACCTGGAGATCATGACCTGAGCTGAAGGCAGACGCTTAACCATCTGAGCGCATCAAGTGCCCCTAAAGAGTGAATCTATTTATGAGGAGTTTAAAATAGAATTGCTCTGTGTTTGGGTTTCCTTTTTTGTATCTGTTGATGTGACTATCTGAAGAGTAGTGAAGCCGTAGTCCGGGGAAAGTGCAAGAAACCTGTTATAAATATTCAAATGAAAGGCAAGGAGGGACCTAGACTAGTGAGATGAGACAAAGGAAAGGTTATAGATTCCTATGTAAGATAATGATTCAAAGATCAGACAAAGGGGTGCCTGGGTGGCTTAGTTGGGTAAGCGTCTCCCTTTGGCTCAGGACCCTGGCATGCAGTCCCACATCCATCAGGCTCCCTGTCCAGCGGGGAGTCTGCTTCTCCCTCTCCTGCTGTCTACCAGTCTGCCTACTTGTGCTCTCTCTCTCTCTAATAAATAATAAAATCTGTAGAAAAATTATTTTAAAAGTCACTTGCAAAGGGCAACTTGTCAATAAGGCTTTTTATGGATACGTAAGTCGGAATATGAAAAAACAAGTAAGAAAAACCTAGTAAAGTACCTGTATTTATTATTTATTTGATTACCAAGGTGATTAAAAAAATAATGTCCTTCATGGGGTCGTTTAGAACACTAAAGAGTTTCTAAAATGAGCTTACATAATTTAGAATCACATCACCGTTTTAATTATATTATAAGCAAATGAGATTGGGAAGGAAAACATATTGTATAACTTCATATAACTTCCACTTAACTGATAGGAGGGGCTCGATGTTATGCAGGAAAATAAAGTAACTCCCAGGGTTTAGGATTTCGATATTAAGTATTATGGGCACACCTGGATCAAATATTTAAACTCTGTGAGAAGCTATAAAAATATTAAGGAATGCACAAGGCCAGAGTTTTTTCATCCTGAAATGGAAAATACAAGGGGGAGGATCAGTGACCATAATTATTGCCTAATTGCCTTACAAGAGTTTCTTTTATTGTGAAATGAGTTCACAGACTTTTAATCTTTATCAACATATTCTAGAAGATGATGCTTTGTTTATCTGACCTTATTTTTTGAATAAGTCAACAGTATACTAAAATTTCCAAGGGAAGTCTGTTCTAGCTGAAAATAGCACTCCAGAAACCACCAGGCACGTTGTGTCATTATGAATTACAGCCACACATCTATTCTACTGCTGTTTCCCTACAATCACGGCAATGAATTACAGTAATACATGCAATCCTGATAAATGATCTACTCAGCTTCTGCTAAAATTAAACGGACTGCAATCCAGATGAGTGCAGCCACATATTAGCACTGGGTGCGCCATTTCTTGTCTCTATCCTGGTGAATTATGGGATGGTAGTCCTACCTTTATGCATTGATTAACATTGCTGCTACAGCTTTTTCACAGATCCATGTTCAAGTGGAATGGAAAACAGGCTCAAACATTCTGCTGCCACATTTAATGCTGTCATCATAAAATAAATATGTAGTGTTCAAAATCAAATCTTATAAATAACTCTAGACATAGCCATACTACAAAAATATGAATCACTAATTTCTTTTATCATTACTATCTCCTTCCCTAACACTATGAAGATAATATTCACAAATGTCACTATAGATACAGTAAGAAGTGATGACTATTTTTTTTAAATGCTTTGCCTTTTCCTGGAAATTGTAAGAAATACTCTTAAATGGGATGTTTTTGCATATTCTATAATGCCCATTTTGAAAACTTAATCTATCGTATTTAATTTTGTTGGAATGTGTGAAGCACACACACATGTATTTCTTAGTCAAACAATGTTTCTCTTGAAAAAATAATGTTGCTATAATTTTCAGAAAATGAAATGCATACACTCTTTATATTTCATTTTGTCCTTGGCTTATAGGAAGCTCAGAATTGAATGAGGTACTTAAACATTTTATAACAAAAGCCAAGATTAGTTGTATAATCATTTTCCACTGTTCTTCATTTTAATGGCGCAACTTTAAATACTCACCCCAAAGTCACATCAAATTCTTTGCAAAGCACATGGACCTAAAGACATTGTAATTATGTAAGTCATAAAGATAAATAACTTTTATGAGAAATGCATGATTTCTACACAGAAAAAAAGGTTATTTATGATTAAAAGTATATCGCTATAATACTAAAATAATAGCCTACCTTGACAGTGGATATTTCTATCTTATAATTTAGTACATTTACCTCATTGCTTTTCTGAGAGCTTTCAAAATGATTGAAGATGAATGCTATGTGCTACAAAAAGACTTGGGTGGTATTGTAAAAGTAATTGATCCAAAGACCCACATACTTTAGGGTCAAATACTCTCTACAATAAGAAACAAAACAGTGCAACTAAAGACACAAAGTTTCAGTATAAGTTTGATTCAGAACTTCACTCCTGTTAAGACAAAATAAGGAATGCCCAGTACTCACTGTGGTCCAATCACTGATTTTTGATCAATCAAATTAATATTCCTCTCTTTACTGGGAATGCATCACTACAAGAGTCATCAGAGTTGAGTCACTTGTGCAGAAAGGAGCTTAAAATTTCCATTCCCTGTACTAATACTCTTGTTATTTGTATTTATGCATGTAATTGACTAGCTGATCATGTTAGCATGGCATATTAAAACCTTATTTTCATTTTACCTGACTTGAAGAACAAGGAAATTGAAGGAGAGGTAGTTATCATTGATTTTTTTCTGGTTTTCAATTGCATGAACCTGCTTTTACCTAATCTCTAAAAGCTGGCAGAGTGTTATGATAATAAATGTGTACATTATATTTTATTAGAGAAGCAATTAAAATTTACAGATACAGAAACGCCATGAACTTCCAACTACCTCTGCAATTCACTGGCTCTTTTGTTTTGTCTTTTTATTTTCATTTATTGTTTTCTATTGTTATTGTGATGATCCTTTCATTCATTTATCAGACGCCTACGCTAGAATGTGGGTTTTTCAAAAATATTTGTTATGGAAATTTTGAAGTACTCTGCAGTGTTACTATTCTTACTTTATCCTTTTATACAGATATATTTATTAAAGCATATTTTTAGTGTTTTCCTATTTTAGCTCTTGATTTATACATTTATTTTTATGCAAATTTAAAGACAATTGGCTTTAATGCCATATGAAAATCATTCTAAATTGTTGAAATTAGAAGAGAAAAGTTCAGTATAACTTAAGGCAACTTAATAACGATCATGTATGATTTAGCCAATTTCACTGTGAACAATGTTTATTACTCAGAATACTATTCTTGTTTATGAAGTGGCACCAAACATAAAAATAACTCAATTGGATGAGATTTCTTCACTTGCCACCATAAAATACATTTTCTATCTTGTAATTTTTTTCCTGTTTTACGTAATTTTCTCTATCTCTAATTTTTTTTTCAGGTGATTTGATGGTCATTCCTTCTCTTCAATGGTTGACACACCTTCTAAAACAGAACAAATTTGGCTGCAAATAAAAAAAAATTCAACTAACAGTTGCTTAAATATTACAATAATTTTGGAGTTACCCCTACCTTGGTTATATAGTCTGAAAATGTGTCCTAAATTTTCCTCGTGCTTCCTACTTCATTTTCATAAAATATCTAATGGTAACTGTTAGTGTTCCACCTGGAAAATAGAAGAGACATACCCTTTGCCTAGTGAAGATTTTCCTTTTTATTTGTGAAGAGAAGCTCACCATGAGAATTCCACTAGCAAGCCACCAGCTGTAGCAGTATCAAAACACTCTTCGTTTTTTGAGGGTTTTTTTTTTTAATAGATGTTCTATTTTAGAGCAGTTACAGGTTCACAGCAAAACTGAACAGAAGGTACAGAGATTTCCCATATGCTCTCTGCCCCCAGTATAGACTCCCTCATTAACATACCCCACCAGAGTGCTCCACGTATGACAATCAACGAACCTACACTGATACATCACTATCACCCAAAGTTCATAATTTTCATTAAGGTTCGTGCTAGGTGTTGTACATTCTGTGGGTTTAACAGATGTATAATAAACTCACCCCTCAACTTTATTGCCCACAGATATTTTACAGTTATTCAAATTTTTCAGATTTATGCTAATTCTATTTAAAATATTGAAATTTCTCTAGGATTCCTGGTTATAATTTTGAATTCTTATATTCTGTACCTCTGTCATATCAAATTCAAGCTTGATCATTTGCCGTCTGTTATGTCTGTTGCATTCCTTTCTTTCCTACATCTAACCCTGTTCATAGTTTTCATCAATAACCATCTACATTGTTGTAAGAGACTTTTTGTTGTTGTTACTGATGCTGTTCAAAAAAAGATAACACCAGGGGTGCCTGGGTGGCTCAGTCATTAAGCGTCTGCCTTCGGCTCAGGGTGTGATCCTGGAGTCCTGGGATCGAGCCCCACATCAGGCTCCTCTGCTGGGAGCCTGCTTCTTCCTCTCCCACTCCCCCTGCTTGTGTTCCCTCTCTCACTGGCTGTCTCTCTGTCAAATAAATAAATAAAATCTTAAAAAAAAAAAAAAAAAAAGATAACACCAGTATGAACTAAATGCCAAAATGTATTCAGATTTCACTAGTTTTCTTACCAATGCCATTTTTCTGTTCCAGGATCTGTTCTAGATATTATATATATACACTGGGGGTACATTAAAATGCCAATGATGGGATCATGTAATGTTACATATAATGTCTAATTTTTGGAGTTTGGATTAATAACATCACAGGACAGGGAAAAGATCCACATGAGACCAGTTCTGTCCAGTGGAGTGTGTCACTTCATAATGGTTTTCCAGGAAATCCTCTGAGATATGTAGAGTTGCTAATTCATCAATGTAAAACATACTGTCTAATCTCAGATGTATTTAAAGATTAAACAGGAAAACTATACAGATTCACCAAATGCACTGTCTTTATAAACAAAATGCATATCAGTGTGCTTGGTGTTAAAACCTTTACACAGTAGTCCACTAAACGTTGCTTCAGTTGACGACACTTCTACAAGTTATTTAAAAAGTCCATTAGCACTAATGGCAGAATGCATACGTTTTTAAAAGTAGGTTATAGTCCTTTGTATATAAAATGCAATCCCAGTTGTTAATTCATCTGACAGCTCTAGAGATAGAGGCAAAAGTCTAGTAGAGACCTTGGGGTGACTAATTAGTATACAGGACCACACCTACATAAGGTTGCAGTTACATCTAGATAGGGAGAATAAAGCAAAATTATCCTTTTGGGGAAAAAAAAAGAAGGAAAACATCTTTGAGTGTCTCAATTATTACTAGCTTATTTTTAAATTATTATTTCTATGTAAAGTAATCTTACTTTATGTTTTATTTTTTAGTGCAAGATACTTTATAGTTTGAAGAAATTTTAATGCAAAAATGATTATATTCTAGTTAGTACCTTCTGCTACAAATTGTCGTTTCAAACTGGATTTAATAAAATATTTGCAAGTATTAAATTTTTCACATTTAATTTAAGTCAAACTGTTAAAAATAGTAAAGTTCACTTTTATACTACATATTTCATGAAAAATAGAAATGCAGAGTATTTCACAGTGATTTTAGTTCATTAGGACTTATTTAAATCACTTAGTGATATATATTGAGAATTACTCTTGTCATGTCTTAAGCAACTGTTTATATAATACTGACATTATAAGTGAATTATAAGTAATGAAAAAATGTTAGCGTACATTACAGAGTTATGGATTTTACTTATCAAAATACATTAAGAATTTTAATTTTAATTTTAATTAAGCAAGACATAATCTTATTTTATGCATGACAATATTTTCTGCCTATATTGCTTCCTTTAAAATGAATTTAGGTTGCATAATGTATGTGTGAATCCCCTAAAGATATATTAGTAAGACTGAAAAATTAATTTCTGGTAGAAAGAGGAAACTGATGGAGGAAGTGGAGGAAATGTGTTTGGAGGGTAGGCCAAAATACACATCTTTAACAGGCTAATTTATGCATTTTTTTCCAGAAGACTCTATCTGTGTTTGACTATGCCATTTATTTTTTTAAAGTCTGAACACAGTTAAGTTCCAAGTTAACCTGTAAACATACTTGCAAAAAAATACATAACCCCAAAGTCAGTGACCCTGTTTATTACCTTTTAGGATATTAACAAGATTCAGAAGTCTTATCCAAATATACTTTTTTTAAAAGAGAAACTTTTCTGATGAACAATATAATACCCTCAAATGTTCTTGGAACAAATTTACCACATTGCTATTTTAATTCTTAATTAACAAATTAAATACAATTTTCACAGGTGTTCATTGGAAATGTATATGAGTGTAAGAAGAATTTCAGGAATGGCAATGTAAGGAAGCCTAGAAACCTGTTCCACTATAGAAGTAATAAGAATATTAGCCAAAATTATCAAAATCAACTTTTTCACACCTCTGGAAATTAGCAAAGGCTTGCAACAATCTACGGGGTGTTAGAGCAGGAGGCTTTTGACATTTTCACTTGTCTGACTGCCATCAGAGTCCTCAAATTCAAAGTAGTTTTGAAAACCAACATCTCTACAAGTATAGTCCTATGAAATCTGCAGCTCTGAAGCCACTTGAGGGGGGAGGAATGAGTATGCAACTCCCCCAAGGCTTCCTTCCCGCATAATTGCCACCAGTTGACATATCTGGAACCTCCTTAAAATAGCCATTTTCAGAGCTTGTCTTTATTTGAACTGACTCAGACTATTATGTACCAAGAACCCTATTGCTAGGGCATTTATGCGGGAAAAAAATACCAGCAACTGTTTAATAATGCAGCTACCTGAGGCAGCGAAGCATCATCACTGGGAGTAACAAAAGCTGAGTAAATAAAAATGAAAAGGAAAAACTAAGGAATTAGATGTCCATAGTGAGCTTTGAAAAACTCCAAAATATTCCTGGAAATCTAGAACACCATGTACACATGCAGGATTGTGTGCATGCCCAGAGAAGACCTAAGAAGTTCCTTAGTCTCATTATTATCTAATTCAGTGTTTGTGATGATTTCTAGAACATAACTACTGTGAACAAGAATCCACCTTATAATATATATGTTCACAATAGCTAAGATATAGAAACAACCTAAGTATCTCTCAACAGATGGATAGATAACAAAGACGTGGTATATATACACAATACGATGTTCTTTGGCCATGAAAAGGAAGGAAATTCTGCCTTTTGTGACTACATGGATGGATCTTGAGGGCATCATATGAGTGAAAAAAGCAACAGAGAAAGACAAACACTGCCTGGTACCACTTATATGTGGAATCTAAAATAAAAACCAAGCTCACAGAAATAGAGTAGAAGAGTAGTTACCAGGGGTTGGGGTTAAGCAGTGGAGGAAATTAGGAAAGGTTGATAAAAAGGGTACAAACTGTCAAAAATAAGAATAATACAGTGAGCATCTAATATGAAACATGGTTACTATAGTTTGTTGAGGGGTCATCATTGAGCACAATTGCTAAGAAAGAATTCTTGAGAGGTTGTATGTTGCAACTTTATGTATGTTGCATTTAAGTGATACAGGGACAGGACCCACGGCAGAAAGAGCTGCACTTTTGCAGTATGAAGCTGGTGGTTATATGCTTAGTGCTTAAGGGGGAGTGGATGTGCAAGGAGTATTAGATCATAAATGTTTTTCGAATTTTACTTGTAAAACTGCTTTCCCAAGATTTCCCTGGTGCTTATCATTCAGTTCAATATTGACTATCCGATGCGATCTACAGGTAGTCATGAGACCCTTTAAAAAATGTAGCAACCAGTACATATTTGATTCTTATGAAAACTATGCAGGCTATAGGTCAGCCTTCTGGGCTAAAGGTGAACATTTCTGCCTCTATCCCTCATCATAGTTGATAATACTATATTGTATAATTGAAATTTGCTAAGAAAATCAAATTAAATATATATGTGTGTGTATGTGCGTGTATGTGTGTGAAAAATATGTATCTGTAACATTTAAATATATTAACCAGGTGCTGAATTAAAATATGTGGTGATGTATTGAAACAGGATATTAAAGTAAGAACTCTTTGAGGATAAAGCATTTTAAAAAATGACTATGATCTGAATGAAAAGCCAAAACAAAAGTGGAAGGAAGAATGTTCACAGAAAAGAGAATTGCTTGAGCGGTCCCTGAGGTGGGAAAGAGCAGCAGAGATTGACCTACGCAAGGCCTGGAGACACGGTCAATTAAGAAGGAAGTGTCTCGCTATAGAGTAAGAATTATAAACAGAGTCACCAGATAATGTATGTATCAATTTCTTTCATAACTTGAGACAAGTATTCCATACTAGCATTCTTTTAGATCTCAGGCTTATAGCACCAATCTAGATAAATGTCTACCAAGGATTTATGGAGTCTTTTTTGTGGAAACGCTTATATATGGGTCTCTTCTTGTGTTTAAGCATTTAAGCATGGCCACATCCTTTACATATCAGTCAGCGCCCAGACAGAACTCTCTCTCTCATGCAATAACCTACTTTCTAGTATTTATGTAATATTTTCCGTGACATGACAAATATAGGCCTGCTATGTGCAACTAAATTGAGAAGCACATTTCACTTTTCATCTGAGAACATCATTATTTTGCAGTGTTAATAAGTTATCATTCAATTTTCTTTTTGAACATTTTTTGTAATTTTCTTTCTTTAAACTCTAAGAAGGAACACAATATTAAAATAAAATTTAATAAAAAACATTTATTTTGAAAGCTCTAATTGTTGTAAGCATTTATTGAAGATGTAATCTCTCTCGTCAGTCTTTGGTTTGGTTTTCTAGACCAAGATTCAAAATTGTGTTTTCTTTCTTCTAAGTGCTTTGCTGCAAGAATAAAACTTGTCTAGCACTTGGTGAAAAACAGGGTATCTTACAGATTTCTCAATACAATCTTATATATTTCATAGATGTGGTTTCCTGGAAGATAATAAAAAAATCTCACAAAAAATCTTAAAATTAGAAAACCTATAGCTATTTCATTAACCTATATTAGTAATGCTAAGTTAATTCATTCGAAGTCTTTCATTTAAAAATGTGTGCAAAGTAAATTTTTTACAAATGTGTACATTTATGACTACGTTTTATTCAATTATTATTATTATTAATATTGTTATTATTATTAGTTTATCTGTTCCTGGATGAAGATGTCCACATATCCTAAAGAGATGTAGTCATTTAGTCATAAAGCAAAGGATTATTGAGCTCCTACTGTGCAGCCGAGGACTTTACCAAATGCGACTGTCCTTATGTTTCTTGAATCTGGGGTGAAGGAAAAATAATCATCTCTAACTCTCAAAAATCCACGGAATTTTGGGGCGCCTGGGTGGCACAGTGGTTAAGCGTCTGCCTTAGGCTCAGGGCGTGATCCCGGCGTTATGGGATTGAGCCCCACATCAGGCTCCTCTGCTATGAGCCTGCTTCTTCCTCTCCCACTCCCCCTGCTTGTGTTCCCTCTCTCGCTGGCTGTCTCTCTCTCTGTCGAATAAATAAATAAAATCTTAAAAAAAAAATCCACTGAATTTTAAAGGGAATTGAATTGTGATATCCTTATAGGAAATTATCTTCCTTATTATTTTAGCCAACAGTGAATGCTATATCCTAAGATCTTTTTATAAAACTAAATTTATATTAAATTCAGCCTTTTCAACTATACAAAATATTTATGTAGTTCATAATATACACTATCATTTTAATACTTCTGATCTGATTGTGTTTATATTTCCAAGGTAGGAATTATGCTGTAGTCACCTTTCATAGCCCATTTAACTTAATAGGATGACATTTATAGAGTAGGTGATTAATAAATATACTTTTCAGTAAAAATGAAATTACTTGTCTGCCATTCATATATTGTATAGGAAATCAGAGCAAATAAATTTGGAAAGTAATAGCCTCTAGGATACATTACATTAAAATTATTCTTCTTTCTTAATTAAAAAAAATTTTTAAGTAATCTCTACACCCAATGTGGGTTTCAAACTCATGACTCTGAGATCAAGAGTCACATGTTCTACTGACTTAGCCAGCCAGGCACCCCTGTTCTTCTCTTTTCTTTTCTTTCTTTCTTTCTTTTTTTTTTTTTTTTATAAATATTTATTTATTTATTTTAGAGAGAGAGAGAGAGAGACAGAGACAGAAAATGCATGGCTGGGGGAGGGGCAAAAGGAGAGGGAGAGGAGAAGTAGACTCCCGGTTGAGTGGAAAGCTTCAAGGGCTCCATCCCAGGACCCTAAGGTCATGACCTGAGCTGAAACCAAGAGTCTGATATTTAACCAACTGAGCACCCAGGTGCCAACCTGCCTCCCTCCCCATGGTTCTTTTCTAAACAAGCAAATAGACTAAGTATAAATATATTATCAGTTTTGTCTCCTAAGAGGAAGGTCTTAAGACACATGTGATTCATAAAATCAGAGCAACTTAGAAATTTTTAGTAGATCATTGACTTGCTCAATAACATCTAAGGGATTCTTAGTGATGAGATCTTACTAAAATGTCAAATCCTTTTTGTTTATAATATTCACGGATAAAATCATAGTAATAAATCCACTTAAATACCAACTATTTGGATATTCCCCCACTATCATAAATCACAATAATCAAGGGATATATAAATGATAATAATAGGGAGATGCTCACAACTACAGTTTCTCTTTTGGCTTAGAATATATTAAAATCTTGGTATCTTCTAAGTATATTCAGAACAGATTATATTATGTTTATAATCTTGTAATGAATTTTAAAAAGATTGGGTTTATGTGACCTGTAAATATGTTCCTGAAAATTTTTATCTCAAGCAGAATGGGAATGTATAAGTGATTTTAACAGCACATCTTCATTGTATAAGTGCATCAATGCATTTGTGGGTTTGTTTATATATAACCCTTGCCCCTTCATGAACCAATCTCTTTGAAGCATTTAATGAATCTTACTAAATGTTTCTCTATGTATTATGTAGTTGGAACTTTTAATGATATATGTATAATCTGCAAGGAGATATATTCCATTGAAACTATTCAATTAAATACAATACAGTTAAAATTAGCTACCTTGGAAAATATAAAGTTGCTTATCATTGGAGATATTCAAAGAAATACCAGGAAGGAAACTGTGGACATATGGTAGAACAGAGTCAGAGAAAATGGTCTTTTGAACCAGAGTGACCTCCAAATCTCCTCAAAGTAAGAACATAATGATTTTTCTGTATAATTCTTCATGGCTATGATAAAGAGTCCACTTCTACATATTTCTTTATAGAACTTTCTCCATCTAAAGACATTTCTTTCAGGAATTCATGTAATAATTCATTAAATTCTTTATTTTGGTAATGACTTTTTTGTAATTGTTGTTTCTGTGTATGTGTTATAATCCTTTTAGATTGACTGCTCATGTAATACAAAAGCCATCATATTCTCCCTAAATCTTTATTCAAGGTTTTATATAGCATATGCTTTCAATAAATATTATTTATGGCAGTATGTAACTTTAGTGAAGTATCTAGCAACAAGTAGACATTTTGATGATTAAGAAAAGTCAAATGTCAATCTATACCAAACCTAGGTTATGTCATAATAATTATACGAGTATTTTATGTCATTTATATTCTGCTTCAATTTATTTCCATGCCATTTTTCAAATTTTCTATTTTTGTAATAACTTGGGAATGCACAACAATACTAGCAGTACATCCAATTAAAATAATAGTTTTTTTTTCCCCCAGACACACTTTCGAAATTATGGGTAGAATCATGTGAGGGTTTTTGCTAATAAGGAAAGCAAAATTGAATTCTAGGCATAACATCAGATTTGTTCCAAAATTATCTTAGAGACTATTAGAACAAATCAAGGCAGAGTGACATGTGATCACTGAATAGTATTGGAAAATCTAAGAGTTAAATGACAAAATGAAGATAATTCATAAAATAGTCCTGAATGAACCACTGTTACTAGAATAAATCAGAATAAAGTGTTATCAAGTTTGTGGAAAGAATTGGAAAACCTGAATTAAATGATAAGATAAAGATAATTTAAAGTGGCTGAGAGAGAAATGAAAGTCCGAGCTAAATCAATGTAATGTCTTTCCTCAGCTAATTGATTAACGTACAGGGGGAATAACTCTTGAATTTTTAACCTATATCTTTCACTATTTTCCCAGATGGAAGAAAAATAAAATAATTTCCTTCTTCTATATGATATTTTTTATGAAATGGTGGAAGAATTTGTAATACTTACATCAAATACATTTCCCTTTCTTCTGCACACGTGAATCAGAATTGCCTAAATTGATGTGTGGGATGCTGGCATTTGATACATGTGACCGAGCTTTGAAGAATAAGGACAAATCATCTCTGCAATAGTGAAAATAAATATAAAGGTTCTGTGGAGTGATCTTTTTAAAATATTTAAAGAAATTACATAAAACTTGCCAGAGAATTAAAATAAAATCACAAATTTCTAAATCAGTGAGGTTTGTATTCTGCTTTTTAATTTTTTTTTAAATTTAATATCATAAGGTATAAGTGGTTGTAAGTCAAAACAAGTAAAATCATGTTAATGGCAAATCGTATTTTAAGTACAAATTTTAATGCAGCAATAAAAAATACTGAATTTTTAAAGTTTATTAAGAATCATTATACACTAAATGTAATTGACATCCTAACATTTATTCAAATGTAATATTCTCAATAGGATATCATATTTACTTGGGCATTTGATAATTTAAAAGTTAAAAACCAGAAAAAAATAAACACTATATATAATTGTTATTTATGTAGGAATAATGGTATTTGGGCAATTTCTGAGAAGGATAGTCTTAAACTTGATTTATATAAAATAATGTTCAATTTCATCTACTAGTGTCTAATGACTGGGAAATATTTGTGACTTGATGGGATGTTAGAATGTGATAGTTGACAGTTCAAAATTCCACTATAGCATTGTAAATTACCATATTATTTTAGTATTAGCAAGATATTTAATTATTGCAATCATAGATTAAGTAAAAGAAAGTATGAGGATTTACACTATAACATTTTATAGCAATGTACTTCATTTTAAAACAAAATAATTTTGTTGATACCAAAGTAATTCCTAAACATAGCTTTAAAAATCAAAATGTAATAAAGGACTTATAATAAAAAAGATGATCTCACATGTCTACAATTCAAGTAGTTCCTTCTTTTTGTACTTCACTATTTACCAAAATAATTTCATTTATAGTCAATACAGACATAACTTAATAAACATTTTTCTGTATGATTTTCAGTCGTATGCATTACTCTCATCCTTTTCCTGGTTAGTAAGGGTAGGCTTCCTCATGTCTACCCCATCTCACTCTGTTCTTCTATCACCATATTTTGATATAGCCAGATGTCATTGTTTATATTGTATTGTTTATGAAAATACTGTCCAAGTGGGTTACTGGAACCTAAAAATCAGGGTCACTTTGAGGGACACTGTAACTACTGTACGGCCTGATCAGCAGAAACTTGGGCCACAAGACAGATAAGCTAGCTGGTAAGAATTAGAACATGGAAGAAATTCAGCCAAAGATGGAAAAGCCAATGGTAGCAGTGTGTCGGGGGTGAAGGCAGGGAGGGCACACACACACTGACTTCTTCCTTCCCCTAGTCCTCAATCACCAGCCATTATCTTCCGTTGACTAACCTAATTGGAATCCGTTTGACAAAGAAGCCTGGAACGTAGTCGCAGGAGTCAGCCTCTTACGGTACAGAGAAATGATGGGGACCAAATTATAGAGCTATAGGCAAATGATGAGCAGAATAAATACCATGTATACACCCTGACATCCTTGTCACAGACATATCGGTAACGTCCTCATGAAATCGGTTCCTAGTTTTTTTCTTCCAAAGACTTCCTTTCTAGGCAACCATATTTCTTTTTTAAGCTGTACGTTTTCTTCCTCACGCTGAAACACAGCTCTCATCCTGTCATTTCTCAAAACCATTCCCTTCTATTAGATACACTATTTCCCAGATATCAGGGCTTTCTTCTTGGTTTATTCTCTCATTTGCTAAAGAATAACCTTCAACTGCTTCTTAAGAAAATGTAGTTGGCATGTCTGAATATGCCTTATTATATCCTTATATGTGGTAGTTTGACTGGATATTAAATTGTAGGTTGGGAAAAGATTTCCCGCAGAAATTTTAAGACAAGTTTCATTATATTGTAGTAGTCAATGTTGTTGTAGAGAAGGGAGGTGCTATTGTGATTTCTTTATGCTCCAAAGACATTTTCTTCTCACTCTCTAGAAGGTTCTTATAAGTATTCTTATTTTCTGAAGTTTTACAAAAATTTATTTTACTCTGGTGGGGAGCAGGAAGATGCTGGTGTGGAGTAAGAAGACCCTGGGCTTGCCTTGTCCCAGAAACACAACTAGGTAACTATTAAATCTTCCTAAATACCTCAGAAATCAGCCTGAACACTGACAGAACAAACTCCACACCTAAAAGGAGAGAAGAGACCATACTGAAGAAGGTAGGAAGTGTGGGGATGTGGTTTAGGAGAGAAAGGTATTAAGGCTGCTGCAGAGGGGAGGGAGTTATGGCTTCAGAGAAAGGCAAGACAGAGAGAGGAACACACAGGGGATCTCACAAGGAGAGCATCTCCTCAAAACCATTGGCGTGGAAAACAAGAGGGGCTCAATTTTGTGAGTTCTTGCAACCAGTGGGTGGGGTTGGAGTATTAAAGGTCAGTGGGCTTGGCCTAGAGAACCCAGATGGTACTGCACTGCTCCTGGAGAAAAGGCAAGAAAACAACTCAGGGGCAGACAGTATGGTAACAGCAATCTGAAAAGCACAGTGGGGAGATTATTTGCCCTTCTTGGAGCCTGCCCCTGAGAGGCAGCATTCACAGAAATACTTCTTTAGGAACTAAGAAGCTGGCCTGTCCTTTTCTCTCCCTCTCCCCTCAGCATAAGCACAGACCCACCTGCAGCAAGCGGTACAATACCAGCACTGGCTGCCTAACTTGCTTACATCACGCAACAACCCCCTGCACTTTGGTGGAACCGCCCTTCTCGGTCACGCATGTCTTGTCCCAGCAGGGGGGCCCCACCCCCGAATACCAGCACAAACCCCTGCCCATACCACATCTGCTGACCAGAGAGTTTTGAGGGCCTCAGTTCCAGTGGAACTGCAATGTAGTCTCGAATTGTCTAGCTCTGTCCTGAGGAAGGAAAAGCAGGCTTGGGAAGCAGCTGACCAATTTCTAGCATATCTTAGCACAGATCTGAGTGCATGGAGGGAGTACACCTCATACCCCCCCAGAAGACTGTAACTCCAAATGAAGAACAAGGCAGCCAGAGCGGATGTCACAGAAGAAGCAGCAGCTTGCTGATGAGGAGATGTGGTAGGATTTGACATTTTTTCCCCAAATGTGATGATTATGTGAGTAGTAGAATGATATGACCTACGTTTTAAAGGGATTGCTCTAATCTGTTTTGAGGAGAATTTGCTATGAAAGAGAAAAAGTGGAAGTAAGGAGATGATCTAATGACAATTGATACAATCCAGGAAGGAAGCTTATCAGAAGCTTTTCTAGAAGTTCCTCAGCCCTTATAAGAAATAAATACCTTGGTTACCTCATCTAAGAAATGATAAGATTGATCATCCCCCAAGGGTTGTTATTCTCTGATGTTAAGACAAATAAATGAAGAAACACAGACAATAAAAAGTGTTGCATTGAGAGATTAATTCTAAGAAATTATTTCATGAACAACAAAATTATGCATTGCTTGAAAATATTTCCTACTTACTGAGGGGACACAGATATTGGACTATCAAACATACCTAACCAGTATGATTTATATACTCCAAATTTCTCCGTTTCATTTTAAAATACACATGTGCACCACTTAAATCCTTGCTGACAAGTGAAACTTTTCCTTGCTTTTACATATAGCTGGGTAATGATGGCCTTGGAGACTGGCGTCAATTATGACATTTCTTAGAACATTTCTTAGAACATGAGCATGCTGGGCAGACCACTTTGCGTGTGACAATTCTCTATAGAATCATCCTGTCCTACAGAAAAAGGCACTTGCAAAATTATTTCAGGTGTAAGTTCTGCCAAAATTCAAATTCATTTCTGCCTTCTCAAGTTTGGGTAACAAAGGTATTTCAACGTTAGCCATCCACTACAGAGCAGTGAGGCCGATTTCTATTAACCTGTGCTAGGCACAGGTAAGGACCACACGTAGCATTCCTTTTTGCATTCACCAGAAGTATTGCAAATTGTATTTATCTCCTCAGTCCAATTCTTTTTAGAGGTGCCATCAATGGATATTGACACATAGC
Organism: Ursus arctos; assembly: GCF_023065955.2. Classification (NCBI taxonomy): domain Eukaryota; kingdom Metazoa; phylum Chordata; class Mammalia; order Carnivora; family Ursidae; genus Ursus; species Ursus arctos. The sequence goes on from NW_026622764.1 coordinate 22,051,398, forward strand.
AAAATATAAGAACTAATACCTTTAAATCCATAAAAGCAATAGGTAAAGTATGTAGGTCCTTTGGGTATAAAGAATCTCATCTGCTTTCATAGACTTTGTAAATAACACCATCATTTGCTCTGAATATAGATGCTGATTTCACAAGGTGACTCACAGAGTCCTTAATAACCAGAATATAAGGTCGTTTGCAATTTGAAGCATTGTGTACATATATTTATTGTGAATAAAAAAAAATCCAGATTGTATTTTCATTAGTCTTCAGCGAGTTACACTTTTGGAAAAAGATTTAATTTCTCTCTCTCTCCTCTGTGTGCACGTGCGCGCGCATCTATGTGTGTGTGTGTGTGTGTGTGTTTTGTCTGGTTTCTATTAACTTATATTTCTTAAGGTTAAAACCCTAATGATGAAAAGTTTCTTTTATATTTTAAGGTATAGGACCATGTATTTGGATATTTGGAGCTATTTTCATAGTTGATCTGAATAGAGTTCAGATGATTTATAAGTAAAACAGTGTTGGAAATTACATTTTTATAAATTAAAACTATATTTTAGAAAAATATTGTTATAACAAATGAGCATATTGCTTACTACCTTTAAAATAAAAGACCTGGTAACATACATGTATACTTAATATACACATATACATATTTGTATTATACTGTTAAGTCTAGATTGTCTTATGGGAAGTCTTGATTAAAAAGGCACTCATATTTGTAAAGCAAACGATTGATGACAAAGTGGTCATACATGCAAATTTTAAGCTTTCTGTGTTGTCATCTTGAAGCAGGACCATCAAAAAGAGCTTTAAAGTAAGTAGATATATTTTATTGTTAATATATTAGACTTAAATCTTTCATGGCTAAATAATGATTTCTGGAATTAATTGAATATGTCTTGACAAAAGAAAAAGCTTTCTGGAGATGACTCATTAAGATGTATTTGGTCAAAATGAGTGCATCACAAATGCCAACAGAATGAATAAAAAGGAAATTGGTTATACATGTGTAAAAATTCCTCTAAATCCATGCCTAAAATATACCTGAAAGACTCAATATTTTTCTTATTTTTTCCTAATCCAATTACTCATGCCTTTAAATCATGATGGCTACATTACAGTATTTTGACTGAGGGTAGTAAATTCATTTTGTTAAAGAAAAAAGTCTATCTAGCTAAAAGAGGCTTGTTTTTACAGGAATTTAAAGGAATAAACTGTAAATTACATTATCCAGTTAGTTTTATATTTCCACTGAAATAAATCTTGCTCTCAATTCCCAGTACAGCAGATAATTTCAATGTTGTGTTAAATATGTAGCAGCTGGAGGTTTCCAAATGAATGTGTTGAATGAGTGTATTTTAGTGAAGTGTGTACTATCTTTTTTGACATGCATGTAATGATTACACATTTTCTGGCAGCTGGATTCCCTAGGGCAAAATGAAACTGTAATAGAAGATAAAACAGCCTGCTTATGTAATGACCATAAAATAGTATGTATATATTTCATGAAAATGTCTCAATTGGATGAGTGACTTTAGCTGAGGTCATATTTTACAATTCATATCCATCAAACATTCTTCAATAACCTGAGTAGAATTATAAATACTAAAATGAATGCATATAACTAAATTCAGCTCTTGTAAACAAAACCTCAAGTTTTAGTTAACATATCATCAAACTGTCTTAGCAAAGCATTTTTTAAATGAAACAATAAAATGATTTTAGTAATTTTAACTTTCCCAACCACAAAGACATAAAGTCATATAGAGTTTGGTGGGATTTTTTCCTTTTATTTATAATTCTCTTGAATACATGAGGAATTTTGTACAAAATACTAGTTAAAATGATAGCTTACCCCTTCTTTCACAAAAAAAAAAAATGCCTACAGTAGCCAATGATTTTGGATACTAATTTTTATTCATAAAGACTACAACATTTATTAAATTAAGTACATTTTTAAGTATATTTGTATCTATCATCTGGCTTTCCATTCTTACCCATCATGACTCCCTTTAATCTGTATCAGTGTAATCTGTACTTTAGTTAATATTTGAGGATGTTTAGTTATACTGTAGATAAGTAAAATATCAGATACATGAAATTCATAAGATATGCTAGTATACATAATGAATAATCCATCAGATTTAAAAATAACGGTACAGTTTATAAAATGCTTTAAGTATGGATCCTAACATCTGAGACATTATAGAAATAGGCAAAATGCACTGAATAGATAATAAAAGATTTAAGAAGAATGTGCTTAATTCTAAGAGAAATAATAATAATAATAAAGAGGAAGCTTAACATTTATATAGATTGTGACATAAAATGAGAGAAAGAAAATCAAAGGCAAATAAAATTGTCATGGAAGTATTAACTCTCAGGCATAGAACTTGTATTGGAGGACAAGTAAATAATAAAAAGAGGGAGATGTTTCGAGAAATGATAACTTGAGATTTTAATCTCTCTGGGACACATTTAGTTATTTGTATCTTTCATATTCATTTGTTTAAAAACAAAAAAACTAGTTTCCTAGTTATAAAGATATACTATGTATTAGCATATGTTATACAGAGTATTTTACTAAATGTCTGAATATACTTTATATTTGTGACTATATTAATTTTCCATTTATAACCTTGACAGTTTCATCATTTCTCTGGTTTCATGTTCAATCTTATTGGAAGTTTTTTTTTTCCATTAAAATATTTTTAAAAAATAATTTCTTAGAGGGGTGCCTAGAGGGCTCAATCGGTTAAGCATCTGCCTTCAGCTCCAGTCATAATCCCAGGGTCCTGGGAAGCAGCCCCAGGGCAGGGCTCCCTGCTCAGCAGGGAGCCTGCTTCTTCTTCTCTCTCTGCAGCAACCCCTGCTTGTGCTCCCACTGTCTCTCTGTCAAATAAATAAATAAATCTTTCAAAAAAATAATTTCTTAGATTTTAAAATGTATTTGGCTCTTTCTGGTTCTTACCTAATTTGTTGTTTATATATGTATTATCTCCTTCCAATGCAACTATAATCATTTTATATAAAAAACTTCAGTTGTTCAATGATTATTTTATTAAACTTTATTTTTTATTATTAAAGATAATATTTTATGACTTTAAACACTTGCCTCTGAGTACTGTTTTGTTAGCTACTGTTTGCTTTTGGATACTGTCAACCTTCAGTAACAAAAAAATTAGGGGAAATTTAATTAAACAAAGATGAGTTTATTCAGGAATAGCAGTGGAATCGAAATTTGAGGCAAGCATTTAGTGCAATATTCATCAGTATATTAAATTAGATATAAATTGATTTGAGTATGATTTACATCAAAATTGTAAAATGGACTTATGTTGTACATATCATCTGCTAGTTTTAAGGAACTGATGTTTAAGGTATTATTTAAAAATTAAAAGAATGAACAAAATGTATTTTTCAGTTGATTCTACTATTTTTGAAAAATCATTCTTCTATTTTTGAAAAGTCATTCTTTTAACATCAGTGAATGAATACATTGTATATAATGTAGAAAAAGAGTCCAGTGTCATAGTTGTTACATGTTCTAATTTCTGATTGGACATACTTGGATACATATTTGGATATCTTCAGCATCAACTTTTTTATAGGTTGCTTTTTTCTGTTTCCTTATTAGATTGTATCTGAGTTTTATTTTAATTAGGGAGAATTTTTCTACCTTTTTAGCCACCTTCAAGAAGTTTTAAATAACTATAATAATGGTTTTAGTTACATGCCAATATTAACATATTGATAATTCTAAATTATTGTATTAATGAAATATTATATGATGACAATAATGGAATAAAACCAACAATATTTTGTTAGTATATTTGGACAATACTATAACTGTTTCAATAAATGATAATAGAGGAAGAATTATACATATGTGATTTATGAACATGTTTTTTTTCCTGATTATTTAATTTTATGAGAAATCAAGGATATGTTGTCTAATTAACCATAGTGTTTTCTCTACACTAATGCAATAAAAAATGATGATGATGATTGAACTGTAAAGCCAGTAGAAAGTTGACCAGTATTAAAATTGTCCTGGGCTTATTGAATATTTTAATCATGGGCTTAATTTTAGCAAACATATCAATAGCATATTAGATACTGTCTTTTCTTTCAAACCCATGAGGTAAATGTTATTCTCACCATTTGACAGATGAGAACACTGAGGTTTATAGAGGTGAACCAAATTGCTTAATGCCGCATAACTAGAAAGCAGTGAGGTTGGCATTGGAACTCAGGTAATCTGATTTCAGAACTAGAATTCTCAAATTTCCATATTTGCCCCAACCCATCCTACTCCTTTCTTTGATTTGTATCTTCTTTTTTTAAATTTCTTTCCTTTCTTTTTAAATTTCTACCCCAGTTTGTGATTTGACATGTATGAATGACAATCTCTGTGTCTTTATTTGCTGTTTGGTGATAAGAATAGTGAATGCATGGGAATCAGTAAGCTTAGTTCTTTGACCCTATTAAGTTTTCCTTGTTTTTTGAAATTTTATAGGATCTAATTGTAACATGATACCACAAAACCAACATGGTATAGATTGCCAAGAAACTCAGAAAAAATCATATGCAAGAACTGGTGCATCCAGGTGATATACTAGAAGTCAGAAAACTGTTTTTGTTGTTGTTGTTAACATGAAGTATTGGAAAGCAAAGTTGTAATACAAAAAAATGCTGTTTAGAGGGCACCTGGGTGGCTCAGTTGGTTAAGTGTCTGCCTTTGGCTCAGGTCATGATCCCGGAGTCCCAGGATCGAGTCCCACATTGGGGGCGAGTCCGCTTCTCCCTGTGACCTTCCCCCCTCTTGTGCTATCTCTCTCTCACTCTCTCTCTCAAATAAATAAAAACTTTTCAAAAATGCTTTTTACAGATTAGAACAATAGAACACATCTGATAAGTGACATCTAATAACTGCAAACCAAATCCATGAATTTACTTTCAAGCTACCAATGTCCAGAACAGCAGATTGTATTAAAAATTCTTTGAGGGGACATCTGGGTGGCTCAGTTGGTTAAGCTACCAACTCTTGGTTTGGGCTCAGGTCATGATCTCTGGGTCCTGGGATGGAATCCTGTCTTACACTTTTCACTCAACTGGGAGTCTGCTTGAGATTCTCTTTCTCTCTCCCTCCGCTTGTGCTCTCACTCTCTCTCTCTCTCTCTCTCTCTCAAATAAATAAATAAATAAATAAATCTTCAAAAAATATTTGGGACTTCAGTTGACACACATTTCAATGAGTTAATATTTTGATGTGAGCATGAAAATACTTCATGTGATCTTGTGAAGTATTTTGTGATCACAAATCTTCATTTGATCGTCATGTGAAATTAGTAGAAACACAGTGGTCAGCATAAAATACATGGTAGATCTACCATTTTTCTTCCTCTTCTACAGAATGTATTGAACTTGGTGCACCCATGTATCATATCTTCTCCCAGTTTCCTAATCTCAGTTAACAGCTCCACATTTTTCCAGATGCCTAGCTCACTAAATGGAATCCTCTATATTTTAATTCTATTCCTTCCTTCTTTCTGTTACCCAGAAACAATATTTCTCATATTTAACCATATCCTGCTTCAACTTTTATGATCCTAAATATAGATGCTTTTTTTTTTTTGGCAATTGTAGTATAACTGGCATTGACAAATTCAACTTGTGACCACTTCTGCCCTTTGCTAGTCTAATTTTTGCTCTGCAATCACATGGATCTGTCTACCACATAATTAAGACAAATTCACTCTCATCGTTTTCCTCCTAATCATTGTAATAAAATTTGTATGCCTAAGCATAGCCTAAATGTGTCTAAATTATATGGTCACTTCCTACCTCCCAGTGTCATCTCATAACACTCTCTTCCACAAACATAGAGTCCAGGCACATAATCATTCTTTTTTCTTAAAAGAAGAAAAAATCAATTTTGTTCTCATCTTTAGGGGCTTCCCAATTGTTATAATTTATTTTTTTAAACAAGAATATTCTTTCTTCACTTATTTGGGGAACATTCAAAACTCTTTATTCAGGTCTTGGCTAAACTGTTATCTCCTGTGACTACAACTTCTAAAACACTATCTTTTACTCCATTTCAGTTATTCATAATGTAGCATCTTTTATTTTCTACATAGGATACAATATTATTTGAAAATATTATATATTTTTTATTTTTTCATTTTTCTTGAATAAATATAATTTTAAGACTATTTGTTAGAGCAGTTTTAGGTGTACAACAAAATTGAGAGAAATGTAGAGTTTTCCCATATACCTCTGCCCCCTCACATGCATAGCTTTTACTGTTATCAACAACATACATCAGAATGGTACATTTTTTTTTTTATCAAGGATGAACCTAAATGGATACATCATAATCACCTAAGTCCATAGTATACATTAAGGTTTACTCTTGGTGTAATATTCTATGGGTTTGGGAAAAAGTATGATGGCATATCCATCATTACAATATCATATAAAGTATTTCCACTGCCCTAAAAATCCTGTGCTCTGTCTATTCGTGTCTCTCCACTTCATTTCTGGAAGCCACTGATTTTTTACTGTCTCCATAATTTTGTCTTTTCATGTAGTTGGAATCATACATTACACAGCCTTCTCAGATTGGCTTCTTCTACTTAGTAATATGCATTTAAGTTTCCTTCATGGCTTTTCATGGCTTGATAGCTAATTTCTTTTTAGCTCTGAATAATATTCCATTGTCTGGATTTACCACAGTTTATTTACCCATTCACTCACTAAAGGACATCTTGGTTATTTTTAAGTTTTCACAATTACGGTAAAGTGGCTATAAACATCTGTATGCAGTTTTCATGTGGATATAAGTTTTTATCTCCTTTGAGTAAATACCAAGGAATTGATTGCTGGATCATATGGTATGAGTTAAATTTTGTAAGAAACCACCAAACTTTTTTCTAGAGTGGCCAACACCAAATGCTGGTGGGGAAATGGAGTGATAGGAACTCTCACACGTTGCTGTTGAGAGTGCAAAACAGAACAGCCACTTGGAATATATGATTTCTTTTTTTATGCCATTTCTTTTTTTATATTTTTAATGCCTTTCTAACCATAGTACAAACACCAGAAACTTCATAACTTTATTTTTAACATCTATGATACAGCATATAGAACTCCTCAATATATATTCACTGAGTTAATCAATTACTTATAAAAAGAATCTGAAATAAAATTTTATGCCCATCCATCAGGTATATAATGGAAATATTAAATAATTATAGCAAAAGTTATTTTAATATTTGGGCAAAATATTTTTATAACCGTATATAAATTTCAACTTCTTAAAACTATCTTTTCTTATCTTTTTTTAATGGTTTGGTCATTATTAACTCATATAGGAAAAGTAACTCTTGAAGATTTAAGAGGGTAAAAATGCCTCCTAAAAATAACTGAAGCAGAATTTCTCTAAATCGGAGCGCCTGGGTGGCATAGCGGTTAAGCGTCTGCCTTCGGCTCAGGGCGTGATCCTGGCTTTATGGGATCGAGCCCCACATCAGGCTCTTCTGCTATGAGCCTGCTTCTTCCTCTCCCACTCCCCCTGCTTGTGTTCCCTCTCTCGCTGGCTGTCTCTATCTCTGTCAAATACATAAATAAAATCTTTAAAAAAAAAAAAAAGAATTTCTCTAAATCTTACCTTTGCTCCTAGTTGCTTTCATAGAATATAAGGATAAAGCAATGATAACATTGGTAGAGAGAAGGAAATCATCCTGTCTACTGTCATAAAAATATATGAATTTTTTTTATGGAAAGCAAACGAACCAAAGACAACTGGAACCTGGCTCAAAACACGTCCTCTGAAATGAAAAAAAAAAAAAAATCACTGAATGTATAGAGAAAGAACTTCCAGGGAGATTTACCTCCCTTGGAAGGTGTGTTTACTTTACTAAGGGAGATAAAATCTTGAGGCATGTTCTACATTTCAAAATATTTGTTTACATTAGGAATATGATTCTTCTTTCCCTCTCTCAGGAGAGGAGGTTGGCAGCTGAGCAGCCTATAACCTATATAAATGTTCAGATTCATAATATTGGGGCTCTTTTCTTGTGGTAAATTTAATCCACTTTTTGCATATGCCCAATAACATCTGACCTTCATAGCACCTGCTTGGGAGAGAATGGGGCTTAGGGATCTAATATGGGTATTGCTGCAATAATATGTCTGAAATCTATTACAGACAATATGCATTTCATGATAAAAATGAACAAATATGGATATTAAGTACATATCACTTACTCAAGCACTAGTTTGTGACTACAAACATTTTTCCTATTTCTTTACCAAGTTTTTGTAAAAATATTTGAAAAAAAATCAAGTATGTCCTTTGCTCTTTACCATACCTCATTTTAGTCTAATGCAAACAACTATTCTAAAAAGGGAAATCCCATCCATTGACTTGGAGTTGCCAACAGTGGATGTAACAATTGGAATTTCCAAGTGTACTTCATTGTGACCTAGGCTGGATTTTACTTTAAGAAATATATTTTTAAATATATTTTTTAAATATTACTTATTTATTTGAGAGAGAGAGAGACAGAGAGAAAGAGTATGAGCGGAGAGAGGGGCAGTGGGGGGGGGGGGGGGAACAGACTCACTGCTGAGCAGGGAGCCCTGATGGGGAACTGGATCCCAGGACCTTGAGGTCATGACCTGAGCTGAAAGCAGACACGTAACCAACTGAGCCACCCAGGTTCCCCTATTTTAAGAAATATTAACACAAATTATTTTAAAAGAAAATTGAGTACATTTTAAGAAAGAACATTTTCAAAAAGCAAAGAAAACATGAAAAGATGTGGAGCACAATTTTGGAATTAATATAAAAGGAATTCCTACTAAAGAGCTTAACTTTTATCTCACTATGTTTAAAGAGCAAAGTAATTTGATATCAGAAATCAAGTTGGTACTCTGGAATTGGAAAAGTTTAGATTTTCCTAGTGCTTTGCTATATTTCTTATCACTGCTATGTTTTGGTTATAACAAGTAAGTTTTTTAATACTTCACTTTTAACATTGTGAGTTAAAAATACATTGTATTATGTGAACACCTTAAAAGATAAAAGATTTAATAATTAATATATATGCCTTTCTAAATATGTTTTCCAAAGCCAGGACTTCTAAAATTAGTTGCTACTAATACCTAAAATATCAAAGTTAATATTTAAATTTCCCACTTCATTCAAAACAGGCTTTGCTCACAAATGCAAATAGCATATATTTACAGTTAAAATTTAGATAAAATAAAAAATTAAATTGGTACTACTGAACTTCGAAAATGCAGATCCTATGAAACATTAGGCCTATGGAATTTATAAAAAATGAAGTCAGAGAAGAGCTATGTTTAAATACTTTCTAGTATTTCCTTAGATTAGTGTGTAGATTTTAAACAAATTTGTATCAGCTTCTTTTTGTTGCACTGTGTTAACAGTAGTTTTATTTTTCAAAATAAAATTATAATCATCACAATGATAATATATCATAATAGGGCACATGCCATACTTTGCTATTTGTAGGTTAAAAAATATATGTATATAAATTATATATATTATATAAATATTATACATATACATTTACATGTAAATTCTGAATTGAGGAAAATATGATCTTAAAAAACTGTTTGGGAGCTGCAGTGTTTAACACCTCTTTAGGATCCACAAGATTACATATTTTTTTAAATTTAGTGAATCTGGAAAAATTGGTCAATGTGACACATATGATTGATCCTTACTAAGAGAAAGGTTAATAGTTTTTTTTTTAAATAATTAAAATTTATCTGCTCTTGGTTTATAACTTATTAGGCTAGGAGAGGTAATGAAAAGTACACCTATAGCTATAAACGTAGGTCAGATTATTATTAATGACACAAAAAGTTCTCGAGGAAGAAAATAGATATAAAATAGAATTCATACAGACTAAATGGAGAAAAAATAGGGAATATGAGTGATTGAAATAACTTTCAGTAGATGGTGGTAAAGGGTGGAGTTTTCTAGGTAGAGATGAAAAAGCTAAGTCATGTCACATTGTCTGGAAATCCCAGTGTTTGTGGTAAGAATGATGAGTAACACAAAGCATGTGTGGTGTAGCCATGACTAACAAATTGGAACCACATATGCTCGTTTCTGCAATGTCTCGAACTTGAAGCATCTTTCATTTAGGAACTTCAAACTTTGGGGAAGCCAAAGTAAATAAAAAGACAGTACGTGTGTGGCTTTTGAAAAAAAAAAGAGACTGAATATAATGAGACTAGAATCTTCCTGCAACAACCCTGGTGAGATAAAACTAACGATCCAAATCAGAGTCATAATTACAGCCCTAGAGATGAGAGAAGAGAGTAATGGCATAGTGGATTTTACAGGGCTCGGCTGGTCCTATTGCCCTGAAAAATGAAGGTGAGGTGAGAAATATGAGGTAGAGTCAGCAAACAAAGAGGGAGGAGAAGTCCCATCGCTTCCAGCATCCTCAGGAAAATTTGTTCTTACTTTAACTAGAAGACAGGACATTTGTCAAATTATGTCCCTCCTCCCCTTCTCTTCTCTTTCCCTGCTTTTTCTTCCTACTTGCACAGGCATACACTGACTCACACAGGCACATATACTCACACACACTCAAGCAAATACCATCACCACCAGCATCATCACCCACCGTCACCACCACAAACAGCATCACTTTAAGATCCTGCCATCCTGTTTCAGCTTAACAATCAAAATAAGTTCTTGTCACATTAACCATTTCCTCCTAACTTTTCCTCATCCATTCTCACAATATCTACATTACCTTTACTTCTCAGTTATAGATCTCATAGTCTACAATTTCTCTCTATATGCTATTTTCTGCCATTAGTTTAGTATCACATCTTTAAATGGAGTGATTTAGAATTATTAACTATATAAGGTCTAAATATTCATGATGAAAATGAAACTATACACGCCTGAGAGGGAAACAAACAAGTGACTCCTCTTTAAGCTTCATGTATGGAAATGCTTTATAAGTGAATAAAAATCCAGAGGGAAAAAATTCTAAATTCAACCGTACAATTTAAAGAAATAATCATTAAAATTAAATAATAATAATTGGCAAACAATAAACTGACAATTGTGAACATATTTGCAACATATATCATAAAGAGCTAATAATATCCCTAATATAAAAAGAGCTTTAAAAAACTGAGGAAGGAAATCCAATATAAAAAAGTTGGAAAACAACTTAAATATCCATCCATAAGAAAGTAGTTAAATGAAGTATGGTTTATACAATCAATGGATGAAGAAAGAATGAAAATGGATTCTATGAATTGATATGGAGTGGTTTCCAAGACATATTGTAAGATATATTGTTAGTTGCAAAAAGCAAATTATCAAAAATTACATACAATATGTTATACTCTATATAAAAATGCAGGAAATAGAGTGGTAGTTGCCAGGGACTGGGGGCAGGGGAGGAAAATGGCGAGGTTTTAGTCAAAGGGTACAGCATTTCAGTCATGAAAGATGAGTAAGTCCTAGAGATCTGCTATAAAGCATACTGCCTATAGTTAACAATACTAATTGTATTATTTACTTGAAAATTTGTTAAGAGAATAGATCTTATATTAAATGTTCTTATTGCAAAAAATACTTTTATTATTATAAATAACTGTTACTATATCATCATCATCATTATTTTAAATAAAGATGGAGGAAATTTCTGGAGGTAATGAATATGTTTATGGCATAGATTTTGGTGATGGATCATTGGATGCATATTTATTTCCAAACTCAACAAATTGTATACATTAAATATGTACAGTTTTTTGGATGTAAATCATAGCTCAATGAGTGGTTTAAGAAAATAAAAAAAGAAAATATGCTCATATCTCCTCTTTTGTTTAAAGACATATAAGAAGGGGAAACCAGAAAATAATAAAATTGGGTAGTTACAGGCAGTGGGTGGAGAAAGGGAGGAAAGAATGTGAGAATAACAAGGTAGAAGAAATGAGGAGCAAGTGATACATCTCTGAGCATACCTTTTTAGAAAAAAAATATTGTGGTAAAAACAATACGAAATCTACTCTTTTAGCAAATTCTAAGTATGCGATATCATTTTTGACTATAGATGCAATGTTGTATGGTAGATCTCCAGAACTTATTCTCTTGCATAAATGATACTTTATGCCTACTGATTAGTAACTTCTTGTTTCCTCCCTCCCCTTACCCTTGGCAATCACCATTCCACTCTTTGATTCCATTAATTTGACTATTTTAGATGCTTCATATAAGTGGAATCGTGCAGTATTTGTCTTTTTGTAGAATTAAAATAAAAAATCTTGAAAAGATACTTGTTCTTACTTATTACTACTGTGGAATTGAGTATGATCAGAGTTGGACTTTTGTTTATTTCAGGTATATATAACGTAACTAAACCCACCGGAGTATATTTACAGAATTTTCTTAAGTCTAAAAAGAAAAACCACATTGATATAAACATTTTAAACTTAATGAAATACTGTGTGGCAGCTTTAAAATCCTAGTCAGATAATTCTAACAGCTGAGTCACCCATGGAATGGTAGAGTAGTAGAATGGAAGACCAGCCATCCACACAGCTTTAAAACCATGAGGATAAGAGGGGAATGTTTTTCTACTTTTGTTTGATTGGACTATAGCAGGTATTCAAAGAGATTTACTGTCCTACTGGGCCATCATTTTCCCATTCCCTTAGCTAGAGAAAAGGGCTTTTGATGAAATTTGTATTTGCCATTATTGGAGTTTCTTGTCAGGTAGCAATAACCATGCCCTGTCCGAGATACATGGGAGGCAACAAAAAAGAAAGGACCCATAGTAGGGAAACTCCTCAAATCACAAGGTCCCTTAGTATTCCTTTGTCTTTCCAATTTTCAAGATTTTTTGTACTTTTTTGCCTTTATCTGTGATTTTATTTAATTTTTTTATTTTTTATTTTTTATTTTTTTGTAGTAAGTAGAAGGACCTAGTAGGAACTGGACTTCTCCATCTTGGCTAGTTCTTTTCATTATAAATCTATGAGGATCAGGTGCTTGCTTGACAGTCTGACATTGCCACTTATCACTTACCAAGGTAATTGCATGCACCCAGTTCTGTCGCTTTGCAGCCTTGTCATATTTACTGATTATTTGGAAGCAGCACAGGATGGGCCTCCTGGACTCCTACACATATTGTTGGATATGTCAAGATTGCAAGGCCCTGACTACTCATTCACTTTGTCGCAAGAAATTATTAGTTCTCTAGAATCAAATAAAAAAAGAATGTATTGACAAAAAATTAAAACTTATAGAAAAAGACTAAAATGCAAATTATAACTGAAAAATACAATGACAACAATAACAACAGCAACAAAACTGTATGGGCTTAATAGTATAGTGAGATGACAGAGAATAGATTCTGTGAACTCAGTGAACTTGAAGTCAGATCAAATGAATTTACCCAGAGCAATAGAAAGAAAAGAGTAAAAAAAAAAAAAAAAACAATAGAAGGAAATGGATAGAGTCTTAGGGACAAGAGCCACACTAACAAATTCTTATCATCCAACTCCAAGAGAGCAAAAAGAAACAATGTGGGGCCAAAAAAGAACTCAAAGAAATAGTGATTTTAAAGTCTTCGCATTTGGTGAAAGGCATAAATCTACAGATTTAAGAACCTGAATCGCAAATAGGATAAACCTAAAGAAACTCATGCCAAGGCATGTCATAATTAAATGTCTAAAAGCTGATGATAAACAAATAATCTTAGAAGAAGTCAGAGAGAAAGGACACATTATTTATAGGGGTAAACATTTTTCATCTGAAACTGCAGGTCAGAAAGAAATAAGCACACTTAAAATGCTAAAAGAAAAAAATTATCAACTTTGAGATCTATAACTGACAAAACTATCCTTCAGGTGTAAAGACAAAATAAGATATTCTCAGATAAGGGAAACTAAGAAAATTTGTCACTAGCAAGCCTACCCTTTCTACACACAGAAAGAAAATGATAATAGAAAAAGGCTTGGAATTCCAGAAAGGAAATTAAAACATGGGATCAGTACAAATAAAAGTAAATAGACCATTAATCTCATGATTTTCTTAAAATCACATTTGATGCTGAAGTAAAAATCATAACACATCAGATGTTGTGTACACTGTATACCAACGAAATTCTTACAATAATTATATACAAATTGGGGAGGGTAATGATCAAAATAGAAGTAAAATTTTGACATTTACTTTAATTGGCAAAAAGCCTTAATGCCAGTTGACTGTGATAAGTTTTTTATGTACATTATAATACCTAGACCAATCACTAAGAAAACTATACAAAGCAACATACCATAAAACACTATAAATACATTAAGAAGAAACCTTAAATAATTATCAAGTGACTCACATATCTTGGACTATTTGGGTTATTTTAACAAATTACCATAGATTATTTGGCTTAATCAACAAACATTTAGTTCTCACCATTCTGGAGGATGGAAAGTTCAAGATCAAGGTACCCTAGACAGATTTATATCTCAATGAGGGTGTTTAATCCTCTTACTATATTCTTATATGGCAGAAAACAGAAAGAGCTCTGGTATCTAACTGTTGAATGTCCAACTTTCCATCAATGGGAAACAATGCTGAGTCCCTCATAGGCCACATCCTTTAAAAAAAACCATACTTGATAGTAGACTCTGTCAAACTGATACAGTGATTCATTCTTATAGGGTAGACACATAACACAGGTATGAGTTTTCTTTTCCTGCCCAAAGGGCCTTAGATAGTGCAACTACCTAGAACCTTATTGAGTGTTTCCTCTGTCAACACGTGATCAATTTAACCATTGTATCTGTCCTGGGTTCTTTCTCAGATTATCCCAAATGCTGGGAGTGGCCCCATGACTTGGGATCCAAAATATTATACAGAAGTTGTTGGCCTGATAGCTTGTGTACAGAGTGATGTACTAGCTTAAAGGCAATACTTTGGTAAAATGAAGCACCATCCTTCAGGACAGACTCTACACTATACATTCATACATATAAATCTGTGATGCATGTACTGTGCACCTTTATATAGTCTCATTTCTTCAACAGGAACATGAAGTCCAAGGACCATGGAGTTAGAAGTAGCTCTCCTTATCAACACTTCCAGTGTGCTTTCACTCACCACAGCTTTGGGCTCTGAAAATTTAGAGGTTTTGGTTCTGAAAAGGAGAACACTGCTGCCAGGGGATAGAGAAATAGTTAGTGAATCATAAGCTGTGACTGCCACAGGGACATGTCACATTCCTTGTGTTAAGGGAGCAGAGGGCAAGAACAGGAATCACCACCCAGACTGGGGAATTGATCCTGATCATCAGGAGGAAATAAGGCTGCAGTCACACCGTGGAAGGGACCAGGAAGATATTAGGTACCCAGTTGTTTCTGTTGAGCAGCTCTTGTATTTCCCTTGCCCAAATTTGACAGCAAATACAAATGTTTAGCAACTATATCCTTAGAAAAGAATGTGTCAGGGGCTCAAATCTCTCCAAGATAAAGGTCTTGGTTACATCTAACTATACCACTGACACCAACTGTTGTTCTAGCTGAGGATGGAGGGAATAGAGCGTGGGTATAGGAGAAAGGAGACAATGAGTTTTACATTTGGTCCTGAGACTAGATGTAGTATTTGGGTTAGTAGTTCAACTTAATATGATTATTTCCTACATTTCTTTGAGAAGTTTATCAGAACCTTAAAGAAGCTGGCACCAAGGGTGATCTGTGTTGAACATTGACGCACTGCCTAGATCTCCCTACAGTGAAGAATCCATTGTCCCAACTTCTGGGGATGCTCTAGGTGGACAATCTTCGGCTGAAAGCCCTTTTGTGATTTTGTCAGCTGCCTGGTACTTTTGGTCCCAAAGTCACATCTACAAAATCAACATCCAACAACTGATGGAGTGAGCCTAAAGAATGGCCATCTCAGTTCACTAGGATAACACCAAAGGGTAGTTATTTCTCTAGATCTCCCCATGAGGTCTGTCCAAAGTGTTTCTGAGTCTACCTCACAGCTCAGCTTCTCCATCTGCTTCTCCTGCTCCCTTTCTCTCCCTTCCATGGGTATTGTTTGTAAGGCTACTTTACACACTAACTAGTAATAATCTGCATGGTAAACCATAACTTTAAGTCTGCTTTCTATAGAACACTTTACATGGGGTGCCACTTGGAACTAGAAGAAAGGATGTGACTGCCCTGTATGACCTGGAATCATGGAGGGCAGAGATATCTGAAAGCAGCTAGATTCCTGAAACATAAATCCTTGTTTCTCCCCCTCCCAGTTTTGCAATCATCTTTTTAGGAACTTAATTACCAGAACATAGCCAGAAGTAAACCGGCAGGGTAGACTTAGAAATGATCCCGCCCTAAGATGCAGAGCAGAGCAATAAAAAGTTATTTACCTGAAAGCAAACCAAAAAACAATTGGTAAAAACGATAGGTGATAGTCCAGATTCTCAACTTATAGGACATGAAATTTTTGCACTTTTAGGAATAGAATTAACATTTTAAAAACTTTTAAAATATAAACCTCCATTTTAAAGAACTAGGAAATATTTCAGGGATTAGGTTTATATTTTCTTTACATTTTCTGTGGGTGGTTAATGTACTCAGTGACATCAGTTGTTTTCCATAACTTTTTAAAAACGTTTTTATCTATCTATCTGTCTGTCTAGCTATATATCTAACTATAATTTATTTTAAATTTTGGAGAAATAAGCATTATACAATGGCTGCTAATATTGCAGCCACCCCTTGTATGACTAAGTAGAGAGTGGCTTCCACCATCTGATTAATACTGAGCTATTACTGGGGATTAATACTAGGTATTATAGTAAGAATACTGTGTAAGAATACTACGTATATGGGGTGCCTGTGTGGCTCAGTCAGTTAAGCGGCCAACTCTTGAATTCAGCTCAGGTCATGATCTCAGAGTCCTGTGTTTGAGCCCCACGTCCAGCTCTGGTTTCAGCACTGAGTCTGCTTGAGATTCTCTCTCTCCCTCTCCTTCTGCTCCTGCCCCCACTCATGCTCTATCTCTTTCTAAAATAAAAAAATAAAATCTTTAAAAAAAAGAAAAAGAATACTAGGTATATAAAAGGTAAGAATTATCTTCTCCATGCTTAAAGAGAAAGCACAGCAAAATCACCTAAGCAAAATATGCTCAAGATTTAAGAAAATGCTACACCTAGACACACAATAAATTAGAAAATATTTCTTTTTTCAAGATTCTTAATATGGGAAGAATAGAAGAATAATATAACCAGTACTGTCAGCTAAAATTTCTACTATGGCATCGCATATGATCAGAGACAAATTTTTGTTTTATTTTTCGGTTTATTTCAGGTATATATAATTTATGAATCAGCTTACTGAAATATATTACTGAATTTTCTTAAATCCAATAAGAGAAACCTAACTGATATAAATTTGATTTAAATTTGTCCATGACTTCTCAATAGCATAATTATTCCATGTATTAATGAAAGCAACTTTAATTTATTAAATGGAATATCTTATAACTATTAACATAGTTATTTAAGATTCTGGAGTATAATTGAAATCTTTATTTCTAGAATATTAATTTTAAATAGTTAAAAATTGAAATCCATGATTTTTAAAAAATTCATTTAAAATCAATTAATTAACATATATTATATTATTAGTTTCGGAGGTAGAGTTTAGTAATTCATCAGTTGCATATAACACCCAGTGCTCATTACATCATGTGTCCTCCTTAATGCTCTTCTCCCAGTTACCCCATCCCCCCCCACCCCTTCAGTAGCCTTCAGTTTGTTTCCTATAGCTAAGAGTCTTATGGTTTTTCTCCCTCTCTGATTTTGTCTTATTTTATTTTTCCCTCTCTTCCCCTATGTTTATCTGTTCTTTGAAATCCATGCTTCTATTAAAATTAAGTATTCAAAATGACAGGAAGCAATTAAAAATGCATATATATGTATATGTGTGGAGATATATAGATATAGATATAGATATAGATATAGATATAGATATATTTGTATATATGTATATATGCACCTGGTAGTAAAAGTATATACTTTTGCATGAGTACATTTGAAATCAAAACATATTTGTAAGAAATAAAAAACTGTCTTAAAAATTTCTCCTGACTGAATTTTCAATCAATTACAAAATATTTCCCTTAATAGAGTTGCAATGTAAAGTAAGTATACTGAAGTAAGGTCAAATTTTTTGTTATTTGAAGTATATACTTCTTAAGGTTTTAACTCAATTTATTTTTCAGTGAAATACAGCAAATTTTCCAAAGTGATTTAAACTTTTAAGGTAAATTGGTTGGAATATCCAGAGGAAAGTATCTGTATCTTGAGTGCATGTGACTAATGGTTACATTTTCATCTCATAAATCTGTAGATAAAATTTAGTCATTTACTAACACTCTGATTTACAGCATACATGGATTTTTGTTTGAAGCAAAGAAGTCAGAATTACATTAGGGGCAAGCAGCTACAAATAAAATATCTTGACCTTCATACATGAAGACGAAACTTCTGACATTCCTTGAATTGAATGAAACATTGAGTGATTTTTTCTGTAAATTAGACGGTTGGGCTTTAAATTATCTAGTTTCTTGTTCTGTACTCTGAGCTAGCTATGATTTTTTTCACTCTATTTCTCTATGGGCTACTGGCAATATTTAAAATTTTAGTTAGTGAATTTTTATGTTTCAAAACATTTCATATATATAAATAGTGAGGCATTAAAATATTAATAGGCTTGAGTAAAAATAAATGCAACAATATTCAAATTCATTTGAATAATGATGTATTATAAAAGTATAAATAGGTTTAGATATTTTAATAATTATTAATAACTTTGAATATTAAAATATAGATGCACTATTTGATTTTCCCAAAGGAATTTGAATATATGATATTAAAATTTAGAAGGGAATTGTGTTCTACAGAATTACATTTTTAGAAATTCTGATTTATTCAAACCTAATTAATAAAATAAAGCCTGTTCTTAGCCATACTTTCAATGAAGTTTTAATGAGTTGAGAAAGGTACTGCACTCCAGTTAAAGTTACCAAAATTCTACATAAGATACATTTGTTCCCCAACACTAACAAATATATTTCAGACACTAAAAATGTCATTTTTTTTCCTTTTTCAAGTTTTTATTTAAATTCCAGTTAGTTAATATACAGCATAATGTTAGTTTCAGGTGTACAATTTAGTGATTCAACACTTCCACAAAATACTCAGTGCTCATCACAAGTGCACTCCTTAATTCCATCACCTATTTCACCCATCCCTCTGCTCACCTCTCCTCTGGTAACCATCAGTTTGTTCTCTATAGTTAAGAGTCTGTTTCTTGGCCTGCCTCTCTCTCTTTTTTTTTCTCCTACGATCATTTGTTTTGTTTATTAAATGCCACATGTGAGTGAAATCATATGGTAATTTATTTAATATTTTCCACATAACTTAAACAAAATTTTGAAAAAATTTAAATTCAAAATGTGTTAGTGCTAGGAAGCATCTTTCTTCCCAAAACTGTGTCTTAAACTGCAAATGCCTTAATGTTTATTATTATTTTTGGAAAAATATGTTTATTGTCTCTTCTCTAATTTTTAGATACTACCCAATGAATAACCAGAGAAACCATCAAACGCATACAATTATCAAATGCGATTGTTTTTAACATTCAGAAAAAAATCTATATAATAATTATTTTAATAAGAACACCAAACTATTGATAATAGTTTCTTTGGGTGGTGGCTATACTTTAATTAAATATCTAGTGTATAATGTTAACTTAGTCACAATCCTCTCAATTCAATGGGGATTCTCAGCAGCAGGCTCTTGTTACTTTTTGTTGTTGCTGTTGTTGTTAAAAGTTCTATTTTCTTTTCCAATTCTTACTGCTCTCTCCTCATGAGGACTTCAGATAAAATTTGTATTTTTCACAGATATTTAATTATATTTTACACAAAGACATTGGGTTATACATCTTATCATTCCCAGTTAGCCATTTATAAGAACTGTCTATGTAGCTCTAACTATATCTAATTTGTTCCCAATTGTTGCATAATTTTTCACAGCATATATCAACCACATTTTGTTATTGTGCCCATCCAGTGATAGGTTTCCAGGGTACTCATCTACCTTCAACCAAAAGCAATAATAATATGAATATCTTTGCAGATATCCTATCAATGAAATGTGTTAAGAATTACACCAGGAAGTATGCACATGCATTTCTATTTTGACAATGCAAAGTCAGAAAAATATATTTTAGCTTGCACTCCCTTCCATGAGTGTTTCTATATCCCTTCATTCTTGTCAACATTTGGTATTATACAGATTTCTAATATTTGCCATACTATTGAATGTAAATGGATTTAATTGCTATTTTTATTTGCATGTTATTATTTTTAATATCAGTTTGAACACCTTTGTATATACTTGTCAGGAATTGGCTTTTTCTGTCTATAATCTACTTTACCTTTATTCTTAGGCAATTTTCCCTACAGGCTCTGGTGTTTCTATTGTTATAAGTGAGAATTTGCTAAATATTTCAAATATTAATTCCTTCTTAGTCTAGGATTATCTGGATATAATCTCAAATCTTTTCAAAGTAGTTAATTTTGTCTAAGGTGTTTTTTTTAATTAGAATTTATTTATTTATTTATTTGTTGGTTGGTTGGTTGGTTGGTTTGTTAATCAGAACATTTAAACTCACCATAATCAGTTCCATCATTCTTTCTCTTTATTTTTAATGCTTTTTTGGAATTGTGTATGAATTTACTCTTCCATTTTATATCATTTTCTCTATAGATATTTTGTAGAACACATCTCAATTTGAATCTGTCTAACATTTTGTCATCTTATTCAATATGGCAGGTATACCACAGAAATCCTGTTGTGGCCTTCTTAGTCTGTTATATCAAGAGACAGATGATGGCAACCATTGCTATTTACTTTAATCACCTGGTATGATGATAACTCTCTGGTTTCCTCATTGTAAGATAATTATTTTCTCCTTTTAAATTAATAATTGCATCGTGGGAAGATACTGTGAGACTGTACAAACATACTATCTTTTCTTTGTTCATATTGCAGAAAACAAGGAATCATCAGAATAATGAAATTGTTTAACATTAAAAGTTAAAAAAATATACAGTAAAAATGAGACAAAGAAAGAAGAGAACAGAACACATTCAGGGATGAAAAGAAAAGTTTAAAAAAATTAAAGAATGTATAGTTAACTTCCTCAAATGTTGTGCCTATGTGAAACAATAACAGAATTCTACAAAACTAGCACAAGCGAGCAAAGAGTTCTTAAAAATTAAACATATTATATATATATATATATATATATATATTTGATCATAAAGTTTGAAAATAGAAAGAATGAGAGACAGAGCCAAAAAGAGAAAGAAATGGGGAGATAAAAAGGAGAATTCAGCCTTACAAACATTAAAATAATCAAAGTTAACATAATAAATAATGTCTGTGGTTCATGAAAAAATAGTTTAATGAAGATAGGTTAGACACAATATGTGTGCATGTACATGGTATTCATTTATACACATATATTGACTTGATATGTGACAAATGAGACACCACAAATAATGTATAAAATGACAGTTTACCATATTAAATAATAATAAATGCAACTAAATGTAACTCATGATCTGATATTTTCACTTGTTAGTTTTATTGATGAATCTTGCCTGAATAATTTGGCAACTTCTTAATTCCATGATCTCTTATACAATCAGCTGGCTTCTATTGTAAGGGAGTTCTTTTCCTGCTACACCATTTATTTTGGTATTTATGTATTTCTATATTCATTTCTTTATTTATAGCAGTGTGTTTAGTGGTTTCTTATTTTATTCACTAATAATATCCTTTTTGTACCACCGGTCCTTTACATTCATGCCCTCACTGTTGTTTGATGACTACTTTATTTTCTGCCACCACAAAATGTGTCAGGCTCATTTTGTGCCTATATGGCCCAGACCTGGAGGCAATCATTTATTTCTCCAAGGAACACTGGTTCTTTTTTGTGAAGAATAATATTTGTGTAGAATAATATTTGAAACCAAAGCTGGAATGATAATTGTGCTCATTTCTTCTGGTGTGTCATTGCTTGTCAAACCTCTCAGTGGAAAAATCAGGAAGGAGATGCATGAATTCTCAGACTATATATACATATATACACAAGTATGTGTGCACACTTGTACACATAAATATGTATCTATATTTCTACACATAATGTCATGAATTCATGATTTCAAGCCAGTTCCCTTTTTTCTGTATTAATATTTCCCCTCCCTGTCAGTGAAAAAAACATAACCTAGGGGCGCCTGGGTGGCACAGCGGTTAAGCATCTGCCTTCAGCTCAGGGCATGATCCCGGCATTGTGGGATTGGGCCCCACATCAGGCTCCTCTGCTGTGAGCCTGCTTCTTCCTCTCCCACTCCCCCTGCTTGTGTTCCCTCTCTTGCTGGCTGTCTCTATTTCTGTCAAATAAATAAATAAAATCTTTAAAAAAAAAAGAAAAGAAAAAAACATGACCTAAAATATTTTTACTTATTTGCCAGTCCACAATACATAAATAGTATATTCTGGTTTCAAAACTACTAGCCTATGGCTATGTAAAAAGGAAAAAACCCTATGAATTAGAGCTTATATTGTATATTTTTTCTTCAGCCTGAGGGTGTATAAATTAAATACTGAACACAAATTTTAGTTACTTTCCCTTGCCTATCTATTCTTCACTGTTGTTATGTAATTCACTTAAAATATGTTTTAGTTCCTTTGTTTCCTTTTGTAATTCATTTTAAGTATCATTTCCCCACTGTTGTTTACTATAATTACTTTCTTTGGGTATGTGAAACATTACCATGGTTCCAAAAGTCAGAAATGTGCAGAAAGAAACAGAAAAGTGATTTCACTCAGTATTACTGCTACCCTCTTCACACAGTTCCTATCCATCTTTTTTAGGTAACCCAGCTCATTGCACTGTTGTATCGTGTGTTCTTTCCTTTTACAATGTTCAAATACATGTATATTTTACTGTTCTCCCTCGCTTTTTTTTTTTTTTACACAAAATGCACTGACAAGTGGCATTTCTCAAAAACGATAGAAAGTAGAGAATGTGTTAAGAATGAGTACGTTATCAAAGCAGATCAGAAAATGCTTTTAGGTCAAAGTAATATTTTTACTGAGAAACAAGATAAAATAGGAAGTCCTGTGAAGTACCAGGTTCTCTCTCTCTTGAATGCTGATGTTCATCTTCATGTTCTACATTTTCAATTTTTACATGTCTTGTGAATTGTTTTGGCTTCATGATATTATCCCAACATTTCAGAACATAATATATTCTTATATTTATCACTTAGATAGTGAATACAAATCCATAAAATAAATACTATTCCATAGAAAAGATCTTGTGAGATCTGATTAGATCATTTCTTGATGTTACAAATCATAGAACAATGTAATGTAAAGTTGACATCTATTTCATATTTGCTATCATTATATTATGCTCTAGTATACATTATAGTGATGTATGAAATTCAATCTCTTGTGCAGTCTGATAAGTAGAAATGTAAATTTTAGTAATAGTAAACAAAGAGACCTGGTAAAACAGTCATCAAATGTATGTCATTGTTAAGTGATTTTACTTGATAAACAATATAGCTAATGTTAAGAGAAATGGGAGGAATGTAAACCAAGAAAATGAAATACAATTGAAAATATGAGATGAGTTAAATGATATTTATTATCTAATTTTAAGATCTTATTATACATCTATACATCTACTTCTCTGTCTCACTCTCTCTACAAAGTTACAGAAACAAGATTTCATACTGATTATCTCTAGCATATTTAATATATGCTTAGACACAATATTTTAGTTATTTGCTCAATCCTAGAATATACATAAAACAATTTTAAAATTGTTAAATCACACTCTGAGTAACAAATGTATTGACTGAAGACAATGTTTGTTTACTGTTCTTTTTGGCTTTAGCCTTACATTAGATAGTCAAAATGTTGTCTTCCAAAGTTACCTAGGTTCATCCCTCCTACTTGCTTCTGTGTGGTATGGTTATATTATTCATTTGAAATTGAGGGATTCATTTAGTTCTATTTTTATTTCATTTTGAGTTTTCTTTCCCTCTTTGATTTTATTTTGTAGTATGTGAAACATTAATGTGGCTCCAAAAGATCTATATAAAATGACATATTCAGAAAATCATTGTCTCCCTTCCCTTTGTTTCATTTTATTAATGACGTATAATCCATATGCAAATAATTTACCTTTTTTTTTAAAAGTGTACAGCTCGGTAGTTTTGAGTATATTTACCATATTTCATTTTCCCATTCATTCCATCCTGTCCCCTAGCCACACCCAACATTAAACAAAGTTAATAAATTATTTAACTTTAATTCTGTACGAGGTATTGTGTCTTATACTTTATAAGTATTACCTCATATTTATAATACATTTATATAAATTATAAATTATAGAAAATATAAACTTTGTTTATGGTCGAGGATACTAAAATTTAGAGTAAAATGTAACTTTTATGGTATTATAATTCTGTGTTTATAAATTCAGTTTAGAACCCAGCTCTTCTGAGGCCAAGATCCATGTCTTACTAACTCCAAAATGACTCCTCTACTGTTATAATCATGGTATAGATACCATAACACCTCATCGGGATTTTTGCAAAAACACCTAAGTCGTATCATTGTTCTTCCTTGCCTATGTCTGTTCTTGGCAATGCAACCACAGTGATCTGCTGAAAAACAGGTCAGATCATGTCTCTTCTTTGCTTGAATTTGTATAAATTTTACCCTTTAAATGAGAGTAAAAGCCTAAGTACTTAAATGGCCTAAAGTTACAATATGATTTTTCAACCTGCATTTTTGTGGTTTCATCTTCTAACACTCTGTCCGATGCATCAGCCAAGCTAGAGACCTTGCCAGACAACAAATGGTATCTTAACTATTCTTAATGTCCTCACCATTGTTCACTCTCTTTCCATATATCTTAGCTTATCAGGAGGTCACTTTCTGACCACAATCCACTCTTGCCCTGCCCCAGCATTTCATATCACTTCCCTTAGTTATTTTGCTTTGTAGCACTTATTACTGGTGTCATAGGTTAAAAGACTTATCATCATTCTTCTGTCTCCATTAGGAGGACAGCAGGGAATATGATGGCTTTGTTCCCTACATAATTCCCAGCACCCGTAACATATACTCCTCCAACAAAATAAGAGATTAAGTTTTTATAGACCAAACTGATGGTGTGCTATAATATGTGGAGTGGATTTAGTTTTATTCTCTACTCCAGAAGTAACATAGAAAAGAAGTAAACTAAATAAAGATATAGTATACTAACATCTGCTATTGAATTGATTCTAATTATACTAATGAATCTTGATATTGCCATTTTCTATCATACAGATAATTATATAGTAGCTTTTTTGCATGTGCATATACATGGGTGTAAGTTAATGCAATTAAGAAAATGAAGAATCACTTCATGTAAATTATTGTGACCAGTAAATTATAGAAGATTTTATTATGAAGAATTTCTAAACTTTATAAACTTCCTTAAAATTAGTTTATTGCAGTAAAAAATAGAAGAAGTTAATACAGCAATCTGTTGCTGGGTGTCTAGTTCTGAATTATAGACATTCATTGCATGAACAGCTTTAGCTAAATATGGACTAATGAGGATCTTTTGGAAAACAGAAACTGCTAAATATTCAAAAGTTATTTGTTCACCTCTAGTTTAAAGGTAAAGTTGAAAGAAAAGATATTTAATGGACTCTGACAAGTATTTATAATAAAAACATGTTAAAAATTACATTACAACCATGAAATGCTTATCACTAATGAAACAAATATAAATTTTTCTTTATTCCTTTTGACTGATAAAAGGAACAGTAAACACCTTTTATTTAAACCTATCTAGACTCTTGATTTGAAACATTTCTCATTAGCTGTAATTGATCTTTGCTAGTGCATAGTGACTAAGGAAAGTCTGATTATTTCCTTTCTTTTCTTCCTTTAAAAAAATATATATATACTTCTTCAAAGAAGCATTCTAGAATACATGGGGGAAAAGATCAAGGATATTGATGAGTATTTTTATTTTGTTGTCTACTTTAATGAGATGGTGTGTTTTCTTAAGGCAATAGACTTGCAGATTGGAAAAAAAAAGTCAGTCAAAGGATTGGCAAAAGGAAAGTAAGGAAAAAAAATAATACCATAATTTTGAGCATTTTTAGATTCTATTCCACATGAAGTTGTGATGTATGCTATAAAATGTTTTCAAAACACCATAGCTTAATTATTTACTCATACAACAGAATGAAGGATTTTATCAAGACCACCTCAAAAATAGATATGAGTATTAGAGGAAGTAAAAAATGTAAAAGATGGTATGACTGTGCTCTACTATTTGAAAATACTCAATTTTTTTCTATAAGTAATAAAAACAACAAGAAGGGTGAAATTCATGAGAAAAGTTTAACATAGATAAGTAATCTATTTGCTCTTGATATCTAGGTGAACTTATAGGATATTTTTAATATTCAAGATGAGTTAGTGGTATAAAATAATTAGATTCAATTAGTGTGTTAAGTGTATAGTACATTAAATGTAAGAAAGAGCAAAGATAGTAGCAATAAATAAAGAATTTGATTTAAAAAAGTGTGCTCCTTTTAGATAGAAAGACACAAATAAGTAATGATTATGACTTATCTGGGCTAACAGCATTGTGTCCCCTAAATTGGCCACCTATTGGTGACACTCATATGGTCCTATTCTGCCCATATGTGCTCATCCCAAGAAAAACAGATAAAACTCATAACTGTTCAGCAGGATAACTGGCAAGCTATAGCTCTTGGCAAGGCATATTTTCACCTATTCTTATGAATAATTCTAATAGAGGATGTGTGTGTATCATTGGCTGGGTTGTCTTCCATTTGTTGGGGACTTTTTGCTCAAATCTTGACTCTAGTTCTTATAACCACACCTTTTGTGGAGAAGCTGGTGGTGGTGGAGAGAAGATAGAGAAAGACAATGTATAAACATTGCATAACTCAGGGATGCTTGGGTGGCTCAGTCATTAAGTATCTGCCTTTGGCTCAGGTCATGATCCTGGAGTCCCAGGATCAAGCCCCGTTTCAGACTCCCTGCTCAGCAGGGAGTCTGCTTCTCCCTCTGCCCCTCATCCTGCTCATGTGTTCTCTCTCAAGTAAATAAATAAAATATTTTTAAAAAATTGAATAACTCAGGATTAAATAGTGGTATTCTTTCACCTATGAGTACATTTTCCTAAGTATATTTAGAGGAAGTATCTCCCTAGTAGCTTTCTCCTTGCTTCTCTCTGTGCATTTCAATTTAATTTGATAAGTTATCATCTTAAATTGGTCTGTGAGAATTTCTATTCCATGACATCTGGGATAGCTACCTGGTTTTGTACTTGGAAGCTACTACTTCATCAAGATAATTGACAATGGCATGATAATGGTATGATGTGACAAGGCAATACTGCCCTTTAACCCTGGCAAAAGATCAAATGCATCACCCTTGTTTTGGAGCTTTACTAGATTCCATTTCTACACATCCCCATAGACCAAGGGAATGTTCCCACTTGGAGCATATGCCTCTGTCTTTGAAGATTATGCATTGGGTACTTGGGACTAAAATTCTGAATTCAAATGATTCTCAGACCAATATCAGAATCTGCATGTGCCTTTACCCCAGATCTATCCTCAAAGTAGCCAAGAGGAATTGTTTTCAGAGCACATGAACAAAACTTGGTCATATGGACAACTGGTCCACCTCCATGTGTTCAAGGCCCATCATAGTGCAGGAGGGAACTATGGATGGAGAGAGTGTATATATAGGCTGGAGGCCAGGGCTGGCTCTCTCCACAGTGCCTTATTTCATTATGGCAGTAGAAGGAGTCTAACAATTCCAAATTCAAACCTGGCTTTCCAGGACTTTATAAAGGTATATTTGTCAAAGTGGAAAGATAGAATATACTTTATTTCACAATCTGTTAACTTGATTTTTAACTTTTAAGTATTTGGACATATGGTATGTGGGCTGCCATTTGTGCCCAACCTTCTTGCAAGTACCAAGGCTGGGACTGCCTTTAGGCCTTTATTTTTCTATTTAAAGAAGGGAAGTGTAATACCATGTGAAAACAGAATGATTTTTGAAGCAACAGCGGAACTTCGATTCAAATATTACATAATTCTCAAACAATTTTCTTCTTCTACAAAGTATTTAGCAAATGGGTTGTTTGAAGTTTGAGAAGCATTTCAAACAGAATAACTGAAGTTTAAGGAAAGGCAGGTTTAAATAGATAAATGAAGTCATGGAAACTGGGCAAAATAAGGTTTGGTGGCACAAGTAATGCTTTCTGGAAAAGGTTAGATGTTAGAACAGTGTATGGACTAGACTGATATGAATGTAATATTTCAGTCAGTTGAGCAGATATCAAGCTACAATACTTAAGCAAAACAACTCAAGGGCAAAAGTCAGTTACTCTTCACCTGATCTGTTATTTGTTGGGAATTTTATTACCTACCAATCCTTTCTTAACAATTTCTGCTGTTAATGTTGTTTGATATATGGAAAAGTAATGACTATACATGCTTTTGAATATTTAATTATGCAATGTTCAAAAGTACTTACTCATGATTTTCCTGACATTTCTTGAAGATGCTGGTAAAGGTGGTCATGGTTTTGACTATTGAGCAGTTTTTATTAGAAACTTAAGAGTTCCTTTCCTGTCAAAGTATAGTCTACCATTTTATCATCTATAGTACATAAAAGAAAATTGAGGACCAGGAAAAATAATTAAAAAATGAAGAAACAAAGATAATTTGAAGCACAATAAAGAACTTTAAAAAAATGTGAGCTTCTAAAAGTTATCAGAAAATTTTTGCATAACCAAACATAAAAGTAACTTCTATAAAAGAACAGTAACTAAAGAAAAAAATGTGTTACTGAATATTTTTAAGAGGGTGTAATCTGTATTTAAGAATTGTTGAAGAACAGAAAGGATGTATCTAAAGAATCAATGGTGTCTTGTACACAATAAAAAAATGTGAAGTATAAAAATGTGAGAAACCATACATTTCTACATTTAATTATTTTTATTTCCAAAAAAAAGAAAGGAAAGAAAGAATAAGATTGGAACAAGAGTTGAAAAAAAAAAAACAAATAAAATGTTAAAAAAGAAGTTACTGAAATCAACCTAAGAAAAATATGTATCTTCAAATGGAGAAACAGTGGCAAACTGCCAAATCTAATGATTTTTGGCATATATAATGATGTATTCTGAAAAAAAAATCAGCATTAAAAAAGTAATATTCACAGAAAAACAAATACATAAATTGGTAAAGTTTGATAAAAAAAATTTGAACCTACAACTCCAGACCAACCAGAAATGCCCTCCAATTCTAAGTAAATGCTAAAATTATTTTCAAATGTGCAAGGACTCAGAACTTGTAATACACATGGAAATATATATAAATATATATTTATATATATATCTTTATATATATAAATATATATTTATATATATATCTTTATATATATAAATATATATTTATATATATATCTTTATATATATACATATATATATTTCTTCTTGAGCATTACCACAAGGAAAGAGTAAGATAAAAGAAGACATATCAATAAATCAATGTTGGGGGCTATCAAAAGTAACAGCTTTATAATGATCTAGGGAATATCTGACCTTACTAAAGTACTTAAAGAAAAAGGTGACTCTGTGTAAAATTTTAAGACAATTTAGTGGGAATTAGTAATTATTGAATATTTCAATGTGTGCTGGCTGCAAGAAATGTGTAACTTAATTTGGCATTCCTGGAGGGGAAAAAGAAAGCTCTATAAGGCAGACATAATCCCAATAGAAAAATAGAAAAAATATATTGTGATTTTGTGAAAAATGATGACATATTGTAGGTACTGATATTATTACATTTAAAATATTCACTTTGAGCAGCACAGGGTTAGTAGAGTTTCATTTCTTTCTTAATGTCTTTATACATTCTACCAAGTTCTTCAGTCAATAATATTAAACAGTTAAAAATTAAGAGTGACTTATTGTACTGTATGTTGAGAATGACACCAAAAACAAGCAAACAAACAAACAAAGCCTTAACAAGAAAAAAAGACATAATTATGGAGAATAAAAAGACAAATGTGGCTTAAATGTATAAATTGACTTTCACCCCAAATTTTCACGGTTTCTTCCATCTTTCTCCTGCATACTTCCACTACCACATTGAATCAATCATTTGCATTTAGTGCTTCAATATCATTTATCAGTAAGAGGAAAATATGAAAAGAGAAATCAGAGAAAACAAAGAACTGAATTTTTTTTTCAAGATTTTATTTATTTATTTGACAGAGAGAGGCACAGTGAGAGAGGGAACACAAGCAGGGGGAGTGGGAGAGGGAGAAGCAGGCTTGCAGTGGAGCAGGGAGCCTGACATGGGGCTCGATCCCATCAGGGATCATGACCTGAGCCAAAGGCAGACGCTTAATGACTGAGCCACCCAGGTGCCCCAAGAACTGAAATTCTTAACTGCATATTCTAAAATAGGTTCTTTAAAGCCAATACTTTTGAGGAGTAAGAACTATTTTGCAATTTAAAATGTTATACTCAGAAAGAACAAGCATGTAATAGTTGTGCCACAAAAACAGATTGGAAAGATAATAAATAAAACAACAGATCGCCTCTGAAAATTATTTACATTTTTCTGATGAAGGAAAACATTCAGAAGCAGACATGAGACCTAAACAGTGCTACATTACTCTCATTTAAATGCCAGTGGAAGATTTAACTGGGATTATAAAATTTCCATAACATTTGAGAACTCCAGGACTCAGACTGCATCTTGATTCTTAGGTGACGTTGAATATATGACAAGCCTCACAGAGCAATCTTCCATTTAAAAGCACCGTGTGTGGACTTAAAATATCAAGAGCAGCATGCTGTGTTTGTGTATGGAGGTCCAGGAGCAAACTTGGGTGAGTTCCATACATAAAGAATGTATCATGTGGTAATCAGAGAGCAGAATGGGAAACATGCTTGCTGTGTTTAAAATTTGAAGGTACAGAGTAAACTCGTCTCAAACAAAAGCACACAGTGAATGCCAAAAAGGCACACATTGGAAAGGAAGTGTAAAAAAGGCAGTAGGTAACCTACAGCTCAACAGAACCCATTTGGGAGACGTAGATGACCAAGAAGCAGAGAGAGGGTTCGCCTTTTTGCCAGGAGGAAACCAAAGCCTTCTATGACTACACCATTCCCAGGGAAGACTTACATGTCTTTAAGAAGATATGAAAGGGATAAGTCAGGGGGAAAAAAAAAAGGCAAAAACAGTGAATCTAAAACAAATGAACGAACAAATGAACAAAAAACCAGTGACTGAGTTTCCCTTAATTGTGCAAAACAATAGTGAATAGTCAGAATTAGGGTTCTGTATGTGTTTTTAAAATATCCAATAGTTGTTAGGGTAAAAGGAATTACCATGTGCTTTTTCAGTGTCATGCTGGACATTGTGCAGCAACCCACAGTCTCCATCCTTGCTCAAGACTCTCTGGCTGAAAAGTAGGTACCTTTTAAATATATATATTTACTCTTTACTATTGATTAGGGTATTTTACATTTCTGTAATTGTAGCTGGTAGCTAGTGAAAAAACCTAATGAAGATGCAAATGAGGCACACAGAGTACGTATGATAGAGTTGCAATTAAGTTCTGTTCATAAGAAAATCTCGAAATTTAAAATTTATTGTCCTATAGAACCTTAATTTTGCTGCTAAATAGTGATCTTATTCAAGCATTCTTTTTTTTTAACCACTATAAACACTTCACACTCCTGCTTTGTTTTGGAATTAACCTTCATATCATGCCAGAGTCCCCATTAATGAGCTACATGGTTGACTCTCTCTCTCTCCTTAGAGTTTCAGTTAAAAATTAAAATTATTGGGACACCTACATGGCTCAGTTGGTTGAGAGTCCAACTCTTGGTTTCAGCAAGGTCATGATCTCAGGGTCCTGAGATGGAGCCCTGCATCCAACTCAGCAGTGAGTCAGCTTGAGATTCTCTCCCTCTCCCATTGCCCTCCCCCTGCTCGCATGCTCTCTCTCTCTCAAATAAATCTTTAAAACTATTAAATTATTGAAAATAATTTGTTGTTTCTATAAAATTCCTAGGAAGGAATTTTTAATACATAGGAATTTTTAATATTGCATGAATTGCAAAAGTAGATTAATACAGTTTGCTTTGTTTGCTACTTATATAAACTATTCTAGAAAAGAGATATTATGGTGTATTTGAGTGACAAACATTGAGGGACTTTAGAAATTAGTGTGTAAATATTATCAAACTTACAAAAATACAACAAAAATTATTTTATCTAATAAAGACTCACTTAAGTCAAATGTTGTTGCCTTGAACACAAGCCCCAGATTTTTCCCAATTGCTTTTTTATAATCCCCTGGAATTTAATTGGGGCCAAATTCCAGCATATGCTCTGAAAATAGACAGGTCAATTAGTGAAGTCCATACTGGAAGGCACAGACACCAACGTTTTTAAGTAATTAGAGATTGCACTTCTAAAATGACCATTACCTAAAAAAAGTAAAAAATTAAAAAAAAATAAAATGAGCATTACCTAATATAAATTACAGATAATTCTTTAAAGCCCATGGGCTTTGTACTCAAGATTTTCTAAAGCCTGAGTCATTCGAAAATCTGAAAATGGCAGGATGCCAAATGAGTGTGTGGAAAGGCGAAACAGATTATAATTCTGCATAAATTCCTAAGCAATCATCAAAAGGCAGAAGAAACTGTTCCTGCTGGGGTGTTGGACTAGGAAAAATAAAATTTGCAGAAGGCAGTGATGGAAGAAACAAATGAAGCTCATTTTTATCAAGGCGCAGTAATATCTATTCTCAAATAATTTTTCATGGGAGGCCTCTTCCCACAATCCTCACCAAAGTTAATTTAAGGGAGGACCTAATTTCCATTAAAATAGTTTTACTTCATTTGTTTTTGTTACACATACATCCATAAACAATGTCACACGCTCACAGATACACTGCAACACACCACCAAATTGGAATTATTTTTAGGACAACTGTATATCTGCAGAATCCCTCTCATTGAAATTACATTACAAAATTCTTAATTTAGGTATTGATGTAAAACAAATACTAAAGTAGATGTCGTACAATTTAAACATTAGCAGTCAGAAGTAACATAGATATGACCTAGCAAGTTGAATTCGAGATTGTGAAAATAAAATATTCCAAAAGTGAAGGTTAGTTATCTGCTTAACATAATTATGTAGAATGAAGACGTACTAATTTCTAGTATATATGCTAGATAAATGTGGAATACTTTAAGCAAACAAAACATAGTGTCAAACACATAGTAGACATTGAACCACTACAGTGTAAACGAACAAACAGCAAACCTAATTCCAGATACTTTGTCTATCTTTATCCAGTTGTCTTTATGGTAGTGATGATATTAACTGAATTTAATCTAGCCTCTTTAAAGTTTCTCACACTGTTGATCCATGATAATTTGGATGAAGGCATATAAAAATAGAAAAGCGAAAAATATACTACCTTTTTATAAAATTGCATATGTGAATCTGATCTTTAATATAAGAGTTTTCAGTACTGGAGGAGGTAAAGAGAGTGATCAAGATACATTTCTAGTCTATTTTATGTACATGGGGAAGAAAAGACCTGTGCATGTATAACACTTAAGGAATCAGTGATTTGGGAAATTATTATAAAAATATTCCTTTAACAAAGATTAATGACCAATCACATTATGTTAACAGGTTATAAGTAATCTGACATTAATAATAGTTTTCAGCTGAGAGGTAAATCAGGACAAAGTTAAGTATCCCAATTCTCATTTCTGGATGTACTGGTACATAATATGTACATTAACAAGTATACACAGTTGACAAAAATAAGCTATGAGAAGTAGGTGTGAAGATTAAGCAAGCTGCATGCAGCTAAGTCAACAGGAAAATCACAGACTATGTTATTAGTAGGTGACTCACATAGCACAAAAAATGCTGAAATGTACAACAGCCAGAGGCTACAGTGTGGTGGAAGATGCCACAAGAAAGGATGACCCGTGCATTATAACGTGCGGACATTTTGCCAAGCAGGAAACAGGCGGTAGGATAAGTAACAGTGAGAGCCTGCTTCAGGCAGGAAACACTGAGGTCATGTTTCCTTTAATTCAAGGTGAAGCAAATAGATACTTCTGTAGGTGGCCCATGGGGCACTTTACTGGGCCCTTGAGGATCACAGAATAAACAGAGAATCAGAGGATAATGTAGAATAAATCACTTAATCCTTCTGCATATTTTGATTATGATTAAAGTGTTAATGATTGTACATTTTTCACTTCACTACAATGCTAGGGAAATTATAAGTGGAAGAAGAGAAAAAGAAAGCCTGAAGAGACAAGGAAAAGCCTAAGAGAAAATGAATAGTAATATCACTGCACTAATCCCACCTCTACCCTCACCCTGCTTTTGAGTAAATGCCACACTCATGTGAAATAGGAGGAATGTCAGCGCCCAGGGATGCAGGGTCAATGGTAAGTCAGGAGTTTCATGTAGGGCACAACAGAGAAAGCTATAGGTCCCAGACTTCAGGTTCTCTCTGCCTCCTCTGGGGCTAGAAAGGCTATTTGTAGAATGATCCTAATTTACCACATTGCCTGGGATAGTCTCCATTTCAGGGTCATATTCTAAAAACAATTCATAATCATACTTAAATTCTTACAAGCATCTTGTTTGGAAGATATATTATAGGGTCAGCCTAGCTATGGGGCTTATAGTGGCTCACGTGAACACAAGGACTTGGAGGAAGGGGTGCACTAAAGTGGTAGATGGATGAATTAATAAAATTGGGCATTGACCTCACTCCCACTGTGTGTGTGTGTTTAGGAAAAGCAAAATGGTCAGTATCGTCGTTCAGTTTGGAGGCAAGGTGTGAGATGCAAATTCTCATTGGGAGTAACACCGTACCAGGGAGATAAGAGAGATTTTGAAGCTGTGACAATCAAAAAACAATTAAATTATGCCATTGTTCTTCATACAATAAGGTTAATTATTATTTTATTGTTAAAATAGCAGTTATATACCACATAAGTATACCTGGCACTTTCCTTTTTTTTTTTTTTTTTAAGATTTTATTTATTTATTTGACAGAGAGAGAGAGAGAGAACACAAGCAGGGGAAGCAGCAGAGGGAGAGGGAGAAGCAGATTTTCCATGGAGCAGGGAGTCCGAGGCGGATCTCGATCCCAGGACCCTGAGATCATGACCCGAGCCAAAGGCAGATGCTTAGCCGACTGAGCCACCCAGGTGCCCTACCTGGCACTTTCCTGATCACCTTATTTCCATTACCCCCTTAACTCTCATGGGAACCCGAGGTGGTAGGTACTGTAATTTGGATTATTTTGTAGAGGAGGAAACTAGAGCAGAGAAATTCAACTGATTGTCCAAGGTCACAGAGTACTAATTGGATAGAAAATATGTCAATGCAGGCTATTTGGAGTTTCAGCATGAACTTTCAAAAATAACCCCTCAAACAGTGTTGCCTAATAAACACTCAGTAATGATGGAGATCATGATTTTGCTTGTAGATATTCTTAAAATATCATTGATAAGTAAAAAAGAAAATATCTTTATTCACTTAAAATACATTGAATAATCATTTTTGATTAGTGGCTTTTACAACATTGGCAATCAGCAAGTCACTGTCTGTTTTTCTAACCAACTTGGAGTAAGATTGTGTATGTAAGACTATTGTAGACACACTGCCAAGCTACATGAAACTTCCATAACCATAACGGATGCAACTGAAAATGATTTGCTATTTGCACAAATCTTGTATACAGTTTTTACCAGTGTTGCTTTTGTAATTTTTGTTGTTCCTGTCCCTGGTAGGTTTTGTTTTTGTTTTGGTTTGGTTTTAGTTTTGTTTTTTTTAGGTGATGGGAATCAGGAATTCTAAGATACAAATTTTGGGATCAAATATATATGTATATATTTTACTTAATGAAAAGTTTGCTCTGTAGGCACAACCAAAGCCTAAAACAAGCTGAGTTTTGTTTCTATAAAAATATGAGCTTCCCATTTCTGTGCAAACTTTAAACACATGCAAAATTTTGTAAAATGAATGAATGGTAGAATAAATACCATGCTATCATTCAATATTACTGTAAAATATTTTTATGTTAGTAATGAAGGAAAATCTGTTTCCTATTTTCTGAACTTCAAAATAAATAGCAAAAATGTAGCTGAAAGAACTACCCAAATATGAAAAATGCACAGTTGTATTTTACATATTTAACAATGCCTACAAGAATATTGTGATACTGTTTTTTTTCCAAAGATTTTATTTATTTTAGAGAGACCATAAGCAGGGAGGGGCAGAGAGAGAGGGAGAGAGAATCTCAAGTGGACTCCATATGGAACCTGATGTAGGGCTCAATCTTATGATCCTGAGATCACGACCTGAGCTGAAACAAAGACTTGGATGCTTAGTCAACTGCACCACCCAGGTGTCCCAGTGATAATGTTTAAAATAACATACCATAACTGTGGTATTTTCATGTAGTGAAATATTACACAGCAATAAAAATGAAATTATTGATGTACTCAACAACTATAACCATGTATTTCGTTGTTACAACTGGAAGGAGTTGCTAACAACATGTAGCAGATAAAGGTAGAGCTACTAAGCATAATTGTCTATAGGGCAGCCTATGTAACAAAGCATTATACAGCCCAAATATTGAGTGCTGAGGTTGGCCAAAATGTAAGAAAGTTAATTGCTAAATTCTAAAAAAAAAGAAAAATGTAAGAAAAAATATTCTTTACCTTGTGTTAGGCAACACTGTCTTAATATGACAATGGGCATAAACAATCAAGAAAAAAATTACTTGGACTTCAGAAAATATGAAAGCTTTGGTATTCAATATTGATTGTCAATAAAATGTGAAGGGAGACTCAACCACAGGTTAGGAGACGAGATTTTTTTTTTTAAAGTATCTGACAAAGTACTTGTATTGAGAATATATGATGATCACTTACGGCTCACAAATGAAACAAACAACACAATTAAAATAGAAGTAAATGATTTGAACAAATAGCTGACCCAGAGATATATGTGTGAATATGTACTCATGAAAGATGTGAAAAATCAGTACTAATTAGAGAAATGCAAGTTAAAATAACAATGGAATACAACCAGATACCTGACAGAATAATGACAATTAAAGACTGAACATACCAAGTATTATCGAGCCTGTCAATGAAATATCTGGGACTCTCAGCACTACCTGAGAATTTAAATAGGTACAGACATATTGGATAAGAATTCCACAGATTCTTGAAATGTTAAGACTATATCTACCATATCTATTCCAGTCCTAGATATATGACCAAAAGTAATAAAAACCTACTATCACATAAATACACAAACACAAATGTCCACAGTAGCTTGATTTTAATAGCCTTAAACGGGAAACAACGCAAATAACCAAAGACTGACTAAACAAACAAACAGTGATATAGCCTAACACCGAGTAACACTCAATGAACAAAGAACAAAATATTGTTTCACTCAAAAGAACAAGTATTGTTTCACCTAACATCAGAAATGAATTTCAAAATAACTGTACTGAGTAAAAAGAGGAAGACAGAGATAGTGCATTCTTCTCATTCAATATTATTAAACTATTAAACTAAATATAATTCTATTTTTATTGAAATGAGGGAAATCAGACCAGTGGTTGCCCAGGAACTATTTTAGCTCAAGATTAACTAGAAACTGAAAATGCAATTTGACAAATAGCTACATCTTTAGAATATCTTTTCAAGATGTCTGCTCTAACAATAACTAAGCAAATAAGTATTATTAAGATTTTACAGTCACTAAATTCTAGGACACACACACACATTTGTACAATTGTTTTTTGGTTATAAATAGGCAATTACATCATATCGCTAAATTCTTGGGAAGTGTGTATATTTAATAGACTGGTGAATACAATAGGCAGAAAATTAAAATGACAGTGCAAATAATGAAATTAAGTATTTTCTCCTGAAAACATGGCTTCAACTTAGTCTAGTATATATTAATGATGCCTCTTAAAATCGAATTTATTCCTTATTATAAAGCAATGAGCTATGAAAGAATTTCCACATATAAATGTAATTTGGAAATGGGATGGACATAAATACACAATTTGATAGGTAAGTAATGAAATAATACTGAGACAAAATTAGATGATACCCTTTCAGAATTTATGAAACTATTCAGAAGGGAATACTAGATGCAGGAAATCAATTAAATTATTTTCTCTTCTATCAGGTGTTCAATACCCTAGTTGTTTGGGAAAGTCCAATATGCATAAAATATTTTGAAAATGTAAATCACATACAAATATGAGGAAATTATCATCATTCCCTTTCAAATTCTCTTATCTCTAATGAGATTGGGTGTAATAGCTCAAAATTCTGAAGTTGAATTTT
This sequence comes from Ursus arctos, assembly GCF_023065955.2. Classification (NCBI taxonomy): domain Eukaryota; kingdom Metazoa; phylum Chordata; class Mammalia; order Carnivora; family Ursidae; genus Ursus; species Ursus arctos. The sequence continues at coordinate 22,090,078 of NW_026622764.1, forward strand.
TCCTCTAAGAAAGAACTATTGCCTAGTGAAAGAGATTAGTAAGGTGTAGAATGAGTCCCACATGAAAATTTTCAAATGATTGTTGGAAGAGTTTTGGGAGAGTCCAAGATCAGTTTTGTGAGAACAGTCCAAGGAGGCTTTAATGGAATATTACTTGAAATATCGAATAGTAGAGTTACTCAGTTATTTTTGATGTAATACTAAGAAAGGAAGGAAGGAAGTCTTGGAAAAAAGCAAGGGGATGAAATCTTTAGAGTCATACTGTACAAAAATACATCCATTCTTGTGCCAGTGTAACACACTCAATTATCATGGATAAATAGACAGTTATGTTAATGTACTAGGTATGTAAAAGCTAATGGTGATAATTTTAGTATATGCAAAAGTGCATATTCTGCACTTTCAGAAGTTTTATAGCATGGAGCCCCTGGGTAGCTCAGTAGTTAAGCTTCTGACTCTTGGTTTTGGCTCAGTTCATGACCTCAGGGTCCTGAAATCAAGCTCCGTGTCTGGCTCCACGCTCAGCACAGAATCATCTTGAGATACTTTCCCTCTTCCAGCAACCTGAACCCCCCCCCAAGTAAATAAATAAGTAAAATCTTCTAAAAATAAATGAAATAAAAGTTTTATAGCATGGTGCTACTGAAAGAAAACATTTCTTGGAGAAAATTCGGGCTTTTATAACTGCCAATCTATAGCCCTGGTGTTTCACAAACCTAGTGTAGTCTCTGGTTTTCAGCATTCCAGTGCATAAATGCTTTTTCTTGCTTCTTCTGGTGGGGAGTAACTATGTGATTGTTCTAACTTAAGAGCTCTTAGCAGAAAGCATGTGTAAATGTCTGCTGACCGGGGTATTTAATTGAGGTAGCAAAAGGGAAACTGGCTGAGGAGTATACAGGAACTCTGTAGTCTTTGCAATTGTTTTGTAAACCTAAAACTATTTTATTTCTGCTAATACAATATAATACAAGATTTTACTCATTTTTAAACGTAGTAAATTAACTCAAACAGTTAATAAAAAGATTATCACTACCATGTGAGTTCATCACAGAAATGTAGGATTGGTCTAACGTTTGAACATTAATAATCTTTATTTGTTTTATTTCTTAAATCCACATATAATTGGAATCATATGGTATTTGTCTTTCTTTGGCTGGCTTATTTTGCTTAGCATTATACTCTAGATCCATCCATGTTGCTGCAAATGGCAAGATTTCATTCTTTTTTAGGATTGAGTAATATTGTCTTGTGTGTATATACCACCCCTTCTTTATCCATTCATCTATCACTGGACACAGGCTTCTTCCATAGTTTGGCTATTGTTAATAATGCCGCATTAAACATAGGGTTGCATCTATCTTTTCAAATCAGTGTTTTTGTGTTCTTTGGGTAAATACCCAGTAGTGGGATTACTGGATTGTAGGATAGGTCTCTTTTTAACATTTTGAGGAAATTCCATACTGTTTTCCACAGGAGCTGCACCAGTTTGCAATCCCACCAATGGTTCATGAGGGTTCCTTTTTCCCCACATCCTCACTTGAGTTTTTGATTTTAGCCATGCTGACAGGTATGAGGTGGTATCTCATTGTGGTTTTGATTTGCATTTCCTGTTGATGAATGATGTTGAGAATCTTTTCATGAGTCTGTTGGTTATCTGTATGTCTTCTTTGGAGAAATATCTGTTCATGTCTTATACTCATTTTTTTAAATTGGAGTATCTATTTTTTGGGTGTTGAGTTATGTAAGTTCTTTATATATTTTGGATACTAAGCCTTTATTGGACATGTCATTTGCAAATATCTTCTCCCATTCAGTAGATTGTCTTTTAGTTTTGTTGGTAGTTTCCTTTGCTGTGTAGAAGCTTTTTATCACAATTTCAAACTTCAAGTTGTATTACAAAGCTGTAGTAGTCAAAACAGTATGGTACTGGTGCAAAAAAATAGGCACACAGATCAATGTAACAGAATAGAAAGTCCCAAAATAAACCCACAATTACATGGTTAATTAATCTTCAACAAAGGAGGCTGGAAGGAATATGAGTGAAAAAAAGACAGTCTCTTCAACAAATTGTGTTGGGAAAACTGGACAGTTACATGCAAAAGAATGAAACTGGATCACTTTCTTACACCATACACAAAAATAAGTTCTAAATGGATGAAAGACCTAACTGTGAGACCTGAAACCATAAAAATGCTAGAGAAGAACATAGGCAGTAATTTTTCTGACACTGAGCGTACCATCATCCTTCTAGATATGTCTCCTGAAGCAAGGGAAACAAAAGCAAAAATAAACTGTTGGGACCAAATCAGTTAAATTCTTAAATACCTGCCTCTAAACCAGGAAGCCAAGTGAAAATAAATGTGCAAACCTCGCCAAATTTTGGAGGTTTAATTTTTTAATAGAAAGTCTTTGTTTCCCTTTTTTTTAAAAAAGTTTTATTTATTTAGTTTAGAGAAAGACATGGAGAGACAGAGCATGGGGGTGAGGGGCAGAGGGAGAGTGAGAGAGAGAATCCTCAGGCAAGATTCCCTGCGGAGCACAGAGCCCGATGCAGGACTCAATCTCACCACCCTGAGATCATGACCTGAGTGGAAATCAAGAGTCAGATGCTTAACTGACTGAGCTACCAGGCACCATTGCAGGTTTAATTTTTGTAAAATAAAACAAAAATGTAGTTAAGGAAGGGGGCTATGTGGGGTAAAGTTAAAAGGAGATCAAATGAAGAATGAGATCTCAGTCCCATTTTTCTTCTTATAATGCAGAACATGGCAGCCAGGTTTTTATACCAGACTAAGATTTAGGATTGCCTACTTAAAAAAACCCAAATGCCCTGTAGGAAAAGATAATGACCAGGATGAATTTGGGGACAATTAAAAAGTTGTTTTGCAAAGCCCCTGACAGCATGTATTTACAGTGATTTTGTTTTATATGTAGGCAGAGAATGATATATCATTAAGTTTCAGAGAATAATATCAAATGTTAAAGAGGAAAAGGAATTCTGTTTCTACCTATGATATAGCAGTTTGATATAAAGCAATAATCAGATCAAATAGAAACAAACAAAATTTCATAAAATGCAGGGGAAAACAAAATCCCACAAAGAAGTAAAAATCAGTGAGATAAACAAATGTTCTGAAAATCATTTCCCCTGAGGTATTTGTGAATTTATAAGCTGCACCAGGAGCCAAGATGTCAAAGCTTTTCATAGTCACATGGAGTGGTGAAGCAAAAAATGGAGTTTGGGCTACCAGAAAACAGCCGGTGTAGTACACCCAAAAGGTGATGAAACTTAGAATAGAATCTATTACATTAGAGAATTATATTGAAATTCTTAGATTAAGTCCTTTAAGAATAGTGAAAAAATACAAATTAACCAAAACATAAAGAGAAAATCTGCAATAAAAATTGTACTGAATTATTTAAATATCAAATACCTTTATATCATGATATGCCATCTATTTCATAATCAGTGTTTTGATAAAATTATGTAATTTATATTCCTCTATAAGTCCTCTAAATTATTCCTCTTAGTTATTCTTTTATTCCTATTCCTCTAAATTATTCTCAGTGCGAGAAGTGTCATGATCACACTGTAGAAAATATGTGATGGTAGGTGTTACTGTGGCCATCTCTGGAAAATACAATGTCATCTGGAGCAAACTGCACTATAATAGGCAATACTTTTAGAGAAATATCTCTTAGACACCAGTAGACTATGAGTTGCCAGATGGCAATTGATTGAAGCTGAGCATAGTGAACACAGTATTTCCTAACCAACCGTATAATAAATTGAAGCATGTCAACAAAAGTTCATCATCAAGTAAAATTTGTGTTTTAGAATCAGGCTTGAATAATTACCTAATGCAAGAGTCATCTGCATTAGCAGAAGGCCCACACTCTGTGATGGTAAGTTTTATGTATCAACTTGTCTAGGCTGTAGTACCCAGTTATTCAATCAAACAGTAATCTAGATTTTGCTGTGAAAGTATTTTCTGTGTGCTCCTACAATCAGTTGAATTTTTTTTATTATTTTTCTATTTTATTTTTTGTGTGTGCAAGTCCTTTTATTTTTGAACCAGTTATGCTGAAACAAAGGCAGTCTTTCTTGTTTCAGTTATATTGAATATTCACCTTATTTATTAAAGGAGGATTAGGTAATATTTATTTATTTATTTATTTATTTATTTATTTATTTATTTATTTATATTTTTTATTATGATGTTCAGTTAGCCAGCATATAGTACATCATTAGTTTTTGATGTAGTGTTCAATGATTCATTAGTTGTGTATAACACCTGGTGCTCATCACAACATGTGCCCTCCTCAATACCCATCGGTTGACTTTAAATAAGATTATTTTTGATAACATGGCTGGGCCACATTCAGTTAATTAAATGACCTGAAAAGTGAAAACTGACGTTCCTGGAGAACAGAGTTATTTTAAGGAATGGGTTCTTGCAATTGTAGAGGGGTGGTAAATTTGAAATCTGTAGACAGGCTGCAGAGTGAGTTAGAAGTGGATTCTACAGTCTTGAGACAGAATTTCTTCTCCAGAAAGTTTAGTTCTTGCTCTTAAGTAAGTTCTTTCAACTTATTGGGTTGGTTGTTTTTTCTCTGGAGAACATTGATTTATATGCACTCCTAATAATTCCTGGCAAACAAGCTAATGGTATTTCCTAAAGGGAGGATCCTAATCTATGAAATAAATTATTCTCTGCAGATTGTACCTAATTTGCCGAGGATTACTTATGTGAAAAAAATTTAGAATCTAATAATGTATGGGGCATGAATCACTGAAAAATCTTATTTAAGCTGTGAACTGAGTAAAACATAGAGATACTTAATAATGGATAAGTATCTTTTTACACCCACTGGGAAACCCATATCTTAATTTGAGACATAGTAAATCCTAACACAAGAATAGACATGGTGAGCTGAACTGGAAGTTCTCTTCCTTCTCCTTTTCACCTGTGGTTTGTTGTTGTTTCTATACCTAAATAATTAGTAAAGCTTGGGATTAGGTTCATGTAAATCTAATTTGATAATTTTTGATAATCCCTTCTTGGTGTAATCATATGTGATTAATTTAGAAATTTTGAAAACTAAAGGGAGGCATATATAAGGAAACTAAAACCCCATTCAATTCTATTTTTAGTATATAATCTGTATTATAATTATTGTGATGTCATTTATTTTGTTGTATGCAGTGCTGCCACTGAGAATTCTGTAACAGTATTATGATAATCAGAAAATTATTTCAAATGAAATATGAGACAAATCTGTTAATGTCCTCTGTATTTCAGATTAAGTGCCAAAAATAATTTGCAATTTATGACAAACCATCCATTCAAAATTCAATGTTTGGATGAAGTTATGTAATGGCCCCTTTCTCTAACTTGTCATACTTGCTACATTCCTAAAAAAAAATGTATTTGAATATTCAGTTTCTCTCTCCACCTACAACTCTTGATATGTCTTGAGTTCTTCTAGTCATCAGGGAAAACCTATTACTCGTATAAACTATTGTAAGGTTGAGTGAGTACATTGGATAATTTAGAATAATTATTTAAATACTCAATTTTTTTCACCTCTAAATGATCTGTAGATGATACTGAAATGATCAACAGACTGCTTTACTTTCCTTTAATTTATTTCTCAGTTAGCTGAATAAGAAGAAATAGATTAAAGAGTTGTACATTTATTTATAAAACCTAAATTCACAATGGATTCAATGAATATTTTTTCTAAAAAATGAAAATATGCTATTGTTTTCTAATAAGCACATTATTTTAATGTATTTAATAAAATATGAATTTATCCCAAATAAATATGCTTAGTAAGAACAGAGTTGAGAAACAAACCTTTTTCTTGTTTAGTATTTCTTCATCTCTATAGAAACTATAAAAATAGGTCAATATTTTATTTTTTCCACAAGTTAGCCATCTAAATTATTTGCTTGTGGTTTTTCAAACACTAATTTTAGTATATTTAACCAAATGCGGGCATTACTACCAAGGAATTAGAAAAGCAGTAATAAGCAGATTTAAAAACAAAACAAAAAAATATGTCATCTCAAGTTGAATAGCATTTTCCTGAATTCTGTACAATGACTACAATAAATATTCTTATCTGTATTCATAAATAAGTTAACTACTTAACTTATTCAGTATTGTTTTGAAGACACTATGACAAAAATAATGTGGTTTCCTATTCCCAAGCATATGCTCTATATTCTTATTTTTTCTCTGAAAATGCTTCCATTTAGAAGATCCTATTTATATACATGTTAAATGTAATACATCACTTTCGTTAAAAATTTTTGAACATGGCTTTTTTAGCACATGTTAAATGTGTTTTTTTTTTTTTTGCTAAGTGACTATTTTAGTATTTTTTTTTTTTTACTATTTTTCTATTTACAAAAAAGAATTACTTTTTATAAAATGATGTACAAAATGAGACCACATGGACCGGATAAGGCAGTGATATTAATGTTTGCAGTAATCTATCCACTCTCTAGCTTACAAATGAAGTTAAACCAAAGTGGCAGAACCCTCTCAAAATAATGCATTGAGAACATATATCTAGATACTTCTCTTTATCTAACTATCTATTAATTTTGCAAAAATAAAGCTGTATTATTTTTGCCTCAAGTCATGAATTAAGGCAGTTTCTTCTTCATTTGGTCCTGCAATTATAGTGGCATACTCATCTGTAGTTATAACTTTTGGCTATTTTGAAAAGCAGTGATTGCACATTGCACCTGTACATGACGCAGGATAAGGCGTTAACATATGAATTGAAGAACCTGAAAATCAACAATAAAAATTAGAGGAAAATGCCCAGTATAATTTTGAGGGGAATTTTGAGAAATATTTAACCATATTTTAATATTCTTTTATATCATAGTCAAAACTTGTCATTGTTGTTCAGTTGTGTCAGTGTTTTGATAGTTACAGGTTATAGGAATGACAAGCTCAAATATGCCAATGCATTGCTGTCCAACAATAGTCTACTGTCACTTTAAAAAACAAAAGAAAAAGATCTTTTTTGAAAATTCCAAATATGTAGCTTGTTTACCAAGAGATAACATGTTTTATGTATAGAGAATAATAATTTTAATATCTCAAAATTTATTCATGGTCTATAGAAATGTTGATTTATGTGCTTTCTGAGCTATTTCCTACATAATTTTTTCAAGGTTTATTTATTTTAGAAAGAGAGAGCTGCACATGTGTGGAAGTGGGGGAGGGGCAGAGGGGGAGAATCTTAAGCAGACTCCCTTCTGAGTGTGGAGCTTGACTGCAGGACTCAGATCTCAGGACCCATGAGACCATGACCTGAGCCCAAACCAAGAGTCAGACTCTTAATTGACTGAGCCACCCAGGTGCCCCCATATATACTTTCAATACATATGATTGTTCTTAAAACTAAAACAAATCATGGATATGTTTATCTTTTTGCTCAGTTTGTCAAAATATGAAACATATAAAATCATATCTACAGCTATACATATTGATGTAATTAAGGTATCAGTAAAATATTTCTGTGTTCATTTAGCTGTTTATAAGACTTTCTGAGAAAATATTATTTGCATCAGTTATATTTTCATAGTATAGTGAGTAAGAATTTTCTCGTTTAAATTTTTGGATTGTGATCCACATTCAGCAGTGCTTTGGGAATCATGCTATGTTGCATTAATTGATGACTGCAGAGAGGGACTGACTACTTGTTTTTCAAATGCTGATGGGTACAAGCACATATTGGACAGTTTTAATGATGTCATGGGCAGAGACCCCTGGACCCCAGACATATTTTAAGCTTAAATCACAAATCTTTCAGGCATAAAACAAACAGGTTAGAAAGGAAGAATAATAATGTTTTCATACATAGATAGCATTAATCTATATAGTAAATTCCAAAGAATCTATCAAAAAAGAAAAGAAAGAAACTTTGATCATTGTACCATCTACATTTGACTCTAAATGAATCTTAGAAATAAATGTAAAAGGTAGGGGCACCTGGGTGGCTCAGTTGGTTAAGCATCTGGCTTCCTCTCAGGTCATGATCTCGGGATCCCAGTATCAAGCCCCCCGTGGGGAGTCTTCTTCTCCCTCTGCCCCTCCCCCTGCTCATGCTCTCTTTCTCTCTCTCTCAAATAAATAAATAAAATATTTTTAAAAAGTTAGAAATAAATGTAAAAGGTAAACTATAAGGGCTTAACATAAACATGGGAGAAAACCTTTGTGGCATTGTGTTCAGCATGAGTTTATTATATAGAAAACAAATAACACAGAGAATAAAAGAAAAAAATATAAATTATCAATATTTAAGACTTCTGCTTTGTGAAGGTACTCAGGGAATTTAAAGGTGAGGCAAAGACCTGGAGAAAACATTTGCAAAACTATATTTAGTAAAATAATGGTATCTAGAATATATAAGAATGTATAAAGACAAATATCTAATTAAGAGATCTGCAGAATTTTTTAACGACACTTTCAAATGGAAACACAAAAATAAAGTACTCACATCATGAGTCATTAGGACAATTCAAATTAAAATCCCAATTAAATATCATTGCATACTCTGTATGAGGACTTTTATTAGAAAGTTCGACAATGTCAAGTGCCTATGACCATGAAGAGAAACTGGAATTCTCATACAGGGCTGGTGGAACTGCAAAATAGTATGGTGACTTTGGAAAAATACTTGATAGTTTCAAAAAAGCTAAGCATTCCATTTAACAAATGGTTTATCAGTTCCACTTCGAACTAGTTACCCAAGAAAATAAAAATATATTCACCCAATGAAATGTATGTGATATTTTCTCTGTCATATCTGATATTAGTGCTGTCTGCCCTCTCTTATTTTTTCCTTAATTAGCCTGCCTAGAGACTTATCAATTTTATGATGTTTCCAAAGAACTAGCTTTTGATTTAGTTTATTTTCTCTATTGATTTTGTGTTTTCAATAATCAATTTTTTCTAAATTATATTTATTTTCTTTCTTACTTCTCATTTAATTTGCTGTTTTTTTTTTTTTTTAATTTATTTATTTTGGAGAGGGAGCATGTGTGCGTGCATGCTGGTGGGGGATGTGTTGCAGAGGGAGTGAATCTTAAAGCAGACTCCTCACTGAACAATGGAGCCCAAGGCGGGGCTTGATTTCAAGACGCTGAAATCATTACCCTGAGATCAAGACCTGAGCCAAAACTCAGAGTCAAACACTTAACTGACTGAGCCACCCAGGCACCCCTAATTTGCTGTTCTTTTTAAGGTGAAAGTGCAGATTATTGATTTTAGATTTTTAAGCTAATGTATGCATCCAATGCTAAAAAATCTTAAGCACTGGTTTTGCTTCATCTCACAGATTTTACTAAGGTGTGTGTTTATTTACATTTAGTTGAAAATATTTTTTAAAATTTCTCTTGAGATTTCTTCTTTTACCCATGTGTTGTCTAAACTCCATGCATTTGGGGATTTTCCACTTCATTCTCTATCATTGATTTCTAGTTTAACTCTACTGAGTTCTGAGAAGAGACATTGTGAAATTTCTATTTTTTTATATTTGTTAAGGTGTGTTGCATGCCCAGAATGTGGCCCATCTTTATGAATATTTTACATGAGCATGGGAAGAATATGTATTCTGCTGTTACTGGATATAGTCTATACATACCAATTATAACCAGTTGTTTGATGGTGCTAAGTAGCATGTCTTTAGTAACAATGTAAGCTTTAAATTTTCAAGCATAATAATACAGACTTTAAAAATCACTACACTTAACACCCTGCTTCTTGTCTAGTTAATATTTCCCCACTGTTGTTTTGTGTTTGGCTTTTAAAATACTAGGAATTAATTTCCAGAAAAATTCATCCCTTTTGGAAGCTATTGTATTTTCTTTTTAATAATGACTTTAATTTTTTAGGGCAGTTTTAGGTGCACAGCAAAATTGAGAAGAAGGTACAGAGACTTCCCATATTCTCCTGCCTCACACATGCATAGCCTCCTCCATTATAAATATCCCTCACACAGGTAATATATGTATTACAATTGATGAACCTACATTGATACACCATTATTAACCAAAGTCCATAGTTTACCTTAGGGTTCATTTATGGTGTCATAAAATTTATTATATTTTTAACATCAATCTTCATGAATTTTATTCTAAAGGTATACATGATTAGTAAAAAAAAAATATTATTACAAAATAATAACTGCATTTCACTCTCACCCACCCAACTGTGTGTCATTTGGAAAAAAGTAATGAAAACCAGATGACAAATTCCCCTAATGAGTGACCTCTCCACAATAGGTGAGACAATGGAGAAAAATTAATTTTCTTTGCTTCTATGTAGTAAAGAGGCAGCTGTATTCTCATCACCTCTGGAAGGGAGGAGAAAAATCTTTGCTCTTCAGAGATAGGATTAAAAGAATGTTGAATTCTCACACTAACCTGCTGAGATATAAATATTTCTCTCTAAGGGCAGGATAAACCTGAATATCTCCCCAGATTTTCTGACCTAGAGATATCTCCAAGCTCCCTGACCTCATTTTCTCTCGAAAAATAAACACAAACCTCCAGAACTGGGTAAATATTTCTGGAGTTCTTTCACTGTCTATTGTCCTGTAAATTAATTATGCAAGTAATAGTTTTATTCCATAATCCTAAATTTTTACCAGATTTATTCAGAAACCCTCAATTCTGCAGAAATACATGCAAAAATTTCTCAACATCCCACAGAAGCAGCTATAACAGTGTTAATAAATATTCTTCTTTCACATGCTCTCTTCTAGACCTAACCATTTCATCAATTCACATTTTTTTTGAGAGAGAGAGAGAGAGAGAGAGAGAGAGAGGGAGAGCAACTGGCATCTAATCCTTTATAGCAGTGAAATTAAGTGGACAATAGCTATGTAGGGTAAGGTACAATCTGGAAAATTCATATAATAGTTGTTTTGTATTGCTGAACCAATTTTTCATGAAGCACATGCCTCTAAACCAAAAACAAGCAAACAAAAAAAGTGAAGACAAAACCTTTCCACCAAATAATTTACTTTCCTTTTATTCTTATTCTTTGGACATACACAATTGTATAGGAACATAAATGTATCGGATTTAAACCATCACATACACGATTCTTTATAATTCCTTTGTGAAGCATTCCTAAATATCTTACCCAATAGTTTTTCATTTTCAAAATAACCATTACACTTATATGCACAAGATAGGGTAAAATATTTTATTTTGCTAGAATTTAGTAAAATAGATTTGAAAGATAAGACTCAAGGGTACAAGAATATTTTATTTCATTTACTTATATCTTTGGGCACTAAGCATACAATATACAATAAAATTTGGAAGAAACACATGGTTAAAGGTATCTTCTGCAAGTTGAGGTATAATTATACTTAGTTTTATTCATACTTGGTGGAATAGAACTAGATAATTCCCTAAGCCACTGAACAATTGTTTTCTCCTCTCAACTGTGAAACAGGCCTGAAAATTTATTCAAATTACCAATAAAAACCATTAGCCCTGGGGCACCTGGGTGGCTAGGTCAATTAAGTGTCTGTCTTCATCTCAGGTCATGATCCCAAGGTCCTGGGATTGAGCCCTGCTACCCTGGCTTCCCGCTCTGCAGGGAGTGGGCTTCTCCCTTTCCTTCCACCCCTCCCCCTGCTTGTTTTCTCTCTCTCTCTCTCAAATAAATAAAATCTTAAGAAAAAAAGCCATTAGTTATCCATATCTCTTAAAGTTCAATTGCTCTTTGGAGTTCCAGATATAGCCTTGGAATTTTTATCAATTTTTGTGTTTTTTTTAATATTGAATGGTTTATATATATAGAACAAAGCATATTTTCTACATTTTTAATTGAAAACTTCAAAGTTATAACAGCAGTTCCAATTATTTCCAATTTAAGTAATTAATGTAAGGACAAATGATAAATAAAACATAAGCAAAAAGTAATTGAATAGATGAAAATTGAATAAATATTTTATACCACATTATAAAATAGAGGTATTACTTACATAGTTGTAAAACTATTTATATATTAAAATTCCAAGGAGACTTTTAAAATGTGTTAATGTTATAAAATACAGCATACATAATTAAGAGTATTTATGATATATATCAGCATGTTAAAATATTTATAAAATTAATACCAAATTACTAAAATGAATTTTGCAAATAGAATATTACCTGTGCCTTTCAAAGCCTGCCTATTCTTCCCTAAAACTTTCATCCTACTATACACTCAGAAGTAAGTGTATCCTAAATTTAGTATAATTCATTTGTTTTTCATTATACTGTTACCATGTGTGTGTGTGTGTCTGTGTGTGTGTAAAAATCGGCTTAGCCTGCTTTTGAAATATGTGATTTTAAGCTAAATATTACTTGGGATTTTTTTAGCTTCATTTATGTAGCCTTCAATTTATTATTTTCATTGCAATATATAAGCCAGTTTGTTAATATCCCACAAAGTATTGGTTCATTCTAGTGAATCTACACTAGTGCAATTCCTTCTGTCACTTAAGTAAAACAGGAGAAGGATGTATATTCTGCTGCTGTTGACTAATATTATCTCCTCCAAAGAGTATTTATTTTTATTCTACTAGGAAGTTAAAAGAGGGGCATAACACCTTTTAAATCCGGTATTGATGCTATTGTAAATGGGATGGATTCCCTTATTTCTCTTTCTTCAGTCTCATTATTCGTGTATAGAAATGCAGCTGATTTCTGAGCATTGATTTTGTATCCCGCCACATTACTGAATTGCTCTATAACTCTAATAGTTTGGGAGAAGATTCTTTTGGGTTTTCCATATAGAGTATCATGTCATCTGCGAAGAGAGACAGTTTGACTTCTTTGCTGATTGGCTACTTTTTATCCCTTTTTGTTGTCTGATTGCTGTTGCAAGGACTTCTAGTACTATGTTGAATAACAGTGGAGAGGGTGGGCATCCTTATCGTGTTCCTGATCTTAAGGGAAACGCTTCCAGCTTTTCCCCATTGAGAATGATATTTGCTGTAGGCTTTTCATAGATGGTTTTTATGAGATTGAGCAATGTACCCTCTATCCCTACACTCTGAAGGGTTTTAATCAGGAAAGGATGCTGTATTTTGTCAAATGCTTTTTCTGCATATATTGAGAGAATCATATGATTTTTGAATTTTTCTTTCTGGATAAAATCTAAGACACTGATAGATTTGCGAATGTTGAACCACCCTTGCATCCCAGGGATGAATCCCACTTGGTCATGATGGATAATCCTTTTAATGTACTGTTGGATTCTATTAGCCAGGACCTTGTTGAGGATTTTGGTATCCATATTCATTAGGGAAATCGGTCTGTAATTCTCCTTTTTGATGGGGTCTTTGCCTGGTTTGGGGATCAAGGTAATATTGGCCTCATAGAATGAGTTTGGTAGCTTTCCTTCTGTTTCTATTTTTTGAAATAGCTTTAGGAGAATAGGTATTATTTCTTCTTTGAATGTTTGGTAGAATTCCCCAGGAAAACCATCTGGGCCTGGAGTTTTGTTTTTTGGAAGGTTGTTTATCACTGACTCAATCTCTTCATAATTAATTGGCCTGTTTAAAAAATCAATTTCTTCCTGTTTCAGTCTTGGTAGTTTATAGGTTTCCAGGAAGGCCTCCATCTCTTCCAGATTGCTTAATTTATTGGCATAAAGCTATTGATAAAAGTTTCTAATAATCCTTCCAATTTCATTGGTGTTGGTCGTGACCTCTCCTTTTTCATTCATAATTTTATTAATTTGGGTCCTTTCTCTATTCTTTTGGATAAGTCTAGCCAATGGTCTGTCAATTTTATTAATTCTCTCAAAGAACCAGCTTCTAGTTCTGTTGATCTGCTCTACTGTACTTCTGGTTTCTAATTCATTGATTTCTGCTCTAATCTTGCTCAACTGCTTCCTTGTGCGTGGATTAGGCCTGTCCCCCTGTTGCTGTTCCAGCTTCTTGAGGTGAGAATATAAAAACTGCATTTTAGATTTTTCTATTCTTTTGAGTGAGGCTTGGATGGCTATGTATTTCCCCCTTAGGAATGCCTTTGCAGTATCCCATAGGTTTTGGACTGTTGTGTTTTCATTCTCGTTGGTCTCCATAAATTGTTTAAATTGATTTTTGATTTCCTGGTTTATTGAATCATTCCTGAGCAGGATGGTTCTTAGTCTCCAAGTGTTTGAGTTTCTTCCAAATTTTTCCTTGTGGTTGAGTTCCAATTTCAAAGCGTTGTGGTCTGAGAATTTGCAGGGAATAATTTCAGTCTTTTGGTATTGGTTGAGACCTGTTTTGTGACCCAGAACATGGTCTATTCTTGAGAATTTACAATAGCACCAAAAACCATACGTTACCTTGGAATTAGCTTAACCAGAGATGTAAAGGATCTATATTCTAGAAACTATAAATCACTCTTGAAAGACATTGAAGAAGACACAAAAAGATGGAAAAATATTCCATGCTCATGGATCGGGAGAATTAATATAGTCAAAATATCCATGCTACCCAGAGCAATTTACACTTTCAGTGCTATCCTGATCAAAATACCGAGGACATTTTTCAAAGAACTGGAACAAATAGTCCTTAAATTTGTATGAAACCAGAAAAGGCCCCGAATCGCCAAGGAACTGTGAAAAGGAAACACAAAGCTGGGGGCATCACAATGCCGGATTTCGAGCTGTACTACAAAGCTGTGATCACAAAGACAGCATGGTACTGGCACAAAAACAGACACATAGACCAATGAAACAGAATAGAGAACCCAGAAATGGACCGTCGGCTCTTTGGGCAACGAATCTTTGATAAAGCAGGATAAAACATCCGGTGGGAAAAAGACAGTCTCTTCAATAAATGGTGCTGGGAAAATTGGACAGCTATATGCAAAAGAATGAAACTTGACCAATCTCTCACACCATACACAAAGATAAACTCCAAATGGATGAGAGACTTCGATGTGAGACAGGAATCTATCAAAATCCTAGAGGAGAACATAGGCAGCAACCTCTACGACATCGGCCAAAGCAACCTTTTTCATGACACATCTACAAAGGCAAGAGAAACAAAAGATAAAATGAACTTGTGGGACTTCATCAAGATAAAAACCTTCTGCACAGCCAAAGAAACAGTCAAAAAAACTAAGAGGCAGCCCACGGAATGGGAGAATATATTTGCAAATGACACTACAGGTAAAGGACTGGTATCCAAGATCTACAAAGAACTTCTCAAACTCAATACACGAGAAACAAATAAACAAATCAAAAAATGGGCAGAAGATATGAACAGACACTTTTCCAATGAAGACATACAAATGGCTAACAGACACATGAAAAAATGTTCAAAATCATTAGCCATCAGGGAAATTCAAATCAAAACCACACTGAGATACCACCTTATGCCAGTTAGAATGGCAAAAATTGACAAGGCAAGAAACAACAATTGCTGGAGAGGATGTGGAGAAAGGGGATCCCTCCTACATTGTTGGTGGGAATGCAAGTTGGTACAGCCACTCTGGAAAACAGTGTGGACGTCCCTTAAAAAGTTAAAAATTGAGCTACTCTATGACCCAGCCATTGCGCTACTGGGTATTTACCTCAAAGATACAGACGTAGTGAAGAGAAGGGCCATATGCACCTCAATGTTCGTAGCAGCATTGTCCACAATAGCTAAATCATGGAAGGAACCGAGATGCCCTTCAACAGATGACTGGATTAAGAAGTTGTGGTCCATATATACAATGGAATATTACTCAGCTATCAGAAAGAACGAGTTCTCAACATTTGCTGCAACATGGACGGCACTGGAGGAGCTAATGTTAAGTGAAATAAGTCAAGCAGAGAAAGACAATTATCATATGATTTCTCTCATCAATGGAACATAAGAACTAGGAAGATCGGTAGGGGAAGAAAGGGATAAAGAAAGGGGGGTAATCAGAAGGGGGAATGAAGCATGAGAGACTATAGACTCTGAGAAACAAACTGAGGGCTTCAGAGGGGAGGGGGATGGGGGAATGGGATAGACTGGTGATGGGTAGTAAGGAGGGCACGTATTGCATGGTGCGCTGGGTGTTATGCGCAACTAATGAATCGTCGAACTTTGCATCAGAAACCAGGGATGTACTGTATGGTGACTAACATAATATAATAAAAAAACATTAAAGTTTAAAAAATAAATAATAAATAAATCTGGTATTGAAATATTTCAAGATTACGACTGCCTTTATAAGTACTTGATTCACCTGTTTTTTATCCTGAGGATGTAGACCTGGTTCTAAACTGAAATGCTGGCCAGCTAAGGAAGGCTGAACCTTGAAAGAAGTTTCTGAGGTCCGATTTTTCATTTTAGTTTCACATATATTTTGGCAAGTACCTCCCACAGGAAAACAAGCTTACCTCAATGTCTTCACATTGGTTTGGAACCCTTGGCCCTTCCTGACTTTGTTGATCTCTTTTGATTACAGTGTATTTTTATATTTCTAATTTTATTTATTTATTTATTTATGTTTTTTAGTCCTAGAGGAGCAATTGTCGTGATGCAAGCTACTCAGTCATAGTGAGAAGCACAAGTTCTATTATCCAACAACTGTGATTACAACACAAGAAATTGATTCAGTAATGCAATATAACAATGGAGCAAAAGAGGCACTTTGAAAATGGTCTTGCATATATTTCAATTCCTTTTAAATTATGTAAAAATTTTGAAAATTTTTTTAAAAAATTTGAAAAAAACTGAAAAAACCTGTGTGAAAATTTGAAAAAAAAAAAAAAAAAAAGCCTGAAAAGCTGTGTGAAAGTTTGAAAAAAAAAAAAAAAGCTCCATGGTATAGTGCATATCATGTGGCAGACAATATGCTAAGTGAGCATGTTTTCCTGTAACAAGTCACTTAACACAATAAACATATATTATCTATTATTATAATTCTTATTTTATAGTTAGAAAACTGAAGTGCAGAGGTTGTTTCTTGCCCAATGCCATAAAAACATTAAATAGCATATAAAGATGTTAACAAAAGGTCTTGGCTCTCAAGTATATGCTTTAAAAATCTTAAAGGAATTAGAATAAAATTAGTATGCAATATTCATAGCTATGGGAGAGAAAAAAATTTAGTAAGTCATAAAAAGCAAAAGTTATAAAGTAAACTTTGATAAACTTGGTTATATCAAAATTAAAATTCTAATTTACCATAAACATTGTTAGAAGACAAGCAACAGACTGAGAGAAAACATTTGCCACATGTTTAACACACAGAGGATTGATATCCAAGATATATAAATATTTCCTACGGAGCAAATAAAGAAAATAAAATCAACTCAATTAAATAATTGAAAATAATTTTGAAGTGGAGCCAAAAAAAGGGAATAAAATAGTCAATAAAAAGGTACATCATCTCATTAATAATAAAAGAAATGCAGATTAGAACATTATTAGCATATTTTGACCATTAGCTTTTAATAATGCCAACTGTTGAGAGTAGAAAAGGAATTGCTTCATGGAAAGTAGTCTGAAAAAACTATTACAATAGGAATGTGCATATCTTATATCTAAGCAATTATTTTACTTTGTTTATTCTTTAAAGATTTGCCTTTATGTATGCATGACAAATATGGACACTAATATCTGGGGAAGCATTTTTTTTTTTCTAATAACGAAAAAAATAAGAAAGTGTATACTTACATTGTTAGAAAGTGATTAAATAAACTTAGGCTACACCCATATAATGCAATGCAATGCAATAATATATTCTTATAAAATAATTTAAATAAACATGTATACATTTCAATGTTGAAATTGTAAAAGTTATGAATATATATTCTAAAAATAAAAGGATACATTAAATTTAAATATATAGCTTGTGGAAAGAAAGCACACACACAAGCTGATAGTATAGATTTCTACATTTAAATATGTGTACATACATACATAAAGGAAATTTTTAAAAACCCTGCAAATGTGCACACCAAATAAATAACAATGATACCTCAAATGGGGGACAAGAGGAAAGCTGACATTGGCAGAGCTGTCAAAAGAGGCATCATCTTTAAAAATATTTTAATTTTATGATGAGCAATCATATTAATGGTATATTTAAGATTACAGTTAAAAGAAAATAAAATTAAAACATTCTTCACCAAATGCTACAAATTAATTCCTTGAAAAGAAATTGACTTTGAAAGTTGAAAAAAGGCATAGAGACTGCACAGCTAGATATGAGGGCACGTGAACCCGAGCTAGATAGCATGAGGACCTGAACTGCAGTGAAAGTGAAACTAGTTGAAAATTGTGTACGTGGGGAAGTGCTTTGTAATTAAAATATTGGTGATATATTGGAAAGTCGAAGTGTTGAGAAAATAATTATGTTATGATTTAACCTGAGATTTCTGTTATTATAAACAATGAAATATCCTAATAAAATTCACCACAATTGTAAACACATGGAAGAGTGCTTTTCTTTCTTTGACAAGATGGATGGATTTGGAGCAATATACAAAATCTTAAGTTTGATTTCTCTGCTTGTGAAATATTCTTATGAACACTTACTGCCTATAAATATACTGATAATTAGATTAAATATATTAAGGAACTTATAAATGACTTCAGTGTATTTATGGCTTAAGTAAATTATTGATGGTGGTGCCATCAATTATTCACAATTATGCACTATTTTTGGTAAAATTTACTATTAAAAATTGATATTATATAAAATTAAAAATATCAAAAATACTCTCAAACACGTTTTTGAGTCTGATTTTATGCTATCATACTGACTGACAACAATGACAATGTTATCAGTCAATGGCATCTATCTTTCTATCTATCTATCTATCTATCTATCTATCTATCTATCTATCATCATCATCATCTTCATCTATTATTTCCATCTATCTAAATTCTTTGATATTATCAGGATTTCTATTTAACTAGGGAGTAGTTACTATTGTTGGACTAATGTTTATAGACTTAAACAATAGATTAGTGCCAAATTTTCACTAAGAAAATTATCATTTCTGATGGCTGAGGAATATTCCATTGTATATATGAACCACATCTTTATCCATTCTTCTGTTGAAGGACATCTCGGTTCCTTCCACAGTTTGGCTATAGTGGACATTGCTGCTATGAACATTGGGGTGCATATGCTCCTTCTTTTCACTATGTCATGAGAGACTCTGGACTCCAGGAAACAAACTGAGGGTTACAGAAGGGAGAGGGTGGAGGGATGGGATGGCCAGGTGATTGGTATTAAGGAGGGCACGTGTTGTGATGAGCACTGGGTGTTATACACAACTAATGAATCATTGAACGCTACATCAAAAACTAATGGTGTACTGTATGTTGGCTAACTGAACATAATAAATAAATAAATAAATAAATAAATAAATAAATAAATAAATATTATATCCTAAAAAGAAAAGAAAATCATCATTTCACCGAACTTTACATATTTCCAGGTCCCAGCTATTTAGTTCAAACTAAGACATTTTAGAAAATTACTAAACAAGTTATCTTGTATTTTGAACCAACTAACGGATCATAGATGCTTCCATTTGGTATTCTATTAATAGTAAGGGTTGGTAAATATATCCTTACATATTTCAATAGTTTAAATTTTCATAGCACTTTTATGACTCTAGCTCTGTACACAACATTATGAGGTTGTTATTACACCCTTGTACAGATTGTGGCAGACTCTGTTATTTTCAGCAAATAAGCACTCCCTTTCCCCATCTTCGGTCTCCATGGAAGGAGTGAACTACTCCACCTCATTGATACTAGACTCAGGGATGTAACTTGGTTTGGTCAAATGAGATGTCATCGATATGTTGCAAGAAGAAGCTTGATATGTCCTTGCAGTGATTGGGCTTTTTCTTATCTCCTGCTTTATGTCATGAGATTAACCTATTTCAGGTAGCTTCTTCATGAAGGAGAATGATAGCTGTCTAGAGCAGACTTAGACCCTCCCATCTTCTTGGAACCAAAGCCATCTGAATTCAACCTGGGTGAACTTCACACCAGCCAATTTACAGAATGTAAGTAAGAAATAAATTGTTATTGTTTTATGTCATTGAAATTATTATACAACAAAAGCTCATTGAAATACAGATTATAAAAATTAATTAAAGATAGTAATTTTCTTAAAACCATCCCTACTATTTAAGAGAGTCAAGTTCTTTTGTTTTTTATGAACCTAAAGGCCTTTTTGGTGTTAGGAGTTATACTTAAGCAGATTTTATGACATCAATACTGAACATAATGTATGAAAATTATTATAAAGATAAATTAAGAAGTTAATGTTTAGTGTATTAGGGTGGACTTGTGGCTCTACAAGAGGTAAATGAATTGCATGAGCAAGTAAACTAATGTTTTTGATATTTATATTTTGACAGCTGATATTCTTCATTAGTAAATAGCTATGCTCACTATTTGCACTTCCCTTGAAGGGTATCTGCATAGCTATTTAGCTGGTAACCATTCAGATTTTACTTCTTCCTTTACATATGTGCCTGAGATTTCTTCCTCTATCCAATAATTTTGCCCCATTAAAATAAAAAAAAAACTTTTAAAAAGATCAAATAATAAAACACTAAGTATCTAATAACCTCTCACTGATGCCTGTTGAATCAACTGCTGACTTAGTCCTTTGTGTAATCATGTTAAAAGTGCCTGACAGTAACCTGTAATTACTGAGAAGGTGAAATGAACAAAGAGAAGCAAACAAGAGTCATAGATATTTCTGACTGGACAGAAATACATGGTTAAAAGAGATTTTAGGATATTCAGAGGTAATGCACGCATTAAAGTTAACTCAAAGCAAGTTCTGACTCCTCAGAATCTGAGGGTCGTCATACATGCAGTTACTTCTAATAATTTCATGAGTCATGCCTAAATTCCTTCTTGCCTAGAAAGTAAACAAAAGACAGAGTGTAATATTTTAAAAAGTGAAAAAGGAACAGAAATGAAATGTGATGTAGGTGGTTATTTCTATTCAAATTTAAATAATTTCTTGATTGCATCGTTATGTTTAGGTAGTGATGACAGCTTCTTTCAGCAAGAGTGATACAGAGAATATTTTAAGCTATGGCACATGCTCTAATTTTGAGAGCCTAAGAGAGGATAAGTGGGTTTGGGGATTTATACAAATTAATTATTAATAATTTCATAGCAGTTATTTGATACATATTCAATAACTGATGTCTAAACTATCATTGAAGAAAATGTTTTCAGAATTTTTTCAGTTCATTTGAAGGCATTATTGTCACTACAGATCATTTTGTCCATTTTTAAAACAAACATTTTGTAAGACTTCCAATTACCTATCTTCATGAGAAAACTAAAACACGTTCAAATCAGTATTTTGAGTTTCTTAGAAATAGGAATTACTTAATGGTTCTTTCACATACACTATACAAAATAATAATTTGGAAGTGCAGTTTACATTAGCAGGAATTTATACTGTGTTTTCTATTGAGTAAACCATTTGATAAACTGTTTTGTCTTATACTATCAGGAACAATTAGATTAACTTGATAACTGAAAGAATGTTTAATGATAGAAAAAGAGAGGGCAAGTAATAAGAAAAAAGTAGATATCATACATAGATAATTTTAATTCTCTGTTCATTAAAAATATTCAAGGATTATCATATTACTCAGATGACCAAATGCATAAGTACTAATGGCTTATGACATCAGCCAGAAGGCAATTAGACTCACTATGGCCAGAATTGTGCTAAATAACTCAGACATTACACATATAATACTTAAAACATTGGGTAATACACTATAATTACCATTTTTGAAATAAGGTGATCAGTTGTTGTGAAATTTAACTAACTTTAAATTATTCAACTTCCCAAATTTAAAAATGGCAGCATTTAAATGCAAACCTAGAATTGTATAATCCCAAAGCCCATGCACTTAACTACTGTGCAATATCAATAATCGTATTTGGTAGGAAAGAATATTAAAGGAGAACTCATAACTTTGTCAGATTTTATTAGGATAGAGTTAAGGGAAAAGAAAATGAGTTTTAAATGGTGTGAGTTAATGTACCAATGAAGGGTAGTCAACAGTACAGGAGTATAAAAAGCACATTATATTGTGATCAATAAACTAGCAGGGCATTACGTTTACAGGAGCAATTACATTAGGACAGAAATAATTTGAAAGTTATTTTAGGAAATTTCAGCCTCTCTTCCAGGTCAGGTGTGAATGTTAAAGGACATCATAAAATATCATTATATAGAGAGGAGTAATCAGTAATCACTTTTAATTACCCAGTTTTTCTTGGAATGTTTATGATTAAAAATATTTATGAAAAATCTAAAATTAATGTTTGTAGAATCTAATAAGTATCCTAAAGAAGGTAAAAACAAGTCCAAGTTAATGGAATATGCAATTTTCACACCAAACTAAATTTAAATGTTTAGTTCGAGAGGTTCTGCTCACCCAAGAAAGAGAATTCATCTTAAATCACTGAATTGAGAATGTTATTGAACTGAATGTTCCCAGGAAATATTTCCTTCAGGTTTCAGCCTGATGGTTTTCATTTGATACAGAAAATAATTATCATTTCCTTTTTCCTTTCTATTTGATGTTAAATCATGCAGAAATTTTATTGCATCTTTTTGACACATTTTGTTGCTTTTGCAAGCATAGCAGATTTCTTTCTATGCCAAACTTGCCTAACATAAAAGACCCATTAAAATGGCTAAAGAAATTAAGGAGATTTTTTGCTTTTTATTTTTTGTGTTTTAGTAACCTAATTGGAACCGCAGATATGTTTGAAAACAAAAAATGATTTAGTGTATTTTGAGCATAAGGAATGGTATCTAATAAAAAAAAATGTTGGAAAGGAAACTTAAATAGGACTCACTGAGCAGATGGAAGCAAAGAGTATCAAAAAAGCAATTTAGATACATAAAACTTCATGACTAAAGTAATATTCCAGAACAATATCAAATATCCAGAAAGTTATTTGATGCTTTTATTGAAATTTATTAAAATCTAATGGAATATAAAGAGGGAAAGTAGGTATTTCGACATACTGACCATACCTTGTAATGAATCTGCCAATGTCAATTTGCTATCAATCAGTATTAGATGGCACACTTCCAGAGTCCCGGTGGCACCTGGGCATTAGCTTCCCTCTCTGTTACTTTATTACTGCTCTACTGAGGCAAATCCTAGAATTCTAACTACCCAGATTGATCAGCTTGTGCTCTCAAAATATGTACTTACTCATTTTCTTTATAGGTCACACTACATAATACAGATTAGCTATTACTAGGTTCTGTGAGAAAGGATGGTTATGTCTATTTTCTTCTATTACTATACCCTATGAACATAAGCAGTCATTCTCCAAATGAAGAAAGTGGTTTTCCTCAGACACTGATGGAGTTTTAAGTCATAGCTCTTCTCTCCCATTCTAGGACTGAATTAGGCAATGTTAAAGGAAAGAAGGTTTCCTATTTATGGATAAAAGATATAGCGAAGAGGTGCCCTCAGTGCCCTCAAGATACCACAGAGTATCTTACTCTCTAATATCGGCATATTGATCTTTCTCTGAACCAAATAATATCTCATGGCATGATCTTCACATTTACTATGCATATAAGTTGGGTGTTTTGAAGAATTCTTCGAAAATGGTATTACTTTATAGCATAAATACTGGTTTCTAATATAAAGACAAAAATAAATACAGGGCAATAATAATATGTATAATAGGCAAAGGCCATGAACGTTCACTTGGACTGTCTCTAACTGTGCTTCTTAATCAAATAAAATACTTGTGTGACAGCACTAAGGTGCCTGCACTGATAGATTATCTGGTGTCAAACTATTGTCTTTTGTAGGATAAAACCTATTTAGTCATGCTGTCACATGTTGTGAATAAACAGTTGGCTGTAATTAGCTAATATTTCCCCTAAGTGCTTATTTTTATTGACCTTCATAAATGGCATTATACTACTAACCTCTTCATTATCCAGTTTGGTACCAAATGCCCATTAAATGAAGTGGGCATCTTCATTATAGTTTTATTTTCCAGAATGAAATAGAGATTTAACACTTTTAACTAATAAAACATTAAGTTGAACGTACTTTTTTTTGTTTTCGGAGAGGATGCAATGATACGTGTTGTTAACATCTAATTTCTTTGCTGGTTATTGGTATTCGAATTTTCTATTTCTCCTTGATCCAATTTTACACAGTGTTGTGATTTTGTTAGATTAACATTTGTTAAGGAGACCCCCAAGTGGGGTGTCAGATGCTGAGCTGTGGTTCAACAAAGATGGCAAGGCAAAATGAAAAAGAGAAAATTATTCCTTATGGGTCCTGGAAGAGGTACATGGCATACCTCGAGGGGCCACAGGGTACAGGCAGAATCGAAGCTGCAAGATCAGGGCACATGGCTTTATTAGGGTCTGTGGGTGGGAGCGTTTCTGGGGTTCCCTGACCAAGGCCAGATTGGTAATTCAAAGGAAAAAGAACAGAGTTTTGGTTGGCCCCACAGGAGGTCTTATCTAAGTGATGCACGAGGGGAAAGAACTGAAACAGGAGAGGCTTCATCATCAGGGGCTCGTGAAGTCACTTCAAGAACTTGAACTCACTTGTGACCTTGCAGACTGTTATAAAGGCATGTACTCGCAACAAGAATTAATGTCATTTCAAGGTCCCTGCAGGCCACTTAGCCACACAAAATGGATGCCAAAGCAGCAATATTATGGAGTAATCTAACTAAAATGCATATGTTGAGAAACATATCTGTTCCTGATACTAATCCACTGAAATTAAATTTTCAAAACGATTGGCATAAAGTTGTACACAATGTACTTGCATGAATTTTAAATCCCAATTATATACAGAGCTAATACTCAGCTAATAAACATGATGATATGTATAATTTATTAAAATATTGAAATACTTGTGTATCTATTAATAAATAACCTCTGCCCAAACCCTCAAAGAATAACTCCACCCTGACCCACACAAAGTGCCTTTTTAAAGTGACTGGATGCTGTAATTGGCTTCCCATTTCCATGCAGAAGGGATGTTCTGTATCTTTCAGCCTCTTGCCGACTATGCAACATATGAGCTGAGGCACAGGAGCATGTAACGGACTTCTCTGGCATCCCGCATTCTTCACATGAAACCAGCCAGCTATGGGCTGTGCCTGCCTTTTAGCTTTTGCTCTGGCTGGACTGTTTCCTGCCCCCTGACCAGAGTATTAGATCCAAATAGGTTCTAATCCTATTTAGTCCACTGCATTGGTGGACCTGTGCTGTCCTTACCTAAGTTGTCCTGTCTGTATGTGGGAAACATAGTTTCTAAAGATTTGGGCTCAGAATGACCTGCTAAGAGAAGGAAAGCAGAAGGGAGTAGACAACAATGCCCGCACTAAATACACAAGCCATGCATTACAGTCTCACAAGCCTGTCACACTCTCTGACTTCAGGAAATCCTGAGGGAAGAAAGGAAACACTTGAAAGGGTGGGATCAGTCACTGGATCTGAGTCCATATTTTTATCTCTCCAAATTGTTGAACGCTACCTCCATTTAATGGGAAGAGTTATTTAAAACCCATTTACATAAATAATATTAATTCTGTTAATTAAAAATTAACACTAAATCCATATAATTCATGGAGAAATCTGGCAACCCAGTGCATGCACTTTATTGGGACAAATATATCAAGTGACATACCTTTCCTATGGTCCAAGAAGGATAGAATCCAAAGGGCAAAACTTTTATGGTCTGAAGTAAACATTAAAAGAGTGGAGATAGTTGACATTCTCAGCCTTGGATCTGTGTAAACAGGAAAGATAAAATA
Source organism: Ursus arctos (assembly GCF_023065955.2). Lineage (NCBI taxonomy): Eukaryota > Metazoa > Chordata > Mammalia > Carnivora > Ursidae > Ursus > Ursus arctos. Next base: position 22,115,920 of record NW_026622764.1, read on the forward strand.
AAGCTACTATAACTATACTAATATTAGGAAACCAGACTATATAACAAAGTAGATTACAAAATAAATAAGGATGTTTATGATGAGAAAATGTTTTATTCACTAGAAAGATGTAAACATCTTAAATTTAGAGCTAGGATCAGATTCAAAGGTAAAATTGGGCAGAAGTAAAAAGGAAAGTAGAAAGAATCACCATCATCATGGAAAATTTTGACATCTATCCTCAACTAGTAATAGAAGCCAACCAAAAATTAAATAAGGTAAGTGTATATAAGGTTCAAACAATAATATTAATAAAATTGAATTGACATATATAAGCAATACTAAGAAATGCAGAATATTTATTCAGTTATATTCTCAAACCTGTAAATATTGACCTTATAAGAGGTCATAAAGTCTCAAAATTTCAAAAGAATAAAGACATACAGAGTATGCTCTTTGAATGCAATGGAATTAAATTAAAAATTAATAAAAAGAAATAGTTACGAAGACAGGCCTTATCCTACACCATAAACAAAAATTCAACAAATTTAAAATAATTCAAAGCATGGAAGGGATATTCTCTGATGACAATAAAGTTGAAATGCAAACTAATAACAAAGTTAGCAGAAAAATTCCCTCATATTTTGAAAACATTTAATATCTAAAAGCAAATAAAACACAAATGTATGAAAAGAAATCAAATATAGTCTTAGTAGATGCAGGTAAATTACTTAACAAGTCCCACATCGAATCATGCTGAATCTCTTAGAATATTAAAATTAGAAGAGACCTTTTCAACCAGGTAAAGAGCATTTCAAGAGAACACAGCACTAAAATTATATTGTGTGGGGAAAGATCAAATGTATTTTTTCATTAGATCAGGAACAAAGCACGGTTATCTCTTCTCATCACTTATAGTCAAGAACTCACCTTACGTATATATAAAATTACAGAACATATCAACATAGGTGACCCTAATGTAATTGCCAGAATTATAAAACTTTTAGAATATGATGTAGGGGAAAACCTCAGTACAATGAGTTCAACAATGTTTTCTTAAGTACAACACAGAGAACTTGAATGATAGAATGAATAATTATTCAATTTTATCAGCATTTAAAAAAATTCACTCTTCAAAGTAAAAAGTAAAGCACATACAATCTGTACTTACAAAACACATTATCTCCCAAAGTAATTTACTTAACATAAAGAACTCTTACATTTTAATAATAAGAGGACAACAACCTTATACAAACCGGGCAAAATGTTTGAATAAACTCTTCAATAAATAACATATACAAATGGCAAAGAAGTAAGTACATGAAATGATGTTTTACATTATTAGTCATTTGGAAATGAAGAATAAACCCTTTGCCATACCACTAATGTATTAATCATGCTTTTCATTTTTTGCTATTTTAGGATGCTTCAACACTTTAGTATTTGTAGATCCAGGGTAGGAACACACCTCCCAGCTTTAGCTGATTCCTAGAGATAGAGAACAGCTTGCCTATAAGCGAAACTTTGATATGGGAGTCAACAAATTTGGAGTCCATATCTTCACCCACTTTCTTTTATCAATATCCTGCAGTCTAGGACACTATCCTTCTGCACCTGCTGAAGTCAGGTAAAAGACAAGTAGAGACCACTCTATACCCCAGAGCTACTAAAATTATTCAAACCATCCAATCCTAAACCTATTCAGCTGCTTACCCTGACTCACTATTCCTTCCCATGAAAACCACAATAAAAGATTTTGCCCATGCTTTCCCCTCATTCTTGACTTTAGGCCAACTCTGATGCTTTCCTGTTTGGCGATGCAAGTGGTGGTGTGCTCCCTACTCTTCAAACTCTGAGTGAAGAGCTATCTTTTCAATGGCAATCGTTTCCTGATCTCTTGACCTCACCATACCTGAATGAACACAAAATCCCAGGTACATTTTAAACCAACCACACTCACAACAGAATGGATAAAATGAAACAAACAAAAACTAACCATATCAAGTGTTTGTGAGGGTTTGGAGCAACCTGATCTCCCGAGTACCACCGGTAGGAATATAAAATGGTACGGTCATTTCTGAAAACATTTTGACAGTTTTACAATAGTTAAAAATACACTTACTGTATTCTACTTATTTATGTGTAGCCAAGAGAAATGAAAGCATATGATCTTAATAAGACTTGAATGCAAATGTTTATTTGTAATAGGCAATGTGTAAGCAACCCAGATGTTTCTTCACAAGGGGATAAATAAATTTTGGTATGTTCATACAAAGAAATACTATTCAGTAATACAAATATTTCAGCACTAATTCATACAACAGTGATGTTTTTCAAAAAAAGAAGCACTGCTTGATTCAATGTACATACAATTTTACAACATGAAAACTAATCTAGAGTGAGCAGAGTAGATCAGTGGTTGTTGATCAGATACAGGAAGGAGAGTGAGAATGGTCTGCAGGAAAGGATTGCAAAGGGCGTGAAAATACTTTCTGGAGATGTTTTATTACCTTGATTTGGTAATGGTTTCAAACTTGTAACCCTTTGTCAAGATACACCAAATTGCACTTTAAAAGTGTGCACTTCATTTTATGTAAATTAGACATAAATAGAGCCCTTAAATGAATGAGAAAGAGGAGGTGAAAAGATTTGGCTTCCTCACATCTCACCCAAAATACCACAGAAGTCACTCTCATATTTTATCTGTAATGTTGATTTATATTGAATATAACTATGACCCCATATTAACATAGTTAATATTAACTTACAATCATTCTTAAACCACAGTGCTGTGGGTTATTAGTCACATTAAAGGCAAGTCTGTATAGGTTCATTTGCTAATGCAACACTTCATTAACATTAATCGAAGGTAATGCTATGTCAATCACATTGAGACTTCCTTTCACTCGATCAACAGCAATTAAAATAGTATTAAGTACAGCAATCAACATTACACTTAAGATTGTCTTCATGTTATTTCTTATCATTTAACCAACTGTAACTGTTCTTTTGTCTGTTTTGTGATTTTACATGTTAATAGCTCATTTTAAAAGAGCAATAAAACAGTCTCCAGATGTCTAATTATTTATTAAATTTTATTTCAAACAACTAGTTTATTTTAAAGAAATGTACTCATCAATCACATGAACAGCCATTTAAAGCTCATATATATTTTTAAAGAAAGTAACTTCATATTTGTTTTAAACTTTTCTTTTCCTTTCCTCTCTTCTTTCCTTCCTTCCTTCCTTCCTTCCTTCCTTCCTTCCTTCCTTCCTTCCTTCCTTCACAGTGTATTAGAAACACAGTAAATAGAAAAAATAGTGTGCTCAAAATTATCCGGTTTATATTTAAATAAAGTGATTGTCCTACAAATATACTAGTTAATTAATTTATTTATTTATTTATTTTTTTTTTAAGATTTTATTTATTTATTCGACAGAGCCAGAGACAGACAGCGAGAGAGGGAACACAAGCAGGAGGAGTGGGAGAGGAAGAAGCAGGCTCATAGCAGAGGAGCCTGATGTGGGGCTAGATCCCATAACGCCGGGATCACGCCCTGAGCCGAAGGCAGACGCTTAACCGCTGTGCCACCCAGGCGCCCCTATACTAGTTAATTTAAAGTAAAAATCAGTCTTCTAGTTAGATTCTAGTCTAATCCATCTGATCTAGAAAAGAAAATCAAGGTTGTGTTCTTGGTCAGTATTAGAGGCTGGTAATTTCTGTATTATTTTAAAATGAATATATTTTATTTTTGATAGGAAGAAAGTGATGTAAAACTAACTAAATATTTTATACAACACAAATTAACTGATGAAATGTCAGAATTAAATATTATTGATACCTTCAGATGCAAATATAACATTCTTTTTTAATGATTAGGTTTTCCTATCAAGAAAGTGAAATTTCATGATTAAAAAAAAATATATTTTATAAAATTTATTTTTAAAGTCCAAAGAGTTCTGTTTTGTTTTAAAGGGACTAATTAAATAGTAGGATACAAAAACATATTACTTTAAATTCTGTGATATGGATGAAAAGAACAGTTATTGCCATTATACTGCTATACTGATTTGAATAAAATATCTTTAGTAATCAATGAGTTGTTTAACCAAGATATCTTCAGTTGTCACTCTAGTAATGGAAAATAGTAAATTTACTGGGAAATTATTCCTATTACACTGAGATTTTTGGTTTTGTTTTCATACTACATGACACTGCAATATTCACATACAACAGGGTTTATCTGATTGTATATTTTTAACAAGCTTAAAACAAACACACATATATATGGTAAGATGGTCAAAAAAGAATTCAACATGTGGATTTCTTTGTTGCCCTAATTTCCATTAACTAAATTTTTTAAAGCATATCAAAATGTATTTCCTGAAATGTAGAGCATCTTTAAAAGTCACCTTTATTGAGAAAGTCATGTTGAGATATACACGTACACTGTGGTGCAATTTCTGTGTTAGACAATGTTGGAATGTTCATTATTATCATTAAAATAATGTGTTAAAAACCTTTTCCAACATTTCCTAAGTTAAATAGGTCACAGGCATCATGTCGCTTTGACAATATTAAGAAAATACACCTAGGGGCGCCTGGGTGGCTCAGTCGTTAAGCATCTGCCTTCGGCTCAGGGCCTGATCCCAGGGTCCTGGTATCGAGCCCCACATCGGGCTCTCTGCTCCGCTGGGAGCCTGCTTCTTCCTCTCCTACTCCCTCTGCTTGTGTTCCCTCTCTCGTTGGCTGCCTCTCTCTCTGTCAAATAAATAAAATCTTAAAAAGAAAAGAAAATACACCTAAAAATCCAAAAAAGGATAAATATCCATTGCTTTGATGGAGCTTTCTAGCTTCAAGTCAGTTTACAACATTAGAAAAAGTAATCTATGCTAGATCTTTCTGAATTAAAACCACTAGAACTGCAGTAATGAGTTTAAAAGATACTAGAAATTGCTTGATTTTAACCTTAAGACTTTTTTCCACATTCTCTGACTTAATAGCAGTGACTTATCTTTTTAAATGCTGGGGGAGGGGAGCAGGGAGAAAAAAAGAAAAGAATCATACAGGTTTAGAGCTCTGATGGGTTATCTGGTCCAACTGCATTCTTTTAGACAACCAAGTAACTATCATCCACTTTGTGCGAGGGTATACAATAAGCTAACGGAGAAGTGGATCTAAAGCCAAACAGAACATCTTCAGTTTCAGCATAATCAATGTGTTCATATGCCTCAGCTACCATGGGAGCAGTGTTAATTCAAGGAAGATAGCAATTTTGTTCAGTGGATGTTTATTCCACTTTCCTACTTTCAGAAGTCAAATGAACAATGTCATAGAGCAAAATGGTGAATTGTGTAAATATTTTGGATACTGCTATATATATATATATATATATATATATATATATATATATAATATTTGCCTTTCTTCAATCATTCACTTGTTTCTGAGGAAATTTGATGAAAAAAATTATCTTACTTTTTAAAATATTAAAATCAAGTAGAAAATAATGATTTAGCAGTAACTACTTTCACATAATCCTTCACTTTTACCCCTTCTTTCTTTTGTTTTCTTCTGCAAAATAACTGCTTTTTTTTAAGTTTTTATTTAAATTCCAGTTAGTTAACATAGTGTGATACTAATTTCAAGTGTACAATATAGTGATTCAACAATTCCATAAAACAGCCAGTGCTCATCACAAGTGGCCTCCTTAACGAACGCCTCTTTCCAAGTCTCCTTTTCTTATACTTTTCTCATGTATCTCTCTCTCGTCTCCCTATTTTTTTTTTTTTCTGCTACAACCTCTTTCTATTTATTGACTTGTCTCTTCCTTTCTTTTCAGTGTTTTTTCATACAGTGAGGGGGTGGGGATGCGAAAGCTGAAACTACTTATTTTTTACAAGTCTAAGCTGTAGAAAGAGAAATAAAGAGGAAGGGAAATTTAAGTTCAGTTGGTTTCTGTAATCTGATTGAGTGGCACAACTTTTAATGATAACTTATTTTATTGAAAAATACTTACTTTTTGAATGTGTTTCTTAGCAAAGTGTCCCTAGTAAAGTGTCCCCTATCAATAGTCATTCTTCAATTTGTAAAAATGAATTAAAAGACTGCAGAGCATAGAACGGGTTTAAAATACTGACCCTTACATCTTGGATGCTAAAGATGATCTCATTTCTGCAAATCTGTCAAAATCAGAAGAAATATTAAGACTCTTTTCAAGTGTAAGCATATATATATATATATATATATATATGTGTGTGTGTATATGTTTTTTTTAATTTGGATCTCACAACTCCATTCTCTGTTTCTGTGTCTCATTAATTTTCTTCCCTTTTAGTCACACACTAATAAAAACAACTTCTTGGTCTTGGCCTCTCAATATTAGCTGTTTAATATGTTTGCTAGTAAGTCTGAAGTCTGATTTTGACCATTATTGTCTACATTTTAGGACTCAGAGAAGTTTACCAGAGGATTTGAAGTCAAAGCTGTTAACTGAAGGGAAATTTCCACTATTTAGTTAACATAAACAGAATTAGAAATATAGGAAGAAGGGCAAGTGTGTGGAAAAAGAGACAGCTGATGACAGAGGACATGGGAACAAACCAGAAAAGAGAGTGTGAAGTACGAATTGGAAAAAAAATGAAAGTCATTCTGGCCATAAAATTGTTGGATGCTACATTAAGTAGATTAAATTTATTTTTAGAACAAGGAAGCATTGTTGAAGATTTTTAAGCATGGGAGTCTTTAAAAATATTTATTTAGAATGGTGTTGGGAAAATTGGACAGCCACATGCGGAAGAATGAAACTGGACCATTTCCTTACACCATACACAAAAATAGACTAAAAATGGATGAATGACCTAAATGTGAGACAGGAATCCATCAAAATCCTTGAGGAGAACACAGGCAGCAACCTCTTCAACCTCAGCCACAGCAACTTCTTGCTAGACACATGTCCAAAGGCAAGGGAAACAAAGGCAAAAATGAACCATTGGGACTTCATCAAGATAAAAAGCTTTTGTACAGCAAAGGAAACAGTCGACAAAACCAAAAGACAACCGACAGAATGGGCGAAGATATTTGCAAATGACATATCAGATAAAGGGCTAGTATCAAAAATGTATAAAGAACTTATCAACCTCAACACCCAAAAAACAAATAATCCAATTAAGAAATGGGTAGAAGATGTTTCTCCAAAGAAGACATCCAAATGGCCAACAGACCCATGAAAAAGTGCTTAACATCACTGGACATCAGGGAAGCCAAATCAAAACCACAGTGAGATACCAACACACATCAGTCAGAATGGCTAAAATTAACAAGTCAGGAAATGACAGATGTTGACGAGGATGCAGAGAAAGGAGAACCCTCTTATACTGTTGGTGGGAATGCAAGCTGGTACAGCCACTCAGGAAAACAGTATGGAGGTTCCTCAAAAAGTTGAAAATAGAGCTACCCTATGACCCAGCAATTGCACTAATGGGTATTTACCCCCAAGATACAAACGTGGTGATCTGAAGGGACACCTGCACCCCAATGTTTATAGCAGCAGTGTCCGCAATAGCCAAACTATGGAAAAAGCCCAGATGCCGACCGACAGATGACTGGATAAAGAAGATGTGGTACACACACACACACACACACACACACACACACACACACACACCATAGAATATCATGCAGCCATCAAAAATGAAATCTTGCCATTTGAAATGTTCGGGATGGAACTAGAGGGTATTATGCTAACTGAAAGAAGTCAATCAGAGAAAGACAATTATCATATGATCTCACTGATATGTGGAATTTAAGAAACAAAACAGAGGATTATAGGGGAAGAGAGAAAAAAGATAAAACAAGACAAAATCAGAGAGGGAGACAAACCATAAGAGACTCTTAATCATAGGAAACAAACTGAGGATTGCTGGAGAGAAAGGAGATGGAAGGATGGGGTAACTGGGTGATGGACATTAAGGAGGGAATGTGATGTAATGATCACTGGGTATTATATAAGACTGATGAATCACAGACCTGTACCTCTGAAACCAATAACACATTATATGTTAATTAATTGAATTAAAATAAAAATTTAAAAAACCAAATATAACCCTAGTTGTGTTGCCATAGGAGTTAAGAATGCCAGCAACATGGAGAACTCAGAAAAATAATAACGTTGATAAACTTAGTGGACAAGGTCAGGAGATATAAACTGCATAGATTGGGCCAAGTGATTAATCCCAAGTGTCAATGATGAAAATGGGTTGACCTGTGGTTATCCCAAAGATTTCTAGCTGATAACAGTATCTAGATAGTGTCTTAATTTACCAAAAGAAATAAAACAAAAGGAGCTGATATCATGGGGGAAAATTGTGGAGGCAGTTTAGATTTTTTTTTTTTTTTTCAAAGTTGCCTAATAGAGGACAGCCCCTTTTTAAATCTATTTCAAGGACAAAATTAAGAAAAATGATGTTATTGTTGTTCTTGTTGGTTTGGTTTTTTGTCCCAGCCTGACTTATACTCAAGTTAAGTCTATATGCTATCTTATGAGATAGCAGGTATGTAAAAGAACATATCAAATACACATAATTATAAGAAACTATTTAGAAGTCGTAATTGACTAATTGGAACACGTTTTATCCATTTTTACTATTTGACATTTGGTATATATCCACAAGAAATATTATTGCTTTCGTTTTAATAAAATGTTAACTATATTAAAATATGAGATTGTATTCATCAAATTTGAAGTTACATATTTAATTTTATTTCATATTTCAAATTGAGATAGAAAAAAATAGCTAGTTTAAAATAGCAAAGGCTTCTAATGTCATAGATAGAATTAAAATGCAAATGATCATCCCTATATACCATTGTTTAAACTTCAACTGTCTTATTAAAATCATCATTATATTTTCCATTGAGTACTTCAAAGGAATTTTAAAATGAGTGGCTGTAATTAAAGAAGACAGACAAAATTTATAGAGAAAAAGCTGCATTTTAGTTTCAAAGAGTCACTGATGATTAAACGTTTAAAAATATTTATATATGTGCATACACACATATACATATATATGCATTATAAATAATGATATTCATAGAGATACTTTTACATATGGGCACTGAGGAGATCAAGGTGAGCATTAAGGCCTGTAACAACAGGAGCATAATAACTTTGCACAAAAGAGTCTTGATAATGCAGAGCCTGGTTTATCAGAAAAATAATCTTTCTTTTAAATATGTATGAAGCTGTAAGCAGACAATTTTCTATAATTTATCTCCCTACTGCATGCTATCATTACATCTTCCTGGATAAAGAGATCATAATGAATTATGTAAATTCTTGATTGTGTTATCAAGCACTCTTGTACCTTGATAATCATTGCTTGATTCTTTGCAATTTGGAAATAATGACCTCCAGAATGCTCACAGCCCATTTGTAATCTGTTCCAGGAATCAATACAAAGATTGCTTTATATGATTAAGAGTATCCTCCAATTAAAAGCATGACAACAATACGTTCAGAAGCAAAAATAACTCATTGTGTTTTGTACAAATTACTTTTTGAAAGAATGAACATTTTTTGAAATAAATTTGAATATAACAAACTGCCTAACATTATCTGAATTAGCCATACCATTATTTTTATTGATCTTGGTAAAGAACAAGCATTATTTAAACACATCATATATGCAATGAAGTTATAGAACGTGTACTCCTATTCTATCAACTAAAAATCAATCTATACAAAATATAATACATCAGAGCACGATAGGTGAAACTTCATAAATTATACAAACTTCCTTGAAAGCATATACTTTCTCTTCTTTATGTTTATGTTTGGCTATTACAATCATACTTTGACAGTTATGACTTTCATTCTTTCACTTTTTTGTAATAAACACATCACTAAATCCATTAATATTCTCTCCATATTTCTTTAAATACAACGTTTCTGAAAACCTGTAAAGCTCCTATTGAGTGCTACCACCACATTGTACTTACATTAATTAATACTCTTGGTAGCTACTTTAAAATAACAATCAAAAAAATAAAAAATAAAATAACAAACCATGCTCCAAATGAAACAAAAGCTCAATTTTCTCCTAAACCTCCATTGTATCACCTGTCATTTTATTTTATTTTTTTTTCATCTGTCATTTTAAACTAATACAATGAATGTATTACCCTCTAAATTTTCTTGAATTGAAAAGCAAATCACAATTTTCCATATAGGCAAATATAGTATTGCAAAGCTTATACAAAATATATTAAGTACCTATAATTAAAATTCTCAAATTGTTATATATATTTTTCTTATAAATAAAGTTGATCTTAAAGTAATTTGAAACAAATTTTAAAAAAAAGATCGAAGACTGTAAGCCTTTGTGATTTAAAAGTTATTGGAAATAGGGAAACAAAAGCAAAAATGAACTATTAGACTTCATCAAGGTAAAAAGCTTTGGCACAGCAAAGGAAATAATAAACAAAACAAAAAGGCAACCTTTGCGATGGGAGAAGATATTTAGAAATGACATGTCTGATAAAGGGTTATCCAAAATTCATAAAGAACTTATCAAAGTCAACACCCCCAAAACAAATAATCTGGTTAAGAAATTGGTAGAAGACATGAATAGACATTTTTCCAAAGAAGACATACAGATGGCCAACAGACACATGAGAAGATGCTCAACATCTCTCATCATCAGGGAAATGTAAATCAAAACCACGATGAGATACCACCTCACACCTGTCAGAATGGCTAAAATCAACAACACGGTAAACAACAGAAATTGGCGAGGGTGTGGAAAAAGGGGAATCCTTTTGCACTGTTGGTGGGAATGCAAACTGGCGCAGCCACTCTGGACAACAGTATGGAGCTTCCTCAAAAAGTTAAAAAAGAGAAGTACCCTATGACTCTGCAATTGCACTACTAGGTATTTAACCAAAGGATACAGAAATATTGATGGAAAGGGGTACATGCACCCTGATGTTTGTAGTAGCATTATCAATAACAACCAAATTGTGGAGAGAGCCCAGATGTCCATCAACTGATGAAAGGATAAAGAAAAGTGGTATACATATACACAATAGAATATTATACAGCCATTTGCAATGACATAGATGGAGCTAGAAAATATTATGCTAAGCAAAATAAGTCAAAGAAAGGCAAATACCATATGATTTCACTGATATATACAATTTAAGAGCAAATGAACATGGGGGGAAAAGAGGCAACTATAAGAGACTTAACTACAGAGAACAAACTGAGGGTTGCTGGAGGGAAGGTGGAAGGGGGGATGGGTTAAATGAGTGATAAATATTAAGGAGGGCCCTTGTGATGAGCAGTGGGTGTTGTATGTAGGTGATAAATCACTAAATTCTATACCTGAAACTAATAGTGTATGTTAACTATACATACATACATACATACATACATACATACATACAACATAAAATAAAAGTCATTTGAACTAAATAAGAAAAGGTTAAAAAAAAAACCTCATATTGAAACTTTTTAGACAATGTGTAATAAAGGCTCAAAGCTTAACTTGTTCATTCACTTGAATTTGGTCTGTTACCTGAACTTCATTTTCATTTTAAAGGTCACAAAATAAGGTTTATTAGTAGATAAATATGAAGGATCTATGAAAAACAGAAAAATCAAAGTGAAAGAGAAAGAATGAGAGGTTGACTGAGGGACAGAGGACACAGGCAATTAAAAAGATTAAGCGAGGACAAGTAATAGCATTGCAATAGTGGTCTATGTTGTAAATAAGAAAATGTGTAAATGAAAGCGTAGGCTGTGTTTGACATAACAAACAATACCAAAATATTTGTGTCTCCTACATTTGTTAGACTCACAAGTTCTGATAGCATTTCTGTAGACTTAGTACAATTTTCTATGTAGAAAATTTTTACTTTTACTTTTTTCCTGGTGACTTATTTATTTTTCTAGGTTTTTTACACTGGCTACAACCACAAAATAAGTAGTAAGAGTCAACATCCTTGGCTTGTTCCTCATCTTAGGGAGAAAGCACTCAGTCTTTTACCATTAAGGAAGATGTTATCTGTAGGTAGGTTTTACATAGATGTCTTTTTTGAGATAGAGGAGATCCCCTTTTACTCAGAAGTTGCTAAGAGTTTTTAGAGAGAATGGATTTTTTGATTTTAGCAAATTTTTTTTCTACATCCATTGAGATGCTCATTTTTTTTTTCATTATAGTAAAATGAATTGTATGAAAGAGAGAATGAGAGAGAGAGAGAGAGAGAGAGGGAACCAAGAAAGGGCACTTAACTATAGATAACAGAGATGGTTGTCGGAGGGGAGCTGGACGGGGGATGCGTGAAATAGGTGAAGGGGATTAGAAGTGCACTTGTCTTGATGAGGACTGAGTAATGCATGGAACTGCTGAATCACTATATTGTACACCTGAAACTAATACAGCACTGTACGTTAACTATACTGAAAATAAAATAAAATACCTCCCCAAAGCAAACAAACAAAACCTTATTTGTATTAAAAACAAAATTAACATGTCTGGGTTCATTCCAAATTTAAATTCAATCTTTATAAATTAAGAATTTGGCACCTTCCATTTCTGAGCATCTCTTTTGGAAAAATTGCCTTATTTCCTATGGCTTCCTTCCCAGATCTTGTCAGCTTAGATTGCATCTTTCTCTCGTGTCAGATAACTTTGCATATCTACTTCCTAGCTTCTAAAATTCTCATGACACCTCTTCTGCTACCTTCTACTAACCTATTTGTCTTTGTGTGTTCTTGACCTTTCATTCCAACTGGTTACTACAGTAACTTTCTCTGATGGAAAAGATAAATGCCTATATCTAACCCACTATAATTTAACTGTTTATCTGCCTCAGACTTTTACCTGACTTTTAAGGACCAAATGCATAAACAAATTATTCATTGTCAGTTATATAGGCAATATTCTTGGATCATTTCATAACTGAGGCCTTATTGAAAATAGGAATCAAAATTATTATAGAGACAAAGAAAAAGTGAATTGAAATAAAACACTCAGTTAAGCAGAACAATCTGTTCTGTTTTCTTAGATTCTGTATTTGTATATTTGGTATTCATTAATAACAAGGCCAAACTAACAACCAAAGCATTGGGCATCTCCCCTGATAACCAGAGCCCCTAATCTGAAACACCCTCCTACCTAACTCTCATATTCCAAGCCAATGTTTCTCCTGCTCTAAATCACCCAGGATCATCTACTAGACCACTAGAGAACAACTCTATAGCCCAGAGCCCACACACATTATTCAAACTACCAGTCCTAACCTGTTTCTCATGCCCTCCTTTGAGATTCCTACAGAAACTTGAATAAAAACTCTAGCTTAAGCTTCACCTCACTTCTCCTTTCTACTTCTTGCCCAAACCTCATGGTTCCCCATGTGTCCCTGCATGGCATAATGTGCTCCCTTCTCTTGAGAAATGTAAGAAAAATCTCTTTTCAAAGGCTTAACCCTCTCCATGTCATTGCTCATCACCTCTATAAATTAATATCTCAGGGATACAATTACTACACTGTTGTAACAAAATTGTCGGTGAGTATTCTATTTCAAACAACAAGTTTTCAAAAACTGGGGACTTCAATAAAACAAAATTTGTATATACTTGTTCTCATCCATATGAAAGAAAAAATAATACAAAGACCTTGAAATCAAGTATTGCTCCATAAAATATAATGCAGAACCATTTGTCAATATCTAATATAGAAACGTGGTTTAGAATAAAGGTGTTAAAACTCTAAAATATCAGTGCTTCCAGTGATTTTTATAACCTCAGTAGAAATTAGTTGAAGTAACTGATATGCTATATAATGAAGAAATATTTGCATACATTTTGGAAATCTTTCTGCTTATCTCTTCCTAAATGCAAATATATTCAATATATAAACTTTTAAATACATACATATAATTATTTCATTCTTTAAAAACCTTCTTCCCTTCACCATTTTCCCTCCTTTTATCTTCTTTTATTTATATAGATTTCTTGAATGTTACTTGTTGAATGATATCACTGGTGACTTCTAGAGTACTGGTTTGCCCTGATTTATTTATTTATTTATTTACTTATGTTTTTGATATTTTATCTTTTCTTGATAATTTTTATAAGCCTGAACTTCTTATTAAAAAGTAAATTAATTATATTAACACAAACAAAAAAAGACAAATATCTTCTACAAGGTAGTCTTTGGATTTGGAAACAAGAGAGTAATGGAAATAAAAATGAGTTTAGTACATTTACAAAATAATATGGAAGATGAATAATTAAATGGGATGACATTAACCATTAATGTAAGAGTTTTTCACAGACAAATAAATATCATCAGGATTCATCATGATGACTTAGTAACAGATATGCCCTTAACTCCATGTTAACTGCTGAATTTCTTTTGCACTAGAGTTAAGGCAAGTCTAAGAACTTGGCTGCATGCCCACAATTAATGCCCAGAGATTTGGAGCAATATTTATTATGGCTGACGTTCATGTGGTAGAGAGATTACTAACAAGCCCAGCCCCATCAAAAGATACCCTGTTAGGAAGCACAGAATGAGTTTAACATTATTTATCTTGACCTCACCCCATCTTTTCTCTCCCTCTCCAATTCTAGGCTCTCCTACTTGGAAACATATGACTGACCTTCTATGTAAAACTTAAATTCTAATGCAAGAAATCTATACCACTTCACCTCCCTGTGACTAACACTCACAAAGCTCAGACAGTGTTGTTCTATATAGACATTCTCCAAAAACAAAGTAGAAGCATATTTGTGTGACCAAAGGTGTACATTTTTGCAGAAAAAAAATTCTCATCAAAAAAGAAGCTCTGACAATTTGAATAACTGCAATCTTATACCATGTTTTCTTCATTTTTTTACATTTCCCAATGTGCAAAGGACATTACTTAATATTGCTGATTATGGAACTTTTTTTACTAATCCATGAGACACAAGCATTTGTGGAATTTATTTGCTGGATATGTGTAATTTTATGCATATTCATGAAATCATAAATACAAAGTATCTTTCATAGAATAGCTGGGTCCTTTAAGATACATTCTCATATTTCATTTTTGAAGAAGACTTGTAATTGCTCATTAAAGCATAAGTACATAGAATGAGTCTTCAGTAATTCCTGGAGAATCCAATCAGTTACCAGTTACTTTGAATAGCCTGAAGTCTCTTATTTCTGATCCCATAGTCTGGCGTTATATAAATATCTTGCCCAAAGGACAATACAAAACCCACTGCATAAGCCTGATCATTCTAATTGGGATATTGGACTAAAAGCTAAATCATGTGGTATTTTCCAAATGTTCACACTTAAAGTCTCTAGTATGGATATCTTATTTATTGTGGCTCTCATTCATGATTTGGAAAACAAAAGTGACTTTAAAGAAATATATTTTACTTTTGGGGCGCCTGGGTGGCTTAGTCGTTAAGCATCTGCCTTTGGCTCAGGGCATGATCCCAGGGTCCTGGGATCAAGCCCCGGATCGGGTCCCTGCTCTGCTGGGAGCCTGCTTCTTCCTCTCCCACTCCCCCTGCTTGGGTTCCCTCTCTTGCTGTGTCTCTCTCTGTCCAATAAATAAATAAAATCTTAAAAAAAAAAAAGAAATATATTTTACTTTAAATTAAAACAAGAAACAATTGCTGAGTGATTTCACAGGGAAGACATCTGAGAGAAAGGCTATAATGATGAAGTCCTAGAAAAACAAAGGTAGAAAAACAAAGTTCTAGGAAAGAGACTTATGCTGTGACAGTTTTTAAGCCGCATACAAGTGGAGCAAGGTTTCAAATATGGAAGCATGAATCTCAACAGGAGCCCCTAGAGAATTCTCTGTATAACAGAAACATCGAGGAGAAAATTGAGCATAGTTGGCAGAGCAGTGCTTAGAAAGTGGCAGTTTTTTGGAGGAGTAGGCTGAAAGCTTTGAAGATATTTTATTAGTAAATGAGAAAGAGAGAATTTAAAAGATGCAAGAAACTGCAACAGTGAGAGAAAGAAATGGAAAGATTAAAAGTTTTGTTAAGAAAAGAAAATTCAGTTTTCCATGGGCAGAGGTCCAGTGTGACAGCTACATTTGTCAAAAATTGTAAGTTGGGTATGACATGTTCCATTATCCATTCCCCTTGTCCTGGTTATTTATTTATTTTTTTTAAATTGCTTCATTTACCTCCTCTCTTTCATGAATTTCTGGCATGTGGTCAATACCATTTGGAAATAACTGCTGCTGCTGAATTTCATTTAGAGAAGGTGACAACACACATCTATGACTATGACATTGAACCTACTAAATATAAAAGTAAAAGAGCATATTAACAAATGCCATCACCTACCTGGTGAAGACTGGCACAGGGTATATTGAGAATATCTGAAAACAAAATGTATTTTAAACCTGCAAATACAGAGGCCCTACAGGAAATTATATTTTATTTAGATGATAAGTTAGTCACTTTAAGTAAATAGTGATAAACACCATAAGTATTTTATGAATTTATAATTTTAGTTATTAATTCCTTAAGCTTTCATGCCACTATAGATTCTCTGATTTGTCAAATTATTTTAGAGTCCATTAGAATCATGCATTAACAAGTGGGGACAATGAGTAATTTACTTTTATTGATTTATGTCAGAGACTAAGTGCCATTATTTTGATGTCCATGGTGAAATAAAGCACTGGGAATCAACAAAACTTAATTCTTTTTCTGAGGTTTTAAATAATTGCTCATTGTGAATAAAATATACATGTACTTCAAATATCTCATGACTATCATGTAGAAGGAATGAATCATAGCCCCTGCCTCATGCATTAAGCTTTAGACACTCTTGCTAGGTAACTTTGTATATCTAAAGCCAATTTAAACCTTCTGTAGCCCAGGCTCATTGAACAATGGAATTTAGTGCTTTGTAATAAACTGGATTTTGAAAAGAAGAGAAAATTTGTATTATATGTGTATACAAAAGAAACAAACACGGAGTGATAATCACTTCCTTGCTTTCTGCTTCTTGACACACACCTTTGTAGTAGAAGATTCTCATAGATCAGGAATTCCCCTTCACAGGAGAGATATGACTTATACTGAAAGAGTTGTTTATTAAAAGCCTTTTATTGACCATCTCAGCTGTGCAAAACCCGATCCACCTTAATTAGATAGAGTCTAAGAAGTTTGTTTCTAATTGCATACTAATGTAATCAATGTAAAGCCCACCATAGCAGTCCATACCTATCTCTAGGTTCAGAATACCATACCTTCCTTTTCTCAGATTTTATTTTTATTTTTTTTTATTAATAATGATTTTTTATTATATTATGTTAGTCACCATACAGTACATCCCCGGTTTTCGATGTAAGGCTCGATGATTCATTAGTTGTGTATAACACCCAGTGCACCATGCAATATGTGCCCTCCTTACTACCCATCACCGGTCTATCCCATTCCCCCACCCCTCTCCCCTCTGTAGCCCTCAGTTTGTTTCTCATAGTCCATAGTCTCTCATGTTTCATTCCCCCTTCTGATTACCCCCCCTTTCTTTATCCCTTTCTTCCCCTACTGATTCAGATTTTAGCTATTTAATGTTAAAATAGCTTAGGAGAAGAAAGGAAGGATGAATATGATGGCTGTCATTGTCAAATTCCCTGCTTATATTCCAGGTAGAAAGAAAATCCTAATAATGATTTACTTAACTGCTTCCTATCACTTAATAACATATAATTAATAAAATATTACATAGTCTGATTTAATCTTCCTAAAATTTTAGTTAATCTTGTCAGGTCTGAAAGGAAATAGATGATACAATAAAATTTATTTAAAGATAATTTAATGAATTTGCTATTTGTCACGGTAGATGTAGAGTGGAACTAGAATGGATAGTGAAACCCCCGGGGACTAGCAATAACTAGAAGCTATTAGCCTACTTAACTTTGTAGGATAGAGACTACTTTTATCTGAGGTTAGTAAGAGTTACAGCCATGGAAATGGGGCCACCCAAATGTCACTATGGTCATAGAAAATGCAGCCATTGACAAAACAGTGGCCTAGCATGGACTGAACAGATGGAATATATACTAAGCTGTCTCTCTCACCCTACCTTTTGGCCAAAACTACAACCAATGAATAAAACATCTCACGGTCAGCTTTCTACAGCACAGAGGAGTCAAAAAAAGGCTGAAAATTAGTCTTCTAGAGCAAACTGAGTAAAGTCATCACCGGGATATACTAAAGTTAAAACATAGTCCATATCTAAATACACATATTTAAACTATTTTAGTTAAAATTTACTTCTCAGGGGAGCCTGGGTGGCTCAGTCGTTGAGTGTCTGCCTTTGGTTCAGGCCGTGATCCCAGGGTCCTGGGATCATGCCCCACATCAGGCTCCCTGCTCTGCTGGGAGCCTGCTTCTTCCTCTCCCACTCCCCCTGCTTGTGTTTCCTCTCTTGTTGACTGTTTCTCTGTCAAATAAATAAATAAAATCTTTTTAAAAAATTTACTTCTCAAGATTAAATTATTGCATAGAGAATTTTAAGAAGTATGCAATTTGATGTTCAAACAATTTAAGGATTTAATTTCAGTAACCAGTTGTCTAACATCAGAATAAGACAAACAGACTCATTGCTACCTCACAATCCACCTCAGATTCTATTCCTGTAAAGAGAATGGACAATGGTATATATTCCTGAATTTACTGTAGGAACTCTATGTGGTCATTAAGCAAAAGATTCAGTAAAGAAATGATATGGAATTTAAAATATGTGTTATCTAACATTGAGGTAGCCCTACTGCAAATTTACTTTAGGCAATATGTCAGACCAAATGCACCGGGGGAAGGGGGAAATCTCTTACTGCAAAATGACTGAGGCCTGATGAAACATAATAACTTCATGAAGTTAGATGACTCTGTATCTGAGAAGAACGGGCAGTAAGTAAGAAGATAATGTGGTTCTCTTGAAGGATGTAGGAAGTAGAAACAAGGAATGGTAAACACACACACACACACACACACACACACACACACTCCTCATATTCTATATTCAGAAGAAATACCCTTGAAGGATAAAGAAGAGATAAAGACTTTTCAGACAAACAGAAACTGAGGGAATTTATCATTCATGACACTGCCCTTCAGAAAATGTTAGAAGTTCTTCAGGGAGAAGTAAAGTGATATGAATCAAAAACTGGAGGGTCCATAAAGAAAGAATACTGGAGAAGGAATACATAGGTAAAATAAAATTAGTTTTTGAATTTTTAGGATAAAAACTATTTAAATGATAAATTGGGTATATGTAGCATATAGCTAAGTGAAATGAACGGCAGCAGTGCCATAAAAAACAGGAGAGATGAATTGGGAATACTTTTCAATACGGGCCCTACACTATGTAAGAAACAATAGAGTGTTGCTTGAAGGTACTCTTAATTAAAAACTGATAGACAAATTCTAGAACAACCACTTAAAAAAATACTGGAGGATGGGTTAATGTGAGTGGACATGATGTTTGCTAATCAAAGTTAGGCTCCTTCTTGCTAATAGAAACTGGGAGATAGGGGTGTTATTTTTCTTGATGATTCTTTAATGATAGTTACATTTCAAAGGATGGCACCCTGTCCCTCAAGAAATACATTTCTGGGTTAGAAAACTGGCAAGGGCTAGGAGAGATTTTACATTTCAAAGGAGGCAGAAAAAATAATATACACTTGCAAGTTTTCTAAAGGAAATCCTCTGAGAAATGGGAGTTCAGAGGCCAAAAGTCAAGAAGAAACTTACCCATTGTTTAATCAAACTGAGGGAAACAAATATTCAGGCCATCTCGGAAAAACTTATTCAGACGCATGAGAATTTGGGAGTTGATTGAGATTTATTTGCCAAGGAAACAAGGGACCAGAAAGATATGGCACTTTTCCTTGCCTTACTTGTACATTTTACCATGACTTGTTTCAGTCAGACGAGGCAGGTTGAAGTTAGGGGCTCAATATGAGGCCTGATATTTGTGAAGACATTTAAGATTTCTTTTGCCATCATGTGTAATCTTATGAAAGCTGTGGATTATATTTTGGTCAAGAAACTGAGAAGAGACCTAGTGGAAGGCCATCTGGGTATCTCAAAAGTCCACCATTGTGGATAAAGTATAAACCTGTGTCCATTGCCTATCAGCCTCAGGTGGTTGTGCCTTGACTTTCTTAGAATGTCTCATAATAGCTAGTTAAATAAGCATCGTTTTAGATATGGCATACCACGCCTGCGTTTTGCTGCTTAATAAATTATTTCATCTATAAGCTATTTAAAAAGAGCACAGATTCTTATTAAACCTATACAAATAACCATGTTACTATGGAAATAAGAATACTCAACAAGAGGTTCCTGAATTCTGGAGGGGTCAGGCAGGAAGAAAAAAAAATGTTTCACCTCTACTTACAAAAGCATAGTCTACTACTGTTATGAGTTGTGGACAGTTCAAGAGAAAAGAGAGAGGTGCCACCTTAGATTGAGAAAATAAAATGTTAAGACATCAATAATATTTTTCAAAAAGCTGCAATCATCCTCCATCAGTTCATTCTTCTGCATATCCTGATTCAATCCATTAATATGTTCTCAAAATTAGTTAAGTAATGAGATAAGAAGCTATACCCAGAACTACCTGGCATATTCCTTTTCCACAGGACTCTTCTTTGTTGAAGATGCACCCTGGCACGTAGCTGATTTACAAACATTTTCAGGAAACCATCAGTATAAGACAAAACAAAAACAAAACAAACAAACAAAAGCCTATCTGGAAATACATAACAAAGACTTAAAATAGCTATAATTAAATTATGATTAATGATTTTTAAAAGTAAATAATCTGATGAGAATACATGACAAGAATAATGCAACTGAAAAGGAAATTTCTTTTTTTCTGTGCCATGCAAGAAAGTCAATCTAAACAAGTTCGGACAAAATATCTATAAAAATGATATTTTCATTTTCAAAGAAGATTGGATATTATGTCTAATAATGAAAATGGATAAACATAATCCTTACAGAGAAAAAAAATTCTTAAATGTAAAATATAGTAATCCTGACAACACTATACCAAGAATATATGATATAGATAGAATATCTCAAGAATATATCATTAACGAGTAGAAAGATTGAGTATGCCCGAAGTAGGTCTTACACAGATAACTGAATATTAATAAAACTTCATAGGTAAGTGGGATGAATTGAGATAAGGTTAATATTTAAAAAGTAACTGCCTTTATAACTGATACTATAACGTTGTTATCTAACATAAGGCAAGGCAGACCAGGATCCTGATAAATAGAAACATGTCATTGAAAATGAGGAATTGACGTAACTCTAGGAATTTCCCATATGCATACAATTCCCGAAGCATTTATGCTAATAACATTTTACTCATATACACTTAACCTAAGAAAGGCTGAGCAACAGATCTGAATTCATGATGCTTCTCAAGAAACCTATCAATAGTAACTTGTCAAATAAAACGAATTATTTTTAGCATCTTTCTTTTTTAAAAGTGAAAAAAAACTAATCCTTTGTGATGTTTCTGGAGCCCTCTGGGAAATTGTAAAAACAGTTTTTTTTTTCCAAAAGGTATCATTTAGGATGTTATTTTTAAAAGGCAAAATATTAATATTTGTCAGGAGACTTGAACATTAGGTTAATAAGATTCTGGCTTATTAAGAAAAAATACTTGATGATCTATTCAACTAGAGAGACAAAAAATATATATTAAAAGCCAATATAGCAGGTAACATGATTGTAACTCCTTCAAAAGTGTGATCAAGAACATGGTCAAGTCAATGTAAACACGGAAGACTAAAGGATAGTCTGATAGGACATGGAATCTTTGTCTTTAATGCAGATTACTAGGAAGGTAAAGAAAACCCTTTTGTAACCATTTATTAAAAGCAGACCAATAGCCCAAGACAGTTTTTAAAATTTTAACAGAAAAAAAATAAAATTCTAACGTTTTATTAGGATAATATTTGATACTAAAGTTCTTTTTGGCAATCTTATAAATAAACTCACCAAATCCTAACCAGCTTTGACCAGGAAAAATAAAATTCCATCTCCATGAATTTTCTACAACTTTATATATCCACTCACATTTTGTCTGGTACTTTCCTCTCATTCTGGAACAACCAATCATTTCTCTTTAGGACAAAACTACTAACTATTCCTTAGGAAATTCACACCCTGTTTACTTTGCATATAAAGTGTTTCTCTCTATAAGAAACAACAGGTGCTGGTAAGGATATGGAGAAAGGGGAAACTTCTTCCACTGTTGGTGGGAATGAAAACTGGTGCAGCCGAAGTTAAAAATAGAATGACCTAGCAATTGAACTACTAGGGATTTACCCAAAGGATACAAAAATACCAATTCAAAGGGATACATGTACCGCAATGTTTATAGCAAATTATCTACAACAGCCACATTATGGCAACAGCCTAAATGTCCATTTACTAATGAATGGATAAAGAAAGTGGTGTGTGTATACACACACACACACACACACACACACACACACACACACAGAGGAATATTACTTGGTCCTAAAAAAGAATGAAATCTCGCCCTTTGCGATGCCATAGATGGAGCTAGAGAGTATTATGCTAGGCAAAATAAGTCAGTAAGAGAAAGCCAGACACCATATCGTTTCACTCCTATGTGGAATTTTAGAAACAAAACAAGCAACAGGAAAAAAAAGGGGGGGGGAGAGAGAGGCAAACCAAGAAACAGATTCTTAAGTATAGAGAACAAACCTATGGTTACCAGAGGGGAGGTGGGTGGGGACATGAGTTAAACAGGTGATGGGTATTAAAAAGTGCACTTCTTGTGATAAGCACTGGGTGTTGTATGGAGATGTTGAATCACTATATTGTACACCTGAAACTAATAATACACTGTATGTTAACTAACTGGAATTTAAATAAAAACCTTAAAAGATGCCCCAAAACAAAAGATTAAGTGTAATGTGGTATCCTAGATAGGATCCTGGAGGAGAAAAAGACATTAGGTAAAAACTAAGGAAATTTGAATAAAGTAGGGACTTTAGTTGATAATAACATATCAATATATATTCATTAATTGCAGCAAATTTGCCATACCAATGCAAAATTTTAGTAATAGAGGAAATTGTGTATAGAGTTGGAAGGTGTATAGAAGGAACTTTAATTTTTCATAAATTTAAAACTGTTCAAAAGTGAAAGTTGTTATTAATGAAAATAATATAATAATAACAATAGTAAAAAAAAAAAAAAAAACAACCCACAAAATGTTTCTCTCCGCCACTAATAAGCCCATTCACATATATTGGTTATTACTTAACCATAGTAACTTTTCTTTCAGAGAGAAAACGAAGGGATGGATCTTTGTGAACTGTCATATATTTTGTCAGCATTTTGAAGCAGATTAGAAGAGCTTATGAATATACATTTCACAGGTTTTGGTGTGAAATATGTGTCCTTATATTACAACTGCTTTAAGTGCCAAAATTGAACAAGGACATAAACAGACCTAAATGTATGTACGCTGTAAAAACAAGAGGCAAAAGTATATCATTTTAAAAAATATGACAAAATTTGCAAACAGATGGTGCTTACATGTAATTATATATTTCATTTTTATAAATGAATTTATAATTTAATAAAGGAATATTCAAAGCAATAATTTTTCTTTGTAAATTTAGCATCATGTTTTTAAATTCAGTTAATGTAAGTTTCCAGAGGCAATTAGGGTGTAAATTGTGTTTAATACTTTGGTTTATGGGCTTTTTCTTCCTTTTCTTTAAGCAATGATATTTTTGCAAAGCCACATATAATTGCCACACACTATAAGCCAAATTTTTGAAAATGACTTCAGTATGAAAGAAAAAACAACAATTAACGACCAACTGCTTCATGTTATCTTATCTACAAGATTTCTGTTTCTATATTAAAAAAAAAACATAAGAACCCTGCAAAATCTGTAAATATATTATAATTTTACCACTTTTTAAAACAAGCCTATGCCTTTGTTTCTTTTTTTTTTTAAAGAGAATTTCACAAATTTATATTGTCAATAAAGTACAAATGAATCTCAAAGGAAATATTAGAATTAATTTTTGCAAGTTTACAGCTGAGATATTCACAAGCCATAGCTAATAGCCTATCTTGGGAATAATTACTGGTAATGGGTATCCAAGGGAAATTATTGCCTGCTGCTGTGAATTAGGAGTGCCACAGGTGGCGTTCATCAATTGGAATTGGTTGGAGGCGAGTAGCAGTCTGAGCCAAGACTCCTTAAGCTTGATTTGTGGAACCATTGTTTCTGGATGCTTCAAACACAAATTGATTACTTATAACAATGACCTACAATTTTTTTTCAAGCAAAGCAAAATGGTGTATGTATAAAACAAAACACAGATTTAGCATCATGTCTTTAATGTGTAACAGTGAAATGCCTTCATGGTGGGAAGAAATGCAGTTTAAAGCAGATTTTTTTCTCTTTCTTTCTATCCTTCTTTCTTTCTTTCTAAAGATTATTTATTTATTTGAGAGAGAGAGCGAGAGAGTGAGAGCATGAGTGTGGGGGGGGGGGACCAAAGGGAGAGGGAGAAGCAGACTCCCTGCTGAGCAGGGAGCCAGATGTGGGGCTGGATCCCAGCACCCTGAGATCATGACCTGAGCTGAAGGCAGATGCTTAACCAACTGAGCCACCTCATCGCCTGTAAGGCAGATTTCTGAGTAAATATAAACTTTACTAAATTCAGGTTAACAATGGATAGTACAAGTTGCTTTGGTTTATTTTTGCATGAACTTAAAATAATTATTAGCAAATTGCATTAATTAGTTATTTTATGGTATATGTTTCTAGACATTTCAGGTGTCCAGTGAATATATAAACAGCACAATTAATTCCATTACTGTAGTTATTTATCATACTATTTTATGGAAATTTATGATATATCACCAGGAAATTGCCTTCATGTGTTCTGTAGCTCAAAATAAATAAGCACATGGATGCTGTTTAGTTGGTTCTTCTTTATAACATAAAAATAACTGAATTTAATCTGAATAAATGTAGTTTATTTAAAAATAGATAACAGACATTTGAATAATGTCAAGTTATTTGGGTGATTATTTCAAATATTCCTCAATTCATTTTTTCCTATAGTTCCATGATTATAAAAGTCCTTGAGAGAAAATATTTTAGACAAATAACAGGTCATTCTCCTAATTAAATCAAATTTAAAAATGCCAACTACATTATGACTATGACTGCTAATTTTACTTTAAATATAAATTTGAATTACAGGACACATGTAAATACACATACTTTATGAGAACTCAAAAATAAATTGAAATACTAGCAGACTAAAAAAACAAACAAAACAAAACAGAAAGTGGAAGGTCCAATTGGGATAAGATGTTGATTCCTATTTACCTCTGCCATTATAACCAGTCAAACATGTCACGTTAATGTAAAACTAATTAAATTTTGTTTTGAGGTCTAAGAAACTTGTGGACTGCTTTCCAAAACCAACCAAGTAAATTGTGAAAGGAAACTATCTCAAACTAGGATATAAAATAAAAGAGAAAAAATGAGAATGTTAAAGCAAATTCAGAGAGCTAAGCAAAAGTTTAAAATAGAGTAGGAAAATTGTTAAAATCCCACAAGCTCAAGAAAATTGTTTTGCATGCTATTTGCTAAGGTTGATTCATGAGTCATCTATATGGTCTAGTTGCAAGCTGGAAAAATTAAAATACCATTCTTGCCATTCCAATAGTTTGCTTTAAAAAAAGCAGACAGTTTGAAATTTATCTGAATTGTATGAAGTCAAATAGATATAATTA
Organism: Ursus arctos; assembly: GCF_023065955.2. Classification (NCBI taxonomy): domain Eukaryota; kingdom Metazoa; phylum Chordata; class Mammalia; order Carnivora; family Ursidae; genus Ursus; species Ursus arctos. The sequence continues at coordinate 22,141,763 of NW_026622764.1, forward strand.
AAACAAAATGCACTAAGATATTCCTGTAAGAAAAGAAACCAACTTATTGAGACAATATATTCTCATAGGGTGGTTAATACAGTCTCTCAGAAGTGCTTAAAGTACTACCACAGCTATAACATGATTTAGTCAACAGTAGTGAATGATCTTGAATTAGGAAGTAGAAACTTCCAGAAAGCTCTGATTATAGAAAGTGGAATTTACTCACAGCAACCCTGGGGTCTAATGGTGGTGCTCCCATGAAATAATTATAGTGCTTCCATAACAATAAATTATAAAAGAATATTAGACAATTTTAGATAAACACTAATTTTTCAGTTAGAGTTGAGTCAGGAAAGAAACCTCTCTGGATATTTAAAGGAGACAAAATTTAATGCATTGGTTATTGATGTGGTGGTTGAGAATCTGAATTAATGTTTGTGAATCAATCCAGTCTAGTAGTAATATGCTTATTCTATTCCTAGGGTAGAGGGACAAATGGAAGATGCAGTGTTACAGGAACCCAGAGGCCAGAGTCACTTGCAGAACCTGGATCATGACAGGCCTATCTGGCAGGAACTGTGCTATACACTGAATGTTTGCGCCTCCCATCCCTCCTCATATGTTGAAGCCTAATCCCCAATATGGTAGTATCTGGAAGTGGGGCATTGGGAGATTATTAGGTCATGAGAGTGGAGCCCTCATGAATGGGATTAGTGCCTTTACAAAAGAGAACTCAGTGCCACAGGTGGTGTTCATCAATTGGAATTGGTCGGAGGCGAGTAGCAGCTTGGCTACTTTGGCTTTTTTTGTGAGAACACAATGAGAAAATAGCCATCTATGAACCAGGAAGTGGGCTCTCACTAGACACTGATTCTGCTGGTACCTTGATTTCAGACTTGCCAGGCTTCAGAACCGTGAGAAGTAACTGCTGTTGAAGTCATCCAGTCTATAGTATTTTTGTTATAGAGGACCCAACAAAAACAAACCACAACCACAGAACTACATAGCCCCTGCTAGAGATGCAACCAAAGGTAAAGAAGGAGGAAATTAATGCACTCCACCTTCTTCACACCCCTTCCCAACTTCCCACACTTACCTCCCATTGATCAAATGCTGCTGGATGCCCACTGAAATGGGAGGCGATTCATGCTGAGATACAGTGCAGAGCAGGAGGACAAAACTACTACTGAGGGAATAGAGGAAAAGTCCCAGAAGAGATATAAGAAACACACAATATATGGAAAGGTGGAGAGAAATTTTAGACAAGGTAGTAAGGGAAAGCCTTTCTGTGTAAAAGAGATGAAGGTGATTCTTTTGTGGTTTTCCAAATTTTGCTTAATTATTCTTTCATTGTTGGATTGGTTCAAGGTTCTGTTCTCAGAAACTGAACGGCAGATGAACCAAATTTTAGTTTGTTTCATCAATTCCTTCCTGACAGAATAACTGGGTCAATATTTTAAGGATCTTCACATATATTTCATGAAAGCATTTCCAAAAGGTGATTAATCAATTCAAATTCCAATAATAATGTAAAAATTTTTCAAATGTCTAAACCTTAAGTGACATGGTATTTTCATCACTGATTTAAATATATACAATTGAGAGTCAAACCCCACTCTAGGAATACAAAATATACATAGATAGTATTCCTGTAAAGAATTGAAGACACTAGAAAAATCAAAGAAATATTGAGAAAACTGGAAGCTCTACCTGTTTCAAGGTTCTAGAATAAGTTGTAGATATGATATTTATCCAGTTCTGAAGATACAATTCTCCGTAAATAAAAATGTCAAGGAGCAGTCCTCTATAAAATGACATTCCCAAGCTTTAGCTCTGAATTACTTCTAAAATCCACTATAGTATAGGAGAACTCTTTGGGATAGGGTACAGAAGAATTCTCTAGAGTCAAAGAACAATGCTACTCAAACTTACCCACTATTTCAATAAAGAGACAATTAATAGAATGTTATTAGTAATTTCCATTAAGCCTAATAGTTTTGAATTCTTTCTTATTAGAGGTAGGTGAAGGTTTTGGTGAGAAACACATTTCTTTCCTTCAGTAGTGACAGTTTTTTGATTTGCTGGCTCCTGCAGATATAACCAATAACCACAGTTGACCTTTATCTCAATGTATAGCTCACTGTTCATCCATAGTGAAATGTACCATGTTGGTAATCATTTTCTTTTGAAATCATTTTAGCTTGTCAAAAGGGCAGGTTTTATAAAGCAGGAACAAATCCCCTTAGGAATACTTAGAGGCTGTATAGACTGTCTTTCATACTATTCAACCTTTTACTTACAAAGGGCTCTTTTAAACTCCAAGTCTCACGCCAACTGCATCAAAGAAAGTCTGAAACAATGCCTTCTGTCAGTCACTTCCTTGCAATGGTTGAAGGGACCCCCTATTATGAGCTGCATGTTTGAAAATAAACCTGCAGAGAGAATGTGACTTATGTAGGTCCCAAAAAGGAACTTCCTAATAAATTGAAATTTGTATCATTTGGGTGACATTTATGCCCAAATTGGTGAAGCCACATGATATATTTATTAATAGGGAAAAAAATATGGTAAAAATCCAAAGGACATTTATTGCTCCAATTTTCTAATTCAAAACTCTTTTTGTCTTAACCTTAAATAATCCATGTAAGTCTGTAGTTCCATTTGCATTTCTTGGTTACCACCTCAAACCTTTTCTATTCTACAAATTTGAGATTTTTTTATCCTATTTTATGTAGATACAAAGTTTATTCTGTCTGTAAAAATAAAGGCAATTACTTGTGGGGGGGAATCTCACTATTAGGAAAGAAAGTGATGGTAGATAAAACTCTCTTTGGGTTAGGGAAAGCTACTAGATACTGTCTCTTTTAAATTGATAAAGCACAGCAAAAAAAAAAAAAAAAAAAAGAGAGAGATGGAAATATAAAAGCCATCCCTCAGATATTGTGTTCTTCCTCGTGTTCACCTAGAACAACACCAATTTTACTTGTTTTAATTAACTTACTTGTCAGATTAAGGAGAGTCTGAAGTACCTCCAAGCTATGATTGAGGATTCTTTCTTGTACCTAGCAGGATCATGACTGAGATGGACTTTCAGTTGGAAGCAGATTAATATGTACAAATCAAGTTATGAAGTCAGAATGATTAAGGCAAGTGTGGGGAGTGGAGTCAGGGGGACAGTTTAGGATAGAATACAAAAGGATTATGACATGGGCAAAGCAGAAAGTGACCTATGTGAACTTTTAGACTTGAGCCCAATGACTGAGATCAGATTTAGCTCAATAGTTTGTGTGAATTACAACCATTAAAAGCTTTGCAGTGAGGTATACAATGTGTTGCTAGGGATCCATAAATGTGACATATGAACAGATCAGAATTATTATATTTGGAAATTTGACTAAACTTTTTGAAAAGAACTTTTGAAATTACTATAGCCAGAAACAGAAAACTGCTTTACGATTAATGTATGGAATCAGACCATTTTAATGGAGTTTATAAGTCAATAGTAGCTTTGTTTGAGGTGAAGTACAATCACCCAAGGCTAGAGTTTGTCCATAAAGATCATATAAGATTAAGGCACTTAATCTATCTATCTCTACAACTGACTACAGTCAACATAGAAAAGAGAAAAACCTACATAGAAAAGAAAAAATCTAATATCTTTCAACAACTGCTATATAAAAAGTATATGTAAAAGCATAGTTGCCAAGACCCTAACCCTATTTTGATCAGGCATTCTCAAAGAACATTTGAGCACCCAGTAGTTTATTCCCTCTATATTCATCCAATATAGGTCAAATTGCAACAGAACACTAGAAATTATTTTCTGAGCTTTCTAACCAATCCCACTCAGATGTGGCACTACATTAATCCAGATTATACTGGATTTTATTTTTAATTCATCATGCTTAAATGAACCATCACTGTCATATTTCAAAATATTTAGATGTAATCAGCAAACTTATTTATATGTAGATGTTTTAGTTGTGAATAAATTATCCTGATGGAAAAAATATAAATCCTATGTATATGATACTAATTATATTTCTGCATAGTAATTATTCGTTTATTTTTTTTTCATTCATATATTTATAAATTCATTCCAAAATATTTATTAGGCAGCTATAACATTACAAACACTCTCCATAAGCTAGTACAAAAGAGAAATTGTCCTTGACTCCTATGGAATTTATGTATAAAGTGCATAACACAGACAAAAATGGATGTGTACAAAAAGCACTTTTTGAAACAGCTGTATTAAAAAATGCACTTTCATGCAAGTGACAATGGAAAATATTCTCTCAAAAATATCTATCCATTGTTCCTAAAATGTCTTGGCTTTGGGTAAATTACCCATGAATATGCTGTTCTGAGTAATATGTCCAAAGAAGCTGAGATCATATCCATTCAATTTCACCATGCACTATTAAATTAAGGGAAATATCAGTAGGACTACAAGAAATAGGATGAGGCCACCCTACAATATGAACTCCAACTTTATGCCTCATGTAGAGTTGCTAAATTTAGCAAATAAAAATACAGTATATCCAGCTAATTTGAATTTGACATAAACAGTTGTGTAATATAAGTATGTCCCACACATTACATAGGGAACACCTATGTGAAAAATATTATTTATTGTTTATCTGATATTCAAAATTTAAATGAGTGTCCTGTATTTTATCTAGCTAGCTTACCCTCCAGCATCTCCAAACTAAACCAGCTGAACAAATCACATACCATCTGGATCTACTTTAGAAATCCAAGTGGCCTTTTTTTTTTTTTTAATTTAAGGTTTTGTATTGATCTTTACCTTGGTCCAAGGCATTAATCCAGATACAGAAGGATATATTAGCAATGCATGGGCTTTCCTTGGGCCACAAAGAAATCTAGGGAAATCCTACCATCCATTACAATCACTGAACAGAGAACTGAGATTAACCTGAATGACTTCCATGGTCAAGGTGAGATCATTAATCACTTCAGCCAAAGAAAGGAACACATTTCTTACCACATTTTTTTTTTTTAACAGAAATCACTCCCATGGTAGGAATAACTGCCAGCAGAATGCACATTAAAAAAAAAAAAAAAAAAAGTCAGTTATCTTTCTAGGAAGCTTCCTAGAGTAACTAAAAGCAGTACCACTTTGAAGCGATCTCCATATTTATCTGATATTCTACTGTATTGTTTTTTTCAACACTTAAGGTCTCTTACGACCACTCCTAAGGTGAAAGTTATCACGTTTTGAGGAAGGAGAGAAGTTTGCCTGTTTCCATATAAGAAATATGGGCCCAGCAGTATTCATGCTACCTCGGAAATGAGAGAGTCAGTCTCAATTTTGAGAACCCCCGAAGTGTTAACTAATCATTCAGGGATCACAGATCATCCAAAGCAAACTTCTAGAAAGATGGTAGGCTTTAGGGTTCCCAGTTTAGTTTTAATAATTGAGTCTAGTTCTTGGTTTTAAAAGGAATGTACAACCCATCTTGTTTTTCCATGTACTCAGGCAGGTGATATTTGTTTGCCCAAGGGGTGATATACAGAAGATGTATTTGACAAATGTTTGGGTAGAGGAGTAAGAACTGGAGCCATCATTTTTTCTTTCTAAATGTCTTCTTGGGAAGATCAGGGGAACAGTGATCAAGTGCTGATCAGAGCTGTCTGGCAAACGATAGGAAACTTAGTGCCATTTAAATTTAAGGTTCAGGAAGCATATTGGAGAAATTGTTCCAGTATATTTTCCTTAATGAGGAAGAGGCAACACTGAAATGCAAAGAACACAATGGTCTCTCTCCCCTATAGCTCCCAGGCTCTGAGGGATTGTTTTCCCACTGACAAGATTGTTGTTCTCACTCTATAATCATGAAATTGATTTGTCTCATTCAAATAGCTAAAACTTTACCTTTTCCCCCAATCATCCCCTACTTGCATCTAGACCTTTAGTTTGGATGGATCAATTGCAATTATTTGGAAGGGCATTTTTATAAAACTATAGAGATCCATCATGGCCAGCGTAGGAGAAGGATATGGTAAGAAGTACATTCAAACAAAATGTTTATGTCCTAAATCCATGTCAATCCAATAAAACAATCAAGGGGCAGAATCAGAATCATGTTTGGATCTTCTAAGTCCCTTTTTGGCCAGGCTACCACCAGTAAGATGCAGCACCCAGGCAAGTTTGGGGTTAGTGTTAAGGGAAAGATAAATTATGCCTTGGCTGACCATGGTGAAATCCCAAATTTTCAAAATTGGTTTACATAACTCATCTACTCTTATTCTGATAATTATCTAGGAAGACGCCTAGAAATTATTTATTTCTGTGCACATCTAAATTAAATGACTAAACAGCATTATTTGGATGTGTAGACAATGAAAGAAATAAAAGAGTCCAAATCAGAAATCTTTTTAGTTGACTTGAGATTGTGAAAGCATGACAGAGTCTTTGAAAACCATGACTACCAGTCCATTGTTGAGTAGCTTTTGCAATGACAGACATAGCCTTGTGAGACTGAAAATCGCAGTGATTGCTGAAAACATATGACTCATTAGTTTCAAGAGCTATAATGATGTGTTGGAGTTGGCTGGCCAGACTAGAACCATAACATTATAACTTAAAAATGGGTCTACATCAGGGGAAGATGGCAGAGTAGGAAGGTCCTAAGATTACCCTGTCCCAGGAATACAACTAGATAACATCCACATCAGTGTAAATAACCTAGAAAATGACCCCAAAACTGGCAGAACAGACTCTCCACAGATAAATATAGAGAAGAGGGTAGAAAGATAAGACACAGTTGGGGGTTAAGCAGACATGTGGGAATGTGTTCAGGAGGGATACAACGGGTAACAAACAGACCCTCACACCAAGCACTCCAGGCACAGGGAATCCACACAGGGAGTGAATCCACATAACACTTGATTTTGAGAAGCAGAGGGGCTTAATGTCATGAGTTCTTACAATTAGTGGGTCTTGACACCTGGCATTTTAAAAGTCAGTGAGCTCTGCTCTGGAAGAACCAAGAGGGTGATAAGAAACTGAGTCCCTGCCGTTAAGGAGACAGTACAACAAACAGCCCATGATGGAGTTACAGCATGGAGGCAGCAGTTTGAAAATATCTGGGATGTACTGGAGAGAGATTTTTTTACTAATCTCAGAGTCTGTCCTGGAGGGGCAGGAATCTTTGAAGACTTCTGCAATGACAAAAATGCTGGTGTGCACCATTTCTCTTCCCTACTCCCCCCACCCCCCCACCTAAACACAGTAACACCTGCTGGAACCAACACAACATGAGCTCCCTAATTTGCCAACAGTGCACCTCATCCCTGTTTTCTCCTGTGGACATAACTCCTCCATCCAGGTCTCAGCTCCAGCTCTCCTTCAGTAGCAGATCTGAATGGACTTTGCTGGCACCATGTGTCCCACCCCTGCATTCTCCTGCAGACTGACTCCCTCCAGTACTGCTACAGGAGTTCTCTAATGCAGCTGCCCTCTCACAGCAGACCTGTATAAACCCTGCTAATGCTACCCGTGTGTTCTCTTGCAGACCTGCCCCCTCTAATACGCCTTCACTAGAGCCCATACAAAGCAGTGCTGCAAGCCTTGCAATGTGAAAACTACTCCAACAGGGACCACAACCAGTCTAAAGTAACTCCTGCCCCAGGGAGAGGGGAAGATAATTACAAACACTAGTGGTAGACACATGGTCTTTCTGCAGGCTCCATCCACCAATAAAAGCTTCTCAGGGGACAACACAGGGAAAGTGCCCTATAGTTCTGTGTTACTGCATCTCTGGCAAATACCTGGTGTGATTCAACTCAAGCAAAAAGTGGCCCCAGACTGGCCCATTAACAACACAGGGACCAATCCCTGAAGACAACAGGCAAAGAGAATCATTGCTGATGACTGGACTGAAAACAAAAGCAGCTCAGCCACATCAATAGGGTGCACACAACACAGATAGAAGACAACCCTAAAGCACTAAGTTCTGATGAACAGGGGACACTGCACTGCAGGGCACTACAGGACCACTTCTTCATAAGGCCACTACATTCAAGAGCAGGAGTAGCTGACTTTTCTAACATTTAGAATAGACACAGAGAGTTAGACAATGTGAGAAGACAGAGGAATATGTCCCAAATGAAAGAACAGAACAAAATCCCAAGAGAGCTAAATGAAATGGAGATAAGTAATATGCCTCATAGAGAAGTTAAAGTAATAGTCATAAAGATATAGACTTGACTTGAGAAAAGAGTGTAGGACCTCAGTTGAGACCCTTAACAAGGATATAGCAAACATAAAAAAGAACCAATCAGAATGCCTGGGTGGTTCAGTCAGTTAAGCATTTGTCTCTGGCTTAGGTCATGATCGAGTCCCACATCGGGCTCCCTGCTCAGCGAGAGTCTGCTTCTCCCTCTGCCTCTGCTCTCTCTCTTTTCCTCTTTCTCACTCTGTTCTCTCTCTCTCTCTCAAATAAATAAATAAGACCACGAGCAAGAGAAAAAAGGAACAGAGATGAACTAAAAAAAAAAAAATCATAAAACAAACTATCAATAATTTCTTTCTTTCTTTCTTTCTTTCTTTCTTTCTTTCTTTCTTTCTTTCCTTCTTTCTTTTTAAGTAGTCTCCATATCCAGTGTGGAGAGAGCATGAGCAAGGGGGAGGGGCAGAAGCAGTCTCCCCACTGAGCAGGGAGCCTGAAATGGGGCTTGATCTCAGGACCCTGAGATCATGACCAGAGCCAAACACAGATGCTTAACCAACTCAGCCACCCATGCATCCTGTAAGAGGGAATTTGATAGCAATTGCAGATCTACTTCAGGAAAGAAGAAAAATCTCAAATAAACAACCTAACCTGACACCTAAAAGAACTAGTAGGGGCACCTGAGTGGCTCGGTCATTAAGCGTCTGCCTTCAGCTCAGGGCATGGTCCCAGAGTCCTGGGATTGAGCCCCATATCAGGCTCCCTGCTCTGCTGGGAGCCTGCTTCTTCCTCTCTCACTCCCCCTGTTTGTGTTCCCTCTCTCGCTGGTTGTCTCTCTCTGTCAATTAAATAAATTTTAAAAATTAAAAAAAAAAAAAGAACTAGTAAACAAGAACAAACAAAACCCCAAACCAGTAGAAGAAATAAAGACTCTAGAAGAAATTAAAAAAAAAAAAAAAAAAAAAAGGAAACAAACAAAAAGAGCAATAGAATAGATCAACAAAACTAGGAGTTGGTTCTTTGAAAAGATCTACAAAATTGATAAACCTTTACCCAGATTCATCAAAAGCGAGAGAGACAGAGAACTCAAAAAAAAACAAAAAACAAAAAACAAAAAACAAAAAACAAAATCTGAAACGAAAGAGAGAAATTACAACAACCCCACAAAAATACAAAGGATTATGAGAATACTATGAGAAATCATATGCCAAAAATTCGGACAATCTAGAAGAAATGCATAGATTCCTCAAAACATAATCTCCCAAAACTCAAGCAGAAAGAAATGGAATTATTTTAATTAATTAATTTATTTTTTAGAGAGAGAAGGAGAGGAAGTGGTAGGAGAGGCAGAGGGAAAGGGAGAGACTCTTGAGCACACTTCCCACTGAACACAGAGCCTGATGTGACCCTGAGATCAGACCTGAGCGGAAATCAAGAGTCAGACACCCAACCAACTGAGCCATTCAGGTGCCCAGGAAGCAAGAGAAAATTTAAACAGAGTGTTTACCAGCAATGAAATTGTATCAGTAATCCAAAATGTCCCAAAAAAACAAAAGTCCAGAGGCTTCACAGGTAAATTCTACCAAACATTTAAAGAAGGATTAATACCTCTTCTTCTCAAAATTTTCCAAAAAGTAGAAGAAAAAGGAAATCTTCCAAATTCATTCTATGAGGTCAGCTTTACTCCGATACCAAAACCCGGTAAAGACACTACAAAAAAGTGAACTACATATCTCTGATAAACATGGATGCAAAAATCCTCAATAAAATATTAGCAAGTTGAATTTGACAATATATTAAAAAAATCATTCATCATGATCAAGTGGGACGCAAGTGTGGTTCAACATTCACAAATCAATTAACAGGATACATCACACCAACAAGAGAAAGGATAAAAACCATATGATCATTTCAATAGATGCAGAGAAAGCATTTGACAAAATATGACATCCATTCATGATAAAAATCCTCTCAAAGTAGGCTTAGAAGAAACATATTTCAACATAATAAAGGCCATATATGAAAAACCGACAGCTAACATCATACTCAATGATGCAAAACTGAGAAATTTTTTCCTTAAATCAGGAACATGACAAGGATGTCTACTCTCACTACTTTAATTCAATATAGTACTGGAAGTCCTAGCCACAGGAGTTAAACAGGAAAAATAAACAAAAGGTATACAAATTGGTAAAGAAGTAAAACTTTCACTATTTGCAGATGTCATGATACCTTACATAAAAAGACTCCACCAAAAAACTACTAGAACTGACAAATGAATTTAGTAAAGTCACAGGATGCCCAGGAAATAGTAGTGTTTCCATATAGTAACAACAAATTCACAGAAAGTGAAATTAAAAAAAAAAAATCATTTACAATTGCACCCAAAATAATAAAATACCTGGAAATAAACTTAACCAAAGAGGTGAAAGATCTGTACTCTACATTGATAAAAGAAAGTGAAGATGACACAGACAAATGGAGATATTCAATGCTCTTGGATTGGAAGAACAAACATTATTAAAATATTTTAATATTTTAATTTTGATCCTCCATCAAAATACAAACGGCATTTTTTCACAGAAGTAGAACAAATAATCCTAAAATTTGTATAGAACCACAAAAGACCCTGAATTGCCAAAGCAATCTTGAAAAAGAAAAAAACTGGAGGTGTTACAATCCAGGATTTCAAGATACACTACAAAGCAGTAGTAATTAAAACAGTATGGTACTGGCACAAAAACAGAAACATAGATCAATGTGAGAGACTGGGAAGCCAAGAAATATACCCACAATTATATATGGTCAATTAATCTTCAACACAGAAGTCAAGAATATGGAATGGGAAAAAGTCTCTTCAACAAATGGTGTTGGGAAAACTGGACAGCTATATGCAAAAGAATGATACTAAATAACTTCTTTACACCATACACAAAAGCAAACTCAAAATAACTTAAGGACCTAAATATGAGACCTGAAATAATAAAAATCCTAGAAGAGGGCATAGGCAGAGAAACAAAAGCAAAAAATAAACTATTGGGAGTACATCAAAATAAAAAGCTTCTGCACAGCAATGGAAACAATCAGCAACACTAAAAGACAACAGACTGAATAGAAGATATTTGCAAATGACATATCCAATAAAGTGTTAGTATCCAAAATATATAAAGAACTTATAAAACAAACAAAACAAACAAACAAAACAAAAAGACAATCCTACCAAAAAATGAGAAGGTTTGAAGATACGTTTCTCCAAAGAATGTATACCGACGGCCAACAGACATATGAAAAGATGCTCAACCTCACTCATTATTAGGGAAATGCAAATTAAAACCACAATGAAATATCACTTCATGCCTGTCAGAATGGTTGAAATAAAAAACACAAGACACAACAAGTGTTGGCAAGGATGTGGAGAAAAAGGAATTCTCATTCACCTTTGGTGGGAATGCCAATAGATGCAGCCACTGTGGAAAACGACACGGAGATTTCTCAAAAAATTAAAAAATAGAATTACTCTGTGATCCAGTAATTCCACTACTGGGAATTTACCCAAAGAATATGACAACACTAATTCAAAAAGATATATGCACCCATATGTTCACTGTGGCATTATTTACAATATTCAAATTAAGGAAGTGGCTTAAGTGTCCATCAATAGCTGAATGGATAAAGAAGTGTATATGTATAATTAAATATTACTCAACCATAAAAAAGAAAGAAATTTTGCCATTTGCAACAATATGGATGGATCTACAGAGTATAATGTTAAATAAAGTAAGTCAGTCAGAGAAAGACAAATATGGTGTGATTTCACTCATATGTAGAATTTAAGAAACAAAACAAATGAACAAAGAAAAAATGAGATAAACTAAAAACCAGATACTTAACGATAAAGAACAAACTGACGGTTACCAGAGCGGAGGAGGTAGGAGAATGGGTGAAATAGGTGAAAGGGATTAGCAGTGCACTTGTCTTAATGAGCACTAAGTAACATATGGAATTGTTGAATCACTTTATTTTACACCTGAAACTAACATAACACTGCATGTTAACTATACTGGAATTAAAATAAAACAATGACAACAAATGTGTCTACATCAATGATCTTCAAGAAGGGGTTGAGTTCTGATGAAGTTTATCTGCCATGAGTGGACAGAGGTCCTATTCCATACAATACGGCCTCCTGAATTTGTCTATACTTCCGAAAATTGGTAACCCACAGGAAAATGAGGAATTATTCAATGTTATCTAAATAATTCTTATAGTCAGCCCTCCACCCTGAAAAACTTAAGAAATATTTAACCAGATATAAAATTAAATATTATCATAACAATGTAGCAGCAAATGTGCCAGATTAAGTTGGAGTATTCAAACAAGTCAACTTCTGGCAGGAGCTCCAATTCTTGAATGCAATGGTAGATCCTTCATCAAAAATAGTCTTGTGTGTGTGTGTGTGTGCCCAATTTATGATTGTGGATCCGTTTCTATGTGTCATAAAATGGTGGATCGAAATAGTAATGTAGTCATCTAAGTAAAATAGGTTCAATCCTTAGCTTCTGACCAATGCGATAATAGAGAACGGGCTCTTGTTTTGGGATGGATAAGAGTAACACAGATGGTTATATTAGCAGCCACAACTTGTTTCTAGTTTGTGGTCCCAAACACAAGTAACTTGAATCTGCCAGGCAATCTGTAGCTTCCCAAGAGGCAGACCAAACAGTTAAGAAAGTATCTACAGGCCAAAAGTCAGTAAAAATATAACTAGTTTTTCAAGGGGGTAATTTTTAGAGCTATGAAAATGTTTTTGAGTTCTGCCCACCATGGAGAGCGATCATACTCATTTTATTCTCCATAGAACTGGCCCTGAGGTTAAATATCCACAGCAGCCTAGTGGACAAAATCAGGTTTCAATTTAAGCAAACTAGCAGTGCATCAGAGAGGCATTTAAGGAACTTCTGTGAATCAAGGGATCCTTTGATGAAACAGCTTTGCTCCCTGTAGTATAAAATTTTCCCCAAAGGGATAGCCATTTTTTTTTCATGTGAAGCCAATGCTACTGGGCTGTTCACTGTTCTACCAAATCAACTTTTGATGATTTCTGTCTATGGAAAAGTTTATATGAGGCAACAAGATAACTGACATGATTGTTTCAGTTTCAAGAGTCCCTTGACTGAACAGCTATAACATATTGCTCTCTCACGGGGGTTGTGGGTTTTGTGCCCTTTGGGTGACTTGGGATTGGATCACACAGTAATTTGAGGACACCACCTTATTCTGGGCCATTTGCTGCCACATTGTCATGACCACCTTTGTTAAATTTTCACTCGGTCATAATACACAAGGAATGTAAATTTTTAGGGTGAAGGGCTGACCTTAAGAATTATTTAGATTCTTTTGGATCAGTTTCTCATTCTCTTATGGGTCTCATTTTTGTCAGAAGTATAGACACAGTGCTTCGTCAGTGATTTCACACAAGTGTTTTTCTATCACAGGAAACTGTCCCTGAGAGGATCAAAGCTCTCTAGCAAGGACCCATTAAGATAGTCTGAGATTTTTTTTTTTACTGTCACTTCCAAATGCATCCAAATTTGGAATTTTAGACGGTAGAAAGCTTTGAACCAGAAAATGTCCCTGATGTTGCTATTTTTCTTTGTGATTTCACGCCATGTTAATCAAAATTTATTCTCACTTAATAAATAGAAAACAATTCAGCCTATGTTAAAAAAAGAAAAAAGTGATCTTCTAGGATATTAAACAAATTACAAAAATGATTTTCATTTTAGTAAAGCAGGACTCAGCTGAATCTTTAATGCACCTTAATCTGTAACTCCCACTTCTGGTTTTAAATTATGAATGCAGAAATCCTGACACACAAGCATAGATCAAGTGTCCCTCTACTTTTCTCAGAAATAAAAAGAGAGACAGAGAGGAAACATAGATGCCAGGCAAGCACCCCTTTACTTAATCAAGGATCCTTAAAGAAAGGCAGAAGAAATACTCTACACTGGGTGTTATATGCAAGTAATGAATCATGGAACATTGCATCAAGAACTGGGGATGTACTGTATGGTGACTAATATAACAAAATAAATATCATTAAAAAAAAGTAAAAAAAAAAAAGAAGAAATACTCCATTAGTGTCTATTACATTAACAGTAGTCTAATGTAGAGCAAATTAGAAAAAGAAGAAAAGCAAAAAATCTATATGATCAGAAGTATAATATGAAATAAACAGACAGGTACTTTTGAAGTAAGGGTTTCAGTTATCTCTCAGCTATTCCAAAAAAGACAGATTGTTTTAAAAGTGATATGTATTAGTAAAAGAAATATGTCTGCAAACTATATTCAAAGACCAGTATAGGTGATTAAATGACTATATATCCATGATCTTAGGATGCCCTCATGCTGCCACTGAACCAACTGCAATGTCTACATTTCTATTTCAGAAAAGAATATCCCAAATTTATGAACAAAGAACCAATTCACTTAAAATTATTTTGTGTCTTCATTGATGAATTTTATCTTTATTTTTAAAATTTCAATATATGTATCAGTATTCTTCTATGTCTACATAGACCTACAATAAGCATTGTTCTTCTTAACATTGGCCAAAATATTAATAAGTATTATACAAATATACTGTTATAATCCTTGTAAGAGACAACCAAATTGAATATTGATTCTGGGACTATACTACCTAAGTACAAATTGTTTTTCCTTCTTTTGCTAATATGTTTCTTTAGACAATATATTTTATCTCTTTGTGTCTGAGTTTCTTCATCTATAAACTAGGATAATAATGGTACCTATCTTAAAAGTGTATATTAGGTATTGATTTTGTTTCTTTAAAAGTTCATTATAAAGTAATTATTTTATTTCCTGAAGAACTTTGTCTAGTTTGTAATTATTAGAAATGGAATCAATTTTCTCCAACTGTGTGCATATCAGTAACTCTTTTTATTCTTTTTATTTAATCATGAGGATTAAAAATTGTAGTGTATAACTCTTGAGGTTCCTTGAGGAGAGATGTACTTATTTCGACTGATGATTGATTTAATCTACCAGAGGGCATAGCACAGCACTGGATTCATTTGTTGGATTTTAAGAAATCTTTGAAATTTACTTTACAGATCTTCCTCACCCTATGATGCAGTTACATCCCAATAAACCCATCGTAAGCTGAAAATATCATTGAGTCAAAAATGCATTTAATACACCCAACTTACTGAACACCATAGCTTGGCCTAGCCTGCCACAAACATGCTCAGAACACTTTTATTACGGTTGGGCAAAATCATCTGACACAAGGCCTATTTTATAATAAAGTATTGAATACCTCGTGTAATTTGTTGAATAATGTACTAAAAGTGAAAAACAGAATGGTTGTATGGGTATAGAATGGTTCTAAGTGTACCAGTTGTTTACCCTCACGATCACATGGCTGCCGGGGGCTTTGGTTTCCTGCTGCTGCCCAGCATCAGCAGAGAAAATATTGAGAGTATTGTACCATCTATTGCTAGCCCTAGAAAAGATCCAAATTGAAAATTCCAAGTACAATTTCTACCAAATCTGAATTGTTTTCATTCCATTGTAAAGTCAAAAACTCATAAGTGGAACCACTGTACATCAGGAAGCATCTGTACTATGTTATCAAGTGAAGCATTTACAAGGATATGGACATAGACATTCATAAACAAGTACTTGTGTGAGTACTTGCTTTTCAGTCCTTTTGGGTATATATCTAGAAGTGGGATTGCTGGGTCATATGGTAAAATTTTTAAGGAAACACAAAACCGCCTTCTGCAGCACTTGTATCATTTTACATTATCACCAACAATGTGTGAGGGTTCCAATGTCTCTGCACCCTCACCAATAACCGGTATTTTCATTGTTTTGATATAACCATCCTAGTGGGTGTTAAGTGGTGTCTCATTGTTTTTCACTAAATATTTATTTTTGAGCAACCACGTGGTCCTCTGAAAAGGGTAATGGCCCTCAAGTAAAAATAACCCTGCTTAGCAAATTTTCAGGATACAATTATCCCAGGGTAGGAAATAAATATGATTTCAAAGGTGACTCATCAGAAAATATGCAAAGGTAATTCTCTTCTATCTTAAGAAATTTTGTTATTTATTATGAATTATAATTTATCTGTACAGTTTTTGCTTTTATTGATTGGTTTTCACATATTAAGTATTTCACAATGGCTATAAACATTTCAGCCATTACAACTTACAGTTTTTTTTCAAGATGGTTGTGGTGTCTGTTGGGGAAAGATGCTGTACTCAAAAGGGAATTTGCATGGTGTCTTGCAAGCCCCGATTCCCTTTATCACCAGTGTGCTACCATAGGCAAATGTTTAGCATGCTTATTTTTGGCTTTAGGAAAGCAGCAGCAGAAAACACAGCTGTCCTGTTAAACTACCCCTTGCTACCATCATCCTTTCCTCTAAACATTTTTTTTTCACATCTACATTAAAAACCAAGCATTTTTTCATGAATATAATTTAAAATTTAGCATTGAAAAATAGAACTCAATGTTATTTTTTCACTGAAGACAGAGATGTTTAGATTTGATTTTTACATTAATATTATGAAATAAAATCATAAAATCAATCTTTTAAAAGGTGTGCTAATTTGTGTTCATTTAGATATTCCCAAGGCATATCTCTCCTGACTTAATTTCCCAATAAAAAGTTTCAACTTCAGTTGGCTAATAACAGAGAAAAAAAGCATTATTGAAGTGAGCTGATACCTATAAACCCTTAAATATAGCCTTAGAGTGATTTTTAAATGGGACTATGAATTTTAACATTACTTTTTTAATATCTAAGTTTTTGTCCATATAACATCAACAAAATTCCAGGCCAGAGTGAAGACAGACAATCTAGTTTCAAATCTTCATTGCTTCCAGACGTATGACTTAGAGCAATTTAGTAAACCTTTCTGGAGTTCAATTACTTCATCTGTGAAATGGTTATCTACTTCATAAAATTGTATGGCTTAAATTCATCAATTCATGTAAAACACTTGGAACAGTGACTGGTGAAGGGTAGCAGAATAAGTCACCCCAAAACATGCCACTGTAGTATATTGATTATTTTGAGCTATGGGCATTTAGAAAAGAGCAAATGCAAGGAGAGGGTTTTTCTGAACTCTCTATTTGTGGAAAGATAGATTCTCCAAAAGGAACTTAATTGTCATAGATCCCCTCCCCTGGAGTTTTGTCACCCAGGGAAGATTGACTCTTACCACAGGTAAGGAGACTAGAAGTCTACACTATACCTAGACAAACTTTCTCACAAGCTATCACACTTCCCATCTGTTCCAAAGGCCCATTCATCTTTCCTAAAATTTAGTTACTCTCCTCTGAGAGGCCTACATACCTCTCCTTTTCCCATCTTTTAAAAAATATGTTATTTATTTGAGATAGAACTAGACAGAGAGCATGAGCAGGGTGGAGGGACAGAGGGAGAAGGAGAAGCAGGTTCCCCGCTGAGTCGGAAGCCCCATGCAGGGCTCGATCCTGGGACCCTGGGATCATCACATGAGCTGAAGGCAGACGCTTAACCAACTGAGCCGCCCAAGTGCCCCTCTCCTTTTTCCTTATTAAGATGGTAATTAAGTCTGAATTCTAAGTCCACCATGGGGAGTTACTCATTTTTTCTTGGGCATCTCCCATGTATACATGAGGTACACATGTTAATAAACTTCTGTTTGCTTTTCTCTGGTCATTTATTACACAGGAGTCTCAGCTAAGAACTCAGAAAGGTAGAGAGAAAATTATTTTTCCTCCCTTACATTGGCATATATGCTTACATTCTTGCTGTCCACTCCCAATGTATTCCCCACACTTGTAGCCAGAGATACCGTAAGTCATATCTTTCCTTTCACTAAGAATCTCTAATAGCCTCTTATAAACCTAGAATTGAATATCTTCATTATATCCCTCAAAGTTCTAAATGATCTGGCATTAATCTTCCCTCTAACTTGATCTATGTGACCCTAAGGCTTGTGGCTCTTCTAGCCACATAAGCCGTCTTGTACATAAACTTGCCAGTTCTTTATCTGACTTAAGGCCTTTACATTAGTTAATCTCTTCCCTTCTCCTGTTAGAACTTCAAACGGCTCACTTTCATGTCATCTTTGCCAAAATCTCAGTGTCACTTCTTCAAGAGATCTTCAGTAATAACTCTATAAAATAGCATCCCGCCTCCACCAGACTCTGCTTTGTATTTTACTTGTATTTAGTAATAGTTCATATTATTCTGTTTGATACCTTGTTTCCCTATTTATGAGCTATGTCCTCCACCAAACCATACCTCATGTGAACAAGGCCTTTAGCTTATCATGCTATTGCTGGTACCTAAAAGAGTAACTGTCACATGGGAAGTAAATGATAATTGTTTTAAGAATAACTTATTTACCAATTTATTAAAAATCACTATTGAAATCTATGGCAATTTTTACAGTTAGAATACATTTTTTAACCAACTTTAATTGTAAGAAATAATGTACTTAAAATATAACATTACAGCAAAAAAAAGTTGGGGCTCTAGACGGCTCAGGGAAAAATACATGAAAATGGTTCTACAGTATATAGTATGCTTTTTCTCACTTATAATAAAAATAATGAAAATTAAAACTATATGATATACCATATCTTACCTATTGCCATGGCAAAAATCCAAATTTGACAACACCCACTTGATGAACTGTGAGGAATAAGAATATTCATACATCACTGCTAAAAATGCAAAATGGTTTAATCCTTATGAAAGGAAATCTGCCCATATTCAGCAAATTTGTTTAAGCTTAAACACTTTGATCTAGCAATCTCACTTCTAGAAAATCTATCTCAAAGATATAATGACAAAATTGTTAAATACTTATACAAATGTTTATTAGCATTGACTGTATTTGTAATGGCTACGGAACAGCAATACTTCATTAAAGGATGGGTCAAATGCCTGTGATACACTCCTCACAATAGAGTACAGACATAAAACAAGCAGGAATATTTATATACACTATTAAGGAACAAACAACAGACTATTTCATTAAATGATGAGAAGAAACACAAAGAAAATTTTATGGTGAGCTATCATTAATCTAAGAAAGGCTATAAATACAAATTGATTATATGTAAGAATATAGAAAGATAAATCATGAAATAAAGTGTAGTGAGTTGGGGCAAGGATACCATGATGGATGCTAGGCTTCTTTAGAGTTTTTTTTAAACATCTATAGTTTTGTTTTAACATTTTATACAAGTATAAAATGAAATTAAGTTTAAAGTAAAATGACTAAAAATTGAACGCAGAATGCTACCCTACTGTATACCCAGTTGGGGATATAATGACATAGAGGAACACTTCCAAGCTATCCTAAAACATTGTAATTTGATTTTATACACCTAATTAAATATGTCCTAGGAACAAAATGAACTATAAAAACAATATTAACTATTTAGAATAGGCATATTTTTGCGGTTGTCTTGGAATCATTATTCTGATATTGGCAATGCATGCATTATTTATTAAAAAATGAGTAATTATGTTGCTGTCATTAACAGTTGAGATTATTTTTACATGAGAAAAGGAAGATACCCATGTACTATGTTATATAAATAAATGTTTCTTAAAGGTAAAATCTTTTTTTTTTTTTTTAAAGATTTTATTTATTTATTTGACAGAGTGAGACAGCCAGCGAGAGAGGGAAACAGCAGGGGGAGTGGGAGAGGAAGAAGCAGGCTCACAGCAGAGGAGCCCGATGTGGGACTCGTTCCCCCTATGCCGGGACCACGCCCTGAGCCGAAGGCAGACGCTTTAACGACTGCGCTACCCAGGCGCCCCCTTAAAGGTAAAATCTTAAAGAAAAAAAAAAGGATATCATAAACATTAGGCACCATACAAAGATATTAAGTCAACTCTCCTATAACTACCTAGTTTCATAAGATTAAATAAAGGCACTTAACACAGTACTACCTGAAATCCTGACACATTTAATTTTCATATGAATAATTTTTATTTTTGTAATAAATACATTGCGATTTAATACAAAGTCCTTTTCCAAAAGAAAACTGTTGTTTTGACAAAATGATGTGTAAGTTGCTGGCAACTTGCTGTTATGACTATGAAGTCTCCTCAGAAAAGTTACATAAAACTCTTAATCTTCTTGACAAATTTTAATTTGTATATTCATAAAATGCATTCCTATCTTTACACCACTACATTCATTGGGGATATTATTATATTTAAAACTCTAAATCATTTTATTCTATTTCCATGAATCTTCATTCAGCTTCAGTGTTCAACTGAATTTTTTATAATTTTTATAATTTTTGTAAATTATAGAATATTGCTTAAATTTCTATCAATAATGGTCTAAAAATACAATCTTCACTTTGAATATAGCCTCAATTCATATATCAAACATTATTACTTTACTTAATATAATTTGAACTTTAATTTTAGAACTACAGACAAACTGAACTGGAATAATGATGTAACCAACCTCCTGATTCACAGTTAATTTCTCATGTCATAAGCAAAGCAAGGTTTCAATGTTTTCTTTTTCTCTTATGGTTTATCTGTACTATTACCTGGTATATAACTACTTTCTGTTAGTATTTAACATTTTTTTAAGCTTAGCTATAAAACTTATTATTCTTTTGTTAACAGGTATTGTGATATAAACATATTCTGTGTGGAATATAACAAATAATTAATGGGGTAAAAGAATTATATGCATTTTAACAATATTTGCAAAATAATAAAACTTGATTACCTTTTGTGTTATGAAACACAAATAGTTAATATGTGGAAATGTTAATATAATAGGAAATATTGGCTCTACACATTAGTTTTGCACTTGAAAAACAAGAGAAGAAAATCTCATTTCACTGTAATATGTGATCTTTACTGACATTCAAAAAATAGGGAAATTTAACTTTGTATTATTTAATGCAGATAATTTCTTATTCTCATTTTAGAGATTTTTTTTCAGTATATGGAATAGAATTAGATTTAAGGACAATTGTTAGTAATTCTGTTAATATATAAAATATCTAGGGGCACCTGGATGGCTCAGTTGGTTAAGCATCTGCCTTCAGCTCAGGTCATGATCCCAGGGTCCTGGGATCGAGCCCTCCATTGGGCTCCTTGCTCAGCAAGGAACCTGCTTCTCCCTCTCCCTCTGCCTGCCACTCCCTCTGCTTGTACTCTTTCTCTCTCTTTCTGTTAAATAAATAAAATCTTTTTAAAATGTGTATATATATTTATATATATTTATATATATATTTATATATATATATATATATAATCATTGAATATTTCCTCATTACTGGTCTTTGATTGCTTGCTTTTGCTTACTTTGAAAAATTTATCATAACTAATCTGTAGGTATACTGTGTGTGTGTGTGCGTGTGTGTGTGTGTTTGAAGTCTGAAATATTGGGTCCCATGATTGTTGTTCATCAAAAAAGCATCCTTTTACTAGAAATCTAAGAGATCATTTTGCTGATTGTTCAACCTTTCATAATGCTTTTTTATTGATGAAGAATTTGAAATATGTATTTGTAACTTAAAAGTCATCATCTTTAAAAATTGATTTTAAAAATTAAGTAATGCTAAATATATTTTTTAATTTTAATAAAATCTAATATTTATGATTCTTTGAGATTGATTCCATAAACTTAAAAAATCACTTTTATACCTTATTTATAGGAAATTTTCTTTTTTTCAGACTAAAACAACTGTAGCTAATGGACAATTTTTGGTAGTATGAGGAGCTGAATTGAGCAATTATAAAATCATGTAAATAAACTGTTATTAAAGTCTGACAAACATATGGTGGAGACATTACTGAACTCAACGTCTTAAAATTTTTAAATCAAGTTATGTATAAATCATTCTATTAAAATTTGAGAGTAGGAAGGACCAGTTAAAATTTCCTATTTATTTTCTCTAAATATTTATTTCTTTATTTGACAGAGTGAGAGACAGAGAGAGCACAAGTAGGGGGAGCAGCAGGCAAAGGGAGAGGGAGAAGCAGTCTCCCCATTGAGCAGAGAGTCCTACCTGGAGCTTGATCCCAGGACCCTGGGATCTGACCTGAACCAAAGGCAGACACTTAACGGATTAAGCCATCCAGGCACCCCTAAAATCCCCTATTTAATCCCAATGAAATGTGTTAGGCCTTGGAGTTCCTCCCAATAAGAAATTTATGATCTACTAGGATAACAATAATTTACATAAAGCTGTTACAAAAATAAAGCATAATGAATTTAAGGTCCCAAAGTATTATATTGGACTGATGAATTTTGTGTTTGTCTATTTAAGATAAATAAAATAAGACAAAATCAATTATTATTAATTAATTAATATAATTATAATTTATAAAGAAGGTGGATATTGAGTTGAGGATAAAAACTGCTTCACATATCTCTGGGAATATATATAGTGAGAAGAATTCTGGCAAAAGAACAAATGAAAGAATGAAATGAAAAGAGGATGAACAAAGGATTAAAGACAGGAATATCCAAGTTATAGTAATTTGATACTGGTTACACTGGAATGAAGAGAGATGCTAGGACCACCGCAATGAGAAAGGGAATTAAGTTCAGATTTGGAAATTTTTTTTTTCTTAATACCAGGGGCAGGGATTTTATTTAATACAAGCAATGGGATCACAATGGATCTCTTTATTTTTGGAGCAAGGAAATGGAGTAAGTAAACGTATTCTGGAAAAAAAAATGTGTGTGATGTATAGTAGACACTGGAATTTAGTAGGGTATTGCAAAATTTAAGTCATAGCTAACAATGAAAGTTAGAGGTAATGTTGATTACTTATGAAGTTTCAAGTATTGTTTTCGTATGTGCATAAATTATCTTATTTAAGTTTCAGAATGGTATTATTAATAATTACAGTATAGTATTATTCCTATTTTACAGATCAGCAAGTAAATAAAATTAAGAAATTTCTCTAAAAATACTCAGTGAGAGTTAACCTGGGATTGAATCCAAGCAGTTTAAATCAAGAATAGATGGGGTTATCAAAATTAATGCCCAAGGTAGAGAGAATGACAATGAAAATTTAAAGGAAGGAAAGGTTGAGAAAACTGTTGAAGACAGAGAAAACAATCAACAGATTTGGCAAGCATTTCTTGAAGATAATGATATCCCTTGGTCACTTAAAAGGTCTTCCCATCTTGAAGGTAGGGACCTGGAGAAGATGACATTATACTCATTGTTCTTCAATTAACTTTTGAGGCCTGGTATTTAATAACTGAAGACATAATTGGAGTCCATGGTTACTAAACAAAAGCTGAGGCTATCACATATCTCTGTTCTCTTTTGAACTGTAAGCCCAGTGAAGGTAAGGTGCAGATCTATCTTTCTCTCCACTCTTTTCATTGGTTTACATACTCTGTTACATAGCATGAGTGTAAGAACAACTTTGGATAAATGTATGCATCAAATACCCAGGTGTAGAATAATACTAATATGTATGCACACAAGTATTTGTTTCTATGCATGTATATAGTGGATATAGTAAGACTTTTTATGATGTATGCGATAATAGAGTGTCAAGATGAGTTATTGTTACAGTTTAATTGAATACTGAGATGACATTTTACAGGTCAGATCTGATCAAGAGAAGTTCATATTGGTTGAGAAGATGAAAGCATTCGTCCCTCTCCCGTGTCCAATAGAGAAGTAGAATAAACAGAGAAAGTCATCCAGTATGTGTTAAGGCTGTAATGGTGAACACTTTCACTCTGGACAAAGCCAGTCACAAACCACTTCCTGAACTTCCAATTCACGTATCATCCCGTCTTCCCTTTTTCTAAATCATAAAACAGCCAGGTAACCCCATTTATTATTTGATCATAAATTGTGTTGATTCTGTCCTGGGAACATTTTCTTTCCTGGCAAGTGAATAGAACCTACAATGCAAACTGTAACATTATGATTTCCCTCCTAAACTGTTTTTCAAGGTGATCTATGAGTGTGAATTTATGATAGCAGCAGTCCACTTTTGTGTTTTGCTCTCCCTAACTTAGGTTCTGGATTTTCCATGCTTGGGTCCATTGCTCATGGAGAACTTCCCATTTTTTGAGGTGTGTGTTGAAAGCAAACAGTGTCAAAAAATTGGGCACATGAGGAAATGAGCTTCCTAAACATGCAACTTTTTTCATGTTTTCTGTGTTTGAGTTCTAAAGGGTGAATTCTGAAATCAGACTTCCTAAGATCAAATTATGCATTCATTGACACATCGGGGCCTGTTGCTTAATTTTTCTCTAATTCAATTTCCTTGACATTCAAATGGGTATATGAATAATATTTATCTTACAGATGTGATGTATTATGCAATACAATATATAAAATTTAGTACACACTAGTACTAACTAGTGCTTAGTACTGAGTATATACCCAGTGAATGTTAGCTTTTGTTAGGGGACCTTAAACCACACTAAACAGACACACACACACACACACACACACACACACACAAAAACACCACACTTATTTTTAAGCAGCTTGGATTAGTGATTAATGACAATGGAAACAGAACATATCTGGAATGGAAGAAGAAGAAAATAATAAACACTGATTTTAATTCATGATTTGGGGCTAATAAAATGGAAATAATAAAGAGTATCAATTATAACAACAAAGGTCTGAAATTGAAAGTTTTTGGTAATCAATCTATTAAAAGCTCCTACAGGTACTAACAATCACATATATGCAAATTAAAACCAAAGAAAATGATTCACTCAAGGAAATTTTTAACATCTTGGCAATATTCTAAGTGGTAATGAGGGTGTAAATCAATGAGAACTCGTTTGCACTGTTGAAGGAAATAAAAACTGGCACAACTAAGTTGCAGAGCCATTTGATAATATATAGTAATGAAGGTTAGAACATGTCATCAAACAATGATTTCATTCCTAAGCAAGTCCAAAGAGAACGCTCCCACATCTACATGGGAAGATATATGTAAAAACATTTGTATAACTATTACTTATAAAAGGAAAATTTCAAAAATGAACAATAGGTAAGCAAAATCTTACTCTTGATGATATATACAAGTGTGGTAAAAACTATAAGGAGATGCTTGTATATTGTGAAAACCAAATGCAGGACGGAATTCTCTATGGGAAGTAGGTGCCAAAGGTGGGAATGTGACCAGAGAGTAGTACTCACAGAAAACGTGAATTGTATTATCGTGATTTAATTTCTTCACCTGGGCGTTGGTCACATAGGTATTTGTTGTACTGTTAATAGGTGCATGTAGTCTTTCATTCTGTACTACATCTTAATGAAAATAAAGGAACAAGATATTCTGAAAGGAAATAGATAAGGAGTATAAAACATAACCTATGAATATTTAGGAGCTATTAAATTTAACAAGAGGAAAAAAGAAACACCAAAAATACAGCATAAAGAATTTCCCATGGTTGTTAAAATGCCACAGCTTGAGGGTAACAGTATGTGTTATACTGAAATCTGAAATTAAAATTTTTTTCTTTCACACTCCTTTTTTTTTTTTAATCTCATAGAGAAAAAAAAAAGAGGATGATTTGGGCTTTCATTGAAAAGAAAGCTGTCCTAATACTCACCAAATATAAGCTACATATGACTCGCTCATTAAACTGTTTGGAAATAGTAAGAGAGGCTTATGATTCTTGATGAAGGCTCACAATAAAACAAAAAGATCGATTCTGGGAGCATAGGGAGGCTCTGCTTATGTGAGTGGACCTCAGAGGTTATTTCAGTGGGAAGCTAAGCTTGACTGTTAAAAAACACCCTAAAAATGTACTGCTTCCTTGTGTGCATGTCCATTGTGAGTTGGCAGGGGGTTCTTGTTATCATTATTAATCAAGTCTATTGGCTAATGGCCACTATCAGTGGTCATGGTGATCCTGATTGCAGTGACTGAAAAGATATCCTAGTGAATTACAATGTTACTCTTTTTACAATATTACTCTTAAACCTAGAAATGACAAGATAATCTTTGCTAACAATTCATTCATAAGTACGCAAACACACACAGCACAAGAAATAAAAAACATATGACCACAAATTTCAAATCAGAACACAAAAATACAACCCCACCATATGCCTGGAGCAAGAGAGGCAACATCTGTGAAAACCCTCAAGATACCACAGGGGTAATAAATTGATCTTCAGATATAAGAGTTGCAGGTAAATATCTGCTTACCTCCCACATTTTGATATACAGTGTACTGTCTAAAATTTATTTGATCTTTTAAGACACGTAAAAATAAATAAAAATGGAAGATTTATTTAGGCAGTTTACACTGTTAGCTTAGTGTGGGCCATTTTATTCTTGCCTCAATTTCCTTTTCCAAATCTTTTATTCCTATTCAGACAAAGATATAACAGCTCAGTGATAGGACTCAAAGCTCCTGAAGGACCCTTGAAAATTTCTAGTTCTTTAAGCATGGAGGGATAATGAGAAGAGAGCCTTAGGGAATAACAATCTATCATAAAAGGCAAGTATTAGGAAAATGTAGGCTGAGAAATAAGAAACTACATGAAGAGACATTCTAGCAATCTCTAAAACAAAAAATCATTTGTATATTATAAAGTTATAGTTATTTTTGTTAATTAATCCAGCAAATATATAATGGTTAAAATCATAGATTTGTTATGGAATATAAAAAAATATACATGAACAAACAAAATAACCTATAATTCCTTCAAAAATCACTAAATAGCTTCAACATTTGATATCATTTTCTGTGCATATATTTCAATGCATATATTCTTAAAATAATTTAATTATATGAGACACATAAATTATAAAATTTTATTCTAAAATATCCATTATTTTACTCTTTAGATGTAACAAGAATGTCAATATTCAATTAGAGAGAATATTAGAATGGAAATAAAATAATAAATTACATGAAATGCCTTTAAATGTCTCTATGCCTATTACATATATAATTGTACAAATTGGGGCACCTGAGTGGCTCAGTTGGTTAAGCGTCTGCCTTCGGCTCAGGTCATGATCCAGGGTCCTGTGATCTAGTCCCGCATCAGGCTCCCTGCTCAGCAGGGATCATGCCTTTCCCTCTCCCTCTCCCACTCCCCTTGCTTGTGCTCTCTCTCTCTCTGTCAAATAAATAAATACTTAAAAAAGTAAATAAAAAATGTAATTGTACAAACCATACAATAAAATACTACTATCCAGGCATTAAACAAATTAAGGCTATTCTGTTTGGCTTTTACCTAGAATGACAAATTTTTGTAAATCTTTGTAGTCAAGCATTAGTTACTATTACATGCAGGAATCATAGTGAAGCCAGTAAACCTTTTTACCAGATGTTTGAACTGAAGGTCACAGAAACTAGAGAGGAGTAAATATTGTCCAAGTAATTAGATTACTTGAATATAAAATGTATTATTAATTTTAAGATATTCAATATTCAAGATCATAGTTTTGTTTATTTTTAGTATTGTGCTTAGTGAAGCCTATAAAGATACAAATATGATAATCTTTTTTAAAAAAAGATTTTATCTATTTATTTGGGGCGCCTGAGTGGCTCAATTGTTAAGTGTCTGCCTTTGGCTCAGGGCGTGATCCCAGCGTTATGGGATCGAGCCCCACATCAGGCTCCTCCACTGGGAGCCTGCTTCTTCCTCTCCTACTCCCCCTGCTTGTGTTCCCTCTCTCGCTGGCTATCTCTCTCTCTGTCTCAAATAAATAAATAAAATCTTAAAAAAAAAGATTTTATTTATTTGAGACACAGAGAGAGAGAGAGAGAGCACAAGCAGGGGGAGCTGCAGAGGGAGAAGCACACTCCCCACTGAGCAGGGAACCCGACATGGGGCTCAGTCCCAGGACCTCGAGATCACGTCCCCAGCTCAAGGCAGACACTTAACCCACTGAGCCACCCAAGTGCCCCCAAATATGATAATCTTAATGACTATCTCCTCACCCTGGTAGTAATTACTGTATTAATCACAACTGGTCAGGAAACAGTAACAATTATTTCAACAGAATATTAGAGAATTGTATGTCAAAAGAGGAAGCACTGATATCAGAGAGGTAGTGTCTGCAGAAAACAGCTATCATTACTAAGGCTGGGTCAATAATGGGAACAGACTGAAATTCTAAAATTTGATTTTGGAAGACGGTCTCCATTCAGATGATGCTCAGACTTTTGAGGAAGAGATATTACTTAGCAAATACACAAAGAACTTGAAAAAGTTTCTGTACAAAACTAGTACCCAGACCTCTGAGGAAGGTTAGCAGCTGAGACTGAGACCTCTGGAGACCAGCACTGAAAGACAGATGCTGTTCAGAGCTCAGAGATGGTGACCTGCAGGGCTGGCACTCAGGCCCCTGTGGAGAGGGCGCCGAGAGAAGGGTTCCATTAAAGACAGAAAGTCTGCCAGCTGGAACCCACTGCTGCTACTGGATAAAGAACTTCAGCTGAAATAACATGAGCAAAAAAAAAAGAAAGTAAATAGGACAAATTTCCTTCTTCCTCGTCCAGCTTTCTAGCCTGCTTCTAGCTACTCCTAATGACAAAAACTAAAAGGAAGCCAGTTGGCAAAGGAAAAATATGACGTGCTACATCCCAGCCTGAGAATCAGGTGACACAACATAGAAGTGTGACTTAGAAAATGAGAAACCATACAGTTTGCAAATTCCTTTCTAATAAATTTGCATATTTGACAATGAAAATTTTGTAATTACAACTTACAAGTTAAGGAGAGTAAATATTATATGTAATGAATGAAATTTCAAACTTGGGAATGCTAATTGGTAATTTTCTAAGACATACAAAGTATATGTAGTCAAGACAGACCACAAATTCAAGTAAAGAAAACTTGGAGTCAGTATTCATTCAAACATGTTATACAACACTTAAAACTAGAACAAGTTCATCAATTTCTCTAATGCGTAAAAAGCTCAAGATAGTATCTGTCAATTTTTAAGTGAGCATACATATTTTACATGCTAATATATGTCAAGAGTACAGTAAGAATTTTAATTATGAAAATAGAATAAATTAGGTTCATTTTAAAATTCAAAAACTTCAAAATTTTTGCTAACCTAGCATGAAACTTATCTATGAACAAAAATCTTGTCCCAAATCAGAAATCCATTGACTCACCCAGATTTCATTCTTTAATGTATAGTATAATTTATGTTAGAATATCTCACAATCACATTGTAAGATACTTTTATAGAAACAGAATATGAGTATTGCATTTAATATGGGTTTAGATATTGAATTTTACAATAATCTTCTGTGATCCTTTACTACTTTTAAGTAATCAAATTTCTCCATGAATGATGGAACTTTGGGTGACTTTACTTGTCAGCCAGCAGTTAAGTCATCAACAGGCTATTGAGAAGTAAAATTAGCTGTGTAGTTTCAGAATATGAGTTACTGAGTTTGAAAAGAATAAGAGTATTTAATTTTTTCCCTACTTTTCAGCTTATACAGAAAATCTTAATTGATAAATGTCAGATGAAAGGCAAAGATAAATCTTATATGAGGTTGGGGAAATGAGATTTTTACATTCATCCTGGTACGTATGCAAGCTGACCTAATAACATTTGAAAGGATTATTAATTATCATATAATGGGTTTTTTCCTAATTATTCCCCATTGTGTCTTATTGTTTTGAATATATCCCTGTTAAGGAAATTTACACTTTACATGATTATTTCTAATAAAATTCTAGTTAAACTGGTTGACTAATAATAAGGTGAATAATGTAGATAAAATAAGTAGGAATTTTGAGAAACAGGCCTAGAGTTGAGCATTTGTTTTTGGAAACATTGCCTAGTTCTTAGGACTCAAAATCATATAAAGAAATCTCTTGAATTTAAGAATAATTTTACTTCATGACTTCAGGGATCACCTATATATCTGCGAATCTGAGTTTAATAATAATAAGTAGTTTAATCTCTTATGAGAAGACATAATATTTGGTTTGTTAACCAGAATAACTTTACTACCTAAAATGGTCTTTTTTCATAAAATTAATTCTGAATAAATATCTAATAGGTTAATAAACAAATAGATCAGTAGTAGTAAATTGCAAGAGTTAAAGGACAATATCTCTTCAGTACTGGAAAGCAAATAAAAAGCTATCAGTAACACAGTTTAATTCATTATTACAAGTTTGCATTCCTATAATTCACGTTCTTTAGTTTTTGCAATTTTTAACTACTCAGAGATGGATGGATAAACTGGTAAGCAATCATGATTTAAAATAATGCATTAAATTAAGACTTAAATACCTTTTTTGAATAAGTTACAGTAACCATAGAATACAACTAGAACATGGAATTTATTGCTACATATACACTGAGGCCTCATATTTAACAATGACCTGGAAAAGAAATCCAATTAGGTCTTTAACTATCTAATCCATTAACCTTCAGAATTACACATGGTATTTAATTGTATATATATATAACTCTATACTAATTGTAGGGGGGAAAATCCAGCAGTTTTGAGTAACAGACTTTCCTAGGCAGAACTTTCCCATTATTGGGTACAATCTCTGCAACCATGAAAGAGAAATCTACTTTTCCTTATCTTCAAAGTCAAGAATGTCAAAAGAGGGTGCAAATATCAGCTACCAAGATAATTTTGGGGCAGAAGTCAATCTTATTGCCTACCATAATACAAAAATTTTGTGCAGAAGCCACTAATAAACATGCTTACCAACAGGCCGATCAGATTCAGTCAATAATTTGAACTATTGATTCCATTGCACAGTGGTTGATGATTTGGGACCCACACATACACACATTTAAAAATTAGAACTATTTTTTTTAAAAAGTCATTATAAAATTACTAAATTTAAATATATAAGGCCAAGTTATTCATATTTTTAAAGTTTATTTTATTTCTGCACCACTTTAAATGGTATTCATTTAGAGAGAAATTGGATAATTTAACAAAAAGCATAGGGAATTACTATTGTTACAAAAACTTGTAAACTGTTTCTGGAAAGAAGTACTATTTATAAATGTATCTGAAAGTAAATTTTTTGCTCCTTAACTTTTGTTTAACCAAGCATGTCATGATAAAAAGCATTATTCTGCTCAGACTTTACTTTTTTTTTGGTTTTAAATTTGTGACAACTTATGAATCTTATTCCATAATATTCAACACACAATTTTCTAGTTAAGTATCATTCATTCTCAGAATTCTGCAGTGCAAAACCTCACCATGAATTCGTAATTAAATGATTCTAATAATGCACAGATGACAAATTAATGTAGCATCTGTCCATCTTTATGGCAGCCATTAAGTGACAGTTTAATTGTTGGCTAGTTTCCTTATTCATTAAGGATAATTTCTGAAAGATTTTTACAACCAAGATTATCATGAGCAGAATGCGCAGATCATATAAAGCTAGTTTTTCCTCTCCATAATAGCTAAATAATTTGTGTTCTCAAAACCATTAATTTCTGTATTGCTGAGCTTGAAGAAAATAACACTTTTCTATCTACCTACCTACCTACCTAGAGATAAACATATCAGGAAATATATCTGTAATTTTACACACTCACAGAATTGTGCCAACATTAATATTCTGATTTGTGAAGAGATATTTGTCTTTGTTCATATGGCTATAAGAAAACAAAACAGACTGGGAAGTTTATAAACAACAGAAATTTATTTCTCACATTGGTAGAGCCTGGGAAGTCCAAAATGACTTGTATGATTATCAGATTCTGGTAAAGGCCTTCTTCCTGGTTCATAGGCTGCACCTTCTTCCTGTATCCTCACACAATGCAAGAGCCATCGATCTCTGTGGGGCCTTTCTTTTAAGAAAACTAATCTCATTCATAAGAGCTTGATATTCATGACCAAATTGCCTCCCAAGGCCCCATCTTTTAATATTAGTACATTAGGCATTAGAATTTCAACATACTGTTTTTTGGGGGGGGGGGGGTGAGGGGGGATAGGGGAGGCTGGTGAATTCATACAAATATTCAAAACAAAGCACATATAAAAGTAAGGATTTAAGAGCACCTGGATACCTCAGTTGCTTAAGTGTCCAACTCTTGATTTTGGCTCAGGTCATGCTCTCAGGGCCGGGGTCAGCCCTGCCTCATGGTTTATGATATGAAACAAACAATATAGAAGCTATGAAGAATAACATAAAACTTTTAAAATCTAAAGCTAACTATAATATTCAAAGTATAAGAAATAAATACCTCAATGCAAAAATACATGAGAAAACTTTAAGATTGTAACTGTTGTTTTTGTAGCCTAGCACATCCACTCAAATGGCCTTTGGGAGGGGTTCTAACCATTAAAAAGATAAATAACGAATCAAATACAGAGTCGAGCATTAAGAGAGATCACAGAAATGCAAAGCAGGCTGAACCTATGAAACATGGAAATCAGTATCATGGAATGAATTAATTATGCACCAAAACTTTTGAGAAATAGGAAGACTCCTAGAAAATTATAGTAGGGTTAGGGAGAACATCTTGAAAAGAACAATAAAATAATTAAAGTGTTATCATATACCAATGGTTCAGAATCATCATGCTTTTGATAGTGAAGCTACACAGTAAACAAGACTTGATTAACTTTGCTCTAGAACAAAAGCACTGAAATGCGAAGTAAACAAAATTAATTTTTTAAAAGATATAGTGTGGAGTTAAAATCTAATATGTATTTTGCTATGATGTTGCTATTTTTATATCATATATATATATACACATATATGTATGTACATATTGGTGTGATATATTACTACTGTATATATACACATATATGTATGTGTGTATGTGTTATGTACATACATGCATGTATGTGTATATATATATAGGTGTGTGTGTATATGTTGCTATGAATGAAAAGTGGAAGACACATAAAATTACTTCTCCACCGTAGGTCAAGCAATGAAAGATAGAGGATAAGATTCTCTCAATGTATTTTATGTGAGCAGAGGAACCTGAGTAAGTTCATTAATTGGAAATCTCATGGTGCTTTGATCCACCTTCAGTCAAGGATCTACCTCCACTTGATTGGCCACATGAACAGCTGAAAACATTGTTTCGATTTTTAGATTATGGTAAACTTCAGGTTTCAAGGGAACAGAGTTAGATGTGGAGTTAAGGTACATGGTGGCATTGTCCCTAAACACATGAACTACCATAGGGTAGCAAATCCACATGAACATCCTGTTATTTAGTTTTGATCTGTGGGGCCATGTAGCTAGTAGAAGTTCCATAGATGATGTTTTTAAGTCCTCCTCATTAGGTTTAAAAAGGTGGGTCTCGAATAGTGTGTTCACAGCATTCTGACAACTTCCTCTCTCTCTACAGTATTTTACTTCTGAATGAACTGTTAAACTTGAGTTTGATTACCAAAATTGGAAAAAAAAGTTTGATGCTGTAATTTTGATAAGTCTATGTGGACTGTCCAGAACTGTCAAAGAGATCTTTATGTGGTGATGGCGGTATTTTATATCCACACCACCAGGAGTTGACACTTGCCACATGTGGCTAGTGCAACTGAGGAATCAAATCTGTACTTTAATTTTCATTTATTCGGATTTAAATTAAAATCCACACATTGGCTAATGGCAGCCATATCACATAATGCAGAACTAGAAACTAATATTCAAATAATGTGGTAGGTATGCTTTGTAACTTCAGTCCAATATACATGATGTTAAAATGTATCTCAGGTCTTCAACTGCAGTAATTAATTTGTACATCATATCAGACCAATCTTTACACTAAGAGAAGCCACAAAAAAAAAAAAAAATACATGTAACAACTGTCAGAAGTCATTGAAGAATAACTGGGATAGGCAGGTTGAAGATCCAAAATGCCTGAGGTAAGAGTGGCGCACAAATGAGAGCTGCATATTTTCTTCTCCTCCTCCTTCTCCTCCTTCTCCTTCTTTTTGGTTGATTCATTGTTTCATGGGTAAAGGAAATGTAGAAGGAGCCAAAAAGAGCAACAGGGAGTTTGCCGCATCTCTATGAGGTGAGGATACAGAATAAGGGGTTCCCTGTTTCCATGGAGACTGGGATTTGAGGAGGAGAAAAATATCTTAGGAAAGGTTCCCTAAAATACTGAGTGTTATTTTCTGTCAAGGCTTTTTCCAAATCTTAAGATAAAGAGCGTGAATCTCCTAGACATCAACAGATTGATGTCAAACAAAACAAAACAAATGCAAAAAGAAAACTCCTAAGACTCAAAACTAAAATGTTCATATAGAGCTTATCACTAAAAAAATCATACATAGAGTGAGGGTATGCAAAACAGCCAAAGTCTGCCTCCAACTAAAAGGGTAAGATAAAGCCAGGTGCAAATTTCTAGCTCCCTTTGTACAAACCATGCTGAAAGAGTTTTCTCTCTTGGATGGAGAACTACTGACACTGATGGAACAACTTAGAACCAGAGAGTACAAAACAGAGTCTCATCCAGAATTCCTAACATCCTGCTGGTCTAGAAGGCATATTCTTACTATGTAATGAGACTTCAATGGCAGAGCCCTATGGAGTTCTCACTGAGGACAGGTGCAAATCATCAATCTCACTGTTACCATAAAAATACTGACAAGCTGGTACAAACCACTTCATATATCTTCAGACCCATGGTTACAAAACACACTATTAATCAGTAAACTGTATGTCTTCACCAAGGGTCAGTGGCACAGAGATACATATCACATTTTAATAAAACAGCTCAGCCTAATTCTAGGCCAGCTGGATTTAAACCTTACAACACACTGGAAAAATAAGAAGCTGAGCAAAGATTCCAGCAGTCTTAGGTTCAGGATATGGAAAAATGGCAAAACCCTGAAATGTAACAGTGTTTCATTTGTGACCCCACAGACTTCTGTTTCTTGCTAAGATGGAGTAGCAGAACTCACATTTACTCTGCCTCTTATAACAACCAAAAATAACAAAGAAGAGCCCTGATCCTAAAGACACAGGAAGCAAACAAGGTGAGACCCATTCTCATGCAAACTTACTGCCTTGAGAGGACTTACTGAATGCAGATCAGTGAAGAATATTCAGGTAAAATCCTGTGGACACCTTGAGTAGAGAAGATGGAGATGATAATCTGAACAGGACAAGGCATCTAGAATTTATAGGACAGAATAATGGAGAAAAAAAGATGCATGGAAAGAGAAATCCAACCACCTTCAGAGAGTCTTCTTTTGTTATTCTTTAGAACATACCTGTGAGAAAATTACTTGAGTCTAGGGAAGAACCGCCCAAACCAATTAGAAATAACATTTCCAAGAATCCACATAGGTCTGGATATGCTGCCTGTTTCCACTAGCCAAAAACCTCAAAAACCTCCAAGTACAAGAAATATGAATATAAGTAACACAAAGTCACACCATAATCACATTGCTCAAAACCAGTGATAAAGAGAAAAATCTTAAAAGTGGCCTAAGTAAAAAGACTCATTTCACACAGAAGAACAAATATAAAGAGACGACCTTGCATTTAGCATCCTTTGGGCTAATTCAGCGTTCCACTGCTTCTTCTACGTGAGAATGTATAATAATTGATGTGCTGTATAGTTGTAATTCTTCATCCCATAAATGCTAGAGCAAATATATTGATTAGGAAGTGGTGCATATAGAGAACTGCATATCTACTGACTCCTGTGATCTTCAAATCTATGAGACTGATGATTTTCTTAATTGGAACTTCTAAGAGAGGCAGCCTCCTCCCAGGCTTCCTTTGGGGTTTGGGCTCTTAGCCTCGCTGATATGACTCAGCTATTAGCGTGTAAATGGAGTCTTTTAAAAATCGGGATGCCAGACCCTCAGAGGACCTGATGATTCTCTGGCCTAGTGTTCAAATTTTTGTGTGAGAATGGGGACAGTTCGCAACAATTTGACTTTTTAGCATAGAAGCATCATTCTAACCATGTTCACTTTGAAAGAAAAGGGTCTGTCCAGCGTAAACCGAGTTGGTATTGTCATCCTACTTAGAAGTGATCCTCCAACGTGACCAAGACAATGGACCCATGAAAATGTGAGTATGTTGAAATTTCTCTGAATATTCATGAAATTTACTTTTACTCCCTGACTTGAATTTATCATTGTAGATTATCCAGGATATCTAATAGACATCTGGGTAACAACAAATCCTTTTCACCAGTACCAGTTATCAATTTAGAAGTCCAGTATGTTGCTATAGGGTATACCAAGACAATCAAAATTTCTATGGAATGTAATATGGCAGATAGCAGGATAGTTAAAGATAATCTAGAGGCTAGACAGTGATGTGCTGCTGCCTTTTTTATTCCACTGGAAGATAAACTGCTTTTGATTCTCCCTGCTGAGTATTCAAAAGAATACCTTCATAGAATCAATAGCTGCATATCATGTTCATTGATTTGTTCCAGTGAAGACAACACATCCTGCAGAGTAGAGCAGTAAGGACAAGACCTTGTTGTGTTTACAATAAACACCATCATCTGCCTTGACCCATCTGGCTTTCACAGAGAGCAGACAGGTGAAGACATGGGAATGCACTGGTGGGAGAAGAACCAGCATCAATAAATAGCTCAGTGGTGACTACCTCTTGTCGACAAGGGCTGATAAGAAGAGATGCTGTTGCAGAATTGGGTTCCCTGATAGTAATAGGCATGGTAAGAGCCAAAAAAAAAAAAAAAAAAAAAATGGAGGCCAGGTGGTAGTACTTAATCAAATGAAGCCAGGTGAATCCAATTATTGTAATGAACTGAGATCTAAAATTGGCAGTTAGGAAGGCTTGACCCATGGAGAGCTATGAAGATACTTTATAGCACATGGACTTCTCAGGGATAAGAATCATGGGCATTCAGAAAAGATATTGCCCTATATACAACATAAAATAAATCCAGGATGGATAATCAGGAGGCAGCAGGCAGCACCACTGATGAATTGGCATAATCCCTCAACCCATTTTCAAATTTGAACCATTTCTTAGCCAAGAAACTTCTTGACTGAAGGGAAGGCTGGCTCTCTATAAGGAGAAATGGTGGAACACTATAGCAAACATATAATAATAATTTCTCCATTCTTCCCACAAAGTGGTCTATGGCCATTTAGTCAGGTAAACATATACCAGGAAAAAGGAAATACTAAAACATATTTTAGAAATGGCTGAACACAATTTCCTACTGAACATTAATACCTAAGGACTCAGCATTGACCTTTGCAACATTTTTCTTGATATGTTTCCTGAAGCAAAAGAGACAAAAGCAAAATCAAACTATTGGGACTACACCAAAAGGAAAAGCTTTTGCAAAGTGAAGAAAACCATCAACAAAACAAAAAGGCAACCTACTAAATGGAAGATATTTGCAAATGGTATATCTAATAAGGGGTTAATATCCAAAATATGTGAAGAACTTATAAAACCCAAAACCAAAAAAAAATTTTTTGATTTAAAATGGGTAGAGGACTTGAATAGATATTTTTCCAAGGCAGACATACAGACGGCCAACAGATACATGAAAAGATGTTCAACATCACTCACCATCAAGGAAATGCAAATCAAAACCACAATGAGGTATCATCTCACACCTGTCAGAATGGCTAAAATAAAAAACACAGGAAATAACAAGTGTTGGTAAGGATATAGAGAAAAAGGGACACTGGTGCACCATTGGTGGGAATGTAAATTGATATAGCCACTGTGGAAAATAGTATGAAGTTTCTCCCCAAATTATAAAC
Source organism: Ursus arctos (assembly GCF_023065955.2). NCBI lineage: Eukaryota > Metazoa > Chordata > Mammalia > Carnivora > Ursidae > Ursus > Ursus arctos. The sequence goes on from NW_026622764.1 coordinate 22,179,672, forward strand.
AGAAATACCATATGATCCAGTAATTCTACTATTTGGTATTTACACAAAGAAAATGAAAATACTCATTTGAAAAGATATATGCAGCCCTATGTTTATTGCACCATTATTTACAACAGCCAAGATATAGAAGCAACCTAAGTGTCCATCAATAGACAAATGGATAAGGACAGTGTACACACACACACAAATGTACAATAGAATATTGTGCCACCATAAAAAAGGATGAGATCATGCCATTTGAGACAATGTGGATGGACCTAGAGGTATTATGCCAAGTCAAATAAGTCAGGCTGAGTTAGACAAATACCAGAGGATTCCACTCATAAGTGGAATCTAAAAAAAAAAAAAAACAAAAATAAAAACAAAACAAAAAAAGAATAAAAAAAACAGAAAGCAGAATCAGACCTATAAATACAGAGAACAAACTCATTGTTGCTAGAGGGGAGGAGGGTGAATGGTTGGGCAAAATGGGTGAAGGGGAGTGGGAGATACAGGCTTCCAGTTATGGAATGAATAAGTCAAGGGAAAAAAAAGGCACAACATAAGGAATATGGTCAGTGATATTGCAATGGCTATATAACTGGGCAGAAGATAGCTACACTTCTAGTAAACATAGCATAATGTGTAAACTTGTCATTAAGTTGTACACCTGAAACTAATGTAACATTGCGGGTCAACTATACTCAAAAAATGTCTCTCTCTCTCTCTCTCTCTCTCTCCCTCCCTCTCTCTCTCTCTATATATATAAATGTCCATTTTATATATAAATATATATAAATGCCTATTTCATATACATACACACACACATATACATATCCCCCTGGATATTTGAGTCATAAGAGATGCTGAAAAAGTCTTTATTATACAAAGCTATCGTTATATTATAGGACATCTAATATGTCTGGCTTCTGCCCAGTAAATGCCAACACACAATTATTGTGTCAACTAAACCATCCCCAAATGCCCTCTTTTTGGGTGTACTACCCATTTGAAAACCTCTGCTCTCTCATTCTGTTCTAGGATTGTCCAAAAACTGAAACATTTTTGAAAGTATATTGCTGTCACTCTGTATCCTCATGACACTGCATGACACCTAACCTGTGGCTGAATCTCAATAAATGTGTATTAAATGATAATAATTTAAGAGAAGCAGCTGTACAACTGTTAGCCAGGGTCATCTAAAAGATCAGATAATATTTTGATCTCAGGATTCTTCAGGTCTACATTGACTAGATTTGATTCGGAGTCTGTGGGAGTTGGCATCCAATAACTTTCTCTTTTCCCAGAAGACATTACCTAGTTTTCATGTTGTTTCCTGACTTTCAAGTTAAGGAAATAAACTTACAGCAAAGTCCAATTTGCTTCATTTAAATATTCTTTAATGAATTTTTCAAGATAATGTCACCAGTTGTACCAGAAAAATGCCTGAGGTGATTGTTTCTGCATTTTCTCCTTCACCCCCAAAGACTTCAGAAAAAAAAAAAAATAACATTTGTAATTATCACATGTAGTATGTGTTGTGTATGATACACAATTTAAAATTTCTAGTTAAAGATCTTGTATACATAGGAAAATCTTATCATAATATTTCCTTAATTGCAGTTACAAAAACTTGTCTAGCTATGAAAATAATTTGGGGTCATCTAGATCTAGTACAGGAAGCAATTACACTTAGGAAAACTTCTCTTTGTAAAATCTATATATAATGTGCCAAGTGATAGATGGAGAAAAAATATGGACACTCCAATTCAAATATGTCAAATGAAATTTACTGGAATTACTAATCAAATTACACTTTGAAACTTTCTAGAATGAGATCTCTGCTTTATTTCTTTCTGTCTTACCAACACTGAGCACAATGATACTTTATTCACATTCTGTGATCAATAAGTTAGTGAATAAAATATATTATGATAGATGTGAAGCAAAATGGCCCTAATGTCACAATGAATTTCTTCTGACAGCTGATAAAGACATAACTAATCCAGCTCAGGAACATTTTGCCACATGTTTTCAGACTATAATGCATATGCTAAAAATTGAAATGAGGTTGTTGTGAAGGTTAATAAAATGTCTTTTAAAGGAAGTTTGTAGAATTCTCTCATCTCTGTAACCTAGGTTATTAAAGTTGTAAGTAAACAAAGGTTTCACAGAGGCACTGCCTGCTGCTGTATATCATCCTGGAAATGAGGATCAGTTAAGGCTTCATTGTGACAGTTCCTGAATGCCATAGCTGGGATATCAGTGGCAGTACGGGACCGCTCAGCTCTCCCTGGTGCAGCCAGCTCCAACTGATTCTGGTAGATGTAGATAGAGCATATCTCTTTTACACTGTCTTTGCCTGTCATTGCTACTCTCTTATCTAGTTTAATTTCCTATTTTTATATTTGTGTGTTACAGTGATTGTATCTCCAAGAGGAAAAAGTTTAAAATATAATAAGGGTATGTTCACTGTCTGGGTGAGGTTATACTGGCCACTCCGATGCAAATTTGAACCATTTCAATATTTGCCAGTGTATTGCCAGTCTCACTACAAATTTGTATCATTCACAATTAATCAGAAAAATATTTTACCCATGGGAGAAAATGTAGATAAGGGCAAATTTATCTTAATGTATAAGGTATTTATGTAGCACTGTTTATAATATAAGCTGTCAGTATACTGAGTGACTATTAGGGGTGTGTAAGTGGTTATTAATATTTAGTCCTTTTATTTCTAGTTTTGTATACTACCAACTCTGATAAAAACATTCCTGCAAGTAAATCTTCACTCTTCTGCTGGCATGGGATGAATATTGTTTGGCCTGCCTGTCAAGATGGAAGAAAGAAAAACCTGAGAGTTCTAACTGCTTCTTATCTATATAAATTATAACCAATATATAATATAACCTATATAATATAAATGACTTGTAAAACACTTACAATGTTTTATAGTCTGAAAACTTTGGAAGGCACATATGATTTTATTTCCTTAATAAATAAAATAAATAAAATAATAGTTCCTTGAACTATCTGGGCTGAAGTATAGAAAACAGTGATTATTTTCTAAACTACAGTATTTTAAATTCCCTTTATACCTCCCACCATCCATAAATTCTTTAATGAAATAATGTGATTCTTCAAAATGAACTTTGGGCCAACAAAGCAAAAAAAAATTACATAATTATGGCTTTAGGATGGATCATTAGCCTTAAATAGAAATTATTAACTATACCATATTTAAAATATTAAGATAATTACATAATGGTTAAACCATATTTACAAAGTATATTTGAAACAATATTACTTAATATTTGAAGAGTTATAAATTTTTCAGACCAATAACACTAGGAAATACGGAAAGAATTTGAAGAATAGTTCATATTAAGTGAAATTACAATTAACAATTTAAATATATGTCTCATTTTCTTACAATTAAAGAAATATGAATAAAAACAATAATACAAAATAAATTTTTAACCTATCAGCTTGGCAATGACAAAGTTTTAAAATAAAAAGAGTTTTGCAGAAGTAGACACTAGATACTTTGAGAAACTCATTGTAAGTAATTGCTGTCTTTTTTACATGCTCATCCTCTATATTTATCTAAATTAAAACTTCACATGCACTTGCACCAGAAGTTCCATTCTGTGTTTTTAATCCTATTGATATATTCTACTTCTGCTTCCCATCCAAAAACAAAGATAGAAGAGTGTTAATATGTGTATTGCAACTTTGCAATATTGTTCTTACTTCCCAAGTGAAGGCAGTAAACTAAAAGTCCATCAATAAGGTCTGACTAAAAATTATATTTTATTTAATCTAAGACACTATTGCAAATTGCATCATTACTTTATGCACTACTTATAAAAAAAGAAACCAATTATATCGGAAAGACTATCATTATATTATTATAAGACACAACTTAGCTTCAGAGATATTTAAAATAAAAGAAGGTATTCTTAAAATCAGTGAAATATGATATACAGTAAAAGGACAAAGGATATTATGAAAACATTAAAATAGCATAAACACAACAAAGTGAAAGACAATCAAAACCTTCAGTAAAAGAAAAGTGAGTGGAGAATATTGTAGATAATTGTTCTTATATACATAATTTTTGAAGTAAATGGAAAAATCTAGTTAGAGCTTGCCTTTGGAAAAGTCATTTTACTTTTCAGTAGGTGACTGAATGAAGGAAAATTTATTTTATTAAAAGTAGTATGCAGTATTGCATATGTTGTTATATTTTAACATAAAATTGTTTTAAAAGACTCATAAAATAAAACAAGTTTTCTCATCTGTCGACCTCTAATTCTTAACCCTTACACAGACAACCACTTTCAATTACTTCGGTAATTTCTTTTTTAAAAAATATACTTCCATATTTTTAACTGACATGTGTTTGGAATGTTTGTGGCCCCCAAAATTCTTACGTTGAAAACTACTGCCCAAGATGAGGTTATTAGAAGGTGGGTCCTTTGGGAAACAATGAGGTCATTAGGGTGGAGCTTCTGCAAATGAGAAATTCACATCAGTGTCTGTGGTTTATAATCCTTACCCCTAGAAGCAACTCTCCCCAGGGAAATAAGTGTTGCTGTCAGTATACTGAGTGCCTATTAGGGGGTGTGTAAGTGGTTATTAATATTTAGTCCTTCTATTTCTAGTTTTGTATACTACCAACTCTGATAAAAAACATTCCTGCAAGTAAATCTTCACTCTTCTGCTGGCATGGGATGAATATTGTTTGGCCTGCCTCTCAAGATGGAAGAAAGAAAAATCTGAGAGTTCTAACTGCTTCTTATCTATATAAATTATAACCAATAATTTGATTTTATAGTTATCTCTATTTTCTTTTTCAGGGATATCTGGCACTCAAATTTTTGAGGATTTTGGGATTCAGGTAATATAACTTGTCTTGGGCTGTCCTAAATAGGGGCACATTTCTGTTTCCTCTAACAAACTTAATCAATTAACACTGCTCCCTTTGTTCCTGAGGTTGTGTTTTTTGTGTGTCTTGTCTCCTCTTCTTCTTCTTCTTTTTTTTTTTTTTTTAAGATTTTATTTATTTATTTGAGAGAGAAAGTGAGTGAGCACGGGGTGGGGTGGTGATGGGGGTAGTGGTAGGGGTAGAGGGAGAGGGAGAAGCAGACTCCCCACTGAACAGGAAGCCTGATGTGGGGCTCCATCCGAGGACCCCAAGATCATGAGTTTAGCCAAAGCCAGACACTTAACCGACTGAGCCACCCAGCTGCCCCTGTGTTGTCTCTTCCTGATTTATTTGTTTTTTTGCTGTTCATAGTATTTCATCTTTCCATGTATCCCTGTATTTTCATTTTACTACTTCTTAAAGCTATCAGAGGTAAAGTGTACTTTAATTCCTTCATATTTAACTGAAAACTATACATATCATTTAAATATATAAATATATATTGATAGTATATCTACTGACACATTTAAATATATTAATACAAAGTAAAGTAGATGAAGTGGGAGAAACAACTGAATTACAAAGCATGGATCAACGAAAAATAGTAATTTCTATATAATTCATTATATACAAACTAAATTTGAAAAATACATGCAATACATGAAAATAAAATAGAATTTAGATAAGGATAATTTTTGAACAACATGTTTTACAATTTTCAATACTTAGCAATGTCTCTTCTCAATATATTCTCATATTGGTCACTTTAGATTCATAAAATACACAAAATTAATCTGGTTTAATAATGAAGGAGTTGAGACAGAGAAATCTTTATAGTTCAGCTTAAATATATTTATTGAGTTCCTACCAGGGATTCAATTATTGACTAGGCTCTCAAAGAATAAAATTTATAAAGATTTTCCTTTCTCCTGAGGAGGTCATTCAGTGGGCAGCCAAACAAATACAACATGTCAAGTAATAAGATAAATACATAAACAGAGGAGATGAAAAACAGATATCACAAAATTTCTCACAGTAAATGCTTAAATATTTAATGCATATTATGCGACTTAGTAAAATATGTCATTTTCTAACGTATAAGAAAAATTTGAATGCTTGCACGTAGTTATAATTCAATGATTGCGTGCTCATAGGGTAGATATTTTCTGTATGCATCTGAAACCCACTCTATTCTTTCCATCATGCTCTGTGTCCCTGAAAGGATGATCTCTAATGACTGCTTGAACTTCAGGAACATTGGATTCCTTTGTCCTTTAGTTTCAAGTTGCATTACTTCCAAAAGATGCACCAACTGAAGAATAGGTGGTTCACTCTAGGGTTCATTTCTTAAGGATTCATGGTTTAGGCACTGGCTCTGTTCCTCCACAGAAGACCACAGCTGTTGCTAGACATCTCCTCACTCCAGCTACAGTTTTACTGAACTCCAGTAACAGTTAGCATCACCCCATCATTATCCCTTAAAGAGAGAGATAATGGCTTCCTACCTTTCTTGATCTTGCAGTGCTTTACTATTTCTAATGGTTCTCTGGCCTTGTCTATATCTTTGTAAAAAATTCCCTTCATTAAATACAATGATCCATTTTGTGTATGTCACCTCTTTGGGGAGTGGGAGAAGGCTGTCACTTTGCCTTAAAACGAAATTTATATGAAAAGTTTTCCTGTGAAATACAGACCACAAATTGAATCATAGAATCACATAGCTCACAATTTTTATAAAAAACATTAAAATATTCTTTCTGAGGAAACAAAAATGAGACACTGCAGTCATTGGAGTAACAATTGGAGTAGTCATTGGAGTAACAATTATCCATGCTAGCACATGATAAAGGGCAAATAGAGCAGAGTTGGTGAGATATTTTGTAAATACTATACATTTTCAGCAGAACAACACTTGTGATAATAAACATTGTGACATAGCCTGGCTGCCTCTTTTGATCCTAGAGTGGGTAGTGAAGAAAAGAATGAATTTATGGCTTTAAATACCCAACTCAAGGTTATGTCTTGCTGTCAGAGAGGGATATTACCAATAAACAAGAAAGGAAGGCTAGAATGAATCACATTATATCAGACTTGAGCTGGAGATAACATAAACTCATGTGTAATTTAATATACACATAACATGGATTGATGCAAGACTGTAGAACAGAGACTGTTACAAATGTATGTATATATGGTTAGTATAAACACATATTTCCTATTTCTGTTGACTGAGAATGCCTAGAAGTATTGAAACTCTCGGAGACATGAGAACATTAAGCATGGAGATCTGGGTTTCCAAATACCATTCTCCAATAAAAGAAACCAGAGTTACTTGGTAAAAATGGTTGACTCTTTGAGCAAGGCAGGGAGAAGTACAAGATGGATTTAGGATATCTCGAAGTACCAAAAAGTAACGAAATGCTCAAAAACCCCCAAATGGTAGCAAGCCAAAGTGACACAGAAGTCAAACTGAAAGGGTTCCCAATGGTCAAAACTGAAACAACTTGAGAAACAAAATAAATAACACAGTATTTGACTACAATGAAAAGTATAGAATACACATAGTTGAGCCCATAGCAATATGACTAAGTTATTGAATAAATCAAATAAATGGAGAGGATAAGACAAATCTTTTGTACAGAAGAAACCCAAAGAACATTTGTGGATACCTCTCCTTCCAAGAGGTGGAGTTTCATTCCTGGCCCTCATCCTCTTGGCAGTGAGTTAGTTTTAGTGAATCACTTTCTAAGAGTAGAATAGGAAAGAAAAAGAATAGCAAATATACAGTTGACAAAACTGGCAAACACTACTGAACAGATCAATACAACCAATAACGTCTTGTGCCACCTGATATGATGTGACAGGAAGACCACTTCACTTCTTTCGTATATTTGCAGTCTGATCATGAGAAAAACAGTCATTCTGCAGAATATCTGACCACTGTTTTTCAGAATTGCGAAGATGATGAAAAAGAAAGACTGGGAAGCTGTCACAGACCAGACAGGACTGGAAAAAATATGGTGACTAAATGCAATGTGGTAGCCTGGATTGGATGTTGGAATAGGAAGAAGATATTAATGGAAAACTGCTGAAACCCACATAAAGTCTGGGTTTTGTTTAATAATATTATACAAATATCATCAGTTTAATCATATTAGAAATGCACCATAATAATGTAAAATGTAACAATAAGTAAAACTGAATGAAGTGTATCTGGAAACTTCCTGTACAGTATGTTCAACTTTTCTGTACATTTAAATAGTCTTACAATTAAACAAAAAATATATATCCAACATTCTAATTATATTAGATTCTGGAAAACAACAAAGAATTGACAAGAAAGTGATGTGACAGTAGATATGAATCATTGATAGCACCAGACAATGAAATACTATCCTCAGCTACAAATTGTGGAGATACACTTACCTGTTTTTGGCCTTTGCATTGAAGAGGAGATATTATTATTATTATTATTATTATTATTATTATTATTTTGTCAATTCCTAACAACAAATCTGCTCTCACATAGGTTTGGTATAAAAAAAGATCTGCCTGTGGTTATTTGGGGTTTGTTTGTTACTTAGTCACTTGGACAGAGCAAATGAAAAATTAAAATCACTGCTGGAGAAAAAAATCTTCAAATTCAGACCACAAACAATACAATAATATTTTAAGACTGCCAGCAAATTAGGCCAAATGCTGAATCAATGTATACAACTTCTTACTTTTTATAAAATTATACGAAGCCTTATAAGATAAGGAATGTATTTACGTATTTAATCTTGAGTCTTTTGCTTAGAAAAATTTCTGCAGGATAACAAATCGAATGTTTATAAATACATGTAAAAGTAAATCTGAACTAATTTAGTCATTGCCCACCGCACTGCTCTTCATTGTTTCTTTCTTTCTTTTAAGTTTTATTTATTTACTTGAGAGAGAGAGAGAGAACATGCCCAGGTTGGGGAGAGGGACAGAGGGAAAGGAAGAGACACCCCAAGAAAACTCCCTGCTGAGCATGGAGTCCTTCCTGGGGCTCAATCCTAGGACTCTGAGATCATGACCTGAGGTGAAATCAAGAGCCAGTCACCCAACCGAGCCACCCAGACGCCCCCATTGTCTCGTTCTTAACCAAAATATTTATGCCTTATATAGCCTAAACTCAAAAGATTTAAAATATTTAGGTTTGGCAAGTCAAGAGGTATAGAAATTGTTTGAATATATGTTTAAATCTATCATTTAAATAGTTTAATATAGTTGATTATATTTATATATATATGCTTATATATTTATATATATAAAATAGTTTAATATATTTCACAACTGATTTTTCAATATACATCAAACGAAGTAAAAGTTTTATATGTAAGAATTACAGTTAAATAGTAAGTCATTGAGTTCTCATGTTTTGATTTTTTTCCAATCTGCCAATGGTGGCTTTCCTATAAATCTTTATAAAGAAGACATAGGAGCCTTTTATTGTTTTCAACTGACGCCTTGTTAACAGTATACGAAAAAGCATGCAAATCACAACACTTTTAAAAAATAAAAATATATGTTAAGTTTAAAATGCTGAAAGGCATATAATAATGCTAAAATATTGATAGGTAAAATTTCCTCCTAACCATCAAAGCTAAATAATATTAAAATAAAAGATCATTTTGTTAGAAGAAATGGTCTAAATGGGGGATTAAAAAAAAAGAGAGTATAATCTCTAGTTAAATATATTTCATGTTTCAGAATTTACCATATTCACAGATTAAAAGAATTTTAAACATTTTTATTTCTAAGGCATCTGTAACTAAATTAGTTACAGCAGAGAACTATTTTGTAAAAGATTTTTATTTATTTATTTATTTATTTATTTAGAGCATGCACATGCATGGGAGAGGACGGAGGGGCAGAGGGAGAGGGAGGAAGAGTCTCAAGCAGGCTCCATGCTGAGCATGGAGCCTGACTGGGGACTCGATTCCTCCACCCTGAGATCATGACCTGAGCCAAAATCAAAAGTCCCAACACTCAACTGACTGAGCCATCCTGGTGCCCCAGAGATTTGTTTTTAAGGATCAACTGAAAGCAGTAATTTTTCTGTAAGTTGAAAAATAAACATCTCATTAGGAATATTAGACTGTCAATCTTATTTTCACTAACATGGTATTAATATCAGTATGTTGCAGGTCTCTGATAGTGGTAATTGGTTCTACACTTAAAATTAAGGTTACAGAAATCTATAAAATATTTCATCTTTGTGGTACACATAAAGAATATAAGATAAATACAGTGGGGAATGGCATCTGGCATCAGAGTCCTTTGTGAATTATTCCCGTCACTAGAGGATAGAAGCAATATTTTATACATATTGAATTTTTATAGCCTACAAAAATAATTACTTTTGAGTTCTATGTTTATAAAAATTTTAATATATATCCAGGTGGTTATGGATCTTATGATTTTTCAAAATCAAATAAATAGCTAATTTTAAATTAAAAATGAGTCTTTTCAAACATATGATTTTTGGGGTGCCTGGGTGGTTCAATCAGTTGAGTGTCCAACTCTTGATTTCTGCCAGGTTGGTGATCTCAGGGTCTTGGGATCCAGCCTCATGTCGATCTCCCCACTCAGTGAGGAGTCTGCTCTCTCTCTCTCTCTCAAATAAATAAATAAATAAATAAAACTTTAAAAAATACACAATTTTTTTAAAAATCGGTAAAAACTGTTTTAAATTTTGAACTCAATTAACATATTGTAACTGTAAAGTCATGAACAGATTGTTCATGCCATACCATTAATGAATTGCTCTATAATTTGTAGCTGGGTATTTTATATAAACATATTTTTGGCCAGTAGGTAAGTAAACAGAAACTGTTTAGGCCATGTGGTAAAACAAGATATATGACTGAGGTAAAATAAAGTTCTTAAAAGTCTGCAGCTTTTCATCACTTAAGGGAACTGACTTCATTTTTCACAGAATATCAAATCTATGAATTAGGTAACTGTCACCTATTAATATAAAGTCAGGCAACTGATGAGAAAACAGCAATATTTAAGAATCATATATGAATTTTTAGAATAGATGATAGATGGCACAAATATAGAAATTTATGCTTATTTTATATAATAAGTATATTAAGAACAATTCAAATATAATCCTCTTCCCAAATATAAATAAAACAAAAATTTAAATGTTAATACATTGGGTCATTTCTTGTTTTTATTCCCACCTTGTAGAGAAAATGTCCCCTTTTGTATCTCATTCTTCTTATCTCTTATTTTTAAATTTAAATTCCACTCTAAATAATTAGTCTTCTTGAATCAGTAGTCAGAGATGGGTGTCTATTTTCAGCAGATGTTGAAATGCAAAGACGCTCACCACTGCATCATTACATAATAGGGAGCGATTTTTGCCAGGGTATGGAAGTTTAATTTTGTCCTCTTACCCCCAGCTCCAATAGGTGTAGAAAGGTATGCACAGAAATAATAGCTTCTTTCCAATGAGAATTTAGCCAAAATGTCATGCAAAGTCCTTTCCTTTTGTTATTCTACTAGGTATAATTTTGTGACTCAGTAGTACGTAGATGGTGATCTGAATCTGGAAGTGCAAAGCAGCAGGTGCCATCACTTTGAGGATTACTTTCTGGAATGTTGTTCATACAACTCTCCAAAACTCTAGTTAGAGAACTGACATATTAGATCCAATGACTCAAAGCAATGTACAGATATTTTCTGAATTATTTCATGACTGCTCCCAAAGTCTATCGATCTTTTCTTCCACTTCCCCAATCCTAGTGACAGACTTTCTCCTCATCAAATGATGTCTCATAATAAATATCTGGGCACTGTCATGATTACGTGTATATATGTCCCTGATATGGGCTTTTGTATTTAAAAACAAAACAAAACAAACAAAACAAGATGAGAAAAAAGTGTAGCCCAGCATTTCAGTTTTACAATAGTAGACATAAATGACAGCACAGTACAATTTTTAAAATAATCCCACGATATTTTATTTTCTATTCATTTTTATCAAAAGACATTTTCTGGTAGATTCCCCATTGTATCACTTCACAAAATATTACTTTCTGCTCGACTTTTCCAAACCAGCTTTTTTTGTTTGTATACACAAGGGAATCTCCTGGCATTCCTGGTTTCCAATTTGAAAACTCAGTATATAATTTGCATTTTTATTGTGGGTATCCTATAGTTTACATTTAACTGAAAAAATCCTTTGGGTTATTTTCTGCTGCTAGAAGGACTGCTGTGACTTGCATTGACTGGCAGTGATTTTCCACAGGCAAACACCTGCATGGGAAACACCTGCAGTTACCTGCCTTTGGGAAGTAACACTTTTAAGCAGAAACTCTAGGGGTAAACCTGAGCATTTCCAAACTGCCTATGACTAATCAAAGGGGAAAGGAACTTTAAAAAATATAACACCTATTATATATTTATTTGGCTACCCAGAAGTAGACAGTGAATTATTTGGTATAATACTAGTAATAAAGGCACAAAAGAGCAAATATAGTAACATACACTTAAGGTAATAATTTTGAAAAATATTTAGAAAATATTAATATAAATTAAGTCTTTGAAAAATATATATTATGGACAAGTGTTTTCATCTTTCAATCATATCTAGATCACTGGGCTTTTTACATATTCATAATTTTTATTTATTATTATTTCTACAAATTTGAAGCTGGAGAAAACACTACATATTATAAACTGATTATTTTGTAAAACCATTAACGTAGTTTGAGGTAACACTTTTCGAATCCGGCACATACATTATAAGAAATAAATCACTTCTTGAGTTTAGGGGGGAAAACTATTTTAAGATAGAAGAAGGAATTTTGTAGATTTCAAAACAGAGATGAAATATTACCTTTATTATACCCTGATTAAATGCCTTACTAATTTTGAGATAATGGAAGAATACCACTAAAGAAATATATTGAGTTCATTTGTCATAAGAATAAAAATGCTACCAATTTTAATATACATGGCATAAACTTAATCTATATGCAGTAAACTTGGCTCTTTTCTCTAAATACAATAGACTAGAACAAACCTCATATACACTCTGTAAAGTTAAAAAAAAAAATGTGTGTCTGACCGTTAATATCAGCAAAATAGTTTTCCAAAAAGATTAATTCCAGGGAAACCTTCTGAAGTAGGGAAGCTGAAGGGATTCCATTTTAGAAATACTCAGTCTATGCCATTTTTCTGCTAGGTCCCATTTACTTAATGTTCAATATTTTGCCTCTTGAATAAGCCACAGAAGCTATGTTCCCACTTCACGGGGGAAGCAAGACAGTTATTCATTCTCTGAGTTTTGTCCTAATACCACCTGATACCTGATACAGCCTAAGAAAAGCCAGATCCCAAACATGTTCCAGAACATTAGCTTCAAACAAATCTTGGCTGACGCTGGCAGTAATTGCCCTATTTTTGGCAAGTTATGGAATAATACCTATTGTTCACCTGCCACTTGTCTTTGATTGGACTCTACCTTGGATTCCTGGAGTAACACATACCCTGGACCCTTTTCTAATATAAGCCCGTAGCCCCAAGCAATGATGAATCTCATTTTCCTTTCCTTTCTGAGTCTCCCAGACACTCCATCTACTATTCTTTGTCACTCACACTATTCAATAAACTCTGTTTTCACTTTCTCAGGTCACATTTGATTTCTATCCTACATGAAGTCAAGGACCCTCCTGGTTGGTCCAGTGGGACCCTCCCCTGGGTTATCCAAACCAGGCTGCCTGCCTCACTTCCTTCTGTAGGTTGATATAATCTGTGACACTGAAATATAATTTACATATTAATTTATTAATTAGATCTGCTTCAAAATTCCAAGCATATTATACAGAAAATTGAAAAAAAATAATGTATTCTTCTTTTAAAATAGAAAACCACAAACTGAAGTCCTACTCTGAACATAGGGTTAGAATTCTAATAATCAATATATGAATTAACTAAAAAAATTTTAGAATAAAACATAATGTGGGCCACCATCATTGTGCTGTACTATAATATATAGTATACATATAGTATATGGTTTATAGCACATTGTAATACACAGTGTAGTATATGTGATATACTTTTATATACTCTATAATCTTGGTTTTATGGTCCAGCAGCACAAGCATCATGTGGGAGCCTTTAGAGATGCAGAATCTTAGCCCAACCTCAGACCTATGCATCTTAACAGAATATGCTGTTACGGTAATGAATGTGCTTAATAAAATTTGAGAAGCATGGGTATAGACCGTGCCAAAAAAAAAAAAAAAAAAAAAAAATCTTGAACCTGAAAAATATATATTATTCCTCAAAAGCAAAGATAGATTGCTTTTTCACTGTAGTGGTCTGGATAGGAGTGGATGACATCAAAAGATGTGAAAGGACATTTTAAATATGTGTGCAATCTTTACAATACACTTATTCAAATGAACAGTTTCTGGGTTCTTTTGGTCAGAGAGGAAAGAGAGAGGGCAAATTTTTATCTATGCCTGTTATTATTATAATTGGAGTGTGGGAGAGGCAAGATATGACAAAATTTTAGTTGATAGAAAAAAAGCTTGAGACTCCTAGTTCAGAAGACATTTTATGTTTCTCCTTCACTCAAGAGAGCAAAATGATGTGAGACAATGAATGCAGCTAGAGAATAAAAACTCTAAATCACCTACACTCCATACAAAAGACCAGACACAATTACTTTTGATATTTTGTGCAACTTCATGTTTTGTTTGTTAGCTACTGAAATGACTGTATTTGTCTTAGTTTGATACACTTGAATAAATCTCCATTAACTGTACTGGAGATTGGCAAACTATGGATCATGGGCCAATAATGGACAGTTACCTCTTTTAGTAAATAAAGTTTTATTGGAACAAAGAAATGATAATTTTATATGTATTTTCTATGGCTGCTTTTGAACTACAAAAACAAATCTGAGTCATTGAGAAACAGACTATATAATCTGCATTGTCTAAAATATGTACCATCTGTTCCCTTACAGAAAAAGTTTGCTGACCTATATGATGAAGGCTAACTATACGGTTTGTTTTAAGATTTCCTTTTCACTATGCTTTTGGTATCCATATATCTTTCTAGTGTGCCAGTAAAGGAAACCTCACTAAAGTGGACTTGAGATGTTAGAAAGGGAGGCTGGAAGAGGGAGCTGTACTACTCAGTGTCAGTTATAGGAAAAAATGATCAATTCCAGGCCCCGACAAAAAAAAAAAGGGTATATAGCACTTCCTACAATGAATTGACTACCCAGCAAATGAGAGCTGTCAATTCAACCAATAAGGAACTGTCATCACCCTACACCCTCACTTTTTATCTATTAACTTTTGTTCAAAACAACCCCTCCCAGCATTCCCCTCTTCTCCATAAAATAACATTCCTCTCCTTTCTTTGTTGGACTTGCCTATGGTTTTGCCATAGCTTGCTTGCCCCAAATTGCAATTCTTAGTTATTCCTGAATAAATCCACTTTTTACTGGTAAAATAACTGACTTGTTTTAGTTTTAAGTTTAACACCAGCATCTGGAGTATTGCTTAAGAATACAGGATCTTGGATTTACACCATTTTTATCTCTAAAACTATCCAATTGTATATGTGGCTTTTAAAGGATTACAGGCAAAAATCAATTTAAATATATAAAAGTTTAAATGTAAATTATGTTTTAAAACTTATTATTGCTCTCTGAGCAGGCAGAAGTAAATCAGTGCCAGCTAAAATTTTCTTTCAGTTACTGTGGGTAAAAAGAAACAAGTTCAAGTATTATTATTTTGTAATTTCATGTGTGAATATACGCTATATACATAATATAGTTTCTGTGTGCAGTGTTCTAAGACATAAATTATATTCATATATATATAAGTTATAAAGATATGTACTGATACATATATGTGTGTGTAACTATTTCGGAATACATTACTGTTTTGTCATGCTTGCTGACTACCCTGGTTCCTGTAATGCACTCATGTCATAATGGTTATTTCCCAGACTGGAGGGTCACTGCTAATGCCAGTTATAACAGGATTGAGAAAGACACATTTTCTGTATTGTAGAATTCACAGACAGAAACAACTGTATACTGTGTGAATCTATTTGTATAAAAAGCAATATAGAGAATCAAAGAAGCAAATTGGTGATTATCTGGAGTGTGTCTCACACAGAGGAACAGATTTTAAAGAGAAGTGGGAAATCTTTTGCAGATGATGGAAATACTCTCTACCTTGTTTGAGGTGGTATTTTCACTCATGTAAAAAGCTGGCAAAAACCCAGATAATAGTCCATGTGAAAGGATACAGTTTATTTTATATAATTATTTTCTTCATAAAGTTAAGGAGAAAAAATGAATTTCACTATATGTTTCATATGCATTTCAAAGTAATGTATATTATTCTACAGTTTCTGACTGCTGTGTTCTAAATATATAAATTACATTTGTTTTTTAGGTAGTCCTGGTGCAGCATAATATGCCTTTTGTTTTGTTTTTCTCTTTATTCTATGTTGCTGTGTTTAAATTCATGTTTATAATTGGGATGTGTGACCTGTACTTTTATTTCTGTTACAAACACACACATTATTAGTATTTAATAGTAGCAGATATTCCTAGTGTATTGTCTTTATGTCATTACCCATTGTTACCTAAATTGAATATTATTTCCTTAATTCTGTAGTGCCAGGTGTTAGCATAGCATCATGCAAGTTTTAACACTCTTTTATTTCACCATCTCTGTTCTTTCCTATATCATTATATTTTAGTGGTATCTATTTTAAGAAATATATGATTAGATTTTTTTAATACACCAAATCAAAAATTTTGTCTTTTAAGTTGAATATTTGTTTTTTTTAAGCTAAGAACTTCTGTTTTTAATGAATTACAAACTAAATTACAAATAATGTTAATAGCAAGAACACTCGAAGACAAGCGGTGGGAGAGGAGAAACGAAATCATTAAAAAAAAATACTTTTAACATTTGCATTATGAAACCCCAAGGTGTACATGGCAACAAAGTCACCCATTTTCACCTAAAAAACTACTATAACCTGAAATGTAAATATAATTGTTCATCCTTCTTTTAAAGAAAAACATTCTCCCAATGCCCTCACTCACAGCCCTATAAAAAGGGTCAGCATTCTCGAAACGTTGTCTAAACCCTAACTTCCACTCCTATGGGGTGACCTTCAGAAGAAGATGGGACCTGGCACATGAAAAACTAAGATTGTTAAAAGGAAAAGAAAAATTCACATAACTTTTACTTGCCTCACTTGTAAAGCCATGATGAAGCACAAACCTGGTCCTAGAGCCACCCAGGCACCTCCTGCCCATGGGAGGGAAGAAAGGGGACTGGGGGCAATCATTTCTCCTGCAGTCTGGAGTCTCCCGGACTGTTAGGTGAGGTGAAACACGGAAACTAGCGTATAAACTGGGTGCATCTACTTTTTAACCTAATTCTTTAAAACAGGCCCCTCCCTATGTTTTTGTCTTGCTTGATTTTCAAAAGTTCCAAGGTAGGTCCTAGCACATCTCATACTGAAGCTTCTTTTCATTTTCACCTATTTCTCTGTGCCACCCCTTACATTCCCAGAGTTGGCTGGCTAAGAAGAGGAAGTGAGTATTAAGGCAGCCAGACAAGATGAGAGGGCAAACAGCCCAGGGCCAAGCCAGATCAGGTTCCCACTGGAGGAGAGGGTGAGACAGGGTGTAGGGGTTAGGGGAAGGACATTAGAGCAGAAGGTGGGGTACTGGCTTGGTCACATTCTGGAAGAAAGGGGGAGTCAGAAAGAGAAAGCCAGAACTGCCTTGTGGAAATCTGCTTGTTGGGTTCATAGTGCAGCATTTGAAATAGGAAGCACCATCCATCCTCGTCCAAGGGAGGAGCAACTTTGCTAAAATCTTGCCGGGACCACTTGGGGAAATGCAGCTTATAATCAGGCATAGAAGGAACTCCTAACCAGACCACTTCATCCGAGGTCCCCAGAATCCGAAAGATTCGGAAGAGTTGGTCGATTTCAGAATCTCCAGGAATATAGAGCCCGGTGGGTCACTATCTCAGTAAAGATGCATGCAGCCCAGGCTCCAGTTATCTACAGCTGTGGAGTAATACTTGGAGCCCAGAAGAATTTCAGGTGCTCGGTTCCACAGGGTCACCACCTCATGAGTGTAAGTACAAGGGTATACTCCAAAGGCTCTGGCTAGTCCAAAGTTGACTAGCTTCATGGCCCTTTCTGCTTTGATAAGCAGATTTTGAGGTCTGAGGTCTTGATGCAGAATCAGAGGAGCATGGCAGAAAACTAGACCCTGGAGCAGCTAGAACAGACAACTCGTGATGAGGGCAAGAGGAATGCCTGTCAAAGCAGAGACATCCAAGAATTTCTTCAGATCCTGGTGCAAAAACTCAAAAAGCAGGTAGAGTTCGTTTTCTGTTTGCATGACATCCAGCAGCGTGACAATGTGAAGGAGGTTAAGCTCCTTAAACAGAGAGATCTCTCTCCTACAGCAGTACTGGTACACCGTTTGTCTCAGTGTCCAGACGGATTTTTTTAATCGCCACCACTCTCCCGTCACCTTGTTTTTGGCTTTGTACACATCTCCGTATGGCCCTCTCTGATCTTGTCCACTTTTTTTTTTTTTAAGATTTTATCCATTTATTTGAGAGAGCGAGATAGCTAGAGAGCTAGAGAGAGCACGACAGGGAGGGAGAGGCCATTCGATTTCAGGACCCCGGGAACATGACTGAGATCATGACTTGAGCGAAAGGCAGATGCTTAAGCACCCAGGCGCCCCTCCTTTCTACTTTTTGGAAATTCTCCATGAATCGCTAGTAAGTCAGGTCCGCCCAACCCTGCAGCCAGGGCCTGGGAACTCTGCAAAAGGCACAGGATTTCTTGGTGGGGGAAGGGGGCTGAGGGCTTGGGGGGTGGGGAGTGGGAACAGGGCTCAGCCGGCCCCAGTTTGGGATCGAGTATTAGGTTTTGTTTGTTTGTTTGTTTAACATTCATTCTAAGTATTTGCTTAAGGTCAGGAACACTACAAAGATGTCCACTATCACCACTGCTGTTCAACATAGAACTAGAAGTCTTAGCTTCAGCAGTCAAACAACAAAATGAAATAAAAGGCAAATTGATAAAGAAGAACTCAAACTTTCACTCTTCACAGATGACATGATGCTCTATGTGGAAAACCCAAAAGACTCCACCCAAAAATTGCTAGATAAATACCTAGTAGTGCAATTGCTGAATCGTAGGGTAGCTCTATTTTTAACTTTTTGAGGAACCTCCATACTGTTTTCCAGAGTGGCTGAACCAGTTTGCATTCCCACCAGCAGTGTGAGAGGGTTCCCCTTTCTCTGCACCTTCGACAACATCTGTTGTTTCCCAAGCTGTTAATTTTAGCCATTCTGACAGGTGTAAGGTGGTATCCCATTGTGATTTTGATTTGTATTTCCCTGATGCTGAGTGATGTTGAGTATTTTTTCATATGTCTGTTGGTCATTTGTGTGTCTTTTTTGAAGAAATATCTGTTCATGTCTTCTGCCCATTTCGTGATTGCATTATTTGTTTTTTGGGTGTTAAGTTTGGTAAGTTCTTTAAAGATCTTGGATATTAGCCCTTTATTTGATATGCCATTTGCAAACATCTTCTCCCATTCTGTTGCTTGTCTTTTCGTTTTGTAGACTGTTTCCTTTGTTCCCCTTGCCTTTGGAGACGTGTCTAGCAAGAAGTTGCTGTGGCCAAGGTCAAAGAGTTTGCTGCCTGTATTCTCCTCTAGCATTTTGATGATTTCCTGTCTCACATTTAGGTCTTCCAACCATTTTGAGTTTATTTGTGTATGGTATAAGAAAATGGTCCAGTTTCATTCTTCTGCATGTGGCTGTCCAATTCATACAACACCATTTGTCGAAAAGACTGTCTTTTTTCCGTTGGATATTATTTCCTGCTTTGTTGAAATATGATTGAGTGTCCATTTCTGGGTTCTCTATTCTGTTCCATGGATCTATGTATGTGTCTGTTTTTATGCAGTATCATACTGTCTTCATTACTACAGCTTTATAATACAGATTGAAGTGTGCAATTGTGATGCCACCAGCTTTGCTTTTCTTTTTCAAGTTTGCTTTGGCTATCTGGGGTCTTTTATGGTTCCATATTTTAGACTTATTTGTTCCAGCTCTGTGAAAAATGTTGATGATCATCTTTATAAATTCTCTTCTGCTGGTGGATTTAGGCTTTATTTGCTGTTTTTTTCTCCAGCTCCTTTAGGTGTAAGGTTAGGTTGTGTATTTGAGACTTTTTTTGTTTCTTGAGGAAGGTTTGTATTGTTATATTAACTTCCCTCTTAGGACTGCCTTTGCTACATCCCAAAGGTTCTGAAAACTGTTGTATTTTTATTTTCATTTGCTTCCATGAATTTTTTAAATTCTTTTTAAATATCCCAGTTGACCCATTCATTCTTTAGTGGGATGCTCTTTAACCTCCATGTATTTGTGTTCCTTCCAAATTTTTTTTTCTTGTGACTGAGTTCAAGTTTTAAAGAACTGTGGTCTGACAATATTGCAGGGAATAATTCTAATCTTTTGGTACTAGTTGAGACCTGATTTGTGACCCAGTATGTGATCTATTCTGGAGAATGTTCTGTGTGCACACAAGAATGTGTATTCTGTTGCTTTGGATGAAATGCTGAATGTATCTGTGAAGTCCATCTGGTCCAGTGTGTCATTCAAAGCTTTTGTTTCCTTGTTGATCTTCTGCTTAGATGATCTGTCCATTGCTCTGAATGGGGTGTTAAAGTCCCTACTATTATTGCATTATTATCAACGTGTTTTTAAATTTTGTGATTAATTGGTTTATATAATTGGCTGCTTTCAAGTTAGGGACATAAATATTTATAATTGTTAGATCTTCTTGTTGGATAGACCCTTTAATTATGATACAGTGTCCCTACTCATCTCTTATTACAGTCTTTGGTTTAAAATCTAATTTGTCTGTAACCTTTATTTTTAACTTAGTACAGTATTCTAGGTTGGTTGTTATAGAAATATTCTTTGAAGATATGACTTCAGTATCTTCTGGATTTCATTTTACTCTGTTGACCAATAAAGTGACCTGTCAGTCTCAATGGTGAAAGTACTTGAAAGCTACATATGGTTACCACTTAGAGTTTATTTTTATCTTTACGTTTTCACATATTTTCCAGTTGGTGCTTTGTAATTTTTAAGATTTTTTTTCTTTTCAGTTTTGTCGTGGTTCTTGAAACTATAACTTATCGTCGTTTCTGATTTTAGAATATTATCAGCCACTATCTCCTCCACGGTGTTTTCTGCCTCATTATTTCTACCCTCCTTCTGGGATTTAAATCACATGTGTGTTAGACGTTTCACTATGCTTTCTTTAAAATTTTCTGTATTGTGTATATTTTGTCTCTTTTGTGTTTGTACCTGGATTCTTCCTTTTTAAATGTATGCTTTCACTGATTAGGTCTTCAACTGTGCTTTATCTGCCATTAATGCCATTTGCTCAGTTGTTAACTTAAATATTTGTATTTTCAGTTATACAATTTACATTTGTTTCCATTACATAGTTTTCAGCTCTCTGCTGTAATTGTCTATTGTGTTATTTAATTTCTTATCATATTAATCATAGTTATTTTAATTTGTTTGATTGACAACTCCAATATTTGGAGCTCTTATGCAATTGTTCTTTTTGTTTTTTTCTCTTTAAAAATTAATTCTTACTTCTACTATATTCTTTCCCTTTTAAATTTGTTTATACTTTCTTTTTTAAAAACAGAATTCCAGACAATATGAATTAAAGATTCAAAGGAATATAAGGTTCTATATTATATTAATTTTCCCAAATGGATTTACTTTTACTTCTAGAAGCTAGCTAGAATAAATGCAGATATCCTTAATAGGCTCAGATATTAAGACAATTTGACACTGGGTTTCAATTATTACATAAAGTCTATTTTCTCATCTCTGTTACTAATAAGGTAACACTCTTAAATTCCAAAAGCATGATTTATCAGAGCTCTTCAAATGAGTGATACAGATGAAAGCTCTATTCATATTCTCATCTTCTCAGTTTATATTTTTTCTTCTGAATGGACAATTGCCTGGAGGGAAATGTAGCCCTCCACTCCAGAGTAAGTTGTTTTAACTTTCTTCCTCTTCCAAATAAATACACAAAATTTCTTAATGCCCTCAATCTTTCTGAAACCTGAAAAAGGAAAATATCTATATTTTTTCTACCTTTTTGAATTGTTCTTTGTGGGAATCTTGGTCTGAAAAAGAATTACCTATATATTGCCACATACAAAACTCCTTCAAATTTAATCCTATTTGTAACCTATCATCCAGCTGAGTAAATGTATTGATTATTGGCTTAATGACCTGTGTTGTAATTTTTTAATCTTATTATGTCTTTATTTTTCATCTTATTATAAACATTGAAGAAATGGCATTAATTAAAGAGCATTAAATGCTTACCAGATTTATACACAATGGAATATTTTTCAGCCATAAAAGGAATGAAATCTTGCCATTTGTGACAACATGAATGGGCCTAGAGGGTAGTATGATAATTAAAAAAAAAGTCAGAGAAAAGCAATATCATATGATTTCAATTATATGTGGAGTCCACAAAACAAAACAAATGAACACACAAAACAGAGACTCATAAAAGCAGAGAACAAATGTGATTGCCAGGGATGGGGGGAGGAAAGGAGAAGCAAAATAGATGAAAGAGATTAAGAGGTATAAATTTCACGTTATAAAAAATGTCATGGGGACATAAAGTATAGCATAGGGAATATTGTCAATGATATTGTAATAACTTTGTATGATGATAGATGGTAACTACGCTAATTTTGGTGATCATTTCATAATTTTTATAAATGTTGAATAACTATGTTGTATACTTGAAACTAATATAATATTGTATGTCAGCTACATTTCAATTAAAAAAAATAAAAATTAAGAGCATTTAAGTAAAAGCAGTTTGTCTCACAATTTCATGTTAAATGAGACTTGAATTCCAATTCAATAGGTCTTTTAAAGAAAGGATTTGCCAGTTATATTATTCCATTTCCTATTTTCCTCATAGGATTATTATAATGATCAATTGTGATGTATTCTTAGCACAAAACTTGAAACATAGACTCAAAATATCACCATTATAAATATAATTGTATAATATTAGTTTCACACCATAGTGTCTTTACATATAATGAGAAACATTTATCGAGGGCAGAAGTTTGCAAACTCCACTAATTGCTTTGTTGGAATCTATAGTTACAAAGAATGGAGGTAAATGCAATTTTATTTCACTTGTGAATCATGATTATCTAAGACACTCTTGGTAGATTGCTAAGTTTCTTTGAAATAGTAGAAAACTCAATAAAAATGAGAAGGGAACACTATTAAGTATTACACAGTTCTTCCTACATTCTCTGATTAGGTCCGTAACACTGAAAGAGCTTTGGCCCTCACAGACAGTATCCAGGATGTAACATCTGTCAGACATCATTATGGAAGCTAGTGAATTTGTTATCAAACAAAACAATGTTGAACAATGATATATTTATATCCTATTTGATGTGATAATAAAAATTCCTAGTGTTCTAGGAAAAGAACAATTTTTTTTTTCCTAGCCAAGATAAAACATAACCACTGGAACTAGTTTATATTCATTTCATAAATCAATGACAATTCACTTCAGTGAATGCTTCTGGAAGTCAGCCAATAAGTAACAGCAACAATCCATTAAATATACTTCTACAGATAAAGGTCAACCATTTCTAAACACTTCCATTTCTGAAAGTCTGCCAATTCCTGAACTTCATTCATACTTCTTTAAACCCTACATAAGATCAGCACCTTTTGCTGTGCTCAAGGAAGCTGCGATTTACAAGGGAACCTCATAAACAAGCCATGAATTTTACTTCTGTTTCAGGAACTACAGCACTGACCGTTGAAGGCTTCAATGATATTTTGTTTGATTTTTGTTTTGAAGACCATCTTTTCTGGTTTTCCTCTCGGGGAAAAAAAGTTGCCCACTAGTGTCTTTGTGTCCTGACAGTCCTTTAGATTTGCTGCCAGATAATTCCTTAAACGACAGTTTAAGTTCCGATTGAGATTTTCTTTCTTAATTCGCTTAGTTATCCTGGAATTTGTAAGCAAATAGGTCTTTGTATAAATTAATTAGATCCTTGACTCGGAAGAACATTATTTTTTAAGTATTCTTGACATTAAATTGCTTATTCTTTTATCGATTTATTTATTCTCGATTTTTAAAATAAATTTTTATATTATAATAGTTTTAGATTCACAAAAAAATGCAAAGATAGTATGGAGAGTTTCCATATACTCCACATTCAATTTTCTCATCTTACATTAGTATCACACATTTGTTACATATATTCATATTTTATTGTTAACTAAGTCCATAATTGACTCAAATGTCCTTAGTTTTTACCTAATATTTATATTCTGTTCTAGGATCCCATCTGAAATACTGTATTATATTTAGTCCCCATGCATTCTTAGGCTTTTCTTGGCTGTGACAGTCAATGCTGTTTTTCGTTTGTCTAGTTATACAAAATCTCATCTCATTTGATTGTTTTGTCTCTGTAGAGTTTGTGAGGGAGTACTCCATAAGGAATGGATGAAGCATAATTCTAATAAGTCTCAAATCTAAGCTGGTACAAAAGACTAATATTTTAGCTGCATTCATCTAATGACTAATTCATACAAAGACAATTGCTCAGGGTGCCTGGGTGGCTCAGTCGGTTAAGTGTCAGACTCTTGGTTCTGGCTCTTGGTTTTGGCTCAGGTCATGATCTAAGGGTCATGAGATTGAGGACCTTCAGGCTCTGTGCTCAGCGCACAGTCCGCTTGTCCCTCTCACTCCCCCTCTGTCTCTCCCCTGTAATGTGTTCTCATTCTCTCCCTCTCAAATAAATATATAAATGAAATCTTTATTAAAAAAAAAAAAGACACTTGCTCAAACTTTGTCTTAGATCCCTCATTAGAAACTTCAGAACATTCGCTGGCATGAAAAAGGACAAAAGAGGGTTATTTTGCTTATTTTGTATTCCAGATCAATGGTAGTTGAGATGTAAATTCTATTACCAATTTTTACCTCTGCTTAGTTTGGAAATAGAGACTCCTTTTATAAGCGTACATGTTAGCATTGTAGTGGCTTCTTTCTTACGTGCCGTGATTTCATCTAAAAGAAAGTTGCAGTCTCCTCCTGGGGAGCACTCCCCCTGCTAGTGTGCTCCCTTGCTCTCTTGCTCTTTCTCTCTGGCATTCACTCTCTCAAATTAAGTAAATAATCTTTAAAAACAAAACAAACGAACAAACAAAAAAAAACAACTCTAGAAAGGGGAGAAAATCAGATCAATCAATAGTTCATTTTCTTTGATTTATATCCTGAGGCCTCAAAATTAAAGATATCGTCTCTTCAGAACTCTCTAGTGATATCCTATTTTAAAAACTAACAGAAGTCATGGAAAATGATTCACACTCAAACCATTTTAAACCTAAACTTCTTAAAACCTGCCTCTCTCTATTTTTTTTTTTTTATTCTACCATCCACTTAAATTTCTCCTTTTGCCTGCCCCTTCTTCTGGTTGGTATAAATGAACTACTCTTTCATTAGTTTTTGTTCTAAGGGGAAGAACAATCTTATTGCATATATTCCATTAAGATTTCTGGACCAAATGCTAGATCTATACAAGTTGCATTTAAACCCTGATCTACAGCCAAGACAAGGTCAATAATTAAAGATTTTCTTAAATCAGGAAGACAGGCAGAATTTGCTTCTGAATTAAGGATTTTGTTAATACTTATTTAATCCAATAGTTCATTTAATTGTTAACACCTTAGAGAGAAATGTTAAAAGCAGCAGAGTACAAAAAGCTGGTACAACATTTAAATAGTATAGCTGTTCATAATTCAAATAAATGTGCTTGAAAAGTACGATATGAACCACATAAAGCTATTCCAGAAAACTTTCCATTAAGACTAGACTGAGCAGAGATTCCAAATTGCAAATGAAATAAAGCTGAATCAATAAATCATTTTAAAAATTGATTTTAGAAAATTTTCAAAATATTCTGAGAAAACAGAAGG
This sequence comes from Ursus arctos, assembly GCF_023065955.2. NCBI lineage: Eukaryota > Metazoa > Chordata > Mammalia > Carnivora > Ursidae > Ursus > Ursus arctos. The sequence goes on from NW_026622764.1 coordinate 22,205,730, forward strand.
TAAAAGAAAGGGAAGTTTCTCCCCATTTTGCTAAGTATCTCAACCTCAAATAGGTCTTAGCAAGGAAAAAAAAAAAAAAGAATTGGAAACTGACATTCAAAACATATGGCTTGGGGCACTTGGGTGGCTCAGTTGGTTAAGTGGCTGCCTTCAGCTCAGGTCGTGATCCCATGGTCCTGGGATCCAGCCCTGCATTGGGCTCCCTGTTCAGTGGGGAGTCTGCTTCTCCCTCTCCCACTTGTGCTTGTGCTCTTCTCTCAAGTAAATAAATAAAATCTTACAAAAAAACAAAAAACAAAACATATGGCTTAACAGTTTTAAAGAGCTGTGAATCCAAGTGTATCCACACTAAGTCATCTTTCATTTAAGTGTGTTTAATAAATCATCTTCCTAAATGGCAATAAATAAATAAATAGCAACAGAAATTAAACATTCTGGAAATTACAACTTTGTGGCTCACCAGATGAAATAATTGGTATCCAAATAACAGAAGACAGAGAGGTTCTCTCTTATCAATGCATTGTGACCTTATTAATAGAGACCCCTTATAGGGGCGCCTGGGTGGCACAGCGGTTAATCATCTGCCTTTGGCTCAGGGCGTGATCCCAGCGTTATGGGATCGAGTCCCACATCAGGCTCCTCCGCTATGAGCCTGCTTCTTCCTCTCCCACTCCCCCTGCTTGTGTTCCCTCTCTCGCTGGCTGTCTCTCTCTGTCGAATAAATAAATAAAATCTTAAAAAAAAAAAAAAATAGAGACCCCTTATAATACTCAAGCAAAAGATCCATTAAAAGAACCACTATCCCATATTGGCTAAGAAACAAGAGGACCACTATTAAAAATAAATCAAACCACGCTGTTGTTAGAAGAGCTAATAATACTCCCTGATTTCTTGTCCAACTCCCATGGATCATTATCTGCAGATTTAAATGAACAACAAGAGACCACCAAGCTCAAAGAGCCCCCTCCTGATTTTGAGTTCATCACGCCCCCCCCCCCCCCCCCCCCCCCCGCCAATCTCAGCCTTTGACTTGGACATGGTGAAGCTGACAGCTCAGTTTATGGCCAGCAATGGCCGCCAGTTCTGACCCAGCTGATGCAGAAAGAGCAGCAGTCTGACTAGGCTCTTGAATCACCTGGAATCTGTAGCCATCATGTGTCCCTCCAGCATATAACACAAGAGTCCTTGGAGTACTAAAAGACCTAGTAGTGGAAATTTCTAAGAATTGGTAAGTCCTTTCCCATATCCCAAACTCTTAACTGTTGTAATGGCACCATTATCATTAGAATATTCCTTTCTTCTTTGTAGCATATTTTCAAAAAAAATCAAGTAAGAAGAAATCATATTTTCAAATGGAACTACCAGATTAAATAAACTTTATGTTCACATATGTCAGAAAATTATTCTATATGTACGATCAAATTACAACTGACCTATACATTAATATTCCTACATGAAAAATAATTTAATAAACAGTAAAAATTAGCTGTCATCCCTGAATCTATCTAAGAGCAAAAGATTCCTCATACATAATTAGAAAAGTTGGAGCCCAGAGTCCAGATTGTTGTATCTAAACTGTTTATCAAAGTTCCTCAATATTTTCTTAAAGCGGATCTTAGGATAATCAATTATAGCCATTTTGAGAGAGGAAGAAAAGAATTAATTAATAGCTCTTTTTTCCACGCTCTGTAATTCACCTGCTTTACTTTCTCAAAATCTAATAATGAAGGATATAAACTTGTCCAAATTCTGTAAGGAATTAGCAATTGCTCCACAGCAATGTCTAACAAAATCAGCTTGGATAAATTTGAAGACATTTTTAGTGTAACAGCTTTTCATTGAGCTTTCTTCAGTGTCCCAGTTGCTAAACATAGTCAAAATTAATTGCTTTCACCTGAATAGTTATCCATTAGAAATTTACTGTAGCTCCGTTCTTCTTCCAAATCTAAAACCAAAAACTTGATAAAATTCATAAATAACTGTTCAGTAAAATGAGTTCCTCTCTTACTGGGTAGAGATATGCTGGAATACCACAGGCAGTATTTTTATTTTAGGGATAAATAGAAGCACTCCTCTGTTGAAAAGCCACAGTACACATGGTGACCAAAGGGGGAAAAAAATCCTACCTGTAATATTCTAATTTATCTATCTGGTGATAGAAGAACTCCCTTTACTATATAATTAATTATTCATTAATTCTACAAGGTTTTATCACCTAGTCTCCTTATCACTCCAGTCATTTCTCGTAAGGTAGGATGGATAATGTGCAGATAACCTATGAATCTGAGGTTCTGAAAACTGGTGGATGGAAGTGGGTGTCACCATTTCCAGAACTGGGCATAAACGCCATTATGTGATCAATCATGGCCTTTTTTCCTCTTTCATGGAAAATAATGTGTTCTGTTGTTGGATGGCAACTTCTGTGAATGTCAATTAGGTCACAGTTTTGAAACTGTAGTTCAAATATTATACATCCTTATTGATTTTCTTTTTCTTTTTATTAATAATCAATGAAAAAGGTACTGAAACCTCCCTGTATAACTGTGGATCTATCTCTTTCTCCCAGTTGTTCTACCTGTTTTTGCTTCATGTGCTTTGAAAAACTCTTATTAGATGCATAAATAATTAGATCTTTGTGTTCTTTTAATGAATTGTTCACTTTATCATTATAAAATAACCTTTTTTACCACTGGTAATATTCTTTGTTCTATAATCTTCTTTGTCTAATTTAAATATAACCATTCCAACTTTCTTGTTATTAGTGTTAGTGTGATAAAATATATCCATTCTTTTAAATTTTAACTATGTGCACCTTTATATTTAAAATGAATAAAAAAATAAAATGAATAACTTGTAGGAAGCATATAGTTCAGCCTTGGTCTTTAATTCAAATCTGAGAACCTCTACCTTTTAACTGGGTCAATTACATTTTGTGATTATTGATATAATTGACTTTAAAATCAACATCATGTTATTTTGTGTTCATGCTGTTTCTTTCTTGATCTGTCTAGTTCCAGATTAATATAATATTTTCACAATTCTATTTTATTTCTTTTGTTGACTTATTAGTTATTACTCTTTACTATAATATAATATTGGTTGATTTAGTCCTGTGGTTGTTTAAATTGTGAATTTTTTCTCCCTAGAGGTCTTTTGACAATGTATCAAGACACACCGAAGGGTGTGACTAGCAGGTAGAGGCAAGGAATACTACTAAACTTCCTATGATGCAGAAGACAGACTTCCACAACATAGAATCACTCATCCAAAAATGTCAATGGTGCCAACTTAGAGAAACCCTGCTTTAACCTTCATAGTATATACCTTAACTTGTTACAGTCTGCTTTTAAGTGATTTTATACTATTTTGCATGTAGCATAAGAACCTTAATGTACTATGCTTCCATTTCTCCCTGATCAGGCTTTGTACTAGTTTTGTCATGTATTTTTCTACTAAAAAAATTATAACCACAAAAAACAATATTATTACTTTTGTTTTTAACAAATAATTATCTTTTATAATATTCAAGTAAAAGAAAATATATTTATATTATCTATGTAGTTATTTTTCTTCTCTTATGGGTCATATTTTCCTGTTTCTTTACATGCCTGGTGATTTTTCTGATTCCAAACATTGTCGAGTTTTACTTTGTATATTTGCATATTTCTACAAATATTCTTGAGCTTTCTTCTGTTTTAATGTAAAGTTTCTTAAAAACAATTGGTCCTTTTGTTCTTGGTTTTAAGCTTTGCTACATTCAACTACAGCAATGTTTATTATAGTTCTCAATCCAAGACTGAGATAAACCCTATGTCCTGTTATATCCATTGTCCTATGACTGTGGCTGATGAGGGCAGAAATATTGCCATCCCTGTATGTGCTCCTGGGATTGTTCTAATTCTTTCGTATGGTTCTTTTCTCAGCATAAAGTTTTATCTTCATATACATTCTTATAAATCAGTTTAAGACTCTCCAGGGGTCATCTGCAAATCTCCAGAGATCTCTGTCTCTGTGTAGCTTTCTCCTTTCTGGTATTCTGTCCTATGGACTCTGAATAGAGTCCTTGCTGCTCTCCCTGGCTTTCCATCCCTGTCCTCAATTTAGAGAAACTGCTGGGCTCTGCCTCCTTCTTTTTCCCTATACCACTGCCTGGAAAATTTACTAAAACAATCTGCTGGGATAATCATAAGGATCATTTCATTAATAAGCTTTTCCAGTAGCCTCTAGTCAGATTTCTCTTCAGTTGTCTTATGGACCTCCTCTCCTACTTTAATTTATGACTAATGCACAATATCCATACAGAAGAAAAAATAAAGGCAATTTTTAGGGTGTTCTGTTTGGACTTAAAGCCTTCCACTTGGTACACAATTTTTAGGTTAAGAATTAGAGTGGCTTTCTTGCCCCTGTGGCACCAATAACTGATTTTTTGTTGTTTTTTTTTTACTTGAAGTCTGGCTGAGGGTTAGCTAACCATGTTACTATTCAAAAACTTTAACTTCTGAAGATAAACTTAGATCTTATTTTAAATTTTTAAATAGCATCTGTACTCATTCAGGAAAGAAACTATAAACTTTAATTCCTTCTGTTTGTTTTTGTTATTTTTTTGTTTTCCTCTAAACCCAAGGTCTTTTTAGTCTCAATTATATCAAAAAGCTTCTGCACAGCAAAGGAAACAGTCAACAAAACAAAGAGGCAAACCATGGAATGGCAGAAGATATTTGCAAATGACACTTCAAATAAAGGGCTGGTATCCAAGATCTATAAAGAACTTCTCAAATTCAATGCCCAAAAAACAAATAATCGAATAAAAAATTGGCAGAAGATATGAACAGACACTTTCCCAATGAAGAAATATGAATGGCTAACAGGCACATGAAAAAATGTTCAACATCGTTAGCCATCAGGAAAATTCAAATCAAAACCACATTGAGATACCACCTTACACCAGTAAGAATGGCAAAAATTGACAAGTCAAGAAACAACAAATGTTGGAGAGGAAGTGGAGAAAGGGGAACCCTATTATACTGTTGGTGGGAATGCAAGTTGGTACAGCCACTTTGGAAAACAGTGTGGTGGTTTCTCAAGAAGTTAAAAATAGAGCTACCCTATGACCCAGCAATTGCATTACTGGGTATCTACCCCAACGATACAGATATAGTGAAAAGAAGGGCCACATGTACCCCAATGTTCAGAGCAGCAGTGTCCACAATAGCCAAACTGTAGAAGGAGCCGAGATGCCCTTCAACAGATGAATGGATAAAGAAGATGTGGTTCGTATATACAATGGAATATTACTCAGCCATCAAAAAGGATGACTACAAAACATTTGCATCAACATGGATAGAACTAGAGATTATGCTAAGTGAAATAAGTCAAGCAGCAAAAGACAATTATCATATGGTTTCACTTATCTGTGGAACATAAGGAATAGCAGAAAGATCATTAGGAGAAGGAAGGGAAAAATGAAGGGGGAGATGAACCATGAGAAACTATGGACTCCCGGAAACAAACTGAGGGTTTCAGAGGGGAGAGGGGTGGGGGGATGGGCTAGCCTGGTGAAGGGTATTAAGGAGGGCATGTATTGCATGGAACACTGGGTATTATACACAAACAATGAATCATGGAACACTACATCAAAAGCTAATGATGTTCTGTATGGTGACTAACAGCATAATAATAAAAAAAATTCTCAATTATATCAAAGTCTTTGGTATTTCAAGGTGAATGGGGCCTACAAATTTGCTCACTCTCAGTCTTCCTTTGGCAAAAGTAAATCCACTTCTTTTGGATTGTTCTTCATTTGGATTTATCTCTCTTATAAACATGGATTCTTTTTTTTTTTTTTTTTCTTTTCCAATCTCTTAGGGGCAGATTTGTTTTACTAAATCTATTTTAATGTTCTCCTGTGCTTTCTTATTGCTGCTGTAACAAATTCCTAAAACCAAAATGTTGACAGAGCTGCATTCTGAAGGCTCTAAGTAGAATCAATTTCATTAATTTTTCCAGTTTCTAGAGTATATCTGGATTCCTTGGCAAGTGGCTTCTTTCCATCTTCAAAGCCAGCCATAATAGCCAGTCAAGTCTTTCTCACGCTGCATCACTCTGATATTGTCTCTTCTATATTTTAAGAATGCTCGTTAAATAGTGAGCTTGTTCTAGTAATCCAGAACAACTTCTTAGAGTCAGTTGATTTGTAATTTTAATTCCCTTTTGCCAGGTAAACAATAGGTATTTGCAGGTTCCAGAGATAAGGCCTTAGGTATTGTAAGGGCTACTACATCTGGCTACCACATCTCAGCCAAGTCCCTGATTACCTACTGTAGCTTCACTGGGTCTGCACTAAACACACAAAGGTATGAAAAAAAGCCCTTGCTGTCTAGTTAGGTTAGACCCTTTCTGTTTTCTTTCATTCTGGCTCCCACACAAGGACAATCCTATATTTAGCTTTTCTCCTGGATTCAAAGTGTCAGAAATATGGGTACTCTATTAATTAGTCTAATAATATACCTTTCCCACTTTTAAATATATTTAATATACCTTCTATATATATTCATAAAGAAAAAGAGTAGGCCTCAGAAGTCTAATTTTTGTTTTCTGAGTTCAGACAACATAGAAATATGGTCAGAACCAAAATTCCAAACATATCTATACCATCTATTATGGACTGAATTGTGGTCTCCCCAACATTCATATACTGAATCCTAAACTTCAGTAGTTCAGAATGTGACTATGATTGAAGATAGTGTCTTTAAAGAGATAATTAAGTTTAAATGAGGTCATTGTGGTAACCCCAAATCCTATACAAGGGGTGTCCTTATAAGAAGAGGAAACTAGGACAGAGAGAGAGAAAGGGAAGATCATGTGAAGACACAAGAGGCAGATGGCCATGTCCAAGCAACAGAAAGAGACTTAGAAGAACCCAACCTTGCTAAGAACTTGATGTTGGACTACTAGCTTTCAGAATTGTGAGAAAATAAATTTCTGTTTTGCAAACCACATAGTCTGTGGTATTTTGTTATGTCAACCATAGCAAACTAGTACATCCTTTCTGTATTCCCCCCCCCCAATAAATACTTGGTCAAGATCTGGACTTCCTGCCATATTTCCTCTATATCAGTTAATGAATGACATGTTTAACTACACAAAATGATACTTGACTCATTAATGTTTTTCATTCTGTTAAAAAATGCATTTTCATTTGGAAGGTACCTATTCATTTAGGAGAATAATTCTGAGTCTGCCTCTAGGAAAGAACCTTTTCAACCCAATTATTTTACTCAAACAAAAGGCTGGATGAGTTACATAAAACAAAACATATTTATTACTTACAGTTTAAAAATTTGATAGAAAATCATAGCATATCAACTAATGTAAGTACTAGACCTTATTTTTCCCCTTTTATTCAGCAACTTTTTTCTCATTTGAATAGCTATATCATATATTGGTTCCTTAACATTTTAATATAATACATTTCATAATTTTATCATAATATTATCACTATTAGGGCAAATTGTACTTTTAAAATATATTTAAGATATGTCATAACTTTTATTAGTAGTCATTAGCTTAAGACTACAAATCACAGCTTTTACTCAAATGCATTTTGTGGTGAGAAATTAGCTGTGTCAGTCATAAACCATACCATCTTAGGCAAACAAACCCACATCTCTCTTTTTTAAATTCTTCATCTAAAAAGTTATAACAAAAATAGTACTCAAATTAGAGCTCAAACAATTCAACATTGGCAAAGGACTCCAAAGAGCATCTGTATGTATAATCAATCAATCAATCCATCCATCAATCATATTAATCACTAGCATAATCATCATCTTCAACACCATTATAAGTGTAAACAGTCACAGATTTTATTTCATTTATATTAAAAAATTATGTAGGCTATTCCTAAATCTTAAAATGAACTAATTTTCAATCTTATAACTTATTTTTCTTCACTTAATTTTATTTTGCAATAAATTTATTAACATTCACCACAACTTATTTTACAAACACACACACACAAATACACACACGTGCATATACAAGTTTACTGTTTTTTGAAGACGACTGACGAGTTTTAAAATCTGGTTTAGCACATTTCTTTTTGATTAAGTAATGACTTACCTATTATAAAAATAAATATAAATAAACTAAAAATTAATAAAAAACATTTTCATCCTTATGGGGGAGGGATTTTTGTGTAATATATAATATATAATATAAAGTATTGTGAAGAACTGACAGATGTAATTTGGATAATGGAACTACAGTCACACCCAGACTTTGGAACAGACCTGTCTCCATAAAGGGATGAAATAAGAATCCTAAAGCCAGAGCAGGGGTCAGTGCTCACTTGAAAAGATGACGACCGTCTTACATAATGCAATGCATGCCATTTTAGATTGGAGACAGAGAAAAAATGTAAGAGAGATATTCTCAGCCTTACAGCTAGTCCAAACTCACTATAAGTATTAAAGAAAAAATAATAAAACAATGAATGGTATTAATACTCTGTACTCTTCAAATTCCTGTCATTGATAAGGAACCTATTATTTTTATTACTTCTCTTTCAAAGTTGGAATGAGGTGAACACTTTTTGTTCTTTTATGTTGCAAGTAATATGAGTAGATAGAAAATGAAATAAAGACTGTGCTTCCAGTGACTCACAGAGATAAACTATTTTATCTAGGTCAAATCATCATTTTAATAATAATTATAATTAGAAAAGTCCCATGTAAGAAAAAGTCAATTATCAAGTAATTTCAAGTATGATTATTCTAATGTCTCATCCTCAGTATTTCTATTCCCATTTATCTTTTTTTATTATGTTTTTTCTTCTCTATTTTTTTAAACCTAAACTCAACTCTGACAAGAATTTTATACACTATTTTATAGGATATGCCTAGAAGTATTTTGAGGTGTAAGCAGTGTTACAGAATGAAATCTTTCTTGGTCCTGAGAGTGGGATGGCAGTCTCTGTTTTGCTGCAGTTTTTGCTAACTGCCTGAATGTCTGTCCCTGAAGAAATCAGGACTCAGGCATCGCGAGTGGAGGAAAGCCTCAAACCTGTCTCAAATGAGTTCATCATTTAAATCTTTTTATTAGGTCTCATAATGAGACACTCTGCCTAATTAAACCAGGATAAACTACTATCAAGATTCCAATGAGTTACTTCTGCATATCAAATACTCAGAAGTTACTAAAGATTCCAAACCTTTTTGTAGAACAGAGATGACTTCATAATTCAAGTTGATGACTTCTGGACGGATATCTGTGGCTGGGGAAAAAAATGGAAATTTTTAAAATGCATCCTTTTATTTTGAGACTGGCAGAGATATGTGGAGTCTCTTTCCTTTAATAGCAAAGTCAAAGGATATTAGATGTCATGGTCTCAGGGCAGCAGATACAGCTGTAAAGACAATGCACCCTGATTTGCAGATGAATTGTATTATTTTCTTTTAAAAGTGTTGGGACATTACTTCACTTTTTGAGCAGATTCCAAACAACTCCCACTGAACTGTGTTTTTAAAATTAAATAAACTATGGAATATGTCACAAAAGTTCAGATCTATATGGACGCCTGGGTAGCTCAGTCAGTTAAGTGTCTGACTTCAGCTCAGGTCATGATCTCAGGGTCCTCGGACTGGCCCTGCATCAGGCTTCCTGTTCAGCAGGGTGTCTGGTTGTCCCTTTCTTTCGGGCCCTCGGCTCCCCATTCCCCCTGCTTATGCTCTCTCTCTCCTCTCTCTCTCAAATAAACAAGTAAAATATTTTATAAAAAAGTTCAGATCTATAAGCTATATATATAGGCTATATATATAATTTATTAAAAGCCTTCCAGATAGGAGTGTCAAAAGTCTTCTGACTATTCAACAGACACACTCCTTACATGGCAGATATGGAGACCCAATCACACCCTATAAATGTAGTGCATAACTGGCCTTATCTGCAGATAACTGCAGTACAAAACAGTTGGAAAATACCACTTAGATGTCACTGGAATTTAACTTGTAGATTAGTAATTTGCACCTCCATCTGACCTGGGGGATACTTTTTATTAATTTCACTACTAAATAACCTGAGAGCACTACTTTACTTTGGCATTATCTCATTAGGTCAACCCTTATTTACCTTGGTACTAGTGTCTTTGTCTTTTCCTTTAAAGTAATCAAAACTCTAATTTCTATTTATAAATATAATGGTCACATGTGTGGTCTTTTCTTACAGAACACTGGGGTGTGGTATCTTTAAAAATTCCTCTTAATTATTTGTTATTTTGCTGTTATCATACCACCTTTCATTTTAGTAACAAATAACAAATTTAGGGTTTTTATTATGTTCATAAGATTTTTAGCTCACTAAATTAATGAAGATGTTAAGCAGCTTAAGTTCACTGTTTTCTTCTAATTGTGTATCTTAATGACAAGCAAGTACTGGACACATAATTGGAGCATGGCAGTATTACTTGTAAGAAGATAACCCAATTTACAAAAGATTGAGGAATTTTTAATGCTTCTAATCACAATTGCTACTAATTTTACTAAATACTAAAATACACCTTCCAAAATCAGTTTTAGATCACCAAAATTTAAAATATTGTCACATTATGGGTGTGTTTCATCTTGAAGATTAATGGATTCTTGGTTTAAATATTATATTTTTGTAATTTTTCAGAATTCAATGTATTTTCACATTGATTTTCATTATTTAGAAAAGAAAATACAATTCCTTCATCAACAGTACTCAACATGGCTTTAATGTTAGCAGACTTTCCCTTAAAATATTTTCATATATTCTGAGTAGAAAATGATTGAAAATTTAACTTTATTATTTGGGGCATCTGAGTGGCTCAGTCAGTTAAGTGACAGAATTGGTTTTGGCTCAGAACAGGATCTCAGGGTCCTGAGATCGAGCCCTGTGCTGGGCTCTGTGCTCTGGGGGAGTATACTTGAGATTCTCTCTCTCCCTCTGTCCCACACCCCCAATAAATAAATAAATGTATCTTTAAAAAATTTAACTTTGTTTTAACAATATAAAACATTTTAATATCCACTAACAAGTTATCTTGAAAATAATGATATCCTTTCAAACAGATTCTCATATGGTCTATATCCATAGTTTATTTTCTTAAAGTATCTTTAAATTCTTAAGGGATAATTGCAGGTTTCAAGGACAAATTTAAGGGCATATCTATTACAAATTTAATTTTGAGTAATATAATTATGCCAAAGAAATAACAGAATTATGTCAATGGAAATCAAAATTAGAGCGCATTTGAATTTAGTGAATGCATGCGCAAAGGACACTAGAATCTATACCTGTGCTTTTAAGAACCATCTGGTTCCATTTTAGTTTGCTCTCTTGATCCCTTACGTTGAGGGAATAATGGACAATGGAAGATTAATATACTGATTTCAAATGTCAAAAATGACTTATTTAATTAATCAAATCAATTTTGCACAGAAAATGCTAAGGTTTCTTGAATATATACTCCCACAAAATTGTACTCCAGGATACCAGGAGACTAAGAGTCATATTCAAAAGGCTTAACTCATAAATATACATTTTTATTGTAAATATACTCATATCTTTGGAAGAAAATACATAGAATATTCTAAGCTTACTTTCCTATGTTCTTTAATGCACTCATAAAACTTAGCAGTTATAAATATCGTTAATATGTGTATTAATATTTACATTTAATTTGTGTGTTATTTACTACATAATAAATCCACCAAAAGAATAACCTTGCATTTTTTCTTATCTATATAGTGCAGTACCTACGACATTATATTTTTGAATATATATTGAAATTATTTAATGAAGACACCCTTCATAGTGGCTTAAATATAAAATGATATAAATGCATTTAAATATATAAATACATGTGATGCTTTTAATGAATACATAAGTGAGAGTTAATTGGAATTTTAATTTCATGCAACTACATATAGATGTTTTATTTGATAGCTCTGTAAATATGTTGTTTAGTAAGTGAAATGTGTACAGATATTTGATCAATCCAATAGTAAGTTTTAAAAATAACCTATGCATTTATTTTCATACATTATATGCCAGATATCATTTGGACACCGAAGATGAAATGTAAAGAGATTCTATTTTCTATGTCAATTGGAGGTAGTTAAGACAGATATGTCCCTGGTATCATTGACTTTTTGTTTTCTAGTACGTATTAGTGTACTTTATCAGAATTTGCATATAAGTCATGGCTCAAGGGGTCATAGGGAAACAAAAGTCTACTACCTACCTGTATTAATCTATATAAATTTCATTAATGAAACTGTACACATTTTGATCCACCACAATATTGAATTGTGAGATTACTAGTATATTTAGTTGCTTTAGATTAGATACATTCCTTAGGTCATAGGTAGAAGAATTGAGTTAGTTATAGTTACATAGTAAGGCATATTTAGTATATTGTACTCAAATAAATGTAGAAAAAACATTGCTCTAGATTAATAAACTGTGTGATGGTCTTAAAAGACTATAAAATTTTTAACATATAAATAAATTATAAACAAAGTCAATATTAGAGTAAGATCTCTCAAAACAGTGAATCAATCAGATAAATTTTACTTATTTGCTGTATATTGAAACTTTGCAAATGTACAAGGCAATTAACTGGAAAACATGGAAAGATGTATTTTATTTGATATATTGTTTACATGAAGTGAACTGTATAAATCTTAAGTACACACTCAATAAATTATTACACCTATGTAGATAAAAAAACAATCAAGGTATAGAATATTTCTGCCACTATACTCGGGTTCTCTCCCACTCAAACCCTTCCCAAAGATGTAAGCTAAATTAAAAACTCTATCAGTTTGTATCAGTTTCAGTATTTTTATATTTCATATAAATTCCAGTTAGTTAACATACAGTGTAATATTAGTTTTAGGTGTACAATTTAGTGATTCAACATTTCCATGTAACAGTGAGTGCTCATCACAAGTGCCCTCCTTAATCCCTATTACCCATCCCCCTACCCACCTCCCCTCTGAGATAATACAGATTTTATAAACTTGGCATTGGTAACTATGGAATAATGGGAGTAAATACTGTTTCTATAATTTTAGAGGGAAATATATTATACTTCACTAACCAAATACCGGATGAGGCAAATTTATTTTCCTCCTCTCCTATACTCTTTTCTCAAGTATCCTGTGTCTCTCTGGCTTTTCTTTCTTTCCTTCTTTCTTTCCTTTCCTCCCTTCCTCCCTTCCTTCCTTCCTTCTGTCCCTCCTCCCCTCCCTCCCTCCCTTTCTCTCCTTCTTTCTTTTTCTTTCTTTCCTTTCTCTTTTTCTCCCTTTCTCTCCCCTTTCTTTCTTTCTTTCTTTCTTTCTTTCTTTCTTTCTCTTTCTTTCTTTCTTTCTCTAGTTTTCTTCTAAATAAAATTTTTTTTTAAGATTTTATTTATTTATTTGACAGAGCTAGAGACAGCCAGTGAGAGAGGGAACACAAGCAGGGAGGGTAGGAGAGGAAGAAGCAGGCTCATAGCAGAGGAGCCTGATGTGGGGCTCAATCCCATAATGCTGGGAGCATGCCCTGAGCCAAAGGCAGACACTTAACCGCTGTGCCACCCAGGCACCCCTCTTCTAAATAAATTTTTATTAAGTGAAACTCTCCCTCTAGTTTGGATCAAGATTTACATCCTGTTTCTCTCCTGCTAACTTCAAACCTGTCCCAATTCTGACCATTTTCCAGGACAGCTGTTATTTCAATTCAAGATTACCATTCTAGATTCTACCATCTTCCTGTTCATTTGTCTACTCTTTACTACAGTAATATTAGAGGATGTTCGTTATGTTTAATTCAACACTTTAGGTGTTTTGATTGGGGAAGAGTTTCATTTTATTGAGTAAAAAAAATTTCCATATCTATAAAGAAAATACATTTCTAATGTTATAATTTCAGGCATTTGAATTGTCATTGAGGGGGATATTTTTATGCAAAATCATGTTGAATGTGAAAATCTATAAAGCTGAAGACTAACAGTGTAAACTTTAGTCATACTTTTCTACGATAAGGAAAAAAAATTATTTCTAACCTATTTTTTTTGCTCTGATTGGCATTATATTACATTCTTAATGCTCTGTGGAAGCCAGCTAATGTTGGTGGGACATTATTCATATGTAAAATATCATTTCTTACTTGTTGGAAAAAAGAATTAGATATATTACCCCTTTAAATTTTCTAGCACTTGCTTTCACCATTGTATAGACTGAGAAATCTGGCTAGGTTAAGTAGCTTCCATAGAATTTAAATGCAAGCATTTTAAAAGAGCTGACAAGATTTCCATCACATTGTACCCTCTGTCCCTTAGTTTCTTCTTCATTGGAAATTTAAAATTTATTCCACCATTTCTGCATAATAGTGGCACCTGCACCTTATAAATTAAGAAATAGAGTCAAAAAGAAGTTAATTGCCTTGCTCAGGGACACACAGTAAATCAATGGTAGAATCAGTAATAAATGGATTCCTTGGTCACAAATAACCACTCTTTCCTACAAGAACATAAAGCTAATGTAAATTAAACTTTAGTCAGCCTAAATAATAAAAAAGCTCTCAAATCCAATGTATTTTAAAACAGCTGAGCCAAGTAGAAGAGGCTACTGCAACAAAAATATATTCTCCCTTTTATATTTTATTCCAGGAATATCTACAGGATTATTTCTCTGGAAAGCACTCCATTTCATTGTAGAAATAGAAGACAAGAAGTACATCTATTTTACCTGCTTAGCAGGGCTAAAAATTTAACTGATTTTAATAACCTCTGTGTAGTTTAAAAAATGTATCTTAATTTTAAAAAATCCTTCCCACTGAATTTAGTCAACAATTTTTTTAACTCTACACTGTGATATTTAAAATAAATATTATGTAATTATTGTTTAAGTATTTGTTTACCCTAGAATTATTTAAAATTATATTATTGTGTTTCCAATAGAAATGGATGCAGAAAGTACTACAACTCCAAATTGGGAGCAGAAATACTGGGTAGATGTATCAAGTTTATCAATTAATTACTTAGTAATGCTGCATTCTAACAAGTCTATATGAAGGAGACATGCCAAGAGAGACTATTTCTCTTTTTCTACATATTTGGTTTTAAACCTCCATGTAAGCAGCCTTTGTGAGTGGCATGGGTTAAGCCTTATTGGAATTGCAATGACTCTATTTACGTCATTGAAATAAGAACTTCATTAGCAATTTCTCAATTGCTTATATTATAAAGGGTGTATGTAGTAAGAATGCTTCTCTCAGAAGCCAAAGGGAGGCCCAACTACTTAGCAGGTGAATTGTTACCTACAATGATCTACAGAAGATAAGAGGGCATGGTCATTTCCATGAAGAGAAGACCACACCAGGAAAAACTTCCTCCCATACTGTGCTACCCTAATTACTAAAGTCTTATTCTGGAAGGATTTATGAATATCTGCATTATGCCAATAGGTGGGTCTCAGGGGTACAGATTCCTCCTCAGCTGTTGAGAAAGCTGCTAATGGGCAGATGTCATCCAATAAAATTCCTATAAATGCTCTCTATAACTAGGTGGAAGAAAAGGTTGGGTTTCCAAGAGAACCTGGAGATTTCCATGAGCCTTAAGTGTCAAGGAAAATGTAGCTGTTCATTTATCTCACTTGTTAATTGATCTTATTTTGAATAATTCATCTTTATCTTTAGTCTTTTATTTATTCTTTTTTTTTAAATATAGCTGGCTTATGCAGATATATTATAACCATTTAAAGATATCAGAAAATTCAGCCTTCAAAACTGGTGCAAAGTTTCTAGTCCAGTATTATTACATCTTTGAGTATGGGAGAAATATAACTATCTCTTTGTTAAAGATTCTCTTAGACATAATATCCTGGATAAGTGTTTGCATCCCTGAATCTTTCTACTTTAAACTTCTTCATGTCAAATTTGCCATAAATTGTCTTCTATATTACATTTTAAAAATTAATTATAAGTATTAATCCAGGTATTTTAAACATTTGAACTCTAATGTTTTAGTTATCTGAAGCATAATTATCTTATCTCTACTCTTTTATTTTTCAAAAGTTCTAAAAAGAACGAGAATGATTTTCCTGAAGTAGTATTTTGATTCTGTCAAGATATTCACTTCTCTGAACTCTCTCGTGGTCTTTAATTGCTCTTTCATGAAATCACAACTTTTAATCCAAGACAAAAAATGGCATTTTGTCTCATTATTTGCTAAACTATTTGTATTCCTATTTGTTGGTGGCTGTTTTTTTTTTTTTATTTAAATTCAATTAGCCACCACATACTACATCGTTTCAGATGTAGTGCCCAACAATTCATCAGTTGTGTAGAACACCCAGTGCTCATCACATCACTGGCCATATTTCTAATTTCATCTCAATAAATATTTCATTATTTAAGCACATTTTGTCTTTCCTACTAGATAGTTACAATGTTCAACTCTCTATTGAGGGCATTTTCAAATGTTCTTTAAATTTCACTTTATTCGAGAAACTTAAATCCTAACACAATCTTCCTGAAAGCATGCCTCTGTTCCAAAAATGTGCTACTTGTCTTTTGTCACCAAAACTAATTTATCTGGAATTGTATTTTTTCTCAATTCAGACACATTACATCTAGTTAATATTTTATTCTATGTAGCCCTTTATTTTATTCTCAAGTTCTCAATGTGTTTCAAGAGACAATGTGTGTAATTAGGGAACTCAAAGCTCTCTTACCAGTGACATCCTAGAATGAGTAAACACAATGTCATTTGTTCATGGCAAGCCTATTTGCCTTTTTGATTTTTATCTATTTCAGTGTTCTGTAGTATAAATATACTAAAACTGAAAATATGCCAATTTTTCTATATATTGTTGGCCATGTATCATGGTCAAAGTAGCAATTCATGTTATCTATGTGTCATTTATTCCTTCCTTGCCTGGTTTATTCCATCTTTTATTCATCTAAAATACAATCTGGGCCCAATCTTTGATTTCATAATGAGAATTTATTAAATGTTGCAAAGTAGAACTTTTTTATTATCCCTGAATATTTGTGATGCCAGTGAGGAGAGATGAACCTGGAGTTGTTGATATAATTGGGAGAAAACATTATAGTGTTCTTTTACTACTCAGATCCTCAAAAACTGATGGAGAATAGAGAATGCGAAAGGTGCAATTACCAGAACAGGAATACAAACCCATGTAAGGCCTCAAGTTATAATCACAGATACTGGTCAGTTAGCTAGTTATATCTAAGTCAGTGGGTTTAGGAACAGTTGACAGTTTATATGGTACTTTAACCCCACCAAGTAACTGAAATTTGCTAATATGTAGTGTGACCCATTTAGAGTATACTAAACAAGAAGAACCTTATATACTTTAAGCTAACATATGCCACAGAGAAGTAAGTTGCATATTTTGAATGTTTTTGAAAACAAGGAAATCATTGAGTAAATTGAAATTTCAGTTAACTACATAGATTAATACCTATGAAATGGATCATACTAGCTATACTGCCTTACATGGTAGGGAGAGGATAGTCTATTCAATAAAAGATGTTGGGAACACTGGACAGCCACATGCAAAAAAATGAGGCTGGACCCTTTACTTACAGTCTACATATAAATCAACTGAAATTGGATTAAAGAATTAAATGTAAGACTGGGAACCATAAAACTCCTTGAAGAAAACATAGAGAAAAATCTTGACATTCACCTTGACAATGATATCTTGGATATGACACTTAAAACAAGACAATAAAAGCAAAAATAGACAACTGGAACTACATCAAACTAAAAATCTAAACAGCAAAGAAAACAATCAACAAAGTGAAAAGAGAACTTATAGAAGATTCTTATAGACTTTACATTTGATAAAGAAGTACCTAAGTAACTCTAACAACTCAATAGCAAAAAAATAACTTGATCTAAAAATGAGCAAAAGAGTTAAATAGGTATTTTTCCAAAAAGACATAAAAATAGCCAGCAGATATATGAAAAGGTGATTAACATCACTAACCGTAAGGGAAATGCAACTCAAAACCATAATGAGATGCCACCTTACACTTGTTAGAATGGCAGTTCTCAAATAATAAAAGAGAAAACAAGATACGTGTCATTCAGAATACGGAGAAAAAGGGACCTTTGTACTGTTGGGAACGTACATTGGCATAGCCACTGCAAAAAAAATGGAAGTTCGTCAAAAAAAAAATTAAAAAAGGCACTATCATATCATCCAGCATTCCCATTTTTGAGTATATATCCAAAGAAATTGAAATCAGGATCTTTCACCTCCGTGTTTCTGCATTCCTGTGTTCACTGCAGCATTATTGACAATAGTAGCAACCTAAATGTCCATTGATGGATGATGGATGAATTTATAAACAAAATATGGTATATAAATATACACACATACATAATATAATTTGATGTTAATCTTAAAATAAAGGAAGCATCATCATCTGTGACAACATTGGATATAGCTAGAGGATATTAGGCTAAGATAAATATGCCAGCCGGAGAAGGACAAATATTACGTGATACCTCTTATATGAGTATTTTAAAATTGACAAATTCATAGAAGCTCCTGGTTGCCGGCAGCTGGGGGAAGGGGGAAATAGGAAATATTAGTCAAAGGGTATAAAGCTTCATTTATATAAGGTGAAAAAGCCCTAGAGCTGTACTAGACATCATAGTGCCTATAGTTACTAATTTATTGCATTTATAAAACTTGTTATATTTTTGTATTTATTTCCCGCACACTTAAAAATTTACTAACAGTGCAGGGGCACCTGGATGGCTCAGTCAGTAAGTGTCTGCCTTTGGCTCAAGTCATGATCCCAGCATTCTGGGATCAAGACCCACATCGGGCTCCCTGCTCAGCGGGAAGCCTGCTTCTCCCTCTCCCACTCCCCCTGCTTGTGTCCCCTCTCTCACTGCCTCTCTCTCTGTCAAATAAATAAATAAAGTCTTAAAAAATTTGCTTGTTAAAAAAAATTACTAACAGTGCAAATCTTATGTTAAATATTCTTATCACAAAAAATTTAAAAAAAAAGATGGTGGGAGGAAACTTTTGGAGGTGATAGTTTCATGGCTCTATAGTTAATCTCCAAACTCATCAAGTTGTATATATTAAATGTATACAGCTTTTGGTATTTCAATCATAATACCTCAATAAAAGGACTATAAAAAGACTAGTTGTGGGTTGCCTGGCTCTCACTAGTTGTAGTTAGCCTGGTCAACTAGCTCAGTCAGTTAGGCATCCAACTCTTGATTTCAGCTCAGATCTTCATCTCAGGGCTGTGAGTTCAAGTTCCGCATTGGGCTTCACACTGGATGTGGAATTTACTTAGATTAATCGTTTAGTAACCCTTCTGAGATCAGTTTCTTCATTTTTAATATTACAAAAATAATTGCTATGTAAAATCCCCAGCAACAGACTTCACTCTCTTATCCAAAGCTGCTTAATAGATATGTGGATAGTATATTTCGCTCTTTTTACGGTAATAGGTCATATATCTGTAAATTTTATATGTGACTCATCTCCAACTCATTTTATGTTCCCTATAATCTCAACCAGCATCTGAATTGTTTTGTTGTTTGAAAATACAGCAGTCCCCCTTTATCCACAGGGAATACTAAGATCCCCCATGGATGTCTGAAATTGGAGATAGTACCGGACCCTATATATGCTGTCTTTTCCTATACATATACAGCTATGATAAGGTTTAATTTATAAATTAGCCACAGTAGGAGATTAACAACAATAACCAATAATAAAATAGGACAATTATAACAATATACTGTAATAAAACTTATGTGAATATGGTATCTCTCTCTCCCTCTCAAAGTATCTTGTGTACTATATACACACCCGCCTCGTGATGGCATGATATGATAAAATATCTATGTGATGAGATGAAGTGAGGTGAATGCTATAGGCATTGTGAGCCTATATAAAAACATATATATATATATATACATATATACATATATCCTATATATATAGTATACTATATATATATACTATCACATATGTCTATGTAATATACATATATACATATATATGTACACATATGTGATATGTAATATACATGTATACTATATATATAGTATACTGTATACATATGTATACACTATATATACATATATGTACACATATGTGATATGTAATATACATATATACTATATATATAGTATACTATATCTATACTATCACATATGTATATGTAATATACATATATACATATATATGTACACATATGTGATATGTACACATATATGTGTACACATATATACTACATATATATCACATATGTATATGTAATATACATATATATACTAACACATATGTATATGTATATATACATATATGTGTGTGTATATATATTTAAGGTGTACTTTGTGATGTTTTGATACATGTATAAATTGTGAAATGATTACCATAATCAAACTCACTACATGTCCATCATCTCAAGTAGTTACCTGTGTGTGTGTGTGGTAACACTTGAAATTTGTATGTTCTTAGCAAATTTCTGTCACACTAAAGCTCACTTTTACAAACATAATTGTGCCAAAAGCTAGGAAAATAGCCATCACAGAAAAAATAAATTTCAGCATCTGTGATATAAACCATAAACCATTAGATTAGTCATTTTAGCAAATCTGGCAGATGTAAATGAGCATAGAAACTGTAGTTGACAATTACACAAAATATTTACATTTTGAAAATTTCAATAATATTTATAATTTTTTCATGTTATATAAAATTTATTTTACTGTTTTCAAAAGATAAGAACTTATAAAATAATTAAGTAATGGTAATGCAATATACACTTTGGTGATTATAGTTAATAATACTGTATTGTATATTTGAAAATTGCTAAGAGTAAACTGTAAAAGTCCTTATCACAAAAATTTTTTGTAACTCTGTATGATGACAGATGTTAGTCAAAATTATTGTGGTGATCATTTCACAATATATACAAATATTAAATCATGCTGCATACATGAAACTTAGATAATATATGCCAGTATATCTCAATAAAATAAGTAACAAAAAATATTTTATTTTGAAGTAGTAATACTCAGAGATTTCAATATCTAGTTGGCTCCAGCATAGTATTTTTCAAATTTGCACAAGTATAACATCCTAAAAATGATTGAAAAATACTTGAAAAATATTGGTCTAACAAAATCTATAATGACAGTTCAGTTTAAAACAATGTGGGTTTTCTCCAATTTAATTTTTTTGAAAACTTTCTATAATCAGTGATTATTATTATTTAAATCAAGGATCAGCACTCTTTATCTATACAAATGACAAATAATTTAGATTTTTTGGGACATATAGTTTCTATCACAACATTCAACAATAATGCCATAATGTGGAAGAAACCATAGATAATACATAAACAAATAAAGTGGCTATATTCCAATAACATTTTATTTATAAAAACAGGTGGTGGACCAGATTCGACTCATGGGCTCTAGCTTATAAACTCCTGATTTAGATTATACTATATATTATATTTTTATACAGCCAGTGGTTAAATTTCAGGAATTCTTTATAATCCTTCTTTTAGAAACTTGCAATACTAAGAATGTTTCCATTAAACCTTTTTACAATAATTTAGGAATGGACTACAAATGATTAAATAAATAAAATTATTTGTGTGACTGGACATTATCCAAGAGAATAAAATTATATTGAAAACAATGCAGAAAAGATGAGCTGAGGAATGTTATTAAATTAAAAATATTCTTCTTATTATTTTTAGAGAGAGACAGAGGGTGAGCAAGTGGGGAGGGGCAGAGGAGAGGGAGAGAGAGAATCTTAAGTAGACTCCATGCCCAGCACAGAGCCTGAGGCAGGGCTCGATCTCACGACCCTGAGATCATGACCTGAGCTGAAATCAAGAGTCAGACACTTAATCGACTGAGCCACCCAAGTGCCCCCCAAATTAAAGTATTTTTCTATCATAAACTAATTTACAAACAATAATAAATATAATATATATATTATGAAACGGGTATTTTTTTAATAGAAAACAAAATAAACATAGTCATATGAGACTTCTAATTTCCATTCTGACAGGTAAAGAGCTTGGAAGCCATCACCCTCATCCTCACAACAAGAAAAAAAACACAAGAAAAAAATTTCACAATGTGAAAAATCAACAACTTTTCTTAAATCCATCAGCTAATTAAGGTCACAGGTAAATTGCTGCCCTGAAATCTGGAGAGACAGGCAGAGACAGGGAATCACAGTTTCTCTGGAGCAGAAGCTAGAGCTACTATAACAGGAACTCTGGAAGCTGTAATTGCCAAATTATCAAAGTTCAGTGTAGACTAGTTTGAAAGGTAAAAATTCAGCTTTGTGAGTTTTATCTCTGGATGCCATACCAGGTTCTCAGGGTGAACACTGGAGACCTAAGCCAAATGGGAGCAAGTTACTTTGTGGATATCAATACACTTTTTCTAACATTTATATGAAAAGCAAGAGACCAAAATAGCCACTATAATATTTTTAAAAAATTCAGAGTTGGAGGACTGACACCACTTCAAACTACAGTGATGCAGGTAGAGTGGTATGGGCAGAAAAATAGACAAATAGATGAGTGGCACAGAAAAGACATAAATAGACATGCAGAAATATAATAAATTAATCTTTGAGAAAGCAGCAAAGGCAATCCAATGGAGAAAAAAATAGTCTTTTCATCAAATAGTGCTGGAACAATTGGGCAAAGGAAAATAAATAAATCTGATGCAAACTTTACATGTTTCATAAAATTTGCCATTAATTTTTAAAGCACAAAACTATAAAAATAGTAGAATATAACATCGGAGAAAATCCAGATGTCTTTGGATATGATGATGACTCTTTAGATAAAATATCAAAACATGATCTATGAAAGAAAAATTAATAAGTTGGACTTCATTAAAATGAAAATATTTTTTATGTCCAACAGACATAGTCCAGAGAATTAAAAAAAAAAAAAAAAACATAGTCTGGTAGAAAATACTTGAAAAACTCATATCTGATAAAGGATTGGTGCTCAAAATATATAAAGAACTCTTACAATCTGACAGTAAGAAAAGAAACAACCCAATTTAAAAGTGGGGAAAATATCTGAATGTCACAACAAGAAAGATAAATAGATTGAATATAAGTACATGAAAAGATGTTCAATATCATATGTTATTAAGGAATTGCAAATTAAAATGAGACACTAGTTACATCTATCAAAATGGCTAAAATTCAAAACACTAACACGACCAAATATTGATGAGGGTATGGACAACAGGGACTCTGATAGATTGCTGGTGGGAATGAATAAATGGTACAGCCACTTTGGAAGACAGTCTGACAGTTTCTTACAAAGCTGAATATAAGTCACACAATACGATCCAGGAATCATGTTCCTGGGTATTTACACAAATGAGTTGAAAACTTACGTGTATACAACCTCAACAAGAGTGTTTCTAGCATCTTTATTTATATCTGCCAACCAGAAATCAGTAAGAAAAAAAGTAAACAACTTAATAATCTATTGGTCAAAGAATAAGTTTCAGTGAAATCAAACAAGACATTAAACGGAATGAAAATAAATATAAAAATATCAAAGGCTATGTGTTACAGCTAAAGCAGTGTTGAGAGGGAATTCCTACTGAGGAAATGGGGGGGGGACAAAATAGATGCAAAGCAAGTAGAATGAAAAAAATATACAGACAAAAGCAGAAAAAATGAAATTGATAACAGAGAAAAACAGAGAAAGAATGAAACAAAATTGGTTCTCTGGGGTGCCTGGGTGGCTCAGTTGGTTAGGTGTCTGACTCTTGGTTTTGGCTGAGGTCGTGATCATAGGGTTGTGTGACTGAACTTTGTGTCTGGCTCCAGGCTCAGTGAGGAGTTTGAAGATTCTCACCATCTGCCCCACCCCCACTCATGCACACTCTCACTCTCTCTCTCTCTCTCTCTAGCTCGCTCTCTCAAATAAATCTTAAAAAAAAAGTTGGTTCTCTAAAAAAAGTCAAAAAGTTGACAAATGTCTAAGAAAGCTAACAAAGAAAAAGAAGAAAAAATTAATCATATGAGGAATAAAATAGGGGATATCATTATGAACTATACAGACATGAAGAGGGTAGTAAGCTAATGCTACAAACAACTCTACGCACCATAATAAACTTGACAATTATGTTAACAGGCATCAATTCTAAGATCAGTAAATACTGCAAGTCTTTCAGTATGAAATATTTGGAAAAGCCCTATAACTATTAGGGAAAGTAAATTTGTGGGGAAAAAAATCCCCCAAAATATTATCTTCAGAAGCAAAGAATTCCACCGAATGTTTGAAGAAGTAACACCAACTGCAAGTGGTGTAAGGAAAATGAAGCCACTTTCAATAAAACTGATGGTATATACCTGGGCATATATGTTAAGATACCAAAAAAAAAAAAAAAAAAAAAACCCAAAAAACAAAAAACAAACAAACAAAAAAAACCCAGGTATTTAAAAACCAAAATGATAAAAAACCTGCAAAAAAATCCTTGAGCATGCATGTACAATCTTAGGGGAGGAAATACATTCTTAACTTAAAAAATATAATCGACATTAATTAAAATGCAGACTTTTACTTAAGTTAAAGAAAAAAATCATAATAGCTAAAATAAATAAAATTAACAAAAAATATTGTTAAAGAAAAGCGTTTGCAATACAAAGACGAAGTACGTCACA
This sequence comes from Ursus arctos, assembly GCF_023065955.2. Classification (NCBI taxonomy): domain Eukaryota; kingdom Metazoa; phylum Chordata; class Mammalia; order Carnivora; family Ursidae; genus Ursus; species Ursus arctos. The sequence continues at coordinate 22,230,473 of NW_026622764.1, forward strand.
AGAACAGGACAGAATCCCTAATAGAAATAGAAGGAGGAGTATGAAAATACAAGACACATTGCAACAAATTCAAACGACCAGCACCCATAAGAGAAGTTGCTGAACACTGTTAGCAGGAGAAAGGCAGGTGGAGGTAAGCATGAGGTATCACATTACACATAGCTGACCGACAAGATTAAAATGAGTGATAACATCTATTCTTAGCCGGAATGAAGGCAAAAAGTAACTCTCCTACATTGCTGGTAGAAATGTGAATTGTTAAAAAAAAAAAAAAAAAAATCTTAGAAAGCCATCTGGCAACCTCTACAAAAATTAAAAATATATTTACACTCTGTTCCAACAATTCCATTTCGATGAATCCATTCCTTCGTGTAAAAAATGCACTTGTGCATAAGAAGTTCGAAGATGTTTATTGCCATATACTTTGCAATAGCAAATAAATAAAAATAAATAAATAAATAAATAAATAATAAACAATCCATTGGTTAATGTTCTTTTTTTTTTTTTAAAGATTTTATTTATTTATGTGACAGAGAGACAGCCAGCGAGAGAGGGAACACACGCAGGGGGAGTGGGAGAGGAAGAAGCAGGCTCATAGCGGAGGAGCCTGATGTGGGACTCGATCCTACAACGCCAGGATCACGCCCTGAGCCGAAGGCAGACGCTTTAACGACTGCGCTACCCAGGCGCCCCCATTGGTTAATGTTCTTATAAAACCATTGAAAAGAATGAATTGGACTGATGTCAATTTATTTAAAAAAATAAACCTAGCTTTGAGTGATAAATTCAGAAAAATGTGCATGAGCACTGTGTAAGTTTTAATAAGGCTAATGATGACAAACAGTTCCGTATATATGACTAGACAAAAGCAAAATGAAGAGAAAGAACAAAAGCCACCTTAGTTAACATGTGTTAAGAGGATATTGGGTACGCTGAGGTGCATGGATGCTGCAGTAAAGAAGGGAGATCTAAGTAACAAATAAAGACAAAAATTGTATTATATATGTATGTCTACTTAAAAAAAATAAAGAAAACAACAAATTACAGATAGCTTGTAGAAGGCACTGTTTTACAGCTGAAAGAAACTATTTATTTTAGTAGACAAAGTGTCTGCTAACAACAGTCTGGCAGTAAACACATCTTAGAACAGCTTTCTTTTAGTGTCAGATTTCGGGTTCCCTTGGTGACTATAGCCTTTAAATAGAAAATAACTCTTGAGCAGAAGCTCAAGTCTTTGAACAAAGATTTAGTGGATTTTCACAAAAGCTTCTAAAGCTAAATCTTTCAGTCTATATCTGCATCATTTTCTTGTTGTTTCTATGATCTCTCCCCTAATCGCTATGTTCGGATATGCAGAGGAATTGTAGTTTAAGTGAAATGATATAAAGTTCATTAAAAATAAATAACTACAAAGAGATTTAGTAGAATTACATGTTTTCTTTAGTTGTATATTTAAATAGTATTTGTATATAATATTTATTTTTCTACTTGAAATAATTTAAGGCAAAACAATTATAAAGAAAATGCCTTAATTTTGTTCAGCTACATAGCTTTAGTTTCCTGGTTTAAGAAACTAAAAGGCATTGCTATTGTAAAAGTGGTACTTCAGAGAAAATCATCTATCTTCAATGGGAACATTAAGACTTTTGAATGTATGTGTTTAGAAGACACAAATGACCCAAGTAATAATCTATTCTGGAATTCTTAGCTGTCCTTTACAAAGAATGCATCTAATGTAATTTGCGGGTATATCAAAATCTCATTTTCTGAAGCACACTTTTGCAGCTCCCATAGTACAGCCTAGGAAAGGCAATAAGCAATACGGGCTTTAAGAAGGAGGCATTGTTACAAATGAGATTCCTATTAAAAATATATAACAAAATAACAACAAATATATATAGCACAAGCATAATCAAAAGAAACTGTGTGATATACGAGTTTTAAATTATATTTTTAGATAAACCAAATCAGGATTCATCTGCCAACACCTAAAAATTTAGAAAACAAAGAGAGTAACACAATATTCCACAATTTCTGAAATAAGGGATCTTATTCAGTAATCTGTTAGTCATAAGAATAAACTGATAATAATAAAGTGATAAAAATGCACATGTAAAATGCTGGGTAAGAAGTTTAGCTATAACAGAAGAAAATATAATATGCCAATCCACCCACCACTATGAATATCCAACTAAATGTGGGTGAAGTTTTCACTGTTCAAGGAAAGCTTGATTACTTTTTCCTGATTCATCTGAGACATTCCCACTGATACCTTTTTTTTTTTTTTTAATATCCATTCCTGAAACTATACTTTTGAGAGGTATAAATCTTGATATAGAGTGGTTGGATGGGGCTAAGTAGTGTATTCTGAATGTAAAATCATGAAGTAGTAAAGTTCACCATCTTCTGACATTGTGTAAATGAGGTAGTCTGAAGTTTGGAATATTTTATGCATTATTTACAATAATAAGATATATCAGCAATGTCTGTATATTTTATGAGCCCTCTACAGCAAGACATCAGAGTAGTAATCTATAGCGATAAGTTAGATGATTAAAGATGTTATCTGGCAAGAAGCAGATTGGGGGGTGTCTATTTTCTTTCTTTCCTTCCTTCCTTCCTTCCTTTCTAAAATGAGTGAATGACCTAAAGGAAAAAAATAAGTGAGGAAATAGTATTTTGTTGTATTTGAATGTAATATTATGGGTGGAAAAAAAAAACCCTATATAGTTAGCAAAAGTAAATACAATCATATAGCACATCTACTTTTGTTTCTCTATAAAATTCAAAGAAATGCATCCTTCTTCATACAAGCACTTCAATATGAGAAAATGATTGTGACAATAGAAAAAAAAGATGATGGAGGAAATGTTAATCAAGATGGATGGAAACTAAAAAGACAAATCTACAATCAAATCATTATTAGAAATAGTAGAGTAGGGGTTTTTGGTTGGCTCAATTAGAAGAGCATGCAACTCTTGATCTTGGGGTTGTAAGTTGGAGTCCCACCTTGGGTGCAGCAATTACCTAAAAATTAAATCTAAAAAAAAAAAAAGAAAAGAAAAGAAAAGAAATAGAGTAAAAGTGGTCCTACTGCCCTGCCAGGAGTGAGATAAAATAGAAATATATAAATAAAGATAATTATGTTATCAGAATAAAAATACCAGTAGAAAAATGAAACTCTCAGTAGACCAAACAGCAGAGAGAACTAGTGGATAGCAACAACAAAGTAAAGGGGTAAAGAATGTGATTAAGAAATTATAAAATACTGTAATTACAATGGGAAATTTAAAAATATGTGTAGTAAGAATTCCAGAAAATAGAATAAGATGAGGGAGAGGCGTTATTTGAAATTATTTTTAGAGTATTTTAAAGATTTTTTTTAAATAACCATAAATGAAAAAAAATAAAAAAATTTAAAAAAAAACATAAATGCATGGATTGAAAAAAATCAGAAAGAGTAAAGGAGTAGGATGGAAAGAGAGAAAAAAAGTAGACTATGATAGTGATATCACAGATTCTCAAATAAAAAACAAACTTAAAAACATACAACAGAGCAAACACAGATTACTCTGAAGATACATTCTGTATAATGGGACTAAAAGGTAACTTCTTATCATAACGTAGAATAATATATTTAAAATTCTAAAGAAAAATAATTTAATGTGGGATTTTGTACCTAGTTTCAATGTAATTTGTAAAACACAACAATACAAATGATAGATTGAGTTTCTGCCCAAAAGAACCACAATTAATATAAACTAAAGGATATTCTTGAACAGAAAAACAATAATAACAATCATAACATATCGTCTGAACTCAACAGGCAGAACTGCAATAATTTTGAATAACAACAACAAAAATAAAACTTTTTGGCAAAGCTAAGGAAGAATTTAAAGATATATTCATATGGGTTAGGAATCTATCTATTTTATTGCTGTAGAAACAAGTTGGAAAAAACAAACTAAATATGAAAGCCTGAGGGAAGGCATTCTTCCAAGACAATTTAAGGAGTGTAAAAAGTATTGCATCACTCAAAAGGAAATTGATATACCCAATATAACTAAACATATTTAATAAAATTATAGCAATTATCAATAAAAATAGAACCCCAAAAAGAAAAGGAAAGATGGATGACACACAGAATGTTTTTTAAAGGTTTATTTATTCAATTAATAAATAAACTAAGAGAGAGACTCTGAGAGAGAGAGAACATGAACAGGGGGAGGGACAGAAGGAGAAGGAGAGAGAGTCCCAAGCAGACTCCGTGATGGGCGTGGAGCCCGACATGTGGCTCTCACAACCCTGAGATCATGACCTGAGCTGAAACCAAGATTTGGATGCTTAACTGACTGCATCACCCAGGTGTCCCCCAAAACTTCTGAGTCTAACACAATAGGAGGGGAGAAAAAAATAGCATAATAAAACTTGATAAATAAAACTCCTTGTGAGTTAAACAAAAACACACAAATAATACAATGTACAATTACACATAAGTATTACGTAACTTAAGACATTAAAAAAAACTGAAGAAAAAGAAAAGGGAAAAGTACTGAAGATGATATGTATCTATAACCATATCTGGAATGTTTTTGATGTTGTTTGTAACAACTCTCTTTATTGAATGTAATTCACATATCTCCCTTTTGCCCTTTCAAAAACAACTCAATAGTTTTTAGTATATTCACACAGTTGTAAAATCATTATCATTATCTAATTTTAGAACATTTTTATCACCTCAGGAAGAAACCTCATACCCATCACCAGTTACTCTGCAGTGTCCTCTGCCTGCTAGACCCTGGGCAACTGTCTCCATGGTTTTCCCTATTCTGTATATTTCATATAAATGGAATCACATAAAATGCACCCTTTTGTGTCCAACTCCTTTGGTCCATCCATGCAAAAATGATTGACGTAATTAACATTTCTAAATTTTTGGTGGTGAGTTACTGTTTCTCATCTTAAAATAACAATTTTTAAGGAATTGTAAAAATTATGTCTATAAAATCTTAAGTGCAAAACTTACACAGTATTGTGTAGATATCATTTGTAACATAGATTACATGTTAAATGTAATGAAAATTTAATTCTTAATAACAAACAACAAATTTAAAATTTAATAGCATCTGGAATGTTAAATCCCAGGGAATGATAAATAATGGAAAAGGCTAAAGTCCTCTTGCATATACCTAGTCTTTATTTTCTATAGGGAGAGTTACTTGATATTGTTACCGGAATAACCCATGATATTAATAATTAGAAAAAATTATACATTAAAAAGAGTTTTAGCTTTCTTAGGTGAAAGGACATGTGTTCAATGTATATTAAATTGCATTGACTAATGACATATATTTCTGGAGAGGAGATAAAGAGTAAAATGAAGAAAAAAAATAAAGAAAATTAGAATAATGGGAAACATTAAATACTTAATTGGAAAAGGTAAAAGATTTCTGTAATCCTGCCAAACTTTTTCCATAATAAAATAAAATGTTTTCTGGATAAAATCAAAATATAAAAATTAAAAAGTCCACCAAAAAAATCCAACCCAAAGTCACCTAACATAATTTTTGTTTTGTCCAAACTGAACATCAATATCCATGTGTCAAAACTTGACTCATACTTGTCTTCCAAAATATGTTCTATCTGAATTAGTGAGAAGTTCCAGCTTTCGCCCTGTTACCAGCAAATCATTAGATTCGTTCTTGGTGTCATCTCACTATGTACTCCCCAGTTAATACATTGCCATGCCCTCCTTAAGATATCTCAGATTTGTCTATTGTTTCCATGTGCACATTTCCCAAATTTAGGCTCCCATCATCCGTCACCTGAAGTACTGCAAAGTGCCAATCAGTCTTTTTTTCCTTTGAGCTTCTTCCACTTTAAGCATTTCATCAAAGTAAGGTTGGTGAATTGAATCAAATTTAATAACTTCTCCTACTACATTAACTCATAATTCCCATTCCTTATTGATTTTATGTTGTTCCAAACTGTTAAAACAATTTGTAACAACATTTATTTGCTTTTTCAGCTGTTAGTCTCAACAGTGTCCCATAACACGTGCACATATACATATAGTTTTGTTTCCTCTTTTTCCCTCTCTTTTTCTTCTTGCATCAAGCTTAACTTTTTCACTCACCCCTGGTACTTCACACATTTTTCTTTTTCTCCCTCCCTCCCTCCCTCCCTCCCTCCCTCCCTTCTTTCCTTCCTTTTTTTCCCTTTTCTCTTTTTTTCTTTCTTTCTTTCTTTCTTTCTTTCTTTCTTTCTTTCTTTCTTTCTTTCTTTCTTTCTTTCAAATTAATGTATTTTTCTTACTACCGTAATGGATATTAGATATCTATCTATTAATATTATATTGAAACATAAGCATACAAACTCACAGTAAACAAACTCAAAACATTAGTTCCGACGTAATCTATTTTTCTTATTATATTCCTCTCACATCAGGGATTTGACAATGGTGTAATTGCTGCTTGTTAATCATAACACAATTTTTAATAAGACTTAATAGGAACATATATTAAAATACTTCTTAAAAAATGTAAACTCTTTCACAGAATATACTGTTTTAACTTAGAGCAAAAAAATGTAAAACTTACACCACAGTTTAATTTTATAAACATGAACTTTGTTTTATTTTCGTAACAGTCTAATCTGCATCAAACACTTGATTCCATTTGTATAAAGTATAATCACTTGAAGGCAGGACTCCGGAACATTATTTAATATCTGCATCACTTGGGGCAAGTATTATATTTCTGCTTATGATCAGAGAGATTTTGTATGGGGTGTCTGGCACATATAACAGTACAAATCCTGACAGAGGCTCATCTTAACAGCTATCCCTTGATTTAAAAGTAGAGATAGACCACTTTAATCCCTGTCGTCAGTTGTTGTATTGCTAAATTTGCTATCTCTACCTCAAAATGTGCATCTCTTATGTTGGAATTTTATATCAGGAAAAGCTTTTAATTCTTAGATATTATGAATTATAAAACATTCCCTAAACTTGAAATATAAGATGAAATATAGCTACAGTAGGATAACATAGTGTTAAAAGATCATAGTTTTAAAAATTATGTTCATGGGGCGCCTGGGTGGCACAGCGGTTAAGCGTCTGCCTTGGGCTCAGGGCGTGATCCTGGCGTTCTGGGATCGAGCCCCACGTCAGGCTCTTCCGCTATGAGCCTGCTTCTTCCTCTCCCACTCCCTCTGCTTGTGTTCCCTCTCTCGCTGGCTGTCTCTATCTCTGTCGAATAAATAAATAAAATTTTTTAAAAAAATAAATAAAATAAATAAATAAAATTATGTTCATGAATTTGAATAAGGAAGCAGAGGCTCAGAGGAATGGCTAATAAGGGGTGAGTTATTAGTATTAAAAGTTTACAAACATGATACAATAGGGGGTAAATATGTTATATAGGTTAACATGTAATATAAAACATGTTTTCATTTCTAAGTAGTAGAATTAAGGAGATTATATTCCTCATGAAATATTTTTGGATAAAAATGGCAATGTGAATTGACAAATACAAGCACATCTCTTTTCGTAAGCATGCCCATTCTTGTATTATAAAAAATCTCAGAGTTCACCCTGCTTTGACAACCTTCAAAAAATCCACATCCTGAGAGCTGTTCTAGCAATGAAGAAGCCTTTCAGCATGGGGTTGTTATCTCAGCTCACACTGCTGATAGCTCTGCTTGCAATGAAAAGCTAGTGCTGGGAAAAATCATGAAGTGGTCTTGAGGCTTAAATCCCACAGGCAAATAGAGCCTATTTTGTGAGAAGGCATTGGGAGAAAAGGTTCCAGGCAAGGGGGTAGGAAATGTCTTACTGGCATACAAGTACATTTTACAGGGAAAACATTAAAAACAAAACAAAACAAAACAAAACAAACAAAAAAAAAACCCACACACACACAAAAAACAAAAACAAAAACTACAGTATATTGTTCTTTAGTTGCATCTTTGGATCAAAAGTCTTAACTAACCACATAAAATTATAACTTTAGTAGATTGACAATATTATAGTTTGAATATTCTGACAATATTTTTATGGCTACTTCTTCTGAGATGCACCCACAAACTAGCCAGGACTCCTTGCTGCTGATTAATGGCACACATTCTTATTAAGAGTTCCGAAGGAAGAAATTAAAAAGAATGTCAAATGATTCATCATCACATTATCAGCCAGCTGTCTATCACTTATGCTCAAGGGCACTATTTTTGTCTCCCAACATTAGAAACTTCAAAAAGAAAGCTGAAATTATGTTCCCGAGTGTGTAAAAGCACCTAAAAAAAAGACTTGTCATGTATTATCATCTATTCATTCTCTATGACCATTTTAATAAACCCACCAGTATTTATTGAGCACATATTTTGAGTCTAGTCTTGACCTAGCAACCATCAGAGACTCATAAAAAGCATACTATGTCCCTGATCTAAATAACTTAAATCTAATAATAAGCACAGTGTGAGTCACCAAGCAATAGAAGATAATATATAAATTCTAAGCTTTAGAATGTTTGAAATAGATACATCTAAGATGCAGGCCAACATCAAGGAAGACTGGAATAGTAACTTCAAGTGGTCAGCGATGAAGGGAAATGTGAGCATGTAATTGAAGAATGGATGAATATAAATAAGAATGTATCATATGTGTACATATTATAAGCTGGGAGAACATGAGAGGCTAGGAGTTTAGCATAAATGCAGGTAATAATTAACTACTTCTTGGGTGAATGCTATGCGCATGTTCTAAGATACAATACAAAGAAGCACGGGCCCTACGTATTGATAACCTAGTGGAAAACATGTCTTAATATAATAAATACTTTATAGTTCTTTGGTTATAATAAGTTAAATGTATTGTAAAACACCATATAGGAATTAATAGAGAGTGGGAAAGAAAAGGAAATCTTCTAGGAGTTTAAGACACAAGATGTAAGTTTTATATGATGAATAAATGTTCCCTCAAAAAAAAAAAAAATCCTTCGTGTCAGTCAATTCCAGGCAATAAACACAACTTCAAAGGTAGAATGATATGCCAGAGTGTGAGACATGGAGGCATTAATAAGGCAAGACTAGATCTTCGACTATTATAGGTGTCAGAGTAATGAAGTACTCAGTAAAGGCTAAGAGCTAGAGACCAGGTGATAAAATTATTTACTGTTATTCTAAAGGATTTGAGTTTGAATGTGAACACACTTGAGAGCCCCTCAAGGATTTTTTATGAGGGGTGATATTTTCACATTGGAGAGAAATAACTCTTTCTTCTTTTGCATCTCTATTCTGAGAATTATTTTCTCATACTCTAATAACACATATTGCCTAATAGATATAGATATCTAATTGGCATTGTAAAATTATTCTTTGGTTATATCTGACAATGCTGATTACAAAGTGAGTAGGAAGGAGGGATATTAACTTTTTTTTTTGAAAAGTAGCAACCAATTAGAGAAAATAAAATACACAAAGGAAGCACTGAAGAATTTTTAAGATGATTTCGAATAAAGATGAGACATTGTCCCGTAGATTGTGAAATAAAAATGTTAAAAAAAAATGACATAAAAAGATGGAGGTAAATACTTAGAATGGTTATTTCTTCACAAATTTCACTAGAGTCTACCCAATTCAAAAGTTAACTATTAAAAATGAGCCTATTAGCAACTATATTCATATGATTCTTTTTTACCCTGTGCATAAACTTTCATCAAGGAAAACCCATTTGGGGAACATATGTAAATCAGTACTGTATTTTCTTTAGCGATAAATTATGCCAAAAAACAATCAGCACTTATTTTGGTGCAGGTGTTAGAGTTTCCCAGTTGTTGACAATAATTTACAGTGCTTAATACTATTTTTTTTTTTTGAGAGAAAGTTTAAGTTTACCATGAGTTTAGTTTTGATATTTCTCCAAAAATGTTTTTATCTGTTTTTCAACAATTCTGACTTCGATATTTCAGCCCATAATTTTCCTGGGTTCTGAAGCAATGTAAATAAGAAACTGAGGAAAAAGTTGACGCAAACACTGTAAAAATCACTGGTTACCAGGTACCCATTTACTTCTTATAGTAATTTCTAGAAAGTGAACCGGAGCTGGTGCACAAGATAGGGCACATGTCCATGTTGCTTCAGGGAAGTAAAAAGATTTGGCAAAAGAATACATTGAAGCAAATGATATGTAAATTAGCACTGGCTTTTCACATACTTTGTACTTACTAGTAGAGATAAGAAATTGAATCTGGGCATGCAGAAGTAGAGATTTCATGTCAAGATAACTGCAGAAGGAAAAACAAAACATAGGGTTTTTGTTTATCTATGTTCTCCCTGCAAGATCCAGACTGCCAACAATGAGCCTCATGGGCTAGTTAGCTGGGTAAATGATAATAGTTTTATAATTAAACATACCAATACATAGTGTTAGATCTATTGTCATCCTTGCTTCTCATCAGAAAAGATAATGGAATATTTATTCCCTTAACTTATTGGGAATTATTATTATTTTAAAAATTATTAAAATATATTTTTTAGAATTTTTTATTTAGAAAACAGAAGCTGAATTAATAACTACATATTTCTGTATATAGATGCATATTTAGAAATAATGAATGGTTACTTTAAAATATTTCAGGATAATGTTTTAGGGAACTTATTTCAATTATGGAAAATTAAGTGGTATAAAAACTAATAAGTAGAAAAGTACCTGGAATATATTATAGAGTAAGATAAAATTTTAACAATAGAGATTTACCATCTGTAATTCCCATATATCGAAGATGATATATAAAGCTTTTTTCTCTATTTTGTAGAATTCAATTCATTTACATCGAAACATATTTTTCATTTGAAAGTAAACATCTCCCTCTTCAGGAATTTTTATTAAATTCAGGAATCTGAAGATTTCACTGAAAAGGCTAAACAATTTCATTTTACCATGTGGATATATATGACAACTTAGCAATATGTTTTAAATATAGCTCATCATGGCTTTGAGATTCTATGCAATACAGATCTAATTAATTTTACATTTTGTGTCCATTACTTATAATTTTATTGTTTTAATATTAGAATATATTTAAAATGAGCAATCACAATATTTGCTAATAAGTAGAAATATATATTGATGATTAATACACATTTATTTTATTTTTATATCTAGTATTTCATGTGCATTTTTAAAGTTTGTTTACTTTCATGGTTTTCATTGTGTTCCCAAGTTTTCCTAGTTATATTTATTTAGATAAAGCTCATCCATTTCCACAGTACTCTTCACTAAGATTCAAGTCAAAATGAAAAACAAATGTAGAAGTAATGTTTTAAGTAAACTCTGTACAAAGTAATTAAAATACTAAGAACCTTCATTCTCCAACCCAAAACTTCAAAACATCTAAAAAATAATATATAAAAATAGTGGCTTTCAGACCTCAGTTTTTCGTAATTTGCAGGTAGACTATTTTTTTCTTAACCAAAAGGTACATGTGTTAACATGAACAAATAAACCTTTTAAAAATAAAAATCTACAAAATCATACTTAGGACCTTACAAAATTGTTTCTGATACATATGCCGTTTAGATCATTTAAAAAAATGTATTTGTTAATAAAATCCCAAATAAAGTTTAAAAATTTAAAAACACATTTTAGAAAAAATATTGGTTGCTTCCATATCAGCAATGCCATATGATGATTTGAATCAAAATCATAGGTTTTGTAAAAATTTACATTTATTTTTATTTATTTATTAAAGATTTTATTTATTTGAGAGAGAGAGAAAGCCAGAGAGAGAACAGGAGCGGGGAGTGGGGGAGGGACAGTGGAAGAGGGAGAAGCAGACTCCCAGCTGACCAGGGTGCTTGACTGGGGGTGGGGCAGGCTCTATCCCAAGACCACAGGATCATGACCTGAGCCAAACACAGATGCTTAACCTACTGAGCTGTCCAGGAGCCCCAGTATACATTTAGTTTTAATCTATAGAACACTGGCATATGAACTTGAAAATAGAGGTTATCCAAGGTGATACAAACGTTCTCAATGTTGTAGAAACTTGAAAATATTTCTATTCATAAAGCAGAAGTGAAATAAGACATATCTGATTTTTTAGAAAATTTGATTCAGAAACATTGATAAATTATTTGTAGTAATTCTTAATTTTCCTTAATACTACATGAAAAGATAACAATTTTCTTCAGCAAAAGAAAAAAAAAACCTCAATAAACTACAGGTTAAGTCTTCACATACTAAAATCAAGAGCAGTAACACAGAATTGGCTGTGTTCATAAGTTCTTAGTCTGAAGCTCTTAGGCTCCCTTACCGATGGAACAATTTTAGCAGGAGACAGACATTGTGTATCTTTTTATCCTGTTTTCTCAAAGTTTATGCCACTCTTCTATAACAGATAGCAATGAGAAAGCTCTTGCAGTATGTGAAATAAGACTGTAACTATGTTCTAGACAAAGTGTTTATCTGTCTTTCATCCAAGTTTCTCACTGTAATTCCTAAAGAGGTGTCAAATCATACCTATCACAGAATTGCTTAAGAAAAAATGGCTTAAAGAAAGAGTTGAGAAGAGTCTCCTCTTGCAGTTGTATCACAGATAAATATGGGGAATCGTCTTTGCCACAGATGGAGAATTTGTGGGAAAGTAAACACCAATCTTAGGATGAGAATAAGTTGTTTTTTTTTTTTTTTAATTTTATTTATTCATTTGAGAGAGAAAGACAGCCAGCGAGAGAGGGAACACAAGCAGGGGGAGTGGGAGAGGAAGAAGCAGGCTCCCAGGGGAGGAGTCTGACGTGGGGCTCGATCCCATAACACTGGGATCACGCCCTGAGCCAAAGGCAGACGCTTAACGACTGAGCCACCCAGGTGCCCCTGAAAATAAGTTTTATCATCAAGCTGATCCAGAACCAAAATCATCAAATGGTCAATGTACACTAAAGCAGAATATGTGATTTTTTTTTTTTTTTAATGTGAGCATTATCTGCCAAATGACATTTATATTTTGGAAATGCTTCAAGACAGAATTCTGTAATACTCTGGTTGTAGAAATCCATGGACTTAACTGTGCTCCATTTGCTGGGAACCTCTCTCCCTTCCCCAACAGAGAAGCTTGTATTAGATTCCCACTTTCTAGTGTTCCTTCCACATTTTTTTGAGTTTGAAGTGAAGAAACACTTCAGAGATATTCTTCTTTGCTTGGATGTTTTAAAAAATCCCCTCTTAGAAGGTACAGAAGCAGCAAACTGATGTTGGTGCCCAATAGAAGCTGCAATGGAGGCCACCCCAAGAAAGGGTGCACCTGGTGCAGCCTGCTGGGGCCTGCTCCCCACTTCACAGACCACAGTTGGAGAACCAGCCATTTTTCATGAGGTTCACTCTAGTTTTAATATGCAATATACATAAAAACACCTGATATGCCAGTAAAAGAGAGTACAAATGTCTAAACATTCATTGCCCAAGTTAAGAAATAAAACTTTACCAGCTTTGAATCTCTTTATGTATTCCCTTTCTAATTTTTAAAATGTCTATACAACACAAAGCTACAGATCTAATGCGATCTCTATCAAAATACCAATAATGTTCTTCACAGAACTAGAACAACTCTAAGATTTGTACGAAAACACAAAAGACCCTGAATAGCCAAAGCAATCTTGAAAAAGAAAAGCAAAGCTGGAGGTTATCACAATTATAGACTTCAAGTTATATTAGAAAGCTGTAGTAATCAAAACAGTATGGTGTTGGTATAAAAATGAAACATACATCAATGTGACAGAATAGAAAGCCCCCAAATAAACCCACAGTTGTATGTCAATTAATCTTTGACAAAAGAAGCAAGAATATGCAATGGGAAAAAGACAGGCTCTTCAAAAACAGTGTTGGAAAACTGGACAGCTACATGCAAAAGAATGAAACTGGACCACTTTTTTATACCATAAAGAAATAAACTCAAAATGGATTAAAGATAGAAATATGAGAAGTGAAACCAAAAAAATCCTGGAAGAGAGCACAGGCAGTAATTTCTCCAATACTGGCTGTAATAACATCTTTCTAGATATGCCTCCCTAAGCAAGGGAAATAAAAGCAAAAATAAACTATTGGGACAACATCAAAATAAAAAACTTCTGCCCAAGAAAGGAAACAACAAACAAAACTAAAAGACAATTAATTTGTATGGGAAATAATCACTTCATTTTATTTTTATGGCTTGCCATATTTATACTTAAGTGGTGAATCCTGGTAATATCAAGAACTGCTTTGTACTTTTAATTGACTCTGTTTTCTCAAAGTTAGAGAAGCCAATTCAACTTTTTTTTTTGCTTTTGAAATTAAAAAAAAAAAAAAAAAAGCAAGTGGACCAATAGAGAAACAGACTCTTTCCTCAATGGGATAAAAAATAAATAAATAAAATACTGGAAAAAATAAAGCTACAAGAAAAAATGTCTCTGGTCATTAAGTGGGACTCCTGTGGTACACATTCTGCTTGTGGGTGACACTGGTGAAATCTGCACTTGGAGTCTGGTAGGAAACAAGATTCAATGAAGATAGTTTTCATAATATTTCACTGTTAAACCTTGCACCAATCCAATAGTTAAGTGGTCATCTACATGGGTATGTACCATGTTAGAAATGGGATTTTGAGAAAGTTAGGAAACTTAATTTATTTTTCACATTTTTTTATTCCCTCAAGATATAGAAATAATTTTTTTCTTTTGATAGCCATGAATGAGATAGCCGAATTTTAATCATCAGTACTGTAAATTATAGAATTTTGGGATAAACTGACAACTTCGCTAATATTCTGCAATATTTTTAATTAACTTAAACATATGTAAACAAGTTCCCAAGAAATATCTGAGGGAAACTGCAACATACTTTGACTGAAAACATTAGGAAGATTTTTGTTTTGTCTTGTTTTGTTTGTCTGGTTTTTTGGGAAGATTTTATTATTTATTTAGAGAGTGGGTGGGGGTGGGGGAGAGGGAGAGAGAGAATCTTAAGCAGGCTCTACACTCAGAGCCCTTCATGGGGGTCTATCTCATGACCCTGAGATCATGACCTGAGTCAAAATCAAGATTCAAACGCTGAACCAACTAAGCCACCTAGGTGCCCCCATCTTGCTTTGTTTTTAATCATCTTATAATTCTCTTGCTATCAAGGACCAGAAAACGATTTTAATTAAAGCAATCTGATAACAGGAAGAAGCATCTTATTTACAGATGTACAACGCCAATGTGATGGAGATATGCTTTCTTGGAACTGAAGAACTTGATCAAAATAATACTGTTTCCGAAGCAAATTGTTTGCAGACTTTATAATTTTTATTTTTGCAAATCATAGTAGATATGTGTACACTGATTGACAAAAAAATTCTGAATGGAGATGTTATTTATTGTTACCATTTGTTACAATAAGGTTTAACTCCCTTTGTTCAGGTGAGATCACTTTCTGTGCTTTCATAGAAATCGTTGCCATTGGTCACAATTGATTTTCAGAATGTAGTTATTTAGGAGATGTCTGTATCTCTTGTTGGAGCAATGATTTCTTTAGAGTAAGAGACTTAGTTTTATCCATCTTACATCTCGATCACTTAACACAATGTATATCAGATTTTTGGAGATAAAAAATTAAATGAATTAATTTATCCCATCTTTATATATTACTCTTAAAAATGATGCATAAGCAAAGTGTAATTATTAAGATGAGGTTAGTCCATACACTAGTAAACAGAAGTCAAATGGTATATCCTATCTAATTTGCACTGTAATATTCCTGAGGGAATTTCCCCCAGAAAAGATTGCTGTAGACCTTTAATGATGAATCCCCCAAATTGAATCCATAATCTAAACAACACAAAATGTCAAAGTCAATGACTTTGGGAGTGGATTTTCCAGACCATAAAAACATTGCAAATTCAGTGCTATGGTGATTATTTGACCACTGGATTCTTCTCACTGGCCATGCTTCCAAGATGCATGTTCATCTGGGTGGCTGCAGCTCCAGATGGTAGGGTCCACCTTGACCCAAGGCTAAAGATTTCCCATTTTGAATCCAGTGCACAAGTCCACTGATGTCCTACCCCCAAGGTCTTCAGTTCCACAGTGGGGGACACACCTCATCCTGGAACCACTCTCATCTCACCTTCCTGAACCCCATATAAATACTGCTCTACTTCCTACTCTCTGGGAACCCATCTAATTGCTCCTGGTGATAGGTATCTCATAAAATAAAACAGATACATTTGATTTAAATATATATATAAACATTAAATAAATAAAGGCAGAATACAGTACAGGCTAATCGTGTCCTATCTATTCAAAAATATGTTTATTTTATAAGTGCACGTAACATATTAGAATAGTGTTATGCTTCATGTAAGAAACCATACTTTCCATAAAATTATAAAGCACTTGATGTAGAATGTAGACATGAACCAGAGAGGAATTTTTTACAAATTCTAATCAATTGGTCTCATAACTTGGCTTCTCTTATTAATCCAATTCCATTGTACGTACGTTTTTGAAAACATCACACAACTCACACTCTCCGTAGTTTTACTCATTTGTCTATGCCATCATGAAGCAAATTTTTGTTGCTAATGCGCTTATCTAAGTTATCCTACTTTTGCAGAATACCTCAAATAGTATTTTTTGACATATTCTGTGTATAATAATAAAATTATCTGACATGGCATCAAAAATAAAATTTTAAACTAGACATAATCTCAATTTCAGTGGCTTATAATTCAGGTTTCTAGAGAATCTGGACTATAACTGTTATCTAATCTTCAGCCATTTCTTAAATCATTTCCAAGTTTTGCTTATATTTCATACCAGCAAATGCTACTTTTATTGTTACTTATTTTACATAATTTTCCCATTCTCTACAGAGTTTCCCAAGAGAAAAGAAGTTATCTAAAGTATTTTGTGCCCCTCAATTGAAAATCACAGCAAAGAACTTGCCATAAATGGCACTAGCTGGGCAAGCCATAATTTGTGTTAACTCTATAGAAATTGTTTTAATTAGAGAAAAACTATTACACAAATATTCAGACTAAGAAAATATGATTTATTGAGCCATTAACTCAGAATTGTAATATATGTTTTAAGGGAAGGATTGTATTTCTGTATGAATTATTCTTTTATTTTTTAATTGTTTCATTTGATTTAGATTTTAATGGTTTGAACTAAAAGACAAGGCAAATAGGAATTTTTCAATAATGGTTTAAAATGATGTATCAGGCAAAGCAAAAGTAAATATAGGAAAAACTAATACATTATACAAAATTAGCCTCTCAGCTTTAGCTTATATGAAATTTCTGGGTCTCTAATACCTCCCTTCAAAAAATAAAGGAAGTAAAAAAAAAAGCAAATAAATAAAGGAGGTAATACAACATTTCTAAAGTCAAATACATGTCTAATATTTACGTATCCAACACTTAAAGTTTTATTTGTTTTTAATATTCATTTCTGATAACTCCACTAATATTTAAGGACATAATAATTTCTTGGGAGAAAGTTTTGCTAGACTAATTCAAAATTTAAAACAAATAATTATATGCAAATAATGAATCATGGAACATTGCATCAAAAACTGGGGATGTACTGTATGGTGACTAATATAACAAAATAAAAATTATAAAAAAATGAAATAAAATTAAAACAAATAATTAGCAAGAAATATCAAAGAATGTTTATGGGGATTTTGTAAGTATATTGTTATTAAGGTATTGCAATTAAGATTGCTTATTTTAGCAATGGGAATAAATAGCTACAGAAACATAAGTATGCCCTTTAAATCAGGAAGACTATGGATTTTAGAAAATGATTATAATTTTGATAAATAGATTGATCCAGAGTATTAATCATTTCCTAAAACATTTTTATATTCACTATAAACCAAAACAGATACATTAAAGTGATGCTGAGACACAATGCCATTTAAGTGTTTAAAAAAAATAAATTAGAAATTGTTTCTTTGCACTATCTTAAAATTTATTCCTGTACAAAGAACCTGTCTACCTCCTTTGGTGGTAGTTATTTTCTATAATTATCGTACAGTGAGTCTGCTCTTATAAGCAAATGTTTACTTTTAAAATAACAGTGAAATCTAAAGTATTAAATACAAAGAATTTTGCTATGTGAGGGGGTAAGATTTTAAAACTGACATATAACTAAAGGTACTTTTCAGACACTCTTTACCAGAGTGAAACAATATCTTGAACTTCATGTGTAGACTGACCAACCACTTATAGATTTTGATGACAAACTACTTAAAATTGGTTACAATTTGAGAAAAATCAGTATATCTAATAATTATCAGTTAGTGACACTGTGTAGAAATATGAACGTTCATTTGCCATTTGTCTCCTCTAATTCTTCAGTGTCAAGAAGAGAGGAGGTGGAGTCTTAAAACAGTTTCTTTTTCAGCTCCCCTTTTTGATATATGAAAAAAATCACAGCCCAATGAGTAACAGCAGATTCCATAAATGGCTCATTTTAATTTCCCATGCCAACAGCAAAAAAGAACCAAGGATGTACACAGAAGATCACGGTGTAAAACTTGTTCTAGATTAAATTGTATTGTTTTACTTTCAAGTGTCTATCTGTGCCCCTGTAGACCATTTGAATGTACCAAATGATATTGAATTAATATGTTAATAATTTTAAGTTTTTGTAATTAAGCATTTAATGTTCCACACATTTAATGAAATTAATCAATCTTAACAAGAACAAAATCTTAGAGAGTAAATAGTTATGACATAATCTGTTAATATCTATTCACAGATACATGTATTTAACATGTATGTGAAAATATCCAGACATGGAAATAACAATAAAATCATCACTATTACTATTTTGTTGATCTGACATATACAATACACTGTACTAATCTCATATAAAATATTATTTCTGTAGAAGTCTCATAGAATTGACCCCATTAATTGTTACACCATTCATGTTTGGGGATTCATGGATAATGTTAGCTCCTTGTGGATAATTATCAAGAGATTTGCTGTTCACATGAAATACTTTGTGCAGAATAACCAGAACTTGGTTAACTTAAATGCTAGCAAAAAAAATGTCAGGCTTGTAGCTAAAGTGAAGTATTTTTCTCTGTTTCTAAAATTAGAATTTATTTTTATGTTACTCAATTTTATTTTGTTTTATTTTATTTGGTACTTCAAAAAACAGTGAAATGTGTGTGGGGGTATGTGATTTGATGTGAGCACATAAGTAGAAGGAACTGGATTGGTCAATGGGGTGCATTATGGGGACTGAAGAGATATAAAAAGAATGATGGTCCATTATCCACTTGAAGAACTGAGTTGTATTTGGATGTTTTTCCTAGTCATAGGTACAGAAACAGGTTGTTTTGTTCTTCAAGAATAAAAGGTATAACACATACAGTTATGTAACTACTGGGTAAGGCTCTAGCCCAATCACTGATAGAATATGTTAAATGGATGAGTCACTTAAATTTTCTGAGTTCAATTCCTTCATCAGTACACTGAAATTATTTGTTTCAGGGTTCTGGAAATAACACCATGGACTAATCCTCTCAGTATGCCTCAGGTTACATACAATTGGATCCTATAATTGGTATTCCTATAAGATTCAATAAGCACTTTGAAAAAAAAAAAGATTTTATAGAGGCCACAGATTTTCATATAAGAACAAAAGAGGACAAAAAATGAATAGTGCTAGCTATAGGTATCAATAACAAATTCATAAAAAGAAGTGGCATTAAAATTAGTTTTGCAGATTATATAGAAATTTAAAACTAAAGAAAAAGAAAAAGGAAAACAAATGAGACCATAATGAAGAAAGAAACTATGTTCTGACAAACCAGGTGTTAAGGACAGAACATCACTGAGATAATCTGCAGTTGGAGGCAGCAGGTACATTAAGATGGGGGGCATCTCCGACTAGAGAGAAGGTGATGTGTCAGAGACGGTACAGCATCAGGCAGTGCTGTATCTGATGGTAGCAATGACTCTGTATCAAAAAGCTATGGGTAGTTGTTCCCAAACCAGTGTAAAACACCAGAGAGAACTCAGAATAACCTTGCAGAAGAGACCTCAAGAAGTAAGAATTAAAAGGTTCCCAAAAGAAAGAGTGTGCTGTCTAATTATGAGCACCAAAGGTGATTAAAAAGATTAGCACACAGAGGTGCCTGGGTGGTTCAGGCAGTTAAGTGTCTTCCTTTGGCTCTCAGAGTCCTGGGATCAAGCCCCACATCAGGCTCCCTGCTCAGCTGGGAACCTGCCTCTCCCTCTCCCCCTGCCCCTCCCCCTGCTCATTCTCTCTCTCTCAAATAAATAAATAAATAAATAAATAAATAAATAAAATCTTTAAAAAAAAAGATTGGCACACAG
The DNA here is from genome assembly GCF_023065955.2 of Ursus arctos. Lineage (NCBI taxonomy): Eukaryota > Metazoa > Chordata > Mammalia > Carnivora > Ursidae > Ursus > Ursus arctos. The sequence continues at coordinate 22,250,848 of NW_026622764.1, forward strand.
TCAATAGTCATTACATATTTAAGGAACGCGTACATAAGGAAATTTATCAGAGCAAGTAGAAGGAAAAGGAAATCTTTGGAATAAGCATTACCATTATCATCAAGAGAGTTTCAAGCGAATGTCTATAAAAGAGGAATCAAAAACAGTCTTGGCAGTTAATAACATGATTACTGAAATCAAAACAATTTAAACAAATTAGAAGAAACATAGAATAAATTGAAATATAATTTTATATACATTATTTAATAACTTTGATTAAATTAATAGTTCTCAAGGAACAGTAAATATTCAAATTATATTCCAGAAGTGACAGAAAACACAAATAAACCAAGAAACATGAAAATTGAAAATGGATTAAAAAATCTTCTCAAAAAATGACAAGGTTTAGATTGTTTTACAAACAGATTTTACCAACTACTCATGGAATAAATTTTTCTAAATGTATACATTTAATCATATGAGAGGGGAGGAGTAGGAGAAGGACCTGAAGCTTGCCTCCTCTCTCCAACACAGCTAAATAATTATCAAATCATTCTGAACACCCAGGAAATTGATCTGAGGACTGAGGGAACAAACTGCGGAAGGGGAAGAAAGGAAGAGGAAGGCACATCACGGAAGGTAGGTGTGGTGAGTTGATTTGGAGGAGAAAAGATTCATGGGTCCTGCAAAGGGGAGGGAGCCCTGATCACCTAGAGGGAGAGAGAGAGAGAAAGAGAGAGGAAGCAGCACACAGGGGATTGCACAAGAAAAACACTTCCCCAAAACCATTCACTGGGAAAATGAGAGAGGAAATTGAAGAGGACACAAAGAAATGGAAAAGCATGCCATGCGCATGGATTAGAAGAACAAATATTGGTAAAATATCTATATTGCCCAAAGCAATCTACATATTTAATAGCAATCCCTATCAAAATACCACCAGCATTTTTCACAGAGCTGTAACAAACAATCCTAAAATTTGTATGGAACCAGAAAAGACCCCAAATAGTCAAAGCAATCTTCAAAAAGAAAAGCAAAACTGGAGGCACCACAATTCTAGACTTCAAGAAATATTACAAAGCTGTAGTAATGAAGACAGTGTGGTACTGGCACAAAAACAGACACATAGATCAATGGAACAGAACAGGAAATGCAGAAATGGACCTGCAACTATATGGTCAACTAATCTTTGACAAAGCAGGAAAGAATATCCAATGGGAAAAAGACAGTTTCTTCAACAAATGTTATTGGGAAAACTGGACAGCCACACACAGAAGAATGAAACTGGACCACTTGCTTATACCATACACAAGAGTAAGTTCAAAATGATTGAAAGACCTAAGTGTGAGACAAGAATCCATCAAAATCCTAGAGGAGAACACAGGCAGCAAATGACCTCAGCCACAGCAACATCTTACTAGGCAAGGGAAACAAAAGCAGAAATGAACTACTGGGACTTTGCCAAGATAAAAAGTTCTGCACAGTGAAGTAAACAATCAACAAAACTAAAAGACAGCCTACAGAGTGGGAGATGATATTTGCACATAACGTATCTTATAAAGAAAGCATTAGTATCCAAAATTCATGAAGAACTTAAACTCAACATCCAAAAAACAAATAATCCAGTTAAGAAATGGGGAGAAGACATGAATAGACATTTTTCCAAAGAAGACATCCAGATGGCCGACAGACACATGAAAAGATGCTCAACATCACTCATCATCAGGGAAAAGCAAATCAAACCCATGATGAGATACCACCTCACACCTGCCAGAATGGCTGAAATTAACAACACAAGAAACAAAAGATGTTGGCCAGCCTGTGGAGAAAGGGTAACACTTTTGTACTTTGGGTGGGACTGCAAGCTAGTGCAGCCACTGTAGAAAACAGTATGGAGGTTCCTCAAAAAGTTAAAAAGAGAACTACCTTATGGCACAGCAATTGCACTATTAGGTACCTAAACCAAAGGATACAAAAGTACTGATCTGAAAGGACACATGCACCCTGATGATTATTGCATCATTATCAACAATAGCCAAACTATGGAAAGAGCCCAGATGTACATCCACTGACAAATGGATAAAGAAGGAGTGGTGTATGTATATATAATGGAATATTACTCAGCATCAAAAAGAATGAAATCTTGCCATTTGCAGTGATGGGGGTGGAGCTAGAGTGTATTTTGCTAAGTAAAATAAGTCAGTCAGAGATTGACAAATACCATATGATTTCACTCACATATGGAATTTAAGAAACAAAACAGATGAACATAGGGGAAGAGGAAAAAAAAGAGAGAAAAGCAAACCATAAGAGACTCTTAACTATAGAGAATAAACTGAGGGTTGATGGAGGGTAGGTGGGCAGTGGATGGGCTAAATGGGTGATGGGTATTAAGGAAGGCACTTGTGTTGAACACTGGGTGTTATATGTAGTGATGAGTAACTAAACTCTACTCCTGAAAATAATATTATTCTATATGTTAACTAGAATTTAAATAAAAAATTGAAAAAAATAATCATATGAATACTAAGTCTACACAACTCACTTTCCAAGGTAACCATGACTATTCTAACCTTTTCCCAACCATACAGGATGTGTTAGTCTACCCTGTCTTCCATAATAAAGCATGGCTTAAACAGCAAAAATTTATTTCTTTGCTATTCTGGAAGCTGAAAGTCTGAGATAAGGGTGACAGCTTGGTCAGTTCCTGTTAAGAGCTCTCTTCCTGGTTTATAGATATTTCCATCTGCATGTGTCCTAACACTGCAGGGAGAGAAAGAGGAAACAACAATCTTTGGCTCTTCTTATAAGGTCACTAATCCCATCATGAGGACTCCATCCTCTTGACCTCATCCTACCCTAATTACCTCCATGAAGGCTTACTTTCAAATACCATCAAGTTAGGGGTTAGGGCTGCAATATTGAATATGGGGGAGGAGCACAAACATTTAGTCCATATTGTAGGGATTTGACTCTACTGTAGGTGCTTTGAAGAATGTATATATGTATAGTTTTTTTCTTTAAATTTTTAAGCATATTTCAGGTAATGCAATGTAAGTCTATATAATTTATGAGCACTTGTGTAAATTTTTAGGCAAAATAATAAAAATTAAAATCTAGCATCTAATAAAAAGTAGTAAACTATGACCAAGTTAGATTTACCAATAAAACCCAAAGTTAGATAACAATAATTATATCAATTAAATCTTACTGTATTAAAATATTAAATGATAAAAATATAATGATAAACTCAAAAGAATTTACCAGCTTACTTTTCTAATTCTCTGAAAAATTCTGACCTTCCTTGCCTACATCTTGACTGAACAGCTGGTTCCACGTCTTGATATTGGGATTAGGCAAATACTAGGCAGTTCATGACTGGAGCTTGAATCGGGGCCCTTGGCTTCTACAATCTGTGATTTAGATATCTTTCTTCTTTTCTTTTTTTTTTTAAGGATTTTATTTATTTATTTGATAGAGAGAGAGACAGCGAGAGGGCAGCACAAGCAGGGGGAGTGGGAGAGGGAGAAGCAGGCTTCCTGCTGTCAGGGAGCCAAATGCAGAGCTTGATCCCAGGACCCTGGGATCATGACCTGAGCAGAAGGCAGACGCTTAAGGACTGAGCCACCCAGGCGTTCTGTGATTTAAATTTCTGTCTTTTTATCTACACTGACATAATCTACTCCCCAGCCTATCTTTTCCTTTTTATTCCCCACCTTTATTGAGGTATAATTGACAAATAAATGTGTACATAAAGTGTACAGCATGATTTGATACATAGTGAAATATCTTCCATAGTCAAGTTAATTAACACATCCATAACTTTACATAATTCCTTTTTTATGGGTGGACAAGATGTGTTTTATATGTGCTTAAGATCTACTCTATTAGCAAATTTCAAGTGTAAAATAAAGTGTTACACACTATTGTCACCATGCTGTACATTAGTTCCTTAGAATGTATTTAGCTTATAACTGACAATTTTTACCTTTTGACCAATATCTTTCCATTTCCCACACCTCCTAGCACCTTAGTTCAACTTTTCTTTTTTTTTTCTAGGTTCCACATGTAAGTGATACTATACAGTATTTGTGTTTCTTTGTCTTATTTCATTTAGCATCATGTCCTCCATTTCATTGATGCAGTCACAAACGTCAGGATTTCCTTCTTTTTAATTGCGTGTTTGTGTGTGTGTGTGATTCATATTTCAGTTAGTTTCCAATTTCATTTTGAATTGCTCATTTAAAAAAAATCACTGACTCTGACATTTAGGATTAAAAAAAAATTCATGGTCATATTTTCCCCCTTATTAATGTCAGCTTTGTTTAGCACATTCAAAGTTGACTTAATTTTACCCTGACACTTATGTGGCCAAATCAGAGGGAAAAAATATTTCTAAATAGCCCAACATTGTTTCTTTAATTTCTCCTACCTCTATCTAAAACTCATTTTCTAACCTTATCTGTGACACAGTAATGTTCTATTGACTTACTTGTTAGCATGTGCTGCTATCAGCTACACATGAGCACCCCAAGTTTGAGAGTATTTGGGAATAGTGCTTGGTTTATACAGGATTTCAGCACTGCTCTATGTTCATGACCTCACCTCCTAGATTTTTTTCAATTTAGCTAAAGAAAAAAGTCTCTCCATTTTTGCCAGTGAAGGCAAAATGTTTAACATGAGTATATATCCTATCTTTGTTACAGACTGGATTTATGTGTATTCTCTATTTTTTTTATTTCTTATTTAATTTTTAAATTGTGTGTCAGAAGAATGAAGTGTGTTTATAATTACAAGCCTTCAATTTTACTGGATATTATTAATATAAATCTAGTCCCTCCTTTTGTTGCCTACTTGAACTCTGGAAAACATTTTATGGTTGAACATGTTTAAATAAATATTGAGAAATACTAATCAACCCATCTTTGGTATCACCAACAGTGTAACATGTAAAATCAAACTGAATTTCTAAGGACACTGATATACACAACTTTATGCATAAATAATAAAGTCGTATATAAAAATCAACAATCTCCTTTGAGGTACAGGTTAACAGAAAACAATCCAGTATAGCAAAACTCACTAAAAAAATTAAAGTTACAGTAAATTAAAACTAGAAACTTGTGACTATTATATAATGCATATACATACTTTTGTGCATAATCAATACAATTAAAACTAACGAGGGGATATAGCAGGTAAAGTATTCTGGGGCTGAGTTCCTATACAATAACGCAAAATAACGTTCTGTTGGATTTTTTGAGTTGTACCCAGTTCAAAACTTATTACTAGTGTCCCAGCAGAAACAGATGAATCATTGACAAATATGTGAATATTTTAATGTTTCTGAATAATTTGAGGAACAATTAATAAAAAGACCACTTACAAAAATGTGGACATTCTACAGTGCATTATTGTTGTGCATGTCTGATGTTATGGTTTGGTGAACCAGATGAGAGCTGCTCCGTGATACAGATATCTGGGAGCATAGTCACTTTGTGCCTCATGGTCATGATTTCGATATCTTACAAAGCTTAGTAGCAAAGCAGGTAAAACTTTTAAAGTTTAGAATATTTAGCGGCAGAGGAGAGCACAACCTTTCTCTTAAAACCACAAGTTTCCCTGTGATTTTCCTATGGGCTTTGCAGAATGCCTATATACATCTCTATCTGCCTATAAGCATTTTCAATACCACTAGATGTGTCTCTCAAAATTCACACATTGAAACCCAATCCTCAATATGATGGCATTTGGATGTGGGGCCTTTAGAAGGTGATTAGGTCATGAGAGTGGAACCCAAATGCATGGGATTAGTGTCCTTATAAGAGAGATCCCAGAGAGCTCCTTCATCCTTTCAGCCATGTGAGGAGACAGCAAGAAGACAGCCATTGCCATCTGTGAACCAGGAAGATACAAGATCTTCCAGCTCCTTACTTTTGGATTTCCCTGCCTCAAGAACTGTGAGAAACAAATTTCTATTGTTTATAAGTCACTGGTCTATGGTGTTCTTGTTATAGCAGCCATGACAGGCTAAGACAGGATCTCAGTGTGTACGTATGCAATTACAATATTTCACACATGGGATGGCATACAAGCTTGAAAGTAAAACAAGGCTGCAAAGCCTTATAAAGAACAATAGAAAGTATACCAGGCTAGTGGTTTTCTTCCCATCTCAACAAAAAGGTGAAAGAAGGCTGAAAGAAGGTAAATGAGATGGAAAACTTGGGGATAGAATTATTTATTTATTTGATCCCACTGACTGACTTAGATTATTTTTCTTAAAATGCTAAATCCTTTTTGATATTGAGCAATAAGCTTTTAGAAATTGACATGTCATTTCAAGATGCTAACCAGAAATAGCACCTGTCAGATTTCATTTCCAGAGTGATTATACTTCACCCAGCAATTGGGAACAGGTCTCTATATTCTAACTCTCTAATTACTTTGTGACACTGTTATATTCAAATATTTGAAAATTTAAGGAAACAAAATAACAAACTGAGTTAATTAATCACACATTAACTCTGGTGTTTTGACTGCTTTTGTCACTAAAGTAACACTTTCAGCATGGTACACAAAGGACTAGATGAAATGATTCAATTAACATTAATGTCAACTTCACAAGAGGCATTTCCTATCAAATAAAACTGGGTTGTATATGTAATAAAGTACACAAAAGGGAAAAAATAACACTCAGATTTAAATGAGCTTAAAATATATACTAATCAATTTTATAATGAAATAAAAATCAATTCGTATTATCAGAGAATTAGCTGATTAAATAATTAAATTTCTCAATTAATTGAACCTCACTAGTCATTACTAACAATAGCGACCATTGTTGTAATGATTTGTCATATGAGGACATTGAGAACTTGGTATTGTCACCATGATCAGATTGGAAATGTCAGGCATGATTTTAATCCAAGCCGAGCAGAGATAGAAAGGAAATGCTATTATTGCTTTTGCTGATGAAATTCCTCTTCTACACATTTCAGTCTCAAATCCCTTGTATATAAGCTTACATGTTTATAAGTAAATAGAATTTAATATTTTTCTGTAATTTATGAGGAAAATTCATGTTGTTTTTACAGTAGGTGAGATGTATGATAGATTCTAATATTTGCCTACTTTAAACTGAAGGCAAATACTTGAAACTAATTTTATATGCTATTAAACCAATAAAATATAGCTTGCTTTTCAGAAGTAATCTTTTAAGTCACCCCATCACTCTACTAAAACACTGAACTGATGAAATATACAATATTCTGTTTTGATTCCATCAGTTGTCACAATGTATCTTATCTCTAATACAGAGAACTCTGAAAATTTAGGTATTTAACTTTTACCTATGAATTAGTTCCGTGATCCAATATCTGACCTTGAGCCTTTACTGCTACAGTGATGTATTTAGAACTACTCAAAGGGAAAACAAAATGTAGTCTATAAAAATATTTCAAACATAACACACTGGGAGAAACAGTGGAATAAATTTGATCATGAGAAGAGACATGTAAGTATATATACTAAAAAATTAAATAGGAAAGTGTTTACTTCAAGAATATTCCTCTTATTACTATTATTTGCAGGATTATTTTGAAATTATTACTGTAATAAAGTTTGGAGTTATCACATTGGATCATATACTCCTTAATACACTATCTTATAAGGTGACTCCTGAAATCATCCTTACTTATGGAAAACAAACAAACAAACCCTGAATTATAGTATACTTTTTAACTGTAAAAACCATACATAAGATGCTATTATCAACTCAGAGAATTTAGATATTATAGTACAATATGGAGAATTTTGCATCAAAAGATAAGCTCTATTACGTTTTAAAAAGCACAATTAGCCTAATTTTTCAGGATCATTTTGATATCTCCTTTATATTTTCCCCTGTGATATGGGTCATTAAAAAGTCCCACTGGCAGGAATAAAATTCATACATGAAAATATTTTATTTTATTTTAAATATTTATTCATTTATTTATTTTAGAGAGAGAGGACGAGAGCATGAGTGGGAGGGGCAGAGGGAAAGGAAGAGAGAATCTCAAGCAGAGTCCACCCCTGAGCATGGAGCCTGATTCAGGGCTCCCTCTCATGACCCTGAGGTCATGACCTGAGCCGAAACCAAGAGTTGGTCGCTTAACCAAGTCTGCCACCCAGGCATCCCATATATGAAAATATTTTAAATTATTATAACATAGCAATGTATGCTTACTGCATGCTGTTACTTCATTAAGTAACAGCATTTGAGAAAACTGAGGGAAAAAGAAAATTACTTTTCTATTCTAAACTACAATTCTCTCATGTCCTTATCTCATTTATTAGCATCCTTACTTTGACAGATTAAATTTTGGAGTTGAAAAGAAATTAGAAAAGTTAATGCTTATAAAAAATACCAAAAAAATAAAAGACATACTCTTTTTTAGCTTTTTAATCTTGCCCCAATTATTATTTTTTTCTTTCTCCACTGTCATTTGTTTGATGCATGTCCTTCCATAAAAGTAAGCGCAATGTCTCTAGACTAGAAAGCCATGGGCATAATCCAGGACAACAGGAAGGCATGTGGGTGCATGATGGGAGGATAAAACAGTGGAATTTTTGGTCACAGTGACACCCAGAGACCACATTATTTAAAATTGCACTATGAGTACACCAGTTGTTCAATAAATATTTATTAACTTCCTGCGAGGCCCTCTACTACGAACCAGAGTTCCTCAGACAGAAAAGAAAAAAATCTCTGCCTTTCTGAATCTTGCTTTCAAATCACTTTGAGGAAAGGCTGTATCACTATAGTTTGTGTGGACAACAGAAGAGGAAGGGCAAGAGTGAGGCTGGGAGACTTATCAGTCACTATTGGAGTAGTTTTGGTGAGAGATGATGATAAATGATACAACCGTGGAGGTAGTTATGCAACATGCAGTCATGAAAATTGGTTAGATATGGACTCCACTTGAGGAGCTACTGAAATACGCAAGCTCATAAATATAAGTGTAAATAGTAAAGGTATAACTTGTAAGAGATGATGTATTTATTAAATCGGTGGAAACCAACATTACTAAAGGAATCCATTGTTAAAATTTTTACACAGTCATTTATTTGAATTTTTCTGAAGAGCTGTATATATTTGCAATGGTTTGAAATATATTGGCATTAACTTTTTCTTATCATTAACATTTAAAAAAAACTTTATTGTAGATTTCTTTTTTTTTTTTTTTTGGCATTTAAACAATTACATAACCTGAATATTTTCCTGTATAAAACACCTAGCAACAATAGAAAAATATAACTTATTTTGTAACATAAAATTAAATTCCTTGAATGTAATCAATTACTGCAAGAACAAACAAAAAGCTTTCTTAAATCCAGATAATCCTGAGTTGAAGCAATAGCTCATTTATGTAGACAGAGAAAGGATATTCCTAGGAGTATTTATAAAAACAAAAACCCACATGCAAAACCCCCATAAATTCTAAAGCCTAACTGGGGGTAAAAGACCTCAGCTTTTCAGGAAGAAACTGAGACACCCAGATAATACATATGGTTCAAGAATTATACCCTCAAATACAAGGATATTTAAAAAGAGAGAAAAAGAAGAAAAACAGTTAAAAAATACTTGAATGACAGCATCTTGTCAGAGAGGATAAGTCTTCAGGATTTCTTTTCAGAGAAGTATGTACATAAAAATAATATCCTAAGAATACTAATATAAAGTACTCTCCAACCTTTAGTAGGGAAATAAATCAAACATAAATAATGGAAAGCAAGAGATTTTTGAAAAATGAAAAATAGAAACTAGAGGTTTACTATCAAACACAAAATGAAATGCTAGAAATAAACCTAAATATAAAAGATTCACAGAACTAGCTCCTGAGCTAGATTGCTTTAGTGTAAATTCCCCTTATTCCACATACCTCAAGTTTACTTAAAATTCCATAAAATTCTCAAAAAAATCTCAGTAAAATTCTCTGTTTCTCAATATATAAAGTTATATTGAAAGGAGTACACACCTCACCTCAAGGGGTTTGTTTAAAACAGTGCCAAACTCTAATAACAGATATAAGATAAATAAATGTATTATAATATTTTATTTATTTCTTTTTAAGATTTTATTTATTCATTTGAAAAAGAGCACCAGCAGAGGGGAGAGGCAGAAGGAGAGGGAGAAGCAGACTCCCCACTGAGCAGGGAGCCTGACATGGGGCTCCATCCCAGGACCCTGAGATCGAGACCTGATCCAAAGGTAGATGCTTAACCATCTGAGCCATCTGAGCCACCCAGGCACCCCTTACTATATTTTTAGTGTTAGTCTATCAGTATGGGTTTAATCTGGAAAGAGTAAGTGCACAGTAATTTAAACATGGAAAGTATAAAAATAAATTAACTATATCAGGAAATTAGAGTAACAAGGGATTGGCTAATAAGAGTAAGTAGAACACTAAAAAATGAAGGAACAGAAGGTATAAGCAGTAGCCACTACATTACAGGGCTGAGATAAGCACTGAAGAGAGACGTCTTTGACTCCCCCTTCCCAAAACTGAAATTCAGATATTTGTGGAGAAGGCGTGGCCTTGAATCACTGAATGCTGAGGAAACACTGTGTTAGTAGAACCTGTTACTAACCCGTCCTGTCCTCCAGAACCGGCCTGAAAACCATCCTATAGGCAAGAGTAGAGAGTTGACTTCATCAGAAAACCACTCAAGGGCTGCCATTAGAAGCTACTGATTGCCAGGCAATATAAGAGCCAGGGACAGGAAAAGCAGTGAGCCCAAGTAACCTGGGACTGGAGGAGGTACATTCACCACAGAAGGCAGGAGCTGGGGAAGTCACACACTGACGGAACCTGCTGACCAAGCACATTGGAGCCAGGAAACAAAACCCTGACCTCCTTCCAGGTTTCTCTAGTGCTTTCTATTGATAAAGGAAAAATATTTAACGGACTTGATCCATTTTCACAGAATAGTTGGAAGAGTGAATTTGCAGTTGGGAGGCAATAAATTGATAACTGATGATGTTAAGTTGGGTAAAAATGTCATCAAATGGAGCTTATCAAATATCTTTAAGAATTCAAGTTATAGGGGAACCTGGGGAGCTCAGTCGGTTAAGCATCCAACTGTTGGTTTTGGCTCAGGTCATGATTCCATGGTTGTGAGATGGAGCCCTGAGTTGGGCTTCAGGCCCAGTGAGAGTCTGCTCAGAATTCTTTCCCTTTCCTTTCCCCACCCTCCTCTGTCCCTCTCCCTGTTTGCTCTCTCTCTCTCTCTCTCTCAAATAAATAAATAAATATCTTAAAAACAAAAAAAGAATTCCAGTTATATGTTATTAAAAAGACATCTCCAAATTATACCACATCTAAAATGTGGTGAGCAGAATCCTAAAAGTACTTCCCAAGATTTCTCAACATAATCCCCAGGACGATGAACTTGATGAAATAGCATGTCTGTGATTATATTTAATGAAAAATAAGATTTTTACAGATACCATCAAGGTTACTACTCAGTTGACTTTGACTTAATTAAAATAGAGTTTATCAACATGGAACTAATCTAATCACATGAAGCTGACAGTTACAGCCAGTACAGAGGACAGAGATTTAAAACATGAGAAGGCCTTATACCCGGTGAGGATGAAGAGGACATATGAATAGGAATTCCAGAAGCCTCTCAATCTCCTAATAGTCAGCAAAGAACCAGGCAGTTTTTATGTTATAAAAACTTGTGACTAATTGTAGCATCAACCTGAATGAGTTTGGAAATGGATTATTTCCCAAAACCTCTAAATAAGAACCCAGACTGGCCAACACCTTGATTGTGGACTTCTGAGAACTTGAACAGAGAACCCAGTACAGTGCATTTGTTCTTTTTTAAAAAATAGACTTTATTTTTAGGGGTGCCTGGGTGGCTATGTCAGTTAAGCATCTGACCCTTGATTTCAGCTCAGGTCATGATTTCAGAGTTGTGAGATTGAGTGCACCCCCCCCCCCCCGCAGGTCAGGCTCCAGACTCAGCAAGGAGTCTGCTTGAGATTATCTCTCTCTCCCTCTGTCCCACCCCTCCTTTCTCTCTTTCAAATAAATAAAATAAATCTTTTTTAAAATATGCTTTATTTTGAGAGCAGTTTTAGGTTAACAAAATATTGAATAGAAAGCACAGAGATTTCCCATATACCTACTGCCTCCACATGCGTATATAGCCACCTTCACTATCAAAATCCCCCACTCAGGTTGTACTTTTGTTAGAATTGATGAGTCCACATTAACATAGTATTATCACCCAAAGTCCATAGTTTACATTAGGGTTCACTCTTGATGTACATTCTATAGGTTTGGACTAGTTTATAATGACATATATCCACCATTATCGTAACATAGTAACTTCACAAAAGACAGTGTCTTCTGCAGAGAAAAAAAATTTCATCTTAGTGAAGTACAGCTGATTAATTCTTTAATTAATGGATTGTAGCTTCGGTGTTGTAGTTATGAAGTTATCACCAAACAAAAGGTCATCTAGATTTTCTCTGTGTTATCCTCTAGGAGTTTTATACTTTAGTGTTTTATATTTAAGTTTGTGGTCCACTTTGAGTTAATTTCTATGAAGGATGTAAGGGCTGTGTCTAGGGTTTTGTTTTGTTTTGGCTTTGAATATTCAGTAGTTCTAGCATAATTTGTTAAAGAGACCCTCTTTGCTCCATTGCAATGACTTTGCTCCTCATCAAAGATCAGTTGACTATCTTTACATGAATCTGTTTCTGAGCGCTATCTTCTATTCTATTGATCTGCTTGTCTATTCTTATACCAATGTCGCACTGACTTTATTACTTTAACTTTTTATTTAGTCTTGAAGTTGAGTAGTGTCAGTCCCCCCACTCTGTTCTTTAATATTGTGTTAGTTATTCTGGGTCTTTTATCTCTCTATATAAATCTTGGTGTCAGTTTATTGATATCAGCAACTTTTTTGCTAAGATTATTATTGCAGTTACATTGAATCTATAGATCAAGTTGGGAAAAGCTGACATCTTGACAATATTGAGTCTTCCTATCCAAGAACATGAAATATCTCTCCATTTATTTAGTTCTTTGATTTTGTTCATCAGTCTTTTAGGTTTTCTTTATATAGATCTTGTACATATTTTGTTAGATTTATATCTAAGTACTTTATTTTGGGGGGTGCTAAAGTAAATGGTTGTGCTGTTTTTTTTTTTTTTTTTAAGATTTTATTTATTTATTCGACAGAGATAGAGACAGCCAGTGAGAGAGGGAACACAAGCAGGGGGAATGGGAGAGGAGGAAGCAGGCTCATAGTGGAGGAGCCTGATGTGGGACTCGATCCCGGAACGCCGGGATCACACCCTGAGCCGAAGGCAGACGCTTAACCACTGTGCCACCCAGGCGCCCCTGTTGTTGTTTTTTTTTAATATTCTTTTTTTTTTTAAAGACTTTATTTATTTATTTGACAAAGAAAGAGACAGCCAGCAAGAGAGGGAACACAAGCAGGGGGAGTGGGAGAGGAAGAAGCAGGCTCCCAGCAGAACTGGGAGCCAAATGCGGGGCTTGATCCCAGGACCCTGGATCATGACCTGAGCCAAAGGCAGATGCTTAATGACTGAGTCACCCAGGCGCCCCAAATGATTGTGTTTTAATTTCAAATTCTACTTGTTCATTGTTCGGATATAGGAAAACATTTCATGTGTGGATAATTATGTATTCTGCAACCTTGTTATAATTGCTTATTTAATTTAGGTCGTTCTGTGGATTTTTTCAGGTTTTCTATATAGATAACCATGTCTTCTATGTAAAAACACAGTTTTTATCTTTCTTCCCAATCTGTATACCTTTTATTTTCTTTGTGTGATTCCACAACTAGGACTTCCAGCATGATGCTGAAAAGCAGTGGTGAGAGAGAACATCCTTGGCTTACTCCTAATCTTAATCAGAAAACTTCCAGTTTCTCAACCTTAAGTTTGATTTTAGCTATAGGCTTTTTGTAAATAGTCTTAGTCAAGTTAAGGAAGGTTACTTCTATTACTAGGGTACTGGATTGTGTCAAATGCCTTTTCTGCATTCTTTTAATATCCATGGGATCTGTAATAATGTCTACTCTTTTATTTCTGATACTAGTAATTTGTATCCTCTCTCTTTTTTCTTAGTTATCTTGGTTAGAGGCTTATTGATTTTATATATCTTTTCATAGAACTAGTTTTTGGTTTCACTGATTTTTGACCCACAAAACTGTGAGATATTAAATAGGTGCTGCTTCAAATTGTCGTTTTTGTGGTAATTTGTTTCATTGATTTTCTGTTAAATTTCTATTGACTTCCTGTTTTCAATTTCATTTATTTCTACTCTGAGTTTTAGTATTTCATTTCTTATGCTTAATTTGAATTTAATTTCCTCTTCCAAGTTTCTGATAATGAAAGCTTAGATTATTGATTTTAGATAATTCCTCTTTTCTAACATATGACCTTAATGCTATAAATTTCCCTCTAAACAATGTTTGCTGCATCCCCCCCCCCAAATTTTGGTAAGTTACACTTTAATTATCTCTTGGAGTCGTTCACACCGAGCTTCCAGTAATTCTTCAATTATAGTTTAGGTTTCCTTACTTTAGCACTGGTTCCTGAAAAGGTTTCAACTCATGGACTTCTATTCTGTTAAGTTGTGATTCTCCGTATTTGCCTATCTGTTGATCCAATTTAAGGGGAGTGGTTTTTCCTATGACTTCAATTTTCTTATGGATCTAAGAAGAGTAGTTAATTCTTTGGTTCAGATTTTTACTTGTTTGGACAGAGTGGCAACTTCCAAGCTTCTAATATGATGAACCACAAATCCCCACCTGTATTTTTTTATTTATCTAGCCAATGTTTGCATGGAGATGTTAAGAAAGTTGATAGATTTATCAGGAGTTCAAGGGAAAAATCTGAAATGGAGTTATTTGTTTAAAATGATCAGTTTAACAATACCCCCTAAAATCCACACAGTTAGATTATCTAAGACAAAATATAGATGAAGAATATAAGAGTTCCCAACAGTGACTCCTGTAATGTTCCAAAAATTTTTTTAAAGATTTTATTTATTTATTTGAGAGAGAGAGAGATTGCACAATCGGGGGAGGGGCAGAGGGAGAGAGAGAGAAGCAGACTCCTCACTGAGCAGGGAGCCATATGCTGAGCTTCATTCCAGGATCCTGGGATCTTGACCTGAGCCAAAGGCAGCTGCTTAACCAACTAAGCCACCCAGGCACACTTGTAATGTTCCAAATTTAAGTGGAAGAGAGACATCAAAATATGAGATGCTTTAATGGAAAGAGGGAAAAAAAATAATAGAATAAATCCGAGAGAAGAAGAAGGCTTCCAATGCTACTGGGTGGCAAGATGACAGAGAAATACTCATTGGATTTGGTCATATATCATTGACTTTAGCACACAGAGATTTAAGGGAGTGATGAGGGCAGAGAATGGGGTAACTTGATGGGTACTGGAAATTGCTGTCAGTAAAGACTGACAGTTACTTCAAAAATGACTTTCCAAAATAAAGGAAAATAAGGGGAGAGGTGAAGTTAGGGTGCACATCGTGTTTATTTTTAAGATGGGAGAATTTCAAGCTTTTACACAGCTAAGGAAACAGTCAACAAAACTAAGAGGCAATCCACAGAACAGGAGAAGATATTTGCAAATGACATTTTGGATATAGGGTTGATATCCAAGATCTGTTAAGAACTTATCAAACTCAACACCCAAAAAAACAAATAATCCAGTCAAGAAATGGGCAGAAGACATGAACAGACACTTCTCCAAAGAAGACATACAAATGGCTAACAGAAACATGAAAAAATGTTCAACACCCCTAGCCATCAGGGAAATACAAATCAAAACCTCAATGAGATACCACCTTACACCAGTTAGCATGGCAAAAATTAACAAGACAAGAAACAACAAGTGTTGGTGAGGTTGTGGAGAAAGAGGAACCCTCTTACACTGTTGGTGGGAATGCAAGCTGGTAGAGCCACTCTGGTAAATAGTATGGAGGTTCCTCAAGACGTTAAAAGATAGAGCTACCCTATGACCCAGTGATTGCACTACTACGCATTTACCCCAAAGATACAGATGTAGTGAAAAGAAGGGGCACATGCACCCCAATGTTTGTAGCAGCAATATCCACAATAGCCAAACTGTGGAAGGAAACGAGATGCCCTTCAAAAGATGAATGGATAAAGAAGATATGTGGTTCGTATATACAATGGAATATTACTCAGCCATCAGAAAGGATGAATACCTACCATTTGCATTGACATGGTTGGAACTGGAGGGGATTATGCTAAGTGAAATAAGTCAAGCAGAGAAAGACAATTATCATATGGTTTCACTCATACATGGAACATAAAGAATAGTATGGAAGACCATAGGGAAAGGGAGGGAAAACTGAAGGGGAAGAAATCAGAGAGGGAGACAAACCACAAGAGACTCTGGACTCTGGGAAACAAACTGAGGGTTACAGAAGGGAAGGGGGGGTTGGGGTAACCGAGTGATGGGTATTAAGGAGGGCATGTGTCAGGATGAACACTGGGTATTATATGCAACTAATGAATCACTGAACACTACCACAAAACTTATGATGTACTATATGCTGGCTAACTGAACATAATCATAATTTTAAAAAGATGGGAGAGTTCCAATCATGATCATATACTAATCACAATTATCAAAAAACAAGAAAAACTGATGATGCACAAGGAACTAAGCATAAATGGAGAGGCAAAGATTTTGAAATGGCTAGGGAACACATGATACAAAAAATAATTAGATAACATAAAAAGAATAACATCTCCCATTTTAACAGAGGGAAAAACAGCAAATATCAGTCTGGTTCAGATGGGTTTATAGATATTTCTGGTGGAAAGAAGAAGGTTTTACCTTTGATAAATTGTAAGTGAATCAACATATGAATAGCTTTCCTGATACAGAGGAGACAGCAAATATAGCAGAAGCAAAAATCCAAGGTCCCATTAACTAAATACTTTTTTGTGAATTATAGACAGATACATGTGTTTGAATTATAATAGCTTACCATTTTTTAGAAAAAAAATAACAATACAGGCTGACACTTGGAAGTAATTTAGCAATACTTTGCACTGTCATGGCAGGAATACAAAAAAAATCGATAAAACATAAAATCACAACAAAAAATGAAAATGAACATCCATGAATAGTTCTGCATAAAAATTAATATTATTTATCAAACAGTATTTTACAGTAACATAACTGTTATTTATAATGTATTTTGCAATAATGTAACTTTTATTTACAGTAGATAGTATCTTATTTTGAAAACCCAAAATCCATTTCACCAAAGATGGTTAAAACAAAAAGACATGAAAATTTTCATGCACATAAATGAAATGGTAAATTTTAAGATTAAGCAAGGCTCAGAATATATGCCATTCTTATGTTATTTTAAAATATATTTCTTGAAATATATGTACTCTCTTTTAATAATAGATTATGCAAAAATACACAAAGCAAACATTTTAAAGTAGTAGCATAAAAATATGGCTGGGAATTTAAGCAGTTAAAATGAAGATGGCTTAAATGTATAGGAAGACTTACACTGTAAAAGCATAAATGCAGTCCAGTGATTAATGACACAGGTTTTGCAATCAAATAGATCTCAATTTAAATAAAGCAAATAGCCTCTGCTAGCTATGTCACCTTGGGCTAAGTTTTGAGACCGTGTTAGTACTGGTGTCCTAGTTTGTATGATGGGAAGCACACCATCTGTCCTGTATGTAATGGTAAAATTTAAATGACAGACTATATGTGAATGCTTATCACACATCCTCTTACTGATTAAGCACTTAGGAAAAGCAGCTAGCCGAGGTAGAAAGTAGAAATGACAGTACTATAAAATTCTTGTAAATCTGTTTCTAACAGATTTTTAAGAGTGTACGGCCCGCATGAATACCACAGCATGACAGCTATGCGGTACAGGGTTTCACAAAGAAAGTATGAGCTCAGAAATCATAGTGACTCTCCAAATATGTCCTGTAAAAATCTCTATAAAAACCCATGTCTATTATGGAGGACTGAAAAACCTTATCAGAAGAAAAAAAAAGTTTGCTGATATCACCTTCACTATTTTTTTCTGGGATCTTTTATCACTTTTCCTACTACATATAATGGCCCTATACACTTAAGCACAAAAATATTAAATCCTAGATTGTATATAAAAAAACAGTAGAAAACCTATTATTTACCATTTTGACCTTACTCCTGTTAAGGCAGTACAAATGAATACAAATTTTAGAGTGTATATTTTAAACAAAGTCTCCTAACTCAGGTAAAAGTAAAAATGCTTAAGAATATCTATTATATTTCCAGACATCTATTTAAAATCACCTTGACTGTGGGCTGCTGGGTGGCTCAGTTGGTTAAGCATCTGACTCTTGATTTTGGCTCAGGTCACGATCTCAGGGTGGTGAGAGTGAGCCCTGCCTCTGGCTCCTCACAGGGCATGGAGCCTGCTTAAGATTCTCTCTCTCTCTCTCTCTCTCTGCCCCTCCCCTCCTTGCTCTCAGTCTCTCTCTCTAAATAATAAATAATAATAATAATAATAATAATAATAATAATCACCTTGACTGGAAGAATTTAGGCAGAATTTTAACTATTCATTCTTTATTTTTTAAAATTTATTTTAGAAAAAGAGAGAGTGTGAGCACATGGGGGAGGGGCATAGGGAAAGGGAGAGAGAATCCCAAGAAGACTCCATGCTGAACGTGGGACCCCATGCAGGGCTTGATCCCATGACTCTGAGATCACAGCCTGAGCTAAAACCATGAGTCATATGCTTAACAAACTGCACCACATAGGTGTCCTAGGTATTCATTCTTTAAAATGTATTTGATAATATACTCCTTGGAAATTGTACAATTACTGGAGATGCAGTAATAAACAATAGATATTATGCCCCCTCATTCCTGGACTGGTATCAGAATAGTCTTAAAAACTGACAATCCAATTAACATCATGAAATTGAGATCTGTAGATTTATCTCATGTTTGACAAATTCAGAACTCATCGGCACCAGTCATTATACAGGGCATACTGCCAGTACCAGCTGGAATATGGGAGATTAACTTAGTAATGCCCATGAGGTCATTCAGAATTTAACCTGCCTAGATAGGTGTTCAGCAGTTACACAGACTGTAGTAAGGACTAAAGTAGATTTGCAGAAGAAACCATGTTTCTCGGCAAATTGTCAGTAACCCATCTAGGAGCATTCCCACATCTAGAGTACCCAAAACAAACTCCAAAATAATCTGCCACGGATGGAAAGACCTTATTTTTTGGCTATTGTTGATAATACTGCTATAAACACCGGGGTGCATGTATCCCTTCAAATCAATACTTTTGCGTCCTTTGGGTAAATATCTGGGCTTCTAACTATAGAGAATACACTGAGGGTTGCTGGAGGGGAGGTGGGCAGGTGGATGGGTTAATTGATGATTGGGATTAAGGAGGGCACTGGTGATGAGCACTGGGTATTGTAAGTGATGAATCACTAAATCCTACACCTGAAACTAATACAGGGAAAACTTTACATTACGTATCTACTGATATGAAGTATGAACAGCACCATAAAACATTTTTTGGGAAACTGTTAAGGCTGATCATTTCATCTGATGACATCAAGAAAAGTAAAACAAAATAATTGAAAATATTCTTGAAGGGCTTTATTAATATGTAACAAATGCTTTAGCAGTTCAAAAGCTGAAAGAAAATAAGAAGTAAGGATGTTGAAGGAAGAAAAATCACAACTGTGGAGTAACCACCCAGAATTTATACTGGAACTCTGGAGGGCTAAATCCTAGGAAAGGAGTGGATTGGAAGTAAACATCAGGAGTTTGGGTAAACAAACTGCAACACAGCTTCGGGTCATCTACAACACAGGAAAACCACAAATCCTAAAATTGGTTTAAGATGATTTCAGATTACTTCCTGTCCTAGGTGTGTGGCAGAAGCAAAGGACAACTTTTACTGGACATAGATAATTCCCTAGGTCTGAAATTATTAATATAATTCGTACTGCAAACACAAAGTACAGCACACTTCTAAAGATAACTACAAAGATACAAGCTATAGAAACTCATATCAGAAAGACTGATAGGCACCAGAAAACAGAACATTGGACCTCTAGATATTGGAACCATCAAATGCCAAATTTACAATTGGTGGGTCAACTGAGAAAATTTGAATATCAAATTTAAATTAGATATTGCAATCTAATTTTATTAGCTATGATCATGATTTGTGTCTATATTTTATATATTATTTAGGAATTGCATGCAGAAACATTTGCAGATAAAATGGAACAATGTCTTTATCTTACTATGAAGCAGTGGAGGAAGGAAGGAAGGAAGGAAGGAAGGAAGGAAGGAAGGAAGGAAGGAAGGAAGGAAGGAAGGAAGAAAATCTGACAAAATATTAATACAGGTTCAACACAGGTGGTATTTATATGGGTGTTCATATTAATCCACCCTTATATTTTCTCTATATTTAACTTTTTTTAAAGATTTTATTTATTTATTTGAGATAGAGAGGGAGAGCAAGTGCGAGAGCATGAGCCAAGAGACAGAGGGAGAGGGAGGAACAGCCTCCCCACTGAGCGGGGCGCCTGATGCAGGGTTCAATTCCAGGACCCTGGGATCATGATTTGAGCCGAACGCAGATGCTTAACTGACCAAGCCACTCAGGCACCCCTATATTTAACAATTTTTAATAATAATACTTTGAAATAAAAAAATAGATTACTGAGTACACTTTTTTCCTGGTGTTCAGTAGTTTATAATTTGTTTTGAATCTGCATCTCAATAATCTTTATAAAATTTTCACAAAACAACATAATCATGAAAATGGTATCATATTATCAGGTTATGGAGATTTGAACAGGGTATCTATGTATTTAGGGGAGTTTCAAAAATTCTGCTTACCACACCCCTCTGACGCACGTACAATTTATTTTTCTTTTCAAATTCATTTTTGTTTTCCCCCCACTATTGTTTTATGGTCTTTTTTATTCTTTTTTTTTTTATTGTCTCTTTCTAATTGTAAAATCCAGCACAGTCATAATATCATATGTCCTGCATTAATTTTGATAATAAAAGATGGTATAATATCTATTCTAATTTTTAAAGGCTGGATATCTTAAATCTTATTTTAAATAACTTAGAAAGGTATAAATGTAAGGTCTTTATAAATTAGAATTATTCTTTTTAGCTTTTCATATTAAAATGAGACCAGTAGACCAATATTTGCTCAGAATTGTTCTTTATACAAAAAACTGGGGTTGTGACTTCATATTTTAATGAGAGCTTGAATTGATTTTCTTTCTTTTAAACAACATCAATAAATTTTGATGGATTATATCTCCATTCTCATTTCCCTTTTTTATTCCTTATCTTCCACTTCGTACCTCACTCTTAAGTTTTAGCTCAAAATATGTAATCTAGAAGGGATGTACAAAAACAGAATGAAGATATCTGAAGAAATAAAGCAAGAAAAAATGGTTAAAATTTTTTGTTTTTGTTTTTTCTTTAGTTTGTCAAAAGGACCTCTATTTTTTATAGAATACTGATAAAGGTAGTAATAGCAAATGAAATAATAACTAGTATTTATTGAAAATCTGTTCTTTGTTAAGACTCTGTGGTAGGAGTGCTATACATTTCAGGCTTGTGGATTTCATATTTTTCCACAATCTGCAAATAAGGAAACAGTTATGAAGAAAGTTAAGTAATTTGGACAGTTAAATACTCAGAATTGTAAATGTACCATCTCCCAATTTAACTATAATTTTACATCCCTCATTATAGTTTCACTTTCCTCTTTTATGAAATTGCTAGAGAAACAGCACGGTGCAGTAAAAAAGAGCACTAGAAATGGAGTTAAGTAGTCTAAGTGCTAATCTCAGCACTCCCAATTACTACTAGTGTAGTTTTGGGAAAATTGTTTAAATATGCCTATCATCGTTTTTCTCGTTTCAACAGGCACAGTACATGCACAGATGTTGTGCAATCACATAAGGTAGTGGAAGTGAAAGTACTTTTCCCAAAATGAAAATTGCAGTGTAATTCTATAATGTGGTAATGATGGTATGAGATATACACAATTAAAACAAGGCACAAGCTGGCATCTCTCTGTCACCCCTCCCCACTCACCACAAGCAGGTAATAAAATCTCCCCTCTTCTTTGTTATCTTAAGGAGGAAAAATATGATTCTCTCTACCAACATTTTATTTATTATTTTAATAGCAAGTATAAGGGAAGTTGAAAAATGATAATGAAATCATAAAGTAAATGAAAGAATATTCAATTTAGATCAGCAAATCTGAGTTTGAGTTCTTCCTCCACCAATGAATATTTATTTGACCCACTTTAATTCATCTACTTGCTTTGGGGTGTCTGGGTGGAGCAGCTGGTTAAAGTTTTATCTCAGGTCTGATCTCAAGAGTCATGGGATTGAATCCAAGGGGGGGGGTCTGCACTTAGTGGGGAGCCTGCTTGAGATTCTTTCCCTTTCTCTCTGTCCCTCCCACTTTCTCTCTCTTCTCAAATAAATAAATAAATCTTTAAAAAAAAATAATCTACTTGTTCTGAACCCGATTTCCTTCATATATAAAACAGAAATTACAATATTTTTTTCTTCCACCTAAAAAAATTTTCATGAATTTTAAATACAATAATAAGAAATGTAATACCAGTTGGCATACTATATGATAAGACAGTATAATAGTAATGATACATTATTAAAAAAAAAACTATACAATAACACAATATGAGAGTAAGATACATTATTAAAAAAACTATACAATATAGCATAAGAATGACACATTATTACATTTTATAATGATACATTAGCTAATATATTATTAGGAATTTATTTATAAAATATGACCTGGAAAATGTGTAGGAAATATAGAGATATAGAGGTAAATCAAAGTTGGATTATTATTTTACACAAAGATGTATAAATATGGCTTAAGAAGATGAATGAGACGAACTCTAGCAAAAGTCAAAACATATGGGATACTGGAAGGAATGGTAATATATCAGCATAATTTATATGATTTACTTTTTTATATGGAAAAAGAATGGTAAGCAAGCTCACATCTTCTATTTGAGGTAGGGAGAAAAAGAGAGAGACAGATGCACCATGAAATTACAATATAATTCTCCATGTGCAATTTAGGGAAATATAGAATATTAAAAACTGAATGGATCAGATTCTAAGCCAGACCAGTAAGATTAGCTTTCTAGGCAAGTAACTTCTACACTGAGACTTGAAAGATTAAAGGGTGTGAATCAAGAAAGGTGAAGGGAAAAAAAAAAAAAAATCTCAGCAGATGGAACAGCATGTTTGATAGCCTAAGAGCAAATCAAACCATTGTATGATTGAAGATTCAAAGGAAAGTCAGTATCAGATTTGGCTCTAAGGATAAAGATGATGAGAATAAAAAGATAAGCAGTGGAAATTTATTATAGGACTCCAATAACTTCTACTTAAGTATTTGGACTGTATCATATAAAGAGGGAGTTTAAAACCAAGTTGAAGTAGGCAAATAAATTTTTCTTACAAGGTGTACATAATTAGAATTACATCAAAACTGTAGACTGAAAAACAAGTTGGGAGGCTGATGACATAACTCAGAGGACAAATAATGGCAACCTAGAAGTGGGAATAGATTGAATAATTCAGGAGTTGTTTAGCATAACAAATAGACAGCATGTGCTTTTTGACTGAATGAGATAATGACGCACAGGGAGCCCAGGCTATATAACATACATAATATATAAGGGACAGTAAACCAATATAAGTTTATCCTCAGTAACTTTTACTCCTGGTTTTCAGTAAGCTCCCACGTCAAAGCAAAGTCTACTAACATCAGATCATAGTGCTTCTTCCAAAGTCCTTTGAGCATACTCCTTTCTATTACGATTTACATGTCATAGAGTATTCTTGTCTTAAAGGGAAAAACATCATACCAAATGAGATTCATCTGTATCAAGAAGAAGAGGAAGTATCCTTTCTGCTCTAATATGAGCGGAAACAGAATGCATGAGCATAACAGAAGAGAGACAGAGTTAGCATGCAAGCATATTAGAATTGCTTTTCATCTCTCAGAAAAACTATTGTAGGAGATGTTCGATGTAGATGCAGAACATTTTTCATTACTTTGCTGCTGGGGTTGTGTAAGGAGATGCTTCAGAAGGTTCCCTTTGATAACATAGGGAAGCCGTTAACTGAAGTACAAAGAAACTGCATGAAGCAATAGAGCAGAAGTAGGTCCTGAACTTGTGCCCTTGAGTGTCTTTTGACTACTTCTGTGCTATGGGATGACTTGAAAAGATTGTGCCAGTCCCTCAAGGCACATGGAAATAGCTGTTCAGAGAGCCAGTGGAATTGCCATGGGGCAGTCATGATGAGAAACAAAACCACCCTGTAACAAAAGCCATATGATAAAAAGAAAAGCCAGGGGATAGAGCGTGGGAAGACTTGGCATTTGCTGTGCCTGGAATAGCTGGTTGAGACAGCACCAGCAAAGAAGGACCAGGTCCTTAGTCAATGCAAGACAGCACAAGCTCATCAGCTGCCTGTCTGAAGTCAAGAACACAGGATGGCAAGGGATTATCTTAGGACACTCATCCCTAGAAGAGTCTAGGGATGCCCTGGAAGGCAGCTTGATGAGATTTGTGCAGCTTTGAACCCCCAAGTTGATGCAAGCCCCTACCTCAATCCCAAATATATACAAGCAGCATTTAGGAAAGGAGTAGGGGGATGTAAAAATAAGAGTGTGTACTGAGAAGACTGAGCTTTTCAAAACTCACCACTGAAGCTTAATAATTGGCAAATGTTTCCATACACTATCTTCTGATGTTTAAGTTTCTTTGGTGAAAGTGATTATCTACAGAAAATAAAGACCCTGTATTCTCTCTGCACATCTTCTAAATAGATGGAAATTTATGAATAAACCACAACTGACTATAAGATTATAGGCTAGAGCAAAAACAAGTGGATCATTTCACTAGTCCATTAAAAATAATTTATAAGTGTATCTCTGATGGAACCTAATACACAAGTTTGAAGACCCAGAGAGAGTTTAGGTAGCATCAGCATTTAAACATTCATCAGTAACATGGGAACAGATTAAACTACATGGAGAATGATATAAAGTTAGGAGAGAGGCAGAACTAAACTGAAACTAACACATACATAATTGAAAGATAGACCCTGAAGAGAAGTACACAAACAAGATTTAGTAAAGCACTTCGTAAATATATCCTGATACATCAAGAGATATAGCAAAGCGTTAGGATAAGTTCCCACTCAAACTTTCTGGGATGTTAAATACATACAATGTTATGGTGTTTATTTATGGATGAATTAGTGAGTAGGCAACCAGAGCCTAGAGTGCTTATGGTACAGTGGATTTAGTAACCTATCCATAGAACCCCAGAAATTATTAGAGCCGGAGAGTGTCATAAATAAATAAAATAATGGATAAGGACAGGAAGGATATTTAAAGAAATAATAAGAGCTTATGTCCTAGTAAGGGAAGAACCATTTTTCAGATGTGCAGCAATATCTAAGTGTAAGCAAGGAAATCCACATGAAGTCACAGCCTCATGAAAATGCAAAACTTTACATTTTTAGATCAGTGAGCATCGTTTATTTTATTTTATTTTAATTCAATTATTCAATTATTTAAATAAAAATAAATAAAAACAAAACCAGTTCATCCTTTTCTCCCCCCACTCCAAACTCTGCCTCTCGCTACCACAAATTTGTTCTCTGTTTCTATGAGCTTGATGGTTGTTTAATTATTTGTTGACTTATTTATTTATTCATCTATTTATCAATCCACACATAAAAGAGAACATATGGTATTTTTCTTTCTCTCTCTCACTTATTCACTTAACATGATGCCCTCGAGGTCCATCCATGTTGTCACAGATAGCAAGTTTTCATTGTTTTTTATGACTGAATAATATTCTTGTGTGTGTGTGTGTGTGTGTGTGTGTGTGTGTGTGACACAATTTCTTCAACCATTCATCCATGGATGGACACTTACGAATGCAGAAATCAGTATTTTGTCAAAACTAGCTTTTGGATGTGTGACATTTCTAAACTTTAGAAATGAAATAGCATTACTCAACAGTTTGGCAAACAGATGGATAAATAGCCTTTGGGCATGTATTCATTTAATTTCTTTATTTTATTATGGTATGAATTTTTCTACACCTTATTACATTAACATATCTTGGCAGCAATATGAACTACTTATAAAAGCACCATGTTTTAAATTTATTGTAACTGAATGCAAAAAATATATTTTATTCCACTAATAGATTTAATAGAATTTGTTTTTAAAAGTAGTAATGGTAATATTTTTAATATTTTAATATTTATGCTTTAGATACTCTGAGAAATGTTCTTTTGAATAGGCTGTGTGCTATTTTGAATAGCATGTTCACATGGGAACGTTACAAGGCATACACTTAAATTACTAAATTAATTATTATTATTAATTATTATTGCTATTATTAAATTACTGAGCAATATATTCAATATAAGCAAGTATTATTGATTGCTTTGTGAAAACATTGTGCCCTCCCTGGACATGTAAATTATGCTTATAATGTTATTTGAAATATATTTCCAATATAAATAATATATGCATAACTGTTAAACATTTAAATAGCTAATAATGCTGTTTATTTTTCTTCATTTTAAATCAGTTTGCACCTGTGAGCCTTGTCTGGCTTTTGAATGGTCTTATAGGTGTTTCAGAGTTAGAATATTACATCAAAATTTAATTTATAGTACTTAGCTTTACAAATAAAATCAGGAATGTTTCAGTTTTTTGGTTTTTTTAATCTACTCAAGTACCTTATGGAACATTTTTATCCTTTTTGTAGGTGAGTGAATGCATTTTGTGAACCAAACCAGCTAAGCTGTAAGCTCTTATTTGGTTCTATTAGCCCGTACTAGACATTTGAAAGACTTTGAAAGATTTGTTCTAACCTAATATATATATATTTTTTGTCAGAAAAATACTGGCCTTGGTATTAGCATCATTCCTCCTATCTGAGTACAGCACCCAGTGACAGGCCTGTTTACTAGACTTTTCAGAATATCAGTAGTATTTACTTATTAATTAGATTCAGTAAAAACTATTTATTGTAACAAAACTTAGGACATAAAATAGCTATTTGTCTCCTAGCTCTTTCAAGAATTTCAGCGGCTATCAGAAAGCAGCTCTCTGAATATTTTCAATGACACTGGTGGCTTTTTGTCACATATCATCCTGATGCCTTGTGACTATTTAAAAATTAGACAGAAAAGAGAAATTAGCAGAAAGAGAGCAGGAAATTTTAACAATGCTGATGAGACCCCTTTCGCCCCCCACGTAAAAAGGACACATTGAAAAATTTTGTGCATCTTTTAGGTCCAACCAGGTGACAGTTTTGCTTTGTTTTGTTTTAAGATTTATCTATTTATTTCAGAGAGAGGGAGAGAGAGAGCACGCATGACCAGGAGGGGCAGAGGGAGAGGAAGAGAGAATCTCAAGCAGAATCCACCCTGAACATGGAGCCTGATCAGGATCTTCTGACCCTGAGCTCAGGACCTGAGCCGAAATCAAGAGTCTGACACTCAGCCTACTTACTGTGCCACCCAGGAGCCCCTGGATGAAAGGTTTTTTTGTATGTTTCACCTTCCACATTTTTCTAAGTTGTGACTTCATGTCTTTATGATATGGAAATTACTTCTAAATATTGCCAAAGTGGAATTAGTCTGAATGTACAGAATGCATTCATTCTTTACCAAGACTTTTTACTCACCGTAAAATTAGATTCGGCATTTATTTATAGCTCTATCACTTGTCTCCATAACTAATAAATTTGTTACTACACATGGGTCAAAATATTTCCTCTACAGTGAAAAAGCGTTATAAATACATATTTAGAGTCACTAAAAATTAAATAAAATTGTTATTTCTTCCCATAAATATGGAGCATGTGTCTTCAATAAAATATTTTAATCAGAACAGTACAATGAAATATATATATATGTAATCATTAGTATATATTTGTGTCAATGGCCCATATAAATAATAATGATGATGATGATAATACTATCTAACATTTACTAATATATTGAGTGATAAAAATTTAAACATTCAATAAGAATTTAGTTTATTGCATGCATTCTCACAGTGGCGATATCTACCCAAGAGGCAGAAATTGGTTCTGGAGTGGAAGAAGAGAAGAATATCTTCGCTATTATGGTAATTTCTGACCCTCCAAAGGGCCACAGTGTATAAGCCAATATACAATACATCCATGGTATAAAAATTTAATGGTGAGGAGTTAGGATAAAAAAGTATCCAAAAAAGTTTTTTTAATGGGGCAGTAAAGAAAAAAGAAAAGTTCAAAAAACTGGCTCATTTAATCTTCACAGAGAACCAATGAGAGATAATGATACTATCCTAATAAATAGGGCCAAACCCAGAGATTTTTGCCCAGAGTTATAGATCTAGTCAGTGGTAAAACAGGAACGTAAATGCAGGTCTGGATTGTAGTGCACTCTCTAGGACTCCTAACCAGTATGAATACTACCTCCTTATACAAAGACAGAACTCAGTGTATGAACTATATTTTGTTAAACAAATTTTAAAAATTGCCAAAATATAGAATAAATTTATCTTGTGTCAAAGTTATTATTATTAATTAGTTATAAAAGTAACACCCTTACAAAATTTTGAGCTAACTTAGAGATTTGGATATATAACTAGTAGCAACAAAACATACATTGCCTTTACTATATTATATTTGCATATCAATTGACTTTAATTTTTCATTGATGATGTTTAGAATTAACAGTAGCTCCAGCTTATAGAATAATGATGACTTTGAATGTATATTTCCTATTTCCTTGAAAATATAGGCTTCATATTTTGTACTTTACCCTTCACTCATTTGATAAATTTTAATAAGAAAACCCACCTGGACTTGGGTATTATTTACATGTTAAATGTTAAAAAAAAAATAAAAAGTCTGTTTTCTTACTCACAATCTATGCTTATCCATCCCATCACTGCAGTAAATACTGTCACTCTTTCATTCACATTTTCTCACAGATAGCAGTCGAGGTTCATTAGTCTTTCTGCTGCAAGATAAAAATTAAATTTTTATTAAGTAAAGCAAGTATTAAGTAAGCATCAAGTTGTTGTAATAATCTCTTCCACCTTCATGCATAAGTGATCTACAACAACCAAAGAAAAAAATGGCTTAAAAAACTCAGACAACACATTTCTAGTTAATAGGAATAATATGAAAACAATATACATTAAATGTGAACAAATGAAATTAAAAACATTTTCATTTTGGACATCTTTTTAAAAATATTCTGCGGTCATATCAAAGTATCTAAAAATAAATACAGAAAGGCCAACAAATACTAGCCAACAAATGATAGTTTCATTGAAAACTTAATTTTTCAGGATCTACTACCCAACCAAAAATTTTAGCCCACTTCTCTGTGATTCAACTCCCAGGTCAGTATAAACAATAGTATGGTTGGAAGTAGTTTTTCCTAAACAAAGATGTACATAGTTATTATTTGGTGAAAAAAATGAATATATCAGTTAATTTTCATTGATATCAAACTATAGGTATAGATTTCTCTAAGTACAGTGTCAAAGAAACAAAAACAAATCCTTAAGGAATCATGAATGTGGAATAAAAAGGTCAGTCATCTATGAGAAATATTGGAGCAGATAACAATTTATATGTCATGTCTAATTTTAAGTAAATTCAATGTTTCTAATCAATTTAATTGTATTGATTACATGTGCATTAATTAGAAATAAAAAATTAATAGTGTCATTCTTATTTATTTTCAAAATCTAATACCACCATCTGCCAAACTATTTAAGTACTAAAAATCAATTTTAAAATATGCAATAAAGGCAATTCTGGGGAAATAATGTATTTTAAGGTTTTTCATATTGAAATTTGTTTAAGGTAGTGTCTTATAATCAACAAGTACTGACTATACTCCTTTTTTTTTTTTTTTTTTTTTTAAGTTTGTCTACAGGGCCCCTCTGGGAATATTCTGGTGCATTCTATAAAATGAATTGCCAGGCCAAGCAGCCACTGCAATTAATTAACCACAGCAATCTGTCACTTCTGGTTTGGCTATGAGATACAGCCCAGGGCAATTTCCCTGCTTTATGAATGACTCAGAACTGGAATGAGTAATGGAGAAGAAGTCTCTTTGGCCTTAGCACTATCACAGAATTGTTTTTGTCTGTTGCTCGTTTTGCATTTTTTGGTATCAGAGACTAGATACCAAGTGTGCATAAAGTTGTAATATGTAGATTTTTGAAGCCTATACCAAAACATGTTGTTCTTGCATGTGAAAGAGGAATGGTGTGTAGGACTCTATATGTGTGATAGTAACAACAGAAATCTAATTTGATGAAAATAGCAAGTGATACCTCCATTCATTCAATGTGGCCGATAACTTTTTGGAGTGGGATAATGCACAATTAGCAGTTATATGGTTTATATGTTATTGAAGCATTCACATTGTCAAGACAATTGACAGGAAGTCATATTTGAGAGAACTACTGACACAAGAGCCAAAAATGAATAAGCATATATAAACTTAAAAACCCTGGTTCTGTAGCACATCTCTAAGTAATAATGAAAATCACATTATTCATTTTCACATAAATGAAGATGCTTCATGAGTTTTATATTTGATTAATTGAAGATAGGAAGTATTGAACTACATATTGTAATGAAAATAATTAAATATATAATTAGATGACAAAATATATCATTCTGGAACTAACAAACAAATGTATTTGTTGCCTTCAATATATTATTTAATAAAGGTCTGACACCGAAAATTATTTTCTTTATATTACACTTTTCCATTCAATTTGTATGAATAAAAATTATTAGCATCATCTGATCTGAACAGCTATGTGTCACTGTGTATAAGGAAACTGAGCAAAGATAAATGAGATAATATGAAATATCAGTACAGGCTGACAGTGAACCATATTGTTCTAATAAATATTCAGTTCAATGATCCATGGTAAGAAAAAAAAAAAAAATATATATATATATATATAGTTTAAACATTCTGTGGAATGCACATAGAGTAAATGAGCTCAAGTTATGTGGAAATGTAATGTCCTTTCAATGATGCCCACTGAGTCATCTGATATCTTTTATAATAATATATAGAATTATTCAATCAACTTAGAAATAATACAAATGCAAGAAAGAGAAAATTTATGTTAGGGATCTGGTAATTTCTCAGCATCATAAATATAATGAAAAAATAACACAATTTCTCTCTTTAGTCTGCATGCTGAGAAAAGTCATATATATTACCCAAGAAATAAGATGAAAATTAAAAATATACATGTAGGTATATAAGCCAGAACAACACATTATAAAGTAACTTTTATCCTCAGCTATACTGTAAAATGAAAAAAAAAAAATTAGCTCCTAAGTGTTATCGAAAGTACTTCAGGTGGGGTACCTGGGTGGCTCAGTCAGTAAAGTGGACTCTTGATTTCTGCTCATGTCATGATCTCCTGGTTGTGAGATCTAGCCCCACGCTGGGCTCCATGCTGGATGAGGAGCCTGCTTGGGATTCCCTTTCCCCTCTCCTGTTCCTTTGCCTATACCCGAACCCATCTTTAAAAAAAAAAGTATTTCGGGAAAGAAATGTTTATTATAAAAATAGTATATTTGACCTCGTAAACAATTTCCTTAAGACAGGTATTTTGAAATCCAGTTAGGCTACACATGTTCAATAAAGTATGTTGGGTGGGACAAGCAAGACTAAACACGCAGGACTCTAAAACGCTTTAAAATAGTGTCAGAAACTGGAGCCTTAGATGAAATACGGAATGAAATGTACACATAGTGATGAGACAATACGAATTAGAATTACAGTCACCTGGACTTTGCCATGATAGACTCAGCTGCCAAATAACAAAAGTACGAAGACTTTTCAGTTCTGTGTTATTGTTATTGAGAGCATTGGGAGAAAAAAGTAAGCATAGTTTGAACGAGAGAAAAGCCAAACTGTAATTACTATGTGTATGATTAAAATAAATTCCCAACTTCAAAACTCAGTTCTTTCTTCTGTAAAACGGAAAATACTATCTCATACAAATTGATTATGCTGGGCTTTGTTTACATTGCTTTTTGGAAGGAGTTATTTTGGCCCTGTTATATATACTTCAAGCTTTTAATAGCCAGGGTAACATTTTGGGCAGCAGTATAAATCCTAATTCAAATTGGCTTTAATGAAAATGAATTATATTATATCTTATTTAATTGAAAGCCTCAAAGTAGAGCCTTGCCTACACTAGGGCATACGTGTGTCAACAGAATGACAAGGGCATATCCATGCACTGATAAGCGCAGGAATTCAATATTATAAAGTGTCGTAAAGACACTCAAAAGTGCTAACATCCTTTACCACTTTCCTTCTTATAATGAGGCTTAAAATTAACCAGAATTGTTGGTAAACTTCATTGAAAATAATATTGAGAATAATGATGATGAAATGATGATGGCAGTGACGATGACAGGAAAAGGAAGGAGTAAATAATTTATACGAAATACTTCTATTTAATTCCTGTTTTATATAAGGTACTTGAGAAGCTGTTTAAGGTTCCCATGATGGAAGTAATATAAAAGATAATTTTTAACAGCTTTATTGAGATATAATTTTTATATCATGCAATTACCCAGTTATGGTACGTAATCCAAGGAGTTTTGGATATTCACGGAACTATGCATCCATCAACACAATAAATTCTAGAATATTTTTATTCCCTCCAAATGGAAAACATGTACCAATTAATTGCCATTCCCTCAATCCCCAGGCCTAGGCAACCATAAATACAGTTTCTGTCTCTATCCATTTCCTTATTCTGGACATTCCACATAAATAGAATCATGTAACATATACTTAACATAAGCTTTATAAGATTCATCCACATGACTGTTAAGTAAAAAACTACTTATTTTTACACATTTAATATTATGATTACACAATTAGCAATAAGTAAAATAAAATATTAAATATATTAGGGCTGTGCTATTCTAGTGATATTCTAATTAGGAAATTAAAGTGAATACTGCTATTCAAAATATTTTCTAATAATCTCTAACTCAGGTGGTTAACAATTTACAAGTTTGACCATTTTAATACTTTAGAGAATGTGTTTGGGGGTTCCTTAATAGATCATGATTTCTTAAAAAGACAGATGTTACGTCTCATTCAGATTTTTTACTCTCAAAATACACGGAATTATGCTCTGTTCAAAATAAATACTCAGCAAATGTTTATTGTTTTGCTCAATATATTAATGCAATTACCTATAATATATACAGGTATCCCCGACTTTTCAAAACCACTTCGCGTTTATGAAAGACTTATGTTAGTACTTGTTTTCACTAACCTAACGCAATTAAAAAAGGATTGTCATCTTTATTAAAAAAGGTTTAAAGCCAAAATAGTGTTTAGCGTTTGTTTTTGAGGGAGCCATTAGAGGCAGTGTGTACCCTCAGCAGTGAGAGTGGTACCGCCAAGCTCCCCCCCCCCAACTACACTCAGCATCTCAGCATCAAGCTGCCATAGCTTTGAACTGTCTCTGAGCATCTGTGCTTTATCTCAATTTATTGTGTGCATCTGTTAGCGAGATGTGTCCTACGGTATCAGAAAAGCCTAAGAGATGTTAGTTTTTGGGAAAGTTCAAAAGTTTTTTCATGTAATTTAATTGTAACTACTTCTTTGTTTTACACCATTTGGGCCTTCAGTTTCCTAGGAACACTCTAACTATTGGAGGGCAGGAAGAACCTGTACTCTTAATCAAAAATACTTTTAGAAGTCATAATTCTCCAACATTAAGTATATTGTCTTGCTTCAGGAATAAACAATATGTTCTGTATTTCCCTTAGAAATATATCATCTGCAACATTTTGTAAAATAAGATTTTTTTCCAAACTAGTAATGGCATCCACAGGAGACACTCAGATGCTCATGGGGTATCCTACAAGGCAACACTGGGCAGGGTAAATAGTAGCTTTGGTGAAAGGGAATTTAACAGCTATTCCCCAGCAAGTGCTTTTCTCAGCGTGATGATCACATAATCGTGAGAAAATGAGTGAAACCCAGAGTTTGGCACAATTAATCTGGTTCTTCCTGCCACTGAGTGCTTGCAAGGGTGAATATTACAAAGGAAACAAGAGGAGGAGAAAGGCAGTAAAAATGAGGTGGTCATGCTGAGTCTCTGACTGCTTATGTTCTCTCAAATCAACTACTACTTTTTGAAATTTAACAATGAATCTCTCAATACTATAATAAAACAAAAATGAATCCAATAGTACAGAAACACTGCCTACATAATGTCTGCTTATTCTTTTAAACAAACAAAAAGAGTACAAATGTCATTATGTAGAACTACTGCTTTGTAGTATTCTATGGTAGCCAAAGAACTTACTGGATAGAGCAGTAAAATCAGACAAGTACTATAATTTTCTCTAATATTCAACCTGTATTTATAAGGTTTTGTGTGACATTACTATCCATTATCAAATGATCTATTGTGTATTATTTTTTAAACGTTTATTTATTTATTTTAGAGAGAGAAAAAGTGAGAGAGCAGTGGGTGGGGAGAGGAAGAGAATCCCAAGCTGACTCCTGCTGAGTGCAGAGCCAATGCGGGACTCGATCTCACCACCCATGAGACCACAACCTGAGCCAAAACCAAGAGAGAGATGCCCAATCGACTGAGCCATCCAGGTGCCCTGATCTATTGTGTATTATTGAAAAGGTGCTATGTGCAGGTACAAATTCAGTCATGCCACTAGAAGCACAGGTAATGGAGGTCCTTGATTAAAAAAAAAAAGTTTAAAAAATGTTCTGAGACTTTAAATGTTTTCTAGTTGTTTTTAACATTACCTGAATTTTGAGGACATTAATTTACTTTTTGTTTTAAATTAGTGTAGATCTGAAGTGGTCTTCTTTAGGAAGAATGTAATTGGCATTTCTAAACAGTCATTGATTTAAAATATAATTAGGTAATTTTCAAGTTTTACCAGATTACATAATGCATAGACAGACACACCTCCAAACCCACAGAGATACATGAAGAATAAAAGTAGTCAAACATTCCTGTTTTTCCTGTGAAAGTCCGGGGAAACTAGTAAAACCCAGTGAGTTGTAGAAGACTACTGAAATTCCCAGAGAAAAGAGTTTAGATGGGAACACAGAGGCCAGTCTCATAATGGGATTAATTCAATAGTTCCTGGGTTGGATGGTGGACTTATATGCTTTGTCATTACTCCTCAAATCCACATAAATATCAAGTATAGTCTTTCAGACTTCTCAAACAGTACATAAAGCAATTAAAAACAAAACATATATACACCAGATCATATAGTTCTTTAATAGAAATGATTTTTATTTTAATCTTTTGCTAAAAAATGGAAAAAGTTAACAGACCATGGGAAAGGAGTTTTATATGACACTCAGTATATCAAAAAAATATATTTATGAATCCTGGATTAAAATCTACATGTCATCTACTATTCTTTTGAATAAACCTCCAAAATATTTTTCTTAATATTTAAAATAAGATTTTACTTACACCCCTAATTTAAAAATATATTTGTACCAGATTTGTAACAGAGAGAAGGGTACTAATAGGTTTGGGAATGACCGTTGGTAACTATATTTTACTACTATCCCCTGCAATCACTAAACTGTGAGTCCCAGTTTCATTATGTATATAAAAGTAGGAGGCTGATAATCACTAATATTCCTTCTAATTGTAAGATCCCTGATTTCATATACAAAGGAAATTTAAAATGCTATAAGCATTGTGGATCACAAGCTATAGACTGATTCTGTTAGCAATCATAACAGGTTTATTTCACTTGAGCTAAGGTGTTATGTTTATGTTCTTACATGTTTGCTGCTGTGAAACTTTCTGTATACCAAATTTATAAAAGTAAAATGCTTTCAAAAGTTTTGCTTGTTATCTCTAGGCATTATAAGTAAAAACGCCATGAGTATCTTGGTGTTATTAAATTTTTTCTTGATATTATATATATGAATATTTGTATTTGAATTGTTTTCTTAAGTGTCCAGTTCCCTCTCTCTGGAAATCAAATATAATTTAGCTATTTTCTAATGACACTTTTTAGTCCTTAATCAAACTTGCATTTAAATACATTTCACATAAAAACATGGCATTTCTTACCTTACTTTGAAACATGTGAGAAGCAAGCAGAGTTTGAACAAAATGAAATAAATTATCCTGATTTTAGTGCACAATTATACATAGTATCTATATCAAAGTATTTGTGTGTGTTGTACTTCATGAATAATATTCAACATTTATTTATGATGGTATAATATTAATCTTCTTCTACAGACTATCTTTATTTTGGAAATCATACAACAAAAAACAAAGCAAAATTGCCTTTTGCTGAAAAGTACATGTTGAATGACTATTTGACTACTTTTTAAAAATTTTACTTTGTTTACATTCAATTAAATAATGTATAATGTATTGTTAGTTTCAGAGGCAGAGTTCAGTGATAAATCAGTTGTATATAACATCCAGTGCTCATTACATCCCATGTCCTCCTTAATACCCATCACCCAGTTACCCCACCCCTCACCCACATCCCCTCCAGCAACCCTCAGTTTTTTTCCTTTGGTTAAAAGTCTCTCATGGTTTGTCTCCCTCTCTGATTTCATCGTGTTTTATTTTTCCCTCCCTTCCTCTATGCTCCTGTTTTGTTTCTTAAATTCCACTTATCAGTGAAATCATGCGATAATTGCCTTTCTCTGATTGACTTATTTCACTTAGTATAATACCCTCTAGTTCCATCCATGTCATTGCAAATGGCCAAGATTTCATTTTTTGATGGCTGAGTAGTATTCCATTGTATTTATATTCCACCTCTTCTTTATCCACTCATCTGTTGATGGACATCTGGGCTCTTTCCATAGTTTGGCTATTGTGGACATTGCTGCTATAAACATTGGGGTGCAGGTGCCCCTTTAGATCAACACCTTTGTATCTTTGGGTAAATGCCCAGTAGTTCAATTGCTGGGTCATAGGGTAGCTCTATTTTTAACTTCTTGAGGAATGTCCATACTGTTTTCCACAGTGGCTGCACCAGCTTGCATTCCCACCAACAGTATAGGAGGGTTCCCCTTTCTCTGCAACCTTGCCAACATCTGTCATTTCCTGACTTGTTAATTTTAGTCATTCTTACTTGTGTGAGGTGGTATCTCATTGTGGTTTTGATTTGTATTTCCCTGATGTCCAGTGATGTTGAGCAGTTTTTCATGTCTCTGTTGGCCATTTGGATGTCTTCTTTGGAGAAATGTCCGTTCATGTCTTCTGCCCATTTCTTGATTGGATTATTTGTTCTTTGGGTGTTGAGTTTGATAGGTTATTTGTAGATTTTGGATACTAGCCCTTTATCTGATACATTATTTGCAAATATCTTCTTCCATTCTGTCAGCTGTCCTTTGGTTTTGTCAACTGTTTCCTTTGCTGTGCAAAAGCTTTTTATCTTGATGAAGTCCCAATAGTTCATTTTCACCTTTGTTTCCCTTGTCTTCAGAGACATGTCTAGCCAGAAGTTGCTGTGTCTGTTCTTCCCAGAGCAATCTGTACATTCAATATAATCCCATCAAAATGCCATCAGAATTTTTCACAGAGCTGGAACAAATAATCCTAAAATGTGTATGGAACCAGAAAAGACCCCAAATAACCAAAAGAAAGTTGAAAAAGAAAAACAAGCCAAACCATCACAGTTCTGGATTTCAAGCTATATTACAAAGCTGTAGTCATCAAGACAGTATGGTACTGGCACAAAAACAGACAGATAGATCAAAATGGAACAGAATAGAGAACCCAGAAATGGACCTTCAACTCTATGGTCGACTAACTTTGACAAAGCACAAAAGGATATCCAATGGAAAAAAGACAGTCTCTTCAACAAATGGTGTCAGGAAAATTGGACAGCCACATGCAGAAGAATGAAACTGGACCATTTTCTTATACCATATTTGATTACTTTTAAATTTAGGTTCCTTAAAATAGATATTTCTCTTAGTCATGTGTAGCTTATACTTTTCTGGCTAACTACTCACTTTTAAAATACATTCAGATTTCCCTTCTTCTAATTGCCTTCCACATCACCAATATACTATGAGGCTGTTTAGTAGTAGACAAGTTTCAAATAGTAAATGGTACATTTGTGAATGCCTCATAGTGGGTTTAAAGGCATCGAAGTCATTGATTAACTGTATATTGTTTGCCCACTTGTCATTTTTCTTTATTTGACCTAAGGTCAGTATCATTTTGACTTTCAGAAAAATGTATGTTTTCACTCAATTCAATTGTATTGATTACATATTTTAATGACTATTGTATCTGTTTCATTGCAATGAAAATTGTCATCCTTATTATCAAATCATATCTTAATGGCTCAGAATAAGATTGGCTCCATTCTCTAAATATATATTTTGCACCACAGACTAGTATGATTCTATTTGTACAAAATAAAATACTGGAAAAGAGTTAATTTTAATTTCCACGTGAGCTGCTGATGAATGGCATTTAAAAAAAAATACTATGGTTTCCTTTTTCTTGGAGACTCGTTATGTTAATTTTTAAGTCTACATGTAACTATGATGATATTAATAAACAATTCCTTCATTTGTAAAATAACTAGAGTGGGAAATTAATAAATAATAGAAGGAATGAAGAAACTCAGAGAAAGCCAACACTTTTTATTCATTATAATTACACTAATGCAACTGATGTCATGAATTACGCTTTCTTAAGTGTGTATTTTTCATCATAATTCTCCAATCCTGACAGCTATGGATGTGGCAATATTCTCCTTTCCTGTATAATTTAAGCTTTATTGTTGATTATAGTTTTGGCTGTCATCTATTAGCCCTAGCCTCTGTAAATCTGTTGGAAACAAACACACACACACACACACACACACACACACACACACACTTATATAGACATTTTTATTCCAATGCAATTACCTCGGTGGTGTAGAATAATTACTACACTATTACAATATTTGATGAATCATGAGGTAATGAATATCATAAGATGGAAAATATGATCTTTTAAAAATATTTTTCATATATCTTGCTCTCTATTTTTTATTCATAGAACATTATCTAAATATATGTTATATTTAAAACTAACTATTTTTATCATTACCTTGAAAAATCACAGTTATAGAAACATATTCTTGGTATATAGAATTGATATTTTTAAGATCTAAAATACACATATTTTAGAAAATTGTGCCAAATTTTATACTGGTTGGTATCTGTTGTTGTTCTTTAAAGCAATGTAATTTCAAATTCTGTTCAGGGATTACTTCTAGCTACTGTTTTAGCTATGTTGCCCTGATATGGCTTCCAAAGAAATAGAAACTTGGTTTTCCTCCTGATTCCCCCATGGAGTCTATGGCACACAACATGAGCCCTATAATCTGCTATAAAGCAATATTGTATAAATGATGTTTACCTGCATACATTTTTTATGGCCATTTGGAGGCTTCGATTCTGCAGGGAACCCATTTCCCTTTTACCCTGGGATCCTTTCTCATCACTATTAAACAAAGGCCCCCTCTCTAACACAGCTGAGATAAAAGGATTTGTTGGGCCTCTATCACATCAGGCAGGTGATGACAGATCCCCATCTATTTCAGGAACAAACTTCAAACTAGCCACAGGTGATTTCCTTTCCATGCTGAATGGCACAGCAGACATCATGTTTCCCACCATAGCAATTTCTAGCTTATTATTTAGCCCCACAACAGAAAAACAAGTAAAAACTCAAGATTTTAAAATACAAGCTGACACATTCAAAAAAAGGAAGTTCATGTAGTTCTCTTTAATCTTCAAAGAGTGTTTCAACAAGCATTCTAACCT
The DNA here is from genome assembly GCF_023065955.2 of Ursus arctos. NCBI lineage: Eukaryota > Metazoa > Chordata > Mammalia > Carnivora > Ursidae > Ursus > Ursus arctos. The sequence goes on from NW_026622764.1 coordinate 22,290,918, forward strand.
ATAATATTAATTTTGCAAAGACATTTCAATTGCTTACTCATCTGTACTATAAAAATAGAAAGGGATAGATAAGACAGATGATATAAGTGGATGGATGGATGGATGGATGGATGGACAGATGATAGATGCAAAGCGATGTGGATATAATATTAGAAAGATGAATTTCTAAAGTCTATTAAACTATGAATCTACCTATTCTGCACATAGCGAAGAAGAATAACTTTCAAAGTGAACTTATGTAGAATTTAATAAGTCTTACGTGCATTCAAGGTCCCAAAGGAACATAAAGAAGATAATTATATTTCTGAATTCTATCCATCGTCATCATCATCGTAAAACTTCACTAGATTCACAATGTGTGGCCATGTTTCTATTTTTTTGCATTCACTCCAGCATTTGTTCTGTTTCATAGCTCTTTGAGGTAGGAGCAAACAGAGGGTAGAGATGTTAAATACCAGCTAAAGGTCACAGAGCTGGAATATGTGATTTGTAATAAAACATCATTTTGTTTCCTTGTGAACAATAGCATCACTTATGATTTATATCATGGCAGCTCCCTGACTGGATTGTTTATCTATTAAATTAGTTTTAAAATTCTTGTCTTGTTTCTGACAATATACAATTTTTGTCCTCAAATTCTGCCTGTTAAAACATTAGTTCTATTGGTTAATGATAGCCATTATATAATTAGTAATTTTGAGAAACATTGCAGTAAGGAAATTTAAGCATATCTATTCATTACCAGAATTATCTGAAATACTCAATTGCTAACATGTATTGTGATTCACAAAGAGGGTCATTTGACCATGGCAAGCATTTGACCATGGCAACACTTCTTTTGTTGTTTCAGTAAAACAGATTATTTTCTTAAGGAGTCAGTGTTAAACAGTTCAATAACCTTACAAAACATTTTCTAAGATATTGGCAAAATAGTAGAAGGATGTAGGAGGACTCTTCTCTCTATATTACTTAACTTCACCTAAAGTGTGGCCACGGGTTATACACAAAGTCAAACAAGGTGTTCACTTAGTACACACATACCACAAGAAATGTGGGTCAATATAATATAGTGTGTGGGGGGGGGAATCTATCACTAACTGACAAAAATTTGTTCAAGGGACTTTCTCTAAAAGGTATATTAATTCATATATCCTATTATGCCTTATTCTTGAAGATGACATAATATGTATCATTCAGTTCTTACATACTCTCCTATGTTATAGTGAAACAAGTAGCCTGAACATACTGTAATGATAATTCCAATAATTAGTCTGAAACTGCATATTTCAAAAGTTGTTTACTTATTTGGGTATTCATCCACTTAGTCATTTATCTAGTAAATATTTTAGGTCATTTATTCTACAGTCTAGGCTTGTACAATCATGCAAAAATGAGAGATGAACAATTAATTAGAATAATAATTCAAAACCAGAAATCTTAGTCTTAATATTTAATACTTACTAGTTTTTTAGATGTCACACTCCTATTCATACAATTATTACTACTACTGATGATTAAAATAATGGTTACCATTTACTTAGCACTTACTACATTAAAAACTCATAGAGAAGAGCACCATAAAGTTAAGAACACAGAATTTGAGTCAACGTGCCTGGTTTAGAACCAGATACACATATTCATTAGCTGTAAGGAGTGGGTAACTTACTTTACCTCTCCACACATTAATTTTCTCATCTGTTATATAGTAATAATAGAGCTGTTCTGAGAAATGAGTGAAATGAAATATTTACATTTTAAAAATAAGCAACTGAAATATATTAACTACTCAAAACATGTTAGGTATTATCTACACCAACATTCTTCCCATTCTTGTTAACGTATTCTCTAAAAGACTTTTCAATAACTTCCTCTTTGCAATTTTATTTTTAATCTGTGAAGCATTTTTAAATGGTATTAAGTTTGGCATTACATGTAGAAATAGAAAAATAAGTTAAAATTCCTGCTTTATTAGAAATAGTAACATTAAAAAAATTTAATGGGCCTTTAAATATGTACAATATCAGTAAAATGTCTCAGCAATTTAATACCCTACATCATCCTTAGAAATGTTTAACAAGTTTTAAGAAAACAATGAGTAAGTGGACCAAAAAGGAGTATAGACATGTCATTCAAAAATGTCATTCTGAACTCCAAGGTTATATGTAAAAAATTATATGATAATCTATCATTAGAATGTATGCCTTTTTACTGCCTTAGATGAAGTCCTCCTTCAATATGTTGAAATAAACAAACAAAAAAGGTAAACCACCTAACTCACAAAAAATATCTTGTTAATCATTAGTGTGGTTCATTTTTTTGATAATATATCAACATTTAAAATTCTTCCTGTGACTACTTTAAAAAAAAAGATTTATTTATTACAGAGACAGAGAGAATGAGCAGGGGGAGGGGCAGAAGGAGAGAGAGAGGGAGAATCCTCAAGCAGACTCCCCACAGAATGGGAAGCTAAATGTGGGGCTCAATCCCAGGACCCCAAGATCATGACCTGAGATGAAACCAAAAGCCAGCTATTTAACTGACTGAGCCACCCAGACACCCTCCGTGACTACTTTTAGTTTAATTCCCCAGCACAGATCACCATGAAGAGGTTAGAGGCATTCCTTATTTGTAAAGACAGGGTATAGGCTGCAATTTATGGCAGCTGAGTGTGGAAAAGGAATGGGCTGGAGAGTTTCTGGCAGATAATTATTGAGTATGAGTGTATGGAATATACTTATATATATTATAAATATATGTTATATACTTATATATAACATAATATATACATATATAATATATACTTATAATAAAAAGTATATATACATATATATTTGAAGTCCTGGAAATTTATTCCCTATTTCTTTCCATTGCCAAAAAATCATTAAAAAGTTTTCATGAACCTGAGGGGTATGTCTTATTTTGGAGAAAGCAATTAATTTTAGTCCTCAAAACAATCTGGTGAGTAAATGAAACTATGTCCATGTTCATAGATTAAACAACAACAACAACAATAACAACAACAACAGCTTATAGAGGTTAAATTATCTGCCAAGGTCATAAAACTAATGAGTGGCTGATTTGGGATCTATGCCAACGTACTCTAATGTCAGGCTTGTGTTCAAAGCACTACATGTGCCTGAGCCTTCATCACATTATGGTTCACACTGGAGAAAGTACACTTAATTTTGGGGAGAGACTGAATTTTTGTCAGGACATTGGAAGAAGTACATTTTGGAAGAGGATAATGGCATGTGTAAAAATATAGTTGAAATAACTTATTTCATCAATGATGAGATCTAAATTATTCCAAAACATTTTAACTCTAAAACCTAGATGTATATTGCAATTGGCAGTAATAAAAAACTTATTAAAAACTAAAGAGTTTTTTTCTTCTTATTAAAAAAATAGTTTTTTTCTTCGTTATGATACATAGCACACACGTATTTTTCAACTGATGACATAAAATCTAAAGAACAATAAAAACAACTAAGTCAGTCAGAGAAAGACAAATCCCAAGTGATTTCACTCATACGTGGATTATAAGAAATGAAACAGATGAACATGGGGGGGGAGAGGTAAGCCATAAAACAGACCCACCTATAGAGAAGAGGGTTGCTGGAGGGGAAGTGGGCGGGGGGGGGGGGGGGATGGGTAAATGGATGATGGGGATTAAGGAGGGCACTGGTGATGAGCACTGGGTGTTGTACGCAAGTGATGAATCACTGAATTCTACTCCTGGAAGTTGTATTGCACTATATGTTAACTAACTGGAATTTAAATAAAAACTTGAAACAATAAACAAGAAAAATACTAGAAATATTGTGCAATATAAATGTGGGGAGCTTGCAGGAGATGACATGAGGCTCATTAGAAGCAAAAATATGAGGACCAAGTAAAACCTTATTTTGGTCCCTGTGAATATGTATAAAGTGTTATGTGCTATTAAATATAATATAATCTCTATATTTTACCAATTAAGTGGTACAGATAATTAAATGTTAATTATTTTATAATTATTAATGTTTCTGAAAAAGCTCGTAAGTATTTTGTCCTTGTTCACTGACTGCATATTTTCAAAACTTAAGAAATATAAAATAAAAAGAAATCTAGATAAACTTTTATATTTAGATGTTTGGATTTTTTAATTTTTAAATTTTAGTTCTTGTATAATTAACATCAAATATATTAGTTTCAAGTGTACAATATAATGATTTAACAATTCTATACATTACTCATCATAAGTGTACTCTTTAATCCCCATCACCCATTTCACCCATACCCCACCCCACCTCCCCCCTTGTAACCACCAGTTCATTCTCTATAGTTAAGAGTGTCTTTCTTGGTGGTCTCTCTTTCTTTCTCTTTTTCTTTTTCTTTGTTTGTTTCTTAAATTGCACATATGAGTTTAGTCACATGGTATTTGTCTTTCTCTAACTGGCATTTTGTCTGAGCCTCTGCCTTCTTCTGTGTGTTAGAAAAGCCAGTTATGTCTACTGCTCCTGAACGTAATGGCCTTATGAAGAGGTCAAATATTGTCAAGGGCCTGGTGCCTCAGGGAGTGTCTCCAGTGTGTGCTGCATGCATGCTGCTGTTGTGTTTTGCCTGTTCTACCCTTCAGTCCAGTCATCTGCAGAGTCTGTCCTTGCCTGATACGGGCAGTGTCTGGTCCCTGGACAGAATGTGGCAAGCTTTAACTAGGTGTGCTCTGGTCTGCTTGTGAAATGAGACCTAACACCAACTCCACCAGATCTGAGGCCCTACAGAACTCTGGTGGGGAGACATGGTGTGGCAGGGTTTTGTGCTGGACTTCAGGGGGAGGGGCCACTGCTCTCTAGCTCCATCCCTGTTGTTGCAAATGGCAAGATTTCATTCTTTTTTTATGGCTGAATAATATTTCAGTGTGTGTGTGTGTGTGTGTGTGTGTGTATTTTATACCATCTCTTGTTTATCCATTCATCTATGGACAGGCACTTGGGCTATTTCAGTATTTGCTATTGTAAGTAAAAATGCTTCAATCAACATAGGGGTGTATATGCGAATTAGTGTTTTTGTATTTTGGGAGGTAAATATCCAGGAATACAATTATTGAATCATAATGTAGTTTCATTTTTAACTTTTTGAGGAAGCTCCATACTGTCTTCCATGGTAGCTGCAACAATTTGCACTCCTACCAACATGGCATGAACATTCCTATTTCTCCACATCTTCTCCAACATTTGTTTTCAGATTTTAACAAACTGACCACATTTATACTCTTTGGCAAGTATATGTATTAAGAGCTGAGTTGATTTTAAGACACATTAGTCCAGATAAATTACTGTGTCATAGCATCTAGAGGAAGAGGATGTCATTTTCTGTGTAAGTGGAAATAAAATGAAGACACTGTGATATTTAAATATCTAAAAGCCTGACTTTCATGATTAATTTACTACAGGTCCAATTATTTTTTCTTTAGTAATACCATCCACTACAATTAAATATTTGCATAATTATGCCATTTAATTAATTTTATTACCCATTGTTAATATTAGATTTCTAAAAGACAATATTAGGAGTTTTATAAATTTTTATTTTATAGTGATTCATATTTTTAGTATCATGAAATAAACAGGTTTTTGTTTTCTTGTCATATTATTAACATATATTTCTTCATTTTTAAATTACAAATGTTCCCCATAATCCATAAATATACTTAGGAAAATTATATAAAATTACAAAACAGTATATGTTAACTGAATCACATTAGCTGAAGACAATCTCTGCATAAAGTTTGCCATATGTCTTTCTTGATCCTTCTTTTCTGTCAGAATCAATGTTAATTTTTAAATGATGCTGATTTCTAAACTACTTTCTGCTCAGGATCTGAGCTACCTTCATTAAGTTTCTCAGAAAAGTAATTATATCTGTCTTAAGCATAAAATTAACTTATGTACTTCAGAAGAAAATTTGGAAAGTGGAAAATAAGATGTGTCTAAAATAAATGGCAAAAATTACCCTTTGAATTAATTTCATTACACAAAATGTTATGTGAGTGATATAACACATATAGGATTACATCTTTTTCTACATCATTATATAATTTTGTTGCCATTTCCCCCATGAATATTAATAATAAAGTAATATTTTCATAGCTCATATTTTAATAAAAATATAGTCATGAAACTTCTTAACCTATGCTTCAAATTTTGAATTACAAAACTGCGTTTTCAAATTTCAGGGATTCTCCCCCATTTATGCTTGATAGATACTGACAAATTTCCATTAAATTCAGGGAAGCCCCCCCCCCAACCCCGCCGAAAGACATACTGGTGTCCATTTACCTTCAATTTTGTAAGCATTTTAAACTCTCATCATCTGACAGGTTAAAAAATATTAAATTAAAATTGAAAATCAATGAAAAGGAAATCAATAAAACCAAGAGCTGGTTCTTGGAAAAGACCAATGAAATCAACAAACTTCTTAAATCTGTTTTTTTTTTTTTTTAAGATTTTATTTATTTATTTGACAGAGATAGAGACAGCCAGCAAGAGAGGGAACACAAGCAGTGGGAGTGGGAGAAGAAGAAGCAGGCTCATAGCGGAGGAGCCTGATATGGGGCTCAATCCCACAACGCTGGGATCACACCCTGAGCCAAAGGCAGACGCTTAACCGCTGTGCCACCCAGGCGCCCCTAAATCAACAAACTTCTAATGGAGCTAACTAAGAAAAGAGAAAGGGGACACAAACTACTAATATCAGAAACAAAAGAGGGGTCATCATTAAAGATCCAATGAAAATTAAAAGGATAATAAAAGGGGGCGCCTGGGTGGCTCAGCGGTTAAGCGTCTGCCTTCGGCTCAGGGCGTGATCCCGGCGTTATGGGATCGAGCCCCACATCAGGCTCTTCCACTATGAGCCTGCTTCTTCCTCTCCCACTCCCCCTGCTTGTGTTCCCTCTCTCACTGGCTGTCTCTATCTCTGTCGAATAAATAAATAAAATATTTTAAAAAAAAGGATAATAAAAGAATACTATGAACAAGACTATGCTCAAAAATTGGATAATCTAGGTGAAATGACCAATTCATTGAAAGACACAACCTACCAAAACTCACAAAAGAAGAAACTGACAATCTGAATAGGGCTTCATCTATTAAAAAAAAAAAAAAATGCATCAATAATAGTCTTCCAAAGCAGAAAGTACCAGGCCCAGATGGGTCACTGTTAAACTTTACAAAGCATTTAAGGCATAGATTTTACCAATTCTCTACAATCTCTTTCAGAACATAGAAGCAGGGGGAATACTTCCCAACTCATTCTATGAGGCCAGCAATAACTTAATACTAAAACCAGACAAAGATATTACAAGAAAACTACAGACCAACATCTCTCATGAACATAGATGCAAAAATCCTCAACAAAGTATTAGTAAATCAAATCCAAAAAAGCATATAAGGAATTATACACCACAAACAAGCAGTATATATCCCAGGTATTCAAGGCTGGTTCAACACTAAAAAAATAATAAATATAATCCATTCCATCAACAGAGCTAAAAGAAAAATCACATGATTCTATTAATAGATGGAGAAAAAGCACTTGAAAAAATCCAATACCCACTCATGATATAAATTCTCAGTAAACTAGTAATAATGGGGCATTTGTCACATTGAAAAAGCCTATCTACAAAATAAATAAATAAATAACTTACAGCTAGTATCATACTTAATGGTGAGAAACCAGAAGCTTTCCCACCAAAATCAGGTAAAAGGTAAGGACATCCTCACTCACCACTCCTTTTCAAATCAGACTGGAAATTTCTGCTAATGCAATAAGATGAAGACAATAAAAGATACAAAAACAGGGAAAGAAGACATAAAACTGTCTTTGTTCATAGGTGATGTAATTGTCAACTTAGAAAATCTGAAAGAATCAACAAAAAAACTGGAACTAATATGTGATTAAAGCAAGTTTTTGTGGGGCACCTGGGTGGCTCAGTCAGTTGAGCATTCAACTCTTGATTACAGCTCAGGTCATGATCTCAGGTTCGTGAGATTGAGCCCTGTGTCAAGCCCCACATCAGGCTCTGCACCGCAGGGCATAGATCCTGCATGGGATTCTCTCACTCTATCTCTGTCTCTCCTCTCTCTCTCTCTCTCAAATAAATAAATAAATAAAATTTTAAAAAAATAAAGTCTGCGAGATACAAGATTAAACTACAAAAGTCAATTCCTTTCTTTTATACAAAGAGTAAACAAGTAGAATTTGAAACATAAAACAATACCATTTACATTTGCACCCCCCAAGAATGAAAGTAGTTATGTACAAATCTAACAAAATATGTACAAGATCCATATGAAGAAAACCAAAAAACTCTGATGAATAAAATCAAATAACTAAACAAATGGAGAGATAGTTCATGTTCATGGACAGGAAGATTAAAAATTGTCAGTATGTCATTTTTTTCCCAAATTGATCTATAGATTCAATGCAAACTCAGTCAAAATCCCATCAAGTTTAGTTTGTGGACATTGACATACTGACTCTAAAGATTATGGGTAGAAGCAAAAGACTCAGAATAGCTAGCATAGTATTGAAGGAGAGGAGCAAAGTTGGTGCACTGATGGTACTCGATTTCAAGACTTACTATAAATCTATGGCAATAAAGACGGTGTCAACAGATATCTCATTAAAGAAGATAGACAGATGGCAAATGAAAAGATACTCCACATCATAATGCATCAGGGAAATGCAAATTGAAGCAATGAGATACCACTAAAAAGCTATTACAAATGGTAAAATCCGGCATGCTGTCAACACCAAATGCTAGTGAGGATGTAGAAAAATCCAAACTCTCGTAATTTGCTAGTAGGAATGCAAAATGTTACAGCCACCTTGTAAAATAGTTTGGTGGTTTCTTACAAAACTGAACAAGCTCTTAGCATATGACCCTGCAATCACACTCCTTGGTATTTATCCACCGGAGCTGAAAAACTGTGTCTACACAAAACTTGCATGTGGATGTTTATGGCAGCTTTTTCCTAATTGTCAAAACCTTTAAAGAAAGCATGATGTCCTTTGGTTGGTGAATGGCTAAATAAACTCTAGTATATCCAGACAATGGATTATTGTGTTGCACTAAAAAGAAATGGTCTACCAATTCATGAAAAGACATGGAGAAAACATAACTGCATATCAGTAAGTGGGAGAAATGAATGTGAAAAGGCTACTTATTATATGACCCCAACTGTATGACATTCTGGAAAGGGCAATACTATGGGGATAATAAAAGCCTTAGTGGTTGGGGCACTTTTGGTTCAGTCAGTTAAGTGTCTGACTTCAGCTCATGTCATGATCTCAGGGTACTGGGATTGAGCCTCAAGTCACACTCCCCACGAGGAGTCTGCTTATCCCTCTCCCCCATTCATGCACTCTCTCTCTCAAATAAACAAATAAAATCTTAATATATATATATAATATATATATTATATATATATTATATATATAATCTATCAGTGGTTGCCAGAGGTTGGGGCCAGGAAGGAGGAGACAAATAGGCATAACACAGACAAACATTAGGGCGGTGAATTTCTCTGTATAATATTTAATGATGGATAATGTCATTATAAATTTGTCCCAACTCACAGCATGTACAACACCAAGACTGAAACTTAAACCATAAACTTTGGGTAATTATTATGTGTCAATGTTAGGTTTATCCATGATAGTAAATGTACCTCTCTGGTGCGTGAGTGATGTTGGCAATGGGAGGAGGCTATGCAGGTGTGGAGCATGAGGTTTATGGGAAATCTCTGCACCTTCCTTTTTTTTTTTTTTTTTTTTTTTTTGGTAAACTTAAAACTGCTCTTAAACATAGTCTCTAAAAAATAAAAAAAATAAAAAAAATAATTGGGACACCTGGGTAGCTCAGTTGGTTAAAAAGTCTGCCTTCAGCCCAGGTCATGATCCTAAGGTCCTGGGATCCAGGATCTAGTCCCACATCGGGCTCCCTGCTCAGCGGGGAGTCTGCTTCTCCTTCTGCCTGCCACCCTGCCTGCCTGTGCTTGCTCTCTCTCTCTCTGACAAATAAAATCTTAAAAAAAGAAAAAAAATTCGACCAACTTCAAACTCACACCAGTAGTTTCAATGTCCTTACATGCCATCCTATAAATAACATCCTTAATTTCAGAAATCTTCCAAGAATTTGAGCCATGAAAAGTTCTCAAAACTAACTTTGACTGAGCTTCTTCAACTTCTTCTATCAATCTATTTATTAATCTATTAAGCTAATGGTTTTTGGCTGGTTTGCTCCATTCTTAATTATTATTATTTTTTTGTTAAAGATTTAATTTGAGAGAGAGAGAAATAGTGAGAGAGAGCAGGAGCAGGGAGGAGGGAGAAGCAGGCTCCCCACAGAGCAGGAAGCCAATGCAGGGCTAGATCCCTGGGAGCATGACCTGAGCCAAAGGCACAGCTTAACCGACTGAGCCTCCCAGGCGCCCCCATTCTTAATTCTTAGTAAGAGAAGTGTGAAGAGTTATTAAGTCCTAAGGTTGCACGACCCGAGAGAATTTCTTTAAATCATGTATTTATAATTCAAACAATAATTGTTTTTTTCAAATATCATATGTATTTATTTGGAGTTTTTAAATATGGATAAATTTTTCTAAAAACATTAAAATTTTACCATATCTGAATAATGAGAGCTCTCAGAGAAATGACATATAAGCAATAATTATTGAAGACCATGTGCTGATACAAATATAATTGCTTGTCATGATTTGTTATGTCTATAAACAAAATCCAGTACATTCAAATGTCATCAAAAAAACAAATGAACATTGACTCCCTAGTATATTCCAGATACTTAATTGTTATTCTAACAATATAGTCTGAAAATCATTGGACCTCAATCTAGTTTTTGTTAGTTTGTTTCTATTGCAGGTGTGTGGTGCTGTGTTTGAACCTAGAAGAGACATTTTTATCAAAACCTCTCATATCCTATAAAATACAGTGGAAAATTCACAGAGTTTTATAAATAGAATTCATAACCTTAGACCTCCTCTTTGACTTTCAAGATATGTCTCCATACGCATTTACAAGTCCCTGCTGTTCTGGTTATGCTAATTCTGGTCAAACTTTCTGAGAAACGGTGCCAAAAATGGCTAACCATTCCCCTATGTAAACTTGAAAAAGGAAGATTCCAAAATAGATCCAGCGTTTCAAATTTAATCTCTTGGGCTTTTTTTTTTCCCCAAAAATTTTCTGCTTCTAGTTTATATTTGCTTATCTTCCTTTGTGACATTCAATTATATTTTGTATTATCATCTCTAGTCATGGTCCTAGCATTTATTTTGATTGATGCCTTGATCTTATCTGAAATTATGATTTTGCTTTGAATTGTATTTGAAGTTTATGGATATTATTCTCTCAGGAAGACATGGTCTTGCTGCTATTATTATTATTGTTAGTTTCTTTAAGAGGTGTCAGCACCTCTTTACTTCCCCACAATTACTAATCAAGTCAATATGTTAGATCACATAGTACTTTCAAATCATAAATATATGCTTAAATACATTTGACTTATAGAGTATAATCAATTTGAAATAGGAGCATTCTCTCCTACTGTTAAAATTAATTAAACAAGGTGACCATTAGGGTGAGGTGTTTTTAATGCCCTGGCAGCCTATGTAAGCAAACCAAAATCTAAGCCTGTAAATGCCTCAAGGTTACAAAATCAAAACCTAAGGACAACCAATCACTGACAACCAAACAGGCTTTAAGCTATAGACAACTAGTGATTTCCTTACTTTGCTTCTGCCTTTTTTCTGTAAAGATTTCACTCTAGGTTCCTTCCGTTGGAGTGCTCCTAACCACTTCCTATTTTGTCACCGCCTTATATGAAATTGTAAATAAAGATTAGAGGGTTTAAAAAATTCTGAAGGGAGAATGGAAATCACTATTTCAAGAAAATTCTGTAGAAATAAATAATAACCAACCCAATGAAAACGCAAACTCTATTTATTTAGAGCTTACTATAGCAAAAGAGTAGTCTGCCATCATATGCGTGTTGACAGAGACTCAAAAGCAGGCAGAGTAGCTGAGAACTTCCCAGTGGAAAAAGGGAAAAGCTTCAAGTATGTCCTATTTGAAGGCCACTGGCATGGGGAAGCTGGAGGTGTGCTGACTAGAAGCAGGGAACCCTATACGATTGGTTAGGGATGCACATTTGTTTAGCTCTGGCTAATCATAAGTTGGAAGTGGGGACAAATTTAGGAGAGCTATTCATTGTGAATAAGTCCTGACCATTTTGAACCAACTGTTACAGAAGTTATTGTTTGGCTTCCTGGATTGTCACTAAAGATAGCAATCTGACTTCTGCAAGTCTAACGAAGGGCAGACTGGCTTCCTGGGTTCTTTAATACAGATAAAAGGGTTGGTTTTCTTGCCATGCTGCTGCAGGCTGGACTGGGGGTCAAAGTTCTGCTTTTATGTATGATCTGGCCATTGTCCATTTGTATATTCAGTCTCTCAATTCAAATACAAGTGATACACGTAGATGAGTGAAGTATACCTTAATGCACCAAAGAAGCCACAAGACCCACCTTACTTAATGGGCCTTTAAGCTGGAATATAGTAATGATAATTTTTTGGTTATAAACCTTTCCTTATTTTCATATGACTAAATTAACAACATATTGTTATTAATTTTTTAGTACATGCTGATCAATCTGGTGAAACAAATTGCACAAACACACCCCATAGACAAACATACATACTAAAAGATAAAGAGAGGGAAAAGCACTTACTTTCTAATATTAGTTATAAAGAAAGGCTAGATTTAAAAAAAAATGCTGTTGGAGGTTTTTTTTTAAGTTTATATTATTTTTTAAGTTTAAGTTTAAATTTAAACTCCAGTTAGTTAACATACAGTGTAATATTAGCTTCAGGTGTACATAGAGTGATTCAACACCTCCATACAACACCCTGTGCTTAATCCCCATCATCTATTTAACCCATCCCCCCACTGCCCTTCCCTCTTGTACCCATCAGTTTGTTGTCTATAGTTGAGTCTGTTTCTTGGTTGCCTCCTTCTCTTTTTTCCCTCTTTTTTCCTTTGTTTTATTAAATTCAACATAAGAGGGGAGCCTGGGTGTTTTAGTCCATTGAGCATCCGACTCTTGGTTTTGGCTCAGGTTATGATCTCAGGGTCATGAAATCAAGCCCCTCATCAGGCTCTATGCTGAGGGTGGAGCCTGCATGAGATTCTCTCTCTCTCCCCTGCCCTTCCCCCTGCTCATTCTCTAAGTAAATAAATAAATAAATAAATAATGAAAAAAAAAATCCACATGAGTGAATTATACAGTATTTGTCTTTGACTGGTTTATTTTGGTTAGCATAATATTCTCTAGCTCCATTCATGTCATTACAAAATGGCAAGATTGCATTCTTTTTTTTATAGCTGAGTAATATTCCATTTTATATATATATATATATATTTTTTTTTTGCAAATCCATATAGATATGCATTTATATAAATGGATATATCTACATCTTCTTTATTCATTCATCACACATGGGCTGTTTCCATAATTTGGCTATTATAGATAATGCTGCTATAAACAACAAGGTACATGTCTCCCTTTGAATTAGTATTTTTGTATTCTTTGGGTAAATACCTAGTAGTGCAATTGCTAGATCATAGGGTATTTCTATTTTTAATGTTTTGAGGAACCTCCATACTCTTTTCCAGAGTTGATGTGCCAGGTTGCATTCCCACCAAGAGTGCAAGAGGGGTCCCCTTTCTCTTCATCTTCACCTGCACGTTATTTCTTGTATTGTTGACTTTAGCCATTCTGACAGGGGTGAGGTGATACCTCATTGTAGTTCTGACTTGTATTTCCCTGATGATGAGTGATGTTGAGCATCTTTTCATGTGTCTGTTGGCCATCCGTGTATCTTCTTTAGAAAAATGTCTTTTCATGTCTTCTGCACATTTTCTAACTGAATTATTCATTTTTGGGGTGTTGAGTTTCATAACTTCTTTATATATTTTGGATATCAACCTTTTATCAGATATGTTATTTGCAAATATCTTCTCCCATTCCACAGGCTGCCTTTTAGTTTTGTTGATTGTTTCCTTTGCTGTGCAGAGTTTTTTATTTTGAAGAAATCCCAATAGTTTATTTTTGCTTTTGTTTCCTTTGCCTTAGGAGAGAGGGAAGTTGCTGTGGCCAATGTCAAAGAGGTTACTGCCTGTGTTTTCTTCCAGGATTTTTATGGCTTTAAGTCTCACATTTAGTCCCTAAATTCATTTTGGATTTATTTTTGTGTATTGTATAAGTGGTCCAGTTTCATTCTTTCGCATGTTGCTATCCAATTTTCCCAATACCATTTGTTGAAGAGACTGTCTTTTTTCCCATTGGATATTCTTTTGTGCTTTGTTCAAGAGTAATTGGCCATATAGTTGTGAGTTCATATCTGGGTTTTCTATTGTGTCCCATTGATCTGTGTGTCTATTTTTGTGCCAGTACCATACTGTCTTGATCCCTCGAAGTCCAAAATTGTGATTCATCTAGCTTGGTTTCTCTTCTTCAAGGTTGCCTTGGTTTTTTGGGGTCTTTTGTGGTTCCACATAAATTTTAGGATTATTTGTTCTAGCTCTGTGAAAAATGCTGGTGGTATTTTGATAGGGATTGAATTAAATGTGTAGATTGCTTTGGTAGTATAGACATTTTAACAATATTGGTTCTTCCAATCCATGAGCATGGAATGTTTTTCCATTTCTTTTGTCATCTTCCATTTCTTTCATAAGCATTCTATTGTTTTCAGTGTACAGATCTTTTACCTCTTTATTCAGGTTTATTCCTAGGTATCTTATGGCATTTGGTGCAATTATAAATGAGATTGAGTCTTTAATTTCTCTTTCTGCTGCTCCGTTATCGGTATATAGAAATGCAATAGGGGCACCGGGGTAGCTCAGTTAGTTAAAATCTGACTCTTTTTTTATTTAAAGATTTTATTTATTTATTTGACAGAGAGAGACAGCCAGCGAGAAAGGGAACACAAGCAGCAGGAGTGGGAGAGGAAGAAGCAGGTTCCTAGCGGAGGAGCCTGATGTGGGGCTTGATCCCAGAACGCCGGGATCACACCCTGAACCAAAGGCAGATGCTTAATGACTGTGCCACCCAGGCGCCCCAACATCTGACTCTTGATTATGGCACAGGTCATGATCTCAGGGTCCTGGGACTGAGCCCTGCTTTTGGCTCTGTGTTGAGAGTGGAGTCTGCTTGAGATTCTTTCTCTCCCTCTGCCTCTGTCCCTCCCCTTCCTTGTGTACACTTTCTCTGTCTCTCAAAATAAATAAGTAAAAGCTTAAAACAAACAAAAAGAAATGCAACAGATTTTTGTACATTAATTTTGTATCCTGCAACTTAATTGAATTCATTTATCAGTTCTAGAAGTTTTTTGGTGGAGTGTTTTGGGTTGTCCTTCCCCCCCGCTTGGGTTTTATATAGAGAGTATCATGTCATCTGCAAATAGTGAAAGTTTTATTTCTTCCCTGCCCATTTGGATGGTTTTTATTTCTTTTTGCTGTCTGATTGCTGTGGATAGGAAAGTTTTTTTAATAGGGAACAGAGCCACTTCTTTTAGGATTTATTTCAGAACTTCACATGTTCTACAACTAAAACCATAAGATTTGTTGATTATGTTATGCTATTGTTTGGTCCAATAGCTATCACATGATCTCTGTAAAGTATTTCATCAGAATGTTAAAAATATGAGTTCATATTCACTCTTATAATGGCAAAATGTGGCAACCCATCTAAATTAACCAAATAAAAATCTATTTTTAATCTTACATAAGTACTCTGACTACAATAAATCAGAGCCTACACAGAAACTCAATAATACATCAAAAGATGAATTTGGAAGTACATGAGTTTGGAAGTCCTAAGTTTGATCCATGACATTATAATTTATTAAATGGATGAATTTGCATCAGTTATTTAATCTGCAATCTTCATTTTTAAAAGTTGTAGGATGATAATGACTTGTCTACTCAATGTATTTTTCTTAACAAGAATCAAATAAGATCATGTACATTTAGGTAATTAAGTAAATGATCTACATTAAGGAATCCTGACATGCTATCCAATGTAGAGGTTTTAATAACTCTATTTAGCAGAAAGATGAGCTCATCCAAAGCTAAAGACTGGGATGGACAAAATTACAGAAAATTTATTTAAATATATACCTGGATATTTAAATCATGTTTCATGAAAAAAATATATTGTTGTGTATTTATTTTTTGAGACTTTTTAATGTGATTTTTTTTTTCTTTTGAGACATTTGGTTAGTATTAAATTCACACCAGGCTTTTATGATCTACTTAGTACTCCTTGCAACTTTTTTAGTGTTATTTTTCCATAAGTACACAAAACATTAAGTTGTATCAGTTCTAATATTTCAAAATAATTATCTATTGGTATTAGTCTAATATTTTAAAAAGTACTTTTATTTGAAAGTGTTAGATAACTGTAATTTTGTATCTAATCTTAAGGTATATTTATGAGAAGCCTCATTACTTTTTAGTACATTTGTTCTGCACTTTTCCTTAAACCTCATTTATGAGATTTATTACCATCTGTATTAACTTATTAATAAATAATACAAATGAAATACTTTAATAATTAATTAACTGATATCAATCTCTTGCATTATCACTAGTCTTACTGGAGGGGAATGTGCAGTAAATTAATTGCATTGGTGCTGCTCTATCATTATTCATAAGTTATTTTGTTGGGAACAGCTTGCTGTTCATTCTCACATTCAACATTCACACATAAAACCAGTAATGAAAATACTTTTCTTTGAGGCTGAATATTGTGGGTATTCTGCTTAAATGACAATGTCCTAAAAATCAGATTTGTTTTTGACTGGCAGTAGTTTAAAATTAGATGAAGCAAAAATAAGAATGAGGGGAAGATATAACCATGGCACTAGAAAATGATTTTTCTCTTTGAAGGTATGTGTTATCCAGGAGACAGGGTTTAAAAAAGTATAAAAGGGAAGATCAGCATGCATTGATTTGCAACCATGAAACTTTGTTTAATATATAACTCCAACTATCAAAATAATAATTTTAAAATAAAATTCAAAATAAAGTTATTATTTTGATAGTTGGAGTTATATATTATATAATAACAATTTATTTTGATAATATTGAAAATATAGTCAATAAACTAATAATTTTAATAAATTACATAAGAAATCTGTATAAAATAGTTTGGAAACATAAAACATAACAAATGTGGCCTTATTGAAAATGACAAAGTAAAATTTTTGTCAAAATAAGAGTTTCTGTTTTAATTGTATCCCAATGTCAATTAAATGTTTGAGTTTCCATTTCATTGGTGGGAAATAAGATATAATCTAACAGCGTTGCTATTAGTATCAAATGAGGCAATATTTTTGGAAATCCCTTTACAAAATATAACATTTCCTATAAACACAAGATTATTACTATCCATTAATATTACTATTGCAAATTATATTTGTGTTAATTTTGTGTTAATAAAATGTAAAGAAAAATCATAAGCACAGAAAAAATTGAGTGAAAACCTAGACATTCCACGTGTTCAAGTAATCTGGATTAATGAGTACAGTATTTTTGCAACTACAAGAATCAAACATTTGAACTATAGAAGGATGAGGAGATGCTCTACACAGATCTCTTTCCAAGGATTTGCTGCCTAGCTTCAGGAAGAGTGTTCAGTAGACAGCCTCCAGCTGTCAGTTCTTTCAGGGACTTTGTCAGTAGCAGAGTCATCTTTCCCAAGGGAATGGCCCTCCTGGATTGGTATGGGGGTGTCATCTTATGACCAAGTTAGGACTGTAAATACTGAGGAATTTCAGCTCAACTCTGTCAATTCCAAAGGAAAAATTTGTTTTAGAGCTTCCCATCGAAATAGCCAATCTTTGTCAGACCTGCATCCGAGTTCAACTTTTTCCTCTGCTCAAAACTATCTGCTTCTTCCTTTCACAGGTGATGATCCCTACTAGGTAACTGGAACCTGGAAACCTACCTTAACATTTATGATCAGAGAACTACCACCATTCTCCAAGGTGATAAGATTTCTGAGCTTAATAATTCAGGCGCAGGCTGTCACTGACGGGGCCACTAGTAATGGTAAATGGAGCGTCTACCACCCATGGCACACTGTGGTGAAAGGGTAATGATGGAAGGGAAACCACTAGTCAGTGTGAGGTAGTTACACTCAATGAAGACAAGTGTGTTATTCCCCAGCCATGGATCTAGTGTGGAAAACTTGGGTCTCTTATACCTGGCCTGAAGCCATTTTAGGGTATGCCTCCAAAGACTGACTCCCCAGATTCCACTTAACCTTCTGAATTTGCAGATATGGCCTACTCCTTCATATTTACAGTTAGTACTGGAAGAAAACTGTACTGGGAGAAAATTTGGAAGCTTTTTCTAAAAAGAGTACATGTGCTGCTCTTAGAAACAGCCCCCATTTCCCCTACTAGGCCACTAAGCTTATCTCAGGTGGACTGCAGTATACTCAGGCTGGGGATACACTGGTCTGATAAGAGAGGAAAAGGCTTTATCCAAAAATACCTGCAAGAACTAGCCAGCATGCACTGGAAGAAGCTGGAACAGTAGCCATGGGACTTGATGCTGAGGATTTTTAACGAGAAGGGTGATAGATAAAATTGGATAAAGAAAAATGTGTTGACTTGAGAGCACTGTATTTAACCCCTTGATGAATCACAAAAGGCTTTTGGAAATGAAAGCATCCCAGCCCAAATTTTGTGAAGGTTAAATGCCTAAACTGCCACAAAAATGGTAAAAGATTAGACTCTATGACAGAGAAATACACACTTACTTAAATGGATACAGTATGTATGACTAGAAGACGCACCAGAGATTATGTTCCACTGGAAGACTTACGGGAATACTCCATATACCAAAGCTGTAAGAGGTTGGGAGGGGCATCAGGATCATTAAAAATTATTGGGGGCTCTTCTCCACAGGTTAATGTTAACAGTAGGAGAGAAAATAACAGAGTGGGATGTTTTTCTAGCAAGTACATGTTAGTATCACAAAAGAAGAGAGGCTAAAGGATGGAACTTAACTGACAAGAGTAGGGATCTCAATTTTCAGAATGACTACCAAGATTATATGTGGACATATTATTTAATAATAAAATAATTACAGTTGTCAGATTATAACTAAAACCAATTTAAGTAAAGTGATAATTTATTGGTCAATGTAGCTAAAAAAAAATCCAAGGGAAAAACATATTTCTACTTCTGGCACCACTGGATCCAGGACAAAATTATTTCTATGGCTCTCCTCTGCATTCTCTGTCGCCGGATCTCCTATCCTCTGAGTTGGCAAAACCAGGAGACAGATGCTGCCTTCTGGCAATGATTATCACCAGCTCCAAGAATGCCTCCCATTCTCTTAGGAACACCAACAGAAAATGGAACACATTGCCAGGATCTCCCAACAATCTACTAGTGTTGAGTCTCATTTGCTGTTAGTTCTTGCTTCAGGTTCCTGTTTATTGATAACACTCACTGTGACCAGTGTGAGGTAAGGTACAGTTCGGCCAGTTCTGAGTCACATGACAACCCCTGAAGCTAGGCTATGAGTTGCTTTTTTTCCAAAATACATTGACTAAGGGAAGAATAGAAGTTTGCCTCAGAAATTTGTGGTACTGGAAGTAGCAGGCAGGCAAAAAAGAAAAAGAAATTACAACAACATTCAGATGTTTATTTTTAAAATGAGATACAGCAGCTTAAAACCACTAATACAATATCACTATGCCTATACTACCAAAAACAGTGTCAGTACCAACAAAACTGACTAGTTGATTGTATAAACCAGGTATTTGTTATCCACAATTACATGGGAAAGAGCAAACTGTAGAAACATATTTAAATTTTGCATTAATTCTGTGTTCTATAACTTTAAATGGTATTATGAAGCGAAAATACATTTATTTCACAATTTGTATGAAATTATTATATTATTTACATTAGATTATTTTAGTGTGGGATGATACATATTAAAATCATTTAAAAGAAACAACTGTATTTACATTGACATGATTATTAATTTTGAATGTTTCATTTCAGTCTATAAACTAATTTAAAAATGGCTCAATTTGCCAACACACATCTCAGCAAAAAAAATTCACATTTCAGTATGTTATTTTGTAAACAACTTCATTTCATTCTAATCATTTTAGGATTCTTGTTTAAAGAGAACATCTTTTATATAATGAAATTACTATCCTTATAATTACAACCAAGACATTATGTTAACTAAGGATAGCAATAAAATAGAAACCCAAGGTTTCCTCTTACTTTTCTCAACTTTTTTTGGATGTGTCCAATATTCTAGAACAAAAGTTATTAAACTATTTTATCATTATAACTTTTATGAGAAAAAATATGCTTAATTATCCAATATGTTCAAAACAAGTTAGTATAAATATAACAATAATTAGACAAGTGGTACTCATGGAATTTTGCTTCCCAAGTTTGTCATATTTATATAACATACTGGGAGAAAACTAAGCATATGCTGTGTTCTCATAAACAAAACAATTCTGGAAGAAATTGCCACTTTAGGGGAGAACACAAGTACTCACAGGTTTTAAGTGCTATGTTTAAAATCCAGGTATAATTATAAAAGTTGGCAAAATGAAATGATGAGAAACATCATAGATCTAAAAAAATTATGTCTAGACTAACTAAAATACAAGTGTTCGAAAATTGCCTAAATTACTAGAAAATGCAATATTGACCACCACATAGTTACATAATGCAAATATTTTCCATGTTTTAAGTGATAATAATTAAAAGAAAATATAACATTATGGATTTACCTGGGAAATTTTTAGTTTTTCACATTTTAAAATGCCACCAGTACTGTTTAAGGCTGCCTTCATCTATGAAAAATATTTTTAAATGAAACATGTTGATGACATATAAGAAAGCTTGAAATTTTATTTATTATTTTACACTATGAATTTTCTAAATAGAAGGATTGAAAATGGAGACCGTCTCAGCCAAATTATATATCTGTTAAACTTCATTAGAATGCAGTTTTCAAAGAAAAAGATGTTTTCCTTCTTTTCAAAAAATATGCTGGTATAAAATACTAACTTGCACCAAGAACTCAATCAGTAATAATAAATCTGTCTCTATAGTAATTTTTAAATGTAACCCTAGGATAATAGCTAAGATCTTATCCTGAACATTACACCTCTTCATTTAGGCAAAGTTAACCATAGTTTATTCTATTGTGTTCTAGATTTCCAAAAGATATGAATAAGTTTGGGGTGCTTGGGTGGTTCAGTTGGTTAAACATCTGCCTTTGGCTCAGGTCATGACCCCAGAGTCCTGGCACTGAGCCCCACATCAGGCTCCTTGTTCAGTGGGGAGTCTGCTTCTCCCTCTCCCTCTCCCTCTGCCCCTCTTTCCACTCACACTCACTCTCTCTTGCTCACTCTCTCTCTCTCAAATAAATAAATAAAATCTTTAAAAAAAATATATGAATAAGTTTCTCACAGCTGAAGGATGTATTTTTTTAACAAGATATACTTATTTTTAAAGCTGTACATACAATTTAAAAAAAGATTTTATTCATTCATTTAAAGACAGAGAGACAGAGCATACAAGTGGGATGAGGGGCAGAGAGAGAATCTCAAGCAGACTCCATGCTGAATGCAAAGCCTGATGGGGGGCTTGATCTCATGACCCTGAGATCATTACCTGAGCCAACACTAAGAGTCAGCTGGTTAACCAACCGAGCCAACCAGGCACCCCAAAGCTATACATAAAAACAACCTTATATAAGACTTGAAATCCCCCAAAGGAAAAAAAAAAACAAAACTATTTTTGTTTAAAATAATTTGTCCACTGCATAACCCAAACATATTAGAATAATCCAGCATAAAGCAAGAATATAATAAGTATATAATAAATTAACAAGTCAATGAATAAGGCAACACTTCTCAAAGTTATTAATTGGAGTTCTTCAGTTATAAGCACCAAAAAACAACTATGCATAAAAGTAAAAATCAAATTTTTGTAAGAGTTAGTAGGCAGTACACAACGTTTCCCAGGAACTGGGAGAACAAATTTTAGAAATAGTACAGAATCTAGGGCACCAGACAATGGGAATCATAGATAGATAGATAGATAGATAGATAGATAGATAGATAGATAGATGATAGATAGATAATAGATAATAGATGATAGCTAGACAGTTTATATAGATATAATATCTTCAACAGTTTTCTTCTTAACCCTGACATCAATCCTCTCATTTAAAATTTTTAGGTTAAGTGGACATTTGTCATTTTTGCCTACGCAGGATTTAACTGAGTCCTCAAGTGGCACCCTGATTACCATTTGAAGTATTTTCTCTCTGCATTAAACATTGTCTTTAAGCAAGGGCATCCCTAGATGATCCCCTATTAAAATGGCATGCTTAGCTGGTCATAAACCTTGCAGTACTTTGAATCGTGAAGGAATGACAAAGAGGAGAAATCATGACCATAATCATGTATTACTGTAGGATAATTTTTGAGTCATGAGGAATTTGGTCATTGAACAGAATGGCTGCTCTTTTCATACTATCAAATGACAAAAGCAAGAGAATAACAAAAGACACACACACATGTACTTTATACTATACATATACATATAATTTAATGTGTACTTGTGCTTATATTTATATATTTACATTTATTTACTTCAAGTAATTTATTTATGGATTCCCAAATTTTGAAAAAACGTGAACCTGTTTTGGTCCAAAGGATTCTTATCTACTCTTCTGCCCCTCTCCCACCAAACCCATTTTATGTGCTGCTTCTGGCTGCCTTTGCTATTTTTATTTTTTCCACAGGTTACACAATTATGACATAGGAAAATGATAAACCATTGAAGAAGTGTAAACTAAAATGAATTCCTGGATATGAAGCATTTGGGGGGCTAACAAACATTATTCCACTTAATAACATTCAATTTGTTTTTATTGAATTTCCTCAAACTTCCTGATCAATTAAGCAAAGCTGAAAATGACTAAATATTTTTTTACTCCATAATTATCAGAAAAGGGCAGATGACCCAAACTTGATTGACTAAATATTCTTAACTGAGACAAAAGCATACAGGGAATGTTTGAAGAGCTAGAATACCACAAGGGGCATGCTAAGTAGTCTACTTTTTACTTTATAGCTTCCCAGACATCTAACACTACCCTAGGTTCTATATTCCTAAACCTGGCCTTCAAAATTCCATGGACATTTGATATTCTCTCCTCCCAGTAACCTCTATAAATTTCCCTTTGGTATATTTTAGACAATGTCTGTTTCTTTTTTCTTATTAAAAAACCAAACATTGTTTTTGCAAAATATGTATATGATTTTAAAACTTGTATTCAAAATATACAAGTAACTTAAAACTCAATAATAAGAAAACAACACCTCATCAAATAAAACATACAGATAGTAAATATGTGTATGAAAAGAAGTTCAACACTGCATGTCATTAGGGAACTGCAAATAAAATGAGATACCACTATCTATCTATTATAATCACTAAAATCCAAAACACTGACATCACTAAATGCCAGTGAAAATAATGAGCAAGAGGAACAATCATTCATTGATAATGGAAACACAAAATGATACACCCACTTTGGAAGACTGTTTGGCAAGTTCTTTAGATTTTGTTTTTATACCGCTTAAAAAGCTAAACATAGACATTCCATAGGATCTAGTAATCATGCTCCTTGGTATTTACCAAAATGAGTAAAACACTTATGTCTACACAAAAACCTACACAGGAATGTTTATAGTATTTTATTCATAACTGAAAAAAACTGGAAGTTCCAAGATGTCCTCCAATAGGTAACTAAATAAACAACATGTGGTATATTCATACAATGAAATATTATTCAGTATTAAATAGAAATGAGCCATCAAGCAATGAAAAAAACATGGTAAAGTGTTAAATGCATACTGTTAAGTGAAAGAGGTCAATCTGAAAAGACACTATACTGTTTGATGCCAACTACACGATATTCTGGAAAAGCCAAAATGACAGAGACAATAAAATGATCAGTCATTGTCAGGATTTGGGGGATATTAGAAGAATGAATGGGAATTTCCAAGGCAGTGAAACTGTTCTGTAAGATACTGTAATAGAGGATGCATGATATTATGCTTTTATTAAGACCTGTAGAATTGTATAACACAAAGAGCAGCCCTAATGTAAACTATGGACTTTAATTAGTAATTATGCATCAATATTGGTTCATTAATTATAACAAATGTACCACATCAATGTATGATATTAATAATAAGGGAATGGGGGGTGGTATATGAGAACTGTCTGTACTTTCTGCTCAATTTTTCTGTAAACCTAAAACTGATCTAAAAATAAAGTTTGGCTGTTAAAAGAATGATAATAATATTTGTAACTAATATAGTTTAAATACGTTATCCCTATTTAACCCAACAAGATCATAGTTTGCATGCTGACACAATCAAAATAAAATCTAACGACTACAAAAGACATAAGATCACATGACCACATTCATATGTGGAATTTAAGAAACAAAACAAATAAGCATGGGAAAAAGAGAGAGAGAGAGGCAGAGGCAACCAAGACATAAACTCTTAATTACAGAGAACAAACTGATGATTACCAGAGCGGAGGTGGGCAGGGGAATGGGTTAAATAGATGATGGGGATTAAGGAGGGCACTTGTTGTGATGAGCATCAGCTGTTGTATGTAGTGACGAATCACTAAATTGTACACCTGAAACGATATTACATCATTTGTTAACTGACTGGAATTTAAATAAAAACTAAAAAAAAAAAAATCCTTTGTGTCTGTATATGTTTGTAATTTGTGGTGCCAAAATTAAGAAAGAGAGAGAGAGAGAATAACAATAATAAATTGACTTCTTATGTCTAAAGAAGAATCTTTAGAACTTTGTCTTGAGAAATATGGGATTTGATGAGGTATGTTTTGCTAGTTCTTTCGCACACTTTTAAGGCCAGAAAACTGTTAAGACCATAAATCAGACCATGCTAACTAAGAGTCTGGAGGGTAGGTGCCCATACTAAAAACCAAATAGTTGAAGTTAGAAAGTGTTGGTTGTGAAAGAAACCAAAATATGCCACTTTGGCTACTGACTATTATGGATGAAAGGCACTTAAGATTCAGCAAATACAAGAGGAACACTCTGACTCTCCTTTTGCTTCCTGAAAGCAAGGGATGAAACTCCCATGTGAAAGGTACCCTCTCTGTAGTAGGAAGAAATAAAAACATTCTTAGCCCAGTAATGGGGAATCTGCAAACCAACTAGCTCCCTTCCTCATATTTACCTTCCCACAGTTTGTCACCATTGGAAGCCTGGAACTGTTGTCGTTGTTGTTGTTGTTGTTGTTGTTTGTCCTGCCATTTCTCTACAAATGTACTGTTCTTTGTTGAAGATACTATACAAACTGGAACTCTAAGCCACCACTTGAGTTACTTTGGGCCCCACATGATGTGTTTCTCCCACGTGATGTGTACTGCACATGCTAATAAACTGCTTGCTTTCCTCTTGTTAATCTGCCGTTTTCTGAAGAGTCCCAGCTGAAAATCTAAGGTGAGATGAAGTTCTGCCTTTTCAACTGCTGTTTTCCTCATACTCATCCCCTACCTTCTTACTTTCTAAAAGGAATCCATCCTCCTCTACTTAGTCACATTTTGCCAAAGATAACCATGATAGTGTCATTCCCCTTGCCGGTGATTGGTTTATAAATAAGTAGTTGATCAAAATCTGGTCAAAGAGATATAAGGGGATTTCTGTTAGGGGACTTCTAGGAAAAATAAAATTGTAAAATGATTCACACAGGAATACTGGAACTGTTTTGAAATGATTCTGTAGTTTTGTGATATTTTTTGAAATTGGGAAGTATGATGCTTCCAGCTTTGTCCTATCTTGATGACTATTACTTTAAAAGAAGACAGGAAGTGTTGGTAAGGATGTGAAGAAATTGGAAATCTTGCATACTGTCGGTGGGAATGCACGATGGCACAGCCACCCTGGAAAAGAGTGTGACAACCCTGCTATAAATTTAAAAAAATAGGCCTACCACAGGATCCAGCAATTCTACTTCTGGGTATTCATCCAAAAGAATTGAAATCAGGATCTCAAAGTGATATTATGATTCCCATGATCATTACAGCACTATTCATAAAAGCTAAGATATAGAAACAACCACTATGTACATTCACAGATGAATGGATAAAGAAAGTGGGGTGTATACATACAATGGATTATTATTCAGCCTTTAAAAAGAAGGAAATTCCGTAATATGGAATGACAACGATGAACCTTGAGGACATCATGCCGAGTAAAATAAGCCAGCCACAGAAAGATATATACAGTGTGATTCCACCTATATGAGGTAACTAAAATAGTTGAATCTGTAGACTCAAAGTAAAATGGTGATTACCAGGGACTGGGAAAACGGGGGAAAAGGGAGATACGAATCAATGGGCATAAAGTTTCAGTTAAACAACATGACAATGTTCTAGAGAGTTCTAAGGAATAAATTAAACAAGATGAGTAAATTCTATACAACATTGTACCTTTAGTCAAAACAATAATGGTACGCTTAAAATCTTGTTAACAGGGTAGATTTCATGTTCAGCACTGTTGCCACTAGAAAATAATTAAAAATATATATGGAAGAAAATGCCAATCTTCAACAAACTCTTTCAAAGTTAGGAGGGAAAAACCATTCCCACAGTTCATTTTAAATATGTCAGTATTATCCTGGTGCTAAAACTGGAAAAAATATTGCAAGAAATGAAAATTGGAGATGCACACCTACCATTAAGTTGACAGAAAATTTTTTAACAAAATAAGAGACAATTAAATCTTGCAATATAAAAATGGATAACACACCATCACCAGTTGGCTTGATGTCTAAAATTCAAGACTATTTTAGGATTTAGTCAATGTGGACTTTTGTGTCCAACTGGGATTAAGTATTTAGGTCTAGAATTACTTGATAATGATTAAGAAACTGAAAATATATATGAAACAAGTTTTTTTTTTTTTTTCCCCCAGACATAGAGCAACGGATAGTGGAAGATGATAATCTTTGAGAGAAAGTAAACAGATGAGGAGAAACTCACAGTGTCTCGGGGCAGGTTTTAGAACACAGGGAAGAAATTGAGACTCTGAGAGAAGGAATTCAGAGTCTGAAAGTCTCACTGTAATAAGCGCCATGGTAGATTTGGGAGGAGGCATAAACATCTAGAAGTTGTTGAGCAATTAATCCGAAAGAAACTATGTTGAGAAAAAGCTTTAGAAATTTGTGAAAAGTTCTTTTGCATC
This sequence comes from Ursus arctos, assembly GCF_023065955.2. NCBI lineage: Eukaryota > Metazoa > Chordata > Mammalia > Carnivora > Ursidae > Ursus > Ursus arctos. The sequence goes on from NW_026622764.1 coordinate 22,318,342, forward strand.
TTTGGCTCAATACCAATCTGCACGCATGGTGTGAAACTATGAGGCCACTCAGATAAAAATATAAAGAGATATGTATGTTCCTGGGCCACTCTAGACTGAAAAATGGTTCAATACTCAAATAAATTAGGTCAGAGTGTAGAAACCTCACTGAAGGTAAGGGTAGAAGACTCTAATAAGTTTACATAATAATAGAGGGATAAAAAGACTTAAAGGAAACACTATCTTAAACGTATCTTAAAAACTTTTTAAAAGCCTTAACCTGAAAATAACTTAACTATCCAAACAAACTCCAAAATATTTAAAAGGATTTCAATAAAACCTGGTGTTCAACAATACATTCACAATATCCTCCCTTCTATCATAAATTATGAGCAAGTGGAGTTCATCTACAGAGTGCTAAATGGTTTTAACTTTTGAAAATTAGGTGATGTGATTTTCCACATCAACAGATTTTAAACAAACATACACATCTGTTCAACTGTCAGGTGCAAAAAATATTTGACAAAATTTAACAATCACAAAATTCTCAGCCAATTAGGAATAGAAAAAAATGTTAAGATCAGGTAACAGGGATCCAAGGAAAACTACAGAAACCATCATACTTGATGATGAAAAACTGAACGGTATCCCTCCAAAACCGTGGACTGAAATAGTATCTCATCATTTAGTTGGACTGAAATGAGTAATGAAAATCATACTTTAAATAGCATGAATAAACACATGCCTTTCTAGCTTTCAAGGTTTGGACGGGTTACTATTCGGCAACTGATAAAAATTTTTTCAAAGTGGGTTTGGAGAGATGGGCAAGATGGAGGATTCAAGCAGTCAGAGAAGTCAGAGAAATCAATGCAGCCCAGCTCCAACGTACACAACTGCCCTCTCTTATCATTTTCTGGTATGTGAGTTACAAGTGAAGCTTATCAATGTGAAAGGACACATTTGTACATATATTCAACCAAAAAGTACATATTATGTGGAAACTTTCAACTTACTTATATCTGAAAATCTGTCTTTGTAGAGGTTAAAGTATCCACATGACCTCAAAAGCAATCTCCAACAATTATGCTTTTCCTTATAGGCACAAACTCTCTGAAATCTTAAACAGTATGGAATGCAAAGAGTGAACTACTTAACTTTCTACATACTACTTATGCTTATCTTAATATCATATTAATATACCAACATTTGAGGACATACTTCTTTACATTGGTGAATATTACAAATAATTATTGTCCTAGTTAACTACCTTTTATTACTTCTGTGCAAGATAAACTGAAAATTCTTTTGATTCAGTCATGTTTTAAATTTTTAAAATTATTGTTAATATATAATATTTAATATCAATCTTTCTCAAAAAAAAAGTATCTCATTGACTCTGGAAATCTATTTCCTATCAATTTATAATCTCTAAAAGCAAGGACATTTCATAAATTTAAACAATTTTAGAACAAGACAGAATTTTAGGGGTAATCTAGTCCACTGGCCTTGTTTTACAAATTAGGAGATTGAAGCTCAGAAAGAAGGAGTATGTTAATCAATATTGAATAGAATGTATTAATTTTTAGGTTACTTATAACTCATCAGACTATAAATTAGTAACTTGAAAGCAAAGTTAAAGTTTAAAAGAACTGGTGCAATATGGGGAAATAGGCTCAATATGAGGAAGAAATAATAGGTTAATATTTATACATTAAATGAACGTAATTGTGAAAGTATATGATATAAACATATGTAGTCACACATTGAATAGAAATGTGACCATTTTATGACATAAAACACAAAATAATTGAAGAAAGTTTTAAAAACATATTTATTTATTTTTTATAATATATTTTAGAAGAGACATTCAGCTTCAGTTTGACTAAGAATATACTAACAAATTAAACATTTTTAAGCTAGGATACGGTATTTTGCAATTCATGATCTAATACTCATTTCAGGCTTTTGGATTTTCTTTGTCAATTAAATGAGAAGCCTTTTAGATTACATTTATAAATCCTTATGTCTACAGCTAAAAGTCACTTCTTTTCTTAAGGTGTCACAAGAATCCCTCATACACTTGACATCTATTGATCTCATCTACTTAATGGTTTTCTTTTCCACTATAAATCTATGTCCTGGTCTTATTTCAAAATGATAATGACTCTCTCAATGTTCTTTTATCTTAAAAAGAATTAACTACTACATTTTAACATTCAAGTTGGACAGAAACATAATTAGATATCATTTTAGCTACTCAAGTAAATTACCCTGTTTTTTATAGGTATATATAGACAAACATTCCAGAAACAGCAATCAAAAATTTGAGAATGAAACAATCTCCATTTAATGTGGACTGGGAAGTCCTACCAGTGACACCATATATTTATTATCTCATGAGCCTGTACCTGAGCCCACAAGGCCTCCTCACAAACCTCAATACCTAACTATATAATTCATACACCTTTCCAATATTTCCTTCCCTGATTATGAAGGAAGTGGGAAATGAATATTATAATGTATATTGATACTACTATTTGGCAGCTACACCAAAATGTCTTCCTATGCAACTTGGGGATTTCAGAACCAAATAAAGGGTTTAGGAAACTGGGAGAACTTTTTGTAGTCATTGTAACAGGAGTTATTCCAAGGTGACTAGGAAGCAGCTAAGAAGAAGTGATTTAAAGTGAAGGAAATTCCCTTAATTATTGTTTAAATATTTGTAGAATAAAACTTACATGGAGAGAAAAGTAAGATAGATAGCTGGGAAGGAGCTATTACCCAAGCATGACTGCAAGCTCTCTTTCCAAGTCTATCATGATGATAAAGGTTAAGGGTACACAGCTAATTGATGCCTGGTGGTTTGAAGACCATGTCAATTTGGCAATATGTCTCCTTGCCATTAACCTACTGTATCCTTACACACTAGGTCATAATATTCAAAATAACATATTATGTATAAAAAAAGAAGATGATAATTAAAACTAAGAAGATTAATTAACATTCCAGAATAACGGTTAGTTTCCAAGCCATAGACTTAATGTCAATTGTCCTCCATCTGTAAGGTTGAAATGGAAGTAGAAGGTAAAGAGAGGGGGGGGGGCGCCTGCGTGGCACAGCGGTTAAGCGCCTGCCTTCGGCTCAGGGCGTGATCCCGGCGTTATGGGATCGAGCCCCACATCAGGCTCCTCCTCTATGAGCCTGCTTCTTCCTCTCCCGCTCCCCCTGCTTGTGTTCCCTCTCTCGCTGGCTGTCTCTATCTCTGTCAAATAAATAAATAAAATCTTTAAAAAAAAAAAAAAAAAAGAAGGTAAAGAGAGGGAAGATGAAATCACAATGAGAAAAGACCAAATTTCATTAATCATCAACAAAAAAATAAAAATGAAAGTCATGCTGCATGTACACATTTTTTCTAAAATCATGAGTAAAAGCATATCTGCTCTTACTGAACATTAAAGTTTTTATTAGAACAGCATTTAAAACAATCTTCTAAAAAAAAATAAAACACTATTCTATTTATCCTTTCCTCTTTTTTTTATTTTTATTTTTTTTAAGATTTTATTTATTTGACAGAGACACAGCGAAAGAGGGAACACAAGCAGGGGGAATGGGAGAGGGAGAAGCAGGCTTCCCACTGAGCAGGGAGCCCGATGCGGGGCTCAATGCGGGGCTCAATGTGGGGCTCAATGCGGGGCTCAATGCGGGGCTCAATGTGGGGCTCGATGCGGGGTTCGATGCGGGGCTCGACCCAGGACCCTGGGATTATGACCTGAGCCGAAGGCAGACGCTTAACGACTGAGCCACTCAGGCGCCCCTTTTTATCCTTTCCTCTTTGCAGGAAAGGAGCTCTGACCTTGAATACTTGTGTTTGATGCAAATGTACTGAAGTCACACAGTGATGCTATCAAGGTTATCAATGACTTAAATGTTTCAAAAATTTCCTACAGAGTAATGAAAAGTTTGTAAATAAAAAATCTGTAATTAATGCTATCTTAGTGATTTAGAAGTTTTTATGTATGTACTTTGAAACATGAAGTCTGGGATTCATATTTGCACATGTTTTCTTCCTTGGTATTTGCATAGCAATTTAACCATAAAAATTTCCAATATTTACAAATAGTTTGTTGTTTATGTTTCATTTAAAATTGTACGTAATTTTATAAATAATGATTTCTTGGATATTCTGGAGAAAAATAAACTCTGGAAGTGCTGGCAGATGACAAATCTTATGCCAAATTATTATTTTTCTCTCTAAATACCAAATACAGTTTCTCTTTTCCAGAACAAATATACTGTACATAAAATATGCTTTAATGGTTCATGCATTCATCAATTCATTCAATAATTTCTTATTAAATATTTACCCTATATTATCCACCATTTTAAGTTTTGGAAATATGAACATACCCACGCTTTCACAGAGTGTATATTCCACTAGTAGAGACAGAGTAGTACACAAAAATATTGTAAGAATTACAGTAAAATTTTCATAATCTAAACCAAAGCATGCTTTTATTTTGCCCTTACTGAAATTTGATATGGAAGCAGAAGATATAAGTAAAATGATTAAACCAGTTATTCATTAATAAATTTTCTAAATATTGCTTAACAAATCGCCATACACTGACACTGACAATAAGCTGACATTTTTTTATAGAACTTAAGTGTATTTGGAAATAGATATACTAAATCAATAATTATTTTAAAAACTTATATAGGTGTCTTAGGTGACAGAAAGAGGGAAAACAGTTTGAAATAAGAGCATATAATGTGTACATTTCATAGTAACAAGAAATATCAGAGAAAACATTTGTGACAAAGTAACTTTGACACTGCCATAATGAGCCACAGTTAGTTATTAAAATTAAGGACTAATGGAACAATACTAAAGGTAAAGGAAGCAAATATGTGCAAAAGCACTAAGTCCAGAGGGAATTTGCTTGTTGCTTAACAGAAATTTAAAGCAGCAGGAGTACCCATGAATTCATGCTGTGATGACAGATGTCAGAAGAGCAGACAAAAGCCAGATGATAAAGATTTTTAGGCTATATTAAGGTTTGTTTTTTATTTTGTTTTCTTTTTGGAATTTATCTTGAGAATAACAAGCTGTCTGGGGTGCCTGGGTGGCTCAGTTGGTTAAGAGTCTGCCTCTGGCTCAGGTCACTCCCCCAGGGTCCTGGGATCAAGCCCCACATCAGGCTCCCTGCTTGGCAGGGAGTCTGCTTCTCCTCTGCTCCTGGCTCACTATCTCTGTCTCCCTCTCAAATAAATAAATAAAATCTTACAAAAAAAAAAAAAAAGAGTAACTGTTAAAGAGTACTGTAGAGAACTGGTAATTTTTTCTCATTATCCAAAAAGTAGCTCAATGACTACTCTGTAAAACTTGATTAAAGTTGAGAAAGATGGATATATAAAAACAAGTTAGGTGATTATTTCAACAGCATAGGAAAGATATGATGAAAGCTTCAAATAGTGGCAGTGGGAATAAATAGAAATTTGTAGATAAAAGGAAAGAGTAGGAAGGAGTTGGGAGATGTAACAGGGGCATAAGGGGCTCTGGTTAAATACTGCCATCTTCCAGATAGGAGACTCTTAAGGACTCGAGAGGGTAAAAAGAAGTTCAATCTTGACTGAGTCAAGATGTGAAGACACCAAAAGAAGATTTGAAGTATGGTTGCCTATATGGATTAAAAAAAAAAAATGGAATTAGCATTGGTATGTATCAATGGGAGGATTATAGATGGAATTTGAAAACATGGGAATCGTTAGGATTGCCTAGATGAATCTAAAGAAACTGCAAATTATCAAGGTTGGTTTAAGGAAGGTGGCAATGAAAAAAAAAAAAAAGGGAGACTAGTATGGTGACATGGAAATCAAAGAAAGAAAGCCAAGAACCTGCATGGGCAGTGATAATACTGTCAGCTATAGGCCACTCAGGCTCTTACCTCCTTGGCCAAACCTACTTCCCCTGACTGAAGTGGGCACATGCCAGTCAGTCCTTACCATATGAGTGTGATTGTGGTTGTCATCACATTAAGGTTTGTAGAACATTAATTTCTTGTATCTTTTGCATCAGCAACACAGAGAAATTTCTCAGAGTGAAATAAAAGAAAAGGCACTAGCCTCAGATATGAGTTATTTAGAAGAAAAATGTCAGCAACGAAGGTGATGGTCAACACCTTGGTGATGTAAGAATGACAATTAGGATCCCTGCAGTTATAAGTACAACTGAATAGGCTAAAAAGTAGATGCAATTAAAGACAGTCTTTCAGAACATCAATGACTTCAGAGAAAATATAAACAAACTTGGGAACATCTTTTGTCTCTCAGTGGACAGCCACCAGGTGAAATTACTTGAAATTTCATGAAAATGAGATTACATGAAATTACATGAAAAGTTCATGTTTTTATGCATCAATTCAAAACATAACATGGCCTCCTTTGAATGGTATGATGACATGTTCCATTTGTACTTTTTACACAAATGTCTTCATGATTACATGAAGCTTATCATACTACTTAAAGAGGGAAACAAATAAAATTATCAGAGATTATCTTCCAAATTAATATATGGTTCTGAGAGTTGAGTTCCCAGATTGGTACCATTGTACCATTAATTTTTATATGGCATACAGTGGTAAGCCCATTAAAACATTAGAAAAATGTTCACCTCATAGGGTTTTCTGGAAGAGAATAATGTGTCCAAATCTGAAGCTGGCACCACTGTGCCCATGATGGAACTGTCTAAGCATGCCATTTACATATTTTGTCTACAACAAGTGATAAGAACATGGAAAGCATCTTAACCACATTATGCAACCACAGTTTCTATAGCCGAAAACTGTCATTAAAGAAGATAATGAGAAAATAAGGAGGAAGGTAATATTCAGGGGACCTTAGTATTTTTGTTTAATATGATGCTACATACATAGAATGTAAACAACATGTAAGGTGGCTGACATGCTTTTAAGAATTTCAAAACTACAAGAAATACCGAAGGGCATCAACTGTTGAATATCATTTTGAAGTTAGTGAAATAAAAATCTTCATGCATCTATTGAATGCTAAAATTTTCTCTAGATGCTGCAAGTTGAAATTACAAGTACTAGCATTTCTGTCAACCGATATTATTAAACATATGACTTATAAAGCTGAAAGTATTGTTCAGCAAAAGAGAGAGCAGATGAAAATGTCAAAATTATTGTGGATGTTAGATTTCAATTCCAAGATTTTCAAGGATTCTAAATTTCATAAAAACAAAGAACGATATTTGATAAAACTACAAATTTATCTTGTGTTTATTTAAACCTTGCCTATGTTTTATTAAATGGCTCTTTTGGCATCAAGTAATTATTTCTAATAAAAATAAAGAAATAAATAATAAATATAAATAAATAAATAAACAAACAAACACTCCAAGAAAAAATAGTACTCTTCACTTAATATTCTAAGCAGATTGTCATGTCCTAGTGCCTTTCATATTAACCTGGTATCTCCAGAAATTCTCCTATGGTTAGGGTTCTCTTACATCAATAAAGAAAAAACATATATATACATATATTCTGGTCCTCCAGATTACAGTCCCACCTGTCTACACACTTTCAAAGACATCCTTATGTCCATCATTTATAAACAGTAATTACCAATGATAACCAAGTGTCTATTTACGGCTAGATTCCCTATCATTTTCTTCTACTAACTTATTAAATTATCTTTTCCCCTTATCTATTGTAAATAGTTTCACCTTACAGATTTTAAGTAGTATTTGTAAATCTGCATACTACTTTCAAGAAACTGTTATTAATTTTAAAAATACATTTAAGTATAGAACTGGTTATTAGATGGCTATTTATCAGTTGAATTAGTATCTTTCAATCTGTTTAGGAATACATGGTGGGACACTGGATTGTTTTAGAGTATAAGTTCTGACTTCCTACTAACACAGACTGCCCTGGACATATATTGCTTAAAATCTGACAAATAGTTATTTTTTATATTATAATCCATTTTTATGTGTCTCTGGAATAGATCTGCATTTGAAAACAAGTAATTCTAATGATTTTCTAAAGAAACTGTAATATACAAAATCAAAAAAAGTAATTTCAAAGTCATAATTCAACTTTCTACAAATACACTTAAAAATCAGGAGTTTCCAATTTGTAGACCACTATGATGGTGGGCATCCTTGTAGTGGTCAGTGATATGGACCCTTAGAGTTGCACACTGTCTTAAATATATTTGCTAACTTCCACTGTGTATGTATGGCTAATTTCTTCTTTCCCAGAATGTGTGCCCACAGATGAAATCTGTGGCCCATGAAATCCTTCTACCTTAGTCAGAACCCAGGAATTTTCTGAGGTCAACACTCACTGATACTGTCAATGATAGTGAAGTTTCACCATGGGCTAGTGGCTAAATTTCTAGCCCTTGACTATTAGGTCTGTATGCTTCACTCTGGTGAACTGCTTGGCAAGCCTAACAGTAAAAACAGCTATCAGTGCCTGCCTGGGGTCTATCGAAATCTCTCCTGCATCACACACCTGCCAAAAGAGAGGAGCAGGAACTCAGCAACTCTTTAGATATCACATACCCTCCTTTTCCTACAGCTGCCCCTATTTGATAAAGGAATCCCTTTGTGTGATGATGTTCTCTAGGATTTTCAAATACAGACAAGACTTGAGAGCACAAGTCTTGTCTGTATCTGACTGTCTTCCAAATAAATCTGTAAACTTTTGTACAAAAGTGTTTTATACAAAAGGGCAAAGCCAGGACATGTATCTCACTAGCTGCCTCCTTGAACCTTTCACTTTGTCTTCTCCCTTTTTACCCTGAACCTTGTTTAAAAAGTGGCTTTTTTTACTTCCCCTTTCTGCAGTAAAATGTCACCGTCCATCTATCTTGTTCAGGAGTTCATATATAGTCCCTTAAATTTCCTATGCCCCAAATAGTGAAGTAGTTGCTAGGAAATGTAAAAGATACGGGCGGGAAATGGAAAAAGAAAATCAAAAAAACTAGCTTTGTTTTTAAATTATAAATATCATCAATCAATCAATCAATCATAAATATCTCCATTACACATGACACTCCCTTTCTTTGGAAACATATTCTTCTAGAGTAGGAGTGAGGACCAAGGCATGACACAGAGTCTGGTATAAAACAAGCACTTCAAAAAAACTGATGAATATTGGGTATAAAATAAGACAAATATACAACTACATAATGACTATATTGTTTTTATATTTTTAAAACAATTTTTAAATGTTACTTCTTGTGGTTTAGTTATTTATTTGTTCATCAGAAATCTGCTATTATTTCTGCTTTGGTTATGTATATTTTATTTTTAACAATTAAATCTTGTTTATTTTTTTCATTCCGGATAAATAATATTTCACAAAACATTTGGCAACATTTAGCAACTTCAGCAACTTATAACCCTAAAAGTATAAATGTTGCAACTCAAAAGTTAATGACAAAATAAGTCATTCAAGGTAATGTCATTCAATAATAATCTGACGAGAAATAAACTGGCTTTGCAGATAGATACAAGAACACAAACAAGCATGTTTTTCTCTTTTCTGATTGAAATTTCATTTCATGCCAAAAAAATTTACTACATTGTAATTTGTGGCGATATTTATCTAAGATAAGCATAAGATATACTTGAAAGATACCTCTGCTCTTTTTTAATACTTGGATAGTAGATCATGCAATTCAAATTTAAGTTTCACAGTGGATCTTCCATGCATCGCATTAAAATTGATATTTTGACAACATAAATGCTTATCTCCATTTTATAGTCACTTAATAAAAATTTGAGAACTTGCCAAGGCCAAGATTTTGCCTTTTTCAAGGAGATAAATGTCTTAATAAAACTCCCTTTCATCTTCATCTTAGTTTAAGATGCATGCCTGGTACTTCATCTGAATGCAAATTTTGCATACCAGTAAAAACTATAAAGTCTAATTTCTTAAATCTCTACTCTAGGCTAGTTGCTGTAACCAGTAATAATTAGCAATGACCATAAAACAATATAACTTAAAATTTAAAATTAAATAAATGGACAAAAGGAAGAGTGATTAAATATAGATTTCTTTAAAATCACTGTGGTAACTTTATGTCTCCATTTTACTAATAAACTGTAATGACCAATTAAAATGTACAATTAGATTAGTGGTTAGAATCATGTATACTGTTTATAGTTTTTATTTTTTTATTATTTTTAAAAATATTTTATGTATTTATTTGAGAGAGAGTGAGAGAGAGAGAGCACGGGCAGGGGGAAGAGTAAGAGGGAGAAGCAGACTGCCCTGCTGAGTGGGGAGCCAGATGCAGGGCTCAATCCCAGGACCCCAGGATCATGACCTGAGCTGAAGGCAGACACTTAACCGACTAAGCCACCCAGGTGCTCCTATTTATAGCATTTAATTTCACCCATGTTTTAAAATACTAAATTCTTTTAAGTGCTTTTATGGCTAACAGCATGGGCACAGAATGTTGTAGAAATACTTTTCTACTACCCCTAATTAGTTAAAATATTAAATATTAGAGAAGAGTCCATAAAATTAATCACATGTTCTAAAGAAACAATGTTTGTTCTTGAAGAAGCTAAAACTCAGAACTGACTCTTTGTACCATTTGTCACCACACACACACACACACGCACACATCCTGTCTAAAGGTGAAACAAGACTTATTTAATATAAGTTCCATGAGACATATTGCTTATACTGTGAAGCCGTGGCCATCAATGTATCCCTAGCTCCTTGGAATGCTTAGCACAATTAGATGCTCACTAATATTTGTTGAATGAATAAATGAATGAAGGGTTTGCTTTATGTGGTGGTTTTGACAATCTACTGGTGATATATTAAATTAGTTTTTAATTATATGTGTAAATGATTCATTTTTAAATATATAAGTAATAAACATCATTCTCTAATATTAAGTGCTAAGATTACTAGGGTTCAATTTATACAATTCTTGGAATGTCTAAGCTTGTTTTTAATAGTTTGCAAACTTTACAGAAGAACTGTCATTGACTATAGAAAGGTTAAGAAGGTTGTTATACCAAAGATATCCAGAAATAGTAATTGTGTACAGATAGGATTTTTCCCATATATAACCATGAATGATGGAACAATTGTTTTATGAATGTGAGTATACTTAATGAAGTAAACTATTCTAAATATTTCACTGTATAATTTTTAATAGTCACTCCTGTTTTCTATTTTTGATGCAAGTAATATGGAATAAAATGTTTTCTGACCCATGTTTTAAAATTCTAGTTTCTTTTTGAGGAACCTCCATAGAGTTTGCCAGAGTGTCTGCACCAGTTTGCATTCCCACTCTGGAAAACAGTGTGGAGTTTCCTCAAAAAGTTGAAAACAGAACTACCCTATGATTTAGCAATTGCACTACTAGGTATTTACACAAAGAATACAAAAATATTAATTCAAAGGGATGCATGCATCCTGATGTTTATAGCAACATCCACAATAGCTAAATTATGGAAATATCCCAATGTCCATCAAGTGATGAATGGATAAAGAAGATGTGGAAGATATATATATATATGTGTGTGTGTGTGTGTGTGTGTGTGTATATACGTATACACACACACACACACACACACACAATGAAGTATTACTCAGCCATCAAAAAGAATAAAATCTTGGGGTGCCTGGGGGCACAGTTGGTGGCACCCGACTCTTGTTTCACCTCATGTCATGATCTCAGGGTCTTAAGATCAAATCCCACATCAGACTCAGCACCAAGTCTGCTTGAGTTTCTCTTTCTCTCTGCCTCTTCCCTCCTCTCTCTCTCTCTCTCAAATAAATAAATAAAGTATTAAAAAAAAAAAAAGAATGAAATCTTGCCATTTGCAACCACATGTATGGAACTAGAGAGCATTATGCTAAGTGAAATAAGTCAGTCAGAGAGAGACAAATACCATATGATTTCACTCATATGTGGAATTTAAAAGGAACAAAACAAATGAGCAAAGGGGAAAAAAAGAGAGGCAAAACAAGAAACAGACTCTTAACTATAGAGAACAAACTGATGGTTACCAGAGAGGAGGTGGATGGGAGGATGAGTAAAACAAGTGATGGGGATTAAGGAGTGCACTTGTCCTGATGAGCACCATGTATTATGTGGAACTGAATCACTACATTGTACATCTGAAACTAATATTACACAGTATGCTAATTAACTGGAATTTAAATAAAAACTTTAAAATTAAGTTAAATTAAATTAAATTAAATTTTATTTTATTTTTTTTAAAGATTTTATTTATTTATTCGACAGAGATAGAGACAGCCAGCGAAAGAAGGAACACAAGCAGGGGGAGTGGGAGAGGAAGAAGCAGGCTCATAGCGGAGGAGCCTGATGTGGGGCTCGATCCCAGATCGCCGGGATCACGCCCTGAGACGAAGGCAGACGCTTAACTGCTTTGCCACCCAGGCGCCCCAATTAAATTAAATTAAATTTTTAATTAAATTAAATTTTGGTTTCATTTGACTGGAAAAAAAATACAGGACCTCATTAATTGTACTTCTCTATTTGTACTTTCTTTTTAATTTTTATACTATGAACAAATTTTATGAAACAGTTGTTAAAATACTGTTTACTGTTGCTCTGTACTATCATGCTAGGAGTAAAGAAAATTTGTTCCACGTTGCTTCAATACTAACTGACAAAAAAAAATATGTGCCTTTAACAGCTGATGACATTTAATAAAGTGCATTTTTCAACTGGACTATAAATTTGGGTTACTATCATGCTACTATTTCCCCTCTTCTAATATTCAAATTGCCAATAAGTGATATTTTAGTATCCTATCAATTTTTAACTGTCAGATTTCACATTCCTAATATATACACAAACTCTGTTTAGACCTGAAATACCTCTTTTCCTAGTTAGGTGCTGCCCTCTAAAGATGATCTGAAATCATTTTCACCTGGAAATCAGTTTTTAAAAATGTTGCTGTCTTTCTGCATGTAACAGGTAATTTTCTACTTTGAACATAGTCTTTAGATAGAATTATATATTTTTGGAAATTCTCTATGAATAAAAATCAGCCTTTACTGATTTAAAAATGTATTTCTAATATACAGTTTTGTTGTTGACATAATACAGTATTGTATTTTACTTGACGTTAGATAATAAAATGTCTTTTTTGAGAAATGATTAGAATTGAGTGAATCATCAATAGTATGATTTATAAGAATTAGCATAGTTTATTATATATGCTAGATATATATGCAAATATTTTTAAATATACTTTTAAATATTTTGTGACATTGGTTTTTGAAAAACACATCCAATAAATATGTTAGAAAAATAGACAAACATTCATAAAAGAGATCATGACCTGAGCCAAAATCAAGTCATGAATATAATACAGTGGCATTTATCCATTTAAGAAATCTGTTCAACAGTTAATTGGGAGATGTGTTATCAAGAGAAAAATATATGAGCTAATTTCACAAAAGGATTTTCTTTGGGGACACTGTGAATTATTTAAAGAAAAGAAATCTTATTTTACACTTTTTAAAATGCTGACTTATGGGGGGGCTGGGTGGTGCAGTCGGTTAAGCATCTGACTCTTAATTTTGGCTCAGATCATGATCTCAGGGTCTTGAGATCAAGCCCCACGTCTGGCTCTATGCCGAGCATGGAACCTACTTAGGACTGTCTCTCTCTCTTCCTTCCCCCCCCCCCAGCTCTTTCTCTCTCTCTCAAATAAATAAATAAAACTTAAAAAAAATAAAATCAAGACTCATGGAACAATACCCTTAATTGAAATATATGATAGCTTTGATCAGTTACAATTCATACTCTTTAAGTTCTGGGTTTAACTTTAGTAGACATTTTCAAATGGTATTTTTTTGTACCTTAATACTCAGTTTCAAGAAAATTAATTGGATGCTTTTTCAACTTTTAAATAAATATTATCAAAGAGCTTTTATTATATTTTAACTGATGAGAAATTTCAATTATTCAATAAATACTATTCACAAATTTTATTGCAAGCTATGGACTTAGGGGACTGATTTGTGTCATAAACATGTCTATAATAATACAGAAAAAAGATAATCTAAAATTAATTACCAAGCAAACTGAATTTTAAGATAGTAAATTTGCATATCCATACTAAAATGTGTTACCTACCTGAATTTTTCTTAAAATAACACTGTTTTCACAAATCGAAAGAAAATGTTAGTTCCACTTTATGATGTGTAGGCTATTTTAGTAAAATTTGTACTAAATAAGGTGTTTTTTTTTTATTTGAATCTAGTTCACACATAGTATTACATTATTTCAGGTGTACAACACAGTGATTAGACAACTCTATACCTTAATGCTATGCTCACCACAAGTATAGCTACTATCTGTCATCATACAACGCTATTACAATACCATTGACTATATTCCCTATGCCATACTGAATAAAGGGTTTTAAGCAGTTAGAACACATATTAAGGATAAAGAAAATTAAGGGAGGAGAATATACATACTCCTGTTACTTTTTTTTATAAGATTATTTATTTATTTGACAGAGAGAGAGAGCCAGCGAGAGAGGGAACACAAGCAGGGGGAGTGGGAGAGGAAGAAGCAGACTTCCCAGTGGAGCAGGGAGCCTGATGCCAGGCTCTTAACGACTGAGCCACCCAGGCGCCCCCATAGTCATGTTACTTAACAGTTAGATTTGGATATTTTCTCTAGAAGCACGTCTCAAATGATTAATCTTATCTGTCTATGCCAACCTGGAGAAATTACATTTGCAACTTCGTAAAACCAACAGAAACAACTCTGAAATATTGTATACAAATTTAAATAATTAAACTTTTTTAAAACAACTTGATTATATCATACCTCTGTGTGTGTGTGTGTGTGTGTGTGTGTGTGTGTGTATTTCTGACAAAGGTAAAAATGGTATCTTAAGTAATTTAGTGGGCTTGGACTTTATGATGACATTTAAGAAAACAAGATAAATAAAACTGTATTTTGCGGTCAAACAAAACATGTGAGGAAAAAAATCAATGTATTAATCTGTTATAAAATGTTGCTTTCATTTAAATATTTTGGTTATCATCAAATAAGTTAATAAAGTCCCTCCTTCACTGTTTCTCTCCATTTCTCTCCTTTTCTCTTTTTTTCTGTACTTCTCTCCTCTAGTATATATACCAAACACTACTATTGAAAAAATAAGTGATCTCTATAAAACTTAGTGCAGCTTTGTGATCATTCCATGTCCACTGACAGCTATGAATTGATAAAACAAATGTATAGTAATCTCTTGGTCTCAAAATGTTCTAATAAGTGTTTTGAAATATATAACATGTATTTGCTCAACAGTTTAGAATTTATAACATTCCAAGTATACATTATTCATTTTATTTCCCCAATACTATGTGAGCTACATATTATTGCCGTCTCCATTTTTTAGGTGCAAGAATTGATACATAAAATGTCTAAGTGACTTGTCATATTTATCAGCAGTAAAAAGAGAGAAATCACTTAAACAACAAAATCTACTTACTTCCTTCAATGTTCCACAGAGGAAATGGTAATTATTTCTCTCATCTTTTGTTAACAAATATTAAAATATATAGACTTTTATGCATTATATAAAAACTAGCAATTCAGAACTTGTTTAATTTGTATATAAGTGGGATGCATTAAATGTACATCAGGTTTTCCTGAATGAAATAGCCCAATTTTTCTCTCACTTGGAATTCTTAGTAAGAAACATTTTATTAGAAAAGTAAAGTATAAGGTTATTCTGCTCCCTCTATGAAGATTAAAGAGCTACTGTATGAATGCATTAGGGGTGAGATTACTTTAAGATCCAGAAAAGAACCTCAGACAGCTCATAATAGATTGGTTCTAAACCTAAGTAGGCAGGAAGCTAAAAACAAACTCAAGATTGATTTAGTTGTAGAACTAGCTGCAAGATAAGAACAGGACAATAATACTAATTTTTCCAAAGCTTGGCAAGAGGTTATAAGTGTCTTGTACATTACTGAATACTGATCAATTTTTATCTGTTTATAAAAAGAGAGTTTATAAAGCAAATAGTAATAAAATTACCTGGACAGCTGAAATAATATTACAGATAAACAATGCATCCTTTGCATTGCTTCAAATTTTAAATTTTGATGAATACATCAAAATTAATAAGATAATTTTATATTATATATTTTAGTTGTAATACTTAATAGCTAGTCTTTCAGAAGGAAATACACACAACCTTCAATGAAAACCTGACAGTGTTATTATTTCATAATAAAAAAAAGACATAATAAGGACATTTATTTTGCATGAATTTCTTGAAGTGTCCCTTTCTTCAAATGACAATTATATTGAGAGCCTAGGTAATGTTAAGTACAAAGTACTGACAAAAGCAAAACAAAACAAAAAACAAAAACATGTTTTGCTTCCTCATAGGTTTTATGTTCTAGTGAGGAGTTAAAGACATTAAGCTAAATAAGTAAAACTTAAACTGTGTTAGATGATAATAGAAAATATGAATTAAAAATGAGAAAACAAATGGTTAGCTAGTTGTAGGCTGATTGCAACTGTAAATGTCATGGCCAGAGAAGGTCTCACTGAGAAGGCGAAATGAGAAACAAACAAACAAACAAACAAACAAACAAAAACCAGACTAAGAGAAAATACTTGTAAAACACGTATCTGATAAAAATCCCTTATATATCAATAAGATAAACAGTAGAATAAAAAATGGGGGTGCCTGGGTGGTTCAGTTGGCTAAGCGTCTATCTTTGGTTCAGTTCATGATCTTGGGGTCCTGAGAATGAGCCTTGCATCGGGCTCCCTGCTCAGCAGGGGAGTCTGCTTCTCCTTCTCCCTCTGCCCTCCCCAGCGCCTCCCACCCCGCTCATGCTCACTCGCTCTCTTGCATGCACATGCTCTCTCTCTCTCAAATAAATAAACAAAATCCTTAAAAATAAATAGATAAATAAGTGGAAAAAAGATATGAGGAAATGAGGAAACATTTTACTGATGAAGATATGCAAATGGTTAATGGATATTCAACACCATCAGTCAATAGGGAAATGCAAATCAAAAATTACAAGAAGAGACCATTTTCTACCTATTTGAATGGCTATAAATAAAACATTGGTTAGGATATGAAGAAACGGGATGCCTCATACATTGCTGGTGAAAATGTAAAATGCTGTAGGCACTTTGAAAAATAATCAGTTTTGTGACGAATCAAGCATAAAACTACCATACGACCCAGAAATTCCAATTCTAGAGATAAACTTCAGAGGAATGTAAACATATGTGTACACAGCCGTGTCTATGGATGTTTATAGGAGCAGTATCCATAGTGGCCAAAGAATGGAAACAACCTAAATTTTCATTAATTGGTAAATAGATATAAAAACTGTGGTATATCCATATAATGGAATACTATTTAGCAATAAAACAGGATGAGCTAGTACCTCATGGAAGAACCTCAAAAACATTACATGAAATGAAACAGGTCAGGTACATAAATCCATGTGATATGACACTGTATTATATGAACTGTCCAGAAAAGTCAAACTTACAAAGACAGAAATTAGATTAGTGGTTTCCTGAGGCTGTCCTGGAAATGGAGCATGAGTCTACAAAGGTATGACAGATCTTATTAGGGGATGAAAATGTCCTAAAACTGATTTGTGGTCATGGTTTCACTATTCAGGAAAGTTACTGAAATTGTCAAAGTGAACATTTGATGTGAGTGAATATTACTATATGCAAATACACCTCAATGAAGTTGTTTTTTTTTTTTTTAAAGACAATATTACCCAGTGTAAAGGTATAGAGATGCATTGTACAATGCAGTAGCCATTAGACATATATGGCTATTTAAATTTAAACTAATTTAAATAAAATGAAATTAAAAATTAGGTTTCTTGGTGGTACTACCAGATTTCAAGTGCTCAATACCCATATGTGGGACATAACTACACTACAGACAGCATGAATGTAGGATATTTCCATAACTAAAAAAATATCTTTTGGATATTGCTGTGAGAAAAACCAAGATGATAATGGTGAATGAGAAGTGCTGAGATTCAAGATATAGTCTGAAGACAGAATATGTGATGTATTGTTCGTAGGTGTAAGACCAAAGGAGATTCAAGCAAGACTCAAGGTTTTAGCTGAAGGTAAAAACAGCATAGAATTGCTATGAACTGAAATTGTGAAGAATATAGTATGACTAAGTATGAAGGTGGGACAGTCAATCCTAAAGTTGGCTTTAGGCATACACATTTCTATATATGTACCAGACATGCATAAATAACGTCAATTAGGTATATAGACATGTTTCTGAGTGATATATGGATTGAGCCCCAAGGCATCAGTATTAAGTGATCTGGCAAAATAGAAGTAACTAACAAGAAAGCCTGATAAGGGAAATTGATAAGAGAAAGAACACTAGAAAGCGTACAGTTCTGGAAACCAGTAAACAACATATCTAGAAGGAGGGATTGAAGGACTGCGGCAAATGATGCTGAGAGGATAACTGAGGTAAGAACTGAGAAATGAAGGGTCCTTGAGTGGCACATTTGGTTAAGCAGCAGACTCTTGGTTTTGGCTCAGGTCATCACAAATAATACATATATATTATATTATATTATATTATATTATATTATATTATATTATATTAATTAATATACATTAATATATATATTAAATCCTCTCCCTCAGCAATGTTGTTGTTAATAGATTTGGAATGACAAGTTTTTGAAACCAATAGTTCTCATGAAGAATCTACATTCTCTGTCCTTGTATTGGTAAATAATATTTTAGTTATTCTTCTTATCCCTAAGCCTTTTTTCTCTTCCAAACCCTGCCATATCTACAAAGATTTGGAATATATATTTCCTGTGTTCCTCTTTTCTTTCCTACAAGAGGCGTCTGTCCTTGTGAAATGAACAAGTTATATCAATCTCATTATACAAATAAAGATTGATAAAAGAAAATATGAGTTTCCATTAAAATTCTACCACTTACTTGGTGCAAACCTTGAGCAACTCTAAATAATATTCTGGAGTTTAATGCTTTACTATGCAACTTGGTAATGAAGAAAACAATGCTGAAGCTTGTAAGTCTTTTGTAGTAACTATAATACAATAAAAGAGTTAAAAATCTTATTTATATTGTGAGATATATTGTAAATAACTTCTCCTCACAATAATCAGCTTGTTCTCAAAAGGACCCCAAACTAAAAATAAGGATTATAATATGAGCTTTAACAGACATAAGAGGCAATTATATACATTATGTATACATGTATATAAGCTATGATTTATTATTTAAATCTCAGTCCAATTTAGGAGGGTTGGTAAGAGATATACTTTCAGTCATCTGACAAGTCCTTCAAATGTCCCACTGTTAGGTGAAAAAGGGTGGAATCAGAGATAAGTTGGGTGGGCACCAAACACTTAAATTCATGGAGCATTTTGGGGAACACTATCTTTAATGTTTGCTTACTTTAATTTAAAATTACATCCTTAAAATGTAAATGCAAAAGAAATAGGACACACCGTCTTAAAATTTTCATTTTCCGGAGTTATAAAACAAAATTTCTGGAAAATCCAGGGCAAAGATTAAGTTTACTTACATAATATTTGAAGAAGAACTTACTTTGACTCTCACTCCGGGTTTTGTTTTGTTGTTTTGTTTTGTTTTGTTTTTTGTCTAGAATATTCTCTAATATATTTTCTACTGGAAAAATATGTTGTGTCCTTACAATATGATATTAATTGACTTTATTGATTTAAAAGTCCATACAGAATCATTCAAAAAAACATAATCAAGGAGAAAAAATCTGAGATTTTAAAAGGCCAAAACACAAATTTTACACTATTTTATCCTTACTTCCACAGATCGGGAAGACTATTGCTTCAACAAAAATAAACATTAAAAGACGTTCTCTCATAATGGAAATTGCACGTTTTGTGTGTAAGGATAATGGCCTTTCTCTCTGGGTTATAGCTTGTAAAAAAGACAAACTTTTAAACATTCCTGAAATAGAGGCTGGGTTGTAAAATTATAAAGCATGTTTGGAAACCTTGAATTAGGCAATTTTTCAAAGTTTCTAAGGTTTTTAAAAGATTTCTGCAGTGTATAAAATCTAAAAAAAAAAACAATAAAATTAAAAGTGAAGTAAAAATTCTAAGGAATATAACTGACACTTAACAGCCTTGGGTACTCATTGTCTAGAAAAACAATTACACTAACTTTAATATCAAGTTGAATAAGTAGTACTTTACAATTAGATGATCTTAATTCATATATCCAAACACATTTTAATATAATAAAATTGTTCTACCAAAATGCAAGATTTTTATTGATCTCAAATTTTCATCTCATAAAACGGTATGACTTTACTTTTTTAAATGAATATGCAGTACCCACAGCAATTTACAATTATATACAGCTTGGAGAATAAAACTTATTTATATAAAATCAACCCTGTTACCCCATTTAAGGTTTATTAGTTGGGTCTATGAAGATGCTAGATAAGGTGAGGACTTCTAAGCTTTGCTCTTCTTCTGCACATCTTCAAATAAAAAGAGAAGTCCTTAACTGGTATCTTTCTCGTTACCATGAGTAAGGTTTGAACATGTATAACAGGGGAATGCCCTCGGTTACAGTAAAATAACAAGATGGATGAAATGTGTGTTCTTGAATGAACAGTGGAACAGATCTGTCTGTTCATAGACTACTCTTCTCAAGTATATTACACACGAGAGAAATACGCTGTTAAACACTTTAGGGTTTTTTTGTTTGTTTTACTTTTGGGGGGAAAAAAAAAGCTGGGGAAAAGGTATTTTCTTCCTGTGCGGGGAAACAAAGTCACAATATTCTTGGGAAGAGTACACTTTAACTGTCGATTGATTGTTTATTTTGTGACAGATTGAGAGAATTCACGTTCCATACAATTTACCCACTTAAAGTGTACAATTAAACAGTTTTTAGTATATTCACAGAGTTGTGCAGCCATCAACACAATTAATTTAAAAAATTTTCATTGCACCAAAAGAAATCCATCCCCTTTAGAAGTCACAATACACACTCTACATCCCTAGCCACAGGCAACCACTAGTCTATCCTCTCTCTGTCTTTATAGATTTGCCTATTCTTTATATTTCATATAAATGGGATCTTATAACTTGCAGCCCTCTGTGCGTGGATTTTTTCACTTAACATGTTTTTGGGATTCATCCATGTTGTAGCGTTTGTCATTACTTCATTTCTTTGTATGACAAATAATATTTCATTGTAGGATATACTACATTTTTTTATCTGTTTATCAACTGATGGACATTGGGTTGTTTTCACTTTGGGGTCATTGTGAATAATGCTGCCATGAACATTTCTGTGAAAATGTGTGGGAATATATGCTTTCATTTCTCTTGGGTATATACTAAAGAGTTGAACAGCTGGATTATACACTGACTCTAGGCTTAATCTTTTTAGGAAGTGACAGACTATTTTCCAAAGTGACTATACCATTTTACATTCCCTCCACACATGGGAATATAATTTTCCACATCCTTGGATTTTCTATCTCTTTGACTATAGTCATCCCAGCGAGTCTGAAGTGTTATTTGATTATGGTAAGAATATATTTATTAAATCAACTTAGCCTTTACTCTAATCAATATGTCTTTTTATCTTGATGATCATAATTCTTGAAAAAGGATGAGAAAAATAAAATGGACATGAATATAAGACCACAATTTGAAGCCTATTGTGAAAGATAGGAAATGAAAGAGTGGCAGCTGGAAGGGTGAGAAAAGCTGAGAGAAGTATTCACTTTTTCCTTTCTTTTCTGAGAAATTTGTAAGCTAATATGTATGATCTAGAGAGTTTTAAAATGATAATATACAAGATGAAGTGATGACTGCCTGCTGAAGCAACTCTTTGAGTAGTTAAATGAAATCTTATTTACTCCAAAGGGAAACGGGGCAGATTTAGCTTTGAGTCTACATGGTTAATTTCTAGTAATAAGAGAAATACAGTTCATTTATAGCAATAAGAGAAACTGTAAAACTTATGGGCGCAAATGCTAACAGAGTTCTTTTTAGAGAATTATATATACTCCACATATTTATTTCTCAAGTTCATAGATTCACTTCTCAGCTTTGAAATCTGATTCTGTCTAGTATAAAATAAAAGATTTGTCACTGATATTACAGGTGAACTAACTCTTAATAAATTGCATATGATACTTTTCCTTCTTATCCTAATTAGTATTTCAGATAAATTAGATACAACAACCTGAAAATTTCTCTCTTCTTTGCTGCCAGGTAATCAGGATGTGTTTTTCTCTAGATCACTATGCTCATATCTTTTTTGCTAATTTCCTCTAATTAAGTCTGTTAAAAGTTTCTTTTCCTTAAGGCTCACTCTTTGAATTACCTTCAAAATCTCTCCTGTGCTCCCCTCTTTTTTCCTGAATTCCAAAATCTCTTTAGGCAATGTCATATTATACCTATACTGATCATTCAAAGACTATATTTCTAGCTGAGAACACGTACACCCTAGGATTCATACGAGGGGATATCTCAGTGTTAACATATGGCCAAACATTATAAGCTTTCTCAATAAATAGCACCACCATCCATCTAGTTGAGCCAAAAATGTATGTCACTTTGACACAGAACTATTTATCAGTAATTCTCTAGAAAATAATTTTGGGACATTTTTCTGTCATTTTATTCAATTTCTGATTATTGGTCTTCATTCAGAGTTTTAGAACTATGATGATTTTTATTATTCATTTAAAAGAAAATGTTCACTGCTGGTTAAACATTGAATATTATATGTATTCAATCAATATTATCAATCTACATATATTTTATATATATAAATATTTTATGGATATAAATATATTTTATATTTTATATATCTATATAAAATCTCCTAAAGGTTGGTTCTAAAATTATAACACACTTCTCTACGTCAATTGGAACAACATGATGGTTCAGATACTATGAATAATCCTCCCAATTAAAGTAACACATACGTGAGTATACATGAACATAATTTTAAGGGCACTGATAAGCTGGCATGAAAATAAAGAATCAGTTAATCCCAAAATGAAATGAAATAAAATTAAGAAAATATCATGTAATTTAATCTAAAAGCTAGTTTTTAAATTGAGATTATCTATGACCTGTAGAGACCATAAATTTCTGCTGTAATTTGTGAAAAGAGTAAGAGAAGAAAGAGTAAACACAGTCCTACCAAGTGGGTAATCCAGTAAAATACCACAGCAAAAGCCTGTCTTTCAACTTTCTAATCTGTCAGTGTAAAAACAAATGATTAAAACAAACAAACAAGCAAACAGACAAAACCTCTGAATAAGGTTAACTGCAAAAACTCCTGTATTGTCTTTAGCACCGAGCGGGTGGGGCAGGAACATAAATTAAAAGCAACAAACAAACAACATTTCTGCTAACAACTGATGAACACAAAATCAGACTTCACACATTTTTCATTTTTTCACAGTGGGTGTAAGATTCCAAAATATCCAACTTGAATATTTAATTTTATTTGGTTTTGTGTTGGTAGCACTCCCACCTCAAAATAAGTGGCAAAAGCAAACACACTTCCCACCTACAGAAACTAAAATTCTACTCAGCCTTCAATAAATTACTACAGGAAATTTTTCATAAAAGTAAGTTCTTGAACCTCCAAGAAATCAAGGCCACAGGAGCAAAAAATCATTAAGAAAAAAAAAAAAAAAGGTGGGACATATAAGAAGGCCACTGATACTTTCAGATATTGGAGTTATCAGTCAGAAAACATAAAATGACAATGTTTTATACATTTAAGAAGAAACAAGAAGTTAAAATATATAAATTAGGAATCAAAGACTATAGAAGAACACAAAACTTCCAGAAATAAAAAATGCAATAATTAAAATTAACTGAAGATTTAGCATATCAGAAAATATAATTAGCTAAAGTTAAAACTGTAGAAACTATGCAGAATACCCGACAAAGAAAAAATATGTAAAATATAAGTTTAAAAGTCAGTAATGAAAAGAAAATCTAATGAATCACAATTCAAATAAACAATACACACACATACACACACACAGGCACACTGGTGCACACACAGACCTGGATACATTCTAGTTTAATTCAGACCACCAAAGAAAGAGAAAACAGAGATTATCTTCAGATCAGTGGCGATTACACACACAGCTGGGTTCTCAAAAGCAACAATGGAAGACAGAACATAAGTGTTGTCACATTGAGCTGCTGATAAGTAATTGAATACCTAATAAAAATGTCAATAATGATGGAAAAATGAATTCATTTTCAAACAAAAACAGAAAACTTTAAGACGTAAGACTTTATGTAAAAACACTAAAAGTAAACGTACTCTAATGGAACTTTGAACTAAATGATTCTAAAGGATGTGTTTTAGACAGAAAGAAAATCATTTTAGATGGAATGTCTACGGTGTAACAAGGAATGCAGAGCAAATGTATTGGTAAGAATGTTAGAGACGTTAAGCAAAGACTTATTGTTTCAAATAATATAGTAATAAATTATTTCTGTTAAAAATACCAGAGTAGACCTAAAATATTTCTTAAAAGTAGTGTTTATTTAGGTGAGGGTGATAGTAAATATTCTAAGATCTTTGTGTTCCAGAGAAACCAACAGTATCAATTCATATGACTATAGAGACAACAGTATCAATTCATGCACATTTTTGGCAGACTGCTATTTGTTGACTAAAATATATTTTTCCTTATTTCAATAGGAATGAAAAAAAATTACTTGTGTACTTAAAATATCAAATACAAATGATGATTCTCAGTCTTCCTTGCAATTAGGTACAACCATGAGACTAAAGTCACACCATATCACTAGGTTAATGGAAACACTTTATCTGGACATACTCTCTCCCCCTTTTCCCTCCAGAAAAAACAAAACAAAACAAAACAAAAAACTGTGGCGCTGAAACATGCCTGACCATTCACACAAATAATTACCTTGGGTTGACAGAGCAACAAAAAAGAAGGTATCAGGATTTTAGAATAATCTTGTGAAAAACAGCTCCAATATACCTAACCTGCTCTCATTCCATTAAACCATTACAGAAAACAAAACAAAACAAAAGCTCTATTTTAAAAAGCCAAACCAAAACAAACACACAACAAACTATTATAAAGTCACTCTGTTATAGAAGTTTAGCTGATACTCTCTACAACACACTGTTAAAATAGCTAAAGTTAGGGGTGCCTGGGTGGCACAGCAGTTAAGCGTCTGCCTTCGGCTCAGGGCGTGATCCCGGCGATCTGGGATCGAGCCCCACATCAGGCTCCTCCACTATGAGCCTGCTTCTTCCTCTCCCACTCCCCCTGCTTGTGTTCCCTCTCTCGCTGGCTGTCTCTATCTCTGTCGAATAAATAAATAAAATCTTTAAAAAAAAAAATAGCTAAAGTTACCATTAAAATAGTAGACGTAAAACTTTATGTAAAAAGATAATTCTTGATAAAAGTAAGACAAATAAATAGCACACAATGAAACAGTAGAAATACATCTTAATTCATCCATAAATATAGTAATTGCATGTAAATAAACTTCCAAATTAAGAGGTAAAGATGATAGGACATGCTTAAGATTAAAACACACATACATACACACACATGCACACGGACACACACACACACACACACACACACACAATGTTTACAGGAAACCAATATCTAATACAAAGTATAAGAAATTGAGATATATCATATAAGGGTCAAAACAAAACATCTGATTTCTCCATTAATATTGGACAAAAATTTCAAGGCGAAAATGGATAAAATAAAGACAGTGACTCTATAATAATTGAATTGTTCAATAAGTTAGGAATATGTGACAATTCTATCCTGATATAAATGTAATTATATAGTTTCAAAATATAAAGAACAAAATCATACAATATAAACAGAATTAGAAATATCTGCCAGCATAGTGAAGATTTTAATATATCTTTTTCAGAAATCAGTAAAATAGGTCAAAATAGTTAATAATGAAAAATTTTGTAAAGCACAATAAACAAGGTGATTTAATAGATCTATATTATGTATCATAACATGTACACACATACAAATTAAAGATTTATGTTGTTAAGAAGTACATACAGAAATCTATTAAAACTATGCACATTTTAAACTATACAAATTTGGTACAAAAAATCAAAGTGATGAATATTGTACTGTCTACATTATCTAACTATAATACAACCAAGAGTTAACTCAATAAGTAAATGATAACTAGAAAAAGTACATTCCAAAACTTACAAGCACACTTCTAAATTTTTTCGTCAAAGAAATAATTGTAACGGACATTAAAATGACCTAGAATAGAATCATAAAAATACGACACTTCATCTCTGCTCCTTCATCTGAGATGCAGCTCAAGGGTTACTTAGAGGGATTTTATGGCTTTAAATCTTTACATGAGCAATTGTAAAGATTTAAAAGTCAGACACAATCTAAGGTGTCAGAAATCAATGCGTGATACGAGGATTTACATGCAAGTAATTCTTTGGAAGATCATCCAAGGAAGCCAGAATGAGAAAAGAAAACAGGGAGTTAAGGTAGTATAGACTCAACCAAAACAAAACAAACAAAACAAAACAAAACAACCCACTATGAAAGAGACTACCATGATGGACAATTAGGGATCCGTCCTATGGGGAAGCCTTAAGCCAATTATGTAAATGCACCTCAGAATTACCACCTTTTCCTACAGATGGAAGGCTGGGGCCCTCATCTGGGGAACATTCTGCCCCCTTTCCTCTGCTGATTTAGTGGTGACCCCGGTGGCATTGTTTCTTTTGTAATTCTGGATGCTGCTAGCTCTTTGCGAGTGAGCTTTTGAGGATTTGGAGAAAATCCTGAAGCAGGAATGCTTAAAGATAAAGTACTTGCTTAGACACTATCAGAATGCTTGGATGTTTCCCGCTACAGTTGCATCCATATTCAGAGGTAGATAGATAGGACATAATGCCTCATTTTCCCCAAGGCTGAAACCAGGGGCAAATTAACTGCTGTGTGAGACTACAAATGCAGGCTGCAGTGCTTGACCACCTTGCAAAACAGGCAGAGCAAGGACAGTAAGAAATGAACCTGAGGAAAAAATTACCTCAGAACTTGCAGAAAAAGGAAGTCATGCATTATTCCTTCTCCCCCAGTGTGATGTCATTAGTGTAGTGGATTGGTGTTGTATCTTGTGGGATCATGATGAATTCAAAGTCCCCAAGGATATTTTGTGGCACAGCATGAGAAGAGAAATACATCTCAGGAAGACCGAGAGTTTATATGTTTTCCTTGCCATATAACAGGAAGCTGCAAGCAGAGACAGTGTTTAATTTGATACAAAAAAACTGTGTCTATAACAAAAGCAACAACTGAAGTCACATATGACTAGGCTTATGATCATCACCATTGTCCTAGACTCCCCAGTCTAGGACACCAGTCCATAAAAAAATATGAAAATGCAAGAGCAGTCAACACATCTACACCTTTTATGTTCCAAACACTCATGGCCAATTGTATTAATTTTGATTTGTTATTTGATTAAAAAGAGAGATACAAAGACTTCTAATTTTGCCTCATTACCATCCTTGCTGATTCCTATAACTCAGCTTCAAGGAAATAATCCAAGGATCCTTAAAGGATCTGTATTTATCCAATGTACACATAGGAACTGAAAAAATACCCATGACTTTTGTGGGGGCTTACTGAGTTTATTAGAGCAAACTTCTTTTGAAACCTAAATAGTCTCAAGCCCCCACACTCTGATGGTTAGTCCCAAACCAGTATTCAATTACCCTCAGAATTTGGTTATTTCTCCTTTCTCATCTAAGAATAAATTGACATATCTTTTTAACAAACGCTAGAAGGAAATTGCATAGTAAATAAATATGAGGCTACTAGAGTCTTTTCTCAAGAGTACTTCAATCTCCTTTCTTTTAAGGGTCATTGACACATATTTGGATGTTGAAAAAAAAAACATCTAATTTTTTCAAACCAGAATAAAATGCCTTAGCCTACTGAAAATTTACTTGCCAAATGTTTAGTTAAAAAAAATGCAGACTTGTCAGAGATTAAATTAAAAAAAAAAAAAACTACAAAAACATGACAACTATCTTTTTCCTAACAATTTGATATAAATGTGCACAATTACCTCAAGAGCCATTGAAAAGAAATGTCATAGAGTGTAGATAATGCTCTTACGCTGAATTTGAATGACCGTGCCTGATGGCTCTAATCTGTGTCTTCATGAGATATACATTGCAAGGTCTGACACGGTACCTCATTCTGGGTAATTCACTGGGTGGTGCCTGTGAATCAACGTGTTTCTAAAATACTCAGGCTGAGCTTCTCACATAATCAGTCAACTTATAAAACTGAAAACTGATAAAAATATTTAGTTGAGCTTATAAAATATTTAATTTCTTTAGAAAATTTATCTGTTAGGTCATGCTATTTTCATTTAGTAATTATGCCAGTAAATACCAGCTATTAATCTTTGTTTAGCTATTGCAGATTAGAGAGGATAAACCACAACTTAATTATGACAATGGTATTTTAGAGAACTTTTTTTTCTCTTAAGTAGCTACTGAATCAAAAGAACTATTAGTGACATAAGCTGAATACTTTATTGACATCCTTATAAACATCACAAGCAATTAATTTCCCCTTCATATTCTAAAGTTACTTTCCAGGATAACAGAATTAACAACCACGAAAATATTCATAGCTCTACTCAATGAAAAAACAAATGAATTAGTACAATGGGCTATATGAAAACTTCAGTGGTCCAATTTTCAATTTGCTATTTCATTGTTGTAGGTTGAATATCAGTATCTGGTATAAAGTGTCTTTAAAATTAATAAATATTTGAAGAATAAGTAAAATCAATTATATAAGCATTTCTTGATACTACTGTTACTGAAATTGTAATGAACATAGGAAGACAACGACAGGAATCTCTGAAAATGTCATCACCTCTGAGAGGCTTTCCTTGATTTTACAAAATGAAAGTGGTAGTTTTATTTTGCATAGCCCTCTTGTACTTTGAATAAATCTCTATGCTTACGTTATAATGGCATGCATTCATTAGATTAGAGGAACTTCCTCTCCACAACCACTAGCCCCCTCTCCTCATCAAAGGTAAGTTTCTAAAAGGTAGGGAAAAATCATATCCATCATTTCTTCCCAGGTCCTAATAGAATGCAGTTACTTGATATAAGGAACAAGTTCAGTATAAGTTGATATTAAATTAAAGTGAAGAAGAACAGAGAGAAGAGATGGTGAGAGAAAAAAGGAAGGAAATAATGAATACATGTATCTCTCCTACCCAATGTGTCTCTTTCTACACCATTATCATTGTAACATGCGTAAGTGAGGAGTACAAGTCACATGGTCAAGACCACCATCAATGTGGCAAAGTAGGTAAAGTTACCTTGCAGAAGGGAATAAAAAGTGAAGGACAATAACCCACTCTACTACAAGCACGACTGCCCCCCTACATAAACACAGAAATGATATATTTTGGATTCAGCACCTCTAAACATTTACCACAAATACACAGGCACATATATTCATACACTACACTACACACAGACACAGACACAGACACACACACACACACACACACACACATCTTTTGTTCTATTAGTCTAAGAGATGGCATTACTTAGATATTTTATAGAAATTGGTAAGTAGATTCTATGATTTGGAAAAAAAAAAAGAAATTATGTGTAAGTCTTCATTCATCATATAGTACAAACAACACAGCATCAAATCTGATGATTATCATTTCCTTGTACCATCAGTAAGGAATTTTAACCTCTGTCCTGACTTCCTCACTTATAAAATGTGAATACTTTTATGTGTGAAGTTGTACAATATATAGATTCTTCTCCATTTTTCATCTCCTACTATTTTCATCTCATACCAATTTGTCTGAAAATTATATCTCCAGATGCTGATAGTCTTTGCTAGTCTGATGTTCTGGGAATATTTCAGTGGAATAATCTGAGCTTTTATTGGCAATTACGTACCCAAATACATAAAAGTTTATTGAGGGATCATTCAGGGTAACATCTAAGGCAATCATTTTGTAAGTAGATAAAAGAAAATAAAATAATATGTTTCTCTAGTACCGCATTTTTATTTTTTTATTTGTATATTTATTTGAGAGAGAGAGTGAGAGAGAGAGATCACGAGCAGGGGGAAGGGTAGAGGGAGAAGCAGACTCTCCACTGAGCAGGGAGCCCAATGTTGCAGTGGATCCCAGGACGGATCATGACCTGAGCAGAAGGCAGATGCTTCACTGACTGAGCCACCCAGGCACCCCTCTAGTACTACATTTTTAAATGTAATTATTAAATTAATTTAGCTTCCAAACAATGCCTTATTCAGGCATTGAAGCAAATTTTCATAATTTATAAAAATGCAATGAGATCTATTCTTAAAGGGGACCAGACATTTTAAGCCATATTCTTGTGTTATTAATTTAGATAATACCAATCATTTCAGTTCTTTGAACACTATGCTTCTTATGTATTAGAAAATATATATTTTCTATAACATTTACCAATTTATTGAGTGATATTAATTTAGCAAATTTAAAAGCTGTTTCACCGTGAGGTGGAAAACTTGATTCATGGTTTTCCTACATTTTAGTTTCAAGCAGGAGTAAGAGAAGCATAAATTCTAAATTTTGCTTCATGTCTTGTCCTTTTGAGTTTAAATGAAGTTTTTATTTTTTTGAAACATGAGAAAAATACTTAAATGTTTGGTTATTAATTTTTAACATTTATTGTCTACTCTGTGTGAAGTTCCAGTCTGAGCTTCAACAATGCAGCAGTTAAAAACAAGAAAAGAAAAAGAAACATGCACCCTGCCTCCACTGCCCCAAGCATGCCAGTGGGGAGACCCTGCAACCACAGGAGTACAAGCCAACAGCCACGGCCCTTCAGCTGCTTGCGGGCTCTGATCCAGCCCTGTCTCTGGTCACTGGGCTGCACCACCAGGCTCACCTGCAGCTAGCCACTTCAGCTACGCATCTGCTTACCCTGGCCTGATTCCAGACACCAGCCTCCACTATCGAGAGACCACGGCAAGACCCAGAAGCCACGATAATATACACTGGCAGCCAGGGACCCCATACCACTGGTGAATCTGCAGTTGGCCTCCATGTCTGCCAAGAGGGCAGCTAGATGGGAGGCTGGCTGTAGTTGAGCCTAATGGTGCAGCCCAGTGACAAGGGATAAAGCTGAATTGGGGCCCACAAGCAGTTGTGGAGGCATTAGTCATCAGCATGCAGTCTCCCAGCTACAGGATCTCACTAGGGACACACATGTCAGTGGAGACTGATGACAACAGGCCAGCAGTGCCCAAGTGCACAACTGAAGGGGCTACCCTAAATGTGTACGTGGCAGTGGAAATGAACTGCAGGTATCTAGGTTAGCATCTTGTCCTCATACAGCCACTGAGGCCTCAGCTGGTTGCCAGTGTGGATCTCAGGCTCTGGCAAGGGTGGAGAGAACAAAGCAGAGAGAGACTCAGGTGGCTGAAACATGCTAATGCAAATATTTCTGGGGCAAAAACTGATGAAATCTGCGGGGGGGGGGGGAGTCTATGACAGCTGTGCTGTCCCTTGGTTTCTTTGCTAATGATAGTTGCTGGGGTCCTCTGCAGAGCAGGTCACTGGGAACCACAGCTGCTTCTGTTATGTGGCTGAGACTGATGGGCCCTGCTCCTCTTCCTTGTTCACAGCTGTCTTTGTATCTTTCTGTCTTTGCTGATGTCTGGGTTAAGTGAAACATAGCACAGCACTGAGCTGTGCCAGCCTGGGGGATATGATGCTATGAGAAATATAAAGCTGTCCTTCCTTCCTTTCGGGGGCAGTTATTCTCAGGTTTTTTTGTTTGCTTTTTTTTTTTTTTAATTGTTCCACTATGTTGCTGAAGTCTCTTAAGTGGACTCGTAAGCTCTCTCAGAGATGTCTGTGTTCTTGGATAGCTGTTCAATTGTTGATGTCCATGGGGCATGGATGCTGGGGTCTCCTATTCTGCTAGCTTGGTGACACCATCCCTCAACTTGACTTTTTTTTTTTTTTATCACATCGACATAAAATATATTTAATGACCACAGACCTAAGAAGTTCCTTGTCATGCAATATAATTGAAAGGAACAATATAATCCAAATTTCATTAATTTCCATATTGATTTTCACTGTTTTACAAATCTGCTAAGGATATGGCTCTTAACACAGTATAATCATTTATATTCCTTGAATATTTCAAGTAGAAATAATTTTCCCAAGCATTGCACCTTAATATTTATGTGGTTATCTGGCAACAACTATTAAAATCATAACCTTTTCTTTTTCTAGGTGTTCTAGAAAGTCAAAGACATTACCAAGTTTGTTTAGTTTCAGTAATTTATCAATGGCAAACACAAAACGTTCCCAAATACTCCATTTATAAAGTTCATTTTGAAAGGCCCCAATACTGCTGATACTTATATAACTCCTCTTTGTTTTGTTCTTGCAAAATCCAGAAGGCACTAGGGAATGACTGCAATGGATCACAAACATGAATATTTCAGTACTTTAAAGACTCCTCCTCAGCATATTGCAGGGTATAAAACAAAGTGCTATTTAAACCAAGTTAAGGAAAAAAAAATACCAAGTATAAGATTTTCCAAAATGAAGCCAACCAGTAGCAAATGCTTTTCTAAATGAAGAGTTATTATGATAATATAATGGTATGAAGGAGGATGACTAAAATGGATCTAACATTTTTCATAAACAAACAAAAGAGAATTTTTGGTCATTTTGGTAATTTTAGAAAAGCGAAAATCATGAGCCCACTTAAGTGTTGGGGGAAAATCAGGTTCTATGTTTTTAGTCACATTCATACATCAACATGTTCATTCCTGTTATGTTTGTTTGACAAACTGTCTGTTATTTAAAACACGTTAATTATTATTTTCCTAATTTAAATATTCAACTACAAAAATGAAAATAAATGATAGACTAAAAATAAGATTTTTGGGAACGCTGTAGCTCACTTCTCCTATCTCTCTCTCTCTTGTTGGAGATCAAGGAGAAAACAGATTACATTAAAATCATGGAAAATTCCATGATAGTTTAAAATGAGATGGATAAAAAAATTCATAATCTTTTACAAAGAATACCTAAACAGAACAGTAAATCATTTGAGAAAACTATTCTAAAGAGCATACTTAAGATAAAGCTAATAATGGTATTTGAGAATGGGGAAAAAGTAGTACAAGTTAAAACACCTTACATAGCAGAATAAAGGTCAAAAGTTTCAGATCAAAATATGGTACAACATGATATGGTCTAGCACACATGTAGTTTGGTTGCTAAAAAGGAGAGGAGAGAGAAAGTGGGGCAGAAGAAATAACGACTTAACAAACGAGAGTCTTCAAAAATTAATGAGAGAGATCTACTACAAATTTAGGGTTAGAAAACCCAAGCTGGATAATTACCAACATGTTGCCCAGGAGATGGTTAATTTTATGTGTCAATTTAACTAGGTTAAGGAATTTTCAGATGACTGGTAAAACATTATTTCTAAGAAGGTCTGTGAGAGTGTTTCCAGAAGAGATTAACATTTGGATGACAAACTGAGTAAATGAGATTGTCCTCACCAATGTAGGTGGGCATAATCCAATCCTTTGAGGGTCTGAAAAAAAGACTGGGAATAGGAAGAGTGAATGCGCTCTCTGCTTGAGCTAGGGTATCCATCCTCTGCCCCTGGACATTGGTACTCCTGGTTCTTATACTTTCAGATTCAGATTGGTACCTTCCACCATCAGCTCCTCTGGTTCTCAGTCCTTCAGGTTTGGACTGGAACTATACCACTGGCTTTCCTGAGTCTCCGGCTTACAGATGGCAGATTTTAGGACTTCTCAGTCTCCATAATCACAAGTGCAAATCACTCATAATAAATGTCTTCCTATAGGGGTGCCTGGGTGGCTCAGTTGGTTGAGCCTTGACTCTTGGTTTCACCTAAGATCGTGATCTCATGGGTTGTGAGATTGAGCCCCACTTTAGCCTCTGCACTCAGAGGGGAGTCTGCTGGAGGATTCTCTCCCTCTGTCCCTCCCCCAACTCCTGTGTGTGCATGCACACATGCGTGTGCTTGCTCTATTTATTAAATAAATCTTTAAAAAATCTCTTCATATATGAATGATATCCCATTCTGTTTCTCTGGAAAGTCTGACTAATGCACCCCAAATAAGTATATACCCAGGCGTATACATATGCCAAAACTCATCAAACTGAACAATTTAGATCTTTGTACTTTATGTAAATAATACAACTAATTTTTAATAAGGAAGTGAGAAAAAATGAATGGTAGAATAATATTTAAATTCATTAACATTATATATTCCCTTTAGCATGATATAATTTAATTCCTAGAGGATAATCAAATTTTAAGGGCAAAAGACTCAGAAAATTTAAATTACATTAAAAAAAGAAATTTAGAAAAAAGTGGATAACAATGAAAATCAGTGAGAGGTGGAATATTATGATGGGACTAACTGGCAGTCATGAGTCAAAGTCAGGCAGATCAGCATCTATAAACACATCCTCTAAAGGTGAGGAAACAAAAGAAAAATGTGACTCACAGAGAGACGGTAACCTATTAATATTTCTATTCTTTTCCAGAAACGCCATGCTAATATACTTAGATATCTGACAAGCTGATACTTTGATGAATTAGTAAATACTCTGTTTTCCTGGCTATTGGTATAAATCTACAGAATGAGCAAGGCTGCATCAGGTCAGTGCATCTCGTTTTCTTAGACTTTAAGATCTGAAAGGCCTATACATAAAGCTGTGGCACTATTGTATGACTCATCTTATTTTCTCAAACAACAGTAGTGTATAAGGTATTTATGAATAACATAATTTATGTTCTTTCAAAATAATCAATAAGCTGTTATGTGTTATTGAACTAGGTTGCAACACAATACCCATGTACTGCACAATTTTAAGTACAGAGTTGGTTATTTCTTTTGCTAATCTATCAAGCTTTTCTTCTACTTTTAATGGAGACTTGAAAAAATTAGTTATCTCCATTGTACTATGAAATCTGAGAAAAGAACTTCATTTTTTGGATGATCATTTTATCCTCTAGCCTGGTGACAAATGACATATAGTTGCCCAATAACAGAATAAATGACTTGGACAAAAACTGGAATTACCTTTTTACACTGTCCTCCACCATAGCAAGAGTAGGTACATTATTTGGATTCTAGATAAATAGAGCTTATTTGAATCATAGTAACTCTTTCAACTATGTTTCAAATCAGATTATAATATTCTAGATTTATTGACATTTCAAACAGATAGCTTGAACTCTAGAAATACATGTCACATATCAGAGCTGTGTGTTTTCCAATATAAGGCTATATCTGTTCTTCTTTGACATATCCCTCTTTAGAAAATATCAGGATATTATAAAACTACTGGAAATAAGATGGCTATTATAATCATTATATATATATATATATGTATGCATTACATAATATTTGATTGTATATCTTTATTCTATTATCAATTTCTCCATACTTAGAATAGAAAAAGAGATTTAAAAAATATTTTCCTACTAAATAAAACATAAGCTTCCAACAACTCCTCTTCTGTTACTCTCAATGTCTCAGATCCTGAAAATACTAGTAAATTATTCCAATGAATATTTCAATGGAAATATTTCTGAATTATTAACTCCTAAAATGAAGACAGTTGGTAAAGGATGTAAAATGAGAAAAGGGAAATTACCAGCTTTGAAGTGCAGTTTCAGACAGCCCCACAGTGATTTGAGTCAGTAATTCTAGTGTCATTGTAAAAGAAAATGTCAGTCTTCTGCACAATAACAGTGCAGTAATATTATGGGCTTTTTAAAGACAGTAACAACTCAGTATTTCATCTGAAGCATGTGTCTGAAACTCAAGCTTAAAATGGAGGGTCATAGATACTATCGGGTACCTATAGTGTTAAAGACATTTTGTTATTTTATTTTTGAAGACTCACTAGATATGTATTTGCTTTTAGTTCTAGATTTATAAAGAAGGAATAATCTACCTATTACTCTGCAGATAACTAGCAGCGAAAAAAAGCAAATATTTTGTCACTTAACTAATACATCTACTCCCTCATTACTTATAATACATAAGCATAGCCTCTCATTGCTGCTTTTTTTTTTTCATGATATGTTATTCACCATTAGTTTTTGATGGAGTGTTCCCTGATTCATCATTTGTGTATGACACCCAGTGCTCCATGCAATACGTGCCCTCCTTCATTGCTGCTCTTAGTGAAAGTTCAAGAGCCCAAAGGAAAGACTAATAATAGACTGAAAGGGGAAGAAGGCTGCTGAAAGTCTATTGTAATAGTTGAGTTTTTTATTATCATGCCAGAAACAAAAAAGGTTTACCAGTTCTTTAAGGTAACAAACTTAATGGGATATGAACCCATCACTTTTATCTGTGCACATACACCATACATTATGGATATCTAAACTTATAGAAGTTATAAAAAGGAATATGCAACATAAAGCAATACAAATTTTATTCACACTTTAATTTTTCCATCTACCTTTTTAATGATATCTATAACTTCCTCTTTTTTCACAGGTTTTTCCATACAGCCTAGCAAAAATGGCTCAAAGCCTTTTTGTTTTAGAGATCATAAAGTTGAACATGAAAAGATGTAAAGATTAAGAGCTTGTTTTGCAATGTTTAACATGATGTGGGTTAGGAAATTTTGAAGATAATACTCTAATTCATCCAGAAATAACAGTGATGAGAAAAGTAGGGTAGTATATTTTGTGATCTAGATGCAATTGAATACATAATTGTGTATTATGTACCTGAGGGGTTGCATTTATAGAAGATGCTGGTGTGGAATTAGTAAAAAGGCAATATAGAATAAAATGACATTTGAGGCAACTAGCAGAAGGAGATAAGCAAACAAAAAGTACTTATGGAAATCTTAGTATCTTTTCTTCCAAAAAAAAGTATAAATCAGTCTAACTGCATATTAATGGGTATTTCATCTCTATTGTATCCTTGAACAATTAGATGAATATATTTCAGAAAAAAATATTATATTTTTTTTGTTTTTATAGAACAGAAATGAAGTTATCAATGAAGGCATCTCATTTAGAATTTATTTTAAAATACATTTTATAGAGCATTTTCCGTTTACTTTTATGTGATTATATACAAGAAACTATTTTAAATAGATTATCTCTATTGACCCTAGTTTTATTTTTCCCAGATTCAGTATAGTATTTTTCTTGTTGATGGTAAAATAAGATCAATTAAGATAAAACAACACATTCATGTCTTAGTTTGAGGTGTGTATGTGTGTGCATGTTTGAGCATACAAACACACATCATTGTATATTTCTATATGTAGTTTTACAAGAATATGGTAACTTAATATAACAGTTTTCAAAGATTTCCTCTTATATTTTAAAACAAATGCATTATGACTATTAAAACTTGGACCACCTAGAAATAAAAAAATAAGGTCAAAGATACTTTTTGTGTTGCAAAGATTTCTGTACAGGGTGTTTTGGGGGGCTTATGCAATACACGTGTGTGTGTGTGTGTGTGTGTGGTGCACGCATGTGTATAGAGCTGGATGAATAGGTAGCAGAGTTGTAGGACAGTAAGGTCCACAAAGATTCACTGGAATCTGTTTACAGTGGATTAAGGATTTGGATGAAATTTGAAGGCAAGCCCCTAATCTTCAGAGTTTCTAATGAAATCTAATCAATTCCTCTTATGATCCTCCTTATTCACTTTGCTCTAAGAGCCTTCAGATATTCTATGATGTCAATTGATGATACCAAGTTAAACTACAATTTTCCCCACAGAAATTTAAAATGTAATTACCATCAAAACTATATCGTAAATGGATGCTACCGCATATAAGTTCTGTAAGGGGTCTCAAGGTCTCCCTTATCCCTGGAATCATTCTGATAAAAAAAAAAAAAAATCAACTTTCCCCCCTTTCATAGTCTTAATTGTTTTCCTGGTCATGACAAACATAATGCTCTCTGATACACTCACATGATTACTTAAAAATACCCCCCCGCCCTATCTTGCTGAGAAAAAAATTTAATGTGTTAACTGTGGCCAAATAATACCTAGAACTTATGATTCATTCCCCATATTATATGTAGAGATCCTTAGAAACAGATTTACTTGCTAGTTACCTTCATTAGATTAGGATAATGCATAAATAAGAGAATATTTAGGAGGAAAAGGTAATTAATCCTCCCTTAAGACAAGGTACAGAAAGTTATATAGCAAGCATCCTATTTCATTCAATTAATGTCAGTCATTTAGTCATTCATTAAATCATACTTTTATTCAACAAATGAGTATTAAGTACCTACTATGTGTCAAGAATCTAAGTTACTCAGAATGGTAAATGTTGTGCCTGGCATAGTTAAGTCCTCACTCATTTTAAATTCTTAAGATTACAAAATTATTGTGGGTGGATATATTTCCAACTGGTTTTAAATTTATCTAATTCATCTGAAATTCATTAGGTGTATAGTATGAGGCAGAAATTTAATGTTGTCATTTTTTTTTAATTTGGGGCTTATATTTTTATTTTTATTTATTTTAATTTTATTTTGGTGAAACTGATTAGAATGTTTAGATTAGAAATGTGATACTTATCATACACTAAGATGATACAATGTTGTGGTTAGGGGCTCAAATTTTGAAGCCAGATTTCTTTTGTTCAAATCTTGGTACATATTTGCAAAATCCATTTGGTTGGGTTTTTAACCTCCCTGTGCTTCCATTTCTTCATTAAAAAGAGAGAGAAGAGGGTTCCTGGGTGGCTCAGTTGGTTAAGCATCTGCCTTTGGCTCAGGTCATGATCCCAGGGTCCTGGAATCGAGTCCTGCATTGGGCTTCCTGCCCAGCAGGAGTCTGCTTCTCCCTCTGCCCCTCCCCCTCTCGTTCTCTCCCTCTCTCTTAAAACAAATAAATAAATAATCTTTAAAAGCAAAAGAGAGAGAGAGAGAGACAGAGAGAGAGAAAAGCAGTTCCTGCAGTTTAGAATTATTTATATAATATACTTAACATATAAAATATATGCAGAGCAACATCTGATATAAAAAGAAAAAAAATGGCTATTTTTATTCCCTGATTCACATATATTCGTGATTATTTTTTATGGGCTTTTGAGTGTTGCTTTTATCTATTTGACATTCTTATGCTCAAATTCTGAATTTATTTTTATATCAATAGGCTTATCCTGCTTCTTTGTTGTTGTTGTTGTTGTTGTTATTTTGCAACTGTATTTGCTATGTAGCATATTTCCAGCCACAGTAAAACATCATTATCAACTCAACTAGTTCATACTCATGTGGAAACCATGTATTAATTTTGGATAGAACAGACAGTTCTCAATATTAGTTTCAGGAACATGATATGTTTTGAATTAATCCAGACATTGTTTTCTGGCCTTTATAAAGATCTGCTAGTTGATTTTTATTTATTATTATTATTTTTTTTTTGCTGGTTGATTTTTTAAAAATATTGCACAATTATTCTATTAAGTTTATTAAGGTATTTGATCATTTTATTTTCATTTTGAATGAAATAATTCTCCAAATATTTTCTAACCAATGTTTACAGACATACTGGAAATCCCAGGGTTTTGGATTATCTCCGTTTTAAGCATGTTGTACCATCTCTTTAGATACAGAGATTTCCCCATTAATTTTGTAAATCTGTGTATAGAGTATTGTTTCCTCTGAGTACTTTAAATAATTCAATACCTTATAAACCATACTTGGACTTTGGTTAGGGTGTCATTTATGCATAGCATTTCCTCCTGTTCCCAGTACAATACCCATTTTTTCCAGCTTCCTTCCATTTAGCTATTCTTCCCTGTTTCCGTATTTGCTTAGTTATGAAGAGAAACAAATAATAATTTCATGCTGGTGCTTTATAATCATTCTAAACGTAAGGAACTACTCAGACAGGTGTACCTGTGGCGCGCAGCTTGGGCTCTGCTGTGATGCGCAGGAGAATTTGTAGTGAACAGACCTGGTACGGCAGCTGCTGAAGACAGAATATGAGCGAGAGAAATGGATTTACATAATTTCAGAAGAAGGCACTAAATTACATGAGCCCAAACCTGTGTGAAAGCTGCATATTTAAGTTTTATTGACATAAATAAAGTTAATTATAAAATGGAAACTCAGTCATAACAATCACGGATAAACTGCTCATCAACCTAGAACAGGCAACTTCAACGGCTTTATGAAATTTTTCTTTTCCTTTTAGATATTACAAGATTAATAAAGTGCTAAGAAACTATAAAAGTAGATTCTTGCAGAACTACTGAAAGCCTGAAAATATAAAAATTGCAGCTTAGAGAAGGTATAACAATAATGAGAAATATAAAAACAATTAAATTCCTCATATTAACCACTCTTGCTTTATGTGTACATTTAGTTTTACAGTTACAGTGTGCATACATTTGGTTTTATTAACTTTCTAAAGTGTGTACCGTACTTAAGAAAACTGAATTCATCTGCTTCAAAATTTTAATTAAAGGTTCAAAACCTTGCTAAATAATTTTGTAATCAATGCACATGTATTTAGAAAATTTTAGTACATTCAACCAATACTTTTTATTTAATAAATAATGCATTTTAATATTTAGGAAGATTTAAATTATTTTGCACTTAAATGAACAGCAATCATTTGAAAACCATAAGCCTGAAAAATTCAGTATTAAGAAAAGCCATGATAGTCACGAGTGTTTTACTTTTTATATTGGATTCCTCTGTACATTAACTAATCTATTGACATCTTTTCCAAAGTATTTAATATTAATATTTTAGAGCAGCTGTGGTGGCTCGTGAAGACGAGAAGTAATTTCATATTGCGTTTCTTCTGACAAATACAAGCTGTAGCTGAATGTCACTCCCTTTTTCCAATATATTTTCTCGATAGTGTGTTTAATAGCAAAATCATGCTATAGAATTTACCATGATTAAAATCCACTAGACTAATCTCCTTATGATCAAATCTCATAATAGAGAGTCAGTGAATTGTGAACACATGCAGGAAGGCAACTATCGCTTTTTTCTGCTTCACATAAGCCAGAAATTAATGCATTTTCTAATGCTCAAACATTTCTCTGTTTTAAAATTAAATATATGAAGAAATTGTACGCTAGCTTGAAACTTTTCCTCTGCAGCTTGCTCAACTCTCAGCCTTCACAGGAAGAGAGTTGGGGGCCTTCCTCTGAATTAGGGTTTGGCTTAGGGGAATGTTGTGGCTGGTCTGATCTTCTATCCAGGCCACTAAAACTTCCTCTGCATCAACAAGATCACGCATTTTCTTACCATTTGTGTGCTCACTGGAGTACTGCTTTTAATTTCCTTCAAAAACTTCTCCTTTGTTTTCATAACCTGGCACCTCAAAATCATTACAATAGTAGCATCAAAAGTCACTGATCACAGATCACCACAACATATACAATAATAATGAAAGAGTTTCCAAATATTGCAAGGATTAGCAAAATGGGATACAAAGTGAGCAAATGGTGTTG
The DNA here is from genome assembly GCF_023065955.2 of Ursus arctos. NCBI lineage: Eukaryota > Metazoa > Chordata > Mammalia > Carnivora > Ursidae > Ursus > Ursus arctos. Next base: position 22,360,020 of record NW_026622764.1, read on the forward strand.
GAAAATGGTGCCGACCGGCTTGCTCGATGCCGCGTTGCTACAAACCTTCAATTTGTACAACACGCAATGTCTGTAAAGTGCAACAAAGCAAAGCACACTAAAACAAGGTATGTCTACACTGTACTCACCCTTCTTCTTGTAATGATGTGAGATGATAAAATGCCTACGCCACGAGATAAGGGGAAGCGAATGACGCAGGCATTGCGACCTAGCGTCAGGTCACGTAGGTGGCGTCAGGTTACGACATGCAGACCGACAGACCGGCAGGAGGGTCATGTGCTTCGGCAGGCGGTTGACAGAGAGTAAATGAAACTGCGGATCTGGGGGAACTACTGTATCTCTAGCAAGGACCTATCTAGATGCTATTGTCAGGGAAAAGCTATCAAGGCATAACCAAGCCCCTTCAAAAAATAATAATCAGAAGTTCAGCATCGCCAGCCTGGTAGACAGCCACCCAAGAGGCCAGAGATCGGTGCTGAGATGAATGTTGCATGTGAAATAAAGCTCTGACAGCCACAGAGGTGCTTTATGACAGAGACCCCATTCTACTGAGGTTAAAAATGTTCTTTTTTTTTTTTTTTTAAGATTTTATTTATTTATTTGCCAGAGAGAGACAGAGAGTCTGAGAGTATAAGCAGGGGGAGCAGCAGGCAGAGGGAAAAGCAGGCTCCCTGCTGAGCAATAAGCCCAATGCAGGACTCGACCCCAGTACCCTGCGTTCATGACATGAGCCGAAGGTAGACAGTTAGCCGACTGAGCCACCCTAAAAATGTTTCTATTATTCTACTTCGTAGGACTTAAAGTGGGTGAATCTAATGTTTCCCTCTTTTAAAAAGTGTAGGACTGTATTAGATATCCTAAAAAAAAGATTTAATTTTTAATTTTTTTTTTTACCGGCAATAATTCTGTGAAACGTTTTATGCAGTGACGTGTGTGTATCAAAAAAATCTAAGAACACCAATGTAGGGAATATCAAATTTAATGTCTTAACACAGTCTTGTAAGTAGGAGCATGATTTTAATTGTAACATGTGCTATCTCACCAGATGAGGCTTTCTCGAGGGCAGAAACAAATGACTGGAAACTCATAGCCCTAATTATAATGTTTTTTTTGACAAGGAGATGGATGAGTAGGAGATGATTTCTTTCCTCATTCCCTTATTTTAATATGGACACATCTGTAATTGTGCTAACAGAAAATATTTTGTAACAATAGTAAAAATCTAGTGGTATTTTCACATCAGGCTCAGTACTATGACCTATAGTTAGTCCACATAAAATTAAATCCAATTAAACCTTCATAACAATTCAAGAGGTAGCTATTATATTATTCCTGTTTATAAATCAGAAAACTGAAGTGGAATGATTAGTATTTCAAGGTTACATAAATTGTACCTGCAGAGCAAAGATTCTGAACCTATTCCTGGCTCTTACCTATGACTTCCTCCTTTAACCATCCCATGCTACCGCCTTGTCTCTGTGGAGCGCTAGGTAGGTGACTTGGAATTTATTCTGATGTCTATAATCTACTTCGTTCCTTTATGCCCTGGACTCCCATTCCAGAACCACTTCAGTCTTGGGTAAACCTCTACTGTTGCTCATCCTGCAGGGGGCAGTCTAGTATGGAAGTTAATAAAGTGCAGACTTTGAGACCAGACTGACCTGGCCTTGCCTCCTAACTCTTCAAATTTTTATTTATGTGACATTTGGAAAATCACTTTTTTAAAGCCTTAGTTTCCTCCTATAATAATTCCATAGAATTTCTACATTTTTTGAGGAAGACTTGAGATGAACGTAGGTAAATTTTTATAGCGCTTATCATATAGTAAGTGATGAATGAGTTTGAGCTTTTATTGATATTATCATTATAGACATTAAAAAAAAAAAAGGCCTGGGATTATTAAGTGAAATATCCACAATTACACAGTTACTGATAAGTCAAAAGAGGAAATATCTACCTCAGTTGGTTCCTAAGTCAGTTTGATTTTAATTCAATGATAATGCTTTTGAAATAATTTGTGAATAGATCTAGATCTGCAAGCCTTTAATGGTTTAATCTTTCCATCCATATTTTCTCTTTGCCTAAAATGTTTCAAAGGAAAAATTATTCTTTTTTTATGAACTTCATTCTCAAAGAGTACGTAAGCTTTTTCTCTTCTTATATAGAGTTGACATGTTTGAGGTTGTTGGGGTATGTCAAACATCACTTGTAAATCCCGAAGTATGTTTCTGATAGTAACAGAAGTTGTAGCTCCTGAATAGTGAATAGTCTCAAATTGTTCTTGTGTGCAACTCCTTCATATCTTAGCCTTGCTGTAATATCTGCAACTGGGGTCGCTTGAGACCAGGAGTAGTAAGGTCTTTAGCCTCATATAGACCATGTAAGTTTCCGTGGCTCTTCTGCAATAATTCTAAATTCCTCTGAAATTTATTAGAGGTTAATCCTTTTAACACTTATTTTAGATAACCTTTTCTCAGTTTTTTTTTTTTTTGTATGAGTTGTCCCATTAACTTCTCAGTTTTCTTTGTAGATGAAACAAGTTATATTCATGTCTTGTTTTCCAAAATGTTTACATTTGTCTATAGCATATTGTATTATATGTGCAATTCATGATTTTTCAATGACCCCTTTTATTTAAAATAGTATTTCTGAAACCCGGTTATCTATTAATCAATTTTGTCAATTGTATGGCCCTTGTATTAATATTTTTAAATTAGATTTTTGAGACAATTTATTATGAATTTGGTAAGCTTTTTATATTGTTTAGTTTTGCTGTATTTTAATAATTTTAAGAAGTGCGTTTCTTTCTCTCTCCTAGTTGCTAATCAGTTTTTGCCCTAGATAGGTAGTTTCATTGCAGTATCATGTAAATATCAGAAAGTGGATCCTTATTTAATAATGGATCAATTTTTAGCCATAGATTTTATCTGGTATATTTAATGAAGCCTTATTGGTCAAATCTCCTAGAATTAAAAATAATCACAGTGTCAACTAACTAAAATAAAATGTATAGTAGTCTATTAATTTGTGCTAGTTTTTACTTAATTAAAACATTACTTTCTAGTTTTTGTCATAATCATTTACAGATCTTAAAATTTTTTTTTTAAGATTCTCAATGTTGCCATCTGCTGGAGAAGTATCATTTGTGCAGTTAGGATTGATCATGCATGGTTTTCATTAGAATCTTCAAAAACTATCATTTCAAATACTTAATATTTTAAAACATCAAAACAGAAAACTTACAGTTTGTGCCATATTTCTTTTATTTAATAAAATTTAATTTAGTTTAGATTTTATTTATTTATGCCATGAAATTCTCATTAAATGACTTTAAAATTTGAGAATAATTGAACATACCCATAGGTCATTAGTAATTTATTTTTTTATCCTGATAGACATATTTTTTTCTCAAAATTCTAAGATACATATATTTTGGGATTTGTTTATTTTAGATAAACATGGGAACATCGCTTCAAAATATTTTCATTTGCCTGCAGCCTGTAAAGCACACAAAATTGGTGGCATCTGGCATAGTCGTAAGACACCTATTTATTTCTCAATCTGATAACACAGAAAAACTGAGCCTGTTCTTGAACTCTTCAGAAGCCACAGTGCAACTTATTGAAGATTGTTAGGAACTGATAAATTGGTTTCACAGTCAAAAACTATTGGTGAATCGATAAGTTTTATGAGTTTAATATGTGAAACTTTTAAAAGTATCATTCTAGCTCATCATGGTTCATTTCCCTAGTTCATACAAGTTTGGGGTTACTTGGAATTCTTATACAGTATTCCCTTCAATCAAATACAGAACCATCTATTCCTTGCTATGCTATGTCTACAGCAGATGGCAGCACTTGCAATATCATGACATTTTATAGATTAAAGGAAAAAAAACCTAAATGTTTAATTTGCAAATTACTGAATTTAGTTAAATCAGAAATACAAATATTTAATTATTTTAGTATTGGTATTTTATCTGATGTACTTATTAATTTAACATTATTAAAGCCCTAAAAAATAACATAAAACACATCTTACTAAAATATTTAAGATGAATTATTTGGGATAAAAAATATTGAATATGATATATAAAAATCTTCACTGGTAAATCACAGAACCAAACGAAATTCAGCTATGCTCAGCAAGTTTAGGATAATGTCTACATTTAAAATAAAAAATACCTATTGCCTATTTGTTTAGTGCCTCAAACAGCCTATCACTTGATATGAAAATATCTTGCTAAAACAATTCGGTTGGTGAATGGCACTATAAAATTACAGCTCTTCAAATATTTTAAATAGGATATTTATTCAGCAATAAGCATTAATTAACTTAATAGAGTAAAATTTTGTAAATCCTATTTGGAATGGTTTCACATAAATTAATTTTCATATGAATGAAACTTGTCATATTAAAAACCCATATAAATACTTTCTTTTTTAATTTTGTTCATTTAAAAGTAAGATTCTATTTATATATGTATACATCTCCTCACATTAGAATATCCCTACAGGACAAGCATTTAAATTAGTTATGCAGAATTTAGGGGCTCCTGGGTGGCTCAGATGCTTAAGCGTCTGCCTTTGGCTCAGGTCATGATCCCAGGGTCCAGGGATAGCCCCATGTTAGGCTCCCTGCTCAGTGGGGAGCCTGCTTCTCCCTCTCCCTCTGCAGCTCCTCTTCTGCTTGTGCTCTCGCTCTCACACTCTTCTCTCTCTCTCTCTCAAATGAATAAATAAAATCTTTTAAAAAATTAGTTGTATAAAATTTAATACTGATTAGATGAAGTAAACACCTTTGTTTTGGCCTATTTAGTAATATACCAACCTACAAAAAAAAAAAAAAATCCAAAAAAACAAAAACAAACAAAAAAAATCCATGATTAAAAATCCTTAAAATCTAAAAATATATACTACTATTTAAATGCTCCTAAATTTTACTAACCCGTGGATTAAGACAGTCACCTAGTTTCACTTGTTCATCATCCCAGGCCACTGCAATAACTCCAACGTGTCACTATCCGTTTCTACAGTGTCTCCAATGCTCATAAACCAATCTGATAATGTGAGTCCGCTTCTCCTTTCCTTCTGTGGCTCTTCGTGTTCATTGCCCTCTCTGTTACTGTTAAGTGATCTCATCAGTTGGGGGTTGTGCTGCTTCTCCTGCTGAGTGCATCTTTGCTCTCTAAGCCCCAGCAGAGTGCTGTATGTTGTTCAGAAATGGGTATTCTCCTCATCTGAGCCACACTTTGTCACACATTCACAAGCAAATGCATCCATTAAAGTGTGAACTCCCTACCCAAAACTTTGTCTTATGGAGTGCTTCCTGAAAATGAAGTTCTGATTTTGCCTAGAATCCCTCTATCTGCAAAAGCACAAAATGAACACACCTTAAAAATAAAACCTAAAAGAATCATGAGTTTGGATGTATTTGATGTGTCATAATTATCACCAGCTAGACCCCAAGACCTGATCGTTACTGCTCACCTGCTTGTACCCAATGACCTTTGTCCCACATTTTTCCTTAAGTTCTTCTTTCCAGCTTATCTCTTAATTCAGGCAAAAAGACTGGACAGGCCTCTCCTCTCTCTCTGTCAAATAAATAAATAAAATCTTAAAAAAAAAAAAAAAGGCTGGGCAGGCATAGCATCCCCATGATGGAAATTGAAACTACCCCTAGAGCATAATGCCTGGAGGAAGAGCTCTGGACAGCCTGGCCCACCAGACTAGTTTGAACTTAACCCCTGACTCAAGCCTGCATAGATGGACCATGGAGTGACCCATGCAGTGACTGACAGTTACCTTTACCTCATTATAATACTAAACCATCTACTCAAGGAGCAGCACAAGCCTCATCTACATAATATACAATATATGTTTAGGCATGGCTCCTTAAGGTGCATGCCCTACCTCATGCCTGTTTCTATATATGGTGACAAGGCTCCCCTTTCTAAACATTCATCCTAACCTAGCATCATCTGCCTGGTACAGTCGGTTGAGTGTCGGACTCTTGGTATCAGCTCAGGTTGTGATCTCAGGGTCCTGAGATCAAGCCGTGCATTGGCCTCTGTGCTCAGCATGGAGTCTGCTTGAGATTCTCTCTCCCCCTCCCTCTCCCTCTGCCCCAAGCCCCACTCCTGCTCTTGCTCTCTCTCTCTCTAAAATAATCTTTAAAAAAAATAAAAATAAAAATAAATAAATATTCATCCTAACCCATAAACAAAAGGAAACAATCCACCTTTGCTTGGGAAGTTATGACTTTGGAAGTTATTCCCCTTGATCTCCTTATGTGCTGCAAATAAAGTTTCCTTTGTGTGACAACTCATTTGGTGTAGTTTCTATCTGTGTCTCATCAAGGAGGGAGCTTATGTTGGTGACCTTACATAATGACTATTGTCTTCATCACTTCTTTTTTCCAGTCATGGCATACATAGTTCTTTCATCTTGACCTAGGTATACATTTTCCCCTATCAGAAACTAAACTCCAAATATCTTCCAAAAGTCATACTTCAACAAACCCAATAGTGATACTTAAACAAACATTACAGAAGTCTCTAAATTCCCTTTAGGTAAAACTCTATAAAACATTGAAAGGATGGACTACATCACCAAGTATCCGTGCTCCTCATTCTCCATACTAACTTCCGATCAATGCATACTACAAGGGCTATTATCGGGAACATTCCAACTAACCAAAGGTGTACCTGAAGGCAAGTGTTCCCAACTCAAACAGAATGGAATACCTATTTAATTGGCATGCAGAAGGCTCCAGAAGGCTTCACGCTTCTAAAATAGCTTAATTGAAAGATTCATTGCAAAGGCTAATGAAAAATGAAAGACACAAGAAGTACCTAAAACAAAAGACTACAAGACAGAGGTGACTCCTACTACTTCTCTCCATCCTCCTTTACTTGAGTACTCACTAACTTGACTAATCCTCTATCTGAATTGCCTTTCCATTCTGAAGAGACCACAAGACCACAAACGAAAGTCCATCAAGGTAGTGGCCTTATAACAGCCCCAGGGGCCAGAAACCTAAAATACCTGGGTCTCCCCCCACTGCACCTTCCTATAGGTCTATTATCAAAACTGCCCAGAGACTGGCATCTCATTTGTAATCACCCAGGACACTGAGGAGTGGATGGGGGGAACAAAATAAAAGAAATATTGTCCTCAAAGATTTTTCCAAGTCCTTTGACACCAACTTGAATGTCCCCATATCTACCCTTCAAGGAAGGTTCCTCTATGGGTTGGTCCCAGGACTGACAAGACTCAGATTCTCTGGCAAATTGTTATCCCCTTAAACAGCCATGGAGAAACTAAAATTAGAAAAAAAATGGAAAACCATGCCAAATTCTTTTAGATACTGGTGCAACATTTTCTATTTTACATCTTACTCAGTTCAAAGACTACAGGTAGGACCTGGGAAAACTGGCAGAAGCCAGTGAAGGGTAAGAATTCTTACTAGGGTTACCTTTTCTGGATCTCCATAGTCCAGCTGATAGAGGAAGGTAAAATCTCACGCTGTCCCTTATTGGTTGTTGATCCTTTTTTCTCCCAGAGACAGCAATTGCCTTCTCCTTTGTCAGGTTTTGTGTATCAGGAATTTATCTCAGCTTTCTGCCTACCTGGGCCACCCAAGCTGTCAGTTCAGGCTTGGGGCCCAAAGATATGGTCAGACAGAAATGTAGATTGCACCCCATCTGCAGTGACGACCCTATGGAATGTTGCCAGTTCTCAAGTGAATGGCCAAAGTCTTTCTTTTAGCTATCTGTGTGAGTGGCTCTAGATCTTGGGAAGGTAGTATCTTTTACACTGTCTTTGGGGATGCCTCTTTCATCCATGATGTCATTTAGTATTACCAGGAATATTTACTGTTTCTCCCAGCTGAAGCCTAACAACACCTTTGAAAGGATTTTTTAAAGTAGCTGTATGGTCAGAAGTTGGCCAAATTGGAAGCTGATATTCAGAACTTAGTAGGAACTTTTTTAAAAGGCCTTCTTCCCTGAACTAAAATGAAACTATGTACCCAGAAGGAAAGAAAAAAACATCCAAAGACAAACCGCTGTAAATCAAGAAGATAGGTGTCTTTTGATGTCTATCTTAAAGATCTTCTCCCTGATACAAAGAAGCAAATTGGCGATAATATAGCTGAATGCAATTCAGACTGCAACCCAATTCTTTGAGGAATTGAAAACACCTGTCCTACAAATTGAGGCCAACTTGTACAACTTGTCTGACAAATTGAATCTATATAAGAACAGAAAGAGCCTACTATTCTCTTTACTAATCCCAAAACTTTCCTATTCATATCAAAAGGCTTATATGTATTGTAAAAATTCTGCACTCAGGCAACAAAAGTCCTTCTTGGAGGAACTTGCATTCTTTATCTGTGCCTTTGAGATGTAAATTCCACCCAGTCTTGGAACGTGGAACCTCTCCTTAAATGTAAACAGGGAGGTAATTCTTATCAGAAGTGGAGGTGGGGGTGGGGGGGAAGTAGGGGAGAAGGCTACTTGGAAACCAGGCAAATGAGAAATCTTAAAAGTCTTCTCTACAAATAGTAAGCAGAAAGTTGAAGTCATCTGTAAGGTAACCTTGACTTACTCCATCTGTTGGAAACATGATTTGGATCCAAGCGTTCTTTTTTTAAGCTAGTGAGTTTTGCATTATTGTACCTATTTCAGGCCTAAAATTTTAAAACAAAAGCTGTAAGAACTCTGTGTCTTGTCTGTATGTCTATATGTGTATGTTAGATGTATGATAATGTTCATGCACTTTTCTATATCCTGATACGTTATGTGTTTTCATTTACTTCAGCTCTGGGGGAAAAAAAAGAACGTGAAAAGGGATCTGGTTATACACTTGGCCATGCTATTGGGAGGAGAGGGAATATATGAAAATCTTTCATCTTCAATGTATATAGATCACAGTCTTATCTTAGTTTCCTTCCATGTGGTTGTTAATGAGGATTGAAATGCCAGAATCCCATATAGATCTTATCTTTTTTCACATCACACAAATATGTACATGCAATCAAGTCATTTTCTGACTCAACATTTTTTCTGAAAATGTCAGCATAAATGTCAATTCTATATGGAGTCTTGTTTAAATTCTCAAATTCAATTTTGTTTCCATATTATAAATCAAACAATTTTTCTTTTTCTTTTTGAAAAAAAAATTGCACTTTATTATTATTTTCAAAATTAAAAACTTTCTTTAAAATTTTTTATTATGTTATGTTAGTCACCGTACAGGACATCCCTAGTTTCTGATGTAGTACTCCATGATTCATTGTTTGCATATAACACCCAGTGCTCCATGCAATATGTGCCCTCCTTAATACCCATCACTGGCCTATCCCAATCCCCCACCCCCCTCCCCTCTGAAGCCCCCAGTTTGTTTCCCAGTGTCCATAGTCTTTCGTGGTTCATTCCCCCTTCTGTTTACCCCCTTCATTCTTCCCTTCCTTCTCCTACGGATCTCCCTGCTTTTTCTTATGTTCCATAAATGAGTGAAACCATATAATTGTCTTTCTCTGCTTGACTTATTTCACTTAGCATAATCTCCTCCAGTCCCGTCCATGTTGCTGCAAATGTTGGGTAATCGTTCTTTCTGATGGCTGAGTAATATTCCATTGTATATATGGACCACATCTTTTTTTTTTTTTAAGATTTTATTTATTTATTTGACAGAGAGAGACAGCCAGCGAGACAGGGAACACAGGTAGGGGGAGTGGGAGAGGAAGAAGCAGGCTCCCAGCAGAGGAGCCTGATGTGGGGCTCGATCCCAGAATGCCAGGATCACACCCTGAGCCAAAGGCAGACGCTTAACGACTGAGCCACCCAGGCGCCCCTGGACCACATCTTCTTAATCCATTCGTCTGTTGAAGGGCATCTCGGCTCCTTCCACAATTTAGTTATTGTGGACAATGTTGCTATGAACATTGGGGTGCATATGGCCCTTCTCTTCACTACATGTGTATCTTTGGGGTAAATACCCAGTAGTGCAATTGCTGGGTCATAGGGTAGCTCTATTTTTAATTTTTTGACGGACCTCCACACTGTTTTCCAAAGTGGCTGTACCAACTTGCATATCCACCAACACTGTAAGAGGGTTCCCCTTTCTCCACATCCTCGCCAACATTTGTTATTTCTTGCCTTGTCCATTTTTGCCATTCTAACTGGCATAAGGTGGTATCTCAAGGTGGTTTTGATTTGAATTTCTCTGATGGCTAATGATTTTAAACATTTTTTTCATGTCTGTTAGCCATTTGTATGTCTTCATTGGAAAAGTGTTCATAACTTCTGCCCATTTTTTGATTTGTTTATTTGTTTCTTGTGTATTGAGTTTGAGAAGTTCTTTGTAGATCTTGGATACCAGTCTTTTATCTGTAGTGTCATTTGCAAATATCTTCTCCCACTCCATGGTCTGCCTTTTAGTTTTTTTGACTGTTTCCTTGGCTGTGCAGAAGGTTTTTATCTTGATGAGGTCCCATGAGTTCATTTTTTCTTTTGTTTCTCTTGCCTTTGGAGATGTGTCATGAAAGAAGTTGCTGTGGCCGATATCAAAGAGGTTACAGCCTATGTTCTCCTCTATGATTTTGATGGATTCTTGTCTCACATTGAGGTCTTTCATCCATTTGGAGTTTATCTTTGCATGTGGTGTGAGAGAGTGGTCAAGTTTCATTCTTTTGCATGTAGCTGTCCAATTTTCCCAGCACCATTTATTGAAGAGACTGTCTTTTTTCCACCGGATGTTTTTTCCTGCTTTGTCAAGGATTAGTTGCCCATAGAGCCGAGGGTCCATTCTGGGGTCTCTATTCTGTTCCACTGGTCTAGGTGTCTGTTTTTGTGCCAGTACCATGCTGTCTTTGTGATCACAGCTTTGTAGTATAGCTTGAAATTAGGCAATGTGATGCCCCAAACTTTGTTTTATCTTTTCAACAATTCCTTGGCGATTCGGGGCCTTTTCCGGTTCCACACAAATGTAACGGCTGTTTGTTCCAACTCTTTGAAAAATGTCATTGGTATTTTGATCGGGATGGCATTGAAAGTGTAGATTGCTCTGGGTAGCACAGACATTTTAACTATGTTTATTCTTCTGATCCATGAGCATGGAATATTTTTCCATCTTTTTGTGTCTTCTTCAATGTCTTTCAAGAGTGATTTTTAGTTTCTAGAATATAGATCCTTTACGTCTCTGGTTAATTCCGAGATACCGTATGATTTTTGGTGCTATTGTAAATGGAATGGATTCCCTAATTTCTCTTTCTTCAATTTTTCTTTTTGCCATCATTTACAATTATAATTAACTATAATGCTGCTATTTCTTTTCTTACTGCTATTATTGATATGGTGTAATCTAGAAAGGCTAGAGTACTTTTTCAGGTCAATTAATATATTCAGCACCTCCAATTGGTCTGGCAATCATTGAGTTCTCCATAAATAGTTTTTAAATAAAGTGATAAAGAAATACATTTTATTGCCATAAAATAAACTATGGAAAAAGAGAAGTAGTCAATGTAACAATCTGGCTTTCAAAAAATCAATACTCAACGCCAAAGGCAAAAGGATATAGAGGTACAGATTTTTAGGCAAGGGTGCGTGTATGTGTTTGTGTGTGTGTGTTGTCTATTGGTGAGGTGGTGATAAGATGTTGTACACTGATTTTTAAACTGATTTTGAAACAATTATACATTTTTAGTGTTATTTATTCTTAAATGATTATTTGCCACTCCTATTTGCAATAACAAAATAGCTCAAAGGTGATGTTAATTTACAGACATCACTTAGCTTGACAACGAAGATTTTTTTTTTTTTTAATTTATTTGACAGAGACAGCCAGCGAGAGAGGGAACACAAACAGGGGGAGTGGGAGAGGAAGAAGCAGGCTCCTATCAGAGGAGCCTGATGTGGGGCTCGATCCCAGAACGCTGGGATCACGCCCTGAGCCGAAGGCAGACGCTTAACGACTGCGCCACCCAGGCGCCCCAGGAAGATTTTTTTTTTTTTTTTTAACATAGAAGGCTTTAAATATTTCTGCCTTGTGGATAAATTCATTCAAGTGAAGAAATAAGCCACTAAGATAGAATTACTTAGAATTATTCAGATTTATCTGAGGGTTTTGGATAAAACTGTACATTAAGTAAAGGAACAGATGGACAAGTGCTATGTTTTTTGGCAACTTGTTTTCCCTTATATAAACTAAATAGACTGTTTTCATATGTGTAGGGAATACCTCTTTGATCTTTCCTGTTACTGCAAATACTGCATATATCTATTCCACAGATGCCTTTTAAAGAACATATTAAATCTCTTGGTACTTATCTAATCATTTTGATACTTTGATATTGCTTTTTAGGCATATTCAAGAGCATAGAAAAGAAAGTTGGTTAACAGTTTGTCAGAAATTGCACTCAAAATTGAATAATTAACTCAATAATATATTTTAATACATGTCTAATGTCAAAGGAATATAATTGTATGTTTTGTACTACCTTGTACCTCTTTGAAATATCAAGCCAACTTGAGGTTGGGCTTGGTTTTATAAATAGCAACATTTGAAATGAAATAAAAATACAGAAATAAACTGAAAATATTACTAAAACTAAAACTAAAATATTACTAAAACTAAAACTACAAAAGGAGTCCCGTAAATTAAAGATAAAACATTTAAAGATAAATAATTTTCCCAATATTACAGAAATAACCAATACAAAAAATAGACAGTAGAATATATTTGAATATATATGGATTTAATTGCAATAACTATAATGAATGTTTTTTTAATTACCAGAATAAATGTAGAAACCTATACCACATTCAAGATGGAAAACAGACTCAATAGAAGAATATTTACATTTCTCAAATTAATTTGTAATATTGCATGTGTTATTATCACAAATTTTAGCTATATAATTTGATTACAATATCCACCCAGATAAGAAAAATGTATGTGACTTGCTAAATTCAAGGACAACAACAATGGGAAGTTTCTTTTCTCAGATAACAAAGACACAGGCAGAAATTTAAACTGTGGAACTGACAACACAAACTTACCTTCAAACATCTAAAAATCACCTTCCAACGGGTGCAGGAGAAGGAGCCTATCACTATTGATTCCACGTTCTCATGTTACTTGCCACTTATTTGGAATATGCTGCAACTCTTTTCAAGGGTAAGCCATAGGTTTAGAAGACAGGGATAAGGCAGCAGATATCTATGATTTTAATTTTGTATTTTTTGTTTTATTTCTCTCTTCTTCCTTCTCACACTTCTCCACAGACAAACCTTTCTTTAGCATTTCTCTTCTGGGAGGGACCATCATTTAATCATATCCTCTTTCAAATTGAGGTGAAATAGGAACGTGGCATGTTTTATCAGAAAGAACCCTGCAACATGCTTATCCCTCAAGGAAAATACAAAATATTAACACCACTGCCACCCAAAAACAAATTGGAGGAACATACAATTAAGAAAAGGCACTAGTGACTTCCAATTGTTGCCAATTTTTTTTTTAAAGATTTTATTTATTTATTTGACAGAGACAGCCTGCGAGAGAGGGAACACAAGCAGGGGGAGTGGGAGAGGAAGAAGCAGGCTCCTAGCAGAGGAGCCTGATGTGGGGCTCGATCCCATAACGCCGAGATCATGCCCTGAGCCGAAGGCAGATGCTTAAGGACTGCACCACCCAGGTGCCCCTAATTGTTACCAATATTGAATTCACCTAGAACTCCCACATAATGTAGTGAAAAATGGTCTACACTACTTCAAAGTCTAGTCCTAGAATGCGCTGGAAATCCTTCATGCTTTCCTTGTCACCATAACTAGAAACTAGAAGTGAAACATATGAAGGCTTTAAAATTTGTAAGCACCACAAGTGTCCTTGTGAGACAGGACTCTAATCACTGTGAGCAGGAGAGATTCTGACCAGAAACAACTGCGGTCTGTGGAAGTGACCAATTCAATTTTCCTGTATGAAGTTAAGGTAAAGTGGACCTAAACATTTACCAGAAATCCATATAAGGTTTAAACAACAACAACAACAACAAAAGTTGAGATAGGACTATTTGAGCACATGAAGACGGGAGCGACCATGATAGTCAAAGACATGAGTTGTATGCTGGAGGTGGCTTGGCTCTGTGAATGTGTTCTTTTTACCACTCTCCATCCAATAATAGCACATTATTATTTTGCAACTAGCTGTTGTGGGAGTATTTACACCACAAAAAGTGGCAAATAGCATATATATGAAGTTCCCCCCCCCAAAAAAAAAGCTTGATGTGAAACATTTGCCATCAAATCACAGACGAGTGTTGTACTTGAATTCATAGATTAAAAATGGAGCATTTGGGGGATATGACCAATCACCATGTGTGATCATGGAAGTGGATAGCTGAAGAAGAAATTGCAATCAGAGGTCTGCAGGTGGAATGACAGTGAAAGCCATCAGAATCATGATTTGCAGTGAAAAGGAAAACATTGAGTCAGTTTCCATTTCTTTAGATGGAGTTGTATTGCTGGAAGGAATTAAGGAAGAGTATGGGAGAGTTGGGGCACCTGGGTGGCTCACTCGGTTAAGTGACTGCCTTTGCTCAGGTCATGATCCCAGGGTCCTGGAATTGAGCCCCATATTGGGTTCCCTGCTCAGGGGGGAGCCCGCTTCTCCCCTGCCTGCCGCTCCCCCTGCTTGTGCTTGCGCTCTCCCTCTCTCATTCTCCCTCTGTGTCAAATAAATAAATAAATAAATAATCTTAAAAAAAAAGGATATGGGATAGTTATTGATCTTTGGCCTCAAAGGAACAAATATTTTTACAAAGTTGATAGGGAGTAAGTAATGAGACGTAAAAGTGAGAACAAACAAAGTTTAAACCTTAAATCATTAAACTGATTTCTATATTATGTTAATTTCATTGAAAAATTTATTTCATTGGTTACAAAGCACTTTTTGTTTTTTTTTTTTATCCTGGATTTATCTGAATTAACTTAACTTTTATATTCTCTTTCCTTTGATAAAAGTACTTAATATCTCCACTTACTTTAATCTTCAAGTTTTTATTTTTTTGATTGTCATACACAGTAAGTATTAAATGATAGCCATGTAAGACTACGAATCACAAATATAATTTTAGGAAACAGCTTCTAAGAACAATATACAAAAACAAAAATGAGAAGTTCTTTTTAATATCTGTGCTGTGCTCATCTTAAAAAGAAAATTGTTGGTAATAATGTAATATTTTATGTATGTGTTTTATGATTGGACTTTTTGTGTTTGTGTTTCTTAGTTTGTGATTAGGAAGTGTGGTTATTACTGTATTTAGATTCTATTAATTTGCTAAAGTAGCTATTGAAAAATTGTATTTAGTTACAGTACTGTATTATCCTGGAAATCTGTGAAACTGGAAATATTTTTTTCTTAAATTTCAATTTTATAACAGAAAAAAAAAAAAAAAAGAGCAGTCCAGTTCCAAGTAATTGGCTCTATACATGCTTATTATTTAAGGAAACATAGAAAGAGTTTTCAGGTATTCTTTCATATGTAATACTTGTTGTGTATTATGAATACCCAAAACAACCTTTCAACAGACATAAAATTTCAGGAGAGTAATTAATCATATAAGTTATTCTTTCTAAGCTTAATGTCTAACATTTACTATTTTTACACATTTCAAGTAAATGAAATGTTTTCTTAAATGTAATCTAGGATTCACAATTTTAAAACACAGGAGGAAAGGTTATGGAAATTTTAATGTATTTTAGTGTTTTAACGTATAAATATAGTCTATCATGTAAGTAAATATATATGCTTAAACATTTTCATTAGTGTTTTCTAACAGCAGAGGGAGATATTGAACTACAAATTAGGTATTTTTCAGTACACATCTTTAGCTAAGTGATTTATAGCCAATTAGACATTTGATTTTAAACTTAATTCTCTTGAGACAACATCTTCTTTGATAAGTCTTTTATAAAGAAGTCTTTCCCCCAAGATATACTTAAAAAAACAAGGTATTTTATCAAATCTAAAAATCCATATTATGCTAATCTTTCACTTAATATTTTACTTATATGTATCAGACTTAAATATTAAATAACTCAAACCTTATATATTTTATATTTTATTAGAACTGGCTGGTTCTGTAAAAGCATGATTTTTACACTTAGCCAGACTGGAAAGAATGTCCCTGTTCTGTTATTTACTAGCTGTGTGACCCTTACCAAGTTATTTTTCATTCTTAATTTTCACTTTCCTTATCTTGAGTGAAGTTAACAATATTATGTCTTTTATAGGGTGTTGTGAACATATATTTTAATTGAAATATAGTAGGTGCTTAACACAGTTATTTCTTATTTAAAAATACCGATATATGTTTATTAATGTTCTTAATATTATCATTACTTTCAGAATTCAAAAAATATTTATTAAATGACTGAATACATAACTAATATCCACAATGATGACTCTGAGCAACCATGGAAAATACAGAATATAGTACCTTAACACCTGAACAAAGAATAGTAAAAACAAATCCTTGGAAGGATGATAAGCAGTTTTAGGCTGTTCTGTTTGTTGTGAGAAGGTAGAACTGGGTAATCAGAAAGAGATAGACAATACCATAGCCCCTTGCCATGCCTGGTGGGCATATTCTCTCATATCTCATTCCTGCCCCCATTTGTTCTTTAGATAATCAAGGCATCTGGTGCATGCCCACTCCCATCACTAGTACATGCACAGTCCTTCCATACCTAAAATACTCCCGTATCTATTATGGGCTGGGGTGCAACTGGTGGGATGGAAGGAGACGTGTATATTATAAAGGGGAGACTATGTATCTACATGGGGAATCTTATCTGGGGTATCTGGGTCCACTTTATTTATTTATTTATTTATTTATTAAAGATTTTATGTATTTATTTGACAGAGAGAGAGGAAGCGAGAGAGGGAACACAAGCAGGGGGAGTGGGAGAGGGAGAAGCAGGCTTCCTGCTGAGCAGGGAGCCCGATGCGGGGCTCCATCCCAGAACGCTGGGATCATGACCTGAGCCGAAGGCAGACGCTTAATGACTGAGCCACCCAGGTGCCCCCTGGGTCCACTTTAGGTTAGGGAGTATCTGGGGTCCACTCTAGGTCAAAGAGACTACAGAGTTCATTGGATGTAGAGCATACAACATGAATCTGATCCAAAAAGCTTCTGGATTTATGTACTGCACAAGAGGCTCTTCCCTCAGTCACACCTTAAGTAAGTAGAGTAGAATCTGACATAAACTGATTTCCTCTTAACATCAGTCTTTATAGCAACTTGGTTCTCACTGATTTAGAAGGAAAAAGAAATATAGATGATCAGTATAATGTAGTATGGTAAGGAAACTCTGATGGAGATATATATCATATATATCATATATATTTCATATAACCCATATATATATATATGGGTTCACAATTTTATATAAATATATATATATATAGTTTATACAAATATATATATCACAAACCACTCTACAGTTCTTCAGATATATCTAAATATGTATACATATGAAGGATTCATCTCCGTGTTTTCAACCAATACAATTATTTGCCCATAATTGTCATTAATGCTTACACATTGAATGAAATATGTCTTAAGAAAAGTATTTTCAATTCAAAAAAACTCCCAAAAGGGTTCTTCATAAGTTTAGTTCTGTTATATATAGGACTAAAATCTGATCTTATTATAAAGTATGTCCACTTATGAAAACGTTTGTCCTGAGTGGCAATTTTGCCTGCTGAATAAACAAATCCTGAAGCCAGAGTGAATTGGATTAAAATCTAAACTCTGCCCTTACTAGTTCTGTAACACTGTATATGTTACATTTAGGCTCCAGGTGCCCCCTTCCAATAGCACTTGCCACTTAGGCTCGTTCTAAGGATAAACCAGTTACTACATACAGAGTGATCACACTCCTTATAAACATGGAGAGTGCTCACAGCTGTAGATACATACTATCTACGTATTATTAATTAAAAATCTAAGGATAAAAAGCTTACAAAAAGGTAGCTGGACACTAACAAATAACTGTAGTGTGGTCTTTGTTTTTTCTCTTTGGTTTAATTGAAGAACGTTTATAAGCCTTTTCAAAAACGTGATAGATGATAATAATGGAGATTGTCATTTATTCTTACAAATAATACAGTCTGTAATACTTTGCTTCTAATCATGCTCAAATTTGGTTAAATTTTTCTTAAAATATACTTTTAACACACTCTAATAATTATTATGGACCAGCAATGGAACAACTACTCACATAATCTACATGGTTAAAGTAAAAATTCAACAGAGCATGCTCTCCAGCTTTTAAAGTTGTTAAGAATTTTTAAAAATATCCACTAGAGGGAGCTAAAAGAGTGAGTAAGTTCTAAACCAAGGCAGGTGTAGGAATGATTCTCTTAGTTCTTATAATACAAATATTCAAGATTACTTTTAGGTTAAAAATTCTTATTTTCAGTTTCTCTTCTTACTCCAAGTGAAGAATTATTAAACAGTGATTTCTACTAGTATCAAAGATTTGTAATATTTTGTGGAAGGCATGTGTTTCCATGTATAGGAAAGAAAAGCAGGTAAGTGCTTTTTTGACTTGCTTCCTTTCTTAAAATAGGTAAGCTATGTTTTTAAAATTGTTTTACTGCTAAATAACTGTTTAAAGCTGTGAGGTTTCTAAAAATCAGTGTTTTCTAAGTTTTAGTAGGTTGGACTTGCAAATAAAAATGAGGAAATACTTTTTATAAATGCCTTTCTGATCATAATTAGTCAAAGAAAAGAACGCAAATATTTCAAGGAGTATTTGTTTTACTATAGTCATGTGACTTCAAACTTAATACTGTTTGAGGGGGAGGGAATTGAACGTCTTAGTTCAAATGAGTGTTTTTTGAGAATTGAGTTTTATATTGCCCAGGAAAATCTGGTATGATACATCAAAAATTAACTTGAAATACCTTTCTGTCAACTCCCTTTCCTTCCCCCTCCGCAAAAAACAACAAAGGATATCTGTCCATTTAAACAAGTATAGCTTATTATAGTCATTTGATTATTAGGTGTTAGTTTTTATTAGAACTTTATTAGTTGGTATTTTATTAGTATTTATTAGTTATTATATATCACAGTGGTCTATGTCCTTTTGCAATATTAGAAAACATGAAAATTATAGATAACACTATCTATAGGGGATATAGATAACACTATCCCAGTATATGGGATATACACATTATTAAAATATGTCACAAGGAAATCTCAATTATTTCAGAGGAGAGGATTGTAGATTAATATAGGTAAGATATATACAGTAAAATCATCAAAAGGATAATTATATTAACAAAAATATCCATATTATCTTCATGTAGGTATATAGGTGAAGTAGAAATGCATTTTTTTGTACATCGAGTATAGATTCTGAAGGAATATCTCCGTATCTAAGTGAATTGTTTGCAGTTCGAAAGCTTATTCTCTATGTTACATTCTACTTTTTAAAATGTTATATACCAAAATGTAACATTGCTTATTTTGTTTTGGAGTTTTCAGCAAGATTCCTGTTAACAAAAGAAGTCAACATTATTCAATGAAATCTGCCACTAGTGATTTATTCACTTTCTTGTTTAATATTAATACTTCAACGATGACAGTGAGAGTTCAGTAACTGTCTTTTTATATCAATTCCATTGTTATCAAGTAAAAATAATGCAAAATAAAATAATTAAATAATTACTGAGTCACTTGTTGAACTATGCACTTATATTTCTCAACAAACACGTGTTACATTCTTAATTTCTTTCTTTAAGAATACAGGTCCAATTGTAACAAAAAATTTTATTTCTTTCCAGATGACTGTAAAATTTGGTATTTAAATTTCTGTGTCAACTAATCAAACCTAGATTGGTAAAGATACTATTTTTATTCCACAGTGTGGAGATCATCGCCATATAGATGATTTTAAGGCATAATTAAATAAATATACATATATGCATGATATTCATGGTCATGATATGCACAGCTTAATGTTATTGGAATAATACGCTGAACTAAATGAAACTGACATGTTTTGTAAAAATGGATGACTGTCACTATTATGTGATTAAAACAATTTGAATAAGTTTGCGTCCCTCATGACACAGCAATAGATGATAGGGAGAGGCTGTGATGTCCAAAGAGTGATTGGCAATATAAAAACAACCAGAAATTTTAAATCTCCTGTAGGTGAACCACCACGGTTATCATCTATCATGCTTATTTCATTCAGTGGTATTTACCTAGCATTATTGTTAATCATCTGTTAACAAAGTGGTCTAGTCACACAGATTGTGTTACAATAACTGCCAAACAACAGTATTTGGAAAGATCCAGGGAATCAATTTTTTAAAAATTTCAATCTTGATCTTTAGCATTAAGTTTTTGTTATATGGGCAAAAATTTAAAAAATAATATATATATGTATGTATGTGCATACACACACACACACACACACACACACTCCTACGAACAAGTGAGTGTCCTAAGATTAGACGATAGTGAGAACATACAAAGAAACTATTCAACTTGAATAACTACTTATTTGAGTGTTTCCTATATGCAACTCACTCTATAGTACTGTAGAAAAAATAGGAAGTAGATAATAACCTCCCCTAGGGGAGTCTTTACAATCAAAGTAACTCACAGTCTACCATTATTACACTGGACCCTGTTCTTTTGCATACTGCTCATTATTCATTGTAAAGCAATCATCGATTTTTTTTGTTTTTTTTTTAATAATTTTTAAAGTCTTATTAGTTATCCATTTGAAGTGGATAATTTTATGAAATCACAAATACACTTTATATGAAGACAGAGAGCTTATAATCCAAACTTCCAGCAGAAAGTTTTTGTTTTGTTTTGCTTAGGTTGTGCCAGGTTAAATAATGGTATCAGAGAGTTCCTTTGTGTCAACAGATTCCAAATTAAAACAGGAAGTATAATTGTAAAAGCTCTCTTAGAATAATGCAATTCCATTATTAGTTTTATAACTTTGCTGTCAGATCAAATTGAGCATGAAGGAAACTTAAGATTTAAATAACAAATTAAACTTTTTATTAAAGATTCAATGCAAAAGGCAAGTTTCCTGAACACCCACTTATGTGTGATTTATAAAATACTCTATCTATGATGTAAACTCCCTCTAAGACACACAGACTTTTCACTGTGAAGTCTGGTATTTAAATTTCTGTGTCAACTATTCAATCTTAGATCAGTAAAATTTCACTTTCATCCCACTATGTGGAGATCAACTCCATATAGGTGATCTTAAAGCATAATATATACATGATATTCATGGTTATATTTATCTTACTGAAATAATGCATTGAACTAAATAAAACTTACATATCTGGAAATGGTTAAATATCACAATTATAAGATTAAAATATTTAAAATAATTTTGCATCCCTCAGTGAAGTCATTATTCATGATGAATATATGCAAATGTCCTTCTCATGTACAAAGATGTTATTGCTAAAAGGTGAGAAATTTTCTATTTTCTTTATACAAAGGCCATGTTCCTTTTGTTAAATTGCATGTTATTCTCAGAAGATAAGGTATCCATAATCATTATGCTCTGACTCTAACAGAACCAAAAAATAGTAATGGTGATAACGTGTTACAGGCTTCTCTTCCAGTGAAACATGAAAGAGAACCCTAAGATCAAGATTTGAGAAGCAAATTCAAAGGTTACTGTATAGCATAGCATCATGAAAGATAAAAGACAACATTCTTTGATTGCCATCTTCTATGAATAGAATTTATGTAAATAAGTCAAATTATATATTTTAAGTAGACTTTACCCCATTATTATATTTAAAGATTTTGTAAAATTTTATAAGAGCTATTACTTTTGTATACAATGATCAGGATAGGAATACAAATATTTGAGTCAGATTTAATCTCTGGGATTGTTAGTGGATTTAACTTTTCCTTTTTCTTTTGAATATCCTTTAGAGTCTTATAATGGAACATACACATTTTCAAAAGTATTTACAATTTTAAAGAAAACTTTTAGTTTGAAATAAGAAACAAACATGTCTTCGTTAATGTTTATAAAATTAGTGCACAAGTTTTCTATATTTCTGTAAATTTAGATTTTTTTGCAAATATCTGTAATATCGAATTTTAATAGCATTTTCATGAGCTTCAATGTAATTCCCTGATAGTACAGAGCCCATAGGAATGCTCTTTCCCAAGAATTTGTTCTGAGTATTTTTTTTAATAATTATAGACATACTTTCAAAGTGACACTAATTTAGGATTATTTGTGTTTAAATGTTTCTTAAAAGAATGAAATCATCAGCAAATATGTAAAACCCTTCTACAGTATTATAATTCATAAAGGGTCACTAAGAGTTATAGTTTCGACCTTCAGAATATGTAAATATGCTTCAGTCTACACCACAGATGGTGCAAAAACCTCTCTTCAAGCCTTGCAGATTCTTGTGTTAAAATCAATCAGACATATTTTCATTTTACTACTTAAATGTGGCACTGAAAAGGTGGGCAGATGCTCTGACGTAGAACTTGTCCTATACAGCACGAATCAGTCTCTTTCATTGTTATTACTTTTTCTTTCCTCTTTCCCGAGCTTAATGTTGGTCTTTTCATTCTGTTTACCCCACATGCATTATCAGTCCAAGAAATTTCATAGAACATTCTCCCATCTGGTCTTTGTCACTATTAGATATGTAAAATGCTTCCCCCCACCCCCTCCCGTCCTCCACACCAGCAGAGAAGAGAAGGCATTCTCCTGAGTCCTGGTATCATAACCCTGCACTGTATATGCTGCTGCTCTAAAAGGAATAACAGAGGTAGTTCTATTTCTTCTGACTGCTTGGTATTCTTCACCATAATTAGAATACTTTCAAATTTGCCCTTGAAGATGCACATTCCAAAAAGCAGTCAGAAGTACAATAAGACATAAGGTAGAGTATGTGATTAAAAATAATTGCTGAGTTTTTAACACTTTCCAATATGGAGTCACTGGGGGTAAATAATGTGGAAAGATTAATAAAATCTAGGATTTATTGTGATAACTTAATGAATTTATTATCAGAATTTGGGGAAAGCTACACTGGGAAAGTATTTTTCCATGTAAAAATCGGAAATTAAAAAATATTGTTAAATGTTGTTCGACAATCAGTAACATGTTCTGCCATAAGCATTTTGGAAAGAATGGCAGAACTATTGATTTAGTGAAATAACTGAGGAATTGCAGTTAACAAAATATAGAGAAGAATGGATTTAGCCATAATCATTTTGAGTGTACTGTTACATATTTTACTATTGAGTTTAAGATAATGCTGAGTAATTCCTTATCAATATCACTCCTTTGAACTAGGTTAAAAGTTACAGAATGCTTCTCGAACAATTCTTTACCTAGCCAATCTCTGTGTTCCCACCCAAAACCTAGAGAAAAAGTGAAGAATAGTAATTATAAAAAAGGCTCATTAGTTATATCTCTTCCTTTCCACTGAATTAACCAGTAATTTATGCATGAGGACAACATGTCGTCTATAGGCAAGGGATTCAACATAAGTAACTTGAAATATGTGCTAGGTGCATATTATGGATAAAATAGACACATACTCGAATTGGAGGAAATGAAAGAAACCTGTGTCAATCTATAGAGAATTTAGTTCTATTTGTCCATATGTCTGTTTGAACCACTCTTGCTCCACAGACTTCCAGAACATTTCTCCTGTGGCCTTACTTCCAAAACCAAAAGGAATGCCTTTGGAGAATTCTGTGCACAGTGCTAGAAGGGAAGTTATTCTACTTCCTTGTTCTCCCATTGATTCTAAGTCAATTTTGTCACCACCTATCTAAATCATTAGATTGATTTAAGTTAACGCAACCTGGCTGTCAGCTAGCAGCAAATTGTGCCTGAGACTAATTCCTTACCTTGATTTTCTCTTACTTCCTTCAGTCTCTCATTCCTTACCTTTCTTATCTTTCCCCACCCCCTTATCTGTATCATTATCTCTATTTCCTCTTAAAACACACAGTGCCATTAAAATAAATGAGGAACTTAGTGAAAGAATATAATATAAAAGAATGTGAGAATATTAAAAACTGCTTCAAAATCCATATCTTTAAAAGCAACTATTCCACGCTAAGGATATGAAAACTTTATGAATTTGAGTGCATAATTGCAGTTATTAAATAATAATCCGATCTGATATTGTCCCATTTTGATGATTTAACCTACATAGAACCTCTTTTTTAAAAGTAGCTTTTTTCCCCCCTGAAATGACACCTAATATTACGCCTCTAGAATCTATAGTCAAGGGTGTTTCTAAACATAGATTATTTCAAAACGAATAAATAATAGCATTCAGCATATTCATTTTGGATGTGAAAAAGTTCAGATACTTAGAATGCAGGTAAAGAGGAATGATTTTTAAAACAGGCATTTTGGGAAAGAGAGAAGGACTCTGACAGTCGAGAGTTTTATTTGTGATGATTCAGAAACTTTTGAGGGTTGAAGAAACAAGTAGCTTTTTAAATAGAAACTTTCTAGGGAAAAAAATGCTCTCTCCAGCCAGTACCATAAAAATCAGGATATTGTAGTTTCTATACACTCATTCAACTTGTTTCATTTCACCTGAAGAGACATTGTTTCAGATTTTTGAGAGTGCTCAGCAGTTCGATTAATGACAACCATCTGTAATAAAGATTCTTGAATATATTTTAAAGTAATCATATTGCCATTCCAAATAAATATTATCTTCCCTGCAAAAGAACCTCATTCCTGGTCTCATTACTGAACATTAGCTGTAGGGAAAGAAATAATGAAGTATACGACTTCAGAGTCTGCACGTGAGGCTTTAAAAGAAATTTAAGTGGTGCATACGAAAAGGCAAATGTTGCAAGAAAGTAGTACACGTTAACATTTTAAAAAATTAGTGCACCATTTCAACCACAAATACCTGTAATTTCAACCATAAATACCCGTAAAACACAAAGCGAAACAAAACCTGAAGCAACTACTCTACAGGCAGCATGCCTGCAGTTTTGCTGCACATATGTGTGCAAACGGAACAGTCCTGTGCCAGCTGAGCATTTAACATAATGCATTATTTAGCTTGCTATCCAACATAAAAAAAAAAATTATACAACATTTAAAACGGTGCATAATTATTTCCATCAAAATTTAGTTGCACTCTCTTTGGTATTAAAAGGGAGTGGAAAGGCCATTTGCAGAAAGAGGAGGAGTTGAGCGGTCCCAAGGTGGAGCTGTCTCTTGTGTTAAATGACACTGGCTGAGTAAAGCGCTCTGCTGGGGAAGGGCTTAAAGGCTGAGTCAAAAGCCAAGAAGTCTCTTTATTTACGCCTACCTCCCAGCCCTTGGCAATCTGACTAATAACAAACTGAGCTAACAAGAAAGACTAGAAAGGGAGGAAAGAGAACACTGCTGCAGCTTGGCTCTACAACCTAAGAAAGCAAGAGTGATCAATCCCAGCTCTGTGAAACATCTTGTTTATTTACTGCATTCGGCAGCTTGCAAATGGTTAACTATATGCAAAAAAGTCAGCATAGCTGTGAAGTATGCCGTGAATTTTAATTGGGGAGAAAAGGCAACTGCTTCAGGATGATCTAGTATGCACTCTGCCTGAAATATTTTCAATGAACTGCTCAGCATTTAGTCTTTGAGCAGAGCTTTTTAACTTTAGGAAGCAATGGGACCTGCCAAAAAGTGATATTTGAGAAGAAAGTACGTGGTGGTTGGTGTTTTCTTTTTTAATAAAGAAACAATTTACTTTGAACATCTCTTCCAGCTGTGCATTACAGATAACGTCAGGAAGAGTCTCTGCTTTACAGGTAAGATGAATGTTTCCAGGCTTTTCTAATACCTATCTTTGCATTATCTTGAAGTGATTGAATTTGTATGTTTGCCCTTTAAAAAAAATAACTTTGCATTAAAAGCTATCCGGTTTCATTTTTACTCATTGGCACAACTAATGCTGTAGCAGATGCCTGTTTTCTCTGAGCAGCAGACAGTCCAACAGCTGGCTGTACAGAAGAACCAACAAAATAAGATGCCCCTATTTCTTGCAGAGCATGCAGTTTGTTATTTGGAACTAACTACGTGTGCTTTCTCAAGGAAAGATCACTTCCAAGCACCATTGTTGAATTTAAAATATAAGCAGAATAGTAAAATATTCTTGGTATTTTATAAGCTACTTTTAGTGTTTCCTGGCTTGAAAATATATATTTTCTGAAACTACGTAAATGGAGATTTTTTTTGACCTCTTTCACATTGGATCAGATGTTATCAATACAGAACCAGTCTTCAGATTTGTGTGCATCTCTGAAAAGATTCAAAACTGTTCCCTAGGACATTGTGAAGAACATAAAATGGATAAAAGATTAAAACAATAGCTAGAGATTGTCATCCGGAAGTTATTTCCTTTTTTCTCAAGATGCTGTGTCTGGTGAAATGAATCATATTCTTTCCTAGTAATCTATGAAGAAGTACTTTTAGTGTTTGTGGAAGCTAATCCACAAGTTGAGGACTCCAACTACAAGCTGTTGGATTCTAAACATAGACTCAGAGCTGTTTAAAAATCAATCTCCCTATGGAAAAATTCAGTCTGCTAACTTTTCCTTTATCTAGAAAGGCACTATACTGTTTTATTTCTTCAGCTGTCTTTTACCATTCAGAAACTTCATAATATACATGTTTTCAGTAAAACAATGTATTTTCATGGGATGAATTTTTTCTTCGGGATTGTTGATTGGGTTTGGGGATGTTCTGTCTGATCTGTTACATCTATCTGATAGTGAATTTTAGGTAGATTCAAAGTTATTGTTCACATTCCATTATAAAATAAATAAAAGCAGATACAATATATTTGGAAAAGTTGAAGAGTTTTGAGATATGGTGTTTATCTTTCAATTTAATTTATATAAATTTAAGGTACATTAAAGAAAAGAAATGCAATTAAATAAGAGTTATATGTATTTATCTTGTCACTGCTGTCATCTCAGAGTTAGAATCTTTCTAAAGGATTGCTATTTTAGACACGTCTTAAAATTTTAAGGAGTTGGAATATGTGGTGTTGTTATCCTGAACTGTCATTTTTTATTTATCAAATTAGAGGTACCCTCAAATGTTTTAGTATAGTGCAGTTTGTTTGAGAGTTCACTGTGTCTTAAAGCGTTATAATGAAGGAGATCTACTGCTTAATTATGTGATGACATTCAGTGCCCTAAAGCCAGTTTCAAGACCTCATTAGAAAGTCATTTGCCAGAAGTTTATGTGAGGCATTGTTTTTCTTTTTATAATAGCTAGACATGTGTTTTAAAGCTCAATTTTTCTTCTTTAGGTTTATGATATTAACCTTATTCAGAATTTAAAAGCAGCAGGAAATATCCTACCTTTAGAAATTCAGTGGAGTGTGACAGGTGAAATTTTAACAGGCACTCTTAACCATAGATCTCTAATACTATCAAGCTTATACCAACTGCCCTAGACAGCATAGTTAAAACAATTTTTTTTTTTTATAGTGATCTACTTTCTTACATGGTCAGAGACTTATTTTCCTCCGGGTTTTTAAATAGATAATAAAATTAATAAGTATCTTGAGCCAAAATCAAAGCAGGTTAAAACATCGACACAATTATTGGATGGTATATTGTGACATCCAGTTCAAAAACATAAATAAATAAAGGAAATGTATTACGTATGCATGCCTGTATACATAGATGCATACATACATTTTTTTCTAACTTTTTCTAATATTTTTGTGTTCTCTATTGTTTTGTCTGCTTCTGGCTAATATCACATATTTGTCTTATACTGTAATCCTTTAGGATTAGTGTCATCAACTTTGTGGTTAAAAAAAAAGTCAGGGTCTTTGCAAACATACAACTTTGCATCATATCAAGGTATCCATGGTCCAATTAAGCAGCACCTCTCTCATCTATTAAAATGCAGTTTATTTGGAAAATGTGAATACCACCGTTGATAAAATATTTTAAATTCTCCTTGACCTAAATTTTACATTTTTATCACAGTGCAAGTTAAAAGTGAACCAAAACGTGCTTGTCATGGTATTAGAAAAAGATAAGAGAAAATGTAAGTGTAGCAAGGTATTCATATTTTCTGAGTAATTAATATTTTTTCCTTTTTAGAGGAAACCCTATTATTTTGTAATCACCAGGCTCATCTCCTCCCTGCCTCTGCCCACTAAAGCACATTGCTGTTGCATTTTGTTTTACAGAATCAAATTTCATCACATGACAACATGAAGCTGTGGATTCATCTCTTATATTCATCTCTCCTTGCCTGTGTATCTTCACAGTCCGAATCTCCAATGTCCTCAGCCAGAGGTTCTTGTGATTCTCTTTGCAACTGTGAGGAAAAAGACGGTGCAATGCTAATAAATTGTGAAGAAAAAGGTATCAAGAAGTTATCCCAAATAAGTGTGCCACCATCACGACCTTTCCACCTAAGTTTATTAAATAATGGCTTGACAATGCTTCACACAAATGACTTTTCTGGGCTTACCAATGCTATCTCAATACATCTTGGATTTAACAATATTGCAGATATTGAGACTGGTGCATTTAATGGCCTTGGCCTTCTTAAGCAACTTCATATCAATCACAATTCTTTAGAAATTCTGAAAGAGGATACCTTCCATGGACTGGAAAACCTGGAATTCCTACAAGCAGATAACAATTTCATTACAGTGATTGAACCAAGTGCCTTTAGCAAGCTCAACAGACTTAAAGTGTTAATTTTAAATGACAACGCTATTGAGAGTCTCCCTCCAAACATATTTCGGTTCGTTCCTCTAACCCATCTAGATCTTCGTGGAAATCAGTTGCAAACATTGCCTTATGTTGGTTTTTTAGAACACATTGGCCGAATATTGGATCTCCAGTTGGAGGACAATAAGTGGGCCTGTAATTGTGACTTATTAGAGCTAAAAATTTGGTTGGAAAACATGCCTCCGCAGTCTGTAATTGGTGATGTCGTATGTAACAGCCCTCCATTTTTCAAAGGAAGCATACTAAGCAGACTAAAAAAGGAATCAATATGCCCCACTCCGCCAGTGTATGAAGAACACGAGGATCTATCAGGATCATTACATCTGGCAGTAACGTCTTCAATAAGTGATAGTCGCATGTCAACCAAGACAACATCCCTTTTGAAACCAGCCACCAAAGCACCAGTTTTGATACCCTATATTACAAAGCCATTCACTCAACTTCCAGGACCCTACTGTCCTATTCCCTGTAACTGCAAAGTACTATCCCCATCAGGACTTCTAGTACATTGTCAAGAGCGCAATATTGAAAGCTTATCAGATCTAAAACCTCCTCCACAAAATCCTAGAAAGCTTGTTCTAGCAGGAAATATTATCCATACATTAGTGAAGTCTGACCTAGTGGAATACTTCACTTTGGAAATGCTTCACTTGGGAAACAATCGTATTGAGGTTCTTGAGGAAGGATCATTTATGAATCTAACAAGATTGCAAAAGCTCTATCTAAACGGTAACCATCTGACCAAATTAAGTAGAGGCATGTTCCTTGGTCTCCACAATCTTGAGTACTTGTATCTTGAATACAATGCAGTTAAGGAAATATTACCAGGAACCTTTAACCCAATGCCTAAACTTAAAGTCCTCTATTTAAACAATAACCTCCTACAAGTTTTACCACCACATATTTTTTCAGGGGTTTCCCTAACGAGGATAAACCTTAAAACAAACCAGTTTACCCATCTCCCTGTAAGTAATATCTTGGATGACCTTGATTTATTGACTCAGATCGACCTTGAGGACAATCCCTGGGATTGCTCCTGTGACCTGGTTGGATTGCAACAATGGCTACAAAAATTGAGTAAAAACACGGTAACAGATGACATCCTCTGCACTTCTCCAGAGCATCTGGACAAAAAGGAACTGAAAGCACTAACTAGTGAACTCCTTTGCCCAGGTTTAGTCAATAACCCATCCCTGCCAACTCAAACTAGTTACATAATTGTCAGTACTCCTACAACCACAACCACAGCTGATACCCTTTTAAGATCTCTTACTGATGCTGTACCACTATCTGTCCTAATATTAGGGCTGCTGATTGTGTTCATAACCATTGTGTTCTGTGCTGCAGGGATAGTGGTTCTTGTTCTCCACCGCAGGAGAAGATACAAAAAGAAACAAGCAGATGAGCAGATGAGAGACAACAGTCCGGTCCATCTTCAATACAGTATGTATGGCCATAAAACAACTCACCACACTACTGAAAGACCCACAGCATCACTCTATGAGCAGCACATGGTGAGTCCCATGGTTCATGTCTATAGAAGTCCATCCTTTGGCCCAAAGCATTCGGAAGAGGAAGAAGAAAGAAATGAGAAAGACGGAAGTGAGGTGAAACATCTCCAAAGAAGTCTTTTGGAGCAGGAAAATCATTCACCACTCACAGGGTCAAATGTGAAATACAAAACCACAGATCAATCAACTGAATTTTTATCCTTTCAGGATGCCAGTTCATTATACAGGAACATTTTAGAGAAAGAAAGAGAACTTCAGCAGCTGGGAATCACAGAATACCTAAGGAAGAACATTGCTCAACTCCAGCCTGACATGGAGGTTCATTATCCTGGAGCTCACGAAGAGTTAAAGTTAATGGAGACTTTGATGTACTCAAGGCCAAGGAAGGTATTAGTGGAACAGACTA
The DNA here is from genome assembly GCF_023065955.2 of Ursus arctos. Taxonomy (NCBI): domain Eukaryota; kingdom Metazoa; phylum Chordata; class Mammalia; order Carnivora; family Ursidae; genus Ursus; species Ursus arctos. The sequence goes on from NW_026622764.1 coordinate 22,390,767, forward strand.
AAAATGAGTATTTTGAGCTTAAAGCTAACTTACATGCTGAACCTGACTACTTAGAAGTCCTGGAGCAACAAACATAGATGGAGAGATTGAGGGCTTTTGCAGAAATGCTGTGATTCTGTCTTAAGTCCAATCCTTGTAAATAAGTGCCTTACATGAGTGTGTCATCAGTCAGAACTAAAGCACAGCAGTAATCCTATGGGAAAAAAAGAAGAAAAAGAAACTCAGGGATCATTGGGAGAAGCCATTGCATTGTCTTCAGGCAATTTTGCCTGCCCCTAATAAAATAAATCCTTGCATGTAAATCATCCAAGGATTACAGTAGTATTTCTCCAAATACTTAAAAGTGTTTCAGAAAAGTCCTGTTGCACATCTAAAAGGGTTGAATATTTAAGCAACCCTTGTTTTCTTGAATTACTTTACCAGTGGATGAAATAGAATTGGGTTTTGTCACTTAAAAGTTATACCTGTATATGTAGTTATAATATGTAAGGAATATATTGTTTATATAATCAGTATATACCACAAAAATGTACATTGTTAGATACACCTAATTTTCTTGCAATAAAGGCAAAAGGAACTGGAACTTTAAAATTATGACTGGTAATAGTAAAGAAAAAAAAATAGAAGGTTGAATTATATAGTCTATGAGTGGCCCAAAACTTTGAACATTTGAGGGTTAGAAAAATGTCACTGCTATGCTTTCTGAATTTAAAATAAGAGTCACTAATAGTTCAGGTGGATGAATAAGCAAACTTTTTTTGGTTTTTCTCCACATTTTGTGTGGACAATCTTTTTGTCAATGCTGCTGTGAACTAAGGTATGTCATTTGTGCTCAAAGTTTGATTCTTGTTCTTGGGATATTTTTAAAATGCTACTGATATTCAACTGTAAATATGATTAGTGCATAAATTAAGTCTGGTTTCTTTCATAGCATTAATCCTTTGTAAATTTGAATGACCATGATAGAAATATGTTTCTTGTGGCAAGTAATAATTCACAGGTATAAAACAAATAGGAAAAATTGTGTTTTTAAAAATTCTTATTAATGTAAACTGATAGTTGCCATAAATTAGTAGCAAAAGGCACGTCTAAGGGTAAGTGGTTTAAGTTGCCTCAAGAGTGGGACAATGTAGCTTTATTTTACAAGAAAGTATAGCTAGATTTCTATGAACTATTTATTCTGTACAGTTTTGTATATTTTTGGTTCACAAAGGTAATTATTCTTGGGTGCCTTTCAAGAAAATTAAAAGTACTGCTCACTACAATAAAAATAAAATGAAAACTCTCTTTTTAATGAACTTTCTTCAATTAGTCTGATCTGTAATTCAATCAAGTCAGGATTAACACATACACATGCGTGCACTCATGCACATGCATGAGAAGGAGATTTCTGTTTGTTGTCCACACAGAAGCCAAAGAAGCCATTTAGTGTCTGCGTATGACTGACATGGAGCCAAACCTAAGTCTGACCAGTAGTTCTCCCTTTCAGCAAATCCTTTTCCCACTCAATACAAATGAAAGTGATTTATTTTTCTTCTTTCTGATTATATAATCAATGATACAGCAGATTTTCACAAGGCAAAATGGAATTAATCAAGGTGATCTAGTTCTGTTTTCTGAACACCATGCATATCCATCCACAGGGTTGAAAGGAACGTATTTCAGATTAGAAAGACTTTCTTTAATTTAGTTAACACTATTATAGTGCTCCCTGAATGTTCTATTAAATGTTTTGGTTTTCAATACTCAACTGTCCGCAATGCTAGCAAATCGTACATTATTTCCTTGATCTTGAATAAGAAGCCTTTCCGTTGATAAAAACAGTAGGAGTCCGTGCTGCCTGGTATGAAGACTAATTATGTGTCTATTATGAAGTCATATCACTAAGTTTTCTTTTAAATAATTGCATATATTGATAGAAAACAATTAATAATTATGTATTAAAAGGCTGAAAACCTAAATTTCTCCATGAATGCCCAAGGCTGGAAAGAACAAAGATGAGAATTCTTTTTAAAGTTACATTTACCCAGGGGAAATCTGGGTGCACATGGGTTGCTATATATATTTATCCACTAAATTTATTCAGCACAATAATGGGTAATGAATACTCCAAAGCATGATTTTAAAAGTTACATTCTAAAGAGAAGAACAAAGCAAGAGCAGACTCCATGGTACTGCATTCCTAGTCACTAAGAAATATCTGCCAATATTTCCTGATTTCAATCAAGTGCACAGAGGTAGTAGAAAGACTAAAGAAATTCCAATGCCTGGAGGACACTTGGAATGAGTCCATGAATGCAGACAGAGACACGTCCTCAGGAACATTCTTCTCTTTTGGGTGGGGGATTTTTTTTTTTTTATTCATTGTTTATTGCCTAAAGTGATAATATTCATTCCTCAACTTATCTCAGGATGGAAGAGAGTCGTTTATGAAATCATGTAAATATATCCTCCAAGTTAAATAAAACTGCAAAACTAAAATGCTATGGGAGTCTGGATATAACTTATAATGATGTAGAAATCATTATGGTTTCCAAAGGGTAGGGAATTTTAAAGGCTTAAATGTTTCATTCATGATGGGATCTTTCTTATGTGATTTGCTTCCCTTTTAGAAGTAGTTGAGAGTTGAAAAAGCTAGTGACGGTCTTTAATTCTTAAAGGGTCTTATGACCTGTGATAATCACTCAGAACTTTGATGATTTTACCTGCATTTTCTATTTCTTCTCACTTCCACTAACAACAAATTTTTATTACAGTCTCTGATTCTTTACTTAAGTGGCCAGTGTGGTTTCTTTCTTCAACTAATTGTTAGATTCAGAGTCCCAAGTCTGAATTCAGTACCCCCAGCCTTATTCCGATGTACCTAGGCATTCTAACAAATAAACAAAGAAACATAATTATCCTAGTTTTTTTCTTGACTTATATAGAAATTATATTTTGCTCATTGCATATCAGTACAAATTCTGATTCATATCTGAATCTTGAATTTTTGAGTATAGTGATACTAGTGTATAATCATACCAGATCAAGTCTTTTTATTTATTTATACATCTATTTATTTATTTGAGAGAGAGAGGGAAAGAGAGCGAGCAAACACATGAGTGGGAGAGGCACAGGGAGAAGGAGAGAGAATCTGAAGCATACTCCATGCTAAGTCCAGAGCCTGATGTAGGGCTTGACCTCAGGACCCTGAGAGCACAACCTTGAGATCAATGACCTGAGCCAAACCCAAGAGCCAGATGCTCAACTGAATGCACCACTGAGATGCAGTCAAGAGTTTTAATTCTCTCTATCTGTTAGACGTAGATTGTATTAATCTTTATTTAACAAATCACTTGTCACTAAATTACCATGAAAAGGCTTACTGTAAATACATATTATTCTTCAGATAATCTTCCACTGGTCTCCATACTAGGATGGAAATTTTACAATACATATGAGAAAGGATTTTATCAATCCTGGTTCTCCTTCTTGAGTCAATCTCTGACATCATGAAGGAAGCCTGTCCTTCCTGCTCTAATAGTAAGTAAACTGAAGTACCAGCTAATTGGCCCTTAAGCTGCCTTGATGCTTTCACCCAATTAATTTAAAAAGCTTATGCTATTATCTGGGATTGAAAAAATGTGATATGAGTGTCCCTTGTCATTAGAATGCAACTTTTAAAAATATAAATAATAAAATGAGAGTCTTAATATACATGTAATTTATTTTATAATTTTTCTTTTTTAAGTTATTTTGTATGTTTGTTTTTCTATGATAACTAATGTATAATCAAAGTATTTCTAAAAGAAGATGGATGCTACTAGCTTGCAAAATTGTTTGACAAGCCACTCTGGAAAACAGTGTGGAGGTCCCTTAAAAAGTTAAAAATTGAGCTACCCCGTGACCCAGCCATTGCACTACTGGGTATTTACCCCAAAGATACAGACGTAGTGAAGAGAAGGGCCATATGCACCCCAATGTTCATAGCAGCATTGTCCACAATAGCTAAATCGTGGAAGGAGCTGAGATGCCCTTCAACAGATGACTGGATTAAGAAGATGTGGTCCAATTATACAATGGAATATTACTCAGCTATCAAAAAGAACAATTTCTCAACATTTGCTGCAACATGGATGACACTGGAAGGAGATAATGCTAAGTGAAATAAGTCAAGCAGAGAAAGACAATTATCATATGGTTTCTCTCATCTATGGAACATAAGAACTAGGAAGATCGGTAGGAGAAGAAAGGGATAAAGGAAGGGGGGGTAATCAGAAGGGGGGGATGAAGCATGAGAGACTATGGACTCTGAGAAACAAACTGAGGGCTTCAGAGGGGAGGGGGATGGGGGAATGGGATAGGCTGGTGATGGGTAGTAAGGAGGGAACATACTGCATGGTGCACTGGGTGTTATATGCAAGTAATGAATCATGGAACTTTACATCAAAAATCAGGGATGTACTGTATGGTGAATAACATAATATAATAAAAATATTATTATGAAAGAAACATTTTTAAAATATAAACACAAACATAAAAATATCTCAAAAAGCTCACCAAATTCCCCATATATATGACTTTCTACATAATTATCATTGAAGACTATTCTCTACATGAAAAGAGAATTATCCATGTGCATAAAATGCTATTTGGGAAGAGAGGTTTAGATCTCCCAGTAATTAAGAAATGTTTTTATGATGAATTTAAGGATTCCTCTCTATTCTATTCCCTGAACATTTTTATGATACAGGCATGAATGGCTGCAGTTTTCTTCTTGAGAAGATGGATATTATAAAAGCTTGTTCTTGATAGGAAAGGACACAATTACAAGTCTGTCTCAGGAGTAATGATCCTATATATCTGGGCACCCATATCAAGAGTGATCTCATGGAAAAGGGATGGATACATGATTAAAAATACAACATTCCTAAAAAAATACAATATTCCTTTTTGCATTTTTAATTCCATACATCCTGGAACAGATATTTGCCCAAACATTCCCTGCGGTTTATAACCATGACAATGTCTCAAATTAAAAGTTGAATACACCAGTTTATTCTTGAATTATAATGAGTTAATTATTAAAACTATATTATTTAACAAATTCCTGTATTGTATGGAAATACACACCAGTATCTATTTTACAGAACATAACTAGATTTGAAAAGATGAATTTATGTTTATTATACATACATTTATTCTTATGCATATATAACATAGAGAAGACAGCCAGTTGTAGAATTCTCTCCTAGCTGCTTTGAAAGCATAATCAAATAGACAAATACTCTTCTGTTAGTAGTCTTTCAGCAGATTAGTGAATGAAGAATAGAAACAATTCAAAACAACAAATTGCACATACACAACACACAAACATTCACGTATTTCCAATTAAAGTAATTTAAAATTATACACTTTTTAAGTAGAGTACTTTTGTCCCATAATTTTGAAACACAGAAAGCTGAAGACCTGACCTTCCACAAATAGTTATTGCCTCCTATATCTTAGATTTCATCAGCTAGAAGATTGGTTGTCTGTGAATAAGTAAGATATTTTGACTTGCTTATTTAGTATAAAATCTCTGGTCATGTAACTACCATATCATCATATTTGGTGTTTTAGATGGACTTGAACAGATGCTACACACAAAATAAATCATTTTTTTTTGCCCAAATTAATGCACTTAATTCTAAATTCAGTGTTACCAGTGATGAAATCACCATCAGTGAATGGATGTTTTTCATCCCATTACTTGGTGGTATGAGCAATCCAAAGACACATAAGCCCCCATTACTATATTTTATGATTCATATTTGCCATTAGTTAATACTGCGATACATGGTAGAATAAGAAAGTTAACAATAGAGTTCAGAGAAGTCATGATTCTAGAAGAATAAGATCAGTTTAAATGGTACATATGATTTCATCAATTAAGATTTTCATAGGCACAGTTTCGGCCTATTCCTAGCATTCTGAAGTACTTTGCCTTAGAAAATACATATTTGAGGAAGACATTGTATTATGATACAACAAACACAATTCTAAGATATCAGCACATCATAAAATTCTAGAGTTTAATTTTTTAAAATTTTTACAAAATAAAGGAGTTAAAAGATTTGTCTTGCATTATATAACTAGAAAAAGTAACAAGATCGGATCGGAACCCTGTTTTGTTGTTGTTGTTATTTTATTGTGTTTTGTTTTATTATCAGGGCAATGGTCTTCACCAGACTGCCGGTCATAACCATGAATATTCATAGGCCATATGGAGACACAGAAAATGTATGTCTTTGCTTCTATATTTAGGTAGGATACTCTTTTTCTAAACATTTTATTGAAAGAAAAATCAGACATTTCAGTAACTTTAGACATTTATTACATAACTGTAGATTGTTCAAGATGATACATAAGCACATTCTAGATATAGCTAGAAAAATGCTAAATGATTTAGTATACTGAACAATATATATATGCATGGCAGACAAAACTCATTATGCAGTTTTTTTCAAATTCAGAATAATTACTCTTCATCAATAGTCTATATTAAAAAAAAACAATTTAGTAAGAATTTAATTTCTATTTCATAGAATCGGACATTGACAAAGACAATACACCTAGTTCTCATGATATATTGTGTTAATTAAAAACTTCATGTATAAACATGTAATTTAAATGCTGTTAAAATTATCTTACACATAGAGATTATGGCATCAGATATTTTTATTATTCCATTTTTAAGGCCTCTGCCTGAAATGACATCATCCCCTTGGCACTGCTTGTAAGTTAAAACAAAGATCATCATTTCACGAATGACTTGAATCCTACAGAGAAGCTTTATAAGGTGAGGATTTTTTTTTCTTTTTAAATAAACTTCACTATTAGGGAATTTTTAGGTTCACTGAAAGATTGATCAGAAAATACAGTTCCCACATACCTCTTGGCTCCACAGAAGCCCAGGCACCCCTGCTATCAACATTCCCAGCTAGTATAGTTATTGCAATTGATGAATCTACATTATTTCATAGTTATTACCCAAACTCCACAGTGTACATTAGAATTCACTGTGGATGCTGTACATTTTATGTTTTGACAGATGCATAATGATATGTATTCACCAGTATAATGATACGTATCCAACATTATAGTAACTTAGTGCATATTTTTACTCCCCTAGAAATCCTCTGTTTTGTCTAATTCTTCCCCCTCCCTCAACAACCACTGACCTTTTTACTGTCTCCATTCACAGTTTTGCCTTTTCCAGAAAGTCACAGAACTGAAATCATACAGTATGCAGCCTTTTCAGATTAGCTTCTTTCATTTAGTAAAATGCATATAAGTTTCCTCCATGTCTTTTCAGGGCTTGATACCTTATTTTTTTTTAGTGCTGAATTATATTCCATTGTCTGGATATACCACAGTTTATCCATTTGCCTACTGAAGGATATTATGGCAAGTTTTGGCAATTATGAATAAAGCTGCTATAACATATGGATGCTGGTTTTTTTGTGAATGTAAGTTTTCTACTCATTTGGGTAATTACCAAATAACACAGTTGTTGGATCATATAATAAGATTTGTTTAGTTTTGTAAGAAACTGCCAAATTGTTTTCCAAAGTGGCTATACCATCTTGCATTCTCATCAGTAATGACAGTTTCAGTTGTTCCACATCCTCCCCAGTATCTGGTGTTGTGAATGTCCAGATTTTGGCCATTCTAATAGTTGAGAAGTGGCGTCCCATTGTTGTTTTAATTTGCATTTCCCTGATGACATATAATGTAAAGCATGTTTTGATATATATTTTTTGTCATCTTTATATCTTCTTTGGTGGAGTGTCTGTTAAGCTCTTTGACCTATTTTTTTAATCAGGTTCTTCTCTTATTGTTGAGTTTTAAGAGTTTTCTGTATATTGTGGATAACAGACATTAATCAGATATGTTTTGTTGTTGTTGTTGTTGTTGTTGTGTTGCAAATATTTCTCCTGGTCTTTGGCTTGTCTTTTAATTCTCTTGACGCTATATTTTATGAACAGAAGTTTTTAATTTTAACGAAATCTAGCTTATCATTTTTTTATCAGATCATGGTTTTGATGGTATCTATAAAGTCATCACCATATTTCAGGTCCCCTGATTTTGTCTTGTTAACTTCTAGCAGTTTTATAGTTTTGAGTTTTATATTGAGGCCTATCATACATTTTGAGTTAATTTTTATGGTGTAATGTCTGAATCTAGATTTTTTTTTTTTGGCATGTGATGTCCATTTGTTGAAAAGATAATATGATGGATTTTAAAATCACATGCAATTTAAAAAGTTTATTTACAATGTAATTCATGTTAGTCTTTTATTTAACATTTGAGAACCATTAATACTATGCATTATTGCATGTCTGAGAGAGCGTAACATTTAAGAGAGAAAAAATGTCAAGTTATAAAGATTACTATCATTGGGTCTGCATTACCTGAAGCTATAGGAGTGTAGAATGTGGACATAAAACTAAGCTTAACTGGACTTTTCTTAACAGTGGTCCTTTAGGAGATCTGCATTATAACCACAAGTATATATAAATGATAAAGTTATCTAAAATTTAGTGTTTGCCTACCAGACACCTATACCCAGTTATATGTGCTTTATGTACACTCAGTTTAACCCTCATATGAACCCTGCAAGTAATGCTATTGTCCCCATTTTACCTATAGGTGAATGAGTCTCACAAAGTTAAATTGCCCAGAATGAAACCCATAGTAGTGCTCACGTTCAGATTTCCCTGACTTGGATCATTCCAGCTTCTACTGTCTTATCATGCCTCATTTCACAGTGATCTTAGAAAAACATTTCAAAATGTGAAACCATGTCATTTGAATGTTCATTGAATGTACATTGTTCACATCTGTAAACATCATACTCTTTCATCACATTTATTATATTGTTTTAATTTTGAATATGTTCGTTTAACTTCTACTCATGCCTTAAACTTATGAATATACATAGTAATCTTTGATATTTGAGAGATCTGAAGTCTCCACGTGTTTGTTTACACTTTATTTAATTTCAAAAAGAAGTATTGAGAAACACGTGTATTTCAGACACTGGTAAGTCACTTCAATAAAGATTCTTCGACATTCAAATTTTCAACATTAGGTTTATGAAATCTATAAGAACACAGGACTAAATTTTCCTAATTTTAAAAATTTGATTAATGTAGGTAATTAAGAATAAACAAAAAAGTTTGCTTTATAATGAAAAGCTTGGTTTTCATTTATAAAATCTATTTCCTAATTCCTTTGGATTTTTAACTCAACTGCCTGTTTCTTTTTTGTGCAAAAACACATTCATAAGCCTACTCTAGTTAATGCTGATACACCTTCATTAAGAAGGAGGTCATGTTTTCTCAACCTGCCCCATATTATGCTGTCACAGTTTTATTCTGTCTCCCATGCTGTGGATTGGCAGCCAAAGGCATGCAAGTCTTGCATAACATACTTGCTGGTTATAAGAGTATGCAGGCCAAGCTCCACCTCCATAGCCCTCCCACACACACTGTGAAAGTAGATTCTCTGCCACTTTTAAAAGTCTATGTCTTTCATTCATCATCTGCCTTGGAAAACATAGGAATATTAAAACCTATCTAATCTCCCATGGCAGTTTCAAAATCCTCACAAAACAATTCCTAAGTGGTATTAAAAACAAAAATGGAATACAGTTTCCAGAGATCAATTTGTAAAAGGTTATAACTAGAGGATGAAAAGAAGGAGGTTGAGAGATTGGATAAAGATGGTCATTTCATTCCTGCCTCCTTGGTCCTCCTTGGTATTCTTGGTCCTTCTCCATGCCTGACGCGTCTTTTCCCTTGCCCATCATGTGATCATTAACTTCCTATAGCCAAATACTTGTGAGAGCTCCACAAGGAATCATGCTCCGCCATCCCTTGGGCCATGCATTTTACTCTTTTATTTTTCTCCCTAAGTATAATGACCTCTCTCTTTGAACTAAATCATACCAAACCAAAACAAGTTCTCTCAGTTATAGCCATACCAAGATGTGCGCAGTTTAGGAGGCTTATTCCTGAAAATCATATGAAGCTTTGGAATTTCAGATACAATAATAAAGTAGCCATTTCAAGAGTATAAAGAAGACACTTTGGAAAGAGTAAGCCATAGGCTTTTTATAGTCATATCATAAATTCAATCCCCAAATCTTACTTGACACAATTATTTAAAGGATAAGTTTGTTCAGGATAATTCAATTAAGAAATATGTGCTTTGTATGGCCACAATGATACTAAAGAACCATGGCTTATCTAGTTTTGAAAACTTTCTGAAACCCACTCTTGTATTTTAGTGTTCATCCAATTTTTAACTAAGGTGCTATTTGTTGCTCACATCAATAATGAAAAAGTTCCGTTCTATAAGATGTGCCTGGATCACATAATTCAGTTAATTCAATTCAATATTCCTAAACTGGTAAATAATTACAAAATGATATATCTAGCAATTTGAGTGGATGGGTACTCCAAGAACAGCAAGTCTAGTGTCTATTCAAGTCAATAATTTCTCTCTACCAAACTATGATGATGTGATACTAGAACATCTGCTTCAGGGTCAGAAAGACACGAGTTCCAATTTGATCTCCATGATCTATTATGTGACCTTGAGCCACTTATTTAACTTATGTGAGTCAAAGTTTTTACATAAAGGGAATAATAATTTGCCTTTTAGAGTTGATTTTATGGTTATTAACCTATATAAAATGAATCCTCTGCTTGCATATTTTCAGGAAAGTTTAGAGACTTGTACAGTAGCAATGGAAAAGAGACTGGGATAAATTTAGGAAAAGCAGTTAATGTCTCTGAAATTCATATCTCTTATTTTTAAAATGAAAAAGAATAATAGTGTTCTAATAATTTTAAGATTTTTTGAAGACTCATTGAGGCACTCTATGTGAAGGGACTTTGAAATAATTCAGTAACATGTAAATATTCATTTTTTAACTCCCATTGAGGATTTACTAGCTCTAATTGTTGGGAAGTCCTATGTATTTTCAACTCCAATATTCCTCCCCAACACATCTAACTCTTTATTTTCCATTTAAAGAAGATCATTTTTTTCTTTTCTTATTTGTTCCTATAGTACCCTTAACAGGATCATTTACATAATACCCTTACAGTAAAAGTGACAGGTGGGTTTATGTGTGTGTGTGTGTGCATGTGCGTGTGTGTATTTTTACCATATACATAGGTTGGCTTCAGTACTGAAAATACATTTCTTATGAAGCATATACTTGTTTATTTACTTATTTTTACATATTCATATGGAATTAAGTAAAAAACAAATACACGAAGTTGGGAAGTTGAAAGCAAAATATATACAAAATGTAATTCTTATCCTTTTTCTTTTCAAAAGGATAAAGCAACATAATTTCTTAACTTATCATCTTACTTAAATTAGTGTGTATGCTCTTCTAAATAACCAGTTCTTTTAAATAAATTTTTTTATCTTTTTGTTTCAGCTGGATTCAAATGATAAATACATTTCTTTGTGATGCATCTCTTTTGTATATATGCAGATGGAAACCAGACAAAACACTCGCAATTTGGAAGGAATCTGAGAAATATATGACAGTAAAATTAGACTAATATGAGAAAAAAAAAGTCACTCTTCAGGAATGCCACACTTAGTGAATTAGGAAGGTGTTTATAGTAGAAAGAGGCTAAAGCGCTGTGCGCCATTGATGCAATTAAAAAAGAAAAAGAAAGAAGAAAACCCTGGAAATAACTGACTTTTAAGAAGAGAATATGATTTTCTTGCTAGTTCTCATATTGTGTTACATAATCATGGAATACAGAATCCAACAAAATAGGGAAAGTAAAATCTTAGTCTCGGCACTTCTCAGAATGGCATTAAAAAATGAAGCTTCTAGCGATAAAGTGCATGCATATATGTGTTAATGCATAAAAACATGTAAAATAATCTCAGAATAAAGTTTCAAAATTATATTTATGCAGCTCACAGTTTCCAAACCGCATTACTACTGATGCCTAAAGGATTCAAGATGAGGTAATGTCCAAATTCATATCTTATAACATATCCGGATGTGATTAGACTTCAGTTTTACTACAGGATCATAGTTCACCAAACAATTTCCAATTGCTTTTGTTAAAGTTAATGCTGCCTTTTCTGTATTCCTACTACTTTCCTCTGCAGAGTTCCAGATTAAAGGGGCACACTATATTTGAGTTTCTTTAGCTGATTTTTTCTTCTACAATACTTTTTTTTTTTTTAACCCTGGAGGAATAGAAGTCTACAGGAAACCAATTACAAATGACCTTGACCTTTTCACTTGAAAATTAACTTCTCTGATAATCAGTCTTTTTGCTTTGAAATTTAGTAAAATAATAATGCAATGACACATAATTGTGTAATTAGTAGTAAGTTCAAAGGAAACATGAATTGATCTAGGGCTAGCTAGCATTTCATCTCAGGGTAGTTAATCCTCTCAAAAGAATTTTTTTGTTATCTTCTCTCTAGTTCATGAGTCACACGTACAGCAATAAAACATCAAATAGAATAAAAATAAAAGCATTTAATTGGTGGAGCTCTCAAAATTTTTTGAAGACAACCTTTTGTGATTTAAGTATAAGAAGTGTGAAGTTATTAACTGATATATGAAGATATGCGAGGATCTTATTTGTAGATCTCACTCAAAGAACAAGTATTGGTTAGAAAGATTAAATGAACATAGATCAGTGTCTTGGCTGGGAAGAATGATATGTATGTAATTTACAGAAGTTGCAGGTTTTTAAGGATAATTCATTTTGTAGTCATTATGATGATGCTAATTAGATATAGGAAATTTAAAAATCCAAGATAAAAAGTAAAGAAATGAGTATATTGCTTAAATTACACAGAAATTCTCAGGAAACATGAAGATGAGTGTCAGGATTTCCTCCACTCAATTCCATGGAATTTTAGAAACTTTTCTATTATCTTTTCAAAAATCATTTATAGCTGGAATTTAAATCCCTGAATGTTTAAATAGTGTATTATAAGGAGTCTCACAAATTGATTTTAAGTGATCTGCAGTATAAAGGAACTTCCAATCGTTCATTATTTTGACAAGAAATAACATTGTTGGATCAAGTGAATCTATTCCCTTGAACTTAATTTTAGTTCATAGCATCAATTTTATAAACAAAGACACAATCTTAGCTGCTAATTAAAGTGCCATTGACTGTTTTATGTTTGATCTTCTCATTCAGAGTTAAATGTGCTATAAATATAAAAAAATAAAATAAAAACTTCTGGAAAGAAAAAAAGTATAAACATGCAGACAAAGAGCCTGTGAAGATTTTAAAATGAACCTTTTTTTTAAATAAAGAGTTTTGTCAAGATATAGGGATAGTTTAAGAAGACAATATCTGGAAATACTGAGTGGTAAATGGAAAGTGTATCCACGGAATATCCAACACCCAGTAACCAAAGAGAGACAATGTTTGTAAAAGGGAAGAAATACGTTGTACCTCTATAAAATTAAAAAAAAATAATTTACACTCTTTTAATAACTTTGAAAACGTCACAAATCCCATAAAGTAACAAAAGACATTCTAATCTAACATTAAAGAAAGGTTAGGGGGGCCTAGGTGGCTCAGTTGGTTAAGTGACAGTCTCCTGATTTTGGCTCAGGTCATGATCTCAGGGTCATGAGATTGAGCCCCTTGTCAGGCTCTATCCTGGGTGTGGAGCCTGCTTAAGATTCTCTCTCTCCCTCTCCCTCTGTCCTACCCCCCCCCAAAAAAAGTTTAAGCATTATAATGACTTTTTTAAAAAGACTTTATTTACTTATTGAGAGAGAGAGAGAGTGCATGAGCAGTGGGGCAGAGGAGAGGGAGAGAGAATTCCAAACAGATCCCATGCTGAGCACAGAGCCCACGCGGGGCTCAATTTCATGTCCCAGAGATCAAGACCTGAGCGGAAATTAAGAGTCTGATGCTTAACTTACTGAGCCACCCAGGAGCCCCTCTGATGCCTTTTAACTGGAGGGGTGCTTATAAAGAAAATGTCATTTTGATGATGACCAGTGCTGTGATGAATAAAATTTAATGCCCCATATATATTTAAATTTTGAAGTCAAAGCAAAACTCTTAGGTAATATACACATCTAGTGTAAGCTATTCTACCTCATTTATATTTTATTTAAGCAACACTTTCTTCGCTATTAGAAGATACTATTGTACTGTCTATATGGGTCTTTCCATTTCTGTTTTGCTATTAAAGCTGGTGTTTGGTCAATAGGGATTGAGGTAATGAGCATTTAAGAATTTAGGCTTTGGATGGTGTCAAAAGATTAGCACCATTGGAGGTAATAGTGAGTAGGTAATTGTGAATATACTCTCTTCCTGAAATATTCCTCACACATATATTGAAGCTATTCTCTCCTGGGCACTTAGTACCCTATGTATCCAAGGAAAAGAAACCTGGAAGGTGCTGCTGAAAGCCTTGTTTATGACAGGGTTACCATCTCTGCAAGAATTGGGCTTCCTGACCTGGATTTCAGCATCAGCATCCATTCCAATAATTCCTTTTAACCTAGAACCACCTGAATTCTATTAAGAAGAACCTAGGAACCTTCCAACATGTGCTTAGATCATGAATGAGATAATATTTGCAATGCAACAATTTGTTTTGAAAGGAATATGTCTTTATATATCAATAAGGCCAGTCAATCACAGAACCTGTTTAGATAAGGAATTCCTGGAAGCTGGAAGAGTGTTTGTGAACAGAATTTACTTTTCTATAGGTATTTCCTGACATTTGAGTATTTCCAGGGTTGTGCAAGTTTGATTTAAAAACGTTATTTGGAGCTTATTAGTGCAATAGGTCCGGCTTACTTTAAGAGTGCAAATTATAGGACTAGGCATTATAGGGTATAAAATGCTTTTAAAATAACAAAATGTATTCTTCCAATAGCATTTCATTTTATAAGAGAGACTTAGCACAGCAACAAAAATATATAACCACCTATGATTAATTTTGTGTAAGCATTTTACACTATGCCAGTCATTGAAGCTTTTGTATTAATATTAATTTCAGGGAGTGAATGGATATTTTCATTCAGTAATTATGGAGCAGGTGATCCATAAGCTAAAATTAAAGAAGCACTGGGGCAAAGCAGTGGAATCAGGGAAGTTTTGTGGAAATGAAAGAAAAATGATTATGCTGGATGTAGATAAATGACTCTGAAAAAGAGAGTAAGCTAGTTACTAGGAAGACGAGAACTATAAGGAAGACAAATGATTAAGGAAATTGAGCAGTTTATAGATTACAGAATTTGAGTGGTGACTGATCTTATGAAGAAAGACAAGACATATCAGAAAAAGAATTATAAGTTAATGGGAAATTTTTTTAAAAATCAGAGTTCTCATTAAATTTGGGATAAAGCAAGTAAATGGTATAGATCAGCTAATTCCCAAATCACCTTTTTCTTACCATCTATAGAAAATTAGATTATATATGTTTGAGCAACTAATCTAAGTATTTTCAACATTTCCCAGTTCAAAAATAATGAATAATTTAATGAATAATTTATTAATTATTGGATAATTAATGAATAATTTATTTCACATTGTATTCAGAGACTCAAAAACTGACCCCTCCCAACTTTTCAAATCGCCCTGATTATTTCTTTCTATAATTCATTATTTAAACAAAATGACCTACAGATATTTCTCTGAACATTTTGTGCACATTCCCATATCGTATCTTTGGTTTATGCTACCTCTGTCTCTAAAACACTCAGTCCATAACTTCCCTTCTCAGTGAAATCTGCTTCAATATCCTCAACAATCTTCAGTAGACACTAGTATATACTACTGTCTTGTAATTATCCAGTCTGTTTCTGGATTGCAAAAACTTTGATGTCAGAAGGTGTACTTTATAGTTCTTGTATTCCCAGGTAAAACAGTGGAGTACACAGTAGGAATTCAAACATAGAGCCATAATTCTGTAATGGGTACTTTTTGTTCTTTGTGAAACTCTATCAACTGTTCAAGATCACTGTTTTTCCTTTTGCATATCAATGTTGTTGAAAATCTATGTTCTAAGCATTTTAAATCACTGAACCAATCTGTGCACTAATCCCTAAGAAATAATATGAATTTGATACCACCACTAACTTATTTTCTAAGAAGTAATAGGTATAGGTATGTGTGACTATTACCATGTATATTCTACATGACAAAATTCAATGACTGAACAAGAGAATTATAAATATCCTCTGGGAATATTTGATTAGTTCATTATATACAAACTGTATCTCAGAAAATATATTGTGGTAAGAACACTTAACATGACACCTACCTTCTCAAAGAGATTTTTAAGTGTAAAATACAATATTTTCAACTGTAAGCAAAATGTTGCACAGCAAATCTTTAAAATTTACCTATCTTGAATAATTGAAACTACACTTGTTGATCAGCAACTCCCCATTTGCCCTGGTGACCACCATTCTACTCTCTGCTTCCTGGAGTTTGACTATTTTAGATACATCCTTTAAATGGAATCAACAGAGTTTTTCCTTCCATGACTGGCTTATTGCGGTATCCTCAAGGTTCATCTATGTTGTAGCATATTACAGGATTTCCTTATTTTTTTAGTCTGAATAATTTTACTGTGTGTCTATATCACGTTTTCTTTATCCATTCATCTTTCATCAACAATTAAGTTGTTTCCCCATCTTGATGGTTATGGAAAGTACTGCAATGAATATGGGAGTGCTAATATTTCTTTAAGTTCTTGATTTTAATTCTTTTGTTTAAATACTCAGAAGCTGGATTGCTGAGTCATATGGTAATTTTATTTTAATTTTTTTGAGGAACCTGGATACTGGTGGTGCAAAACTGGATATTCATGTGCAAAAAAATTAAAATGAACCTTATCTTATCCCATACAAGAAAATCAACTCATAATGGATTAAAGATATTAACATAAAGTTCTGGAACTGTAAACACTTGTAGAAGAACACATAGGAGAAAAGCTCTATGACATTGGTCTTGAAAAGATTTTATAGGTAATTAACACCAAAAACATAAGCAACTAAATAAAAAATAGACAAGTGGGTTTCCAACAAACTGAAAAGCTTCTACAAAGAAAAGGGCAAAAAATAAGCAGTATGAGAGGCAATCTATGAAATGGGAGAAAATATTTGCAAATCATATACCTGATAAGTGGTTAATTTCAAAAATATATAAGAAACTCCTATAACTCAACAACAAAATAATAATAATTCAGTTAAAAGATGAGCTAAGTACTTGGGTAGAGATTTCACCAAAGAGACAGGCAAATGGCCAACATCCATAAGAAGGTGCTCAACATCACTAACCATCAGGGAAATGGAAATCACAAACCACAATGAAGTATCACCTTAACTTCTTAGGACAGCTATTATTTTTAAAAAAAGAATATTTAGAAGTGTAATGAAGATGTTGAGAAATTGGAACACTTTTGCCCTGTTGGTGAGAAAGCAAAATAGTGCAGCTATTACAGAAAACAAAACTACATTTTACTAAGAAGTTTCAGTACCACGGTGATGGTGATTTAAGACAACAGCAGAAGATATAGTTGCCTATAAATGAATTCTTTTTTCCCTAAACTTATATTGCGTGAGGATGGTGACTTAATTGTCTTACAACTTAAAACAGAATTATCTATTTGATCGCTTGGTTAGGGATGAGGAGGTGTTGCAATAGATTGGTTGTTAAAGAAATTGAACAAGCCTATTATATTCTGATCACATATTATAGCATCTATTTCCTCATGTTTATGACACTAAAAGTTCTGATTTATTAGTATATTATCTTCAGATTATTATAGATTGCTAAAGATCATAGCAGGGAAATAAATATGCATTCGTTCTATTCTTTTTGAAGGTGCTAGCTATATCCATGATTATTTTTGAACTAGCTAGCACCATGAAGGTGCTAGCTAGTTTATTTATAAACTATTTTGGAGGGATTACAAAATAATCTAAGGATATAGAGCAAGAAAGTAAAGAACTTGTAAGAGAGTAGTACAGGGGCGCCTGGATGGCTCAATTGGTTAAACCTCTGCCTTTGGCTCAGGTCATGATCCCATGATCCAGGATCCGGGGATCCAGCCCCACATTGGGCTCCCTGCAGGAAGCTTGCTTCTCCCTCTCCCTCTGCAGTTCCCCCTGCTTGTGCTCTCTCGTGCACTATCTTTCTGTCAAATAAATAAATAAAATCTAGGGAAAAAAAGAGGGAGTAGTATAATTGAAGCTCTTTTTAAATGTTTGATTCAGATTTGACAAAGTACACAAAGATGTCAATGGACAGAGATAGTTTAAAGAGTTGAATGCTGTAATCCAGTTTTCTGTAATTGCATTGACATACCTGCCCTCTGTGGAAAGATGTGAAACATAAGAAACACGAAAAATAATTTCACATTGTTAAAGGCACTATTTACTAACATGTTGAGATTGGTATTAGTGATGTGTCATAAGATTATTGATAAGATATTTTGGAGACAAATGTTGAGCAAAAACAATGTGTTGGGAAAAAAACTGAGAAAATTTTAAAAAGGGACTTTTCCCAATTATCTACAAGAAGTAAATAGTAAATCTGATAAAAAAAAATATCAGCCACAAATAGTTAAGCTTTAAATATAAAATATAATTAACTTACTATATTCTAACATATTATAAAATATTAATACTATACAGAATTAGTTTGCTATTGAATTAGGAAACTTATTTAAGTATAATATCTTTTATCTTGCTTTATTATGTAGTTATTTTGTACCGTAAGGACATTAAAGTTCTAAAAACATGATATAAAGAGATTTTCATATATCTTTACTAAGTTTGCTATAATTTGTCTTCTTAGTGTGTAAAGTCTTAACTTTAAATTATCTGTCTTATGATGAATTTGCTTTTAGAATACTTTGGAATATTTTAATTTTATACCTGGGCCCAAATATTTTGCATATATCTAAATGATAAATTATAGTAGACACTTAAAACATATCTTTAATCAGCAAACTTTCCTTTGCAGAATAAAATTGGGTTTGGCTATGTTCTATTTGATTGTTTTTTTCAATCAAGTTTTTAAGTGATCATCTGGTTATTCAGAGAAACATCCTAAGCAAATGTCATATGTTCTCAGGAAAAAACAAACAAAAACAAAACAAAACAAAAAACCTTGAAAAGTCACCTGGATTAGAATATGTATTTGAAAGACTGTTTTTAAATGTTCGAGTCAGCAAATGTAGAAAAATGTAAGAAGTGTTGTACCAAATAAATATTATGATTATTATTTTGTCTTCACTGAGTATAATGCTTTTTTTTCCTGCAATTGATTACTGTTTCCTACTAAAGTTATTTCAATTCTTTATTTAAATATCCCATAATAAAAGCACCACATCCACTGAAAATTCTTGATATTATAAATTGAAAAGTTACTTGCATTCATTATATCATCATAAATTAATAGTGCTGACATGGATCTTGGGATATCATTACCACTCTTGAAGGGTGATAATGGCTATGAAGAGAAGCAAAGATACCTTCCGGTTTTTAAATTAAACTTTTATAGCAGCAGCCTCTATTCTGTGAATTGTGTTCTTCTCATAGGAGGTCTATTTTCAAGATTTATTTGCCTTAATTCTAAGTTGATTTAAATTTCATGTTCTTGGCTTTTAATGGTTTCTAGTTTTCTTGCTAACTGAACTGACAATTCACGTCTAGCCCCAGCAGTGCATTAAGAGGCTTTAAATATATGTGGTCCCTTATGATTGGAATAGGTCAAATATACCTGTGATGCTGGGAGCCATTAACAAAACTATTAAATAAAATTTAATGACATTTCCAAATTACTTGTAATTTTATTGCATATATAGATAAGTATAATTTTTAATTTTTCAATTAAAAACTCTAAAATCTGTGCCTTTAAAATGACTGCAAAAAACTGGGGTACCTGGCTGGCTCTTTTGGTAGAGCATGTGACTCTTGATCTTGGGATCATGAGTTCAAGCCATACACTGGATGTAGAGCCTCCTAAAATAAATAAATAAATAAATAAATAAATAAATAAATAAATAAAATGAATAAATAAATAAATAAAGCCTATTTTTCCTGATGTTTATAGCAACATTATCAAATTATGGAAAGAGCTCAAATGTCTGTCAACTGATGAATAAATTAAGAAAATATGGTATTTACATACAAAGCGGAATCACTCAGCCATAAAAAAGAATGAAATCTTGCCATTTGCAATGTTGTGGATAGAACTAGAGAGTATGATACTATGCAAAATAAGTTAGAGAAAGAAAAATACCATATGACTTCACTCATATGTGGAATTTGAGAAAAAAAAAACCTATGAAGATGGGGGAAGAAAAAGAAAGAGGCAAACCAGAAAACTTACTCATAGAGAATAAACTGACAGTTGCTGGAGGGGAAGTGGGCAGGGGGATGGGCTGGAGGGATGATGGGTATTAAGGAGGGCACTTGTAATGAGCACTGGGTTCTGTATGTAAACGGTGAATCACTAACTTCAACACCTGAAACTAATATTACACTGTATGTTAACTGGATTTAAATGAAAACTTGAAAATACAATATAATACAATACAATGGCACATTCAAACTTTTTTAAAAAATTAAAAATAATTGCAAAAGGTTTCTTTAAACTTTTAAAACTTATTACGACCATTAAAATGAAACACTTCAATAATTAAATAAATATATTTGCCTTTTGATTTGGACACTATGATTCTATAAAAACAAGTAACTTTCAGTAGTCTGCTACAATCTGTTACATAACCTCAAGGAGAAATTTCTGGAGTTAGACTTTTTTTTTTTTTTTCCAAAAAATGTTATTTCTGGTGTTCTCCAAGCTCTTTTTTTGTAATATGACATTGGCCTTCTGATTGCTTCATTTATATCACTCTTGTTTCTACACAACATTTACAATGACCTTTTCAAAAATTTCCTTTGACAACTGTGGTTCCAAAGGTTAATTATTTTACTTTTTTTTTTTTTTCAAGATGTAATGAATCAAACTGAACAAAACCCCTCCTCCTTCTCCAGTCTGACCAGATGTCTTGATCTATAACCCTCAGACATTTTGCACATGATGATATCTCTGCCAGGAAGGACTCTTCTCCTTGAGTGGACAATGTGAACTCATATGTTAGTGCTAAGCTCAGCCTTGCCTGATGTCCCATCCTGGAAAAATTACTGGGTGTATATACTCACTCACTTTTCAAACACTTACCACACTTAACAAATTTATACTTATTCATGTATTTCTTGATAAAGCCTTTCTCCCCAGCAGACTATGAGCTCCACAGAATCAGATAATTTCTTTTCTTGCTCACTGTTTTATTTCCAAAAGCCAAATTTTGTTATGGCACATAATAGACACTGGATGAATGTGTGTAGAATGATTGAACAAATGAAAATTTTAATTTTCAGAAAGGAGTTTGCATTAGGCATAGAAACCTGGCAAAAAATGATATCCAAATTCCAAAATAAAAAAAAAAATTAAAACCCCTGGAATTTTTGTATTTTTGGAAAGCCAGATTTGGAACATAATTTATAGCCAAGATGAACTCATGTCTCCTATATGCTGGATGAATAATTCTGGGCAATGGGTTACTAGTTAGAATCTTCAGTTCCTTTAACCATGCTCTCTGTTGAGTAAGAGGCTATTATGAGTATTTAATGAGTAATGTATGTAAGTACTTACCATCATGTCTGCTGTATAGAGCTTAAGAGGCAGCATCTAATTATTATAAATGCTCATTGAGTGGCAGTCATAAGCTAGCTACTATGATATATGGGTAATAGTGATCTCTCTCACATAAAATAGAGAGTGATTAAGGCCTAAGCCCCAGTTCTACTTCATTTTCATGCAACTATTTGCTAAAGATATTAGTTTTCCACTGTTGTGCAACAAGTTACCTGAAAACTTAGAAGCTTAAAACATTAAAGTAGGTATTACTCATTGTTGCTGTGGGTCAGGCTTTCAAAAACAGCTCTGGATCAGGGTCTCTCATTAGGCTCCACTCCAAGTATGGACTTTGAAGGTCTGCCTGTGACTGGATAATCTGCTTCCTACATATTTCACCTTTGTGGGTGTTGGCAGGAGGCCTCAGTTCTTTGCAGTGTGCTCTCTCTATTGGTCCTCATGCCATGGCAGCTGGCTATCCCAGAACAACTCACCCCAGACAGAAAGGTGTAAACCACAATGCCTTTTATAACCTAGCCTTGGCAACCACATATTGTTATTTCCTTAATGCCCTACTAGTTACGCAAGTCAGCCCTATGTAATGTGGGAATAGAGCACAGAAGGTTGTCAAAATTAGGAAGCAATGATCAATGTGAGTCACCACAGTCTTGGATCATTTAGTAGTAATAGTTACACCCAAATGCAATTAATGATATAATTTTGTACACTTTTAATTGTATTCTACTAAAATTAACTTATAAAATTGATATTGTGAACTATTTTAACATAAACAAAAGGATTTTAACATGTTTACAAACACATAAGAAACATGTTTATTTGTACTCATATTTATTTACTTATATTTGTATTCATATTTATTTGTACCCGTACTCATATTTTCTTACTTTCTCAGTAACTCATTCTACTCTCCACAACCCACCTAGAGTTATCTTCAAAGTTGTTAAACATTTTCACTTTCTTGTTGCAAAAAAGAAAATACCTTCAATAGCTTGCCACTATCAAAGGACTTAATCATGTATTATCAACCGTGATCCAAATAACTGAACTTGATAATACAAAGTAGTGAAGAGGGTCCATGCTTTGTATTACACACAACTCAATGCTTTCACATACTGGACTCTTAGAATATGCCTGTGGAAAGTTACAGCATGTGATACTTCCTAACTCACTCAGGACAGCTATCAATTTAATCTAAGGGTAGATTAATATCTTCTAATTGGCTTAGACATTACTATCTGGCAAGTACAGTATAATGATAATAGTGAATGGGAGTGTCAGCTTTCTCAGCCTAGCTGGCTAGACTCTTTATTTTTTAATTTTTTCTCCTCACTCAATATTTCAGGAAGCCAAAATTCAAACTGACTTCATTTCTTCCTAAAAAGCAGTCTGAATGTGACCACAGCAAACACAACAAAGTTATGATTGGTTGTCGAACCTCAAAAAAAATCCCACCTAGTTGCTCATCACCTGTTCTACAAGGTGTTTGTTTCCATGTTGATCTGAGGTATTGTGCTGCTATACCCCAACTGCTTGAATTGAGGGTCTCACAGCTCCAGGAAAAAAAAAAAAGTGGGTTACCTTTATTCTTATTGACCTTTCCTATGCAATTTTCTTCAACGGCATTTCATCAATACAAAACCATTGAAGAATAACAATATATATCTCAGAGTTAGACATCTCTTTAGGATCCATAAATAATATAATGCATGCTTCTGGCTGCAGGCATATGTGTTTAATGGTCCAGTTTCTTTGAGCTAGTGGTCTGCTCTAATACTCTGATGCCACAAGATGTGAAGCATCTGTTACTATTCATCAGTGGCTAAGAGGATTTATGGCTTTTCATTAATCACCTGGAAGAGAGACTATTTATTCACTTAGATGGCAGGTTTTCTGTGATTACAAGCAGTGCAGAGAGAGACCACAATTTCAAAAGAGTGAAGCACAAAGGGCAATAAATGACTGACAAATAAGCAGGAAGGAAAGCATGTAGCATCACATCCCTGGGGGGCTCCCAGATTTTTCCTTTTTGTAATCACTTCTTAACATAAGGAAATAGAGTATTCTCATAAGACAGTGACATATTTATTACTTTCAAGTTTCATTTTCAAAGAACCACTACATATGTAACTCTTTAAAGTGTTTTTAGCATTAAAAAAAAAAAGTAAAAAAAAAAAAAAAAAAAGACACAGCATGGAAGCTCTGCCCTAGAACTTAGCATCATGACAGATTAACTTCTAGCTACTTCCTTTTCATTTAGCAGTGTGATAATTTTTGAGAGGTATACACACCCATACACATAAGTTTATTTTGAGGCTGAAATTTAGCACATTTTAAATATAAAAAATTAACAATCTAACAATAAAATGGAGAAATAACGATAACATTTGCTACCTTATAAAAAGAGTTCTCCCAAGTGGGATTTTTTTCAGGAATGTACAGCTTGTTAAACATTCAGAAATCAATTAAGATAACCCATCACGTCAATAGGTAAAGAAGAAAAAAAATGATATGACCCATCATATCAATAGGTACAAAAAAATCATTTGACAAAATATATATTCATTCATAGTAAATACTCTTAAAAAACTAGGACTGGGGGAACATTCTCACCTTGATAAAGAACAACTAAAAAACCTACAGCTCACACCACTCTTAGTGGTGAAGAACTAGAAAGAATTAATAAAACTTCTTTGCTCACAGTTGATATGATGATTTATTTAGAAAATCCCAAATAAGAAAGCAAAAACAAAAAATAAAAAAAAAATTTGCTACTAGAACTAAGTAGCAATTACAGCAAGTTTTCAGGTTATAAAGATAATATACAAAAACTAATATCCATGTATAAGGGTATACACAAGTAATGAAGAATAGGAATTTGAAATTAAAGACACAACATCATTTACATTAGCACCAAAAACAAAACAAAGCAGAAGAAAAATGAAGAAAGAAAGAAGAAAGACCTTAGTATAAGTTTAACAAAATATGTGCAATATCTACTATTAAGAAAATGAAAAATTCTGATGAAAGAAATCAAAGATCTAAATAAATGTAGAGCTGGTTCAAGTTCATGGATAAGAAAATCCAATATTAAGATATTAGTTATTCCATACCTAATCTATAGATCCAAAGCAACCCTTGTAAAAATTCCAATATGCTATTTGTGGGTTATTAACCGATTCTAATGTACAGAGAAAATGAAAAGATGCAAAATAGCCACCAAAATATTAAAGAAAAATAATAAAATTAAAGTAGCATGGACTGAATACTACTTGACTTTAAGACTTAATATAAACCTAAAATAATCAAGACAGTGTGTTACTGGTGAAAGAATGGGCAAATAGATAAATGGAAGAGAATAAAGAACCCTAAATAGACCCACCCAAATATAGTCAACTGATCTTTGACAGAGAAGCAAAGGCAACTCTATGAAGAAAAGGTAATCTTTTCAACAAATGGTGTTGGAATA
This sequence comes from Ursus arctos, assembly GCF_023065955.2. Taxonomy (NCBI): domain Eukaryota; kingdom Metazoa; phylum Chordata; class Mammalia; order Carnivora; family Ursidae; genus Ursus; species Ursus arctos. The sequence goes on from NW_026622764.1 coordinate 22,415,973, forward strand.
AGGAGACATCCAAATGTGAAACAATATCTTTAGAAACAGACTTTCAACTTTTCAGAAAAATGATCTATAAAAGTGTCATAGACATAAATGTGAAATACAAAACTATAAAACTTCTGGAAGATAATGTAGAAGAAAATCTCAGTTATCGTGGATTTGGTGATGCCTTTTAGATGAAACACAAAAAAAGCACAATCCATGAAAGAAAAAAATTATTAAGTTGAACTTCATTAAAATTTAAGACCTTCTGTTCTGCAGAAGACACTTGTTAAGAGAATGAAAAGAGAAGCCACGGACTGAGAGAAAATCTTTGCAAAACACATATCAGATAAAGAACAAGTGTTCAAAATATGCAAGCAAATCTTAAAGCTGGACAATAAAAAATAAAATATTAAAAATGAGTAAAGTCCTAAATAACTCACTAAAGAGGATATATAGATGACAATAAGCATATGAAAAAATATTCAATGTCTGATGTGATTAGGAACGAGATACCATATAAATCTATTAGAATGGCTGAAATCTCAAACACTGACAACCCCAAATGCTGGTGAATAAGTGTAACAATAACAACTCTTATTCATTGCAGATGGGAAGGAAAGATGGTAGAGTCAGCTTAACACTTTCATATAAAACTCAACATAGGTTTATTATTTGATCCAGCAATCGTGCTCCTTGATATTTATTATATATTTATTATTATAAAGTGACAGTTTATGTCCACACAAAAACCTTCACATACATGTTTTAAAAAGCAGCTCTATTCATAAAACACACAGATATAGCTTCTGAAAAAAAGTAAATGCCTTTCCATCTGAAAAAGCACTAACAAAATGACAGATACAGAACTTAAAGTATAAACAATATTATATTAAGCATATATTTGCATTTTTCGTTTCAAGAGATACAAAGCAGGAGGGATCAACTCTCTCCATCTCTGAACTGACAAAAATTAGAAACTACCAAATGTTCTTAAATAGGTGAATGGATAAACAAATTGTGGTACGTGCATACAATGGAATATTATGCAGCGATAAAGAAAAAAAAAAACTATTGAGTCACAAAAGACGTGGAGGAAGCTTAAATGCATTTTGCTGAGTGAAAGAAGCCAGTCTGAAAAGACTCCATACTACCACATGTATGATTCCAACTATATGACATTCCAGAAAAGGCAAGGCTATGACAGTAAAAAGATCAGTGGTCACCAATAGTCAGGGGAAGGAATCAATAATACAATGAAACAATTCTGTATTTCACTATAATGATGGATACATGACAATGCATTAGCCAAACCAAGAAGTTGTACAACACAAAAAGTGAATCCTAATATAAACTACAGATTTAATTAAAACAATGTATCAATATTGGTTCATCAATTATAACAAATATATAACATTACTGCAAGATGTTAATAGGAGAAAGTATGTGGGGAAAGAGAGGGAAGGATTTGAGAACTCCCTGTTTTTTCTGCTCAACTTTTATGTAAACATGAAATTGCTCCAAAAATACTCTATTTAAAAAAAAAAACACATTTTTATTACTCACAATGCTAAAGCTGTATATTTGCAGGATTTTATTGTAAAAATAAAAGGTAGTTAGAAAGTATCTATTTTTCCTTAGAACTATAATTGATTCTGAGCTCAGTATTTACACAACAACTTCCAGAGGAAAAGGCTTTGTCCTTTGTTAGAGATTTTTTTAGAAAGAATCAAGATGATTTAAACTCTTGTCTTGAATCCTACTCTTATTGGCATTATTTCCATTATTTTAACTGTCTATAAAATAAGAAAACTTTAAACCATACTGCATCAGACACATTGATGTGTGTAACTCCTGGAAAAAAGATGTAATTTCCATTTGAAAGAGCACAAACTAAATGTAGATATACAACCTAAAAGATAAACTATAATTTTTGAGTATATATTTACAGTGCAAGAAAAAAGAGGTATAAAGCTGGAGGAGTTCACTGTTTCTATTATTAAATAATTTAATTGGTCAGGCTTGAAGTAGAATATTCTAAAAGTTATATTTAGCTATAATATATATTTCCTGTAAAGTTTGTCTTTAATAACATTGTTCATCCATTCACTTCTATATAGCTAGCCCCAGGGCTTGACATAGAGTAGGAAACTTCTAAATATTTAATAATGGTTGGATGTTTCAGTCAGTTCTAACAAATGTCTCATGATCTGCTGAGGTTATACTCATTTTAGCCTTCACTCAAGGTCATGAAGTTGCTAATTCATTTTGAAACATTGTATCTCAAGATCCTTACTGAATAAGCATTTCTTCCATTTTCTGATTCAGCTTTTCAAATCTTTGGCAATGAGGAATGTGATGATGGGGTAGTGATAACTCCCTAGCAATATTTTGGTCTCATAACAATTCCTACTCCCCATGATTTAAGCTCCTGAATAATAATTACAAGCAGGATGGCCTTTAAAATTTATCTTCATACTTGTTTTTTAAAGTGTCATGCACAAAATACTGCCAATTATAGGAAAATTGTGATCTATAGAACCAGGACAAATATTAAATATTAACATATTAACACTTCCTATGTAACCTTAGAAGTATTCTGGTTCTAAGAATACAGGCATTTTTATAAAAGATACATATGTTTATCACTTAAAGTTACTAATCATCAAACTTAAATCATGTTAATTGGAGGTAAAATATTGTGGGAATTCATTTAAAAATGGTGTTAATGCTGTATGAAAACCCTTCACTTTCTTTGGAGATCTATTGTTTTCATAGACAACGAAAAAGAAAAAGAAAACACTGAGTAAAAAATGAACGTCACCCAACTCTGGTTTAATCACATTATTAGGAGTATGTGTTGACAGGAGAATGTCTGTTTGTTCTAACTTGAACGTATAGAAGTCACTGGATTGATGCATTTTATTCTACTTATCCTTAAGAGGAAAATAAGCTGGCACCTGTGTAGGGTAGTACAAAGATAAAAGAACATCCAGAGGAATGATCAGAGTGAAAGCCATATTGCGAATGAAAACTCCAGGAAAATCATGTTGGTTTAGATGATAAGACATGCAAACTTTAGTAAGCACAATGAAGTCTTTAGAATATCACCTGGGAAATAACAAAGATGTAGAGCCAACAGAGAGGATAAACATTACTGAAACGCAGAAAGAAAGACATGAAAAGTTTCTTCTTTGTTTATAGGACCCAAAGGTACAAATACCACATCAAAGAGATGAATGGCGATTTGGCAAAATTAAATAGAAATCAAGGAAAAAGTAAGTGTTTGAAAAGTTTCCATTGTTTATTAATGTTTCTATTGGATTAAACATGTAAAAGAACAAGTACTTAAGGTCACTCTACAATCTGTATCTACCTAACACTAAAAGCAGCCCCTTCCCCATGGCCCAGGAACAAAATCTGCATTGGGCTTGATCAGGAAGACCACTGTGCTCTGCTGAAAGGTGCAGGTTAAGCTGTCACAGCTGCGGATGGTTCAGAGGAAGACTTAAATCACAAAGCCAGCAGATTCAGTGTAAATGTTCCAAAATTTCATGGAAACCTGTCTTACTCTTCTCTCCTTTTAGGATTTTTATCACTTGTGGGGGAATGGAAGGAAAGAGTAAGAGAATGCAGATGGCGTGATATCATCTTTAAGCAACGGAAATAGTCCAAGAATCCAGTAAAAGGTACGAGACAGACACAGTGCAACACTGCAAATGTTAAGACCATGGGATTATTTGGAGCATGAATACAATATAATACAATACAACACAATTCTGTTTTGGGTTTTGTCTTTGTTTTATGAGCAGCATAAGACCCATGCAAGAAGTGAGGTTTGTTAGTAAAGTTTCTTCTTGCATTTTTACATCTTGTCCTCTTTCAACCTTCCTTCTCACCCCAGCTCTGGGGAATTACTCACATCCTTCTTTCTTTTGCTCCCAAGTTGTTTTCATTCAGTAGTATTCTCATGATACTCAAATTAAAAAAAAAAAAAATCTTAATTTTTGAGTTTATTCAATCAGTGTTAAGGTGCTAAAATTCCTTCATCACAAATAAGGATTATTCCACTTTGAAAATTAAGGAATTGAAACTAAGAAAAGTTAAGTAACTCAATTTAGGGAATAGTCTGAAAATGAAAGGACAAATGTTCAAATTCAAGGTTGCCTGAGCCCAGATCATAGTCCCATTTCATCCTATCTATCCATGCTTATGTCATCTTTCTTTTCTTCTTTAGCCCTGATAGGTAATGTAATAATATATTAATTTAATGCATTCCTATATGATATTAACTTATATATTATTCTAACCTTTTATTGGAAAAGAGTGTGAATTAACAGGAATATTTGAAGAAACAGGAATATTCTGAGTAAAATATAAATAGGCATGTAATACGTTGAAGGTGGTAAGACTGAATATTTTATTTTTTTACAATAATAAGATCAAGCAGGCTAAATTCCTTGTTTGAGAAATTGTACATACATATTATGGGTCTTGTGTGTGTGTGTGTGTGTGTGTGTGTGTGTGTATGTTATGGCTCTCTTAACAGCTCTTGGTGAAGAATAATCTTGAAAGCCTCAGGGCCACTCTCTTTTTGAAATCAGAGTAAATAAAAAATGTAACACATGCCTGAAACCAGAACTGAGTCTTGCCCTCTAGGATATTTTATATGGATATCTAAAAGAGCTTTCAGGACATAGATAATTAGTTACAACTTATTGAATTTATTAAACAAATATTTTAAATTACTATCCAGACTTCCTTCTACTATTTCAAGGACATTCCTGTATCAAATTCCTAAATCCTTATCTAACCTTATCTAAACACTATACATATCCCAGGAATTGTATTACCATCTATGTACTATATTTGTTCATAGAATTGGTATTAGTCCTAACTTATAATTTCTCTTTTCCTGCTAAGTCTATAATAGAAAAGTTCCTCAACCATTTCATTCCACAAATCTTAATTTATAAAATAAAGCACTTATAACACAAATTAAGAACCTCCATTTTCTGACTACCTTAAACACACTGAATGTAATACCTGTGAAATGAAGATAGTGCCTTAAAATAATAACGGCTCTTTGAAAGCAAAGCAGGTTGGTCAAAGTTTGTATAACATCTCAAATTACTTAGGATTTACCTAGCATATTTTTCCTTTTTGTAAGATTCCATTATTATGAGTTTTCATTATAAGGTAGGTGGAGGTAAATAATAGGCTAGAGCATAGCAAACAAACACAGTAAGAATAAGAAAAGGGTAAACCATTCACCAATTAAAGTCAAACAAACCTCACCTGTTTTATTGTAGATTATATTAGTAAAGGACATTCAAAATATTTCTTAATCTATAGCCATGCTTTCAATCTAAGATTTCAAAACAAAATTATTTTGTAGAGGTTTGTTTTTTTTTTTTAAGGTTTGTAATAGCTATTTCCTTATTAAGGAAAATAAATATATTATATTGCCAAATACAATTTTAATATCTTTCTCTGGCTATGCTCACATCAGCAAATGTCTAAACACTAAAATGTTACATTATCATATAAATGTACAGCTAAATTGGTTTCATAAAACGATCACCAAGTTGTGCCAATTGTTAAAAAGACTAAATACAAGCCATGCTAATAAAGTTCACAGTAAATTGTGAAGTGGCATAAAATCAAGTCTGTCCCTGTTAGTAATGAATCATTGAAATAACAGCTTTGCTTCCCTAGCAGCAGGATATATAAAAACATCTTGATTAACATCTATTAATTAAGTTCAAATATTAAAAGAAATAAAACATGGTACCAATTTTTACAATCATAAAATGGAAGTGATGTAGAACGATTCCAAATAGTGATGATTATATTACCATTGAAAATTTCAAAGAAATTATTTAAAAGCTTAAAAAAAGTCTCTCATTATGAAAACATTTAATACCACTTTGTAGAACTAGTAATTAGAGGCTTCCAATAGGAACTATGTGCATACTTCTTAAAAACATTAAATAATAGAGTCTGTAGAGTCAAATTGTTATCTAACAAAGGAATAATACAGAATTATTCCATTTTTAAGTTCCAGAAACTCAGTTTGACTTATAGTTATACTGAAAATTGATATAGGAATGGTGGAGATTGAATCTTCTCTACACAAAATGAATCTATCCCATAAACTCCACCTTCATTTTACTTCTATAACTTTGGAATTCTTCAACCTGTCAAGTATATTTCAAACTTTAAATTTCTTTCTAAAGTACAAAGTAATAATGTTCAGTATCTTCTCTCTCATGACTTCTATGCCACATGAGAACATTTCTACCAGATTCGCTTAATATGAGTACATTCTTCAGCACAGTATTAGAGCAGACACTTGATTTATAGACCAGTATGTATTTTTAATTTTGAATCACAGTGGTTGGAAGTTTTAAGGCATTAAGAAACAGAAACAGGTGAAAAATGTCTTGGCTCCCTCTCAAATGTAACAAGTAAACAATATTCGAAACTAAATACAATGCCTCCAAGCCTCTGCAATTGACGCAACCCCCCAATATCTGAAAGGCTGGGCTTGAAAGCTGCTGTTGTTAACTGGGTCCCTGGGCACAGATGGCAAAGAGATCTGGGCTCCCCACCCGCACTACAACTGCAGTGACAAGTATTACGCAGCTATTTTGGCAAGGGGAGGGGAGTTCCTGGGACAGAAATTTTTGGACTATGGTTAAATCCATTTACTACTTTCTGTTACCCCACTTGTCAAATAAATAGAGACCTCACTAACACATCTACGAAAACACACATATAAAACAGAATAAGCATACAAAATGCTTAAGGAACGCGTCTTTAAATCAGAAAACAGACATTATCCAGTCACTCTGATGTGATATTATCCTTCAGGGGGAAAAAAGCCTGATGACGTTGCGTGAATAGCTTGGAGAAAATGGTCATAAATGATCATAGTCATCTGTTTCCACTAAGAAATAAAACAGTCAGTATGTTGCGTGGCAGGTATCTCAGCAACAACCTCAGGGTTTTTGCCAAATAATCCTTGAGATACGGTCTTTCCGTTTACCTTATAAGGCTAACAAATCTATGGCTTCTATTGTCCCATGGCTAGTGTTTGCAGACTTCCCTCAGCGTGCATCTGTGCTTGAGAATTTTACTCCTTTGTCATATATTAAAAATTCTCACTAGCGAGAATATGACCAGAATATTCATTTCCATTCAGAATAGAGACCCCTGTTGAGCAGCGTAATTCATTATACTAACTTGTAGCATATAGAGAGTTAGCTGTCCTTAGGTGAGCCTAATGACTGGTCTCTTTGTGAATAAAGTCACAACATCATGATACCAAACATAATTATAAAAATACCCAAGATATTTTTCGGAAGATATCTATAAGACATGGTAAGCACTTATGTAATCGGTTATGGTACATGAGGCCAACAGATGTTATTTAAATGTCAATAATTATTATAATTATTATAATTTTAAAACATAATGGCTACCAGCAAAGATAAGAAATGATTTAATAATGTAAATCACAAACATTAAATTAATAAATTTATATAAGCGTTCATATAATTGTTAGATTTTTAAAATTCACAAATAATGCATAACTTTATAAATAAAGTGTAAGTATAAAAATAAAAATAACTTAGATAATTTAAAATAAGACCAGTTCATTATACATAGGAGAGTGATTCACAAACTTTAATGACTCAGTATACGTAAGGAATAGATCCATTTATTTCAGTGGTGGTGATTCAACAAGGCAACATTTCTCAGCCAAATGTGAGAAAATCAGAATCTTATTGGAGAGAAAAGGACACGTGAACGTAATAGAACTCAGGTGACTCTTAGATCCTATGTAAGTTCGCTTGTCACTCTTGGTTTGGAGTCACTGATTTAGAAAGGATGGAAGTTTTTTTTTTTTTCTTCTTGTACTCATTAGTGCTTTTATTATTGTTACAATATTTTAATGACAATACATGTAGGTCTGTGCACAAACAAAATATGCTAGGGAGCCTCTAATATTTGGAGACCTATATGGCTACAAAAGTGATTGTGTCTGAAATGGTTTGAATTTTTCATTCATTTTGCAAATGGTGATTGTGCAACTACTGTAGATAAACATAGGCTAAGCTAAATTAGTTGTGAATAAAACATATTGTTGCTGTTGTAAACAAATATTAAAAAAATATTAAGAAAATTAATTCATTGCAACTTTCATCACACTACAAAGAGAAAGTACAGGGTGTTATGTGTTGATGAAAAAGAGAGCTCCCGACCTTTTGGTAAAGTGACTTTATGTCTGTAGTTTATTTGACCTTCCACTCTTCAAGATTCATATTTTGCATCTCTCCTTTCTTTTCTCACTTCCATATTCACGCTTGATGAATGATGTACATTTTTATTTCTCTGAGAAATTTCAAAGATGTGCAAAATCTCTTAGGCTAAAAAAAGCTTGATGCTTTCCAGGGTCTGAGAACCCTCAAAAACTAGAGTATGGAGGGAAAGAGAAAGCAGTGTATGATGGTGTTGGAGCAAGAGGTAGGGTTCCCACTGAGCATCTATAGGCAATTATGTACCGATGCTAGGGACATAATAGGAAGCGTGATGGGGGACAATATGGGTCTTAAATTCTAGTTGAACAGAGTAAGGCAGTAAATGAATAACTTCTTTATTCATGTCAATCATACCTCAATAAAGAGGTTAAAATGTAGTAAAAGTAAATAAAGATAATTTTGTAGTGCTATGGTCTCTAAAGGAAATGAAGGAGGCAGTGTGTTAGTGAGTGGGGTTAGGGAAATGAGCAGGAGATACCTATTTAACTGGTGTGGTTAGAGAAATCTTCTCTGAGGTTCTATCAGTTGTGATTTAAATGATAAGAAAAACTCCCAATGTGAGAAACAAGAAAAGTTGGAATAAGCAGCGAAACTAAATCCCTTCATGAAATGATACCGGCACGTTTAACGGTGAGACGGAAGGCAAATGCGCCCGGTTACTGTGAGCTTGAGTAGATAAGTGCTCCATGATGGAGAGCATGACCGATCACAGAAACGATTTGGGCTTTTTTTGTTTCTTCAAAGTAAGAGTTAATGTATGATTTTAAGCTGGAAAGTGTCATTGTGACTTTGCAATCTCCTCAGAGCTTCCAGGTGAAATCTGAAATCTGGCCCCCTTAGAGGGAGGGGAGGAAGAGACCAAAGAAAGAGGCAGCTACTCTAGATTGGTAGGTGACAGGTTTAATGAGCAAGGGGACTTACTTAAGAGGTGGCTGAAAGACAAGTTGATCTCCACACGTGCCAGAAAGAATCTTTAGTGTTCATATAGAGGTTTTAACTGGGGTTCAGTCACATACCCAGTCCTTTATGCTACATTTCTATTTTAAAGCCATGTCCTTGGAGCAGCTTCTGGGAGCAGAGAAAGCAAGGAGAACACACATTTTAAGGGGAGACGGTGGGAAACCTCCAATTGCCCCAGTCAAGCTTGGGGGTCAACTGGTGGTCATGTCTTCTCAATGATCTCCTCCAACAGTCATGTTCTGAATTATAGTTTAAAAAAGACCACTTTGGCTAGTAAGTAGAAAATGAAATGTAAGAGACTGAAAGTAGAAGCATACCATAAGGAAGTTTTCACAGTAGCCCAGGCAAGAAAAGATATGGATTATATTCCAGCAGTAGGGATGGTGATAGAAGTAGATTATTTGGAATGTATTTGGAATACAGATAAGCAGAGTTGCTAATAAAAACAAGTAAGAATTGAAATAAAGGGAGAAATCAAGTATAGGAAGCTACTTTGCTGAGAAAGATCAGAATCATCTTATTTTAGATAAGCTTACATCCCATTTTAGACATGCAAATGAGAAACTCAGTTGGCATTCAGATTTTGAAACTAGAGTTTGGGGTCTTGGTCAAGATAGAGAGTGATGTAAATTTACTGGTGATGTGAAATTATTGTGGTATATAAATCCATGGAACTCAAGAAAAACAAAGGTGAATTATGGACAAGATAATTGAGTGTAGCTTTTCACCATCATTTATTTCTTTCCAAATATTAAGCTCCTATTATGAACTTAGCACATTTTTATATAAGTAAAATATATCATTTTAAAAAGATAAAATTTTCACTTGTATTGATTTATATTGTTTAGGGTAAGAAGCCCATGCAATTTAAATGTAATAACTAAGACATATAACAAATGAAAAAAATGGCAAGTAGTATTGCCAAATACAGCAAGATAGAGGTGATCAGTCACACTAGGGCTGGAAGAGGGACAATTTTATATTTGTGACTATGATTGACCTCTTTGAGGTGACATTAACCACAGATCTGAAGGAGAGGGAGTAAATCAAGCCAAGAACTGGCAGGAGAGCAGTGTGTGCAAAGGGAAAAGCTAAAGAATAAGTCCTAAAGTCAGAGGGGACCTAATGTGTCTGAGGAACAGTGGAAAGTCCAGTGTGCAGAGTACAAGATGGTCTGGGAAAGTAGTAGGACAAGAGAACAGAATTAAAAGAGGAGGAAGGATAAACCAGGTAGATTCTTGAGGGATATTTGACCTTCTACTCTAACATTGAGTGAGATGGGTAGTCAATGGATGATTGTTAAAAGAGGTTTAACGTGATTTTTTTTTCAGTTTTAAATTAATCCTTTATTGGTTTCCTATCTCTCTCTCTCCAAATATATACATATGTGTATTCTGTAGGGAGTTTGGATAGATGCAGAGAGATCAGTCTTCTGGGAAATAAATGTGACTCAGGCTGGGATGATAAATGAAGTGGTGAGAAAGAGATTCTAGATGTGTTTTGTAGGTAATGTCCTAAGAATGATTCCAAGTCAATTAAACTAAAAAATTGAAAAAAAAAAATTGAAAGCAAGCCATTGCCAGCAACTGAGATGGAGAGTACTATGTGTACAAAGAGGATATTAAACTTGAGATGCCTAGTGAATACTCAAGAATAGATGTGAAGTAGCTATTTGGTAAAATAAGTCAATTCTATAGTACAGGGAAGAGATGCAAAGAAATATAAGCATTTATATGGTCATTTAAGTCATGATACCTAAATGAGATTACTAAGGGAGTACCTGTAGAAGTGACAACGGAAATTGGTCAGTATAGGAAGGAGTCGGTGGTCAGATTAGAATGTTTGAAATTGAGATTTCTGGAGATGGTACACTCACTGGTGATAATACCAAAAGAAGAACATTCTGAGTAATTAATATTGATGGGAGGAAAAATTGTTGGAGGTCATGAAACTAAAAAATGAGAGTCCATAGTGTTGGACAGATCACACTTGTGGGTGTTCTTATCTTCAGAATGATACTCAGAATAATTATGAAGAAGATGATGGTAAAATCAGCACCAGAATCTATGAATAAAGGTATTCAAAAAACTGGTCAATAGCCCACAAAGAAAGGAAAGAGTAATAGTGTGTGTGTGGGGGGGCTGAGTTTTAAAATATTACTTTTTTTCATGAGAAGTAAACAGAAACATAAAAGAAACAACAATGGGGAACAAGAAGGATACTTATATGACCTTCAGGCTCTGATTAAGTTAAAACGAGAATACCCTTTATTTAAGAGGGCTACAGGAGGGAAAACTATCTTCAAGGCAAAACCAAGTTTCAACTAGAGCAATGAGGAGAAAAGAACAACTGGAGAATAACTGAAGCTATGAATAAGAAAGTAGCAGGCTGGAGTGAAGCCCTATGGGCTTCAGGGAGGAGGGCATTAGATTTACAGAATAAAATGGAGAGAATTGCCAGGTTGAGGAACTTGTGAAGATTTTCAGTGACCAGGCTGTGTTCAGTCCTGGGAAGGGAGGCATAAGATTGGTCCAGACTGTTTTCTAATAGTTTTTTTTTTTTTAATGACCAGTATATTTAAGTGAAATTTCACCCTTTTTACACTAGACATCTCAAAATTTGAAGATATTGGCCAAAGTCTTCAATTCTATTGTGCAGCCTGCTGAGGAAAACGGAAATGAAGTTGTATGAAGGTATTACGAGTTTAAAGGAAATCAGTTTCCAGACACTCAGCTTCATTGGAAAATGGATATGCCTGAGGAAATGGCTTTGGTTGAAGCATTATGATGGTTCTCCTTCCCATCTCCTATTACAATCAAATTTCTCCCACCTTAAAAAGCACGTATATCTCTCCCACTATCCAAATATTATTATGATGAATTCCCACCCCCCATTCTTGGCTATAAAAACACTCTAGTGTTCCAGACAAAAGTGTAATCCAGACTCTTTGTATAACTAAACTCTGTTTTAATCAAGGGGTCATTAGCCTGTGATACAGTTTATATCTTTCTCTGAAGTATAAATTAAGAGTAAAGAATCATGCTATAAATGGGTATATCAACATAGTTGAAATGTTATGAATTCAAGTATATTGACAATTTGGGAAGTGTAAGTGTTGATAATTTTTATTTAAGTGACTCACATTTCCATTTTCAACTATTGCCAAAGAATTTATTGTACTTCAGAGTAAAGCAAACACAGTTAGATAAAAATACCAAAACCCCCAACACGTTTTTCCTTCTCATTTATAATCTCATAGCAAGGCTTCCTGTTTTTATGTATTTATTTTTTCTCTCTTTTTCTCTCTCATTTTGATCTCTATCTTTATCTCCATCTTAACAGTGGAATAGTCAATCTTTATAAAAATCATTCTGGAAAGTACTACAAGGATATGAGCAGTATGCTCTTTGTATTTTCATCTTCGTCAATAATTTTTAAAGGGTTTAGTCATATAACTCATCCATATTACAATCTGTGTCTTGGCTGTATATTTTCTATAATTTCAAAATAAAAGTGGGTGAAAGTATCATTTTACTTCTGAGAAATCAAGCTTATATTTTTAATATAATAACACTTATGGAAGATATTGTTTTATATTTTCTTAAGCAATAATTCAGACCCATAGGAAAATATTCCTATTAACTTTTTCTTTAGAAAAATATATGTATATTGGTAATCAATACATAATTTTTCTTTGTTGCAGGTGTAGTGATTATTATCGGTAGCAAACCAGATTTCTGCTAGTTTATTTATTCCTTCAATTTAGTTCTTACATATTAAACTGACTGGAGGATGTAAATTCTGGCAACAAAATGCTTTAACAAAATCATTAATATAAATTTTAAAGTATTATATTTTCCAGTGTCCCTTAAGTGCCTCTTTTCTGTTGATGCCATGGGTATTTTTCATACAAGGTTTTGTACTGCAATCTCAAGGAGTGGTTGGGGGGAGTATTTATGTAACTGTGAAGGGCAAAATGCAATCTTGGGTTTAACGTCTTGAAATTTAAAAAGCCAGCTGCATTTAATTAGGATTAATCGTATTGTCCCTGATGTTTCTCTGTTTTACTAATCCACTAAAATGTATAATTAAACTGTCAATTATTTTCAACTATTAAGTGATGATATGCATTTACAAAATATTTATTATACACATCTTTGTTCATAGTCAATTGATGAAACCTTAAAACCAAAAAGTCCAGCTTCATGAGATTTTATTTTTATTTAATGTTCATTTAACTTTGGTTCCATAAATAAAACATATTTAAGAAATAGAGTAGAGTAAAAGCCTTGTATAAGTCAGTAAATCCATCTTGGCATACTTCTGATAAATCAAGAGAATTATTCTAATGATTAAGTAATAAATCCTTTGCAATTTTGTTTCAAAACTGAAGGAAATCTTAACTGAGGTCTAAGATGACAGATCATTAAAAATATTTTTGTTATAGGTAATGTTAAAGCACAGTTTTCAAAATGTTAGCAAATACAATAACTTGTAGTAAAGACTTTATTTAGGGACGCCTGGGTGGCTGTCGGTTAAGTGTCTGCCTTCGGCTCAGGTCATGATCCCAGGGTTCTGGGATTGAGTCCCCCATTGGGCTCCCTGCCTAGCAGGGAGCCTGATTCTCCCTTTGCCTCTGCTGCTCTCCCTGCTTGTGCTCTCTCTCTAACAAATAACTACATATTTTTTTTAAAAAAATAAAGACTTTATTTAACTCATTAATTAAAGAGAAAACTGGTAAGATTCTATGATCAACTCAAAGAAGAACTGAAAAGCTAGTAGATTTATAGGGCATTTGTCAAAGAAATGTTAGGACAATAATTCCAGGTTAGATATAAAACTGATAAATGCCCCATAGGTTCATTAACTAAAGGTTGTCTGTACCATTGGGAAGAAATTATTTGCATTACTAGTGAAAAATTCTTAAAATTAACAAAGTAACTTCATTAAATCTGAGTCCTTTAATTAACAGTAAACAGTGAGAGGAACTACATACCTTCCTCTGATAATCTTTGTGAAGATCTTGCCCTCAATGACACTAAAAAAAGCATGCCACCCACCTTCTCATCTTATGTTCAAACTTGGGATAATTTTTCTATTTGATAATTTACATACAACTCAGAAGGAATGTAAAGAACTTAGTGACATTGCATCTATTTATATAAAAACATTTCACACTGGTTAAATCTAAAAAATAAATAAGAATAGCATTTTTTAAAAGACTAACAGAACGTAATATTAATCCACAGATACCTGGACTGACTGAGAATTAAAAACTCCATCTATTTCTCTTTGAGATACATTTCAATGAACTGATCATAGGAAATGATTCAATGAAACTTTCATTCTTATCTGTGTATAGATTTTTCAGGTGTGTATCATATGGTCATTATAAGACTTGCATTAAAATAATATTAGGTTAGGATAATAATGTATGGGAAAATAGAACGGAAATGAGTCAAAATATAAGATTAAAATATATTAATTATTTCACTATTTTTGAAGAGCTTGTCCCTATAGTTTGTAAAACGGTATTGTAGCATTTTTGAGTATTAAAGTATTTTAGCATTGGAATTCCATTTATTATATTTTTAAAAGCATTATTGATTTATTTTAGCATTATATTTATAGTTGCAATTGTTTCATTGCATAATTCGCTATTAGGTAAACTTAAAATTTTTAAATATTAGAATGCAACTTAAAAATGTTCAAGAAAGTTTTGTAGATTTACAAAAAAAGTAGATATTTAGGAATTATTTGACCAGAAATTTTTTTTTTTTTTTTTTTTTTTAAAGATTTTATTTATTTATGTGACAGAGAGACAGCCAGCGAGAGAGGGAACACAGCAGGGGGAGTGGGAGAGGAAGAAGCAGGCTCATAGCGGAAGAGCCCGATGTGGGACTCGATCCCAGTACGCCGGGATCACGCCCTGAGCCGAAGGCAGACGCTTTAACGACTGCGCTACTCAGGCGCCCCTTGACCAGAAATTTTTGAAAAGTACTGATAACAAGGAATTTTAAAGATTTTGGACTCAAAATACAAGCAACTAAAAATCATACAAGAGATTTAATACTCATGATCACTGCACTTAAATAAATGCTATGCTAAATAACTCATTCTTAATTTTATAGGCAACAAAAAGATATGATAAAATACATTTGCTAAAAAAATTAATTTTGGAGACTATACCTCAGTCAACAGCCTATCACTATAGTCATGAAATCTACCTGACATGACACAAAGGAAACATCACACTTTTTTATTTATTGAAGCAGGAGTTAACATACAGTGTTATATCAATGACAGGTATATAACAGAATGATTCAGCATTTCTATACATTACTCAGTGCTCATCATAATAAATGTACTCTTAATCCCCTAACATCCCCAAACAGACATATCAGAGTGTGTGCATGTGTGTGTCCATTTCGGCTTTTAGCTTTAACAAAGATAATATATATAATCCACTATGCCAGAGATGGGTAGCTGCATCTATTAGTACAATGAGCATAAAGGAGTAATAAAATTTTGTCTACCATCTTACCTGTAACTCCCATTCAAGTTTCCCATAATCAGAAAGCCCAAATAGTACCATGCTTGACACAACTTTGCCATGCTTGACAAATTCATCCAAGATTTATGTTTTAAAAATTTTACAGGAAACTATAAGATTGACTAACCAATACCTCGGTATTTTAGAAGAAGCATATTAAAAAGAGTTTCAGGTTAGCAGCTGAAACAAAGTAGAAAACTTAAGTTTAAACTAAGCAAAAAAAAAAAAAAAAAATCCAAAAAGCATAGAAGTCTGATGTTTCAGAATGTCAACTATCTAGTAAAAAACTCAAAGGCATTACCTGATTACACTGTATTTGGATGTTCATAATGATGAACTCAAGTTATCATAAAAGCTTAAATTATGTTCATTGTTCTCTGTTGAAGATGGCAAATCATTATAAAATGTGCTGTGAAATAATCAAAAGAATTATGTTTTTAAAATGTTTCTTGCTGAAAGCCTTAGACTTTTATTGGCTGGAAAATTTGCTATTTTGATACACCGCATTGCCCAACAATATCAGACAAGGCAGACATTACTTTACTAGTTCCAGGACACATGGAGCTCATTACAACTTAAAATACTTGAATGGATATTTTCATTTTGAATTTATTTAAAGAAAACTGCAAGTTTCAGGAGCTTTCTAGAATTGCCTGACAAGAAGAAGACCATTTGACATTTACAGCATAAGCTAATTTCACTGCAAGAGATGCTTATTTTCTGATGTTTCTGTGATTGCACATGTAAAATTTTTAAAATCTGTTTGATGTAAAGCAAATAATAGTTTACATATATAAAGGATCTTTAATAGTATAAATTTAAAATAACTATGTTATCAGACTGTTTAGAATAGTACAATCAGGAATGGGTACTTTTTCCCTATCATTTTACAAGTACCAGTTATTTTTTTGGTATATGACAGAATGCAATATTAGAACTATGTATGTATCAGTAATAGAGCATTAAAAAAACCCTCTTACATTTATTTTAAATTAGTTATATCTGTCTTATTATGAGATGATCTATTTAAACACAATCATTTAACCAATAAACTCAATTACAACTTTATAAACTTTTTATCAATTATATGAAAATAAATGTAAAAATGAATACACAGAAAATTAACAGAATATACAACAGAAATTTCTTATTTCTCATTTTACTTTATTTAAAATTAAATTAGTTTTAGGTATTCTCTACAGAGCTTGAAGAACAAAGTGAATGAAGTTTTGAAGACCTTTTTCATTTTATCAAAAAATTCAATAGAAAGAATAACTACCTTGAACTTAATCACATAAAATATTTTAAATGGCATCCTGAACTGTCTCTAGGAGAAATACATATTTGGTGAAGTAGTTTCTAAGAGACAAAAAAAAAAAAAAATAGAAAACAGAAATAAAAGTTTTATTAAAAGAACCCAATTCAGCTTCTCAAGTGATACTCTATAAAGAGACATAAGAAAAAAAAAAAAAAACTAACCAATGAATACTGAGAAAAGGGAACATGATATAATCTTGTGGACATATGTCTTTGCTAACATATTTAATTTAAATACGGTAACAATTTTTGTAGGGATGTTTTCTGTAATGCCTCTGACTGAAAACCAATGGCAGAACCAAATTTTGTTAAAGCAAGTCTGAAAGTGGCCAAAACAGGGTAGTTACATCCTGCCTGATGAACATAGGCCATTATGTAAGCAATCCAGAGTAGTGGTTACACTGTACATGCTTCAGAAGCCTCTTCAAAATGACTGTTCCCTGCAATAAAGCTTTAGATAAGAACTAGCACAGAGTTTAGGGTTCTATTATCTGATAAACATCTGGAGTGCAAATGTGATGTTAGATTTCGGTCAGGTTCATATGCTTTTCCAATTATTGAAGCAAAGTACATAATAACTTTGGTGTATGAACAGAGAATGATGTGAACCAAGCAAGGATTTGTGGATGAGGCTAAAATTTTCCCAAAGAATGTAGTCCTTGGAGTTCTATGCCAATAAACAGATCATAGCTAGAGGTTGTTTAAAGTTTGCAAATGAAACTGATGAATTATTGAACACTACATCGAAAACTAATGATGTACTATACGTTGGCTACTTGAATTTAAATAACAATAAAGGGGGAAAAAAGAAAATGTAACTAATTTTTTACCATTACAGTAGCCAATCTCATTAAATTTTATTCATAACATATATTTGAAGCAAATTAATATCCTTTTGATTCCTGCAGTATAATAATTGTCAAATATATAGCTAGGATGTAGATGAGTTATTTTCCTATGAAAAGTATTAGTTATAAGATTATTAATTGTTGGGAAATGTTTGGCAAATTGCTGATGATTTTGTTTTGAAAATAACAATTCTGAAGGCATTCTCTTACAGTAATTACTGGTAGGATCACTTGATTTTTTTTTTTTAAAGATTTTATTTATTTGACAGAGATAGAGACAGCCAGCGAGAGAGGCAACACAAGCAGGGGGAGTGGGAGAGGAAGAAGCAGGCTCATAGCAGAGGAGCCTGATGTGGGGCTCGATCCCAGAACACCGGGATCACGCCCTGAGCCGAAGGCAAACGCTTAACCGCTGTGCCACCCAGGCCCCCCTAATTTTTTTTAATAATAATTTTTTTTTATGTTATGTTAGTCACCATACAGTATATCTTTAGTTTTTGATGTAGTGTTCCATGATTCATTGTTTGCGTATAACACCTAGTGCACCATGCAATATGTGCCCTCCTTAATACCCATCACCGGCCTATCCCAATCCCCCTCCCCTCCAAAGCCCTCAGTTTGTTTCCCAGTGTCCATAGTCTCTCGTGGTTCATTCCGCCTTCTGTTTACCCCCCCTTCACTCTTGCCTTCCTTCTCCTACCAATCTTCCTGCTATTTGGATTACTTGATTCTTGAAATCACTCTAAATTCAAAACAATAAAGTTATGTTATTAGAATCTTGCTCATTCCCTAGTGCTACAGAGAAACAAACAGCTT
This sequence comes from Ursus arctos, assembly GCF_023065955.2. Classification (NCBI taxonomy): domain Eukaryota; kingdom Metazoa; phylum Chordata; class Mammalia; order Carnivora; family Ursidae; genus Ursus; species Ursus arctos. The sequence continues at coordinate 22,434,770 of NW_026622764.1, forward strand.
AGTCAAGATGTTTTGAAATAATTAATGTACAAATGGGCAAAGGAGAAAAATTAAGTATAATTACATACCTGAAGAAATTTTCCACAACATGTTTTTGTTTTGTTTTGTTATTATGTTCAGTTAGCCAACATCTGGTACATCATTAGTTTTTGATATAGTGTTCAACTATTCTTGACAAGATTGTAGTCATTTGGGTTTGTTTTGGTTTGTTCTTTTTAGGACAATTAACCAGGTGAAATACAAGGAATATGTGCAAGTTAGTTTATTTACAATTCATCATTAAAAAAGCAAAATCCAAGAAAATATGATGAAACCTTAGAGTATATAATTATACATAAATCCCCCCTTGTTTCTCTACATATGAAATGTCAGTAGAGTGAATATGAATGGCAATTAGAAACTAGAATCCACCAGTTCTTATGTAGAGTAACTACCTTATCACCACATAATTATAATTTTATGGATAAATATGATATCTGTTCAATATTGTGACTATTAACATAAGACGTATAATATTCTGTTACATAAAAATGGAGTATAATCCATGGAAATCAAACCATGAATCCTGTATTAATAAACGCTGTTAAAAATGCTGTTTTGCTCATATTTGGATAGGAAAAGCACAACATATTTAAAAGATTTCTTTATTTAAACATATTTAAAACATATTTAAAAGATTTCTTTATTTTGAACTTTGTCAACTACAACAATATATGAGGAATATTTTCTACATCCTACACAGTTTGAATCTTACAATTTAAAATGTTTAGAGCTGTTGACTTTTGTATATAAAACAGAGAATAGTAAGTCTCCCAGGTGTCAACTTATATTTTGGCTTCAATAAGCTCCTTCACAAAATCCAACTCACAGGAAATATCCCTATCTTTTCTCATAAATTATTATCACCTGCTGATATTATAAGGACTCATTCCTGAATTTTTCATGGAAATGACAAAATCTAGATATACTTTATCTAAATTGCATATTTCCATCCTGAATATTTTCTCCTTACATAAAGATGGTGTGTGTATATGTGTGTCTATGTGTATTATTAAAATTACTTCAAAATTCTTGTCGACACAGGTACAAGAAAAATGAGCCCCAGATTTTCACAAACACAGACATGATGAGATTAGCTATTTCATCAACAATGTTTTGATAGAAGCAGTAATGCAGATATTGTTCCCAAGGCATCCAAAATGTTGTTTTAAGATATACTCAGCTGTGCATTCATTAAAATTTGTTGTATAAGGATATTTATGTCATTAAAAAGATGCTATAGTAGTAAATAAAAAAAAGCAGCTCATACATCAGAATATCCACTATGATTATCATATTTAAATTATCATTTCTAAAGTGTATCTGGAAAATTATAAATTGAAATCATAAAAATGATTATTGCTGTGCGGTGAAATCATCTCTTTTTTGTTTTATTTGATTTTCCTCTGCTTTCTAAACTACATCCAATAAGAATTTCTTATTAATAGAAGAGGAAATAAATAAATGTGAGGGATTTAAGATTTTATCAGCAGTTAAAATTTCTTTTACTTCATACATACTGCATCTCATGTACAATCAGGAGTGTAAATGCCCACTAAGATTGCTCTGAAGAGTTCAAAGAAAGAAATAGCAACCCTAGTGGATAATTCTAATTTGGTTTACAAGACTACAGCATAAGATAGAAATAAGAATATAATCTCTTCACATTTGTAACATATGGTGCGATTTTGTATTAATAGATTTTGCCTATAAACATGGTAAATTCTCACTCAAGTTGATGATATAGGGTACTTTGTATGACAGTGAAGTCGGCCTGACTTGAGTTGAATCTAGATTCTCTCTTTACTGCTTTTGTCACCTTAGCAAATTAACTTCTATTCCTACCTCCATTTCTCATTCAAGAAATGGAAACAATGACAGGGTTGTTGTGTGGATTACACAAATACACACAATACAAATTAATCCCTTAGTACGGTGACTAGCAAATTATGAGCACACAATTCACATTAACTAATACGATGCTTTATTTTTTATTGTTGCTGCTCTAAGTGAAACGAATCAAAATTAAAGTCTTTCCATAAGTCCAGTATTCAAGTATTTCTGATAGGACCTCATTTCAATTTTGACATTCAAATCCCCAAAATAATAAATTCCCCTATATGGGTGACAGGAAAAATGAAATTCAAAAAAAATTAAAGACACTAAATGTAATCATTCATCCAATAAGATAGTATAGCTCTGTATTCAAGGGGAATATTAAATATGGATATATTTATGTGTAATTCATTTATCTGAGAATTAGGTCAGGACCTGAAAAAAATAATTTTATTAAAATTAGACACCTCAGAGGTACCTGGGTGTCTCAGTTAAGGGTCTGCCTTTGGCCCAGGTCATGATCCCAGGGTCCTGGGATTCAGCCCCGTCAGGGTCCCTGCTCAGTGGGGAGCCTGCTTCTCCCTCTCCCTCTGCTGCTCCCCCTGCTTATGCTCTCTTTTTCTCTCTGTCAAATAAATAAATAAAACTTTAAAAATATTAGAGACCTCGGCATATGTTACCCTGAAAAAAATTTTTTGAAGTGGTTAGAAAACACCCATACCTAGCAAAGACATAAATACAAAATTAGAAGTCAAAAATCTAAAATCTCAAATATATCTTTCCTAAAATGTAGATACCCTGTAAGTAGAATTAAGTTAATATATAACATAGAAGAGATGATTTGTGATCCTTTCCTTAAAGATAAGTTTATATTACATGATAATCATATCAGTCATTGAACACTAATTGTCCTGACAATTGGTGGGATAGAGTAGAAAAGTTACAGGGCACTGCACATTGCATCATTTGTTCTCATTAGGTTCACCACATCTTCCTAAAAATAAAAGCCCTTTGTGGAACTATAGCACCAGTTCAGAAACAATTGAATTAGCCTTTACTCATCAGATAGATTTCAGGCCCCTTACAGAGTCATGTAGATACTGATTGCATCAGTGAAATTAAAGTCCAATTTGGCTTTTGTCAGCACTCTTCTGTGAGATATATTTTGCTTTCCTGTTTTAACTTACAGAGAAATACTCGAGACTAATAAAGTAACACAAAAATTTGAGTTGTTAAATGACTTAATTTATGCTAACAAGCCAATATGTCTCCATTATCCAGATGTGCAACTAAAAGTGTCTCCCTAGTTCACCATGCTTTGTTGCCAATATTTTTTAATGTTAATAATTTCAAACAAATGACATAAAAAGTGGACCATGTCATTGAAGTTAACTTATAAATGATCAACATAAAGAAAAACAAGTCAACAATAACAAAAGAAGAAATAAATAAATCTAAATGCATAATTAACATGAAAATATTTTCAGCTTTACTCAAAGTCTAAAAATAATGCAATAATGACAGACATTTATTTATAACTATGGATCAGGAACTGTAGTATTTATTTTACAGTATTATCACATTGGATCTTCACTATAATCCTCTATGTGGAAGAGCATATCATCATTTTACAGATGGATAAATTGTGGCAATGACAGTTTAAGACTTGTCCAATGTCAAATTGGACATTTGTTTTCTTGAGTTCTCTTTCTGCACACGCACATATACACGCACGTACACCAAGAAAATGGACAAAAGAGCAAAATTCACTATGCTCATTGCAGCTCTATATGTGCTTGCAAACAATTGAAGTCAACCTTAGTATCCATCACTAGAGGACAACATAAATCAATGGACATGTACACAATGGAATTACTATGAAGTTAGTAAAGAATAAAAATCTGTGTGGATTGACATAACTGTCTATGATATATCATTGGCTAATATAGCATATTGCTAAATAATATAGTTTGTACAGTATTTACAGTGTACATACATATACACACTTCTATGCAAAAGAATTATTTAGAAGAACACAAATTGTTAAACTTAGAAATGTGTTTAGGGTGTGTTTTATGTGATGCAGGGCAAGGAAAAGGTGTTGAAGTTTTGACTTTTTATACTTATAGAGAACATGCATTACTGTCAACTTAGAAGAATGACTTTTAATGTGACATTGAGCCCCAGAGTAGGCTCAGTGCTGGGCGTGGAGCCTACTTGGGATTCTCTTTCTCTCTCTTCCTCTGCCGCTCACCCCAAGCCCCGTCCTCATGTGTTCGCATGCTCTCTCTCTAATAAAAACCTGCAAAGTACTCACTTCTATACATGAATAGTTATTTCTGAGACTTTTATTATTATTATATTTATACCATATTTATTCTTATAGGGGTAAAATTCATACTTCTACATGGCTTTGCTCATGGAAATCTTGAGAATCTTGATTGAAAAGAACCAACCGTAAGTCAACTCCACCCAATTCATGCTTTCAAGTTCCTAAGTAACTACATAAAAGTAAAAAAGAATTGCTATAAACGATGTCAGATTGGTTGTTAAAATGCAAAGTACTCAGTTCTCTACCTGAAAAGTAATTTCTGAAAGCAAAATCAAGATTGATTTTTGGATTAGCAATGCTATGAGAGTGGGAGAGAAAATACAACAATGTTTGGATGTTTATTTATGAGAATAGAATTTTTTAAGGATAATTGTGTTTATCTGCCATGTGCATTAGTTTTCTTCCATTAGCATTGATCAGGAGATAAAATGATACTTGTTATTACTAATCTACTTGTAGGAAAGCCTTTTCGTGTCTCTCGCTCTCTCTCCCTCTCAATCATAGCTTCAAATTCAGGAGATGGGCAATCCTAGGAATTGCAATCTTAAGTCTTTCAATAATTTACATTTATTTAACTCAGATAAATTTATTTGCTGTTTTCATTCAAAGCACTAAAATGAAGATGAGTTTTAACTTGAAAGGTTTTTTTCCTGGATAATGTATAAAGTGATTATGAAGCACTTTTACTGAACATTAAGGTTGAATAACTATTTTAGTTATGACCATTTTCCTGAGGTTACCTAACATATCAGGGAACAAATCAATATCCTCATTCAATTTCATTTTCCACATCCACACAAGCCAAATGCTTACACAAATGCTCATATTTTGACGTACACAAAACCAAATGATACTTGTTACCTAACATTTTATATCTTTATTTGAAAAAACAATCATAGAGTTTATTTGCCACTATTTTTCCTTGACAAACTATTGTTAAGAAAGGATTGCTACTTTGTTTTCTTTTCAAAGGATACTTCTCAGTGAAATATCAAATGCTTTTTTGGTATGCTCAAATATTACCTGTATAAATTCTTAAGATTTTTTTTTTTTTGGTGGTGGTGGTTTGTTTTGCAACTCAAAAATTTGAATTTATATTTATAAAATATACTTATCAACCACATGACTGAGTAAATAAGTGATTTTAGATAAAGAGAATGCTCACAGGTTAAGATCACAATACATATGATACAAATAGGCAAAAAAGTGCAAGCTTTTTATAACTATATTAATTTTTAAGACATAGTTACCCAAAATGATACTTAAATATGTTCTTTCTAAAAAATATTTTATTTTTTTAAATAAGATCTATGCCTAACGTGGGCCTTGAACTCATGATCCTGAGATCAACAGACACATGCTGAGCCAGCCACATACCCCTCGAAATGATTTTGATATAGTCTCAATCTCCATTATTAATTTCAACTGCTCATTAAGTATTTTATAAGCCAGAGGACTTTTTGTGGCAAAAAAGATCATTAAAACCACTTGATTTTCAAATTAATATGCAGTTTAATTCAGAATTTATAAACCTTATTTTATTACCCTTTATTTGAACTTAAGAAATGCTTATATTTTCATATATAAACACTAAGTAATGGTATTACCCACATAGTTATCATTCTAATAGTATTGACAAAAAGTAATATATCCCGTGTTGTTTAATATTCCAAAGTTGCTAACTCAATATTACCATTATATTTCCTTTGGCAGCAAATAAGGAGTAATGTTATGTATAAAGTGTATAAGCATAGAATATCAAATTATCTTAATCAATTTTTATGCATATTGAATATGCACAATTTATCTTTTATTTTTCAACCCAAATCTGAAATAACTAAACATTTTGTCATTCAAATCACTAAACTAGTTTACAATTATATCTAAAATGTAGGATTCTCATATAATTATAGGTACTTTATACATTTCATGTGTTATCCAAATGATATGAAACTTACCTAAACCTGATATAGACTATCATTATTAAAACTTGAAATATTTCATCACTTTCATTTATATGCACACATACCATCTGTCTACTCAAAATCCCCAATGAGATGTTTAATGGACAACTGAATGCCTTAACAGATCCCAACATTGCACGCCCTGCCCCTGCCTGCCCTCGTCCCCAAATCTGTTCCTATAGCAATTTCACTCATCTCGGTCAATGGCCAAGCATGTTCTTTTCCTACTTTCTTCAACCCAAAACCTGGAGCATTCCACAATTTCTGTCCTTTTGCTCCAGTCTATACTCAAACCACAAACTTCTATACTACCACATTTTTCAAAATATTACTGCTCTCACCAACTCTATTTTTGTTTTATCTTTTTCCGACAGCATTACAACACTCTCCTAATTTGTCTGTTTCCCTCTTTATAGATTATTGTTATATCACCTAGAGTGGAGATGCCACTTTCTTGCTCAATGTATCCCAGGGGCTTCCCTTCTCAGAGTAAAAGTTTAACTACTGGGGATTACCAGGACTACATTATCTCCCTCTTAACCTTTTGCCTTCATGTCTTATTCATTTCCCCATAATGTATTATAGTTACACTAACCTCCAGTCATACTAACCTCCTCCTATGTGCACTTGATTTCTTCTAACTGTGATGTTATTCCCTGGATTGCTACATAGTTCACTCCCTCAACCCCTACAAACAACTCAAATACCCACTGAATTGATAAATGAAGTGAACTGGTAAGTGAACTCTGTTATTTTCATGTGGTAGAATACTACTCAGCAATACAGAGGAACAAAGTACTTATAGATGCAACAATATAACTGTATCCCAGAAACATTGTGCTGAATAAAAAGTCAGACAAAAAAAGACTACTTACTGTGTGATTCCATTTATATAAAATTCTACAACGGGCAAAATTAATCTTTAGTAACAGAAAGCAGATCACTCATCTTTCTGGGGCTGGACCTAAGCCTTCTGACTACAAGGAGACAGAAGAAATCTTTTTGGAATAATTGAAATAGTCTTAGTTGTGGTGATGGTTACACAAGTGCACAGATTTGTCCATCGGTACATTTAACTGTGTGCAAATTATACTATAAAAAATAATTTAAACAAATTAAAATAACATGTTTGCCAGGGTACTGGAATACTGCCAACTGAAATAGCAGTCACTAACTCCTAAATGTTTGCTGGGTGCCATTAAATATGAAGAATCTCTCCCGTGACTAAATTGGCTGTGCCCTCTAGTACCTTTGAATAAGTGAGCATAGCTGATTTTACGTCCTCCTTCTCCTTCTCTTTGCCTTGTCCTTTTGACACTAACTAGGCCTTACCTACATATGTCCTGTAAAAAAAAAAAAGAAAGAAAGAAAGAAAGAAAGAAAGAAAGAAAGAAAGAAAGAAAGAAAACAAAACAACAACAACAAAAAAACCTGTAGTGTAGTACCTGGTGAAGGTTAAGGAAAAATTATGTTGATCCCTAACATCAAGTCAACTCCGGCAAACAATGCAGGAACCAATATGGCAGTCTTCCTGGGGTCTAGTACTTTTTCCTCCTGGCAGGATGTTAAATCTCCCCGTTTTAATTCGATTACCAGTCTCCCCTTAGTCCTCCTGATAGAACCTTCAGGAAACCAGTGAATACTGGAATCAGAGGAGTCTACTAGCTCTGAGCTCAGATGCCTGCAGAAGCAAAACATGTTGTTTTAAAGGAAGGCACCTGGAATCTGGCCAATCTTTTCTTCTGCTCTAAGCTCATCTGGTGGCCAGCTTCTGCACTGGGAGCAAGGTTGGCTTCTCCAGAGGCTTATCAAAAACTTAAGTACTATAAAGTATTATAAAGCTTATTTTCACAATATCTTTTAACTTAAGGCAAATGAGGTAATAGTAAGAATTACATGAATAATTAGAAAACTGTGTATATATTAGGTATGAGCACATAAAAAGAAGTAAAGATATTTATTCTGAACAGTAAAATTAATTTTTAATATTTAATATCATGATTGTATTTTCTTGGTCAACTTTTATAAGAGAAGCCCTATATTGTAGCTCAAATAAAGTCCATTTAACAGCATTCTGAAAATATGATGACAATACATCTTATATCCATATATTACATATGGATAATAATTTTGTTGCACTTGCCTACATTCAGGTCAGTTCAGAGCTATAAAACAGCAAAGCTAAATGTTCTTTACTGTGAAACAGTATCAAGACACAACGTTACTGATAATGAGAAGAATTCTTGACATATTGAGGTTGAGTCAATGTATGGATTTAATTTCTAGTTCCTTGTTCACATATTATTAAATAAAGTACACCACAAATCAACACGATAAACAGACACTTGAACATAGGAGAGCATTTCAAATTTTTAGACCTCCGACTGGGACCTAATAGCATTATTGATATACTCTGACATAGACTACACAGAAACGAGCTTGATTGTTTAATACACTAATTAATGCATTAATACATTAACAATACATTAATTAATTAATTAATTAATTTTAAAAAATCACATGCTTAAGGGCACCTGGGTGGCTCAGTTAGTTAAGTGTCTGTCTTCGGCTCAGGTCATGATCCCAGGGTGCTGGGATGGAGCCCCGCCTGGGGTTCTCTGCTCAGTGGGGAGCCTGCTTTTCCCTCTACCTCTGCCTGTCGCTCTGCCTACCTGTGCTCTCTCTTTCTCTCTCTCTCTCCCTGTCAAATAAATAAATAAAATCTTTAAAAAATGAAAAAAATAAATTTTTAAAAATCACATGCTTGAACAGGTATTCATTGTGATTCTTAATTTTATGTGTGAACTGGTCTAGGCAATGGTGTCCAGTTGTTTGATAAAACATTTGTCTAGATGCTGCTGTAAAGGTATTTTGTAGATGTGATTAACTTTTAAATCAGTAGATTTGCCCTTGATAATGTGTGTGGGGGCTTCATCTCATTAGTTGAAAGCCTTAAGACTGAAGTTTCCTGATGAAGCAGCAATTTTGCCTTGAGACTGCATCATAGAAATACTGCATGGGTTTCCAGTTTGTAAATTTCAGGCTTACAACTGCAACATCAATTCTCTCAATTTCTAGCCTGTTGGACTCCTCTAAAGATTATATACTTCTTATTCCCCAGAATCATGTGAGCCAATTATTTAAATCTCTATCTATATATACACACACACTAGTGATTTCCCTTCTCTGGAGAACTCTGACTAATACAGTCATTGACAGACTTCTATGTGCCTGGCACTGAGGACGGTGATAAACATGACAGAAGAGTACCTATTCTCATAAGTCTAGTAGAGTCAAATGACAATAAACATTTCAGGTCATGATAAATGCTATAAGAGAAATTTTAAGAAAGTAAGGAGTGAGAAAATCAAATGAACTGTAGATGAGGCCAAGCTTGCATGATGGTTAGAGAAACCCTCTTGGGTGATAATAAAGCTATCAATAAATGGAGAAATACAATGTGTGGATCGGGAGAAGGGCTTTATGGGAAGAGGCAAGAGCAGATGTACAAAGAAACTTGGAATATTTGAAGAATAATAAGAAGGCTAATGTGGCTTAAAGAAGTAGTAAAGAGGAAAACGGAAGGATTCAGGTTTGAAGAGATATGCAGAAGTCACTCAAATTGGCGTATAGCCATATTTAGAAGTTTTTATTTTAACAGGCAGATAATTTAATCTGAAAAATGCCAATTAATGAATCATTTCTGTATAGAAAAATGCCAGTATGACAAGCAAGCACAAATCCAGTTGCAACTAATGAGCCCTCTATGTGATGAAACTGATCATATGGCGAGTTGTGATTAGTAAAGGGACGAAGTAATCACTGCGCAACAATGACGAATGTAGAGAGGACATCCACACATTGCTACCTTTCTCAGAACTTCAAGCCAGTGATTGCTGCCTGACTGCTGAATCTATTTAGCAGAAGTCCAATATCAAAGTCTGTATCTCAGAGTAACAGAACAATATTCAGATATTATTTCATGTGAACACTTGTTTCTTCTTAATAGACACACACACAAAATGGTGCCCTTTAAGCTTGTCATTTTGTTTTTGGATAATAGGTATAATGTTTCCATTCTTGCAGATAAAAATGTAGATGCTTCTGATCTTTTCCAACTGATACATGTCTTAAATATACATATTTCCTTCATCGCCTCCTTTAGGCTAATGACCATGGGAATTCTATTTATTCTCCTGACAGTTCTTCTCCCACTGCTTGAAAATTCTGTCTCCTCTATACCCCATCTTCAAAGCTCCCTCTCACTGATGGGAAATCTACTTCCAACTGTTTTAAGATTGACCCGAGGAGTAACTCTGTAGTAACAACAAGGACTACAATGAGGAGAATAACTGGGAAAAAAAAGACAATTAAATTCCCATTACTGAGCTGTCTCCTGTCAACACTGGACATTGCTCACTGCTTTCTTCTCACCTACATTTCCTGTTCTCTGCCTCTTATCCTCTGGTTATTCTATTTTATCACCACCTCAAGATCCTCATACAACATCTGTGAAAAAATGCCCTGTTCAGACAATCATTTTAAGGAGGAGGAAGAGAAGGGAAGTTCAATAGTTGTTGTTGCTATTGTTGTTTTAAATAAGGATGGTTCTAATTCAGTTCTTTGTATATGAAAACACCAATCATGATTACTACACAACCTTTATCTTAGACATACTGGGTCTGTGTTGCAGTCACAGGTAGGGTTCTGCAGGAAACCACCTAAGACATAAATATTACTAGGAAGTGCTCCTGCAGGTTTATTAGTGAGTACCCTTGGAATCAACATCTGTGGGAGGGGTGGAAGAGAAGCATCCCAGGTAGAGAGAGAAGTTGAGTTGTGATGCAATCCCAATCATGATGTTGGCCAATGTTTCACAGTATTCTGGAAATGAAACAGACCTCCAGAGTTGTCATGAGTTTGATCTAGATGGCTTCGTCTTTATGACTCCCCACTGGTCAATCATAGAATGTGGTGCAGGAGGACTTCAGAGGGATCTTTTTAGTGGAGGTATCTCAGAAGAGAACCAAAGATGAAATGTAGCATTCTGACAACATTCTTACCAGCTGAGATAACAAATTCTTCATTCCTGAAAAGAGATCTGAGCATTGCATCAGGGCATGTACCACAGAATGAGTGGAATACGGTTACCTGTTAGGTAAATTCTGGTCATGATTCTGAAGAGGAAAGACAATTGAAGGGCAATGATATGAATACAGAAGTGACAGGTCCTGGTATCTACAGAATTCAAGTGAAACTAAAGACAGTTTTATCATTAGACTTATTTTTTTTAACTTTTGATTTATTTTTTTCTTCCTTCCTGGCTCTTTCTCAAATAATTGGCTGTAATAAAGGAGTCAGAATAACCACAAAACGGCTGTATGCTTACCTTGGTGATAGGCAAGAAAGACAGAAAGTATGAAATGTTATTCTATTTTTGTGTGCTTGGACCTTAGGAAGAGAAAGACTGCTGGCTGGAGAGAAGATGAAGGAAGACTAATTTCCTAGATTCAGAAGAAAAGTCAGTGGATTGCTATGAAGACTCTCTGACCACACACAATATCCCCAGGAAGTTTGCACTGTCAGAGGACGGTGTTCCTGACCTGCAAAATCCCTGAGCTTCCATCTCTCCTCTAAGCATATGATCAATTGAAAAATTTCAGGAGCGATAGATGTGTTTTATGACGGAAGCATCACCTGCCAGATTAATGGTTAAGGACAGCATCCACTGTCCCTTCCTGGTATTTCTCACATCCTAAGTTCAAACTATGGGAACAAGTACAAGGACTTTTATAATAAAAATGATTAGCGTTTCTTAATTATAGCATACAAAGAAAGGAGCCAATGATCCTGAAAAGTCAATATAGAGAAGACTCATACTGTTGAAAGATGTTAAAATATAATTAACATAATTGTCAAGAAGATCAAATCATACATATCATATAAATATAAATTGAACACGTCAAATATTTCAATACATTAATTAATTGTTGGTATAAAAAGCATTTGAAAGGCTAAAATTCTTTTAAATGGCAAAATTGCTGGGTTAGATAAAGAGCAACTGTTTAATGTCAAAAAAAAGCTATAAATTACTAACTCCAGGGCTATTTACTCCACTAGACACCGATTATTTGCATCTCTACTGTACAAAAATGTACAAATGAACCTGTATGTTGTCTAAGGCTAAAGATTTAATTAATAATAAATAAAGAACAGAACTAAATACATCCTACAATCTAGATAATTCTTGGGAGACATTTAACCTCCATAAGCACTGAAAAGATGTGGTCCAAATTTTTGTCTATGTTCAAGTTTCAGATAATTTTTTGACAAAGTTTTAATATAAATGTACAGAGAAATAATTTATTTCTGATTTCAAGAACAAATAGTTAAATAAGAAATTAGGAAAACAACTATGATATAAAGAAAAAAAAACACCAAAAGTTTTGAGTCAGTGATAACATGAGTATTAAGAGAATAATCTTATACTCTAGTATATAAATTCTCTAATTGAGCCTCTGAAAAATTCTAGTTAACAGTATACTTTGGCCCATAAGTATTTTCATTAAGTTATCTATATGCTTCCTTGCTTGTGCCCAGTAGCATTTTAAGATACTGCTATCATTCTAAAAGGTATTTACCCAATAGAACAAGGTACTATTCAGTACTAAGTCAGGGGATAAAGAAAACTGGGTTTTATTAGGAAAGGAAAAGCATGGTGTAGGATGAATTATGGTAGGGAAGTATAGAACAAAGGCATCTGCAAAAACAAGAAAGAGCCAGAAATGGAATGTGGGTTTGTAATGGAAGAAAAAATAATCTGAAAATTAACGCATATTTTATTTCCTTTTTACTCATTCAATGCTGCTATTTTTTCAGAAATTATCTCAAATCTTTTCTTTAGGAAAAGTCCTTCTCAGACTATGTTAGCTTAAAATGATTTTTAGTTTTCATAATCAATCTTAATGATTTCTTCTTCCATTATTCATGCAATTATATCAAGTTTGATATATGTAATTATTCTTTTTAAATTGTTGCTTACCATCCTAAAATATGTTCTAAGTTCCTTGATTTGAAGAACCATGGAGTTTTATATGTACATCAAAAAATTAACAAGAGTAGACTTTACATAAATAGTTATTTAATCATTTGTTTACTTTATTATTTAATTGTTTATTTATGTGAACAGTGTAGCTCCAAAGAGAGAGTTATAGTGCCTGGGTGTAAGTTATGGAGAAGAACTAAGTTGAATAAGGAAATAAGACCAGAATGTTCACGTATGCACAGGAGGATTTCAAAGTAAAATAACCTCAAAAATATAATCAACAACAATGATCTCTAAATAACATTGTTTATTTATTTGTTCTCATGCTTTATTTTTTGAATCTGACTCTCCATGCATTTTTTCAAAAAAATAATCACTTGTGAATATAGATTCAAAATTGTGAATTAGATTCAAAATTGTCCTCTAATTCCTTTATCTGATTTTGTTTGAAACTTTTCAGTAGATTCCTTGGCTCTCTATAGAATGACGTGTGTTTGTTTAACGAATGTTCAAGCAAAGTAGAACTAGCCAAAAGAAAATACTGCCAAGTAGTTTATCAAAAAACAAACATGTACACTCTTGTCAGCATATAGATACATGCACAGAGACAGATACACACACACAGACACACAAGCATGCGTGTATTTTTTAACATGGAAAAATAAACTCAATTGTCTGAAGAGTAACAATTTCTGTGATAAATAAAAAACAGCAAATAGTCACTTGTACAAATGTTACCCTTTCCTTTTCTCCTGCTAAGTGACAAAATGTTCAGTGTTATATCAAAGATTTTTCAAATGAGCTGGCAAGATAAATTAAATAGATACAAATTTTGTAAACACGCATTATGTGCAAAAAAAGTTAAAGAATCTAATTTTAAAATGACAAGTTTTAAGGATTGCCAATAGCAGCAAATTAAAACATTCCATTTTCAACAGTACTCTAGATATCTAACCACACAACAATCATTTCACCAATTTCTACTGACTTCATCTCAAAATAAATATCACTACTTTTAAAGGGTATTCTAAACCAGTTTCTTTAGGTTTCCAGCTTTCTTTGTCTTTAGACAAAGTGTTTCCATATGTAGTTAGGTTTTTACCATTTCACCTCTATTAATAATAATGAATTTTACTTTTCACTACAATTTACATAATAAAATATACAGCTTTTTGTGTTTGTTATCACATCTGATCTTCACAACATCCATATGAGAAAGGTCCCCTGAATTCTCAACTTACAGATAGTTGGACCCACATAGAATTGTTCAATAATTTGGCTAAGGCCACAAAGCTAGTAAGTAGGAAAGACAAATTTTGAAAAAGTAAGTTCCTACACCTATTGTTACCACAATTGCACCATTTCCAATGTATGAAATTTGAACATTCCACATAGGTTTTTTTTTTTTTTTCATGTTGATAACTAGTTCACTACTATATTCATTATTCTATCCCTTTAGGAAATGCCAGCACATTGACTACACCATTTTTTTCATTCATTCGTTCCAAGATTGTCATCCAGTCCTTAATTATTTATTTATCACAGATGTCCTCCCATCTGTATACACTCTCAACTGCTGTGGTTACTAGTGCTCATAAATACCTGGTTTTCCTCTTTGTGAGCACGTCAACTACTGCACTTCTCAGTGATGTTGGGATTGGGCTGACAAATGAATTGTTCTGATCAATGAGCTGTAAACTGAAGCAATATGTATAATTTCCCTGCTGAAGGATTTCATTGCCAGTGTGGGATCGCCTAGCAGTTCCTTTCCCCTTCTGTGGTGACAGACAAGGCTGTACCCCAAATGGTATAGCCAAAGGATGATGATGTACTGTTACCTTGGGCATCTAAATGACTGTTCAGAGTGGCCCCTTGCTGACATGTACTACACATACAACATAATTGAGAAGTAAATATTTTGTGTTAAGCCTGGCATTTTAGAATTCCTTGCTTCTGCAGAATAATCTGGTCAATCCTAGCATAACACCCTTGTAGATCTCTCCCTTTTCGGCATTCACTGGAAAAAACTCTTATCTACTCTGCTTACATTCACCCCAGCATTGGACAAGGCTTAAAGAAACGTATACAGCCTTTTTGTCTGACCCCATTTTATGATCTTAAATTTCAAAAAGGTCCTAGGAACTAACCATCCAATTTTCTACATTTATCAATCTTATCTTCCATCTGAAAAAGCCAGGACACACCTTCTCCTCTCCTTGTTAAACTCCTCCTGCCTTCCCTGGCTCCACATTCTCATCTGATGACTAATTTTTTTTCATTCCCTGAAATACGGAAGCAATTTGAAGTGAAGCATCTCAAATTCCTACCATCAAACTTAATGACCTCTCAGCTTCTATATCCAATTTCTCTTTTGGTCAATAGTTTTTATTCCTACCTCAAACCAGTCTTTTAGTTCTACATAATACTGTTTTGCTAACCGAATCCACCTGTTTCTTCTTCCTATTGAAGCATTGATTTGATACTTCTCCAGGCTCATTCCAACTTCTCACAAACAGACTTTCATACAAAACAAAAGAACAACTACAACAAAAACTCCAAAACAAAATCCCTACCTCAGCATCCGATCCCTTCCAATCACTGTCTACTTGTTTTACTCCCTTTGTATCAGAACTTCTTGATATAGTTGACTTTGGTTATTATTTCTATTTTCTAGATTGTCATTCTCCCTTCAACCCACTCTGAGAAAATTCAGGTTTTTGTTCCCATCACTTCTTGAAATTATATTTGTCAAACTTGGCAATGGCCTCCATTTTACCAAACTTAATAGTCAATACCCACTCCTCATTTTTCTTCATCTTCTTGAAATTTATAAGCTCATCTTTCAGGAAATCCCAGTCTTCTTGATTGCTTTCTCCCCACTCCACTGGGTGTTCATCTTTTATCTCTTTGCTTCTTCTTCCTCTGCTCTCTCATTCTTAAGGGTTTGAAGACCCAGGGATTAGTTCGCGTCTGTTCTCTATATTCACTCTATAGGTGATTTCATTTATCCCTTTACTTTAAATATCATGTTTCCAAATGCATATCTCCAGAGCTGAACTCCATGTGTGTGTGTGTGTGTGTGTGTGTGTGACATTTAGTTTATAACCAATTCCTGCCAGACTTCTCCATTTTGATGTATAATAGATACATCAATAGCAGATTATTGATAATCCTGTTCCTCCTAAGTATCTTCACTACATAAATAGCACCACCATTCATTTAGTTGTTGAGGGCCAAAATTATTGTTGAATCTTCTCTTTTTTTCAAACCTCACATGTTTTTCAACTTCATTCACTCTCTAGAAGGTCAAATTATACCACAAATTCATCCAATTCTTACCTTCTCTTCTTACCTCTTCTTCCTTTACACAGGAGTGTGAGCCACCATTATTTGGGCTCCTAGACCATGGTAATGAACTTATAAAGTCTCCATACCTGAACTGTGGTCTCTCCTCTGTAGAGTCTATCTCTGTAATCTCCAGAGAGCTCTTTGCTGATATAAATCATGTCATAACATTCAACTGAAAACAATCTTACAATAGCTTTCTTTACAACTAAAATAAAGCCCAAACTCCTTACCATGGGCTACAAAAAATCTATATGATCTGGCCCCTGTCTACCTATTCAACTAATTTTTCTCTCGTGGTTATTCTTGACCACCCATTTTCTTGAGTACATTAAACTAATTTCTACCCCCAAGTTATTGAACATACTATTTACTTTGACTTGGGTATTTTCTCTCCAGTTTTCTTATTGCTTCTTACTAAGCATTTTCAAGTCTCTGTTCAGAAAGCTTTCCGAAAAAGTATTTCCTGAGCACCCCTTTTAAAACAGCCCTCCAAAAGCACACTTCAAATCCAAATACCTCATCTTTCTCTCTATTCTGATCCTCCTTCATTTTTCTTCAGAAAATGTATTATATCCTGAAATTAGATGCACACGCACACACTCACAAAAAAGAATGTCCAAGATCCCTAACCCAAAGCTTTTCCACTGAAGCTCTTTCTTGGTGGGCTTCTATACATTCCAGGACCATTAAATCAAAGAAATTTTGTGTGCATGTGTGATATTGGAGAGGTGAGGGAACGGAGAGGGTAGAAATCTTTGCAAAGCTGAAGGCAATAAAGCGGAGCTTATAAACTTTTGTGAAACATACAATAAATTTTCCAGCAGGGCCTCAAGGTGCTATGAAAATTTCATGGTGTATGACATCCGATGATACTTAAGAATATTATCAGTCCACTGAGGGCTCTACTGGGCAATAATAATTCCTCCGGTCTTTCCGTTGTTTGTAATACCGATTTTCTGGAATAAAACCTTCAAATAAATTTCCCTTATTCATCTATTGAAAAATCCTGGTTTGTTTTTATGTTGATCTTCTAGCATTTCTATATATTTTGTTTTAATTATGAACACCAAATAAATTACTGGGTTTGACAAACAAATTAGAATATTATTAATAATATTTAACATATTTAAAATAATCCTACAGCGATTAAAGTGATTCAGACACTACATTTAAAAATATTATTTGCCATCTAAAATGTGTATGGGTGGGCATAATCAACAGTAAAAGACAATTGTCCCATTATATAGCCTTAAATAAATTTTGAAGATGCTGTAATATTTAACTATTTTCTGTCACTAAACATTGTACCTTTAAAGTTTCATTGATTTGAATAAAATTAAACATAATAAGAATTGTTCTTTTCTTTCCTTTGTTGTGTTTTATCTACATATATATCTTCGTATTTTTCCTCAACAACTTTTAGTTTCAAACAAGAATAAAATGAAAAGATAGTTAAATTATAGTAGCAAAGAAACTGATTAAGTTTAGAAAAAAATCAAGTGCATCCTTTTTTCTTTTGAGGCTATTTTATTATTTTTTATTATTTTAATTAATTAATTATTTAATTTTATTTAATTTATTTAATTTATTTAATTTTTATTTAATTTTATTATTTTTATTATTTTAATTTTTAATAGTTGATTCCTAGTGTCTCCTCTACTTGGAAAAGAAATGCTCTCTCAGTAGTATATAAATAAGTGTTGCATGTTACATTTGGATGTACAATATATGAAAATATCTGAATGAGAAAAAAAGAACCAGAAAAGCAATAACTATATATCAAACTACAGCAAGATTAGTATGTGGCAATAAAGTCTACTACCCTCTCTTCCTCATTTTATTAATTTGTTTGTTTATGTGTTTATTTACTTATTTATAAGCCAGATTTAGAGTGGTTACAGAAATCATGAGCTTATTAAATTGCCCCCACAACTGAAACAAGATACTTTGTTCTATTGGTGATTTATTGCATAAGTTTTTTTAAAAAATCTAGGAATCTTTTGTGCATTTGATACATATTAAACTTAGAGTAACAATTCAGGGTTTTCAATGTAGCTAATACCACTTTAAAAAAGGTTACTTTAAGCTCAACATGAAAAAGAAAAGAGATAACAGAAATAATCATTTGCAATCATTTTTACTTATCTTGGTTCAGCAAATGTACCGGTTTAGTGTAAAATAATCAGGTTGATGACGCTAACAGTATAATGATTTCATGTTTTACAATAGTTTCATGAACAAACTAAGAGACAATTGAGAAAATCTTTTGGCTAATTGCAATCAAAGTTGTTATACTATTATAAAATTCACAAACAATAAAAACAAAATGTTGTTGTTACTACTATTTTTAGAAGTAGTCTATAAGACACACAAAATGATATTATATTACCACCCAAGGGAATTTTATGGTAGACAATTTAAACATCTTTAGTGATAAATGAAAAGACATCATCTATTTTGAAATATGACTCTTGATCTAAAGCACTCTTTAACTATTAGTGATTGTCAAAGAAATGTCAATTTATGCCCAGATGTCAGAATTATAAATCATTGTTAAATTGCATAATATGAGATATCAAGAAAAACAAATAAATTAGAAGAGTTGGCACAATGACTGAATCTAATTCAATAGCCAAGACAATCCTAAATCTGGAAGTCTTTACAAAGGAACCAGCAATCTGGAACCCAGATGTTAAGGAAGGTAATTCAAGTTTATTGAGTGCCCGAGGCACCGTGTTAAGGACTTTCTCTTTCTTTTATCATTTAATGGGTCTGCCATTTCCAGAGATCATTATTCTCATTTACAGAGTAGTTAACTAACCTAGAATCTAAATTATTCAAGTAAACTTTCTCAGACTTATGGGAAGAGGCAGGGCTCAGAGCTAGGCCTGTCACTCTGTAAATACCCAGTCCTGTAAGTACTAAATTATTTCCCTAAGAGCTTCTTGGAAATCCAGATACAGAGGTTCACACCCTATGGGTATTCATGTGTCATACACATTCACATAGTCCCAATGTTTGCTGAAATATTCCACAAAACTTCAAAGTAAAAGTAGGTTAGTGTACTCAGGAAAAATAATCAAACCAAAGTAACAACAAGGGTAACAGCAAAATAATTTGTGGAGAAGTACTCTACTCTCTTATGTCTTTTATTACATGGAATCATTACGTTTTGTATCTCAACTTACTTGGAAACAGAGCCATTAGGATCCATAATATTTAAAGAAAGAAAAAGTAAAAACAGCGAAGTATGTCAGGTATTTGTGTACAAATTATGGGAAAAAACTAAAAGCTAATGTGTTTCAACACATTGATGATTAAAAATCATTAATGTACAGAAAATGCAATAGTATCATAATTAAATATTGAGCAGTTAGCTGTATCTTTATAAAATTGTTATTTTATAGATAGGAAAACAAAATATCTCACTTTTTAAAATCAAAATCAACTACCCAGGAATCCTGGCTAAAAATTTGCAAGGTTTGCTAAGAGTAGTTTTCTAAATGATGCAAGTATAGACATAAGACAGTGATCGGTAATAATAATTCAACTATTTGTAATGAGTAATACAGTATGGATATTGATAGTCTATAACTGAGTTAGATATTTGCATTTTTAAAAATAGATTCTTCATGTGACTCTGGTTTTATGTTATACGTTTATATTACTACAACTGGAAAATGATGCAATGAATCTACCAATCTTCTTTTTCTGAGTATCTATAATTAATTTTCATCTCAAACTAATTACTTTGCATTACATGTGACTGTGGAAATACATTTGAAATATTTTTATCTCTGGACAAATCATGAATTTGCAAAGAAAAAGAAAACCAATTCCGATCTCAAGATTTTAGGTATCAAACCTCTACAATTGTCAAAATCTTTGGATATAAATATGTATGTACATTAATATGCTGGCAGATACCCAGATACTCATTCATTCAGGTTGATGCTGTGACTATGAAAGGCTCTCCTTCCCTTTGCACTCAGGCAATGCATATTCTTTCAGTGACAACAGTGAAGACACACTCTACCAGTGTCTCCAGTATTGCATAAACGTGACAAAAGGATTTTTTAAGGTACCCTCATCTTGTTCACATAACAAGCATATGAGTTAAGCCATTCAATTTATTCATAAGAATATTAGCATTCCAGGGATATGAAGGGTGAACAAAGCTTCCCCTGTCACTTATCTAGATTTAAATGAAGATCTCATTTTGATGGAGAAAAAAATCAAATATTTTTCCACCTTTAACCCAACTTCAATTTTCTGGATTTGACTGTTTTTTAAAATTGAAGGGAGAAAAAGGTGTTTTAAAAGACATACAGGTATCCACCACTTTTCAAAAGTTTGCATTATGCCCCTTTGCTTTTATGAAAGACATACATTAGTACCTATTTTCACTGACCAAAAGAATTCAGAAGAGGATTTTCACTTTTATGAAAAAGGGCAAAAAACAAAAATTGTGTTTAGTGTTTGTTTTGCAGCTAGCCTTTGTAGACGCAGCATGCACCCCAACAAGCAAGCGTAGCCCCACCAGGCTCCCTTCCCTGGGAACTACACACAGCATCTCAGTCAAGCCACCATAGCTTTGAACTGTCTTCGTGAGCATCCGTGTTTTATCTCAATTTATTTTGCGCATCTGTTAGTAAGATGTGTCCTAAGATATGACAAAGGCCTAAGTCTGGGAATGCTGGAAAAATTTTTCATGTAAATTAATGGTAATTTCCTCTTCCCTTTAAGTCATGTCAGTTTACAAAAGTTTTCAGAAGAATGCTCTCTTTTGGATAGTAGGGGAAACCTCTGTAGACAAGAGAAAAGCATAGAAATATATTTAATGTAAGTCTTACGTGACACAGAATCCTTCAAAAGGAAATGGGGACTCAAAGAAGTGGTTCAACTTGAACGATTTTATGCTAGATTCGATGAAGAGTGGAAAGTCTTAGAAAAATGTGTTAGATTAAAGGAATGTGAGCTAAGATTGCTAACTGGGGAAAGCACAATAGGGTATGTTTCTTCAGATTCTTCTCAGTATCCACCTCTGTCATGGAGATAAGGATGTTCCTTTTTTCTGGGGGTAGAAAGAGTATCTCTCCCATGACAGTCTTATTACACTCTTCAGGGAAGAATAGTTGGAGAAGGTCAGAGTCCTTCCTGCTCTTGCCTTTTTTCTCAAATTTCTTCGGGTTAATATATTCAATATGCCAAGTTGCCATAATGTGTCCTGAAGTAGTGCGCCTCATCAAGATCTGAAGTTCTAGGGAAATGTCCTTAACTAATTTTCTAAGATTATCATAGATATGCATTCAATTGTTTTGAAACAAAATATACTAACATGAGTGTTATAAAATGAGTGACAAAGATGACCATATTGAATTCATGTCATGCATTCACACTGATACAGGTGATGAGAATGCCAATTTTGAACTATACAACATTATGTTGCACCTTAAATACTGACAGTTTTAGATTATATCAGATAGAATTTGTTTCCATATTTTCCTGGATTATCTTCTGCATGGTCTTAAAATTTTAAGAACATATGATCTTATGAATTTACAATATCTAATGTCTTCTAGAAACCTCTCTATACAATTTAGAAAAAGTTTAAGTAGTTTTTCTTGTTTTAACTTAAGTACAAATATGAAATAAATAATTAGGTTTTTGGGCCACAGATCTTCCACCCAAAGAATTATTTTATTGAGAAAGCCATGAATAAATATATAAACATTTAAAGAACACAGATTCTGAAACTCTTTCATCTTTTTTATGCATTATAGATGTTTATCTCTCAAGATGTGATCTAACAAGTAGTAATGATTTGTTTTGTTGCTACTAGGTTGGCCAGGACAACATTTCATATATTATCATTTGAAATGTTATTTTCTTAGTAAAGAAAATTAATATTTTAGGTGTTTTGACTTAAAACAAAAAAGTTCAGAATTCTTATCTAAATTGTCTTTCTAAAAAATAGAAATTTTTATATCTAATAGTAAGTGGTAGTGAAGTTATATTAAACTGGGCCTTCATGAAAAATAATACAACTATAAGTAAACCATATAGTAAAAACCATGTTTTATAAAATAAAGCAGCTAAATCATACTTTATAAATGAATTATTAGGTAACCATATAACTGATTATTATCTTCATTATTTATAAATACATAGTTTTGCATAATATCAAATTGACTCCTATAGAGAAAATAAGTGCTATATTAATACAGACAAAATCAAAGTTTATAACTGATAGTTACAAAGAAAATAGAGCACAGTAAAATAATTTATATTGGCTATGCTAAAGATATCAGAGAAAACATTGCAAATCTAATGAATGTTAGAAGATTTTCGATAAGAATATTTTATTCTCTGTTGCTAGAGACTGAAAGTTTTGTATCCACAAAATTTGTATGTCAAAACATAATTCCCAATGTGATGGTATTTGGAAGTGGGGCCTTTAGGAAGTAGGCCATGAAGTGATGCCTTCATGAATGGGATTAGTGTCCTTAGAAAAGATCTCAGGAAGCTCATTTGCTTTCTCCATGTGAGGGTAACAGTCTAAAAACCAAGAAAAGGGCTTTCACCAGACACCAAATATGCTAGTGATCTTGGACTTCTCAGTTTTTAGAACTGTGAGAAATAAATTTTGGTTGTTTATAAGCCACCCTACATATGGTATTTTAACACTGGAATGGATTAAGGGTATCTGTTGTTTTAGTCAAATTGATAGACAATTGTCCAGCATTCACAGTATCTCCTCCTCAAGCATCAAAACCTTTAGGGATTTGAACTGAAAAGAAAAAGAAGAAGAAGAAGAAGAAGAAGAAGAAGGAGAAGGAGAAGGAGAAGGAGAAGGAGAAGGAGAAGAAGGAGAAGAAGGAGAAGAAGAAGAAGAAGAAGAAGGAGAAGGAGAAGGAGAAGGAGAAGGAGAAGGAGGAGGAGGAGAAGAGGAAGAAGAAGAAGAAGAAGAAGAAGAAGGAGAGGGAGAGGGAGAGGGAGAGGGAGAGGGAGAGGGAGAGGGAGAGGGAGAGGGAGAGGGAGAAAGAAGAAGAAGAAGAAGAAGAAGAAGAAGAAGAAGAAGAAGAAGAAGAAGAAGAAGAAGAAGAAGAAAGAAGAAGAAGAAGAGGAAGAAAGAAGAAGAAGGAGAAGAAGGAGAATAAGAAGAAAGAAGAAGAAAGAAGAAGACAGAAGAAAAAAGAAGAAAAGAAAAGGAAATTGAACTCATTCTTCATTCAAGTGTCCTAGAATTGGGCTTCTCAGGTGGTTGACAATGACTAATGTCCAATTATCTTTGTCAATAAATTTAGTCTTGTTTTTAAAAAATAATTTTATTTTATTTTATTTATTTTATTTCATTATGTTAAGTGTACTTTTTAAATTCCCATCCCCTACTTCCCCCATCCCCTCACCCTGTTCCCCTCTGGTAACCACCAATTTGTTCTCTATAGTTAAGAGTCTGTTTCTTGGTTTGCTTCTCTCTTTCTCTTTCACTTTGCTCATTTGTTTCTTGAATTCCACATATGAAGGAGATCATATGGTATTTGTCTTTCTCTGACTGACTTATTTCACTTAGCATTATACTTGTAGCTCTACCCATATTTTTGCAAATGGCAAGACTTCACTTTTTATTATGGCTGAGTAATAGTCCATTGTATATTTGTATACTACCTCTTCTTTATTTATCTATTGATGGACACTTGGGCTGCTTCCATAGTTTGTCTATTGTAAATAATGCTGTGATAAACATAGGGGTATCCCTTTGAACTAGTGTTTTTTTTGTTTGTTTTGTATTTTGGGGGTAAATACCCAGTAGTGAATTCACAGATCATATGGTAATTCTATTTTTAATTTTCTGAGGAACTTCCATAATGTTCTCCACAATGGCTGTGATAATTTGCATTCCCACGAACAGTGCATGAAGCTTCCTTTTTCTCCACACCCTCCCTAACACTTGTTGTGTCTTGTGTTTTTGACTTTAGCCACTCTGACAGGTGTGAGGTGATATCTCATTATAGTTTTAATTTGCATTTCCCTGATGATAAGTGATGTTGAGCATCTTTTCATGTGTCTATTGTTCATCGGTCTGTCGTCTTTAGAGAAAACTCTGTTCATGCCCATTTTCTTATTGGATTATTTGTTTTTTGGGTTTTGAGTTGTATCAGTTTTTTATATATTTTGGATACTAACCCTTTATCAGATATGTCATTTGCAATCATATTCTCCATTAAGTAGGTTGCCTTTTAGTTTTGTTTGTTTCCTTCACTGTGCAGAAACTTTTTATTTTGATGTAGTCTCAATTTAGCATTGTAATACAATTTGTCTCTCTGAGTGTCACTATTTTTCCATAATTGTTGTTTTGAACATGTTTTTGGCAAAGATGCAGAACACTCTCCAAACTTCTCTGTTCCTAGTTATTAGAGCCATTGCTTGCACAACAAAAGTATATAAATCTGAAAAAAAGTTCAAAGGCTAATATGTTTAAGGATTAGTGTCTCCTATTTTGAAACTTACAGTTATCTTGACTAGTGCGTCATTAGTCATTTAATTATCTTGCATCAGCACACACATCTACACACACATCCATACATATACCATATATGCCTACAACAGAGAAAGGTGATGTCAAACTTTTGATTGTATAAATTCCTCACATGAAAAAAAAACTGGCATTTATTGACAGTATTTACTTATTTATTTTTAAAGATTTTATTCACTTATTCATGAGAGACAGAGAGAGAGAGGCAGAGGCAGGGGCAGAAGGAGGAGCAGCCTTCCTATGGAGCAGGGAGCTGGAGGCTGGACTCCATTCTAAGACCCTGGGATCATGACCTGAGCTGAAGGCAGATGCTTATCCAAATGCGTTACCCAGGAGCCCCTATTGATAGTATTTATCAAGTGACAGGAAAAGACCATCCAAATAGTAAGAATAATAGTATATTTTCATAAATATAATTAATTTCTGAAAATGCATTGATATTTTTATGAGACACTAATTTATAAAGAAGATTAAAGTTTTTATTAATGTACAAGGTGTTCATATCTTTCCAGTTATTAGCATATAAATGTTTTCTATTTGAGGAACATTTTTCTAGATCTCAAGGTACCAAGGAAAACAAATTAATTAAAGGATGTTTAAGATTTTATTTCCTTGATGGTTCAGATGTATATTTAATCTGATTTGGTGCAGACTGAAGTCTTATTTTTACCCCGTTACAAAACAGAGTTTCCCAGTGGCTGGAAAACTTGAGACTGACATTTAAAGATAAATCTTCTTCAGAAGTAGGTGATAGTAAAGCATTCTAGGCCACCATCCTGTATTGTGGCAATAAATGGGACCCACTCAAAATTACTTAGTTCAGTCATTTACATTGTAATCCCTATCATTTACTGAATGATATTTAAGACTGGTATTACTTAATTTCATATTTTTAACTTATTTATGTTTTCTTAAAAGCAATTCCAAGTAATTTATTATGTTAATGGTCAAGAGATGAGCATTTCTTTATAGCTCATAGTCCCTATATACAAACTGCACTTTTCTCTCAATGCTGTAGGCTCTTCTAATTATACAGAAGTCTGAGAGATGGGATATTCACTGTCACAAAACTCTGGAAGAATGTCTTTTTGATATTTACTATGGTCGAGTGTGATATTAATTTTAACAATTGTGGCATGTGTGCATATTTTTTAACATATTTAACATTTACAGAAATAATCTTGGAGATAAAAAAAAAGGAGGAAATAAAAAAATGGATATTTGCTATTTTAATTCCACTATGGAACATAATGATTTCTCTAAAAATGGCTTTAATGTAACTCTTCTATAAAATATCTTTCAACATTCAGAACATTGAAACCAAACTTCAATGAGCTTCAATCAGCTCATTGTGATTATATTCTATTTTTATCTCTAGGACCAATGAGTGCTTGGGCAGCTCTTTTGAGAAAAACAACAAAAACTGAAATCTTAAAACTAAAGGCAAAAGAAAAGTTGGTCTCAGGTACTGGAGAGAATGTATCACTTTCCCAAGGCCATTGCATCCTGGAAGGAGAAGGGAAGTTTGTGTGGTGATAGCAGTAACTGCTTCCAACTGTCAGCAGTATGTCCTGACTTGCAAGCCGAGGCTTTGCAAGCATTTCAGGGCAGAATGCATTTATTTTTCAACAAGTCAGCAGTTCATAACAAAAATTCACCTATGCATAGACTTCAGGCTGCATCTAAATTATTGATGAGTTTAGTAACTTGCTGATAGCAAAGCTTTTCTGGCCCCAGGCTTCGAATATGCAAATGCTCAACTGCTCCTTCTTGAGAGTAAAAGCTTTTTTAATTGCCTTTGATATTTTATCAATAAACAATTTAAAAAAAGAAAAAGAGAGAATAAGAAGAAAAACGAAAGAAAATTACTTCACAACATCTCTGTGGGATGTATCACATAGCCAGATAGATTTACTTTTCTCCTAAGAGAGAAAGAAGTTAGAGATTTTACTTCTATATACAAAATTTTAGACCCATTTGAAAATAACAAAAGCATTATATACTTTTAGATAATGTAATGCAAGTTTTAGAGATTAACTATAGACCTAATAATATCTGATAGGTTTTTAAATATACAAGATGCCAAAAGTCATTTGGAAGATAGAATCTCCAGAATTCCTAAATTTTTGGGTGTCAGTCAAGAAGGGGATGAGTCAGTGGAACATAATTGCTTAATATCTCTGTTTAATTCTTTCTGCTTCAAGGTTTCTCAACCTTGACATTAGGCACCTTTTGAGCCTCATAATTCTTCACTGTGATGAGCTGTATTATGCTTCATAGGATGTTTGACATCATCATTGCCTTCAACTCACTGAAGGCCTGTACGCCACTCACAGTAGCACCCCTTCCCCAACCAAATATATATCAAATATTTCCAGACATTGCCAGATGTCCCCTGGGTAGGGTTGGGACAGTCAAAATTGCTCATTGTTGGAAATCACCACTCTAGTGATTAGAAACCAAACGGCCAATACTAGATCAAAGAGGAAAAGAACAATAAAACAATTTTAAAAGCACAGTATGTCCCTAAATTGTAAAACATATTGATTCTGCAGTCCATTAACAGACTCTATAATAAATTAGTTTTAGAGACAGACTAGGGAATGTACATAATCAAATTATAATCACACAACTTTGAGTCAGCTTTTAAACAGGAATTGTATATATAGATGAAATACATAAATGAAATCAAAATTTTATTTTTGTTATTTGGAATCAATCACTGCTAAATACTTTTAATTGGAACGCCCTTATCTATGTCATTCATTATCTTACTGAATTGCTTATGGATTGCTCAGTGCCAAAAAGATTCAGTGGGAAAAGCCAAGATAACTCTTGGAATAGGTCCTTGAGTCAGTGAATGGTGGACAACTGCCAATAGTCGGGCATTTTCAATAACTGTATGACACATATTCTTGGGCAAATATAGGTAAAATATCAAGATAACTACTTAGCTTGCTTAATTAATACAGGCCCAAGTCACATAATGACTGATAATTAAAAACAGATTTTCCCCTTATCTTTTGTAGAAGATAAAAATCTTTGTAACAATCTCTAAAAAAAATAATATTCTTAATGTTCATTCCATGAACCCAAAGACAACCAGGATAGGGATTCAAAAGAAATTTGAATTTACTCATGAGTCAATATAGTACATAAAATTCTATGGGTTTATGCAGAAGTGTCTTGTATGTGGTGAGGATACAAAATAAATATTTACTTTTGTTCGATTCTCAGAGTAATGTGTAATTCCCCAAACTCAGAAAACCTCACATGACTGCGAATTTTGTTTTTATGTAAGATCAAGATACGGTTATGTAGGAGAATGGTACAGAATGATTTTATTCATTTTGGTTTTACATGATTAAAAATGCCATAATTACAAAAAGAAAAATATGAAGTAATAACTTGGATATTTTCAACTTTCATCCAGCTATGAAATAGTTGAAGACTTTACTTGTTATATTTGGGTGTAATTTAAACATAACTTCATACATGATTTTGGCTCAATTTCTAAAAAGTAATACATTAATAAGCATATTAAAACGTTGTATACCCTTGGGGTGCCTGACTGGCTCAGTTGGTAGAGCATGTGACTCAATATCAGCGTGGTTGAGTTCAAGCCCCATGTTGGGCATGGAACCTACTTAAAAAAAATGTATATATATACCCTTTCTATCACTCCTGCAGATTTGGATTTAATTCCATCTGATGTTGTATGGACTGCAGGTATTTGAGGAGTTTGTTGCAAAGTCTCACTCTTTTCTTTGGTGTAAGATAAAAAAAATCACTTACAAACTTATCTCTAACTCTTCTAATGAGATATTATTTTTCAAAGGTTTCAGCTTTCCTTGCTAGAGATGATTTGAGTATTTGCAATCACTTATATGTTACTTATTTTGCATTTTTTCTTTTAGCACTATGACAATATTCATATACTCATCATTTAAGTGTGTGTAATGTATTGGTCTCTGCTCACATTATTTTGGACCTAGCCAGATGCTATTTAATAATGTTAACAAAAATACCTACTATCATATCTGTCTCTAAGCAATTTTTATAATCATATCTCTTTTCATTTCCTATCACATTGTCCTTGAAGAACTGTAAGTTTTAATTTTTCTGAGTTTTTGCACATATCGTTTCTTCCGGCCAATATAATCCTTTTATCAAGGAAAATATTGTCTTCTTCTCTACTTTACACAGAATGAGTTGTTCCTTCCTGATGTTTCCACATCCTCACCATCACACATCAATTATATAACTCGATGAGTGGATTTTCTTAACTGTTCCAGAGTAGGGACTATATCTAAATAATTTCTGTATGTTCGATGATAAAACACAACCTGGAACATACAGAGCGTTCATTAAATCTTAAGTCAATGACAGAAGGAAAAGCGACAATGGAAGTGGCTTATAAAGACACAGAAAAACTTATGGGTGATTTTTGGATGTTTAGCTTATTTCTAAAAGTAATAAGGAATCATTATAAGTTACTGAGGATATGAGTTAAAGGATACTACCTGTATAATTTGGAAGGTAATTGCCAGGAGACTGAAGTCTGATTCAGTGAAAGAGTAAGGCAGAAAAATAAAACTGGAAGTTATAGCAAAAATCTAGGCAAAATAGGATAAAGAATTGAATGAGGCCAGTGATAGTTGCAATGAATAAAAAGGGATAGACAAATGATGTGTTTTTGTTTTCCCATAATCTGGGAAGAGTGAAGTGTACAAACGGTCAGTTAATTAATATAGTCAGTTATCAAAAAATGGTGTTTATGAATTATGATTACATACATCATTTAAAGTTTAATGAGTAAGGTATTAAGTGACTTGCATACTTTATCTCACTGAATCTCTAAGCAGCTTTATGTAGGAGGCATCAGTAATCTTATTTTACAAATAAACCAGTATTTGTAGGTCGTAAGTTAGTTAATGTTAGAACTGAAACTTAAATGCAAATCTCTTGATCTAAAATATCTTTTGTGAAACATTTAGTAAGTTTGGTGAAAGCGAATTAGACTTTGATTAAGTATGGACTACGTGCAGAAGACAAAGAATTTCCTGATTTTTTATCACTGGTTTTTACAGACTATCTTCTTTAAATCATTATTACTCTTCCATCCAAATCACATTTTTTATGCTCTAGCATTTTTTTTATAATTTTTATTTTGTTATATTAGTCACCATACAGTACATCCCCAGTTTTTGATGCAATGTTCCATGATTAATTATTTGTGTAGAATTCTGATGACTCCTGAACTTGGGAAATTCTAGTTCATTTAGAATAACATTTCTCTAAGCCTGGTGAATGAGTAAGCCACTAAGAGTTAAGTAATAATGGCAGTGATTCATAGATGGTTGGAGTTTGGGAACCATGAGAAATATATTGTATGACAGGTAGAAACCTTAAACATCTGGATATGCTACACCTATGGTCTTCATCTTACGAGATAAAAAACAGAAAGAGAATAGCACACATAAAAGATGGTAATAACAGAAATTAAGGATAATACGAATAATAAATCGTTACTTGTCCATAGTATAATTGTCAATATTAAGTAAATAGCCTATGGCAACTATCAAATATAAGCTAACCTAATAATAGGGAGACATATATTCAAGTTCGTTGAGGGCAATTCCTCTTTATGGCTATCATGCAACTTAACCATTGTACAAGACTGTTCAGTTTTTAGTGAAGAGTTATTATCAAGAGTCGCATTACTATAAGCCAGAAGGATTTGAAACCTTCACTTTGACTTCCAGTTTTTGCTGTGATCTCATCTAATAGTATGTGAGAAGCATGCATTTATTTATTTTTTTTAAGATTTTATTTATTTATTTGACAGAGAGAGACAGCCAGCGAGAGAGGGAACACAAGCACGGGGAGTGGGAGAGGAAGAAGCAGGCTCATAGTGGAGGAGCCTGATGTGGGGTTCGATCCCATAACGCCCTGAGCCGAAGGCAGACGCTCAAACGCTGTGCCACCCAGGCACCCTGCATGCATTTATTTTTACATATAGTTAAACTGAAAGTCAACAAGAAATAATTAATCTTCCTTTTCCCATCCCCTTCCAAATAGGATGTATTTGACACTTCCTCTTCAAGGACGGCCTTCAGGATGCTTGCTATTAATAGAAATCTTCTTGAAAAGGAGGTATTAAGGAAGTCTAACTTATTCCAGGCTATAATGTGAGCAAAAGCAGGTTTAAATGTAGCTGCCTCAACGAATCACTGATGTACCAGCCAGTTGGGGCATGGCCCATGCAGCAAACTGTGAGCAGCACGAAGCTATCAGGCCATAGTAAATAGGGTTAATTGAGAAACAGGCTAAAGTATAAGGGAGGAATTGCACATATGTTATAATGAAAACTCAGAAAAAGAGAAAACATTATTTCTGATAATCCATTATTTTTCCTTGAAATACCTTAACTTATAAACTAATCTTTGTATAGGGCTCCGCTTTTTAATTTTTAATTTCCTAAATTCATATTATGTACTTTGATGGAAAACATTTAGAAGCCTGTGACTTGAACATTTAATATAAAAGAAATAAATTTAACCCATAGAGATAACTTAAATGACATCTTTTTCTTTAAACTTAATTGTCAAAGAAAGATACTCTAACTGCAGGCCAAAAGTTAGAGCCTAAAATATTTGGGCTGACACACTTGAACATTTAAGTAGAAAAGTTAGGTTTGAGAAGAGACTGCATTCAAATTTATTCAGGGTTACCAAGTATGTCAGTTAAAAAATGTTATGTCTACGTGATACAATCATTTACTCCAATAATAGAGAAACTTAAGTATAGACTATATGAACTATTAGGTAGATGAATATGGATTTTTAAAAGGAAATAAATTTGAAAATAATGAGAGATAAACTTAAATGGGTTAGGATTAAATAGGATTAAACTTAAATAGGATTAAAAGAAAATTGGTTAATTGATGTTTAGTTTATAATAAAATTATGGTTAACATGGGGTAAATAATAAAATTCATGTGCCTACTTATTTTAGATTCAGCTATTAGCTAATAGGTAGGGAGTTAAATAAAGAAATATGCAATGGTTTGTTTTTAGTGTTGGATAATTGGGATATTTATTTTCTTGCCCAAGAAAGGATCTGTAGGTACAAATAGCATACAGTAGGAGATGCCATGGTCAATTAAAAATAAATACAGTCCAGGGGTGCCAGGGGTGCGTGGTGCCTGGGTGCCTCAGTTGTTAAGCATCTGCCTTTGGCTCAGGTCATGATCCCCAGGGTCCTGGGAACAAGCCCTGCATCAGGCTCCCTACTCAGGTGGGAAGGCTGCTTCTCCCTCTCCCACTCCCCCTGCTTGTATTCCCTCTCTTGCTGTTTCTCAAATAAATAAATGAAACCTTTAAAAAATAATACAATCTGTTATAAATATTATATATCACTAAAATATTTTCAATGACCCTATACTTGATATCAGTAAGTCCATTGTTGGCTGCAGTGCATAGAGGATTCCTGGATGTATTAGTTACTTATGGCTAACAAATAATGTAGCTACAAAATGAAAAAAGATGGACAATGATGATGGTATAGCTTCAACTGCATAAAATATTTTTACTAGTATATATAAAAAGCCAATAGTTTCTAAGATAAAACCTGATGACAACCACTGGCCTAGAAGGTGAAGCAGGCACTGGAACTCTCTGAGAAGGACCAGGCAGTCCCACCACGTGTATATACTAGAAACATTTCTCTAATCCTTCCCTTAGAAAAACTGCAGTCATTTATCAGGTTAATATATATTAAGTAACAGGGAATACCTAGAAAATTGGAGAACTGCCAGATATGATGTCTGAACAGAGTGTTATCACAGGGGTGATAACTGATAAATCAGTCGTTGCTGATTAGAGAGAAGGCTTATGAAGTCTTAATAAAAAGTTAAGTTTTTGTTGTGTTTTTTTTTTAAGATTTTATTTATTTATTTGACAGAGATAGAGACAGCCAGAGAGAGAGGGAACACAAGCAGGGGGAGTGGGAGAGGAAGAAGCAGGCTTCCAGCGGAGGAGCCTGATGTGGGGCCCGATCCCAGAATGCCGGGATCATGCCCTGAGCTGAAGGCAGACGCTTAACGACTGAGCCACCCACGTGTTCCGAAAAGTGAAGCTCTAATTCATATATATCTCACACTGTATCCAAGAGGTGTTTGGGGACCAATTCTGTGGTTATTTTCCTCCCCTTGTGTATATTAGGGTAGATATATTCAGGAACTGCCCACACTCTTTTAATGATTTCCTGACCTGTGGACTAAAAGCCTTTATGAAGGCTTTTTCCACTCCCTAGCCAGTAGAGCAATTCGGAAACAGTATGGTACCCCAGGAAGTATTGCAATAATGAGCAACAACATAAAGCCTTAAAAGATGCAGAGGTATTAGTCACCATCACATCTTCTTTCTAGTAAGATGTTCCTATTTTAAAAACTGCATCAGTCATTCTATAAGACAAATCATAAATTTAATCATTTTTGTAGGGCCCAGAGCAAGTAAGAACTCTGCAGCCGGTCTAGCACACAATCTTCTCTATGATCTGGTGTTCGAGGATCTGTGTCTGAACAATGTGTTGTGTGGTGTATCTTTGAAGCCTCAGTAGGAGAATTTCTGGTAGATTCTTAAGGTCTTAGAGCATGTTGAAGCCTTCTGGAGCAGGCAGTTCGTCTCAGTTTGAAAAGAAGTCCCTGGGATAAATATAAGATTTTAGAAAAGTATCACAACAGATCTGTGGGCACCAGGTAACTGTGTAACAGAACTTCCTATCATGAGCTGGTTAGCATAAGATCTACTGAATCATAAAGTCAGCCAAGTACAGTAGGAACCCAGTATATAATGAAATGGGGAAAAAAAAAAAAGATTTGGCATAATCGGTTTCAAAAAGCACGAATACATGCTTTACAATTTTGTTCCCTAGTAGAACAATGCTGTGGCACATTTCTTAGGGCATCTCAGAAGGTCCTGGGGCGGGGGAGGGGAGCAGGGTGGCTCAGTTGGTTAAATGTCTGCCTTTGGCTCAAGTCATGATCCTGAGGTCCTGGAATCTAGCCCTACATCGGGCTTCCTGCTCAGCGGAAGGGAGGGGGTCTCCTCCTGCCTCTCTCTCTGCCACTCCCCCGGCTTGTGCTCTCTCTCGCTCACTCTTTCTCAAATAAATAAATAAAATCTTAAAAAAAAAAAAAAAAAAAAGAAGGTCCTATGGGATAGAGCTCAAGGCAACTGAAATAGTGGTCAACTTATAAGGCATCCTTGTATACTGATCTTTTTGACCTCCTGTCCCCAGGACCCATTTAAGCCTGCATCTTGGAGTTACAATTCCAAATAAGCCACCTGTACACAAGACTTTTTCTCAGGCCCTCGGTCAAGGTATCCCAGAATAATTACTCTGGTAGAGAAAATTCTTGTGACATATACCATAAAGAGGTCAAAGAGGAAAAGAGAATTAGAAAAAAATCACTTTCTAATGGCACGGAATATACTTTTCTACTGAGATATTTACTTGGTCAATATGTTTATTAATTAACAAAAAACTGAACAAATATTTGTTGATGCACTAGCACTTGTTAATTGCAGATGTCATTGTGGTGAATTAGACATGATTACTGAAATATTTTTAAAAGGCTTAAATATTTTTAAAAAGGTATTAAAATTATAAATTCAACATATTTACAATAGAAAATGAGTAATGTAAAGTAGGAAAAGAATGAATAGGAGGATACGAGTTTGTTAGATGTTCAGGCAAGAAATGATAGTGGCTTAGACTATGTTGTTTGCCCTGAGAAGTCCATTTATTTTTAGTTCTTATTTACTGGCTATCTCTTGAATTTTCTGTAATTTTACTTCACAGCTCTTAGCTAAAACAATTAAATAATGGGAGTTTTATTATGCTCTATTTATTTTCCTAATAGAATAATCTTCCTTGAAAAGTAGCTGAGTATTGGAAAAGTAACTTATGCTTTGGAGATGGAAAGCTTTGATTCCTGACACAACATTTACTTAATCTCTAGTGGAACCTATGTTTATGTAAAGTGTGTTTTGATGCAAACCTTGAAGGGTAGTTCTGATTACTAAATAAGAGAAAGTATGTAAAATATCTGGTTCATAGTAATTGCTGAATAAATAATATCTATGAATAGGCAGGTATATGATAATTTTGCTTTTTGGTTTATTTCTTTGTTTTTTTTATGGTAACAGAAGACAGAATATGTAGAAATATATGGCATGTCTGATATAATATAGATATTTGAAGAATATTTCCAGTTCCTTTTCAGACTGTATGAATTTATTCTTGGGCTACAGCTACCCAACATCCCTATTTACAAGCAAATCATATGTTTCAGTCAAATTTCCATCTGCACAGCAGCAAGCAAAATGACCAATGTGGGAAATTAGGAGCCCTTCCCTACAGTGCCCAGACAGCTATATTTTTTATTTATTTTGTGAATGCCTTTTTTTCCCCCTAGGCTGCAACTGGAATTTTAAATTTCTCTCTCATCCTACTGATGATGTGAAAATCATCTGTAACATTTTTGTCTTTAATAAAATCTGTATGTTGGCTAACTGAACATAATAAAAAATAAGAAAAAATAAACAATATCTACTAAAATTTTTCACTCTATCTCTAAGACCTAGGACCTTCATTCTTTGCTTCAAAATAAATCCTTAAATAGAAGAAGGGTTAAAGCATGTAATTTTTGTCTAGTGGTCTTCTCATAAAGAATGTGCCTCTTTAGTTGGTTTCATTTCTATTTTAAAAGCACAGACCAGGGGAATAAAAACTTACTGTCAACCATGAGATGCACTATATTTGTAAATATTTACCTCAAGTTAGCAATGCAAAAAAAAAAAAAAAAAGGCAAATTTTTCAGTGGAACGCAATTTATTCTCATCTCCAAGTATACATATCTTGAAGCCAAAAGGAAAAAAGCTGCTATGCAAACCCTTCTGGAATATTTTGCTCTTCAAAACAGACTAAGAGTAAGAATAATATTTGAAGGTATACACCAAAATGTGATAATCTACAATCTGTAAGTAACTCTTTCTTTTTCACTTACATTTACATAGTATTTCTATTTTCTGGTTCTACTGTTAATGCATTTTCCATTTTATGGTATGTAATGAATCATGTTACCTATGCATTTAAGTCTGCACATAAGCCTGAATGTTTTCTTGTGAAAATAGTCCTAAATGCTACTTTAAAATTCCCCCATTTCTATTTTTATAATAACGAAAACATTTAGTTGGAGTAAATCTCAGTACTTTAACTAATTGATTTATTAATTTAATTTAATAAATTTTGGGAAAAAACTTGTCATGAGAATCCAT
The DNA here is from genome assembly GCF_023065955.2 of Ursus arctos. Taxonomy (NCBI): domain Eukaryota; kingdom Metazoa; phylum Chordata; class Mammalia; order Carnivora; family Ursidae; genus Ursus; species Ursus arctos. The sequence goes on from NW_026622764.1 coordinate 22,471,215, forward strand.
CACATTTATGTTGATAGGCAAATAATATACCTCGGTCATTAATGGCTTAATTTTCAGTTGAAACACAGAGCACATTTAAGGAAAATAGGATATCTAACTGAAAAATTATTTGGGTCAGCAAAGTAGACATTATACAACGACAAGGAAATCAATGGGAAGCATGTTCAGTCTTTTGAAAAATATGATTTTTTAAAAGAGCTCCTTGAAACACTGAACATCTAAGCATTTCAATACTACATTTAAAAACTGATGCTAAAAACCTATGATTCAAGTAATCTTTTTAAAAAAAATTATGCCACAATACAAGAAAGACTGTCGATAAGGGAACTAATTAGGAGGCTGTAACACCTTTAAAGACTGAAGGCATGGGATAGTAAGGGCGGAGCTAAGGTGGTTCTGTGGAAATGAAAATTAAGATATGGTTATCATAAAGAAAACCTCGTCAGAATCTTGAAATAAAAAGATACTGGTTCAAAGCCATTAGAAATCCTAAAGCTGTCTCGGAGATTTTAATCTGGCTGAGCTAGAACAGTTGTGGTGATATTAACAAAGTAAAGAAGTCCAAGGGGTAGTTGGTTTTCACACCTGGTGGAATGGGGATTAGATTAATGAATTAGTAACCATGCAATATTGCTTGTAAAGTGATTAAATAGTAACAGGTTGATCAACTGATTTAGTAGAGGTAAACGGAGATTTATTCAAGATTATATATTAAATGCCATGGTACCCTGGAAAGGAAGACTCCTTTTTTTTTTTTCTACTTTAGACCTTTACCAGTTTTGCTAAAAGGGATTGTAAATGTTTCTCTAGGTGCCTCAGTACACAGACAAGAAAAACTGAATGCAGCCAAGAGCATATGATTTACAGATAGAGCACATTTGCACAAGGAGCTGTCATGTTAGAAAAAGAGGTAAGCTATTTCATGCATGTTTAAAAAATAAGGCAACCAGCCAGAATTTTGTAAAGCAAATTGGAGAGGAGCAAAGAATCCCATATAGAAGACAACTGATAAAGAATCTGTACTCAATGTACTTTGTTCAAGTGCAAAGGAAATCATGGCATTTTTGCTTATTAGTAATAAAGACTTTGAAGCAAGAGTGGACTTCCCAGTATGGTTAAGACAAAGGAAAAAATGGGATCTGAAGAAACACATTGATTCAAATCGAGGTTAACCCATATCCAGGTTTGAATGACACCATTCACTCTTTTAGCTTTCAGTTCCTTATAGAAATAACAGTTTTTAAATCTCATGTTGTGACTTGTTTAGAAATATTTTACTTACAGTAACATATACTGTGCTATGAGCTACTGCATCAACTTACTAAGATATAAAAGTAAAATTATACCTGACCCAGGAAGGTAGGTGCCCAGGCATGGGGAGCCAATTTGAAACATTGTGCTTAGGAAAAGATTATTGTAGACATTAGCTGTCATCTCTATTCTATAAATATATTAAGTTATAGTCATTGGGAAGACAGCACTCCTTATAAAACTAACAGTAAAGAGTGAGCCTAAAGGAACTTGATAATAAAAATATTTATAATATCTAATAATTATGGAGTACCTTATATATACAACAATTGGTTAAAGCGCTCACTCATAATTTTGAATTTAAACCTGACAGAAAACTGGAATGTGAATGTTGATATGATATCCTATTTACAGATGAAAAAAAAAATATGAGAAAATAGCGATAGGTTCAAAGTCACACACACACACACACACACACACACACACACACGGAGGAGGGGAGCCAGAATTGACTAGTTGCTTGGTTCTATCAAAATCCAAAACTTGATCACTGAATTACTATACTACATTTTCTTACAAAGGGAGAGTTTTTTTTTAAAGTAATAGGTTTCAGTTTTATGAAACAAAATTAAATTTTATATGTGTCCGGAATATATCTTTATTACATGTTATTCATTGAGTTGCTAATAGTTCACTAAGATTTACAATTAACAATGATTACATTATTAATTATAACATGACTCAATTGTATTATAAATAAATCCTAGATCCCATAAAGTTAAATATAAATAATGAGTTAATGTTAATGGAGATAAAAAGTGGGACAGACTTGATTTCAGGATCTTTTTCTTTTTCTTCTTATTTTGAGGTTGATGATGGAGTCATCTTGAGATTGAGAGAAGGAAATCATAGCATAATTTTAAGAGAAAGAAATCATACTATGAAATGTAGTGGTAGCTGCTACACAAATTGCTGGAATAGTCTAACCCATACTATAAACACCTACAAATCAGTTTTGAGGATTCCTGGCCTTTGATCTGAGTACATATGCTTTCAAATTTTTTTATTGTGAAGTCTAATGATTCCTTCTAATTAACAGAAGAAACACAAAAGGACATGCAATTTCCAGAGTCTTTTTCTCCAAACTTTACAATTTACCCAAATTCACATTATTAACAAGAATTGTTAAAATAGTATTTCTTTAAGGTGTTCCACACACTAAGCAGTTATTGTCACAGTTAACAGTCGTGGTTCCTGAAACAGAGGTGGGAGAAGACTAGCCTGGCTGTACTTGACAGATGAAAGTAAATACGGGCAAAATTCTTAAATATCAGGCTATCAACCCATCTGGGTCTGGGGAATTTCAATGAACTGGACACAGAACAAGTCACCTCAGTAATGACGGTGAGAAAATACCTGGGGGGATTCACAAGAAGAGGCTTAAATTACAGATCAGCTCTGCATAATAATAGTGAATGAGTCTTAGCCTTTGTTATAGAAAATAGGTTGGTTCCTAGATTACCTAAGGATGTAACAGAGAACTCCACAGGACAGATGGGAATCCTGAAGAAAAAAAGAAAGAAAAAGAAAGAAGAAAGAAACTGTACAGTTTCATGGACATTTTGGTGATACCTTTCATAATACGAATAGAGGCTTAGAGAGACAATGGACTAGGCTAACTAACAGAAATTCTAACTGTCTTTAGCTGTCCCAAAGTGGCAAATTTCCAAAAGTCTCCTTAGGGTGAAAAACACTGAGGTCATGAAGGATACACCTAGAAGAATACTTTAACACTGCAGCTTTGAATATTCTTTAATTTGTACATTCTACTAATGTCTTAGTTGTTCCTCAATGGCAATAATTCAGGACCTAGAAATTCACTTATCCTCTCATGAAAGCCACACAATCAAATTCTCTGTATCTTGTAATTGAGTCTTACAGTCCAAATTTGTACGTAATGATGATTTAATACTTATTTTATCATGTTGTATACACTTGTTTATGTTACACTCAACAAATACGCGAATCACTTCTAGGAATCCTATATTCTCTGTCTATCAGTGATTTACTTAGCAAATATTTATTAGGCACCCACTATATGGCAGACACATAATGGGCAAAATTTAAAATAAGATTTTTAAATATAAGATGATCATTCACTTCTTTGTGATTCTATATGAATTCCATGGTAATGCATTTAATATTTTCATACTTAATAATTTGAAAATCTGCCTTCTTCTATTAAAGCCCATGTGTTTTATGTTTAACAGATAAATGATGATGTACCATCATAACTTTGCAAGAATAATATGGTTCTAAAGCAATGTTTTATCCTTGAAATTTATGATACTCTAATAAATTTCTATAAATTTCTTAAATTATTTAATAAAAGATAATATGTCCATATTACCATTTTCTTTACTGACTCATGTTTATTAAACACTCTAATCTTTATGTAAGGTTTAAAGTTTTCTGTTTTATTTACCTTATTCTAGCCACCTGGAGGATGAGTAATTCTGTATGTGTAAATGGCAAATGCCATTATTCAGAGGGATGGAATTCCTAGGGAAATACAGGGGGGATCAAAAAACAGAAATGGATTGGTAGCTCTCTCTGTAGTTCAATGAATCATCTTTCCATTCTTGTTCTTGAATCCTTTCTAATTTGGGTCATTTAATAGTCTATGCAATAATATGGGCCTGAAGGTGGTTCTCACTTGGGGAGACAATCCCATGCTTGAAATATCTCCTAAAGCAAATGTGACATCAAAAATAAAAGGACCGAATGACTATCTTTGACATGCTTTTTTAATCTTTGGAGAAAAAAAAAATATCTTGTTGTTTAAAAATAATAGTCTATATAAATTTCAATATCAATAGAATCTTGAAGACAGACATAAGGATGTAGTCTAGATTTGTATATAAGGCTAAAATGATTCTTCCTACCATGTACTTAATTCAAGTTATTTTGCTGAGAAGAATGTGGATTGTTTTCCTTAAAGAAAATTCTCTTCAAAACTCCCTTTAGTTTGCCTTTCTGTAGTACAGCAACCGGAACAAAAAGAATTTCATTTGTCAGAGGTTCTTGGAGCTTATATCTAATTTAAATTTTGGCACAGCAATGCCTTCACTGGAAACTTGAATTAAAACTGGGTTTATTTGGGAGAGACGTGGGGTTTGAGATAAATATAGCCGCTTATGCTTGGTCAGCAAAGAAAGAAAAATGCAGGATTCCAGAGCTAGATGCTGAAGAAGCAGCCTCCTGAGTCATCTGGCAATTTTTCTGGTCTTAGCAGAAGCAGCAGTTTCTTCGGCATCTTGATCGATACTGAGACATTGGGAATCATTCCTAGAAGTCCAGGCTAGCCACGTTTCTCTTCAGCTTTCCCAACAATTCAGTAAATATTTTTGTAATCTTTATGAAGTCCACTTACCATAAAACTAACTAGGTTGTGTTCATTCTCTGTAACTAAATCCTGATCTGTGCCTCCAGCATCATAAGAAAACATAATGCTTGTGAGCACATAGTCATATTGTGATAAACAATATAAATGACATGTCTTCTCCCTGTGTATCCATCTGCATATCTTTCCTGAGACTCTGGTTCTTGTAACTAGGATTAAGAGGTAAATACTGGGCCAGACACATAGAAGCCCCAAATAAATATCCTCTGACTCATTATTCTGTAGCTTGTCTGCATAGGGTTTTAACGCACACCATAACAATCCAGGACACAGTTTCTATTTTTTGCTTTTGCAGTTCACATAATGGGCACTATATCATTACTAGTCAAAGTGTATTTATTCATTTTTCTATAGAGTGTGGCACCTTTACTGAATTAAAAAAAAGATACTCTCTTTCCTACAGTATGGAGAGATATAAAACACACTAAGAAACTGTAATCTGATCATTTAAAATCAGTCTACTTACTAAAATAATATTTCTAGAAATTACATCACATGGTAATATCACATTTACTATAGTAATATTTGTAGGAATTGTATAAAAACTAGTATCATAAACATATACCTCTACTAATGTTTTTAGAAATTATAAGCTAATACTAAAAACAATGCATTACGTTCACTTTTAACTCTGCCAAAACCTTTTGTAGGCAAAACCTGTCTGGCTTGTCTACCCACTTGGACATCCCTATATTTGACATACTATGATACAATTGTCCAAATCAGGAAAAAGGAGAATTTGGTCTTTAAGCCCAAAGACTTAATTTTTTTTTTTTTTAGAAACGTAAGCCTCATAAGAGTATCTATTTCTGAGCTCATTATTGCTGAGTCTTTAAATCATTTGTTTTATGGTACTAAATGTCTTGCACCTTTATTTCAGCTGTCTGAGCCTATGGAAGAAGCTTCTTAATTATACTGCATAAGCCGTAAGTCAGACCTTTAAAGCTGTGCTTTTGCACAAGTAGCATCAACAATAATGGCTATGATTTTTAGCACTAACATCAACATTTAATCAAAGTTATCACCCAGTTTTGTTTTGAACTGTGAGGCTATGTACATGTTCATTATCTGATATCACATTCTTTCTTGGATCTTTGGGAGAAATAACTGAGTTGAGCATGAACAGGATAAAACCTGCTGGATACAGGCACATAGAAGACAACTACAGAAATGTAACCAGTTAATCATAGCTCTTTGACTTCTTTCTCTTTGATGTTGTCCAGTCCCCTTGGACATGTTACAGGAACTTAAATTGTTACAAAATAATTTACCTTTTGACTTACACTTCTTAAGTGGCAGAACTTACCCTCTGGTAATTCTATCAACAACCTCTCCTCTTGCTTCTAAGCTTAGTATTTTAAAACCGAACCTAAAGTCTTGTTTTTTCTATTGTTTGACATATTCTATGAAACATCACTTTTCTTTATTCAAAAAAACATGTTGTGTAAAAAACTTTGACTTTCCTCTAATTTGGAAGAGATGGCCTATGACAAATTCTCCAGCCAATTTTTTTTTCTTTTTTTTAAAGATTGTATTTATTTATTTATTTATTGGACAGAGAGACAGCCAGCGAGAGAGGGAACACAAGCAGGGGGAGTGGGAGAGGAAGAAGCAGGCTTCCAGTGGAGGAGCCTGATGTGGGGCTCAATCCCATAACACCAGGATCACGCCCTGAGCCTAAGGCAGACACTTAACTACTGTGCCACCCAGGCGCCCCTCTCCAGCCAATGTTTAATCAATGTCTATGACTTGGATGTATAGACCATAGCCTTTCCTTATTTTCTACCCCAGAGGACTAGAGGCAAAAATGTAAATAGCTTAATAGCCATCTCCCATGAATCCCAGCACCTAGACGAGGAGGGAAAGAAGTTGCTGTCTGTATCCATTCTCCTTTCTGGACCATTAACCCCCTCATTTACTTCCCAGTGACTGAGATACACCCAGCCAAAGTTGGAACACCAGACCCTGTTCTTATCACAGATGGCCTGGGGACACAGATGACTCCACTTTCCAACAAAGTGTTGCCTGTATATCCTTATTCAATTCCCACTATAGGTTAAAGTACTAGGTCAGGGATATTTTCATGTTGATCTGTGAGGTATCTTTGCTGCAAAGCTGGAACCCCCTTTAAGGAAGAAAATATTGACTATCTAGGGGCATTTTGGGAGACTTAAGTGTAGATCATACACTGACTTTAGTTTAACTATCAATACAATCACAGTGGGAACAGTCAGCCATTCTCCCTTATCAATCTTTCTTGAGACTTTAAAAAATCATGTCTATTGAAGTTTTTAGAAGATGTGTATTTCATGGAAAACCTATAACAGAATAATTCAGGCATGGAGAAGAAATGCCCAAAACTTTTTAATTTTGATAGCTGAAAGGACTTAAAAGAGCATTTAAATGACTTGGTCCTTTTAAGGATAAATGGCAGTGAGACAGTATAAATGATTTATTTACAGGCATGCTATTAGTCTGAACCATCATTCTAGTCTTGAGCCAGGAGGCTGTACTTGACATATCCACCATTTATAAATGTATTTTAGTCATTTTCTCTGTAATATAAATATTTCAAATTACTTGCAAGCCTTTGTAATAGCACATTCTACAATGGACAAAAAGATAATTTGGCCAATTATGTTCAGTAATATCACTCTTTGTTCCTTTAAAAGTGTTACTTTGAATCAATTTACCAAAATTTGATTTTATGACTACTCAGAAAAAAATCATTGGCACATTTACATTTTAATAAAGGGCCCTCCAAATTACCAATTTTATCATATTAGAGATTGTTTCCATACATAAAAGCCTATTTTACAATTTGTAAAACTTCCAAATGACTATTTTATGTGTCATAAAATATTTTTACTGAAATAACTATAGAGTAGTATTTCCTAAATTTAAGAATTCTGGTAATAGACTGAAATTCAAAATAATTTATGACAATACATCTAATTTATAGTTATTCTTCCATAACATCAAATAAAAATATAAATTACTAAAATATTTTATCAAGTATAATGCATGAACTTAAATATAAAGGACTTCTATATTTAATATTCTATGAAGCATCACTCCAAATAATTTATATGTAAGACTACATTTGAATACCAAAAATATTTTTGAAGTGTTTGAATAAAGATCAATTTATTTCTGCTTACTCATATTGTAAAGTCATAAATACACTTATAAAAAGTTATGTTATTTTTTCCCCACAGCCTGAGTAGTAAAGTTTTTCTTACCAGATTTACTATTTTCCTCCATGAATAATATGGTCAGAAAATCTAAGATAAAATTATTCCATAGGGAAGATCGCCTGCTTGTGCTAGGAGGTATGTATGTATCTTATTTATAATAACAATTCTATTAAATAGGTACAGAATTTAAATTTCCATTTCTAAAGTACTAAGTCTTATGGTGATGACCTTTCCAATGTCACACTCCTACTATTTAATACTCAAATTGATATTAGTCTCACTCCAATACACATGCATTTTTCACTAAACATTTCTGCCTTTCCATCTTTTAAATTCAAAAAGGATTTAAAATAGTAATACTCAAATATAATAGATGCTGACATTGCCTATGATATCTAATAAAAGAAAAATAGTAAAATAATTGTGGTAAATAAAAGAAATACATTATTTAGCAGCCATCAAAAATAAAGATCTAATCTTATGAGGTCCGGAATTAACTTCACAAAAAATATGATAGGTGAGTGAGTAGGGATATAGAACAATAGTAGTCAGGTATTTGAAAACTGCTGAAGCTGGGTTGAGTACACTAGGTTCATTAAATTAATTGCTGTTTTGGTACAAGTTTTCAAGTCCTTATATTAAAAAGAAAAGTTTGAATAAGTCAAGATTACCAAGAACACTTAATGACAGAGGAAATCCCTATAATATATTCTGTTTTTAATGCTCTCAGTCCCTTGGGTGGCTCAAATCAAGCTGACTCATACGTCATTTCTCCTTATGCTGTGTCCCTAATAATGAACACTTTCATAGTCTTATGATTTTCAGGGGCCTCTGCAGACAACTTCTTTCAATATAAGTGGCCCTTCCTTCAATGTCTCCTTAAAAAATAAAAGCTACATAATTCCCATTGTTCACATTCTTCATATTAAATGTATAAAAGTTACATTTATTTTACCTTTTACCCAATATCTTAGCAGAATTGATGCTCTTTTCCCATTCTTTGCAGTGATATACTTAAGGACCACATTTATTACTTCATGTTTGTATTAAAGAGTCCAGAAATTACTAAAAACATTAAAGGTTTTAAAAAAATGGGGAATGGGATAGGCTGGTGATGGGTAGTAAGGAGGGCACGTATGCATGGTGCACTGGGTGTTATACGCAACTAATGAATCATCGAACTTTACATCAAAAACCAGGGATGTGCTGTATGGTGACTAACATAACATAATAAAAAAATATTATTTAAAAAAAATGTTTGTCAAAAGATAAACAAATTAATGTATAAATCATGGGTTGGAGTTATTAATGCATATTATGTCTTTTTTTTAGATTTTATTTATTTATTTGAGAGAGAGAGCGAGCATGAGCAAGCTCCAGTTGGGCGGGGTACTGAGGGGTGGGGGAGTAGGGAAAAAATCTCAAGCAGACTCCGTGCTGAATGCAGAGCTTGGCCTGGTGTGCAGATCTCATGACTCTGAGATCATGATCCAAGCCTAAACCAAGAGTTGGACACTCAATCGACTGAGCCAGCTAGGTTTCCCGCATATTATGTGTCTTAAGGTGTCCTTTCTTTGAATAAGACTTTTCTTTCTAAAAAGGGTACATGGGAATGAATCCTGATGTTTATAGCAGCATTATCAACAATGGCCAAATCACGGAAAGAGCCCAAGAGTCCATTGACTGATGAATGGATAAAGAAGATGTGCACCATTATATATATACATATATATGGGATATTACTCAGCCATCAAAAGCAATGAAATGTTGCCATTTGCAACAATGTGGATGGAGCTATAGTGTATTATGCTAAGCAAAATAAGCAAGTCAGAAAAAGACAAATACCATATGATTTCACTCATATGTGGAATTTAAGAAACAAAACAGATGAACATAGGGGAAGAGGGAAAAAAAGAGAGGAAAGCAAACCATAAGAGACTCTTAACTACAGAGAACAAACTGAGGGATGATGGATGGAGGTGGGTGGGGGATGGGCTAAACAGGTGATGGGTATTAGGGAGGGCACTTGTGTTGAGCATGGGTGCTATATGTAAGTGATGAACCACTAAATTCTACTCCTAAAACCAATATTACCCTATTTGTTAACTAACTTGAATTTAAATAAAAATTTGGAAAAAACAAAGTAGTGCTGTAAAGGAGGAAAGAAAATCATACACTAATTAGGAATTTCATACTAATATGAACACTAAGAGAGCACAAGCATTTTTTTTTTTGACCCCAAAATATCTAGGTTTTGCTAAGATGACTACACCTGGGGGGAAAAAAAGGAAAAAAATCTGGTTGACCATCTTCCAAACTGTGCCTAAATAATACTGGGGATGAGAATGATGGCTGTTGCTAAGGGCCATTTCAGAAATGATAGTTCCTCCACCAGCCAACCCCCAACAAATGTATGAAGTTTTCTTAGAGAATTAATTTTATAGCCAGCTAGAGCATCAAAAGCACTTCTGAATGTATCCTCTATTTTCCTGACACCAGAATTTAGGAGATGTATATGTCTGCAGATATTTACCCCCTTCTAAATAAGAATGATTGAAAATAGCAAAAGCATTTTATAAACTTAAAATAATATAAGCATTCTGGCCTCAATTTTTTTATTTGTAAAAGGAGAGGTTGGGTTATGGAACCTCAAAAATTTCTTCTAAAAATAGAATTTCTACTTTATCATTTCAGACTGAGGAAAAGGAAACTTTTACCAAGATGACCCTCTATTTTCTTTACATAGTTCAAGACACTAAAACTATTGAGTAAAGCATCCAAGCTGCTTGATATTCTCATTTGAGGCTATTCAAGCAGGAAATTTAATATTTGCTTTCCCTTTTTCAGTACGGATGTTGAAGAAAATCTACAAAAAGATGAGAAGTATATATTCTCATATAGAGAAAAATTGATGCTTAAATATAAAATCTGATCTAGATGATCTGCATTAGTTAACAGAGTTCTGCAACATAATTCTATTTTTGACATTGGAGAGTAAGATATTCTGGTTTTGTTACAAGTTTAACCTTGCACCTAGGTTTAATAGGTAATTATTAAATTAGCTTTCTTTCATAATTAATTGGAAAAGAGAAGAAGCTTGGAGAGATTTAAGACCTTCAACTGAAGACCACTACATTTTGTATGGCCTTGTTTGACACAGTGAAAGCACAGAGGTAAAGCTAAGAAGTAACCCCTGTTGGGTTCTTTATTGTTTTTTTAAATAGCACTCAAAAGTTAAAAGACATCATTCGTATTCAAAAAGGATAAATGACAGCTTCCATTTTTTTTTTTTTTAAGTATAGGTATCACAGATGTAGACATTATGTTGCCAATTTCTTTAGAGTTGTTTTGGAAATTGAAAATTACTGATATTTGATTTATTTTTAAATATTTGCTTTGCAAAAAGGTAAATACGGATTAATTTTTTCAGACTTCTATGCATTGACACCTTACATAATGCCTGCAAACACTCAATAGGTAATTTTTAAATTGATGACACCGTAAGTTATATCAATGACCTGAAATGCATGATTTTATTGCGTGGCACAAGTATGCCAATTTATATTCAAATTTGTAATTTCTGTTTTGTAATGTTTAGGATAACTAATTTCAAAAAAGGGAGAAGTTAATAATAATACTTTTATTTTCTTTTGTAGAGCAAATTAAGTGTGATTTCTTAGAAACACAAATAAACAGCAAAGTTACTTGCTTAACTGATGATCCAGTTACTTTACGGTTATTTAATGCACTAACAGCTTTATTGACTGCTCAAATTTTATCTCATAAATGGTATTTTAAGGAATTATTCCAGTTTACAAAATTAGGGTAATAGCAGTCAGAAATTTAGAGAATTAAAAATGTAGATATGGGGGAAATTATTTTGGTGTACCATAAATTTGAATTTATTGCCTTTGAAAGGAAATTGCTGAGCCCACAGTAATAGACCTTAGTTCTACACTAGAATTTGACCTAAAATATTTCTTATTTGGCTCTTATAGGTCAGATTCCCATACTTGAAAGAAAACCATTCTGTTATTCAATTTTCAAGCAAACTTATATTTAGCTCTGATAGCAAATAGCTGAATAAACACAATTTTCTGAAATCCAAAAATTAAATAAGATGAGACAGATAGTAGGAATTTCATCTTCTACATGTTGTAATAATAGCAGAGAGAGCAATGCTTGGCAGATGTTGCTTGATGAAATTATTGTACTATTGAATGAAATACTTAACAAAAGTTCATTTGATTCCAGCAGACTGCAGAGGACTGGATTAAAAACACTGCTTCTTATTAGCTGTGGACTCTCATGCAGTAAATAAATTACTTGAGTTTTGCATTCTTCGGAAAGTTTTATGAACTTGATTTTACAGAAACTTAAACTTCTCTCCTAATAAAATCATGAGGGCTAAGGAAATATATGTTTTTTTGAGGAATTTCATCGATAAAAGACTCATTTTTTCCTGAAGAACAAAAAGGAGACCAGCCTTTATTGAATAGCTATATGTTGGACACGACTATTTTCATTGTGGAGAGACAGAATTTTGCTATCGTTATAGACTCTATCAAATGGTGTCCACTGATACTTTTTGAGAAGACAGACATGTCCTATGTGCACTGCCCAATATGGTAGTCACTAACCACATGTGTATGAAGCACTTGAAATGTGAATAGTTTGGCTAAAGAACTGGGTCTTTAATTTTATTTAATTTTCATTAATTTATTTAATTTATATAGCCACATGTGGTAGTGCCCACATATTGAACAGCACAGCTCTTCAGCCAGATTTAATCTCCATGTGCCATTTATGTGTTACTTAATTTCCACTAGTTTCCATTATTATATTTATAAAGTGGGGATAGTATGTATATCATTTTCTGGGTGGTTATATGGATTAAATGAATTTTTGAATGATGTGGCCACATATTGGGCACTAAATACTTTTGCTATAAATGAATTTTCATGAAGGACTATCACCTAGGTACTGTTATCCACATTTCACAGCAAAAGACACTGTGAGCAAGACAAATTGTTCTAGTTTCCAAGGGTCACAGATCATACAAGTACTGGGACTTGTATTTGCACCCAAGTAGCATGACTCATTAATTATTCTATACAGTTTTTCTATATAGACTGACACACCAGCCAATAGTGATGGATGTTGTTACTTTTACCATCTTTATTGCACTCTATTCTTCTTCTTTTTTTTTTCTGTACATCAGAGAATCCATGGAGTCCTATTGATGGGCATTTCTGTGGTCCTTTCTACCCTCACCTACTTTTGATACATGGAGTTTATCATAGTATTCTGATGAGGATTTGCCAAACTAGAGTGCTGTTTAGATTCTCATATTTTATAAGAAATAATAAAAGAGTTTTTATGGCTTTACTTCTACCCAGACAGAAGACCAGGGTAATTAAGCAGGAACCTGATTCCATTGAGACACACTACACAATACTTAGAACCACCATTGCTCCCTGACTACACAGTTTAAAGACTGAACCTGTACCATTTCTCTCCTGAAGATTTCTTTTGTCAAAGACGATATATTGCCTTATGAAAAGTATATACTTATAGCATTTCCTTTACCAACTTATCAATCATAAATATTAGCCTGAACTCTTGTGAAGCCCCTAATAAAGAAGGCTTTAATGTTCCTTTGTGCATGAGTAAACTATAGACAGGCTTCTTGATTTTTTAAAATTATTTGATTGTGAAAAGAACACTAGACATGAGATCCACTCGCTTAACAAACTTTTATGTGTGAAATACTTTATTGTTGAATGTATGTACAATGCTATACAGCAGATATCTAGAGCTTATTCATCTTGCTTAACTGAAAGTTTATGCATAATGATTAGCAAATCCTCATTTTTCATTCCCTGCAGCCCGGGCAACAACAATTCTACTCTTTGATTCTATGACTTTGACTATTTTAGATAGTTAATATAAGTGGAATCATACAGTATTTTTCTTACTATGATTGGCTCACCTTACTTAGCATAATGCCTTCAAGGTTCATCCATTTGTCATGTACAATGCAGGATCTCCTTTTTTTTTTTTTTTTGTAAGACTTAATAGTATTATATTATATGTATATATCACATTTTCTTCATCCACTCATCCGTTGATGAACATTTAATTTATTTTCCTTCTTTAAATAAACATCAGAGTGCCAACACCTCTTTGAGATCTTGATTTTAATTCTTTTGGATAAATACCCAAAAGTAAGATTGCTGGATCATGATAACTCTGTTTTTGATTTTTTGAGCAACTTCCATACTGTTTCCCATAGCAGCTACACCATCTTGCATTCCCACCAACTGTGTGCAAGAGTTACAATTTCTCCACATCCTTGCCAACAACTATTGTCTTCTTTTTTTAAATAGCTATCCTGACAGGTGTGAAGTAATATCTCGTTGTTTTGATTTGCACACCTTGATGGTTGGTGATCTTCAGCATTTTTTTCATATAACTGTTGGCCATTTTATGTTTTCTTTTGAAAAAATATCTTTTAAAGTCCTTAGCCCATTTTTAAATCAGGCTATTAGTCTTTTTGCTATTGAGTTGTAGGAGTTCCTTATGTTTTTAACATTAATTTCTTATCAGATATATGATTTGTAAATATATTCTCCCATTCTGTTTGTTGCTTTTTCACTCTGTTGTTGTTTCCTTTACTCTGCTGAAGGTTTTTAATTGAGGTAGTCTCACTTATTTATTTTTGTTTTTGTCGTCTGTGCTTTTGGTATCAAATCTATGAAATTATTGCCAAAAACAATGTTATGAAGCTTTTCCTTTATGTTTTCTTCTGGGAGTTTTACAGTTTCAGTTCATACTTTTAGGTCTTTCATTCATTTTGAGTCAATTTTTACATATGGTATAAGAGAGAAGAATCCAAATCAAAAGGGAAGAAATAAACTTGCCCCTGTTTTGCATATAACATGGTCTTATAAATAAAAAATCCTAAAGATTCCATTAAAAAAAATCAAAACAGAACCAATAAGCAAATTCAGTGAATTTGCAGGATACAAAACCAACCTAAAATAATTAGTTGTTGTTTCCATACACTAACAACAAATTATATGAAAAAGAAATTAGGAAAATAATCCCATTTATGATAGCATTAGAAATAGTAAAATACTTAAGAATAAACTTAACCAAAGAGGTAAAAGACTTGTATACTGAAAACTATAAACATTGATAAAAAAATTAAGTAAGACACAAACAAATGGAAGGACATCCCGTGTTTGTGGATGGAAGACTCAATACTGTTAAAATAGTCATACTAGCCAAAGTGATTTCCAAACTCAGTGCAATCTCTATCAAATCCTGATGGCATTTTTATAGAAATAGAAAATATTCTAAAATTCATATGAACTCTCCAAAGACTATTAACAGCCAAATCAATCTTGACAAAGAACAAAGCTGGAGTCATCACAGTGCCTGATTTCAAAATATATTGGAAAGCTATAGTAATCAAAACAGTATTCTACTTGCGTAAAGACAAACATGTAGATCAATAGAACAAAACAGGAAGTCCAGAAATAAGTCCATGCATATACATCAACTGATCTTTGACAAGGTTGCCAAGAACACACAATGGGGAGAAGATATTATCTTCAACAAATGGTGTCAAGGAAACTGGGTATCTACGAGAAAAGGATGAAAATAAATAGGCTTCTTCTTGACTCCAGGTGCCTGACTTCCCTTTTCTTAGAGCACTTACTTTAGAAAACTTAGAATTGTAAATTCCTTTTCTGTCTCTTTGAGATGTAAATCTTTTAAAATATTTTAAATGGGCTCCTGCCAGTTTTACAACCTGGAGCTAATCATTCTCAAGGATCTGGGAGCTACCTCTTTGAAATGTTATCATCAGGGAAGATAGTCGCAGATCTCTCAATTTCTGTGGAGAGACTGGGAGCCTATCTTCCTTGGACCATGTTTCAAGACCTAAAACTATCTCCTGTCATAGAGACAGAAAAAGACTTTCCTTTGGGTAAAACCAATTAGTGAACACGTGGTCTCAATCCTTCACCCTAGCTCTTAAACTCTCCCACCATTTGTTTCAACATAGCTGAGTATCCAGACTTCATATCTGTTCTCTCCCCTCATGCTGAAAATAGTATTGCAATGAAAGCAATTTCCGTTTCCTCATTTTGGCTGGTGAAATAATCTTTAACATCAATATATATGAATTTTACAAGAAAGCATCAATCTTTCAAGTGCTACATAATATAGAGGATGAACTTACTTGCTAAGATTACATCATACGTGGTGCAGCAAACATTTTAAATTTCCTTTTAATCATTTTTGCTCTTTTCACAAAATGTTCTCTGTATAGTAGCTATGATGTCTAACTTGTCTCTCTTTTACCACAAACCTTTCTTTTGAAAATCACCTTGAGTCACACTGGCTTTGGATTACTTTCCAGAATTTATTTAGAACACCTTTCTGGTAGCATATTCCACTAATCCATACGAGAGCTATACAAATTTAATAACTACTTTTAAATTCTCTGGCAATTAATTTTAATTTGATAATTATTATAACATCATGAAATACTTATGATGCAAATAACAAAACAAATGAGCAAGGACATGTTCCAATAAAGCATTACCTACAAAAACAGGTGACCAAGAAAATTTGATCAATGGTATATAATTCCCAGTCACTGCTCTAAACCCTATCAACTTGATCAGGCAAAGCAATAATAATAATCTTATTGGTTTCACTGCCTCCACACTTGACTTACCCCCCTCTTTAATAAATAAAGAAGTATTTTAGCAGCTAAAGGTATCTAAATATAAAATGAACTTCCCTCAAACATGGTAACATTTTAACATCCATATGGAGACATATTTGGTCTGACTACTGCAGTAGGAACTTGAGAATGGGATGAGTCTTTTCAAAGATTCAGTTCAGTCCTAACTGTTTAAAGTAAAGATTCAGTGAAATTTTGTGTGAATCCACATAGGGCCTGAGGAAGGAGTTAAAATTACGTAGACACATCTTTTAAGCCTTCAAAGATAAAATTATTAAAATAACCTCTAAAGGATTTCTTTCTGGGTTTTGAGTTAAATAATATGTAAACGTTTTTCAAACATTTGCCTGTGGCAAATCAATTCATCAGAATAATAAAATAACATTCAAGTGTGTATGACCTATTAAACTAAGAAGTAAAATACTTAAAATATTGAAAATAAAAACGAGTCGACTCTAGTGACCCGTGTAGGAAGAAAATTTTAAAATACGGCACATGACAGAGAAGTGGATCTGGAGGTAACTGTAGAGATGAACATACCTTAAAAACTTTTTTCAAAATAAATAAATGAAGAAATACAATAGGGCCTGCAAAACATGGCATAATGGACACAAATGCTTATCTTTGCTCGGTCTAATAAACAAAGAAAAACATTTTTAGTTCTTTTTATAAACTGGTAGGTTATGGCCTATAGGCATTAACATAAGGTTGAAATCTAAACCTGGAGCGAACAAAGTTAACAAGAGGAAAATCATTTCCTCTTTAGAACCTGTCCTTACAGAAGCTCAGTAATTGGAGACACAGAATATCTGTAATACATGCAAGAACAGAGTGTAGCTGATACTGAAAAACTGGTGCTAATCCTTTTAAAAGGACCCAGAAACTTCTTTTGCACATCTTACCTCAGGCCACTAACACTTACCCCTTCCAATCTAGCACCAGAGGTTTATTCTTTGGAAGCCTGAAACAAGCAGAATTTTGACACCACGTCCCATGGAGGGAAGTGGTAAGTTACCTTACCAAAAGTCAATAAATTTGACATGACGGCCATTCTCTGCCTACTTCTGCTAGGCTCCTAGGACATCAACAGCCAGAAGTACACCTTCCAGACTGATAATTAGAAGATTATTCTCTGGAGAAATTGACTGCCCCCAAATTATCTACATATATGGTCACTAGCAGATCCCTTGAAGAAATATCAGTGTGCCTACCCAATAATCATCTAAAGAAACCCACCAGTCACAAGCCCTACAGAGACATGTAGGGCTTTAGCTCAACATTTGATGTCTTATACAGAGTAACATATAGCCAATGATCTCAAAATATTTAAGAAAGCCTTCAATGTTAAAAAATGAAGATGAGGGGAGCCTGCCTAGCTCAGTTGGTAGACCCTGTGACTCTTGATCTCAGGGTTGTGAGTTTCAGCCTCATGTTGGCTGTGAAGATTACTTTTTAAAAAATTAATAAACTAGTAATAAAAAAATGAAGATGAAAACAAATAAGCCTAAAAAAGGAACCTGAAGAGAATAGAATCAATGCAGAGAATAAAAAAAAAAAAAAAAAAAAAAGCCAAACTAAGTTGAAGTTGAAGAAATACCTAAGAGAGAAGAACCAAAACAAAAAGAACAGAAGAAGAAAGATAAAAATTTTTAATTATATTTTAAGAAGTGTAAAATCTAAATAACATTAACTTCAGAAAAAAACAGAGATAAAGAGGGGAGCAAAATATTCCCCAAACTGAAGAAAATAGGTTTCAGAATCTCACCGAGTGTCTAGCAATATAAATAAAGGTAGACATCCAGCAGGGTATATTACTGTGACATTTCAGATCACTGAAAATAAACAAAAAACTCATAATGCCTTGAATAAGCGGGTAGAGGTGAATGATAGACAAATAACCTTCAGTAATAATTCTTTTTGAACAACCACCTGGGAAGTTATATCATTGCCCTTGAAATTCTGAAGACATATGATACTCAATTAAGAAAATCCAAATTACATGGTGCCTGGGTGGCTCAGTTGGTTAAGCGGCTGCCTTCGGCTCAGGTCATGATCCCAGGGTCCTGGGCTCGAGCCCTACATCGAGCCCCACATTGGGCTTCTTGCTCAGTGAGAAGCTTGCTTCTCCCTCTCCTTCTGTCTTTTGCTCCCCATGCTTGTGCTCTCTTTCTCTCACTACCTTTCTCTCTCTGTCAAATAAATAAATAAAATTAAAAAAAAGAAAATCTAAGTTATGAATTAAGATCAATTATCGATTATTTTTATCTGAGTCATTAATTTAAGCTAATTATCAGTTAAGAAGGAGAGCAAAAAAGAAATGCTGTTTGATAAACTAATTCCCCCAATTTTAATATCCTTTGCTTCTTTCTCAGAAAAGTTACAAGAAGAAAAAAATGTGATTAACAAAAACGAAGACTCTCAGTTAAAACAAAGTTAATGCATAAAATATCTTTCTTGTGTTGGGATTGAGGCCTTGTGAGTTCAGTGCCAGTATCTCAAATTTGAAAACAAAAACTAGTTCTGGGAAAACTAGTAAAGTGAATAAGAAATGCTTAATATAAGGAAAGATTAAAAGTTATATTCCAATATTGAAATAATATGAAAAATAGGACCTGTCAAAAACAAGAGTTTCTGTTTCTCATCTTTGTTCTTCTCAGGTGTTCTGGTTCCAAAAGCAATGATTTACTTAAGAAACCTATTCCAATTTGCCCCCCACCCTGGCAATCACATTGACACGAGCATGTTATTGACATTGTAAGCATTCAAGGTTGCATTTTTGCCCTCATAATGTAATTCTAGAGTGAGACTGAGCAAAGTCTTGAACAAAGATTCTATCTCAGATTGTTATACACATTAGGTGTCCAGTGAATGTTTGCCGGAAGAATATTAGCTTTCAGTATTTTGATTTTACATAGATTTCTATAACTGATCTTCCTCGTGGAAACATTAGAAATATTAAGAATATAAATGTATAATATTAATATTTGTATATGCAAATAATACCTATAATATAAAATATACTATATGTGCACTAATACAATCTCATATTATAATTATTGCACAAATATAAAATTGCCTTAGGAAAAGCATGTTAACTAGAATAGTTGAGAGGTTAGCTGGTGAAATTGAAAGATTCTGTAACATTAATTTTTCAACATCTGAGGTATAGAGTAATATTTTTTTATATCTGAGAGTCAGCAAATTGTTGTTATGGAGTTATTTCAAACAAAAGCTTCTTTTAATGAAATTGTTTCTGTTCCAGGACACTGAAGAAGAAAACAAACTAGTTTTTTTATGCAGGATGGTTGGTGAAATAGAAGTTCCTTTTAAAGGCTGATATTTTAAAAAGTACAAACCAAAAAGGTTTTGTTATAATAATACTCAAAATGAGTTAGAAAAATAGAAGACTATCATTAAAAGAATTAAAAAAAACTATAAAGCTTATCACTGGCTCTCAATATTTCCTTTTCTTTACAGATAGTATGGTCCAATAATATTAAATCTAGATAAATGAAATCTAAATTACATTGCCACAGAAAGTATGCACTATGAACTTTGTTCTTGTCACAAATGTAGGACATTTGCCTAAAGATAGTGTTCCTGTAAATACAGGGTCTTTGTAATGTGTTAAACTTTGCTTTACCAAACACTAATAACTTCAAAGATAGGTTTTCATATAATGTGATAGAAATGTGCATTAATGAGTGGTAAACAGAACAGCATTTGGTGTCAGAACTCAGAATAAATGAAATAATGCAGGCATTTGTTCTTTTTCTTGATAATATAATATCTTTAACCACAATGGGGAAACAACTTCGATTTCAATGTTCCCTCTTTTAATAGGAATAAAGTGATACAAGCACACATTAAGCCATCTTCAGACACTGACTGATAATGACATAAAAGAGTGCAATCAATCTTCTGCAATAAAGACATCTCTACCAATTATGAGTATATTATACACTCAGCATTTTTATCATCTGGGGGTTCAAAGTTACTTAAAAAATCATGCTGCTCCATTTGATCCTAAAACTTTTAATTTAAAAATTATTTATTCCTTTATCTAATATACTGAAGCCATGTTTTTTTTTTCAAACTTATTTTTCTTAGTATACCAGAACACATTGTTTGACTTGTCATCATCTGTAATATAGGTAATTTTAAAGCATGAAATAGGGAGAATCTGAGTATAACATAAACTTACTAAAAATTACACCTTGAAATGCAAATTATTTTGTTGTTTCTATACCAACATTTTCCCCTGTTTTAAAAATATGTTGACCAGTAGAATAACACTACTGATGAATAGTTACATGATATGTAAATAAAAACTACTGTATTTTATATCTTACGGTGGCACTTCTCATCAGTCTGTTTTAAATACAAAGGAAGGAAAAAAGAAATTGAAAGCTAGCAAACCATAAATGACTGAAAGTTAGCTTGCGGAAAAGTTAGAGTTTGTTTACCAGTGTTTCTCATGCTTCTCTTACTTTTACCCCCACCCCCACAGTGTATATTCATTCTTTCTTCTTTTTATTCCAAAAAGCAAAAGAATTTTAATTAGGTTTGCTTTCTATAACCCACTCCTATAGTTTATTGTGAAAGCTGTATCTAGTTTAAATATGCTTTTTTAAGCAATAATACCAGCAACATAGAATTAAATAAGCTATTAGGAAACTTACATTATTTAGGCGCAAGGGCTGATGCTTATCAGATTAACTAGGCATAGTCTGATTTGAAGATATAACCAAGATATCACCAACCCTGAAGTTGGCAATAATTTGTTTCTGGATGAATTTTGAGAGCCTGTTACTACTTACTCTCATTGAGATTTCAGAATAAAGATTCTCTCCTCCTATCCCTGTAGTTTATAGTGTCTGTCTGGTTTTGTTTTGTTTTGTTTTGTTTGGGGGGGGGGGCATGAGTGGGGGAGGGGCAGAGGAAGAGGAGAGAGAGAGAAAAAAATCTCAAGCAGGCTCCACACTCAGTGAAGAGCCCAACAAAGAGCTTGATCTCAGGACTGCAAAATCATGACCTGAGCTGAAACCAAGAGTCTATTGCTTAACCAGACTGAGCCAACCATGCACCCCAATAGTCTCTGTATTTTTAACTGATGTCTACTACTGCCCAAGGTCAAGGACATTCTTTCAGATTTCTTTTTAGTCAAGCCATCCTAAAAAACAATTACTCTGTGCTCCACTTCCCATTCCTACCTTCTAGCTTTCCTGATATTAATCATGTAAGTGCTGTATCTAGACTTCCCACTTTGCCAAATATCCAGAATTTTATTTGATTTTCCTAGAACACCACACTGTGAAGCACTTCCCTAGCTGGATTTATAGTAGCCTGAAAATAAATAATAATTCTCAAAGCCCACATCATTAGATACCCCCCTCTTCCATATCCAGCCTGCCAACTGCATAAAAATTGCATTTTAAATCAGATGTTAGCATGCAAATTTGGGTAGAAAAAGGGCTTGAATACATATAGCTAAAATAAGAAACTGTGGGATTTTGCTTCTAATTGTGACAATTTTTTTAAAAGATTTTATTTATTTATTTGACAGAGAGCAAGAGACAGGCAGCGAGAGAGGGAACACAAGCAAGGGGAGTGGGAGAGGAAGAAGCAGGCTTCCCGGCAGAGGAACCTGATGTGGGGCTCGATCCCAGAACGCCGGGATCACGCCCTAAGCCAAAGGCAGACGCTTAACGACTGAGCCACCCAGGCGCCCCAATAATTGTGACAATTTCTTAGTCTTTGGCCCCATTTATGACAGCACTAAAACCTAAAGAATTCTCTTTGCTGGTCATTTGATTAAAGAGATTTTAAAAATTGAAATCAAAGTCTTTATGTGACAGTTTTAGAAATATGTGATGTACTTTTAGAGATGAAATCCAGATAGACATCAGTAATAGATAATTTGTATGAGCTGTCAGAATATTTGCATTGTTCCTAATATCTTAGTTGATTTACTCTTATATTATCCTTTTAGTTATGCTATTTCATTTTTGAAGTATGGACATCTTAAGTTGTACCATTTGAAGTATTATTTTTTTTGAAAATGCCTTTCTGAGGGAACTAAATCTATACATTAAAAAGATGTAGAGTGTATAACATCTGACTTGGAGAAAATGTGCTTGAGTAGACAACTCAAGTTCAGGCAAAGGAAAAAAAAACATTGTCGTATGTTTAAGCAAACTTTATTAAGTTATAGTTAAAACTAGGAAATAAAACTATAGAAATATGAGGAATAGCATTGTTCCATATTTAAATATGGAAAAATAATGTGTTCTGAAAGTAAGATTGGAGACGAAAATATAGAGCAAATTGAAAACAGGCTATGTGGTTTCAATACTATTTCCTTGTCTTTTATCATGGGTGATCACAGGAAAGGATCATATAAAAGAACTTCTGGATTTACTATAAACTTTCTGTTAAAGACATCACATATACCTTGTGATTTAATGCTGACTGTAGAAGGTCGCTTTGGACTTGAAAAGTTTCTATGAGCAAAAATGATACCTTTCTTTGAATAGCATATACTGCTTCTTTTACAAGAGAGTAAGAATTATGTAGACTTTCCTATCCCATCAGATGTCTGTTTTTCGCTCTGATCACAATAAGTTTAGAGGTAAGTATAATGTTTAAACTTAGAAACGAGGTTAGTCCTGTTTTATAAATTTTACTGTGTCATTTGAGGAAATGTGTGGAGCACAAAAAATTAAATATTGACTGTGTTAGATTTAGGCTCTTTTAGGCTGCAAAAATCACCTTCACATAAAGATCATCTCAGTTGGTAAGGATTTTTTATGAGGACGTAAGGAAAAGTAGGTCATGGCTTGAACTGCTTCATGTTGAAACTTGAAGGAAGTTGGGAACGTTGCTTGGGACACAGAGCAGCTCTCCGGGTGCAGCAGCATCTCTCATGGTCCAGCTGGACAATCTGGCCATCCTCTTGTTTCCTCAGCAGGCAGAACACATTGCTCCAATAACCCTGCCTATGCTGTGAATCCTTTGTCTCCTCTTCTGTAATTGTTCCTTCTGCTACATAAATATCCCTCTACATCACAGCCTCTGCTACTATGGGGCTTTTTCTTTGACATGACCTCTTCTCAGTGACTATTGTTCATGTGTCTGTCTGCTTGAGTCCCCTTCTTTCAGCTGAGTTTCATTCTCTATCGTCTCATATAGCCAAGAAGGATTTTCGTATATTCCAGTCATAACCCAGCATGGTGAGATATAGTGTTGGGAAATGTCATCAAAAAGATGTGACTGCTGATTGACCTGTGAGCTGGACCGAGGCACTCGAGCCCCCATCCTTGGAATATGGGTTCTGCTTGCCTTTCTCACTCCCAGAGGTTCTCCGAGGAGATAGCCTTGAGACAGTGATGTGGCATTGAGAACAACTGCATGGTATATGTGACTGAACCTGGTTAAGGCCTCTTTATACATTTCTAAGATTTGGCAGGTGGTTGCAGGGATCCGTTCATCTTGCTCCTGCCCAAGATAAGCCTCATATGGAAGTTCCCCGTTACTTATTAAAATTGCCACCTACCAACCTGGAGTGGCTTGCCACTTTCTTTAGTCTCTCCCTGCTAAGTACAGGGACCAGTTTCAGATTACATCTGGGAAGCTCTCTGTAGGGTTAAAACACCAATATGCAGTTAGAGCTCTTTTCTGTGGCAGCCCCTAGGACATTGCTTAGCCTGTGGATGATTGCCCTATGGTTTCTGATTCAGTCAACTGTAGCCAGAGCAGTGGAGATATGTGGTGCAAGATAATTGATATCTAAGAAGCCCTTTGGTCCTCAATGTCCTCTGGATGGCAGAAAATTATATGTAATCTTCATTCCCGAGGACTATATTGGCTCTTGATATAAGGAAAGACATAACCATATTGTACAGTTTACTTATTTTCAAAGAGATATTTTTATACTATAATATACTATATTATATTCTAATGTATTAATTTTGTTCGTTTTAAAATGTACCACATAGTCCTTCTTTTTTTTTTTTTTTTTAATATGGCAAGTTGCCTTTTCACTTTTCAGTGTATGGAGATAAATGCAAAAATGTGCAAAATGCCCAGAAAATTAATTTGAGCTTATAAATAGAGTATTAAGTTATCTAAGAAAGCATTAAAATATAATGGAAATTAGGTTTCCAAAACATGTGGAAATTCTTAATTTTGCTGAAGTAACAGCTCAAATTACATGTTATCATAAATCTAGGAATGGACATTTAATTTTAAAAATACATTTATTCAATTATCTATAAATGTACTCATTATCTGAAGAAGCTGACAAATTTTGTAATTACATCATACTGTATTAAAGGGATGGAAATCGTATTCTATGAGTGTATTATATATTTGGGGTATGTCAAAAGTCTATGGAAGTATTTTTTGTAAATATTAAGTTCTGTCTGTAAGATAAGAAGTCATTTCTTCCTATAGTTATAGTCATAAACATTGTAACATCAAGTATTAGCCTCATTCTTAATCCAGAATCTGCACTCCATTGTGTCTAATATCAGAGATAATAGTGATCTCCATAACAGA
The DNA here is from genome assembly GCF_023065955.2 of Ursus arctos. NCBI lineage: Eukaryota > Metazoa > Chordata > Mammalia > Carnivora > Ursidae > Ursus > Ursus arctos. The sequence goes on from NW_026622764.1 coordinate 22,496,446, forward strand.
GATCACTTGAAGATCTCAGATAATTTACTCAGATCACAGTATCATCCACCTATTGTTTCTTTCTTGACCTTTGTCTCTGCTATAAAATTAAGGTTACCCCAGGTTGTCTGGGTGACTCAGTTGGCTAAGCATCTGACTCTTGATTTTGGCCAGGTCATGATCTCAGGGTCCTGAGATCAAGCCCTGTGTTGGGTTCTCTGTGGAGCATGGAGCCTGCTTAAGATTCTCTCTCTCTCTCTCCCTTCGCCCCTCCCCCTCACACCCTCTCTCTCTTTCTGAAAGAAAGAAACAAAGAAAGAAAGAAAGGAAGAAAGAAAGAAAGAGAAAGAAAAGGAAGAAAGAAAGAAAGAAAAAAGAGAAAAATATAAGGTTACCCCTTTCTCATTACCATCAGTCAAAAACTTAAGTTTCTTCCTTGCTCTCCTTTTCCTACTTTCACATTTCAAATATCAACATCAAGATTCCTTGTCTATCTGGAACTATTTGCTAATTTGTGCTGACTTATCCTCTGCTGAAATCATAGGAGTCTTGAAAACTGTCCTAAGATCTACCTTTTCCTGAGATTTTTTGCTAAGCAGTATTTCTGAATATGCATTACCTATTTTCCAGTAGAAGTCCCTGTCAAATGATATTCTACCTCGTCCACTGAAGTTCTGCAATGCTGACTGCTTGTTTGAATCAGTGAATATTTTCTCCTATGTGCTCTTCGGAATGCTCCCTTTTCTTTAGTTGAAGTTTTCTAAGGTAGAATCTGTATCATTTCAACATTAATTGCGCTTTAATTAAGTTACATCATTTAAGATTTTTAAACTGAAGTATAATCGAATATAATACTTATATTAGTTCCAGGTGTACAACATAATGACTGGATATTTGTATATATTATGAAATGATCACAATAAATCTATATAACATCCATCACCTTACATAATTAAGAGTTTTTTTCTTGTATGAAGATTTTTAATACCTACTCTTAGCAACTTTCGAATATACAATATAGTATTATTTACCATACTGTACATTACATCCTCATGTCAACCACTTAAGACTTTTAATAATGTAGGTGTGTCCTCTATTTTAACACACATTATTGGGTGTCTATACACAAAATATTTAACCCCTTTCCTTGGTAACAGCCAGCATATTTCCTTCTGGTATACACAGTCAAAGGTGTCTCATCTCTAACATAAGGGTAAATTTGAATTATTCTAAATCAATAATGTCATCATTTCCCTGGAAAATTATACATTTGGAGTACTATGGTAACATTTTTGGCCAAATAAATGTGACAAGATATTTGTAGCAGAGATAAGAGGGTTGGGGTTGGTTGGGGGCAGTGTGTGGTTATTTCACACTTAAAAAATAAATAAAAGTAAGCTTTTTTGGTTTTGTTTTGCTGTCGTTGTTGTTTTGTTTCTGGATACGGTCATTGTTGTAATGCCCAGGATTACTATATTTCTTAAACTGTGAAAACAACCAAAAAAAACACCAAGCTACTAATACCAAGCTACTCTGGTGTAACCAGAGTAGGAAGAAGCTAAAACTAAGTGTAAATAAAAACAAAGGCATGATTTCAAAAGACAAATTCTAGTAATTAGAAACCCTAAATAAATGATTTATGGAAGGATAAACTATGGAATATCTCAGCATTTTCTATTATTTTGTCCTCTATTTAAAGTCAATAAATCAACTAAATTCAGCATTCATGCATACACTAAAAATGAGGTAGGTAAGTCTTGTTTCCATCACATTCTAGTATCTGAAATGTATAGCTACTCTATGATTCCAAACTTATACCATATTGTTGTGTAGAAAAGAAAATGCTCTTGAATTATTTATATAATTAGCAAGTGTGAAGTTTTCCTTCATGTTTTAAATATAACAGAAACCTCTTTATATGAAATAATTAGGAGTCATTCTTGCTTGGTTGATCGAAACCCTTTTTTCTTTCTTTACTTTTTTTTATTACTATTTTTTAAAGATTTTATTTATTTATTTAACAGAGAGAGACAGCCAGCAAGAGAGGGAACACAAGCAGGGGGAGTGGGAGAGGAAGAAGTAGGCTCCCAGTGGAGGAGCCTGATGTGGGGCCCAATCCCAGCACTCTGGGATCACGCCCTGAGCCGAAGGCAGACACTTAATGACTGAGCCACCCAGGCGCCCCTTATACCCCTTTTTAAAGTGGGAAATTAAAAAATGTCATAAATATGCAGTACTATTTTATTTTAATCTAAATATGAAACTGCGGAAACTTACAGTCATTGAATACAGGGCTTTATTTACTATGTATCTTTTTCCTTGATTATGGTTATCTGCACTACTTTTGTAATACATGGTCTACAATTTTCAGTTTCAATTTTCTTCATGAGCAATACGAATACAAAGTACTTAACCTCCTTGATATTACATTCCTACCAACTCCACCGTGACTTCTCTCATAGCTAACAGAAAAATGTGTTGGTGTTTTCATTGCTGTGGCCTGTAAAGCTACTTGCCATATCAATCCATTTCCAATTAGACATTTTTTTTCTCATAGAAAAAAATAAAAGTGAGCACCCAACATGTGAAGGGCTTTGGTCTGTGTGCTTTAAGGGAAGAGTGTGGTGTGGTAGTTATTCTGGTGAGTCTCACACATGAATACTAGCAAACAGGGTCTACTGTAGTCACCTTTGTTTTCTCTTCATTGTGAAGAGACACAATGCACTTGGATGTGGAATTACCTAGACATTAAAATAATTAGCCCTTAGAGGTACTTAAATACCATTTCTTTTAATGGTTAAATGCAACATGATAAATATCTCCCCCCAAATTATGTAGAAATCTTATGGGTCTATTTGGCTAATATTATATAAGCACAACTTTCTGTATGCATAGACTACAGTAATGAAACCATTCTGATTTTCAAATATTTCAAGAGAATTAAAAATTCTGTGGTGAGAGTATAACGTAAAGATGGAAAACATTTTAATACTACTATTATTAGTTGGGATTACATTGGTTGTTTTTGCTATTGTCATTTGCTTATTTGCCTTAGTATTTACACATTTGCAGATCACTTACGCTATTCAAAAAAAAAAAAAAAAAAATTAGGGGCGCCCGGGTGGCACAGCGGTTAAGCGTCTGCCTTCGGCTCAGGGCGTGATCCCAGCGTTGTGGGATCGAGCCCCACATCAGGCTCTTCTGCTATGAGCCTGCTTCTTCCTCTCCCACTCCCCCTGCTTGTGTTCTCTCTCTCGCTGGCTGTCTCTATCTCTGTTGAATAAATAAATAAAAAAATCTTAAAAAAAAATTAATGCCCAACTTGTAGAATACATTTGGTTTATTGCTTTGATTTCACTTTGTTTTGCTCCTATTTTAGAATAAACTCCGAAGAACAATAAATTCATATATTCTAGGGTCCAGAAGACAGTTAATGAAAAAAAAATAAAAATCAGAAAAGGATTGTTAGATGTCTCATTGTTCATTTAGGCTATTATTTTCCAGAACTTCCTAAATATTGCAAGTTGACACACTTATAATTCATTTACTTTAAACTACGTATTATTTCTTCAAACAATTGTTTATAGTTATTGAATATTTATTAGGTGCTAGATATTATTCCCAGGAGCTTAAGTAATTAATACATTTAATAGTCTCAACCTTGCTATGTGAAGTAGGTAATATTTTCATCATTTTGCAAAGAGTTAAGTGACTTGGTCTTATGATGAGAAAGTGATGGAGCTAAGGTTCATACTCAGCTGGTCTGTCCTCAGAAAGTGCACTACACTAGGCATTGAAAAGCTATATGAAAATGAAATTAATCAATTTACTTAAGTATTTTAGAGATTAAAATGGCTATTTTAGAGATTAAAACTTTACCCCATTTACATTTGCATGCATATTTGATGAAGAAAGCAACAAATTCCCCCTCCTCCTTCTTCCACTGTGTTCCTCAAACTACTTTGCAAGAGAATTTGTGGGATTACTAAATACAGCAACAACTCACCCTTACAGTCATGAAATTACAGGTAATGTAAGACAGGAAAAGAAGTCTTAATAACCTCTGATTTTTTGTTTTAAGAAGTACTGAATGAACAAAACCGTAAGAGCATGAATTCACAAAGATGCTTCTAAAAGTAGGAAAATAAGCAAACAAAATATTCTAAAATTCACAAAGTTGGCTTCCATTTTTAGTGAGAATAAATGCAAGTATTTCAATACTAAAATTGTCAAATTCAAATAGAGTGCACTGCCATATATAACCTGCTGAGTATAATACTTAAATATTTGTGGCCAACTTGCAGAAAAAAATACACAACAACAACCAGTTGTTATGTGTTTGTTTTCTCAGCAGAAATACTATTTGGAAAATTGCATTAAAAATAAATCTTAATCCCCCCCCAAAAAAAATCTTAACCAATATATCACTGAATACCATTAATCATGTAAAACCTCAATTACTCTGCATTCTAGTTATAAAACTCTTGCATTATTTAGAAATTTGCTTTACCTCTCATGTAAGAGAAAAAAAAAAAAAAAACCAAGCAAGAAGGTAACCTCATATCAGAAGTTTTGCTGAAGAATGGAAGTCAGCAAGATTATGTTGTTCAAGGAACAGAGGTTTAAAAATCTAAAGCCCTAGGAATGGCACTTAACTCATCCGACCTCCAGAATCCTCATCCATAATGTGAGGATATTCATACCAGAGAAGTCTTCTTTTCTAAGCTACATTCAATTTACCCATTGTATAAGAGAGTTTGGGAGGATAAAGATTTAGGTAATTTCTCCTCAACAGAGGAAGAAGTGGCACCAGATATTTTCCTCATTTATAGAACACTCTTTTACATATTAGGTTAAGGACAAAACAAATTTCTACAACACAGAAGTACTAAAATTGGAATATTTATAAAAGATTATATGATTTAGTTGACTTCAAATCCATCTGATCAATTACCCAACTTCATCATCCATATCATATGCAACCTTGCAATATTAATGGGATTATAAAAAGCATTTTTCTGTTGCATGTGGCTTAGACTATACCTGCATTGTCTCTCCTTCAGTCGTCTCACTTGAAGAGCAGTGATGGTAAAGCATGCTTAGTGACAGCAACTAGGCTCATGTGGGAGCTTGAATTCACATCATGAAGTATGATGGAAGTTCTCATATGGAAGACAAATTATGTTTGTGTTCTGTGTGGCACCAGATAAATGTCCAAATGGGTAGAAGTTCAGGGGAGGATATCAATCCTCTGATCAGTCTCATTTTGAGCTCCTTATGTCCATTAAAGAAGTGCAGTAGTTGTATGAGCCAATAAAGAGATTTTATTTATCTGCTTATTTGCCCATAGGATAAGGAAAATAAAAAATGGTAATCAAATGGAAATCAAAACACAAGCACAGCAGGAAAGAAGGAGAGACCCTCAGTGGAACATAGGGCAGTACTAACAGTGTCAGGGCAATCTGTGATTCTGAACAGATGTTTTGATGTTTAAATGACAGTGATAATAAGCCTAAGCAGCAATGTTGACCAGTAAACCTTATTCTGTATCATAGAAGGGTGTCACTAGTACCAAACAGACTCAACTGAAATTGATAAAGCGAGCTTTGGGGGAACCAGAAACAAGATCCTTGTCTGAAAGCACCACCAGTTAAGTATCACTGGGACATTCCAGCAATTCTTGGGGTGAGGATGTATTTGTTTCCTATTGTTGCTTTAACAAATTACCACAAACCTGGTGGCTTAAAACAATAGCCATGTGTTACCTTACAGGTTTGGAAATCAGAACTCTAAACTGGGCTAGCAGCACTCTGAGTCCTTCTGGAGGCTCTCAAGGAGAATCCATTTCCATGTTTTTTCCAGTTTTCCAGAGCCTGCCCACATTCCTTGGCTCAAATCCTTTCGACACTCAGACCTCTACTTCCATCCCCACATCTCCTTCTCTAACTTTGATTTTTTTGCTTTCCTCTTTCCCTTAAAAGGATTTTTGTGATTACTTTGGGCCCCTAGTAAGCCTGAAATAGCTCACCATCTCAAGATTCTTAACAACACCTACAAAGTCCCTTTTGCCATGTGAGGTAAGATATTGGCAGGTTTCTGGCATCGGGACTTGAAATCTCTGGGGAATCATTTTTCTGTATTCCACAAGGGATACATTTTTTATTGATTTAGGATGGCTTTCCCTATTATTAGCAAAGGCACAAGATCTTAAAAATATGATTTGAAATTCTTAAGAAAAATAATATTTGGATGGAAAAACAACACAGAGGATAGAAGTATTTTCCCCCAAATCTGGCAATATAAAACTTGCATAAATATATTTGGAGAATAAGTACACATTAATTTAGTTTATTTCTTCAACTTAATTATATTTACCTCACGCAAATAATCAAAATAAAATTTGCTTATCTTGACCTCAGCTATTTGTTTTAAACCTTCCTATTTATAAATCCTAGTCAAATTAAGTTGCTGACAATGTAAACAGTGTCCTAAATACGACTTTTGGTTAGTTCGATCTGTATGTATGAAAGCTAGAGCTGGGCTGTGTAAGGGAAAGTCGGGTACAAAGATGAATTAAAAAAAAAAAAAAAGAAGATAAAACCACATTCCCATACTTGAGAAAAAAACCACAGCAAATAAGAAAAAGTAAATTGTTTACAGATTAACTTCTGAGAATGATTTTACAAGGGACATGTTATATTGAAAGAAAAAAAGTTACCTATCTGTTGCTGTTCAAATCAGTCTATACAGTGGAAACAACTGTATGAAATCCACCACCAATGTCTGCTGTTAAACCCTGGCATTAGTATCTTGCCTCATTAGAATTCATTTTGGAAACAAAGAAACTAGAGTCATATGGATCAAAACAATAGATTTCTTTAAAAAAACAAAACACGTGAGCTCGACAAAATGGTTTGCCTAAGCTATGTTATTCTGAGAAAGGAAGTGGGGTTTTTAAGCAAAGACATTTAACGATCACATAAGCAGTAGAGCTGACACTGCTAACCCAAACCCTCAACCAAGAAACTGAGTGGAGGAAAATGTCTGATACTAATGATGAGCAAAACCCTCTCCAATACCCCTTTACATTTGTCTATCTAAATACCATTGTGTTAGGTCAGTTCCAATCCAAGTAGCTGTGTTTTTCAGGTCTTTCAGGCTCATGATAATTGGTTCGAATGTGGAAGGTGATATACATCAGTCAATCCATGTCATGAACTATGTCATATGATTTCATTTAAAAATTTTTGAATCACATGAAACAAGCGCATCAAGATATAACCAATGGTATCATAGATTATCTTTCAATTTAATAAGTTTATGTTAAGAGTGGAATAGGTACTTGTATCAAACATTTTTTTGTGCATCATTTCAAAATCCTTTGGCTTACCTTTTGCTCCAGCCACTGAAAAAGGCATCAGTTTCACACAGACTTTGCAGACAAAATCAGGCAGCATCTCACTTAAGGCCAATGTTGCCTTGGGGCTTCTCTGATGTGGACATGTAGAGGTCTTGAAAACTGCTCCACACTCACTTTGATGCAACTCAGAGATGACCCAGCAATTAATTCCATAAGGTCATCCTTGAAAAGGTGAAGAGGAGACAGTGATAAGTGCTTTCCCCTTCATTCTAGGCAGCTTGTGCTAAGACATGTTTTATAAATGCCTGAGAAATTCCCTAAGGATCCAGCATCAAGTCAATCATTCTATTGGTTACCTAAATAGCGCATCTTATTACTGACTTTTCCTTTTCACTGTTTTCTCCCCTAGATTCTAATTCCTACTTGTTGAAATTTCTTCCTAAATAATCTGCTTGCAGTGAAAGCCTTTGTTTCATGCTATCCTTCAAGAAAACTAAGGTTAAAATAGTATATCTCTGTCTGAGATGATTTAGCTAGAACAGAGTAAAGCAAAGCGCATGGCTTACTGCTAGATAAACCTGAATACCAAGCTTAGTTCTATCAATATGTGACCTTGGTCTGAATATGTTCATATATGAAATGGATTGCCATGTATGCCTTAGAGATATGTGCAAGAAGCCAAACAGATAAAACATGCTAATTGATGACAGATGCTTGATGAATGTTAAAAAAAAAAAACCCTGTATTTCTGAGTTTCTGAATTATTTATGCTTAAAGAAAAAAACATGTTGCCATTGATATGTCAGATACCTGATTCAGAGAGCTTTATTACTAAATCCCTTTTAACAATGAACTCTTTAAGAGTCCTAGAAGTAAAATAACCTCAGTAGCAATATATTTTAATATAATATAAACAGTTTATCTAAAACAAGAAGCTTTCATTTAGAAATTCTTCCATTTACTCTTTTAAAAATAGTATTTGAGTATCTGTTATAAGTGATGGACATAAATGAATATTTATTAAATGTCTATTACTTACAATATTATTTAAATAGAGTTTTAAAAGGATCGATCATAGGAGATTGATTAATTTATAAACTGAATATATTCATAATATTGTTATTGTTAATAGGGCTAATTGTCTTGGCAAATATTTTATGGCTTTTTCATCTAGCTTACTATAATAGATAATAAAATATTAGTACAAAAATGTAACAAGGAAGAGTTTTCTAATACAAACAAATCAAAATATATCCCCCCAAAAGGAATAAAGAAATTAGTTTTTTAATATTATTTGAATATTTTTAGTCAGATTTGGAAATATGTGAGAAATATTGTTTCTTCAAGTCACAGATTTAGATTTTCAAGTTATAGTTTATCTCCCTTTCTCAGGTGACCTGCATCCAACTACAGGCATTGTCATTGACACCAATAAGCAGCTGTCTATAAGCAGGTGTCAATAGTAGAGGTAAGACTAGAACATGGATGTTGTCATTTGGTGAAACTTCACAAATGTAGGCACATGTAAAATCTAAGATACCTTTCAAGGAATCCAATAAACTCACTAGATTGTACTACGAAGAGCTGGTGGGGAGTGGCAAGGTTGAAGACTTTTTATTTTGAATCCAAAATTTAATGTTAATTACTTTCTGTAGAACTTGATGGGGAGCCTTACTACCAATAGGCATACATTATCTCATTTAATCTTTATAACAACCATAAAAATTGAGTATTATTATCCCTACTATATAGATGAAAAAAATGAATAAATTATCTTTGTCATACAGCTAGTAAGTGGCAGAGCCTGGATTCAAACCCAGAACTTCCAGACTCTAAAGACAGCGTTCTTAATCACGATGCCCATTGAACAACCTGGTTTGTACAATGCAGTATGTATATAAAACATAATCAGCTGAAGTTACTTATGAGCAGTAACCATTCTCACAAAGAAATATTATACACAATTCTGCAATGAATTGCATTTTAGTTTCCAATTTCTCATTTTCTGCACCATGACAAGAGCATGTTAATTCCAAACTTCGTACTTTTTGAATTTCACATAAGTGCTATTTTAGATTTAATTGTATTTTTAGCACTTCAAAAATAGTATTCTCCAAATAAGAAAAATCAAATAAATGTATTTAATTAATAAAATGGGACATTATCATTATTTGTTCATGGTTGTTTAGTACGTACCTAAATAAAATAGCTTCCAAAATTATCATCCTGTGTTATGCCAAATCATTTCCTCATAGCAATTTATATCAATTTCTCAATAAAAATTCATATGCACAACTGGTGTTATGCTACATGTACAGTCACGTGGCTTTCACAACATTTTGAAAAGTAAATTAAAAACATATATACTAATGAGAACAATAAGGCTTAGAATTTAGTTGCTTTGTTCAACAGCAAGTTAGAAATCATTATTTTAAAATTTTTTTTGTTTATTATGTATGTACATTGTATCCCAATTCTTTATGCAGAATTTTTGAAACAACTTAAAGCAAAAAAATATTTTATAAGGTAATAAAAAAAAATCAAGAGAAGTAGCAAATCAAGGGAAAGGGGAAAGTTACTGTGCCTGAATCTCACATTTGGCTTTGATCTTCTTAGAAAAAAAGGAAAATAAAAGGAATCCTATTATTTATATGGTTCATTTGACCTTAAAGGAGGAAGTACACCAGCACTTTAGGAAATATAAACTTCTTTTTAGAACTGCAAAATACTATACAGTAAAAATGTCACAAAGGTTTTATACAATGAACACTGACTGAAGTAATAAGTAATATCTTCAAAAATAGCTTTACACTAACCAAAGTGGTAAATATTGTGTTATTGTATATTGTGAAATCCCTTAGGAAAATCTAAGGGAATAATGAAACACATCTTAAGGTGAAATTGTGAAGGATTAAATGAATGTGATCAAACTTGATCCAAACTTAAAATCTAAAACTGTGGGTCTCTTAAGTAATCTTCAATCTTTAAAAGTATCAATTCTCTTATTCTGGTTTAGTTAGGAATAGGCTAACTGAAACTCCAGTTAATGCCTGGATTGCTGGCATTCTACATTGTGGATACGGCACACACGTGCTTTGGAAAACAGGCAGAACGCAATATTGGCAGGAGAAGCCTACCCAGTATTCTCAGCTGAAGGGAAAACTACTCTCTCCTGCTTCCCAGACACTCTACAGTAGTAGAGTGAAGTCAAATATGTCTTCAGGAGGGATCTTTGGACTTACTCAAAAAGAAACACATGCAGAGTTCTCAAAATTCGATAAATTATAGGAAGGAGGAAATAATTTTTCTCAGAAAATTTCAGGGGGCCATTCGATCATTCAACAAATAGAAAATATTTATATATTAATCCCTTACTCTCCAAAATGCACTGTACTCAGTAATCAGGAAGTTCAGGATTTGATGGGAGATATGCAAACAGCCCTTAATGAGAGTGTGAATTGCAATGTTGGAAAATAAGGAGTGCTGTGAGGGCAGAGGGAAAGGGTGTAGATTTAATGCCCCATCAATGTTTTATGTATTTAAATGCCTGATAAGCATCTAAGCAATTAATGTAAACAAGAGAAAAAATGACTAAAAGGATACAGCATTCTATAATATAGTCCACAGGAACCTGGGTGGGTTAGTCGGTGGAACACCCGACTCTTGGTTTGGCTCAGGTCATGATCTTATGGGTCGTGAGATCGAGCCCCACATTGGGCTTCCTGCCCAGTGGGGAGTCTGCTTGAAGAGTCTCTCCCTCTGCCCCTTCCCAACTAAAATAAGTAAATATATATTTAAAAAAAATAAAAAAAAATAATACAATCTATTTCAAGAAAATAACACATACAAGTTTTATAATATAACCACGAGAATCTTTTACTCTCCCCTACCATGAAAAGAAAGACAAAGGCAGACAATTTCTTCACTTTCCTCTTTCTGGGAGTTTCATAGCCTACTCACTCCATAGAGGCATTTGTTAAGATATCTCTTCTCTTTTCTTTTGCCTACGCCCCACATTCTAAATGATGATGTAATGGACAAGCAATATTGCAGATCCAGTAAGACCTGGATTTGATTCCAGGATCTGGATAATTGATACTTGTGTGACCTGGAAAAAAATAATTACCATGAATGAACCTAATCCTCTCTCATAATTAAATCAGTACAAGAATGTCTATCCTATGTAACTGTTGCAATACTGTATAAAATGTAGCATGTTATGCAGCTTGCACAATACCTGCTACCTAGAAGGTCATGAGGGATTCCAGTTTCTTTTCATTCTTCTTTCTCTCACTTGTCCCCGCTCCTGTAAGCAGAATAACAAAATGAACCACACTATGTGACAGTTTACAAAAGGCAGCTTCAGGTTGAGGGATGTTCCCAGGATAGGGAGTAAGTGGTCCATGCAACATCAGAATAACCCATGTGTGAAAGTATTTCCCATCTTTTACTCAGTGACCTACCCCGTGTCAGAGTATACATATACACATTATTTCAAACAGAGGTACAGTAGGCATGGCTTACTCTGATACCATTTAAAGAATGATAAAATTCCCTTTTCAAATCAACGGTGCTAAAGAAAACTGAAAGGAGCTTAGATACGAAAGTAAAGAAGAAGCAGAGTCATTCTGAACGATACAAAGAATAGCAACAAAGAATCAGCACTGGATTTCTGTGAAAAAGGAAAAGAAAGAAAAGGAAGATCTTCATATCCTTATTTTTGCCAGCGTTCAAGGGCTATAACTGGATGAAGGAAATTGGTAGAGCTGCTTCAATGACTCTATATGGCACGTGATCTTTGGGTTTGCTCATACAGTCTCACATTCCCATTGTGGAATGCAAATATAAGTCATCTGTCTCTTTAAATACAAAGCTTTAGTCTTGGATTATTGTGAATATGCCTGATATGGTCAGGATAATGTGTCTAATATTGCATGGTATATACTACCAGGGTATCCATTTATGTGTTAAAGAGAGAAAGCAAGAACAAATATAGGCTGCATAATGTCCATTAAAACACTTTTTTCTTTAGGAATCCTAACAACATTTTTAAGAATGTGCCCAAATATCCTGATTTTTTGTTTGTTTGCTTTTGCTTTTGTTTTTAAAAGTCTCCTTTCTTGACTACATATAGATAGGAAGCCTTTATCAGATGGCAAATAACATATGCATTGCAGTGCTTGAACTTACTGATGGTCCCTAAGCAGCACTGCTGGGAGAAATGTCTGTCCAGTTCTGGGGCTCAGTTATAGCAATCCACCTGCCTTGTGACAGATGTAAGCCACATTCTCCAACATTATTTTTACAATGAATAAATTTGATGTACTCTTCTCTTAAAAAAAAACACTTCAAAAAATGTGATAGTCAAGGTTGTTTTAAAGATAAAACTATGGATATGATCAGCGTCAAGTAGCATATAATAAAATTTATATTTCAAATGAACAAGGACATTGTAACTGTCTCACTGAATGACATAAATATATAATAGATACACGTTTCTAGTGTTCTTAAAATATTAAACAAATATTTTCTGTGTGTTTATATCTGCATAATTGGGGCAACTTTTTTCTCAATTGGAAGCAAGGTACTAATCTATATGACTGTCTCTTCTCATAAATTAAATGTTCTTAACTTAAATGCAGAAAAAATTACATTCTTAAGTATGACTTATTTTACTTTTTGAAAAAATATTATGATTTGAAAGTAAAAATGCAAAATAAACTTTTGTAGCTAAGTGACCTGAAGTAAAGGTGTTATGTCCTTGAAATCTATTTTGATTATATAAATTATATAAATTCAGGTACAATCTATGGTTGTTGTTTGATTCACCTCTAGTTCCAAACAGCTCATATTGTAGCTCCTTTCACATAGAAGAGGAAAACTACCATGATTATAGCAACAGAAGCCTCATTTGTAAAACAGATGTTCCATATGAACAGGCAAGGGTTCTCCAGAAGTCACAATAACCATATGTTTTCATTTTAATAACAAATAAAAGTGTTATTTTCAAATGTGAAAGTCTATTTAAATTAAAGCTATGAATTGGAACTAGATCTAAATTTCCAAACCATTTGTGTATTACTGCTTAATGTTTACTACACATTAATTCTTTGATATAATATAAATGTGCATATTTGCATAAATGACATATAAGACAATATGGACTATATGCACACAACAACAAAAAGTATTTTTTAATTTAATTATTTATTTATGTACTTGTTTATCTATTTATTTATTTATTTGACAAAGAGAGAGTGTGAGCAGGGGAAGATGCAGATGGAGAGGGACAAGCGGACTCCCCACAGAGCACGGAGCCCACATTGGGCTGGATCCCACAATCCCATGACCCCTGAGATCCTGACCTGAGCCAAAATCAAGAGTCAGAAGCCTAACTGACTGAGCTGCCCAGGCGCCCCAACAAAAAGTATTTTGTCCATGATGCTTGGGTGCAGGTATCTGTGTAGTAACGTAGGAATTTGTTTATCTTGTTTATTACAATATATTTGTGTTTTCTCCTATAGACATGAGTCAAACACTCATAATAAGTTTATTGAGAAATTGATATAAATTGCTATGAGGAAATGATTACTCAGTTGAGTATATAAAACACATATGCACACACAAATGAATAGGTGAACATAGACATTGATAATGAGTTAAAACACTCAAAATGAGCATATTTGTGATTCACTTTGGCTTTTGGTTTTGTATACACAAACACACCAATGTGTGATAGATAAATGCAAGGCATGCAAATATTGATATGCATGCCCCTTCATAAATAATGACAAATTACATATGTTTTCACACTTTGCAACATTTCAACAAACCTTCAGCATACCCTATTCTTTCAACACTCTCAGCTTATGGCATTACTTTCTATTTTTCTGAGAAAAGAGACAAAATCTGTCTCCATACCCTGCCTTTTGTCCAATTTCCAAGAAATGCCTGTCCTTGCTTCTTGTAAATGTCAAAATTTCAATACATGGATGAGGTCAATATCATCTGCCCTTATTCTCTTGCATCTTTCTTTTCCACATTCTTCTCTATTTTCCCAAATGTCTTACACATATGCTAGTATTTATTATTATTATTTTTTTAAATCAGCCAGGTGATAAAGGTTAATCAGTCAGGTACTCAAAGGTTCACATAAACAGTAATGAGCCATGTGGAAAATACGCATCCTTGGTGTGAGGGAATGAGAACGGCACTTAATCATTACTATGATCTTTCTCTCAAAACTCAGAAACTAAATCTAATCATGACAGAAACAGCAGGTAAATCCCAAACTGTCATTCTACAAAATACCTAATCAGGACTCTTGAAAACTATCAAGGTCATCAAAAGCAAAGAAAATTTGAGAAATAGACCAGAGGACCTTAAGGAGACATGACAACAAAATGTAATATGGTACCTTGCAACAGAAAAAAAAAAATAGGTAGAACCTTAAGAAATCTGGATAATATATGGACTTTAGTATTTATTAAGATTTGCTCATTAATGGTGGCAAATATACCATAGTGATGTAGGAGAGATACTAACAAATGGGGAAACTGGATGTTGAGTATATGAGAATTTCTTTGCTAATCTTTGCAAATCTTTCCTACATCAAGAATACTTCTAAAATTTAAAGATATATAAAAAAATAAACGTCATGAAATTAGAACAAAAAAACAACACCTCTCTTGATATGGAGGAGACCACTGTGAACTACATCAAACCCCTAGCCCCACTCCACTTTCCTCCCTGGAATACAAGTGGAGTATATTTCCCCCCATCTTTAACAATATAAGAGACCACGTGCCTAGTTATCATCAAAAAATGTGATCAGAAATCATATGCCACTTTAGTTCATAAAAGTTTAATAAGCAGAGGTGGTGTCTTTCCCCATCGTTTATCTGAATAGAAAGGGATCAAAATCTCTAGAGGAGGACAAAGCCACTCAGTGAAAAGATATTCCTATGCTTCTGCTGCCTGAAAATTACCCCCAACCAGTATTGCTCACTTCCTTGTGTACTTCAAGTCTTTCTTATTTTTTTTTTTTAGTATAGTTGATACATGATGTTACATTAGTTTCAGGAATACAACATAGTGATTCAATAACATATACATTATGCTATGTTCTCCACAAATGTAGCTGCCATTTGTCACCACGCAACTCTATCACAATACCATTGACTATATTCTCCATGCTGTACCATTTATTCCTGTGACTTATTCATTCATAAGTAGAGGCCTGTATCTCCCACTCCCCTTCACCCATTTTGCGCCTCCTTCTATCCCACTTCCCTCAGGCAATCATGAGTTTCTTCAAGTCTTTACTCAACTCTTGCTTTTTCAATGATGCTTCACCCCCGCCACAGAATTTTATTTTATTTTAATTTTATTAATTTTATCTACCTTAAAGAATGTGCCAAATATTTATCTCTTCAGTTAGGAAATAACAAAGAGCTAACATCACAATGTTTAGTAAAATACACATAAACATTTTTAGCTTAGAAACTTAAATTCCATAAATGGCTTGGTTTACTTCTTTTAGGAAAAAGTCTCATGCATTTTTATCTATGTCTATATTATTTAATATGCTACACTTCACTTGAGCTAAGTTATTATTCTGAAGCAAATGTTAAAAGTTAGCACCGGGATAATTTGAAAGTGTTCTCTGCCAAATATTATCTTCTCCTGATCATATGTAGGCCATTATCATTAATGTTTCACTGTAGTTTTTTTTTTTTTTTTTTTTTTTTTTTTTTTTTTTTTTTTTTTTTTTTTTTAGTTACTGTGTAGTTAACATAGTGTTAATTTAGTTTCAGGCATACAATATAGTGATTCAACAATTCTATTCATTACTCAATGTCCATCGTGAAAAGAGTACTCTTAATCCCCATCACCTATTAAACCCATCCTTCCACCCATCTCTCTTTTGGTAACCATCAGTTACTGTTCTATAGTTAAGAGCTCATTTTTTGGTTTCTCTCTTTTTTCTTTATTGCTAAAATTCCACATATGGTGAAATCGTATTGTCTTTGTCTTTCCCTATTGACTTATTTCACTCAGCATAATACCCTCTAGATCCATCCATGTTGGTGCAAATTGCAATATTTCATTCTTTTTTATAGATGAGTGATATCCCATTGTATATACACACCACATATTCTTTATCCATTTGTCTTTCAATGAACACTTGGGTTACTTCCAAAATTTGGCTACTGGAAATAATGCTGCAATAAACATAGGGGTGTATATAACTTTTTGAATTACAGTTTTCATATGCTTAGCATAAAAACCCAGTAGTGAAATTTTTGGATCATATGGTAATTCTATTTTTAATTTTTTTGAGGAAATTCCACACAGTTTTTCTCAGTGGCTATAGCAGTTATCACTCCCCCCCCCCCCCCGCCCCGGCCAACAGAGGACAAGAGTTCCTTTTTCTCCACATCCTTGTCCTTGCCAACACTTGTTGTTTCTTGTGTTTTTCATTTTAGCCATTCTGAGAGGCATGAGGTGATATCTCAATGTAGTTTTAATTTCTGTTTACCTGATGATGAGTGATATTGAGCACCTTTTCATGTGTCTTCTTTGGAGAAATGTCTATTCATGGTCTCTGCTCATTTTTAATTGGATTACTTGTTTTTAGTCGGATAAACTGAGATGCTTTTTCCTTTGAGAGTGAATTAGAAATAGATAAGACTTCCCAAAGACAGAAATCTAACTTCAAAACCACACAACTTCCAACTGATAAGGACAATCTATCCTTATTCAACCTGAATGTCAAAAGAAAAAAAAGACTTCTCTGCTGAAAGATAATAACATTCTGACCTACAAGTTTTTTTATCATAAAAAATAAAATGCAATAAAAATATGACAAAAGAATCAAGAATAATTAAAAACAAAAACAAAAAAACTCCCTATGATGTTATTGATACTGGATTTCTCAGACATGCCTTTAAAATATTTGTGATTAATATGTTCTAGAAAATGGAGGAACAGTTATAGAATGTCAGACACAGAATCTAAAAGAATAGTTTTATTTTTTTAGGCCTAGCATTGGAGCCTAAAAGAATAATTTTTGAATAAACGTTCTAGGACAACTAAAACCAGAACTATTACATAATCCAGCAATCCCACTTCTGCGTACATATCCAAAGGGAATTAAATCAGTATTTCAAAGAGATACCTGCACTCTCATATTCATTATATCATTATTCATAATAGCCAAGACGTGGATATAACCTAAGTGATCACTGTTGGATGATTTGATAAAGAAAATATTATATACATGATATATATTAATAAGTATATACATATAATGTTAATATATTTATTTATAAAATGTTATTCAGCCATTAAAAAAAAGAAGGAAAACCAGCCATATGCCCCAACATGGATCTTGAGGTAATCAGTACATAAGCAAAACAAGTCAGACAGAGAAAGATAAATGTATGCCCTCACTTATATTTTAAATCTAAAAAGTCAAACTTCTAGAAACAGAGAGTAGAATGGTAGTTGTCAGGGGGCTGTGGAGTAAAGGAAATGTGGAGAAGCTAGTCAAACTTTCAGTTATTAGATAAATACGTTCTGGGACTCTACAGCATGGCTATACTTAATAATACTTTATTGTATACTTTAAATTGCTAAGACAGTAGACCTTTTATTTTAAGATTCTATTTATTTCCTTATTTTAAGAGAGAGAGAGAGATGGAGAGAGAGCACAAGCAGCAGGGAGGAACAGAGGGAGAGGGACAAGTAGACTCTAAGCTGAGTGCAGAGCCTAATGCAGGGCTTGATCCCAGGACATTGAGATCATGACCTGAACCTAAATCAAGAGTCAGATGCCTAACCAACTGAGCCACCCAGGTGTCCCTAAGACAGCAGATCTTAAGTATTCTCAGGACATGCAAAAATTATAACTATGTGAGGTTACAGATGTGTTAATTAACTTGATTACGGTAATCATTTTACAATGCGTGATTTTATCAGATCATTGCACTGTTCACCTTAAATATATACAATTTTCATTTGTCAATTAAATCTCAATAAGAGATTTAAACAGCTGAAAACAGTACTGGGAGATAGATTAGTAGAAAATATCCAAATTAGAGCACAAAGGGAAAACTATGCTTTGATCAAATGTAAAATATTCATCATTCACACAGTTTACAAGAATTACATACAAAATATAGACCAACAACAAAGAACAACAAAAATATACATTGGGCACATAAAAATTGCTATTTTGGAAAAACAAAGGATGGAAAGAGGAATGGAGGTTAAACAGAAAACAAACTAAAAGGGATTAAATGTCAACCCTAAATTGAAGGGCATTCTACAAAATATCTCACCACTAATCCCTTTAACTGTCAAAGTCATTTATGGAGAGTTTAGCTAAACTACTCCATGGTATTGCTGTGTTGGCATCCATTTCGTTTGGCCAAGTGGCCTGCAGGGACCTCAAACTGGCATGAACTTCTCAGGCGTGCTTCTGCCCTAAATAGCAGCCTGCAGAGTCACAAGCAAATGTAAGTCCTTAATAAGACTCGCCCCTGAGCCCTTATGCTCAAGAGTTTCCCCTGTCTCCCAGTACTTTTAAAAGGCCTTCCCTTATATGCTCCTTATATAACACCATTCCCCTACATGCTCCTTATATAACACCCTTCCCCAACCTGGGGTTTAGGGAAATCCTGCTCTGCTGGTTTGAATGGAAAAATCTGGCCTTAGCTTGGGAATCCCAAAGCACTCCACATAGGGACACTAAAAAAAAAGGCATGTGCCCTGAGGTTCTGTCTCTGTCTGCACTTTACCTTGACCTCCCAGTGTGGCAGCTCAAGGTATGCAGAGCACTCCCTGGAGGGCCTGGTAGTAATAAATTTCTCTATTGAAGTTTCTCTTGTGGTCTGTGGTTAACCCTTAGCTCACCATCTAGCCCTCTGTTCTTTCACTTAACAAGTGTTAATTTGGCAAATTCATAACTTCATCAAAAACAAACGGATGTCTGAGAAACTGATGACTAAGAGGAGACGAAGGAGACATGTCTATTAAATGTAATGTGGTATCATAAGGGTAAAGAAAAGACATTAGGGCAAACCTAAGAATATGAATAGAGTATGGACTTTAGAGAAAAAAAAATGCTCAGCACTCTCTACCTGAGATAAAACAAAGTAAAATTTATATGCATATGAATGTACTGAGCTACATACGCATAGAGTGCTTAGAGATGAGTTTGTGTTTATCTGTGGGGGGATGCCTATAATGCCACATTCTTTGATTCAAAGCTTATTGGCAAGTTTGCCAATGTGTAATACAAGATAAGCTAATGGGGAACAAGACCAGAACTTGTGCAGTCTCTAATGGGAAAGAAAAGCTCCTTCTACTGATTATGTTTTCAGGTAAATTTTATGACAGCAGCTATTAGTGGGCACATTATGACATGTAGAACAAGAATTCTATAAATAAAATCAACGAGAGCCTTTAGGCAATCTAGGTAGACTTGCTGAGCTACCTCTCTACATGTTTATAGAGGGGGGCAGAAAAGATGCCTGTACAGACAGATGGGGCTGCCCTGGGACAGCCTGGCTTTCACATTCAGTGTGAGCAGGAAGAGTGAAGATGAGAGACTTTTACTAGGGAGAGCCCAGTATATCCATATTACCTGGAGTGGGAGTGATATAAAGAATTTTATCAAGCCAGCACATGAAAGAAGAATAATGAGCACATTATAACAGGACTGAATATAAAATAGGATGAAAAACTAAAATTGAACCCTTACTGCTATCATAGATGTATACAGGTTTTGAGAGAGACTTCCCCTTATCCCCAGTATCCAGTCCGAGCGTTCTGCATTGGTAACTGAGTATTACCTACAGCTGGACAAATGATCTCCCAGCTCCACACTGAATTTCCCATTCATCTTTGTTGATAGGTGGTGACAAGTGAGGTATAAGTGGACAGATTCATGCAATTTCTAGGTCATAATATTAACACAATAATTGTTTATTTCCTAACAAGAACTAGAAAATATTTAAGAAGAATATACCATATTATTAAGTATTACATATTACTTGACTTAATGGAAGTTTGCTTTTCCTAAAAAAGTATTATAAATATCTGTTCAATTTTTATAGAAATATAATTTGTGCCATAACTGAGGATTTTCCAAGTGACAATCTGAAAGCACTTGAGTTACCATATTATTATTATTATTATTATTATTATTATTATTATTTACCCCAGTGTTCATAGCAGCAATGTCCACAATAGCCAAACTGTGGAAGGAGCCGTGATGCCCTTCAACCGATGAATGGATAATGAAGATGTGGTTCATATATACAATGGTATATTACTCAGCCATCAGAAAGGATGGATACCCACCATTTGCATCGATATGGATAGAACTGGAGGGGATTATGCTAAGTGAAATAAGTCAAGCAGAGGAACACATGATAACATCATATGGTTTCACTCATACATAGAATACGAGGAATAGCACGGAGGACCACAGGGGAAGGGAGGAAAACTGAAGGGGGGGAAATCAAAGAGGGAGACAAACCATGAGAGACTATGGACTCCGAGAAACAAACTGAGGGTTTCAAAGGGGAGGGGGGTGGGGGTATGGGGTAGCCGGGTGATGGGCATTAAGAAGGGCACGTGTTGTGATGAGCACTGGGTGTTATATGCAACTAATGAATCCTTGAACACTACATCAAAAACTAATGATGTACTGAATGGTGGCTAACTTAACATAATAAAAAAATGAATTACCATATTATTTTGATCCTCGCAATACTACAGGGTATTCATTAATAGCCACACTTTATAAGTGAGAAAACAGATTTAAGAAGTAATTTTCCAAAAATTAAACAGCTATTACATGGCACAAATGTCAACGTTCAGATACAAACTCTATCATTTCAAAATCTCTCATTTGCTCTACACTCTCCAGAATTATCTATTTTTAAGAAAAACTATTGTTATTTTAAAGATGGATAAAAATCAGGGAATGGCAAATGGAAAAAAAATACTTAAAATTAACTTCTTATTGAGTGATAATTTCACTGATTGAATCATATGCAGACAAGCATATGCCTAGATATAGTTCTCTTTCAGAGAAGAAAAAGAAAGAAAAGGATGCTAATCTATCAGGATGTGAGTTGTGTAGTTCAACCTGATTTTTCTTATAGCATTAAACTGTGGAGTTAAGTATGTGGCAGCTATCTCTGAAGCATTTTGCATAAAAATAATTGAGGCACAAAGAGCTTAAGAAACATTCAGTAAATCACTAGTTATTACTGTAGTTTTCCTTCAGTTAAAATATAAGTCAATTAACTGAATGATTTCCACTACACAAAAATCTAAGCCTCATTGAAATTTTAAAAATCACAAAAGTACTTTGGAGGCCTGTGTTTGCATTGACAGCAAGGATGTTAATTACCATTCACAAAATGACATAAAAACATTAAGATAGGAAGACTCTATAAAATCAGCAACTTCACTTTCCAAAGAATTTTTTTATGGGGCAGAAAAAAATATGCAGTATTGACTAAAGAAAATAAATAATTTGTACCAGATAATTAAGAGTTAGTGATTTAAGAGCTCTGAAAGGCTTGCACACATAAGAACACATTTATGAGACTACATTGCTTTCAGTGTAATTCTAGATACAGTAATCGAATTCAAAAAATTTTAATAAATTAGATTGCTGTTAACTTCAACTCATATCCTTGAAACTTACGTTAATTGAACAAAAATTGTATCAGAAAAATGTTACAGGGCTATAAAATATGAAGTATCTGATACTTTGTTGTTGATTCTGAGAGCATATTGGAGTTAAGATGCTACTGCTCCTGTTGTAGAAATGTGCTAAGGACAACATTATTAAGAGCATAATGTAATTCCTCTTTTTTTCCATTTCTTCTCTACTATATCATTTTATTTCTGTTTTAAATCATTTTAGTGTTAATGCCACTAATTACATTCTTTTTTAATAAACATCAAGTCAAAAATTGAAAAAAGCCATTAAATGAACAAATTGTAAAGGTGGTCATGTTCTGTTGAGTGATAAAGAAATCAGCTTTACTTGTAAAACTATTTCCTAAATCAGGAACATTCACATTTTTCATATGTTCTGCTTTATACCTTAATTTTCACTCTTTTTCATGTATAGAGACACAGTATTTGTTCAGTTACTTAGGGTCTAAATTCAGTGTAAACTCCCACCTGAGGAAGCTTTATGTTTATATAATTGACCTAAGGACACATGTTTGGAGAGGAACTGATTTACTTACCAAAGTGATAGAACAAATACAATGTCTCTATACTTGATACAGTATCTTCTGGAAAAGGGGAGACATTTTTTTTTCTTTAACAAACTTACATAGAGTTTAAACAACAAACTTTGCAATGTTCCATTATTTTAATAAATATTTATTAAATACTTTAAAATACTCTTCTAAATAACAGAAGCTACAAAAAATGCTTATAGTTCTTAAAACATTTAAAATTCATCAAAGATAACAAGTACATAAAATTGATTTAAATCCAATGTCAAAATAGTTGTAAGGGAAGAATTAAATGTTACCCGACAAAAGGGATAAGCCAATGAATTGTTTCTAGGGAGGTTAGTAAAAGCTTCATAGAAGTGACATTTGAACCAAGTCTTGAAAAATACATGTTAATTAAATAAAGGGTGTGTAACTAGCCAACAGAAGGAAATGAATACTTAAATCACTCATCTGATGTCAAATTGAATAATAAGCAGTCCTACAGTTTATTTTGGGATTAGGAGGAGTGGTGAAAAGAGATACGAGAGAAGAGATAAATTGGTAATACTTGTATTCTAATGATAAAGAATTTTAATCTATTCTATTAAATCAAAGTTTGAAAATTATTAACAAGCTATCCAAAGAAAATATTACATGGGTCTCCACTATGTGTGATAGAAAAAAAAAATGTTCCAAGAAATCTACTCAGACCTTATACACCTTTGCTGTTTGTCAGTGCATACTGTATGTGTGTGTGTGTGTGTGGGTGGGTGGGTGTGGGTGTGGGTGTGTATCTGTCTGCTCATGTACTGCAGGTGCTTGTAGGTGCACGTGTGCAAGTGCATATGTGCAAGAGTATGTGCATTAGAGTCAGGGAATGTGAGCACATATGTTACTGTGAGAGTGAATAAAATTAAATCTGTGCATCTGCTAGTGTGTTCATCACAAGTATGTGTAGGGGTGCCTGTGGCATCTGTAGGAGTGAGTGTATGCAGTTATGCATGTGAGTGTCTGTATGTATTTGTGAGTTGTTTGGGTGTTGAGTGTGAACCAAGCATCTCTCTGGAATACTATGGACCTACAGAACAGAAGAGGATAAATACTGATGTGAGAAAAGGAAATCATTCAAGAAATGGAACCTAGGATTTGGTATTTTAGGCTATATGTATTAAGTACATCTAATGGAAAACTACGTAGACTGAAAATATGAAAAAATGGAGGTAGGAGTTGATACAAGCCTGAAATATTGAAATGTTATAAGGATCAACAAAATTATACAAATGTTAGGAATAATATAAATATAATTTAAATATAAGTGTGGAAGAATGATATCCCATATTTCACATATTTTGACACATTATAAAGGAGTTAAAAAATATAAAAACCCATTTATTTGTCATAACTGTTCAGTGGGACCCCAGTCTGCTTAAGAGGAAATGATTTGCTCCTCTCTCTGGTAGGCTATTATGCGCATCTGGCCATACCCCTCAAAGTAAGGTCCAAACACATCCGTACTCTATGATACTGTACCAATGGATATACATAGTAAAGATAGAAAGTGAAGCATCAATTTTATCTGAAGTTCAATAAAGCTTTAGAAATTCTTGAACTTCTTACCTAAAGTTCTTAAAGCTTAGGAAATAAAAACTATTCATAAAAAAAATATATGTTCATATGTTCATTCACTTGTGATCACAAATATTGAACTGGTGGTCAGTAGGCACTGCCAGATTTTTTTTTTTTTTTTGTTAAAGATTTTATTTATTTATGTGACAGAGAGACAGCCAGCGAGAGAGGGAACACAGCAGAGGAGTGGGAGAGGAAGAAGCAGGCTCATAGCAGAGGAGCCCAACGTGGGACTCGATCTCGGAACGCCAGGATCACGCCCTGAGCCAAAAGCAGATGCTTAATGACTGCACCACCCAGGCACCCCAGCACTGCCAGGTTTAAACCAACTAGTAGGCAAAAGTAAGTGCCAATTTCATGATGTGTAGGAAGAATAGTTTATCATGCGAGGCAATACCAACACATACGAACCATGTTGTATAAATAATTCCCATCTCTGAGGGAATTCTTTCATCTGGCATGTTTAGCCTGATTTGTTACTTTTTAATGAATAGGCACTGGACTTCTCATAAAAAGAAGCTCTGGGACTCTCTAGTCTTCCACGCATTTTTTTAGTTTCATCAAGATGGATTCAACCCGTGTTCTGGGATTTTGGCTCTCATCTTGCTGCTTGTTCTCACTTTTTTTCCCCCCAAAATCAAGGCTCCACATAATCGTCTCTGTAATGACTCTGACTCTGCTTCCTTCCACTACAATACCTCCAGACTCATCTGGTCTAAGTGCCTCCTGGATTAACTGGGTTAAAACATCTCAATTCAAATACCACTCTCAGCCCAGACCTGCTAATTGGACTCAGATGGCAAAATGTTTTATGTATTGATCTTTTCATCTATATTTTATTCAGACTAGGATTGGTTAAAATTTTACTTTTGTAATACAACTAAAATATCTTAAAACAATAACCAATGTGTAGAAAGAAAGTTACCTATATTTTTATACAATTTCTAAGAAATAAATGCTATTATAAAGTACTTATTATATTTGTTAAAAGGGTCCATGGATTTTTAAATAAAATAAAAATTATGAGTTTCTGATAATGTATTTAGCATTACTGTTGTGGGGATATAATTATCTATAATAATTGAATATTCTGAAATTCTAGCTTTCTAATCTTTTCACAATAAATAAATATTATACAAATAGAAATATTGAACTTTACATCAAAAACCAGGGACGTACTGTATGGTGACTAACATAATAAAAAATATTATTATTAAAAAAAGAAATATTTAGAAATAAATAAATAAATAAATAGAAATATTTTTTAAAAGGACATATACTTTACATTTTGATACATACTGAAGCATTCTATAATACAGGGTAAACTCTATTTTTTCATACATTCAAACTAGTTCTTGAGTTCTCTAAATAGAATACAGTACCATCTGTCTGTATACTATGTATATAAACTTTAAGTCATCTGACTCACAACAGTCACATCTACATCTGAACAGCCATGCAGTGCAGAACTTGAGAAGGAGGGATCATCTTCCTTCAGTACACAGTGGACCATGATTCAGCACAAAATGTAGGCCATCAGAAAATGATGAAGATTTGACTGTAACATTTACTTCTCTTTTTTAAGCAACAATATTAGACTGCTTGCTCATGCTACTTTTTTCTTTTGCTCTGACAGTTTTGGTGTTTAATGGCAATCTGCACATATTTATCACATAATTCTGAAGCTTATTTTGTCCCCATAACTCTACTCCCTTTACTGCAGCTTTTTCATTTTGGACATAATTGTGTTTCTTCTTGACTACTTTAATTTAGCAAAGTTATGCTGAATTCTAATTCTATCCAGGATGGATTGTGCATGACCTGATAAATTATTTTTCAAGTATATTCACTCTACAATATCATAGAGTTATGACTAAAGAAATAGTAAAAAGATAAGGACCTCTTAGGAATCTTTTATGTCACCATGGCTGTATGCCTGTGAACATTAATTATTCCCTTTATGCATTTATAATAAAAACACAATGTTTTAATAGTTAAATAGAATTGTCTATAACTAATAATCATCATTAAATTGATTGCTTACTAATTCTACTGTCATCCCCTTGAATTTCTATTAAATATTAATTTTCAGAATTATTTTATAAATAATCATGTAATCGGCTGAGGTATATAAGGCTTTCCCTTCATGTTTACAAAGGACAAAGAGAGGATAAGATAGTGTGATATAGTGGGAAAGCACTAGAATAAAAGTGGCAATTCCTGGGACTACCACTTGCTTTTTTGTAAAGCCGCTGGACCACAGGCAACTGTCTAGAATTAGTTGGTTAGTGAAGAATTATTACGCACATTACACCAGGCTTATCAATGAGTTAGTTTCTTCCAATGTACCAGAGTGGAAAGAGCAGATACAATGACAAATCTGTCAGATTTTTCAATTTCCTTTTCTGGAAAATGGAAGCAATGCTGCTTAACTCAGAGGAACTTGATTAGAACTGAATAGGGTAGGGGCACCTGGGTGGCTCAATCAGTTGTGTTTGCTTTGGCTCACGTCATGATCCCAGACTCCTGGGATTGAGCTCTGCCTTGGGCTCCCTGCTCAGTGGGGAGTCTGCTTCTCTCTCCCCCTGGATTCTGCTTCCCTCTTCTTCTCATGTGCACCCCCTCTTTACACACACTCTCCCTCTCCCTCTTAAACAAATAAAATCTTAAAAAAAAAAAAAAAACCTGAGTAGGATAGAATCTGTGAAATATAAAGCACGTTTTGTAGCACATAGTAGGTACGTATTTATATTGTTCTGCTTCTCATAATTGTAGCAACTTGGAGGGTTTTATTATTATTGCTCTTGTGCTTTGTTTCTGTTTTATCATTTTTAAATCAAACTTCTTTGGAAGAATCATTGGTTTTATAAATTCATTGCTCTGTAAGTTTTATGGGAAGAATGGGAGACCTCAAGGGTATTTTGGTAAGAAGACGCAGGGGATGAGTACTACATGAAGAAAGAGTTTAAATAAGTGGAATCCAGGTGATGAGGTTCTAGAAATCTAGTCGAGTTTCAGAAGTGCTGAATATGGAATATTTTTTCCAGATAAATGCTATGCACTGTGCAATGTAATATTTCCCTGTAACCTCACAAATCATCAGTGATAAGAAATTAGAAAATGCTTACAAGGTTGGCATTGCTTTTCTTTTTCTTTTTTTTTTTTTTTTAAGACACACTTATTTACTTTAGAGAGAGAGAGAGAGAGAGAGCATGAGCACGGTGGGGGGAGGGACAGAGAGTGAGAGTCTCAAGCATACTCCTCACTGAGGTGGAGCCCGAATAGGGTCTTGATTTCAGGACCCTGAGATCACAACTTGAGCCGAAACCAAGAGGCGGATGCTTAACTGACTGCACCGTCCAGGTGCCCCAAGGTTGGCATTTCTTAAGGAAACTAAGTAAGTACTAAAGTCTAGGCATTTTGGTACAAATCATGTAGATGAGAGAACACATGACAGCTAAATAAGTTTTATTGGTGTTATCCAATACACTGAAAAGAAATCTCTTTACTTGGATGACTTGGATGACTCTTTCTTCTGGATATCTTAGGGTTTATTTGATTGGAAAACGTATAGTGTACAACATCATGGTTAAGAAAATGAATACTAAGGGGAAATTGCTAGGCAGGAGGGTAGGGAGGTGGGATGTTAATTCTTGGCTTTGCCATTTGCTAACTGGCATCCCTTGAACCTTGCTGTTCATTAGTGCTCTGCTTTAGTTCAGTCTGTCTTCAAAACTGGGATAGTAATAATATCTATTTCATAGGATTGAGGATCGAAGGTGCAAATATCCATATAGCCTTTAGAATAATGACCAGTACATATCAGGTATTCAAAGTGTCTATTTACTGAGAAAATTTATATTAACTAAGGTCCATATATACAATTCTCATGGTGGAATATGGATTCCATATTGGATTCCAAATATGGATTCTAAATATGGAAACCATGTCCATAAATGACTACATAAAGACTGCTGACTATAAATATGGCCACAAATATAAATAGCAGTGGATCTGAGCAATTTAGAATGACAAACGTAATAGAGGTAGAGTTTTCAAACCTCAAAGGAAAAATAGTAATATTTGTTTCTTTACTTATATAATAGTACAAATATGGGTCTCTAATTGCACATGATGTTTTCTGGACTTTAAGCCAATCTTTCAATAGTGGCCTGATTGAAGATGCAGCAGTATGTCACAGAATAATGAGGAAGATGGGAACTAAATGGCAGTCTAACTCTTTGAATTCAGAAGCAAACTCTGAAACAAGAATTTAAGTGCAGACAATTTATTTTGGAATTAAGAAACATCAGGAAAGAAATGGGGAAATGAAAAAGGGAAGGGGCCAACACAACACACTGTAGGGAGAAAGTTACTGTTGTAGCTAACTGAGGCCCCATCTCACTGGGGACTTCTGGAAATGCATTTATATATGTATATGTATGTATGTATTTATTTATTTTAGTTTCAGGTGTAGAATTTAGTGATTCATCATTTTATACAATACCCAGTGCTCATCACAACACGTATACTACTTAATGCCCATCACCTATTTAGCCCCCCCCCACCTCCCCTCCAGCAACCCTCAGGTTGTTTTTGTACTTAAAAATCTGTTTTATAGTTTGCCTCTCTCTGTTTTTCCCCCTATGTTCATCTGTTTTGTTTCTTAAACACCACAAATGAGGAAAATCATATGGTATTTGTTTTTCTCTGACTTATTTCATTTAGCATAGTACTCTCTAGTTTCATCCATGTCATGCAATTGGCAAGATTTCATTATTTGTTATGGCTGAGGAATATACCACTGCATATATATGTGTACATATGTGTGTGTGTGTGTGTGTGTGTGTGTGTGTACCAACTCTTTATCCATTCATTAGTCTATGGGCATTTGAGCTCTTTCCATAATTCGGTTATTGTTGATAATGCTGCTATAACCATCGGGGTGTATATACAACTTCAAATCAATGTTTTTGTATCCTTTGGGCAAATACTTAGTAGTGTAATTTATTTTTAACTTTTTGAAGGAAACTCCATACTGTTTTCCAGAGTGGCTGCACCAGTTTGCATTCCCACCAGCAGGGTAAGAGGTTTTCCGTGCTGTTAATTTTAGCCACTCTGACAGGTGTGAGGTGATATTTCATTGTAGTTTCAATTTGTACTTCCCTGATGATGAGTGATGTTGAGCATCTTTTCATGTGCCTGTTAGTCACCTGGATGTCTTCTTTGGAAAAATGTCTATTCATGTCTCCCCATTTCTTAACTGAATTATTTGTTTTTTGGGTGTTGAGTTTGATAAGTTCATTATAGATTTTGGATACTAACCCTTTTTCAGATATGTCATTTGCAAATAACTTCTCCCACTCTGAAGGTTGCCTCTCAGTTTTGTTGACTGTGCAGAAGCTTTTTATCTTGAAGTCTCAAGAGTTCATGTTTACTTTTGTTTCCCTAGCCTTTGGAGACATATTTAGTAAGAAGTTGCTATGGCCAATGACGAAGAGGTTACAGCCTATGTTTTCCTCTAGGATTTTGATGGTTTCCTTTTTTACATTTAATTTAGGTCTTTCATCCATTTTGAATTTATTTTTGGGTATGGTGTAAGAAAGTGATCCAGTTTCATTCTTCTGCATGTTGGTGTCCGGTTTTCCCAACATCATTTGTTGAAGAGACTGTCTTTTTCCCATTGGATATTCTTTCCTGCTTTGTTGAAGATTAGATGGCCATATAGTTGTGGGTTCATTTCTGGGTTTTCTATTCTACTGATCTGTTTGTCTGTTTTTGTGCCAGTACCATACTATCTTGATCACTACAGCTTTGTAATATAACCTGAAGACTGGAATTGTGATGCCTCCAGCTTTGCTTTGCTTTTTCAAGATTGCTTTAGCTCTTCAGGATCTTTTACGGTTCTATGCAAATTTTAAGACTGTTTGTTCTAGCTCTGTGAAAAGTGTTGGTGGGTAGGGATTGCATTAAATGTGTTGATTGCTTTAGGTAGTATAAACATTTTAATGATATTTGCCCTTCCAATCCATGAACATGGAATGTTTTTACATTTCTTTGTGTCCTCTTCAATTTCTTTCGTAAGTGTTCTATAGTTTTCAGAGTACACATTTTTTACCTCTTTGATTAGATTTATCCCTAGGTACCTATTGGGTTTTGATGCAATTGTAAATGGGATCGATTCCTTGATTTTGCTTTCTGCTGCTTCATTATTGGTGTATAGAAATGCAACAGATTTATGTATGTTGGTTTTATATTCTGTGACTTTACTGATATCATGGATCAGTTCGAGCAATTTTTTGGTGGAGTCTTTCGAGTTTTCTACATAGAGTATCATGTTGTCTGCAAATAGTGAAAGTATTTCTTTTCTTGCTGATTTAGATGCCTTTTATTTCTTTTTGTTGTCTGATTGCTGAGGCTAGGACTTCC
The DNA here is from genome assembly GCF_023065955.2 of Ursus arctos. Classification (NCBI taxonomy): domain Eukaryota; kingdom Metazoa; phylum Chordata; class Mammalia; order Carnivora; family Ursidae; genus Ursus; species Ursus arctos. The sequence goes on from NW_026622764.1 coordinate 22,527,100, forward strand.
AGTACTATGCTAAATAACGGTGGTGAGAGTGGACATCTTTGTTTTGTTCTTGACCACAGAAGAAAAATTCTTAGTTTTTCCCCATTAAGGATGATATTAGCTGTGGGTTTTTCATATATAGCCTTTATGATGTTGAGGTATATTGCCTCTATCCCTACTTTCTTGAGGGTTTTTAGCAAGAATGAATACTGTACATTGTCAAATGCTTTCTCTGAGAGGATCATATGGTTCTTATCCTTTCTCTTATTAATGTGGTATATCATGTTGATTGATTTGTGAATATTGAACCACACCCTTGCTAACCAGGAATAAATCCCACCTGATCGTGGTGAATGATTCTTTTAATGTACTGTTGGGCTCAATTTGCTAGTATTTTGTTGAGAATTTTTGCATCCATGTTTATCAGGGATATTAGCCTATAGTTCTCTTCTTTAATGGATTCTTTGTCTGGTTTTGCAATCAGGGTAACGCAGGCTTTGCAAAATGTGTTTGGAAGTTTTCCTTTCATTTCTATATTTTGGAATAGTTTGAGAAGAATAGGTCTTAACTCTTCTTTAAATGTTTGGTAGAATTCTCTTGTGAAGCCATCTAGCCCTGGACTTTTGTTCGTTGGGAGATTTTTGATTACTGATTCAATTTCTTTGCTGGTTATTGGTTTGTTCAAATTTTCTGTCTCTTCCCGTTTCAGTTTTGGTATTTTATATGTTTCTAGGAATTTATCAATTTCTTCCAGATTGCCCAGTTTGTTGGCATGTAATTTTTCATAATATTTTAATTGTTTGCAGTTCTGGAGTGTTGTTTTTGATCTCTCTTCTCTCATTCATGATTTTATTTATTTGGGTCATTTCTCTTTTCTTTTTGGTAAGTCTGGCTAGGTGTTCTTCCGAAGAATCAACTCCTTGTTTCATTGATTTGTTCTACTGGGGTTTCTTGTTTGTTGGTCCCCCCCCCCCCGTATCATTTATTTCTGCTCTAATCTTTATTATTTCCCTTCTTCTGCTGGCTTTAGGCTTCATTTGTTGTTCTTTTACTACTCCTTTAGGCATAAGATTAGGTTGCATAATTGAAATTTTTCTTGCTTCTTGAGACAATAGGCATGTATTGTTAAATACTTCCCTCTTACGTCTGCTTTTGCTGTATCCCAAAAGTTCTGTACTGTGGTGTTTTCATTTTTGTTTGTTTCCATGCATATATATATATTTTTATATTTCTTCTTTGATTTCCTAGTGGATTCATTCATTTTTTGGTAGGATGTTCTTTAGCCTCCATGTTTTTGTGGTTTCTCTGAATTTTTTCTTGTGGTTGACTTCAAGTTTCATAGTGTTGTGGTTAGAAAATATGCATGGCATGATCTCAGTCTTTTTATACTTGTTGAGGCCTGATTTGTGACCCAGTATGTGATCTATTCTGGAGAATGTCCCATGTGCACTCAAAAAGAAGTTGTATTCTGCTGCTTTAGGATGAAATGTTCTGAATGTATCTATTAAGTTCATCTGGTCCAGTGTGTCATTCAGAGCTTTGTTTCCTTTGATTTTCTGCTCAGTAGATCTGGCCATTGATGTAAATGGGGGTGTTAATGTCCACTACTATTATTGTATTATTATCAATGAATTCCTTTAGGTTTGTTATTCATTGTTTCATATATTTGGCTGTTTCCAAGTTGGGGAGATAAATATTTGTAATTGTTAGATCTTCTTGTTGGATATACTCCTTTATTATGATATAGTGCTCTTTTTCATACCTTGTTATAGTCTTTGGTTTAAAATCTAATTTGTCTGATATTAAGTATTGCTACTCTAGCTTTGTTTAAACATCCACTTGCATGGTAAATGTTTCTCCATCCCCTCACTTTCAGTCTGCAGGTGTCTTTAGGTCTAAAATGAGTCTCTCGTAGGCAATATACAGATGGGTCTTGTTTTGTTTTTTAATCTATTCTGACTTCTTATGTGTTTTGATTAGAGCATTTATTTTATTTACATTCAGAGTAATTATCGATAGATATGAATTTAGTGCTATTTTATTACTTGTTTTGTCATTGTTTGTGGAGATTTTCTGTTCCTTTTAGTCTTTGTCACTTTTGGTCTTTCTTTCCCACTCAAAGAATCCCCTTTAATATTTCTTGCAGGGCAGGTTTAGTGGTCATGAACTCCTTTAGTTTTTTCTTGTCTGGGAAACTCTTTATCTCATTCTAGAGAAATGCACTTAAAAGCCAACTTAGTCCTGTCCCACATAAGAGGTGAAGGCTCTTAGGTATCTGTCTATCAAATTCTTTCCATCAGTGTTCCCATGTGGTAATTCCCCAGCACCTCCAGCCTGTCCCAGTTTTAGACATGCCCCTAGATCCACAGATGTCCTCAGGCATAGTCTTCTGTTCTGGAATGAGGAACTTAGCTCCTTGTTCTTAGATCAAAGCAAGATGGAGGCCTTACTAGGCCCTATCCTGTAGAACAGGAATTCCCAAACACAAAGACATTTTTTCCCCTTTGGGAGGCCATATGAAACATTTTCGTAACTTGGGTAATCATTAAGTATGTGGTATTTTTGAAGAAGACTGTGTAAGTAGAACTGAATCCTCTCTATTATGGAATATAAAACAAAGCACAGGGCACCTGGGTGGCTCAGTCGGTTAAGCATCTGCCTTCAGCTCAGGTCATGATCTCAGGTTCCTGGGATTGAGTCCTACACTGGGCTCCCTGCTCAGCAGGGAGCCTGCTTTTCCCTCTGCCTGCTGCTCTCCCTGCTTGTGCTCTCTCTCTCTCTCTGGCATATAAATAAATAAAATCTTTTAAAAAAATAAAACTAAGCACAGAAATGAATAAGCAGAAGAACAGCACAGCTTCTCTGTGAAACCAAAGAGTAAGACTGGCTGTTTTTGTTGGACAGTGCAAATAAAATAATAATAATAGGAATAACTGGGAAGAAGTTACCAGGTTACAGAGAATACCTATGGTAAGAAGAATGGTATTTGTGGGAAGGGGAAATCTATTATTAGGACTTGGGAACTTGAACATAGAATGGAACAAGCTACCACTTGGACTAGATATATATTGGGAAGAGTTCAATTTTGCCTAATAATTTTGGTAAGACATATGTCTGAGAAGTTTTAAAGTTTACTGTTGGAAGTAATTGGAAGTCTTTAAGCCAAGAAAATAATGGATCTTTTAAAGAAAGGAAAGATGATGGGTGGGAAGGGGAACAATATGAAATGTAGTTATGGGGTGTGTTGCCCAAAGAACTATGCATGTGGAAGTTAAAGTGATATTGAGAATAGTTCCAGTAATAAAAATAATTTGGAAAGGTTTATTCTCTGTAGAATTGAAAGAATTAGAGATTAGTTTCTGAGATTTAAGTGGCATTAATATGAAACAGTTGGGATTGAGCAGAAACTTGTGTAGATACTTGCCAGAAGAAAATGTAAATTTGGAGTTAGAGGTAGAGTGCACTGAGGATTCTTGCAGGAGCTGAAGTTTGAAGGGCTGAGTTGGTGGGAACAGGGCTTAGAGCCAGACGAAAAGCAAGACACAAGCCAGAGCTAAAAGAAAAGTGGAAATAAGCCAGACTACTAGGAAGTTAGTAGAATGGAAGTTTCAGAGGGATGGGAAGGGAAGAGAGATGGGACCCACATGTGGCATGGGAAGGGGTGAATAAATAACAACCTCCTGCCACTCAGTCCACAAGAGCTTTGTGTTTCCAATAAGCAGAACTTAAAGATACATATCACAAAAATTAAAAAAGACAGACTTCCCATTATTATATAAACTAAGCACATAGTGCCCAAATGTAGAAGAAAGGCTCACGGTTCATTCATTTATCATAGATTTATCCTCAATATTATCATGATTTTATGTTTATTTTCTCAATCTGGGTTTTTTGGGGGGGTTTTTGATAGCAAACAATTTTACCAACCTGGATTATGTCTTTAAATCTGCAATATCACTATGGTTAAATAAAAAAGGAATGTAAAAAATGTCCTGGATTATACAGTAGATTATCAGTTTAAAGGGGAAAGATGGAGATTTTTAATCCCACCACTCATCCTTCTTCACATGGAGATACTGTTCCTTAGAAGTTAGACACATCTAGATGAAAAACCAAAGGAGAGACACAATACCAATTTAGAGATAGTTAGCAAGCACCTAAATACTTGCGTCAGTTTTGGAGAACATTTTATTTGAAAAATTGAGTTCAAGATATTTGCATGAGGTTTACTACTATTTATTCTGTATTTAAGTTACCAATTCTATAGATCCATAGAACTCATCTTAGAAATCTGGGTATGATGTGAAGAATCTGTGGACCTTATCCATTTCACACTCAAAAGGAGGGGGTAAGGTTGAGATAATTGACTTCATGGGAGAATCATCAGTGAACCAGTTAAATGTGGTCCAGATAGTGGCCTAGTAGTGAAATGATCAACTGAAAACTTGACTTCCCTTGGGGGAGGTGGTAGGCATTTGAGGGAGAAGGCAGAGCTAGACCAGATGTGGGAAAAAATGTAGGAGCTTAAAATCCAACAATAGGTTATTCATCCATTCACTTATTTATTCATTTAATAAATATTTAAGGAATATCTTTATGTGCCAAACATTTCCTAAATACTGAGGCTAAATTCCTTAGAAGCCAAAATAGAAGCAGTCTCTATTTTGAAGAACTTTCAACTCTAGTGGAGACAACAAAAAATAACTAAACAAGAAGATATCAGGAATTAGTTTGTGCTATATAGAAAATGATTTGCTATGATAAAAAAGTGACCAATGAACTTCCTTAAGTAGAACAGACATGTAGTCTAATCGGAGGATGTGGGGGTTCAACAGAGGCCTGAATGCTAAGCCAGCCACAGCATATATGTGGAGAGAATATTCCAGTCAGAATGAATAACAGATTTAAATATGTTATGGTGAAGAAGTATGATGAGCTTTAAAAAAAAGAAAGATAGAGCAAGAGCAGTCTAGTGTCTAAGGAAAGAGTAACAGGACATGATTTCGTAAGGCAAGTAGGAGCCATGCAGAGCCCAGGAGAAAAGGGCACCCACTGTCTATTTCATTCTAAGTTCAATGGGAAATATTTCTGAGTTTTATGTAGGTAATAAACATGGACTCTGTTATTTATAAAAATTTGAGTATGTGGTTCCAAACTACTAATAAATTCATTAGGCTGACAGATTTTTTATTTAAAAACAGGACACAATTCACTTCAGAGCATGTGTTGACTCTATTTATAACAGTTTTAACAAAATGTAAGTCATTGTCATCAACAATTTTAGGAAGCAAGAAGAAAAAGTTACCGTTTTAAAAATGATAATGTGTCAATCACTTGTTTGCTTTCAGACCTCATACTGCTCTCCCACTACTACTCCATGTCAAAGGCTGACCCCTGTAAACTGTATTTCCTGGTTCCCTGGTGAACTAGCTTGCAGTTAAATTCTACCCCTGGTAGGATCTGGCAGGAGATGTGAGGATAGAACATAAGGAGAAGCCAAGAAACTTCTTCCCGTCCACTTGAGGTGGCAACACTGACAGTGACTACATGTCCCTCTGAGAAGCTCCCATGTAACTCTAGAATCCACCAAGCCTAGAATTCCTTCATTGTTGGTAACATCAACACCTCCTGAATCCTGAGTTCTGTATGTGCAGGATCTTGGACTGTTGCTAATTGTCTCACCATCTTTGCCATCTTTTTTTTTTTTTCCCCCCACAGCTGTTGTCCTTATTGCTGTATTTTTAAAGAACATTTACACTGTTATTAGTTTACATAAAGCGTTTGAGTTTATTTAATCCATTTTTATTCATAGTATTTGCAGTGATAAGTACATCCAGAAATAAAGATTTTAGATACTCAGTGAACTAGAGAACAGAACTTTTAGATATGGAACTCTATGCCTCAGCTAATTTGAGTCAATAATTTTGAAGTGGAAATGAAAGTAGGATGGGAAGTAGGCTTCTGGACTATAAGGATGATGTAGAAATACCAACTCTTTAGATAAATCCCCTGAAATTTCATCATCATTTTGTTGTAACAAGTGATTCCTTTAATATATAAACAAATATGGAAAATCTAACACTTTAATGCATACTCTAGATTATTCATAACTTATTCCTAGAGTAGATTTTATCAGATATTCTTCTAATATTTAAACCAGAGCAGCTAAATGGGATTGGAGTTTTGAGTGGGTTTAGGATTTTTAGGGCTGGTCATAGCATGAAAGTAAAAGGTACTGGGAGTCTAATAAAAAGCATTAAAACACAGAATGGACTGAGTGATACAACAGGGATAGAGAGAATCTGGTAAAAGAGAAAGGGAAATTGGGAGAACAATTAAGACAATGCGTGCTCAAATGACATTAGTGCACACATTCAAGTAACTTCTGTCATCAGCAACTACACTTCTGCCTCTCCTCACAGGCCTTGAGGGCAGGTATCATGAATCATTTAGCTTTTTACCACCAGCTCCTAACATGGGGGCAGGCTTATGGTATTCCTGAAATATCTTTGCTGAATTAATTAAGAAAGCAGGGGCGCCTGGGTGGCGCAGTCGTTAAGTGTCTGCCTTCAGCTCAGGGCGTGATCCCAGTGTTCTGGGATCGAGCCCCACATCAAGCCCCACATCGAGCCCCACATCGAGCCCCACATCAAGCCCCACATTGGGCTCCTCCACTAGGAGCCTGCTTCTTCCTCTCCCACTCCCCCTGCTTGTGTTCCCTCTCTCGCTGGCTGTCTCTCTCTGTCAAATAAATAAATAAATAAAATCTTAAAAAAAAAAAAACAATTTTTTTTCTTCCTTACTCCCTCCTTTCTTCCCTCCCTCTTCCCTCCTTCCTTCCCTCTTTCCTTTTCTCATCCAGTTGTAAACTAGTTCCAAATAAAGTGTCAGTTGCAAAAAGTTTAAGATATTACTTATACTATGTAGGTAATATTTTTCTAAGGGTCTCTGGAAATGTCTTAGAGGAAAAATATTTTAAAACTTCAACATAAATAAATAAAATACAATATTTATTGATTGAAGGACTAAAAATCTTTAATGATTGAACCACAGACCCCTTGAAAGGCCATGCTTGAGGATTAGGAGCCTCTCCCATGACATTCATATAAGACCACAGTTGTGATGATGATGTGGTTGTTTGTGTGTGTGTGTTTGAATATCCAAATTATCCACGGATGATAGAAGTTTGGAAAAACTTCACTATGAGCTTCAAACTCCAAAATGTTGACGATATTGTTGTATTTCAGAAAACAAGTTTGAATTAGTAAAACTGAGTATTTGCAGAATACAAGGACAAAAAATATTCAGTTTTTTTAAACTCATCTAACAGATCATTATTTCCACATGGATTATTATCATAGATTTAAAATTTTTTTCTATAAATATCTGGAATTATCCTAGCATATAAACAGAGAAATTTTCTGTGTATAATGCAAATTACTCAATTACTTCATTAGGTAATTGTGATCATTACAATGGAAGTTGCTATTTTAAGGTCAGAAAACACCTTTCAACTCATAATTACTACAAAATAATGACTTAGTAAGCTTTGCATATTCTTATTAATTCATTGAGCCAACACTGACGCTTGAAATTCTTCAAAATGAATGGATTTACCAAAGTCATCTTTTTTTCACAAATCGTATAGTTGATTTCGTGGACAAGACTACCCCTCTTCATTGAAATTTTTCATAATAAGGTTTATGTTTTAAAACATGTAATCAGTCTAAATGTGTATGCCTAATTGTGTATAAAATCTGCTCTATTCATTTCAGGAAAATACTCCTCTTCCATAGTAATATAGTTATAAATAAATTTTAAAAAATTCAGGATAGCATTAAAGATCCAGTATTTCCTAACTTTTATTTCTTATTCAATGAAAATTTTCTGTTTTTAATAAAAACTATTTCCTCGTGGTTAATATGGCACTCTGACAGACCTGTGTTCTTTAGCCAGGTTTATCTTAAGATTACTGTATACACTACTAAAGGAACATTTGAGCCTCCATTTATAAAGGCTCCTACTTTTTGGCTCAGGTTCTGAGTTTGTGCATTTTAAAAATAGAAGTACTTTATAAAGTCCTTTGATATCTTTTCATCAAAGAAACTAAGGAAGACCTATTTCATTTTTATTTTTACTTTGACTTGTATTTTTCAGCATTAGAACTGGGTTAAGCTCCTTGTCATGTTATATAACAGGAATATCTTGTCATATCCTGACATCTTGTCACCTAAACAATGACTCATGGTCCTGGTGAGCTTTCAGAGAAAGGTTCTGGCAATTATCAAATGTTTCAGCTCTTCCTTTGGCATTTCACAAAGCTAAAAATCCATTTGATATATAGTCTTCATTTTTGCAGAAAATATTGCCCTAGACACTCATTCTAAGCCTATCTGAGGGTTTCCATATGCTTACATAGTATGAAAACAATATAGGATATTCCATATGCTTCCAATTAAAACACATATTTAAAATCGGAATATATTTACCCTGACTACTCCTTAAGGATTATTTCCATTAATGGAAACCATTAAAAACTGAGAAGGGGGGTAAGGTGCATGAATACCTAGAGAAAGAACATTCCAGAAGTGAGCACTGCATGGGTTATTCAAAGATAAATAGTAAGGCTATTATGGCTGAAGCAGAGTGAATAAGGTAGTGATGAGGTCAGAGAGTTAGCAAAGGGCCAGAACATGTAGGTCCTCATACAGAGGAAAAACACCATGTATTTCATTCTTAGTAAGATGAGGAGTCATTAGAAGAATTTAGTGTTGGGCTTCCATTCATTTGTTCAACAACTATTTATTGAGCATACTAATGTGCATCAGCTACTGTTCTATATGCTGGTTATAGAGCAATAAAAAGACATATATATATATATATATATATATATATATATAGAGAGAGAGAGAGAGAGAGAGAGAGAGAGAGAGACATATATATATATGATAGAAACACAAAAATTGGTTAGATAGCCAGTATACCAATGCTGAGTAAACATCTCATATTAGAAACTGGTAAGTGCTATGGAGAAAAATAAGGTAAGATAGAATGGCTAGAGGAAATTAACTCTGTGGTGAGAGGTTGCTGCTATCTTAAGTTTATGGTATATGACTGATATTTTTGTACCACTCCATGTACATGGCAGGGGGATTTTACGGAGGCATGATTAGAAACAGAAGAACCAATTAGGGGGGCATTACAAAAATAAAGGAAAGTGGTAAGTTCGGCTTTCACCTTGGAGGTGAATGGTGGAGATGGCAATAGTGGTCGGATTCTGAATTACTTTCAGAGAGTTATTGTCAACATGATTGATTGCTATATTGCATATGAGCATGAGAAAGAAGTAGGAGTCAGGAAGACTCCAGGAATTATACCTAGGCAACTGAACAAAAGAAATCACCTGAGATGAAGAACACTGGATTGAAGGATAGGCTGAGGAAATGAAAGTAAGTCTGAGTTCAGTGTAGCACACAGAAATTACCACAGAACCTTAGGCAGTAAGGGACTTAATCGGAAAGTAGGCAAGTATATTGAAAAAGCTTCAGTAGTAAGATCTAGATTGAGCCTCCACGAAAAATCTCTAGAACTTTTGAGAAATGACCAAGAAGGGTCGCTGCTATGAGCTCTTTTTAAAGGCATCACTGGAATAAAAAAATCTGCCACTAATTCTATCAGTCCAACTGTGTCTAGATACCAGAGAAGCAGGGGAATGGACATACACAGATACAGTACAGTGATAAGGAAGCCAGATAGAGAAGCCTTTGCCATCACTGCTAGCATTTCCACTCTTTGTCCACATACATGAAGCTGAAGAACAGCACACTGCAGGCAAGAAGTTCATATTTTAATAACCCTCTTTGGCAACAGAAACAGCAGGCGGTGGAGTAAAAAAGGGACTTAATTATCAAGAACTGTTTTGTGCTCAGAAGCTAATGATCTCTTTTCACTTTCTCAAATAAGAAAAATAAATGATTGCATGGAAGTTGTGGGAATAAATACAACTTATTTTCATTGTTTGATTGTGAAGTGCAATGGAATATGGGATATTTGGAACATGTTAAGTTTGAGGTGGTTTTTTGATACCTTTTTAGATATTTCAAATAGAGCTTATATATACACCAATCTAGTAAAGAAATGGAAGCAGCTTAGGTATATATTACAGAAAGATAATTTATAGATGATGTTTAAAATTATGAGACAGGATTAAGTGACTTACGGAATGAATAAATTTAGGGAAGAGAAAAGGTGACCCACCCACTAGTGTGTTTCACAAGGGTAAGGTCATTTTCACCTTAGATTCTAATTAGTAATTGACCCTTAAAACATTTTTCCTAGTGCCACAATAGAGAGGAAAACAATGTCATATTCAATAAAGGGAGCACATTTAACAAAGATAATACAGATATAAAGACTATTAAGATCAAAGAGAAAGCTGTATCTTGTAATAACAATCTGAACATATATACATATATTCAAGAGAAAAATCAGTCTTTTATAGAAACCAATTCATATAAGTTGTGCTGGTAAATTCATTTGTGGAGAGCAGGAGTTGATAAAAATTCCTGCGTTACTTATTATTCCTGTGTGGGTGATAACCTCAAAATTTAGCAACTTAAAATAACAAACATCTATCTTCTCACAGTTTTTGTGAGTTGGCAGCAACTTAACTGGGTGGCTCTAATTCAGGGCATCTCATAAAATTATAGTCTGGTTGGTGGTCAGGGCTGCAGTTCTATCTGAAGACACAGCTAGAAGGGATTTGCTTATGAGTTCATTCATGCTGTTGTCAGTTCTTAATTCCTCAACAGCTATTAGCTAGAAACTTCAGTTCTTCATACACAGGGTCTCCATAGAGTTGCTTACAACATAGTTTATCGTTTTACCAAAGTGAAGTACCCATTAGAGAGAGTACAGGAGCTTGTCCCAGACAAAAGCTGCTTGTTTATAACTTGTTCTTGGGAGTGCTACAGCATCACCTATCTCATATTCTATTGGTCACACACACACACACACACACACACACACACACAAATCCTGGTGCAGTGTGGGAGGGGGCCACATGAAGGTGCAAATACCAGGGAACACTGAGGATCCTCTTAGAGGATGGCCACCACAATCAATCTTTCTTGACTTGTGCAATTATGAGAGCTATTTAAACAATCTAATAAACCTGCTGTCTTCACATGTGATGCTAGAGTTTGAAGTTCTCAGGCAATCAGTTTAGAAGAGAAGATGGCTAGAAAAAGGGAGAGATCAAGAACAGGATGGACCCCACAAGTGCAAGCTGAAATCATGAAGAAGGACTCAAACTATGCCCATTATTACTGCTTCTGACACTGGTGGTGTCCTCAGTAGCCCAGGCCTTTCATCAGAGAGCTGAACACACACTCTTGGCCCACACGTCACTAAAAATGAAAGAGGAACTCAGAGGGAAGGTAGAACTATTGCCAACCCAGCTGCTGCCCTACAATAACAAGAGCCAGCACTTAAGCTTCAATGTGTGTATGCTACCAATGGCTCTCCTTCACTTCCAAGTCCCAAATCTATAAGAATCTCTGTGGCCCAAATTAACAAAAAACATACAGAGAAGGGGATTATGGGATATATAGTTCAGGCTAAAATATTATCATATTACAAAACCACCACAGATCATGAAACAAAAAGCAAAATTCCCAGTTCCTATATGGAACAATAAGTAATTTGAAAAGCACACAGGCGAGTCTAGACTAAATAAAAATATTTTTTATAGTCCCACTGATTTAAAGTTTTCCTTCATTCCTTTATAAGAAAGAATTCACAATAAATATTGTAATTGCATATCACATGTTCCTTATTACTATTATGTGTAACTTATATATTATATAATACATTATATCATTATATTATAATATCAAATATATATAAAATATTCAGACTATTGATAACTAATATTTACCAACATCCTATTGTCCTGAATTAAAGGTATCATTGTATGTACTCTAATACACAGATAGCTGGAATGTGTATAATAACTCAATGTTAGAGCCAAATTTCAGTGAATCCACAATGGGAAAAAAATCAGGTGAATCAATACCCATATCTCCTTACCTGAAGCACTCAATTTTAGCAAGGTTTATTTCTACCTGAATGGGTGGCATGGGATTATTTTAATTCCTTATCTCTTTCCCAAGTGATATGAAAACAAATATTCATATTTATTAATTTCAGTTTCATAATGAAGATGAAACAAATTATGATCGAGTCATGTATAGCTTTGTGCTTCATTTTGTCTCCTTTAACATGTTTAAGTATTTAAAAATTCAAGACCAGAGGAGGATTTTGCCCCATAGGCCTAAAACTCTGAAATTGAATACGGCAGGTTGAGCTGAATGGAAGTGTATGAGAATTCAAAAAGGATTCTCAAATTCAGTTAAAGTCACCTCATTCCCTTCCAGCGTGTATGCTCTCCAAAGCTTTGAATAAGTGCAGAAGTGAAAGGAAAATCATATGACACAAACTACATAACAACTTAAATGTTCGTGTACAGACTAATGAATTGTATAATAAAATTCCCTTTACTATCGTTTCCCTCTATGAAAAGTCACAGCTATTTTACATAATATCTTCCACTTCCTTGTGTAGAAATATTCCAGATCAATGAACATAATTCATAGTGAAATGAGGAACTGCAAAGTGCTTTTCTGTCAAATAACCCACCTCTTAATATTTTCTTCTGGGTTCTATTTTCTAACTACACTCAGTGAATTAAAATATTTGTTATATATGTCAGTTAACATTTTATTTTGGCTAGCAGAGACATTTGTAAAGAAAAAGATTTCAGCTATGCCTCAAATTATTTGTTTGACGTGTCAGAGAAAAGTATAGGCCTAGAAATATGTTTGAATTAGGCATTATTTGATGTATTAATCCTAATTGGTTCACCTCCTGCTGCTACACACAGGCTTCAGAGATTTCTGAATTTCAGCAAAATTAAAAAAGTTTAGAAGAGTTTTCAAATGTAAATATTCTTCTTTATTTGGCAACTTAGTTTCTGGGAGAAACATGCTCATATTTCAGGTTTTGCACATGAAGAAAAGAGCTAACACATCTCAGAAAGAATAATGATCAAATAACCCTGTGCAAAGGACATCATTCTGATATCGGGTGGATAATAGCCCTCTTATTTCCTTTTTAAGGCTGCCAAGGGCATATTATATTTTATTTCTCTCCTGTATAGTATGGAATATTCCATTGGTACATAAAGAATTAAGCACTATATAAGAACGATGCTCTTTAGAGTATTTTTCTATAATTATATGTTATGGAAAATTGTAACCAATGACAGTTAGTCTTTTTTTTTTTTTTAAAGATTTTATTTATTTATTTGACAGAGACAGAGACAGCCAGCGAGAGAGGGAACACAAGCAGGGGGAGTGGGAGAGGAAGAAGCAGGCTCATAGCGGAGGAGCCTGATGTGGGGCTCGATCCCAGAACGCCGGGATCACAACATGAGCCGAAGGCAGATGCTTAACCGCTGTGCCACCCAGGCGCCCCGACAGTTAGTCTTGAAATGAGAAGGGAGATGACAAGAGGAGAGTAAAAGGCAAAATGCTAAATTGATGCAATCCCTTCAGCATATTTTCCATTTGCAGAGAATATTTATGGAATCTTTGTAAAATAAGCATACCAAAGAGTATCAGAAGTCTTTTTCAAATATATTCAGTTACCCAAATGCAGTCATGTTAAAGGTAGACCAAAGGAAATGAAAGAAACATATTTATCATTTCTTGAAAGAGGCCCATTTATGCATCTTCATTCAGGCAAATTCAGTATTTGTTTAATGTCTACTTCATGCAAGAACATGATGTTAAATAAATTAGCCTCTGTCCCCTGACAAGGACCTGTCACCCTTATGCTCTTTATTTAGTCTGATTCTGCTAACATTTGGCATATTCTAGTCACCTATCGATGCACTATAGTCAGTGCCCTGTTCCTGTTCTCTTTATCATTCGGCTTTTTCTTACCATGTACCATGTTTTCACGAAAATTTAGAAATTTAAAATAGAAAATGTAAATACTAAATTATTCTAGTATCTAATTTCGAATGTGACGACAGCCCATACTCGTTTAGGGTTTCATCCTCAGGGCTATAAAACATCAGCAATTCCCCATCCACAAAACTATTTTATTCTATGCAGCACTCGTATTGCTTTACATTTGATGGTTTAATTATTTATTTATTTTTTCTACCATCAGTCTGTGAAATCTAGTTCTATAAGCCAAAGCCAGGGCAAAGATCTCCTTAGAGGAATTACCTTAATTAATTCCTTCTAAACTGATTTTACTGACCAGATTCTCAGTTAACAAGCCAAATGCCTGCCTAGCTTGCTTTAATTGATGAAAACTCTCCCTACAATGATCCTAAATCAGATGCAATAATTACGGACTCAGTGCTTTCAACAGAAGTTAGGTTGCTCTCCCCCCCGCTCCCATAGATCAGGCTGGGTCATGCTATAATCCAAACTGACTTTAAAGAACAAAGTGCTAGGGCTTCCACTGTTATTGTTTCTTCTATGCTGACTATGGGCAATTTTCTCACAAACCATGCAAATCAAACATCCTCAGGTGTGCAATTCAATAGGCCTGTCTCTATAAGGTGCAATGTAAATGAACAGCTGGCTACACAATGAAGCGCAAGCAATAGCAAAACCAAAAGAGGAAATGACCACAAAGAACAGACAGAACATTCTCTTCTGATCATTTTAATTTTAGAGAGTTAGGGTGTAAGTAAATTTCACATTTCTGAAAATGAAACTGATGCGAAAATATTTAATAATAAATTCTAACTCTAACAAGCTCTATAATTTATTTTCCCACAGATATATTCACAAATTTCCCTTTGATCTAGAAAAGAACAAGGACATTACTAAAATAACTACTGAAATGTTAAAAGTACATGAAATCGGTGTTTTCACAGGCTGGATAGTCATCTTTCCTTGTCAATTTCCTCAGAGCCTCTCCTTAAAAGTGAAATCTCTGTAGACAAATTCAGTCTTAACACTAGCTGATCTCCTGGATCTCCATATCACCAATCCCATAACATGCGTTGAACACACACACACACACACACACACACACACACACACACACGCAGAGATAATGGCATGGCCAAGATCATTTAAAAATGTCAAATGTGCACATAGAAATTGAGAGCTCTTTATGGTATAAATGGGCTCATGTACAGAGTTAATGTCATCAATAAAATTCCAAGACCTTGCCAGAGGTGAAAAAGATTGACAATCATATCAGTTATTTTGCATAGAATCAGTAACCATGGCTTTAAGTATAAGGTATAAAGGTTCTTACTTTAGAGAATAATCCTCCATTCAGGCATGCTTATAAACATGACATGACTGTTAGAAGTGAAGTTTTGAAAGTTGAAAATTAGCCACTAGCCATGTGTAGTTTTTCAACTTATTTTTTAAATTAAAATTAAATAAAATTAAAAACTTAATTTTTCAGTCATACTAGTCATATTTCAACTGCTCTGTATCCACATGTACATAGTGGCTACCACTAGGACAGCAGGGGTAGAGAACATTTCCATCATCTCAGAAAGTTCTACTGGACAGCACTGCTATAGAAAATTAATTAAAGAAAAAATCAAAGAGCCCAATCTTCCTAATGGCATTGCATCAAGATTATGGCACTGCAAGCTCAGAGTAGGAAACAGTGTGCTACCAGTTCTAAAATTTTAATTTCTGGATTTTTCAAGGGGCTGACTGAGATGCTTAAATCTAGTGAGACTGGAAGCTTCTTTGTAGTGTGATGATTCATGGTTTGTGTTCTTACTCTCCACTCTTGCACCAAGATCCCTGAAAGGGAGACTGAATTGTTCCACAGTAAGCAAGTACCATTTCTCACCATTTGTGAACTGAAGAAGAACTCAAGAAGAGAATAAAAGCTTTGCAACACCCTATCAAAAATCTTAGTATAATATACTACTTGGTAGTATAATAAAATTGTAAAGCACAATTTTCTTACATAAGTAGTAATAAAGTACTGGAAATATGAAGTCTGCTTAAGAAGACAACAGTCAGTTTATGAGAACCAATAAAGACAATTTGTTGAACCATATAAAAGAAAAAAAATGGACTGAAACAGATCTGGGAAACCATGTAATAACTATCAAGCTGCTAAATATATTAAGATCTTACAATGTACAAGGTCCTATGTCATTTACTTTTCACAATGATCTGTGAAGGAGATGCAGTTATTATTTGTATTTTATGGATGAGAAGGTAGGTGCTAAAATTTAAGTAATTTTCCCAGTGTAAAGTAGCTAAGTGGAATTAAAAACCAAATAGTATGATTGCAGAGAAATAAGACTCATGTACTAAAACAAAATCTTTGGTACCAATCACTGCACAATGCCCCAGTGAATTACCTAAATATAAGCTATATGGCTATGAGATTTATTCCCTCTTTACTCATCATTTATATACACAATCAATAATGTGCTCCAGACTTCATGTGTAATATTATTTGATCTATTTTTGTGAACCCAAATTTGGTATTTTAAGGACTTTCTCAAATTTTCTCATATTTGCAAAACACCTAAGTTTTCCATCCACGCATTAATCTACACTACTGATGTATAGAACCTAGCCCTCATCACTTTTATTTGAATTATCAAATATTAACTTGTTTTTGCCTTAATTTTTGCTTACTTTTTCCCACCATCAAACAAATATATTCTACCGTTTAAAAAATAACAGAAATCCAAAGTGTCCTCCTCATTTTTTTTTCCTCCTCATTCTTATGCATCCTTTCTTTCCCTCCTTTAAAGCCAATCCTTTTTTTTAAAGCCACTTTATTGTGGTATCATTGACATACAAATCATTGTACAAATTTAGTGTACACAACTTGATGAATTTGGAGAAAAGGGAAACCATTACCACAATCTATGCCATAAAGATATCCATCACTTCCCAAAATTTCCTCCTACCTTCCTTATGATTTGTTATTTTTTTGTGATAAAAACACTTAACATAAGATTTATCTTCTTAAGAAGTGTGCAGTGCAGTATTGTTGTTTTTTTTTTTTTTTAAGAGTTTATTTATTTGACAGAGAGAGAGACAACCAGTGAAAGACGGAACACAAGCAGGGGGAGTGGGAGAGGAAGAAGCAGGCTTCCAGTGGAGCAGGGAGCCGATGCGGGGCTCGATCCCATGACCCTGGGATCACGCCCTGAGCCGAAGGCAGACACTTAAGGACTGAGCCACCCAGGTGCCTCATAGTGCAGTATTTTTAATGATAGTCACTATGCTGTACAGTAGATCTTCGGACTTACTAATCTTACATAACTGAAACAGTACCAGTCAACAATGGAGCCAATCCTCTTGAAAGTGTCCTTGGTGTTTTTCCCTCACTGCTATTCACTTTTCATTCCACAGCAGTGTTGTTTCTAATTTACACGCTGTGGAATCCACCCCCTGCCCAAACCATATCATGTAAGTAAGAGAAGAAATGGCCCAACATTGTATTATGTGACCTAATATTAGATATTATTTTATGTCCATCATTTATGAAACTCTCTTCTCCATTAATTTCAGTGGTATCAACCATCAATTTAATATTCCAGGACAACTGATTTCCAAGTCTAAATGAATTTCAGGATTTTAATAGTAAAACCTGACCCTTCCAAACTGTTTCTTTCACAATCCATTTGCCATAAATGTAAATAAGGTTTTGAAATAATCTTTACTTCTCTGTCTTCTCTCCTTAATCCCTCATACACGCTCATATTCTGAGTATGACTGATGTTATGTCTACAATATCTGAGGCATTTGTGCCCTTTTTTTCCATCCCTCTGTTATGGTCTAGTTATGTGTTTAAATAAATTTAGGCTAGATATTGAAATATCTTGAATCCAAAGTATTCTACACATCTATGAGAATTTTCTTAAACAATAATTTTCAGTATGTCACTCACTTGCTCGAAATGTTTTGGTAATATGTCCATAGTTTCAGAATAAATCTAACTGATGAACTTGACATTTAAGATCCATATGCTTTGGTCCAAGTCTATTTAATCCACTAAACTTTCTGTCTTGGTATTACATCTCTAACCCAGTATCCGTGATCTATACACACTGAATTATTTACATTTCCTGATATTGGAAATGCTCTACCCCTTGATTCTGCTCTTGATATAAATTATCATCTCTACCTTCCTGGGATTTCCATTCTACATCATTTTGCTTACCTGGCAAACATCTCTTATTGGTGTAAAATGCTGTTCAGATGTTGACTTATCTGGGAAGCCTACATGCTTCCTACTTTGACCCAATAAATGTTGGTGTGTATTTTTAGCTTCACTTTATCATTTGCTTATTTGTGCTCTAATACTTATCCAATATATGTTAATTTCTTAAACACACATCTCCTTAGATAGACCATGGTCAGGATAAGGAATATAGATTAATTGTCCTGGGATCAACAAAACTCAATGTGTGAGGTATTTTGGCTTTAGCATTATTTGGAACATTGTGTAAAATAATTTCTTAAGCATGTGTGTATAAGTTAAAATGAGATGATTACAGCAGAGATTTATGGATTTCAAGAGTAATTTTTAAAAAATGACAAAATTTAAAGCTAATTATGCAACTTTTGATGACAAAAAGAATAACAAAATAAACCCAAGAATATGTAAAGAAGTCAATAAAAACAAAACCTGACCGGGAGCCTGGGTGGCTTTAGTTGGTTAAGTGTCTGCCTTTGGCTCACATCATGATCCCAGGGTCCTGGAATCAAGTCCCACATTAGACTCCCTGCTCCTTGGGGAGCCTGCTTCTCCCTCTGCCTTTGCTTCTTTCTCTCTCTGTGTCTCTCATGAATAAATAAATAAAATCTTTAAAAAAATATGAAATCAGAGAAGTGGGGAAACAAAATATAAAGGAAATATCAATGAATCTATTTTTTTTCCTTAGAAAAATCTAACAAAAGAAGCATACCTCTGATAAGCCTGAACAAGAAAAAAAGAGAGGGCAGAAATATATAGTATTAAGAATAAAAAGGATCATAGCTACATCTGAAGATATTTAAAACAAAATACTGTAAAAGTAATGTTAGTAAATTAAAAATGGACATATTCCAAAATGTTTTAACTTAACCAAATTTGGCTCACATACAAAGAAAAAGTATAAATAGTTCCATAAATCAATAAATTTAAGCAGTGAAGCTGTTGTTAAAGATGTTGACCCAAAGAAAACATTGAGACTGTGTGGTTTTTCTAAGCAAGTTCTACCTCCCTGTCAAGAACATATTATTCCCATCTTACTGAAACTTTTTCAGAAGGATTTTCCAGAAACACTTCTAACAGAAAAATAAAGAATACCACACAATTCTTTCAACAAAGACAATATAATTTTGATCCTGAAAATGCCAAGTGTGATATGAGAAAGGAAAATTAAATTCTGTATTGCTTTTAATACGGATAAAAGTCTAAAGGAGTATTAGAAAAGCAAATGGAAGGATATATTAAAAAGATAATTACTTTAACAAAATTAAGTTTCTTCTTGTCAGTCAATGATAACGCAATAAATTCTAAAAAATGTTAATGACATTTACTTTTTTAAGGACTATGTCATATGATCTCAAAAGATACAGAGAAGGTATTTGATAACACTTAAAATAATTATACAACAAAAACTTTATAAATCAAGAATTAA
This sequence comes from Ursus arctos, assembly GCF_023065955.2. Taxonomy (NCBI): domain Eukaryota; kingdom Metazoa; phylum Chordata; class Mammalia; order Carnivora; family Ursidae; genus Ursus; species Ursus arctos. The sequence continues at coordinate 22,546,793 of NW_026622764.1, forward strand.
ATAGAACCTTCTTTACCCAGTAGATGTTAACAACAATAAACGTATTGAGAATATCATTCTAAATGACAAAATGATGGACTCATTCTCTTTATAATCAAGAAAAAAGGAAAAGAAACTCATTTACCACCAAGCCTATTTAACATTATACTGGATGTCCTGTAAGTGCAATAAAATAAGAGGAAAAGAATAAAAGCTTATGGATTAGAAAGTGAAAAAAACCTCAGAATCTGAAGAATATCTGTTTACATAAATAGGACAAGATAAACTACAGAAAAAAAGATAAGAGAAACAATAGGAGAATTTCACAAGGTAGTAAGTATTAACATTCAAAACTCTTTTTAGAACTCATCTAGCATTATTCTTTTCCTCCCTCATTCCTTTTAGTCACACTTGCCTTCTTGCTGTTGCACAAACATGCAAAGCCCACTACCACATCAACATCTTTCTATATGCTTTTTTATTCCATGTTGATATGTCCAAGATATTACATGGTTCCCCCTTCCACTTTCTACAGGTCTTTACTAAAATATCTTCTTCCCAGTGAGATCTTTCTGGCCATCCTGTTTACTATGGCTGTCCTGATCCTATCATCTACTGGGAGACAATTCTCCATGGACTCCTCATATCTCCACACGAGTTGTAACAGAGGCACTAAATGATTGTACTCCAGACTACTTTTGTATCTTATGGAATGTCTGCATATTAAACAGCCTTGAAAGATACAAAGTTTCCTACTAAAATCAAGGACAGATTTTCTTACAAGCCTCGGAGGATATATAATCTAAGAAATAAAACATACACACACACACACACACACACACACACACACACACACACATATATATGTTAGGTATATATAAACTTTATTAATAAATTTCAAATATGTGATAGGTACTTTGTTCACATCACTCTCAAATATTGCAATCCTGCTTCATACTCCAGGCTGTGAATATGACTGTTACTTTCTCTGAATTTCACATATATTTTCCCACTTTAATACTCTATACATGGCATTTCAAGTCTCATGTGGATTCACCTCTGGACCTCTCTACTTTTTTTCTCACTGAGAGCTATCCTCTTTCCCTCCTTCTAACTCCAAACTCTGAATTAAAATTACCCATGCATTCGTGGACAGAATAGAACAATCACAGGTCTACCCTAACCCTTTAAGGGCTGACTGCATAATAACAGAGAGAGAAATCTTGTACATCTTTAAGATAGAAAGACCCCCAAAAGAGAGAAAAGAGCATGTTAAACAGACACCCTCAAAATTCACTATTTAGATAACTCGATCATGACATGTATAGAAGTTTGTGTGGAAGGCAAGGAAAAAGATCCCATGAAGTCCAGAGGCCAAGAGAATGGTTAGTCCTCTCAACATGGGGTATTGGATTAGGGTTTGAGCTTGCCTTATTTCACTTTTCATATTTTAAGACTGAGGATGATACAAACACTGCATGTTCTTCTTAGCAACTCCAATAACATTCATAACAGAAATTATTAGACTGTTTATATGTACATGAACTGAATAAAGAGTGGGGGATTTGATCAATTAATAAATTAATTTTGAACACAGCTACCAATTCTAATATTATTTTTACTCAAAATCACATTAGCCTACCCCTTGTATTTGCATGATTTTAATTTTTAAGGAAACAATTTAGTCTTATATTCATTCAGATCCTTACAATATTAATTCATACGGAGTTGTTTTTTTTTTAATCTCTTGTCTTACATCTTTTTCCAATTTTAATCTGGAACATATTTATCAGTGAGACATTCAAACCCTAAATTAGATTTGGTTTACATGTCATTCTTAGGAATGTTATGAATTCCCATCTTGTTTACATTTGAGTCCTAACTTTTACATGCTAAAACTTTCTGATAACATGTGAAGTGTTTGTAAAACTTTTAATCCAGACATATTTTCTTGATACTTTGAAAAAATGGTATATATCATCTGGTTTAAAAATATTTTTCAGTCCTTTTTCATTCAGATGATAAACACGTTCAAGAGCATATTAAAGAAATATTGAATGAGTTTTCAAAGAAATGAAAGAAATAAATTTTCTTGCTCTCCATAAGCAGAAAAATATAGCATTGTTTAAAAAGAAAGGCAAATATTTTAATAAATCACCTAATGTTAAATAACTTGGCAGTGGTTAGAAATTCAGTTGTTAAAAGGGAGAGTCAATGTATGAGGACTGAGAATATCTGGAAAATAACTCATTATTATATGTAATCAAATTATCAATTAATTTCACCTACTAGAAAATGTGTTAAAGTCTCAGGGGTGTAAGACTTAAGAAGTTCTAAACTGGAATAATAAAATCATGTTTAACATATTTACAAATATCCTATTTTCCAAGAGATAGATGGTTTAAAATAAACAGTAGGATTTAACCTCAGTAATGCATTTTATAATGATGTTAACTGTTTACTCTAGGTCTAGACTTTAGCGTCTCCATTTTACACATTCATGAAATTCATATTTAGAAACCATTATTAAAAGTACAAGCTACACATAATCTAGGGTATGAGATTCAAAACAAGTACATATAGCTGATGGTTACTTAATATCATAGGAATTTGGAACAGTGAAACAAATTCCAATAATCATGACAGTTATTAACTTCAAACACCTGATTAAGAGTCCTAATACATAGCGTCTTGCAATCATTTTTCAATAAAGTTATGTAAGTTTAATGCAGACAGGATATTTGTGTTTTACTATTACATAACCAACAACTAATACAACACTGAAATAAGGTAGATACTAAAGAAATAACTGAAAAAATAGTGAAAAACAGATGATTGATAATGGAGCTATCAAAAAAGTTGTAAATAATTGGACAGGAGAATAATCACTATTTTCTATTATGCATTTTTTTACATTAAATATGTCTAAATTTATGTAATACATCTGCACTTAATGGGCTGAGAGCATTGTTTCAAACTCAAAGACACCAAAATTTTACATTACTCTATGTAATCTCCACATGAACTATGCACTGAGATTGTTGAATTGAGCTGTCACTGAGAGACAGTGCAGTATGTTTTGATATCTAAACTCCTTATTATTTGACATTTGATTTATAGAAAAGGTTTTCTTTCCTCTTCCAAGCAAGATAAACAAAATACAAATACAAGGCAAAGCAAAAATATAGAATCCTATATTGTCATCCAGAATCAAAGCTTAAAGCACCACTTTTTCTTAGTTGTCTTTCCAATGCTTTTTATTTTGTAACAAAGCAGCAAAAGTACAGCTGAGATTGATATTGCATTATTACTAGATCTGATGAGATAATACCCTATTCCTCTTATAGATAATAAGTCTATTGTAAAAGAGGAAATATCTATGTCTACTACCCTGCCAGTGTGTCATACTAAGTATCAACGATAATCCATCTTCTTTACCTGAGAGAGAAAACACCATTTTGCTGGAATGTTACAGTGGAATTATAGTATTACGATGAGAATATAACATTTTTTTTAATTTTTATTTTTTATAATTTAACATTTTTAGTTATCTTTAATGAAAAGCCAAAGATATTACTGAAGTGTAAGATTGAGAGAATTTGCCTGTGTGGTTGGCATTTAAGCCTGTAATACAGGAAAGATTTAAAAAATGTGAGATGGTAAATGGACTGTATTGTTGAAGTGATGAAAAACTGAAAAATTCAGTGGAGTGTCCAAAATTGCCAGCTGGAAAGGAGACAGAAGGATATCAACAGTCTGCATTCAGAAGGAATCCTGATGTGTTGATGTAATAGCCTGATAATGAAATGATTTGCCTGCCTCTACTTACAAAGAACTCTTTGATTCTTTGAAGTGGGATGCTTTGGAGATCACATAAACATGGCCTAACATAAAAATTGTGTGTTTAAGTGTATTATATCTTCTCCATAAACATCAATTCAAACAAATCTGTTACAAAGGTTTATATATTTATTACACATATCAGAATTGAAGATTGTTTAATATCTGCTACTTGCTCTGCATCAAAATCAAACTGCACTTAGAGACATTCTTTGGGAAAACAACAATAACTCAAAACTGAGTAACAACCCTGTCTAGACTCAAGTAAATACATTGTCACCCAATTTCATGAATAGATAATAGAGTACTTGTTAGAAGCATGTGATAGACACATCAGAGTAAAACTCTGCCAGATCTGGAAAATGTAGAAATAGCTTCCTTGAATCCTTTGAGGAACTCAGCAGAATATGAAGAAAAGTGGAAAGAGAAAGACAAAAGAGAAAAAATAAGAATATAAATTTCCAAATGAGTGCAGTTAGAAAATGATTAAGCCTAAACTATGAAATGTGAGGTGTCTTCAAATGCTCTCAATATAGCATATGATACAAATTAGTGTTCTTCATCAATTATCCAATGAAACTAACTGAGCAACTGCTATTATAATCTTTTCTCAGCCACTTACTAATGATATTGAACAGTTCTCTGCCGTCTGTCTCATTACTGAATGCCTACTGTATGTCAGGTTGTGGCACTAAGGATATAGGTAAATAAGAGCAGAATGGTCCTTGCAATTACAGAATTTACATTCCTGTGGGGATGTAATAAATGACAAACAAAAACAATGAAATAATTTCAGGGAATTATATATTTTGTAATGAAAAAACTGGTACAGAGCACAGCTGGTGAGGTGGAGGAGGGCAGTTTATTATGTGATTAATACTGCCTTAAGTAGCATTCATGTAAAGTGGCGTATCAGGTTTAATTAAATGGGGATATGTACCAAGGTATCTCTGGAGGGGGCAACACTCTCCCAAAAGCCCTTCCAGATATGCCAAAATGTCTGAATAATGAGAAAAGATGACTCCTGCCTTTGAACTCTGTCAGTTTAAATTCACCTCTAATAACTGAAATACTTAGAAACAACTTTTTTAAACGACTTGGTATAATATAGGCAGTAGAAACTTTTTTTAAAAAGATTTATTTATTTATTTGAGAGAGAGAGAGAGAGGAGAAAGAGAGAGAAAGCATGAGCAGGGGAGAGGAGCAGAAGGAGTGGGAGAGGCAGACTCCCTACTGAGTAGGGAGCCCAACGCGGGGCTCCATCCCAGGACTCTCGGTCATGACCTGAGCTGACGTCAGACACTTAACTGACTGAGCTACCCAGGCGCCCCCAGTAGAAATTTTCTTATAAGTGGTATCAAGCACCCTAAACACTAGAGATTTTTGCTTTGCAAACAGCTCCAATCTTGTTTTAGGCGACAATCCAAACCCTGCTTTCCACACAATATTCCTTTTAAAACACAACTCTAAGATGATAGAAAGATGATGAAGTAAAAATCGTGAAGTGCATTGATTTAAAAAGATCTCCCCAGGGGGCCTGGGTGGCTTAGTCAGTTAAGCCTCTGACTGCTGATTTTGGCTTAAGTCCTGATCTCAGGGTAGTGAGATAGAGCCTTCTGTGGGGTTCCGTGCTCAGTATGGAGCCTGCTTATCCCTCTCACTCCCCCCACTTGTACTATCTCTCTGTCTCTCAAATAAGTAAATAAATAAATAAAATTAAAAAAAAATTCTCCCCAAAGAAATCAATTTTAGGATTTGCACCAGTCACCTTAGAAAATATTCAATAAATTACATAATTTATATTATTCCATGTAAGCAATAATGGAGTGTGAGTAAGGTCATAATTCTGCTTTGGGAGCAGAAAATAATGTAAGCCTTTGAAAATGCCCTTAACAACACTAATGGAGATAAAAGCAAAGTCCAGCTCTTTGTACCCTTGTCAGGTTTAATTGAGATAATCCATCTAAAATGTCAATATCTGGCACATAGTAAGTGTACAAAAATATGTTAGCCATTATTTTTGTTAAAATACTTATTTTTCAGAATTTATTTTAATTTAGTTAAAAATTCATACAATTTTTTGTTTTTCTTTTCTACATTTAAAATTCTGTGTTTTGGAGGTATATGTCATATGTAAATAAATAATAATTACACCAAAAACATACACACACACCATAGTAACTTCTTTCTCAGCATTCGACAAACTTTCTTTGAGAACTGCTTTTTTAAAAAATCAGTCCTAAATCTCTGTGTCACTTTCTGCTATAGAAAACAAAAGATGTGGAATAATTCATTTCACCTCCACCCCAAATTTAGTATTAAAATTTCTGACTATGTTATTTCGAAGGTTCAGTCTGTATCTAATATTCTCTATTTATTACTCAGACAGTAAAACTGTTGGAAAGGAATTCTTAGAAATGTCAGAATATTTCTCCATATAAAACTGATACAATATATTTTTTTTTTGTTATCACCTAAAAACAAACTGCAACACTGTAGTATGAGGGTGACTGAGTGGAGGCCTTTATAATGATAAAGATTTGTGAAATATATGAACTGTGCCATAGAGAAAGCTTAATCCTGGATATGGGAAGGTAAGTAATTACTACTCTCGTGAAACATGGTTCAAAGAAATATTGAAGTACAGCTTACCCAAAATCAAAGACTTGCTTCTGATCATACAGTAGCATTGTAATTAACCACTGGAATGGGACTGATTTCCCCAAATGACAACGGACACTTTCACTGCCAATGATTATTGACTCTCATGTGTGGTTAGAAATAAAAGATTTCATCTACAATGAGATACTGTTCCTGCAATGATGCTGGTGTAAAAGGTCATCTCTACAGTTAATCTTGGAAACCCCTCTTGATATATTTTACAAGAGGCAATCACTTTAAAGACACATGGAAGTTTCCTTTTATTTACATATACATTTTTTTTTGCATTCAGAACTAAATTACTCTATACACTGAGATTTCAGAATAACAATATCTGATGTTTTCATGGGGAATTTTTATGTACCTAGGAAAAGCAGATACAAATACAGTGCGATAATGTTAAAATTAAAGGATGTATATAACTCAGTGATTGGACAAAAGAAATAGTTAACTAGATCAAAGAATGATGACCACTTTTTAGTAACCAGTTATTAGAAATGAGTCTCAAAGGACAAATAGGAGTTTTCATTAAAAAAAAGGAAGAGCGGAGTGTTGTTTGTAGATGTGGATGGAAGTGAGGACAGAGGCTTGGTGGAGATTTCAGGGAAAAGAAAGATCAAATGGATAAGGCCGCTTAGCTAGTACAGAAGACCTCAGAAAGTGCCCACAAATTGTTGAAGACCCTATGCATATAACTGCAACTTGGTTAATACACAGTGGAGCAGTTATACTGAAACTGTAGGCCTACTTAATATTTACTATCAAAGATGAATAACTTTGGACAATTCTTTTCCAAAGATTGAAATGAATACTTCTGGAATATTAACAGATAATTCACTTTTTTTTTTTAAAGATTTTATTTATTTATGTGACAGAGAGACAGCCAGCGAGAGAGGGAACACAGCAGGCGAGTGAGAGAGGAAGAAGCAGGCTCCTAGCGGAGGAGCCCGATGTGGGGCTCGATCCCGGAACGCCGGGATCACGCCCTGAGCCGAAGGCAGACGCTTTAACGACTGCGCTACCCAGGCGCCCCGATAATTCACTTTTTTAAAACACTAGTAAATATCCAAATAGTCGATAAAATATTTAGTAATAAAAATGAAGAGTATAGAAGGTTAAAACAATAGAACAATTAGTTTTGCATGGTCACCTTACATGTTAGCATTAAAGGCAAAAGATCTTGTTTGTTGAAACATCATGGAGGACATTATATGGAGTGAAATAAGCCAGATATGAGAGAGAAAGACTCCATAACGTCACTTATATTTGGAATCTTAGAGTCAAATACATAGAAGCAGAGAGTAGAATGGTGGTTACCAGGGGCTGAGAAGTGGGGGAAATGAGATGATGACCAATGTGTACAAAGTTGCAGTTACACAGGATGAGTAAGTATAGACATTTAATGTGTAACATGATATTTATTGTTAATAATATTGTATTGAATACTGGAAATTTGCTAAGAGAGCAGATGTCAGGTGCTGTCATCACACACACACAGAAGGTAACTTTGTGAAGAGATGATATGGTAATTAGGTGGACTGTAGTAATTATTCTATTAAGCATATTAAAACATCATGTACACCTTAAATACATACAATTTGTATTTTAAAATAAAACAAAATATTTATATATGAATACATATTAAATGAATATCTATTATAGTACTAATAATATATACTAATTATATGTTTTATATATTATACATAAAAATATAATACATAATCAAAAGTATAGAAAGTGACTTAAGGAAAGTCCAATTAATTCTCAAAATGTAACTTTTTAAAAGAAAAATCAGATGATTTTAATATCTCACATTCCAGGAACATCTATTTTTGTTAACATGTAGAATTACATAATAGAAACCTAAATTCCAAGGAAAGCAGTTCAGAATTAAGTAAAAGCCTGAGCAATCTGAGCTAAACTGATTATCTGCATTAGTTCACTGAGCATCCCTGAACATTTCAAACAGGTAAAATGAGATACATGTATTATGCTCTGTTCTGACATTATGTTTTTAAAAAGTAAGCAAAATTATGGTAAAACTTAAGCATTGAAAATAATATGCAAATACATTACAAATATTCATTAGCTCAATGATAAACATTTAGAAAAGCTATAATCACATAATGATTATAATACTAGTCCCTATTTAGAAAAAAATTTAAGTTAAAAAATATAGACATTTTGTCAGGGACAATAATGATTATTAGATCATATCTAAGTAAGTTAGATAACAATTAACTATATGTGTTAGTGATCTGGAGCTGCCATAACAAAAACTATAAACTGAGTGACTTAAACAACAGAAATGTATTTTCTCACAGTTCTGAAAGCCGGGAAGTCCAAGATCAAGGTGCTAAATCCTATCCTTATAACCCAACTTGGCCTTTAGCCTTTATCACTTCCTTAAGGAACTTATGTCTAAATATAGTCACATTGGGGATTAGGACTTCAACATATGAATTTGGGATGGTGGACACAAACATTCATTTCCTAACACTACAGAATTTAAATATTCCTCTTACTTTATGTTCAAATTTATAAATTTGCTGAATCAGTCAAGAGTCTGACACTTAACCTACCGAGCCATTCAGGTACCCCTTAACTGTGACTATTTTTAATGAAAAGCAAAAACTAACCTGGTTCTGACCTGTGAGTTTGTATTATTGATAGCTTACTCGATGGTCAAAAAATATGATCTGGGAAAAATGCTTTTTAAAGAGAACTCTTGACAGCAGTTGTCAAGAAAAGGATTTGCCAGACGATCTGCAGCCTGATATCAATACTTTACACGTGATTCCTCATGTTAGTAACTGAAGGAACCAATAATATACTTCAGATATTTAATATAAACAAATCATACTAAATCAGTTGTCTCCTCAAAAAAAGGGCATTTTTTTTAAGTTTTAAAATGGAAAGATTGTTTTATTTTCATAAATATTGCAAAAAGTAATGCATCTGTGGTTGTCCATGAAATCTGTTGCTCCTCCACGGTGGTCTACAAAATTAAAAACCAACCAACCAACCATCCAACCAACCAATCAACAAAATGAGAAAATTAAATATTTAAAATTTTTAAACAATTCTGCTGAAGTCAGGGTGAAATGCAGCACTCATCATGCGTCTCTGCCAAATGCTTTATGTTTCTACATACTAATAAGTAAATGGCCCAAGGGCAGCCATGGTAGCAGGCCAGGCAATTCTCTCTAGGTAAGAAATTGCTAATAAACTATGAGAACTACATTTAGCCAACAGCTTTCCAGTTGCAGTGTCTTCAGGATTTGCCAGCACATTTGCTCAGAGGCCATGCTTTCCTGAGGTAGCTCCAGTCTATGGGTGACCATTTCTGCTCAATCTGTGATTCCTGTATGGACAAACTTTGTATCTGTGTTCCAGTTGGCTGGCCAAGACTTCACAGAGCTATGTTGTAATCTGATCTAATCCTCTACTCAGCCACCCCTTGTCCATCCTTCCCCATTCCTTGCAAAGATGTCATACTTGCATGATTTATGAGGGCTTTCTCTGCTAACTCCTACTCTATCTTTAGTTTAGGTTTTCACAGATGTTACCCCTATTAAACCTGCGGTACTTCTATTTCTTAGTATTTACTTTCTAAAAACAAGACCTTGATGAAAAAAGATCCATAACTTTGGCCAAATTCATAAAAGAATAATTCTAATTATTTTATCCTTAAACTTTATTACTCACTTACTAAGATTGTAGCAATAGGCAAATTTATAAATTTGCTGAATCATTTTCTGCCTATATCTATATCATCTATCTATCTATCTATCTATCTATCTATCTATCTATATACACTCTAGAATACTAGAAGTACTTTTTACTCCATTATATTTGAAAGCCTCTCACTTGACATTTCCTGAACTAAATCTTACATGATTTTTAATACCAGTCATCTTTCCATGGATTTATTTGTATAAAACACAATGTGTGTGATGCATTTGTTTCTCCATACCAAATCCAGTAAATGGGCTGGGCAGAAACCAGGCTGGGCAGAAAGTTGTATACTTCGAATTTTATGTCTTGACCCTAATATTGGTTTAACACAATGACAAATTATACTAGTGGGAGATAAGTAGGGTATAATTAGAAGGTCTAGACTTTTTAACAATTACAGGTTTGAAAATAGTTGAAAACTTACATTCAAGTTATAATGAATTATTCACATTTTGTTTCAAAATTGCATTAGGCATGTATTGTGATGAGCACTGGGTGTTATACGCAACTAATGAATCTTTGAACACTACATCAAAAACTAATGATGTACTGTATGTTGGCTAACAACATAAAAAAGAAACAACAACAAAAAACCAAGTACCACAAATACATGCACACACACACACACACAATTGCATTAGTCAGGATTCTTCCTCTATATGTTGCCAAATTTAAGAATTTTTTGCTGATCTGATAGGTGAGAAATGAAATGAAATGAAATGAAATGAAATGAAATGAAATGAAATGAAATGAAATAATGAAATGAAATGAAATTCCAGTGTATGCCATATTGCTGGGAATGGCCAGCAATCCCTGTACTGATGGATAAGAGATTACTCCCGACTTTGCTGTGAAAGAGAGAAAGCAAAGGGGTCAATGCTCAGAGATGAACACCCTTTGCTCTTCTTTTGTTCTCACCTTTATTGGTGCTTCAGGTTAATCATTAATCTTTACTACTTTGTTTCTCAGGCAAGTGATGTGTGGCAAGGGGTCTTACAGAAAATAGAAGTCTGATTATGGGAACAATACAATATGCTGATTAGCTTGTTCTATGAGTTCTGCTAAACATAGCCTAAGGGACAATGCATGCATCGCAGATCACAGGGTAGCTGTTTGGGCTAAGAAAGCTTCAGAGAAGGTAACTCCTCGGGGCATTCCTATGGCAGAGTGGTCACGCAGGCCTTGGCATTCCAAAGGCCTACGCCCTTCTCCGAAATCTTCCCCTGCCCCCAGTGGTCCCTATGTTACACTTTAGCAAGCCAGGTATTATGTCTGATTTCATGCTCTACATTAATCCCAACACTCTATGATGACACAGGTTAAACATTGTGTACATGAGCTGTCAATAAATAACACTGGCAGAATTAAAACCAGATTATAGTCCATCTCCAGGGATTTAAAAAAAAAAAACTTTTTTGGCTATATTACTTAGAAAATAAAACTGTGTTAAGAAAATAAAGCATAAATACCTAACTTAATATTATGAAATAATAAAATTTATTATCTATTAAAGAGCAAAATTGAGATTGTTTTCAAGATTGACAATTTGGTTTTGAATTATCCACCACATTTAGTACATCTGTGACATAAGAAACTATTTGAGATCTATCTTTGTAATAGATGAGTCTTAAAAGGTTTAATGATTTAGGTTAAATCACTCTACCTCACTGTGAGGTCAGCATTTATTGAATCTATTGAAATTGGAAAGTCTTAAGATAGGAAGGAGAAATCCAGGAGTGTTTTATATTCGTCAATTCCTTATGACAAGGAAAATTAATGATCACATACTGAGGCTTTTCAAAAATGTGATTTCTATACATTTTGACATAAGCAATTGATATTACTGTGTTTTAAAATTCACCTGTAGTAGAAGGTACTGCTGCCCTTGACTTGAAGACATCCAGAGCATTTTTACTTTGCCTGCTGACTTTCATAAAAAAAGGTTTTTTTAAATCACTGCTTTCTTCATCTTGTGCAGTTTTTTATTAAAACATGCATTTCTGATGTTATAATATATTGTGGACATTTTTCTTATGAGTTCTTTGTATAAAATTCATATATTTTCTTTTTTACCTAGAGATCAATGTATCAATTAAACTTCATTTGTATGAATTATTTGATACAGTATGTACATTAAATACTGTATAATAAAAATTTTGCTAAATTTTAAAGATTTTAACATTTCATTTGACATTCTAGAAATCTAAATCTAGCAAAGTATGTTTTCTGAAAATACCTACATTACTTTATTACCTCTTTAATTCTGAGATGTACATTGTAAACCAAACTTATTAAGCTAATGCAAAGGATGAATATTCTTTTTCTTTAACTGAAATTACGTGTTACTGAATAAAATATGTGTAAATATCTTAATAAACAATCAAAGGTTGGTTCTAAGGGGAAAAAGTACATTATTTTTTTTTTAAGATTTTATTTATTTATTTGAAAGAGAGAGAGAGAAAGAACACAGAAGGGTAGCAAGAGGGAGAAGCAGGTTCCCCACTGAGCAGAGAGCCTGATGTGGGACTCGATCCCAGGACCCTGGAATTATGACCTGAGCAGAGGTAGACACTGAACCAACTGAGCCGCCCAGGCTCCTGGGAAAGTACATTATTAAGCAGTAAGTGCTCTCTCTGTTTATTAGACTTCACATCTATTTCTATACAACAAAGGCTTATAATTGCTGTGAAAATGGTTGCATCTTATAGCAATTTTCATTTATATATTGAGGCCACTAAAAGAATGTGACCTAAGAAGCTAATTTGTCATTTTAATCATCTACATTCTCTAAAAAGACATATTGAACCTATTAAACCATTTCAAAATTATCTCTTTTCTCCCAGTGTTTTTCTTTGTTCCACTATCTACTATTTTAATATAATTTTCTTCATTGTAGATATATTTGTATTTGTCTTGAATACATTTAGGTTCTAAGATTCTGTGTAATGTCTAGTTTATAATTTTTTTGGCACTGCTTTAAGATGATTTTGATGCACCTCTTTCCACTGTTTCTTTGAAATTTTTAAACTAGGTAAGTGAAAATACAGTTGGTGATAGATAACTGCAATAAAGAGAAAATGTCTTTGTGTGTATGTGCATATTGCAGAAGGGCTTTTGATATTGTTGCATTATTTAAGTATAGTAATTATTTCTTTGTGTCCTGCTTTATAGTTAAATACATTCAAGGTTTTTTGTTTTGTGTTTTTTTTTAACTTGGGAGAGAAAGGGAAAGGGAGAGAGAGATCCCTTTAGTTGAATGTGATAAACCGCAGCATGAAGAAGTATCAGGTATCAAGTCTGCAGTGTGCCATTTGCTACCTCGGGTCACATGGTGTTTGAGAATGGAAGTAGCTCATGGCAGATGAAGTGTTAAGGCTCTTTCTGGAGTAGGACCCAGCTGGTTTCCCTCCTGCCAAGGCACCTGGTAGGAGGGAAGGTTGGGTTTGGAGAAGCCAGCTTAACACGGAACAGGGTTCATGATCTCCAACTCAACTCCAACTCCTGAAGCAGAGTGTGGCTAAATCATTACCCTCTCTTCTCTCAGAGTTACTACTACAGGATTTGAGGCTTATCTTTCATTGGAGTATAGATTTCTAAATTCTGGACAGAAGATGTCTATTCTTCTATCTAAAATTGACTCCACAGTTTATCTTAACAAGTTTTTAATACATTAAATCATTCTTTAGGCCATGTGGCGCTAGCAAGGGCAATGGTAAAGTTAAAGCCAAAACATACTCATTATCTTAAGTTTAAAAATATTCAATATGATTTTTTAAATATATTTTTTAAAAAGAGAAAAAAGATTAAAATGCTCTGTATAAAATTTCCTAAAACACAGTTTACTCATTCCACAAGGCTAATTACAAAAGAGATTTAAGAAATTTGTGTGATGTTATGTATCTTTACATCTATGCAATTCTATGGAGAAGAATATAGTTAGTGTTCAATTTTATCCTAAAACACAGAGGGTATTTATACAATTTCTAAGACTGTCATTAATTATGTGATTTTATCTCAGTTAACTTTTAGGCCTATAGCTCTATGAGCTTTCCCTCATCTTTGCGTTCAACACCATGCTTAAAGAATTGATTATTCCTAATTTGTACATTGTACTTTCTATAGACCAAGTAGGGTATGTGTAACCTAAAAACAAACAAACAAAAAATTACATTCTTTAATAAGCCAACTTATTTTTTTAAAAGAGAAAACTAGAACTATATTTATGTAAGTTATTTTTGAGTACACAAGTTTTTGTCTAACTTCCAGAAAATAATAATTTCTCAACTATGTATGAGCCAGTGTAAACTTTAACTTTTGTGATAACTCAATTACTTTAGGAAAAGTGAGTATATGTAAAAATAGAAAATTAAAGACATTTCAAACTTAACATTCATTTATTCTAGTATTTATCGTGTGTCATATTCTAGGAATCAAGTTAGGCAGTGCAGTTTTGATCAGCAGGAATTCAAACAAATAAAAGAAATAGATGAGCTTTAAAAATTTACAGTGCAATAAGTTGGATTTGAGTACAATAGTTAGAAATACTTCCTAGGAAGGATAACACCTGAGTTAAGCCTTGAAAGAAATGAAGGATAAATAAAATTTAAGTAAATAAAGAATAAAAATAGCAGAATTCTAGGCCGATAGGAAAAAAAATGAATTATATGTGAAACAGTTTGAGAAAACTTATAGAAAAAAATAGCAATAGCTCTGACCAATTGGAAATTATCATGTTAAGAAACAAAATTCAACCAAGGGAGTGTGAAGATCTAATCGGCTTCACTAAGTGATTAATGAAGGGGGCAGCATCCCACGTAGCAGGTAGAGAGGGGCTCCTAGGAGCTGAACAAGATGAAAGATTTTTATAGGAGGGAGTGTGGGGCAAGGAAATGACTAACAAGAAAAAAAAATAAGATTGTTTCAGGTGAGACCACCTTCTCTTATGGGGAAGAGCTGGGGTATTTATTAGGTAGATTATCTCATCTTCACAGGGGTGGAGTAGGCAGGGTCTATATGACAGATTACCACATTGGTACTAACCAGAAAATTCCTGACTGAAGAGTTAAGACTACATTTCTGGGGAAATTTGAAACTTGCATTAGTTTAGGTATTAAAATCCAGTTTGGTGACGGGACCTAGCATAATGGCTCCATTTGGGCCCTATGGTTTTCTTTTTTTTTTAATTTAATTAATTAATTAATTTTTTATTATATTCAATATGGTTTTCTTTTTAACAATCATTTGCATCTAGAGAGGTGAAGAATGAATTTGGAAAGGTAGCAAGGATCAAGTGATAAAGACTTTTGTATGCTATGCATGAACTTCTGAATTGTGTGCCAGTGTGATATGGTTATCCTCACTTTATTGAATGGTGGCTCTGGCAGGAGCAGTTCAGTATTTTAGCAATCCAGGAGATGATATGGTTAGTGCCTACACTGATGTGGTTTTGGAATATAGGCGAGGTTGGGTGGGGTGAGGTCTGGAGCCAATGACCAAGAAAGAATTCTGGAGACGTCTTTGGTGCAAAACGGTGGTTTATTAAAGCAGGGGGCCAGGACCCTTACCGCACGGGATCTTGAGGAGTGGTGATTATACACTAGGGAGCTGGGGGAAGTAAGGAAAAGGAGGTTTCAAAAGAACTTTCATATGCTAAAGAAGACCAACCTACAAGATACCTACAAGATACCAGAGGCCTTGCCATTGTCAAGTTAAGGTTGTTTTTGCCTCTACCAAGGTATCAACATTAAGACCGTTGGGGGATTGATGGAATACTGTCACACAAATCCCATCCAGGAGTGGGGGGGGGGGGTGGACGTTGCAGGGTGTCAGCTTATGCTTTGTCTTCAGCGAGCCTTCTGCTCCCTTATACCACAACAGTAGCACAAGGGAAGGTGGTGAGGGAGTAGTTTAGAAATTAGCAACAAGATTTAGGAATTAGAAACTGTCAATGACCCAGTGCAGTGAAATTTGAAAAGACAAGGTTTATTATTCACAAGTCCTGGAGGATACAGTGTACTTCCAGAGCCACATGGTGAGGTCATAGGAGGTGGAGGAGGGGGAGGACCTAGGGTTCTGTCTAATTGGGGCAAGTGTGAGGTGCCTAGGGTTTCATGGGTTCACTCCTTATTGGTGAATCTAAAACATAAAAGCAGGAATGAAAACATGTAAAGAAAAAGCAGAGTCACACAAGTGGTCAGTTACCCAGGTCAACCAGGACTTCTTAAAGAAGAATTTTATGGTGGGTCATCCTGGATCTTTATCTAGTTGTGTAGCTGGCAAAACGCTTATTTAAAATGGATGTCTTTGAAACAAATGCCTTGGCAATTAAACGGTTGATGTCAGGCACTTAACATTTTTAGAAAGTCTAATGTCAGGCACTTTCACTGCACTGGGTCATTGCTTCTTCCTCTTCTTCTTTTTTTTTTTTTTTAATTGATGAGATTTGTGATTTAAAAATGGATCAAGGGGGATACATGAGTGGCTCAGTCAGTTGAGCCCCGGACTCTTGATTTCGGTTCAGGTCATGATATCAGGGTCATGGGATCAAGACCATCATCAGGCTCTGTGCTCAGCGTGGAGTTTGCTTGAACCTCTTCCTCTGACCTTCCCCCCCACTCACACTCTCAGATCTCACTCTCTCTCTCTCAAATAAATAAATAAATAAAATCTTAAAAAAATGGATGAGGGGTTGAGTGTTAAAAATAGCTCTATTTATAGACCAGAGGGTTAAAAAGTTTTTGTAGTTTGCTGCGATAGATCTAATTATTGTTCCTTATTCTTCACTCCTTGTTGTTGATTTGTGAATCAATATCTTTTTTCTTGAGACTTTTTAGTAGTCTGGAGAATATACATCCTTGTCCCATTGATGTTCACTTTTGCCAAGACTTTCTTTTGCCATTGCAATGTTCGTTTGTGAAGTACAAGCAGAGGGTTTAAACCAGGCAAGAAATTTCTTTGTACTTTTGTATTACTTTAGCCTGTCATAGAAAGAAAGTCACTGCATCCACAATGAAAGATGGGTAAAGCAGGTCTAAAACATGAAGCAGGCCACCCCAGTCAATCTATAGCCTCATGAATGAAGAATAAATGTTTGTTGCTCTATGCTAATGACATTTTTTATATTTTTAGTTTATTGCAAAATTAAGCCATACACTCACATACAAAATATCTCAGGTTCCCCAAACCAATAATTTTGAACAATGTTTAGGAAAAGTCTTATTGCAAAAAATGTTATACCATTTTAGAGAAACTGGCAGCAGCTGCTAGAATTTTAGAATTTCAAGAAATGTGTGCATATATGCATGTATATAGACATATATGAATGCATACATATACAAATATGTGTATATATATAGATATGACATGTAATATATATGATAAAATACCAACATTTATGAGTGTGACACTATAGGAAACAAAGAATGTTTCAAGTTAGCAATCACAATGAATGTTAAAAAAATATTTTAATAAATTCATCATTTTTCAGATTAGTTTAACAAAGATTCAGATGTGATAGAAAACAAGTTAGCTTAGGTAAAATTGCTAATATTAAAAATCAATGTTTAGAAAATATGATTTTTGATTAACACTACTTCATAAAAATAACTTTATAATTTATATTATCCCATTTATATATCATCTGATTAATTCACCCATTAAAATCATTGAGTAATTCCTGCTAAACATTCATGGTAACTGAGGGTAGAAGGAAAAAAAGTATAAAAAGTGACTTCTGTTCTCAGGAGTGCTTTCAATTAATTTTGTGAGAAAAATACCCTACAGCTTAAGAAAGTATATGATTACGTAAAAATAAGTATTATGAGCATTAAGTTGGATAGAAATTTCAAGAAAGGAAATAAACCACTGATTAGAAATTATGAGTAAATATTCTCCTCCAAAGTACACAGAATTTGAGTTTATAAGCTAGGGCATCTTAATTTCTATTACCATGAATTTTGTTACCAAGTTCATTTCTATTTTCCTAATATGCTTTTCAGGCTTCTAAGTCACAAATAGTGGACTTTATTATGATTGTTTATTTATTTCCAGGCTCTGCTTATATGTAAGGGGTGAGCTCTTTGGTCTGGAGATTGTTTAATAGCGCCATTCAAGAATGCTGCCTACCATATTAAACTAACCTGGAAACTAGGTAAGAAATTTGTGGGATATCACTGCATCTCAACAAACATTTTATTCATGATTTCTGATTATTCTTTTACACCAAAGTAATACTTTGAAATAATAATGTTTGGAGGAAAATGTCAACAGCTGAAAAACACCTGAAATCCAAATAGCTTTGTTCTATCTTGTATATTTACTCTTCTAGTATTTGGCCAGGAAAATTCACAGCTATATTGTTAAGTATTGCTTTTATTAATTCAGCCTACAATGAGAAGACCTCTTAAACAGTGTTCTTTATATATATATTTATTCAAGTAGTCTTTATAGTTGACATGGGCTTATTTAACATTACATCTTTTACGAATTATCTGGTGACTAAATAGAAATATTGTTATGTAATTCTTGAAAGTGTGTGATAATGGTCTTTATAGAATGAGAATTTTATGTTGAAAATATAATAATCATGTTTATATTATCTCCAAATTCTTATGCAAAATAATCAATATGCTGCTTTATTAATTTCATTGAAAGTGTATTCACTTGGCAATAATAGTCATTATTATAAGATATGCCAGGAATTTGAAAATATCATACCTATAAATTTAGTTCAGAATCGCAAATACTTATATTGGTTCAGTTGAAGATTGTACACTACTAGATGCTATAAAGAGTAAATATTTAACCAGGAAATTGAATTCTTCATGATATATTCAAGGCCGAAGGGCATTTATCAAGGATGATAATATATTTAAAATGACATATCAATGACAAAATAATGTTCCCATGTGATACTGCAATGGAAAAAAGGGAATCGGGGAAGTTTTTAAATACAGTTCTTAGGTTATCTTCATTATCACTACAAGGATAACCACAATAATCAAGACAATTTTATCTCCTAAGACTGCATCCTTAAAATTTGTGGTATTTTACTATTACCTGCTTCATGGATGCGCATTTTCACAACACTGCTTATTTGTGAGCCAATCTATAAAAGGAATTATACACAGTTGAATTACAGTCCATGTTTACATCTAACAGTGATCACTGATGAGCCAGCATGTTTAAAATACTTCAGATTCTATTAAATGCCAGTGTCTTTTCTTTCCTATTTCTATTTTGCATGTCACCACCTCTTGCCTTTACAACCTGGCCCAAGTTCTCTTTCTCTCATGTGCATGGGTCTTGGGCTAGCAAATGCAAATAATCATTTTTAGGGAAATATTAAAGCTCCATGATCTGACTTTCAATCTAACTCTTAGCTGACCCTGTTGAACAGTTATGGCCCTGTGTTGCACAGCCAAAGTATAACTTGCCACCTAGTACACAACACGCTGAATCACCTTGACTAGCGCCCTCACAAGCGAGAGGCCTGGCTTAGCATCATCAAATGATGGCATGGGTAGCCTGGAGGGTATTGAGTCTTATATTATTTTAGATTTCCCAAAAATATTCTGAATTGATAAATTTCAGAGTAGTGCTTCCAAATTTGTCAAAATATCTATGTAAAATTGAATTTTTATAATACCCATTAAAATGAAATATACAAGCAAGTTGAGTGGTGTGCTCTATTTGCATTGCATTGCAATAAATGGATCACCATATTTAATGACTTGGGTCAAGATAGATACTATATCAATGATCCATCTTAAAATAAAATTTTGTTGTGATTTTTTATTTGAAACATTAAATGCATAACATATAAAAAATATTTTGCCTACATGTTTTTAATATAAGATACTGTAAAGGGAGAAAGAAATCTTCCCCTTTTATATAGTCAAGAAATTAGAAGACATTGCATACATATTCTCAAGATAAATCCTAGATCATAGCTATCAGTTGTCTATTCTGCATATAGACTAAATACATTTTGGTGAGAAACACAAGTGCTTTTTATTTAGAAATAAATTATTACGAAAATAGAGAGTAGATATTTATCTTAATCTTATTATTTCTTTCTTTTCAAAATAAGAGGATGGTGAGGTTACATTTATACAGAAAAAAAACCTGTCAAATACAGAAATGCCAGTATTATCCATTCCCATCTAGCATTTACAGAGGAGAAAAGAGTATACCTAATTAAAATCATGGGTAAACTCAAATAATTCATATTTTATTTTATAATATTTTGAGATCATGCATATACTGGCTATAAATAAACCATACACCCAGTCATTGTTTACTGGTTGGCTATCAAAAAGAAGCTTAAAATCTTAAGGATGGAAGTTTCTTTTCCAGGAAGATGGAGTAGTTGTATTTTCCCTGTTCTTGCACAGTTAAACTATAACGTAACAAGTATCAACAAATCCAAAGTACAGTTTATCTTGACTTTAGCAATGCCAATATTCTGGTTGTGATTATGTACTATAGCTTTGTAAGATATACCATTGAGGAAAACTGGGTAAATGGTGCACCAATTCTCTCTGTATTATTTCTTAAGTAAGGAAAAATGAAAATAAAGTAAGAGGCTTAATTCTCCCTGTTATCTGATAATATATAACTCTCTGTGGGAAATAATTTTTTTAAATGTAAACATAAGAAATCTTTTTATTCCAATTTGTCTCAATATCAGCTGAATTTGTAGTGCTAAAAATAATTAAAAGTGATAAAATTAATATGTGGTAGACCCACCAGCACAGAGCTGATGAAAATCAAAACAAACAAAAAAGATTCCATATTCTAAACTGTTGTGTGATTTTTTTTGTATCAAAACATATTCACCAAAATGTATTTATTGAAACTAGAAATAAAGGTATATATACAAGCATATACCACTCTTCAAAAGTTTGTGTTATGGCACTCGTTTTTATGAAAGAACTACATCAGTACCTGTTTTTGCTCACTGAAAGAAATCTGAAGAGGGTTTTCCTTTTTTTTTTTTTTTTTTGGTAAGATTTATTTATTTATTTGAGAGAGAGAAGGGAAGGAGAGAGAGAAAGTGTGAGCGGGGTTGGCGGGGGAGGGACAGAGGGGGAGGGAGAGAACCCTAAGCAGACTCCCCATTGGGCGCAAAGCCCAATGCAGGGCTCAATCCCATGACCCTGAGATCACGATCTGAGCTGAAATCAAGAGCTGGAAGCTTAACTGACTGAGCCACCCAGGCGACCTGAGGACTTTTGCTTTTATACAAAAAGGTGAAAAGTGAAAATAGCGATCAGCATTCATTTTGCAGTTAGCCTTTACAGAGGTAGCATGCACCTTGAGCAGCCGGAGAAGCACCACCAAACTTCTCCCCTGGGAGCTACACTCCACACCTCAGCTTCAAGAACTGTGTCTCTGAGCATCTGTGCTTTATCTCAGTTTATTTTGTGCATCTGTTAGCAAGATGTGTCCTAAGATATCACAAAAGCCTAAGAGGTTATTTTTTTGGATCTGGGAAAGCTCAAAAATTTTTCCATATAAATTAATGGTAATTGCTTCTTCCCTTTAGGCGATTTTGGCTTACAGATAATTTCATAAGAATCCTCTAGGGGAAACCTTTACAACAAATAGCCAAGATAAAGAAAGCAATAGATTTAAGTACTTTTGGGATTTTTGTTGTTGTTGTTGTTGTTGTTGTTGTTGTTGATGGTTTGTTTGTTTTTTTGGTTATTGTTGCTGCTAGTTTTGCTAGCATTATTTTCCATTCCTCTTACTTTGGTAGTGGAATCCTCATTTTTGGAAACTCCCTGTCTTCTTCGTAGGGCTATGAAACATGTCATTCTTGCTTCCCTCATCTAGACATTGGAGTAGAAATCTAAGATCATTATTGTGTGACTGACGATGGGACAATCACAAGAAGTGGCTCGAATTGTACTTCCTCTGCAAGGATCTCTTTACCCACACTGGCCCCATCTGAAGGGGAGGTAGAGAAAGATTTCTCTTTAGAGCAAGGTGCTAGTATAGGCATCCCAATATCTACTGCCACAGCAATGGAGGCAATTTGTTTTTCTTAAAAACTTAAAAATAATAGGAACTTTTGGGGCTTTAACTAACAATTAAAATGCATTAATACCTAAGGTAGCTGCTGGTATTTTTAACTCCTGGACAATTTATGAGGTAGTGAACAAAAGTGTATACAAACATAATCCTGTGTAAACTGGAGCCCATCCTTGTGGTTTATTACTCTAACAGGTCTTGGTGCTCTCTGTCTTGTACTTCTAATCACTCAATGGCTTCCATCTTTGTTTGGGTGGCTCTAAATTAGAGCTAACTTTCCCGATGACACAAAGATGCACCCCATTGAGTTAACCTTTTCAACAGAGTTTGTATTTATTGCTTCCCTCAGGGAGAAATCAAAGTGTTTCATAAGTGTTCTCATGTGACAAAATTTTTGAGTACCAATTTTATTGATTACTAAGTTTTTAGTCATTTAATAATGAACATGTTTTTTAATACATTTTAATACGTTAGCTGTTCTGGCATGCTGGGTAGGCTACAAAAAATAATAATACATCACAACAAAATTATATGCTTTACCTTTTTTGTTCAGATAGAACAGTGTGGATTAATTTTTATCATACTTACTTGAACTTACTGACGGTCCCTAGTTATGACTAACAAAATTTAACATCTTGATATTTTTCTACTGAGTCAAGAGCTTCACATTCGGCAGGCATACAGTCTAAATTATAAGTCACAACTGATTGATACTTAACCAGCTGCTTTGCAGTGACTGCAATTTCTCAGCAAGGAATAGTATAACTCTTACAGTCCATCCTAATTCAATTCAGCTAATTTCATAATTTATAGTATAGCAATCGGACAGTTCACTGCTAATAAGTTCTATATTAGTGAAGGCATTCTGGCTTTCTGGTGACAGCGCATGATGACCTAATTTTTTAAAGGGAAATATATTGGCTATTTGACAAGAAAGAAATGGGGTTAGATTTTCAGAAATTGCTGAAGGTTGAGCCTCTGAAAAATGGCACTAGGATTCTCTTTGAACTTTCTATTTCTCTTTTCTGCTTGTCTGTGTTTCCGCCTGCATTTTGCTTTTACTTTATTATGATGTAGGTTCTCTCTTTGTCAACAAAACAGACACATTCTTATAATTTCAATTTTAAAAGAGAACTTGATATTTCCTTTCTAACAAGTAAAATGTCAGAAAATGCTGTTTGGCTTTGATTGCATCATGTTCTTGCTGATTGAAATATATATCTACCATTTAACGCAATCACTAAGCCCAAAGGGTTACAGAAATATGACTGGCCCCCTCCAAAAGCACAAGAACCCAGAAAACATGTTAAGCCACCCCATCAGGATATAGAATGAATAAGGAGTTTTCCAAAAGATCATGGTAAAATCATAAGGTGGATAGACAATATACATAAAATGAATATAAATATGCATACATACATGCACAAATTCATACATACAGAAATAATACTGGTCTTTGATTATCTCTCCATAGTCATATAATGTGCTATTTCTGTATCTACCATCTTGATACTGCTGTCTTTCTTGATGATATTTTAAGATTTAATAGCATACCAGGTCATAATACATACCTCAAACACAGGGAATGTGTTATCATATATCTTCTCTCACAGATTGCCTGACTTCCTACATCTGCTTATTGTGTGTGCTTAAACATACATAGTATGTTTCTTTTGAAGTAATTTGTCTCTGAGAGACAGATCATAAGAGCTTTACAGCCATCTCTTCAAAAATGTTAGGTAGGCATGGAAACCACCCAATGAGTACAGGAGGCAACTAGTATCAAAAATAATGTGCTTACTGCTTCCTGTAAAAAGAAGTGGATTCTAAATATAATGTAAACAAACTAAAAGTGGTTTAGCCATCAAGAAAGTACCTTTTCTCTGAAAGGCGTCTTTCTTCCTGCTTTTCTATATACAACCCATATTTTAATAAGCATCTTCCAAAAGCCTCTAATTCAGAAACAGGAGAGGAAAACAATTCTCCTCTGCATATATGTTTTTAAAAATAAGAATACAGATCAATTAGTTAGTAGATGATATTTAGTGATTTACATTTCATGAATACTTTTAAAAGCATGAAAAATAAAATGCATACACCTAAACCTACATGCGCAGCAAACTGATTTATACAGTTCTTATATAATAGCTATATCTTGTGTGGAAAATAACTTTGTGGGCTGTAGAACAACAGAATTTAGTTTCATTGGAGAGACTGTCCCCTTTTGTTTAATTGATTAAAATTTGTATAAACAAAGGGATCACCAAAAAGGGCAAAAGGCCATGCACAGCTGTAGGTACAAGTCCTAGGAATGGGTGAACACTTTTTATTTGGCTTAAGAAAGATATTTTTAATTACACTGAAAAAATATATAAACATTGTGTACATTTTCCATTCCTTTACTGGTCTTATCAAAATAAATCATATATACAATCAAATTTTGAGATGATAGCAAAAACAATTTGAAAGTGTTTATAATATTTGGGAAAGAGATGAGTGTGAAGAATCAGACAGTGAACCCAAAGACAATAAATATAGGATCTGTGTGAAATGTGTACAAAAGTGAACATATGAACCCACAGACATATGGCACCATATGATTTTTTAAAAAATTTCTTTCAGAATCCTTGTTAATTGTATAGTGACTATCAACTGATTCCTTGATTAAATTATGCCAGAAGTTAAAAAAAACAAAACAAAACCTTGAATTCCTTTCAAATTGTATTGCATTTGTGACTATGCAATGAAGAACAAAAGCATAAAAGTTTTCTTTTTCATTCATTCATTTTATTTTATATACTAGTTATATAACTCTAACTGCCCTCTATAGTTTGGTAAAATGTTCTAATATATAATTACATGTTTCTATCAATAATAATAATCACAAATATGCCTTTAGTATGTAAGCCACAGAAGTTATTCCTAAATATCAAAAGTATAAATTTGCCAAGTTTTTATGTATTTTATAATAAAGTTGATCCTAAAAAAGAAATTGGATGTGACAAATATATAGATATGTGCTCATATGTATAGATATTCTTATGTATAACTACAGCATATGTAAATGTGTGTATTTAATGCTATAAAAATGAACATGAAATGTGAAGTTAATGTGGATGGAGAGTCTAATTATTAGAGCTCCGGAATTTACAGATGATCCTCCTTGTTTGAGAAGAGTCCCCCACTTTTCCAAATTTTTTTTATTGTTATCTCTGATTGCCATTCATTGGGAATTAACCAACTTCTTAAGTTAAAGTCAGTTTTTAGCTAACTAGATAAGAATGGTTATATTTCCCTGGTAGCAAAAACAGCTCTCAAAATGAGCAGTGAAAATAAACAATTATTCAAAACTTAATGGTCCCTGAGTCAGCATTATATACATTTAGTGAATAAGAATATATATACACAGACAGAAACCTAGAGATAATAATGCAATGTTTCATGAATCTCTTTAGCAATCATCTGTAATGAAGATATTTATGTTCCATAGATGAGAGAAACCTAGGAGAAGAAAGGGATAAAGAAAGGGGGGATATTCAGAAGGGGGAATGAAGCATGAGAGACTATGGACTCTGAGAAACAAACTGAGGGCTTCAGAGGGGAGGGCGGTGGGGGAATGGGACAGCCTGGCGATGGGTAGTAAGGAGAGCACGTATTACATGGTGTACTGGGTGTTATACGCAACTAATGAATCCTCAAACTTTACATCAAAAAAAAAATTAAAATAAAAATTTTAAAAAATGGTTAAGAATAAAACAAAATAAATAAATAAATATATTTATGTCCTAATCCTGGTAACCTATGTATCTGTTACCTTACATGGCAATAAGATACCGTAGATATGATCAAGTTAAAGACATTGATTTGGGGAGAGTATCTTTAATGATTTGTCAGCTTTGGAGGTGGAGGAAGGGAGTCACAAGTCAAGAAACACGGGCATCCACTAGAAGCTAAACAAGGCAAAGGAATGAATTCTCCCCTAGAACTTCCGGAAAGAAGTGCAGCCTTGCTGACACCTTGATTTTAGCTTAATGAGTGAGACCTCTCAGACTTCTGACATCCAGAGCTATAACATAATACATCTGTGATGCTTTAAATCACTGAATTACTGCTAATTTGTTACCTTAGCTACAGGAAATTAATTCACCATCAGCCCTGGGTCACTAAGCAAACAAATCCTTCTGAAGTGTTTCATTCTAGCCTGCCACCTTTATCTACAGGGTATGAAGCCAAGGTCATAATACATTGTTAGCATGTGGGATACACATGCAAAGCCAAAAACCAGATATGCAAGCCATAGACATTTATCTTTTCAAGAACTTCAAAAGAACTTACCAAGAAACTTAAAATATAAATATTTTCAAGAGTCATCCTATTCTCTTTTTTTAACATCTCTGAATGTCAATGAGCCAACTCCATGCAACCACATTCCTTAATGCTAAGTTCACTTTGGTATCCCTGCCCAATTCAGCAAGCTCAGTAACCTCTAATTCAGTCATTTCTTGATTGCACATTTTCCAGTTTTCAAACATGGCAGAAATAATTATTAGTAAATGATATATGAAATGCCAGAAAATAAAAAACAATACATTAAATCCAAATCCAAAACTCTTGAACAGTTTTCTGGTCCTTTCAGCTCATTGCCCATCTCTGCCTTGTACAGCAGGAGAAAATGTCTTAGCTCTCACTTTAACACTCTTGTGCTTATTGCAGTTCTGTTACACAAAGCTTATATGTCTCTTTAAGCTCTGGAATATCACTATATATTAGGCCACTAAATAATACTAATCTGATATAATGGAGTCTTATATAAAATAGAAAATTTTCTCTACCTCCCATAAAAATTCAGAAGTAGAAAATCCAGGATTGTGTTTCTTTTTGTTCTATAAATCCTCAAGGATGTGGACTCTTTCTAGATTGTCCCACCAATCCTAGATAATGGCTTTAATTACCCTTTTCCAAAAGAGCAGAACAAGATCCAATATCACATCCACATTCTAGGTGAGGGGACAGAATAAGAATTAAGTAATAAAAGAGACAAAACTTGTGCATCAACTATATTTTATGGAAAGTTTCCAGAAGTTCATGCATGGCACTCAACTTGCATTCCACTTTTCAGAACCCAGGACCATAATTCACTGAAAGGGTTTTTGGAAATGTTATCTCTATCCTGAATAAATATACCCAGCTGAAAGCTGGAATTCCCAATATCATGAATAAAGGGAGGAACAGATATTGGAATAGGCTAGCAGTCTTTGCCACATTGTACTTGGAGAGAGAGAGAGACAGAGAGAGAGAGGTAGGTAGATAGGCTGACAGACAAACAGATAATTACATTTTATTCTCAAAAAGTCTTATGTGGTAGAAAATACTAAATTTCTTTCTTTCTTTTTTTTAAGATTTTATTTATTTATTCTACAGAGATAGAGACAGCCAGCGAGAGAGGGAACACAAGCAGGGGGAGTGGGAGAGGAAGAAGCAAGCTCACAGCGGAGGAGCCTGATGTGGGGCTCGATCCCAGAACGCCGGGATCACGCCCTGAGCCGAAGGCAGACGCTTAACCGCTGTGCCACCCAGGCGCCCCATAAATACTAAATTTCTTATTTTATCAGTGCAAACACTCAAGCATACAGAGGTTATAATAAATGTTCAAGATTACATAGCTAGGAGGTGATGA
Organism: Ursus arctos; assembly: GCF_023065955.2. Classification (NCBI taxonomy): domain Eukaryota; kingdom Metazoa; phylum Chordata; class Mammalia; order Carnivora; family Ursidae; genus Ursus; species Ursus arctos. The sequence continues at coordinate 22,574,724 of NW_026622764.1, forward strand.
AAAAGAATTTGAAACCACTTTTGCCTGAATCAATACTCTCTGCCCTTAAACAGTAAGTATACTATAGCGTTTTATAATAATCCAAGTAATTAAACTGACTCTATGTCAGATTATTTTGTTTTAATAGGTATAGGTTTGTTTTTAATTCTATTTGTAGAACGTCTTACAATCCTTTATTTTCGGAAGCCTGTCCTTCATTAAGTCATTAGGATATTTTTTGTTACAGCAGCATGTTTAAAATAACATTTAAAAATATAAGTTAATTTAGAGAAAAATTACATTATTTATTTAAAATAAACTTATCCTGAGGCTGCATCCATACATACCATTGGCACTTGTTGAATAAGTATTATAAACAAACATAATGTCAGCAAATTAAAGATCATATATAATTAGCAGTTTTATCAACTATCATTTTCAAGAATTTTTGTTTTCATATATATTAACAGAACACAGAGTATATATCTTTTCCATAGATAATTGTTATAAATTCCAGAAAAGTAAAATGGTAACCAAACTTTAAATGATACTTCACTTATTAATAAGACTAAGTCAATGATCAGCACTGGAACAGCCACAGAAATGTTTTATTATTTCTTCTGAAGTGTTTATAAAAGCAAATGTTTACAAATTAAGCACAATTTTAAAAACCTTGTATGATGCCTACTATCTCCTCTTGGACAATCTACCAACATGGAGAGAAAGTGTTAAAAATGAAGTAGGACAAGGTATCACCAGGTAAAGAGAAAATTTTAGAATACAAATATCGAATAAATTGATGTACTGAAAATTACTTGATTTTTTTTTCCTAAAAAAGTCTTCCATGAAATTTTTGAGACAATGGGTGATTATCTCAAATATCCTAATAACATAAATAACACAAAAATCAAGAGGCTGTATAAGACTTAGATAGTTTTCTCTTTTTGCTTAAATAAATAAAATGTTATTTAAACTGCATTGCGTCAAAAGATAATGCATGTTTAAAAATGACTTTTAAAATTATCATAATCTGCATTCCTCTATGTTTGTGTAGAATCACTCCCCTCAATTATAGCTCTAGTTTTTCAAAGTTTCTCAACCAAGATGTTAGACAGAAATAAAAAGTAGGATAGGGTAAAGATAGAGGATTTAGTTTAAAAGTCACCTTCTCCAAATGTCTACCCAATATGCTCCTACTTCCTTACCTGCTGATAAGGCGATCTCTTGATTAATAGAAAGGTATGCTTATATTACTTGGTCATGTTCCTGAACCTTATTTCTCTTAATCGTATTTCTATATTTTCCCTTTATATTATACCTATTTGTATGTCTCATTTATTCACCAAGTAAAATTTGTAATCCTTAAGTAACTAATTAATATCTAATTTATATCCATGAAAAAGACAAATGAGTCATTTTGCACACGAGATGTTTAAAATATTTATTGAACCATTAATTTATTCAAACATCTCATAATTTCCTCTATTTACCATAGTCCCTAGAAGCCTAATGGTTTACATATACAACAGTCATCTGGGACACTCTACCTCTAAACTAAGTTGATAATATAACATCATTCTATAACCTAAGTCCCATCATAATAATTGTTTCCATTAATTGATTATCTTCTATGTGTCAGCTACTCCATTAGGTACATTTTACATATACCAACTAATTCTCAGGCCAACAATGCAAGTTAAGTAAACTGCCTAAGATTACATGGCTAGTAAAGAAATTCTTCCTGATCTCATAATATAGCCACTTTCCAATTTTTGATGCATCGTATGTGATAATTACAAACACTTTCTTTTGCAGAATATATAATTTATGAAGAATAAAGTTGCATTGCAGTAAATGAACATTTATTGAAAATAACATTATCTGGACTATGATTATGACAAATACAGCAAAATCCATTTATGATATGTTTATGCTCTTAAACAGGATTCACTGTACACACTTTGTACAGGTAGAAAAGTTATTAGATATGAAAACTGTAGCTCCATCAAATAACAGAGACAGACTCTGTGCCACACTGAAGCCAAAGAAGAACTGACACTAGAGGCTTTTAGAAAATGATTGTCTGCATCTGTAGGCAGTTTAACTTTCTGCCAAGTTTCTCAAATTCTTTTGTTTACTAAGGATACATTTTAAAGTTAAACATCTTGAGAACTGGCTCCAGAGTTTGTGACATATAGCAGCACTTTGACATTCTTTTGCTTTCCCAAAGAAACTGGTTATCTGCAATTTATTAAACACAATAGCATGAAATCATATTTTACTAGTTTATTTAATAATCTTGCTGTCAATGTTACAAATACAGATTCTAAGCCAAAAGCTTGCTGTTTGGGGGTTTTCATAAGTAGTTAGCAGCAAGTGGATATTTTGATATTGAAGTGAATTTTTTATTCAGTGTTCACCTATATTTCCTTTTTCTTACTTGATGATAATATAAAAATAAGTTGGCAATGATAATGTCAAGAGGCCAGTTCCTTTTCATCTTTAACAACCTTTTAAATTCTGATTTAGTTTGCATTTGTACAGGGTAGCCATTTATTCCTTCTTTCATTTACTGAGTTCATCAAGCGCTTCCTATGTTTCAAATATATATATTTCTTGTTAGAAAAGTTGCATAGGGGCTGTCAGATGGAGTCAGATATGTAGGTACTGTGATTGGATGAGAGAGCCCATAGAGAATGGGTAGACAATGGTTCTCAAATTTGTTGCATATCAATAATTTGTTGGAGCTTTTGCAACTCTACTTCTCAGACCCCTATCCAAAAATTACTAAGTAAAAATCTCAGAATGAGAACCGGGTGATGGAGGGCCCATGTGGTGATGAGCACTGGGTGTTATACGCAACTAATGAATTGTTGAACACTACATCAAAAATTAATGATGTACTATATGCTGGCTATTTGAACATAATAATTAAAAAATTAAAAAATTAAATGGTAAAAAAATTTCAGAATGAGTATCAAGCAAGATATATCAAAAATTCTATAGACAATAATGTTCCAGCAAATGTTAAGGACAACTGTGTAGAGAAAAACAAGAGTAGAGAAAAGATTACTACACTTCAAAACACCAGTATTTAACTAGGTAATTGCAGGATGAGTCAACAAAAGAGACTGGAAAGAACAATCAACTGGAAGAAACAGAACTTGAGAGAATGAAACCATAAAAATGAGATCAAGTTTCAGGAAAGAAACGGGGTCAAAAATATATCTTGAGAGGAATCCAAGACCTATGAAAATTATATAGAAGCTAAGGGATTTGTAATTTCTAAAATGATTGATATTTTTCAGTGAAATCATTTGGAAATTCTTGACTGAGGAAAAAAAGAACAGGGAGTCTGTAGGAAATTCTCAGGTATAGATTTTATTTTGATATGGATAATTTTATAAATACAAAAGGGGAATCTTTTTTTTTTATTAAAGATTTTATTTATTTATTTGACAGAGAGACAGCCAGTGAGAGAGGGAACACAAGCAGGGGGAGTGGGAGAGGAAGAAGCAGGCTCCCAGCGGAGGAGCCTGATGTGGGGCTCGATCCCAGATCAATGGGATCACGCCCTGAGCCAAAGGCAGATGCTTAACGACTGTGCTACCCAGGAGCCCCACAAAAGGGGAATCTTAACTAAGCACACAATTAATAGTCTCAGTTTTTTTCTATGAGAATTTAAGCAAGGCAAAATGCTGAATCAGACTTAAAGATAATCCGGTAACTAGTGGTTACTAGTTTGTTAATAATTGTTAACAATGACAACATAGCAATAATGACAGCAATGATATCAATATTAATATTTATTGATAGCCTTTTTATGCCAGATGTAGGCTATTATAAATGTGTTATTAATCATTAAGTTGACATGTCCATTTTCTCACAGTTACTGTGCACCTGAGATCTACCCTCTTAGCAAATTTCCACTATAGTATATTAACTAATGTCACCATGTCATGCCTTAGATCTCTGAATTTATTCATTTTACATAACTGAAACATTATACTCTTTGACACATATCTTCTCCCTATTTTTCCCACCTCCCCAGCCCTAGAAACTACCACTCTACTCTCTGCTACTATGAATTTGACTTTTTAGATTACACATACCAATGAGATCATGTAATATCTTTATTCTATGTCTGGCTTATTTCACTTAGCACAATGTCCTCCAGAGTCATCCATGTTGAACCCTTGTACACTCTTGGTGAGAATATAAATTGGTTCAGGCATTATGGAAAATATTGTGTAGGTTTTTTAAAAAACAATTTAACTACCATATGATCCAGCAGTCCCTCTTCTGGGTGTATTACCAAAGGAAATGAAATCTGCATACCTCCGAGTGGCATCTATATTCTTGTATTCATTGCAGCATTATTTATAGTAGCCAAGATATGGAAACAACCTAAGTGTCTGTCAGTGGAGAGGTGTATAAATGCTAAATCCTTTACCAAGAAAAGATTATAGCCAAATAGCTTAAGACAGAAAATTTCTTGTTCTTTTGACATTGCTGTACTGTGTTTTGCTGTATCAAATAGGTTCTTACACAGACTACTAATTCTAGTTTTAGCAAAGTTGTCATTTTTCACTGAGCAAGTGCTTTCAATTATTCACTATGACAAAATGCATACACCTTAATTTGTGGTCTGGTCTCTCTTGAGCTGTTATCCCCTCAGTTTTTCTTTCTGACGTTTTAAGTTTTCTTGATCGAATCAACTAAGGATAATTTCAGAGCTCATGCAGAAAGCATAATGACAGTACTGACCAATCCCTGTCACCCGTTTATTCCAGAAATGCTAGATTCCACGAGTAGAAGGCCTTCACCAGAAGCATTACATTTCCAATGACTTTCTTTAAGTGAAATAACATAATTTGATTGACAGTGGAAAATGCATATTTAGCAATAGTTCTGAAGTGGTAAAACTATGGTACAACCTCAATTTAATCATGTAACTTTGCACAAAGACTAGAAGCTATTTGGAAATACATTTCCTGTGTATTTGTTTCATGAAATTAAATATTTTTACCTCATCTACAGTCTTCCAGAATTTTGAATTAATATACACTTTAACATGATACTCATGATTTTAAAAAAAAAAAACAACAATGGAAAGAGTAGAGCAATGTTTTAGTTTCCTGACTTAATCATAGTGCCATGGTTGGGTAAGGAACTGTATCTCAAATACCTAGAACAACCTGTGGATATCTCTATCATTAGCCTTATACCTTCTAATAATGACTATTTATGTAACTATTTCATCTACCTATTACGTTGTTGAAAAACAGTAGCCACTTAATAATAATGGTAAAATTAAGAAACAAAAGCCAACGGCTTATGTAGAAAGTTAAAAAAAAAAAGCCAAGACATTTGTTCCCATGGGGAGTGGTGGTGAATACAAGATAAGATGTTATTTAATAAAATGATTTCAAATAAGATTTCAACTTTATTTCAATGATTTCAAACTTACAGAATTTGAGATAACAGCAGGTTAATAAATCCAGCCCAAGCAAAACAGTAAATTAAATTTGTCTTTTTAAACTTTGTCCAATGTGGTGCTTCTATAAAAGCTACTAGTAAGCAGAATAGGCTGGTTCTCAACTGCTTTGTTATCCTAGTGGGTCCAGCTCTTCCAAAGCAATATCCAGCAGTCTAAAATTATTTTATTTGCTTTCTCTTCTACTTTAAATCTCAGATTCAGTAGTCCTGGATTTTAATTACAGCTCTAACTTTTATGACTCTCTGAGTTTGAGGCAATTAACTTTTCTGAATCTTTATCCATAGAATAGTGATAATAATGGTACTTATTTTACAGGATTACTTTGAAGATTAATTAAATCAAAGTGTTCACTTCTTAGTGTCTGAGCATAGAAAGTGTTCAAATAATTATACTTACAAATATATTATATACAAATGACTATGCTGACTCAGACTTCCTAGAAATGAGTTCTTTTGTTGCCATAAGGTGGATGGACACATGAAACCCCCTTGAAGTAAAGTTGCATGGGTAGATTAAGTCACAGCTCTACATCATGAAAATTGTATTTCTTCTTGAAATTCTGGTGCATTTATTTGAGACTGTCTCTGGGAAAGAGCAATTTCTTACTAACAGATAAGGGACACTAAGAGGATCCTGGAAGCTATCCTTAGATATTAGAGCTACTGAGTGATTTATAGGTGGCTTCTCAACTTCTACTGCCAAAGGCGATAGTTGGTTTCAGCCGATCCATACCTGGTCTTAGATGAGTTATTAGAAAAGAGAATTAAGTGGCCTAGTGTCATTGTGCAGAATAAATGTAATTAAAAACACATATACTTGGCATGTGTCAAGGGGTCCAGCACTACGCACAGTTATGATCCTTATTCATACAGATATTGGTCTGGCCACTGGTCTTCTAATGATTAGAGCCTCAAAGCAAGGTTTGTACAGACTAATTTCCTGTGGATAACAAATGTCTAACAGATTAAAAATCAAATCCTTATGGCCCCTGAAAACACACATCATATCTCAGGAAAATGTTCACAGTTAAAATGCTGTAGTTGTCCCCTTAAGGCAGATGGTAGAAATTGAAGAGGCAGAAAATGTGCACATAAACTGTGTTTTGACTGTGAAAGAAGTCAGCCTTAAAATGAACATGGTTTTGTGAAATCCCATCAGATGTCCAAACCAAAATGACTGGGATTGGCATTTACCTTTATGCCTTAAGGCACTGAAATTCCTGTGATAAACAGGTAAAAGATATTTGGCCATGCCTTATGTGAACAAAACTTATATTCTAACAGAATTTCATTTTAGCATAAAGTATGACCAAACTTCTTGAATGCCTTCCAAACATTAATGAAGTTATATATCATAGAGGCATACATTGAAATGGATTGGATGGTATAGGCATGAAAAGATTCTGTGGGAAACCGTATCTAAGTGGTAGCCCTGAGAATCTCCTTGCAACTCTTCCACTCTGACTCAAGATACCTAAACCAATCAAGAATGTTCTTGTCTTCTCCACTGTTTTTTTTTTTTTCCCCACAATCTGCCTATGCCCAAAGAACTGCAGTTTTATTTTGGGTAAAAAGCTCACAGGAATACTAAAACGTCCTTTTATAGGTTTAGGAAAGTGAAAAATGATATTCAAAATTATTCATAATATATAAATCACATATACAAAGAAGATAAATTAGTAAAAGGTTGTGAATTAATAGAGGTCCAAAACCAAAATTGTATCTCAGTTCCATGGAAATATTTTGTAGAGCAAAAAGGGAAGATTATCAACCATACTAAAACCATGACTCCCCTAATCCACTGTGGGTTTGTTTTACCAATTCAACTTAAAATTTTTGGAATCCTTTTCATTACATGTTCTGTTAAATTACCTGACTTTATTCTAGTTGTCCAGCCTCTACAGGTGTAACATTGAACTATTTGCTGAGAATGGAAAATGATTGGTCAATTCTAATGTAGAATTAAAAAAAAATGTGTTTCAATTTAATTAGTCCATTAACAGTATTACCTGTACCTCTGTGACAGCTAAAATCTATGAAGCTATAAGCCTACTAATCATTGGCTAAAGAAAGATTTTTCATCTCAGGAGTATTTAGAAATAGGAGTAAAACTAAAAAGGTCATGGTTTTCATTTATGAAACAGTTTGGAGATTATTTTCATCTGTATTAAATTAAAATGGAAAAATTCTCTGCAAATCTTGTAAAAATATTAACGATAGATTGTTTTATTAAATTAACCTTATTTATAAAAAAACAAAAACAGAAACAGTAAGTCATCTAAAATTTGTCACCAAATGGTTGCAATAAAACTGCACAGGACTGGGATCATTGAACACTTGTCATCATCTAGTTGAGTGTTATTATTTTACTAGTGGTATGTTGTAGAGCCAGATGGGCACCATATCCTTTTTGATTGTGTCTTGAAAGACAGACAATAAAAGTTCTTGGTTTTGTTTTTAGTGCTTTAAAGCAATATTTCTGAATGACTGTGTGTTGAAATCTTTGAAGGGATAATTTTTCAATGTCACATGCATTGCATGATGTTTCACACCCCGTTACCTACCCATTACACATTGATAGTTGGTTTTCAGTTTTTAAGAAAAAATTTTTTTCAAATGCCTCCAAACATTTCCAAATGTCCGTAGGAGGGTTAAGAACTTCTTTACCAAGTGTTGCACCCATCTGTTCCTAATGAATGAAAAATTTGCAGGGTGAAATGGGCCATGTGACCCTTTGAGGACCCAATCTCACAGAGAAGGCAGTTTGGCCATTATCCATCTGAATATTTTTTGTTCATCTGGGAAAAATTGGGCTTGGAATAATACCATTGGATAGAATTGTATAGAAGGCAGAGGCCATTTACTTCCCAAGAAGAAGGGGGAGAAATGCAGTGGGGAGCAGTTCTTTATATTTCATAACTCATCATACAACATGTAATACTTCACTGAGAGACCAGAGAGAAGCCTGCCTCTATGATAAAAATAGAACATTTATATTTGGGGACCACCACCACCATCAATCATTTCAGTTACAGAAGGAGAGAGATTATCTCGTATCATCTTAAGTAGGTGTTAACAATTTTTGTTTGTTTGTTTCTGTAAAAGGCTATATACTTACATTTTAGGCCTTATGGGGCAAACTTTCTCTGTCACAAATATTCAACTCTGCCATTAAAATACAAAGAAGCCACAGATGATACATAAGTGAAATAGCACGGCTAGGTCCCAATAAAACTTTATTTACGGACATATATAAAATTTGAATTTTATATCTTTTTTCACATGTCACAAAATATTATTCTTTAATTTTTCAATAATTTTTAAAATGTAAACCATCCTTAGTTTACTGTTTCTACTCTATATGCAAAAACAGGCAACAGGTCAGATATGTCCTTTGAACCATTGTTTCATGACACCTGACCTTCAATAAAAAAATAAGAACAACTTTGTGGACAGAACCAACCATCTCTTAATGTTAGGAATCTTAAATTAACACATTTAGAAAAATATCTAGTTGTTACAAAGCTGGGAAAGAAAAGTGTCTCATCATTGTTTTGTCTAAAAATTCAGGCGGCATATCACGGTAGAAAAGTTTAATTTCAAGTTAAATGCTATAGTATTTGCTGACTAAGACCTATTTTTTTAAATTTATTTATTTGATAGAGATAGAGACAGCCAGCGAGAGAAGGAACACAAGCAGGGGGAGTGGGAGAGGAAGAAGCAGGCTCATAGCAGAGGAGTCCAATGTGGGGCCCAATCCCACAACGCCGGGATCACGCCCTGAGCCGAAGGCAGACGCCTAACCGCTGTGCCACCCAGGCGCCCCTGACTAAGACCTATATTGATCAAAACAGCTACTTTTCCAAGCCTCTGGTTTTCTTTATTTTAATTTTAAAAAATATTTATATTTTATTTTTAGGGATGACAACAACATTCTTTTTAAAAAGTCTACTCCAAAACTGTAAGAATTTTAATACTGATACCAACTCGCAGGAGGTTATGATAATAGATGAGAAAAAAGGAAAGCAAGAGAAAGGAAGAGATGGGGGGATGATAGAAACACACACACACACACACACACACACACGCACACACACACACAAATAGGGTTGCAGGGAGAGACGGAGAAACCAAGTTTCGCAAAATATTTAAAAATATCAATCTGGTTACATCAGAGCTATCTATACTAAATTTGCTGCTTTTCTATAGATTTGAAATGATTTTAATGTAAAAAAAATTTCTAAAAATAACCGTATGGGGTCTTTCTCCCAGAGAGAAGAAGGGAGATAAGAGGAGAAAAAGCAGCATATCAGGTTCATGCAAGAAAAACACTCCCCCAAGACCACTGGCTGGAAAATCAAGAGGAATTGACTATGGCAAGCTTTTTGCAAACAGTGGAGCTCAGATTCTGAGATTTTAGAAGTTTGTGTCATTCACCAGAGTCAAGCAGGGAAGGCAGTGGTGCTCCTGGGGAGAGGGGGGTGGAAACCAAGGAGCTGATAGCAGATAGCATGGTGTGGGGATCCTCTGGGTCACACTGGAAGAGAACATTTCCCTTCCTGGAGTACATTTGGAAGACAGTATATTGCCTCCCCAAGGACAAAAGGCCTGCCAGGCACCACTGAACAGTCGTTCAACAGCAGGGGACAAGGCACGCAGAGGGTAGATAACCTGGTTGCAGCTTTTCACTGTGCTTCACCATAGACTCCACTCACATGCACAGCCATGTGACTGGTTTTCTTGGATACAAAGGCACTGGGTGCAGCACTGCCAGGCTCTCCTCTGGCGGAAGGGAGCATGTCTGTGACTTTCCTCATCCTTTAAGATTTGGAGTTTTGAATCCCAGCTGAGGGCCAGAGATAAACCACTAGAGAACTGTGGCACTGGGTGCACAGACAGGTTGAGGACTGGCATCTGACTGAAACCTAGGATACAGGACAGGATATTGCTTGTTGCTTGCTTTTCTGTGAGGGCTTTCTGAAGAGTGGCAGGTATGAGTTCCTCTCCCTGGGGACGAGGGAGTGGGGTGACACCATTTTCCAGACACCTCCACGCAGGAGCACCAAAAGACTTCAGTCAGCAACACTGTACCCTCAGTGGATGAGAGAGTTGCTTACAGTAAACCCTGCACCCCAGTGCCCTGCAGGGTCATCTTTACTGGAGCAGGTCTGACTGTGAGCCAGTGTAGCAGCCCTCTCCCCCAGTGGACCAACATAGGCCCAGAACAGGTACTAAGTCTACTGACAACAGAGTGCTCTAAGCATCAGCTTCAGTTCCAGTGGAAACAGGACCAGCTTTTCTCTCTCTCTCTTTTTTCTTTGGAATGAGGCTTATAGTTTTCTGTTTGTCTGTTTGCTTTTTTTATTCCTTTTCCTTTTCTCTTTCCTTGGATCGGGATTTTTTTTTTCTTCTATCAGGCTTATTTTAAAAAACAAGTCAAAGCACACCTAGTTAAAGGTTCAAATACTCTCCACTGCAAGCAAGGAGGAACTCTGCAGAGGACTGACCTGGGGGAAAGAGCAGCCAAAACGCAACAGCCGAGTGCACACAGCATACACCAGAAACACTTCCTGAAGCACAAGGCCCTGGACAGTGTATGACCCATTCTTAATATAGCGTTACTCTCAGGAGCAGGAAACATAACAAGCTTTTGTAACATGCAAACACAGAATCCTGGACAAAATGATAAGATGGAGGAATTCTCCCCAAAAGAAAGATCAAGAAGAAATCACAGCCAGGGATTTGCTCAAAACAGATAAAATCAACATATCTGAACAAGAATTTAGAACAACAGTCATAAGAATACTAGCTGGGCCTGAAAGAAGCATAGGAAACACCAGAGAAAACTTTGTTTCAGAAATAAAAGAACTAAAAACTAGTCAGGCCAAAATAAGAAATACTAAAACCGAGATGCAAAACTGATTGTATGTAATCACAATGAGGCTGAAAGAACCAGAGGAATAAATAGGTGACATAGAAGATAAAATTATGGAAAATAATGAAGCTGAAAAGAAGAGGAAAAGAAACTATTAGATCATGAATACAGATTTAGGGAACACAGAGATTCCATAAAGCACAATAATATCTATATCATAAGAGCCCCAGAAGAAGAAGAGCAGGGAAAAGGAGCAGAAGGTTTATTTGGACATATTATAGATGAGAACTTCCCTAATCTGGGGGAGGAAACAGGCATTCAGTCCAACACACACAAAGAACTCCCCTCAAAATCAACAAAAACAGGTCAACACCAAGACATATCATAATGAAGCTTGCAAAATACAAATACAGAGAATGAATTCTGAAGGCAGTGATAGACAAAAGGTCCTTAGTCTACAAGGGTAGACACATAAGGGTAGCTACTGACCTGTCTGCAGAAATTTGGCAGGCCAGAAGACAGGGACATGATATGCTAAATGGGAAAAATAGGCAGCCAAGAATACTTTATCCAGCATGGCTGTCAGTCAGAATGGGAAAGATAAAGAGTTTCCAAGACAAGCAAAATCTAAAGGAGTTCCTGAACACAAAACCAGCTCAGTAAGAAATATTAAAGGGGAGTTGAGTGGGAAAGCAACAGAGATTAGAAAGGACCAGAGACAACCTACAGGAGCAGCGACATTACAGGCAATACAATGGTAATAAATTCATATCTATCAATACTTACTCTGAATGTAAATGGACTAAATGCTCCAATCAAAAGACACAGCATATCAGAATAGATTTAAAAAACAAGACACTTTGATATGCTTCTTATAAGAGACTCATTTTAGACCCAACAACACATCCAGAGTGAAAGTGAGTGGGTGGAGAACCACTTATCATGCTAGTGGACAATAAAAGAAAGCTGGAGCAGCCAATCTTATATCAGACAAACTAGAACTAAAACCAAAGACTGCAACAAGGGATGAAGAAGGGTACTATATAATAATAAAGGGATCTATCCAACCAAGAAGATCTTACAATTGAAAATATTTATGTCCCCACTTGGAAACAGCCAAATACATGAATCAATGAATAACAAACATAAAGAAACTCATTGACAAAAATACAATAATAGGGAACTTTAAAACCCCACTAATAGCAATGCATGGATCATCTAAGCAGAAAATCAACAAGGAAACAATGACATTGAATGACACACTGGACCATATGAACAGATATATTTGGAACGCTTCATCTTAAAGCAGCAAATACACATTCTTTTTGAGCGCACATGGAACATTCTCCAGAATAGATCATACTGGGTCACAAATCAGGCCTCAACCACTACAAAAAGACTGAGATCATACCATGCATGTATTCTGACCACAATACTGTGAAACTTGAAGTCAACCACAAGAAAAAAAATTGGGAAGACCACAAATACATGGAAGTTAAAGACATCCTAATAAAGAATTAATGGGTTAACCAGGAAATTAAAGAAGAAATTAAAAAAAAATACATGGAAGCAAATGAAAATGAAAACACAACAGTCTAGAACCTCTGGGATGCAGCAAAGGTGGTCATAAGAGGGAATTACATAGCAATACAAATCTTACTAAAGAAGCAAGAAAAGTTTCAATTATGCAACCTAACCTTACACCAAAAGGAGCCAGAAAAAGAACAGCAAATAAAGCCTAAACCCAGCAGGAGGAGACACTGAATAAAGATTAGAGCAGAAATCTGGGGCGCCTGGGTGGCACAGCGGTTAAGCTTCTGCCTTCGGCTCAGGGCGTGATCCCAGCGTTGTGGGATCGAGCCCCACATCAGGCTCCTCCGTTATGAGCCTGCTTCTTCCTCTCCCACTCCCCCTGCTTGTGTTCCCTCTCTCGCTGGCTGTCTCTATCTCTGTCAAATAAATAAATAAAATCTTAAAAAAAAAAAAAAGATTAGAGCAGAAATCAATGATATAGAAAAAAAAAAACTAAAACAGTAGAACAGATCAATGAAACTAGGAGCTGGTTCTTTGGAAGAATGAACTAAATTGATAAACCCCAAGCCAGACTTATCAAAAAGAAAAGATAAAGGACCCAAATAAATAAAAGCATGAATAAAAGAGGACAGATTACAACCAACACCACAGAAATACAATTATAAGAAAATATTATGAAAATTTATATGCCAACAAATTGGGCAATCTAGAAGAAATGGATAAGTTCCTAGAAACATATAAAATACCAAAACTGAAATAGGAAGAAGAAAATTTGAACAGACCCACGAGAGCAAATACTGAATTAGTAATCAAAAATCTCCCAAAAAACAAGTGTCCAGGGCCAGATGGCTTCCCAGGGGAATTCTACCAAACATTTAAAGAAGAATTAATACCTAATCTTCTGAAACTGTTACAAAAATAGAAATGGAAGGAAAATTCCAAACTCAAAATAGGAAGCTAACGTTACCTTAATTACTATTTGCAATGAGATGGATAGAATTAGAGTACGTGTATTATGCTAAGCAAAGTAAGTCAGTCAGAGAAAGACAAATGCCATATGATTTCACTCATATGTGGAATTTAGTAAACAAAACAGATGAACATGAGGAAAGGAAAAAAAAGAGAGAGAGAGAGAGGCAAACCATAGAAGAGACTCTTAACTATAGAGAACAAACTGAAGGTTGTTGGAGGGGAGGTGGGTGAGGGGATGGGCTAAATGGGTGATGAGCATTAAGGAGGGCACTTGTTGGGACGAGCACTGGGAGTTATATGTAGGTGATGGATCACTAAATTCTATTCCTGAAACCAATACTACACTATATGCTAACTAACTTGAATTAAAAAAAAAAAAAACTTGGAAGAAAAAAAAATAACAGTATGGTTATTCTGGCTTATTTTCTCTTCTTACTCCTTTATATAGTCATGCATTAAATAGTGCCAGTTTTTGGCTTAAATGTGCATCATTATGTCACAATTTACTCCAAATACTAGAACGTCTGCTTTTTTTAAAAAAAACTTAATTTACTCTTTTCTTTCAATCTTTATATGGTAACTAGTTTTCTTATATATTGCATTCAGGTTGAAATGTCCATTTGAATCATCAGCTGTGCACCCACACTAGCCCCCACTACCAACCACACTTACCTGCCTGTTCATAAATGCATCAATATCATTATTACTATCCCATTACTTTTATGTTGTCCCTGCCCTTAGAATACCTTCTTCCAGACATCCTCTTGATCTAAATGTTTCTTACCTATTTATTCAATCTCAATTCAAATTCTAACTATTAAATGAAGCCTTTCATTAAGTTCAAAGATACGTTTTTTTAAGGATAAGATCATGACTCTTGTTCAAATATAAATGACTACAGAACAAAGATTTTATATACTTATATTTACTAAGGGAATCAAAAAGATGTTTAAAGGAGGATTCAAAGAACAGACACATGCCATCAGAAATACTAAAATGGTTTTGTTAATAAAAGTATGAATTCAATATTCACAAGGCAATAATCAATTGTAAATACACAAGACAAAGTTAATTTCTCTCATCAGAAGTTATTTGCATTGTTGTCAATTCTTTCTGACTTACAGTCTTGTGGAATATCTCAATGACAGTGAACATTTGCATATCCTATAGCATCCTATAACCCAGATAACTGTGCTAAAAGAATACCCAGTAGTGGATTTCTGTATGCGCCCATTTCAAAATCTTTTACAATTTTTCCCGACTCTTTGGACTTACATTTGACACTCTTCCCTTCTTTTAAATTGTCTGTAACGTTTACAACAGTTATGGTTGATCCTTTTAATACCTCAAGGGTGTTCCAAGGCCAGCAGTAGCAGCATCATTTGGAAGATTGTTAGAAACACACAATTTCAGGCTTTACCCCAGTACTCCTGGATCAAAAACTGCATTCAGGTGACTTATAAGCACATCAACATCTTTGAAGAACTGCTCTATATCATATAAATTAACACTACTATAAACTGTCTTGTATTGTTCACTATTTTGGTACCCTATCTTAATAAGTTCCTTTATTTCCAAATTCCTTAGGTTATATTTTTAAGCAAATAAAGGAATGGATCAAATAATGAAAAACTATTTTCTGGAAGTGGGATAGTTGCTGCCACATTTTTTTTAAATCAGACATTCTTTTTGTTTTCAAGATTTTATTTATTTATTTGAGAGAGAGCATGAACAGAGTGGGGGAGGGGAGAGGGGAAAAGGGAGAGGGAGAAACAGGGTCCCCACTGAACAGAGAGCCTGTCGTGGGGCTGGATCCCAAGACCCTGGGATCATGATCCCAGCCTAAGGCAGACACTTAACTGACTGAGCCACCCAGGCACCCCTTACCAGACGTTCTTAACTGACTTTAAAACCTACACATTAGCTGATTCTTGTGGAGATACTCAAATCAGAAAATTAGAGCTGAGCTCATTTTGTACTGGAAAAAACATCAGAACTATGGAAAGGAACTTTTTACGTATTTCTGAAAAGGTTTAAAGAATATGCCATAGCACACTTTTACAGTTAAATAAAAGACAAATAATAGATTTCAAGGGAAGACCAATCAGTAGTTAATTTGCTAATTGAAATTCTCAAAGAAGAGAAATAGTGTCTGTTTTACTTAACCTATATGATTTTCTCAGCAGTGCAGTGTTTCTGAAGATATCAAGCAAATAGTTTTGATATCCCCCGGTCCTGGCAAGTCTGAATGAGTCAATTCAACATATGAGCAAAATGTAATTTAAAAAGAGATTCAAGATAACAAATGTTGGTGAGGATATGGAGAAAAGGGAGCCCTCCTGCACTGTTCGTACAAACATAAATTGGTCCAACCTCTATAAAAAAAACAGTATGGAGTTTTCTCAGAGAAAATTTAAAAAGAAATACCATACAAACCAGTAATTCCACTATTGGGTATTGACCTAAAGAAAACAAAAACACTAATCTGAAAAAATAAATGCACTGCTATGTTTATTGCAGCATTATTTACAATAGCTCCGATATGGAAGCAACCTAAGTGTCCACTGAGCGTTGAGTAAAGATGATTATGCACACAATGGAATATCAGCCATAAAAAGAATAAGATCTTGCCATCTGTGACACCATGGATAGACCTAACAGGTATTATGATAGGACAATTAAGTCAGAGAGACAAAGACAAATACCATATGATTTCACTTATATGTGGAATCTAAAAAACAAAACAAGTGAATGAACAAACAAAAGACAGAAACAGACTCATAAATACGGAGAACAAACTAGTAGTTGCCAGAGGGGAAGGGGTTGGGGGCTCAGATGAAATAGATGAAGGGGATTAAGAGGTACAAACTTCCAGTTATAAAATAAATATGTCACGGAGACGATAATTACAGCATAGGGATATAGTCAATAATATTGCAACAATATTACATAGTGACAGATGAGGACTACACTTATAGGGGTAATTATTATATAATGTATAGAACTGTCAAATTGTTCTGTTGTACACCTGAACTTATAAAAAATTGTCAACTATGCTTCAGTAGTAAAAATTTTAAATAAACACGAAGAGAAATTCACAAAGCAAAATAAAATTTCCAAATCCACCCCAATTTTTTTTGTTTCTTATTAGACTGAAGCATAATATTATTTCATCTAATTATATTAACAAAAAATGTGTTATAGGAATAAATAAAAATAAGGATAAAATAAATTTTTACACAAGAACACATGATGTGTTGTTGTTTTTTAATTAATTCTTACCATGAAAAAATTACATTTATTTTTTAGTGTATCAGATGTTCGCCTGAACTTTCCCTCTTGTGTCATTTGTTAATTAGTATTAAAGCTATTTTACTTTAAATATGATGTCTTTTCCCCAAAATCTCAGAAGTTTTTATTTAGTGGGATCTGTCAGGAATAATTTTTTAAAAGCTAAAAGTTTGAAATAATAAAGTTCTATTCTACTTAATCCTTGTTGTTAAAGGGAGAGTGGTTCAAGGATTAAATGCAAGAACAATGTCATTAGTTGTTCAGTATTCAATAGCCACCTGTCTATCTCTATAGAAGTTGTTTTGCTAGCACCGTTTCAAGATGGAAGAAAATGTAATGTTTAATATACACATAAAAGTTCTCCTTCTTGTATAATCTTACAATAAAGAAAAAACATAATTCTATATATAAATACTTGCAGAAACTTAGATCATGAGCCCAGAGTTCCGTGACATGAGACAGGAAACCTTGGTTAGTCCTTGAATTTCAATGGACATGTACAGATCTATAAATGTGTGTTGTACTCAGGCATCAAAATTAAAGTCTCAAAAGTTGGGGCGCCTGGGTGGCACAGCGGTTAAGCATCTGCCTTCAGCTCAGGGCATGATCCCGACGTTTTGGGATCGAGACCCACATCAGGCTCCTCTGCTATGAGCCTGCTTCTTCCTCTCCCACTCCCCCTGCTTGTGTTCCCTCTCTCGCTGGCTGTCTCTATCTCTGTCGAATAAATAAATAAAATCTTAAAAAAAAAAAAAAGGTTGTTCTTTAAAAAATAAATAAATAAATAAAGTCTCAAAAGTTAATCTTTAGATATTATTATACAGCAAAGAGAAAAGTCCATCAAGTCTCACTCCAATTTTACATTTTTTTTCAAAATAAACAATAAACAATCCAAACCATTGGAGTCACTAATAAAGAACTTTCCAGTTTTCAAAACTTTTGATATTTATTTCTGATCTGCATAGTTTTATATCCTACCCTTAGGGAAGCTTTTCTTCAATTGTTTTCTTAAAGATCAAGCTTCTGCTAGTTTTGGTTTGCTGTTGAGCAAGACACTTTCTCCCTTGCCCAGTCTTGTTCTGGAGTCTCATTTTGTGTTTGAGTGTTGGATTAACCTAACTTCCTGCTTTATAATCTTCTGACTCACCAGGAGAGAAGAATGAGTTTTGAATCTCATGTCTTCAAATATTACTGTACAAATGTACATTTTAAAAATTAGTTTAACTTTAAACATTTTTAAAGTTTTAATCTGCATTTTTAAAAATGTTCATTCATTTTATGTATGTATTTAAGAAACACTAACAGATCACTTAGTATATTCCAGGCACTTAATCTGCATTTTTTAAAACAGTTTTTTTTTTTTTTATGCTGGATTGAAAAGAAAATCTTTATGATGATAATGATGTTATTTTTACCTATGGCGTTTAAGGCACAACTAAATGATATAAGTCTAGTTGCAAAAGCACTTAAGTGAATGCTGAGATTTTACTAACAACAAAGATTTTACTTAGACATTTTATAGAGCTAAATAATTTCCAAGCTGGAAATTTCTTCATTTCTCTGGCAACCTTGTCTCTCCAATCAGGTTTCCTGGTTCAGTAATTTGTGCCTATCTCTTTATCCACTTAAAAATGTGTATCGAAATCAAGATGGTTTATTGGACACATGCTTTACAGATATAAGACATTCATCATGGGGAGAGAAAGCAAGTTTAAAATTTATGTAATTCATAATGTGTTTTCAGTGATTTCATTTGAAAAAATAGCTCTCCTTCTCCCTCCCCTCCACCTCTCCTTCATCCTACCCTCCTTCACAAAGCATCCTGCCCATCTCCATAAGGCAGGAACATTAAGACTGTCTTGGTCTCTGCCCATTATAGTTTTTAAATACCAGGATTCTTAAGCCTGTAATTTTTCTATTATATTATCCTCTACCCCTCTCCATCCCTGCAGGAAAGAAAGGGGGCTGTAGTATGAAGGATATAAACTCGTAAAACATCATTTGATAATTTTATCTTTTAGATTTAACTTCAGAGTCAGTGGTTTTCTTAATAATGGGAGGAAAGGAACCAAATTCCTTATGAAGGACATAAACATGAAAAGTGAACTGGGAGAAGCAAAATGATCCTGGAGCGTGGTATTCTGTAACATTCTTAGCCTCAAGAGGAAGCAAACGTGGGAAACAACTGAACAGAAAGTAGTAATTCTGAAATGCTTGTTTAAATACAAAAATCTAACTTGTTAAAACAAAACGAAACAAGTCTCTTTATTGCATCGTAAAGGAAAGGGCTATTTATCTAAGGAATGCCATCTCCCTGCTGTCAATTTAAGCACGAAAATAGAAGGCTTGGTTTCTATACCTGAATCTCACCCTTTAGCTCTGCTATCTAAACTTGAAATTAGACATGTGTTGTTGTTTCCATGGTCATCAGAACTAAACATTCCTTTTCCCTAGTTAAAATGCTATTTTTTACAGAAAAGTTAATTTGAAAGAAATTTCCAAACACTTCTTTTTTTTTTCCTTAAATTATTTTTTCCTTTTTTTTTTTAATTACGTTAGGTTAGTCACTGTACAGTACTCAGAGAAATTAAGTTCCCATAAGAAAGTGCACACTGGTTTCACCTTTATCCTTTAAAATCTATTTTTCTGTTTTTTTTTTTCTCCTGAGGGTCCATCTATTAACTTCTAGAACTTCAGAGGAACTACACTGAAAGGTTTATTTTCTTCAGTTAAAAACTATCTCTCTTTAGATGCTTGTGCTATGTTAATATTTAATTCAAGTGTTGCAAAATGATGAAGTCAATTAATTCAGGTGAAGCAAATACACTACAAGCCAAAGATACCAAAGCAAGTTGCTATGACCCACTCCAAACTGCTATTCAATATTTTTAACACTAAGATCCATAGCAGAAGAACAAGGCAAATCTAAATACACTTGCTATTAGTCCTTTCCTGGATATCCACTTCTTATCTCTAATTGGTTTTCAAACAATCTTATCCACTTTATCCACATTCCAAAACAAGATTTGAAGGTCTTTCTTACTGTAGTTCAGAAGATACCTTGTTTCTGCTCCTTTGACAGACACCAGTTTAGGTCTGCAAATGTATAACACATAGCACAGTTTCAAAGGTGAAACTTTGTTCTGTTCACATGCTTGCATTTTGTCTTTGGTTACCCTCTAATTTAGAAAAATGATTTAACATAATTCTGCTATTAGGTGACTCAGGAAAATACATTCATATGATTGTTAAACAATTAAATTTTGTTCATATTTTGAGGTATTATTATATAGAGTAAAAGATGAGTTTAACACAAAGTTGGTTCAGGGGATAGGCAAATTTAATTAGTTCAGAGAAGTTAAATATGTTGGCTCTAAAGACATTCTCCTCAATAATTGAGAACAAAACTGATCAGTTTAGATTTTACCTCTCCATTCTTCTTTACAGTATGTATTTGAAATATTTACTGAGTTTCTGACCAGTGACTACAGTGTAAGATTCAATAACACTAGTATCTGAAGCATAATGACAAGTACAGAATCTTAAACTATATAAAATAACCTAATAAATTAGGAAGGATTAAATATAATAAAATCTGTTGAAAAAAATCCAAAATATGTTTGGTATCTATTGATAGGTGAGACTATAGAAATACAAACAAATTATACTGAAATTTTCTACCAAACAGTTGAAACACATTATGTAAAGAACAAAATTTAGTTAACTTCACTAAATCATTTAGCTCTTTACGTAGTTACGTAAAGTGGATTGTAATGATGCCATTTTATAAAAGAGGAAAAGTGGATGAAAGATAGTAAGAAGCAGGTCTAACACTATCCCATTCATGGATGGCAAGCCTAATATTCAAACCCAGATATCCCTTACTCCAAATTCCATGTATCTTTTTCCCCCCATGGCACTATTCTGAGAAAATAAGTAAATAAATATATGGGCAACCCAAGTCATGACAAAATGACTTTTCATCAGGGAATAGAAGGGACAGAGTCATGGTGGAAAGATCAGTTGAATGGCATTTTAAAGGGCCTACAGTACCATGAAGAGTTAGGGCAGGTGTATATTCCAGAAGGAAAAGAGAATGAGCAAAGTAAGGGATAAGTTGTCAGGAGGCAAGTGTCACAAGCTACCTCCTCTAATACTATCAACACTTTCTGTTGAGAAGACCAAGCTGAGTTTATTGCTTTCAGAAGTAAAGGAAAGCACTGTCTTGCCTTAGTACTGTCCCAGGTCAAAATTAGGATGTTTATGAAATTTGGATGTCAGGTTTGATGTGTGATTATCAAGGCTTAGTTAAGATTGGGGATAGATATGATACAATAGTTTGAGATTGAGAGACACAGTGAGGGTACACTTTCATGTAAGGGTTCCATGGACTATAGGAATGTAATCTGTCCTTTAATAGTTTCCTTTTAACATTTCATGGGTCTTTTGGC
Source organism: Ursus arctos (assembly GCF_023065955.2). Classification (NCBI taxonomy): domain Eukaryota; kingdom Metazoa; phylum Chordata; class Mammalia; order Carnivora; family Ursidae; genus Ursus; species Ursus arctos. The sequence continues at coordinate 22,596,324 of NW_026622764.1, forward strand.
AACTTCCTGGGGAAAAATGGCCTCCTCCTATTTTTGTAAATAAAGCTTTATTAGAACACAGCCACACCCACTGATTTACTCCTTGCCTTGGTTGTTTTTGCACCAAAAAGGTAGACTTGAGTAGCTGCAAAAGAGACTCTTTGGCCTCCAAATTATAAAGTATTTATAATCTGGCCCTTCACACACACACACACATACACACACACACACACAAATTGTGACCCTTGATATAGATGATTTCAGTTCTCATAAACAGTTTGGTTTGCCCCACTGACAACTAAATAATCTTGGATCTTCAACCTTTTAGGCACAAGCCCTCCTTCAGCTGACAGATGTCTCTTTGTTTCCATATACCTATAGGTTAGGAGACAGAATCTTGTTCTCTGCTGCATACTGATTTCCCCTCCCCCCAGCATCAGTATTCCCCAGCCAATTAAAATTTTATTTGGGCTCAAAAAACTCCCTTCCTCCCTGCCTGGGTGGTGCAGTCATTAAGTGTCTGCCTTCGGCTCAGGACATGATCCTGGTGTTCTGGGATCGAGACCCACATCAGGCTTCTCCGCTAGGAGCCTGCTTCTTCCTCTCCCACTCTCCCTGCTTGTGTTCCCTCTCTCGTTGGTTGTCTCTCTCTGTCAAATAACTAAATAATATCTTTAAAAAAAAACCAAAAACTCCCTTCCTTCCTTCCCTTCTTTCTCCCTTCCTCTTTCTTTTGTTTGCTCTTTCTCTCTCTCTCTTTCTCTTTCTTTCTCTCTCTCTCTCTCTCCCTCTCACTCCCCCACTCCTTTTCTTCAATCTTGGATTTTTTTTTTTTTTATTTCTTCCTTAGTAAGACAGAGAGCATTTGCTTTGATGATTCCTCCTTCCCAATCTGTTTTCTAGGGCAGGATTTGGCTTTTGAAATGCAAATATGCTAAGTACCAATCCCTACTCTCTATTTTATACACAGTCAATGAATAAAGAGTGGGCTTCAGTATTCAAAGTGTGATAAATACCTGAAAGGAAAAGGGAATTTTTAAAAAAAATCCCAGTTTGGTTGGCATTTAATTCTTTAAGAAAAAGTATCCCACAAATATATATGTAAGTAGAAGACACAAATAAATTGGAAGGAAGGAAGGAAGGAAGGAAGGAAGGAAGGAAGGAAGGAAGGAAGGAAGGAAGGGAGGAAGGAGGAAGGAAGGAAAGGAGGGAGGGAGGGAGGGAGGAAAGAAGGGGTCAAGTCAGAATGAAATTTCTATTAATACAGCAAGTGGCTGCTCAGGAGCACAGATGAGGGTGAGGTCTATAGTTATCTACCCTATTTTCTCACCATCTAGCTTCTTGCTTCTCTCCTGGTTTTACCTACAGTATAGTAGTCTATTGCAATTTGTAATTACCTACTACAAAACTAATAATAAAAATCAAGTCCTAAATTTAATTTCCTTGACTTCATTTTTAAAAAATTAAACAGTGCTACGTTTCATACAGTTGACCATCCTCTCATGTAGCAATTCTCCCTTCTTTTTTGCTACATTGTTCTTTTCTGATTTTTTTCTCATATTCCTGGGCTCTTCCACATGGGTCTCACTAATTTCTCTTCATTTTTTAAGGTTTAGGTGGGAATTCCCAAGCTCTGCTCCTTGTTCTCATTTTCTTTCTCATTAATTTTTAATGTTAATGTTATTCACTCCATTGCAGAGTGGTTGAAAGCACAGCCTTTGGTGTCAAACTTGGTTTGAATTCCAAGCTTTTATAGTTAATACTTCTGTAACTTTGAGGAAAGTGACCTGAGCAATTTGGGAGGCATTTTTTGCATCAGCAAACAGAGCTAATTCTATCTATCTCATAGCATCTCTAGTTTAATACTGTTAGGTACTAACTAGGTACATCAAACCTAATAACATGAAGTCAAACACTGTTTAATAATATTAATTTTTCTCCCTCTATTTCTGTTTCAGCTACCAACATCCTCCTAATGTTATAGATTATTACACAGTTGTTTGAACTATTTCTTCCAGTGCCTATCTAATTAATTTTCATGCACTGTACTGCTTTTATGTCTTTATTTTATCATGCACATCTATTATTCCCTCCCCACTGTTTTTTCAAAGATACTTAAAACTCAAATTATGCTGCATAAACTTTAACAAGATTTACCCACACTAAATAACTTTTTCCTTCAAAAATTGCCATTTGAATCCCCTGGTTAATCTTAATTTAGTGACATTTTTTCTTATTATATGAGTTTATATTATCAGGAGTAAGAAAAAGCCTGATGAAATATGTTTAAGTAAAATATGATAGTATCTGTACAAGTGTGAAGATCTTCTAAAGATGTTTTGGATTTTTTTTCTAACATTCACTGTTAGGAAATGTAACAAAAGATAAACTAAGAAATTGTTGAGGTAAGACTGATTCTAGAAAATACATCATCTTTAAAATTTTGCACATTAAGTCATTTAACCCTCATTGACATATTAAAATGTTTTGATCTGCCTTTGAAACCATTACCAGGAAAGTCAACCTTCCGTATATTAAATATGTGAATATAATTTATTCAGATGCATGGATTTGTAATAATAGAAATATTATTCACAAATATTAAGAAAATTCAGCATAGACATGATTGCTAAAAAACACAAGCTGATGAGTCTTGTCAAAATACTCTTTATTTGTTCTGTGAAGGTATGTGACTAAAAGTCAACAATCAAATTTATGATTTTCAGATATTTTCATTGACTGGGAGGCTTACAACTGTTTCAGAAAAATAAAGTGGGTAAAAATAGCATGCAAAAAAGTTGAGACAGTTCATAAACAGAAAAATTAGAAAAATCTTATTTTCCTATAGGAACAGGATATAATCTCACTTTTCCAGATTTAATAATGACAACATAAATCATATGGACAAAACGAGTAAACCTCATGAGAACTTTTAATCAGCAAACGAAAAGGTCATCATCATATATTTAACTTTTAAAAGATGACTTAGACTATGCTTATATGTTATAAAGTAATTTTTGTTGGTGTGAAATGAACTGCTGTGTCTAGGTTTGAGTAATAGTGTTTGTCTCTATTTCAATATAAGTTCTTTCTCATTTTCTTTAGAAATTTTATAACATATTTTGTTAATCTAATTAGTTTTACTGCATTAACAATTTTTTAACATTAAAACATCTGTTTATAGTTACAGTGACCTACTTTCCTGAGACTTTGTCCAGTATTCATTACAGTCACACTTCTGAAGAAATGCGTAATGATAAGGTTGCATCACAGATAAGTCAGTCCCCCATGAGTTGAAAAATGAGGATGCAGACAAGAAACTTCTATCATATTTAGTCTTATGTATTTCTATTTCTTGATATACAAGAATTGCTGGTTTCTGAATTTGTACTAGGAAAAAGTCATTTTAGTAAGTGTCCATTAAATGAATGTGCTACTTATTTAATTTCATTCCATTGGTTTTGATTAGTTTGATTGTTATGATAGAGAGCAAGCAGCAGCCAGAAAGAACATGTAAAATCTCTGTACTAAAGCACACAGGGCATACCAAACGCATTAGATCAAACAGACAGGGAATATGTCACCAAAAGTTCATTAACTATTCATTCCCCCACACACTGAGATCCTGTTGTGCTAGGATGAATCATTTAGGGTCCTCACTTTTACAAAGCTCATGATTTAATCACTGAGACAGATACAGGACAGAAAATGATACGGTGGGGGCCCCTGGGTGGCACAGTGGTTAAGCGTCTGCCTTCGGCTCAGGGCGTGATCCTGGCGTTATGGGATCGAGCCCCACATCAGGCTCCTCCGCTATGAGCCTGCTTCTTCCTCTCCCACTCCCCTTACTTGTGTTCCCTCTCTCGCTGGCTGTCTCTATCTCTGTCGAATAAATAAAATCTTTAAAAAAAAAAGAAAATGATACAGTGATATGGCAGATATAATGACAGTAATTTTTACAGGCAAATGAGAGCACAGGTAAAAAGCTCCTAGATGAACTTGATGGAAAGTGGAAAGAGGTCAAGAAAAGGTTTCTCTAGATACAGGACATCGAAACGTATTTAACAAAAAAAAAAGTTCAAATGGGTTTGGCATGTCCCATAACAATATTGGTAAAAAAGATACTGCAAACCAAGGGACATCATAAGCAAAATCAGTAAGATAAGAGAGTCTGTGAGTCTGTAGTACATACGGAAAAATAGAAGTGTGTGGGGTTGGGGCATATAAAGCATGAGTTAAGGAGTAAGCAGAGACTGAGAGGTAGGCATGAACCAAATCAGAGAGAGCTTTGCATGTCCTATTGAAAAGCTTTACTTCTACTGAATTGGTAGTTTGGTGCCACTGAAGAGCTTGAAGCAAGGTAATGTGAATGCAGAAGTTGAATTTTAGGCAGACGGTTCTGGCAATTCAGTGGAAGATAGATTTGAACAGGACCAAAACAAAACCAGGACACTCTGGCAGTTTTCTGAATTAGAAACATACTAACTGTAGAGGTCATAAAAGTGGGGCAAAATATTAATGTTTGAGAATTATTTCAGAAGCATTAACAGTGAGATTTGCCTAGGTAACGCAGATGACAAGACCAAGAAGGACTCTCAGCTTTTATTGGCAACTACCTACATGATAGTGCTAAAATAAAAAGAGTTAACAGCTGATAAGCAGCCAGGAGATGTGTGCGGAAGTCATATTGGTTTTGAGGTGTCTCTGATACATACAGGTAAAGATGTTGAATAAGTACTTGGATATTAAATACAGAGTTTAGGAGAGGGGTCTGTGCTAGAGATGCAGTTTAGAGCTTCTTTAGCATATCTATAATAAAAGAGAGGACTGAGGTCACTGAAAGAGAGGACTAATGAATAAGAAGCTCAAAGAACCAAGGATGAATCCCAGGGTTTTATTAAGTAAGAGGACAGAAAAAGAAGCAGGTACAGAAACTAGAGGAACATTTTCAGAAAGTTAAGAGATCTAATGATACAAAAACTAACAGAATAGAGAATTTTAAGAACTATACAGTTCTTTAGGTGTCAAATATAGGGCAGTCTGTGTTACTGGTCTAGAGGGCTGGGAAGAAGTCTCCTGGCAGGAAAATCTCATGGGAATTAGAGCGATATGAGCTGCTGGTGCCTCCTTGTTCATGATTGCATTTATTGCTTCTGTGTCAAATAGCAGAGAATCCACATGCTGGAGAGTACAGGTCACAATTTTTATTTTTATTTATATTTAGTTAGTTAGTTCAAGCTAAGGTTATCCACATAAGGACTAGGTAGAAATGAAAGATAAATCTGGAGTTGAAATAATAGAGCTGTGGAGTTAGGGAGATAGACATTAGTTTTGACTGCTGCTATAACAAATTTCCACAAACAACATGATTTATAACAACACAGATTTATTATCTTGCCATTCTATGAGTTAGAAGTCCCACATAGCTCTCACTGAGCTAACAACAAAACGTTGGTAAAGCTGCACTCCTTCTGGAGACTTTTGGGGGGAAGTCTGTTTCATTGCCCTTTCCAACTTCAAGAAACTGTCCCCATTCCTTGGTTTTTGGCTCCCTCCCTCTAACTTCAAAGCCAGGAACACTGCATCTCTTTGACCATTCCTTCTGTAGTCACTTCTCAATTTCCCTCTCTCTTCCATTTTAAGGATCCTTGTGATTACATTGGTTTTACCCGGTTAATCCAGGATTATCTTCCCCTCTCAAGGTCCTTAACTTAATTGAACCAACAAAGTCCCTTTTAACATTAATATTTGCTGTTTTCAATAATTTGAACATGGACATCTTTGGGGGAAAGGCGTCATTCTTATTCTGGTTATCACACCTTTACAATCATACAATTTTCTTGACTGTGTCTGTCTGTGTGTATGAACACACAATTCACATTATTTGTGGTACTTATGTTCTATAAAGTCACTGAAAATTCTGAATTAGAGAACACAAAACCATTGCTGGTTGGAGAAATACAGATTTAGGTTCCTGTGAGCCACTGGTCATACATTTGGGTTGACTAATCAATAAATAACCTCATTTTATGCGTATTTATTTAAAGATACCTTGTTTGCAGCACCTGGGTGGCTCAGTTGGTTAAGCATAATACTCTTGATTTCTACTCAGGTCATGATCTCAGGGTTGTGAGATCAAACCCAGAATTGGACTCTGCAATGGATATAGAGCCTGCTTAAGATTCTGTCTCTCCCTATCCTTCTGCTCCTCCTCACTTGACTCGGGTATACTCTCTACCCCTCCCTCAAAAAACAAAACAAAACCAAAAAACCTTGTCTAATATATATTGTTGATTCATTAACAATGAACTCATAGCCAACAGCACCATAACTCATGTCTGAACAAAGCTTATCTAACACAAATATTTTCTCTGTAAAACACATCACAGCCTTCTTGCTCTTAGGAACAGGAAAAAGCACTTTACCTCTATGCTTAGGTAGTGTTTTAAACAGTAACATCAACAAAAAGCACAAAAAGTGAAAAATGTCACAGTATAAAAAAGGGACATTTGTTTACAATATGACAGCTGAAACAAAAAGTTGGAGCCTGCCTTGTTAGACCTCAGCTAGCAATGTGAGTGCCAGGCAACTCAAATTTTTCACTGTTCTGTGAATGTTCATGCCCACAAATGACCACAAAAATGCCACAAGTATTGATTTTCAGATGAAAAATGCATTTTACTGAGTAGGCAAATTTGCAAATATAGAATTCATGAATAATGACAATAATGATGATTGACTATATCCACATATATATACACACATACACATATATGAAATTCTTCACAAAAGATAAAGTGCAAAGTAATTCATATATTAAATAGTTGAGAGAAATATGTTAGTATCTTAAAATCTCTCTTGACTTAAATTATCAAGATTTATGATGCTGATATCACTTTTCAGAACTTTTCCTGAATCCCTTATTATCTTTTCCCAATAATATTGTTCCTTCCTTGTCTAATTTCCCTAAAAAATAAAATTAAAAAGCAGTGAAATCAATAAAGTGCAAAAGGTAACATTAAAATTAGACAAAGACAGTTGTCCCGCAGTTCTAAAAGACCACATAAAATTGCATGAAAGATGGGAGGAGCTGGATTCCATTATGCCAGCACAGAAGAGAGTTGAGTTGCTCCATTGTTTTGGAATTAGGTAAATTCATGAGAAAAAGGCTGGGATCCAGGAGAGAAATGAAGAAATAGACATAATTATTTTAAAAGGATGAAAACATATTTTATGCTTACATCAATTTACAAACAAGGAAAATTACAGTGTGGTTCTCAGGAGGATGAAATGGGCCAAGCACTTAGAAAATACCACCCATGCATCTGAAGACCATATGGAAATATGGAAAAGAAAATTCTTTATGTGCCTTTCTAAATTAAAATTAGGCAATAACCAACCAAATTAAATCTTATTGAAATTACAAATGCAGCTCCCTAGTTTTCTTTTTCTAATAGAGTCAACATGTTCTGGCATGTACTATGAGTGAAAGATGCAGGAGGATACATGTGTGTTTTTGTGTTTGTGTGCCAGTATCTGTCTCTGTGGGAGTCTAAATCTGTGTGTATGCAGACACGAAACTTAGCAATTAGTGACAATTTATTTCTTGTCATCTAAAAGCCAGAAACAAGGAACTGAAAATGCTGCAGCTCTCTACTGAGTCGCATACTTCATCACCCACATGTGAAAAACAGTGCTCTTGACTATATACCAGGAAAGTCCCCAAACTTGCCCCCAATCCTATTCTCCCTCACATGAGAAAATCATCCGCATCAAATTATTGGAACCAAAAAACTAAGAATCATCTTTTATTGCTGTTTTTATGTTATCACCCACATCCAAGCCATCATCAGAGCTTAATTCTAACTTTCTTTTTTTAAAAGAAGAGATTTGTTTATTGGGAAGGGGAGGGCAGGGAGAGAGGGAAAGTCTTAAGCAGATACTGCACTGAGGATGGAGCCCCAACTGGGGCTTGATCTCACAATCCTGAGATCACAACCTAAGCAGAAACCAAGAGTCTAGCATTTAACCAACTGCAGAGCCACCCAGGCATCCCTCAATTCTAACTGTAAACCTATCTTGAACCAACCATTTCTCCCCATCTTTACCTCTACCACCTTATTTCCAGCTCTTTTTCTTCTGGACTACTTCAATGGCCTCCTCCATTGGTTTCTCAGGTTTTACCTGAGCCTATAGATTCAATTCAGGAAAGCAGATAATTTTTTTTCTTTTTCAAAATGTGATCTGTGTCACTGTACTTGCTGCTTGATCCCCTATGGTTACTTTCTACTTATAATCTAAATTGCTAAGTAGCTGACAAGCTTTTACATAATCTCGCCCTTGCTGATTTGCAGCATCAACTGATACCAGCTCCTTTACACTTGCCTCTTATACTATAATCATCCTGGCCTTATTTTAACTTCCCAAACACCAAACTCAACCCCATACTGGGACCTCTGCCCTAGCCTCTTTGTAAAGTCTGACAACTTCAGACCCCCTCACTTTCTATATGTTTTATGTTTTCCTAACACTTAAACTATTTTAAGTGACATCTATTATCCATTTAAAAATTCCTTTTTCTTTTCCATGTTCAATAGAATATAAACTTCAGAAGAACAGAGAATTATTTGTCCCTTACTATACTATTGGGCATAGCCTAGTCTCTCCCTGGCATAGGAAGGTTTCACTGACCGTGTGTTGAATTCATGTGAAACTATTGTTACAAAACATAGCAAAATGTCATATTTAATATTAGTCACAAAGAATTAAGGAGCAATAAAAATATTAATTACAGAAGGTCAAGTGATGGTGGTATGCTGTGCATAGTGTCATTCATTTAATTATTAAATCCTCATCGTTTCTCAGGGCTTTTTAAAAAGATTTTATGTATTTACTTGAGAGAGAGAGAGAGGGAGAGAGAGAGTATGAGAAGGGGGAGAGTCAGAGGGAGAAGCAGACTCCTTGCTGAGCAGAGAGCCCAATGTGGGGCTCAATCCCAGGACTCTGGGATCATGACCTGGGCCTAAGGCAGATGCTTAACCTACAGAGCCACCCAGGTGCCCCACACTGTTTCTCAGTTTTAGAGGAATTGCAAATAATGTTTATCACAGATATCTCTTTTCAACAAATGATATCAATTCACCCAATTTTAATGAGGACTAGTAATTTTGCTGGACATTGATAATATGAAAATATAAACATTCTCAAAATTGCTCTTAGTGTGAATGGTTCACAGAAGAAATGTTAGTCAAGATCTGGGGAAGAAATTTACACTAAATTTGAATACAAGTATTTTCAATTTTATGTAAAAATTCAAAATAATCTTAAATGATTCCTTTTATACCTCTGAAATATTCATTTAAAAGTATAAATGGACTACAAATGGAAAAGAATACAAAGGGAATATAAATTGTAGCAGAACAAAACAAATTATCTTCCTAAAAGCAAATATAAGGGGTAGGGATGACAAAAAATGGGAGCTTAAACTAGTAAACAGAATATTTTAACAAATTTCAGATAATTGAGAAGTATGGAAGTAGCTCAATTATGGACAAGTCACAGCCCTGGGTATATTTAGAGGAAACTGCAGAGAAGACAGAAAGTGAGCTATCGGTTTGTGATCATGGCCCCCATAGCAGCAGGTATTGCCAAGGACAAGTGTAAATACTGAAGTTCAAAAGGTGAGGAGGCTGTTTAAAAACAATGGCTTGCAAAGGCATAACCATAAATGAAAAAAACATATATAACTGGATTTCATCAAAGACATTCTTAAGCTGATTCAGAGAATATTTCCATCAAAGACATTCTTAACCGATTCAGAGAATAGTTGGCAAATCACATATCTGATAATGGACTTTTTATATTTTATGTAGAATACGTAAAGACCTTTCAAAATAATGCTCAGTGATGAAGCCAAATGAGAGAGAGAGAACCTATCGTGTAATTCCAATATATGTAAATTTCTAGAGAATTAACGTTAATTACATAATGATGGAAAACAATCAGTGGTTGCTTCTGCAGGGAGGAAAAGGTGCGGTTACAGAGAAGGTCATAAGGTAACTTCTGCACAAAAGTTTTAGAAGTGAGGAATATGTCCATTATCTTGATTGTGGTGTATGCATGTGTAAAAACTTACCAAGTCACACATATTGATTTTAAATATGTGCTCTATATGACATGTCAAGTATATCTCAGTAAAGCTGTTAAAAATAAAACAAAGGCAAAAAGCTAAAACAAGATAAAGACTTGATTGGTCCTTTCTAGTCCATGTGTGCCAAAGAGCTGTCAGTTATTATTTATTACCAAAACGTATTTCATATTATTTTTGTCTAGAGAACATCAATGCAATTTTCAGAGAAAACTAATTTTCCTCTGGATGACTGTGCCACATACTAAAATAGGGGCCTCTGTCAGAGGCCAGATCCTGGTCTTGCTCTGAAAAAGCCTATAGTCAAATTTACCACTGATAAAACAATGTTACCTAGTAGCAGATGAAACCCAACTAAGGTATAGGCATTATGTGTCCTAAGCAATAGCATGTGTCTAAGTCACTGAAGAACCACCAAACACTTGCAGGGAACCAGCAACATGGGAAAAAATGAATAAGGAAAACAAACAAAAAAGAACCAGGAGGATACCAAGCTAATTATAATACTAGGACATAGTAGAACATAACTAAAACAGCACAAGATAAAAAAAAAAAAAAAAAACAAAAAAAACCCTATAAGTAATATAGCCAGAGAAATTCGTGAAGAAATTTCAGCTATTAAACAAGGGAAAACACTACAGAAATGGAATAATCAAGGATCAATACTGAGTTCTTAGATGTTAAAACATTATGTTGAAATATTGTTGAAATACAATAGCAACAATAAAAAGACTAAATACAGTGAAAATTAAGAAACCTCCAAGATTATGGAACAAAATGATAAGAAGAAAAAATAAGGAGGGAAAATACAGGTAAAAATAATTGGAGAGGTTTAGGATTTGTATAATACAAGTTCAAGAGGGAAGGAAAAGTGTTAAACATAGAAAATAAGGAAAGAAAGAATGGTCAGTAATTTTCTAGAATGGGAGAAAAATTGAGTCTGCTTAAAAGTGTTCAGTGACACGAACTGATGAAAAATGACTTACATATAACTGTCTGAATGCTTCTAGAGATGGAAAAACACAAAAGAATAAGAATCAAACTGACGAACAAGACATCAGCAACAATAGCTGCAAGAGACAATGGGAGTACTTCCTTGGATGTTCTAAAGAAAATGACTTAGAACAAAGATTGCAGTAAGTTTTATTGTGTGCATACACAATAAAAACTATTCAGATGGGCATGTTTCAGAATGTTTACCTCCTACAGACTTCTTTTAAGAATTTCCTTAGGGTATACCTCAGGAAAACGGAAAAGAAAGAGAAGGTAGGAAATCTGGGAAAACCATTACCTAATCCAGAAGAATAACAAACAAACAGAAATCCAGCCACAGAGGATGGGACTGAGAGAAGGAATTTTCCAGGAAAGAGAGATTTGATAGGAAAAAAAAAATAAAAAAAAAATATATATGGATGAAAGTGTGGGAAAAGGAATATGCAAGGTAAAACATAAAAAATGGCATTGGAAAATGCAGGGAATTAAAAAAAAACAATAAAGGCACAATCAAGCTATGAAATGAAAGAAAATCTGTCAATATGTAAAATAGTGAATGGCTGTAAGAGAATTAATAAAACGTTGGTGCTCAGTATAAACCAAGAGATCCTACATTAGACTTACAGAGAGGCAAATGAATAAGACACAAAACTTAACTTTGTATTAAAAAACATACTTATACGGTAATGATAACCTGAGGACAGTTTATTTATTTTTTTACTTTTAAATTAAACATATAGACAAAATACAGGTTTTGTTACGACTGAAGCATATAGTTACTAATAACACTGTAGTTAAATTTCAGTAATCATAAAATCAAAGATAGAGCTGAAAGAATGCAGGGCATGGAATGGGAAGGAAGGTTGAAAAAATATAGGGAAGCTAATATCTTCATTTTACATATCAGGGAATAAAGTGATGGAAAACTGAATTGAATTTTAAGTATATTACGCCAGGTTAGAAAGGGAATCAATGAAAAACCTGAAAGTGATATAACTATCAGATGCTGGGAAAAGAAGAGGTGGCAAAGAGGATGGTACAATCTATCTAGATCCATATATTTTATATTGGTTGAGCAAAAATAGTCTATATTTGTTAGTCCAAGAATAGAACCCTACGCATGTCTAGAGTAATAAAGCTAAACATAAAAAAAAAAAAACCCTCTAGAAATAAAAATATCAAAAAATGTTACGTCTAGGAGAACGACCAAGGATGGAGAAGGAAACAGGAGATAATTGCTACTCAATATGAGGGGTTCTATGATTTTGATTTGATACTGAGTTCCTCAATTATTCTGTTAAAAATAACAGTGGTTTAAAAATCAAGTAATACTAAATATCCTATTTTAAAATTTCAATGGATGACTGTTTCATATTTATATCAAAACTAGCCACAGTGCTTTACACAATTCAGCATGATTATTTTTTCCTCTCCAGTCATTAATGGCAGCCTGCAATATTAGCTAATTTCCGGAGTTAGTAGTCAAGGTTCTAGAGGGCAGCAAGTCACACACACCCCTCCCTGCTACCTTGTTTCATTCCCCTCCCTCTCACCCCTCTCATGGATGTGAACCTCTTTCTTTTTCCATAGTTTCCTCCAGAACTGACAGGGTTCACTGCCAATTAGCATTTAAATCTTCAATTCTTGAAGGTCAAAACAGTAGCAGAAACAATAATGTCAACAAAAATTCCTGCTGTCCTAAAGAAAGTCATGGTAATATTTTATCTGTTTATTTGTTCTGGGTTTTATATTTTCCCAAGCAGATTCCAAAGCTATATTTTACATTTGTTTCAATAGTTTCCAGCAGAACGTAGTGTTTTTTACAGCAAGAGAGATGTACTAGGGATCACACGAAAAAAAGTAATTTTAAGAACTTTTTAAAATCATTCTCAATGTGGAAAACCCCAGAAAATGAATGTCTCAAAACGGCAAGTTCTAACTTATTTGTGTTTTCTTGTTGTTGACTAGTATCATGTGTCTTCTGGGAATTTTATAAGTCAGAAGTTCAGGAAAGACCGCAACCCTGAACTACAACCACAGCTTCTTGTTCAAATCCAAACACCAAACAGTGGTATTCAATTTCCTCCATCTACCAGTCTCATTGCAGCTACCTGACCTCATCTTTCTTTCTTTTTTTTAATTTCATTTTATTCAGTAAGCATTTATTTATATCCTAGTTTAACTTCACTGTTCCCAAGGCTTTTAACAAAGTGGTTTGTTCTTGAATAAACATGGAGTGAATTATTTTCCATTAGTTAAACTCACAGGAATATTCTAAATGTTTTCCTTGTCAGCCAAAGAGAGCTCATCCATGCTACTTACATTAAGAAGACTTAAATTAGTTCCTTAGGTGACCCTGAAGCCCAAAGGAACAGAATTTTAAAATTTTAGCCCCTCTGCTCCATAAGATACTGCTGATCTACCACAGATGTCATAAAAAGATTTAGGAGCTAGATAATCTTAAAAGGATATTTTTCATATTTATTTTGTTATATACCATCGTTAAAGATGCATTTATAATTTTTGCTAAGTAGTTTGTAAATACATTTATGTAACAAATGATTTGTTATATTGTTTTGTTAATATATACATATTTTAGACCAAACTCAAATACCTTCAAGAGCCATGCAAGATAAATATCAATTTGTGAAGTAACCATTTATATACTTCATCATATCTAAGGCTTCCCAGACATAAGACAACCATTATTTATATTATATATATATTATATTATATATTATATTATATATATTAAGGGAAAGACATGCTGCTGATTAAACTATGATAAAATACTTATACATTGGTTAAGCGTCTGCCTTTGGCTCAAGTTATGATCCCAGGGTTCTGGGTTCGAGCCCAGCATCGGGCTCCCTGCTCAGCCTCCCTGCTTAGCCTCCCCACTTGTGCTCTCTCTCGCTATCTCTGTCTCTCTCTCTCTCTCTTAAATAAATAAATAAAATATTAAAAAAAAACCCACATTATTTAGAATACTTACCTTATATTTATTTTTTTAAAAACTATTAAGCCAAGTTTAAACATACTTCTATCAAATGCCTTATTCATATATAAAAATAAAATATTAATAAATAATAGATAGTAGGTATAGATTCCTACATCTTCCTATTTAGGGTCTCAATCTTTTCTCAGTTTGGAGTCACCCATGTCCATAGTTTATCACACAATACCATCAGCTGTATATTAAGAATATTGGTAATGGAGCTTATCTTAAAATGGTGCTCTACACTAGTCTCTGAGGTTTTCATCCAAGCCACTGCCTCCTATTCTGCAAATCTTGACACCATCACATCCTTGAACTTTCTAGAAATTCTAAGCAAGTTTTCATACAACAACCAGACTCCCATTATTTCCTCAAGTACGCCTGAGTGGTTTTATTGACTGAAAACATCAAGGATTTTCTGTTGTCCTGTCAGGCTACTTAGGATTCCAACCAGTCTGTGAAGCCATGTCAAAATAGCTGCTTCCCAACAACATTTGAATAATAGCATCAATCTTAAGACCCTCAGAAACCTCATAATGTGACAAAATGTCCATACTAGAAACAAAGGAATGTGTTAAATAGTTTAATGTTTGTTGAAAACTAGATAGTATATGCAGAATTAAAAGACATATAAATTGAAGAATTCTATATTTTTAAGATCAAGACAGTCATATAAAGTAAATGTGAGATCCAAATTCAAATAATAAGTTCACAATCACTTCTTTAGTCTGAAAATATCAAGAAAATTAGAAAGTAGTACTATTTTGCATAGATTATATGCTTCTTCACAACCTTACACATATTTAGGTTATTGACCTACAGTATTTTCCCATTCTTTTCTAATATTAAAACTCTTTTTTAGGTTAAAAAATAAAACCACAAATCGACACGGTTTTAATTTGTGAATAATTTAAGTTTAAAAAACTAACAACAAAAATATTAATTCACGCATATTCTTAAATAAGTTTGTTTACCCCATTGTTTTAACATCTAAAGTATATTTAGTACATATATGCAAAGCATAACATGTTAGTTATCTATGGTTATATAATAAATTATCCCAAAAGGTAGCATCTTAAACCAATGAAATTATTTCTCAATTTCTGTGGATGAGGGATCTACTTGCAGTTTAGCTGGATGCCTTTGGTTCAAGATATCTCATTAAGTCATATCACAACATCAGCTGGACCTATGGGCTCATCTAAAGAAAGGTTCAGCTTGTGTGGTCATGGGCATGGCTTGCCATGTGAGCTACCTCTGTGTAAGGCTACCATAGGACATGTCAACTGGCTTCTTTCAGATCAGTGATCCAAAAGACAGCAAAAGACAGTACCCAAGGCAGAAGCTATAATCATTCTGTAACATAATCTTAGAGGTGACATTCAGTAATTTCTGTCATATTCTACTTGTGAATACCAGGAGATGCAGGCCATTGGAGCCATCTCAGAGTCTGCCTACCACATACAGAGCTATACATGGTGCTTGAGGAAAAGTTGGACGATTAAATTTCATCATCATCCTTTTGTTATTTATTTACTCCATAAATATTTATTGAGTTGCTACTAAGAACCAGTTATTACACTTGCTGCTGAGGTTGCAATGCTTAAACAAACAAGAATTACTGGAAGCCAATAAAGGCATAAAGCATAGAATATTTTGAAAGACAAGTATATGTTACTATGCTAGAAAAGTCCAGGTTGAGGAAATAATAGCAAAGTCACGGATGAATGAAATGGCCTGGCTAATGTTGGCAACTGTAAATAGTTGGTTGGCACTACCTGGGAAAGAGGGTGAAATGGACAGTCATTAGACATGATTTTGAAAAGTCGAAAGAATCCATAAAGGATCTTGTGTACTAGCTAAAAGAATTGGTCAATTACTATTTAAGATATGGGAAACCACTCCAACAGAGATTACCATGATCATGTTAATGTGCTAGAAATACTTTATGGTCACAATGTCAAAGATTAACTTTAGGAATGCTAGAGCCAGGAAAATTACTTATATAAGGTTCCTAGTTGGAGTAGGGTATGATTAAATTAGTACTAGAGGTAGAGTCTGAGAAGGACAGATTCAAGAACTATTTAAGAGGTATAATTAATGAGATATAATCCTTAATTGAATACGGTAGGGAGATGGAGGACACAATCAACACTGAAATGAATTCAGGTTATTATTGGCTTTGGTGAAAAGTGGCATCATTTTAAATTATAAGAAATGCAATGGAAGAAACATTTTTTGTGACAATTTAAATAATGTAATCATGACATATTTAATTTGAGGTGCCTGTGGCAATAAAGTATAGTGGAGGAAAGTACAGTCTTTAAAGAAAGAAATACATGCATTACAATACTATTGGAGTCTACAATATAGATGTGACAGCTTTTTAACTTCTTAAAGTAGATACACAAATCTCTCTGCAGGCTTGGATAAAAAGAGGACTTAGATACATAAATCTTGCAAAAGTACAATTTTACTTCAATAGCTGGAAAGATATATTATTAGCAAAGGGATGCAGAGTATACCTGGGCAGGGTTATTCAGTGAGAGTATTACCCTGAGTATCCCTATATTATCTCAGGAGATCCTCAGGTGGGTGGCATTGGTATTCTGCAGCCAAGCGCTGAGTGGGTATTACAGAATCTCTTCTGCTCTGTTTATATCACAAGTGAATCTATCTTTAGCAAGCTTCACCTCCTCAATCCAAGCTGGGGTAAAATACCTTCTTTTGTCTTATCGGGGTCAATTTGCTACATTGGTCTCATGTTCTATGATGATAACTAAGTATCATGCATGCATAGACACAATTCAACTATAAAATTATAATCTGTATGTGGGTATGAGGCTATAAGAACTAGGACAAACATAGCCTGGCAAGGCTGTCCTAAGCTTGCCACATTCCAATCACTGGTTGTGGACTTTAGTGGTGGTTTCTTGTTCCCTGACCAAACTTAATAACCAAGAACAACATGGTGCAGGTAGTAGTTCTTTCTACCTTGTTATGAAACATGTTATTGCTAACTTAATAAATATTGCAAGGTACAATATCCCATATTCAATAAGTTAACAGTGTACTGCTCTCATCCTCAGACACCACTGAAACTATTTTTGAGCCAATTTCAATTCCAGTTGCCTTTTTATAAGAGACAGAGACTAAAAAAGCCTTGCACTTTGTATTTTTTCCAAAATCCCTGACTGATTTATGTACACATAACATAATATACTTCACAGAGTGCATCAATCCTTTAAACTTCAAACAGGAAATTGAGGAGAAGTGATTTAGTATTACAATTTCATAAATTCTGTCAACTAACTTTCTGTTGAAAAGCCATCTGATCTCTTGTAATGATGTTACCAATAATTTCTGTGGTGGTGAAAATATTAGAGACCATATTTTTCAATTTCCATTCTCTTATTTCTGGCATCCTTTCTCCAATAAAAGGGAATATTTTATGGGTCATCCAGTCGATAATATCACTTTAGTAGGAGAAATTACTGGTATTTAAATTGTACTGTAGTATTAGCATAGACTGTGGCCATCTGTAAACTGAGACAACTTGCAATCCATTCCCCTCATTGTGGTGGCTCCTGGAATGAAGATATACTGCTTGTACTCCAGGGAACTTTTGCATAACTAACACCAGCTTACTCCTGCATCCTCATAGCCATCATTATAGAAACATTAAGTATACATTTTTTCCCATTCCAGATTGCTTTAGATTGGTTGCCTATGATGACTCTTCTAGCTAGATACACAGTTAAGATTGGCATGGGCATTATTACACATTTTAGTTCTGGTTAGGTAAATAAGAAGTGCAAGGCTTACTACTAATTTCTGCCTGGTGCGTCAGCTGCAGCTGTAAACTTATTTTCTTGGTTACTGGTAATCATTTTGGTTATGAATCATCTTACTTATTATTTATTTATAAGTCATTATACTCATGGTTGTTCAGTGTGATTAATGAGGATGATAAGAGTTACGGTTGCTATAGTCACAGTCTCTCCATACCCAGAGAAGTAATTTGATGCAGTCAGGTTAAGACATATTGTTTACTTTGAACAATGGTAAAGACAGTAAAGATCCAGGTAGTCCACTCACCAAATTTGTGCTTCCTGTGTCGTGTGGGGAACAGTTTCGAGGCTATTGTATGGAGTTTCCTTGCTGGCTGAGCAGGTTGTCTGAGTGCTTGCTTCATTTTTGGTTAGTAGCACCAAGTGTTTTCCAGCCCACAAGATAGTGCCCAGCAACCCTCAGCATGTTAGGCTTGAGCCCAGCTGCAGTTTCAGTCATCTGCATAAGAAAGTCTATTTTGGAATTCTAAAACACAGGTGGGGAACTGCCTCTTTGGTGGGTATTTATATTTAGCATGTTGAGAGATTTATTCTATTTCTACTCAAAGCTCCTGGCTTCACAATATAGATCCATAAATGAATCAGTTTTGATGGGCCATTCTACCAAGCCCATCACAATTTCATAAGCCTTTGTATATAATTGTCCAAGGTAAATGGTTATGATAAACCTTGTTGAACATCATGCAGGCTTTATCCAGTGCTGCTTGCATTGAGCAGATGGAATAAGTCAGCGAGCTATCAGCGGCATTAAAGCATCTGTCCTCCAATTTTTAAACAAGTGATATCAACTGAGTCAGTAAACTCAGGCTAAACGTATATGGAAGATACATTCAACTTGGGTGTCCGGGAGACTAGAGCTTTTGAACAGGAGGCCCAGATATTTATAGACTCCCTCACTATGGCAAATTCTCTATCTTTTCAGGTAGTGTACCAACCCAGTAGGGCAGCTAGGCATATTTCTGGATAAACGACTTTCACCTGTAGTTTGATGATTGATACACCTTGCTAGAACGATTCTGTTAGGTGACCTATCTTACAGGGTCAATCCTGGTATGTGTATTTCTGGATTCTATATGATAGCACATTCCATCATGGGTATTTCGATGGCTTCCAGGATACAAAGCGTGTAAACAGTTTGGGATTTCTTCCTCAGATATTCTATATCATTGGTGAGTATAAGAGAATGTGGATTAGACCAAAAAGAGGCTTATTAGAGTGTGTGCAGGCTCTATTCAATTTGGATAGGACTAAGACAATAATATTGTAAGTTCTTGAGCATTATATAGCTCAGGCTTCCTTAATTCACTCTAGGATCTGGGATTATTGTTCCTTTGTTGCATTTAACATAACTTTATAAAGGTTCACCAGAAAGTTCCCAATATAAAGAATATAGGCACTGGTATGGACTGAAGAAATGTTGATCCTCTCGCTTCATGCTGGTTGGGGTGATTTCAACAACTTTTCATAAAATTTATTAATAAATTTTACTGTTGTAAAATTTTCTCTATTGATTTCCCCATCTCAGTGCCGTCGGGATGGGTCTTTACCATGCTAGAGATACAATCTGACAGAATTCAACTTTATTTTGTCAAATCAGTTTTGACCCACTGTTCCTTAGGTTTGAAAATATGTCCTTAGTTGCTATGCATCATTCAAGGGATGTATCTGATGAAATAGAGGTTTCTGAAGTTGTATTACCTTGTGGTCATTATTACTTATCTCTTTGCTCATTATTAGCTATGCCACAATTTAGGGGCAGTATACTGGAGTACTTAGGAACATGGACTCAAAAGCCAGGTTACCTGGGTGCCAGTCCTGGCTCTACTGTTTTCCAGATGTATGGAATCCTCAGAAATATGGATCAAAACAGTACCCATCTTAAACACAGGGCTGTACAATGGTTTAGAGGTTAATAAATGCAACATGCATTTTAGAACAGTGCCTGGCAAAGTAAGTACCCCCTTAATTAAAATTAACTGGACACAGTCACCAGGCATCTCCTGCCTGAGGAAATGCCTTGTCCCATCTTCTCGTGGTGAAAAGGGAGAAAATAAAGCTGGACCACCAGAGCATTTAGTTTGTTCATAGCTAGATAGGACTAGAAAAATAGGGATTTCTTCTTCAGGGGACACTCCTCACCATATTCTCTCTCATCCATCCAGCTTTATTCTTTGTCAGTGGCATAAATTAAACTAACAGAAGAAACTTGAGCATGCTTGGAGTATGCCTGTGGGCTCCAACCTCTCTACACTTGAGTAGTAATTAAATCAATCAAAGTCTTCCTATGCTATGATTCCAAGTGCTTTCAGAATGTGCAAGCTGCCTGAAGCAGCTTCTCCCCTTCTGCTTTCAGTTAAGTTATCTCTGCCCCCACCTGTCCAGTGAATTGAGAGAAAAGGTAGCATATGTCTTCCAAGAAGCCTTGTCCATTCCTATGTCTTGTGCTTCTTGACTTGTGCAGTGTCTCCCCTGGATCTTACTTCCTGTCAGACTGCAGGGGGATCTTTCACAGGACCCCATACTGAGCTGTAACAGGTACAATGAATTGCTGGCCACCCCTGCAGAGAAGAGTCTATTCCTTCATTAGCATTTTAAGACTTGAACCAGGTCATTTTTTACTAAAGCATGTATTTTGAGCCCAAAAAAGTAGAACACAGGGTTGGATGCTGGTGAAAACTGAGCACTCTTAGATGGGAATTTTTTTTGCAATAAATTTAAAGGAAGCAATGTCAGGGCAGGACATGCCAGGCTGAAGGAGGTCAGTCAGCAAGCTCCAGTTCTCTGATGCTGGATACAGTGGTGCTGGGTACTGATGACTTTCAGCCTTCCCTTTAATCCAGGGAAGATCATGCCAGGCTGCAGGAGCATCTAACATATCCCCGAGAACTCCCAAACCCATCACGGTGAAATTCAAACGTAACTGCTTTATAACGACATGAAGGTAGCTTTTTAGAAAGCCACTTCACCTGGATTTAACATCTGTGTCTGGTTACAATTTTTATTGCTACACTAGAACCATCATGTCGTCTTGCCTACAGGAAAGGCACAGTGACCAGGCAGCACAGACTTACTCCTAGGACAGCTGTATGACCACGGTCAGAATGTGCATGTGCGGGGCACCTGGGTGGCCCAGTCTTTAAGCGTCTGCCTTTGGCTCAGGGCGTGATCCCAGAGTCCTGGTATCGAGCCCCACATCAGGCTCTTCCACTGGGAGCCTGCTTCTTCCTCTCCTGCTCCCCCACCCCCGGCCTGCATTCCCTCTCTCACTGGCTGTCTCTCTCTCTGTCAAATAAATAAATAAAATCTTAAAAAAAAAAAAAAGAATGTGCATGTGCATAGTGAACATGCACGGTGTCAAACGACTCTAAAGAGGCAGCCTAGAGTCCTCTCTTCTCTATCACTTCGTAGTGGGGAGCTGTTAAACAAGTTACTTAGTGCTGCTGTACTATAATTTCCTTCACTGTTAAATGTGGACAGTAATATACCAAGATACTTGAGATGATTAATTACATTAATTCATATAACCTAAAGTGATTAGTTCTACTGCTAGTGTTCTTTCTATTGTTACTATGGCTGTTACCAGGCTGCTTAGCAGGTAAGATTTATGTTTCCTTGTCTAATAATGATAATAGTCTATATTAAGTTTATACTCTGAATTTCTGTGCTACATGAATTATAAGAACCCTGTTCCCCATGGGACACAGGAATTCTAAAGTTTTATAACAATGTACAAAGTAGGTTTCATTCATAATCTCATTTTCAGATAAATAAATTGAAGGGCAGCAAGTTTAAGTCATTTACCAAGAGCCACTCAACAATACAAAGAACTTCACTCACATCTTACTATTTCTTCTCCCTTTTTTCTTTTTCTTTCTTTTCTTTCTTTCTTTCTTTCTTTCTTTCTTTCTTTCTTTCTTTCTTTTTCTTTCTTTCTTTCTTTCTTTCTTTCTTTCTTTCTTTCTTTCTTTCTTTCTTTCTTTCTTTGTCTTTTTCTTTCTTTTCTTTTTCTTTTTCCTTCCTTCCTTCCTTCCTTCCTTCCTTCCTTCCTTCCTTCCTTTCTTAACATAATACCTTGTAGTTTTGTCTTAATCTAATTTGGTAATTTTCACAAATATAGAAACCTATCTTGACTTCTCCTGAAGTACCAAGTGTAATCATACACATGCTCGGCATACTTCAGGGGGCTGTGCAAGTAGGCAATACAGTGTGGCCTATGGAAGCAAGCTGAGTTCCAACAGAAGAGTTGTGAAATGTGTGGACTGCATTAAGTTGTTGAGCATCTCAGGACTTTAGTTCATGCATCTGCATTCATTAAATTATCTTAGTTGGTTTTGAGGTAACATATTATCTATCATCGAAGGTGGTGGCTGGCATTCAGGAACTGCTCAATAAATACTAATTCTTACCCTCCAAATCATTTACTTCAAGCATTTAGTTGTTATTGGACTTTGAACATTTTATATGACCATTGAGCCTTACCATAATTTAATTAATGTTTCTTCTATCAATGCTGTAATAATTCCATTTGGATAAATATACTAGGCTTTCTGGTTTCCTCGATTACAGTATTGGGTGGGGTTATTTAGTTTAATACTTCAAAGTGGAATCAAGCTGCATTTATTTCCAAAAAATCACAAGTTCTGCTATAGTAAGTGAATAGCTATTATTTCTTGGGCGAAGAGATAGGGTGGGGAAGAATGTTTTGGTTTTAAAATATCTTAGTCTATCATATAGGAAGAAGGTTTGTCCTGTATTTGAGATAGCAGAAAACAATTGGAATCCGTGGTAGATATCATGACGAATACTGGGAATTCAGTCTAGTGTAAGGGCTGTTTATAATTAAAATGAACACATAAAATAAAATGAACAATGTAAGAACTGTTTAAATAAGTGGTCTCTGAGGTAGGGCTGGCAAATGAGGTGAGAAACAGCCTTTAAAATCTTGCTTTAAGCAGCATTTTCTTGCTTATTAATTTGACAGCTTTCTCTGCTGCTCTCAAGCTAACTACAGCAGTTTTAATCAGAGAGGGAACATGTTGTCAAATTGCTGTGAATCCAAGCCCATCAAAAGTGTGGAATGCCTTCAGGATTTAAAAGAACCTTGAGGGGTCAAAGCTCTTACTCCCTATTTACTATGTCTAATGCCATCAACTTCCGTGAATGTAACCAAGGAATTAAAATACGAATAATGCCTGTCTTCTGCTTTCTATCATCTACTTCACCTATTCTGTAGGATTGTGCCAAAATTATGTCTCCACTCACTGGAGATGTTATCTTATTAAGTGCTGCAAATTTTGATACTGTCACGTGTAGAGTGCACTATGTTTAAATGCTAGGATAAAGTCAGTTACAGAAAAAGAAACACTAATCATAATACTGCCTGAGTCTTTGATTTTTTTCGTTCTTATTTTCCCCATGAATATTTTCCTGGAATGGCACAAACAACAGAAGCAGTCTTTGCTTTGCATGCGCCCTGTTTAATTAAAACACACGCATATAGGAACCAAACCCATCTCTGCACAGTTCCATGGTAACCAAATATCGGAAATATCTCTAAAGTTCCTGGCTTATGATTCTTTCTTATATGTATAGAGTTAAATTAAGAAAACATTATTGGCTGTCAGAAATACTTTCTATTTTATTACTTTTGCCTTATTTGTTTTAATGAATTTCATTCAATATGTCTCTCATTCTCTGACTTGTCACCTTTCAATAGTGTTAATTTTATCATTCTCTCTCCCTACCAATTGTCAACAGCTGAAGTGAACTGGAGAGCTTGGAGCCGCCAGATGTCAAGTGGTCAATTAAGACAAGTTAAAATGAAAGTAACAGTCAAGACTTTAATCACTTATTGTGACAGTATAAGCAGCATAAACAGGAGCAAGAGCGAGCTCCCTCAATGTTCTATTTTCCCCCATGGAACAGCACTGAGTGAGGGTCCAGTGGAACAGTGCATGTGCAAGGATTTCCTCAGTGCTGGGGGAGCCATTAACAAAAGGCTCCTGCCATTTTATTGACTTAGGGGCCAAGGAAAGGAGTGGGAAAGGGTTAGTAGTGGAAAAGTACTGACTCTTGAGTCAGAGTGGAAGACAGTGTCTTTAAGGCACTCCTATAAGGAGGGGTCTTGGCAGAGGTGCTTAAGAGAGGCCAGTGGGTAGAGCTGCCTGGGCCTGGAATGCAGGAATGCAATTGCAGAAAAGCTTAGCTAGTCAGCAGGGTCTGAGCCCTTGATCTCCCTTCACAGACTGCAGTGTCCTGGCTTGAACCAGGCTTGGTGTGAGACCTGCCAGGTAGAGCCTTTGTAATTGCCAATGGTCCGGCCTGAGAGATCACACACAGGATTTTGGCCTGGAGCTGGACTCCTCCCCAGTGTTGTTCATTGTTGAAAGCTAACACAGACTTGTAGAGTTATTCATCGTGTTAAAAGATGTCTCTGTGGGAGAGAGCAGAGGGGTGGGTAAGAAGTGTTGCTAGTGTTTGCTAATCTTAAAAAATTGAAGTCCTTTATTATTCGTGCATTACTAATAATTTTCTACTGAAGGAACCAAGGCAGAGAATTCCTTGAGCATCTTAGCAGTTTTCTATGTGGAAAAGCATACTATTAGATGTAAGATATGAGCAATAGAAATCTGTATAAGCATGTCTAAAATATACAAATTATACTGTAAGATCCTTAAGAATGTGGACCATGCTATTTAGACATGTCATGGCATTAAGGACCAAGTAATTTTTACCTGACATTTTCAGTTTGACTGTATGGGAAATTGCAGTCAGCTTTCAAAATCAGTAATAGCAAAAGTCAGCCCATCCTGTATCTATACATATAATGGTGTTGTCCTTTTCTTTCATTTATAGAAAAAGGAATTCTTTACACAGGAAGTATCTAAAAATGTAAATATTTCTTATTTATCATTATAAAGGAAGGAAAAGGACAATGAAATATCATATCTACATATTTATATATACATGATGTGCAACTTTATAAAAATATGTTTGTATATAAACAGGAAATATTTGTAAGTATATAAATAGGAAATACTATATATATATATATTCACACACATATATATACACTGATATCCTGTTCCAGAATTTTAAATTTTTACATAAATTTTCCTACTGGTTTATTCTGTTCATTTTTCAAGGTATAAAATCCAATTCTATTTTTGTACAGACAGAATTTTACAAATAAAAATATTATGGCCACCTGCTTTAAAAATTGGTTGTTAAATGTCTTTCTGTCATTATCGCTAACAAGCATTCTTCTAAATTCTTAAGTCCCTTATATTAGTCCTGTCATATCAGTACCATTATTAGCCCTAACTTAGAGAGGAGTGAAGTAAGACTTAGGGTATGTAAGCAGCTTGTCTAAGACAGCACAGTTAGAAAGCAGAGCTAAAGTCTGGAGGCTAACAACTGATTTCATACTGTTGATCTTGAACATTTTCCTGTGTTTAGGCCTTCATCCTAACTTAATGGCTGCATGAAAAGCGTGAAATTAATATTATTAAATACTGTAATTAATAATGTGCAATCATGTATATTCATGCATATGTGTGCACACATACTGATTCTTATTCTTTATGTAAATGATCCATCTCATGAGTATTAGTATGGGCTAGATTTATAAAATAGGCTTTCCAACAATTTACAGTTTAACCAGTATTAAGTTAGAGACCCTAATTAGGTGAGCCTATTGCTGTCATACAATGTGGTGCCCATTCCATTACTTTATTTTGAGCCACACAGTACTGTTTCTGGAGGACAGAAATGAATCTCAGTCAATGCTAGTTTTGGACACTAATAGAGGTCACTGAATAAACAGAGAAACCAGGAAGCAAAGATATTTGACACAATGTTAGTAATTCCTGAGGGTATGGCTGCGAGATTGTATTAGATGTCACAGTAAACAAAACTCATAAAGATCACTTTATAAAGCCCCGTGGTAAGTGGTATTCACATATGCACAATTGATAGTTCTAGTTATGCAAATGGATGCTTGTAACATGGGATACAATTTCTAGTGACAGCACCATACATGGATTATAAACAGGTGTTTTACTTCAGACAACTTAGATGCACACATTATGATATACTTTGGAAAACTGTAAATAATTCAAAAAGTGGCCTCATTCATGATGAAGATTCTGAAAAAAATATACATTTCACTAATCGGAATGTCTTTTTTCTTAAAATGTAACAATAGAAAATGTAACAAGAGAAAACAGCTCTATTTCTAAAAATAAAACATACTGTTCCATGTAATATGTAATCATAAGCCTGTATTATTAAATTAAGAAATTGAATGCAAGTAGTGATTTGACCACTACTTCAAGTTTTTCTTCTCAGGGACATGAAAGGCCTTCTTACATTCACAGTTGCCTTTCATGACAGTAACCTGTTAAAATTTCTGTGTTTAACATTATGTTTCAGCCTAATACAAAATCACTAAATGAAATGACAAAGACCTCACTATGTTAAAGAGAACCTTACTTCAAGCACCATTTTATTAAATTGGATAAGATAAGCTTCTCAATTTTACTCTCAGAAGGAAGAGTTTGTCACAAAACAAATGCCTATTTAGAATAGGTTTTGATTGCATGAGGAGGAAGACACCCTATTTTGTACAAGGTGATACTGACCAACTGAATCATTCACGCCCTTGTTTTCCTGGCACAGGAACAAAAGCTTGTTAGCATTATTTACACAAGTTTTGAAATAAAGTAAAAAAAAAGGATCCTTATTCCAGTATTTTTTTTTTTCTAATTCCCTGCTTTTGGCTGAGCTTCGTGTAAATATATTGGCTTATGTAATGTTGTATGCCAACAGATTTAAAACGTCCTTTTTACTTTTGATTATACAGGTAAGAATTTTTACAGGACATTCTGTTTTTGCATATCTGCTTGCATGCTTTTTCTTGGCACAAGAGCTACCGAGATGTCTGTTGTCTGGGCAGGAGGTCCTGCAGAAGGACTAGCCTCTTGGGTAACTGATGTTATTGTAGCTGCTTTCCCAATTGCCAGTAAATGATATAAATTGTAGGAGACTGAAAAGGTCACCTCTGCAACAATCCTACTTAAATGAGCTCAGGGATCACTAACCCGCAGCGACACAAAGAATCTCGGGCCTGGAACACACAAGTGACCATGCTTGCTGAGGCAGCAGGCCGGTGCCTTGATACCACCTGAGTTTTCTCCTGAAAAAAAGAATTCAAAGCACTGTTGCTGCTGAAACTGACTTAGTTGTGTGTGTGGAAATTAAATATTTTCTTGATGTCTTTTTTATTTACAATATTTATACAATTTTTGTCATTTCAGTAAGTCAATAAAAACATACAAGGTAAAAAGAGAACTAATTTCAAGATATAACCTAAACTTACTACGTATATAATATGGATACATATATAGATATGCCTGCCTAAATGTAAAATTGCTCTCATCATTCCATTATGGTTCCCTAGAATTTTATCAAAACATGAGTGTAAATGTAACGTCTTCCTTTTTAACTTATGACAATACCTAGGGCTATACAGTATTGCTTATAAAGTTTACTTACAGAGTTTACTTCAGACTTGGTGTAAATTCCAGCTATCACTGGGCAAGTTGCTTAATCACTCTGTACCCCAGGCTACACAACTACAAAATGAGCATAATCAGAGCCACTTAATAGCCAATATGACAAGTAGTATCTGTACCATTTCTAGAAGGATTTTGATGGCTTCCTGCTGGGGCAGCTATGAACTCTTCAGTTGCTAGAACATGGAGAGATAGAGGGAGTTTCTAAAAGGTTGGTATGGCCAAGGTGGAAAGGGAGAGATATCAGCATAAAACTATTTCAAGACTTAACATCAGGTGAGGACACTGAAACATACTAAATATTGGCCTTTGTGTGTGTGTGTGTGTGTGTGTGTGTGTGAGCCTGGGGTAAGTTAATAAGAGAATGCTTTGCATAGCATTAGATATATATATTCTCAAAAAAAGAAACTATTTTAAGCCATATCCCCAAAACATTGCAATTCAGTCTTAGAAACCTAAAAGATGGGGCCTCTGGGTGGCGCAGCAGTTAAGCATCTGCCTTCA
This sequence comes from Ursus arctos, assembly GCF_023065955.2. Taxonomy (NCBI): domain Eukaryota; kingdom Metazoa; phylum Chordata; class Mammalia; order Carnivora; family Ursidae; genus Ursus; species Ursus arctos. The sequence continues at coordinate 22,624,371 of NW_026622764.1, forward strand.
GCTCAGGGCGTGATCCCAGCGTTATGGGATCGAGCCCCATATCAGGCTCCTCTGCTATGAGCCTGCTTCTTCCTCTCCCACTCCCCCTGCTTGTGTTCCCTCTCTCTCTGGCTGTCTCTATTTCTGTCGAATAAATAAATAAAATCTTAAAAAAAAAAAAAAAAAAGAAACCTAAAAGATATATTAGAAAACAAATACTGGGAGTTTGCTCTCTCCAAAGAAGTCTCTAGTGTTGTACAGCACATTTAGACTTCTTCCAGCTGATTAGAACAGATTACAAGACAAAAATTTCCTTCTAAAAATGTGGGTTGATGGAGACATGGCCACAAATAATATTCGTAAAGAAGTTGCAGTAACTGAAATAAGATGCACATAGGCTACACCCCCCAAAAAATTTTATTGATAAGTCTGTGGCAATTTCTCAGGTCATTAATTTGGTAGCTTGTGAAGTGTAATGCCTATTTTCTTTTCTGTTTATACACAGATAAGAAACAATACATTATAGTAGGGGAACATGTTTTGAAGTGGCACAGTGTTTAAATTGTGGTACATACACTTACTGAAATCAAACAAGAAAGCATACAACCTGAGTTCTATGAGCCCATACACATACAAGTACATTTAAATCATTAGCCATACTAATAATACTCAATACTTGGGTTTTAATACATTTGACATTCCTGTACTTATCAATTACTTAATAGAAAGTCTAGGAAGGATAACCAAATTTTATATATATATATATAGAGAGAGAGAGAGAGAGAGAGAGAGAGGGAATCTGAAGATTTTTTATTTGCTTATTACTGACACAAATTGTATGCATATTTACCAATTTTATTAATAGGAAATGTATGCATGGAAATGCTGAGATAAAAATACATAAAACATTTTTAGACCATAGTGAATTATTACAATATTGTATTATAAATATTATGTTAGGGAAAACAGAGAGATGTATAGCTGCATATAACAGAAACACAAACCTAGGCTTGGGAGCATCAGAAAAACTGATCTGGCTATTTTCTTCTACACCTCCCTCTTCTGTTTACAGAAACACACATGAACATACCTCATTGCCAATCAGAACCTGGCAGCCTAATTTTGAAACATGGAGAAGCTTCCCCACTTTCTTTCCTCAGCCCTCTTGATGATTTTGTAAGCATCAAACTCCCTTCAGTCAATACCTTTCTGCTTGATGGGGTGCCTGGGTGGTGCAGTGGGCTGAGTCTCTGACTCTTGGTTTCGGCTCAGGTCCTGATCTCAGGGTCCATAGATCCAGCCCCAGACAGGGCTCTGTGCTGGGTGTGGAGTCTGCCTAACACTGACTCTGCCCCTCACCTCCATGCTGTCTCTCTGGCTCTCTCAAATAAATAAATAAATCTTAAAAAAAAATAAGTAAATGAATGAATGAATGAATAGATAAATAAATAAATACCTTTCTGTTTTAAAAGCTTAGAAAGGTTTCTGGGTTTTTTACATTACACCCTGACGGACACAGAAGCCTTCTTAGAGTTAAGCGTGTTTAGCCAGAACAAGGTAGTCAACCTAGGTATATTTATTTATATTATCATATGGTTAAAATCAAGCAAATTTTTTTCTTATAAAATTTCAGATTTATCCCTATAAAAAGCTAATATTGATAATTAAATTTGGGAAACACATTATAATGAAGCTGATACTCCCTAATGAATGTATCCGTTTCTCACTGTTGCATAACAAATTACCACAAATGTGGTGTGACTGCTTAAAAGAATAAAAATTTATTATCTCACATTTTCCCTAGGTAGAGATTCCAGGCCCAGGATAACTGCTTCCACTAGCCAGGGTATAGCTAGTCTAAAATTGAGGTGATAGTTTGGGTTGCAGTCTGACCTGAGGCTCCAGCTCATCTTCCAATCTCATCACTTCTTGACAGACTTCAGTTCATTATGATTGCAGGAGCCAGTTTCCTTGCTGGTTGCCAGCAAGAGATCACTCTTAAATCCTAGGGCCCACTTTCATGCCCTTGTCATGAAGCCATCTCACAGGCAGTTTACAAAGTATTTGTGTATTCAAGACTAAAAGGAGAATTCCCTCACATGAAACCTCTCTGAATTCTTTTAACTGCTCACCTGGTCAGACTGGGCTTATTCAAGGGGTGCCTTCAGCTCAGGTCATGATCCCAGGACCCTGGGATTGAGCCCTCATCAGGCTCCCTGCTCAGTGGAAGTTCTGCCTATCCCTCTGCCTCTGCCTGGCTTGTGCTCTCTCTCTCTCTCTCTCTCGCTCACTCTCTCTCTCTCTCAAATAAATAAATAAAATCTTTAGGAAAAAAAAAAGACTGGGCTTACTCAAGCTAACCCCACTTTTTATTACTTCAAAGTCAGTTGATTAGGGACATGAATTACATCTGCAAAATTCCTTCGTGTTTGCTATGTAATGTTAACATGAGAGTGGTATTCTACCATACCCACATGTTCTGCTCACATCCAAGGGGTGGGGATTACACAAGGTAAGTAGTACACCAAAGAGCAGGAATCTAGAATTTTGCCCATTACAAAGGAGTTTAGGTAATCCAGAAATTAGTAACATTTTATAAACATAATTGCTGAAAATTACTTTGTTATTCCCCCAAGATATAAGTCAATGACTGCTTAATGAAATCAATATTTCCATGCAGAATATGTTCAAGTACTCTAATCTACATGCATACAAATAATTTCATGAAGAATGTATATATGGTTTTTAATATCAATCAGAATTGGAGTTATAAAGACTATAAAGACTGTAAAGTCTTTTTTGCTTTTCTTCTGCATAGACATATTTTGTGGACTAAACTAGACATTCTCTGCTAGGGATTGTAATTGTAAAACTAGAAAAGTAGTGATTTGGTGCTGCAGAGGAAATAAAGGAGACTTGTTAAAATTTATCACACTGATAAGAAAACTATTTCCCTTTGTGGCAAAGAGAGCAAAAACAAATACTCTTGGGAAAAAAAAGGAGTGATTTTTTTTTTCTTTCTTCTCTCTCTTTCTCTCTTTTTTGGTATGTGGTTCAATGAAAAATTTATTTCAGGCCTCAGGCAATATTTGATCTAGCCATTAATTTATTTATATGAAAAATGTCCCATGTAATCTTGAAGCTTAATATACTATGGATTATAATCAAACTTTTTAATGACAAACATTTAAAAAAATAACTAAGTGCCCTCTGATATTTTGACTGAACTTCCAATAAAAAAGTTCAGCATTATTCAAAATAAGGTTTTATTACTTGATATTCTATCAACATTTTATTACTTTTTATTATTATAGAATGACAGCTTAAGGCAAAGCAAAAATTCTTCTGTGAAAATCGCATTGGTATGTTATTTGTATTGACATATTTCTGTGAATATTGAAGGCTTTCATGATCTGTGCTCATACTGAAATTTTTCTATTATCTTAACTTTTCAGAGCCAAGAAAACCAAGGGTTCTCCTAGGGCGGAAACAATAACAACAAAAATTATCTGTTTTTAGAGAAATATATATGAAATTGATTAGTTAGATAGCCAGGTGTATGTTTGCATGGACCTCATGTTTCTGGAATTGTGTTGATCAGAGAAGGTTGAGAGATGTGCTATTTCTGGGTGAATATTTGTAAAATACATAAGGCTTTAAATAAGTCATGTCTATCACTTCATATATAGAGATATTAATTTGATTGACATATGCAACTTTTTAGATTAAATATTTATAAGAAGCTACACTTTTCTAGAGTTACTTAATTATTCCAGGTTTTTCAAGAAAAGCATCAAATATTTATCTGGTCTCTATTATATGTTCTCTCCTGGTAGCACACTGGAAAGAATATTTTCCACTCTAGAGTCAGACAGACAGGTTCAATGTAGTTTCTCTCATTAGTGAGGTAAACCTAGGCCAATGCAGATTTTAAATTCTGTAAGCTTTAGGTTTCTCATGTGATAAAATGTAGTTCTGATAATTAACAGAGAAAGTAACCTAAAATTCATTAAGCTATTTTTCATGGCAAATGAGGTAACTACCTGGAACATTCTTCCTTGTTTACCTTACCTCATTTATTTGGCTAACTCCAACTAGTCATAAATCAGCTGCCAGTTCAGAAATCAAGTCTTACGGAAAAACTCCCGTGGCATTGTCTTCCCACCTTCTTTCCACAGTTAGAAGTAGTTGCCAGATGCTTCTATTCTTTGACCCCTATTAATCTTTCCTTTTATTATAGCACCTATCACTGTGTCTCTCTTACTTTTCTATCTTTAGCACTTACAAGAGTGCCAGAAGCATTGTATTTGTTCAATAAACATTTGTTGAAAAAAACTAAACAATAAAAATTGTACTTATATATTTTACTTAGTCCTGATAGTACAACCCAGTGCACTGATTTACATTGCTATCATAAAGATGGGGAAACTCAAGTTTAATGAATTTAAGTGATTTTCTGCATTCTCCATTTGAATGCCAATCCTATAAGCCCATAGGTTTTGTATATTTGTGCACTATTAATTTCACTCAGTAAGAAATGTGTGTACTTACTTATTTTTGAAAAATTAATTAATAATAAATAATAATACATAGTGGCCAGCACATATAAATTATATGTATAAACATTAATGTTTTCACAAACTTCCTTTCTCACAAATCTGGGATCTTATTTATTTATTCATTTATTTTTAAAGATTTAGTTATTTATTTTAGAGACAGGAAGAGGGGGAGATGGAGGGGGGGAAGGGGCAGAGGGAGAGGGAGAGAGATTCCTCAAGCAGACTCCCCACTGAGTGCAGAGCCTGACACAGGGCTCGATTCCTGGACCCTGAGATAATGACCTGAGCAAAAATCAAGTCGGCTACTTTACCGACTGAGCCACCCAGGTGCCCCTTATTTCTTAATTAATTATGTAATTGACTTTGTATTCGTGATGTTAATACTTTGGATTCAAAAGCTCTCTCTGTATATGAAAGATAAAAACATGGTGCTTTATTTAACTAGTAAAATAAATGAATTGAGTGGCAGTCTCTAGATAATATGGATACTGATATAGATCTATGTGATAACAGAAATTGGAGGGGTTAAACTAGAGCTCTACCTTGCAAGGCAGAATCATTAACACACACAATAAAGAAAGAACATTTTAGGAAGGAGATCTAAATTGCACAAAAGCACACAGGCTATAAAAATAAAATTGTAAGAATAATAAAATAATAACTGTACATAAATATAAAAAAATATAGCTAAAATACAAAAATAATATAACACTAGAATTGTACCAACCAATTTAACATTGGAAAATAGTAAAAAATGATTAAGATAAATGGACAGTGAAGCTAAATAAGCAAAGACCATTTCTGAAGCACTGCACAGGCAGGGTATTAAATATTATACAACTGTGATTATTTGCACAAGTTCTTACTGTAAAATACAATTTCCAATATTTAATTCCAAAATCCGATTGCTAATATTCCTGAATTCTATATAAGCAAATTAACTTCCAACTAGACTGAATGAAATTACTATCATCATCAACACATCCACAGATTTATCAAAGTGGCTTTCAGAATGATGGTATTTGTATTTCTTTTCATTTTTTGTTTGATAAGTAATATAAACTTTGCATGTGGGAAACATTTTTAAGTGTAACTCTTGGGAATGATCTTATTCTAGGATCCTCTATGGGAAATAATTGTTAATATACATAACATGAGAATGACCTAGTTTCCAGGAGTTTCTCAAAATTCCAGCTAAATATATATTGGATCTTAGCCTAAAACCCTTGGCAACCTTTATTGCTCGCTGCTTACAGATATAGTTGCTTGAATGAATGAGATACTTTTCAGTAGTAATTACCATGAATGGAACAACGAGCTTTATAAAGAGTTGGACAAAATTTCTATTCTGGTATAGAAAAGATTTTGCACCAAAAACCAAACATTTAAAATGTACATTATGATTGTGCTAATATCTTTACATCCAAAATGATCCCTCCATTTCAAATGATTGCTCTGTTTTGTTTTTGCTTAACAAGTGCATAAAGAAAAAAAAAATTTTCATTTGGCAATCTGTTATTTGGATACATACTCTAATTTTGTTCTCTTGTCTTGAGTTGGTAAAAAAAAATGAGAATAGCATTGAGGAAAAAACAAGTTTTGCTCTAAATCTTTTGCAAATAACATAAAATTATTCTAAAATAATGATACGTTTAAAAAAGTGTGCTCTCTATGATATGCATTTAAATTTTTTGTCCAGTTATAGAGCATAAATTAGTCAGGAGATAAAGAGTTTGAAACTTAACAAATACGAAAACAACAAATTAAATTTTATCCTAATCTTATCTCCTAACACATATTCTTATTTTCTAATATTTTAATAATCTCTTATTTCTTAATAATAAGGATATGTGGCTGTTTTATTGGCTTTATATAAGAGGTATATTGTACAATTTATATCTTGTACTTTTTAAATTTTGTATTTTCTAAATTATAAATTTTTTGTGAACTATTTTAACGTATTTTTTATTTCTCAATTTGGGGAATAAGTCAATATATCACCGATTTGCCCACTGTAAAATTTTCAGTTCATAGAGAAATGCATGCCATGAACAAGAGGAAATTCTACCGCCCTGATTGCCTTGCTTGTTCCCAAGGTCACTATTTAGGTCAAAGGTCTAAATATAATTGGCTGTAATTTAGTCAATAGGGCTATATTTCCTCACACCAAAGATTATTCTGTTGATGTCAAAGATCACTAACCTCTATCCAGAATTAGTCTGATGTAAATCTAGGGGGATGCAGTCAAAGAGTCTAGGATAAAGAATAGTTTTCTGAAACAGGTCAAACCTCCGACATTCCCTAGCTTTAATGGAATAAGCTGTGCACAGCAGAAAGGAAATGACATTTTAAGTATTATTTTTTTTAACACTTAAAGCAGTAGTGAATGCTTAGTAAGAAACTGTCAGATGATCTCATTAGATAAAATGACTATTAAGGAGTGTCATTACTAATAAAATGTAGGGTGCTACCCACATTCCGGCTTGTGAGTTACAAAAATGCAATTCTGCACTATTGTTGTTTTGATGGTTGTGATGGTTTTTACTACAAATGTTGCCGGTCCTGCAAAGTCATCTTTTATATGTGAATATCACATCATAAATTCTGAAGCAAACCCATCTCCATTACAGGAAAGAAATATTAAAACTTCATTTACTCTTGAAGGGTGAGGAATGTTTTATACATAGTAGACTATATGTAGCTTAATTAAGAGTGTTTGTGGCACATTTCAGTTATGAAGAAGGAAGGTAACCTGATTGTAGATAGAATTCAGGCCAGAACACTCATTTATGTGCCATATGAACCGGCTGCCCATGTACTGTGGAGGCCCTCCCATCCCTGATGGTGTGGGATTTGTGTTCTGCAGCTGTGTTCCACAATAAACATTTTTTTTTAACACTTAAATGACTTCTTTCGACATTTCTGTATCTTTGCTGATTGAAAAACAAATTAAATTTCAAAACGACACTTTTAATTCTGTTTACTTGTACAAACAATGGAAATCTGATAGTACGGCTATTGCAAATTGTTGAGAGAATATTTTGAGTGATATCAGTTTAATTCCCTGTTCAGAAGAGTGCTAACAGGTTGTTTTAGAGGGAGGGAGAAAACTATTTTAATCCACCTATGTGTAAGCTTGCTATCCGTACGTCCAGATGTACCCTGAAATATGTGCACCAGTTTACAAACTGGATGTCAATTTCTATGCCAAGACTATTGTTTGCAACAGGGATGCTCAGACTATGGTGCTGAGCAGCCCTGCCTCAGCCAGGCTCCACTAACGAGAATATCAGTGTCTCATTAAGTGTTACTTGCTGCTGAGTGAATGAAATAGGGCTTTGGTCAAATAATAGGGACATACTGTAAATAGTGTTTTTCAAATGATAATGTGTGTCTGTGTGTGTGTGTGTGTGTACTTGTGTGCACGTATGTGCCTGTTCAAGATCCATAGTGATAAATCTGAAATGAAATTTCAGAAAAGCTGGTATGGAGAATTTTAGAGGAATAAATTCTTTAATCTCTCTTCCCCATCAACTCCCCATTAAACTCTATATCATAAAGTTGTGTACACATCTTTGGAGAGCAAGTTATCTAATCTCTTTGCGATGAAATTTCCTTAGTTGCAAAATCGGTTACTAACAGTACTTACTCATAGTGCTGTTAACCTAGATTTAACCTGTTAATATCTCTGAAGTGGCTATCTCATAGTAAACACTATATAACTCTTTGGGGGGGGGGAGGATACCTAAAACAAAAAGAAATTGAATAGAAAGCTTTTCTCAGAAGATTTAGAGTCACTTGTTCATTTCCCAGGTGAATGATCTGAATTATGCCTGATTTAAAATTTTGGTAGACTTTTCTTAAACCATATTTTTAATTAGACCAGAAATAAAAGAGTTAAACTACCTATAATAACACTTCACGATATTAGAAAAAAAGAAAAAGAATAACAAAAATTCATAGCCATTGATCAGAAGATGACTCTGACTCCCCCACTGGTAAAATACATAGTCATCATGAAAATGTACATTCTATAAGTAAAACAGGATAACTTGATCCTCAGGAATATTTTACTCAGGCAATGATAGTAATAATAAATCTCATTCTATAGTATCCTAGCTTCATGTAAAAGTATAAATAATATTTAAACATATTTTTTATTCCTCTGTGGGAATGTATTATCATAACCCTTTGCCAGGAGGTAATTTAGTTATATTTAAAGTTTGAACGAAATCTTAAGAACTAAAGGAAATATAACTTAAACCTCAATTCAGATGAATAATAAAAATAAAAAAGTCATTGAAACTCGTGTGAACTAAAAGCTAGTGAATTTCACATTGTCCAAATTAGGTCACCTCTCAAGAAACGTAATCTTCAAGAAACTAATGATTATTAGTGACATTTTAAAAAGTTTAATGTTGGAATGCAGTGCCTTATAATGAAAAATATGTTTATAACTTTGTATTCAGTTATGTTAAATTTTTTAAAAATCTTTAAAAAATTATCTCTGGGTAGGTCCAAAATTAAGACACATCTGCTAAACTAGTGTCAGAATTAACCAGAATTTAAATGAAGCAATTCTAAGTTTAAATTAATCACAATGATGGTTTGGGCTGAAGTTTTATTGCTTTCTGCTTAAAATTAATTTGTAACTCATTTGAAGTCCGTACCATGTTTTTTTTCAAATGCATGTAATTAAGGGATAAAATACAAACAAACAAATTGCAAAATGTAAAAACAAACAAAGAAAAATCTAAAAAAACAGAACAAAAAACACTTTCCAAAATAACAAGGCATTAGTTATATACTGTCTGAAGTGGTTTCACTTGCTGTGACTATCTTTGCCTATCTCATGTGAACATCCGGGTGACAATGACATTTAAGTGAGAGTCCATGTGCATTCATTACTGTATATGAATGGAAAGGTTACATTTGGTAAAACAAACCTCTTTGCAGTCTGAGCAACTGAGGAACAATTTACACATCAAAGAGTGAGCTACCCAAAGAGATTAGAGCTTTTCAATAAATCCTTATTAAAGAAGAGGTGACCTAATCCTCTAAACCAATGTGAACTCTAGTCTGATCTTGAAAATAACCGAAATCTGTCTATAAGGATAAAGTAAATTAATCACATTTTTTGAAAACATTAAGAGTGGGATTTGAATGGGAATGCACATGAGTGGGAATACGCCTGATGTTCTATTCTCAGTACCTGAAAAAAACAAGCGCTGCTCACCTGGCATTTACCGAACCTTCACTGGAAAAGACGACTTGATGATCAGAATGAAAAGTCCCTCCCTGGTTCCCTTTTCACTTCCTCTGTGACAGCCAGATATCTAAGATCTCCCAGCCATGCTACAAAGAAGAAGGAATGAACAAAACAAACCAAGATCAGAACTCATTCCCTGGTGAGGTACAGGAGATTACTGCTTTTTTTTTTCCTTTAAGTTTCTTCCTTTCTCAACACTTGAATGTAGACAAGAAGAGAAAAAAAAGGATAGTTGCTGTGTTATTTGGGGTAAGAATGCAGAACAGCGAAACTAGCCCTTTCCAACCTAACCGTGAATTCCTATTCATCAGTGAAACTTTATGGACCAGACTTTGTGAATGCGTAATCTTTGTCTTCTACTACTTTTTTAACCCTCGAGTTGCCTCACACAAGGAAAGGGACTTTATAATCTCAGTGGAGATGCTTTCAGCATATGTGAGATGAAATAAAGCAGAGTAAAAAGAACTTTTATGAAGCTGTAGGTTCCAGTACCAGTTGAACTCAAAAGTTACTTAACCTTTCCAAGTTTCAATTTCTTCCTCTGAAAATAAAGATAATAACATCTTCCCTTCCTGCCTCATAGCATTTGGGGGTGGGGGAAGACATGGTATGGGTGAAAGCATTTGACAGAGAGTACAAGAGCATACACATTTCTTATGGCCACCATACTCCTGTGCCCACTTCTTTTTCTAACAGTGAGAGGTCTACTGAAAGATAGGTGATGTAAACAACTCAAGTGAATATATACAAAGTGAGTTTTACTTAGAAGAAGGTGTAGAACATGAAATTGAAGAGCAAGTCTGGATTCAAACTCCGAGGCATATTTTATTGCATGATTTTTAACAAATTAATTAATATCCTGGAGTCTCAATTTCTTCATTTGTAAAAAGCAGTTGATATGACAATGAAATAGATTACTATATTTAAAATGATTGTCATTAAATTATAATTATCACCGAGTGTCCCTTCAACACTGCCAGGTACATGTCACATTGCCTATTACACAGATGAAAAATCTGAGACCTTGAAATGTTAGATGTCTTATCCAGAGGCAAAGAGTTACTAAGTGTTCAAACAGAGAAGGAAACCAGAATCACTTACATCAAAATCTAGGCCCTTTTCATTTAAAATGCTTTTTTATTCAAAGCCATCTAAATTCTAACACAATAGCCTCATTATAGGGAAATTCTCACAACTTCTAACGAATTTAATAAAAGATATCATGCTTAAAGAAGTTATTATTAGAATACAAAAATCTGGTATTGATTTCTTTACAACTACTTCACCTGGATTCTTGTGCTATAAAGAGAAATCTGGAAAGTAACCATAAATAAACTTTGACATTTTTTGATCTGGTTTTCATTAAAAAGAAAATTTAATAAAACATTCTTTAAGTAAGTAAAATGAACCTATCGAAAAGCATGTGGTTTCAGGAATATGTTTTACTGATAGTGTGTGCTTGTGTGTGTGTGTGTGTGTGTGTTTGTGTGTGTGTTTGAGTGACAAGAAACTGAATTATTTTTGTGTGTGGGTGTGGCTATGATAGAAATCATAAAGCAAAATGGGTGTTTTACACTACACGAATTTAAATATTCCTTATTTGGTGGCCCCAGTTTTTCTCCCGGCAGCATTTTTGTGAGGCTTAGCATACTTTTCTAACTAAGTTTTTATACAGAAAGTATGAGTGACTCACCTAGAGGGTTAGGGAACAGGTAAAGGTGGTGAGAAGAATTTCCCAGGAGTAGGATTGCCAGATTTAGCAATAAATATGTACATACACATAGATAGATTGAGTATACTCAGTAAATTCAAATTTCAGATAAGAAACAAGGAATTATTTTATTATTAGAACCTCCCAGTATTATGTGGGACATCCTTACATTAGGAAACATATTCATTTTTTCTGAAACTTAAATTGGTGTATACATTTTCTATGCTGCACAATAAATTATTACACATTTAACATCTTAAAAAATTACCCACTTATTATCCTACAATTTCTGTTGGTTACATGTCAGGGTACTTCTGATCTACAGCTGAGTTCTTTGCTCAGAGTCACATAAGCCTGAAATCAAGGGGTCAGCTGGGCTGTATGCTCATCTAGAAGCTCAATTAGAGAAGGATCCACTTCCCAATTCCTGCAAGTTGCTAAATACATCCAATTTCTTTTGATTGTATAATTTGTGGTAGCTTGGTTCTTCAAAATCAGAAATGGAGATAAAGTCTCTGTTGCTTTGATTCATTGTCTTCAGAGAAGACCTTGTTCCTTTTTTTAAAGGGCTCAGATGAGGGGTGCCTGGGTGCCTCAGTCAGTTGAGCATCCAACTGTTGATTTCAGCTCAGGTCATGATCTCAGGGTCCTGACATCCAGCCCCCTGCATCAGGCTCTGCGCTCAGCTGGGAGTCTGCTTAAGATTCCCTCTTCCTCTGCCCCCCCTTACCCCTCTCCCTGAAATAAATAAATAAATCTTAAAAAAACAAAAACAAAAACAAAAAACAAAATGGCTCAGATGATTTGATCAGGCCTACCTACCATAATCTCTCTTTTGATTAACTCAGTGTCAACTGATTAGGCATCTTAATTACACTGGAAAAAATCTCTTCACCTTTGTCATATAATCTAAAAGAATATCCCATCACCTTCACCATATTCTACTGCATAGAAACAGATCACAGGTTCTGCCCACATTCAAGGTGAGGAGATTACACAAGGATGTGTCTTGTTTGAGGTCAACCTAAGGGAGTGTACTATACTAAACATTCTACAATTTATTTAGCAACCCTAACCAGGAGAACATATGGTTTGATAATACATGATCAACCATACTTAGAGATGGTAAATACAGGCAAATTATTTTTTAAGTAGTATGTATAGAAGATAACACAGGGATTTTAGAGGAATAATATGGTTTAGCACTTTCTACCAACCGCCTCTATGTTGCTGGTATTTCCATGATTTATCAATTTATACCCAACTCAACAAATATTGATAAAAATTAGCATCACAAATGTGAGAGGTTTGCCAATAGCTTTAGAATTACTGTGACACAATCATCATCATTTGCTTGTTAATTCCATAACCACTGGTTGGGTTCTCACCATAAGGAATAATTGCTTTGCTCCAGCAATATAAAAATAAGCAACATCCTACTCATCCCCTAAAATAACCTGTAGTCTAGAAAACCAGAGACACATACATTCAGATAAGTGAGACTTCCAAATTATAAAACAGAAAACAATCGATTAAAACCTATTTCACTTAAATTTTAGTTTGTAAAAAAGATCATAGAAAACTTTTGCAATCAAATAAATTTGTCATATCAAGATGTTGCATTCCATATTCATTCCTTAGAAATACACAACACATAATAACATAGAAGTCTTTGAGACATCTTATATAAAGTGCTTAAATTCGTATAACCTGTTTTTTCATAATAATTGATGTATTACAGTCATCCTGCACCTATATTTGGATTCACCAACTAAACATTTGCCTAAGCACCAAGTCTTGGAGTTTTTCTAAAATTTTCTTTTTCCCTCTGCCCCAGTTCCCATTGCTTAGTAAGCCCTGTCCATTCTGCTTTCTAAATGTGTCAGTGGCTCAAGGGTGTCTTCCCGGCCATTATAGCAGCCCTGGGAGAGAAAAATCTTGGAGACAGATCTCAGCAAAGATCAGTTCTGGGAAGTTATTAAAAATGGTTTTAAGGAAAGAGATGTCTCTGAATCCTTGTGTGGATCTCAGTGAAAGAAAAACAGAGGAGTAACTTCTGCCTCGGATTTTTTCTCGCTTCTTTCATTTTACTCTCTGTAAATTTGATAGCTGTTCTGAAATGTCTCATAGCAGTACACCTGGATGGAAAATGAATGAATTTCATTTGCATATTTCAACAATTAAAGGTGCTAAATCTCACTAATTGTGCATAATTACAATTTAGTGATTATACTAAGCAAACTATAATTTACAATTTAAGTGATTACTTTCTAATTCATTACCAAGCCATGTGACTCAGCGAAAGATAATAACATTTTTGGAGGGCTATCTTTCAAAAGATTCCATGTCAATGTTTTTCTATGAATTTGGTTGAAAACAAACTTTTTCGTTGCAATGCAGCCCATGGAGAATATCTGTAAACTGATTGCTAGTCACCAGCTATGACCATGCTTGCAGGACCTGTCATTGTGCAGGGTTTTGCCTCCGCCCCAAGGACTACATGATATTTTTGCACAAATGGAGCTTTCCCTATTCAGTAGCTTACATGCTACTATACTTTCATGTTTTTTTTTCCTCTTTCCCTGCTGTCACTTCCCAGCCATCAGCAATGTTTCACAGTGCTTCAACTTGCCAAATAATGGGGTTTTGTGATGTTTTCTCTGCCTGACTTGTTTGTGATCATCCTGCTTCAAATCATCAGTCAGTATGTGGTTTGGCTGCCTGTCATTCACCCAATCCTGCAGCCTAGCCCCATAAAGCTGAATTGTAATGAGTGTGACTCCATCGCCACTGGTCTCACACTGTATCACAACTGAGGAATTGTTTGAGAATTTGATTTTAAATAGAAACTATGAACTGAAAGCCACAGGACAATATGCTATCTGTTAATGTGCCAAAGATGTGCTCACTTGTCCTCATTAACTTCTGTAGATCATCTCTGAGTACATCATTTGATTGGCATTTTGCTTAACTAATACACTTTCATAATCAATTCTGACTGAGAATGTTCAGCTCCCTATCTTGACTGGTATTGGATCTTCCTGGTAGTGGGTAATACAGACCTAGGATGTCTTCAAGGCTGACTGTTAACCTAAAGCATTCCTAAAATTGTGCATTTACTATTGCGTATCACTGCACAATTAATTCTTGAGGAAATGCCTTAAGGAATTTGGCAGGAGCATAGGCTGCTAAGGGAAAAGAAGTTTATAAAGGACTGAAAACATAAACCAGTCAAGGAAATAGCAGGTGGCCCAGTCATTAGTGGTGACTAAGTTTGAAACTGATTATGTGGTAACTTGAGAAAAAACAGACTTATGTTTGGGAAGGTAAATGAGTGCAGATTGTCAAGGTCTGATTCCACAGGCATAGCTGGATCTCTCACTGTTTATTCCCAAATGATAAATAACATGTGTTTATTCCCAAACAATAAATAACATGATGACATTAACTGTCTAGATCCATCTGGTCTGACATTATTGGTATCTAATGTTGTCAAAACATGCTGTATTTTTGTAGTACTATTGTAAAGTCTTTTTTTTTCTTTAATTTTATAAAAACATGTTTTCTACTTTCTATGACTGGTAAAATTATAAACATTTACCTTGAAAAAAAGGATAATAAAAAGTGCAAATATATAGAAAATAAATTACTCAAAATTTTCTTCACACAAGGACAATCATTATTTATATTTTGGCATTTTATTTCAGACTCTTTTTACTATCTATTTATGTGATTAAAATAGAAAAGAAGCTGTTGCTATTATTATTATTGGCAGAAAGACCATATCATCATTTTTCTGTGAGCTTTCCCAAATGTATTGTTAGAGCTGTATGCCACTCTTTTTTGAGAAAGCATCTCATTGTCTATAAATAGCTTTAAAAAAAATCTAGCAGCACTTGAAGGTTAAATTCATGTTGTCTTCTTAGAAAGAATAACATTTTGGAAACAAAATCAGTAACCAAACTAGTGGTACTTGGCGTTAGTTCTCTACTGCATTGTTTTTCTCCCTTTCTTGGCATAATTTAATCTTTTCTTAAAGACTACCTATATCACTAAGCATCAAAATTATCATTTAGGAAATGTACCTTGAGACCCCGTAAAAAGTGTATGTCATCAAAATGGTTCATTCCAATTTCCTAGTTGAAAGTAAGTTGACCTCAATATTTTAAATGCAAGTTTTTCTTTCTTTCTTTCTTTCTCTTTCTTTCTTTCTTTCTTTCTTTCTTTCTTTCTTTCTTTCTTTCTTTCCTCTTTCTTTCTTTCTTTTTCTTTCTTTCTTTCTTTCTTTCTTCTTTCTTTTTTTAAAGATTTTATTTATTTGTCAGAGTGAGAGAGGATGAGAGAGAGAGAGAGAGAACAAGCAGGGGGAGTGGCAGGCAGAAGGAGAAGCAGGCTCCCCGCTGAGCAAGGAGCCAGATGTGGGACTAGATCTCAGGACCCTGAGATCATGACCTGAGCTGAAGGCAGACCCTTTACTGACTGAGCTACTCGGGCATCCCCAAATGGAAGTTTTAATAAAAGACAAAGAAATCAACATGAGATATCCATTACAGACAAAATTAATAAACCTAAAAGTGACCCAAGGTCCAGAGATTTCATATTATTTATGTATTTGAAGGTTGAATACTGGTATTCAGGTCATGATGGGATCAAACACTGACCACTGTGATCAGGGTTGGGTTAATTGCTTTGTTTCTCCTTCAGTGTTGTGGAACTCACACAACCTGGTAATTGCTATGAAATGACTCTGCTATTCTGGCTTCTGTTCTTTTTGATTTAACATATTTCCTTTTTCACAATGTTTTTCTCCAGACATGGTTATAACGGCATTATTCTGTGAGTTCTCTGTATTAGTTTTATTCTTAAAAGGTGTTCTGGGAAAAAAAAAAAAAAAAGGTGTTCTGGAAATGCCAGAAACTCATGATATTAACTAAGGTTACAGGAACAAAGAATTTAATGAGCAAATACATTTTTAAAAAAGAACGCATATTCAGCAAAGTTACACAGATTTCTTTAACTTGGGAGTTCTAAGAGACTTTAATGTCCTAATATGCTTTCTGAATTTCTATGATAATATGCAGGATTTCCCAGATGTATTTGCCCATGGATGTCTTTTTGGAGGCATCTTGCAGAATATTTTTTTCTTTGGAATGTTTTTGTAAAATCCTGCCTTAAGTAATTAACTGTAGATCCTCTGGGTCTCCTTCTTAATCTAGGCAATGATTATAATTTTCATTGGAAGATACAGGATCAACTTAAAATCAGCTCCTTCTGGGTACTGAGAGTTGGACTCAGAATTCTGTTTCTGTTTCTCTACTCAGAGCAGAGTGTTACCAGTAAGTTTCTGCTTTGGCCTATCACCTAATACCAGGTAGGGCTGGTATAATCCTATTCAGTGTTTGAGTTTCAAATACACTATTTTCAACCATAGAAGCAAGTCCCTCTAAGAGAGAGTGTTTGTCCATGTCTAGGATAACTTCTTATTGATTTTTATTTACTTTGATTAGGCAATTAAAAGGTTTGAGTAAGTTCACTGTGTTCGCATGTGACAAGTTATGATATAGTAACAAACAATCCCATTCTTATTCAATTAAACCATGGAAGTCTATTTCCTGCTTATGTGTATCTAACAATGACCTCTGCAATATTTAAGAGCTATTTAATCCACGTGGCAAAACAGTGATTCCGTACTGTTCTACCATGCCACCATGAAACCTCAATGTTGGTTACTGAAGGGGAAGAGAAAGCATAAGGAGTGTAGTGGTTAATTTACATTGCCTCTTCTGACACTGTTCTTCAATTCTCCTGAGTGAAAACAGAGAAAGAGTAAGTTTAATGTAAATCCATGCACTTGCTAATCTTGTCCTCTTCTATATTCTTTTTTGATTGGTGCTCAGTCACAGTCTGTAGATTTCTTCCTCTAAGAGATCTTAAAAATAATGCATTTCTGCCAGTAACTCTTATTAGGATCTGTTCTAAATTGTTTTCTCACATTTGCAGGGTTTTATTTTTCATTTGATCATTTGTTATATCCAATTCCTATTTTGTGAAATATGCACAGTCCATTTTATAATGTACTGCCCTACCTATTGAGGATACAGAAAGGGCTTCATTAGGAAAGGAGCATCCACTCTACTTTCAGTTTCCAGCAGGAAAACCAGTCACATGTAGAAGTGCACATAAACAAATCTACTAAACCATCAGGCAGTGTGACCGTATTCTATTACATATGCTGCTTTTGTCAACAAACAGGCCAAGCTTGTCATAAAATTACGTAGGAAAAGAAGATGGTCTTTGGTTCTTCTCCATCTGCATATGTTTTTTCCACTCTTGATTCTTATCCTTTTCTACCCTTTCACTTTTGTTAAATTTCCTCGTGACGTGTATTAGAAGCCGAAGAGACAAGGCAATACTTACAGCATTTTCACCACAAGAGTTACCACAGCTCCAACAGAGAAAGTAAAATACTGAGTGACTATAAATCTAAGAACAGAGAATAGTTCCTGTTTATTCCACAGCCGATAAAGGTCAGTTAATATTAGTTCTAATTTATGTATCAGTTCTAATATATTTGCTATTGTGTAATTATGAGAGAATCATAATCTCTCATTATAAGTACCTTTTCTGAAACAAAGAAATTGGATCTGATTATCTCAAAATTCTCCTCAGCTAAAAAAATTCTCAGCTGTCCTCATGCTTTATAATGTCTAACAGCTTTTTTTAACTTACTAAAGTAGAAACTCTATTTTCTATTAGTTTTTTCTCATTTAATTGGCAGTAACATTTTCTGACTGACATTATAGTTTAATAATATATGATGTAATGGGACATTATATTATGGTGGATAAGAGCCTCTGAATTTAGAAACCTGGTTCAAATTCCATGTCAACTCCTTGCTAGTGGTGTGTCATCTGACAAAGTACTTAACTTCTTAGCCTCGATTTACCAATCTGAAAAATGGCAATAGTTTTAGTAACATCTTAAAAGGTGGATTAAACCTGCAGAGGCTGTGCACAATACTAGGTGTGTAATGTGCATGCAGCACTACTAATAATAATACTATATTTTCTTTTTTAAAATCATGCACGGAGGCATACAAAGTTGGCAGTTTGTACAGTAGAATTTTTGAGCCTTTAGGGAGCCTGTGATAATATGTCACACATGCAATGTGACCTATGGTTAGGAAGTGCTTTTCCTTATAGGTGTGGCTCACAGAATGGACAAACAAGGCAGCCATGGAAATTGTGGTATCAAATACTGGGTAGCTGCACATCAGAGAAAAGCCAGATTTTTCTATGACTCTGATGGTTGTAATAGCAAGCTCCCTTTAATAAGGCATTCTTAGTTCAAGAAAATATATATAATCATGGCAGGTGTGATATAAATACACTGTAATATAAAAAGGGTATGTAGATTGTACACTCACCACGGAGAATCAAGGTAATAAAGAAAATATTCCCAATTAGTATCATATGGTACTTTTTATTCAACAGAAATAATTACATTCAAATTTTGATTACCCTTAATATTGGAGAGCAGAAAAAACTGTTGAGGATGCAGAGCTTTCTTATAATAACTTTCAACATCCTAGATCCAGGGGTCTGCACAGATATACTGTAGCACAACAATATGTCATAACCAAATATGTACCTACAAAAGTAAACTAATTATAAACATTTTTACTTTAACTTCACAACTGAATCTTCCTGAGATTGTAATAGCTGTCTAAATGAAAAAGAAAAAAAAAAAAAGAAAAAAAAGGTCGGAGATATATGTGAATCAATGAGTAAAGCAAATTTAAGCAATTTCCTTAGTTGTAAGGTTTTTTCACTACTTTTAATATGTTGTATTTTTATCTTTAAGAGGGTGTATTTATTGATATATACGTATATATCAATGAATAACTAAACACATATCACCATTAAGTTACTTTTTAGCATAGTACCTATTTATTTCTGTATAAGAATATATGTACTATACCATTCCAAAGAGATTAAGAATTTTTTTAATTCTTGGTATTTATTGTTTATGATTTCAAATACACACGAAAAGACTCTCAATATTATCAGTATATTTTAAGTATTTGTGCCACCCTTAGGTGACTGTAATAAAGGATTAATATTTCTGAAAACTCTTAAGAACATGTACTTTATATGCTTGTTGTCAGAATTTCCAAAGCGCCACCCACACTGAGCCTTCTATTTTGTCTTTCCTTCTTGCGGCTTCATGACAAAATAGGGGAAAAAATGAAAGACGGAAAGAAGAGGAAGGCTGGCTGCTTCTTTGCTTCCCTCAGCCTTTCTCACCACATAGCTGGCATTTTTTTCTATTTTTCAAGGGCAGTTCTGAAGCTACAGAGGAGTGAAAAATATATAATATTGTGGAAGACTCATACTCTGTCTCCAGGTTTGAATCTCTGGTTTGACTTTATCAGCCTTGAGTCTTTTAATATAACTGTTTACAGTAAGTATGAAATGCCATATTTTTACTTTATGTTTTTGTGGAACAGCAAAACCTTAATATATCATGTGGGTTTTACAATATGAATTTCATATTGTTCAAATCATGTTCTGCTACGAAACCCCAAATTTCCTTATTCCCCACATTTAAAGGTGCCTATGTGAACTCACATACTCTTTCATTCTTAGGGTTCATCTTTATATTTAGAATCTGCATGGATCTGTGGGAAAGGAGGAGCCTAATTATTTTATTTACATCTTACAGGCACTAATTGAAGGTCTATACTGAATGTAGTAAATATAGGAAAGACAGGCAGTGAAGACTATATGGGCCAAAGTCAAGGGAATTTACCATTGTTTTACACTTGTTACTGACAACACTTCCGTGTTAGTCAAAGTTTACAGTTACTAATGATCAATGCTAAGAGCTATCCCATTCTAGGCCACCAGCTACACACACTTCTAGAAGATTTGCCTGGGATGGGGTCAGGGAGAATTTAAATGTTCTCTGCTTTCAATAATCTCTTCTTTGTGGATTTTTCCGTCTACAATGCACACTTCTTACACTGCAACTTTGTGGTGCTTTTAGCTAACTGCTTCATCTAATAGAGCTAATAAAGCTTGTTTCTATTGTTTTTAAATTTTAATTTAATGTTTTTAAGTATTTATGGAATAACTGCTCTATTGGCTTATTAAGTAAAATTACTCCAACTGCAGTCTCTTGTTCTTCTTTCAAAATTTTCAAAAACAATTATACAAATATGAACTTATATATCACTAGTTTATTGCATTATCTTTATGGTAGGAACAACCTAGATAGAGGAGTAAAGCTATGTCAGCAGATATCTGCCAGTTTGGCAAAACATTAAGTAGAGTAGGTGAATTTAATTTTTAAAAACCAAAAGTACCTCTGCAATTTAGAACTTTAAAGAACCACTATGTTTACTACAATATCCATATCTCACTTACTTAATTTGAAAATTGTTTGAATTGCATTACTTGAAACAAACAAAAAAATCATAATAGTTATTCATAAAGGAATGCTTACCTATGTCTACAGATTTCCTAAATTTTCACTTCATACAGATCCATCAATATTTTCATCAATAAAGGTTTTATATCTTTTTTAAAAACCTGTTATGTTTTTTCACTTTTAAAATTTTGAATCTATGTATCTGACAATTACAAAAATATTTTAATCTCAAAGCACCTTTCATCAAAACAAATAAAAATCACCCAACAGTCTTTAAATTCTGTGGCACATTGGATGGAAAAATATCCAGAATTTCAAAATCTAAATCTACATAGAGAAAAGTCATTCCATAGTATTTTTTAACTGCTGTGTTGTAGTCTACTTATTGTTAATATTTGCTCAAAGAAGTTCATTTCCAATTACCTCCCACAAGTTTTTTTTTTCTCCTTTCTTTTCTTTTCTTTTCTTTTCTTTTCTTTTTTTTTTTCCCTATTGAGGGCCTCAATTGACTGACACATTAAATTATGCATGATCAACTAAAAAGGATCAGTTCAAATTTTGGCACTCATTCACCATCTGTGCTTTGTACATTGACATATCTCACATCATTTTCATGTTTGCTTTATAAATGGTGTGGCAGTTAGGCTTTTCATAACGTTTGTTGTTCCATAAAATTAATTCTAGTGATGGTTATATTTTGAGAATATAAAGCTCCATTCAGGAAACTGTGAAGAATTTTGAAAATAAAAACCTCCATTAGTGTGGCGACTTAATTTCTAACATTTCTCATGGCAAACAATCCAGGTATATAGTCAGCCAAAATTTTTTCAATAGCATATGATATTGGGACCTAATTTCTATTGCAATGTGACACCCTTCAAAAAAGCCATCAGTGGGATCTTCCTTGTTATAAATGTGCATAGCTTCAAACTTTAAAGCAAAGAAAAAAATAAAAACAATCCTCCAAATAATCCATTTATTAACAATTACTAACACTTTGTTAAGCTTAAGGAGACATAACATTATACACACTCTCACGAATGGAAGATATATTGAAAAACGAAGTCAAACACACTAAATATAGTGCATTAGAAAATATTTAAGATTATCAGCTTGGCACACATGTTTTACTCTAACCTATGCCCTAAGTATTTTCCCAAAATTTATAGTAAATTTAATTGTTATAATCTTTGTCTACAATGGCTCCTATTTTTATAAAATGGAACGAAATTCTGTGAATCATTCTTGTTTACTCCTATTACCTGTCTTATTTCGGTATTCAAAAGAATGACCTGCCTTTTGTTTTTCAACTACAACTGTACAAGGTTACCCTTTCATATCAAATAAATAATAAAAAAAAATCATGGCTTATATAAACTGTCATACTTCCCACAAAGGGCTTTCCATTGTCCAAAGATAAATTCTAGAAATTTCTGGAAATTATTTTCTGTTCCTACTAATCTCAGTTTTCTCCCTTAATCTTTGCTTCATTAGATTCAAGAAAAATATGACCAAAAGTTCTTATTAGCAAAATAGTTTCTACTGTCAAAATGTTCCCAGAAAAAAGGAGAGGCACGAAGTCACAAGGAAGAAAAACGAGCTCCTTTTCTTGGCAATCAAATGACTATTTGGAACCAAGGATTAAATGAAGTGAAATTTTAGTTACACCTCTCCTTCTTTTCCTGAAAGTAAACAGACACCGAACTATTTTTAAGGTGTTACAAAATCTTATAAAAGTTTTACTTTTCCAACTTGACATTTCCTACTGATAGTAACTTTGAAAAAAAAAAAGTTCTGTCTTTCAAATTTACTATACCCCATTGTTAGGATTATATGACTTAAAGAGGAAGAGAGAAAACTAATCATCTCAAAGCCAAGTACTTTTTCTCTGATAGTCTTTCTTATGTTCCTTTTAAAAATACTGTACTGTACTTAATATTTTCTTTTTATCCAGGTATACACTATGCTAACTTTCTAATAGCCAGTTTTTTCCCACCAGATACCTTTGCTCTGTTTCCCTTAAAAGTTTGGTATTTACTCAGAATTCTGCCTTTCAACAACTTTTCTTACTCACTGAGAGAGTTAATCTAGACATATGTTTCGCTAACAACTACCTATAGAATATCAAAAAGATCTAATATGGATCTTTTTACAGACTTATATAGACAATACATCTCCATCTAGATATCTTCCCATGTATAGTGATTACAGATACTATTTGCATAAAATGTTACATGTTGGGGAGTATGACAGCTTCAAAACATAAACCTGTGTATTTACCCAACCACACAATGAGGTAGCTATTGGAATTTGTTTTTGCCGGATAATAATATTATTCAACATTAATCAATGTTTCCCATAGACCTGGTGCTATTCTAAACACCACCTTTCTTATAATATATCATTTAATCCTCACAATCAATGGATCTGTAGGTAACATCATTGTCCCATTTTACATTGGTTGGAGATTTAGCACAGAGAAATTAAGTAATTTGCCAAAAGTAAAACAGTGGAAGCCTTGCTACTTTTGTTAATCAATCTGGTAGTTGTTTTATTATAAACCCTGTACTTTACACCTACACTATACTGACCAACACAGGCCCTCAATTCAATCTCATGAAAGTATATTCATGTTTTCCTCATCGCCATCTTGTTATTCTGTATTTTAAAATTTTTTATTACTTACACTGTGAAAAAATTCTAACATTAAAGATGGCCTGCCTCTATCTATTATGTAGCATTTAATTTTTGATATATTCAGCCAGTATTCTAATAATTCTCACATTTGTTTCTTTCTTTGAATCAGCACTGTTACTGCTTAAATCCCTCTTTTCACATTAGGATGAAAGGAATAATCTCTTCTAAACTGTCTTATTACCATTATTAGAAACCCCTTCTAGCCTACCCAATACTCTCTGAATCAAAACATTTAAAAAATCTTATAGAACCATATTACCAAATTATTCAAACATTTTAGTTACTTTTCATCTCACATAATTTTATAGGACAACATAACTTTCTCCTTCCTATCATTTCAAACATATACCTATTGTTAATCCTTCTGCTTATCATAACAAATTATATAGACTTAACTAAATGAAATATCCTATTCCATGACTTCAGGCTTTTGTGCATACTGATGTCCCCTCAAACTGGAATGAACTTTTTTTTTTTTTAAAGATTTTCTTTATTTATTTACTTGAGACAGTGACTGAGAGAGAGAGAGAGCACATGAGCAGGTGCAGGGGGAGGAGAGAAGGAGAGGGAGAGGGACTAGCAGACTCCATACTCAGCGACTTGGGGTCCCATCCCACAACCCTGAGATCAATACCTGAGCCCAAATCAAGAGTCAGATGCTCAATTGACTGAGCTACCCAGGCACCCGTGGAATGAACTTCAATATCTAAGGTGCATCTACTAACCTCTTTGTTCTGCCATCCTTGATCATAATTCCATTTATAATTGATCACGTTCACCTTTGTTTATCATTTTATCTTTGTGCCAAGCAGTGTTGGGTGCTATATTTTTATATGGGTATATATTTCAATTATAGTACTTAAGATAATCTATTGCAATAATTAATTAATATAGTTCCCTTTTGAATATGAACTACATCTGTGAAGTGGAATCACAGACCTTACTTTGGCGAGCAAAAAAAAATGGAAAATTTAAAAGTGACTTTCAGAATTACATGTTTGGATTACCAATTGTCACTGAAATTATCTGGGATGGTGAAAAGAGGCAGAGAGACCAATTTGGATGGATTTTTAATTTTTCTTAAATTTCACTTTGTTCTGATGTATTGCTGAATTTTTACCATAACCATTAGCACAAAAACAATTTCTTTGTAACAGGATACAAAGTCATTTGTATACTTTGATTGAAACTACATTATGAGGTACACATTCGGAGGAAGAAAAAACTAAAATTAAATTTTAGAAAATTCTTATATGTGAACCATTTCCATATGCAGTTCAATTGCCTATGCAATAATTGGTTATCGAAAGCTACTCGTAACATAGGCATTAGATGAAGAAAAATATAAATTTAGACAAAAAGGAAAAAAAAATCATTGTTTTTAAAATGTCGCCATGCATGTCATCTGTATATACAGTTTTGAAACAATATTCAACCAATTAAAATACTGTTTCAGTCTAGTTGCCAATGAAGGCTACTTTCATAACAATCATTTCACATTCATTGTACACGTAGTAAAGGGATACAATCTAGATTTTGTAATTTTAATCAATTTTTTCAACTTTAGTAAATTGACAAATGAAAGAAGGGGGTCAAAATATAAAAAGACACACATAAATAATAATAATAGTTGAAATTCCTCAGTTGAGACATAAGACACAATTTTAAGATTTAAAAGTTAAGTGAACTTCAAGCAGGAAAATTACTAAATAAACAATATTTAAGAACATTACAGACAAACTGCTACAAAGGAAAAAATACCCAATAAAAACATCCCTAAAAAGTACAAGAGAAATAAAGACTTTTGCATCTAAAAAAACCTGAAAACTAAATAAAAAAATTAAGAGACTGTTGTCAGTAGACCTACAAGATATGTTATCATGCTGAATGAAAGCATATGAAAATTAAGATTTTAGGGAAAAACTGAAGAGCTTATAAGTTATAAATATTTCAGTAAAAACTATTTTGCCTTACTTTTATTTTTTTAAAATACATATGGCTACTTAAAAGAAAAAATCTAACATCTTGTAGATTTATAATAATAAAATTCATATAGCAATTGTAGCATAAAAATAGAGGGGTAACAAACTTACACAATTGTAGGTTTCTGCGTTTTAGGTGAAATAGTACAAAAATAATTATGAGTAGATTGTGGAAAGTTAAGAATGTATATTGTATTTTCTTGAGCAACCACTAATACAAATAATACAAAGTGGTAAAGTAAAAAGTCCATAGGTAAATTAAAATTAATTTCTAAAAATTATTTAATGAGAGGGACGCCTGGGTAGCTCAGTTGGTTAAGCATCTGCCTTTGGGTCAGGTCATGATCTCAGGGTCCTGGGTTGGAGCCCCACATCTGGCTTCCTGCTCAGCAGGGAGTCTGCTTCTCCCTCTCCCTCTGCCTCCTCCCCTCTACTCATGCTCTGTTTTTGTCTCTGTCTGTCTCTCTCAAATAAATAAACAAAATCTTTTAAAAAATAAATAAAAATTATTTAAAGACTGTTACCTGAGGTAACTTTAAGTAAATTAAGGAAGTTGTTTTTTTCTCTTTTTAGGATCTTGCATGCTAGGCATATAATACTTCCTTTGACCTAATTATATATAAAAACAAAACAAACAACCATATCTAAGAAAGAAGGTGGACGAAAGCTCATGCTTTCATTCTCTGAACCTGATATAGCTTAAGCATTCTTTCCTCCACTATCCCCAAATCCCACTATCCGCCCCTCCCCCCCAAATCATTACCTTGAAAAACTTGGTAACTAGGGGTGTGTTGTGGTGGAAAGATATGGAGAACTCTTAATTAGATTATTCCAGTTAATAGAAAATAATTATGTTTTTGCACAGCTGAATTTATGAATGGTCTAGGCGGTTTTTAATTTTAAGATGTGTAGAGAGTTCTGAGATAACCAAATATATATCTTGTATCCTCAGCTCTATAATTAGAGATTTTTCTCTTATTTATGAAGTCTTCTTGATCTCTATGAGTTCCTAAAGATTCAAAGGGTATTTAAAAGGAGGATTAAGAACTATGAACAAAGAACACAAATCAGGAAAGCAAATTATGTATTTGCTCTGTAATCTTAATCACCCCTAGCTTTTTAAGATAGTTTCTACATCTGTAAAATGAAAGGACTGAATTCGATAGTAGTAAAAGTATTTTAGTACTGAAATTTCATTATTATGATGAAAGACACCATTTCTGGGGCATAAGCCAAGTGTTTTACATACGTTACTTCATTTAAGCTTCATTACAAACTGTAAGGGAGATATCATTATCCCTATATTAAAAAACATAAAATTAAATTCCAGAAAGTTATCTCCCCAGAAAAGAGCAAGAATCCAAACAAAATCAGACTTTGAAGCTATCAGCCTTATTTTAAGAATTTGTGGGTTATTGAGGTATATATTACTGAGTCAAAATGATAAAGTATTAAGGTAGAACGGGGTCAAAATCCATGTAGTGACCCAGTCAACATTTATTAAATACTTAAATAGAGGATGCCATTATGTTTACTCTAAGCTAAACAAAGATTTCTAAAAGCCTGTATCAAGTTATCTTCATTATTCAATATTTTATTAAATTACACATTTTTAAATTTTTTTTGTAGTTTAAAAGCATTTTTGACAACTACAGAATGCATAAGGATCATGTCTGAATAAGTACTCATTAATAACACACATCTACAAAATAGCAATTGATCAAATGAATGCAAAATACATATAGCGATTTTCAGTCCCATTTTAAGCCAGCCACTCCCCCCACCCACCCCAACACTGGAGTGGGAGCGAGAAGCAAAATCTTTTTTCAGATTCTGCTTCTAAGCTCAAGCAAGTCACTTTATTTTTTGGCAATTATTTTTTTCTCTCACATATGATAAAGGGATTAGAGTATGTTATCACTGATATTTCTACGTATTTTTAGACAAGACCACAAAGTACTATTTCATGGGAGCAATGATGCTTAAGATGTTTAAATTATGTCACGGAAATTTATTTCATGGTGAAAAAAGTTTGAAAAATTCAGAGCTAAAAAGTTAACAATTTCTAAAGCCTTTTCTTGTTCTAAAGTGATTGACACAGAAGATGATGAAGCATAAAATTTTTCTCAAGATGACTGATCTGTGAGACACACTTCAGGAAATGATGTTTCTAATTCCTCTTTTCTCTAGCTAATTAGTACACATACAGAACAGAAAGATTCCATTGAAATTATACAGAAAATCTAAATGAGATGTAATTTTTTAAAAAATTTAATTAAATTTACATGTTGTTTGGAATTTTGATCTCTCCCAGAATACTTTAAAGGATTCTAAGAACAATGAACTATATTAAAACTCATCACAGCTAAAAGCCAACACCTGCTTTTTTCTTTTGTTCTCTATAAAAGATGGACATAATTTAACAAGTTTTTTAGGAAAGCTTATGAATATCTGGAAGGAAACAATAATGAGAACATTTACTGAATCTGGGAGGGTGTTTTTTAATAAGCATTAGTAATCATAACTAATATTTTGGTGGACAAAAACAAAGAAAAAGGAAACAAACTCTACTAGTAACATTTGAAAGGATTAGATAGTTTATTTTTTATTCCTCAGCCATTGCTCATTCCCCCCACCTTTTTTTTCACTTTTGAAGTTTTGGCTTAATGTTCTTGAATCTCAAGTCGACTAGCTTAATACGGATTCCTTCCCCTCAAGCATAGGAGATCAGTAATAATTGACTCTTTGCAAAGAATGCAGTGTTTTATATAAGTGAATGTAAACTGAAGGTCAAAAAACAATTCTCCTACTAAAGATATTTATAGGGAAAAAATAGATAAAAGCTACAGTCCAAATTGATGCAGAGTTTAAATATGATTTTAATAAATGCAACGTTTACATCCCATGTAAATGTTTCTCATTAAATCCTAATGTGCATAACACTATGTGAGTACTACAGACATGTAATTTACTTATACCATTTTATGAAATGGAACTTCTGTTAAGTTGTTTTTGAATCGAAAACATTGGTCATATTTTGATGACATTATTTCATTACACTTTAATTAGCATTGTACAAATCACGTAAGGTTTATAAAACAAGTTAATAATTTAATCTTGGGAGACAAATTTTTGTAGTATGGCTGTAACATTACTTATTAATGCAGGTTTAATTAAAACCTACTATTTCACAAATTTATCTGTTCAAATACCAATTTCATGCTCTATATAAGTCCTTACAAACAGGAAGAGTTTTAAGATTTTTTCCATTTTCTTAGTAGCCAAAAATAAAGTACTAAACAGTATAACACCAAAGACTTTTTACTCCATTATGTGCTCTTAGGTTTGTGAGAGAGTAATAATAATAATAATAATAGATAATTGGCATAACATTATTTCTCCAATTAGAAGTCACACAAATTTTTTCAGATTGAAAACCTCCAGCCAACTGTATTTTCTATCTACCAACACACTGTTAGATAACCAAAGAGAAAATATAAAGCTTACTGAAAAAAATTTGTGAAATTACCATTGTAAAGGTATCATAATCACAGTGCAATTCTGGAAATAAGCTAAATAAACAACAGGATACAGTCTTGGAATGGAAATACAAATGTCCACTAAGATGCCCCATAATTACAGAGAAGATCTGGTGGAGGTAACCCCTAATGAATGTAGAGAAGGAAATCTGAGTTAGCTGTAGAAAGCAAGAACAAGACAATATAGGGAGGAATAACACCAGGGTAGTTCTTGTGTGGGAGAATGGGACAGTTTTAAGAGGCCTGAGTGATAAAATTAATGATGAGAATAAAATCTGGAGTCCACACTAGATCTAGTAGGTATTTGGTGTATTGAAGTAGAGGTCTGTGAAAGAGAATGTGGAACAGCTGGTCATTATTTTTAAATAAAATATCCAAAGATAAAGCTGATGGAAAGGGTGAACAGGCTTTCGTGAGAAATAGAAATCTAAAAATTTCCAAGGGAGATATCATGTGTTAACAAAGTTTTCGGATTAATTGTTATTGTATTAAGGACTCTGAAATCTTCTTGAGGCCTGTATTCTTTTCTGAAAATCTCAAAGAAAATTATCTTTGGAGGCGAACATGTGTTTATTTAGCTTTATATACAGCTTTCATGTTGGCACTCACTTGCTCAAATATCTTCAAAGATTAGTGCTTCCTGAAAGATAGAGTAAAACTTCTCTAACATGTGTTTGAACCTCTCAATAACTGGCCCAATGTCATATTTTTAAAGAGCATTTACATTTTCTTTTTTATGAGCCCTTTAAACCAAGCTGAACTCACTAGAGGCAGTTCAACCAACATTCCCTATACATTTCCTTTCTAGACCATACAGAATGCCGTCCCCTCTGCTTGTTTTATTTCCATTCATCCTTCAGATTCTGTAGCACTGGTAAGTCTTTCTTAATTATCCCAAGGTACACTGAGCTCTTCTTTTTCAAAAATTTAATAGTGTATATCTAGACTAGAGAAACATAAGATTTTCAAGCTGCCATATTTTAATAGTTAACTTTTATGCATTTTTCCCAACAAAACAATGATATGCTGTGGCTTATGTATTGTAATATATTATCAGTTATAAGTTTAATCAGAGGATTATAGAATACTCCCCTTGCCCCTGATTTTACCACCACACCAACAGGGCTCCAGTATAATAACAAGGATTATACCTGAGTTGCAAGGCAGACTTCCCCTGAAGAAGAGTAATTAAGACAAGCACAAAGTCAAGAGTAGAGACAAAAATATTAAACACTCTTGAACTCCTACCCAGATTATCATAAATCCTCACACTTAGTTCCTAGTACCCAATACAATATGTCTGGCTTTCTTTAAAAAAAAGACATACAGATATATATATATATATATATATATATATATATATATATATATATATATATATATATATATGTATATGTGTGTGTGTGTATGTGTGTGTGTGTGTGTGTGTAATGAAGTCTCCATAAAAACTCCAAAAAACTGAGTTTGGAGAGCTTCCTGGTTGGTGAACACGTGGAGGTGCTGGGAGAAGGGTGCCATGGAGAGGGCACAGAAGACCCACCATTCTTTTCCCACACTTTGCCCTATGCATCTCTTTCGTCTGGCTCTTCTTGACTGGTCCTTTCATACTAAACTGGAAATCTCGTAAGTAAAACACTTCTTTCAGTTCTCTGAGCCACTCCAACAAACGAGTCTACTCCAGAACGAGGTTGTAGTAACAGAAGCACAGGTCACAGCCTGAGCTTGAGACTGGCATCTGAAGTTGGGTGGTGGGCAGTAGCACTGAGCCCTCAACCTGTGGAATACAATGCTGTCCTTCTGTAGACAGTGCAGAATTGAGTTGAATTCTTGAACATCCTGCTGCCATCCAAGAGTTGTTTGGTGTTATGTGGTCTGCCCCTCCCCCACAGCCCACACTTGTTGGAACTGGGTTCAAGAACCCAAAATACCGGGGCGCCTGGGTGGCGCGGCGGTTAGGCGCCTGCCTTCGGCTCAGGGCGTGATCCCGGCGTTATGGGATCGAGCCCCACGTCAGGCTCCTCCGCTATGAGCCTGCTTCTTCCTCTCCCACTCCCCCTGCTTGTGTTCCCTCTCTCGCTGGCTGTCTCTGTCAAATAAATAAATAAAATCTTTAAAAAAAAAAAAAAAAAGAACCCAAAATACCAACAAACAGAACACATCCAACATTCAAGTATTCCTTTGGGAGTACCCCCTAGGTACTATCCTCTGCAAGAGTAACTACTATCCTGACATCTAAGATTATAAATTAGTTTCTTTTCCTACTTTTTTTGATCAGCTATGTTATGTGGTGCTATTTTTAGGCTTTGATTTATTTTACCCAACATATCAAATTTATTGATTTAATAAAGCTTTACAGTAGTATTAACATTTTTGATACCTCTATGGTCTCTGTTGACATACTCTCCTCCATTTTTAATATTAGTAACGTTTGTTTTCTCTCTCTTTTTTCTACACAAGTCCTAGCTAGTGGTTTATAAATTTTATTAATCTTTCAAATCACCAACATTTAATTTTGCTTTCTTTAGTTCACCTTTGTTCTCCATATAAATGAATTATTCTGTTATCATTATTATATATATTTTTAATACCCTTAGGTCTGATTCGCTTTTATTTTTTTCTCACAATAATGCAGCTTAAATCATTGAATTTTAGCTGGTTTTCCTTTTCCTATGTTCATTTAGGGCTAAACATTTTCTTCTAAACATTGCTTTAACTGTATTTCACAATACTTGATATTTCATGTCTTTCTCATCTGTCAGCCAAAATATGCTCTTGTTTCTAGTGTGACCTTGTCTTTGACCTTGGGTTATTTAGATGGGGTGTACTTCATTTTCAAATTGTTAGAATTTTTCTAGTTTTATTTTATTATTTAATATTAATGTTTCTATGATCGGATAACATACTCTCAATAATCTCGATCATTTTTAAGTTGTTTGTGACCATGTATGAACTAGAACTTCATAAATGTTACAGTCATTCTTGAAAATGTGTTCTGCAGTTATTGAATGCTGAATTTCATATTATGTCAATTATGTCAAATTTATTTATTTTGCTATTTATATTAACTAGAAATTTATTTTTGTATACTTGTTCTTTTGGCTTTTGAGAGAGTGGTGTGTTAAAGTCATCTACTATGCTTTGTAATTTGTTTATTTATCCTTTTAGTTCTATTGATTATTGCCTTGCACATTTTAAGCTATCTTACTCTGTACATAAAGATTTAGAAAAGCTACATTTTCATGCCACATTATACATTTCATATTTCCTTTTCTCAGAGACAGCTTCTCCCATGGATAAGGTTCTTTATCATGGTACAACACCAATCTTTTTCCTGAAATATCTGAGCCTTCCTGTTTCTCCTATATTGTGTTGTTTCAAGAATTACGATTGTGACAGCAGTCCTAAAAGTGTTTGCAGTGGTCAGTGTACACATACACCTTCTTACCAACATTGTTTTGCACCAGCTCTTTTCCCTTTTAAAATTGTGATCTAGCTCACCCAATAATACTTTTTTTTTTTCTTTCTTGTTTTTCCTGGGTCATAAGAAGTCCAAAACTACTAGGTGACAGTTTTAAATGTCCAATTTATTGGAAATGTTGTTGAGCCCCCAGTAGAATCTTTTTTCCTTTAGAAATTAAGATTTTAAACAACAGAAGCTCAGGGTATAGAGGATGGAAGTAAAAAGTGTGCAAGTTTGTAGTTATGAGAAGTAACATTC
Organism: Ursus arctos; assembly: GCF_023065955.2. Taxonomy (NCBI): domain Eukaryota; kingdom Metazoa; phylum Chordata; class Mammalia; order Carnivora; family Ursidae; genus Ursus; species Ursus arctos. The sequence continues at coordinate 22,657,257 of NW_026622764.1, forward strand.
CCACTTCTACTTTTACTCTGTAGTTTCTGGACCCATATGTTCTAATGATGGGAGAAACAGCACTGAGAAATGTTTATTAATTAAAGTATATAGCAAATCTAATGGTACAGCAGCTTCAAGTTGCAAGGTTTATATCCCAGCTAGCTGCCTGAGTCTACCAGAGTCCATTCCATTCACTCTGAGACCTGTTGTTACTTCTCCATGAGAAACATGAAAAATCAGTTAATCTTCACATTAAATCATCCCATTGTCTGATGTCTTTTTCTGTAAAATGAGTTTTTTGTTCAGAAAAAAAAAAATTATATGGTGGTACCTGGATGGCTCAGTTGGTTAGTGTCTGACTCTTGATTTTGGCTCAGGTCATGATCTCAGGGTTGTGAGATCAAGCCCTGCATCACTCTGTGCTGGATGTGGAGCCTGCTTAAGATTTTCTCTCCCTCTTTCTCTGCCCCTCTCCCTCTAAAATACAAAAAACAAACAAACAAACAAAACTGTATTGTATATAATGGTAATTAAGAAGATATTCTGATATTTCATGGTGGTGCTAATGTCAAAAGTATGGTGGACAATGAAAGTAAATCCATTCCCCGTATAAACATTTATTACAATGAAGACATACTGTCATATACACCATGATGGATATGGTCCAATGAGATTTACTATCCACTATTATTAAACAGATGTCACATCAGGCGTAGAACATTGTTCTCGGGGCCTTGACCACCCTGCACTGAGCTACAATCTATATAGGAGCAGAGGCAATCTATGTGAGCACAGGCAAAGGAGAGCTACAATCTATGTGACCAGAGGCAAAGGTGACAGTTCAGTGAAAAGGAGGAACACTAGGAAATGAGTCACCAGCTCAAACAATTCTTTGTGCCTTTAGAACCTGCCTGAAGGATTTAATTTTTCCAACTTCCACTAGATAGGTGCTGCAGTCTGACAGAAATTAGACTAGAGAGATCAGACAACACCCAATTTATGACAGTGTTTTAGTAATCATAGTCATTCGATGTCCCAACTTCAAGTATTAAACCTCTGTTAGATCTTAGTAACAAGCCAACATCTATATCCATGAGAATTATTTTCTAAAGTGTATATGGATTTGCTCCAAAAGCCTAGGTGTCTGCACTGCTTTATCCTATTGATGTTTGCCTCGTTAGGTATATTACCTTGATCTGAGGAAAGATAACACGAGGAGGTCATAAAGGCAAGTTTGCAATGCTCCTTGACCTGAAGCAGAGACCAACAAGATAATATTATCTCTTGGTGATAGAAAGCTAGGAGGTTCTTGACAGCATTATGTGTTATTCAGTCATAGATTCCAGCAGCACACCTAAAAGTGTATCACCACATTGCATGGGATCCCAGTACCCCATTTGCTAATTCTGAGTAGATTATTAATACCTCCACTTTCAAGCAGATCAGAAAATCAATATTAGATTCCTATTTTATTGGTACTTATTACCTGTAATTATTCTGGGTGCTCATTTTTATTGATTTATTTTAATTAATCAGAGTACAAAAAGTTTTCATTCTATAAATTAAGTTACTTTCAGAATAATCTAGGAGGTTGAAAATAAGTGTTACTTTGACGTTTCAGAGTTGACTCAAAATAGGAAACAAACACAGCACTGCAGAACCAGGTTATCAACAGGGCTGCTACTATACTCAGTAACTGCCACCAAAAGAAAGTGTCATGATGAAGACACTCACATTGCTGCAGCAGAAGTGTACCTCACCTGCTTGAATCAGCTCCAGCAAAAGGAGACCCTTATGATCCTGCTTTCCAGTGGAAATATCAGAATCAGAACAAGTATGTCTTTTGTTTCCCTGCTGCCTTCTAAATGCAGCTTGAATTCATCTGATTGAGGAAATTTAAATCATATTTAGAATTCAGTAGCTTTTAATGATTCTGAAAATGTTGATTTTAGCTTTCCAGTAGTATAGTAAGGCATATTTCATTCATACATACAAACCACATTCTCTTTATAATAGTTATTGCTAATACAATTTTAAGGTGATTACAGAAATGAGAAATACAAATTGCATTATAAAATGTAAGATTTACAGATCCCGTAAAAGATGCATTTAAATTAAGACTAAGCTTCTAGTCTAGAAAATTGGAAACAAAATATGAACCATGTTTAATATTTTAATGACTCTGGTATGTAATGGAGATATAATGTCAAAAATAACAATACTAATTCATGTGACTTGAAATTTATATTTTACATGCCGCGACACCGCCCACAGCACTGCAGCACTGATTCAGGAGAAGGATGAGGCACAGACAGGTTAGCTTGCGAAAGAGAGCGTGGGCGCAGGGGACGACCGCCAGGCCTGCCACCGCCAAGACTGCGATCGCCCTGAACAGCTGCAACCTTGCCTATTTATTGGCAATAAACAATCAAAGACAATCAAGGGAATGATCCGTATTACATCCTAGTGAATAGTAGTACATCACGGGGACGGTCACGGGATTAGATGATGTAACGTTCAGCAAGTGAGGCCTATTCTTTTTTTTTTTTTTTTAAGATTTTATTTATTTATTCGACAGAGATAGAGACAGCCAGCGAGAGAGGGAACACAAGCAGGGGGAGTGGGAGAGGAAGAAGCAGGCTCCCAACAGAGGAGCCTGATGTGGGGCTCGATCCCAGAACGCTGGGATCACGCCCTGAGCCGAAGGCAGACGCTTAACCGCTGTGCCACCCAGGCGCCCCGTGAGGCCTATTCTTAAACATGTTTCTATGGACCCCGCTGGCTATTGTCAAGAGCAATCAAGTTTTGGTTGGGGCAGCGTTCTGCCTTGTAGCAGACCAAGTGTTCCTGGCGCTCATTATCTGAGGGCAGCGTTCCACCCTGAGAGAGCTGGGCGTTCCCAACTACTGTGTAAGCCGGGCATTCTGGCCGCTGGGCTCTAATGTTTACGCTAAAGCCCGCAAGGTCATAAACATGTTTTCCTATTATATCCTTAGCATAAGCTCTCGGCCAGGGGCTGCTGCATTTACCCATGACCCAAGAGTATAATGGATTAGAATATATAGTTCCTGAGTATCATATAGATACTTATTTTAGTGCAGGTTTGTAAAGTTTCTAATAGTTTTTTAAAATTATATTTAAGGTAATGCTTTCTCTCTTTATTAAGTGTCATACAATGGCAATTAAGGCACTACTTTTTTATGATTAAAAGAATGAAGGATAAACTGTATTAAAGTTACAAAATGAGTATCAAAAGTCTTCTTTGACTTCACTTACAGAGAGATAGGATCTACTAGCATTCTTTAAACGTGCTGGGCAGGAACTTGCAACTCCCTCCAACCCTGGCTCACTGGTCCCTAAGGATGTCACTGACCTGATAAGCAAACTCTGGGATCACCATTTCCAATAAACATTCCCATATTTACCAATGGGTATGGTCACTGTGTTAAATGCAATTGCTTTTGCCTTGAACATTTTCTTTTGCCTTCTTGGGATATCTCTTTACCTAATGCCTGAGACTCACTTTCCTGCTATATGTCTCCATGGAAGAAGCAAATCAGGCAGGACCCGTCTTTGGTACACCCCTGAAGAATGTATCTTATCCTTTGTAAGGCTACTTAGTTGTTTTCAATCAGCTGTGGTTAAAAAGAACACATACTGTATTTTCCACTTTAGCTTTAACAAGTTTCCCTATAATATGGGACTTACTGTACAATTGCCTGGCTCAATAATAAAGCTAGTATTTTATTGTCATTTAGCTGTTGCCTATTTGCATATCATAGTACATGAGTGAGATCTCGAATGATAGGGTTTGCATACAAACATTCCTATATTAAAAATCTGTGTGGATTTCACTTTGGCTTTTGGTTTTCTAATTTTCAATGACTTATCAGGAACATCTTCCACTATAAATAATAGACAATTTGTTCCTTTACCTCTATTAAGAAATACACTCATAGAAACACAAAGTGATATTTCTAATATTTTTATTAGGAAATAAATTGGTTTTTAACTTTCACAACTTTTGTTCCAAGCTTTGGAACTTCTCAGTAAATGTAATGAAGGCAGCAATTCTATATGAAAAAGAACAACAGTTTTAAAGTATATAAATCAAGAAAAAGCATTTTTGTTAATTTAGAATTTAATTGTGATGTATTTGATTCCTCTGTTTTTTTAAATGATTTACATTAATCCATGAATGGGTAATGTGTTATTTTGTTTCAGCTATATTTTTAGAGAATTGACACTTCAAATTATTGACTTTCTCATGAAAACTTGCCAAATTAGTAGCACTCATGATAATGTCTAAGAGTTAGCTCTCATTATAAGAAAAAAAGATTATGCAATTTTCAAGCTGTATCCAAACGAAAGTGCTAATTGCACACAATTGGATAATTTGTTTTCTATAATATGTTACATGGCTAATATAAAACAGATTTTCTAAAATGTTGTGTATTATAGAAAGTGTACTAATTTTTAATATACAAATATGTTTTAGTTTTGATTTTTAACTTGTAGTGTGGCCCCATGCAAACTTTCTTACTTTAATCTCCCCCATGATAAAAAAAATACATATCGTTATTTTTTGGTGGTGTATTCAGAGCCGAAAGGTCCATAATTATATGGAAATCATTCTAAAGTCTTATTTTAAAGAAAAAGCACACATTCTGTCATTAATTCAGTCAACAGATTCACACTCGGCAATTTCTGACTTTTAAACATTAAGAAAGAGAAACAATTAGAAAAAAGGAAAACTTTTAGATACCAATTTTTTTACATTACATAAAATAGTCAAAAAATGTGACTTCTGCAAATGTGAAAATAAATATTTCTAAGGAAAATTTTATTCTGATTTAATAAACTACCGTTTTATGCATTAAGGTTTATATCAACCAATATTATATATTCCTATAGATTCCTGGCTTAAAATTTGTGTCAAATTCCATGCTATTTCAGTAAAAGCTTGCTCTTGATTCTAATTCTTAATACATTAGAATCTTTTGTTTAGAGGATCAGTTTTGTTAAGGAGAAGAAAAGGAGAAAAAAGGAAAGGGAGGAAGGAAAGAAAAAATGAGAGACAGAGACCAGAAAATGAGTCAGAATTTCTTGTATTCCGATTGACTATCCATTCTCTGATGCATGCCCTGCTTCTTTGTCTAGAAAGTCTTCTAATTTTCTATAAAATACTTTAGCCTATTTGAAGTAACTTTTGGTTATTTGCAACTAAAGAAATGTTAAATATTATAACATATTTATAATTAACTTTAAAATAATGAATTATATATGTATTTTTAAAATGTCAGGAATAAATGAATGGATTAGGCAAATGTATCTACAACGTATTACTTACATTCAAACAATTCCTATCGTTACTACTCCAAAAGGAGAGAGAGAAATGCACCAATGATAGCATATATCAGAATACAGATGTAAGCTGAAATGTATTAGCGCACATACAAACGTATTAAGGAAAGCTGGAGCCCATGATAATTTTTCATTTTGTTTTGAATACAGCAAACTAATTCAGTACAGGAACAACTGAATGACTGCTATATCTGTCTGCTGAGCAGACTTTCCCCAAGTGTGGCTTCATTCTTTGGAATGAATCAAATTCCATTCTCCTGGTGCAAACAGCAGATTCTTATCAAATTATCAACTTAATAATTTATTGAGAAAACTCTATTAGACCCAAAAGCAAATGTATAAGGACTGAACATGAATCAGTGATCTTCCTTTTGTGTAAATTAACCTTCTGTGGTTTACTAATCTTGCATTTTCTAGATTACAGAATAAAGAAGTCTTTCACAGCAATCATTTATTTTCACCCTCAAGGTTTTAGACTAATAGAAGGAGTCAGTTTCTAGTATCTAATATCTAACTAGCCATTTTTGTAAGAATATGTTATAGTAATGACCTATGGCGGCTTTACTGAAACCGTACTCTGTAAAGACTTCGCAGTGAGAAAATATACATGTGATGAATAATGGATACTAGCCGGAATGTGTTCCTCTTTCTGTAAAGAATCTCCTAAGTTAACACACTTCCAAATAAGGAAATGTATTAGTAAGAAAATGCTTAAAATGATACAATGGATAATTTTCTATAGGACCTAATAAGATCATTTGATATTAACTGACATAATACTCTATTATAATATTATAATGAAGAGGATGTGTGAAAATCACTATCAGTATCATGTTTTTTAAAGTAGTATCCACTGCTTAAAGGTGGGGCCTTTCATTTATCTTTAATTTTGACAAAGATATCTATCCTTTAACAAGTCAAAAGCTATTTAAATATTGGTCAATCCTATTTTGGGGTTCAAATTTAGAACTACAGTCATCCATTGTGCCTAATTTTAAAGTACCTGTGTTTAGGGCACCTGGGTGTCTCAATCAGTTAATTATCCAACTCTTGGTTTCTGCTCAGCTCCTGATATCAGGGGCCTGAGATCGAGCCCCACATGGAGCCCCACCTCAGGTTCCCCATTCAGGATATAGTCTGCTCCCCTTTCCCTCCCCCTCACCTCCTCCTCCTGCTCACACACTCTCTCTAAAATAAATAAATCTTAAGAAAAATAAAGTACCTGTGTTCTATTGAACAAAAAATCTCTTCCTTTTTGTCAGTTACTTTAAATTTCAACAAGGAAACATCTATATACAAGCTCTCTTTGTGGTTCAGTTTCTCCTAATTTACACATTTCTGGGCAGGAAATTATAGTGACTGAAGACACTATGGTGTCAGAGGTTCAAATATTCATTTCTAGATCTGTCATACTCTTGGCATCCTTCCAAAGGCATTGCCTTCATGAAAGAAAATTCCTTTATCTGTTCTAAGCACAATAATGCATTCTTTCTTAAATGGATAGCTCCTTACTGGTATTGTTATTATTTTGGAAAATATACATCTGCTTCTTAGAATATAAAATAACAAACTCTGTTTTGCATTAAATATGTTAAATATCTTTACTTAAAATGTATCTATGAAGAAACTAATTGGCAAACACTAACTTACTCTGTTACACATTCCATCCTCTTTATGTAATTTTTAAAGTTTGTTTACAAAAATGAGATGTAGGGAAAGGGTCTTTTTAAAGTAAAAATAATCTGTTAACTAATGGCATGTAAACGTTTTTTATATTTTATAATATTAAAGGAAATATAAAGCATAAAAGCAATGCAAGAAGCTTTTGTTACATATAAGAAAGTTACAAACAAAATACAGCAAGAAATCCCACCTACGTCAAATGTGAAGATGAGCAAATTATTTTATAGATTATATATATAATATATATAAATATATATATGTAAATATATATATTTATATATATGACCATATTTACAATAATTCTTGTTTTTCCTCCTAGTGGTTTGAAAGTAGTTATCTTTGGGCCTGGGCCATTGCCAGAATTTGCTTTTGCAGCTTTATTGAGATATAACTGAGATATAATATTGAGTAAGTTTAATGTATATATTGAAAAATTATTACCTCCCTAGTGTTAGTTAACACATTCATTATATCATTACTACCATCACCATGGCTGATTTCAAGCTGCCTTTGTGATATCAGTAAATGTAGAACTGGCAAGAGATACATCCAGTTGACTTTCACAAGCATGAAGAGCAGTTTTCAGAACACAATTTGAAAGGGCTAATTAAAAAAAAAAAAAGTTAAAATTGAATTTAAACAAGAGAAGATTATTAAGTGATATTTGAATTAAAAAGGAAGAAATATATTTACACAAGGAAGAAAAATGTATGATTTGTATTTAAGAATTAGCCCCTGTCATAGTGAAGAGAAGGGCCATATGCGCCCCAATGTTCATAGCAGCATTGTCCACAGTAGCTAAATCATGGAAGGAACCGAGATGCCCTTCAACAGATGACTGGATTAAGAAGTTGCGGTCCATATATACAATGGAATATTACTCAGCTATCAGAAAGAACGAGTTCTCAACATTTGCTGCAACATGGATGGCACTGGAGGAGATAATGCTAAGTGAAATAAGTCAAGCAAAGAAAGACAATTATCATATGATTTCTCTCATCTATGGAACATAAGAACTAGGAAGATCAGTAGAGGAAGAAAGGGATAAAGAAAGGGGGGTAATCAGAAGGGGGAATGAAGCATGAGAGAGTATGGACTCTGAGAAACAAACTGAGGGCTTCAGAGGGGAGGGGGGTGGGGGAATGCGACAGACTGGTGATGGGTAGTAAGGAGGGCACGAATTGCATGGTGCACTGGGTGTTATACGCAACTAATGAATCATCGAACTTTACATCAGAAACCAGGGATGTACTGTATGGTGACTAACATAATATAATAAAAAAACATTAAAAAAAAAAAAGATAAAAAAAAAAAGAATTAGCCCCTGTATTGTATTTTGATCCTTAAGCTAACAGGAGATGTGTGTGTGTATGTGTGTGTGCATGTGTATGTGTGAAAATGTTTATCACTTTTCTCAAGAACTAGGAATGGTTTGAGATTTAAGCCAATTTAGAGGTTAATAAACTAGTTTGTCATAGTTTCATGATTACTGGCAGAAGACATGTACCTCTTGGACCAGACACAACGGACTTTATTGTAATACTTAGACAGTGACATCAGAGTTATATTTAGAGTAAAAATAGTGATTATGAATATAGCCACACAAATGATCCTATGAAAATAGAATATTAAAACTAGCATACAATAATCACTTTTAATATAATTGAAAAATTTTACATTTTTCACAGTAGCCCTTTCATTGTTAATCATATATTTTTGCTTTTTAAAATTTTTCTTTTTCTTTGTTTTTTAAAGAATTTTTTTATAGAAAAGATAATTCTAAAGCTAAGTAGAAATATTGTCCATGTGACCAGTGATTTTTAAAAACAACAGTAAGAATGATGAAGAGTCTTTAGACTGGATAGTTGACATGATAGAAAACATAGTGACTAGAAAACATCATGACTAATTAACTACCTATTCAATGTCTTTCGACACTGAGAAATAATGGATATAAAATCGTCTCTAAGTTCTAAAGTTGCCCTCCCAATAAATGATATATGATTCTAAAACTGGGGCCCTGCAACTTACATTTATTTTCCCTTGTATGGTTCTACCAATAGAAGGTGCCAGGGGTGCCTAGAATCTAGGCCAAGGGAAGTCTCCCCATCTGTATCACCTGGATAATGAGCAGTTCCCCAGGCAGCTGCAGTTGGCTCTAGAAGTGGTTGGTTCCAATTTCCATGTTCTTTCTATGCCCACAGAACCAGCTTCATTGGCATTCTTGAAGGCACCAGCTATAGCCAGGCTGTTCCCCCTCCTTAATTCCTTGAGTTTCATCCCTGCAGGCTCCTCCTCTAAATTCCTGAGGTATCACCTCCAAGCTGGGCAGTGTCTCCTCCTAAGTCCAACTTCTGTGGGGCCCTACCTCTAAGGTTTAGATTCTGATAATCACATCTGCCTCCCTTTGTTTCCCCAGTCCTAGGGATGAGAGTCACTCTCTGTAGTTATATTTCTGTGATACTTCAGTATCTCCATTTTGCTTTTACAATGCTCTAAGTCCTATTACATGTGTTTAACCACTTTTGTACATTAAATTCTCTTTGTTAAACTAAACCCAGTGTCAGAAAAAAAAAAAAATGCATTGGGTAGAATTGGCCTATACATTGCAGTTGTTTAATGTTTTATTATCCCTATAAGGTAATTATCTTACTCTACCAATATATAATGATAAGCAAAATATTTCCACACAGCCCAAACCTCTCTTGCAGGGGATCAGATAGTGTACTTTGAACTACATAATAGTTCTAATAGAGAAATAGAGGATTAGATACATTTAAGAAAGATTTTAGTGGTAAATGCAACAGGACCTGATCATGGATTCTACCTGGAGTTCTTAAAAAGGAAGGTTTCTGTAATAGGCCACTAAGTGAATAGATGTGTCGGTTACCAGGGGAGGAAAGTTAGAAGAAGAAATACATTCAGAAAAGGGGAAAATGGTATTTTTAGATGCTATTTTTGTAACGTAACATAATGTAATGATCATGCAAAAATTTCAAATCCTGTCAACATTTTGATATGCAGTTACAGACTCAGAAGTAAGGTCCACAGTGATATAAACAATTAGATTTGTTAGCAAAAAGTTAGCAGTTAAGCCCTAGGAATGCCTGAGATTTTTTTTAAAAAACTAATTAGATAAGAAGAGAAGCTAGATCTACAAACAGGGAGACATTTGTCAGTCAGGTAGAGGAGGAGAAGTCAAGAGGAGAGGGAATAAGAAATCAGAGAGGGAGCCAAATAGACAAGACAAAATCATTTTAAAAAATACATGTGCTATATACCATGGAAGCTAGGATAAGCATAGAGAAATTAAAGAGTTAAAAAACGAGTAAACTATAAAATATGTTGAATACTGCTAAAACATCAAATAAGATGAAAGTTAGTCTTTTGGAGACCCAGAGGTCACAACTACATTATATTTAGTTGGAGTGACTGAATTTGGATGGGGTGGAAGAAAAAATTAGAGGACATTGAGGGATGTATGATGTCACAATAAGAAACACAATGTTTAGACTTTATTTCTCTGGTCAACCTCTCTGAGTCTATGAAGTGGTTCAGACATTTTTAAAATTAAAAATATATATGTATATATCCTATATAGACACATACATAAACATATGTCCTATATATATACATATATATAGAAAGATTTTATATATAGAACCCGAATTGTTGTAGTAGATGCAAGATAAATGACCTAGGATAAAGATTATCACACCCGTTATTTCCAATCAACTCTAGAATTATCTTTCTTATTAAAAAAAATGTAAATTTAAAAAAGCAAAAATAAATTATTAATATAATGAAAGGTTATAGTGATAAAAGTATACTTTTTAAATATTAAATATTGATATTAAAATATTAATAAAATCAATAACAAATATTAATTAATATTAATTTCAAATATTAAAATAATCATTGCAAGTTAGTTTCAGTATTTAATTTTCACAGTTAGGATCATTGGTGTGGGTATATTCATGATCACTACTTTCGCTCTAAATATAACACTGATGTCACTAAGTATTACAACAGAATGAAGCTGTACAGTCCAAAATTGTAAAACTCAAGTCATAGACTAATTCATTTAAGTGAAATATTTGATACTCAGTACTATCCATAACAAGAAAAAAAAATTTAGTAGACATGCTCTAATTAATATTGGTGCAATTACCTACAAGAGTTTGCAAAGTGCCTACGATTAAATATGTGGATGTGAATTAAGTCAAATAGTTTTAAAACCTAAATTACATCTTTGAGACAGGTCATTAATTCTCACAAACTGAATGTAGTTACACTAAAACGAAGATCCCCTGCTCTTTCTAGGAAATAATAAGTTTACTTAGAACTAGGAAAGATCTTAGATTTTGGCATAATCCAGAATATGACTCCAAATTTACTCTGGTAAGAGGACTGTAATGATACAAATATGGAGAGTTAAATAATTACTGGACTATAACCACAACTTTCCACACATTTATGTAATGAGACCAACATTCTTATATAAAAGCATAACTAGACCATACCTGAAATGGAGTTACTATTCATCTTTTATATTTATAGAAGTAGATAATTACTTGATTATATCACCAATCAATGAAAATTCATCTATTTGATATAGGATGATTATAGCTGTTTATATATTCCTATTGGGCAGGATATTGTTCAGTCTGGACATAAACGGTAAATTTATTTGTAAAGTGTTCATAAGTTAAATTTCACCATGATTAAAGAAATACTGCTTTCTGAAGTAATGATGATTTTACTGTCCATGCTATTATATAAAAAATCAACTCATCTGAAATGTTATAATATACATACAACTATCATATAACTGATTTTTTCCTTTAATTTAAAAATATTGTATTATAGGGGACGGAAACAGATCAGTCTTCCAGATTTTTTGTTTGTTTAACATGTATTTTGTGCCAAGTAGCATGCAAACAACAAAGAATATATTTAATGAAAGAAATAGTCACTGTTCCTGGAAATGTATAATCTAGAAGGAATATGTTCAATACATTATCATTTAAACAATAAATTAGATATTTATAAAGTCGAGTGAGAGGTTTAGGAGAATATACCTAAATTCGCAAGCAATGGAGAATGTAGTTTAAAACAGGAGGGGGCACCTGGGTGGCTCAGTCAGTTAAGCGTCTGCCTTCGGCTCAGGTCATGATCCCAGGCTCCTGGGATCGAGCCTCACCTCGGGCCCCCTGCTCAGCGGGGAGCCTGCTTCTCCCTCTTCCACTCCCCCCTGCTTGTGTGCTTGCTCTCTCTCTCTCCCCCCCCATCTGTCAAATAAATAAATAAAATATTTTTAAAAATTAAAAAAATAAAACAGGAGAATATTTTTGTGATTAAACTATATTTTCCTGATTATATTATGAGCATCCTGATAATAAGTGTATGAATAAGACCAGTATTAATAAATTAAATCATGTTCTAAATGATTAGTGTTGGTGAAAATATATACAATTTGGGCTTTGCATGTTTAGAGATATTTTCATGAAATTGGGAAAACGGGTTGGTATTTCTAGTAAGAAGTGAGATCAAGAGAACATCAGTTACAGACATACCTCATTTATTGCTCTTCACTTTATTGCACTTCACAGAGAGTACACTTTTTAGAAAATGAAGGTTTGTGGCAACCAAGCATTGAGAGAGTCTATTGGTACTGGTTTGCTCACTTTGTTTCTCTGTGCTACATTTTCAAAAATTCCACAATATTTCAAACCTTTTTATTATTACTATATTTTTTATGGTTATCTATGAGCAGTGATTATGACTCACCGAAAGTTCAGATGATGGTTAGTATTTTTTAGTAATAAAGTGTTTTTTAGTTAAGGTGTGTACACTTTTTTTTTTAGACATAATGAAATTGCCCACTTAATAAGCTATGGTACAATGTAAGCATAACTTTTGTATGCACTGGGAAACCAAAAAAATCATTTGACTCACTTTATTGGGATATTTGTTTTATTGCAGTGGTCTGGAACCAAGCAGACAATGTGTCAGAAGTATGCCTCTATTTACAAATATATATAGAAATATGCAATAGTACTGAGAATGAACATCAGAGAGGAATAAAAATATCTGAACAGAATAGAAAATTTAAAAGAATAAGATGAGGTGTATCTAAATACAAATCAGTTGTGTGGGTCCTAGAATACCAGCAATGGGCTAAGAAACTGATTGCTCATAGCAACATGACTGCATATTTCTACATATATTTGGAAACAGAGGCACACTTTTCACTCATGGGGAATATAAGAATTCTGGCAGAGGATCACAGGGGAAGGGAGGGAAAACTGAATAGGAAGAAATCAAAGAGGGAGACAAACCATGAGAGACTCTTGACTCTGGGAAACAAACTGAGGGTGTGGAAAGGGAGGTGGGTGGGGGGATTGGGTAACTGGGTGATGGGTATTAAGGAGGGCATGTGACGTAATGAGCACTAGATGTTACATGCAACTAATGAATCATTGAACAGTACATCAAAAACTAATGATGTACTATATGTTGGCTAATGAATTAAAAAAAAAAAAAAAGAAACCCATTGCTGCTTTTTTTATACAGTAGGTAATAAGGTGCTGGTGGAGACTGAAATCAGAAATGTGACATGATAAGGAGGAGTTTTGAGACATTAATCCAGTGGTGGCTGAGGAAATAAATTATATTACTATTTATAAGAAAGAATTACAACTGTAGACTATGAACAGTGCAGGGAATAGAAAAAATTAATGAGTGAAAATATAGAGTGAACTAAAGTTGGAAATCAAAACTGGGAAAGCCTACTAGCTTTTTCATGCATGGGCTTGATAATTTTATACTAGGAGGTTGCCACAAAGGAAATAGTTTCAGAAATTTTAAAAAGAACAGACATTGCTTCAGGGGAATTTTTCTAGGAGAGTTGTCAAAATAAATAAGAAACTTGTAATCCCCAAAAGACAAAACATGTTTGTCTCCTTGGCACAGATATGGTATGTAAACAATAAAATATCTACATATATCTGTCATTCTTGACTGACAACTAGTTTCATTAATTTGGATGCCTACTCATATGCTAGATTTATACATTCTTTGGAGGTTTGACTAGATCACTATTCAATTATGATTATACATAAAATGTGTATGTTACCTTACATAATCAAGTATTTGTAGATGCCTTTCTATATTCTTTGATTTTCATTTGCTATTACTTTCTTCAGTTTCTTAATAACTTTTTTCTTTAGTTCCCAATGATAAAGAGAAAGAAAATGATCATTAAAAAAGAAAGTCGAACCAACTTCCTACAATATTAAATGAATACTTGCTTAACTGAGTATCATAAAAATGTACAAATTCTGATTATTATATACTATTTCAATTCTTATAAATCCCTGCTTTTAGGAAGTCTACAGAAATTTAGCACAGCAAATGTACTTAAAAAGGCATATAAGTGCTCAATTATTGGACTTATGAGTATGTCACAAAATATAGAGGAAATAGGGAATATTTTGGTACCAAAGTTCCTGATATGTAATAATGTTAAGAGGATTAAAAAGAAATGGTTATATTTTTTTCAATTTCCAGTACATATACTAAAATAACTATATTTTATTATAATTTACTTTTATAGTTTATTTTATTTTATAATAATTACATAATTATATTAAAACTTCTTCAACTTTGAGTATATTTCAAACTTATAAATTGTTAAACAGCAGTATGACAACATCTATATGTATATGTTTCACAAAAATATACTAAATTTTAATACATTTTTCATAATCTCTGCACAAACACACACACACATAAACACACAGGCACACACATGCATAACCTTTTGAAGATTCAGACACTATATTTATATATGTAATTATATGCAATTTATGTATAGATATATAATTTGAAAATAAGTTGTAGAATTTATGACACTTAAACCATAAATACCTCAGTATCAGTTTTTTAACCATAGACTATTCTTACATAGCCATAGTAGCATTACCATATGTAAGAAAATAATCTGCAATTCTGTTAAAAAAATTAACAATGCTAGAATATAGTTTAGATTATGTATTCAAATCAGCTCCTCTGACTATTGGCTTTAAAATGCCTTTATAGCAGCAGCTGCACCTCCTCCTTATCTTCCTTCTCTTCCTCTTCACTCTACTTTTTTTTTTTTAATTTGACAGAGAGAGAGACAACCAGTGAGAGAGCAGGGGAAGTGGGAGGAAGAAGGCTCACAGTGGAGCAGGGAGGCCCATGCCAGGCTCGATCCCAGGACCCTGGGGTCAGGCCCTGAGCCGAAGGCAGATGCTTAACGACTGAGCTATCCAGGCACCCCTTCGCTCTACTTTTTTAATCCATGAATCAATCAAGATATACCCATAGCATTGGCTGTTATTTATCTTTGATGCCTTTTGATTTAGATTAGTCCCTAAACCTTCTATTTATAAATAGTGTTAATTTATTAAAAAGGCCAGACCAGGTATCTTGAAGCATATTCCATATGCAGAATTTGTCAGATTGTTTCTTCATGATGAGATACAGGTTAAAGAGTTTTGTGAGGCAAGCATATTTTGTGAGGCACACAATGCCAGGCTTTACCACTACTGGTGACAATAAATTCAATCCCTTAGATGAGAGGTTAACAAATCTCTCTTCATTCTGAAGGTGCATTTCCCCTGTGTATTAGCAAGTAATCACTTAAATCACATCCTTAAAACCATGAAAATAACTATTCCCCTTACAACATTTTCTCCCAATGATTTTACCATCTACTGATGATTCTGGCTAAATTGAATTTTATTACCTGGAATTGCAAAATGGTGCTTTTCAAATTAAACATTTTCTACATTTATTCGCCAGCAATTTCCTCTAAAGCTTTTGTTTTTGTTTTTGTTGCCTCCCTTTCTCTCACCCTTAAAAGTCACTATGTACTCCTATCTTTTTTTTTTAAGTCAGTGTGTTATAATTCATTATTGTCATTAGTTTTTAATATATAAATAGTCGCAATGTTGATCAGTAGTAGCTTCCTCAAAACATCTCTCTGAGGGTATAACTGGAGCTATTTCATACATTTTTGGAGGAAGAACATTTCCAATATACACTTAGTTTCAATTCAAAAATAGAAGGGTTACCTGAGATCGTGGGCATTGATTTTACTACTGACGGCACACTTTACTTGGACAAGTCAGAATATTGCAGTCCAATAACTGTGTCAAAAGAATTTTCATGAAGGAACTTAGTATTTCAGGGACATTCAACCTAAGTGGATATTTAACCTGCTCCAAGTATTTTCTGAAACTTTTCTTAACCCATGCTGCCTATCCTAATGTTGCAGTGATGTTGCTAAACTTTATTAGCAACATCAGTAATATCATTATCATAGGTTTTAAGGGGTGATTAAAAATAATTTTAATAAACTAAATTGAACAAAGTTTTTGGAATCCCATAGCAAACTCCGTTCAGAACAAATCGTTTTGAAAGGCTTATGTCGGATAACGAAGTCACCGGAAGCTCAGGAGACCAAAGAACTTTGAGTTCCAAAGAAATTTCCAGTGCAGGTCCAAAGTGAAGTTTTTGCCCTTTTGTTAACCCAATTATTTTACTTGTTATGTAATACCTTCCCCTTTTCCCTCACAAAAATGTTTAAAACATAAAGAAAAAATAGGGGTGCCTAGGTGGCTCAGTCAGTTTCAGTGTCTGATTCTTGCTTTCCACTCAGGTCATGATCTCAGGGTCATGTCAGGGTTTGTGTTGGGAGTGGAACCTGCTTGAGATTCTCTTTCTCTCCCTCCACACCCCCACCCCCGCTCTCTCATAAATAAATAAATAAATAAATAAATAAATAAATAAAACAGTGTAACAGTGTAATGCCAACCTTATATGCATGCTTAACCACAATTTATCAAGTTTTTATATTTTATCACTCTCTCACTATTTATATATACACATATATATGTAATATATCTTATATATATAACATGCATTTTATACATATATAAAATATGTACTATTTTCTAATATATAAGATATACTGCAGTAATGCAATATATATATATACATATATATATATATATATAATATATATAACACATTGGCATATTAAAAAATGGATTACATACTCATAGTCTAGTAAATGTCTTCATTTCTCCCTAGCTAGAGATATTGCATTTGCTACACTTTTTGTTTTTCTGCAAGACACCTGGGAAACTTCATTTTCATCTCTCACCTTATATATGCTTTTGAAAAGCAAACTAGGTTCTCTTATTTTGCATTAAGTATTAAGGAAGTGGTATGAAAATCAGGTTTCCAGATCCCAGCCTTAAATTATATTTTCATTACTGTTTTCTCATTTTCTTAGCCCGTTTGGTTGTTTCCCAGTAAAGGTACACACTGTTAAGATTATTTTCAGAATTTACATCATTGCCTTAAATAGATGTCTAAAATTGTAGTGACTTCCATTTTCACACTAGTCAGCTTAGGTATTTATACATCTCTCCCTTACAATTCTCAAAGAGTATGCAATTTTGATTGGCTATACCGATATAGATGCAAATAGTTTTCTCTGTTAATTTAAATTTAATGTTAATTAAGTACTAATTGCAATCTTAAGAATGTTCATGAGGTATTTATCCTTTGGTTATTTTCTAAATAATCTTTATTATTCAGGTTATCTTCTAAATATACCAAAGTATTAGACACACATCAGTTTTTTATTACTAGAATGTCTTCACATAAATTTGTGTTTGGACATTGCTTTTACTTATCTACAAGTCTTACATTTCTGAATCGCCAATAAGTCAGAGCTAATTCTCAGTTACCCACAATGATATGGGATTGTCAAGGTGGTGCCGAAGCATTTTTTTGCAGTTAATATTGAAATATCTAAGAGCAAAGTTTCAATTATTTTAAAAGTAATTAACAGTGCAAAGAAGTAACAATGTCAAAGTTAGAAAACTGCCTTGGATCTCCTGAGTTAGCACTTTTCTTTCCCTATTCTGGATGCCTTCATGTTGACAAGAAGCCAGACCTTCACTCAGGCCATGAATTAGGAAAACAATAGTGCTGTAATCTTAAAAATATAAACTTTTGCCATTTACATCCCACACGCTCACTGCTTTAGAAGGGCTATAGGTTTAAATATAAAAGAGCTAAACTGTGAAAGTAAAATAATGAAACACTTATAAACAGTTATAAATGAGAACATTGTAAAGGGTACTAAAATGTCCAGAATATACAGTAATTATATGAAAAGTTTGTGAAACCAGTATCTGAATTTATGCATTTTCTAAGAGATGAGTATGCTATTAAGTTTGGTAAGCGTATTGTCAATTGTAAGTGATTATTTTCTTTTTACAGGAGATAAACTTCATCAGGCATTTATAACCATGTTTTTAGGGTTATTTCTTTGTTAAGTTGAAAAATTGCTAAATCTAATTTAAAAATTGAGATAGTCAAACTCTATTAACTTTACTAGATACAGCACATTGATATTAGTTTAGCTGATTTTGCTTAGAAATTTCTCTCATATATCAGTTTGACAAAAACAAATTTGCTTACTGTCTTTAAATTCTGACTATTTAAAAATATTTCAGAAATTATTTCTTCTTTAAACTTTAAATACAGGTGTATAAAGAAATAGACCTTTATAATGCACACAAAGATATACATTTTTTTCTTTCCTTGAATTTCCTGAAAATTTTGCAGAAGAAAGTGAGACACAATTTCTCTGTTATAAGCGTCTGCATATGACTAGCTTTACCCTACATAAACTTACTAGCAATATTTCCTTCCATATTTTGGCTAGTCACATTTTTCATGTTCCAACAAGGCAGGCAATATTTTACTTTAGCTTTGAATAAAATCTTAGAAACTTGGAAATAAGGATAAAAAAAATTTATTAGGAAGTGTATGCAGATCCCTTTCATCTCTTTATAACCTTCATGGACCATTTTACATATTTTAATATTTTTCCTTTTTATTAATATTATCAGCAATCTGAATTATGCTATAAGATCATAACTTTATTGTCAGCCACGCCCCTTTAAAACTAAAGATGCACCAGCAGTCAAGTATAAGCAGTTGCTAAGATCTTCCAGGAGAGCCCTAATGAAAGACACACTCACACTGCTTCCCTAATGGGATAGCTCATCCCCAGTGAGATTTTTTTAATGAAATCAATTTGCTTTTCATTTTGCCTGGATCACAAGGATACCTACAAAAAAGATACTGATTTTTCTCTTCTGTTGTTTTTCACGACGGAGACATGCCTATTTTATTTTTTACAATGCATTCACATTCTTTCCTGCAGTTTTTTTCCAATTCACTTAATTCATTCTTAAAGAAATTCAACACTAGACATGACTTGTTCATGAGTAAACACCCAGTTTTTAAAAGAGTTATGCAAAACCCTGAGTAATTTTCCATATATGATGGAAGGGTGTCCAAGCATATGTGATTTTATGTATACACAGGCAAATTATTCTACTACTCATCTTTCTCTGAATGTGAATAGTTATATGGGAAAAGAAGAGTGGCACAGAAATAGAGCATTAGTTCCAAAAATTATGAATCTTGAGCATTTATTTTAAATATAGTATTCATAACATCTCCAAACAAACTTCATTGGCCTTCCTGGTTCTCTAGTTAATTGTACCTCCTTTTGTTGACCTTCCTATTGCTCGGATAGAATTATACATTTGCTTTAGCAAGCACTTTCTAATGTTTATGAAGGCATCTATATCTATAGCCTCAAAACTAAATGATATAAAATACCAATAAAACTATGTGATTTTTTTAGGGAGGCTACACTGAACATCTCTTTCTCACAAGACATCCTTTTACTGTTTCTTTCTTAGTATTTCAAGCCAATGCACAGTCTTAACAATTATAGGGAAACTACTAAAGGAAAGAACCACTGGTTCAATGAATATATTGGAAACACTAAGAATTCTACCATTGCTTTATCCATTTATACTTTCCAGCAAGTGTCAACACATAATTTGCAGGTCCTAGTAGAAAATGAAAACACCGGGCCCCTTCACCATATTTTAAAGTGGTATGATTAATATAAAGCTTTTCCATTCTTCTAAAGTCTCTCTTAAGTTGTCACAGTGTTTTTATTTGCTATTTAATGCCCTTCTAAATAAAGAAAAATATAATTTTATGTTATTAGCATATGTTTACTGTTCATCTTTATATCATGCCAGTTTTTTAATGTGAATATAAGAGCATTTAACTCATCTGCAATAACTGAAATTATGCTACTTGTATTTCATAGCTTGTAAATGCATATGCATTTCTTTCTTACCCGAAGAGTGGAAGCACAGCACAGAAATGAAGTCAAAGTTTTCATTTCATTTACTGATATACTTGAATTCCACCAACACACCGTAACTTTGGCTTACTGTTGAGTAAAGGACTAAGAAGAGAAAGAATATGAGTTGCCCTATCCTTTCCTCTCCTTCTATGACAACATTTTCAGTTTAAGTGGTTGGTGTGGGAAGTGACACGAGTAAGAGAAGATATGATAGAGTCTCTTGGAGGGTTTGTGTTTACTAGAATGCAATTGCCTTCTTTCTGCATTTGAAGCAAATTTTGGTTCTAACAGAAAACATATCTCTTGGAGAATAATTCCTTGCCATTTGTGACAACATGGATAGACGTGGAGGGTATTGTGCTAGGTGAAGTAAGCCAGACACAGAAAGGCAAATACCATATGATTTCACTTATATGTAGAATCTAAAAAACAAAACAAAGAAAAAACAAAAAGCAGAAGATTCAGAGGATACAGAGAACAAACTGATGTTGCCAGAGGGGAGGAGAGTGGGGGGGTTGGGCAAAATGAGTGAAGAGGAGTGGTAGATACAAGCTTTCAGTTTCAGGATGCATAGAACACAGGCATTTAATTGCAGCATAGTAAATACAGTCAATGGTATTGTAACTGTGTTGTATGGTGCCAGATGGTAGCTACACTTGTGGTGAGCATAGCATAGCATATAAACTTGTCTAGTCACTATGTTGTATACCTGAAACTAATGTAACATTGTGTCAACTATATTTTTTAAAAATACTGATTTATTTATTTGAGAGAGAAAGAGACAGAATGAGAGCTGGGGGTGGGGGCAGAGGGAGAAGGAGAAGGACAGTGCGGAGTACGATGTGGGGCTCGATTTCAGGACCCCAACAGACCTGAGCCAACATCAAGAATCAGATGCTCAATCAACTGAGCCACTCAGGTGCCCCTTGGTCATACTTTAATAAAAGATTTTTTAAAAATAATAAATCTCATAAGATTTAAATATGAAAAAAAATGAAATCCAAAGTAGTTGATGAAATTCCAAAAATAAAGGCAGAACATGGCAAATACTGTGATAGTGTGATATGACTTGAAAATAGCAAGTTTAATACTATTTCTGGAGTCTATATTAAGAATATAAGTAATCATTGAGTGGGAATTGCAGATTGACAGCCACACTCATTTGCAGAGTTCAGAGAAATTTTGAGAATTATTATCAGAGGATGATGATCAAACATAGTTATTCGAGAGTCATATATCTTTCCAAAATTCACACAAGAAATTTCAATTTAGAAAGTAGGTATTAGATTTGGGTAAATCATAAATTTGGAAATGAAGGACTCATGAAGCAATGCTCCTATATTTCTCTCAGAGTAGTTTCACTTAACTTGATGTTATGAATTTACAAACAGCCTTCATATATATATTTGAATAGAAGCTGGAAATCAAATGTGCTGATTTCAGCATAATTCTAATAAATTTCTCTACTAAAAGAGGTGCACAAATATAATCATTACCCACAACTGGAATAGTTGTTTTTTGGTTGTTTTGTTTGTTTGTGTTTGTGTGTATGTTTTCTTTATGAAAGCTAAGCTTTTGTGTTTTTTTTTTTTTCCCTTAAATTTCAGGCACCCCCGTGGCTATCTGTATAACAGTAATTATTTCACATTACTGTTACAATGCTTTGAAGCAAACATCAGCTTCCTTTAAAGACCAAAATATTTATTGATCTAATTTTGAATTTATAGCTTTCTTAGTTTATTGCATTATCTCAGAGCCTCACTAATTCATTTTAATTTAGGTTCAGTATTTCAAGAACTGCTTTTTAATTTTTCCCAATGCTTTCAGTCCTCTCCGTTGCATTCACTGTTACTAATTGAAATAGTAATTACTTAGATAGTAAATGTAACAGGCATTTTTAAGGCCCGAAGACTGGCATTTAATCCATTTTCTACTAGTGTGCAGCTCTATCACAGTGTACAAAGGTTCTGATTTTGATTTTGATACAGATTTAAATTCTAATTACAATACAGAGCTTTAAGTTATGATATTGTAGTGAAGAAGGGTAAGCTATGACGACAGGGCAGTTTTCAATCCTATTCTTCAAAAAAAAATTTTTTAAATGAACAAAATTGAATGTCAACCATGCTGCAGTTGTCAGTTCTTGGCTTTGAGGATATAATAAACCAATGTGGCCCTAATTTCAAGGAGTGTATGATAAAGTGGAGGATACAGACAATAAATAGAAAAACAGGTAAATAAAAACAGTGATAAGACCGGCATTATATCTTTTACTAGAGTTTTATAAACAGCAGGTAATTACTAAATGCTTTTGAGTGCATGACTTCTGTCTAATAATGTTCTCCAATTTGCAAATTATACTTTTTTGGAAGTGCCATTGTATTTTGGAGAGCACTATATAACAAAATTATCAACTATCATAATGCACTTTAAAAGATATCTTAGTTATTTTAGAATAAATGGCCTTTTAGGAAGCTTATTTTAAAATCAGAGAGGTGAGGATGGCTAAGTATTATTCTTATATTATTCAGCTATACTTAATACCAAATCTGATCCAGTCAATGAAAGATAAAGTAATCTTGGTTCAGTTAAATTGCTCCTACTATAACTTTTATAATTCTGAGAGAGGTAAAAATAAAGTGTTTGAACAGACAACAAGGTCATATTCAGAGATGTCAGGCATTTGATGTCCAGCATAGAACATTGGTAGAACTTTGATTGCCACCAATTTTCTTTGTTTATGACATCTGCTTCCTGTGGTATGGAAAGTGGGGACAGATGCAGAAATAAACTGTAGAACACATATTAATTGTGACAATCAGTGTTCCTGAGGTTTTAAAAGAACAATTTTAAAAAGTTAGCAAGTGATCATAGACAATAACTGAATCTGTTAAACCAGAGAAGTTGATAAAACAAAGAAACCCTTGGTGTAAATAAATCGACTTTTAAATTGGAAGACATGGAAAGTTTATAGATAGTTAAATCATAATGAAATTACCTATATTTATAATTTTACATGGTTTAAAATGAAATAGTGTGGTTTAATTTAAAAAAATGGGAAAAAATTTATTAGTTAATATCCAAACCATGGTACTTCCCTTATAATTTTTCTTAAAATAAAAGAGATTACAATATTAATTCTATATTAGTCGTTGTTAAGTAAACAACAATTACTACTAAATTTTTGTCTGAACGAATACATTTATTGATTTTTGAGAATGTAGACTTTAGGTTCAGGTAGATTGGTTAGACTCTTTCAAGGCCTGGGACAACAAGGTTGCCTTAGCAGGGCTTCTCCACTTAGGAGTTTTGTGACTTTTATTCATCTTTTTTAGAGATACAAGACTTTCTTTAAAAAAAAAAAAAAAAGGAGAGATGGTGCATGTGTGCACAAGCAGAGTGGGGCAGGTGGGGGGGAGGGGAGAGGGAGTGGGAGAATCTTAAGCAGGCTCCACACCCAGCATGGAGCCTGATGCAGGACTCGATGAGGGGCTTCATCTCACAACTGTGAGATTATGACCTGAGCCAAAGTCGAGTCAGATGCTACCTTAACTGCCTGAGCCACCCAGGCATCCCTTTTATTCATGTTTTTTAACTACTGTCTTTTAGCTTCTTTATGTGTAAGCAGAGACACTTTGAACTTTATAAGATTGCTGTGGAATCAGATGAGATAATATCTATGTATCTATATTTATGAATATAAAATATAACAAAATATAACAAAAATACAATTGTCATAGAATATGTGTTTAATAAAAGTTTACTGAAGAAGAAAGAAATGTATTTTTAAAAATGAAAGAGGAGGCACTTTTAGTATGATAGTGTATAAACTGTTATCTTTCAAGATTCTAAAGTGGGGATATTTTGCTAATTCAAATATGTTCACTAATAGAATAAGACAAAGTACAATCACTAGATTTATAATTAATACTTAAGAGAGGGAAAGTAGAAGCAATATTTTCTGATAACTAAGAAAACTTAATATTGTACACTGCCCTCAAGCTATGACTAGGTGCACCTATATTTTGAACCATACGTATGCACAGGTACAGATTTCTAATGAGAAACTACTTCATAAACAATATTTTAATACGGTATTGAGATATTTCTGACCCTGGCATTTTTTTTCCTGTTTTGGAAAAGTATCTAACACAAGTCATCCTACAAGCAGATGTAGCACATGGTGAGCTATGTCCAAATGAACATTCTTATTTTTTTTTTAAAGATTTTATTTATTTATGTGACAGAGAGACAGCCAGCGAGAGAGGGAACACAGCAGGGGAGTGGGAGAGGAAGAAGCAAGCTCACAGCCCAGGAGCTCGATGTGGGACTCGATCCCTGAATGCCGGGATCACACCCTGAGCCGAAGGCAGACGCTTAACGACTGCGTTACCCAGGCACCCCAAATGAACATTCTTTTTAATAAACTCTGTAATTTGAACAAAGTTTGAACAAAGTGAATTGGGAAATGATTGCTGCAGTTTATCAGTTGTAACTTCCATTCCAGGAATTGTCCTTCTCCAATCTATCTCCTTGCACATCAATCCATAATAACTTTATTTATCTGTTCAGTGTTAGTGCATTTACTCTGCAAAACTTGGAATCACTGTCAGCCACGAAACATGTACACAACAGAGTAGAAAAAAATGATATTTGGGCAAATGATAGTCATACTGGAAACTAACACGTACCGAATAACTACTATGCGTGAGGCTTTTTTTGCTCTATTTTTAACGTACACAGCCTTGGTCTTATTTTTATTTTCCCCGAACACTGTGAAGTCAGCAATAATATTACCATTTTAAGATGACAGGAAAAAAAAAACTGAAGTCAGTAGAGGCTAAGATATTTCTTAGAGTTCTACCTCAATATACCTTATTCTATATATATTACTTAATACCTATAAAGCACCCTGAAAAATCGACAGTCTCTCATCTCCCTCCCTCAGGCCTACTGTCAAACTCGACATCAGTTCTTTATAATCTTTCACCTGGACTACTCCTAGTTAATTCTATGCCTCCAGGTTTAAATATCTCCCCTCTCCTTTCCACATATCAGTAAAGTCTGCTCATGTTACTTCTCTGTATAAAATCCTTCAGGGAGTCCCTATTGTGTAGGGTGAAGCAAATGTTCTTTGCATGCTACACTGAGCCCTCTTTGAGCTGCTTTCTCCTGTTCCACTCACTTCTCCCCTGCAGCTCCTCCCCTGGAACCTGATGTTCCCTTCTGACAAAGTGAGTCATAGTTTTTGATCTGATTGTGTACAATCATGTCTCATGTCTCTGAGCACATTTTTCCTCAGTTTGGATTTCCATATATATTCTTCAAGTCCAAGTCAAGTATCACTTCCTCTATAAAGCATGTCAAACTAATAAGATAGTTATTCCTGAGATGGCCAATAAATACCATATGCCATATAAGCCCCAAAAGTAAAGTAAGATTTTTTTTTCCCAAAACTATGCCTCAAAATAAAAAGAATTATCGTATATTTGAATTTCTTATATTACAGGACTCTTTACAGTTTCCTAATTACCGAATTAAGATTTCAGATTTAAAAAAATGAGGAAGAAACAATTCTCTGAAACAAGTTTAATTATTTCCGACTTTGGGTACTTCCTTAGGTAACCTAGTAGGATTTGTTTGTTAAAAATATATGGGGGCGCCTGGGTGGCACAGAGGTTAAGCGTCTGCCTTCGGCTCAGGGCGTGATCCTGGCGATCTGGGATCGAGCCCCACATCAGGCTCTTCTGCTATGAGCCTCCTTCTTCCTCTCCCACTCCCCCTGCTTGTGTTCCCTCTCTCGCTGGCTGTCTCTATCTCTGTCGAATAAATAAATAAAATCTTTAAAAATATATATATATGACAGATTGGGATAGATTAGTTGTTTTACATAAGTTTAGGGCTTCACAACTACTGCTTCTGGATACTAGCAAAAATGATCCATTTAAAGATCACTTATGAAAAGTCCTAGATAAAAGTATTATACAGATAAAACATAAACCTCAAGAATAATTGAAGGAAAGCATGTGAAAGAAAATGGTCCTAATATAATAGCATATGATAAAATTTCCAGTGATGGCATCATACAGGATTTTTTAAATGCTGTATTTCAGAAAACAGGCAGAAGTGAAGATAATGTACTTTAGAAACTGTGTTAGGTGACTCATAAAGTGGATGTCCTGATGACTAGACAGTGATGTCTAGGATTCACACGAAACGTTTAAGACAATTGCTTCATACAATATGAGTAGAAAAAAAGCCATAACTTTATATTAATATTGCACTTTATATAGTGCTATTTTAATTGTCTGAATGTAATAAATAGATTGTGTATTAGAAGTATACATTCAGGATAAACCAAAATATTCTTGTTTCCTTTTATTATGTGGAAAATAGAGAACTGTCTCATCATCTGATATCTTATGTTTGTGGACATATGCAATACTTTTTATGGCTATTTTACTTTGTATTAGTTTTTATTGCTTTCTTTTCTTTAATATGCCACTAATTCCTTGATGAAGAGACCATGTAAGTTGCATAAGGAAGGGCTATTTTGTCAGTAAATGGTATTATCACAAGCATCTTGAACAGTTCTGAGCTCAGAGTACGCACTTAATAAATAATACTAGCAGGGATTACCAAATCACTGTATCTTCATCCATTTCAGTGTTTGACACACAGTTAACTACTAATTACATTTTCTAGTAGGAATAAATTATTGTAATGATACTGAATAAACGAGTATCATACAGTGGCTGAGCAGAGGAATTCTGAATCAAACCAGATTTGTTTTATACTAAATCTCACAGTTTTTCCATTGCCTCTGAAAAAACAGAAACTGGGTAGATTATTTCCACCTTTGAGTGGGGGGTGGCAGTTTGATATGAAACATAGTATGAATTTACTAAGGCTGCACAGAAATTTCCCACAGTTGCTTTATAATGACTTACTTCTAAACTAAATTTTATTTATCAGCCAATTTTTAGGTCAAGAATTCTTAGCTGAGTGGGCAGTCTCAGTAGTGTATACTGCTTTCCAGGTAGAAGTTAACATTAAATGCTTAAGGTTGAATGACTAGTTTTTACTCTGCCAGGAAGAGTCCACAAAGGCCTTTATAAAACCAGAAATTGTTTACTCCCTAAGTAGCTAGAATAAAGGGTCTTTATGTAAAGAACTTCATTAAAGCATCCATTTTCTTCAACCATTCCCTCTGTAGTTTAGGCTGCAAGACTAGCAAATCGCTGACACTGAAACACTGATCCAGCCCTATTCTATCCCTTTGGAAACAGGATGCCTTGATTAGACCCAGGTATCCAATGTCAACTCTATTAAGACTTACAACAATCTGTATCCAGTCTTTTTGATTCTGAGAACCAAACAATCCTATACTAGACTCTTTGTATGCTGGAGACAAGTCAAAAGAAAGACTTTTGCGGAGTCATTATATTAAATCTTGAGAGCTATTAAGAAAAATTTAATTATTGTTTTCTAAGAGTGTTTTATATTTATAATACCCTACTTTATACTACTTTTTGTTCATGTACCTATGTATCTGCATGATTCCTTAAAAAAAAAAACAAACTTGAATTCTCTTTGAAGAGTAAAACCTATAAAGATGTCTCCTTCCTTTGAATTCATGGCAACAACTGTTTGTCTCTCATGATATAATTATGCAATGCCATACCATTTATATCCCATTCTTTGATGGTTAACTTCCACATATTACTAATGAGAAGATAGTAAAAGAACTGTACTCCTTTAATTACCTATGCTTACTGTGCACTTAGTAAATTATTCTTCATCTGAATCAACAGAGCTTGTTAGATGTCTTTCACTATACTTTTTCTTTTAGTTTTATGCTTGGCCCAGGGTTGACTGAAAAAGACTCCCTTTGCATTTGGTTTATTTATGTTTACACTGATTATAATATCAGGCCTGCCATCATTTTTTGGTTTCTGGTAGTGTTTTACTGTCTCTTTGTTGTTCTTTGTTTTTTTTGTTGTTGTTGTTGTTGTTTTTTATGATTTTTTATTATTCTTTGTTGTTCTTTGAACATGTTGCCTATTCCCTATAATGGTCTTGATTTATCTTTCCTTACTTGGGGTCCCCATGATATTGGCTACAGGGAAAGTCTCAATCAGAGTTCTTGGATTTTAGGAATACTACCTTTCCTTAATTAGAATGTTGTGTAGTCAAGCAGCTCAGAGTTTGAATTCCTGATAAGGATTTGGGAAAAAAGATACTCATAAATCATTGCAGAACATGTGAATTTTTGCATCCTTGCTTCCTTCATCATTTACATCCTTCCTTCCTTACTAACTTCTCTTTACCTAATATAATTATATCCTTCCCAAATATACAACATATCTAACCCTACCTCAGCCCAGTCACTTTATCCAGCTCAAAGTCTAGGAACTCTGTATGATATAAAATCTTCTCTATCTGGCCTTGGAGTGTCCTTTGTCACACAGACATATGTTTTCTGTCCTCCCCTCCAAAATTATATACCATAATGCAAAGGTGGTATAGGGTCAACACTTCCCTTCTCATTAGGATAAAGGACAAATGAAAGACACAGACATCACTGATTTGAAGCAAATTTGAAATCTCAAGAGAAGGAAAATATCACTCATGATTTTACCAATCATCTTCAATAATTTCTAGTTTATGGTACTCCCACATCAACTATATATGCATATGTGTAGTTCCACTCAGTCTGAAAATTTTCTTCACATCATTTTAGATTCCAGTTTTTTATATGCTTTTCAAAATTGAGTATCCATTTTGATGAATTTTCTGTTTATAGATCTTTGTAAAAAAAAAGTTAACATAATTCCTACAAAATTTATTGTAGGTTTAAATTTTTTTAAACAACATTGAGATTAGTAGTTCTGAAGTACAGAGATGATGACAAATTTTCTGGTGTGTACTCATTTTATATGGATGCTAAAACTTATATCTGTATTCTCAAGTGTGGTTGCTCATTTCATGGTCATATGCATTCATGGAACTAAGTCTTTGCAATAAATAAAGGAAACTAAGCTGTTTTATAAAATAACATTTTTCTTTCAGATTAAAGTTTGTAAACAACATAATTTTGCCTGTTAGATTATTATCTGAATTCTTAAAGTTTAAAGCTTTTTTTAATATGTTGGTGAAAAGAATAAAAAAGTAAATATTCCACTGTCAGGAATAATGCTTTGAAATGGTATTTCCGAAACAGCTATCTTTTACAAGAAACAAAATTGAATGTGAGTTCCCTGATATAACATCTAATCTAATAGTTTTGATACAGATGCATGAATATTAAAATCAGTAAATACAAGTTAATATGTATAATATAAGAAACACAATGAAATAAATGGGTGTCTGTCAAACAGATAATTAGATAAATCAATATCCTGGGATACATTATTATATTAAGAAGCATTAAACAGTAACAAACATTTGCCAAGATTTTTAAAGTGTAAAGAATCTTTATAATGTCCTTTAAAATACATCAGAAAAAAAACCACTATAGCCACAATACATTTATAAAAACATGATGGTCATTTTCCTCAGGGGTGAGGCAGAGGTAATGAAGACGAGAAATTCTTTTGAATACTTATTTTATAGCAATTTTTTTCATCATAATAGCACTAAAAGATTGACACTATCCATGTTTCTTAGGTCAGCTTGACTTTGGAAATTCTATCTCCTGCATAAAACTTTAAACTAAAGAGCTAAAATTTCTTAAGTGTCCATCACAATATTCTGTGGTTGAAAATTAAATGAGAAACATTAAATTTGGGGTCAGATACATTAACACAATGTAGCCATTGGGTAGCACAGTGTGACTAAAAGCTATTAATTTTTTTTAAAGATTTTATTTATTTGACAGAGAGAGACAGCCAGTGAGAGAGGGAACACAGGCAGGGGAAGTGGGAGAGGAAGAAGCAGGCTCCCAGCGGAGAAGCTTCACGTGGGTTTCGATCCCAGAATGCAGGGATCACTCCCTGACCCGAAGGCAGACGCTTAACAACTGCGCCACCGAGGCGCCCCTAAAAACTAGTAATTTATCTAACTAACTGTCTTCAACTGTAAAATCGGAAAAAGAATAAATTTCAGGGATTAGGTATATGGATAATTACATATGTATTTTCAGTTGACTAGCATGGAAGAGATTTAATAATTGCAAGCTATCATGCTTGGTCTGCAAAGAAATATGTGCATTAATCTATAGTCAAACAAAACCAACAGAATGATTGGCAGGGGGGAAAAAGATTTTTAAAGGTAGTTTAGGATGAATTAAATGTAGAGTGGGATAGAGTAGTTTAAAATCAGAGACAGAGAGGACAGTTAAATGTTACAAAATTGTTCCAGATATCTTGTAATATCCTGAGCCAAGGTGAATAGAAAAAAATATATATGAATATAGTTCCTATTTTTACAGCGTCACAGATATTTAGAGCTAACTTACTTAACTTTACTCAAAATGTACATAGATATGCATATGTAATACTTGCTTTTGATTGGCCTTGTATATTTTCTTTAATTCTGAAAAGAAAGCTCCAGAAACACTAACCGCCATTAAGTGCACTATCTTCATTTTAACAACAGCAACAACAACAACAACAACAACAACAAACAAAAAACCTGAAGAGAAGTTAATGTGTTAGAACTTCTCAGGAGACATATGTGAGGTGGGAAAAAAC
This sequence comes from Ursus arctos, assembly GCF_023065955.2. Taxonomy (NCBI): domain Eukaryota; kingdom Metazoa; phylum Chordata; class Mammalia; order Carnivora; family Ursidae; genus Ursus; species Ursus arctos. The sequence goes on from NW_026622764.1 coordinate 22,688,286, forward strand.
AAACAAACAAACAAACAACAAAAAAACAAAAAAAATTTTGTCACTTAATCTTCTGTCTATCCAATTATTTTAATGCTATTGCAGCAATTTAAGGACTAAGCATAAACAGTCAACAATAACCTTACTAATAATTGTAATTAATCTCAAAGAAAACTTCATTCTAAACTTTAAATTATGGCTACAGTTTTTCATATATGCTACCCTTCATATAATGAAACACTACCAGGCACATTAGTGAACAAGACAAAAAATGGTGTGAAAAATAAAGAAACGACAGAAAATAACAGACCTATGTAGAAAATACAACACAGCTATCAAACATGGGCTTACAAATAACTTTTAAGAAAAAAAATGCAAGACATGTTCTGGCAGAGAACTAAAAACAAAAAAAAAGAAAGATAAAAGAAAGGAAAGAAGGACATCACCTATTGGAAATAAAAATTTAAGTAGAATAACTGAAATTAATGATCTTATAGATGTGTTTCACGGCAGATTACTACATTTCCAGGGAAAATTTTGACCCGGAGTATGTTTATATCTCTATATATTTATATATTCAGAATAATGCAAACAAAAAGACATGATGAATATACAGAAAAAACATGAGACATAGGGGGTACAGTTAAAAGTTATAACAATCATGTAAGTGGAATGTAAGAATTCTAAGAGATAATGATATCCAGGATATAATATCTAAGAGATACAAAAGAAATAATGGCTGACTTTTTAAATAAAATGTAAAAGACACCAATAAAGGGTTAATATCCAATATACGTAAAGAACGGATACAACTCATTTCCCCCAAAAATAAATAATCCAATTAAAAAATGGGTCAAAGACATGCATAGACATTTGTCCAAAGAAGATATACAGATAGTCAACAGATTCATGAAAAGATGCTCAACATCACTCATCATTACGGAAATGCAAATCAAAACTGCAATGAGATATCACCTCACACCTGTCAGAATGGCTAAAATAAAAAACACAAGAAACAGGTGTTGGTGAGGATGTGGAGAAAAAGGAACCCTCTTGTACTGTTGGTGGGAATTCAGATTGGTGCAGCCATTGTGGAAACAGTATGGAGATTTTTCAAAAAATTAAAAATAGAACTACCCTATGACCCAGTAATTACACTACTGGGTATTTGCCCTCAAACTACGAAAACACTAATTTAAATGAATATATGCACCCTATGTTTATAGTAGCGTTATTTACAGTAGCCAAACTATGGAAGCAGCCTAAGTGTCCACTGATAAATGAATGGGTAAAGAAGAGGTGGTATGTACATACAATGGAATATTATTCAGTCTTAAAAAAGAATGAAATCTTGCCATTTGCTACAACATGGATAGAACTACAATGTATAATGCTAAGCGAAATAAGTCAATCATAGAAAGACAAGTATCATATAATCTCACTCCTATGTGGAATTTAAGAAACAGAACAAAGGACAAAAGGGGGGAAAAAGGTAAAGAGAGAGACAAATGAAGAAACTGACTCTTAACTATAGAGAACAAAATGATTTTTTAAATTATCAGAAGGAGGTAGGTGAGAGGATGGGAGAAATAGGGGATAGTGATTAAAGAGTATACTTATCATGATTAAATAAAATAAAATAATTTTAAAAAGATATAATTCAAGGGGCTTCTGGGTGACTCAGTCAGTTAAGCATCCAACTCCTGGTTTCTGCTCAGGTTATCATCTCAGGGTTGTGGGATCGAGCCCCATGTGGGGCTCAGCAGGGAGTCTGCTTGGGATTCTCTCCCCCTCCCTCCCCCTCCCCCTCTGTTTCTCCCCCTGCATGCTCTCTCTCTCTAAAATAAATAAATAGAATCTTAAAAAAAAAAAGATATAATTCAATGTATTTTCCAACATGGAGGCCCACATATTATTTGTAATTCACTGTTCACCTGGGAGATAGTTCAGATCTTTCAGATATTCAGATCTAGGGCAAATAAAAGCACACATTTCTTAGCCAGGAGAAAAATCTTAAGAAAAATTTCCTTAATCCAACTCGATAAAACATATTGCAGGTGGCCATTCCTCAAAGATTTTGGTGTAAGCAGAAGATGAGAGAAGCTGACTTTCACCTTAATGTTTCTTACAGCCCATCTAAGACTTTCCAGAAGTACGTGGGATGCATGTTAATTGGGATGCATGCTAATTGGTAGGATCATGGTCACATCCTATTCTAAAGGCACCCAGAAAAAGTAAGATAACAAGAAAAGAATTTAAACAATATAATGTAAGTTAGAAATTACAACACAGGTGAAATTAGAAAAGCAACACTGACACTCCTATTACAAAATAAAATAACAAAATAATAAAATAAAACAAAAAGACACCAAGCCACAATGACAAAAGCCTTTCTGAACCCCAAACAGAATAAAGTACAAAGTTATATCGAGGTGACAAATTAAAAAAGAAAAGAAAATCTTTTAAAAATCAGCCAAGGCAGGAGTTAAGAAAGTGAAGTACTCGTTTCAAAGAAGCATCCATAAGACAGATGACTTATCAAAACACAAAAAACAAAAAGAAAAGAAAAAAGAAGAAATACCAAAAGATAATCGGATGACATCTTTGACAAGGTGAAAGAAAATAATTGCAAATCTATAATTCAATGCCAAATGAAGATATCCTTCAAAAATTAATATTTAATAAATGTATTTTCAGGCAATGAAAATCTGATAGAATTTGTCACCTGAAAACCTATGATAAAATAAATACTAAGGGATTTTCTCTATAGAAGAAGACAATTTCACTGGGACAGAGTTCCATAATACTAAATCACATTATAGGTATAAATGTAGCTATCACTATAATGAATGGAGTTGTACTAAACAATATTTTAATATCCTGTGTAATTTATATTTATATTTATATATATATATATAATTGAATTACATAAAATAGCATGATTAGAGAAGAAGGTAAAAGAAATTGAAGTGTTCTAAATTCTGAAATGATTCTGTATTATTCAAAGAGAAGTGAAAGTAATTTACTTACTGTTAGATTTTGAAAGGCCAATGAAACTTGTTGTAAAATCTCATTTTCTAAAAGAAAATAATTTCTAAGTAAATATAAATAATATATAGCCACCAAGATAATACAGGGGAAAGTAGAATAATAAAAATTAACCAGTTACAAGCTAACCAAAAGAAAACAGGTGACTAGTGTCTGAGGTCAAGCTTAATAATTTATTTTAAACAAACTAAACCCAAATCAAATTATTTAAAGGCTTTTTCTTTTCTTTTCGTTTAAGATTTATTTATTTATTTATCTGATTGAGAGAGAGAGACAGTGCTTACAAATGGGGGAATAAGCAGAGGAAGACAATCTTCAAGCAGACTTCCTGCTGATTCTTGATTACATGAGGTAAGTAAAGTGAAAGAGGAAATGATAAAAAGTCAATGCACAAAAAACTACTATGTATTTCTACATACCCTGAAGCCTAACACTACATTATATTGGTCATTTTATTTATATATTTCCATTTCTACTCTAATATAGATCAAACTTGAAAGTTAAGGCAACTATGAACAAAATTGTGTCCCAATTTAAGAAATTCTTCTTCTCAAGAGGGGGAAAAAAAAATCTTAGGTGATAAACATGTAAGTCAGCATGGAGTAATTCGTGCCTAAAAATTGATGTGTCATTATAATAAGAAAATAACAGAGCAAGAACTAAAACACAGGTCTAATCGTCGACGGAGTTGTATTTATTCCACCTAAACATACCTCAATATTTTAGTTTGCCTGCCTGTTAAGGATATGCCTTATCTCTTTTTCTTGGAAAGTTAGTAAAAATGAAAGGAACAGCCTTCCCTGAACACTGCTAAGGATTTTAACTCACTGAGAATTTAGTATGACTGAACTGATGTTGCCAAATAAAGTAGAAAATGAATTAAATCTGAATATCAGATAAATGGGTGTGGGTTTTGTTTTTGTTTTTTTGCATATAAATATGTCCCAAATAGTACATCATGCATCCTTATGCTAAACATTAACTCATCAATTAACTTCAAATTTAATGGGCCATTCCACATTTTTTTTTCATTCTCCATTTTTAATTGCAAATCTGGCAACCCTAAACTACACAAAAACACAACAAAGCCCTCAGGACATCAGTTATAGGAATGTTGTCAAGTGAGAGAAGAAATTTCCATCACTACTTTTTCTCTCCTTCTCTGGAGAAACCTTCACCAAAGCAGACTGTGTTGTGATAGGTTCCATTTTCTGAAAGATTGTAAAACTCTTATTTAACTCTTGAGGGCTAAACAGTTAAATTGAAATACATAATTTAAAAATATACTTACACATTTCTTTCTTTTTATTTGAAGTGATCACAAGGATAATAGGTATTATATAAAAGCAGATATAATTATTTTTTCCCAGCTGTTTGTTTTTATAGTTCTACTTTGTTTTTTTGTTGGGAGTAGTTTATTTTAAATTTGTTGTCATTTGCATGTTAAAACAATGAGGAGCCCTTTTCTTAATAAATAGAAGTTTCCTTTGTGTTTCATATTTTTCCAAGTAGCTGCTGAAATGATAAGTTTTTAAGCTACTCAAAAAAATTGAAAATGAAGTCCTCTAGCTACCTGAAAGTATTAAGGGCTTTGCTATAACTGAAATTTGAATTAACTACAGTCTAACTTTGTTAAGCCAAGAGCTTTCTCTATCCCTTTCTTTAAAGGCTGAATTTCATTATCAGTGCGCCCAAATGAACATGATTGTAATTAATCTCATTTTTTTCTCTTTTCAACTATTTATCCTGTAGAGCATTATATACAAAGGGAGCTTGAAATCTATCAAATGTGGTAGAAAAATACTTGATATTTTACTAGTTGAATATAAAATATGACCTTCCTTCTTTTTAAGTTTTTTTTCAGTTTAATAGTGGTAATTGAAGCAATTTTACTTCGGTGCACACATCTACCATTAATCTTAAAGCACTTATAAAACTCCAGGAAACTTACTAATACATTTTGCAAGGTTTTTCTCTTTGTGGTATCAATTTGCATTTGTAAAAGCAATGATTAATTTATAGAAGAAATATGTAGAAAGCATCAGGACTCAGATGATGTTTAAAAATAAAAAAAGAAACTCATTTTTGGTAGTTGGAAGCTGTTATCCCTAACTAAGCCAACTACTCTTGGCTAGAAGAAATCTGAAAGAAGATGGACTAACTTCCAGGATTTAAAAGCATTTTCAAATCCTAATTGTCTTGGAACATAAATGCAGTCATAAGAAACAAAATTGGTTTGACAGGAAAGTTTTTTAAATCGGCTCAGGTCAAGGAAATCACTGTATTTTTTTTTTCTTCAGTAAGAAATAGGTATCTGAAAATTTTTGAAATATGAAAAAATTAGTTCTATGTTACTTATCTTTCATATTTTAATATTACACTTCACTGTTTACCAATTTTTCTCAATCTCCATCCTAGGTGTGTTCTTAAATATTATCATTTCCAAGAGTATTTGCTTATTCATTTTTAAAAGATTATTTATTTATTTATTTATTTATTTATTTGAGAGAGAGCTGAGCCTGCGAGAACATGAATAGGGGGGAGGGACAGAAGGAGAGGGAGAGGCAGACCCCCTGCTGAGCAGGGAGCCAGATGTGGGGTTTGATCATGACCTGAGGCGAAGGCAGACACTTACTTAACCGACTAAGCCACTCCAGTGCTCTTCCAAAACTATTTATTGAATGCCTAGATATATATTGTTATTATTTTACAGATGAAATGACTGATAATTGGAGAGGTTAAGTAGTTATCTCACTGCTAGGAAACAGCAGGGTGAGTGATTAACTCTCAGATTGTCTAAAACCCATGAACATTACTTTATGCCACACTGTCCATTATATAAGCACTTTGTCTCTAACTCACCTATCCTTCTAAATATTTATCATAATTCCACGTAGATTTCTAAAAATGAAAGAAAAACATGATTATTTAAAGTGATCAGTCCTAGAAACAGGGATATATGAATGGCATTCTTCAGGCAATAATACATTTTAGCTACAAAAGGTAGTGTCATGTATGCAAGTTTTGATAGTCTTCTGTTCCTGATCCTCTATATTCACATCATAGTCACAGCTGTTTCTAAAGTTGATCCTCTGACTTGAATCTGAGAAACAACAGCAGTATATTTTAAACCACATATTTAAAAAATATAATAAAATGGTTTGTACCCCCCTTACAGCATAGATATTCCCTTCAGGGAGTTTACAGCTACATTTTTAAAACTTTAAAATTGTAAATAAATTTTCCTCATCATTTATTGTTTTTTTTTTCTTTTTCCATGATTTTGTATAGATTAATAATTCCATTTAATATGGAGACCATGGAGTCTGGAGCTGTGCAGACGTGCTATTGATTTCAGCTATAAGGTCTTATACAGATTAATCCTGAGTCTCAGTTTTCTCATCTGTAAAGTGAAGATAATAGTATTTGTCTTCTGAATATTACTGTAAAGGTTTAAGGAGATCATGGATATAAATTATCAATGACAGAGAAAATACTTAGATAATAGTATAGGTAAGAGAGAGAAAGCACAAAGGAATGAATACAAGATGACTAACTCAGACTATCCAAAGCAGAAGTCAGAAGATATCTGAGGAATATGTTTTCTTTTTTTTTAAAGATTTACTTATTTATTTGAGAGACAGAGTGCACATATGTGGGGGGGTGGAGGGCTAGTGGGAGAGGGAGAGGGAGAGACAGAATCTCAAGTGGATGCTGCTCTGAGCTGGAGCCCAACCCATGGTTCTATCTCAAGAGCCTGAAATCATGACCTTAGCTGAAACTTAGAGTTGGACACTTAACCCCCTGAGCCATCCAGGCACCCCTCTGAGGAGTATTTTAAAAATGGAAGATTACATGCATTTTAGATCTCATTAAAGAACTACTATATTGAGAGAACTTAATGAAATGAACCAGAAGGATAACAATTAGTTGGGAGATTGAAATGTTAATTTTAATTAAATAATTTGTTTGTTTGTTTCAGAGGTAACATGAGCTCTGATTATAGCTAGTGCCAGAACTTGACCTTGGACATAGGTAGCTGAGGTGGAACAGAGGAAAGAAGATAAGGAGATCAAGGAACCTAGCAGGCAGGTACCTCTTTTTATGTAAATTCATGTACATGAATTTGTGCAAAATCCGTTTGGTCACTGTTATTTAAATGATGCATATCTCTCCAAACATATTCTTCTGAATGAATTTGCCAAATAGAGACTATCAGTGTTTTTCTTTTAAATAAATATATAGAAATTGGGAAAATAATATTTTTCCCCTTGGCATCATTAACAGAAGGATGCAAACTGTCACTGTCATCTTAGCCACATGAAGAAATTCTGTCTATAGGAATGATAAAAAAAATGGCAAATACATATGAACAATGGATACAAGAATGTATGGATGAATGGATGGATGGATGGATAGATGGATGGATGGATGGATGGATGGATGGATGGATGGATGGAGAGATTTAGTAGCCCTATCCCTAATTTCAATAACCCAACATCCTTTTCTCTAGAACTCAGTCTTTCTACATTAAATTTATCCCAGTGTAATTAAAATTCCCAGTTATGCCAAAATGGAATATATATATAATTTGTTTTGCTTAAGCTAGTTTCAGCATTCCTTTCACTTGCTTCTGAAAAGGCCCTAATGTTATTATAAAAGAATATAGAGAGTAAACTCTGTTTACATCCTCAGATCCATTCCCCAACATTTTCTATTCTGCTGTGCCTGGGGAGGTGGACCACAATGAGCTTTTTAGAATTAGACATTGAAATCAACCAACTGAAGGGAAAGATGTGCTAGATCTTTCCCCACCATCTATCCATCTTCAGAAAATAAGTTCCTGTCACAGAGTCTTCTCCTGGCTAGAAGTCTTGAGCTCTCCTGTATGTGGTAACCATTGATCTATCTTACTGTTTCAGCTGTACAGGTGATAATGGCTTTTTATCTTTTACTACATCAGGGTGCTTCACTATTCTCAGTTGATTTCTATTAATCTTCCCTACACTCTTGTAGATATTCTCTTTGTTAAAATGTCTTCAATTACCTCTTTTGTATGTCTATTTCTTGCTGGGACTATGACTGTTACATATAAATAATTATAGATATACATAAGTACAAGTATTTAATTCTGGTGATACATGCACATGTGAATATACATCCATTTGGAAATAAATAATAAAACAGCAATAAAGAAGGTAGATTAATTGATTTATTTAAATATTCCAAAATAAGTTTCATTTTAAAATTTTATGCTCAGTTCAAATGCTTTTTTTAATTAATCACAGTGACTGATTTTGATGTTTTTACAGGCCAATTTCATACCAAACTCATCCAAATTCTAAAGATAAAGTGACTTGTTACTTCAAACTTCTTGGTAAGTCTAAATACAACACTGTCAAAAAACTGAAGAATAGGGCTATAGGTTCTTGGATATATAAATTCAGAATGACATTCTCAAATTTTATTTGAGTTTTCTTGTATAACACCAGAGAAAGAAAAAAAAAATACTGGGCTGAAAATTTTCACTACCTCTCCACTAATTAGTATAATCAAAAAAGGAAATTATTTATTTCCTCATAACCTGGTATCTTTTTTGTTTGAAAACAAGTATTTGGAAGCATAAGAACTACTAGAAGTCACACACATGTATCAATTCTACACATTGTGTATAAGAAACTACTTTTATTTTGTGCTAATACTGGCATCTCAACCTATTAACTCATTCTACTGGTTTGTGATTATCAAACGGTGAGGAATTTGTTTGTACCTATTCAAATTTACACCATGCAGTGATTTTTTTCCCCTAAGAATGACTTTGAACCATTATATGGCTATATATACTAATCGTGATAGTAAAAAACCATTTCTATCACAAAAATAGTTTCTACTGCAGCAATGTGACAATTCATTATTTATTCCTGTCCGTAATACATGTAATATAATATGCCTTTACTGCACTAAAAATATCTTTTTTTGCAATATATAAAGCAGAGACTATAAACATCATAAAGGGCCATTTCTGGGACAACCACTCAGAAAAATTCTGAAGAATTGGGATATATATACATAGTTATTTGTTCAGTTAGTCACAAATGAATCCATTAAGGTAATCTTCTGATTTTTTAAAATAAGGAACATCTTAACAAACAATGAATAATTCTAAACAATTTAAAGAATAATTTTAAGTAGCTCCTTTGAAAAATAATTCATGGAAGTGACATCCTCAACAGAGTCATTTCATTAAAACATATTTTAATGGTAGTAATGTATGAAATAATGCTAAAGAGACTTTTCAGTTTAATTCCTAGGATGATTTGCTAAAATATTCCATTACAGTTAAATGGACAACCTGCTATAATGATCAGTCACTAAAACTCATCTTCTTTTTAAGACTGCACTTGACAAATTGATATATTCATTCGTCATACTGCTTCTTCATGGCAGACAAGCCAGGGAATATAACCAAAGGTTATTCTCTTGAGTCAAATTTTTTCATATAAAGTGAAGCCAGGTTGTTCTAGGGTAGCCGGATTCTGCTTAATTAATAAAGTAAACTGATGCAGTAATTTATGAAATAATGCTATCATAAAGTAAGTCCATAGCATTTGACCACTGACACCATCAATTTGTTTTGTTTGAAAAGTTGTAAAATGTAATGCTTTTTAAAAAGCCATTTTGTCACTCCTGGATATGGTCAGTGACAATAAAACTAAAATTTGCATTGAAATAAATAATTTCTACTTTATGAGATTATGAGACCCTCTTCAAATGGATAATTGTGACATAGATTCCCTGTGGCTTATCCCATATCTTCTTCTTTTCGCTCTTTGAAATAATATCAATGATTTCTAGCTGATACTTAATGGCCTAAACTAACATTTATTTTCTAGCAATTTATATGTGTAAAATCTAGAATAAGAGAAATAAAATATATGTGCTTACAATGGAAATGTCCTTACAAAAGTGTTTTTTTTTCACTTTAAAAAAATCTGCTGGTTGGATTATAGTTGTGATGGTTGGAGCTTAAGCATGCATTTTAAGTAATAAGAGAAAATTCATTAATTGTGAATTTTGGAACAAAAAATTCAAGGACACTAGTTTGTCCTCATTAAACAGCAAAAATAAAGTTAAAAAGAGATAAGTAAAATATTAGAACATCTCATTTTTATTTTTACTCACCTAGCAAATTTTTGGTAAAAGATATTCTTGACAAGAATCCAGTTAGGTTTTGTGAATGTTGTGACTGGAAACGGTATAGACTACTTTCCAAGTACTGGTATAAATGAATCTACTGGCAGTTAGTTGCCCAGATCTCCAAACCAAATATAAATAGATATTTCATTTGACAGTCACCAGAAAGAATTTATGAGAACTGTTTCTTCTTTTAGAAACCTGAAAAATTAGACCTAGCTGAGCCACTGAAATAATCTGTAGAATATACAGTAATATATTCTTTCCTTTTTTAAGTGTGAAGTCTATTCTGTAAGCAAAATCTTGACAAGTTTTTTGAAAGTGAAAGAGTTAAACAGTATAAGGAATACTTATTTTCAAAAAGAGTTAGTAGACCATAGTTGGAAGAAATAATTCTGAACACATGAATAAAATAAAAAGAATATAAATGCTAAAAATCCAAATAAGTGATATAACATGGTAAGTAATGAAAAGAAGGCATCATACTGGTTAGCCCAGCTGAAACAATTTATAGAAGGCAATCTCAGATACCCAGCAAATACAAATTTCCCCATGCCTCGGGTTTACTCATTTTTGAGTTTCAAATGAGTAGAAAACATCACTGACATAAAAATTAGTATGACTATCTCTCTGCCCTTAATTAGATATATGTATCTCAAATGTCAGTATCCCACAGAGTCATAATATGGCATGTGTGTAGATATAAATAGACATTCACAGAGATAGAGAAAATATAAATATGGCAGGAAGAAATACATAAAAAATATTAATTAGTTCAGAAACTTCTGCTTCTGAATTGGATAGGATAGTATAGCTTTTACTACACCAAAAATCCCATTTAAAAATGTATGACTAAAATGCAGGAACCATATGCTTGAAGGCCAGAGTGTTGAGACAATGAGAACTGCTGGGGCTAAGAATCTGAAAAGAGAAACTCAGAATATCTGTAAATCTTAAGAGACAAAGATTAGAAGTTCTGGATATTCTGATGCAATGAATATTTCAGGACTTCTCTTTTTCTGTGGAAAGTCCTGAAGTGAGTGGCATGAAAGGGAGAGTGACTTAACATTATCAGGTTTGCAAACCAGCCTTGGCTCAACACAATTGCTGACTGACAGAGACTTCAAGAATATCATACAGATTATTTGGCATGCAGAAGAAAGGACAAAGATCAAAAAAACAAGAGAAAAACAGACAACAGGAACAGACTGATAACAATGGGAAGTATTGGAATTGGCCAAAAAGGACTTTAAAGAAAAAATATTTTTCAAATATTCAATATAGAAAGTATGAATGCCAATAAATAAAAATAAATTTTCATAGAGGACTTGAATGCTATAAAAATATTTTAGGTGAAACAGGCAGAGGATAAGACGATCACTTTTGAATGAGGTTCAGATTCAAAAACACTTTGTACGTGAAATGGCATTTTAGCTGAGGTTGGAAGAGCAAGCTAACAAGTGCAGATGCCAGTAATGGAAGAATTAGTACTGTAATTCAAGATTTTCTAGGCATTTAAAGTAAGTTTGACATCAAGATCCAGATGAAATACATCCCCAAATTATTGTGCAGCCTTTCTTCCTTTTTTTATTTTTTTAAAATATTTAATCTATTTTAAAGATTTTATTTATTTATTTGTCAGAGAGAGAGAAAGAACACAAGCAGAGGGAGCTGCAGGCAGAGGGAGAAGCAGGCTTCCTGCTGAGCAAGGAGTCCCATGCATTTGATCCCAGGTGCCCAGAGGGATCACGACCTGAGCTGAAGGCGGAAGGCCAACTAACTGAGCCACCCAGGTGTCCCAAGCCTGTTTTTCATTAATGAGAAGTAGAGGACTAGAAGAAAGTCAAAAACACAAATAGCAGACTGATTTCCTTTTCAAAAACTGAAAAAAGTCAATTCTATATTCTGTAAACAAGTAACCTTAGAAATAATTTTTAACAATATTCAGAATAAATATTGCATAGGCAACTGGAATGACTCAGAGACCAAATAATTCAAGTCATGCCAAATTTCATTGGTTTCTTTCTTTTTTTTTACCCCTTGAATTTTTTTTTCTTGAGTTGTTAAGTTCAAAATGAGGGTCATGTTACAGACATGATTTAGTTTGATTTCAACAAAACATTTGGTAAAATAACTGCCATTTTTAAGTGGAGACTTGATGACAGGGTTACAAAATGGATTGAAAGTCACCTAGCCAATAAGTTCAAATAATTTTGATGGTCTGGGTCAGTCTGAACTTTCTCCTAAATTTTCCCTGTTACCAGTCATGTTATTTTAAATGAATGATTAAATAAGGATCCACATATTATATTTGAAGTCACAAATGTAATAGAGCGAGTACAAAAGATGAAGCAATAAATCTTAATTTTTTTTAATTCAGTGTAATCACGATAGACTAGAAGTCTGAAATGAAAACAATAAACTTCTATAATAATAAATGTAAAATAGTGTTTCTGAGTTCTAAGTTCAAATTTTCAAACAAACAGAAGCAGGTTATTGGAAATTAGTCCAGTCCAAGAGTTCGCATCTTAAGTGTGTACTACTTTTGGTTGGCCAAAACATCATTATAAATCCAGGTAGATGGAATATTGTATAAGCTGAATATAATTTTACATCATGTTTGAGTAACAACAGATTGAGAAGTAATATTGTGATTAATTATGGGCATTCCATGCAAAAGGGCTATTGGTTAACTAGAAAACATTCAAAGGCATTTGACCTGAATAATGAATGCAGGAAATTCACAATAGGAACAAATGCCAAAAGAATTAAAGATCAACAGGAAATGATTTCAATTAAAAAATATTTTGTCCACGTATTTAAAAATGTAATGAGCTCTGTGAATTTCTGCCAATCAGGTGAAAAAATCATTAAAATGATTTTTGTAGTCTGATTTTGCTGTCAACAGAAATTATTTTCTCTCTTTGCACACACACATATATATATACACACATATATATGCATATAAGCACACATACATATATATCCATATATTTTATATAATATCAATTTTATAAAATAAACAGGATGTTGGTATATGGGCATCGCATTTTAAAGCTTATGAATCTAACTGTTAAACATAAATATCTTAGATTATTTTCTTTTTTAAGTTTTCTTATACAGAATTGTTTAAATATGTCACTAGTAGAACTTAACTGAGAAGATTGTGTCAATCTGTTCTATTCTTGTGATTAAAAAATATTATTAGTTATTTCTTATTGATTAAAAAGAGAAGAAAACTTTGTAGTTTACTCTGGCTGAAATAGATTCAATAATAATATGTGTGCCCATTATATTTAATGTCTGGGTCTTAGGAGACACTAGAACTCTTAAGTAAATTATTCCTTTTCTGTTTTCATATCTGCTACTGAATCCATCTCTGCAATTCATGTCAAACTTTCTCTTCTCTAAATTTTAAAAGATTTCATAAGTCATGCCCATTTTACCCAGTTGTTGATTTTACACTGTAGGTACTGTCCTTTCTTCAGAATCAGAATTTCAGCATTAAATGTATTTCAGAATAATTTATATCCTCAGCTTTGAAACTGGGGAAATTGAGTCTCAGGCATGTAAATTATCTGGCACAGAATCTCATGGCTAATTTGCAATGAGTTGATGAGACGAAATCACAACAAAAGTCATATTTAGTTTGTTTCTTTTTTCCCCATTTACTCTGCTTCCTTATTTTATATATGTCAAGGAAACTCTAAGCTCTTCAGAAGTACCAGTCATGTAAATAAAGTGCTCAGCCCACAGTAGGTAGTGAATGCATACAGATTTGTTGGCTCTGAGTTGCAATTTAGCTCTTAAAAAAATTTTTAAGCAGAAAGGAAAGCTGATATAGTCCCACAGAAAAATAATGCTATAATCCATCTTAAAAACAAAACTTTTAGAAAATCCAATGTACTATAGTGTGGTCCTGGGTCTAAGAAAACATACTCTTTAATGTAATGCTGTAAATTTTAGTTACTGATTTTCTCAAGACAATAAATGACTTTGAATTTGATTTTGAATATTTTCTCATAGAAGAAAGCTATCATTTTATCCTAAAATAGTATATATACACAAAATGAAATATGTTTTCCATCATATGTAAATACAGTGCTATATGTGTGTGGATGTACATACGATTAGTTCCCCATGAATGGAGATGGGTAGCTGGATGATGAATGAGAAGACAAGTAAAAGAAAGAGAGACTTTGTTAGTAATTACATTGTTCAGTCCTCTGCAGCCAAAGAATCAGGCAGTTTTTTTGGAAGGTGGTCACATTTTACTACCACCAAGAATCACTCCTGAATAACCCAGAACTGAGCAGCTGAGAACACACAACACGGTTGTTTGGGAAGGTGCTTAATTATAGAAGAGCCACATCCCAAATCAAAGTTCAAAACTTTCCCCTCTTCCCCATACTAAAATGAATTATTGTTCATTTAATATTGTCTTTGTCTCAAACATATTTTATCAGATAAGATCATTGGTAACATTTCCAAAGGGAAAGAAGTGATATTTTATTTTTAGCTAATTAGTCATTGCACACATTATTTTTTCTATTTATAGTTTCTATGAGCTTTATATGACTAATTTGAATTATATGTCACATTACTTCTAGAAATCATTATAAAACAAAAGTTTAGTAATCTATGATGCCTGTTTCATGTGTCAGCTCCTCAGAATCAGATTATTTATTGTTGTTTTGTTGTTGTTATCTGAGGAGGATCTATTAGAGGAAATCTCTTAAGGATGATACTTAGAGATGATTCTAAGAGATTGGCAGGAGGAGGAAGAGGGTGGCCTACAGATTTGTTGTCAGTGACAAAGTAAATAAGATTAGTGATGGGCCCAGTGAAGCCTGACAAGAGCAGTGAGTGGGAAATAATACACAGATGGAGTTGAAACCGGTAGCATATGTTGTAAAGCTGCTTTAATTCAGAAAGAAAGGTGGAAGTGAAGTGGATCTCAGGCAAGACAGAAGTTAGGAGTGAACCTACAGGAATTTCTAAGGTCTTGACAATCCAGAGGGAAAAAGAAAATTCAAAGTGCCTAAAGCCAGACCACAGAAAGCAAATAGACTGAGGGACTGATTTTTTGATGTTGTAAATGCAAAACACGTCTCTTTTTTTTTTTACCAAATAAAAACCATTATTCTTCAGCTTTCATTGTGAGCTATAGTAACTAAGTTTAATGAGAGCAAAAAGCTTACTAGTATCTACTAGAAAGTTAGGTAGGAAAATTAGTTTCCAGTAAGTCATATTTTCCCTGGAAAAAGCTATATGTCAATCAGAGAGAGAATTTTAATAATAGCAAGTACTATCAAAAGCTTGGAAGAAGCTACTAAGAATGATGAAGCTTAGACTTATTTCTGTCCCACAGACTTCATATCAGATCTCTATCAAAAAATGCATCCGTTTGTTATTGCTGAAATTTCTTTTTCACTAGTCTTTCTAGTCAATCAGGTTTTATATTTTATATAATGTTTTATTTTAGCACTATTTTTCTCCTTCAAATATAAGAATATGTGATGCTAATATGTGATTTTCTTAAACTGATTTAAGCTTTCTACTCTTAATCAAAGAACTTTGTCAGGTTAAAATGAGATATAATGAAATATAAATCTTATTCTGATATTGGAGTTGGTAATAACACTAGCCTAGAAAAGATGATAGTTACTGGTTTATTAATAAGAAGAAATGTCTAGGGGCAAATGTGGGACCATATCTGTTCTGATTAAAAATAGTATTTATCAGAGGGTTAACAAATTGGCATATTTACTAAAATTGCAAATGTTGTAACTTCAAGCTTGGATAAATAAGTGTAAATTTTATTTTTCATAAATGTGTAGTGGGTTGGCAAAAAAGCTTTTTCAAGTAGATCTAAAAGTTCAGTAAAAAGTATTTTGACTCTGGAGCCAAAAAAATGAAAAAGATATTGAAAAATAGTGTGGTTCTCTTCCATCGCATTTCTGAAAGTTGAAATTCTTATTTATGGTTATAAATTACTTTTTTATTGTTGAATTTGGACTAGAAATGGGACAAATCATGATTTCCATTTTCTGGTATCAGAAATGACATAAAAAATAAAAACGATCTAGATGTGCTTCACTGCGAGTGCACAGCAGAAATGGGCCAAAGTATAATAAACTTTTAAACTTCCTTTTACAAATAATACTCCGCAATAAAAGTATCTGTTTTGAATGTCGGAGAATAAAAAAAAAGAATAATGTAACATAAACATTATTTCTTATATGTGTTTTTTTTTTTTCCACCTTCTTCTTAGGTTCTACTTCATTTGGCAAAACTTAGAAATGACTATCAATTCACATCCCACCACCTCCTTTTCTCTGAGAAAGCAATTCCTCAGAGACCAAAGGGCTGTGGCTTGGGGATCGCCATATCCAGGTAGTTATAATAATTGGCTTAATTGATTACCTGACAAAATGTTTACTACTACAATAATTCATAAGTAAACAGTATTTCTATTTGAATACAGATTTTATATTATTCATTCCTGATACAAAGGTAAGATTCATGGCTGTCCCACCCTAGAAATAAATAATGAGATTATGATTTAGCACACACTTGTTTTATTTTTGTGCTGCTAGAGTATTTTGTAAGTTTTCTTTTCTGAACCATACTATATATGTTCTCATCTTTCATGCCTATTCTATAGAAAATCTTGATGTGTTCTCAGCTATCTGCCTGCATAGCACTCCTGTTAGCCACTCTCTGTTGTCAAGTTTTTCACTAATACATTTTTGAAAGTTGTTATAGTCTGTGCCTTTAACTTGGTAATTTAGGGAAAATCACATCTGAAAATTTGTCTCTGACTCGGGGAATGAAAAGCCTGTAGTAAGTTGAAATCTTTAGGGTATTAGCAAAGGCCTGGATATAATGAGAATCCAGATACTTGTAAAAAGGTTTAATTTTCAATAAATTTATCAAGTGGTGGCCAGATTATAGGCACTGTATCATATGCCAGAGAGGTTGTATATAAGCTAGACGAGATACCTGTCTTCACAGAACTTATAATTTATATAAAAATGTTGAAAAATATTATAAATATAATGAGGGTTAATAAATTATTCTAAAGCTACTGAACCACTTCAGAAAACATGTATTGTTAGTGATTTTTTTTAAATTAAGCTTTCCACTTTCAACTGAAAAACTTTCCAGTAAAAATGAACTACTACAACATATAAATCTTACTCAGATCTACAAGGCTATAGTAAGGGTATCCCAGAAAAGAAGACATTTATTGATTTGTCAATAACGTAAAATATCAAAGGGTTGATTTAAGAATTTAAATATTCCTAAAAATATTTAAAAGAATAGAGTTTGAACAAAGGAAGTATAGTGTACCATAACAAGGGGATTCTATCTGGTCAGTTTGGTGGTAGAAACTGTCCCTGCGTAAAGTTGTGAATTATAAGGATGAGTAAAATTTAAGTTAATACAGATATAAGAGCTTTCAGAACCAAATATCAAAAGGCTAAAAGTGGAAGAGATTGTGGCTAAAATTAAGCCAACACTAGTGAAGTGATCCTATACAGAGCAAGCCAGTTTTTTTGAGGGAGTGCTACTGTCATTATAATTGGCATTATATATTTATTTCATTA
Source organism: Ursus arctos (assembly GCF_023065955.2). Classification (NCBI taxonomy): domain Eukaryota; kingdom Metazoa; phylum Chordata; class Mammalia; order Carnivora; family Ursidae; genus Ursus; species Ursus arctos. The sequence goes on from NW_026622764.1 coordinate 22,706,120, forward strand.
TGATAGCATTGAAGTATATTAAGTATCCTGGTCCATTCTCATTTTTTTTTTACCTATCCAGTTTATATTTCATGATCCACAATTTTTATCTAATTTCTTATCAATATTTTCAACTCTTTGTACCATTATTCTTCTGCTGTACAAACACAGGCAAAACAAACCTAGAATTAGCTGAAATATTTGCCTCTGTAGCTCATTCATCCAATTACTGTAAGAACACTATAGTTCTGCCTCTCAGTGACACCATTAATTCTTGTTCTTTAGCCTTCGGTCAGTCCTTCAATATACCAATAGTCAATGCATTCTGCTACTTATGCAGTGGATATTTAAAGACCTTCCACTTTATTTTTAAAATCCTTGGGGATCATCCCACCACTATCAATCATACTTTTCTACTTCACAGACAAAAATAGATACTAATAGACCTTAATTGCTTGGCATTTCCCCCTCTAAACCACTGTATTTTTCTCAGTATATACAAGTCATTTCCTTATTTATACCCGCTAAACATGGGAGTGAGTTTTTATATGTCAAGACCAATTCCTGACATACGATTGGTATCATTTTCTCAAAAATCCCGAATTTCTTCTCCCCAAAAATAATTTATAAATTACCTGTACAATATAGTATCTCTAACCACTTTTTTCCCTACTGTGTTCTTTCATGTAGCATTTAACTCTGTTCAAGTTTACCCATTTTGGAATAAAACAAGAAAAAACTTTTTGGAACCACGTATCCCTCCAGACCCATGCTCTCCTTCACCTTTGCTACTCATCTCCCCTAGATGTCATAAGAGACTCTCTTGAAAATAGGTTTATTCTGCTATCAATAATTCCTCTACCCACCGCATTCCTCAACACACCAAGTCTGGCTTCAATAACCTTTATTTCTTCAATAATCATCATAAAACTTCACTAAAATTTCTCCAACAACCACAAGAAAGGATAACACGGCACTACTGTTCTGCTGATATCTGCAGTGTATGCTTTATGAGTCTCATTGCATTTCTATACCTCTGAAACTATTGACTACTCTCTCTTCCTTGAAATACCACCTTTTTTGGCTTCCACTCCTTTGCACTCCTCTTTTTCTGCCTTTCTGTCCACATACATAATTTAACTTTCTTTCAATCGTTTTGTTATTTCTCATTTATTTTAAAATTGATGTTCATTTTGTATCTTTTTTACATACCTTTATTGAGTAGTCTCATCAACTCCATAGATTAATTTCACATTTATAAAATATATTTTTGCAATCTTGATTTCTAATTATTTATTTATGGACAAACTTAATCATCTTTTATGTTTATAAATGTTCCCTGAACCCAAAATATATACTTAGAATGTGTCTGTGAGGAGGGAAAGAAAATTTTAGAGAAGGAAAGATGCTAGAGAGTTTGCTTGGAATCTACACACAAATTAATATATACATAGGATCAGCATTATTTCAGTTTTTCAATGTCTGTGTTGCAGTAAAGAAATAAACATTGCATTATGCCTCTCTTTTCTCCATCACAGTTTATGGATGGCTAAATTATGGATACACCTTTCAGTGGATAATAGATATGGTATATATGCTCGCAATGCCTATGAGCATCATGATAAAGAGAAAAGAATGAGGACAGCCTTCTTATTCATACTCAGCAATCAACCAGATGTATAGATTTAGTTAAGTTACTTAGTCTTGCCAACTTTCTTTCTAAAGAATGACTTAGAATCAGATGGTCCCTAAGGTAGTTTAAAGATTGTAAATAATTCAACTAATCCTTACCACTTTTCCATTTTCTAAGCAGAAGAGTTATTGTTTACTTTACGGCTCTTCATATTTACATCAACACTGCGGGAGTGCTGAAGAACTGGCAAAGAAGCATGTGTATGTAGGTCCCAGAGTCCATTAACCTCAACTGAGTAGGTTTATTCTCAGCTGCAAGTTTGTGTCCAGACATTTCATTATCTCCTCCTTTATTGTCAGCTGCCAGGATGCTTTTGTGGTCATTTGCATAATTTAAACTGCTGTCACTGACAATCTGAATGTTGCTTATCTCTTGACTCCAATGTATAAATGGGCATATCCTTTATATTAGGCTCAAATTAAGTGCAGTCTAATTTTATCAAAAATGTGCAAATATTTAGTGTCACCTTCAAATTCAGTATTTCTGAGCAAACTAAAAGAATGAAGAAAAAATAACTACTTGAGCACATATGACCCAGCATATTTTAAAATATGTAGCCAAATTGCTATAATGATTAAATTTGTTTTTCAGATTCTTCATCTCTACCTCAGATATAACAATAATTTAAGAAGTGTCATGTTCCTGGTTTGTTTTGGGTCATCTTTAAAGTATAATCTAAAATAAGCTTTATGGTACAAATGTATTAAGAAGAAACACATATCAAAAGAATGTGTTATGCGTTGGAGTAATTTACCTGAATGCAGGACACCTTGCCCCAAAAGGCAGGATAAATCACCTGTCAGTCTACTTTAATCCTTGTTCTTCTCAATCTCATTTCTTCTCCTTCTAGAGCCTGATTCTATTTCTGGAATCCATTAAGCATTTTATATCCCATTTACTACTACCTGCTTCTTTTCATATAAGCTAAATTAACCCAACTCCACTTGACAGTCAAGCTTCTAAGAAAAAGCTCAGTTCATCATTATAAAGTTGACCCAAAGGAATGGGTAAAAAGGCTTTTATATAATAAAACACTGAGCTCTGGCAATCACAACTTTTATTAACTGGCATACCCTAAGGAGCCTAAGCAAACACATTTGAGAAATTGATTTCCCTTGGTAATATTCCTGGATGTCCTAAGTAAAATCCTTTGCTGAATTGTTAAGTTGGAAAAGACATAAATAAAACAAACTTTTAATTTGTTACCACTCCTATCATCTTTTTTGGCTTTAAAAAATTTGTAGGAATCAAGAAGATAATTTTGCTTAAAGACACACAATTTATAAATGATGTTTGGCAAGTAAATTTAAGTTTGTCTGTGTCTAGATTTAAAAGGGTTTGTAAGGTTTGTTTGGTTTTTTTTTTTTCTCTTTTTAAAATTTTTCCAATCAAAGTTTAGACTACAAGAGCCTTTGTATGTATTTCTATTCTATCTTGGGCTTAACTCTATGATAGGGATCATTGTATGGTAGTATAATATGCTGTTTATTTTTAGTTCTTGAGAGGAGGAATTCAGCTGTACTAGTTTTTGTATTCTTAATGTCTTGTCTGACACTCAGTTTATTTTGGGACTGAAAAAAGAAAGAGCTTTGTAATTTTTCCTCCGTACATGAATATTTGCTTACTTTTTACAATTTACAAAACAATTTTGGCTACATTATCTCAACCATGTGGTCAGGAGATCCTGACATTTTGGATTTGTCAAGAAGAAAAAGACAGAGAAAGAGAGAAAAAGAAAGAAAGAAAACCCAAGTAGTCAGATATATGTGCCGTTAAAGTCATACAAGAATTTTGCAATAAATTTCAACAAGCGAGAGAAGATTACTTTATCAAAAGCAAAGAATAAAGTCCCAAATTAAATTAATCTGACATCAAATGTATTCAACTTCCAAAATTCCTCATGCATTTTGCTTTTGAGGAAACAATGGCACTATTTTTTTTTTATCAGAGAAAGTTGCATTGATAAAATAGTCACATATTAAAGGATAAAGAATGTTCCCAATAATATCCATAACTAATATTCATCCTAGATAAAGGCTACTATTTTCCCTTATAAAAATATTTTTGACAGTTATTAAGAGAATTAGTCAATAGAGTTTGAACAAAATGCTGGTAGGAGAGATTCTTAGAGTGGCTGCCTCAGGACTGTGAGCATTGTAACACAATGGCAAAAGTCCATCACTGACTGATCCTTGATTAGACTCATCAGCACCTAGGTTTTAGTTTAACCTGAAAAGGCATACACATAATTGAATATTACACATTCTGAACTATTTTAAAGTAAATTAATATTCTAGAAATTTGGAAAAGTTATATGAAAGACAGACATGAATAAATTATGATCCTAGGTAAAATATGATGATACTCCAGAGTAAGTTCTTTTTTTTTTTTTTTAAAGATTTTATTTATTTATTCGACAGAGATTGAGACAGCCAGCGAGAGAGGGAACACAAGCAGGGGGAGTGGGAGAGGAAGAAGCAGGCTTATAGCGGAGGAGCCTGATGTGGGGCTCGATCCCAAAATGCCAGGATTACGCCCTGAGCCTAAGGCAGACGCTTAACTGCTGTGCCACCCAGGCGCCCCTCCAGAGTAAGTTCTGTCCTTCTCTCACACATTACTCTGTAAGTATAAAAAACACCTTCCTGGCCCATTCAATCTCTATTTATTGCCTTGGGGTAACTGGTTATCCTACAGCCAAGAATAAGGAGTAATTACAATAGGAAATTTGGTGCCAGACCTGGGCTTTAATTTTTTAGTTCTGCCACTTATTTGCTCCATGAATGTGGAAAAATTAACCTTTCTTCTACAGCACAATTCCCTAATCTGTACAATGGTTACACAACTATGATCACTTCAAAGAAATGTTAATTTATTCATGCAACATTATTTAAAAATGCTTAGTATGTCTCAAGTTTCTCCTCATCTTCAGGGATTTAGGAGAGCATAGTAAACCATATCCTATCTTTCTTGGTACTTCTATTCAAGTGAGTAAAATGATGAAACAGATAATAAACAAAAAGTACATATATAATGTAAGTCATTTACTGGTGGGCTGAAGCATGAAGTAAAGTAACAGAGGAGGGAGTATGTACAGGAGCACCGTTTTATGTAGAGGTATATTTAATCACTGAAATCTGATGTAAATCATTCCAGCAGAAAGAATAGAAGTGACAAGGCCACAAGAAGGCTGTGTATTCTAGGCCTCATAAAAAGTCCAACATGTTATAATACAAATAAACAGGATGAAAAGGTTCAAGGAGATGAGGTTAAAGAAGTAAAAAGATGATTGGTCAGTTACATTGTGTGAAAACCAAATGAGGTAATAGCATAGTGCAGTCCTAGGCATATAGTAAGTGCTGAGTAAGTGTCACACATTTAATCTTGGAATCGATTCCACTGACAGAGAGACTGCCACATAAAATATGTTGGAGTGGGATAGCAACAGGGATTGATTAACATCAGCTTATGGAAAAATCAGTGCCTTAAAAATTGTGGCCAGAGACAAATATTGCCTAACCTAGAGGTTTGCCAAACACAGATTCTTTTGGGTATGTTTATCCATTTAATTCTAAGACTTTCTATAGTAAATACTGTCAATCAAGGATTATCATAAAAGGTCTTGCTCACAAATGCAAATATCATTGCTAGTAAATATTGAAACACCACATAGACTGAGTTGGTTCCAAATGTTGTATTTGGTATATCACTAGTGGCTGATCATTTTTAGGTTGTCTTATCCATATTTTTCTATTGAAAGGAGGAAAAGTTATAGTCGATTAACAACAGCAAAAAAACCAAGAGACTAATACAAATAGAGAAAAAAAATTTAAATAAAAGAAACATCAATGTGTTCTAGAGCATATTTTTTTTAAGTGAGGGAGGTGGGGAGAAGGGCAGAGGGAGAGGCAGAAAGAATCTTAAGCAGGAGTAGGCTCCATGCCCAGCACGGAGCCTAGGTGGGGCTCTGTCTCACAACCCTGAAATCAAGACCTGGGTCGAACTCAAGAGTCAGATGCTTAACTGACTGAGCCACTCTGGCGCCCCTCAAGCATATTGTTTTTAACAGAGACATACACTCAATTTGAGTAGGTGAGCTAAAGAGATGTCAATAGAAATATAGAAACATTCAATATTATTAGCACCTCTTGTGCAACAATTGTCTCCTGCTTCATAGCATTGTTTTTTTTTTGACTCATTAGAAATAATTATTGAATAATGATTCAGATTGAGTGCCAATAAAAGTCATATTATGCATTAAAATTTGTGAAGAAAATATAAATATAAAATTGTTTTTGCATTCAAAATAAAAAAAAAAACTGCAGGTATTAAGTGAATACACTGTTTAAGGCATTTCATTCTTAGTAGCTGAATCTTTCTATGGTGCATAAATTAAGATAAAAGTGTGTCACTGCATAGACTACTTCAAAGATATGTACAGTTGATTCCATTCTCAGGTGGGTCTGAGAGAAGTAAAGGAAATTTCCATTAAGACTGTGTGTGGTAGGTTTTCTTGCATTTTCATTAACTTTTCAGGGTTTACTATTTCATCTAATAGTACTGGTGGTTCATAAATAATTCTCAAATGGTTACCTGCCAAGTAAGCTCTTCACTAGTTTTCAAACTGATTGACATGACTCGTGATGAAAGAGTCTCTGCCAAAGTAATGTTTAGGTGAAATTATTATACTGATTGATCTTCGTCATTCCTTTCAATCTACTTGTTCAGGATAGGCTCAGAAGTTTAATTTGATAATGCCATAATTAAAATACTAGTGCCTCATAGAAAAAAAGAAACACATTGAAGGATTTAGTGAGTTGAAAACTTTACTTATGAAAAAGGAAAATATTCTTAAACATTTAATGTAAGATAGGTTAAAGCCCTACGACTTAAGAACATAACATGATAAAATTAGTAAACAGTTTGTTGTGTTTATTATGGTTCCCAGTTAAGGGAAGGGCTAACAAAAAACTAATAAAGTAAAAGTAGATTCTTTAATCCAGGAATGAAGAGGATGCTTTGAGACTTTAATGCTTAAAGCACCATTGTTATATTCTGGCACTATTGCATATTTGACATTTTCTCTGGCCCAGATACAATTTATTTCTTTTCTTTTTTTCCCCTTAAGATTTGACTTGATTAATAGCAAAACAAGCTATCTGAAATCAAACCCACTCCCACATTTCTGTTTCCTTTATTTAGATTCTTAGGGAGAATCTCTTGCTTGGCAGGAGTCTCTCTTGCTTGGACAGAGAACAAGAAAATAATGGGTAGAGTAATTCTACTTCCTTCCAAGCTGCACTAGTAGAATCCCTCTTTTATTTGTTTCTTCTAAAAGGATGGTTCCTTTCGGGAAGTAAAAGACAAAATAGTTGAATTATAATTTTAGTCTGCTATTATATTACTTGTAAGGATGTTGGATAACTCAAGGAATAATTAAGTTGTACACTTCAAGCATCTGGAGAAAACCTGAAACCAGAACTTTGCATGACCTCAGAGATAGCTGGGTCCAGTCTCTCTCTATCTCTTACTCTCTCTCCTCTCTATCTTTCCCATTTTCTTTCTCCCTCACCATTGACTCATTTTACAGTCTCTTCAAGTAAGAAAATATGGTCACTATTAGCAACCAAAATTTATATGCTAAAGCTTTAACTAATAGAAGGATTCTGATTCAATTATTGAGATTCCAAATCATAAATGCAGAAGAGGTTTAAATGGTCTATTTTTTGTCTGATATTCACATGTAAACTAATTAATTGTAGCTTAGGGCCAAAATCATGCCACAATAATGGCTACTTCTGTGTTATCCATCTGGACGGAGGGTTCCCAAACTAAGGTGTGTGGATATGTTGAACATAATACCATAAATATCTTCTACAGAGTAGGCAGATACTTCTAACAGCCATTAAATTCTTATTGTATGCATAAACTAATTTGTCTTAATTATTTAATTATGAACTCTCTCCCCAGAAAACTAGCTTTCTCTGTTATCTTAAGCTCATGAAGACCTGGGAGATTTAGGCACTACTGTTTTTGTGAGGGTGATTTAAGAACCAGCCATTTTGGGGCGCCTGGGTGGTACAGTCATTAAGCATCTGCCTTTGGCTCAGGGTGTGATCCCAGCGTTCTGGGATCGAGCCCCACATCAGGCTCCTCCACTGGGAGCCTGCTCCTTCCTCTCCCACTCCCCCTGCTTGTGTTCCCTCTCTCGCTGGCTGTCTCTGTCAAATAAGTAAATAAAATCTTAAAAAAAAAAAGAAAAGACCCAGCCATTTTAATTCTGTGAGTAGGGTCAAGAATAGTGATGGTCCAGAAAAAGAATTTATATATAGTGTCAAGAGCAGGTCAAAGTTCTAATCTGATGAAAGAGATAGGAAGGGTGATTCAACAGATTTCTCATTCAAGGAAAACCTATGGAGAGTATTTAAGAACTTGCATTCTGAAGTCAAACTTCCTCAATTCTAATTTAAAATTGCTGTCACTCTGGGAGAGTAATATAATTTTTCTAAACTTTAATTACTAAATCTGTAAAATGGATATAGTAATAAAATCTATCTACTAGGCTTATTGTTAAAAATAATGGATTGTTTCATGAGAAAAATTTAGAAAAGTGCCAGGCACATACTATGGACTTTGTACATCGTGGCCATTACTATAATTTTGTTATTGTGTAGAAGTTGAATAAAACTTATGTTTATGTTTCTTAAACCAATATTTGAGTAAGGATATTGACAAATAAATTACAAAGTCTTAAAAAATAAAGATAACCAAAACTATTCCTTTCATTGAATGGGAGTTTAAAATAAACACTAAGGAGTTATCTGAATTTTATAATCTATAATTTTTCTTATAAGTACATTTAAAATATGATGCTTTTAAAATATCTTTTTCTGGAACTTGATTTTCTTTTTTACTTGTCTACATTTTTCCTACAACGGTGTGTTTTTGCATGTGTATGCGTGTAATGATAAACAAGATAACTGATTTTAAAACCTGTTATTGAAACTTTGAGCTATGTATGTAAATTTTCTGTTGTACTTTTTTCATTTATATGCGTAGGGTAGGGTAATTGTTCTTGTTCCACCACTGTTCTTCATACAATAAAAACTGGATATAAATAGAAAATGAATAACAGCTAGATAAAATGAATGATATGAGTAAACTTAGGGATTCCAGAATATTTTAATAGAGTTCTCTTAAAAGGTCATAGGATAAAGATCAGTTCCTTAAGAGAGGGTCATTAATTGGGTAAATACCCTGAAATTTGATCTACTTCATATCATTCAACAGCAACCTAGTGTCTGCAAAGCACTGTGATAAATAACTTGGCATACAAAGTATAATAGTCACTTAGGAGGTGTCTTCTTAAGATATTTAGATTTCTGGATCTTGCTCCAGACCAGGGTTGATTCAGTAAACGTTTTCTGTAAAGTGCCAGATAATAAATATTTTCCACATTGTGGGTCATATAATCTTTCTTACAAATACCACACACAGCAATTATTAATAGGACAGCAGCCTCACACAATAGGGAAGGTGAGTATTTATCTACATAGTTTTGTCTGGATGAAGCTAGAGAGCTATAGTTTGCCAACCCTGTTCTTTACCAATTGAATCAGCCCATGGGCCCTTTGAATAAAGTTTTTTTTTTTAAAGATTTTATTATTTATTTATTCGACAGAGATAGAGACAGCCAGCAAGAGAGGGAACACAAGCAGGGGGAGTGGGAGAGGAAGAAGCAGGCTCACAGCAGAGGAGCCTGATGTGGGGCTCAATCCCATAACGCCGGGATCACGCCCTGAGCTGAAGGCAGACGCTTAACCGCTGTGCCACCCAGGCGCCCCTGAATAAAGATTTTTAATAAGCAACACAGGTGGACTGTCATGATCAGACATATTTGGGGAACATCAGAATGAAATATATACGTTGCATAGGGCATATATGTCTTTAGTAGACTTCAGTTTATGAATATATTATATTCATGTGATTTGTAGTCAGGCTCCACAGAAACTAAGTGGAATAGGTAAAAGAGTTCTATACTGTCTTGGAACATGTGACTAACTATATTTGGATTGAATACAAAGCATTTAAACTCATTAAAAGGTCATGATGTAGAGAAAGGAGTGCCACAAACACTGTATGTATATTTTTTTTCATATGAGTGAGTTCCTTTGTCAATTTTAAGCAGTATACTCAAACTTGAAGGTCACTCTAGATTTCTGGTTTCCCTTGAAAAAACTGACGTGTTTGGCATTCCTTATGTAATCCTCTTTGCATTTAAAAAGCCAAAACTCACCTAGAACTGAATACTGTATCCCCCTTTTAGTAAAAGCATGTTTTTTCTGACTAACACAATCTTCGCCTGGAATTTTTAACTCATTAGGGTTAGCTGAATGTACTGGTAGGTATTTAATTTTAGACACTTGCTTTGCAATTATTGTGTATACATTTCACTCATCAGGAAGAGCACAGAGGATCCCAGAGGGATTTCTTTAGAAGAAATGTAAATTACCTGCTAATAGGAAGAAAGATTTAAAGGTTACCAACTGTATAATCTCTTTCCAGAAAGTACCTATTTATCAATTCAGACTGATTATATATCAGCATAATTTGAATACTTTAATGTATGCATGCTTGGTATTACATTTTCCTATTACACATTTTCCAGAGTAATCTGATAAAGACTAAAATAAAACAAAACTGAACCAAACACTTTCCCAGGGCAGGTTAAATAAACAGTGCATTAACGTATGTAAATGTAAATATCTCTATGTCCTTTAGACATGCTATGTTTCTTATTAAAACTAAAAAAATGAGATTAACTTTGAAGATATTTTAAGCATATTCTGTGATGTTACAGTCTAAGGTAAAATGAGGGTGAAAAAGCTGCTTGGGATCCAAGGCTACGAAAACGAAACCTCAAAAATGTGAAGTAATGGATTTTAGGAGTAAAAAACAATTTTAAAAATGTCAGTACATGAAAATAATCTAGCATTTGACTTGATGATCTCAGATTTTCCCAATTTTGAATTGTGGTATTTTAGGTTCTGCCTGTCAGTCTTACTGGAATTTCTTTCATGTTCTAATACCTAACTGCTGAACAAATTAGGACAGGAGGACTCTATGAAGTGTACATTTATTTTGCTTCTTTTTTAGAAAAAGAGACTGAATTGTAGAGAGACTCATCTTCTTAAGTCACCTACTAGAAGTTTCAAGGATCTCATGATCTCATCATCATCTTTCATGGTATACTGTCTCCACAGACAGTGATATAAAAACAGTGGATGAGGTAATTATGCTTTACCGAACACAGTCCAACATAGGAGGTCTTGTTGCTGTCTAACACAGCATAATCTTCTTAATCTCTGGGTATTGATAAGTGAAGAAGTGATGTCTAGAGTCTGTAGTTCATGAAAGGAGGTAGCCATAGGTGAGAAAGGAAAACAGAAAGACAGGATTAGCCTATAGAAAAACTAGGTCCTGAATGTATCTTCAAGCTACTGGATTAATCCATTGCCTTATCTCAAAAAAAATTTTTTTTTAAAGATTTTATTTATTTATTTGACAGAGATAGAGACAGCCAGCGAGAGAGGGAACACAAGCAGGGGGAGTGGGAGAGGAAGAAGCAGGCTCCCAGCAGAGGAGCCTGATGTGGAGCTCGATCCCATAACGCCGGGATCACGCCCTGAGCCGAAGGCAGACGCTTAACCGCTGTGCCACCCAGGCGCCCTTTATCTCAAAATTTTTGTTATATAATATAATAAATCTCCATAGAAATTAAATCACTAAGAGTTGTGTTGTATGTTATTTGCTACCACAAACACACTAACACAAGGAAAATATGACATAGAGTGTTGTACCATGCAAAAACTGATAACTGAGTACACTTGTACTATTGCATATATTAAGAACAGTAAAACTTTAGATTATAAATTAATTTCAAAACCAAGTGATTTAATATTATTCTAAATTTATACATTATAACTACAATAGACAATAGAGTTTAGAGCCAACCCTGACTTTTGAAATAGTTCCAAGTAATCATGTTAATTTTTTGCATAGCCTTATTATTTATGATATACAAATATGAAGCATAATCTTATTGTCTGTCTATCTATCTATCTATCTATCTATCTATCTGAAATAACATGCCACAATTGGATAGCAAATGAGTCAAGTTTCAGAAAAAATATTTTATAAAACATTCACTGGTATTTGCATAGTCCAAATTTCACAAAGTGCCTACAACAGAATGAAAAAATTTATTGTTATTTATTAGCACCAATTACAGATACCTAATCTGTGAGATATTATTAGCACTGTTATAATATCAGTTCAACCACATCCATTATTCCATATGATGATAAGTTTGGCTATATAAATCAAGATAGTAGCGTCTTTTTTTTTTTTTTAAGATTTTATTTATTTATTTGAAAGAGAGTGACAGCAAGAGAGGGAACACAAGGAAGGAGATGTGAGAGGAAGAAGCAGGCTTCCAGCCCAGCAGGGAGCCTGATGCGGGCTCGATCCCAGGACCCTGGGATCATGACCTGAGCCTAAAGTAGACGCTTAATGGCTGAGCCACGCAAGATAGTAGCTTCTTGTTTATGACACTTTGGAGGAATGAGACAAAAGATTAAGACTGGTTAGGAAGGCTAAAAATAGCTGAATCCTATATTCTATTAGCAGGGATAAAAATTGCATATTTTTAATATTCTAAGCAGATGATCAAGTGACTAATTTCAAAGTATTTTACAGTTAAATTATTGTTTAACATATATGTTTTTAAGATTGGCATGGTGATTAGTATCATGATTAGTATCAAAGATATTTCTGATCTTTGATAAAAGACTGTATACAGGGGCGCCTGGGTGGCACAGCGGTTAAGCGTCTGCCTTCGGCTCAGGGCGTGATCCCGGCGTTGTGGGATCGAGCCCCACATCAGGCTCCTTTGCTGGGAGCCTGCTTCTTCCTCTCCCACTCCCCCTGCTTGTGTTCCCTCTCTCACTGGCTGACTCTGTCTCTGTCAAATAAATAAATAAATAAATCTTTAAAAAAAAAAAGACTGTATATAAATAAATATTAGCAGAGAGGATTAAACATTTTCTCATTTAAAATAACTGGATTGTGATGCCCAGATCTATATGTGTACAAAAGTTTAGTGTGTGTATATACAAATATTCTAGTGTATGTAACTTTGACCCTGTGTGTGTGTGTGTGTGTGTGTGTGTGTGCGTGTGTGTGTACACGCATGGTGAGTGAACCAGTGGTGCATATTTCATCAAACTTTTAAAAATGCCCTATATTTGAGTGACAGTTCAGAGATGTGCATTCTGGTAATTCTCTGCTGCACAGAATCACTCTGAAGCGAATTCAATTTTTTTTCAAAGTTTTATAGATATTTTAAGAGGATTTTTTTCATAATTAGTATGTAGTACCCTTGACACTTCTTATCTTTATTGGCTTCTACCAAAAGCAAAATTCAAAGCCCTTTTAAAATGATCCAAAAAACATATCTCCTTATATTCCATCACTACCATGTTCCTCCCAATTAAATCCTAAAGCCTCCATTAAAAAAAAAAAAAATGCAGAGAATTCCAGCCAGTTACTTCTCAGTTTTGATCATAGTGGGGAGAGTTATTTTTTCCTGTCCACTGGATGTGGGGCCCCAGACTGACATGAGTCTTATTGCATATTCCTGATATGTCTGGGTAATTGAGCTGGGGATTTTTCCAGGGAAACTCTCTTCTATGAAACAGGGTCGAATTACAGTCTGGGGAGATGTAAACGCAGATCATCATTCTTCTGAGATTTCTCTTGGCTGAAAGCATAGATGTGATTAGACATTCAACAGTTTCTCTTCTTCAAACTAATCTGTTTACCTCCATGTGGGTGGGCTTAAAACCAAATCTAAAACCTGAAATTGTTTTGTCATCAATGTTGACTGTTAGAGGCTCTATCTACATGGGGCCAAAACAGCCAGATGGAAAATGAAAAGTAACATCCATCATCTAAACATTTTCCTTTCCTAATGCCAAGCATGTAGATACTTGGAAACAATGTCATGGTTGACCGAATGTTTTGCTTTTAATCTAGATGTTTTGGCATTGTGTAGATACAACCTCAGCATGTAACTTCACTTCCTGTACAAAATTCCCAGATCTGCACAATGGTAGATACACTTGAAAAAATAATTCACTTAAATGCAACATACGTGTGTGTGTGTTAGATTCTTCACTTGAATAATGCATTATGTTTGGTATTATAGAAGATATCATGCTATATAACCATAGTTGAAAACAAAAAGTAATTGCATACATGTACAAGTAACTAAAATTATTAGCCTACTATGATTTGTAATATTTAAAAAAATTACATAGGGCAACTGTTTAGGAGAGGAATTCATATGCAGGACAGACAGAAAGGAGAGCAAGGAAGGCCTCATGGAGAAATGCATTCATTTTGGAAGTTAAACATAACCAGGGATTTTAAATAAGAATATGTGAATGTGAATGGCATTTAAAGCACAAAATGGATGAACAGGGGTCGACAAACACGGCCTATTGACCAAATCTGACTGCTGTATGTTCTTGTATACAGGTATATGGGAATACAGGTATATGGGAACACAGCCACACTTACTCATTTGGTTTTTGTTTGTTTATTGCTTATGGCTACTTCAGCACTACTTCACTGACCTACAAAGCCATAGATATTTACTATATGGTCCTTTATAGATAGGAGTTTGCCACCCTCTGGTACATAATTTATTTAGAGAAGCAGGGTAGGATACAGTGTGATTGGCAAGTAGAATGGATACCACTGATATCAGTGCTTTGGAGTAGGAGGCATTAAGTACATAGGATTGAAAAGGGAAAAAATAAAGAAAGGGGAAAAAAAAGGACTGAAAAGGAATTTCAGTCCAGATTATTTAAGACCAAGAAATCAAGATAAAGACTAAATATATTTTAATATGAAGAGAATAATAGCAAGATTAGCATACACTGTTGACATAAAATCAGTGACAATGTATGTAATTGTTTGAAGGCTGAAAGAGAGCAGAGGTATTTTGGAAAGTGTTTCAACATTTCATCAGCTTTAAAGACAACTCTATTTAATTGAAATTTGATGCCAATGGTTTAAAAAAAGTATTTATGATGTAAATAATGACTCCTTAGTTTATTCATTTTGCAAAACCAAATGCTCATGTTTTAGATGCTAATATAATTTATTAACCAAAAATGATTGTCCTAGGGTCTTATTACTTGACATCTGAAATCATGAATGGCTTTTGTAAAATTATGTAAATATTTGTCCCAGATTTCATTTTGAAAATCAAAGGAATAATGACAGCTCTTCTTTCACAGGGTTGGTGGCTGAATTAAATGAGGTGTTCCAAGTGAAGCACTTAGATAATAAAGTTATTATTGTGATTGTGCTTATTTAATTGAAGCATAAATATGTTGTACTTCAAAACAGACTTCAAGTAAATAGTTTCTAGTTTATCACTTCTGTTCAACAATGTTTTGAAGGCTAAAGAACTGCATTTTCTGCAGGGAATATACAGAGTTCTATACCTCTAAGACCTGCATGTTTTATCCAGCATGAAGTTCAAAGAAAAACTAAGAGAACAAGGTGTGCCTGAAAAAAGAAATGGAATATTTTTTTTCTTTGTCTGTTCACCTCATCCTCTTAGCTCTGGCCATGTCTTTCTTATATGTGGCTTTCACAAATGTGAAACATAGGATATTTAAAATGGCATAAAAAAAGATAAAATGTTATTTAGACTAAGACATGATCTCATATTCTACATATTTAATGTATTTTTTTAACTTTATAAACACACACACACACACACACACACACACACACACTATATAGAATTAGAATGATAATGACAGGTACCCAAACATAAACTCCTCAATTTTAGTAATTTTGGAAAACACTTATATATCCCATGCTGGATAAACACAACATAACATTCACAACAGTACTTAGTTATAACACATGATATCTATTCACTAATGAAAGTTTCATTTAAGATGAGTGAATATATTCATAGAAAACTATGTTGCAACCCTAAAATTTACCTCAAAACATGCATATTCAAATTACATTAATCACTAGTTTTTTATTTTTTTATTTTTTAAAGATTTTATTTCTTTTATTTGATAGAGAGAGAGAGCACAAGCAGGGGGAGTAGGAGGAGGAGGGAGAGGGACAGGGAGCCCGACATGGGGCTGGATCCCAGGATCCCGGGATCATGACCCGAGCCATGGCAGACACTTAACCTACTGACACTTAACCCAGGCACCCTAATTGCTAGTATTTAGATAGAACAACTTTCAATAGTGAAATTATGATTCTGTAACATTGGTATATAAGGATAAATGCATATGTAAATAAAGTAGTTAGATATAAGTGAATGTATAATATTTTCATGAATAATAATTACAAGATTGTAAATGTATTTATTTACTCTTACTGTATCACTTTGTTATTGTTTGGCTGCTGCAATACAGGCCAAAATAGTGAGTTGAACAAGTTCGTTTCTGTCTGTCATAATGACGTAGGTGTTCACAGTGCCATTCTGCTATGGTGAAACCTCAATGGGTGTCAGAGCAGAACTCTTCTACTTTGTTGTTGATTTCTTAGGCTCCAAACATTACTCATCAATTCTCAGTTTGTATTATGTTGTGATTGATTGGCATCCGGATTGCCAGACAATATGCTTGTGTCCTGGGAAGAAGGTAAATGCAAATATGATTTGAACTTTATAGTGGAGGTTAGTCATCACCCCACATAACTGTTCTTCCCAGTTTAGTCCACAAACTGGGAAGGAAGAAACTCGACTCTAGAGAAGGAGAGAGAAAAAGGAATTGAGATGCTATTATCCAGGGCTGGACCTCATGATGAAAAGTTCCTTCCCTTTGAAAAACAGTACATTTTTTAAGAGAGATGATTGAGAATATGAAAAGTGATGTTCCATGTGTTTCCTACAGGAGTTTTTGTTTTTTTTTAAAAATATATTCTCTTGAATGAAAGCTATGTAGGTCCTGAAATGTTTATTTTGTTCACAATTCTATCACCTCTACCTAGAACAGTGGCTGACACATAATTGACACTGAATATGAATACCTTAAAGACTGGCTCTACCTTTTAACTTAAGATATCTATTTAGCTCCCCCGTGATGTCTATGTTCTAATTAAAGGAAAATACAGAGCATATCTATTCCCTTCAAAGACAAGACTCTGGAAGCCCAATATCTCATTGGTCAGAACTTGGTCACATGGTTATTCTTCTGGGAGAGTGTGAAGTGTATTATTTATTCTGGAGACCATGACATCAGCTAAAATTTGAAGGTTATAATACTAATGAAGAAAATAAAAATCAATATGGGAAAACAGTTAACAATCTGTGCCACAATGATTTTGCATTTAAAAACTGAGCCATAAAACCAAATATCAATACTATTTTTCTTTTTTTTTTTTTAAAGATTTTTATTTATTTATTCGACAGAGATAGAGACAGCCAGCGAGAGAGGGAACACAAGCAGGGGGAGTGGGAGAGGAAGAAGCAGGCTCATAGCGGAGGAGCCTGATGTGGGGCTCGATCCCACAACGCTGGGATCACGCCCTGAGCCGAAGGCAGACGCTTAACCGCTGTGCCACCCAGGCGCCCCCCTCAATACTATTTTTCTTGTGGAGTTGTCACTGATTGATCTGGGCATGGTTATTTCATGTGTTATGTGTTTGAAGAAACAACATCATTTCTGCTTAATCGTAAAATATCCAAATAAGTAAATGTAATTTTTAATAAGCAGTTATTTTTCATTTTCTTTTTGCATATGATTCAGAGATGTAATATTTTTTCTAGGAAATACAATATGTTATTGGGAACACTAAAGAATAATTTTGTCTTCTTTTGATCATTGCATTGTGTCCGCAAAAAAATTTATATTCTTGAAAATGTATGTATGTTTTAAGATGATGAATATCTTTTAAACACTAAAAAACTTAAGTTATTATGGTTTTTTTCTCAAAAAAACATCTCATATAATCCACAGTTTGAAGGAACATGATCAAATTGCATGCAATATAAATGATTAAAAGGGGAAAAACAGTGAATATATAATGTGTCATTAAAGAATTAAATATTCATGACAATACATAAAAAGTAAAGAAGTTAGCCTGAAAGAAAATTAAGGCCTGTATGTCAGAGCTTCTCTGCAATGTAGAAAAACATGCTCTTTGTCGGAGCTTATAATTATGCACGCACAGGAAAAAAGCATTTTCCTGTTTTAAAAGGTTTATTTTTCGTTATAAAAATAAGCAAAAAAATTTTCCTACATAAGCGATTTAACAACTGAGTCAAGTGAATTTAAATGAGTCAACCCAAATAACTCATAGAAAATACCTAATAACTAATTCTGCTGAAGTGAGGAAATCAAATAGTCAATTTGAATTTAATGCAACCAATTTTATGAACAACATTGTAATTTCTCACAATTTGAGTTTTACCATACTAAACTTCTTTAATATACACCATTAAAGAAAAGTGAATAAAATATAATGCTGATTTTTGGGATTCAGGCAGTTTTACAAAATTTAGAAGACGAGCTATTGAGGATAATATCTCATGATATAAATGAGACCAGAAAAGAGAATTTGGAGAGTAGAGCTGAGCAGGCAGTGAAAAATACAGACAAGGGGGGAAAGCACCTAATTAAAATAACAGTGAGTAATGGGACTGTCAATACTGTCTAGTCTCTTACAAATTTTTCTCTGTATTAGGGCTTTTACTCCAGAATTTTAATTGGTCTATATTTTTTTTACAATACCGTAATTGAAAATAGTTTTAAAAGATCACACTACTCATATTTTAAACTGACACTGAAATCAACCTCCTGCAAGAGAATCAAGTGCATACTGAAAATGCACAGTTTCTTAATTAAATGTTTCTTTATACATGTGAGAAAAATCTTTCCAAAAGCAAAGAGAAAAAGTGTTAATATATTAAGAGGTGACACATGTTCCCAGGGTCACCAAGGAATTTTAAATAGTGGAAGTGAACATTATTAACAATTTCGCTGGAATAGATACTGCTAACTGGATCTATTTCAGCTAGCTAAGATACAAAGTCACTTTCACTTTATTCCACTTTTCATGCTTTCTTTTTGGAGGATTTTCCTAGATAATAATCTTGGTCTTAATGGAAAGGAATTGAATGTGAGTGAGATTCTTCTGGAGGTGAAAATCTTCTGGTCCTAATTTGCTTATAGGCAAGTCTGTAGAGAGCATTTATATCTTTGCCTGCCCTCTGCCCCTTGATAGAAGATACCTGGAATTTTTCTCCTTTGCCAATGACTACATGAATAAATTGCCTAATTCAGGTGTGTCATATTATAAGATTCACTTGTCCACAAGTGAGTTATAATCTCCAGTTCAAGTTCTTGTGAATAACTAAGTCGACATTTTTATCTCTGTTTCACTCTTTATCAATCATTTCTGAATCCCAGATGGAGGATAGAAAGGGAATTGGGGGGGCGCCTGGGTGGCTCAGTCGTTAAGCTGCCTTTGGCTCAGGGTGTGATCCAGGCATTCTGGGATGGAGCCCCACATCACGCTCTTCTGCTGGGAGCCTGCTTCTTCCTCTCCCACTCCCCCTGCTTGTGTTCCCTCTCTCGCTGGCTGTCTCTATCTCCATCAAATAAATAAATAAAATCTTTAAAAAAAAAAAAAAAAAAGAAAGGGAATTGGGGAGAGTGTGTTGATATTTACTCTCAAACTCAACATAATCTAATTGCTTATAAAGCAAGTTTGAATGCTATCAGTACTATCTGAAAGCACATTGCACAACAGTGCATAATAATGTGTGTATACAATACATATCTATATCTGTATCTATATCCAATGCATGTATATATAATATCTTAGCAAATAAAGCTAGTCACCAGTAAATTTAGTAATTATACTGGATTACCTTTAAATATGTCTTAACAGATGCCATAGGTTTGAATGTTTATTTTATTCAGGTCTCTCCACAAATGCCATCCCCTCAGAGACATCTTCCTTGACTGCTAAATAGAAAGTGTCCTCTTGCTGACTCCATTACTTCCTATGCCTTTACTCTATGGAACTTAGTTTTCTTCATTGCACAATAACTCTCTGAAATCATGATATGTTTTATGTGCATTTTTAACCTTCTCTACTAAAGGATTTTGTCTTACATTGGTCTATGGAAAAGACCACCAAGAACACACCTGCAGGGGTGCCTGGGTGGCTCAGTCGGTTGAGTGTCAGACTCTTGGCTTCAGCTCAGGTCGTGATCTCAGGGCTGTAAGTTCAAGCCCAGCATTGGGCTCCGTGCTCAGTGGGGCATCTGCTTGAGATTCTTTCTCTTCTTCCTCCTCTGCCCCCGCCCCCACATCTCTCTTTCTCAAATAAATAAATAAATCTTTAAAAAAAAAAAACAAAAACCCTGCTGTTGTAAGGAGGGAGGACACACATCGTATGTAACCAGGATGTCTCAATAAGAAGGTGTACAGAAGAACTTGTTATAGGATTTGGGCTTGTGTAAGGAGATTTTGGGGACTGTGTACGAATGTGGGGTATTATCTGGATTGGCTGCTTAGTCGATTCGAGCTGCTATAACAAATTTTTATAAACTGAGTGGTTATAAACAACGGAAATTTATTTCTCACAGCTCTGGAGGCTGGAAGTCTAAGAACTTGGTGTCAGCATGGTCAGGGTCTAGTAAGAACCCTCTTCTGGGTAGCAGTTGGCTCTTTTTTCACCATATCCTTACGAGGGAGAAGGGGCAAGAGAACTTTCTGAGCTCCTGTTTATAGGGGCACTACTGCTAACCTTGAGGGCTCCACCTTCGTGCTCTAATCCTGGCCCCACCTTATGTTACCATGATACTGAGGATTAATATTTCAACATGAATTTGGAGGGATGCAAATGTTCAACACATTCCAGGCTATTCCTTTGATATCAGGGCTATTTTTTTTTCTTACTCAAGGAAATATCAAACTAAGTCTTGGAGCAAATTCTTCCACACATTCAGACACTTATTAATCAGCTGGAAGCATGAAAACAGTCATATAATCTATTCTATATCACCATGAAGTGCCAACTCTGCTCTTTGGAGGCACTCATCATATTTTATGAAAATTCGACATTTGGCAGAAACAATAAGCCAGAGACAAGGTCCTAGTCCCCTTAATTAAGCATCAGCAACCAGAAATCCTAAAAAGAATAGGTCATTAAAGGCCTATTTGAGAATCATGACTCCAGAGCCATCCCTTAAGAAATAGGGTTCAGGCCTCTTTGGGCCTCGATGCCATATTTATAAGTGATGGGCAGTGTCTCTAAACTGTTTTACCTACTCTATTTTCTTGATATAATTAATTTCTCCAATGAAGAGTCTATTTTACTAAATAACAAGTTTCTAATTTTACCAATAAAACTATATATTTTTTGCCTTTTGTAGGCTAAATAATAAAATCTTATGTGTTGATTGAGATATAAATAAATGAATGGCTTGTAGTGTTGTTGCTAGGGCTCTTGGACTGTATGATATATTGCTGGCTGACTGCACTGGAATGTTGATTCTCAATTAGGGCAATTGATTATTCCTCATTTCCAGATAATCCACACAAAGCTCTTACAGAGTAAGGTTCAGTTTACAAGCCTAAAATATTGTAAGTAAATTATAGACATTTTAACAACATCAATTTCTCCTGAGTATTCTGTGAAATTTTGGCTAACCATTAGTTTCCTTTGTAGGAACATTTTTTTCTGTCTATTATTGGCCAAGCAGTGTTCACTCATTGATTAGGGTCTGCCTGAAAATAGCAGAAAAAATGTGGATTCAGAACAGAATCTGAGATGGATGCTAATGACACTAACAGATGGGGGATGACAGCTACACTCCTTACAGCTGATCACTAGTTATTTCTTGAAAAGTGACCTGAACAGTGCCTCTCTGGC
Organism: Ursus arctos; assembly: GCF_023065955.2. Taxonomy (NCBI): domain Eukaryota; kingdom Metazoa; phylum Chordata; class Mammalia; order Carnivora; family Ursidae; genus Ursus; species Ursus arctos. Next base: position 22,727,784 of record NW_026622764.1, read on the forward strand.
TGCACCATCCAACTAGAAACTTCTGAATGCAGCAACTATAGATCTATCTTCACTCCTGAGCTCCTATCTTACTGCCTGAAGAATGTAAAATGTAGGCAAAGGGGATTATAGATTAATTTTCTTCAATCATTAAAATATTTTGGTAGTGTGGCAACATTTTTATTGCCATGAATATATCAATGAGCAGGCTATGATTTTATTAAATTTATTGTCACTTAAAAATTCTACAGTTGAAATATGTGTTCATTTATAAAATGCCACATGCTCTATGAATATTTGCAACTCTAAATATCTGCTGTATTCCCTGGTAATTGAATGTTGTGTCTTCACACTCATAAGAACTATAATATTTTGAAATAATCAGATAAAAAAATTTCCCAGAGAATTTCACAATGTTTTCTTTTTAATACAAATAGATATTTTGCAAACGGATATTCTCTCGTTACAGATTTTTCTAAGACACATTACCAAAATGGTTGAGAGTTCATTAACTCTATCAAGGATGATCATATTCATGGTCTTTTAACTTTCAGCAGTATTGTAAACCATGCACCCTGACAGTATTTGAAATGCTGGTCATCCTGGGAGAAAGAAAGACTGGAAGACCAAGGCCCGAAGTTTGCACATAATTCCCATTTTGTTTGCCCTAGTCTTTTAAAGTCCCCTTTACGCTGTTCCAGAGAAAAGAGAAGAAAAGCAAATACTGCTGGAGTTATGCATCTTTTGGGTCTGAACACTTTCTTATGATTTGATATGTACATGTATGTGTTGTTGGAGGTAACTTGCTAATAATTAAATGCAGACATTTGTAATAATTTGTTCTAAGATCAAGAGACCAGTATAAATGGCAGAGTTGGAAGTTTAATATATTATATTCTCAACTGGTTGGTGTTATGTTTCAACCTATAAGCCATGCTAATTTGCCCCCTTTACTTCATTCTACACATTCTGGTAATTTTAAACTCCCAGTGTCTTATGGCTTTACTATGTTTAATCCCATCCTTTAATGTCTATCATTTACCTGTGATCTCATCATCTCTCCCTTGAACTACCACAACTATACTCAAACAAATTTCCAAGTCTATGGTCTGTTAAAATAATTAAATAAGGAGGCCATTAGACTGAGGTGGCTCTGATGTCTTGGCAGCCTATACTGCCAAACTAAAACCAAACCAAGAGCCAGTGCACTCAAATCTGAGAACACAAAACTTAAGAACAATCATAAATAGCCATCACCCCTCTGTCCTTATCAATTGTATCCCTCAAGATGTATAATTCAACAATATATTGTCTTAAATTTCCCACACACACCTTGTAGACGCTATGTTAATACTTCTTGTTCTGTTCAGCTTCCTTCATGATTTTCCTATGCTGCCCCCACTTTGAGCCAGCATCAATTCTTCCAGGAAGTTTTACTTTGATACATTTTCTGGTGCCTCCATATGCCATAAATATTTTTAGAAATATTTCATTTATATTTTTGTTTTTATATCTCTATCATTGCATTTGTTGATGTGAGACAATGCAAGATTGTTTTTTCACTGAATATCTTATTCATCCTTGTATCCTCAGAACCTACTGTGTGTGGCACCTAGATTTTTAGTAATGTGTCAGTAATCCCTAAATGATTACTAAACGTAACAAGAACCTAATTCAGTTGAAGTACTTATTTCTAGAAATCTAGATTCATAGGATATACTACCAAAGTTGCTAATTAGTCTTGACAATGTAGAACTTTTCTAAACAAGTGTACCAGGTCATTCTGGTATAGTTGGTTCCTGCACCATACATGAAGACACTGTAGCTTAAGTAATATTTCAGGTCGTTTTCATATCTAATAGTCCATCCTTCTGATAAGGAACTCGATCAGAAGACAAATTCTCATAGCTATAATTGTGCTAACTCCTATTCTAAATGTTTAGCATCATTACACAAATGTTATAATATTGATAAGGTCACATACCTTTGTATGGCATTGAGAGAGTTAAAAATTTAGGATGAGTTGTGATAGGATAAACACTTCTGTAGTTTGTCTTTGTTACTGTTGTTGCAGGAAATTACTCTATGCAGAAAGAAGTACTACCACTGTCCAATTTTATATATCTCTATTTGTCCCCCACATAGTAACAAAGATGGAAAGAGCTTATGAAAATGTACTTTTGTTAATAGGCCTTGAGCATTTATTAAAGAAAAAAAATGTAGGAGACATTTTATAGAATAGAGGAACACGTGTAAAATCGCATGCACCAGAAATCTTAACTTAAAATATCTTCAAAGGCAATTTAACAGATTTCCTGGGGACCATATTATTTTAACAACTGTTGTCAGGATATTTAACCTCAGTTTTAACTGAAACTTATCACATTGAAACTGAATTTTTTTTTATTTCTATGATTTTATAACCAGAGAAGATAGAAACCTGCTGTTCATTGTGGAGATACAAAACACCCACATCAGAAAAAGACTTTATTATATTATTACTCAGATTATTAATCTCCCATTTTTAAAAATAAATTCTATAATCAAATTCATTTTGACATTTTCCTGAACTCTATCCACAAAAGAATTGATACAACTTATTAGTTTGCAAATGTAGATGTTTTTTATTTTATTTTTGTTTGACTTCTTTCTCTCTAGAAGAGAAGGGACTATAACCTTTAGGGAACTGGTAAATTTTTGGTAGTTATTTGCAAGGCTGATTCAAAGCTATTGTCATTGTCTGAAATCAATTCATCTAAACAACAGCTGCTGTTATAAAAGTTGCCTTTAGTTCTAGTCATAGCAGTAGCTGATCTCTAAAAAGTGGAAAATAAACAGCAGAGTGGAAAGCAAAAGATGTATTTCAGGCTACTATTATCCCATTTTAGCATAGTATTTATGCTGCCCAATGAACAATTCAAAGCACTTTCACAGATTAGAAACAAAGTACCCAGATTGCCAAAGCAAAGGTAACAGCTGAACAGTGGATCTCTTGTTTGCTATTGCATTTTCATCAGAAAAATAACCTTACTGAGAATGTATTTCTCAGTTCAGAGACAGAAGCTCCTTTTTTGGTTCAGTAGATTGACAGAAAAACCATGGGATTCCAACTCATCTAATGGAACTTCATGAAAGAATAGTATATATGCGAAAAATTATTTCCTTCTATAGCTGATTGCAATCGTATTTTCTTAACAATGTTCAAAGAAATGTTTTGTTTCCAATAAGATGCTAAAGAAATACTAAGACTATTAAAAATATATACAAGGCTATACTGTTCATATATAGTAAATTATCCAAACAAGGCTAATTTCAGGGTATTTAAAGAAATAGCTTTTGATATTATGACATATTAAGTATATAGATAAAAACCCCAAATTCAATCATTCAGTTGTTTAAAAGTATCTTAGTTAACTGAATATTTAATTCTCATTTGGAAGTGTTTAATATTTTCTAATGAATCACACTGAACAACTGTGTGTGTGTACGTGTGTTCTTTTGCAGCCTTAAAAAATCAAAACAGAAAAAAATAAGTCAAAATTCTGTCAATGCATAACAGACTTCTGTTGGGTGACTGAAAGACTTCTGGGCAGTCAGGGTGTGAAAGTTCCAGGGTCAGTTCTAGTGTCTGCATGCTGAGGTACTTAGAGGAGCACAGACACTGAACCATGCCAGATCGTTAGCCATGAGCTGCCTAAAGGCAGGGTGCTACAGAGATGATTTCCTAAGCTTCTGTCAGGCTCCATCATCCATTCTCTGGGAGTGTATGATTTTAGAAATGGTAGTCTCCATTACTTAAACATGAAATAAATGTGTGTGGGGGGGCAAGTCAAAGCATGGTATTTCCCCAGTGTTCTTCTTTTTAGGTATGTTTATTTCACAATTTCTTTAATACCATTAATGGTCATACATCTAAACATTTCACACCATTTATTATTTCCATTTCTCTTGAAAAGTTTCTGTTCAGAGTAAATATTTTGAAGGTTTTCTTGTGCCAAAATGTTGATGGTTGTTATGTTAGTGGCAATAATTCTCATGAGGACCTGACTTGCCATCCAGTGTATAAGAATCTCCAGAAGGTCGTTTTCAAATTACACATATGTGCCCTTCTCCTTTCTCCCTTCTTTTTTTTGCAGGAAGAACAGTAATGCCATCTCTCAGTTCCAATGGAAGTGTAAGGTGAAATGTTGCTGATAGAAATGGACTGTATACAAAGTGTGCTGACAGAAGAAGCATTGAGAACCATGAATCTGGGCAATAATGGAGAGAACACTCTCCCTGGTTAGATATATAGAGTGCTAGGTGGGCATTAGCCAGCTACAAACACGTAGCAGGTGGGCCCCTATGACAGTTAAGTATAGTAGAAAAGGCATGTGAAAAACTGATAGCTGCATAAGAACACTTCACCCATCCCTTCCAAAGTGACAGGGGTAAGCTCATTCTAACAACACTGTTTCAATGAGCTGTGCATGACTAGAAAATATTTTGTGTGGTTTCTAAGACATAGCATTAGGTATTAACTCATTTTCAGGAAATACACAGTTTACTCAGTAACTCATAATCTCTCTCCACCACCTAGCAACAAGGCAAACTTTTACATGGAAAATTGGATCCTGGATGAATGGGTTGTATTTGAGATTAGTGTGGAGCAGACAAAAGTGACTCTAAGGAAAGATTCCTGAACTAATGGCTCAGCAATCATTAGGAGAAAATTAAGTGCTTCTGACATAAGGGATGGAGGGAACCTCATACCAACAGTACTTCACACTTTTCTGTAACATTGTCATTGCAGAGCCTATATCCTCATTTATGTAACAGTTGGTGAAGAAGAGAGGCTTTGGTTCTAGTCCAACCAAAACAAATTTTAGTTTTAGTTATATTTTGAACTAGAAAACATAGTTTTAGATTATAGTGCAGAGAAATTATACTGAGTTTATGCATGTACATGAACTGAAAGTAATTACGTTGTTCTTTTCATTTAGATTATTCTTTCAGAGGTTGTGAAATTCAAGTTTACAAGCCATATTTGCGACACAGAACATGTGAAGCTGAAATATCAAGAAATGTATAACTCTAAATAAGAAAACTGCTTCATAAGGAATCTTATGCAGAGTTTTGGTTCTCTGACATGATCATGTATTGACTGTAGACATTATTTTCATTAGCTCTTTTCCCCAAGCTTTAAAAGAGCATTTTCACTCAGGCCCTAATTTTCCAGCTATAGCCATTTCACCCCACCTTACTTGTTCTTCTTTCCCCAAAAGGAAAACAATTATAAACATCAATTTAAAATAACTAATTAGATATAGTCCACAGGATAAATTTACATTACTAGTTGCAATAGTACTAAATGCACTCACTTTTACTCTAATACTATATGCCTAATACTGCAGTAAATCCTTTATATACTGTATCCCTTTTGATGATTAAAAACAGCATTTTAAAGATAGGTACAAAAAATTCCACCCCTATTATAGACACCTTCCAGAGGTTAAGGAAATTTGCTAAATTTATACAAAGAATTGAATATCCATACCTGTACATGTAACGTGTATGCCCTTAACATTATCTTTATTATTATTAATTCAGTTTAATTTCTGCTTGTACAATGGTATTTTTACTATTGAATTTAATAATGTTTGAACTGAATTCATCATTTACTTTGGCATGCTGTATTGCTTTAACATCTTTAGACACAATTTCAACAACCCTTGAGGCAGAATTTAATGAACTGTATTTGCTGCCTGAAGTCCAGGTGAAATCCGGGACTCCTTGAGTTAATCTGGTAGGATCCTCAACCTGTGCATGATTTCTTTCTTTGGGAACTCCAGGTTGGTCAAGGATATATTTAAATACATTTGAAAAACATGCCATTTTCTGACATGATGTCAAGAAACCACCCAGTGCTCAGAATGAAATTCAAATTTCTTATTTCAGCACAGAAGGACCATTACTGTTGAGTTCCAGCCTAATTTTTTATCTTTATAACACACCACTGTCATACTTATTCTATCTTAAAGACACGTGTCTACTTATTACTTTTGAATATACAGTTTTCATTTTTACATCACCATGAAATATTTTTAACTGTTTTGTGCAGACCTCATTTGTCTTCAAGAGCAGTCTTTAAAAACACCTCTTCTGTATAATGTTTCCTGACTTATTTTCAAGAATTTATGTCACTTTTGTTCTTTGTTTTCATCATACATTATTAGGAGCACTAGTGTGGTCATTATTATATGCAATTTACTTATTTCTCGCTCCTTTTTACATTTGTATTTCTCCCTCACTAGCCAATAGGTTTATTTGACTAAAAAAAGGTCCAGCTCTTTGATATTCAGTAAGGCTAATGAATTGAATAATGGGAAATCAAGGAATTCATCAGGATCTCTCACATACCAATTTATTTTAAAGATCAATGTGCAATTTTTTTCCTAGTTATTTGTAAATGCCACTTCAAAACATCCTCATCTTAAGGTTTGACTTACTTGTGCCAATTATATTTGCAATGTTTTTATTGATTAGTCATAATCTAGTAGGGGGATATTTAGAGTTTAGAATTTGTCCCTTATTATCTGTGTGACTCAGCTTTTACTTTGCAAAATAGAGATAATAACAATTAATGATTGTACCTCTTTCATAGATTTTTCTGAAGGTTAAATGATATATTTAAAGGGACTTATCACGATATCTAGTGTATCATAAGCACCCCCAAATAGCAGGAAACTTAGGTTACAAACTCAGAGGAAAGGGATTTTTCAAATTTATATTCTCAGTGCCCTCTTACAGTTCTAGCACAGAGTTACAGTCCAATAAATTTACTCTGTTGAAGAAATGAATTAATTTCAAATACATTAATCTTCCCTAATATTGTTATGTAAAAAAATCACTCTAGATTTTGAACATTAAGTAAGAATTATACAATTAGGAAAGGGAGGAGGAGGCAAAGTGTATTTCAATGAAAGGAACAAGATTTCAAATAGAAGAAGGTAGTAGAGGGGCGCTGTAATTTGGAAAAAAGTCAGATTCACAATTGTGAAGGGTTATAGCCATCCTCCTCTTCATCATCATCAATAGTTACCGTAATCAGTAGTATCAGGTACCAATTAATGAGACAATGGTAGAGATGGAGAAATGAGGATACGATAAAGAGTTATTTAGGAGCCATCATATATAGCTATGTATATGATACTGCCGTTATTCATTGGTTATTAGTGGATGTGACAATTTAACAAGAGGGAAATTTAAGTGTGAACACCATAGATAGATTTAGCAAAGTGGGTTATACAGGAGAAGAGTCCATTTGCATGATGAATAATGACCACAGATTTAGACACTTAGTTTGAGATATCTGTGTAAGACAACCAAGTGAAAATGTCCAACAATATATTGTACATATTCTGGAGATTGGAAAGAGCTTTGGTCTGGAAAAGTAGATTAAAAATTCATCATTTATAGATACAAAATTAAATCATGGAAGCTCACTGAGAAAACTGAAGAAAATGAGTAGAAAGGAAATAATGACAGAAAAGTAGTAAAAATGTATAATTTAAAGTGTGAAGGTCAAAAGGTAGAATATGTTGTTTCAGGAACAATAAGAGGAAAGAGACTGACCAATACAATCCAAAGCCACAGAGGAATAAGGAAGAATTTGTGTTTTTGACAATTATTGCTTTGAATATATTTACAAATATTTTCATTGGACTAGGAAATGTAAAAGCTCAGTTACATTTGATTGAGAAGTGAATGGGAGATAACAAAGTAGAAATAATGTGTCCTTGAGGGAATTCACTTTATAGAACTTCTGTTTTCTTTGTGAACTAGGTCTTATTTGCAAATTCTCCGAGACACAAAGGAGAAAGAAACAGAACACTGATCAAGACAATTCTGAAGGTGGAAAATGTTCATAGAACTGTTTCTTTTTCCCCCTTGGAGTAAGTAGTAGATGATAAATGCTGTATTTCCCCACTAATACACCACAAAGAAAGCTCCTGGTTAATGATTCTGTAAATATAGACAATTCATCAACGTAACATTGTAAATAGGTATAAAATGGATTTTGGACACTAACCTCAATATTTATTTACTACCTTTATTTTGAGTTACTAGACAGTGAATATGGATTTCTAATTTTCACACACATGTCCACCAAAAAAAAAAAAATCTGGAAATTAGAAGATGGTTGTTGTGACTTTTCACAGGTTTAGCTGAATTAGAAAAATATTTCATATTTTCCATTCAAGGGCTCTTTTTGCTGACTTTTCTTAATCTTATTAAAAAGAATTTTTTTGTTGTTTAATAATAATATTAAATTATCTTTGCTGGCACAGCACAACAACAAACAGGTTTATTCATGGCATGACTCAATTATGCACTAAAAAAAGCTCCTCTTCACATTCTGTCATTGATCTAAATTATCAGATTCAGGGAGCATAACAATCTGAAATAACACCATCTTTAGATTCTTTTGACTAGTAACTCATTTTTGAATGACCCAGTTTTCCTTGGATCAATGCTCAGTTTTTCAGATCTCTCCTTCCATTCTGACCATGATGACATACCTGGTGTATGTTCGAAGATTGTCTAATGACACTTGGTGGAAATGAGTGAAGTTTACTTTATTTGGAGATAGATATGCAGACCTGCTGCTAGGTGATCTGGTCTGATCTGGGCATTTGCATAGGGATGGAGCTGGTCTAGTTGAGTCATTGAATCTATTGTGTTGGCTAAGTCTGTGGATCTCAGTATTTTTTTTTTTTCTCTTCTTAAAGTTCTTAAATTATTTGACTTTTTTTTCCATCTTGTGACCTCTGTAGGTTTGCCAGTTTTTCTATATCCATTTTCTCATCACCAGGGCCTCTATAAATTTTCAAGCCCCGCTTTATCATGCTTTGACCACAGGGATTCTAGAGAGTAAGTACCCTTAGATGATTTGGTATGGATAATGTACACAATTACTGCTGTGCCAGAATGCAGAATGCAGCACAGAACTAAATGCAGAGCTTCTCCTAGAGTCTTGTAGTCTCCCCTTGATCTATGTCTAGCATCAGCACTTTTTGTTTATGGTATATATTGATATATATAGATATCTATCAATGATAATGAAAATTATTATCTCTTGAAATTTTCCATCTTGAAAAGGAGAAAAAAATCCCATTAGTATAAACAAGTAGAGAAAAAGCCATAAATAGATCTGTCCCACAGGATGAGCACAGATACAGTGCTATGGATGTTCTGGGAAAAGAAATTAAAAAAAAAAGTCATAAAGCATCGAGCACTTGAACTGGGCCTTAGTTTCTGAAGTAACTATTGAATATGAATAGAAATTGGCAAGCAACTGAGGTACTTAGGTTATTCCTGGAAAAGTAAACAATTTCAGGCAAGGCACAGAGAGCGGAAAAGGATTGGGCCTGTATGAAAAAGGAGTTTTTAACTGGCTGAAGGGCTGTGATTGTTAAGGGAAGAAATGGAATAACATGCCATAGATTCAACAAGAGCATATTATGAAAGGTCTTCAGTGTCAGATAGGAGTGTGGTCATTTTTCCATATGTGATTATCAATACGTGAACGTTACTGAGTAGGGCTGGGATCTGATCAGAATTCTTTCTCAAGCAGTCCTGTTTGAATGTAGGGTCTATTTAGAACTTAAGATATGGTGGGAACCCAATTCCTTTCGCTTAGTTTACTTCTCAAGAATTAATTAGTAAGTCTGTGTTTATAATGCATTAATCTGCTCCACACAAAGCTGGCCATACACATGTTGTACAATAGTTAGAACTTTGTTTTAACTATTTATTCCTTTCTCTTTAACAAACATTTTCACTGCTCAGTCTTGCCCACTGGTTTCAAATATCAAGATTACTCTTTTATTCTCATTTAATGAAAATTTCCCGTTCTGTTGTTTTATCCTGTTACTCAAAATCACTAATTACATAAAACACATGTAATTTAACAGTTACCTCTATCATTTTCATAAGGATGACTTAAATGATAATGATTTTATGGTCAGCAGGAGCAAACAACCTGAGGAGAGATGTCATTTCAGTTTACAGAAAATAGGTAGGCACATGATCTGTCTACATGCTTATCCTGAATGTTTTACCATGATTACTTTAGAAAACTTAATTTCAAAGTTTAATTCTCATTGATAATATAACACATGTATCATAAAGAGTACATACAAATTTTATTGGATCTGATTTTCTAAATTTATGAAATAATCCCTGTGAGACACACACACACACACACACACACACACACACACAGACACAGTGTAATTTAAAGGTTTATTGCCCACCTCAAATGTCTGTGCAAAATATTGTTGTTGATAAAAAGATTTACAAGACAGTATCTATTCTTTAGAATAGAATTAATTCTAGGCATTATAATTACATAGCTCATTCAAAACTACTACAGAGAAAAAGAATAGCTTATTAATCATTGAAGATTGACAGAATGCTTTATTTTCAAATATAAATTTTAGCAATGAATGACTTTATATTTTTTCCTTTTAGAATCAGATGAATAGTCATTAAAGTTTTATTAAGTTCAATAACACTATCAGATTCTGTAATTGCTTTCTTGACTCCTGCTTTCTTCCTTCCCTTTTCTTTTCCTGTTCCACACTAACTCAATCATTTAAACTGTCTAAGAGTGAAATAAACAAGGAGATGCTTTTCACAGCAACTTCATTAGGCATGAACAGTGCTATTAAATTTTTACATATTGAAAAATTATGTTCATCAACTTTAATAATATTGCTTAATTAATTCAAGCAATGCTCTGCATTAAACTACTCTTTGAAATATGAGTGAGATGTTTAAAATTATGAGAAAATTAATATTATCATGGTCATATTTTTAGAGTGACTGCATATATGAAATATATGCAAACTTTCCTAATTTCTAGTATATCAAAGAATATATATGCAGAAACAAACTATATATAAATATATACATTAAAAACATAAAATATCATAAAATATGAAATAAAAATAAGCAGGGTGAAAGAAAATGGAATCAATGCAGCTATAAGAGTATATGTGTCAATAGAGCACTTAGGATTTCTATACAAAAAAAGAAAGAAAGAAAGAAAGAAAGAAAGAAAGAAAGAAAGAAAGAAAGAAAGGAAAAAGGCAACAAAAGAGTGAAAGAAACTTAATGCCAAGCTTCAGGCCCTGAAAATGGTTGCTTACCTAGATCTAGCCTTATTTAGATATATTTTTTTGAGATTCAGGGAGAGTGAATTGATCACCTGTTTGTCTTCCTTGCATATAGATAATCTTAGGTAATCAATCTTTAAGACTATTTTATTAAAATACTAAAAATAAAGATTATTTTATTATAAGATATATCACTTATTTAAAATGAAATATATGCATATATACAATTTTTAAAAAATGAAATGAATTCCCCTATATTCATAACCCACTTTAAGAGGAAGGTAATAAAAAATATGATCAAGATCCATACACTCTTTCTGGGATCAAGTCCTCTATTTCCAGGGTGGATAACCACTATTCTGACTTCTGTGTTCAACATATTGGTTTTCATTTGGGAAAAAAAAAAAAAATATATATATATATATATATATATATATATACATATATATATATATATATGTATATATATATATATATCCTGTATTATAATTACATATTTTATTATGTAAGTTATATGTTAATCTTATATATACATTTATGTATCATTGACAATATGATTTTGTTTAAGTTTTCAAATAGTATCCTATGATGAACAATCTTCTAGAGCTTAGTTCTATTTCATTCAATTTTATGTTTCTGAATTCATCCATGTTTATTTATTTTTTTAAAAGATTTTATTTATTTACTTGACAGAGACAGCCAGCGGGAGAGGGAACACAAGCAAGGGGAGTGGGAGAGGAAGAAGCAGGCTCATAGCAGAGGAGCCTGATGTGGGGCTGGATCCCATAACACCGGGATCACGCCCTGAGCCGAAGGCAGACGCTCAACCGCTGTGCCACCCAGGCGCCCCCATCCATGTTTATTTCTTGAGCAATAGTTTGTTTATTCATTTCGCTGTTGTGAAGAAATGTATTGTCAATAGACCATAATACATCCATTTATCCATTTTTCTGTTTATGCACACTTGAATTATTTTTATGTGCTACCTTTTATATTTGCTGTTATATGGGTATTTTCGTATATTTCTCCTGGTGTCCATGTGAAAGAAATTTATGAGATATATGTTAAGGAGTGGAATTGCTAGGCCATAGGATATATGGATCTTGTTTTTGTCAGATATTGCCAGATTGTTCTCAGTCTGAACCAATTTAGAACAAAATGTATAATCCATCCAGCAGCTTATCCTCAGTTGCCATTAGTATTCCTTCCAATTTCTGAACACAATGCATAAAATATTGTCTTATTTTTAGTTTGGTTTCGTCTATACTTAATTATGATGATGTTGAACTTCTTTCCATGAGTTTATTCACAGTTCTGTTTCATTTCTTTGAAATGTGTATAAGGATTTTCCATCTATTTTTTTCCCCATGGTGTAATTTCTTTACTTTCGTATTGTTTATGTGAGTTGTTTGTTTATTATGGGTGGATCTACTAGCTGTTTACCAAAATGCATTACTTTTTACTTCTGCGTCCTGCTAGGTTTCATTTCTCAGCCTCTGGCCACTAAGTATATTATGGTGCTGAGCTCTTGTGATAGGAATGTGAAGGGAAAGGATGTGTGCCACTTCCAGGACAGATGCATAAAAGCTTTGAATGTGCACTCACTCCAGTGTTTCTCCCTCATGAAAACTGGGATGAAGACCTAGGCACAACCTTGAAAGAGGTGGGTTGAAGATTCATTCCTGACTAACTGTGTGAAACAAAGTCCCTCCCCACATTCACCTATCCCTGCCCTCCAGCATCAGCACACACACACACACACACACACACACACACACACACACACACACTGCTACCACAGAGACCACTCTGCTTGCACTGAAACAAATAATTAGAGCTTCCAATGCATTAAGCATCTGAATAGTAAAGTTACCTGTTTGTGCTGTGTAGCCCTCACTCTACTAATCCATATATGATAGAATATAATCATTTGTTCATTATACTCATTTCATATACGTTCTTCCAGCTGTAGTTTTCTTTGGTGAAAACAAAACTTGATTTTAATATAGTTGAATTTATCGTACTTTTCCTTTAAGGCATAGTCTTTTTATTATTTTTTTGGCTTGTTAAAACATTGTGCTTGCCAACGTAAGAAATGCATTCTTTTATATTTCCTTCCCCAAAAGGTTAATGCCTTTTTTTTTTCTATTTGAGGCTTTTATATATGATGTAAAGATGAGAAACAATTGATTTCATATAGATAAATTGTCAGGGCACAAGATTTCACCTAAGCAATCTGTTCCTCACTGATACTCCCTTGCAATAAATCAAGCTCTTAATATATGTGTAGGTCAGTGTCTAGGTATATCTCCAGCACTGGTATAACCCTGTCTTTATTCTTTTGCTTCAGAAAGTTTGGATATCCTTGTAGGGCAACTTTTCAAACATGATTTTTTTTTTCTTTTTCAGGTTTATCTTGCCTGTTTGAGTACTATTTCCATATAAGTTTTTAGATGTTGGTCAAATTTCATAAAAATCTTTCAAGTGTAGCTTGGATTTTATTGAATCTGAAGATAAATCTGAGTAGAATAAAAATATTTACTATTGTGGTTCTTTATATTTCATATTTATCCATTTCTTTAGTTTCCTTACAACATATTCTACTAAGAGTATATATTATCCCACAAATATATTCCACATGTTCTGTTAGATATATTCCTGATTACTTTATACTGTTTATTGTTGTAGGTTTTAATAACTTTAAATAAAACTTTTATTGGGGTTTAATACTTATAAATAAAAATGTACTTCTCACAGTTATACATTCAAACAGATTTTTTAAAGATAATGAAAAAGCACATTTAAGCAGCAGGTCATAAAAATCTCAAATTTAATGTATTAGATGTTAATTCTGAATTTTGACTAGATTACTAAGCATGTTATGTTGTCCAGTTCATTGGTCACACTTTTTACTGGATGTTGTAATAATGTCAACATGCTATACAAGTTTCTCTTCTTACCTCGTCTCAGACTGATAACCGAAACATTGACATTGGTTTTCAGAAAAATTATGTACTCTTTTGGTACAAGACTTTGGTAGAGACTATTTATACATTCCTTTGGTTTATACTAGAAATGGAATTGCTATGTTGTAGGAAATGAATTAATTCAGCTTTAACAGACTGTATCATACAGATACAGATTTCTGAAGTGGTTGCATTACAAAAAACTTAAAAGAGAGGAAAATAAATGAAACACATAAGTATAGAATGGGTGGAATAATACTGTATTTTCACAAATGACAGCAGAATCTATGTAAGATTTATAGAAAATTAACAAGTACATAGTTATAGAACATTAGAATGAATAAAAACTTGGCTATTGTAGCACATGAAAGATAAACAAAATTAGTTTTTTTAATAAATATGGAAGACAAATAAAATGTCATTTTTAAAAGGTATTATAGAGGTTATTCAAATCTGTCAAAATATTATGAAACTTCTACTTCTAAGAATATGGCCAGTGAGATATTTTCAAAGATCCTCTTGCTGTATTGCCTAGAGGCTTAATAAACACAATAAGTATAATTTTACATGCACAGCTAAATGTTCTAGAGAGGAAGGAAAGCTCCAAGATACTCCCTGACCACAAATAAAGAAAGAAAATAAGAAACTGAAGCCACAGTAAAATAGTGAGCAAGATGGAATTCAGAGCAGCTTGGCACTTCGGTGCAAAATGGGAAAAGACGCTTAGGAATCCTGATAGAGGTTCCACTTGGTTCTTTTTAAAAATATCTTTTCTAGCTATTTTATTACTTTTTTTCTATTGTTAATTTTATTCCATTTTTTTTCTTGAAATGCATTAAGCATTTATTTTGTATTCTATATTTCACTATTCCAATATACAAAAGCCACAAGGGCTAAAGCTTTTCCTTTTTTATTTCTGTAGTCTCTTGCTCATGTAGTTTGCAATTTTTCATAGATAATAGTTGGCTAAATATTAGCTATGAAAATACTTAACAGCCTGAATAGAACATGACTTCCCTAGAGCAATTTTGCTTTTGCTTCTTCTGGGTTGTAGGAACGCTATCAAACTATAACCACTTTAAATAATTTCCCACATTATGATTTCCCTAACCATCTAAGTAATAGAAATTCAACCCCCAAATCACTTAAAGGCAGACTTATTTTTGTTACTGGTATTATTATTAGCTTATTATTAATATTCCTTGTTGAGTTCATGGTAGAGGCAAACACTTTTCTTGATAGGCTCCTTTAATTGGTAAGTTCAATTTTGTTCTAATCTACGTTTCACACATTGAGATGTAGGCTTTCTGTGGGCTTAAGTCTGTTGTTAACCCAACTATATGGGCCTAAAACAAGCCATTTTTCCTATGTGCCCAAAGTGCTACATTTTTCTAGATTCCATGTTTGCTCACTATTCTACTCTGGCTTCAGTTTACTCTTGCCCTCCACTATTTGGGGCTGAAGTAGCATTTGGAGTTTTCCTCACACTCTTAATAAAATCTCCTCTGAATATAAAATTGTGTTTATTTTGATTTATCCATCATGTATGTAATACAGCAGGATAATATTTCAGAGTATCTCAACCACCGTATCCCTGGACATGTAAGAATATTCTGACAATATCTAGTAATATTACTTCAAGACTGACCATTAGAGTCTGTGCTTGGAAAGAAATTATTTTACATTGCCAGTGGAATAAAAGCCATATGGTTTAATAACCAGCTAAGAACAAGGTTAACATCATGTTTATTAATGAAAAGCCTAACTAGTAAATATACATGGGTATGTCTATGACACTTTGGTCTCAGTTGAAGTAAGGCACTATATGCTGAATAAACTGGCATATTCCACAAGAGAATCATTATGCATGAAATTCAGATTGTAGAAGAAACATCAAGAAAGGCCATGCAATTTTACTTTTTCACTTTTACTCCCATCCCACAAATAATTATGATACGAAAATTCAAATATAGTGTTTCATAATAGTCTCAGTAAGTGCTCAGTAAAGTGATCTGTTACAGGTAATGCTGGTGTCTGGTGAGCCTCAAAGATAAAATAGTCTCAAAAGGATTACATAGTATATACTAATAATTAATGGCCACATAAAAAGAAGGTCAAAAATATTATTCTTTCTGGAAGTGCAAATTAAAACCACAGTAATATATCATTTCTCACCCACTACAATGACTATGAAGACAAATGACAGATGCTAGCAAACATTGACAAGGATGTAGAAAAATGGGAATCCTCATTCTTTTCTGATGAGAACGTAAAATGCTGAAATCATCTTCATATGATTCAGGTTCATGTGAATGGAAAACATATTCTTAAAAAGTTAAATATAGGGGCGCCTGGGTGGCACAGCGGTTAAAGCGTCTGCCTTTGGCTCAGGGCGTGATCCCGGCATTCCGGGATCGAGCCCCACATCAGGCTCCTCCGCTATGAGCCTGCTTCTTCCTCTCCCACTCCCCCTGCTTGTGTTCCCTCTCTCGCTGGCTGTCTCTATCTCTGTCAAATAAATAAATAAAATCTTAAAAAAAAAAGTTAAATATAAATTTATCGTATGATGCAGCAATCACTCCTAGGTCTATACCCAAGAAATTGAGAACATACATCCACACAAAGATAAGTACATTAATGTTCTTAGCAGAATTATTTATAATAGCTATGAATGAACCTCAAAAATATTATGCTAAATGAAAGTGGTCAAGCAACAATACCACCCATTATATGGTTTTATTTATAAAAAAGTCACAAAACCGCAATATCTATAGAGATAAAAACCCAAACCCATAGTGGTTGCCTAGGGTGAGTGGTTGGGGGTGCTGGGACAAATGTAAATAGTAAATGAGAGTGAAAGATCTTACTGGGGTTATAGAAATGTTCTAAACTGATTTTTCATAAAATTTACACAACCTGTTAAATTTACTGAAAAAATAAAATAAACATTGACTTATACACTTGATATGGGTGAATGATATAAAAATAGTCTATATTATATTACATAATTATCACTTAAAACTTATTTTCAAGTCGCAACATGTATATCCAAAATAGTAATTTCACTTCTAGATCAGTTAATTTTAGCTCATTTCTTTAAGGTGATTATTTAGCAGCATAATTATCTTGTTCTCATTCAAATGCACAATCATTTTTTTTTTTTATGGTGGCTGTTTCTATGCCATTGATATAACTATGATGTCAGATATTTAATAAATGAGTAAGAAAGAATGTATGCTTAAAGGAAATCCTATTTCGAGCAAAGAAGCCTTTTGAAGCATTCATAAGATTATTTCCATCAGCTTTGTTTTGCCTATGAGGACTAAAGCACAGATACTGAATGACTACAGATCTTTTTTTTTTTCAATCTGATAAAGTTTGACTTTTAATTAATTCTTGCCCATACAAATTCCAAGTCAACAAAAACTGAAAAAAATCTAATAAAATTACTTAATCTTTTTGGCATGTGTGTCTAAAGTCTGTTTTTTTCTAATTAAAGCCATTAGTTGGATACTATAGACTTGCAACTTTTGAAACACATATTGCTATAAAATTTGGATAAAATGCCTCTCAAATAGGAGCCTTAAAAATTTGGGACAGTAATAATTTTAGTGAAATTTGCTGAATACAATATCTCTGACATGGGATAGTAAATACTCTAGACACAAACATTCAGGTCTATTGCTTGTAGGAAACCTAATCATTATTTAAAAAATCACCCTCAAATTGATCCTTAAAAATCCAGGAAAAATTTTAGTTGTGGAATGAAATGCTCTAGGGAATCTGTCATATCTATAAACATGCATTAATTAATACTGCTGAATGGGCTTGTCACAAATCTGGAGTGTGGTTTCTGGTGGAAAGATATGCCATGCAGTTAAGTGGTTAAGTTCATTAGGGCCAAGTTAAAGCAGAGGTAACTAGATCAATAATCCTCTTTCAAAGAAAGGCTAACTCATGAACCAGCCAAAGGGGGGAAAAGAAAAGATTCTCAATGACTATTGACAGAACTTTTTTGTTTGTTTGACCAAACTTTAGTCAAAGTCCATCTGTGTACTTCCTTGTATAAGCTAGTTTTAGCATGAACCCTTTAAGTGAATTTAACCAGAACCTCCCACCCTTCATATCTGGTCTCCCTCAACATCTGATCAAGATTCTCATCCTTGATCATCCTCCAAGTGACGTCTGATCACCCTGGTGTGTCTCCACTCAGAATCCGGTTACATCAATTTAGCCAGAACTCCGCCTTACCCCTGATGTTTCCTCTCAGTAATTTTCTACCAACTAATCCTCTCCTTGTTCCTTAGTTATAAATTCCCATTTGTCCATGCTTTATTCAGAGTTGAGCCCATTCTCTCTCCCCTACTATAAAATCCCATTGCAGTGGCCCTTATATCTATAATGATGATTCCAAATAAAGTCTGCTTTATCATCTTTAATGGGCTTCGCTGAATTTTTTTTCTCTTTCACACTATCAAAGGGAAATAAAATTTAAGTGTATTATGATTTTCTTTAGAAAATTCCCTTAAGAATTAACTTTTAGAACAATCATTTTGGCAAGAGGTAGTTAATGCTAAAATGTACAGTGAATGATCCCGAGGATGCTTGGAATACAACAATTTTGCTTTACTGAAAAAATGCACTGAAATACATCACTGTTTGTATTAAAATCTAAATAAGCTTGCCCAAATACAGGAGCTTACTGCATCTCATAAAGGGTCCACAGGAATTTTCATGGGCAGAATCCTCATTTTTTCAGGGAACATAGCTTTGCACATTTTAAATTCTCTTGACAAATGATTGACTGATGTCCTAGTGTTCTCTGTCATACAGTAGATAAAGAGCTGGAAATCATCAGCTAGCTGTCTGAATTGTAAAACAGATTTATTGTGGCTACTGAGAAGTATCTTATTCTGATAGCAACTCTGTAGATCAAACAGGATGAGTTAATAGCAAAATGAGGAGATCAATGAATGAAATTTTCAGATGAGTTTACATTTTAATACCCACTGGAATATTGGTAACTGCCATACAATATAATCATTTAGATTTGTTGGATTGCTCTTTTTTCTAATATCAAATAATTCTTAAAAGATTAGATCTTTATCAATGTTCTCAATTTGGTTACCACCATGGTAGTCTATGAGACCACTCTCCAAATCCAGTGAACCACACTTTCTGGTATTTATAACCTTGTATAGTCCCTTCAATCTTTAAACCTGGCTGGCCCTGTATAAACAATATTGGGCAGCAAAGATGGATTGATCTTTCTGATTATAAGATTATAAGAAAACTTGTTGCTTTTCTGCCTTGGTCTCTTGGGACCTTTACTTTGGGGAAAGCAGCCACAATGTAAAACATCTAACTATCTTGAGATTGTGTCATCAAGAAGAGAAAAATACTTCATCAGTTTCTTACAGCTATAAAGGTTATATTTTCATATCCAATCCATAAATGTTGCATATAGCATTCAATTCTATTACTGACTTCAAGTGATAGGAAATTTATAATCTCTCATAGCTGTCTACGCTATAATTTTATTCTTTGTCTGTCCAAGCCTACAAGTCTAAAACTTCTATTCACTATTTAGATATTTAGACAAAATTGCATAGAAGTAGAATGCTTGGGGGTGTCTGGGTGGCTCAGTCAGTTAAGCTTCTGCCTTTGGCTCTGACCATGATCTGGGATCCTGTGATTAAGGCGCTTCCTGCCCAGCGGGGAGTCTGTTTCTCTGTCTCCTTTGCCCCTTCCCCTGCTCCTTTGCTCACACTCTCTCTCTCTCAAATAAATAAATAAATAAAATATTTTAAAAAAAGAAGTTGGATGCTTGTATTTAAATAAAGATAAACATTTGGATTTGAAATTGTTTGGGCTAATTCTTTTTTTCAAATGTGCTATGGAAATACATGAACTTCATGGACTTAAAGACAGTAAATATACCACTTTTTCTTTTTTAGTAAATATACCACTTAAGAAATAAATGAAAATGGTATATATTTATAGACACAGCTGTTTTTCAGTAGGAAGAAGCACAGTAAAGGAATTGAATTATATTCTTTCTTGATGTATTGAAGAATGACAGATATATCAGAAATCTAATAATTCAATTGATTTAAATCCCTTGATATAATTTAAATACATACAAAGGTACTGTGTGTGTACTATACATATATAATTCATGTATATATTATGTACATTTTTATATATATGAATCATGTACAAGAAGTCTAAAAAGAGCTTTAATAATTAAATAAGAATGATTAAAAACATCAAATGGAAATGTAAAGAATTCTGTTTAAATATGATAAACATTACAAAAACGACATATACGGTCAATAGATGTATTATAATGTCTATAAAACATATTGGAAATAATCATAAAATGCTATAATTTTGTGAAGGAAATGCATATTTAAAAAATTAAATTTAGCCTGTTGGGCATTTTCATCTTTCTCTGTTTATTTCAAGCTTAAATATGTGCTTTCTGGCATGCAACAGAAACAACAGAAGGAGACCAAGTAAAGATTAGGTCATTCTTAGCCATCATGCTCTGAATTCCTTTTTTGTTTCAGTGCCATCACTGAATTCTCGTTTTTATTTTTTCTCTTATTCTAAATTGCTTCCATATTTCAACTGAGTGAATTTTCCACTCTGCTTTATCAATTTAACAAAAAAAAGAAAAGATTATAGACTCAATTCGTATAAATATCTGCTGAAATTCTCTCAGATAAATAGTCCTGGAAATATTTTAGCTGGATCCCAGGACCCTGGGATCATGACCTGAGCCAAAGGCAGATGCTTAACCGACTGAGCCACCCAGGTGCCCCATATGATTTCCCATTTTTATATTCATGTCAATATTGGGGAACAAACAAGATAAAAATAACAATTCAACTAAAATAATAAATTTATAAAAATGAGGTTGGCAGAACTGAAAAGTCTTGATCATTGCTAAACTCTTACATCAGCTTTTCTGAAACAGTATCAATAGCTTTCTTTAAAAGGAAATTTTGGATGTTTTATCAGCAATATCACCATTGTCCAAAATATAATTTTTATTTGAACATTTTATGGCAGTGAAAATACAAATGATTCTTATACTAAATCAAAATCATTTCACAAAAAGAAGTTTATCTTTTCTCTTTTCATAAAAAGAAAGTGATACAATTTTCAAACTCACATTACTTAAAATGAGAGATTTTTAGACATCTTGCTGATTACATAAAAGTATTTAACTGCACAATAAGAAATTTGAGTGATGTTATTTACCCAGAGGAAGGAGAAGAAGGGCAAAGTGATTCAGAAGCATTTTTCTCATGATTCCAATTTGTTGGGTATGTTGATTTTTGTTGTTACTAAAAGTGGTTTACAACAGGGTTTTAATGAAGCTGTCACACACTTTGCTCTATTTCCAGTTGGAAATGTGGTCTCATTTAGAATATCTTTTTAATTTTTTCCCAGGTCACTTGGCAAAACTCAAGCATTTGATTTCTTTTAATCAAGAAAATGAAGCACATTTGCTAAATCTTCTTATTAATCAGATTTTGACAAACATCCATGATTTGCAATCCTTAACTTAGGTTAGCTAAACTTGGACTATATAAGAAAAAAAAATTAAGTCTTCTACAATCCAGTTTATTTCATGAAAGAAAATCAGGATAAAATAAAATCATCAGAAAAATAGAATAAGAAAATTGGGAAAAAGTAAGGTAATAATGACTCTAGCAAATTTATTGTTTAAAATTCTTCTGCATTGGAATAAAATTAACACTACTAAAATTATATATTTCACAACTATATATGGATATGCATACATGTGTGTTTATATTTATAGAGGTATGAGGACAACATGATTTTGATACAATTATGTCATAAAGTTATAAATAAAGTATTTTTTAAAACTATTTCTTTTAAAAAATATAAATCTAAGATATTTGGAGGAGAAAAGATGAGCATTTTATAAGTAGCAGAAGTAATCACCTTACAGATTTCACTGGCAAATTAGGAAAAATAGTGGGAATTGATTGCTATCATCATATATATACTGGAAAACCAGTTTAACATATAATTAAATACTTTAAGGTTATGTCTTTAAAATTCAGAGCAACAATCAAATAATCCTTTCTTATATGTTCAGAAGGACTTGGCTGATATTTCACAATGAAGTATCTTTACAGAAAATATACAAAAACAGATTTGAATAAATG
Organism: Ursus arctos; assembly: GCF_023065955.2. Lineage (NCBI taxonomy): Eukaryota > Metazoa > Chordata > Mammalia > Carnivora > Ursidae > Ursus > Ursus arctos. The sequence goes on from NW_026622764.1 coordinate 22,750,098, forward strand.
GGAGACCTATATAAAGCTATTTTCTAAGATTATGGTGATCTGCTTAACTATATACCTATAGATACACCACATATGCATATGGTGTAATATATACATGCTATAAATATAAATATATATCATACCATGTACTATATATAATATTTATACCATATAGAAATATATAGAGAGCAAGATAGCTGGAAAATAATCACATGGCTATCAAGTACATGGATACACATCTGTATATTTAGAACTAATTATTTGTAAAAGCAATGACTAATCCATTCCTCATTATGTAACATTATTGAGTGCCAAGTGCAATTCTACAATAAATAATGTCATGATGAGAATCTTAGTTACTATCACCAAGGAAGTCAATTTTCTTGTGCTCAAAGAACTCAATATCCAATAGGAGAAAACAGTTATATAAGTGAAAAAGTACAAAAAAGAGTGTATAGGGAGGGTGGGAGTGGTGGATTGCAAACTGAACTAGAGTGGTGCACCCCTTACAAGTTTCTCTTGAGAAAAAAAAAAAAAATGAAGTAAGAGAGTTAGTCCAGGGGGTATCTGTGGATACAGAGCAATCCTTCCAAATTAGTTCTTTCCTGGTACTTTTCAAGAATAGCAAAAATACCAATATAGCTAAAGTTTATGAACATGGGTGCAAATAATAGGGGATGAAGTCAGGGAAGGAATAGAAGACCAGATTATTGTAGATTTTGTAGACTTTGTTTATCCTTTGGCTTTAATTATGGAGGGAAATAAAGTTTGGAGAGTTCTGAGCTGACAAATAACATGATTAGACTTATTAAAATGATTCTCTATCTACTCTGTTGAGAACACACTGAAATGAGTCCAGTGGAGGTAGGCAGGTTCTGGTAGCAGAAGGTTAGAATTATAGTGATGTGAATTGGAGTTGGTGAGAAGAGGTAGTACGCTTGATATATTTTGAAGGTAGGACAAGAGTGACTAGCTGATAAATTTAATATTAGTGAGTTAGTGAAAGAACAAAATTGACAACATATTGATATGAGCAACTACAAGGATAAAATTATCATTAACTCAGATGAATAAGAATGCAGATTAAGTAGGTTTGGGGAGAAAGTCAGGATCCAGTTTCATCCACGTTACGTTTGAGGTATCTATTAAAAACACAAGTGGCCACATGAACAGGTAGTTGACAAATTTAAAGTTATCACCATATAAGTGGCATGTAGATGATGATATGCCAACAGATTGAATATTCTGAGCTCTTGTCTATAAAGGAATTCAAATAGAGGGGAAGTGAACAAATTAATTGTAGGTAATATTTTTATCTGGATTGCAACTCTGGACTGGGTTGCAATAGATTGCTCCTGTAATTCTTGAGTATGATTCTACAGGATATAATATGAGAATGAAAAATAAGAAACAACTTTATTGACCAAATCACCATTAGCATTACAATTTTATGAATAAAGACAATCCAAAAGAGTTAAGAATTTTTCTAATGATTAAGCAACTTGGTGGTGGTTTTTATGGAACTCAAACCTACGACACTTGTTTTCTAGGATATGCCTTTTCCATTGCACCATGCAGCATGATATTATACTATGTTGACTCCAATTATAACTCATAACAGTCTGTCCCCCATGGGACATTTTGGGCTGATTTTAAGTTTTTAAATTACAGTAATGAACTTCCAGCTATTTCCCTGATGATAGATAGATGTGAAGTAAACTGTTATTTATTTAAGACATAAGAAATTTCTACACTGGGGCGCCTGGGTGGCACAGTGGTTAAGCGTCTGCCTTCGGCTCAGGGCGTGAGCCTGGCGTTATGGGATTGAGCCCCACATCAGGCTCCTCTGCTAGGAGCCTGCTTCTTCCTCTCCCACTCCCCCTGCTTGTGTTCCCTCTCTCGCTGGCTGTCTCTATCTCTGTCGAATAAATAAAATCAAATCTTTAAAAAAAAAAAATTTCTACACTATTTTTGGGCATTGATATACTATGTATTGACCTGAATTTAGAAAGTTAAACTAGTCATTTAAAACAGAACATGAATTGGGCACACAGAAGAAAGCATTTCATCACATAATTTCTTGGTTATAAGAGGAAATTACATATCACTTCTGTATGTTTACTCTGTTGTGAGACAGCTATAATATTTTTGGTTTCAAAAGTTGCCAATTTTAGTGCAACCACTAGTTTCTTTTAAACCTAAGCTTGTGAGAAAATAGGGCTAAATTATACACTTTATAAAAATTAAGTATTCATCCCTAAGAAAATTTTATGTAATATTTTAACCTCTTTAAATCATTACAAAAATAATGATAAATCATGTCACTAGTACATACTCCTGATATAATACAATGAAAATGGTACTTCACTTCTGTGATCTTTCTATCCAAAACATATCACCCCAATTTATTTGTGAGAAAAAAAATCATACAAATCTCAGTTGAAGGATATTATACAAAATATCTAGCAAATACTCCTCAAAAACCATGAAGATTTATTGAAAACAAAGAGTCGGAGGTACCATCACAGCTAAGAAAGAACTATGGAAACATGGTAATTAAATGCACCCTGTGAATCCTGAAACTAAAAAAGGGGGACTGTGTAAAAACTGAGATGATTTGAATAAAATATGGGCTTTATGTCATGACAACGTATCAACATTCATTCAGGTATCATGATAAATGTGCCATACTGATGTAAGAAGTTAATAACAGAGAAAAGTAGGTTTTGATATATAAGAAATCTCCGTAGCAGAAAGAAAGAAAGAAAGAAAGAAAGAAAGAAAGAAAGAAAGAAAGAAAGAAAGAAAGATCACTGTAGTATCTGTTCAATCTTTCTGTAAATCTAAAACTCTTCTAAAATGAAATATTTATTTAAAAAACAATATATGAAAAATACATTATTATTCAAAATCTAGCATAATTCATCTTAACAAATATTTTACCTGTGCTTATTATGTTCAAGCTACTATGATAGTCTTCAGGGAGTACAAGGAAAATAAAAACCAGTCCCTCCCAATAAGATAAACAAATGGGAAATATACACATGAAAAAATGCTCAACATCATTAGGAAAATGCAAATAAAACCTACAATACTACACCCCCATAAAAGGCTAAGATCATAGGACCTTTATCTGTTATAACAATCCCCTGGAAAGAACATCAGAAGGTGAATAGATAAGTTTTATTATAGTCATACGGTAGAGTGCTATTCAGCAATAAAATACATGTAACATGGCTCAATCTCAAAATAATTATGCGATATGAAAGAATCCAGACAAAAAGAGTGTACACTGTATGATTCCATTTTCACAAAATCCTAGAAAGTTCAAACTAATCTTTAGTGACAGAACAAATCAAGGGTTGCCTAGGAATGAGGCTGGTGTTTAGGAATGAGAGAGAGGGATTATAGAGAAACACAAGAAACATTTATGGAGTGGGAGATATGTTCAAGATCTTGATTGCAGTGATGGTTTCATGTGTATAAGCATATCCACATATATAAAACCCATCAATCGGCACACTTGAAATATATACAATTACTGTATGTCAATTATGCCTCAATAAAGCTGTTTTTAAAGATTTTTTATTTATTTATTCAACAGAGATACAGACACCCAGCGAGAGAGGGAACACAAGCAGGGGGAGTGGGAAAGGAAGAAGCAGGCTCATAGTGGAGCAGCCTGATGTGGGGCTCGATCCCACAACGCCAGGATCACGCCCTGAGCCGAAGGCAGACGCTTAACCGCTGTGCCACCCAGGCGCCCCAATAAAGCTGTTTTTAAAAACTCCTTTTTGGACCTAACATCCTGAAGTAAAATTTTTTAAAAAATGTAAAAACCTACTTTCTCTTAAAAATAATACTCTACTGAAATCTGACAGATGCAATAATAACATTTCTTTATATTTGTGTATTTTATTTCAAAATTTTAATTAGGATTCTGGGGGCACCCGGGTGTCGCAGTCAGTTGGGCATCTGACTCTTGGTTCCGGCTTAGGTTATAATTTGAGTCATGAGATTGAGCCCCATGTGAGGCTCTGCACTCAGTGTAGAATCTGCTTGGGATTCTCTCTCCCTCTGCCCCTCCTGCTCATGCACGTTCTTGTTCTCTCTCTCTAAAATAAATAAATAAGATCTTTTAAAAATAATAAATTAGGATTCGGTTTCTCAATAACAGTCACTTCCTCAAGGTGACATAGCTAGAATGTGGCATAGCAGTACTAACGCTCACATACACTGACTCTCAAAATAGTGCTCTCTCCATTAAACCTGGTGGTTCAAGTTCAGGAGTAACCGTATAGCTACAGTTTTCTTCAATGTTTGCAGACATGAACACAATACTGAAAAGAATGTATAGAAAATGCTGGATCATGAATACCTATGTGGGGATGAACCACAGTAATCATCATTTATGTGAACCTCACCTTTCATCCAAATAACTTTATCTATGCTTTCTATATCATATGATCAAAAAATGCAATTTTAACTATGCTTACAAAGAATAGTGATGTCTTTAAAACATGGCAAGATTATTACCCTCCTCTACAATGTCCCAAACTAGACACATGAGTTCACAGATACACATTCATTTATTACTAAATAAGTCTCTATACATTGGTTGGAAATGAAAAGGTAATGAAGAAGAGCTTTGTGTAATATTTTCTTATGCAAGTTCTAGTCTTCCTATCAGTTTCCTGGAGTCATCACAATATGATACATTACATATTTCCCCTAAATTAAATCTTCAGAGGACATTTCTTTATCTTTGTGATGGATGGTTTCCTTCAAAACTGATAGTAGTCTGGAGGGAAATATAATTTCAAATTCTGGTTTTATTATTCTTAGACTCTTAATCAGGTTAGCACACATCCCAATAGTGTTGAACATTTAAGTTTTCTTTCACTAACACTCAGGAAATCATATAACTATTCAAGAAAACATAAGAATGTTCTTAAAGGAGGTAGAGTTGATGTATTCAGTCAGTCCATTCTGTCTGCTATGTCTTGGCTTATGCAACAGAAATGCTAGTGTTGACGTTAATTGAGTCCATTTTTTTTTTCTCCCAGTCACGGCCATTCGAAAAAACGTGACATAAAGTTTTCACCTTTTCCACAGTAATAATTTTCAGGAAAAAAATCCATTTTTCTGTAGTTAGAAAGGAGAGAGCTTAAAAACATTCCATACAATTAAATTATGTAAACATTAACATGTAAATATTTTATATTTTGTCACTTATCTATGGTGTTGTAAACATTTTCTGCTCAATAAATGCATGCTTAACAATAAATGTTTTCTAATATGAGCAGAATTAATGAACCATTTAAAGTAATTATTCTGGAATCCAAATCCATATTATGTTTGCCATACTATATTTTGTTTTGATAATTGAAAAAAATAATTTAAAAAAAAAACTAATATTCTCTGGAAGAACTAAAAAAGTTTAGAAACCTCTCAACAATTTCAGTCACTTCCTCACAGTTGGATAGCTAGAATGTGGCAGAAGGCAGTACTAAAACCCACATAACTGTTCATGACTACCATTTGCTGAGAAACCTAGAGAAATTTGTGTTCCAAGAACTACATCTTCATGTTCATTTTTATTTTATTAAAATTGTATATTTGAATTTTGGATGTGCAAACATAATCCTCCAGGAAAACAAATTGTACTTTAATTGTGACTGAATTAAGTTTCCCTTAAAGAACTTTAACACATTTTAATGCTATATACACTGCATTCTAAAGGAAATGATGTATGGAAAGTAATACCGTATCATATGAAGGGAAAAAAAAAAAAAGACATTCCCTAAGTTGTGTAATTCTAAATCTAGGTAGCACTGCTTCCCAAGAAGTTCATAATCTAAGCACATCTAATCTCTACATAATGAATCCCTGATTCTAGTTATTATTATTTAGCTATAGTATTTATATATTTTAAAATAAATACCATTTTCCATAGTATTCTTATGTGACTTTGGGTACAATCGGAACATCTTCCTACATAAATGTGTCACTCTTTTTACCAATACTAATGCTTTGACCATATTAAGTAGCACATTTAATTATAGCTCATTTTTATCCCTTTGTATGAATGTTTATCAGATTCCTACTGGAGAGTAATTTTAAATAAATAGCTTATGGTAGGATTTTTGTATACTGATATCCAAAGAGAGAGAGAAAATGTAAAAGGAAAATGGTGAGGAATGGGATGTCTAAGGATCCAGAAATTATGTGTCATTTCTCCTAACATATCAAATTCAGAGTGACCACACATTCAGAGGATCATTTGAGTATGTGGCTTTCTTTGACATATTTTCAAACATACTCCTAACTCAATAGCAATCAAACATTCTAAGTGGTAAGCATTTCAACTTTCTTGTTAAGGGAAGGAGATCCAGGACATTACTATACTCTGAAAAGAAATGCAAAAAGAGTAGACTAATATTCTTCTTGATAATAAAACATGTTCTCTATATTTACATGCAATTTTATAAGTTATGTATTGCCCAAATCCAGGGGGTGCCATTCATGAAAACTCACTGTTTATAATCTATGAGGTCATAGAGAGTGACTCTGTTTGAGTACATAGTAGTTAAACAGGCAGATGTATTACAATCCTTCAGTGGTAAGTCATTCTGCCAGCTCAGATTTATTGCTGGCCAATTATTTTCTTCTTCTTATCTTAAAATGTTCTGAATTTTGTTATTTTGGGTTTTTTGTTTTTTTTTGTTTTTTTGCTTGAATATGAGCACTAGGCTAGATCATTGGAACAGAGATCACTTGATGCTTGGCACCTACTACATCAAAAAGGGCATCAGGCTCTCCTTCTTACAGACACAAGTGTGGGAAAAGGTAGATGGAAGGACAAAATGAAACAGGAATAGGATATTTCTTACAGATATAGGACTGATATCCTATTTTCTTGCACCTGTTGGTTTCTCCTGGCTTTTAGAGGCAGGCTTCAGGTCCTTTGCAAATGTCCTCCTCAAATTTAGCAGTAAATAACCTCTTCTGCTTCAAATACCTCTCATACTCCAATAATCTCTGATATCCCTTTCTGCCACGAGTTGGAGGAAATGCTTTCCCTCCTAAAGGGCTGATATGATTTGCCCCCCTATATAATGTATCTATGTAAAAGTCAACTGAGTAATATGTAACCTAATCAGAAAAATAAGGTGAGGAATCTTGGCCATTTTTGAATCTTAGAAATAAAATTTTGCCTACCACACTGTGGAAAATTGACATCAGAAAAATAAATACCCCTTACCTATTTAAATATTTTGCTATAAAACGTAAGTTGGAGAAGCTGAGTGGTGGCGAATATATACTTGGTAGACTTGATCTTATCTGCATAGGTGGAATTATCTGAAGTATGAACCCTGATGAAGACACCTAAATTACCTTAGGATAAGCTGGATTTAGGTGAATTGGCAGGATGGTGGTTAAACAAAATGATCAGGCTGTGTGAAAATTTGATAGTGGGAAAGTGTGAAAAATGGCAAGTAAGCAGCGCTTGATAAACCATACGACTAAAGTGTAGAAAATGGAATTGCAGTGAGATTGGTGAGGGCTGGAACATTCTGAGCTTTGTTGGGCTAACATTTATCCTAAAGCAGTAGAAAGGCATTGAAGTAGGGATATTAAAAGGTCAGCCTTTCTGATCATGTCTGTTTCCCAGTTCAAGTCAAATTTTCACCAAGACATTTTCCAAGTTCACAAAAACTTCCATGCATAAATATTATTTAAAAAAGCAAAATATTTTCTAGGACTAAATAGACTAGCAAAAAGTTATAAAGTGTTTCTTACATAGGTATGATAATGATAGGTTTTTTCCTCTGTTTTCCTATCTCCTCCCTAAAAATACTGTATAACACAATCTTCTCAGCAGCTATAATTATCTTGTATATATAGAAAAAATCAAGTCAAATATAATATTAAAATCAAAATTAATATAGAGTATTTTAGGTTAGCTTACACACACACACACAAACACACACACACACACACACACACAAACCCTCTGAAAACAAAGTAGTGGAAACAAGGAGGCTTTTAGACAATATTTATATTTTTAAATAAATACGGTTTTTGAATTAAGGCATTTAGGTTACTGGGCAGGCAAATTATACTATTTATATTGTTCCATCAACTATTATTATCATCACATCTTTAGTGCAAGGTAGTTTTGTTCTAAATAGAGAAAAAAATTTATGTCACAGTTAAATACTTTACTGTCCCTCACCTAACTGGATATAACAAATAGATATTGTTCTGAAAGTTTACATTTACTATGAACATGATTCATGTTATCAAGCACAGAAATCACAAACAATGTGACTTCCTTTTGACAGAACATTAATCAAGAGATAAAACTATATTAAAGCAAAGTTTCCCTTGGGCAGGAATATAACAGTATAAGCTATTTACCATCTCACAAACATTTTATGATCCATTTTTACAACAAAACAATGGAATACAGGAAAGGTACTATTCTCAGATCATAAAGTAAAAATCAGGTCTAAAAGTAAAGTGAATTAATTATAAAATGTGCTAAGTCATTTTTCTAAGTTTCACATTATAGAATTAAGCCTAATGAGAGTTAGTAGCTTTCATTGCATTACTAAATTATTTCATGTAGGACAAAGAATGAGGATGGTTTTCTTCTTTTATTTAAATATATAACTTTTTAAAATTCATCTTTATTGGGGCACCTAAGTGGCTCGATCAGTTAAGCCATCTGACTTCAGGTCAGGTCATGATCTCAGGGTCCTTGGATCAAGCCCAGTGTCAGGATCTGTGCTCAGCAGGGAGTCTGCTTCTTCCTCTCCTTCTGCCCCTCCCCCTGCTCCTGCTCTCTCTCTCAAATAAATAAATACAATATTTTTAAAAATAGTAAATTAAATTAAATTAATCTTTATTGATAAGTTATTCTGAAACTTTCTCTATTACTACTAAAATCAATATCATTTTGCAGCAATGCATTATTATTTTAATGTGGTATCTTATAATTTATTATAAAAATAACACCTATATAAATAACATACACACCATAGACTGAAGTTTTGTGTATTCCCCCCAAATTTATATTTTGGAATCCTAACACCCAACGTGATGGTATGAAGAGGTGAGCCTCTGGTCATGAGGTGATATCCTCAAAAAGATGTGTACTCCTAAAAAAGAGACCCCAGAAATCTCCCTCACCCTTCTGTCATGTGAAAATGCAGCAAGAGGACAGCCAGCAAGGACCTCACCAGACACCAAGTATGCTAGTGCTTTAATCCTGGACTTTGTAGCTTCCAGAACTGTAAGAAATAAATTTTCGTTGTTCATAAGGTTTATGATATTCTGTTATAGAAGCCTGTGTGGACTAAGTGCATTTTTTTATGGATAAAATTAAAATAAGCATCAGTAAATAGTTTAAAAATCAAATCTTTGGCCGACTCAAGTTTCTAGATTTGTGCCAAACCTATAATGAAAAAAGGAAGTGGGGGTGAAATAGTGCATGGTAGTTTTAAAAAACCACATGATTTACACTTCTGTTGGAGATCATTTTAGTGACTTTTGTAACCTTGTCGGAGAGGACTTCCATGATATAGTACAACTAGTGTTGGTCACTTCTAGAACTAGAGCTCTGCTTACCCTCACACCTATCTGCTTATCTACGTGGTTATGGTGGGGATCTCACCTTTTTACAAAGCCTCTCTTTTCTGGCCACAGTGTTGGAGTATGAATAAGCCATAGACACTAACATAGTCACTCAGAAGAGTCCCTTATAATTCTCAAACTGGAATTGAGAGCAAATTGAGATACGAAACTTCTGAGTTGACAATAGTGTGGGCTTCCTCTGTTCTCAGAAAGAAAATAAAATCAATGTGCTAAAACAAGTGAGAGCAAAGGAAGGGGATGTGGAGAGAAAGAGAGTGAGCAAGAGAGAATGAGCAAGCTAACTTTATTCAAGTGTTTCCTTACAATTGACCCTGAAGCCCAACTTAAACTTTAAGTTTTTTTTATACCACAACTCCTTCGATATCCCTGTATTCTTCTAATAAGTCTCCCTTTGTTTTTATTGTATAATATGCAACCAAAATAGTCTTAATTTGAGCAAGGCTTCTCTCTTAGCCTCAATGATATTATATATGTGCATGTATCTGTATGTCCCTGTGTGTCTCCTTGTGCGTATGTTTTATGTCCATACACCCACATATTCTTCCAGTCCTGTCATTTTGTCATTACTGACAATATAACTATTGAATATTCATTCACCCAGTCACTCGATAAATACTCATTGTAACTCACTGACTGTAAGCACAAGTGAAGAGATAATTTCAGATAATGTTAAATGTTAAAAAGAACTCACACAGAAACTTGCCAAAAGTTAAATAGTGATTGAGGATGAGGGGACTCTTTAGATAGAAAAGATACTAAGTTTTCTCTGAAGAGGTAAAATTTGAGCTGGACATGGAGATCAGGAAGAAGAACAATGCAAGAAGAGAACAGAGCTGGCCAGTGAGTTATTTGATAAACTGAAGATTCACCAAACCTTAATTCATTGAATCAAGATTCTAGTGGCTGAGTGTGCTAAGCAAGGCAAATGGAAGTAGAAAATGAGGTTAGGGAAAAAGGTCTTTACCAATGGGAAGTCACTGGAGTAGTTTTAGCTGCATTGTCACATGATATGGCTTATATTTTCCAAATAGCACACTAATTAACCTACTGAGGTCAGATTTGTAGGACGGTACATGTAGAAAGAGGAAAATAAGTGAGGAAGCTATTTTAGATTCTCAATGAGAAGTGAGGCTGATTTGGAGAGGATTGGTATCACGGGAGAATAGAAAACATGGATGGATTTGGGATATAGGAAATAAAAAGGGGCTTGCAATAAATTGGGCAGAACTTGCTATAAATTGGATATGAATGGGTATAAAAGAAATAGATTATTCAAACATAACTTAATTTTTGTTTTGTTTTGTTTTGTTTTTGAGCCACTGGGTGGATGTGGCTATAATTTCCTGTGATAGGGTAGAATGGGTGATGACAAACTATAGTAATAAAAGGAATGAGTAATACAATTTTAAACTGTTGTATTTCTGATGCTTTTTCAAGCATTTAGAGCAAATGCATTCATTTACTAGGGCTGCTATAACAGAATACCATAGATTGGTATTCTGGGACTTTCAAGCACCTAACCAAATCCATTAACTTACTAGGGCTGCTATAACAGAATACCACAGACTGGTATTCTGGGGCTTAAACAACAGACATTTATTTTCTCACAATTCTGACGTCTGGAAATCCAAGATCAAAGTGCTGATATGGTTGGTTTCTGTGGAGGCCTCTTTTCCTGGCTTGCAGACCGCCTTCCTGCTGTGTCCTCACATGACCTTTCGACTGTGCACATTGCAAGGAGGGAGCAGTGTCTAACATTTCTTCCTGCTCTTATAGGGACATCAGTCTTACCAGGTTAGGGCCCCACCGTCATGACCTCATTTAACCTCCATTGTCTCCTCAAAGGTCCTATCTCCAATACATTCACACTGGAGGTTAGGACTTCAACATATGAATTTGGAGGATATAATTCAGTCCATAACAATAAAGCTACAAAACTAAAATGAATGGAAAGTTCTGAAAAAATTACAAACCACTATCATAATTTGGTCATTTTGTTCAACAATATATATCAGTGTTCAATGCATAGGAAAAAAATAGCTTAGAACAAAGTTGATAAGGCTAAGAAAGTACAATAGAAATTGTAAAAATAAAAAGGTAACTCAAGAAGTCCCTGGACTAGTAAAAAAAAAAATTTTTTTTTTTACACCACTGACTTGCCTGGTTTTCCAGTTTGTAAACAACATATCATGGGACTTTTTAGCCTCTGTAATCACGTGAGCCAATTCCTATAGTAAATCTTCTCTTATATATCCATATATATGCTATTGGTTCTGTTTCTCTGGAGAAGAGAACCTTTATTAACACATCTGGGGAAAAAAATCAATGATCTATTCATGCCATCTAAATTACCAACAAACTGTAGATAAATAGATAGACAGATAGATATAGATATAGATATAGAGATATAATATAGTCACATAGACACACACACACACACACACACACACACACACACACTTCCTAAAGTATCCACTTTCACAATATCACATATCAAAGTTTCCACATAAGAAATCAGAAAGATAGAAAGTTTAATACTAGGTCAATGTCCTAAATGAAACTCACAATACCAAATTAAGTATGATATATTCTCAGTTGTTTTTATTTAACAAGCATTTCCTACTGTGAATCAGGAACTATTTAAGATACTGAGTTACAACAGTTAAAACAAATATTATTTTTTTTCTTTGTAGATCTTTTAGTAAACACAATTTTCTCAAATAAAATTTATTTGTATTTCATATAACTATGTTACTGTAGTGTAATTAATGGCAGGAGATATCTTACCATTTTTGAAATTGTAGAACCGAGGCTTGCTTATCTTAAGGATTTGAAAATAGTGTCTAAAAAGTGCCTGTCCTACATATCTTGAAACTGTATTTCTTTCTTCTTTTTTTTCCCTCTCATTAATCTACAGTTTTCAAAGATAATATTGTAGTAAACCTGTCTAGGGATAGAATGCTTAAAGAGAATAATAGTAATGAGAAGTATGTATTTAAGCTCCTACTAGCAAAATTTCTGAAACACAGGCATACTCAATTTTCTCCCATTACCTGCAGCATCTCGTCTAGAAGGCAAACTCTAAGTTGCCCATTCATACTACTAACTTGTTATGACAGAGAATACAGAGCTTTCCCCCATATAGGGAGACTCTGCTGGTTGATATTTCAGAGAATAAGGTTTTATAACTAAACACTAGTGCAATCAGCCTTGGTATCTCCTAGCTAGAACTCCTAGCTAGAACTTTAATTTGATGAACGACTTAAAGTAGCATATTGGGAATTTGGATCACCAAAAAGAGGAATTTCCTTTAAATTCCTGGTGTCTTTTCTATACTCTTATTCTTCATCCAATTACCTAATTAATAAGTGGATATAATTTGTTTCTTCTGATGAGTTGGATGGAGCTAATCTATTAAAAATCATGAATGTGAAGACCTTTCTCTTTTCTACTGAATCAAAGAGGCAGGGGAATAGGTAAAGGCATCTACTCTACAGAAATGAGATTTTCCTTGGTTATCTATTCTAGGTCTGGACTGAAGGTGGAGAGGGTAAGAGTTAGTCTATGCTAACTGTGCTCTAGTCTTATCTAATCCAATTTATTAGTAATTGTGATGATGGTTTCTGTTCCATCTACTGATTCTATTATTTCGCAATTGACTCAGAACCCATATGGGGAAGAGGTGTGGTGTTTAGTGTGCCCTCAAAACCCGAACAATTGAATATTCATTTCACTGTACTGAGCAAGGGCATAATATCTTCATGTCAACATATAAGCCATCAAAAATAAAAATCTATGAAACTGAATTATATTACCAATCCTTCCACATAGAGGTTACATACCAGCATTAAAAAAGGGAAAAAAAGAAAAGAAACAAAAAAAGAAAAAGAAACAAATGTAAACAAAGAAAACAGAAGAGAAGAAGGAAAACAAAAAGGAGAAAAATAGATTTATCAAATGCTTCAGGCAACCTCAGACACTTCGGAATTAAGAGACCACACCAAGTTAGGGTTTGAAGTCTGGAATGAGCTTTGAATTCACTAAGATAGAGAGGAAAGACTGACCAGGAAGGAGGCCAAAGCGGATTTGTGGTATCAAAGTATGAGCCAATGAATGAAGAAGCCAGGAATATGAGAATGGGAAGCAATGTGATAAGGTTCAGAGGAGACCAGTCTTGTTGGCATGCTTGAGACAGGGGCAGAAGCCAAAATTGTTCTAAGAGGTATTATGCTTTAAAGGACCAGGAAAATAAACGGGAAACAAATTCACTTCCACTCAATACTTGCCACTCTGTCTCTATGATGGACATATAAATTAATGTACCCTAAATATCTCTTCTACAACCTCTACTTACATAATTACCACAGCCTCATCAATTGATTGTATCTCTTAAATTCATTTTAATATTAATTTGTACCTAAATCTAGCCAAATCATACATCCAAATAAAATCATGAAATAGCAGATACAAAATAATATATTTTTCATGAATATTTAATTTATAATTTCATTTCAGAAATTATTTCTGAATTTGGTTGAAATGTTTTTTTTTTCAGAAATGGCTGAAAATTGAACTAATCTTAGAAATAACATGCTTCAGTTCCTATTTCGTAATTTTGAAAAACCAGTGAATATATAAATTTATTTTGTTAGCAAATGCAACTACTTTCGAGTTTTACTAGCAAATTCAATTACCAGGTTTTTAGCTTTCAAATACTATATTTCTAATTTAGTATTAGATATCTGTAGAACCATTTTTAAATGATTTACTTAATGCTCTAATAGGTTATATTTTAAAAGGTTACACATTCAGTTCAAAAGGAAATGTTGCAGAAAGTTCACTAACTTCAAAATCATCCAAGTAATGTGTAATATCTCTTAGTAAGGTTTCACTACGTATGGATTGTTGTAAATGTTTTAGTAAGGTTGCAGTAAGTGTGGATCGTTGTAAATGTTTGATTTACCTTAGTGGAACAAATGTTTAAATATGCTTTTTTCCAGGAGGCCACTGGGATCTCTAAAGTGTTTCTGGCTAATTGGGAAAAATGTGCAGGGAAGTAAGAGTAGCAGATGGAAAGACAGTTGGCTAAACCTACTGCCCATACAGCACAGTTGCCAAAACCCTTGAAAGTAATAGTCCATTTTGGAAATGTTTTCTGGAAAAACAAATGTTTGCTACTGAAACTAACATTGGGTCTATTAAGGAAATAGCCCAATAAAACATTTTCTTAGCAGAAATAAATATTTTACTTGAGAAATCCTTGCCAGGGTAAATATGGCATTTCAAGGTATATACAAGAAAAACACATTATTATAGACAGAACATAAAATATGTAAAGAATGGAGAATTAGTATACATTATGTAGTTACCTTACAATATCATTTATCTTATAACTGGTATTTCAGCAGCATATTTAAACTGGGTAAGAGTTCATTTGGATAATAAAAGAATGGATATGTTTGCACCACACTTTTTTAGCTTATTCACCTTAACTTTATTTGAGGTTGAAAACTGTATAAATAACCTAAAAGTTAAAGCAAAATCAACAGCCTTCAAGGATACTGAGCAAAGGGCCATCTTTAACCTGAATATTGAAATGTTTATTAATTATCTGATTTAATTTTATTAGAATTCATCTTAAATACAGATGTTTTAATTTCTTAGGGACATATCAAGGAAAGTTTTTAATAAAAATCAGTTCAGCAATCATGATGAGAATATAAAAATAACTCAAATACCTATGTCTCTGGGTACTTTTCAACACATGAAAGAAGTTGCTTTTACTGACTTTATCTTTGTTTGGGGTTAAATCCTATATAGACCTCTTGTTATTCTTTTGTGAGAAGTATAAATATGCATAAATTTGAATGTGGTGAAGGGATTTAAAATCAATCTAGTTCAATCTACTCACTAATTACAGGGGAACAAATTGAGCTCTAGAAAGGTTAAGCTGTTTGCCTAAATCATATAACAAATTAGTCACAAAGCCAGGATAAGACTTCCAGTCTCCTAATTCTTACAGCAGAATTTTAAAATTAAAGTTGTATTTTCTTATTTAGTTTTCTTTGTCATTCTCTTTACATGCTGGGAGGTCAGAGTAAAATTTCAAAAAATATGTATTTAGAAATGTTAAGCTATAATAGTTTGCATTAAATTCCATCAGGATCTGCTTCACTGAAAGATACTAGTGCAATTTAAACAGGCTCTAGCTACTTAGCCATAATTCCATAATGAACAACTCAAAGTAGTATATTGGGAGTTTGGACCATCTATTGATATTCCTTTGATACTGATGTTAAGAAACAGATGATGAACATGGATGTGTTCATAAAAGTAGGCAGTCAAACAAAATTATTCATCAGCATTTTAAACTCTTGACAAAATTTAAACATATCCCAGGGAATGGTAGCAATATTTAAACCTACTGAAAGCTCACAAAGTTGCACTTAAATGTTTCCAAGAGCTTTATTACTAGCTCAAACAGATTTTCCCTTAGGTCAGCTCTAATTACATTCACCTTTGTGCCCATTTTTCAGAGTTTACTTTATGCTACTTAAGTTTTGAACAGTCTAATGGCAAATAAACGATTTAGAATCATAAAATGATACACGCTGATAATTCAATAGAATACACTTGTAAAGAAACATCAGTGCACAAAATTATAAAACTATTAAACTATCCTTAATAATTTGTCGTTAAGTTTTATTTTAAAATTATTTTTATTATCATGGAATAGCACACAATCCCCTTTTTAAATTATATACCTAAAATGTATCACTAGACCTTACAATAAATATCTCTTCTTGAATTGATTCATTGAATTATTGGTCTCAATTCATCTGAACTGATCAATTTTAAAATAACTTTTTTTTCAAATTCTTATTAAGCATTTATGAAGGTATGTAGAAAAACAAGGGTTTGTTGGGCATGAAATCAGGTTGTCAAATCCAAATATATCTATATATCTATATATCCAATCTATATATCTATCTATATCTATATATCTGGATCTATGCCTATCTATCCATGCATGTAGAAAAATAAATAGATCTCTCTCTAGCTAGAGATATATAGGTATAGATAAAAATGTATAGATATGGAGGCATCTGGGTGGCTCAGTCGGTTAGTGTCTGCCTTTGGCTCAGGTCCTGATCCCAGGGTCCTGGGATCAAGCCCCACATGGGGCTCCCTGCTCAGTGGGGAGCCTGCTTCTGCACCTCCCCCTTGCTCATGCTCTCTCTCTCTTAAATAAATAAAATCTTTAAAAAAATGTATTGATATGGATGTGTAATGCTTTCTTTTAGTAGTTTTTTCCCATCTTTAGACTTGTCTACCTTTCTGAAATCTCCCACCTACTCTAATGGTGTTGCAGGCCTCAGCCTCCAAGTCTTGAGAAAAATTTGCTTGAAAGATCAAACTGGTGTTTATAAGTGATACATTTTTAAAAATATCCAAACCCTTCTATGTAATTGGTTTCCTCTTCTAGTGTATTAAACAATATGCAAAAACAAGAAATAAAGATAGAGAATTATAATAAAATATTTTTGGAAATAATATAACATATTTTCCCTTAAGTAAATTTTACTCTTTTCTTGAATGATTGAGATACTTTTGTTATCTTTTCTTGTATTAAACTGGAGATGAACATTTGTCCATGAGACAATGCCTAATAAATAATGGTGGAGAAAAATATATTTAAAAAAAAGTTTCCCTGAATACAGGCACAAATTGTAATTGGGCCCTACAGCAGTTGATACTCCAAATCTCTGAGCAAAAGTAAGAATGACTTTTATAGTAATATTTTTGAAGGATTTCCTGATCCATTGTACTTATACCTATTATGTGAGCATTCATGAAGCTGTACTTGACTTTGGGCTCTTGGCCTGTCAGTTTCTTGAAGCCAAACTTTGAAATTAGAATTTACCATGGAACTACCAGGGAGGTAGTATGATGTGAGTTTAATGCGTTACTGGAAAATCAAGTCATATTTTACAAAATGTAACTTCAATTGTCTCAAAGAATTTTTGTTTTCCCTTCACCTTGCCATTCTGTGTATGTGTAGTAACCTTTCCTTACCCTGGTAACTTAACTGCTGAATTACTGAGCATATTAAAGGCTAAGATATTCGGAAGTTATAGTGATTTTTAGAGCAAAGTAAACATGAAATTTAAAGTATTTAGTACTTTTTAAAGAATACACCAAAGATTGTTTTTGTTTTGTGTTGTTTTTCCCTAAATCCACTTTACAGGCAAACCAAGTCACAATAATCTAGGGCCCAAGTCCAAAGCTGAATCAGAATTCTTGAGTGTGGGATGAGAACATAAATGTTTAAAGAGAGTTTGTGGGTAGTTTTTGTGCACATTCAACTGTAAGAGACAGTGCTGAGTATTCAACAATTAGAATAAGGGTCACGTTGTTTGACATCCTGTGGTGAAGAGATGGCCGAGGGAGCTTGTTTTGTTTAGCCCCATTCAAATGGAGGAGCTCAGGAATTTTTCTTTCATGTCATCAGACCATTAAATGTTCCGCTCAGTCTCAGTGTTGTGTCCTCAGCTACATAAGAGCATCTCCCACAGTCAGTCTTGGCAAGAATGCAGAGCTTGCAGGGATATATGGACATTGTTTCTGTTGGATTGCTGAAGGTGATTTTACTGGGTGTTGTGGAAGGAGGGTGTAAGTGGAAAACAATTAAGGTAGCTCCTGAGTACACACAAGTGGTAATTCCTTAAATGGAGTACCATATGTATAATTTGTTTCTACATGACTCCAAGCAACGAGGTCTTGACAGGATTGGTTAGGCTGTAAATCCTAATTCAGAAGAGAAGAAAAAAAAAAAGAAAGCGCATGGGTAGCTCTTCCAGGATGTTCTGAATATGATTTGACTTACCAGACAGATCTGGATCAGGAAGAAAATGCCTTTCCTTTCCAATTTTCCAAAACCTTTAGTGGCTCCAGATCATACTTCTTAACTTTGGTATTTAATATTCTCCACAATAAATTGCTTAGAAATACAGGCATACTTTATTTTATTGTGCTTACCTTTATTGTATTTTTGTAGATTTTGTGTTTTTTACAATTAAAGGTTTGTAGCAACCCTGCATCGAACGAGCCTATTGGTGCCATTTTTCTAAAAGCATTTGCTCACTTTGTGTCTCTGTGTCATATTTTGGTCATTCTCATAATATTTCAAGCATTTTCATTATTATTATATCTGCTATGGTGATCTGGGGTCAGTGATTATGACTTGCTAAAAACTCAGATGATGGTCAGCACTTTTTAGCAATACAGTATTTTTAAATTAAGGTTAATAGAGTTTTTTTAGACGTAAGGCTGATGTACACTTAACAGAATACACTATGGTATAAATATAACTTTTATATGCACTGGGAAACCAAAAATTCATCTGATGTCTTTAGTACGATATTCCCTTTATTGCAGTGGTCAGGAACCAAACTCACAATATCTCCAAGGTATGCTTGTAATTAATTTTAGCTTTAATTTATCATCTACTATTCTCTTACAAGAATCTTCTGTTTCAAACAACCTGATTATTTCATTGTTCCTCAATACTCAGATATTACCACAAGCCTTTTTATTAGGACTCCTCCTGTTTCCCTATCCAAGACTCAAGTTCAGCTGAGTCCCTACCTCCTTCACAATGCCTTTCTTTGGTGCTCTGGTTCACTGTCATCATGCCTCACAACCAATCTTCTAATTTTCTAGAGAATCTGGTATCATCCATATTACTTAATCATATTTAACATGTTTTCTTATTTCATATTTTTCATCTTAAAAATAAAAAAGAGACACATTGATAAACAAGTTAAACATCTAACACCACCTTTCACTTTCAGTTTTAGCTCCAACTTTTCTTGTTGGTAGAGATTCTCCAATTGCACTCCAGACAGTACTGTTCACATTGGAGGGATGTCTGAGAGTACCTATGACAAACATCTGTCTCGTGCAAGAGACTCTCCTCAAATTCACTTCACCTTTTTGCAAAGCTCCAGGTTGTATATAATACCAGCTCCAAGAATTTCAGTTACTACCAACAGAGAATTTCATGCTACTCTTCAGCAGTTTTCATTGCTTGAAAGTTCTGTATTTTAAGTGGATTTACAACTTTGTTTTGTTTTTCTTAAGATTTATTTATTTATTTTTAGAGAGACAGACAGAGAGCAAGTGAGCAGGAGCAGGAGGGGAGGAGCAGAGGGAGAAACAGGCTCCCTGCTGAAGAGGGAGCCTGATGCGGGACTGGATCCCAGGACCTGGGATCATGACCCAAGCCGAAGGCAGATGCTTAACCAACTGAGCCGCTCAGGTGCCCCAACAGCTTTATGTTTCCACCCCCCCTTTTTTTTTGCACCTGCAGCTAATCCATAAACTTCTTTCCACTCATTTTCCTCAAATGTAACAAAGTGAGGAGGATGGCTCAGCAGATTACCAAAGCCATATAATTTAGGTTTTTTTTTTCTTTCTTTTCCCCCTGAAATTTCACTGTTGTTATATATTCTATTCAGTATTAAAGGCAAATATATTCTTTTGAAGGTTGAATTGTTTAACTCAAACAGTCCTTAGTATATTTTCTTCCCTGGGCATGAACAGTTAATTTTTAAATCAGTTGCCCAACGATAACTTTTTCAGAAAAAAACTTTTAAATTTAGTCGTCATATTAAATACAGCTAGAGAACTCTATTTAAAAGCTTATGGCAGTTAAAACAGAAAACACATAAAAAAGTGACAAGACTATATAGAGTAAAAAGACAAATGTGTATTCACAAAACATGTATTTTTTTGTTTTTACAAGTACTTAAATTTGGAATAAAATAATTTGTTTTGACAAAATATGATACTTGTAATATTTCATAAAATAGAATAATATGATCAAATAACATTTCAATTATATTTATGATTTAAAGTCTATTTAGTTTTATTCTTCAATAATAAGCCAATGAGTATTACTTAAAAAATTCAGAAAGCAATTTCTCACAATTAACAATGAACTATATATTATTCAAAAAGAGTTCTCATCATGAGAAAGAATGGATAATTGACTCTGAACTGATGTGAACTTTCAGCTTCAGCATTTAATGGCAAACTCAGTTATCCCAAAGGACTGTATGATCTCATTTGACATGCAGTGAGACTTCAAAATTAATGTAACATGCATTTATCTAATTTTAGCACAATAATGTCATGGAATTTAATAAAAAACATTCTTGGTTATAGTTTGAAAATAAATTGGCTTCCATGAATGAAACCCACAAAACCAAATTGGGTTGGAAGATGGTTAGGAAAAGTTATAAAACTGATTATTTAATGTTTTATATGTCTACCAATAACATGAATGCATTAAACTTTTAGAAAACTATTAAATCAAATTATATATATATGAAAAGCTATTATTTTAAATGTAAGTTTCAATAATAAATTATTAGGAGGAGTTATATTCACTTATTTTCTGTTATTTAACAGTATTTTAAATTGAATATATATGGATATATTCATTTTTTTATGTTCAATTAGCCGACATATATCATTAGTTTTTGATGTACTGTTCAGCAATTCGTTAGTTGCTTATAACACCCAGTGCCCATCATCACGCATGCCCTTCTTAATACCCATCACCTGGTTACCCCATCCCCCATCCCCTCCCTTCAGTAATCCTCAGTTTGTTTTCTGGAGCAGAGATTTTCACGATTTGTCTCCCTCTCTGATTTCTTCCCATTTAGTTTTCCCTCCCTTCCGCTGTGGTCCTCCTCACTACTCCTTCTGTTCCACATATGAGCGAAACCACATGATAAGTGTCTTTCTCTGCTTGACTTATCTCACTTAGCATAATCCCCTCCAGTTCCATCCAGGTGGATGCAAATGGTGGGTATTCATCCTTTCTGATGGCTGAGTAGTATTACATTGTATGTATATATGAACCACATCTTTTATCCATTCATCTATTGAAGGGCTTCTCGGCTCCTTCCACAGTTTGGCTATTGTAGACACTGCTGCTATGAACATTGGGGTGCATGTGCCCCTTCTTTTCACTACATCTGTATCTTTGGGGTAAATACCTAGTAGTGCAATTGCTGGGTCATAGGGTAGCTCTATTTTTAACATCTTGAGGAACCTCCATACTGTTTTCTGGAGTGGCTGTACTAGCTTGCATTGCCAACAACAGTATGAGAGGGTTCCCCTTTCTCCACATCCTCGCCAACACTTGTCTTGTTAATGGATATGTTATTTTTTTTTAAGATTTATTTATTCATTTTAGAGATAGAGAAACAGAGAACATGTCTGTCTCCTCTCCCAAGGAGGGAGGGCCAGAAAGAGAAGGTGAGAATCTCAAGCAGATTCCCTACTGAGTGCAGAGCCTGACACGGGGTTCTATCTTACCACCCTGAGATCATGACCTGAGCCAAAACCAAGAGTCCAATGCTCAACCAGCTGAGCACCCAGGTACCCCATATGGATTAATTCTTATGACTTTATTGATATAGAAAAGCAAATTATCCTCTTAATGACTTTCTTAAAACATACTTTTCATTCCAGGAATACTCTGAATTTTAAGACCAATGACTGCTGCCAAGCTATTTCTTGAAGGATAATACACATATATTGTACACATAGAAACATGAAAGATGTTCTATAATGTGTGCTTTACATATCTGAATACATTGTATCTGTTTTCTGCAACTTGCTTTTGAAAATTAAAATACATCTTTGCTTTACATGTAAGTTAAATTGGTATACAGATAAATAGATAAACATATCTTGTTGCGAAAATACAACTGTAAGAAGAGAAAGGACAAGGTATGAAATATCATTTTCATATCCTCTAAAAATGGTGTCCTTAAGTCATATATGTTTAATTTTAAGTGATATTTTTATATTTTTATTTTTTTAATTTTTTTAATTTTTTTTAAAAGATTTTATTTATTTATTTGACAGAGATAGAGACAGCCAGCGAGAGAGGGAACACAGGCACGGGGAGTGGGAGAGGAAGAAGCAGGCTCCCAGCGGAAGAGCCCGACATGGGGCTCGATCCCAGAACGCCGGGATCATGCCCTGAGTCGAAGGCAGATGCTTAACGACTGAGCCACTCAGGCGCCCCTTAAGTGATATTTTTAAAAGTAACTACAGTTTGCTTAGAATCAATAAAAAGGTAAATTAATATCCCATTAGCAATTAATTACTAAATAACTAAAAAACTGTCTCCATTTTTTTGGTAATACCCGGATAGTTTGTGTGGAAATTTGGTCTGGGGGATGTAGGGAAATCTGGTTATTTTAGAGTTTCTCCGAATTTAGTCTTCGGGGCTTAAAAATAAAAAGGGAACAATCATTTATGTTTTAGTTCGAATCACTGTAGAATGTAATTGAGAATTTGTGGCTGAAATTTGTAATAATGATTTGAGAATATCCATTTCTCCCACAATGTGATTGCTAATTCCCAATGACAAATTGTAATTACTTTAAAAAAATAAGTTCAAATAGAAATAAATGCAGAAAACCAGTAGTTGCACTTTGAAAGATAGAACATGTAAGTTTACAGCAAACTGGGAAGCAGAGTCATGGGAGATTCTGTGTTCAAAAGGCCAAATTATTATGTATTTCTCAGAGTATCTCCAACTTGACATTGAATTCTACCCAGTTAAGTTTTTGAAATTTGTTTTTCCTTTCCCTAAACTTCAGGTAAATCTACAGTAGACAATGTTGATCTAAAACACAATTTTGTTTAGTGCTCTCCTGTGGACAGGAAAAGTTAATTATTTCAAGTTTTTTTTCTTCAAAATAGACGCTTTATGGATTGAAAGGCATTCTGTTCTAGTAACAACTACTGCTCCTTCTCCTTTCTTTAAGTATTATAACCTGCATACTGTACTCTGCTTCAATTGTAGATAGAACCAGTTCCAAACATCAAGTACAGCAGGATGGCTATTGTAATGAATATAAAATGATACACATATAAAGGGCCAGACATAACACGCTGTCTTCCACACCACCCTTTCAAGAGGGCCTTAACCTCATGGCAGTGTGATACATAAACTCAATGAAAACTAATAATGGATTAGTAATGCTAAAAACCTATATATTAAGATTATTTATGACATCTTACATTCAGTTATTAACAGCCATTTTATTGAAGGGTGTGTTTATCCTGTATACTTTAGAATGACTGGTGGATTAGATTTAATCAGAATAGCTTTCTATATACTTAAATTTATATATGGTAGCTATATTCTGTATTTGTATTTGCTTGTCATTGTTGAAATGTTTAAAAAAGGCATTCTTGTGACTTAAAATCAACTGCCATAGCTCTTAACTATTTATGTTTCCAGAGATGCAGGATCCTTAAAATAGAGGATATTTTGCAGACCTATGGAGTTTAGTGAGAAATTTTACATCACAAAAGGCTTTACATTATAAAAACACAGTGGGACAATTTTCTCTAAAAATGGATCGAGGCAGGGTCTAAGAGATACTGTCTCATTATATTTTTGAAAAGATTTTTTCTTCCTGGAAACTGAGATAATGACACTATTATAGTCTCAGCATTTGATCATCACTTTTTATCAAAAACAAGTCTGAGTCATATTAGGAAAAGAAAATTAGGGAAGCAAGCTTTGATATGGATATGAATACTATAATAACTTCCTGAAAAAAC
The DNA here is from genome assembly GCF_023065955.2 of Ursus arctos. Lineage (NCBI taxonomy): Eukaryota > Metazoa > Chordata > Mammalia > Carnivora > Ursidae > Ursus > Ursus arctos. Next base: position 22,774,401 of record NW_026622764.1, read on the forward strand.
ATTGTATTTTATTTCCATAAGATGATGACATTTGGAATTGGAGTAGGAAGAATGTAGGTCAAAAACTCCCTTTCAAGTAGTTAATGAATACATACCTAAATAAACTTATGGTAAGTTTTTTTCTAAGACTATGAAAGTTTGCAGTGTATAGGAATGCACTTAGAAATTTTACATAAACAATGATTTATCATGAAATTCAGCACTTACATCTCTTTTATAAATAATTACAATACATATAATACCTTTAAGCAGTTGGAATACTTCAAATGTGCAACAACATTTCCAAAAATTATGAGAACAGTGTTCCTTTCCATTTTTCCCCTAAATGAACATAAATGAACATCTGTCTCTAATTTCATTTTTTAAAAATTAGACTAATCACATCTAAATACTAAAAACAAAATGTCTCTTCTTTCAGGAGACACACACGGGTAGGTTGAATTGTTTTTGTGAAAATAATGAAACTACAACACATTTCTTCTCAATGCCTGTTTTTCAAATAATTGTTAATAATTTGTTTAGAAAATTTGAGCTAACTGCATCAAGTTTATCTTAAGGTTCAATGAAGCAATTATTCATTACTCTCTGAACATCACGCAAATCTATCTAGCATATTAAAGAGTAATTAACTGATTTGTTGTTGTTGTCTAGCACCAAATCTCTCTTTTTTTTTTTTTTTAAAGATTTTATTTATTTGACAGAGAGAGAGATAGCCAGCGAGAGAGGGAACACAAGCAGGGGGAGTGGGAGAGGAAGAAGCAGGCTTCCAGCGGAAGAGCCTGACATGGGGCTCGATCTCAGAACTCGGGGATCACGCCCTGAGCCGAAGGCAGACGCTTAACGACTGAGCCACCCAGGCGCCCCTCTCATTTCTTCAGTTGGATTATTTCTATTCTATTGAATTGGAAATTCAAACTGAAAACATTTCACTACTTTGAACTTTTTATTCATTTTCCAAAATCTGTTCTTTTGGGATAAAATCCAAGCATTTTTTTTTCAAAATAATTCTCATGATTATATGTAGCATCAATTCACTGGATATTTAAAATAAAGAGATAGCCTTTTCCCTTTCTTAATCTATTTGCTTTGCCAACAGTTTAATGTCCCTCACATAGTGAAATAATATTAGAGAAAAGACTTGGACGTCAGCAACAGTAGTTTTATCTCAAAAGATTTTCAGTCATAGATAATAGCTTTTAGGGTTCTAAAAAAGCATGTATGACTGGTATGATTAAAATGTTTTTGAAAAAATAATTGAAGAACACAAACAATAAGAAACGATAACTTGATGAATAAAAATGACAATGAAGCGGTAAGCAATGCACTCTTTCCAGGACTCCTGGCACAGAGGATGAGTGTATATCAGCAGCAAGGCCACAGCTAAGGATGGCACCTCCCATATTAGAAATAGTGTGTTTTCCACCCAGGAAATATCATCATGTCATCTCTCCTAGACACTCATTCAATTATATTGTATTTTCAAGTAAAAAGAAGAGATCCAATAAATACATATTTTCTGAAGTATTTGGAATTTTGATGCAAACTGGGGACTGATGTTGCTAATTATTCCAATGCTTGCCATTTTTACTAAGACTAAGCACATCTTCAGTTTTACTTCTTGGTAATGCTGTATCAGTTGGACCACTTTTATTTGCAGTTGAAAGATTTTACAAGGGCTAGCCATGCCGACAGCCAACCAGTTAAAATCAATGATATACTTTTTTTCCCCGAATGCATACATTTTGTCATTCAAACCAGGGTAGACATAATCTTGATGATATAATTAGATGAATTAAACACTTCAGTAAAACTATTTACAGATGAGAAAATTTAGACTTCCAATGAACATACAACCTAAAGAATGTGAAATTCACTGTTACATTTAGAATTTGCAATTCAGCATATATGCTGGCCATGTATATAGAACTAGAGTGTTTTCAAGAAAACTCCACTAGGAACACTTTATGTGTAATTATAATTCACCTTTACTGATGTATAGACATGCACTATAAGTATTTTTTTCTTCTCTTTATATTATCAATCTTTTGATCTACTTAGAGGCATTTAAGATAATTGATTTGGAGGAAATAGTACTGATTTTCTTTATTAAAATTTAACAGATTAACTTTCTTTTTTCTTTCTGATCCTGAAGAAACGAGCTCCAGAGAAAGACAAAACAAAATCTAACACCTCCTTCTCACAAAAAAATCTTACTTTGTAACTTATTTTGAGAGATTTAGTAAGAAATATTAATTCCAGTTACCACAATACAAATTTGAGTAAACTTTGTGTTTTGACTGAAGTGTTAAGATAATTGTAGCAATCATTTTTTTTTCAGATACACTTCCATAGTGATCTGAAAATGCAGCAGACTAAGCAAACTAGATCAAAAGTAATCACTGAATTGTCAGTGTAAGGATTGGTAAACTTTTTCTGTAAAGCACTAGATTGTAAATACTTTAAGCTCTGTGGGCCATACATTCTATGCACAAAGTGACCAGTTTCTCCTGTGTAGCAGAAAAGCAGCCGTAGACAATACATAATGAATGACCATGGCTTTGTTCCAACAAAATGGGATTTACGAAAAAATAGGAGACAGATTTGGCCTATGGTCATATTTTGCCAACTCGTATATTAATCTATTCATTAAGAAATAGTAAGTCAAGGATATTAGTTACTAAATTAGATTTGCTTCATTTGACAATTATGTCCTTTTTTTTACCAATTTCTTCCACACACTTAAAAGAAAAAATTACAGAAAGTTAAGGGTAGTCCACTTTTTAATAAAGCTCAACTACTCTTCTCTCTGAATGCTTTCTCTAGTCTACCTAGTTACCCCTAAATACCACTCTCAAAATACCCTTTAACTTAATGTGTCACCCTATTTTATTTAAGACTCACCATATAGGGAAAAGAAGAAAGCAGCTTATGATTTTAGCATTCATGGAAGGCAATTGTCAAAAAATAGGTTTTAAGTTTACATATTTTTTTGCCTTTATAATAATCTTAACTGTAGCAAGCCATCTATCTAAAAATGTTTTTAAAGATTTTATTTATTCACTTGAGAGAGAGAGAGTGAGAGAGAAAGCACAAGAAGGGGAAGAGTCAGAGAAGCAGACTCCCCACTGAGTGGGGAGCCCAATGTGGGACTCATTTCTGGGATTCTGGGATCAGGACCTGAGCCGAAGGCATAGCATAGCATAGCATATTTCCTGTCCCATGTTTCCACAATCAATATTTTTAGCTATTTATTTTTCCTCTTTATTGTAGAGCTTTATTAATTTATTCCACTTGGTACAAAACATTATCACACAAAGAGAAGTTGCATACAAATGTGTGATGTATTTGTCACAAGATGTTTTTGATTTGCCATAATATATTGTCATTTTCTATTAATTTCCTTCTACATTTCTAAATAATTTGTTTATACTGACATGATTTGATTAATTAGTTTTTGACCTTATTTATTTACTTACTTTCTGGTGTTTTAATATTTACCTATTTTAAATTCTTCACATAGCTTACACTCTCCATATCTTATCATATATGTTTATAAAAATTAGGGCAAATATTTTGATGTTTATATTATTATATACAGTCCATTCGTGTGTTTCCAATATTTGTTTTTTTCCCCAAGTGATCAAATAGAGTTTTAAAACCTCAATATCAGTTACTCGGTTTCTTCCCCCCCCCCCCAATTTTTGTTTCTAGTTTTTCTGTTACTGCTTTTAATGCTAGGGCCTTCCTTTCTTCACCTACTAGTTTGCTGCTATCAGCCAGATTGGTTTCACTCTACGCTATATAGAATCTCACTGTGAGACTACCTTTTTACCCCACAGGATTTTCTTTTCTTTCTTGATTGTATATCTCCCTCTTTAAAAAATTAATTCCCTCTTCTGTTATAGTTCAAGTTCCAGGAACTTCCTAGGAAAGGATAAGGTGGGCAATCTTTACTTCTTTGTCATCATTCTAGTAATGTCTTTATTATACTTTCAAAGGAGAATGATAGTTTAATAATTTCAAAATCATTTTTCTCAGTAATTTGAAGAAATTACTCAATTATCTTTTACAATCCAATGTTGCATTTGAGAATTCTAATGACATTTCATTTTCATTTCAATTATTCTGAAAATGATTTTTTCCTCTCTGGAAGTCACTGTTCTAACATTTTACAAAAAAGTATCTTGGAGTGTGTCTTTCTAACCATCACTCATTAATGAGAATGAGCCATTTCAATTCAGACACAATCTTTCCATGTATTATTTCTTTAATAACCCTGTGTACTTTTTGATATTCTTTCTTTATAATTTTCTATTTATCTTTTATTATAGTAATCTCTCCAGTGTTTTTTCTATAACCTGGGAAATCTTCACATTCTTACTTTCCATTCTCACAAATGAATTTGTTTCCTCTGTCATGAGTACAACATGTAAGAATTGTATCTTCCTTTTTGATATTTTAGTTGCTAGCATTGTATTTATATTTAAAATTTTATGTTAGTAACTTCAAATTCTTACTTCCCAAGTCAATGGAAGGACCCTACTTTCTTCAACTCCCTTTGAAGATGGATGGCACCATGAACACTAATGTGTTTTCCTTTTCTTTCTGAGCATTTAATTACGGATGTAAAACTTTTTATAGTAATGCCACTTCCCGCCCAGTTGATTAAAAAAACACGTGTGTACAGGTGATGTTCCTATAGAATTCTGGAGCCTCTATCCACTTGGATATTGTGTGGCCCTAAGAGTCATCTACAACCATAGTGAACTTTCAAGTATTATTACTAGTACTACTACTACTACCATTAACACCAAAGCAACATTAAATGATTAATAGTAATAATAATGTAAATATATGTATGTTCATTTTTCTCAAGCCACTGGAGTTGTTTTTTTTTTTTTTCTACCATGATGATCCAGTTTCTCCTGAAGGATTTAAATTCAATATTGTTTATTATCTCACTGAGAACTTATTTTTGTTTGTTTTAAGCTTAGTTATACTTTTTACATTTTCTCTGGTTACCTTTAAATATTTTTTAAATTTTTTGCTGATGTTTACTATCTGTCTTCACTTTGGTAGCATTTCCTGAATGTTTAGCAATCTTTGGTTTTGATTACATCTTAAAAATAACTTAAGAGCCTATTCTTAGGTATATGCTTGAGGTCTGTGCCCTAGAGTGATTGGGTTTAAAAAAATTCCCCAATTAAAAGATCTCCAAATGTCCAGGTTTATTTATGTATTCGGGTAATTTCACATTTTTCAAGAAAAAAAAGTGTCATTTCTTTGGGGGTCTACAATTTACTGCCAATATTTTCGGACTAGAATTTGCAAAGGCTGCTGTGTTCTCTGCTCTTCTGGAGCAGATTTTGGTTTAGCACATCAACGTCACTATTTGTGTTACTTGTACCTAAATCTAGCATCTCTAAGTTTTACATGTTCCAGAGATTAAATATCAGGCCTCCTGTGTATTTGGGAAGAATGAATTAGTTGAATTGATTAGGGAAGTAATTCAGAAGAGTAACTTCTTCACATATGTAATTTCCTTCTATTCTTTAAATTTATCTCAATCTTTATAATTTTTGGTATCTGTTCTTCAAGTCTTTTTGAAACTTTGAAAAATTGTCTTGCTTCTGATTATTACTGTTATGTGCAAGCACATATATTTCATTTTTATCTTTCATACCAAAAGACTTACTGTGTCTCTGTCTGCTGGTTCCTTTCTTATCCTCTTTCTCCTATGATATGCATTTTACATCATCACCATCATCATTAGTTGCCATTATTATTATTATTACTATTTTCCTATCAAGTTAATAATGCTTGAACAGGGAATATGGTAAATGATCACGTTCAAGCAAATATGTCTTAATTTCAAGTTTCTAAGGCATTCCCTTTATGTATCTTTACATTCTCTTTATGTTAGACTGGATAAGCCTATTCTTCAGGTCAAAGATAAAACCAACAGGCAAAATAATAACCGTGATTTATTAAATGCTTAATGTATGTCTGTAGTTTTTGAAATATTTTCTTTGAAATGCATCCTGTAATCTTTATAGCCAATTCGATCTTATGCCATTTTATGTATCAGTTAGGTACTTATTCAAAGTCAAAGAGTTACTAAGTACAGGAGTAAGGGTATGAATACAAGTCAGTCTGATTCCAAAATTCTCAATCTTTTCAATTCTCAATTCTTTTCGATCTTTTTGGCGTTGCTGAAAACAACACCGATGCAATGATATAGTAACAGAGGGATACATTCTGTAAGAATGACTTGATTAATCAAATTGCCATTATTTTCACTTTAAAATGTAGACATATTGACATATTTTTATTCATCAGAAGTTGAAAAAGAACATTATTTTCTGGCAAAAAAAAACAAGTTGTCAGATAAATATGCAATATTTTAAGAGTGAAAAATTAGAATTAAGAATGAGTCGAGTGTGATTTGATATAAAAGATAAATTGGAAAAACTACTGAAGTAATCATATGTTATCAGTTAATATTTTTATGAAATGAGGGAACATTTAGTTTTCCATCATAATTGATGTAAGAGGTTTTGTGATCAAGAGATCACAGAAATATAGAAATTCTTATTCTATATAAATAAAAACTTGTAAACACACACACAAACATATATACACACATGAAAATAAATGTTGTATTCTCACAGAACTCTGGTATTGTTACATTTTAGTGTATCTGCTGCAATTTTATTCTGTTTATTTTAAATATAAACATACTTTCAGAAGTCATAAAGACATAAACTTTGATAACATCAGTCGACTTTGTATTAAAAATGTTTATACATACTCTAATAGAGACAATGATGTTCCTTTTTAAAATTCACTTGAATAGCAAAATCAACTTTAGTTATTGATACCATTTTCCTTAACTAATTATTAACTTTTTTTTTTTTTTTCTGTTTGGACAGTGATTAAAAATGGTGCTTACAATCAAAGGCTTTGTTCTTTGTTTTGTTGAAAGTGAAGAGATAGTGTCATGAAATTTAAGAAAAAAGGACAATTATTCTGAAAGTGAATGAAACTAGTCTATTGTTTGACAAAATGGCACCCTAATCATCCAACCATCTCTTCCTTTGACATCTAGAAGTCCTCATTGTGTGCCCAATGATGAATGCTTTGTTCAGACTGTACATTTTGAGCTGTTGAAAGTAAGGGCATCTGCCATTTTTATGCTTATGTGGCCTTACACAAAACCCCTTCTGTTATTTGCCTGACAGAGGAGCATACATCTCCTGTTTCAGCAGAAAGCCTCTGTTGAGAGTTTAAACTTCAAGTCTCTGCCAAACAAATACTCCATCCGTGATCAAAGTAAAGCAAGGTTTTGACATTCAAGTTCATGTTCGGCATGCATAACAGATATTAAACGTGGGGGGGAACCCTTTAATTCTAAAGAAATGATTTGATTAGTATCTAGAAATTGGCATTTCACCAAAAACTATGATGACCAACAATGCAGAAAGCAGGCTTTATTTTGTCCTACTCTAATTTTTCCCCGTTCCTACTCTCTCACGACTTTACCAAACACACTGGCCTTATGGTTGTTCGTTTTCTGAGTCAATTCTTCAAATTATCCCCCAGATTCATTTAAAATTACTCTACAGATATATCTTCTGTATAACTTTCTCAAATTCTTTATTTCACTAGAATAAGGTTGAATCACCATAGCTCCACAGAAATTATTCCCGTGAGGGTTAACAACCTCTCCAGGTAGTCAAAACCAATGAGTCTGTCTGTGCTCTTCTAACACCATTTCTCAGTAGCATGTGAAATGCTGCATGTAGTTACTGTATTATAATATTTATCACATTTTATATTATCTACTTATCTCCATTTCCTTGGAGTGAGGCCAGGTACCATTTCTTTTTTAGTCTCTTAATAAAAAATGTCCAACAAAATTCCTGGTACATACTGGAACTCCAAAAACATTTCCCTAATGAATGCACAATGAGGTTTAATAAGTGGATTTTAGTGCTCTTATCTACTTCTTCCTGCTCTCTGGGCATTGGGGGCATTATATTTCCAATGACTTTAAAATTTAGTGGTATCATATGATTGATTCTAGCCAATGGATAATTAATTAGAAGAAATAAAGTGCCACTTCTGAGCCAAGCCTTTTAATTACCATTGCCTCTTGTATTGTTTTCCCTCATCCCAGTGATGTCAGAAGTATGTGTTGAGAGGAGATAGTATATGAACAAAGCAGCCAGAATTGTTGCCAAATAAAGCACATCTACCCTGGAGTTTCACCCACATCACAAGAGACATGGATTCAGCAAGAAATAAACTTCTGTTTTACTATGCCAAAATACTTCCAAGAAAAGAAAAGAATGCTTTGGGGACAAAAGCTACTCAATATTCAAATATTATAAGCAAGCAGAACAAGAGACAAAGCCAAGTTCCCTAGACCAACTTATTCTTAACATTTGGTCTGCAAATCATTGATTGCAGACTGGGCACTTGAGGGAGTGTGAGGTCAAAACTAGTTTCCTTGTATAAGACAATATTTTTATTTTCACTGTTGATATTTCCACTGACAATGCATAAACAGTGGTGGGCAAAACTGCTGGCAGCTTAGCAGGTATTAAGTCAGTGAAACCAAACAGTTTTACTAGCCATTGTATTCTCCACTCCTAAGCAGTCCCAGGAGAAAAATACCAATTTCACTTAAGAGTAGTCTTAGTGAAAACTTCTTAAGTAGGGACTTATTAACTATTGCTACTTATTTAATTTTATTAATTCCTGGTCTCTGAGTAAACATGGTATTCATAGTCTTTGTGTAAAATTGAGAAGTCTGCATATAGCTCTTCTGTCCCAAGGAAAGAACTTGCAAGATTATTTGAATTGTGAGCTGAAGAGCTGCATTTTCATGAAAGACCTTTTTGCTTGTACAGACAACTGACAGCTAAAAGAGTGGGGCTTACCTAACATGGGTATTTAAAAGTTTCACAAAGATGAATAAAGTAAGACTACCCTTCAAGAAAAACAACTTACAGTAATAGGTAATTAAAACCATGCATCTGAGTGTATTTTTTAAAATAGAGGAACAGAAGTTAGGTTATAAAATTTAAAGACATGAGCATTATCTCACCCAGTTTAGGCTTCACATTGAAAGAGTAAATATTTTAGAGTACTTTTACACTGTATAGAACAGTAAGGGAATAATCTTGAGTAGCTCATTACTTTAGGAACAACGGAGAAACAAAAATCATTGAGAGGTAAAAAAAAAAAAAGTAATACCAGTAATTACTGGAAAAAGAAAGCACTTTATATTTAAGTCTATATTCTTTATCTAGAAAATCCTGTGTTGTTGTAAGTCTTAATGGATGGAACCTACCTGTCAGTTTAAAATCACAGTGACTGAGTGTACGTGTGTGTGTGCAGACAAAGAAAGAGAGAAAGAGTGCAAGATGATTTTGTCCATACTCTAGGGTTCTTCTAGAAATATTAATTTCTAATATTTTACTAAAGAATATAGAGAATGTTGTAATAGTTCTACTAAAGAATATAATGAAAACTGCAAGTAAAATTAAGGATGATACTAAAGAAGGTGAACAAAACGTGAAAGGATTTAGACATAAGTCAAATATACTACATCATTATTAATAGTCTGTGGGAAGATCAGACACTGAGTCAGTGAAAAGACCTTTATTTAAACAGACCAGTGACCACAAAACCATTTTAAAAGGCCATTATAAACTATGTCAACAGATCCCATTTCCCCAAGCTAATTAACAACAAACAGGCAGCATTGAATCACTTTGCCTATGAGACTGTTTCTCATTTTATAAGGCTACGCTGGCATGGGTATATTTCTATTTATCTCTAAGAAAATATTCCACAAGCATGAAAAGAGAGGAAAAAGTAATTTTTTCTCTCCACTCATGTGGGAAAATTGCTCCCATTCCTAACCCTGGTGTGTTTATCACACTGGGACCTCCGAGCTAAGAGTTGTCAGTCATATTGGCTTAAAGGATTTAAAAATGCCTTTTTAAAATTTGAGTCTCCTTAACAATAAATTGCTTAGGTTAATTCCCTTGTCTCTATGTCACATCTAAGAATGGACTCCTACCAATAATATCTTCATCAAAGAGAATCCAAGGGACAATACTCCAATATGATCAGTAATAGGAAAATGACAAAATGAGAAGACTGAAAAGAAAATCCAGTCCCATCTTCACATTCATAGGGGTGACCAGAGCACCTGAGACCGGGAACTGATTCAAACTAAGGTTGTTTCTAGCAACTGACAAAACAAAACTTACAAAATAAAATGATGTAAACTGAGAACATTCAGCTACAATGGCCTCCCATTCCTTACCCAAGTGGGTAAAATATTTTCCATCTTTGAGTTAGGTTATAGGACGAGGACAGTATTTTAATCTTACAGTGACAGTCTTAATCCTGTGTCTCTAATACAAGGCCGTCTAGCAATCCATCAGAATTTCCTTTCAAGAACTATTTCCCTGATTACAATGATGTAGTTACAGCAGGGGATTTTAAACTCAGTGTCCTGCCCTCTGGTGAAGGTATAAAACATGACTCTGGTGTTTTCAGTAACCAATACATGTCGATCAAAGGATTGACCTAGTGGTGAAACATTACCCATTTTGCCTGTGTTAACTGAAGGTGAATTATTTCATCACTTGAAATTTAAACATCACTAAGACAAATTATTAGACTAGTTGTTTTCTGTTTCCTCCATGATGAATTTAAAAATTTATTAAATTAAAAAGTCTAGTTATATGAAAGTTTAATCTGTAACAATTTAATTATTAAAACATTTTTTAAAATGCTATCCCTTTGAGGGTCCACTCTGCAAACATGGACTGGCATGCTGGGCAAATGTATCTCACTGAGTATGGAGGTAATTGTGCCTTCCACCGGAAGGCTATAGTGGAGAGTATAATAAAGTACCTTGCCATTTTTGGTTAAACCTGAATGTTAAATGGAAAAATAGGCATAGTTTACTTTCTGAACTTTTCATGAGGCATACATATCAGGATGATGTTAGTTGTTTCTACTGTCTAACATCAGGAAGAGAAGAAAAAAAACACCTCAGAATATTCATTCTCAGGTGCAGCCATCAACCTTGGATTTCAGGAAAGAAATGTCATCTCCTCACTCTTACTACAAGGTAAAAGGGAACTTTCAAACCAAGATGGGGAGACAGTTAGGCCTGAGAAAGTTCCAGTAATGGGCTTATTATGATATGTTCATGTAATAGAGCATATGAAAGAAATAGCAATATATCACTTGCATATTTGATATACACATATGTATGCACATAAGACACAGCAGGCATAGGAGTATTTCTATCTGAGGCAAAAAGAGAAAAAGATATGTGTAGCCTGGGTTCTTTTATGCAATACTTAAAAACATACAGAATCAAACAACATATTTTTTGTGGATAAGAATCTATATAGTAAAAATCAAAGAAAAGCCTGATAAAGTCTGAGGAAAGAAGAAATGGGAAATAATAGGTAAGGAATACACAAGATATTCAAAATCATGAAAATATTCTATATCTACAGTTGGTGGGTATAATGTATATTTTGTATCATGATTTTTATGTCCTTCATATTTGTTTAATACTATATTGTATTTGCTTAATATTCAGAAATAATTTTAAATGATTTTTTTTCCTAAATTTATTTTTTCTTCTGATTGATAAACTTTATTTTCTTAGGGCAGTTTTGGGTCCACAGTGAAACTGAATGAAAAGTACAAAGATTTCCCATATACTTTCTACCCTGACACATGCATAGCCACCCCCAATTATCAACATTATTCACCAGGATGTTACATTTTTTACCAACGATAAACCTACACTGACACAGCATAATGACCTAAATTCCATAGTTTACCTTAGGGTTCACTCTTGGTGTTGTACATTCTATGGGTTTGGATAAATGTATAATGATATGTACCTACCATTATAGCATCATGCAGAGTGTTCTCACTACCCTAAAAATTATCTGTGTTCTGCCTATTCATCTCTCCTCTACGTCCAATCACCCACCGCATTGGTGATTTTTTTTTTAATTGTTTCCAGTTGTGCCTTTTTTCATCATATTACATATTTGGAACCATGCCGTATGTAGTCTTTTCAGATTGCCTTCTTTCACCTAGTAATATGCATTTAGGTTTCCCTGGGTCTTTTTGTGGCTTGATAGCTCATTTTTTAAAAAAATTTTAATGTTTTTTAAGTTATCTCTATGCCCAACGTGGGGCTTGACTCACAACACCAAGATCAAGAGTCACATACTCTACTGACTGAGCCAGCCAGTGGCCCTTCTCATTTCTTTTTAGTGCTGAATTATATTCCATTGTCTGGATATACCACAGATTTTTGTCCATTCATCTACTGAAGGACATCCTTGTTTCTTCCAAGTTTTCATAATTATAAATAAAGCTCTAAACATCTATGTACAGGTTTTTGTTTAGATATAAATTTTCAACTTATTTGGGTTAATATCAAAGAACGCTATTGCTGTATCACATGGCAAGAGTATAGGAAACAAAAATATGACATCAACTGTTTAAAAGTGAAAAGATTTTCTCATTTACGTTGTTAAAAGGAGATGAAGTGCTGTGGCATATGTGGCATATGAGGATTGGGGACAGCCCATCAGGAGATGTATTACTGGGATTAGGGTCAGTTGTAAATGATAAGACTCAAGGTGGCAGAGACAGGGATGCACATGAGACATCTCTGATTATACCTTATTGTATAACTGGACCTTGGAACCATGCAAAACATTTTGTTTATTTAAAATATAAAATTGAATTCAAAAAAGACAAAAATGCACTTCCTAAAAATTGAAAATAATATGGAATAAGTGAACTGGTGTTTCAAGTTAGTAATAAAATCATGTGGAGGAGATATTTCAAGTGATTTAAAATGCACTATTTTGATTATATATCCACAGTGAGATTTTTTTGAAGAAAAAATATATCTTAAACTGAAATTTTTATTTTTTCAGTAATTCCAAAAGCGGTTATTTTGAAATTCTGGTGTACTATTGTATATATAATCGTATATATCAGTATATTTTTTTCGAAATAAATATTTTCAGGATGGCTGCATGGCTCAGTCGGTTAAGAGTCTGCTCAGGTCATGATCCCAGGGTCTTGGGATTGAGACCCATGGTGGGCTCCTTGCTCAGCAGGGAGCCTACTTCTCCCTCTCCCTCTGTCTGCAGTTCTCCCTGCTTGTGCTCTCTCTCTTTCTTTTTGACAAATAAATAAATAAAATCTTAAAAAAAGAGAGAAAGAAATCATTTCAATGGTGTTAAATGAATTAAACGAAGAGGCTGACGTGACTCTGAGGCCATGCTGGCCTACCTAAGTAAACCAAAATCTGAGCCTGTAAATACCTCAAAGTTACAAAATCAAAACACCAACGACAGCCCATCACAAACAGCTAACTAGGCTAAAAGCTAAAGCCAATTAAATAATTTGTTTTCTTTGCTTCCATACTTTCTTGATGGCTCCAGTTGGCAGCAGGCCCCTAACCACTTCCATCTTGGCACTGTCCAGTTCCAATCAATTTTTGCTCAAATAAACTCTTAAAATTTTTAATATACCTCCGTTTATTTTTTTAAAAAGAGGTCAACAACATTTTTTTGAATTAAAAAAAAGGGAATTAAGTAGAAGCTTTGAAATATTAAAATTGAAGTGGATATCATAATTTGTTTTTCAAAACTACATATTTCTTTTCTCTGTCACTCAGAAGGACGAGGAAAACCTTGCAGTCAGAATTAACACCAACTACTAGGGTTCAAACTGCAGAACCTAAGTATGATTTCCCACAACAAAGACACAGGTTCTTTAGGATAATGGCGGTCATAAGACAACATGTGTCAAAAGGTGAAAAATCTGCCAGAGCAAGGAAGTATACTGAAGGAGAGAGGTATCAATATGAAGTACTCAGGTGGCCCAAGATGAGACAAGTTTAACATTAAAAAAATAAAATAAAATAAAATAAAATAAAATAAAATAAAATAAATAAAATGACTGTGAATAATGAGTGAAACAAATTGAACATACATAAAATCCATGACATTTATAAAATTTTAAAAGAGAAAAAAAGATGACACAAACAAAAACTTAATGGTCACCATTGAAGCAGTTACTTCTTATTCTAAAATGTGGTGATTGCAGGGTAAAATAATGAATGTGTCCTGCCTTTCTTGTTTATGTTACTAATATCCCAAAGTAACTAGCTGGTGAGAAAAAGTTTGCTTTACAAAAAGAAATTCAACTACTAAATGTGGAAGGAATATGAGAATTTGGAAATCATCATTTGCAACCCCAAAGAAATAAATGACTCAAGCAAAAATTATCAATAGATGAAATTATAAGATGAAGGAAATCTAAAGAGAAATTTTACAACGAAGGGATCAGTCTGTCCCCAACTCATTGATACTTTCAAGAAGACAGTCGGATATTATGTTTTGTTTTGTTGATGCGATACAACATGAACTACACAGTCTTTATAGGCCTGTATTCTTGCAAAAGCAAAACCAAAAAGAGCTTGAATCTAATCAAGCTTTTAGAGCTAAATCCAATTTGTGGGAAATGCAAGAGATAGCGGAAAACATTAAATAGCATAATGAAGAAGTAAATTAATGGATGTATAGCAAAACTGACTTGGTTTCTTCAATGATGATTTTTTTTTTTTGTAAAAATGAAGTGATTATTCTTCTGATTGCAAGAAATTTAAGAGAGTAATCAAAAAAGGCAAAGTGTTGACAGAAACTCCCCCATGGACCCTTATTACTTCTTATACTTACTTCTTATTATTATACTTACTTACTTCTTAAATTATACTTACTTCTATTACAGCACTTAATGCTGTGCAAAAGATTTATTTATTTTTGTGATCCACTCTTACTAATTTGAGATCCTCAAAGTCAAGGATTATATTTTATTCATTGCTGTTGCATTTCCATCTATCATGGTTCCTGAGTCACACAGAATGGCATGCTAAATATGTTCACTCAATGACTAAATTTGAAAATACCTTCATTAGTACATGTATGAGTTTTATATTACTGCCAAAAAATCACCACAACCTCAACAGTTTAAAACAACACACTTTATCTTACAGTTTCTGTGGCTCAGGAGCCTAGGCATGACTCATCTGGGTTGTCTAAAGTCTCACAAGGCCATAATCAAGAAGTCAGCTGGACTCGACTCCCACCTGGAGGCTTCCTTCAGTGATCACTGGGATTGTTGGCAGAATTTATCTCCTTGCTAACGTGAGACTGAATGTGCAGGCTTCTTGCTGTAAAACATCCTCAGCTCCTGGAGAGTATTCTCAATTCTTTGCTACATGGCATTCCCAATATAGCCACTTGGTTTATCAGGCCATCAAGGAGAGTCAGTAGGGTGAGTCCACTAGCAAGCTGGAGTGTTATATAACATGATGTAATTATGGAAATGACATTGCATTGCCTTTGCCATAATCTATTGGTTTGAAGCAAGTTGCATGTCCTGCATACTCAAGCAGAGGGGATTACACAAAGGCACAAATAACTAGAGGCATTGATGACGGGGGGGAGTCACTTTCCAGTCTGTCTGACACAGGACATTATTTATAATACTTTTCTACATCCATCACAAAAAAAAAATTGCCAAAAGTGCTTGCCCTATTGTGGAATTTAATCTCCTTGTAAGTAACCACAGTTAAATCTAAAAAATGTTTAGAATAATGTTTCACATTAAATGTATTTGATTTTCTCAAATAATGAAAGCCATTTGAATTAGACTAAACTGTTATAGGGATTGTGAGAGCAAAGAATTAAAATATAGTTTCATAAAACGATACTTTATGATTTTTTTCATATTGAAAAGTATAAATGATTACGTTGTTTTTGGTGTTCAGCATATACACTTACTTGTTAATAAATTACTTATCTCCGAAAATATCAATTTTTATATATGTAAAGGTTTCATTCTCTATAGCTATTTTGTATATACTTTTGGGGATACATGTTGCTATATAGATGAAGATGTATAAGTAGATATAGATATAGGTGTAGATGTTATTTCTCAAGGTACACTATCAATAGTTCTTTTTTTAAAGATGGTATTTATTTATTTATTTGGGAGAGAGAGAGAGGGAAAGCACAGAGGGAAAGTGAGAAGGAGAAGCAAAGCAGACTCCTCACTGAGCAGAGCCCAACGTGGGGCTCCAACCCAGGACACCCCGAGATCATGACCTGAACCGAAGGCAGACGCTTAACCAACTCAGTTATATGTATAGGTTTCTGGACTCACGTAGGTAATTCAGAATTTGAGAAGAAAAACGGTAAACAGCAATGGTCTCTCTAATATGATGATCAATCTTGTGAAAGAAAAAAAATCTCTAAGCTCTTCTTGAGCTGCCCTGTTAGGAAAGAGTGATTTATCTTTTCTATCACATGTCATGTTAGAAGAAATGACTTCTATTGAACTTATAACCATGACAATCAGTGCCTACGTTCATATTTCTTTTTAACTAATTTGTTTGTTCCCTTTGAGATTCCTAAGAAAGCCAAACAGAATCAGAGGGCATTACTGAGGTAATATTTTACCTAAATCTTATATGAAAGGATCCAAGAATATATGATTATACATATATTTCCAGACTTTTACTGTATACTCCAATATACAATTGGACTCAACTATGATGTACTATTTGCATATTAACCAAAATTATTTCTACTACTGGAATTATAAAATATAAAACACAACTTACTAAGTAAAATATGAATCCATGTTGAATGTTCAGGAGCACCCATATTTTTATGATTAAAATCTAGTAACAACATCTGCTCTTAAAGTGTTTTACAAGTAAAACTTTCTGTTTTGTCCTTTTTGGTATGGAAATTGGCTGTCTCAGAAAAAAACTGACTTATGTTAAATGACATTAAAAAAAAATCTTATGAAAACAAATTACCCCTACCCATAATCTCCATATGTTTATGTTCTTTTCTTTCTCAAATAATTACAAATACATAGCCAACTTTGATTTTGAATATGCAAATATGTAAGCTGTTCAGTTAATCGAATTATTTTTTATTTATTTTTGAATGCTCCTTTTATATGTTTGTTCCCCATTTTTAATTTTGTTATGATATTCCCTACCATCTTGTAAAATGCACAGCCTATACATAAGGCAATGAATGATAATATGAAATTATAGATCTCGTTCCAACTGAGGCCAGAGTCAATTTTCAACACTTAGAAATGATTAAGCCTACAAATGTTGATTAAATTGTTTAGATGCTAGGATCATAGAAATACTGAGGCTGGGAGATTCTCATCCCTAGAAATCTGACAACAATTGAAAGAAGCAACTAGCAAAATTATCTACAAAATAAAATAGCTATCTATAAAACTGTAAGATATATCTGAAGCACATTTGCCTGTATCTTGGAATTTCTTGGCAGTGTGTAGCTTAAGCTGTATAAATATACTTTCATGGCAATATATATGCATTTGTGCTTGATGAGGTAACTACAATAAACCAATACACATACACACACATATATACCCCTTAAATTTTTTTTATCTGGTTGTTCAAGGATACATGTGCAAAAATGTTTATAATAGCATTAACTGTAACAGCAAAAATTGGAAGGAATTCAAGTACTGCCAAATGGGAAAATGGATAAATAAATTTGGCCTATAAAATACTAAATATCTAGGAATCAGAGTAACATAAACTGTCTCGAATGTCCTAAACACCAAATACAATTTTACTTTTTTTCAATGAAAAGTTCAAGTAACTATTATCACCCCAAGCAATCTTTTTGATTTTTAGGATGCATCAGAGAACAACCTAGGTAACTGCTCTGGTTTTTCTTGAGCTGGAGATGAAGGAATAGCTACAGAGGAATAAGAAGAGTTTGCTAATCAATATAAAGCTTAAGTTATTTTTTAGATGCTTTCATTAGTGCTTATATTCAATTATGCAAGTAGGGTATATTAGAACATAAATATGTTCTATGATGTAAATATATAATCATGCAATAAAACATATAAAATAAAAATTTAAGAGTGAAATAAAGATAAAATTAAATACTTATATATTAATGACAATAACCTGTATTTCCATAGTTTTAATGCTATTAATAATATCATAGTGAGAGTGATAGGATTATATACATCAAAGTTTAATAACTGTTGTTTAAGCATTTTTTTAGTATAGTGTTTCAAAGATCTATTTTTAAATTAAATCTTCTCACTTACAGAAAACTATACCTCAGAAAGTTAGGTGGCTTGATTAAAAAAAAAAAAAAAGTTGATATTCTACATTATGGTAAAAAACAGATTCTGTTACAATCATTTTATTATAACTTGTATCATCAATTAAAGAGAGAAAATAGTATTCTAACAAGACAAATGTTTTTTATATCAATTGATATAATTTTGTTTCTAAAACTCTTTTGTCAGTGGTCTAAAATTTACTATCTGGTTACCTAATTTTATTCATATTCACATATGCAAACATACTATTAACATATGTCCACCTACTGGAGTTAACTGTGTGACGTTTTTATTGCAAATTAGAAAAGTACACATTTTATCTTTCAAGAGTCTTCAACTTCACTTTATCTTGGTATTGCGCTTTCCCAAATTTCTTAAACTCAATTAGATTTTCAGAAAGTATATCCCATATTACTATTAATATTAAATGTCAAAAAGTAAATAAGAAAAAATATCAAAGAAGTATTAGAAATTAAATACATGAATATATATGGGTATATGTATATTATAAATATAAGCGTATATATATATATTATAACATATAAATATATGTATATGAATATGTATATATATATATATATATACAGATCCAGAATGTTTGTTTAAATAGAACAATTGTAGAAGTGAATGTAATTTGCAGTATTATCTTTTGTTGCAAGTTTCCAAAGAACTAATTTATAAGACATTAACTATTTAAATTATAACAACTTAGGTATAAAAATATATTCATCTTTCTCCCAAATACAAGTTTAGATAACAACCTACTAGGCCTACAAAGCAAATATATGATATTTTAAAGAGCTTTACCCATTTTAGCATTTGTGCTAAATCCAAATATCTGCATGAATTAAATGCCAAAGTTATGACCCATTTTGTTCTCTACTAACTGCACTATTGTAATAGGAATAAAATATATAGTCATGTTTAAACTGAAGCCCATTAAAAATTCAATTTGCTGGGGCGCCTGGGTGGCTCAGTCGTTAAGCATCTGCCTTCAGCTCAGGGCATGATCCCAGAGTCCTGGGATCGAGCCCCACATTGGGCTCCTCCGCTGGAAGCCTGCTTCTTCCTCTCCCACTCCCCCCGCCTGTGTTCCCACTCTAGCTGGCTGTCTCTCTCTGTCAAATAAATAAATAAAATCTTTAAAAAAAAAATTCAATTTGCTGAGGAGTTTAATTTACCTAGAAATATTAAGTGAATTTTGGATTAAAATCCAATTATCTTGATATTATACATTCTTATGCAATATTATAATTCTTAGTTTTAAAGCTTCTGCATAAAATTTCCTTTTAATAGAAAGCACTTGCAACATGCAATTGCAAAACTTCCAAGTTACCTTTAATTTAAGAAGTTGTTTGGCCCTTTTCTCTAGACTGAAGACAGTCTTTAAGAAAGAAGAATTCAAAAGAAAGAAAGAAAGAAAGAAAGAGAGAAAGAAAGAGAGAGAGAGAGAGAGAGAGAGAGAGAGAGAAAGAAAGAAAGAAAGAAAGAAAGAAAGAAAGAAAGAGAAAGAAAGAAAGAAAGAAAGAAAGAAAGAAAGAAAGAAAGAAAGAAGAAAAGGGAAGGAAGGAAGGAAGGAAGGAAGGAAGAAAAGAAAGAAGGAAGGTAATAAAGAAAGAGAAAGAAAGAGAGGGAAAGAAAGAAAGAAAGAAAGAAAAGAAAGAAAGAAAGAAAGAAAGAAAGAGAAAGGAAGGAAAGAAAGAAAGAAGGAAGAAAAAAAAGGAAAAGGGAGAAATATTGTTTATCTTTGTTTAAGTCACAACTCAATAAGGACATGAAAATTGTTCAGTGAAAATTGGACTTTCCTCCATTTTTCACAAAAAGGAAAGGAAAGTTATTGTCTTGGAGAATAATTTGTTTAAAATGATGCTGATAGGGGCGCCTGGGTGGCTCAGTCGTTAAGCATCTGCCTTCGGCTCAGGGTGTGATCCCAGGGTTCTGGGATGGAGCCCCACATCAGGCTCCTCCACTAGGAGCCTGCTTCTTCCTCTCCCACTCCCCCTGCTTGTGTTCCCTCTTCGCTGGCTGTCTCTGTCATATAAATAAATAAAAAATCTTTAAAAAAAAAATGATGCTGATAACTTTAGTTTTACTGAGTAAGATTTACCTCATAATTTAAAAGGTAAAAATTGTTAGCTTTATACATTAACACATTCAAACCAACTATATATGATGGAGCACCTGGGCTGGCGCCCCATGACCATTCATTTCTGCCTTCATCACTCAGCTTCAAGATCTGGGGAAATCATTCAAATGGAGATCACCACTGACCTTATCCCAGGAGGTGATGAGACAAATAAAAAAGTTTTGGTATGGGAGACCCCAGAATAGCATTAGTCATTATTTATACAAATTAAACTCAATATACACTCTTTAACTATGTTAACATTGCCTTCTCTTTCCTGCAAATACTAATTCTATTAATAATTTCTTAATAAATTTGCTCAAATTACAGAATTAAAAAATTTACCTGTCTCCAAAGTGATGACCTAACACGTAGGGGGAAAAAAAAAAAAGTTTCTCAATCACCTGCTACAAGAAGATATGTCAAGAGAGGGACATTAGTAAAAGATTTACTGGACCTTTAAATTTTCAGGTAAGAATATCCCTGAGAATTGAAATATCTCATTTTTTAAATCAAATTTAGCATGGAATGTTAACTCTGTGTCTCAGGATTTAAAATCTCATGTAGAAATGAACTGCAATGGATACGTTCACACTGAGCTAGCAGGAAAAGCTTTTCCTCAAGACTCAGTTACCTCTGGTCTTTTATAGTAAATAAATGATTTATATTTAAAAAATAAGACCTATGTTAAATATTAGTGCAAGTGAAGATTTTAAAATATCTGTGTCTCAGCATATAAGCTATATTTAAGGATCACTCCTGTTTTAAATCCTGGTAAGGACATAAACTTGTTCATCTCATTGTTGCCCTTAAGACACAGAGTTTTGTTTGTTTTCTTTTGTTTTGTTTGTTTTTCTAACAAGAGAAATTGAACAGTTTTATAGTGATTGTTGTAATTTTGTTTCTAATAGTTGTCTATAACAGAAAAGTTTACACAGTGCCAATTACTTACAAGCAGAATAGGCAAGAATCCTGAGAAGGCAGCTTTTTTTTTTTTCTTTCTGTTATGTTCAGTTAGCCGCTGTATAGCACGTCATTAGCTTTGATGTAGTGTTCAATGATTCATTAGTTGCATATAACACCCAGAGCTCATCACAACATGTGCCCTCCTTAATACCCATCATGGGTATTAAAGAGAAGGCAGCTTCTTATCAACAATGCTCTCCTATCTCTACTGGTTGTGATTAATTTGTCAAGTCAAATTATAGGATTTACTAGCACAGAATATATTTTGCTAATATCCAGAGACAAAACACACATTTTTGAAGATGAGAGTATCTCTTCATTTAAGCCTTGACTTAAAAATTGTGCATGTCACTCACACACACACACACACACACATACACACACACACAAACACATACACACACAATGATCCATAACCAACTAAGGTATAGAGATAAAGGCCAAAATAGAACCCCAAATTTCTGAATTGCAAGGCAAACAGGACATAATCAATATATTCTCTCCATTGGTCTGCCTTCATTTCAGGGTGCAAAAGGAAATATACACACAGACTTGCCAACTTTAGGGATCACCATCATGCTTGCCATGTGATACTTTAGTCTCAAAGGATGGATTCCTCTTTAAGAAGGATGGATAGAGTTGACTCAGATGCTACCGGGATGCTAGAGGTTATATCTTGTTCTAGAATGTTCTTGAAAATCACTTTTGGCAAACATTTTATTGGAGTTCTAACCAAAGAAAATTCACACAATAAACACAAAACTGTGTGCAAGTCTACTTAACTGAGCTAATCAAGTTAGAACTTATCCTCAATTACTACTTAAAAAAATCACCTTAAAAATATTAAAATCTTAATCTGATCTAAATTTATTTTTAGAAGAGAATACACACATTCTTTGAAGATTTTTTCTCTACCTTTCTTACTATATGACTATCTGAAGATCCACTAATTCCAAAGGGAAATATATTTCCTGATGTTAAGTTTAATCTTATAATTACCTGCATGAAGTTATTTATCTTTTTTTTTTCAAGATTTTATTTATTTATTTGTCAGAGAAAGAGAGAAAGAGATCACAAGCAGAGGGAGTGGCAGGCAGAGGGAGAAGCAGGCTCCCCGCTGAACAAGGAGCCCAATGTGGGATTCGATCCCAGGACTCAGGGGTCATGGCCTGAAACAAACGCAGATGCTTAACTGATTGAACCACCCAGGCGTCCCATTATTTATCTTTTTAAACCAAGTTAACACATAGCAGAAAAAAATAACTCAGAGCCAAACAGGAGGTAAGCTAACAGAGGAAGTTCCTTCCATCTCTAAACTATCAATTAGAGATACATTCTTTTATTTAGCAATCAGTGAAAAATACTTTTATCTCAAGGCGAGCCACTGTAGCTTCTGTAAAGTACACAAGAAACAGGTCTAAATTGAACAAGAAGACTAATGTTTATATTTTGTACTGTCTTCAAGTTACATGTAAATTCTACATTTACAACTAATCTCTATAACATTGCATTTTTAAAATGTTTTGTTAAGAGCTCAAAGTTTCTCAAATTCACGGATTCTACTAATCAATTCATAATTTTAACTATTAAATTTCCAATTTCCCTGAAGTATGCCTTCATGTCTAATCATTACCAGACACTGTATTTTTAAAACATTTTTAAACAACATATTTAATAGTTAATTAATTAATATAAATTATATTTTATATTATATAAAATTATATAGTTATAAAATAATTAATAAAAATAATTGTTACATAATTAATATAAAGATTTGATCATATTTTTATATGAACAATATCACTGATAATAGCACATTCTCACAATTATTAATTACAAAAAATACAAAATATGTGTAAGATTTGTGTTGTGAAAACAATAAGATGGTAATGTAAAAAATCAAAGAATACCTAAGTAAATGGAGAAACATACCACTTTCATGGATTGGAAGACTGAATAATTGTTAAGATATCAATTATCACTATAATGATAGGTTCAGTGTAATCAAAATCTCAGTGGGAGTGTTTTATGGGATTTAACAAGCTTATTCTAAGACATACAGCATATTCATTCAAATGTATACAATTATGAAAAAAAGGAGAATCAAACTGAAGGACTTACTACCTGATACCTGGACTTGGAATAAGGCTACTATAAATCATGACACTGTTAGAGTGAAAAAGGAATAGACATACATGAATGGAACAGAATGGTTTAGAAATAGACCTAACGTGGTCAACTACATTTTGAAAATGTTGCAAATGCAATGTTTTGAATAAAGTATAGGCACTTTTAACAAATGGTGCTGGAACAATGAGATGCCTATGCACAAAAGTGATCCTTAATTCAAACTTGGTACGATATGGACAAATTAATTCAAAATAGAGCATAGACCAAAATCTAAAAATTAAAGCTATAAATCTTCCTGAATAAAACACTAGGGAAGTTTCTAACCTTAGGTCAGACAAAAAAAAAATTATATGTAACAGTAAAAGCATAGCCCATAAATGACAAATTACACTTCATCCGTATTAGGAACTTTTACTCCGTGAAATAAATTATTAAAATAATTACAAGAGAGGCCAGAGACTCGGAGAAAATACTTGCAAATCATGTATCTCTTAAAGGACTTGTATCCAGAATCTAAAAAAATCTCAAAACTCAATACTAAGAAACCAAACAATCCAACTGTGAAATAGGCAAATAACTGGAAGAGACACTGCATGAAAAGTGATCCAGAGATGGCAAGTATCACAGGAAATTAAAAATACAATGAGATTTTACTATGTATCTATTAGGATATCTAAAATAAAGATTGTATTGAATATTATAGTGGATGTCGAACTGAAACTCTCATTCACTGCTGATAGAAATGTAAAATATTACAGTAACTTTGAATAACAGGTTGGTGGTTTCTTAAAAAATTAAAAATCTACATAGCCTACAACCCAGTAAGCCTATTCCTTGGTATTTAGCCAAGAGATGAAGATCTGTATTTACACAAAAACTTGTAAATAAATATTAATAGTGTTTTATATGTAATCACCTCAAACTGGAAATAATCCAAATAACTCTTGACTTGATCTGGATTAACAAACTGTCACATATCCATACAATGGAATAATATGCAGCAATACAAAGGAAAGATTATTGATACCACTAACAGCATAAATGGATCTCACTACTTTGGGTTTCATGTAAAAAAAGTCAGACTCAAGAGGCTACATGTGTATGATTCTATTTATATGACATTTTTGCAAATACAAAGCTATAGAAACAGAAAACTGATTTGTGGCTACAAGTGCCATGAAGGAGGAGTTGACAACAAAGGGACAAGACTAATAAAATTGTCCCATACTTGATTACAGTGGTGGTTTCATGACTGTATACATTTGCCAAAGTTTTATTTTTTTAATTTTATTTTTTAAGATTTTATTTACTTATTTGACAGAGAGAGAGACAGCCAGAGAGAGAGGGAACACAAGTATGGGGAGTGGAAGAGGAAGAAGCGGGCTTCCAGCAGAGGAGCCTGATGCGGAGCTCAATCCCATATTGCCGGGATCACACCCTGAGACGAAGGCAGACGCTTAATGACTGAACCACCCAGGCACCCCCAAAGTCTGAAAAACTGTACAATTAAAAAAAATAATAACTAACTAAAAACTATACAATTAAACTGTGAATTTAATTTATATAAATTAAAATTTTAACAATAATAATGAAATAAATGTAAACCCCAGTAACTAAACCCCTACCCTCAAACTCTATTAAAATGAACTGCAAAATAAAATGATTAAATTTTATAATCGCCAGAAAATGATCTATCCAAAAGATAAGAGTGGCTCAATCTGTATATACTACCTCAGATTTCTGATATATTCAGATCCTGATGTATTCAGAGAATGAAAGTGAGAGCAAGAAAGAGAGAAAATTCTGATACAGAAAACCGAGTTATCTTTTGAATGTTTACTTTTAATAAAGTGATTTTATTAACAGCACCAAAAATTTTTAAGAAAGCAAAAGAAAAGCAAATGCTAAGGCGTATTCTATGACAACCAACTCTATAGTTGTCATAAAGCATAGTTAAATTTTTTTACATATTTTCAGCATTCTTTGCAAATATAAAATTTTAATACTTTTTCATATCCTTAGCAGACTATATGCTCAACGTAATAATATTTGCTGGCAGAGAAGTACAACTTAATACTTCTGGTGTGCTATATCTCCTATTTTTACTACGGTCAAAAGAACAATGGTATCTGTAATGATCTGTGCCATTTTGTGCTTTCTCCCTTAAGTGAGAAAACTAGTGTTTCACAACCATTTATCAGAAATTTAGGGTGCCTGGGTGGCTCAGTGGGTTAAGCATCTGCCTTCGGCTCAGGTCATGATCCCAGGGTCCTGGGATAGAGCCCCGCATTGGGCTCCGGAGCCTGCTTCTCCCTCTCCCTCTGCCTGCTGCTCCCCCTATGTTCTCTCTCTGTCAAAAAATAAAATCTTAAAAAGAAAAAAAAAATTTAGTAAAATCTTATCAACAAAAATAGTATATTGTCAAAGTTTTTTTAATTACTGAAGTTTTTTTAATTACTTCTTAATGTTCTGAATGTTGTTATATGATCATAATAGCTTAATCCTATTCGTATTTAATATCTCAAGGTGAAACATACAATGCAGCAAGGTTTATTATCAGTGATATTTATTTTAGATCTATTTCTGAAATATTCTTCTTGATAACACTATGTAAATAGCTGACTTTGGAACATGGTTGACAAAAAGGTTGTTATAGGAATAGGAAAAAATTCAATTTCTGCCATTTCCTTGTTGTTGGAAATTACATAAATAAATCTGCTTTTCATGTATGATTCCTTGCCAGTATACTTTTGTCAGTTGTCATTTTAGTGAAGATTAGTTTAGTAAAAGACTTTTGATATACTCTATACAATGAGTTAATGTTATACATATCAATTGTAATACATTGGAGAGGGCTGCGAATAAAGAAGTTGATAGCAACACTGTTAGTGCTGCTGCATTATAAAATTACTATTCTCCCCTCAGGATACAGGCTTCCATGTAAATTCATTTTGCTTAGCCTGCTATAGTTCTTATAGGAGCACTGGCTTTCTCTCGATGCAGTAATAGCATTTCTCTTTTTTTGGCGGGGGGTTTGGGGGAAGGCTGTTGGGGGAGTTGTTTATTCTTTAGAGAAGTGACTGTATACGGTTTTAATGTAATCACATTTTAACCAGCTGTCCCTGTTCAAATTTCTCTAATGTATATGCATTTTTAATGCATCAAAAACTTCATATAATTTATAAACAATTTAGGAACTTAAATATTAATCACAATTTCTAAATATATTAAATATATTTTAAGTTATTCAAATTATTATTTATTTTTATACATATCCCAATTTTCTACCTACTTTCTTATTTTTCTTCTATTTTTTAAAACTATGAAGAACATCCTGTTTCTTTGAGGCTGGGTTAACCTGTATTCAAAGGCTTCATTTTAATTGGATCTATCTAAACCACAATCATGTTTTATAGTGATCAAAGTTCCCAAAGTCCTATCTTTCTCTTCCTTCGTTCCTTCGTTCCTTCGTTCCTTCCTTCCTTCCTTCCTTCCTCCCTCCCTTCCTTCCTTTCTTCTTTCCTTCCTTTTCTTTTTCTTTCTTTCTTTCTTTCTTTCTTTCTTTCTTTCTTTCTTTCTTTCTTTCTTTCCTCTTTTCATTTCTTTTCAGATTTATTTATTTGAGAGAGAGAGAGAGCTGGGGGAGAGGTAGAGGGAGAGGAAGAGGGAAAGAATCTCCAGCAGACTCCTCGCTGACCATGGTGCCCAATGGGGAGCTCTAGCCCACAACCTGGAGGTCATGACCTGAGCTGAAACCAACAGCCTGCTACTCAACCGAGCCACCCAGGCACCCCCCAAAGTGCTCTTTCTTTCTAAGGGCACCAGGCTGTTTCTTGGTGTTCTTTAATTCTTTTTGCATCATGAAACAAATACTTAAAAATTTCAGATAAGTCTTAAGAGTTAAATCAAAGTTTAAACAATTCTTTGATGTTAATAAACAGAAAGAAGTGGAGGAATATCAATTAACAAAGTGACCATAAGAAGCTTCCCAATCTGCAAGTCTGTTACATTTGTAGAGTACACAGTATGCTTTCATTGGAAATTTATTTCATTTTTTTTTGGTGGTTACTAACCCATAATATTTTACTCTACCTCTTCCTAAAACACTCATATTTAATGTGGAAATCACTGTCTCTTACTATTTTAGAAGGCCAAAATAGTTCAACAGAGTAGCTTAGGAAGTGTGTCACAGTAAGTGATTGTAAGGAACTAGTGTCTATTCATGTGTTTTGGGTCCTTTACTTTTATTTTGATGATGAAACTTTACTAACAAGGACTAAATAGCAGAATTTCAAACTTTCTCCCTTATCTTCCAAAGTGCAGTTTACAAATAATAGCTATCTGCTTATACGTAGCTTAATACACTGATGACCCCTAATTAATTCATAATATAATATTTTATATACAGAGAATTGATACATATTTTTGAATATAGCAGTGTTCATCAAATCAATACTCCAGTAAAATGTAAAATTATCCCTTTCTTAGGCCTTAGTCAAGTATAAAGAGCAATGTAATACAATTTAAAAATATGTATCTCTATGAACTGAACTAATAATAACAAATGTATCATCACTCAAGTAAGAACCTGTTGGGATATATCGGTATCATTGTCAATCCATCAAATAATCGGAAAAGTCATTAGAGCAATTGTCCTCACTATTCCTAGTCATCACCACAGTAGAGAACAAAGAAAAATTCTTTGTTCATTCAGAACATTTTTAGTGGCTTATTACTTTTATTTTTTCCTGAAGTGAACTTAATATGTGACAATAGGAGGGATTAAAATACTTACTGTGCACAATTTTAAAAATAGCTATGAATTCTACTATGACTCTCCTGAAAAACTACCCATTCCACTCTGTATTATAATAAGAATATATTTTTATTTTCTTCATCGTATACAGACTGACGACATGAGAACATACAGAAATGATATAGCATTATCTCTTAGATTTATAATAAAAGACAATTTTTCAAACATTCAGGAGTTAGATAGGATATTTCTTTTTAGAAGGTGTGTGTCCCCTGCAAGAATTAACACTGGCAAAGATCTCTAAACACCCAAGATCAGCCCATATACCACTGCAACAAACTAGAAGTAAATACTGATTTAACTATTTAAACAGTTTAAATCAATAATATCTAATAATTCCTGAACTGGTGATATGTAGTGAAGATGATACAGTGGTATCATCTGGTGATATGCTTAGATTTATCCAGCTCACTTTTTAATGAAATACTTTAATACCATTGATGTCATGCTGCTCATTTAGATGAAATATTAGAGAAATTTAAAAGTAGAAACATTGAGTAACAGAATCCGTATTAACACTCTCCCCCAACACAGACACCGTAAAAGACAAGACTGCCTAAATCAACGAGCTAATTATAGCAAGACAAAGTTTACTAGAACTAATTTATATGTTTTACTTTGCTCAAAAAAATGTAAACATTAAACAAAAAATCCATTTGGGCATAGTATGAGGAAGATAAGTTTTAATAAGTTAAATTATTACACATGAAGACTTTGGACTTTTATGTGACTATCAAGCCAAAACAAACTTGAGTTCTTTATATGGGAGTGGATGCTTTATAACCTCTAGGTCTCTCACTTGGAATAAATGCCAGTCCTATATTAAGAAAGGTAGAATGTCATACCCCTCTCATATACCTGGTCCCTGGTATAAAATCTTGTAATGAATAAATCTGCAAGTATGAAAGAACTCGAAACAGTATTAGGTTTACCAAGACTTAAGAAAACATACACACCATCCCAGTTCTAACAGGACAAAATTTGTTACTATACCCCTAGCACTATTTTCTTAATTGTTTTGTTCTTAATTATAGGTTATGGGGTTGGGCTAGGGAAATGGGCAGATTAGGACCAGAATTCAAGTTCATATACATTTTCCAAAATGAATCTTCTCAGATATATGAATTCCTTAGTATAAATTCCTACCAATTAAATATATTTCCAAACCGTGGTTATCTTGCTTTGAGATATATATGTATGTATATATATGGATATATCAAGCATATATTTTGCACACCAAATTACACCAGAACTCACTGGCATACTACAATGAACATTAATTTCTTTGGGCAGAAGACATGAATAGACATTTTTCCAAGGAAGACATACAGATGGCTAACAGACATGTGAAAAGATGCTCAACATCTCTCATCATCAGGGAAATACAAATCAAAACCATGATGAAATATCAACTCACACTGGTCAGAATGGCTAAAATTAACAACAGAGGAAATAACAGATGTTATCAAGGAAGTGGAGAAAGGGAAAGACTCTTACACTGTTGGTGGGAATGCAAATTGGTGCAGTCACTCTGGAAAACAGTATGGAGTTTCCTCAAAAAGGTAAAAATAGAAATACCCCATGACCAGCAATTGCACTACTAGGTATTTACCCAAGGAATGTAAAAATACTGATTTGAAGGGGCACATACACCCTGATGTTTATAGCAGCATTATCAACAATAGCCAAATTGTGGAAAGAGCCCAAATGTCCATCAACTTATGAATGAATAAAGACAAAGTGGTATATATACAATAGACTATTACTCAGCCATCAAAAAGAATAAAATCCTGCCATTTGCAATGACATGGATAGAGCTACAGGGTATTATGTTAAGTAAAATAAGTCAGAGAAAGACAAATACCATATGATTTCATTCTTATGTGGAATTTAATAAAACAGATGAACATGAGGAAAGGGAAAAAGAAAGGGGGGAGTAAACCATAGAAGTGACTCTTAACTATAGAGAACAAACTGAAGATTGTTGGAGGGGAGGTGGGTGGGGGATGAGGTAAATGGGTATTGGGTATTAAGAAGGGCATTTACTGTGATGAGCATTGGTGGTATATGTAAGTGATGAATCACTGAATTCTACTCCTGACACTAATATTACACCATATGTTAACTAGTTAAAATTTAAATAAAAACTTGAAACATCAAAAAACAAACATTCATTTATTAATTTCTTGTCTTCTGGTTAAGCTGATATTGTCTGGGCCTGTCAGATATTAGTTCCAAGCTGTGGGTTGAACTCACATTTGCTCCACATGTCACCCCTATCTTTGAACCAGTGGCTAATCAAGGCAAGATATCCTCACGGCAAAAGACACAAATTCAAGAGGATAAGCATAGCCATGTATTAAAAAATCAAGCATTTACTTATCTGCTACTCATTCCACTGGCCAAAGTAAACAACATGGCTAAAAAGGAAGATATATATATATGGAACAAGTAAATACAAGTATGATGAGTGTTACAGGTGATATGTAGAACGTCATTAAGGGATAGATAATCTAGGTACATATACTATTCTGGAGTGGGGTTGGCGTATTCAGGGAAGACTTGATTAAATGAAGATCAAATGTGAAGGATAAAGAGTTAGATTTGCAGAGATGGAATAAAAGGATACATTACAAGTTTTAGGTGGGGGGTATTACTAGTGAGAAGGCCAGTGGAAGTTATTTATTTATTCAATAAACAATGGATAAACATATTGGCAGGATTTTGGGGGAGTTTTTGATGATGACAAAACACAGACTGGAGATTTATGTTATTTAGTGTCCTAAAGATCATGTTTGGGACTTAAACATTAAAACAGTAGGATATTAAACAGATCGTTTTTAAACAGACAAATGAGAGAAATAGAATTGCAATTTTAAAATAAACATTCTAACTTTAAAGTAATGGGGCAAAAATGGCTATGTGTTTGGGGAGAGAGAGGAGGGGAGTTGTAGTAGATTTTTATTTTTTTAGATTTATTACTATTTTTTTAAGTAATCTCTACCACCCAACATGGGGCTCAAACCTACAACCTCGAGGGGCGCCTGGGTGGCTCAGTTGTTAAGCATCTGCCTTTGGCTCAGGGTGTGATCCCGGCGATCTGGGATTGACCCCCACATCAGGCTCCTCCGCTGGAACCCTGCTTCTTCCTCTCCCACTCCCCCTGCTTGTGTTCCCTCTCTCGCTGGCTGTCTCTCTCTCTGTTAAATAAAATCTTTAAAAAAAAAAAAAAAAAAAACCTACAACCTCGAGATCAAGAGTTGCACACGCCACCAACTGAGGCAGCCAGGTGCCCCAGTAGACTTTTAAAGTAGTTTGGTTAAACAGAGTTTGCTGGTTTGGACTGGGTGTTAGCAGCAGAGATGAAACATAGACAAATAACTGTAGTAAAATATGGACACTAAGAGTACGTAATATTTATTGAGTTTTGCTAAAAGCCAAACATGTGACAAAAGTTTCATTTATTGCTTATGTACAATTCACAAAATTCTTATCAAATAACTACTATCTGCATTCATAACTGACGCTCTCAAGGCCACAGCATATTTATGGAGAGGTGAAGGGTGCTGGGTGAAATTCTAAACACCAAAACCCATTACATTTACCAACAGTCTATACTGACCCAATTTTTAAAAGTAGGCTTATAAAAAATAGTCATTAATTGGATGAAATTATTTACCTAAAATGGATTTTCTTCTGGCCATTAGTACATAATGGGTATGTATATACCACTATTGCCCCTTCATTAACATTAGCACTGATTTTTTTTAATCTTTTTTTATTATTATTATGTTCAGTTAGCTACCAGACAGCACTATTTTTTTAATTCCCTTTATCCCAGTCATATCCCTGAGAGGTGCTGTTTTATTTTGCTAGAGCAGATCTCTAATAATGGCTGTTTTATTCTCATTTTTTGTACCTTGAGAAGCCCTGCTCTTTAACATGCTGGACTAAGAAACACGGAAGCTATTTAACTGTATTTTATATATTTAAGGAGGACAAAATGAGAATCCTTGCCTTACATTAAATTAAGTATATTCTAAGTTGTGTGTTAATTCTTTTCTAGAGTAGAAAAAAACTGGGGAGCAAATATTAAATACAATTTTATTAATAATGTCATTTTTTAAAAAAAAATCTCAAATATAATGGTTTGCCAAAAGCATCTGAGATTTAGATCTTAGAAAAACATTATAGGTGATTTGGGAGAGACTTGGGGCCAAGGTACAAAGCTCTGTTTCAGTGATTCAAAGTCCTATAAGTCTTATTATTCCCTCCTTAAAATATATGTACATTTTAGATGTTTTTTTCTCTTTGTTGGATCACAAAAATCACTAAACTATATGTGTATCTTGTACTTTAGTAAAACCATGTTCCTTTTCACTGGCACTAAAGTTAATTTTTGAGAAGTAATAATTCAGGCTACTTTGCAACCTTGGCTGCTGTTGGTTAGACAGGAATTCAGAGAAGTTCAGGGGAGCCAAAAGATTTTAGACGTAATTTAATCTTGGCTCTGCTAGGCTGTAAAGAGTAATAGGATAGTGAAAGATCTCCGAATGTAGGACAACAGGAAAGCCTGATCAAGATTCACCTACCTGTAAGCTTCTCTTGCTCAAATTGCCTTCTGCTTCTTTGCTACTTGGAACTTGGCAACCAGCTGTGTTGGGCACTGCTGGAGAGAAGACATCTCATCCCTATAGCCCTGTATCTTGGCTCTTTCTATCTTTACTCCTTCCCTTGGGGGCTTTAAGGATGCATAGGTTTTGAAGGATGCCTTGATTTGAAATATCAGTTGCTAGAATCTGTGTTCTAATATTGTCAGTTCTGAGCCTGATCAAAAGTTCAGAGGTTAAAGCAGAAGGTTATAAACCAGTGTTAGTCTCTTTTAACCCTATTTGAAGATTAGAATTATCCGGGGAGATTTCAAAACTACCTTTGCCCTGGCCCCACTCCCAAATGTTCTATATTAATTGGTTTCAGGCGCAGCCAGAACATAATAGTTGTTAAAAGCTGCCAGGTGATTCTAATGAGTAACCAGGGGTAAGAAATTGTCTGATTCTTCTAGCAGAACTTTTTGAGCTCTGCCACCAATGTGGGGTCATCTAGAAACTGAGATGCTCTTTTAGTTGTTTTATGTACCTGGACTCCCAGAAATCTTAAGAATGTAGACAAAACTGGTAAATTTTCACTCATTTTAATTTGTGTTTGACCTGTCAAAATGTTGTCAAAAAATGTTAAGCAGTGTATATAATACTAGCTTAGCTAAGCCTACTTCCACCTAGAATTCCCATGGTTCTTTATATTTGACTCCAGAATCACACAACCAGAACCTATCGACCCAGGATACAATCTTTTCTTTTTCTCCTTGTGTTTGCATATTTACAATAGAGTTCAGTTGTTGTTTTTTTTCCATATGTTATATTTTTAAATGATCAAATATTCTTGAAAATTGTTTGAAATGATATTTTATAGGACGCATTACAGTTAAATTAATTAGTTCTTGTCATTAGATATTTTGTGTCAAATTTTTGCTGTCATAACTATGACACTGATTAAGTCATCTGTAGAGCTGGCTGAATCAATAATTATCCCCTTCTTATATACTTGAAATATAAAAACACCTTAAAGGAGCCTTTAAGAATCATAACACATATTTTCAAATTGCTTTTAGTAAAAGGTGTCATCATTTTTGAATGTCAATTATTGATTAAAGGTTAAAGAGTTAAATAGTTCTAAATTGAGACACACTCTGCATGGAAAGCCTGTTCTATAAATAGACAGATACCCAGACAGACTTCAGAATATAAAATATGATTCACTCAACAGCTGGGTTTTGGTCAGGGTGGCTAGAGCTGCAAAACTGTAATGTCCATTTACTACCTTTTCTTGGAGTTGTGTTCTAATGGACTGATTGCACTTTGTTTCAATTCAGATTTGGTTTTATTTTACAAAGACTCAATTTGAGAGCTTGTAGTTTTCCTCATGACTAATTAAATTGCTGAGGGAAAAGATGTCTGGGTCAAATAACACAATATGCTTGGATAACATATGTTTTGCAGACTTACTTTAGGCCTCGAGGAAAAACTTAAAATAAACACCAGCACTCTTAAGATTTGGCAGTTGAGATATTTGCAAAAGGGGCACTTACCTAGCATTCCAATGTCAGACTAATTCCAGATCAAAAAGAAATATCCTCACTGTAAATATCCTTAGGTAAGCCATTTTAAGATTTCTTCAGCTTTTCAATTATAGAGTTAATTTTTCAGTTATATAGCTGCACATTTTACAATCCACTTATTTTTTAATTTACACACAGGAAGTTACATTGGCCAAGACTGAATGTTTTTCTTGGTGCTTTACTGAGTTGTCATTATTATTTGAGATTGTTTTTTAATGAATTAGAGAAGTTTAGTTACATCTGCTTTAAAAATATTGCAAGGTGTATGTTCACTGTAGCCATAAACTATAACACATTCCTCTGGGGCTTTGATCATCTTTTTCTGTATGTCGTAGAGTGGATCCAAAATCATTCTGCAAGGATCGTCTCAGTTTTGATTGGGTATTACCACAATCCACCTTTGTTCATGGTATTACCACAGTCTGCCTTTGTGGGGTGGCCAGTGGCCTCTTACTTAGTCACATATTCTTGGTAGGATTCTCAGATTTCAAAGACAATGCTGATATTTACTCTTGTATTTTTTGTAATATAGATTTACTAATCTAGGAATGTAATTAGCTGGCCTCCAGTTGCTTCTCAAGTACTATTAAATCTTGGACTTATGACTGGGCAATGATTATGAAAGCTTACCTAACATAAATATATTTATGGAGGACTAACTGAATGATATGCAGTCATTAATTCCAAAAGCTGGTGTTTTCTAAGCCACCATTCATGGAACAGGACCAGTCCATAAGTGTCCACTGACTCAAGGTAAAATGAGAAAAATAAGAAATACATAGTGCTTCTTTCTTAAAGTAAGGATATTTGAACTAAAGAAAACCTTTAACAAGGTTTTAATTTTTATTCTCAGTCAATAGAGAAAAAATATAGAATATCTTAGTATTAGTGAAAAAGTAGAAATTGGAGTACCATTTACATAAAGTAAAAACACATATAAAATATAAATTTTATAAACAAAACAAAAATAAAAATACAAATTAAACAGAATGTAAAGAAAGAGGCATAGCATTTAAAAGAAAATAGTTCAATACAGAAAACAGGTAACAGTAAATAAAAACATGTCCATTTCTTTTAACAGTGGTGATGATCACAGAGTCTAAAAACTGATACATTTCTGTATTCCTATTTAGTCACCGTATAGCTTCCCTCCATTATAGGCCAATCTTACTGGTCCCTGAGGTCCAAAATCCTGATATCCATTATTACAGGCAATTTAAAGCATTCAATTAACCAGATCACTGCAATGATATATGTGCAATGTATTTTTATTGACTCCTACCTGTATTGAGTTCTTTGGGTCTAGTTACTAATTTGAAACTAAGAAAAATTTCCTAACTATTCTTCCCAATATGATACTATGTTACATTATATCATATATCATTTCTTCTTTAGACAGATGAAATACCTTATTTCTCAACATACCTTTGTTTAATGAATGAATTAATGAATACATGAATGATGAATCTGTTATCAGTACCATTCAAAATTGTGCCTTCAATCAGAAATTCATTTGTGATATCTCATTGTAATCATCTTACATGTAAATGACAATTAGAGCCAAAAATTTGCCTCACTTTTGTTAAAACATGAATTTTGATCTTTAGACTCATTATAGTTTTATTTTATCTTTCTCTTGTTTTTCTTCAGCCCTAATATTCTCACCCATTCTTTTTTTTTTTTCCTAATTTTATCTCTCAGTGGTTCTATATGCATTCATATAAAATGACTTAAATCGTTTCTGGAGTAAACTAATAAATATCACTGTGATTCTATAATGAAGGATTTCTTAATTCTAGGACTGCTGTGTTTCAGGTAGGATCTGAATTCACGTATCTGCTTTATTCATTCAATTTAAGTAATGATGCTCTTTCTCTGACCTCATCATGGTATGTGGTTTCACAAACAGTTTAATTCTTCCTATCATTCCACAGAACCCAATTCCATTCCAGTAGTAATTGAAAATACTACCCAATTTTAACAGATAACCAGAAAGCAGAGAAGAGAGGCATGGGGAGAGATCTGCTTTAATGATTTTTCTAGTTCTGATACATTGATCAACTCCTTAAAGTTTAAACCATAATAGTTTTTAACATGCACTGAAAATTCTAGCTAGAACTTATGACAAGTGCTCTAAAAGCCACAAAAGCGAATAAGCCCTGGACATTACAGTTTCACTGTGATAACAGGTTGGCATTATATCCTATAGTATCATTTTTATAACACATTTGAGTTGTATCTTATCATCACAGATATTCAAATACTTAGCACCCACTGCCTACCAAACCTGAAACTACACAAGATACGTTTCATTTTCCACTAACCACCCCTAAAGTTTGTGGCATGAGGGAAAGTAGCCATAATGTTGTTTTCCCTAAGAAAAGTCAAAGAAGTTTGGAGCCACAGTGTTTTCCAGTAAACTCTGCCATAATCACATCACCTCCTCAGCATAACTTCCCATAAATCACTGAGAGTTGCCAGTCTCTAAATGGTATATTTATGTGAGAAAGAGATCTACAAGGAATAAGTGAAATGATCAATGTAGTTTTAGTTCCCCAAAGTACTTGGAAATCTTAGCTCTTGTAATATAGGTTAATAACTAAATAAATATGAATTAGATGTGAGTCAAAAATCAAGAGATACTCTCTTCTTGGAATTAGACTTCTAATTATTGCTATTTGCTACATCACACACACTCAGCTTTTTTGAGAGTTTGGCCAGAAAATAAAGAGGTTTAGCAGTTTTTTCTGTGATCTGTACAAATTTCTTAATAAAAAAAGTTCATATCTCAAATGAGCTGCCTAAAAATATTAGAGTCACCATAATTAAAATATGTATATATGTATGTATGCACATACGTACACATACACACACACACACACACGTTTGCAAGTTGCATACCAGACAAATTCAAATTAGTATTGAAAGTATTCATTCCTTCCTCTCACACGATTACTGGACCATGGAACATTTTCCTATTACTGTGTTTGATAGTTTATTGCTGACAATAGCTATCTACTCTTTGCTCTGCCAACCTCGGCTGATATTTTAATTGCTTTCTTTTGTTTCTATACACAGTTGAAACTTCTGAGATAAATAGCAATTAAAATATACAAATATGTTCAGTGGTAATCACCAGCTTTTTCTCCAACTAGCCAAATAATGAGGCTTTGACAGTAGTAAAAGAGTTTACGTTCCATTAGGTTTAAATTAAAATAGAAACATTTCTCCAACGCTAGTTTTCAGCAAGTTCAAAAATGTCTTCAGCAGCAACTCACCCTACTTGTCCATGCATCAAGAATATCCCATGATTTCATCACCATGAAAATCTCCAGAATAAGGAGGTAGGAAAAGCTAGTTTTTCTCAAGATCATGGGAAGTGGAGATTTGGCTATGATCAGGTTTGCAAAATCAATATATTGAAAACTTTTATTTTAAATTTTTGGCATTTTACATACAAACAAATATCTATCCCTCTGCTTTTTATTTTCAAACAGGTTCTTGATTTTAATTTAATAATAATTGTGGCCTAATGTAAGGCTTTATAAAATGTCCTTACTTTGATGAGGAGAAGGTACAATGCTAATTGCAAAGTGTACATGGAGATTTTTTTTAAATGAGATCAGATGAGTTTTGGCAAAACATTCCTGAAAATATATGACTAACAATCACCTTTGTGTTAGTTTATCCAAAGCATCTTCCCTTCTTCTCACTGTCCAATCAGATTCAACCCTATCTTTGAGGACAAACTAAAGTCTATCACTACTATAACCTATAACATTATCTTGACCGCACTTCATAATGTGATATGTTTCCTTTTTCTTTTCCATTCTTAAAGCATTTCTTTATAAATTATGTACGTTTGAGAGGTCTCATTATTTTCAAGCTCTTAACTAAATGTTTATGGTTATTTAATATGCATGTGGTTTATTTTATCTTCCCCACAAGAATATACATTCTTGGCAGTAATTGAATGCAACATTCTCTCTTTTATAGCAATTGTTCAATGTCTCATCCATGGTGTTTATGCAAGAAATGTTTATTGGTTTGATATTGTTCTGAGATATAGGATCGATATGATAGAATTTTGTAATATGAATCAATTGCCATAAGGAGGAGGGGAAAAATGGATCATTCCTTATATTCAAAATGTCAACATATTTACCAGGTCAATATTATGTCTAGCCTGATCAGTAAGTCCACTAACTTGGAACCAGAAAATTTAGCGGTACAATATTCAGAGAAGCTCAGAATTTTTTTTTTTAAAGATTTTATTTATTTATTCGACAGAGATAGAGACAGCCAGCGAGAGAGGGAACACAAGCAGGGGGAGTGGGGGAGGAAGAAGCAGGCTCATAGCGGAAGAGCCTGATGTGGGGCTCGATCCCATAATGCCTGGATCAGGCCCTGAGCCGAAGGCAGATGCTTAACCGCTGTGCCACCCAGGCGCCCCAGAGAAGCTCAGAATTTAACAGACAATTACAGTACCCTGTTGTTGAATACAAGAGGGATAAGGAAACTCCTACAGAAACACAAAGAAGATGATCTCTGTGAATGTTGTCTTATATATTAAAAATACTATCCAAACATGCTGACTCATCATTAATAGTCACTGCTAATAATATGGCCTCCTCATGTCTCTTACAAAAAAGATTAGAAAGCTATGGTTCAGGGGCGCCTGGGTAGCGCAGTGGTTAGGCATCTGCCTTCGGCTCAGGGCATGATCCCGGCGTTACGGGATCGAACCCCACATCAGGCTCCTCCACTAAGAGCCTGCTTCTTCCTCTCCCACTCCTCCTGCTTGTGTTCCCTCTCTCGCTGGCTGTCTCTCTCTGTCAAATAAATAAATAAAATCTTTAAAAAAAAAAAGAAAGCTATGGTTCAAGCTTGAGCGTTAATGAAGAAGACTGAAGAGCTACATTTTAGTTTTCAAAGAATTGTTTTTTCTACCTACCAACTTTATTGAATATACTTCCCCTTTCTGAAATTCTTATTTTTATCCACGTACGGGGATTTTGTGAGCTCTTTCCACAGGCCTGGCAATGTTCCGTATTAAAGCATTTAAACTTATTATCAACATCATGACGAAGTTACTAATATTTTCCCATTTTAGAGATGCCCACCCAACCTAACACCAGAGACCAACTCATAATTACTACCATATCTCTCTCATTCTCTTTTGACTTTGCTAGCCATGTTTCACTGTTCTGGGATCACGGTGTAGACTTCAGTTCCCATTTAGTAATGGTAAGCCTATTCCAGAGTGCACACCTTTACTTCTGGGAAAAATTATTCATGAGTGATTTCATCTTCATATCCACCATGTTCCTCTCTCCTCTGCCCATTCAAATGTTTGTTGGAAAGTTCCACTTGTGTCTTACGGTGTTATCATTTTGAATTCAAACTGTGCTCAGGAGTTAAAAATGGGATGGAGAGGGTAAGTTCTAACGTACCATACTGAGTATCCTAATTCAGGCAATTCTATCACTACTTTTCAGATCATTCAGGCAAATCTGTTCCTCAAACCCCTGGCTAATAGCATTCTGTTAATCACTGTCAATTTTCCTTTCTTCTTTCTGTATCCTCTCTTTCTGTCATTGTTCATATCATAGCTCTACTCAGCAGTTCATTCTAAGTTTTTAATTCCATTAGACTTTTTTTTTTCCCCAGAGGAAAAAGCCGCAGTGTCCATTTTTTCCACTGCACTCTCTCTTCTATACCTCCCTCCTGTATTACTTTCTTTCAAAGCACCATTTTTGAAAAATATAACTATATCATTCTCATAATATTTGAAGGTTTCATATTTCCTACAAAATAATGCCTACAGTAATTAGTCTGGTAAGAGTCTTCCATATGTGACAGATTATTTTTCCATTATTGCTATACAATATTCCACTTTAAATCTATATGGTTTATTCACCCACCCTTGTCTGAAAATTCCATTTTCACTTTATTCTTCACTACAAGTCATATAGTTTCTTCTTTCTGAAAAACTAGCTTCCATTCCCTCCATTTATTGACTTATTTCCTTCATCCACTTATTTGCCATTTATCATGGCATACATTATTTTTCTATTACATTTTATATTTATTTTTGTTTTGTGTAAAAATCATGTATTTGTAGGTCTATTCTATAGCATGGAACTTTCACATAATAGGTCCTCAAATTGTTAATTCACACAAAGTATTCCAGGAAATACAGCTGGGAAATATAAACATCTATAATTAAAAGTGCTTGAAAATGTAATTTAATGTAATTATAATTGAAAACAGGATACTATGATAGAGTGAATCCATGAAAGACAGTGTTTTCAGAATAGTCTCAATGTATTTTCTTATGACACATTGAATATTGGAAATTTTTGAACTGTATATCATGATCACCTACAATTAATCAGCAAGTATAGTTAGCTAGTCCTTTATATTCCTTATTTAATTTAGTTCAATTTCTTATTTAATTTCACTCTAGCAGCTATTAATTTATCACAAATGATTTAATAATTCGAGTTATATTTACAGTTGACTTTTTTACTGAAAATTCTTATTTATGTGTCAATAAATGATATATCAGACAATTATTGCACGGTGTAAGAAAAACTCATATTTAAATGTTATATATATCACAACGAACTGTACAAAATTGGACAAATGAGTTAATCTCCCCAAGCCATAAGGCATAACAGGAAAGTTTTACTCTTAACTTTATATAATCAATATTTGAAAGTGATAAATAAAACGTGTCAAAACCTAAATAAGACTTTTTTTTACAAATACTAAGTGTGATAAATATAACTACTATGGAATTTAGCCCCAAATAGTTTACAGATTATTGTATATTTTTCTCTATTTTATTTCTAAGCACAAATTATACTCTAATACACACTACATATTTTTGCCAGAAGAATTAGAAATAATGAGACATTAAGCACCATATTTCTAACATTCAGAATTATTCCTTAGATAAGTCTCTTCACAAAGTAGTTAAAATCATATATGTTGAAATTTAGAAGTGATGACACAACTGTCTTAAATTTCCTCATCACAAAACCCCCCAAGCCCCCCCAATCCCTATAGTTGAACTCTAGTCTTATATCTTAAAACTTTTTCTATATGAAACTTCTTGAAATGCAAATAAATGAGAAGTAATGACAATTAAGACATACTTTAACACTGACATTTTTCTGTTAGTTCCAATCAACAGCACAGTAGACAGCTACACTAAGCTTGCTCTTGCCATGAACAAAGGGATTTAGTTTAATATATCTGCATGACCTAGCCAATAAACATGGATGGAACAAACACCAATGTGGAAAGTCTGGTTGGAAGACATTAGGGCAATCTAGAAACATTTATTTGCTCACGTGGGGATATTAAACAGATTTCTTTATGACCTAAAATATTTAAGTTCAAAAGACTCACTCATAGATGAGGTTGGACTGATAAGCATGCAGCTAAGATTCCAAAGAATGTTCAGAAATAATGTTACCTCAACTTTTATGATCTGGGATATGAGTGGCTGCTGAGGCTAAGGGGTTACTTAGGGAAATACCCATATATCAAGACATTATGGTATTAGTTTATGATTCATGTGCAGCTATGTATTTACTTTATCCATTTTCTCACATATTCCACCTTAATGTTTGTAACACCATGCCCAAACAATTGGTGCACTTATCCTTCACTTTGAAGGCACAATTTGAACAAACACTTATTTCAGGAATCAAATAGTAAAGAAATTAATCCTTTTTATTAATATATGAAAACATTTTATAAATAACTAAAGTATAGATGTGTGTGTGTGTGTGTGTGTGTGTGTGTGTGTGTCCAAACAAGTCCTGGTACTTGAGGGATTCATTATTATCCATCATGTACCTTCCACAGCCTCTCCCTCCCCTCTCTGACTCTTTTTGTTGCTCTTCCTGGCTCTGTACCCTGAAATCTGTCCTTGATTCTGGCTCTCTTTGGTGAGTAGATGACACTAGTAATATTCTGGCTTAATTTTTTTCACAAGGGTTTTGTCTCTGCTGTTACCCACTTATGGAGACATGAGTGAAGTAAACAACTCATATAATTTCAACTAGCTATTTAGAAGCATTCACAAAAAATAAAATCAATGATAATAAAATTTTAAATGTAATTGTTTATGACATTGCATATGTCTACTATCAAGTCAGGAGTAGGATATTGAAAATTAAAGACACATTATTCTGCATTTCCTAATGTTAAATAAATGGACATTTTCTATGCAGGTTACTGTTTTCCAGTCACATTTTGAGTGCCTTTATCTTTCAGATGAATACCTCTTAAGTAACTTAGTGGGTTTTATCTTAAGAGCCACACAGCAGAATAAGACATACAGAATGTAAACATGGATAAGCACACATACTCAAAGACACCCCGGATAACAGAGCTTGAGCCCTCTTTAAATTATATCATAATTTAAGCTTCTGTAATTAACTGAGAGGGGAGAAATGTCCTTAACTCTATATTTGTTTTATTTGAACTCAGTAACATTTTGCAACTAAATGTAAAACAAAGAATTATGACTACTATGAGCATAATTAGGCTTCAAAATATAACAAATATTTCATTTAGAATATATTTTTGCTGTAAAATATAAAGTAATATCCTTTTCAGATCTAGAGGGGTTTTGTGGCATGGATCCCAATATAGCAACCAGAAGCAACATTAAAAAACTAAAGAGATAAAACTTTTTATACCTTCTGTCTTAAGACATAGTGATGTAAAGTCCTTTTTATAACTCTCTTACTTAACACTTTTGCATTAAAAAAAGGCCCATGCAGATCACTTAAAGAAATCTCCCTAAAGTTAGTCTCTTGCCTTTCTCTGACTTCTCTCAGGGCTTACACCACGGGAATGCTATCTGTAACACAGGACCCCATGTTTTAGAAGGGTGCCACACTTGACTTATACTCTGTTGTCATCACCCTAAAATCTTAGTAACTTTGACAAGACCTAGTTTTCATTTTGTACAGACCTTCTCAAATTAGGTAGCCAATCTTACTTCCTTCCCTCTCAGAGTAAAATAATTACATCTGACAAAGTAAAAACTTTTAGGACAGGCTTAAGAGAACAGTTGATTCAAAATCTTCTTTCAAGAAAAGATGTCAGTGAAAAGTTATAAACTATTAATCACTAATAATCTTTGTTCTGTGAGTTATATGCTAAATTGAACACATAATATGTATCAGAGACTAAACTCTGGGAAGAAACTTCATGTGAAGAGTTTCAAGAACTTATGCATGTTTTGGTTTTATAACAGTACTTTCAAAACATTCATTTTAGGAAGGAACAAACACGAAGGTATGTGTAGAGATATCCATCTCACAAATTGTAAAAATTTTTACCACAGGAAGAATTTTATAATAGCATTTTCTTCCAAATTTTGTATCCTGTAATACTAAGGGCACTTCCTACTCTAAAAGGCTGCCTCACTCCAGATTATACTCACACCATGCACTTCTTTTCATGTCCTGAGTTTAGTTACTCTACAGGAAAAGAAAATGTCTGGAAACATTTGTTTCATAGTGACACAATCTATAAAGCAAAGTGCTTTGATGAAATGGAAGCACTGAAAATATATAGCAGTTGCTATGCCAGTCCCAAGCAAGCAGAAGTCCTTCATGTTGGTCCCTATTTTCTCAGTACCAGGAAAAGACAACATCAACTTTAGAAATCCAGAGGCTACTCCTACATGAGTTCCGCCCAGGTCTTTCTTTTGTATGTTCACCATGTGCATTTCATTTAAAAGAAATGATTGCCATATGGTTTTGATTCATTTACACTCAGCTCATAAAAGTACTGTGTTTTAGGAGGTATTTGATGTCCACAAAATTTTTGAATGCCTTTATAAGACATTTTATTAAAACCAGGAAGTTACATTTTGCTAGCATAGGAAATTAAATAACAAATGGTTCATATTTGTTAAGAGAAAAACCTCTCAAATCTATGAATGCACATATATCACAGAATGACTTTGTGTATCTACTTTCTTATCTCTATGATTTTGTTTACATATTCCCAGTGAAGTAGAGAATTGAGGAAGGTATTTACAAAGTTCAAGTTTAAAACTCTTTTTACAGAATTATATAGTTAATGTATTATTTCAGTTTTAAAAAAAATATGTGTTTTGTAGTGAACAATAATTCCATACAGATTCTACTCAACTTGCCTTTAAACATTCTTAAATGTTTATAAGACAATTTATATTTTTGAAAATAAAAAATGACAGAATGGAGAAGATGGGGCAACATAGAGGTCTAATTAGAGAAGAAGACTCAGACTAAAGTCTGGTCAAGGAGAGAGTCTCTCAGTGGCCAGAGTGTGTATTATGCAGAACCTTATAGGCCACAGAAAGTAATTTACATTGTATTAAAAATATGAATGATAGT
Organism: Ursus arctos; assembly: GCF_023065955.2. Lineage (NCBI taxonomy): Eukaryota > Metazoa > Chordata > Mammalia > Carnivora > Ursidae > Ursus > Ursus arctos. Next base: position 22,819,307 of record NW_026622764.1, read on the forward strand.
CATTGATAAATTATAATGAGAGAAGAAACAAGGCCAACTCTTTTCAAGGGGATCACTTCCATTTCTATGTGAAAAAGTAAAACTTAATGTGTGTGATATTTTGACTCAGGTATTAAAGTAGACTATAAAAATTTAACTTATTTTCATTATTTTTTTATAAAACTTACACCAAAATACCCGTTTTCCTTTTTTTATATAAGTTGAAATACTAAGTGGAAAATATATTAAATATCTATCATCCAAGTATTACTATTTTTACCTTTTGCTTATGACAATGAAATATATTCCTTTGATTTTGAATGTTGTAAAATTAGTGATTAACATTACCATATATTTAGTGTCTAAACTGAAAAAAGCACATGTCCCAAACAAAACCCCCAAAGTCGGTATTGTTAAATGAACTTATATAGACATCTCTTTAAAGTACCCAGGTACATCTTGGTACTATCATGCTTGGTAAAGCAAAATGAATTGAAGTAAAAGAACTAGCCTGATTATATCACCAAAGTAAGGCAGCTTAAGTTTCCTCATTGACATATTGTATATGTAAATAGTGCTCTGATTATAGGATAAGAGAAATAGCCAGACATCAGAAATATAGCCTTTTATGGAGGAATAGATTCTAAGGAATAATAGCATGCTATTTTATAATAGTGCAATTACTATTACATCCATATAGACTGTAGAAATGACTCTCCTCTCCACTGAGTTTATTCAAGGCTTATGATATATAAATGATTAAATTCAAGAATTTCATTATATTTGAGGGGAGGAAAAGGGATATTTCTTTATCCAGTTTCCTTTGAAACACTGAAGAAGGTTGATGACTTTGGAAACACTGAAGGAGATTGATGAGTAAGGTGAGGCATAGTAATGTTACCACAGAGTTACATCCTATGCAATCATCCTTTCAAGCATCAGAACTAGACGTCATAATGAAACATTCCACATTCATAGAGATACGTTGAAAACAAACAAAAAAGATATAAAATTCTGTTTTTTTCATGTTGTTAAATTATTTTTATGTATAGATTGAGCATGGTTTAGTCTATTTATTTTTAAGTATTATAACAGTCAGGAGAAAAAAGACATTAGATTGGGAAGAGGTTTTTCAAAAGCCTTCATAAAAACATGAACTCTACTGGCCTTATTTGAAATCACTCACCTTGAGACTTGCAAACTTAGAAACAGTTGTCTCACGACTGCAGCAAACATAATTTTCTCATAGAACTCTGCCACAGAAATAGCTTCACCTATAGGTGTGTAGAAACAGAAAGAACACTAAAAATTATTCTTATCCTCTTAAATTATAAAGTTATATACAAGATAAGAAATGGAAAAGATAAACACCACTGGTTTTAAGGACAAAGAATATCCATATTCTACTCTATGTCTCTATACTTAGCTAGCCAGTGGGGTTAGAATTTACACCTGGTTTTTGTTAGACATTTGAGGGAATTTTTAAGTTATGTAGAAACCTATAGTTTTTATGGTAAAGCTAATTTAATAAGGACTGATCCAAGGAAGATCACAGTTATTCTGCTGCAAAGATAAATGACAGGAGAAACAAAAAGAAGAAATCTGTCATCTGCACTGGAATTATCAGGAAAGGATATATGATAATATCATTTTAAGGAGCCCAAGAAAGACACAGGCTTATGAAGACAAGAATAGAAGAAGTTTGGCATTATAAAATGAGTAGGCAACTCTCACAATTTAAAGAAAATGAGAATTATTACATTATGTGAAAGTATATGGAAGAAGTTTTCCTTACTGGCACTAAAACGTGAGAGCATTTTATGGTGACTGCTAGTTCAAGAAGAATCAATGGATGACCTAAAGCATTATTTATTTTTGTATACCTCTTGTTTCATAGCAGAATTTCCTACATTTCAACAGAGTCAATACATTTTCACATTCATATCAAATACCTAGTGATTTAGGGGACTTTTTTTTTTTTTAGAAAATGGGAAGTTAGAGACATATACTTACATGTTATCAAAAACTGCAAGAAGAAATAGATATTATATAAGTTATAAAAAGTATGTAAATGCATGGTTATAAATCAATGAAGTATATTCCATGGTAAGAGTTAAAAGTGGCACAAAATAAAGCAATAATCTTTGTCTGAATACACTGAAACAAAAGAGGACATGAAGTCCAAAAGTATATTTGAATAGTAAATTCTAATATTTCATGCAAACATTGAGGAAATTACTATCCCAGATAGAGGACAAAATATTTTCAAAACCAAAAGGCATATCAGGTAAAAATAGTTTTCTAGGATGTAGACACAATTATCAAGATGACTGTTTCAGTTATTATGGAGGATGAGAGAGAGATACAGGCCATATCCAGGTCATGGTGACCTACAAAATATAGCTGAGTTCTTAACTGGTCTGTTATTGAAAGTAAAAGTGGTTGGGAATTGGTCACGTTTGTGAGGTAGGGGGAAAGTTTATTTCATAACTGCAACAATTATTTAAAGAAAGTTGCACTATAGCTGTATAAACAGGAATGAGCCAAATTATCTTGATTTATAGTTTAAAAAGACACGACACTTAATCTTTTCTACAAATTTCTATAAAGGCTCATAAACCTGGGTCTATCAACAGCAAAAATGAAAAACACCCATTAAAAGTGTTTGAAGAGTTCTGCTTTTTAGACAGCAAATAATACAAAATATTTTTCCTTCAAAAGCTCAAAGCAAACTTCTCAATTAAGTGCTATATATTTTAAATACTTTTTAAGACAGCATGTAAAAGTAAAAACTAAAATAAATATTTGTTTATAGTAACCTGCTACAAAAAATAAATTTAAAAAAATGATTGCTTTGCTTGGTATTCATTTTCATATGGCACAAATACAAATTTATTGCTACCAATGCAAATATTTTCAGATGTTTACAGAATAATGTGGCTTTCAAGGCTTACCTTAGTCATAAAATAACCCAGGACATAAATTCAATGCTTACTCTAAGATTGGAAGGAAGTGAAAGTATTTTATAAAATATGAATTTCTTAGAACGCAAGTGATTTCTTTCTTGTTTTGATATTCATTCCCTTCTAAAATATTCTTGGGAAGGACACATAAACCTTCCTTTTGTAATAAACTAAATAAACTTGTATAAAAAAAAAGTCTTTCAGATTACGGTATTTATTAGTGTTTTACCAGGGTGATGGCGGCAGATAATGGGTTTCATTTAAACCCCTATAGCCCTGATTTTCAGATATGGTAAGTAGATTGGGTCATCCAATCATTCCTTCCTGTTCTTTCTATGTCCCTTTAATGTAAAACAGAGGAGAGAAAGGAGATGTTTCCAGAATAAAAGCAAAAGAGAATTCTATCATATTTTAAGAGATAGTTCTATCACAGAGAAAGGAAGTAAGAAAGGAAGGGAAAAAGGAAGGAAGGAAGGAAGGAAGGAAGGAAGGAAGGAAGGAAGGAAGGAGGAAAGGAAGGATGGGAAGGAAGAATGAGGGAGAGTGGAAAGATGGAGGGGTAGTAGGAAGGAAGAAAAGAAGGAAAAGAGGGGAGTAGCAAGAAGAGAGGGAGAGAGAATTCACAGCTATGTCAAAATATTACTTATGCTCAAAGTATAATAAATTTCAAACTGAGGGTTTTTAAATCAGTGTGTATTTATTATTAGAAAATGTTCACTATGGGCAGGTTTATATATATATAAGATCTAAAAATATTCAGAAAATAAATGTAACAGTAAGAATTCCTAGATGGCAAGTGACATTTGAAGGCCAACTCTTTATTGGAGTCACAGAAGCCTAGGAAATCAAGAAGAACCATAGATAATAGATTGTTTATTTTTCTTTTGAGAAACTGCAGATAAAAAGGGAGGAGGAAAAGAAGGAATGAGTATTCCTATGAGTACTCTTCTGATATTTCTGCTGGCAAACAGGCCTTTCTGTTGGCTGAGAATATCTAAACATTTTCAATTTTTATGTAATGAAACCTAGTAGCTTACATAAAGTTATGAGGATAGGAGAAACAAAAGGAATAAAAGCAGAAAGACCATTTGAAGATTAGGTTAATGATAATGAATAGGAACATTTTATCTGTAGTAGCAATACTAATAAAATCAATTAAACCTGTCAGATAATAGTAGAATGAATATTCTTTGAAAATAAAGAGTACCAGCAATATAATCTAGACAAGATCTTCAATGTTAGTCAAAATTATTTTTAGTAAGCAACGAAAACAGTGACAACAGCAATAATAGCCATAATGGCAACAACAAATATCATTATCACCAAGCACTGTGCTTCATATGCTGGTATGTATCTGTGCATTTCTTTTATAGATGAAAAGAAGTAAGAAAGGATGGAAAGGAGGAAAGAGAGGCTCTCCTCTATATTTGCGATTTTATAAAACATTTTTACTTGCAAAAATTTAAAGAATCAGGGGTGCCTGGGTGGCTCATTTGGTTAAGCACCCGACTCCTGATTTTGGCTTAGGTCATGATCTCAGGGTTGTGAGATGGAGTCGCCCCCCCCAACTCTGTGCTCAGTGGGGAGTCTCTGCCCATCTTCCCCCTTTTTCTCTCTCAAATAAATAAATACCTTTAAAAAAATCACTAATGTAGAATATGGATTAACTCCCAAGACTGGAAATCTGTGATTAAAGAATGCAGACTTTGAGATAATAGCATTAATGGCTAAAGTTAGACACATGACTTCTGTATGTTTTATAATCCACATTTTACTGCAGGTTATAATGCATATCTCCTAAATGAGGATGTTTTCCTCAAGTCAGATGTATATGGATTTTCAAAATGTCTACATTTATTTATACATAGTGGTGGGTGTGCTAACATCTAAACCAAAGAAAAGGATTCATTGTTACATCACTATAGTCACTATTACTACCATTTACTAAAAAGCTACAGGGGTGAAAGGGTGGCTGAATCTGTTAAATATCTGCCTTCAGCTCAGGTCATGATCTAAGGATCCTAGGGTCCAGCCTTGCACTGGGCTCCCTGCTTAGTGGGAGTCTGCTTCTCCCTCTCCTTTTGCCCCTTCCCATCCTCTGGCTCATGCTCTCACTATCAAATAAATAAATAAAATCTTAAAAAAAAAATAAAAAGCTAGAAACATCACCAACTATAGGAAAATCCCTCTCATTAAAACCCTTCAAGTTGGCATCCATTTCTTCCAGGTTGCTTAATTTGTTGGCATCCAATTAGCTAGCAATAATTTCTAATAATTATTTCTGTTTCCTTGGTGTTAGTCGTGATCTCTCCCTTATCATTCATGATTTTATTAATTTGGGTCCTTTCTCTTTTCTTTTGGATACATCTGGCCAGAGGTTTATCAATCTTATTAATTCTTTCAAAGAACCAGCTTCTAGTATCTTCAATCTGTTCTGTTTCTCTGGTTTCTACTTCATTGATCTCTGCTCTAATCTTTATTATTTATCTTCTCCTGCTTGGTGTAGGTTTTATTTGCTGTTCTTTCTCCAGCTCCTTTAGGTGTAAGGTTAGCTTGTGCATTTCAGATTTTTCTACTTTTTTGAGAGAGGCTTGGATGACTATGTATTTCCACCTTAGGACCACCTTTGCAGTATCCCATAGGTTTTGGACCGATGTGTTTTCATTCTCATTAGTTTCCATGAATTGTTTAAGCTCTTTAATTCCTTGGTTGACTCAATCATTCTTTAGCAGGATGCTCTTTAACTTCCAAGTGTTTGAATTCCTTCCAATTTTTTTCTTGTGATTGAGTTCCAGTTTCTAAGCATTGTGGTCTGATAACATGCAAGGAATAATCTCAATCTTTTGGTATTGGTTGAGACCTGATTTGTGACCCAGTATGTGGTTTATTCTGGAGAAAGTTTCATGTGCACTCGAGAACAATGAGTATCCTGTTGTTTTAGGGTGGAATGTTCTGTCTATACATCTAAAAAGTCCATCTGGCCCAATGTCTCATTCAAAGCTCTTGCTTCTTTGTCAATCTTCTGCTTAGACGATCTGTCCATTGCTGAGAGTGGAGTGTTGAGGTCTCCTACTAATTAATGTATTATTATCAATATGATTCTTTATTTTGGTTAATAGTTGGTTTACGTAGTTGGCTGCTCCCATGTTGGGGCAATAGATATTTACAATTGTTAGATTTTCTTGTTGGATAGACCCTTTAAGTATAATATAGTGTCCCTCTATATTTCCTACAGTCTTTGATTTAAAATCTAATTTGTCTTATATGAGAATTGTTACCCCAGCTTTCTTTTGAGGTTCATTGGCATGATAAATGGTTGTCCATCCCCTCACTTTCAATCTGGAGGTGTCTTTAGGTTCATTTTTAGACAACAAATGGACCGCTAGGGGAATGCTGAAAAAGAAAACCAAAGCTGGGGGCATCAGAGTGCCTGACTTCAAGCTATATTACAAAACTGTGATCATCAAGACAGCATGGTATTGGAACAAAAACAGACACATAGATCAATGGAACAGAATAGAGACCCCAGAAATGGACCCTCAACTCTATGGTCAACTAATTTTCGACAAGCCGGAAAGAATATCCAATGGATAAAAGACAGTCTCTTCAATAAATGGCGGTTGGAAAATTGGATAGCTATATGCAGAAGAATGAAACTGGTCCATTCTCTTATACCTTACACAAAGATAAACTCAAAATGGATGAAAGACCTAAAGGTGAGACAGGAATCCATCAAAATCCTAGAATAGAACATAGGCAGTAACCTCTTTGATATTGGCCCCAGCGACCTCTTTCAAGACATGTCTATAACGGAAAGGGAAACAAAAGCAAAAATGAACTTTTGGGACTTCATCAAGATAAAACGCTTTTGTACACCAAAGGAAAAAGTTCACAAAACTAAAAGGCAACCCATGGAATAGGAAAAGATATTTACAAATTGCATTATGGATAAAGGGCTGGTATCCAAGATCTAAAAAGAACTTCTCAAATTCAACACCCAAAAAACAAATAGTCCAGTCAATAAATGGTCAGAAGACATGAACAGACACTTCTCCAAAGAAGGCATACAAATGGCTAACAGAAATATAAAAAAATGTCCAGCGTCACTATATATCAGGGAAATACAAATCAAAACCACAATGAGATACCACCTTACACCAGTTAGGATGGCAAAAATTAACAAGACAGGAAACAACAAGTGTTGGAGAGGATATGGAGAAAGAAGGAACCCTCTTACACTGTTGGTAGGAATGCAAGCTGGTACAGCCACTCTGGAAAACAGTATGGAGGTTCCTCAAAACATTAAAATAGACTTACCCTATCACCCAACAATTGCACTACTAGGTATTTACCCCAAAGATACAGATGTAGTGAAAAGAAGGGGCACATGCACCCCAATGTTCATAGCAGCAATGTCCACAGTAGCCAAACCATGGAAGGAGCCGAGATGCCCTTGACAGATGAATGGATAAATGAGATGTGGTGCATATATACGATGCAATATTACTCAGCCATCAGAAAGGAGGAATACCTACCATTTCCATCGACATGGATGGAACTGGAGGGGATTATGCTAAGTGAAATAAGTCAAGCGGAGAAAGACAATTATCATATGGTTTCACTCATATCTGGAACACATAAGGAATGGCGCAGAGGACCACAGGGAAAGGGAGGGAAAACTGAATGGGAAGAATTCAGAGAGGGAAACCATGACAGACTCTGGACTCTGGGAACCAAACTGAGGGTTACAGAAGGGAGGAGGTGGGGGGGATGGGGTAAGTGGGTGATGGGTATTAAGGAGAGTGTGGTGATGAGCACTGGGTGTTATACGCAACTAATGAATCACTGAACACTACATCAAAAACTAATGATGTACTATATGCTGGCTAATTGAACACAATAAAAAAAGTAAAAAAAAAAAAAAAGCAATATCCAGCTATATGCTATTTTTAAGAAATAAACATTGAATACAAAAAAAAAATTTTTAAATAAATAAAATCCTTCAAGTTGATTGTTACTGAATATTGAGAATGTGGTTGGAAAACATCCAAAAGTCTTCTGGAACTGTGTTCATTTTAGAAAATACCACTGTTCCTAAGATAAATGATTGAAGCAAATAGCATATAAAAGGAAATAAAATATTTTCTAGGTTAAGTAAATATAAAATAACAATTTTTAAATTAAGCCTTATATCTGATAAGGAAAGAAGCAAGAAATAACAGTACAAAAATCATTTACTTATAAACAACGTGTCTGGGATAATAAAAGTGAGTTAAATGCAGCTTTGTAACCATGCCTTTAAAGAACTGGTTTATGGAAATCTACTTCAGTAATTATTTTGGCTCAGTTCTGCTGTTACAGAAACTCATTTCCCATTTTCTTGATTATTCTATTGGGAAAGCTAAATAACTTGACTGTTAGATTGTTGGCATTTAGGTCATACAATATGGACTGGGTGTATAGAAACTTTTAATCAAGCATTAGATTCCAGGGTTTCTGGGAGATGTATGTATATCTTCTCCGCAAATATATAGTCTCCACAAATAAGCAGTAGGAATGTCCTATAGGTTGGAATATGAAACTTTGTGAATTTCAATGGATGTTCTAAATTTTAAAATTTATTCAGGTGAAACGTCCCATCATTATGGTTCATTATATTCTTTAAAAAAAATAGGTAAATGACTTACAGTCAGGTTTCAAAAATTGTTAAAGTTAAACCTTGTCAAAATTCAAAGCAGACCTGTCAGTAGTTTGACCAATTTAAGTTACCATTCTATACCCCAAACAGGAGAACACTTTTGAAATCCAAAGTGAAATGCCATCAAGCTGAAGAGGATAAGTGCAGACCAAGGTGGGATCAGGATGAGGCTCTATGCAAGGTGTCTGATAAGCAAAGGTCAAGATAAAATAAATCAAGGATTGTTTGGACTGTGGTAAATCAAGTAAGTGTTTTTACTAAATCCCGAAGCATCAGTGTCCTCAAGTCATTCAATCCTGCTTGAACGTTTGACTAAAGCTAACCTGCCTTATTTTCTTGTAATCTTAACAATTTTCAGATAATTGTTTCCTGCACCATTGTGTCAGACTAAAGATAGACTCACAACCTAGCATTAAAACAAAACATCTGTTGCAAAAAATAAAACTGCTCCTCCCCTCCCCCTGCCATAAATAGAGTTAAGATCTGTAGTAAGAGAATCTTGGAAGTTGTTTTTTATTTCTCATATAAGAAGTGAAAAGAAAAAAAAGTATGTCCTACTTGAATGAAATGAATATGCACCTTTAAATAATAAATGAACAAAATATATAAAATTAGATATTAAAGTTTGCCAATATTTCTAATTAACATATGGATTCCTTGAAGACTCTATGCAACAGTGTCTAGGAAAAAAAAATCTGGCCATGACTAATAAGGTATGAACAATTCCATGTACTAGTCCACTTACTTCTAATCCCTCAGGCAAAGGCCTATTCTTGGTACAAATTACATCCACTGGAAAAATAGTAAAGATGTGGAAGGCTGTCTAACTTTCTGACCTAGAAAACCAGTATGAATTTAGACTGGGGAAAATTGATTCACATATATGATAAATAACATTTACAAGAATCCATAAACCTCAGGTTTTTTTAAAAGGAACTGGCTTCAAGCAATTCGCATTAATTCCCAAGTCTGATTTTTCCTCCAATCTTCCCTCTTGGCAATAATAACCTTTTTAATGTATATTCAACCAACCTAGGCATTTTCAAAATGATTGTATTTTTTTTTACTCTGGATAAATAAATCAGTCTCAGTACAGTTCAGAAGTTGTCCATTAGTCTCTGCTTAAGCTTCTCTAGGTCCCATTTTTAAACAACTAGAGCATAAAATCCTTCCTATCAGTGTACAAGGAAAGAGTTGCCATGGACTTCATTAATAACCACATATTATCTGTGGGAGAGGGGGAGACATTACACTGGTTCAGTGTTTCCTCTCTGCTTCCCCTCTGGCTCCTGATGCTGACAAAGCATCTCTTCAGACCTTTCTTCAGAGGACTGGGTGAGACCCGTGTATCTTCATGGGATTCCTTACTCTCTTCCAATCTTGAATGTGCTCCTCATCATCTGGGAGTTAATCAGGTGGCTAAAGCTGCATAAATCTCTTTGCTACCTCTAAGTTGATCTGTTGGCAAAGATTACCCTTTCCCCATAGGCACATCTGTTTACAACTTGGGAAAGCATATCTCTATGTATTCAATTTGCAAAATAGTCACTGAAAGAATCTTTTATGCCAGATATTGCTTTAGAACTGGGATATAGTAGAGAACACAAGATAGTGAGGATACTGCTCATATGCAGAATTTCACTAAAGGAAAGGGAAAATAAGCAAAATAAGTATAAGACTGATGAGTGCTATGCTGAGTAATAAGTGTGATGATTTCAAACAGACAGGTTGGATACTATTATAGACAGGGCAGAGGATGCTTTCTAAAACTGAAACACAAATGCTAATGAGGATCTGCTCATCTAACATTCAGAGGAAGCATTCCAAGCACAAGAAATAGCCATTGCAAACCCCCAAATTGCGGAAGTAGCTGGGCAATGCTGAGAAAACAAAGGATGTCCAGGGTGGCTGAAACATGACTCCTGTATCAAAAATCTCTTACGCTCTCCCTCCAAATTTGTCTGCATGAGCCATCATTTATGACAGACATTGCTATGGCAGCCAGCTTTGCCCAGATGTAACCCTGCCTCAGATTTCTGCCTTAGCCTCACCAACATTTCTAGCTTTTTTATCCAAGGGTATTCTGATGAAATGGTATTGGACCCTACAGGAAACCTTGGCCCTCATGTATACGCATGTGGCAGCAAAGGGCTGAGACCCAGTGGGTGGAGACTGAGAGCTGTATTTATTTCCTCTATTCACTTAAAAAAGAGAGAGAGGAAAGAAAGAAAAAGAGAAAGAAAGAAAAAAAAAGAAAAGGAAGGAAGGAAGGAAGGAAGGAAGGAAGGAAGGAAGGAAGGAAGGAAGGAAGAATGGAGGGAGGGAGAGGGAGGGAGGAGGGAGGAAGGGAAGAAGGGAGGAAGAGAAAAGAAGGAAGGAAGGAAAAAGAAAAGAAGACTCTCTTCTCACATCTTTGCGTTTATCCCCGTCTTCCCCCTAAGCTTTATCTTATCACAGACATGAGGAAGAAAAATAGATTCTGTGGTTTGCAAATATGGCTCAGGCCATTTTCTTTTACACTTGATGCTGTGTACCTTAAATAATTACTTCACAATATGATGAGTTTTTCTTCAGCTTTCAAGTGTCAGGTGGAAGGAAAAAAAAATGCCCTCCCATATTTCAAGTTAGTTGTCTGCTTCAGATTAATAACCTACCTATCTTCCTGTCAGAATGAGGTAGAGGTGGACATGGTGGATAAACTATAAAATGAAAAATAGGTAAATACAGATATTCCTGTCACTACCATCTTTCAGTCCCTCTTACCATCAGAGACTGGAATCCCAGCCTGGTAGGTGCATAAGGAGCAGGGGTTGAAGTGGAGGATATTATCGGGAGGAGTAAAAGTATGAAAGGCTTCAGATAGTTGAAGGATCCTGTGAGATGATGAGTGGGGACATTTGTCCTGCAGCCTTTTAAGAATTTAGGAGATTCTTGTGCCTTCATTTGCTCTGGGAAACACAGGATTCTTCTTGGGATTTGCCACTGATTTTGAATAGTTAAAATATGTTTCAGCCTCTATATTAAACACTCTAAATACATTGTCATTTATCCTATTCTTCATTATTTTAATACTGTTATTTTCTACATTTTATTTATTTATTTTTAAGATTTTATTTATTCATTTGACAGAGAGAGAGACTGCCAGTGAGAGAGGGAACACAAGCAGGGGGAATGGGACAGGAAGAAGCAGGGTCCCAGTGGAGCAGGCAGCCCAATGCGGGGCTCGATCCCAGGACCCTGGGATCATGACCTGAACCTAAGGCAGGCGCTTAACGACTGAGCCGCCCAGGCACCCCTGCATTTTATAATTGATGAAAATGAAGATGAATTGTTCCACGCCCTAAAATCTGTAAAGAGACAAACATTTGAAGGTAGAGTCCAAAGGTGTAAAGCTTTACATTTAAGTTCAGGAATGGGAGAGAGAAGCTTCAGGTGTTCTTTTAGATTTTTCTATTCTTTTGATTATTATAAAGAAAATGGATTCAAGATCTTTCCAAGGATAAATACTGTGGTTTGGTAAGAGAGTCTCTCATTACCTGTATTTCAGTAAACTAAATATACTGAAGAAGGCACTAGAAGTTTAGAACCCCTGATATACGTTATAATTTAAAACATGAAAAGGAGTTAAGAATGGTAGTCACTTTAGTATACTAAATCTTTGTACATAAATCGATAAAAAAAAAATTTAAAGGCATAAATAAAAAACATAGGGGGCCTTCCTTGGTGGCTCAGTTGCTTAAGCATTTGCTTTGGCTCAGGTCATGATCCCAGGACTCTATGATCCAGCCATGCATCTGGCTCCAGGCTCAACCCTTTCCCTCTGCCCCTCCCTACTGCTCATGCTCTCTCTCTCTCTCTCTCTCTCTCCTCTCTCACTTGCTCTCTCTCTAATAAATACATAAAGTCTTTAAAAAAATACATAAATCAGATAAAGATTTATAAGAAAATCGCGAGGTTAGTCTGGTATAGAACATAGTATTTTACTGATAATGTCTTTTACCTTAGATCACAATGATAGGAGTTGAACAATACTCTATCATTAACCTAATTTCACATGATACTCCTTTCTGATGCTTTTGAAATTATGGACACGCAGAAAAACACTTTTCCCAAAGTCAGAATTTTCATTATGAGGACAATATAGAAAAAAGCAAAAGTTGAAATTCAAGTTTTATGATAGGATACCATATTGCATGATTAATTCTTCAGATAGACCTTTTATACCATGATGTTTTAACGCATACGTCATCACAAAAATGATGCTGATATCCATGCAGGCAGGTCCTATGGGTGGCTCTGTACATTGTTTAATTTCAAAGAGAGATCATTAGCTTTGCTCTTGTGAGCAAAATTACCAGAAAATTCACTTTCCCGATAGTATCCAACCAAGATACTCTAATCATTATTCTTTCTTTTAAGAAATGTCAGTAACATGGCAAGCCAGGCATCCATCACCACTCTGTTGGATCTCTATGTGGATAAAACTTGCCTTTAAGCTGCAGATGGCTCTTTAATCTTATAATGATTCAGAATTGTCCAACCGTACTCTGTTTTTAGACTTTTCACTAGAAGAGAAATCCACCCTGAGTCTCTTATTTTATTAACCTATTTGGCTAGATAGATCAAAGTTTTAAAAATAATAAGGCCAGGATTTCTATTACTTTATATATAATGACACGATTCTCCTACAGCTCTTGTGATTTCAGCACCTACAGAGATTAGAACACCACATTTTACAGTTGCCAATGTGCAAGTTTAAAACATAGTGTTATCCCCATTATGATATTTGAAAAGTGAGTTCTGAAAAACAAATGAAAATGTTTCTATAAATCTAATTTTTAATAAATACTGCAAGCAAATAGCTCAAATAAAATCACATCTAAAAAGATTGTATTTTTTAAATAAAATCTAAGCTTTTTAGTGACTACTTTTTTTTTATTACTGATTTTCTGTCCCTGCCAACACCCCAGAATCTCACAACTGAGTCACTTTTCAGGGCCTTTACTTCATTATTTTTGTCTCCTTTTTCTGTTCCTTTTATTAAAACAGCAGAGGTCCATTTGGAGCCCCCTGCTTGGCACTGCTGCAGGGATTTAAACTTTAACAAGTTCAAAGAAAACAAGAATTATAAGGAGAAGCCTTGGATTTATATAGATTCTTTTGAAGAGCTCAGAGTATGAGAAACCTTTCCCTTGGTCAAGGTTAAGGTTACAAAGTGTAGAACATGTAATCTCTGTATTCTTTTCAGCCTCTCATGCTTCTATACAATTCCCAAAACACCTTACTGAAAATGGTAGGTACGGTATCAGTCAAGGTCCTAAAAGGAAACAGATTTCCACTCAGATTTTTCAACAGTCCTTAGTAAGGAAATGTTTACAGGAGTAAGCACAGGGTTACGGGAATAACAACGGGTTTTGAGGTACTCAGATACTAATATGTCACTACTGACCTTGCATCAGAAAAAAGCAGAGCAGAAAATCATGCCACTGAAGCTCACTGAGAGAGAGAACCAGAAAGGGAGACAAGGGATGCTATAGAGGTAAGTGGATATAACCACAGCCAGAGAGTGCTCCCCATAGCAAGGAGGATAGATGAGAGCTGTCCCTCCTTCTTCCCTCTGATCCCTCAGGTGGTCTGCCATTAACCCAAATAACTAGAAGCCAGCCTTTATGGGAGCATCAGCAATGCAGTCTGCAGAGGTTAGCCCCCTGGGGCACAACAAATGGTAAAGAATGAATATGGAAAGGCAAAAAAGGAAAAGGCACAGTGTGCCTTTGCCATTTACCTGTTTTTTTTTCCTTTGCTCCAGATTAAGAAAATCATATTCAATAGAGGGTAGATACAATTCTAATCAGTTATTAAATCACCATAGGATGATGCAGACTAAATCATTAAGTCACTACTAAAATATAAAATGTAACATTTGCTAGCTGCAGAACTCTCCATATTAATCAAGAGAGAACTGAAGGGAGAGGAGGGAGTAGTGAAATAATAATCGTGTAAGTTATGCCATAGAATGTCTTCCTAGCTGCTAAGATGTAAGGAGATGCACAACAAATGAAACGTAACAACACAGGTATAAAGAAACTGACAAACTCTTATTTCATGTAATTATACTTACACTGCTCCTTCCTTCCTTCCTTCCTTCCTTCCTTCCTTCCTTCCTTCCTTCCTTCCTTCCTTCCTTCCTTTCTTCCTTCCTTCCTTTTTTTGAACTTGGATTCTATCTACACTATCCAGAGATGACTGAAGTGACTGAGCAGGTTGCATATAAAAACACACTGCAATACATTGTTTCCCTAACCTTTCAGATTCATTTGCAGTGGTACAGCCCCTCTACCTTATTGACCCACCATAGGCCACTATTGAATCCAGACTTCAATTAATCAATGAAGTCAATCATTTGATCCCATAACTAATGTTAACACATTAAATTACAAGTTGCCAATTTAATAGATTCAACCCTATCCAAGTTTATATTGTCCATCTCTGTATCATCCTTTTAGAATCCTTTTCCACTTCTATTCTCCAATGTCAGCTGATACAAGTTAGAAGGATCTAGTAAATCCTTTAGTGTTGTATCAACTTTGGGAACCAAACTTAAAATTGTTTCTCTGGATCATGTAAGAGCTTAATTCCTGTAAAAATGCCTGGACACAGTGATGGGTAGGGAAAGTGTTTTTCCTAATGGTTAATTCTAATAGTTTTATGTTATACTAATAATAAAGCATAATAATGATTATATGACTGAGCTGTAAAAGAAATAGCTCACTTGGCCACTGAAGCAACATTATGTTAAAATTCCACCACTGGCATATGATTGTTTCATATTAGTAACTGGAATTTTTGTTTAGGGACCATTTACCGTGAAATGAGGGTAAAAAAAAAAAAAAACATCAGTGATGTAATAATTCAAAAAAAAAGTTATAATTCAGCAAAAAAGTAAAAGCAGCCCCCCTTTACATAGTTTTCTTTATAACAAAATCTAGGTCAAAGCTTATCTGTTAAAATTTTTTTGAGGGGTGTGGTCCCAGGGACATAAGAGTAAGAGAAAATGGGAAGTCCTGCAAGCAAACTTGTCCACAGATTTTTGAACAAACATAGCTGACTGATTGCTTGGCCATGCTGGATTATCTCCTAAAAGAGCATTTGAAACAAATGCATCTTGGAATAGCCCATCTAGTAGAGGAGAAGTAAACAGTGTAACTGCTGGAAACTTCCAAATTCACTTTATTTGTTAAAATCCACCCCGCCTTACTTTCAGGGATGCTGGCAAAATATCCCCAGGACTTTGTCACTATAAAGTCAGAGGACTTGGATACTGAAATTACTTGCTGAAATAATATTTTGTTTGTTTGTTTGTTTTAATGCTTGAGTAAACAAACAAAAAGAAAGGCCCAAGTGAATTCTCTTGATAGTAGACATAATTCTCCCAGAACCTCAAGGCACAAAGGCAATCTTTATCTTTTTGGTAATTAGAATTAATTATAGCAGATAGCAGAATAAACCCAAAGTTACCAAAGAGTAGTTTCAACCTCCAGTTCAGTCGAACCTTTATTTTGTTCATTAGTAGAGGCACAGACCATCTGGAAATTAAGGTCTTTAATTCAGAAGAGGCTAAGTTTTAGGGATAGAAAGCCCACATTATACAGGTGACTCAAAAAAGTGATGGTACAAGGAGTTATTTCTAGTTAATACATTCTTGCTACTGACATAGTGTTATCTGATTACCATTAGATTCATATGCTACATCCTAGAAGACAGCACTCAAATCCCAAAGTATAGACCTCTGTAGCTGGCACCTTAGTTAAGCCTGCAGTGAGCTATTACACCATTCTATCAGACCAGTTTCCTCTTGGTTCTGGGGAACATCGTAAGATCAGTGACTTCTGTGGTCAAGAGCTTATTGTCTCACTGACTTTGAAATATAATGAATGCATTAACCTGAGTGCGTCTGAGGCATAAGATATTCATGCATCAAGCAGTCTGTAAACACATTGATAATGGTACTTATGGAAACCTTTCAGATAAGGAAGAAAAATTCTATATCTAGAATACATATTGATTACTATAAGAATACAGTGTTTTCACTTCCAAGGTGGAATTGGTTAATTTAATCAACCTAATACCAGGTAGGTGAATGGTTGGTGCATTAAAGAATCATGCTTAGTTGAGTACTTAGTGTTTGTTTGTAATGCTGATAGGGTTGACAAATTTGAGACATAAAAATGTAGACTACTTAGTCAAATTTGAATTTCACACATAGAGCACATTTTTTTTTTAGTATAAATGTGTTTCATATACTAAAACAAACAAAAAAACTATTACTTATTTACAATTCACATTTAAGTTGGCATCGTATATATCATCTGGCAATTTTAGCGGCTAATTGGATATTCTAAAGTGTTAAGTAGCAAGATCAGCATTGATGACAAGGTACTGGGATTTGAATTCCATTAATAGCCTCTATCACTGCCAAACTCACAACTTTAGTAAGGAGGCCCACTGGATAAATACTGGAGTTGCATATGATAGAGGCCAGTTGTGATCCATGGGGCAAGTCATCCTGTTTGAAATAGGTGACATGATTTGTGGGGCCCACTGCCAAATGAAAACTTAGGACCCTCATTCAAAAATCCCTATGAATTTCAAGTGAAAGCAGTGCATTAAACCAACTGTGGAGCCTTCTGAATGTGGAGCCATATGTGACTACCTGAATTACATATCCATGGAGTTACCCTTGTTCCTGTCTAGGTGGGTTTTGAGATACTCTTTGGGAGTAAATGTTCTCCTTTGGGAATTAATATGAGACAAAATGATATTTATGTACACTTTATATCCATTCCCATCGATCCATCCATTTAACTCCCCAGACTTCTTTGATCAGATCTCCTGTTATTTTTCTCTAGTGACTCCTAATCAAACTGGTCAAGCTACTCATCAGGGCGTGAGAGTCAGTGTACATCAGTACTTCAAGCTGTCTCTCCCCTCATATTAATTTGATGGCCATTTTCATCCTAGTTCTGTCCAGTGGAAGGATTTCTCTTTACCACTGTCCTTTAGTGACACTCATAAAAGAGGAGGTAAAATGGCAGTTCTTTCTGTCCAGTGCCAATATACTGCACTAACCCATCTCTTAACCAAGGCCAAGGCCTTTCTTAACTCTGTCAGCTGGTCATAAGAAATTCTCAATGAGGCCAGAGATATGAATTGAAGAAGAGCAACAGAGGAAAGTGACATAAGAGTCCAAGCCACCTATTTATATAATTTACTACAATTTCAGAATCTGTTTGAGCCTGAGCTATAAAGCACACTTCCATCATATAATGAATTGCAACTATCTCTGCACAACTTTATGAAATGATGGGTATACAGCTTGGGTTTCAGTTCCTAATTGTCATTACTATAACCTAGTAGCATATCAGGAGCTTTATCAAGAGAAAAAAAATATCTTGGCTACAAAAGTTGTTACCTTTCTCCAGAACCCTAGGATTTCATGCTGTGACTCTCCTTTAGGTTTTTCTGATGACTCTACACCGCATCCTTACCCACTATGCATTCCTCAAGTACCATCGAATATGCTAGGCCTTATGGATCATGTGACAGGTTTGCTTTCCTTAAAGGCTTGATTTGCTGCAGAGCATCTGAGTCCCACTCAAAACAACTACCTTCAGAATTACCCAATAAGTTAGTTCTAGTCCCAAATGTGGTAGATGCTGTCTCCAAAATCCAAAATGTTTCATGAAACATTGTGTCTCTTTCTTGAACACTGGAGCTGAGAGGTGCAAAAACTTGTCCTTTATCATAAAAAGCATATCCTAGCACCTCACAGACCACTGGACTCATAAAGATTTCATTATTGTGAAGGGCAATTTAAGTTCTGCTGAGTTACCTGCCAACCTCTGACACATATTTGTGTAGATAATTTAGAATATTCGACACTCCCCACTCACTGAATCCAATTAACATGACATGATCAATATATTGGACTAATGGAAAATCTGGTGGAAGTTTAAGTTGAACAAAGTCCCTGGAGACTAAGCTGTAATAGAGAATAAAGGAATTAACAGCTTTGATGTGAGACAATGAATGTGTATTGCTGCCCATTCTAGGGAACCATTAATTGCCTTTGCTTTTGATTCTCCCTACTGATGAATATCAAGAAGTAATTATTCACTAATTCATTGCTCACATACCAAGTGCCAAAAGTTTTGTTGTTCTCTTCCAGTAAAAAATAACCATGCCTGAAACAATTCCAGCTAAGCAGCTGCAATTGGAGCCGATACTTGGTTAGGTTTAGAGATAGACGCCTTCATCCATCTGGCTAATGCACTGACTAGGCAGGCAACTGAATGGGAGATATGGCACAACTACATTAGCAAACTTTAAATCTTTGTTAGTGTTACTAATCACTGTGAGTACTCATGGAATGTTTTACTGTTGCTGATTTACTATGTTGATAAAGTAGAGAGATTTGGATCCAGGGGAAATAACCAAAGTTTTATAGGTGACCCATTTGTCCCAACCGTAATTAGGTAACATCTTTATCAGGTAGCCTCCATAAGCTTTAGCTCTAGCTGGAGAACTATTGTGGCATTTCTTGTTCTTTTTTTTTTTTTTAAAGATTTTATTTATTTATTTGACAGAGAGAGACAGCGAGAGAGGGAACACAAGCAGGGGGAGTGTGAGATGAAGAAGCAGTCTTCCCGCTGAGCAGGGAGCCTGATGTGGGGCTCAATCCCAGGACCCTGGGATCATGACCTGAGCCAATGGCAGACACTTAACAACTAAGCCATCCAGGCATCCCCATTTCTTGTTCTTTAATGCCAGTATCAGTGAAAAGTATCAAACATTTCTTTGAAAGTCTTGTCATTTTTCCTTGTCTATACTAATTCTGTTGAAAACACCTTCATGTCCTTTACTATTACAGGATTCTTCCTCAAGGGGACCAGACCACAATTTCAAACAATAAGCTATGGATTTGTGAACATATTTAGATTTTTGAACTACATTAGACCTGAAAACTGGAGGAAGGACCACACTTTTCCACTACCATAGCTGCTCACTAGCTCTTAAGCTTATATAAATCAAATTTGCATTATACAAATCAAAATATATAATAGTTGACCATCTATCTCTCTCCTAGGAAAACCACGATCTATTTAGTTATCATCACAGAGTCCTAAAGATCAAGTTATCCTGACAGACACACAGGTCATGCTACCCACTATGTATTAATTTTGCCCTCCTTGCCTCTGAATGTGAAGTCTTGTTATTTGGTCTGCCTTTTCAAACTCCCACCATATCCACTGATTATTAAGTAGTCCGTTACATTACGCTCCTACTAAAAATCACACTACGCAGAGAACAGCTATCATCAAGATTCTCAGAGATGTTGCTATCTCCCTTGTCAGCAGATTCTTTATTATCTTAAAGAAAAGAATGTTCTTTGGACACTCCAAGACAACATAATCAGAGGGTAGGTTATCTGGTCTTAATAATAAATCCATTGTAGCATTCACATTTCCTCTTACTTTAGACATTTTTGTCAATATTGTGGCCCTTTTCTTCACTTCTTAAAAGCATTCATAGCATCCAGTGCAGATACCACATATAGCTACTGGAAAGGTCCAAGACTAAAGATACTGAATTTTTTATAGAGTTGGCTCCAAGAGAGTATCAGTTGCCTAGAACTGCATATTGTGTCCAAAGATTCTGTGGCAAACTAAACTTTTCACTTTCCAGTTAGAAAACTATTCGAAGAGATTGAGTAGAAAATGTTGGACATGGAAATGTGTTTAAGTTTGGGGAATACATAGCAAGTGGGGCTGTGTTGATGTGGTTCCAGGAAACAATTCCAGCTAAGGCATAGTCAGCTGTCTGTATGAGTAGAAGAAAGGGAAAAAACTGGCAAAATACGTTTTCAGGGAAGGAACTGACTAAATTCTCTTGTCAAAGACCTAACCAAGTGGACATAGGTTTAAGGCAATTTTCCAAGCTGTACAAACACACAGAATGCTAATCAGGAAAGAAAATTAAAAGTCATAACAGTGACACAAAGTAATAAAGAAGCGTATTTTTTTTCAAGAGCATCCAATTGACAAAAGCTTGTAAATTTTATCTAGAATAAACATAACAATATATTTGAACTTTCCATATTGCTGATAAAGAAAAAGCTAAAGCTACCTATTTCAGGAACTGAATTGGCAATTATAGGGTCAGGCTAACACATATTTTGGCAGGTCTAAGAAAGTCAGAAACTGACAAATCTTTCCTGTTCCTTAATTCTGCTTTTACATGTGTTTCTCTGAAAGAGAATTGCACAAAAATGTGAAATCATTTCTTGCCAAAATTTAAGAAGCATACATTTTTTTTCTAATAAATCCTTTGATATTTAGTTGATGGAAGGATACATGACATGCTAAATTTTAGAAAGAAAAGATACTTTTAAATAAATTTAAGCTCTACTATTTTGGGGATCTGATAAAGAAAAATATATATATAATTAGCTTAATTCTCTCTTATTTATTTATTTATTTATTTATTTAATTTTTTTGAGAGAGAGCGAGCGTGATCAGGGGGTGGGACAGAGGGACAGGGAAAGAGAGAATCTTAATCTTTAAGTAACTTTGCACACAAGTCTAAATTCATGATAATTTTTGCCTTGAAGATAGTTGTTTGGCTACTGAATAGATTACTTTTTAATTCTTATAATTGGATTAATTCACATATGTTGTGTTCCTTGCAACTTAAAAGAAACTAATAATTGTACCAAAGTTAGGAAATGAATTTGATCATGGGTTTATAAAAGACAGTCCTCCTTCCCAATTTTGTGTGCGTGTGTTTTCTACAGGAACATAATGGTCATATATAAATTTTGAAATATGAAGTTTGAAAGACAGTTAAAACTTGTGCTCAATCTGGCAAGTATTTTAAAAGGCTGAGAATATGTTTACAGATCAGAACTAGGATGATTAGGATGACTTATATGAGCAAAACTATATGAGAAATATTTAAAAGTAAAATTCAGAAAGTTCATTGACTCATGGATATTGAGGATGAAGGAGTCTTTTATCTTCCTAATAATTAGGAAATCTCACTCTACTTAAACCAGCTAGAGTATATTATGTTCTCCGCAACAGAACTCTAAAGGGTACTCCAATCAAAGGGGGAATCCATGTGAAATAAAATGCTGAAGTTCAGGAAAGTGGTTGTAACATGGAATCTGTTGTGTCATAAAATTATATACATGAAGTATTTGAAACCAGAGGAGACATGCAAAGGAAATAGTCCTGAGAACAATATCAACTGTATTAGTCAGGGTTCTCCACAGAAACAGAACCAATAGGATAGATATAGATATATAAGAGATATTTTTATGCCATTGACTCCTGTGATTATGGAGGTTGAGGAGGTCTACTATCTGCCATCTGTAAGCTGGGGAGCAAAGAAAGCTAGTAGTATAATTCATCATATTTTGAGGTGAGAAGCACTAGTATAAATCCAGAGTACAAAGGAATCCAAAGGCTTGAGAGCAGAAGTTCTGATGTCAGAGGGCAGGCAAAGATGGATAGTCCAACTCAAGAGAAAGAGAAAACGAGCTCTTCCTTCACCTTTTTGTTCTATTCTGGTCTTCAGTGGATTCGATGATGCCCCCAACCTTCACTTTGGTAGAGATGGATCTCTTTACTCGGTGTACTGATTTAAATGCCAATCTCTGCCACAGACCTACCCAGAAATAATGTTTTACTAGCTATATGGTCATCTCTTAGCCCAATCAATTGACACAGAAAAGTAACTGCCATAATCATCCAAATGCAAAACTATGTAAGAATAGGTATAAGAGGGGTGCCTGGGTGGCACAGTCAGTTAAGCAACTGCCTTCACCTCAGGTCATGATCCCAGGGTCCTGGGATCAAGCCCCACATCGGGCTCTCCCCTCAATGGCAAGTCCACTTCTCCCTCTCCAGAGCTCTGTGATCTCTCTCACTTTCACGCTCTCTCAAATAAATAAATAAAATCTTAAAAAAAAAAAAATAGGTATAAGAAATATAACAAGAGCACATTTTTGTAAGCCAGAGGAAAATAGAGTGTTACAAAAGCTCATGGAAGCAATTTTAATACCTTGGATTTCAGAAAAGACCAATTGGATGAAGACTGAAGATATCAACCATAATCATTCTGTGTGTGTGTGTGTGTGTGTGTGTGTGTGTGTGTGTGTGAGGGCCCTGTTTTTATGCACAAGGACAGTGAGTAGCAGTGTCACATTAAGCACAGGGAGATTTGTTTTAAGTGGACATAAGTAAGCTGTTTGATATTCCTCCCAACCTTAAATGTTTTGACTTTTTGCAAGCATATACTTGGAAAGGCCTTGAGGTAGGAGGCAGATGTGAGAGTCAATATCAACAAGGAGTTAAAGTGTGGTGCATCCCAGGATAGAACCATCCATGGGAAAAAGACGGAAGATTGATTCACAACTCTATTAATACAGATTTAACCTTTTATAAATGTTACTAGTTCTTACCTGCACAATGTAAAATGAATTCCACACAAATCTTCTTTAAATATTTTGAGATTCCTTTACTATATTGGTTATTTATAAAATAAGAACTCTAAAGAACTAAGACTTTCATGCACGTAAGTTGAAGTATAAACCATTATACTTAACAAATTTTGTGCATGAATAAATCCTCATTTGAATATCTTTGGTTGGGGTGTTCAGAATACATAACTCAGAGAATATGACATGATTTCCAAGTTTCAGTTTGTTTGTCAAAGCACTCAACCATATAGAAGAGTGGCTAATGATTTCTTGCTTAAATGTGCAATAAAATTACTAGGGATGTGAAACTCAACAACAACAAATAAAAACATTTCCTGACAGCAAAATAAATGACTAACATGCTTGAAAATGAATACATACTTATTCAATTTGCTCTAGATTTAGCTGTGTTGCATTCAGCGGGAAGTTGTCACAGAGCAATGAAGCTGCAGTATACACAGATGGTCCTGTTTCTTGTAGGAACAGACATCTGTATCCATCCATGGCAGCAGATCAGCAATTTCTTTTAATTACTTTCTTGAAAATTTCTGAGTTACTTATTTTCCATCTAGAAAAGAAATATGCATTCATATTTATCTTAAACTCTTGGCATTATATTAATTATATTACTTTGAAGCATAATTATTATTCTATTGCTATAATAAAATCACTAATATTATTTAATTCATTTTATTCTCATATTACTCCTGCAAGGTAGTTAGGAAAAATTTTATTATAAATATTTATATTTTAGGAAACTGACCCAGGAAGATTAAATCATTTAACCAACATTATTCAACTTGTAAATTTTAAGCCAAGAATTAAAACCTAATCATTTGATTACAAAATTATGGTATTTTACTATAGATATCATTATTTGTGGAATATCACATGCTGAAATATGATGAAAATAAGCTTAATATTGATTAAAATAGATCAACTAAAATATTTTGGTTTAATGAAAAAACCAGTCCAATATTTTGGCCTCACCAATACCATGATGATTTATAATTTTTCTTTCCTTTTTTGACTTTATAGAATTGTAGGTGTAAAAAAAATTAAAGCAGTAAAGAAACAGAAGAGAGGGAGAAATCACAACTTATCTTTACTTTGTCCATAAGATAAACTTCCATTAGCTAGCTAACATTACCTTGAAAATAAAATTATGACCTGTTTGACTAAACAGAAGAGCTGAGCTACACAGTAAAAGTAAGAGTCAGAAATAATTTGGCATTGTACAATCTTGGAGCTTCAAGAATATGTAATGGAAAGGCAATCTGATTCTTAATTTTCCTTTTAAGATCATCATCATTATTATTATTTTAAATTTTAGAGATAACATGGGGGTGGGGAGGGGCAAAGGGAGAGGGAGAGAGAAAATCTCAAGCAGACTCCCCACTGAATGTAGAGCCCTACTTGCAGGGCTTGATCTCAACACCCTGAGATGATGACCTGAGCCAAAATCAAGAGTGGGAAGTTTAACCAACTGAGCCACCCAGGTGCCCCAAGGCAATCTGATTCTAATTGTTACTCAGGATGAATTGAGAAAAGAAATTATCCGTTACACCGTTATGCACAAGCTTTTATTTCTTTAAAATATCCAATTTATGACTTAAAGACAAGATATACTTGCTTTAAAGATCTATATGATTTTGCATAATGTAACATTATGTTATTTTCCCTTATTCCATCATTTTGAAATTCTCAGACTTTTCTTCTAAGCTCAGTTCATATTTTGGGAAAACTTTTCCAATTTATTCCCCAAACCACCAGTGCAATACTTTCTCCTTCTTGATATATTTTTTGTGTTCTATACCTATCTCCTATAATGGACATTGTGGTTGAATGCTTATTATTAGTAGTAGTATTATCATATACTTTCTACTCCCATTGTGTATCACCAAGGCAATTCTAAGTTCCAGGTAATTCTGGCTCCCTATCCTTCTTGCCTTTGCCACTTGTACAGTGAGTAGAACTCTATAACTTTGGACAGAGAAAAGAGAGGGAAAAAAATAAATGTTTTGCTTTATCATTGAATCATTACTTCAATCAAACCTGAATCTCATCTTACCTCTGTATTTTCTCTTTTGCCTTAATGGGTTTTCAGTTATATTCAGGCCAAAGCATCATAAAAGGTAAACACAATGTTCCAGGGACTATTCTTAGAACTTATATTACAAGTTAATTCATTAATTCACAACATCTCTATGAAGTTACTGCAATGAGGAACTAAGGCATAGAAAGGTTATACCCTTGCTCAAAGACATACGACTATTAAGTGGCAGAGTAAGGATTCCAGTTCAGGCAGTTTGGTGAAATACTCAAGCATCTTGAATAATATGACATATTGCTTCCATTAGTTCACATTCTACTGTGTATTTGTATCTGTGCTCCACTTCAGTTCTTACAGTGCAGGGGATATTTTTAATTGGTCTTTATTTGTCTGTGCATTTCTACCATTCAGCATCATGCTTGGAAACATAATCAAGCAAAATTATTGTTATGGGTAAAATGAGACCTGTTCCTTCTGCAAGTGAAAAATTACAAAGTAATGATTACTAGTAGAACGCTTCAGTAAAACAGAAAACCATTACCTGGAGAAACTAAAGATATTTTCGTTTGTTTCTATCTTCTCCCTTCCCTAGTGGCATCTGGCCTAAACATTCTCAAGCAATTCCTACCATAGCTGGAAAGATCTTAGTTTACAGAAAATAATATTTGAATAGCCTGTTGGCCAACTACGGGCCCCAGCCAGAACACTTGATAATGTATTCTTCAATTTAAAAAGCATTAGTATGTGATAACTATATATTGAATGTCATGCTATGGGGTCCTTTCGGTATTTTCTTTTCCAGTCTATAGGAGGTTATTTGGGAAACCTTGTTAAAGATTGGCCTGAAGAAATATTCAGATAGTGGTCCTTTATTGCAACAACTCAAAGTCTCACAAAAATCAGTTATAGATAGCTATGGGCTTTTGAATTATTCCTTATAAGTAATATCAGAAACAATAGTTTTAGTGGTTGGCTGGTTTAATGGATTTGACTTTTAGGCTTGGAAAGAATATCAAGAGAAGGGAGTACAAACATTTGTGAGGAAAGAGAAACCAATTGAATATTTAAAAACATGTTTTGCTCTAATTTAGTTCCTGATTTTGTTGATGATTCATCTTTTTGTTTAAGGCTTAAAAGTATTTTTCCTGACTGTGAGAGCACTATGAATTGAAGACTTAGACCATTATTAGCATAAATGTTTTCTTTTCCCCATTGAACTCTTATCACAGGAAATGGAATTCTTTTTACCTGAGGCATCACTTAGTAATTAAAGAAATGTGGTTTCCTAATGCTAATTTCTGTAATAAAAAGGAAATGTATGAACACATTAAATTGAAAATTGTAGTGATAATAAAAGGTACATTTCACATGTCTCACATAGAATAATGGTTTTCTTGCTTTCTAAAATAGAATACTCAAAAGAAGTTTTTTTTTTCATTTTATTTTCTCATACAATATTTATTCCATGAAATGACTAAATATGCAAATTGACTGCTTTATTTTTTTAAATTTTGTGAGCTTCTTTTTCCTTTAGAACTTTGTAGATTTCCGCATACATATTTTATATATATTTTGTTAGATTTATGACTATTTCATTTTTTTAATTTCTTTTTTTTTTTTTTAACTTATAGCAAGAATTACTACCAAACGCCACTCACTGGGCCAGGGATCCTTGTGGTGTTGATGAAAGACTTGCCCCTCATGTAGCACACTATCTACACTTGTGAATTCATCAGCCAGCCAGCAGCCTGAACTTCAAGCTTTAATAATGTCTGTATTTTATTTTTTGTGGCAATATGAGTGGTGCTGTATTTTTTATTTCAGTGTCAACTTACTTAGTGATAACATAAAAGAAAACAATTAATTTTTTAAACATACACTTTGTATCCTGCAATATTGCTATTATTGCTTTATTTGTTCCAGGGTTTTTTGTTGTTTGAGATTTTCTAAATAGACAGTTGTCATCTCTGACCAAAGATGATTTCATTTCTTCCTTCCAAATCTGTGTAAGTTTTATTCCTTTTCTTGTCTAACAGCATTAACTAAGACATCCAGTAAGATTTTTTTTTTAAAGATTTATGTATTTTAGAGAGTGGGGGGAAGGACAGCAAGAGAGGGAGAGAGTCTTAAGCAGATTCTGCACTGAGTGTGGAGGCCGATATGGGGCTCAATCTCACGACCCTGAGATCACAACCTGAGCTGAAACCAAGAGTCAGACGCTTAACCCACCATGCCACTCAGGCCCATCCAATAAGATCTTTAAAAAAAAAAAAAAGAGCAATGAGTGAACATCTTTGTGTTGTTCCTGATATTCATTAGAAAGCTTCCAGTTTCTCTGGACTCCGGGAAAGGAACTAAGGGTTACAGAAGGGAGAGGGGTGGGGAGATGGGGTATTAAGGAGGGCACATGTTGTGATGAGCACTGGGTGTTATACGTAACTAATGAATTGTTGAACACTACATCAAAAACTAATGATGTACTATATGTTGGCAAATTGAACATAATGAATAAATATATATAAAAGAAAGCTTCCAGTTTCTCAAATTAATTATGATGTTAGCTATAGAGGTTCTTTTTTTGAAGATGGTATTAACAAATTGAGGAAGTATCAAATTCCACTACCTAAGTTCTCTATTGTTAGTTTGATGACAGTTTTATTATAAATGCAGGCTGGATTTTGGCAAATGCTTTTTCTGCATATATTTATATGATCATATGATTTTTTGTAACAATAAAAAACCATTAATACTATCAGCAATTATAACAATATTTATTAAATAGTTAACATGTTTTGAATCTGGGTTAATTCCTCTTATATGGCCCATTTTATTTAACTATATCATTAAACCAATGTTTAAGATATTATCATCTGCTTTTTAGAGATGGTGAAATTTAAGTTCATAGATGTTAAATATCTTGCTCAAGAGTCACAAAGCAAATTAAGTGGTGCAACTGTTCATGAATTCAGAGATCCTAGTTTTAGAAGAAACTTCTAGTCACTATACTATTCAAATTTGCATGTTTTTGAACACCTCATTCACAAGTATTTTTTTAAGTGTTTTATTTATTGTGTATTTATTGATATAGTAGAAATCGGGAGGCAATTATGTTATTATCACATTTAAGAAGTTCATGGAGTCTTCAATAGTTATTCAACAATCTAAAGTGAATGAAAGGAAGTGGTTCTTCATGAGCAGCAAATCTACCTTATCTGATGGTATGTACCGAAGTCACACTGCCGCCACCACCACCAATATCACCATCAAAACCACCACCAGCACCACTACGACTCTGTAAGCCTAAAAGCTCCTTGAAAATTAAGCTCATGAATACTGTACTATCCACCCTTCTTAATAACTTTTTGAGACTGTGAATGTCTAAATTGATGGTTCATAGTATGATACACCCATTAATTAAAATTGTATACTTGTTTTGTTAAGAAACAAATAGAAAATATTGCCTCAGTAGTAAATAAAATAGTGATTCTCAAATTTCAAAGGCGAGTTTGATTTTTGTCTTTATTGTCATGATTCTGAGAGACATTTTTGAAATTTATATTCATTCTTCTTTTGGAACATTAGGAGAAACAAGACTATGGAGGAAATATTCTAGAAGAGAAAGATAAATTATTATTATGACTCAACATAATTGGAAACCAATTTGAAAAGATCATTTCATTAAGATAACTCTTTATAATTGGGTAAGTCTGTATGGGTTACAATAATAAATTGTCTCAGCATTAATATGAACACTGTGAACAAAGGTCCTTTTTTACTTTCTTTTTTTTTTTTTTTTTTTTGAGAAAGTGCGCACAAGTGAGGGAGAGGAGGAGAGTGACAGGGAGAGAAAGAATCTTAAGCAGGCTCTACATCCAGCATGGAACCAACTTGGGGCTCAATCCCATGACCCTGAGATCATGACCTGAGCCGAAATCAAGAGTCAGACGTTTAACCAACTGAGCCATCCCAATGTTCCAAGTGTTATTTTCATAATTAAAAATTATATATTAATTTTATACTTTAACTCATCCTTCCCTTAAATAGTAAATAGACATAAATAGATAAATAGTATGATTGTGTGATTTGTAATTGGATTGTAGCTCCATTCCCATCCCCTAGTGCTATTTCTAGTATCTCCTCTTTCTTGCTAGATGGTTTCAGGTTGCTGGTCTTGGAATAAACTGTTGCTTAGGGCACAAACGGCCTGTGTGACATAGCTGTGCAGAAAACCTTTACCACACCTGACAGAGGTGTACAGCTTTAGTGGTACTAGTGGAGTGTAATGGCATGTGCTGAATCTCCATGTTGTCATGGAGAGCACTGGCAACAAAGGACATTGTGTAGCTATGAGATGAGAAGGTACAGCTGGAATTATATAAGAGTACTTGTTCCACAGACTCCAGAATGACAGCTCAGTGAGATTTTGTAGCACACAGGCTGGGGAATAAAGGCCTGATAATTAGCCATTGATATGAATAGCAGTGATATCTGGGTCACTTTTGGTAGTTTTATACAATTAACTAAATAATTCATTATGATAATTTGGAAATTATTATAAGCAAAGCCTGAGAATATAGCTGATAATAGATATTTATTAAACATTAAGGGTCCCATTTTCCCATGTTTACTGAAAAATAATAGTTACAGTAACATCAACAACTACAAAATTACAAAGTATGTCTTTCACTAGAAGTTTATTTATAGAAGCATGTGAAGTATTCTAAGACTTAAGAGTCACAAATCTGAATGTCTTTACAATTTAATTGAGAATATGAAATAACTATACATCACAAATGTCTTTATTGTAAACTACTTGTATTGATGCAGAGTACTTTGGGTTCCTGAGTTGTTAGCAGATTATCTGCAGAGCCAGTGACTAGGTCCAAACTTTTATTTAAAAAAAAGAAAAGTATCATCACTTATTTTGGAAAACTTCGTCTGTCAAACTATTTATAAGAAGTAATGTTGTAAAGATAATGCTTCATTTCAAAGAATGTTGGAGCCCATGGGATTTTACAGGACATGTTCAAGGAATGTATACTTTTCATCATCCCACACTATAATGTGCAACATAATTTCCCTTTGAGAAGAATTAATGAAAACATATTTTGACATTATGATTATGGACATCTGTCTTTGTTTACATTCATCTCAGTTTAATGCAGAAAATGTCAAAGAAAGTATGTAGACTGAAAATTGTGTATCTTTCAGTTTTACTTTCATTGCTTAACACAAAGGGATAAAAACAGCATTGTGCTTCTTGTGTGGTAAGAGTTTTGCTAATGGATGTATAAAGCAAACAAAGCTGAAAGGAAATGTTTTATTGCTCCATTCTGGACCATGTGGATTTTTGTTGCTCTTGTTTTTATTTTGTTGTTGTTGTTGTTATTATTGTTTAAAGAATACTTAATTTGAAATGTCTGGAACTTCACAAAAATTTGGATTTGTACCAACACAAACTTTGTCTTAAAACATACTATAATTTTGCTTATTCTCTTGCCAAACAAAAGAAGTTACACATGTTTGGATATCCCTGGAAAAGCCAGAGAACTGAAAATAAGGAGGAAACTTATTTTGTTCAAACTAT
The DNA here is from genome assembly GCF_023065955.2 of Ursus arctos. Taxonomy (NCBI): domain Eukaryota; kingdom Metazoa; phylum Chordata; class Mammalia; order Carnivora; family Ursidae; genus Ursus; species Ursus arctos. The sequence goes on from NW_026622764.1 coordinate 22,850,129, forward strand.
TTTAATATTTTGTCCCTTAACAATAATAACAAAAATAAATTTTTAAAAGTGTGTATGTATATATTTTTCTTTTTTTTATTTTATTGTTTTTTTATTATGTTAGTCACCGTACAGTATATCCTGGTTTCTGATGTTAAGTTCGATAATTCATTATATTTTTGATGACTAAACATAACTACACATTATTTAATTTTATTCAAATTAAAAGTTAATACTCTTTTAACCAAAACTACTTATAATACTGGGGTATGTCCTTTTATTATTAGTATAGTTGGATTCTAGCATTCACACTTTGTTTTAATCAGATATAATGTTTCAATAATTGTTTTCTTATGTATATGCTTCGAAAATCAAATTGTCTTTTTAATTGGCTCTTTTTTTCTAGAAAATCCAAAATTCAAACTATACAGCATAACATAGAGTTTACATTACTTATATATATATATATATATATATATATATATATATATATATATATATATATTTTAAAGATTTTATTTATTTATTTGACAGAGAGACAGCCAGCCAGATAGGGAACACAAGCAGGGGGAGTGGGAGAGGAAGAAGCAGGCTCCCAGCAGAGAAGCCTGATGTGGTACTGGATCCCATAACGCCGGGATCACACCCTGAGCCGAAGGCAGACGCTTAACGACTGCGCTACCCAGACGCCCCTACATTACTTATATTTTTATCTAGAAGATGCAACCAAACTGTATTTCAAGTGTGTATTCTTATTAATTTGCAAATCTTTCTTTTTCATAGATTTCAATGGCGTAACTTTCATAGGTTGAAATAATGGTAAATAGAGAGGAGGTAATTTTTGAACTCCTGTATTGAAATTTGGTCAAGTCTTCAAGATGGCTATGTTAATATTTCATGCAATAATAGGTCTTAATATGAATAAACAACCTTTCTATTTTAGAAATAATTGATTGATGTTCTCCTGTGCAAAATAAGACATAAACTCTCTTACACCACACCCACTCATGCATTTTTCCCTCTATTTAACCTACCAGTATTGTTTGCCACAGAGTAAAGTCAACCCTTGTTTATATTTCTGTGTCTATCTATAAACATATGGTTAACAGCTGAGAAATGTTGATTAGTGCTAAGAGCAGATAGCAGCTGCATCAGCTTCACCTGGCAGCTTTTCAGTTGGGGTTTATCCCTAAAATTTGAATCAAAGTCTTCATTTTAACAAGATTTTCCTGATGCACTTTTGAAGATTCTGACTCAGTAAATCTCTACTGAGACTTGAGATGCTGGATATCTAAAAATATCTGAAGTGATGCCAGTGCCACTAACCCTCCGACCACCCTTTGTAGCAAGAATGTCAGGAATCATGGTTATATTTCTTTCATTTGTTGTACAACAAAAGAAATAACATTTGTATCTCTTTTTTATTTCTTTTTTAAAAATAAATAGCTATCATTTATTCAGCCTTTTATTTTCTGACAGAAATCAACATTCCCTATATAGTCAAACATACCAAATAATAGATTTTTTTCCTTCACTTTAGGGAAAGAACACTGCAGTTACACAGACATTCTCCTGCGTTGATGTAGAATGACTGATCTCTACTTGAAACGCTGTAGTCCTGGGTCACCCTTTATTAATATGATGCCCTGAGCTATAGATTTTTGGGACCCAGTGTGAAATAAATGTATAGGGCCCTCTTTGTTTTAATACATTTTTTGAGGTTTTAAATTCACAGCAAAAATGATCAGAAAGTGGAGAGATTTAATAGATAACCAATGTTCCTATTATACATTACCTCTTCCAGAGTGGTACATCTCCCACCAGATTAGTGCATTTGTTACAATTAATGAACCTATATGGACACATTATTATCACTCAGAGTCCGTAATTTATATTAGGTATTGTTCTTGGTGTTGTATATTCTCTGGGTTTGGACTAATGTATAATGACATGTATCTGTCATTATTGTAGCATAAAGAGTTGTTTCAATGTCCTAAAAATCCTTTGTGCTCCATGAATTCATCCCTCTCCCCATACTCCAATCCCTGGAAAGCACTGGTCTTTTTACTGTCTCTATCATTATGCCTTTTCTAGAATGTTATATAGTTGGAATCTTATAAAATCTCAAAAATAAAATTATTCTGGTTCTAATAGAGCAATGTTTTCTCTCATCATGATCATTAAGACTACATGAACATTATTTTTCTATGTTTATTATAATGCTCAAATATCATTAAGAGTTTTTAATGGAATAATCCGAAATGACCATTTCAACCACTTTATTAACTATATAGGATTCAAGGAAATAGTCAAAATTCTTGCCCAATCAAGACAGACACTGACCCTAAACAGGCTGCAGGTAGATCAGTACATACAAGCTGAACATCATCTATGGGTTGAACATTTAAAAAATGAGGCAGCATAGTGAATTAGAAGTAAGTTAAAAGAGAATGCTTTCAAGAGTGGTCTTGGAACACTGAAATATATGCATTAGTAAAGAGTCAAGGAGACTGAAATAAAAAACTCAGATGTGCATTTCTTAGAAACCCATATATTATAAGTTTACTGTAAGTGTAGTCCATATTTCATCTGGACTCAATACCCTAACCATGAGAACAATTTATGCACCTGTGACACTCAAAATTAATTTGCTGATAAATGATGTAATTGTAAATACATTTCTAAAGTAAAAATAAATCACATACAACTAAATGTTATAATAAAATAGATATTATACTTCGTTTTTGATTTTTGTCCTTTTGAGAAAAATTTAAACCTATATTATATAACCAAAAAACCCCAGTAATTTGCTCATTTTCACTCTCTAGGCAGTTTTTACAAGAAGTCAGATGGCAAGTATCTAAATGGCTGAAATTGTCTATTCAATTCTGCTATGACCAAGTGAATTAAACAAAAAATGCCATCACAGTCCATTGAACATGATAATATATTACTGTCTTTTAGTTCTACATTATTTCACAGTATATATTTCTATCTGCTTCAAAGTTAAAGCAAATGTAAATGATATAATGGCACATAAAATTATCATATTCCTATTATTATTTAATGCAAGTGATTCCTCAATTTAATCTTTTTAAGGCTTTGTGTAACAAAGAAATATATTTAACTGTTTAAATAACAGGAACATTTGTTAATACGATGTACTTTTTCTGGAGAATTAAGAGCTGTTGTTTGTTGTTTATTAACTATTACCTGGTGTGGCATGAATAAACATACCTGAGACTTAATGTTTATTCTTGCAATGGCTTTTTAACTAAATAATAAGAGTAATTTTAAAATACATGCTGATGTTCTATATGTAATAGGACTTTGTGTGTTTATCTTAACTGAATTCTTTGCACATGGAAATGAATATGCTTTAGTCTCCTGGTAGCACTCACAAGTCCACTAATTCTTTTCCTAGAGGTCATTCCATAGCTCTCCCTCACATATCTCACTTAACAGATAGCCTCTCAAGAGTCTTTGTGACAAAATCACATCATCACTGATAATTGCAATTAATGACATAGTTCTGAAATGGGCAGACAGATTTAGTTGACACATAATAAGTAAAATTTTTGAAATTTTGATGTGCAGAACAATAATTTACAAATAAATACTTGGTCCTAGACACACACAGAAATATTCTATACTAAATGTTAGTCTGTTCGGCAATCATGTCAAATATATTGCAGCTAGAGGTAATACAGCTAATAGAAAGAATCCAATTTAATTTTGAAATATGTTCATAGAAAATTTATAGTATTCACCACACTAATTTCCATTCCATAAGTGGAAAATATATAATCAAAGTCAACTGTCAACCAAAACCTGGAGCAAATGACACTATAAAATTTAATAAGCCCTTGAAATCAGTGCAAAGCTAGGAGTAATTAGCTACCACCATTACTTTTATTTTTGGCTCTATCTGAGGCGAATTCCTGAGAATGGCTCCTATTTTCCTTAAAAATATGAATGGAAACACCTTCTCAGTTATCTTCTACTGCCAGTGGATTAATCAAAACAAGGAATTACAGGATGTACACATGCTAGCACAGCATGAATAAAGACATGTAATGCATGTTGCCCCCTTGAATCTTGGAGGCAGGGGTGATTGTTGCACATACACTGATGCCCACTCATGCTGTTCCATCTGCCAGCATCCATTCATTAAATTGTGGCAGGCTACCTTGTTGCCTTCTCAACACCATTTAATGTTGTATCATTAACTGATGTATGTATATATCCCCCTCCGTATCATACTGTGCTTCCCAAATGCAGCTCCACAGGAGAAATTGTTCTTAAATTTTTAACAACTTAGTCAAGAGGAAATTTTGTTCCCATATAGGAAATTATTTTGTTCACTCTGTTACAAATAATAAAGTCATATTCCAACCTTTTATTTTCCTTTCATAAGCAGAATACATTTTATCCTGACATTTGTTATTTATTGTTATTTGCATCTATTATTTTTGGTCTCAGAGTCAACAAACCAACAAAAAATAAAACAAATAAATAAATACAAATACCATTATGTTGCCTATCATCAACTGAGTTTGTTGGGTAATTTACTTTGGTTAATTCTCTACGTACCCTATTCTTAGAATCGGCCAATCTTTTGTGCTAAATGAGTTACAATAGGAAACTTTGCAACCTCAGTAATATTTTATATTTCTCAACTTAAAACTGGAGTAATAACAGTTAATTAACAGGACTTGTATGAATTATTAATAAAATAATATGTAATCCATAGCACAAATGGAGCACTCAACACATTACTCATCCTTAGAAGTTCCAAGGCATATTAAGAAGCTGAAAAGTATAGACTTCCTTCAATAATTCTTGAAAGAATTGGTTTCTTGGAATGTTTTAATCCATGCTTTTTGAAGTTACAGGTGATATGAATTTATAACACATACAGACACTCCTGAGTGTTTAAAAAATTTGAATTCAAATCCCATTATGTTTTCTAATCAGCTTGTGGTGATAACACTCCTAACACATATTTTTTACAATTCTTTGCTATTGAATATTAAAATCTTTATTTCAATTGACTTTCTTTATGTTTTCAATTTATGGTACTAGAGGAAATTTTATAGAAGCAGCTTCCCAATGAGTTTTTTAAGAAATGTATTTTAGGGACTAAATAGTATGTTTTAGCATTAGGGAAGTTCTGTTGCAGTATAAACCAAAGAAGAAAGTGGCGAATATCACTTAAGATAGGATGCCAAGTTCATAAAAGGAAAATATTGTCTATCTCAAATATATAGTCAAGGTAAAGAATCAAAAAGGAGTTTAATTAGTGAAGGTAGTCACTCAGAATGCTCTGTATAGGGAAATTAGGGATAGCTGGTTCACAAGTAATAAGACAAATAATGAAAGGCCATTTTTTTAAAAAAGTGGATGAGATTTTTTTTAAAAAGTATTTTAATATTGCAAAAACCCTTACTCAAATAAATATTATTATTTTTAGATATATAATCTACTCCTTACTAATAAGTAAGAACTACTAATAATATTAGTAGTAGTGATAATTAATTTCCAGTAATGCAACTTAATAATATGCATAAGATCAAATACAGTAAAATAACCATTGTCTAAGAAGGAAATAGCAAAGTGAAAATATGAAATAATCTGTCCTGATTCTGATTTTTGCTATTTTTTACTTTTAGCTAAGGGAGTTATATTGCTGATGTGGCCTGATTATCAAGAGCAAAAAGAGGCAGTCTAAGTGTGTGTTAGTCCTTTTAATGACAATATGAGATAATAATTAGTTAATTATTATTCACAGCAGTAGTAACAGAGATGGATATTAATTCTAAAGATGTCTAGATCTCAATGTATGCTGATTCTATTAAGCAGATTATTTCCACTTAATATCAATCCATGTGCCATTTCTCAAGTCCTTATCCTACTTTACTATGTTGGAATAATTTCCAAACACCTCCAAAATTAATATTGTATATATTATCTAATTTCATTATAATTTTAGTTTTAGCCTGAAATGTTTCTCACCCTTTACATAAATACTGTGCACCATTTATTAAGTTATTGTCTCTCAGCTCTGAAACTGCTATTTTGCACTCTATTTTGTGATGCAGAGCCTAAAATTGCAAAATATATTTCTGCTTTGCCAGCTACCACCCAGCCAGACAATGCCAACAGTGGCACTAAAGGGAGACTACAAGGTTAGGGGAGGAAAAATGGACTTCTACCTTCTTGGATACTTATTATTATTTTCTGCTGTAGTTATTATTCCTGCATTACAAAAAACCCCAAAAAATACAGTGGCAAAGAACTGCTTTTTTTTTTTAGATAAGGAATTAGCAGGTCTCTATGGCCTCAGTGTGGGGTCCCCTGAGCAACTGCAGTCAACTCTTGGCTAAGGCTGCAGTCATACGATCATCCCATGGCAATACTGGGCGATAATCCAGGATGGCTCATTTCTATTGCTATCAGTTGATGTTGGCTCTCAGATAGAAGTTCAACAGTGATTACAAGTGGCCTCTTCACCATGGCAGTCTTGGAACAACCTTTTACATGGCAGATAACTTACCCACAAGTGTTCCAACTGGATTGGGGGAAGTAAGATTTTCAGACCTAGCATCAGAAATTACACAGCATCACTTCTGATGCATTCCCTTGGTGACTGGTCTGATAATGATGCAGAGGAAGAGGACATAGACCCCCACCTTTTTCATATGAGGAACATCTAAGAAGTCTGGATTGCAGGACCATGGAACCCCTTTTCTAAATACAGATATAACACCTCACAGATCTGAATTCTAGTTCTTCATAGCCCCTCTTCCAAGCTTCAATGTTTTAATAATCTTCATTTTGTCCCTTTGGTTCCCCCAATCCTGAAGGGCAGCTTAATTTTATCTATTTACTTTTATAGTTACCTAATTCAAAATTTAATATTAAGTTAAGAACTGTTAATACTAAATGTCCTAAGCTAAAATACCTGTTGTGGTTTTTGCCTTCTCATTGAACACAACATTATGCATAAAAAATAAATATCTGGAGACAAGTGGAAACCCCTAAATTAATAATGTAAAAAATGAAATATTTCAAATTGCTTCTGAAGAATTTAATCATATCTGGATATACTGGTATTTTAAAGAAAATTATTTTATATGAATTACATAATTTTATCAAGGATTAACTATTGAGTTGTTTTTACTATGTTCAAATTCCTTAGGATATCTTCATCCTAAAAGTAATCCTATATTATAATGAAGTTTAATGTAGAATACTACTTTAGCTAAAATATGGAAGTATGTAGGAATTAACAAACTACTTAAATACTTAATTGCAGGAATTTTTATAAGAATTTATCTGGATGAAAATTTTCACTGTGATTACATTAAATTTTTACCATATTGTTGAATGAAGAATTTTTGCTACATATTACACATACACATGTGTGTATGTGCATAATTTATAAATTTATATATATACATATAGTGACAATTATTTCAATATGGACATTAATGCACACATAGTACATTATTCTCTTTATAGGATTTATCTTTAAATATGATATTGATTGATTTCCCTCAAATCAATTGTGTTTAAGTATATAATTCTAGTCATTTACTTGTTTGCTGAAATTAATTTTTTTCCATTCCTTGAAACATACTAATCCATAGTAGCTTCCAAACTCATCACTATCTGTAAAATTCTTTCTAGCTTTGACACTTCCGTGGTATGGGTTAGTTTTTTTTTTTTTTTTTTTTTTTAATCCTTTATTACTCTAGAGTTTAAAATTCTTGGAAAACATTTGTCCTTGAGTACATAGACCTCCAATCTTAACCTCATCTTCCAGAATTTCTAAATTCCCTCCTTATTAGCACCAAAAAAAATCACACTTTCCTTATCTCAAATTAGAAAATTGTATAGTAGATTTCTTTGCTTTTCTGTATCCTGGTGAGATAATGGAATAAAATATGATGAGACAGGGAAAAAAGTGTTAGGACAGTCTCAAAACTAAGAGAAAAATTCAAGAAAGAAGAGCTAAAATATTTGTGTTAGAATCCTGTTTTTTCACCTCTCTAACTCTGTAATACTGTGCAAGTTACTTAAGCTCTTTGTCCTTCAGCTTGCTCAACTTCAAAGGGTAACTAATTCATATAGCCATTAAGAAGATTAAATATGTTAAAAGATTAAATATGTTAAAAGATTTAAATCATTTAGAAATATTTGGCACATAGTAAGGGCTATAAATGTGTTAGCTATTGTTGTATCAACTACAAAGAAAGATTTACTTCTGAGGAGTATCCCTTACTTAAATTGTTTGTGATGTAATCACTAAAGTTATATAAGACCATAATGCATTTTCACAAAAGCAATTCTAAGTGGGTTTTGAGTATAAGGAAGGTGCTGTAAAGAAATTTCATTTTGAACATTTCTAAGAGATAAACACCATTCACAGATCTGAACCAATTAGATGTGCACCACAAAAATATAAAAAAGTGATGCAGTTTTTTGTATTCAGCCAAATATAAAAATATTAAATATATTAAAAATAAATACACCAGTTACCATAGTGTGAATTATGTAATGTATAGAATTACCAAACCACTGTGTTGTATATCTGAAACTTATATAACATTTTAAGTCAACTACACTTCAATGTTAATCAATTAACTAAAATATAAAATAGATTAATTAATAGATATTTACCTATATTTACCTTTTTAAATATGTACCATTATAATAATCTATTGATATTAGCCAATGCAGGAAAGGACTAACACTGGAAGGAGATAAAAAAAATTTAGTATTTAAGATCACATTAAATGATTATTTAAAAACTGTATGAATATTTAATCTCTTAAATTAATAAAAATCACTTAAATATAAACTGGAAATAATATAATCCGTGAAAAGATTTTAATAACAAAATTAATCACAGTCGAATGTTACACGCAGAAATATTTTAAGAAGTGTCTATGCTGTTAAACTAAAAAAGACTGAGAAATATATCTATATGTTACCTACCCAGACATTGGTCATTAGGTAACACCAAGCTATCAAAATAGCCAGTAGTTTACTAGGAATAAAAGCATGAAAGACTACTTTCTCGTTGGAGCGAAAATGCAAATTCCATTACAAGAAATGTTGCGTCAATACATTTGTATTGTTCATAGCAGCTGCAAAGGTGAAAAATAGCTTTGTTTGAATAATCAAAGAAGAAATGCACTGATCAAAAATTATATTATGCTTGTATTGAAATGTCAATTTACAGTTTACTAAATTGAATAGTCTCTCTTCTGATATTTTGTGATCCTAACAATCACAACGTTAAACAACCAAATTAATGCATTTTGTCTCTCACACTAATAAATTAAGTAGTCAGATAACTTCTGTATAAATGAAGACTATCTGTATTCCTGAGGCAAATGTTGCTTTAAATGAAAACATGGAAAAAGGAAGTTTAAGAACAAATGATAATATACAAGGTAAAGTCCAAGGATAAAATAAATAAATAATAAAAACCTATTCAGAGAAGAAAACCATATATATATTGTTTAAACTGGCTATAACTCATTAAATTTAAGTTATTTAAAAAATAAATTTTAAAAAAGAGAGCTGTTGCAGATACTTTATTTAGTATGCAACTGAAATTTAGAAAATCAGAGACCAGTTTTATATTGTGAAAAATATTTTCCTAATTTTGTATTACTTTTGTAGTATAAGATATAAACAAGTTTCAATTATATAATGACAAAAGAAAAAAAAACTTTGATATTTACATAGTTTTCTATAATGTAGGTTAATACATTTAGTCCCTGAGGACTCAAATTTCTTTCACAAAGTAAAAAACTAAATGAGAGGATATATACCCAAATAGCTGCGCCCCAAGTTTGGATTCCCATTTAATGCTATCCTTAAAACATAATCAGGTCCCTGAAATACCCAGTTATAGCAGTCAAAGAAGATACATATCACATAAACATAAATATAAATATATATGTATATATATTTAAGATTGAAGTTTGTGATAAATAACAGTATAATTCTATTTTCAAAAAAACATTTTCATAAAATCTATTTTGAGCTATAAATTTGTTACAATTTCATACCCTGGTTTAAATTTCCAAAACTGTAAAAAATAAAATTGTGAACATTAGGATGCCTCATAATTTGAACTATTTAATAAAAATTTTATGATTTAAGAGTTTGAGCCAATAATTTAATCATTGCTGAAATAACACTGAATTTCAAATATGCTTAATAAAATTTAGTAGCTTTGCATTGTAATTAGCAAGAGTTTGTTATTATCTATATATGTCTGTTTTATTCTATATACGTCTGTTTTATTCAGTATGATCATAAGCTTAAATATGCATGCAAAAAACATCTGTAAAACATCATGAATTACATTGTAAGAGAAAATTATGTAACCCATGGCTGTTGTCCAGCTTGCAAATAATCAATTTTTAGACATTTATTTATTCAATCAACAAAATATGTATTGATGCCTATATCCGAAACCTGTTTAGCAACAGATATGGAAAAGAGGGTGGATTCCAATTCCTGCTTCTTTTTTTGAAGATTTTATTTACGTATTTATTTACTTTTGAGAGACAGAGAAAGCAGGGGGAGGATCAGAGGCAGGAGAGAAAGAATCTCAGGCATGCTCCACATAAAGCTGGGAGCCTAACCCAGGGCCTGACCTCACAACCCTAAGATCATAACGTGAGCCAGAATCAAGAGTCGGATACTTAAACTGAGCCACCCAGGTGCCCCCAATTCCTGCTTCTTACAGGGAAACCTGCCAGCAACATCCAAAACAGACCCAGAATTGCTGACATATAATCAAGTAGTAATTTTGATACCTTTCTAGCTAACATAAAGCAAAACACAATTTTACTAAATTCCATAATGGTCTCCAAATACCTTCCTACAGAGCATAGTAAAACATCGAGTACACTCTCTCTACTAGGATACCAGTCATGTATAATTTTCAAACTGCTTTTTGGGAGCAGGCAAACTCTCTCTTGCCAGATATCATATTACCAAATAATAAGCACTACTTCTGTGTAGGAGTATCCAGGCGATTGAAAATCTCACCTAAATGGCTAAGCACTGGAAACAACACTAATAACATTTTAATAAAAGTCTATGGAACACTTAAGTTTGTTCTTCTTCAGCGTTTAGAAATTGCCATCACATTGTTATTAAAAGGAATAATAAAAAGAGTCTACTCTAGAAAGACTTTACAACATGTTAAATTAAATACAAAATGGAGACTGAGAAGAATTCCCTGAGCAGACAAAACATTTAAGCCAAGTAAGCAAAATTAAATCTAGCTTACTTCATGAACATAAGCAAAACTCAACTTCAGTTATTTCTGGTAAATGCCTCTGATAACCATAAAAGAAACTTAAGTCATCTTCCTAAAAATGGTATGAGATAATCACTTTTAACTTATCCATTGCTGTCAGAAAACTCCCATCGCATTAACCAATCACTGTAAAGGTTAAATAACTTCCTCATTTAAACTTTATAAGCCATTCTGTAACTTCTGCCTCTGAGCTTCGTGTCAATTTTTATTTTTGAAAGCTCCCAGTTTATGAACTATTCTTGCATACACAATAAACTCTTACTAAATACTATTTATGGATTTGGTGGTTTTAATTTTGCTATTTCTGGATTTTTGACAAACATTTCATTTCACTCAAAATGTTTTTAACATAGAGGGGAAAAAAAACAACATTAAACAGGAATTATAATATAATTGGTTGAGCTTTGTAACAGAAGCATGTAAATGTTACCCAACACAAGTTCAAGAGAATGGAATAGTGGAGTGGTAGAGTTGATTATTAAATAACCCTATTATTAACTAGTAAAGAATATAGAATATGGAAGTAGAAAAACTACAATTACATTTCTATGTTCCCACCAAACAGATTCTAAGAGGGATCCTGTTTTGGAGAGTTTGACTCCTTTACATTCAAGACGAGGCCCTCAAAAGATGTAGGCTTTTTATTTCAGTCTGTTGTCACCTATTCAAATTGATAAAAATCTGCACAACATGGGCTTTTCCTTATCTAATTCAATAGCTCTGGTAAGAGTGCAGAGGAGATAGCAAGTTGCATTTAACTGGGTGAAAACAAAATAGTAAATTTCTAAAATTAAAATATGATTATCGCCATAACAATTTTCAATGGGTAGACTAAAAGTAAACTACAAATGAATAAGTATTAAGAATTTTTATATTCATTATGAAATAAATTAAATCTCTTAAAATAGAGGGAAATGATAAAAGATAGAAGATGGAACATTATAGTCTAGAGTCATACCACCCTGAATGCTCTTGATCTCATCTGATCTTGAAAGTTAAGCGTGGTCAGGCCTTGTTTGTACTTGGATGGGAGAAGATGGAACATTACTACTTAAAACAAAAAGCACTGTAGAATAAATAACAACAACAACAAGAAAGTATGCCTTATGTAGGAATATCAAAATAGCAGACTCAATAGACTGGGGCAGGAGGGATAGTATAATAAACAATAGAAAAAAGTTCTAAGTAAATGTAGACAGGTGTTGTTATATTATAAAAACCAGTGAGATGTAGTGATTAAAAAAAATGTGATGTACAGAAAATGATAACCAGAGGCCAAAAGACCAAAAAAAAAAAAAAAAAAAAAAAAAAGACCACAATTAGCAAAGCAGTTAAATTGAAAAAAAAAAAGAACACATTAAGGACTACAAAGACAAGATTAAGCATATATTTACTACTATTATTTTAAAATTTTTATTTTATATTATTTTTACTGATAATAACCTTAATTTTTGAACAGTTTTAAATGTATAGAAGAATTGAGCAGAGTTCTTCTTATATACCCTCCAACTTCATGCAAAATTTCCTCTATTACTAAAATCCTACATTAGAATGGCACATTTTTTGCAATTAACGAATGTATACTGATACATTATTATTAACTAAAGTCTATACTTTATTCAAATTTCCTTAGTTTTTACCTAATGTCCTTTATCTGTTCCAGGATCCTATCCAGGATACCACATTACATTTAGTGTTCAAGTCACCATCATCTCTTGGTTTCTAGCATCACCTTCATAAGAAGTTTCTTTGCTTTCAGCACTGTGTCTCCATTATTCTGATACCATTTTTTTTTATGATTGACTATCTCTATCCTCTATTAGAAATGCAGCATGGGGCAGGGGAGGGGGAGTGCCTGAGTGGGCACAGTCAGTTAAACAGCTAACTCTTGGTTTCGGTTCAGGTTGTGATCTCAGGGTTGTGAGATCTAGCTCGCGTCAGGCTCCATGCTCATCATGGAGTCTGATTAAGTTTCTCTGTCTCCCTCTGCCCCTCCCCCACTCTCTCACACACTCTCTCTCTCAAACAAGTAATCTTAAAAAAAGAAAGAAAGAAACACAGCATGACAACAGCAGCATGACACAAGTGTATCCCAAGCACTCTGAATAATGTGTGACACACTGGCATTCAGTAGATATTGGTCTAACCCCTTTCAATAACGAATATCTTATTTTGAACTTTTTTTCAAATTCATGAGTATTTGTTATGCAATTTCACACCAATGGCTCCAAATATTGATGGCCATAGCTTTCTGTTAGTCACATCCATTCAATCTATTTTTGTTACCTTCAATCTTCTACAAATTTCCATTACCTTTAAACCTTCTCTGCAGACATTCTTATTCTCTCTGCTTGGCCTAGCCATCAAGATGATTTGTGGTTTTACATTCAGCTAAGCTCTTTACTCTGCTTCACATTAATTCAATCCTCTCTCTTATTTTTAGTCAACTCAGCCTTGTCAAAAATCCTGCTTTGATCTTCAGATATTGATGCCTATTTTTTTTAAATTTAAATTAAGTTAGTCATGGATACCATGATAACCTTTGCCTGTTAATTTCTTTCATTGTTTACATTTACAACATAAGCATTTTAAAGCAACAGGACCTTAGAATTTTTCCTGTCATGCTGATGCCTTACATTTTGAAGACTAGTGTCTGAAACAAAACAGTGAAAAGTCTTTGACCACAAAAGCTAATTGAGATGGCTCTACTTGATAAAAGTAAATGCCTCTCAGTAAAGAACAACCCTAAAGTATCAATCTCAATACATTCGTTTTTTGATATGCAGTATACCATCCCACTGTGTAAAACTGCTACAATTTTATGCTATGTTTATGGTATGTTCACACTTTCCAAGGCTGATAAACATTCCATCAGTGTGCATGAACTGTAGGCTCAGCATGCTTCTCACTGATAATGAACCTTTCGAAAATAAAATGACTATTTTTGACAAAGCACGATGAAGCAGAAAATGGGCAGATGCCATAGATTATATAATCAGTATAGGGAAGATTCTAGCTACCATTCATAATACATCAGACAAACCGATGGGGTATTCAGTGGTTAACTCCAGTGTAATGACAATCTCAAGCCATCTGTCTTGAAAGTCCATAGTACATAAGTCTACTGCTGACCCACATGCATTAGAAAAAAGACATGATAGTTAAGTAATAGATTATACTTCAAAGCAAGAACTAATTACTGATAAACTACATACAATTTATTTCTAATTTGACAGGATAACAGCAGTTAAATATAAGAGATTACAATGTAGCATCAGATAGCAAGTTTCAAAGTATTTGTTTTAATGATTTATATAATAGTTTTTCAGCCAACTTTTAGAGGGGTCTTTTTTTGTGCATGCTCAGGAAATAGTACACTATTTCCTTTGTAAATTTATATTATCAGATTAAACCCATTTTTAATAATAGCATACCTTAAATATCTTAAAGGTAGCATATTAAGTGGCACTAATCTTAGAGTCAATAAAGTCACAAGTTTTACTGTGGTGATTTTTCCTGGTTTTCTAATTTTCCTGTTTTTCATATTTTAACAAATATGACTATATACAAAATGTCTAATGCATTTTCTTTTATCAACCTCTAGAAAGGCCAAATGTTTTACAAGTTGTCAATGTTACTATGTGATTTTAAAATTTGAATTTGAAATGTGAAACTGTATGCAAGGATGAAGGACTTCAGATGACACATTGATTTTTATACTAAATTGCCTCTGTTAGTTTCCTAGGGCTGCCATAACAAAATACCACAAACTGTTGGCTCATAATAATAGAAAGGTGTTGTCTGAAAAAGTGTTAATAGAGCCACTCTCCCTCTAAAGATCCTAGGAGAAAAAATTGTTCCATGTTTTTCCCTTAGTTTCTGGTTGTTTCAAGCATTCCTTTGGTTGTAGAGCATCATTCCAGTCTTCTGTCTTTCCATGATTTTCCTTATGTATCTTCACAACATTTTCCCTCTGTGTGTGTGTGTGTCCAGATTTCCCCATTTTATAAGTACACCAGTAATACTGGATTAGGGACCACCCCATTTACCTCATCTTAAACTGCTTAAATCCACAAAGACCAATTCCAAATAAGGTCAATATTCTGAGGGACCGGGGTTAGGACTTCAACACATATTTTTGGCAGGGCACAATTCAACTTACGGTATTGCTCAAGTGGGAGTTTCTTGTCTTCACTGACCATTTCCCTAAGCAAGTTACACAGTCAGTACCTCCATTTCCTTATATGCAGAATGCTGTGAGGAATAAAGGCACTAATATATGGAAAGTACATAAAACACATAGTAATACTAAAATATTGACTGTTGTTATTCTTGCCTCATTACAATCTCTCTTCCTATTCCAAGGGTTGTTCACTATTTAGTTTCTTTTTTTTTTAAGATTTGTTTATTTATGAGAGAGAGCAAGAGATGGAGGGCACTCAGTGTGGGGAGGACTAGAGGGAGGGAATCTTCAATCAGACTTCCTGCTGATCACAGAGCCTGACCTGAGGCTCAATTCCACGACCCATGAGACCATGACCTGAACTGAAACCAAGAGTCAGACACTTAATCAACTGAGCCACCCAGGCACCCCTTCGTTTCTTAAATTAATGTTCCATTCTTTTACAGCAGGTAAGAAGTCATGTTCAACTTTATCACTTAGGGGTAGACAATCTCATGAATTAGAATGGTTGACTGTGATCTTCATCAGTGCAGCTAAACCTATTTCTAGTTTAGACCAGACAGTAGGGGTGGGGATTAATTATGATGATGGTGAAATCAACCTGATTTTTCCTTGAAACCAAATATTTTATATTAATTTAAACTTCTTTCTTGCCCTTTCCTTTCTGTAGACAAGGTTTTTCATTAGCAAAGTTTATATATAGGATACGCTTTCTTGAAAAATTAAAGTTTATAACTAAGGAACTTAAATGGCATGTTTAGGATAAAATTTAAATAAATACGTCCTTCAGGTTGAGGTAAATATTGAGAATGCTCAATAAATTAAGAAGGCATACATTTGAAATTTGCGAACATAGATTTTGTGAGCATAGAAACCAGTAAAGCAGTATAAATAATGAAGATATTATATCATAACAAAAGAAAATAGAACTTAAGATAATTTAGCCAGCACAAAAATTTAACTCTTTCTTCTGAATTAAATGATTTTAGAATATAGCAATTGCTAGCTAAATGAAAAAGATTCATTGAAAAGATACCTAAAGTGCTATTTTTTTTAATTTGGAAAATAACTAGTGTAATATCTCATGACTGATATGTACCTAAGCTGACACACTTAATCCTACTTTGAAAAACTAAACAACCAAAACCAGGAGATTAATTTATAATTTAAAGACATTAGATATAAAGTTACAACTATATATCTAATATATAAATAAATATTATTTCTGAAGTTTTAATTTCAGAAGTTACTAAGGGCATATCATTGTGATCCATTATATTCTCATTTTACTCACATTTATTGTGACAGATTTCCCTGAAAATTACCATAGAGATTATAAAACATTACAAAAAAACATAAGTAGTGTAACAGAAACCCTGACAAATACTTGCATATGTTTTTATGAATTGATTTTTATGATAAGCAATTAAGTTAATGGGGTGTTGATTATTCATTGTGAAAAGCATACTCAGAAACAGAAGGGTTTTTGGTTTTTTTTTTCATGTTTACTAATGACATTTACATGTTGAATGAGTAATTGAGAGAATGAGAAATAGTCTATATTCTCACGTCATATCCTTTCTGGAGTGTATTGATAGTCAATGGACAAGTTTGTGTTTATTAGATTTAATAGAGTATCATGAGACTGAATTTTACTTACATATTTAAAGAAAAATAGATAAAAATTAGTCAATATTTTTAAGTGGAGGAAGCAGTAGTTTCCATTGCATCCTCTGTATGAAATATGCTCTTACCACAATGCTTAAACGGATCATACACTTTCAATTAAAGTGTGATCTATACATTGTTAGCACCAGCAGCACCTACTCCTTTCTGTGAAGTGCAGAATGGCATGGCCTATATCAGACCTATTGATTCAGAATGTACATGTTAACAAGATGTGCAGTGACTCCTATGCACATTCAATTTTGAAAAGCACCAGAATATGCGATAACTTAAACTGTTGCTCTTATAAACAACAGTGTCATTTTCTACACTCTTGATTTTCAATTAAGCCTTCTTGTTGGGTGAAAATGATAAAAGGGACTTCCAGTTTTATTGAGAGCCTTGAAACTTTATTTTGCATTAATGAGTTAATTAGAAAACCTAAAGTTTGGCTTTCTTTACTTTCAAACTTTTCTCAAAGTATGGAAAAGATCTGCTTTACATTATGCCAATGAACTAGTTTGTGATCAAAATACGATAGAATGAAAATAACCAACCACAATAATATCAAGATTAAAAAGAGGTAAATGAAAAAAGTGTTCTAATGTTTTCAGATTGTTTTTTGGAAAAGGGCAAAGTGACTGATAACGTTATATACTTTGTTAATTTAATTACCCATATTGAAATATCTAGGCTAACCAATAAAATGATACAAGTAGTTTTTCATTTAGTTAAAAAAAATCAGACAAAAAATATCGGAAGGAAAATCAACCAAGCCAAAAAAAAAAAAAAAAAAAAAAAAAAAAGGAAGGGGGAAAAATAAATAGAACGCGAGTGCCAAATAAGAAGCAAAAAATAAAACGGTTGATAACTCCAAATATCAGTAGTTTAAATAAACATAGGTGGACTAGTAATACAATATGAAGAAAATATTATCATGCAGAATTTTTTAAAATTGTAAATTACAGCTATTTTAAAGAGACACCAAAACAAACAAGTGAAGGCCTAAGATATTTCAGGAAAATGTGAAGCACATAAAATGAACATAATACTTTCAATATTAGATAAAGCTTTAGAAGAAAGAAGATCAGTAGAAATAATAAAATGTTTAATTCAGCAAGTGTATACTACAAATATGAATTTTACAGACCTAATAATATAGCCTCATATATATCTAATCTATATTACATAGATGTATGATATATTCCCATATTTGTGTATGTATGATTTAATACCCTCATTTTATTATTTAATAGATCTAACACAAAATATCAGCAAGGGCATGTAAGATTTAATATATTCAATTAATAAGCTTGATTTAATAGAAACATAAAAAAATGACATACCATAAAAGTACAAACTATACAGAATTTTTGAAGCATGCTCAAAACATTTACAAAAATGATCACATAATTATAAAGCAATCCCAATCCAATTATAAAAGACTACCTATTTTTTTTAATCACAATGCAATTAATTTACACATTAAATCAGAGAAATTCTCTTCAGTAAATAAGAAACACTTCTAAATAGCTCATGGTAAAAGGAAAAGTCAAATGAGAAATTAGAAAATTAAGAAATAATATTCAATATAAAATTTAAAGTATTTAAAAAAATGTCCTAGGTAAGCTAGTATCATTTCATCACTCCTTGCATATGTGTCTCTTCCCTTAGATGATGGCTACGTTGTTATCCTCTGACATCAGCTGGTTAAATCCAAGACAATTTCTGAACTATAGTTGTTTTGTTTTGTTTTGGTTTGGTTTGGTTTTGAGATAATCACTCTTTCTAGCTCTCTATATCTCCAGTGGATAATGAACTAATACTCTGTATTTTTCTATGGAGATATAATTGACATATAATATTGCACAAGTTTAAGGTGTATAACATGTTGATTTGATACATTTACACACTGTAATATGATTACCACCATAGTATTATCAAACACTTCTATAATCTCTTTTGAGGTGTTATCTAGTACCTGTATCACTTCTAACCTTGGACACAGAATTACTCCTAACATGAACATAGGTATGAAGGGAGGAATCCAAGAGCTGAGTACTACAGAGGTGTATAAAGTTGGCTGAGCTGGGTTAGTTGGGATCCAGTGAGACCTCAGAAATGTTTGTTCCAAGCCTACAGACATGGGGTAGCAGTAGATAAGGAGTGTGTCAAACACCAAATCTCCAAATAAGCAAGGAATATAAAGGAGAAGTAGATCTATGTTAAAATTAAAAGCTCAGATAGTAAGACTGCTATCAACCTGCATAAAGGATATCAGGCTCTTAGGAATATGGAAAAACAAATAGCAAGAATACATGTTTTGTGGCTGAAACCTAGGAACTGACCGAATTAAAGAGGTAAGTATAAATAGCTTAGAGAGAGGACAGGTCAGATCATCAACCAAGCAGATGAGCTGCCAAAAAAAATTGGAATGAATTTTAAAGCTTTTGTGGAACAAAGATGTAGACCAGTCAATAGACTGATACAAGGCTGTTACCTGTCCTTAATGCAGAGAGAATTATGTGAACAAGACAAACTAAGGCAAACATAAGATTTGGGCTTGGATCCCTTGATCCCAAGGTTAGGCCCAAGGATCCCTGAACTTCATGCAAGGAAATTACATGGCTGTGATTTTATATTTTGTGTGTGGATTGCACATCTTGTTCTTTTGTCAGCCTTTATGGTTTATGGAGATATTCTGGGTATTCATCACATGGACTGGTTGGGATGAATTCTTTGGCACCCATGGTTCTGACCGTTACAAAGGTAAACCAAACATCCACAGCCCAAAACAGCTTATATTCGAAAATGTTTCCAATTGGAAAATTGAATCTAGACTGTAGAACAGGGGAATTGGTCATTTCATAAATTTTTATATAGGCCAGAGTGCTGCACAGTATTATCTTCAAATTTTATAACCCAGTCCCAGTGGGAGCCATGTTGTGTTTAAAGTCTTAGGGTAAGGTAGACCATTGAGGTTTAAACATGAAAAAGGCAAATAATGTTTTAAAAATGCCTGATATCTTAAGAGCACTGGAAAAAAATCACTCCTAGTAGTGGATTTTTATGCATCCTTGGATATTGCTAATGTGACCTTATTATACCTCTTAGGTTTGCCTTCCCTTGGAGAAACATGCAGTATGCTTTTATTCTCTGAACATTCCAGAAACAGTCATCTGTGGGTTGAATTAATAGTAGCTTAATGTGAACTATTGATAACATGCAAATATTTCATTATGATAATGATATTTTGCCATGAGCTTACACTGAAAAAATTGTTTGCTTTGCATATTACTCAATGGGGCTAGAACGAGAACAGTATCAAAGGCTTTGCCTCTCCAGGACTATTTTGAGATCTATGTATTCTGAAGCTCACAGAGACATTTCACAGACTGTTATGAAAAATTTTGATCTGCAGTTATGAAATACAATAAAGAATTCTCAATGTTGAATTACTTAATAGACATTGGTCATCCTACATCTGGAATTTTACTCTGGCCTCTATCCCAAGTCATTAGACAAACAGCCAAAATTGAATGGGGACCTCCATATAAGTAAAGCATAAAAGCAGTGAAGGTAGCAATAAAATAAATCCTGACATAAGAAATTATGCTTTTTTTAAGACTCCACAGAATTAAAAATACCCATGACCAATATCACATCTTATCTGAACCTTTTATGAGAAGATCCTATTGGGAACCCCACTGATATTTAAGCACAGAGAGCTGTGGAATTAGAAAAATTCTCCCGTTAAGTGTAAATGTGTGGTCCATTTGCCAGCCCACATGAAAACAGATTATTTTACAGTCTTCCTGGAGAAAAAAAAAAAGTCATGACTCCTCAACTTTACATTACTATTTTGCAATAGGATGTATCTGAACCAAGTTGAAGGTGAGGCAAGCTCTCAGGAATTTCATTATGGTACAGAATGGAACTTTCAATTAAGAAATTATTTATTTCTGGGGTGCCTGGGTGGCACAGCGGTTAAGCACCTGCCTTCGGCTCAGGGCGTGATCCCGGCGTTCCGGGATCGAGCCCCACATCAGGCTCCTCCGCTATGAGCCTGCTTCTTCCTCTCCCGCTCCCCCTGCTTGTGTTCCCTCTCTCGCTGGCTGTCTCTATCTCTGTCAAATAAATGAATAAAATCTTTAAAAAAAAAAAAAGAAATTATTTATTTCTAATACAGTTTAGTCACCTCTGGTCGAGTGGCCATCCATGATCCACACAGAGACTGACATACTATTTTGCCCAAACTGCTGGTACAAGGGGTGCGTGGGGCAGGGGGGTTATCTATAAGACTTACAGATAGAAGAAAACATAGTAAATTCAAATGAATGCCAAGCTATCAGCCATAATGATGTTATGTTAAACTACCTCTAGCCTGCAACACTGAATGCTCTTTTAAATACTGGACTGGAACTCAGCTGTGGTTCCTAGCCATTAAGCATACTATCCCGAGTTTGACAAACATATATCTTTACTCAGATTTATAGACCATCAGTAATGGTTTACTGCATGATTAGGTCATTGAATTATCTACTACTGAATTATAAACACATATGTGTATAAGACACCTCCTTAAGAAAACAGGTATAGCAATTCAACCACAGATTTCCTCTTTATGTTTACATATTTCATGTTCACAGGAAGCAATTCCATAAAGAGGAAAGCAAAGAGTCTGTAGGAGGTATACCCAAACCCACCAATGATTTCTTCCTGAAGGCCGGTAAAGGGCAAGTTGGTTCAGTCATCCTTAACTTCTTAAAATTGGTACCTGGCCATATTTTCTGCTCATTTGTCTGAACTTAAACAGGCATCCAGGAAATAAGGGATAGGAAAAAGGAGAATTGAAGGAGAAGAGTCCAAGACTATACTTTCCTCAAATAGCATCTTCAGAAGACAGGCACATTGCTCTCCATTTTTATTGTGCCTGCTTTACTGTACCACAATAGCACACCGGCAGACTGGTTCATTTAGTCCATGTTGAGTGTATAGGATATGTGACCTTAGGGACTGACTTTGATTTAGGTGATACTAAGTTCTTGTATTAGTTTCCCAGTGCTGCTTTAATAAACTACCATAAATTGGGGGGCTTAATACAACCAAAATTCATCCTCTCACAGCTATGGAGGCTAGAATCCCAAATCAAAATGTCAGCAGGGCCATGTTCTCTCCCCTAACTTCCACTGGTTGCCAGCAGTGTTTGGCATTCTTTGGTTTGCAGCCACATAATCGTAATTGCTGTCTCAGTACTCACATGGCCCTCTTTCCTCCACGTGTCCATGTCTGTACATGATTTTCTCCTCTCTTTGTTTCTTTTTTGCTCCTCTAAAGATGTCAGTGTTCTTGGATTAAAGGCCCATGTTGCTCCAATATAACTTCTTAGCTTACATCTTAATTACAACCTAAAGATCCTATTTACAAATAAGGACATATTCATAGTACTCGTGATTAGAACTTCAATATATCTTTTGGGGGGGGACACAATTCAGTCCCATACAGTCTCCCTTCTGCTAGCCCCAGAGTGCAACTGTGATAGAAATTTGTTGGCTGTGGGGACTTGATAGAACTCATCACTTTAAAAAATAGCAGACAAACTCCATCACTGTCCTTATCTTAATAACATTCATCATAACATTTTCAGATCTTAAAACAGAAGTCATTAACTGGAAAAATGAAAATTTAATCATAGAGTATCAATATTAATACAAAGAAACTCCACTCAAACAGTACTGTTGTTGAATCTACTTGTATGTGGCAGAGTATGCCAATCAAATAAATAGTTAAATACAAATAGTTAAATACAATAAATAGTTACAGTTAAAATTCAATTTTGAAATGCTTTGCTCTAAAATGTGTGCCATAGTTGAATTATTAAATGGCATTTAAAAGCATAGTCACTTTAAGGGAAAAAAAAAACCCTCAAACACTTAAGTCTAATCCTGTTTTCTTTTTCTTAATTCCCAAGTCTGAGATCTGTGCAAGTCTATAAATATACAGGAAAAATAAATACATAAATTGTCACGATGGGGGCACTTGGGTGGCTTAGTTGTGTCGACTCTTGGTTTCAGATCAGGTCATGATCTAATGGGTCATGGGATCAAGCCCCATGTCAGGCTCTGGGCTCAGGATGGAGTCCACTTGAGGATTCTCTCCCTCTGCCCCTGCCCCCACTCATGCTCGCACTCTCTCTCTCTCTCTCTCTCATAAATAATCTTTAAAAAAAAATACAATTGTCACTATGCATTCACTTCACTGAAACAGAAAATATCAGAAGCAAAATCCATAGAAAATATGCATCCTTCCACAGAATCTAAAAGATAAAACAAACAAATAAAAACAGAAACAGACTGATAAATACAGAGAATAAAGTGGTGGTTGCCAGAGGGGAAAGGAGTGGGGAGGAGCATATTAAGTGAAGGGGACTAAGAGGTACAATCTTCCAGTTATAAATAAATGTCATGGGGATGAAAAGTACAGCATAGGGAATATAGCCAATAATGTTGTAATAATGTTGTACGGTAACTACACTTATCTGGGTAAGCATTGCATAAGGTATAGAATTGTGGAATTACTATGCTGTACAGTTAAAACTAAAGTAACATTGTATGTCAACTATACTTCAGTAATTAAAATTTTAAAATAAAGAAAATATGCATTCTTATAATTACTTAGAATATTAAAATTTTATTTTTTAAATAAATTTCTAAACTTTAGAATCAAAAAAGAAAGCAAAATTTATATTGATCTCATGTTTATCTCTGAGCCTGTAACCAAAATGTGATAGGGTTCTACCACTATTTTAATTTATATATGTCTCATCTTTATCATTCATCTCAAAACAAGCATCATTAACAAGTATTGGAAAACATTATAATATAAATTGTATACTAGATTTTCAAGACATAACTGATTACAAATAAAAAGTTTTAACTTAGGACATAAAATCTCATTTTTCCCTTAGAAAATATGATCACATCAACTGATATAATGCATAGAAGTTAGGTTTTAAAACTATGATTAAAGTAAGCATTAAATTTTATCAAACGTAGTTTGAAAATTCCTTAAATTGACTATCAAGTGTATGCCTGCATATGTGTGTGTTTGTGTGTGTGTGTTCTCTTCACTATTGTCAATGCAGCCATTTTTTCCTCTATTTCTTGGATTCTGCATCAGGTGAAGTGCATGTCTTGATATTAAATCCAAGCTGCATTAAAAAATCAAATGTTAGAATTTAAATCTGGACTTGCATTCAGTTTGTCAAGATGCCCGCTCTAGGAGAGACGTTATAGGGGCTAATATTGGCTAAGGAATCATATTTATGTTTTCCATTGATCAAGAGTCAGCCATTGAAATGAATGGTACACAGATCACCCAGCATTATAAAAATTTTCCTCCTTTCTCTCTTTGTTATGATGCAATTGATATTACACATTTATACTTAAAATGCATTATACTGTAATAACATCACCTATAAAGAAGCACAAGCACAAAGTTAAATATGCTAATATGTAACAGTCACTTATCAAGTAAAATAGTGAGAGTAAACCACTGAGTTTGAAACTACTTTTGACCGTTACACATTATATTCTTTGTCAGTTACGTTAAGCCCTATGGAATGTGGGAAGCATTTATACAACTTACATAATTTGAAGTTATTTAACTTTACATAATTTAGTCAAATAGAAATATAGAATAACATACTAAAATTTATTAGATACATTTGTAGCTGACACCAAAAAAATTAGAAAAAAGAAGTTGCTGTATTACCATAGTCTATATGATTTAAAATGTGTTAGACTTCCTAGTAATATTTGTTGATGTTGAAAGAAAGTCTGCATATTAAGTCTCCCATACAAGTTAGCATAAAGGCTAAAAATACAACATATTTTAACTTAAAATGTAATTTTTCTTAATTATATAATGATACAACTGCACATTGTATTGCATTTCATGCTATTGATACTATTTTTAAAATGTAACCTCATAGTAAATATTCACATTTTATATAATTGAAAATATTTAAAGAACTTGCTAATTAAACCATGCAACTGGAAAGCTCTTCAAACTTTTAAAAATAATAATGCTTAAACAACATGTCTCCATAGACATATTATTTAATGCTCTCATATATATTTGGTTAAGAGTACCAGTTCAATTGAAATGATTCTCATTAACCCACTGAAATGTATCTGATTTTAACATATCTAATGTTTAGAATTTTATTCAGAGACAAAATTATGATGACATACTAATTTTCTGTTACCTTAGTATATCTTTATATTACTTCAGAAATCTTTTATCCACTAAGGCAGTTAGTGCTTGACTAATGCACATTTGTATGTTTATGGAGAAAATATTTCTCATCTTTTTCTCAGTAAACTATGGCTCCTAATTGACAACATGACAACATTTAAATGGGCTCAGGAACAAAAATATGTCCAGATAGCTATATAAACCTGCCTACAGAATTATTCACTTCTCTGCATGCTGCTTATTTATAAGTTTTTAGCAATAAAACAACTAGCAAATTTTTAAAATTTGTGTATAAATATTGACCATTTAGTTTATCAACTCCTCTAATTAAAAAAAGCAGAGAGAAAAAGCAGACTTTTATTTTAAAAAGGACTTTCTAATTACAATGGTAACACGTAAGTAAATATTTTAATAAAAATGAACACCAAACATGTAGAATAAATGTCTTCTTTAATATTACCTACTGCTAACAATTTGGGGCGAAATGCCTTTAAAACTGTTTATACACAAATCCAGAGATGTTTGAGAGATAACTAAATAGCCACTTTTTCATTTGTCAGCTACCGACATTTCCTACTGTGTGTCCTACACTGTATAGATGCAAGTTATACAAATGCTAGTGAACACACACAGAACATTGCCTAAAGTAGCTTACGTTTGAGTGTAAGAAGATTTAGGAAAGGTAAGTAAACAAAATTAATATTAAGTTAGCTGATGAGCAGTGAAAGATAAATCAGGGAGAAGGAACAGACCTTGTGTGTTCTAAAACATATTTGCATTTTTTTTTTTTTTACTGAGAAGGGTGATTGTTCTATATTTTAATTATTTATGTTTTTCCTGTGAATTTTCTTTTTTATATTCTTTACCATAGCTGAGTATGACTCTGTTTTTGTTGTTTAACTGCTGATAGTTCAAATGCCCACCACCATCTCTTTCCCTCTGCCAAAAGGCTGGGCAAGATGATAAGAAAGCCTGAGTACTCTCTCTTTGACAGCAGGATGTTTAAACCAATGCAAACCCTGGCCAGGTGCATGGAAACAACCATCCCAGCCCCATGTTTTTTTTTGTTTTTTTTTTTTTAAAGATTTTATTTATTTATTCGACAGAGATAGAGACAGCCAGCAAGAGAGGGAACACAAGCAGGGGGAGCGGGAGAGGAAGAAGCAGGCTCATAGCGGAGGAGCCTGATGTGGGGCTCGATCCCATAACGCTGGGATCACGCCCTGAGCCGAAGGCAGACGCTTTAACCGCTGTGCCACCCAGGCGCCCCACCACACCATGTTCTAATCATCAAAAAACCCGAAAGCAGTTACTCGCTCTTTCAAAAAACCATTTTTGTAACCTGCTTGAGAGCCTATTTTCTTTCCCCAGAAAGACTCATTATGTGAGTGATAAATTTCTTCCTCTCCTCTTAGGGTGCGTGTGTGTGTGTGTGGTCATCGGTCTCAGCATTTGAACCAAATTTTGGTAGGAGTTAAAGGATCCATCCCATCTCCACAAGATGACCACAGTATTTACCGGGCTTTCCACGATAAATTTATTATGCAATTTAGATATAGGCTCAACATTCTGATCACTGTATAATATTTACAGACATAAACTTTTCCAGCTGCATCTTATTCTTGCTTGAAAGATGACCTGATTTTGTCTTTCATACAAATTGTAAAGGGGTTAATATTTCTTTATCATTGTTTGATAGTCTTTGATGCATCTCACCATATCCATTCTCTGCCCTGGCCGGCACTCTGATACACTGATCTACACGGACTATGTCAATAGGTTTCCTTAGCCTTGGACTTCCAGCTGATTTTCCTCAATGGGAGGCACTTGCATGAGATTTCAAGATGAAGCAGAAGTAGTTCAGAATGTTAATTAAACAGCTTCCCATTGCAGGGCACCTGTGGATAATTGTAACATTTACCTATGTCATAGGTCTTAGGGGACCCTCTCAATACAACTACTCTTTCTAGGTTATCACTTCCTCCCATTCACGTTTAGGAAGTTCCTGGCTGTGCTTAAACATTTTGGATACCTAAATTCTGACCACTTTTTTGTAATTAGTCCCTTTATTAAACTTCCATGAGAATCCAGTTTGATGCACCATCTGCTCCTTGCTGAGTCCTGACAGATACTTTCTAAATATTTTTTCACAGTTAGATATTAGAAATTATTTTCCTGTTTAGATAAGCTCTAAGTTGTAAAAATAATACTAATGTATGTTATTTTTTAAAAAAATAGTAAGAACATATTTTAAATTATTTTTAAGGCACCTGGGTGGCTCAGTTGGTTGACCGTATGAGCCTTGATTTCGGATCAGGTCATGATATCAGGGTCGTGAGATCAAGCCCCACGTTGGGCTCTGTGTTGAGTGTGGAGCCTGCTGAGTTTCTCTCCTTCTCCCACTTCCCTTCCCTCCGCTCATGCTTTTTCTCTCTTTTGCTCAATAAATAAATAAATAAATAAATAAATAAATAAACAAACAAACTTTAAAAAAATTAATCATTTAAGATAACTAGATTTCAACTTCAGTTTCTATGTTTCCAGTTTGACGTAATTACACAACTTACTCTTCTTATAGCATCCTTTTCTTAACTATAGTGTTCCCTTATATTCTTTCTTTATAATTAATAATTTTATTTCATATAGTATCTTTGTTCAATATTCAATTGCACAGAGTCTAGCACTGGAGTCAAAATTTCTGGAGTAGTGACTCATTTGTTTTATACTAAAAAATAAATAATATCTGAATATTAGAAATGGTTTCTTTATGATTGTACATCCTAAGATTTAGGAATTGCCCAAATTAGTGCTATCGTTGGGCTCAGAATTCTTACTCTTTATTTATCTTTAGTATTTTTAGTCCCTTTCTGTAAAATAATATGAACTGGATTGTTTAGAATGTTTTACTAGGCACTTCACAATCTTCACACAGATCAAATCTAAGATTCTTTTATGATATTTATGAATAACATTAGACATTTGGCTAATACAAGATGGATTTTTTTTTCTTTCAGCTGCACCTTATTTTAGCTTTGGGAGATGTCCTGTTTTTTCATTGTATCCAAATAGTATGTTATGGTAATCATATGAGAAAACTTGACAAATTAAACTCAAACAGAATTTCTCATGTTCTGTGTCCATTACAATCTAGCATATTGTCAGCATGTTGTCTTAAATTTACCTCTTTGCAAAGAAATTTAGAACATATAAAAAAATTGGGGAAGAATAGCCCCAGATTTAATATAAAACATTAATGTTCAAAAGCTATTTAAAATAGATACAAATTATGATTTCAATACACAAAATAATATGTAACACTGTGTTAATTTTAAAAAAATCATATGTAAATCTTTACCGAATATACTCAAACAACTGGTACCCCCCCTAAAAAAGGCTTAGGTCTGCTATAGACACTGAACTGTGAGAGAAAGAAAGATCTGATTCTACAACATTGTGTGGCTAAAAATATGGAATGCCAGATGGGCAGCATCCCAGGAATTTCAAGGAGCTCGGCTGTAGAAATCTTATACATGAAGCATTAATGATACTTGACACCACCTACAAAGTAAGTGATATACTCAATATGTGTGATACAGTGATGTGATTCTGGTTATAGGAAGAAAAAATGAAAACATAGTTAACACTTATAAGACTGCCAGTCATGAATGTTAACACAATTTAATGCTAAAAAACAAAAGAGGAATGATCTATGATTATCTAATGTTGATTGTTCAGCAGTGCCTAACCAGATGAGGGGAAACATAATGTTTAACAACTGTTTTGAGTCTTTAGTGCTCTGTTGGTGACAGACACACTAGATTATTATCTCTTGACACAGAAAGGTAGACAGGGATAATTGGTCTTCATAAAGTGATGTAATAGAGCTTAATTTTATAGACAAGCAACTTTGGAAAGAGTATTACATTTCTTGTATTTTCAAGAGGCATTAAAGTCAAATGCCTCTAAAGTCAAATGCCAAAAGTAGTAATCTACTCAGATCTGCTATAGATACTTTACGTATCTTCTAACTATGAACTAAAGAACTATGGTTTATGCCACTAAATAATGGAGAGTTAACTCTTGAAACTTAAAGTTTATAATATTAGTTGCAGGATTTAGTTAATTCAATTTTGTAAGAAAAAGTCAAATTCTGAAGGAATTTATAAAGGTAATTCCTGGTTTACTAATACTATCAGTGCAAATACTGCATGACAGTCTACAGCTGTTCCATTGGCTGACAGTGCCCATTATCACCCAATTCAGAATAACAAGTGGATGTCTGGTATAGAGATAGGATTTTCTTTATACTGTTGTAGAAACCTAAGAAAGCAATAATAATCCACTTCCCAACATATCTCTGGCCCTGAAGGAGATAGTGGCTTTGCATGTTAGAATTGTCCAATGAGTTCCCCCAGTAAAATATGCAATAGTTGGTGGTTTATAATTAATGTAATTATTAGTTCCATACCTTAGGAACATGATGGCTTTATTAGCTGCACAGAAGTTCTAACCCAGATACTTTTCTATTTTTCTCACAATTTCATAACCTTTTATTTTTAAATTATTTTTCCATTAAAAATGATCCTTTTATCCAAATCATATTTTCATACTTATTCTTTTTATGTCATCATTCTTACTTCTTCAGTACCATGTTATAAATTTTGTTCGCTTTTAAAATTTTGACTCTTTATACCACTTTTTAAAGCTTTACAAATGAAACTGATTTATCGGACAGTCTAAATTCAGTAAGCTATCAGTGTGAAATAAAATTTTTGTCACTGTCCTCAACTATGCTTTTTTAAGTCCCATTACAGCATACTTGGCAGATCTCATTTATTACTATCTACTTATAAGTATAAAATAATCAAATTTAATCTTATTTAACCTTCAAACATGTATATATCTTACCATCCCAGGGGCAGAAAATTCCGGTATTAATTACTGGATATAGGGTGATAATACAGTCTGTTTATTCAATCCACCTCCACTTAGTCATATTTTCTCTTTTGGGTCTTCGATTCATAGTGGTCAAAATAAGGGAGAAAGAAAAGGGGTGGGGATAAATTCCCTACTTACAGGTGGCCTTACCTGACTGTCCATGCTCAAATTCCTGTTCTTTCATCAGCAATAGGGCTTTCACTGTATAAAGATGTCCTCTGGTATAACCTCCTCTGTGGCAATTCTCTAATTCTTGTGGTTTCCTTATGGAAGATGACATCTTATGTATTCAAACCTAGCTTGCTTCCCTGCTGTACACTTGGACTTTCAGGAAAATAACATATTTTTACCAAGTAAAATAGCCCTTTCTAATGAATTTTCTCCTTCCTCTTTGATATCTTCCTTTGCTTTATTATCTTGTACAAAAATAGGCACATGATGCAGATTAGCAAATCACTTGATTCAGCAGGGTTCAACCAGGGAATTATATATCATCTCCTCTTTTTGCAAGTACTTCCAAACTGTGTTTTTAAACCTCTTAGAGCCTCTTCACAAAGTTTGGGGTAATATTAACCTTCCTTCCCAGTGGAAAAAGAACCTTTCATCATGAATACTTTCTTCCTGAAAACTACAAGTTTACCCACTCAATTACCCGAATGTTATCTTCTGCATGTATTAAAGGTAGTGTTAGAAAAAAGTAATGGTTGTGGTTGCAGGGTTTTCTGCCGTTACTTACTACATCCTATTAGGATATATCTATTCGTGATCTTTAGAATATGAGTTTTTCCTCCTGTTTTCAGCTTAGTGATAATTGCAGTAAAACAGTAAACATTTTGCTGAATATCCAGTTACATAAAAATTGTTAAATTAGCTATAGCCTTAAACCATTACCTTTAAAGAAACATCTCTGGTTTCTTATAGTGTAAAAGGTATGATTGATCATTGTCTAAAATTATTGTCTCACAAGAGACAAAACTCACACACACAAAACTCACAGGACTCACAAAACTCACAAGACACACCATGTTATTTAAACCATTTTTTGTAAGTAGCTAATGATCAATTAATTGCCAAATCCAACCAGCCTTTTTGTTTTGTTTTGCCTTCTGTTTTCCATGACTACCTCACGTTCTGTGTTATATAATTTTCATTACAAATTAGCCAAAATTCTGATTTCTTTTGACTAGTCTATTTCTTACATTCACTTGGCTGCATACCACTATGGGCATGGGTGAGCACAGGTGTCTATTCCTTTTGTGCTCATGTCACAGGAGCAAAACATTGTTTACAAAAAGAGCATGGCAAATGGATCCCACCATACTTCTGAAGCCAGAAATTTCAAACAGATCCTAGAAACTGCAACTAAATTTTCCATTCCCATAATTCCCTTTGAAAGTTTTTCTCTCCACTGATTATCCCTGTAGAGATATTGCACCCAGTAGTACTAAAAAATACCCTCATTTATAGGATATCAAACATTAAATTGAGTACTCTAGTTCTATTCTCCAATTCTTAGCTAAGGAATTGTTGTCACTTATGGTATCCAATTACTTAATTCATATGTAGTTCTCAATATATTGCAAACTGGATTAAGAATTTTTCCTTGCTTAATCAAAGAAATCAAATGACATTCTGTTCTTGTTTTTCTTGTTTTTCATGACCTTGACATTTTTGAGGGGTGTTGGCCAGATAATTTGTGAAATGTTCCTTAATATGATTTGTTTGGTGTCTTCTCATGATTAAACTGGAGCTACGTGCTTTTAGGGGAAAAAAAAAAAAGTACTGGAAAGGTGCAGTTTCCTCCTCTAATCATATCAAGGGATGATGTCAACATGATTTACCACTAATGATGCTTACTTTGATTACTGGGTTAAGGTGGTGTCTGCCCAATTTCTCTACTGTAAAATGACCATTTTCCCTTTCCACACTCTATTCTTTAGAAATGCATTACTATGTCTGGCTCATGCTCATAGTGTGGAGGAATGGTTTAACCTCCACCTAGTAGAAGATGAAACTACCTACACTTATAATTTGGAAAGAGTCTATATGGAAGATTTGTCCCTATTGTTTTAATTGTATCTCCCATATATCTCTGTGCTGCACAGATTTCTCCATTTCCACTATTAAACATCTTGTCTGCACTACCATGGTCTTTCAATTGGACTATTTTGCTGTTTTCACTAACATATCCATTGCAGTCTCTGTAAAATTTTCAGTACTTTCTTGCTATGAAAGTTAGAAGCTGCTGTTTGGTTTGACTCCTACTAATCTCCCTAGCCATTACTTGCCCCATGATTCTCATTTCTCTATCTCTCCTAGTTATGTTGGCTTTTCATGAGTTATTATACTCCCTCTTGCAAATAGTTACACATGTCGGCACACTATATAGAATACTTCTCCCATTCCTTGTCACCTAGAAAACAAGTTTGTTTTTTTTTTTCCTTTTAATGGCAGGAAACCCTTTCCTGACATTCTTAACTCAGAAAATCTTAGCACTAATATTTCTCTTAGCAGCATTTGCCATCATTGCAATGGCAGATTGTTGTTTTTGATGATAATTTAATCAATACACGGTCCCCACAAAAACATGAATTAAGCTCTTTTTCAACATTTCATTTCTAACATGAAGCTTAGACACAATATTTTGGTGGCACTCTATAAATTTTGATAGAATTAATTGCATTAATTTACTAATTAATTCATGAAGATTAATATTTAGGTCAAGTACATAATACAGTACTATTGAGTATAAGCACAGTATTGAAATGAGATCCCCAGAATGTACTCATCTTGTAGCTGGAAGGTTAATATACAGTGTGATTTTATGGAATTCAAGGACACATTAAGGATGAGTGGATGAAAGACTTAGATAGCTTTCAAAAACTCCACAATTACTTCTTTTAAATGTTTTATCTGCTTCTCTCTGTTCATATCCTTTACTATTCTTTCTCAGCCAATCCCACCACATAGATGTTCTGTATTTACATTCCCTTCTACACACACTGATCTCCCTGGTTTTAATAATCGTGGGTGAAGGACTTTGTATGTCCTAATTAGTCTGTTAAACTAAGAGAGCCTCTGTCAAGCAGTGTGTTAAAATTAAATACATAATGGAAACTGGACTTGAAAATTCCCTAAGCAGACAAAACCATTTAATTAATTAATTAATTAATTAATTTGGGGTGGCAAGAAGGGGTTAGGGAGGGGAAGAGGGAGAGGGAGAGAAAGGATCTTAAGCAGGCCCCAAGCCCAGCACAGAGTCCAACTTGGGGCTTGATGTCGTGACCCTGAGATCATGACCTGAGCCAAAACCAAGAGTTGAATGCTTAACTGACTCAGCCACCCAACTGCCCAAAAACAAAAAAACCATTTTAGCCATGTAAGCAAAACTAAATCTGGCCTATTTCAAGAATGTAAGTAAAACGTAGGTTATTTCTTATAAATGCTTCTGATAATCATAAAAGAAACTTAATTTCAGGGTGCCTGGGTAGCTTAGTGGGTTAAGCTTCCAACCCTTGGTTTCAGCTCAGGTCATGATCTCAGGGAGTCATGAGATCGAGTTCTGCATTGGGCTCTGCAACTCAGCATAGAGTCTGCTTGAGATTCTTTCCCCCTCCCTCTCCCTCTACTCCTCTCCCCATTTGCTCTCTCTCTCTCAAATAAATATCTAAAACAAAACAAAACAAAAACCTTAAGTTTCACTTTCCTAAAAATGGTGTAAGATAATCTCATTTAACCAATTACATGCCACCTACAAACTTCCATTGTAATAGCCAAACATTGTAAAGGTTAAACAACTTCCTCATTTTCACTTTATAAGCCATTCGGTAACTTCATGTCCCTGTGTTTCACACCAGTTTTAAATTAGAAAACTCCCAGTTCATCAGCAGTTCTCATATGTACAATAAAATCTTACTAAGTACTATTTATTGATTTGATGGTTTTAATTTTGCCATTTCTGGATTTGACAAGAGGTTCGAAAAATATATTGTTGAGTAAATTCTCATGTGATGAAAAATGTTGATGATAAATCTTCTGATTCCACTTAAAGTTCTCTAAATTTATACCTGAACATTTCTGGTAACTTATTATTCCATCTATAATATAAAGAGGAAACATTCTTCACAGAGTTGTAGACCAGATTCATTCAGGTAACCTATCCATACAACTTTTATAATCTGGAGATATGTCTCACCATATAGTATATATTTACATTACACAGTTTTTGAATGGTCTTTTGAATATTAAATTGTTTTACACATATAGGAGAAAAATTTTATAAGGAAATGAACAGAAAAATATAGAGAAGTACTTTGTCCATGAGGTTAAACAAAAAATAATATAAAAAACTGAACTACTTAATTAAGCAGCAAAGTATGTTACATGTGATTGTCACAGTCTCAAGGATAACACACTAAAGACTACTAACTTCACTATTCAAATTTCAAAATAAGACTGAACCTTTAGAAGATGAATATTTTTCAATTAAACACAATAATTTAAAATATAATTTTCATATTTAATGTAATAAATAACTTAACTTATATTTTAATGCATATTCCTTTGACTTCATGTTTGTGTGATCTACTCTTTGCCTGGTAAGAACTTCCATTTGACATAGCTTTCCTTTAAACTTTTAAAAGCAAAACAGTGGCGCCTCCGTGGCTCAGTCAGTTAAGTGGCTGACTCTTGATTTTGATTCAGGTCATTATCACAGGGTTTGTGGGATCTAGCCCCCCATCAGGCTCTGCACTCAGCACGGAGTCTGCTTGAGATTTTCTCTCTCTCCCTCTGCCCCTCCCCCCATGCTTTCTCTCTCTCAAATAAATAAATCTTAAAAAAAAAAAAAGCACAACATGATACCTATTTTTTAAGGATCCTTCTGTCAATAAACATATATACAAACATTCCTAAACAGGGCTATTTTCCCTAAAGTACTAGTTCTCCACACTTTATATTGATTCTGGGTATGTCCTACATGAACTGAAACAAAAGCAAATGCACTCTTACACAAGTGAGCTTGTAGTGTTACACAAATTGCTTGGGCAATATCCATTAGCAAGAATATTTCAAAAGAAAGCTTCATAGTTCTAAATCTTTAAAGAATTTACCTCTGAAAGAGAATCTGATAAACTGCAAGAGTAAAAATGGAATTGGTAGGAAACAGAGATTTTAAGGAAGTGTCAGCAAATGGACACTTAAGAGATTGTAGCTGGAACAAAGGGATATCACTGTGGGGGAAAAAGGATAAAATTACTTTTAGCAGAAATTTCCAAAAGGCATATATACCCTATATTTCCACGTGTCTGTCTTGGAATCACTATGGGATTTAGTACCTCCTTTAGGTATCCTGAAACTTCTTCAGACATTAATATTAATGATAATAATTATGACGATAATGATGATGACAGCTGACTAAGGAAATCTGATGAAGTCAGTTCCTCAGATTTTGGATTGCTCAATATACCTTTCTACATAACACTTTCATCTAAGCTCCATTGAGCAATACTGAAACTTCAGCTGTAATCCAAAATTTAATGTAAATATTAAATAAACAGCTGTTTGGCATTCATCTAGATACATGACACACACAATTTTATTTACTAGTACATTATTTTCAAAAATGAATCTGAGGGTGATGAAGCCCAAATTTTTATAAGATTCTGTGATGTGTAAAAATATATGAAGACAGGCTTCCATCTCAAAATGAAATATTATACTTAGATAACATATAAATGCATACATCAATCAATAAATGTAATGGGAGGAAAAAAAGCAAAACCCTAAAATAAAAAATTCCATTGTGTATCAAAATTACATTGATCTCTTTTTTATATTTTCTCATTGTTGTACAAAATTTATATTATTTTTTCTTAATTTAATTGGCTTTTGTGAAACTAGGTACCATAGACTGTATCAGATTGCGTGACATCAATCTTTTATTTCATGACAATTTATACCTTATATGATAAAAATCTAAAAAGTCAACTAGAAAACACTTTTTCTATGAGAACAATACCATATTAGTTGCATGCAGAATTAACACT
Organism: Ursus arctos; assembly: GCF_023065955.2. Taxonomy (NCBI): domain Eukaryota; kingdom Metazoa; phylum Chordata; class Mammalia; order Carnivora; family Ursidae; genus Ursus; species Ursus arctos. The sequence goes on from NW_026622764.1 coordinate 22,886,553, forward strand.
ACATTGAGTAAACTTGGGGGATTGTAGGATTTTAATCTAAGTATATTTTTTTCTCACAGGGAATCTATAGTTATCAGGTAAAATATTATCTGATGATAGACTCACACATTTCCACTGAAATATCAGTGTAGAAAATTAAACGTCATTACTCTGACAAAGTACTTGGTATACCATCTAATACTAGAATCTGAGCTAATGACCTCCTTGTACATAGCCAGTGGAGTCATATTGAGAATAATGTCCAATGTCCTACACATCCTCTTTATGAGAGGAAAATAAAAGTTTCTAGGGCAGAAACTTTGGCTCTCCTAAGCTATTTATTTCTAGGAACAGAGAGAGATTCATAGTATTTGTCAGTATAAAACTCTCCACAGAAAGCTCCTTCCTGTGAAGGAGCCTGGAATCCTTCTTTTCTTCTACCTTTTAAAAACTGTCATTGTTTTCTTCTTAATTATATTTATATGGGCTGCATGAAAATTAGGTAAGTAGATGAACAACCTACATCATTTAAGGTATAGTTCCAACACACAAATATTAGAAATGCAATTATATCCGAAGATATTGAAATCCAGTATATAATTTTTTCTTGAAGCTATTGGCCTTTGATAATTCTAGACTTTAAATTTCCCTTCCTAAAATTAGCTAAGTAATATTTGTCTGCAATTCATCTTTCTTGATCTTAAGAACTCAAGTTTTCTCCCAGTTAACTTGTCCATGTAGATGTAGGAGTCTGTACGCTATGCTTACAGGCATCACAAAACTGTACTGGATGCCCATCTGTCACTTTATTCCGTGAATGAGCACTTGATGGCTGCAATTCCTCAGTGGATTTCATAAAGATCACAGGACTGGTGACTTATAAGCTGCTTTATCTCTCCCTAAAGCCTTTCACAGCATTCATAGGCATTCATTAAATCTCCAAGGCACGTCTTATATGAAATTGCAACATTTTCGAAGTTTTGCTGAAATTTGTGATAACAGAATTACAACCTGGTAAGAGATGATACTGACTGATTCCTGTCACGTAAGTCAACTACCTCTCTCAAATTTTCTTCACCCTTCTGTTTCCCTAGCCTTTGCTGCCAATATTATCCTTAACCATATCTTTCTTATCTAAAATCCTGGCCCCAAATCCTATGAAAACCAAGAAAGAGAACAGTTGATGTCTTCCCATTCTCACAATGATACCCTCCATTTAACAAACATAATCTCAGACAGGCATTTCTCCTAAAAAGAGAGAAAAACATGTATTTTCTTAGCTTTCTATTGGCTGGATTTTTTTCTGACCAGAAAATAAATTTTAGTTTGCACAGGAGAAAGATTCATTAAAGAAATTTTACTTCTCTCACATTGTTTTGCTTAGCCCCCAAAAAGCACAATATTTCCTCAAAAATGAAATTACTTTTTAGCTTTCCTTTTGGAAGGAATACTTTCCAATTCGTTTTTTAAAATTTATGTACATTTTATTATGTTCAGCTAGCCAGCATATAGTACATTAGTTTTTGATGTAGTGTTTGATTCATTAGTTGTAAATAACACCCAGTGCTCATCACAACACATGTCCTCCTTAATACCCACCACCCAGTTACCCCATCCCCCCAAGCCCCTCCCTTCTGCAACCCTCAGTTTATTTCCCAGAGTCCAGAGTCTTTTGTAGTTTGTCTCCCTCTCTGATTACTTTCTGTTCAGTTTTCCCTCCCTTCCCCCTGTGGTCCTCCGTGCTAGTCCTTATGTTCCACATATGAGTGAAACCATATGATAATTATTTTTCTCTGCTTGACTTATTTCACTTAGCATAATCCCCTCTGGTTCCATTCACACTGATGCAAATGGTGGGTATTCATCCTTTCTGATGGCTGAGTAATACTCCATTGTATATATGAACCACATCTTCTTTATCCATTCATTTGTTGAAGGGCATCTCAGCTCCTTCCACATTTTGGCTATTGTGGACATTGCTGCTATGGACATTGGGGTGCATGTGCTCCTTTTTTCATTACATCTGTATTTACCCCAAAGATACAGAAGTAGTTTTTACCTTTTAATAACCAGGAAATCTGCTAGCATTTTAAAAGTAATAATGCATTTGTTCATATATCTAAATATTAGTATTTCAAAAAAGGAAGAACCAAATTTCAGACAGAATATCAGTTTAGCTTTTCTTCAATATAATTTTTATAATAACTAACATGCCACATTCTCAGCATAATTCCACCTCAGCATTAGGTCAGTACCCTAAAATTTGTGACTGTCTCATAGAAGTTAGTGTTGACAGTCTAGTATCCTCCCTTGTTAGCTCAGGAGTGCTAGAAGCCTTTGGACTAGAAACCTAAAAAGAGGAGTAGTGGGTTATTATTTCGATCATTTGGTCATTACAAGTGCCTCTGAAGAAGTAAACTTTCAATTTTGTCCTAAAGATAAAAAAAACAAAATACTCCTACTTAAAAGACATTGCAGAAAAGCCTCGACATAAGCAAAATCATGCAAAAACTCACTAACGCAGAAAGGCATTTGTATGTCAACACAGAAAACCGAGAAAAACACTGAACTATTTCAGAAGTAAGAGAGAAGGATGGTAGGGTCATTTTTTGTTTGGAGAGGAAGGCAAGTTGTGTTGTGCTTTGAGGCTTCTGATGAAGTTTTTGGATTTAATTCATGTAGAAGGAAAGTTATACAAGTTTTAATAAGGGACATGATTTTATTTACATTTTTCAAAACGTCACTCCATAGCAATGGAGGAGGAATGACTCCAGGGAGACTGCAATGGAAACAGTTACACTGTAAAGCATTAGATACAATAGAATGTTGGGTCAAGAAGATGGCAATCAATATGGAACAGATATTTTGAAGGTAAGACTTACATGACATGGATAGCCTATATATTTGTATGAAAAAATACATGAATCAGGGATGATTTCCCAGTTTGGAACTTGGAGAAAGCTACCAATATGTATTTGGGTGACTATAGATGACATTTAATGTCATGGAAATTGAGACTACCTAGACAGAGAGTGCTGATTCATCTTTAGTGAAAATCTAATGCCTTTTTCAGTTTATAAATTTCAAAATCTAATGACAAGCCAATGAACACATGGTAGCATATAAACTATTTCTGTTACGCATTTCATCCATCAGTTTGAATGAACAGATTGAATGTTTTCCAATGCTATAGCAACACTTATTTAATTATGCTAAATGCTTCTCAGCTGAGAATCAATAATTTCCTATCTTAAGAATAAAACTTTAATTCTCCAGATACTTTTGACTTCTCTCTCTCCCACTGTACATTTGAGCACCTAATTCATCAAAAAAACATGTGATCTACCTTTAAAATGTTTTATGAATGGACAAATTCTCTTCACTTCCCTTACTATCACCTCGGTCAAAGCTACAATTTGTTCTCACCTGCATTGTTGTGGTAGTCTCCTCAGAGGTCTCCCTGTTTCCACCCTTGCCATTTTTCAGTGTACTCACAAGAGAGAAGTCTATTTGATCCTACTATGGAAATCCTTTATCTAAAATTTTTCAGAGATTAAAATGCAAAGTTGTTATGATCATCTACAAAAGCTTTTCCTGGTTTAATTTTGACCTTACCTCTTCTAACTTTCCCCCCTCATGCATTAGGCTTCAGATTAGCCTTTTTGCTTTTTCTCTAATACCTGCTATCTTTTTGCCTAAGGGCCTTTGTGAAAGCTGTTTTCCTCACCTCAAACACTATTCCCCAGATATCTGTATGTCTCACTAGATATCTATATATTTCATATCTATATAGTCTCCCTCAGGTGACTTCATCAGTCTTTGTTCAACTGCCATCTTCATAGTGAGGTCTTCTGGGACTATGCAAATTATAATTGGTTGTCACTGATATTCTGTCTCCCTTTTTTGCATAACTCTATCACCAAAACTTATTTATTTGGATTGTTTTCATTCACCACCCCATTACATGTAATTTACATGAGGGCCAACATTTATTTCCTGTTTTACTCTTGGATATAAGCCCAATGCCTAGATGGAGTGCCTAATACATAAAATGAATAATTTTGAATAAATGACTAAATTAGAGATTCTATAAATTCACCATTTTCTCCACAGTTGGATATTATTTAATTTTTAAAAGATTTTATTTTTTTATTTGTCAGAGACAGAGAGAGCACAAGCAGGGGAAACAGCAGGCAGTGGGAGAAGCAGGCTCCCCACTGAGCAAGGAGCCTGATATGGGACTCGATCCCAGGACCCTGGGATCATGACCTGAGCCGAAGGCAGACACTTAACTGAGCCAGCCAGAGGTCCCTGGATATTATTTTAATAACAAAAATTGAGACTGGATAAAAGTTAATTACAATTTTTAAAAGTGAGGGAGATAGTAACAAATGGGATAGATTAGAGAAAGAGTAGTACACCATGAAAACTCTTGAAATATTTCTAATAAGTACTAATAATAATGCAGATAGCATTTATTGTTTCCTTGTTACACATCTAGTGTTGCAGTAAGGACTTCTGTACATTCTTTCAGGTTAGATGACTGCCTCTATATCCAAAATTAATGAGTTTAAACTTTCTTCCCTGTTTCTGATTTTAGAACGTAAGTTAGTAAGCACCATCCCATCCTGCCTCATATTTAATAAGTTGTTTTTAAGCCTGGTTCTAAATAAAGTTCAACCTTGAGGCTGCTTAAAAATCTTGTTGCTCATTTTTTATCCTCAAAATATGAAATTTCAATCCTCAGGGGTGCTAAGCAGAAGTCTTTTTAAATAAACAAGTAACAAAAAGTTTCTAAGTGGAACTGATATGTAGCCAGTGTTAGGAACCATGGCTACAGAGCATCAAAAAATAATTCAGCCAGAAAATAAACCATCTAGAAAAATGTTTTATTCACTGGAAACTGCAGAAACTAAAGGAAACAGGAAACAAAAGAAAGTAATTTACCACCAGATAGATGTATAACTCCACAAAAATCATTTTACTAGTCTCTGAAATAGCAAATTAATTTCTAATAAAATATTAGGCAGGAAATGGAATCAACAATAATGCAATTTGCATAATAACTAACAATTCTTCAAACAATTATTTTTAAAAATCACTAACATACACATTGTATGAAAATTCACCAGAACGTTTTTTACATGATAGAATGTGCAATGCAAGTTCAAAAAGTGTTGTAAGCACAAATGGCTATTTTTCTAACAGGCTCAAATTACCAGGGAACAATAACAATGTGATTACTGCAGCAAAAGAAGTATTCATTCTCTCAACACAGTTTATTTAAACACCTATCTTCCACAGGTTCAGGAAATATGAAATATATATAATATGCCAAACTTGTACTCAAAAACTGAACATTAGAGGAGAGAAAAATAGTCCACAGAAAATTAATATTAAGTAATATATGACAAATGATATAAGGACCAATTGAATCAGCTGTGAGTGCAAAGAAGTAAGTGAAATTAGTATAGTATAGGGGTTTAATAAGTAACATTTGAATTACACAGATCTGAATTTTTTTCTCAGCTTCTACTTTTACAAGTCAGGTAGGTGCTCACCAATATCCAAGCTCCTCTTATTTAAATTTAATACAGACAAGTTTTAGCTGGATACATGTACTACTTATTTGATATTATCCTTTCCAGCTGATTGTTTCATGGTGTGACTAAATTCTGCCCAGTGAGATGCAAAAAGCAATAATGTGAGCCTCTTCTGGTGCACAGCCTGAAAATGGAAGTGTGAGCACTACCCAGCCTTTCCTTCTTCCCAATGTCAAGGAAGAGAAATAGCTACTTTGGTTCCAGAAATAGAAACCATATATGATAACAGCACATTGGTTCTACCTCTGGTAACCAATTACCTTTGAACTGTTCTGGGAGAGATAAACACTTTTTTTACCTTGCTTAAGTCATTGTATTTTTTAGTTGTCTTTGTCTGTGTTGTGTGTGTATGCACACGCGTGTGTGAAGCATATGCAGTTCTCTAATTCATAAACTTACAAGTTGTGTGACATTACTCAACTACACATATGTGATGATAGATTTAGAGGATTAAATGCAATAATATATGTATAGTACATAGTAATCCATTACAGTAACTATGTAAACTGTAAAGGAAAAAACTATATTTATTTCTCCAATTTTTAGTCATTACAAAATTTATAGGTAATCTTGTCAGTTTGTAGTAAAAAAAAAAAAACATATTTTACAGCCATTGAATTAAGGCCTCGTTATTGTTTCTCTTTCCTTATATTACACTTTGACAAGTATATATTGAAAATCCATACATTACTTCTTACTTAAATCAGATTCCATAAAATCTTTGTGTATATCAATGCAAGCATTTGAATATGCTATTCAATTTTTCTTTTAATTTATTTTAAAACTATTTGTGTTTAAGGATGCAGTAAATTTCAAATTTGTTTTCCAATTACTAATTTATGCTGTAAAACCAGGTTTATAATGTCACAGAAATTAAGCATGTTTTAAATCTAAGTTAACTTCTTTTACCCCTTTTATTTGGAATTTGAAATGAAAATGTAAATTCTCAAGTGACATTTTTTTAAAGTTGAAAGTAGCTACAAAGATTGTCCCTACCCTATTTTAACTTTGATAAAAATGTGGTCTAGGAATTCTGATCAGAAATTCAGACTACATGATCTTTTTATATTGTAATACTGGAATGTGCTGTTGGTCCTCTGCCTTCTAGCTCACTACTTTAGTAGGCTGTAAACTATGAGGAGTATGTTGTATGATCCGTGCTTCTAAGTCCATGGCACTTCAGTTTTTAAATTCTCAGTAGGTCTACCTTCATTTACTGTAGAAATGTATAAACATTATCACACCACTACACTAGACTCTATTTAAACAAGTTATACAACTCTTCTTTGCCCCATACCAAACAATTTGTAATCATTCAACTGTTTCCTAAAGTGGCAAACATATGAGTGAGACTAATAAGGAGTACCTAACCGATGGGATTAGGAGAGGGAGTGGTGGTATTACTACAGGAACCATTAATGATGATCATGATATCTGAAGGTATCAGTCAGAAAGCAATTGCTTAAAGAGGAGCTATGCCTGATTTGAAATATTCCTGTAATTAAATGAAAGTTAAAATCCAGAGATACTACAAAACCTATATATTAGTATGTGTGACTGAAGAATGTATATTGGTATTTGAAAATATTTTAAATGCATATTTGCAAAGAAAAAAAGACAATTAAAATCACTTCACACACTTTGCTCTCTCTTTTAGTCAATCAATCATTATTATTTTTTAGAGAGAGAGAGCATGCATGCAATCAGCGGCACTGGTGAGGGATGGGTGGGGAGTTGAGAGGGGCTGAGAAGAGGGGAAGAGAGAATCCTAAGCCTGTGTGGAGCCCGAAGCAGGGCTCAATCTCATGACTCCAAGCTTAAATGAAGAGTTGGACGCTTAACTGACTAAGCCACCCATGTGCCCCTTAATCAATTAATTCTAAATATTTATTTTTATCAGTTATTATCAGCCAGCTTAATTAAAAGTGTATTACCTGACTTGGGTGGGTTTTTGATAGAGAAGAACATGAAAACATGTCATTTAGATTAAAATGGCCATCATGACATTATACTTTTATTTAAAAAACAAAGGGACTTTAAAACACATAATTTTATTAGTGTACAACTCAATGTCAGTTTTTCACTAAACTTCCTGAGCTATTTGGGAAAATGTCATCCAGAAAAATTTAAAATGTGTGAAGAAGCTAGATTTCTCCACAAATAGGATAGTTTTAAGTACAATATTTTTTCTAGCAATATTCACCATCAGTTCAGATAAGCAGTCTTCTGAGAAACGGTCTCATCTGATCATCTAAGAAAATTGCATATGACTGGGATGTTAAAACCCACTGGGTATTTTTATCATTTTATACTTAAATATGACCACTAAGTAGGCTGCACTCATGTTGACTTTGGTTTTAAGGTAGCTATTATATCTCTCCCCAAGTACTTTAGCCTGAAAAACATAGCTTTTTTGTTTGTAAAATATAATCATCCAAGTTTAGTGCATATACAAGCTTGCTAATGATAGTAATACAGAACAGTGAAAATAAACAAGTACATATTTGGCATAAGTTTGGAGTCTCCATTCTTTGCATTTATCTCTTTATATGGTAGGAATTAATAATTTCAAAGTGATTCTAGTGGTCATCTGAAGACCAGTTTTACATGAGGTTTCAGTATGTCAGTGAAACGAGCAAAATATTCAGTGTTATGTCATCTAAACTACTCTCACATTCTGTTACAGCTCAAAACAAAACTTTTACAGCTTGCTTCTCCGTATCTACAGTTATCCAGGGAAACTAACTTTATTAGCTGACAGGTCAATTCATCTTCTATAAATGTTACCACTGTGGATGTTATATATGTGATATATGTGATATAAATATTGGTATCGATAAATACATCACACCAATGTCATTTGCCAAATATTTACCAGGTTGGAAAATCATGATGCTATATAAGTTTATTTTTCCCAAGAAATACATGAATTCTTGTATAATGTACTGCACAGGATGTTAGCACCTATTGCACGCTAACACCTCTAACAGGAAACATTATATTGCATAATATAGAAGGAAAATTGGAGATTATATATATTACATATATAGTATATACAGTAATATAGACTCCAATATTCTTAATATATATAATATATAGTATCCTAGGAAAGGAGATAAATAGCCTCATTTTTGGGCCCAGGACTCAGGAAACAGAATATACTTTAAAGGTCTATGTTGCTTGATGTGTTTCTCAATATATATGCTAAGTCAAGAGATAATTTTCGATTTATTTAATCATTTTGTGACAAGTAATTTTCTTACCTAAAAACTTACATGACTCACACTGAAAGAATCACGTAGCTTATTTTACAAAACATACAGTTGGGATTACTGAAGTTAAAATAAAAACCACAGGAAAGTACTCTATCAAAACATTGATTAAATGACTTATTGTAAAAAGAAATACATATTCATGGATGGCTAGCTGGAAAGAAACCTGTATTTGTGGCTTTAACATAGCTATTCCTTAAAGTACTAAAATAACATTTGCTTCTTTATACAGTTTTCATTCACTGTCTGAGATGAAATTTCTGTTTTATAGTCATGTTTCTCCTGTTGTCACAATTCAGGAGTTCAATTTTTCAAGTCTTTTGCCATTTATATATCATATGTATTATCAAAAAAGGAGAATACTTGCCTCTCCAAAAAAGGAGAGTATTCTTCTTTTTTGATAACCATGCTGGAATAATGTGATAATATATGAACATAATTTTATCCAGTGTATTTTTAATATTTTTTATTTTCAAAAATTTTATTTAAAAATGCATGAAAAAAATGCATGAAAATAGGCTATATGACTTCTGTTTTCAGTCCTACCCTGAAGAGAGCTTGGAAGTCACCATTTCCATCCTTACAACAAGAAAAAGCTGATCTAAAAACGGATGACCTTTCTTGTGCACATCAGAGAACTGATTTTGCAGGCAAATCTCAATTGCTGGAGACAGAATTCCAGAGAGTTAAAGCCACAATCTGCTTACTTGGAGCAGAAACAGCTGAAAACATAAATTGGTAGTAACACGTAAGTGGTAATATTATTGAATTGTTGGATGTTCATTGTGGACTAATCTGAGAGTAAGAAATTATAGGGGCCACAGAATAAAGGAGACTCCTACACTTTTTAAAAATTTTATTCCCAGAACCCCACTAGGTTCTCAGGGTGGTGATCCAAGGAAGCTCCAAATTCAAGTGTAAACAAAATTTGAAGAGACAGCATGTATCAGAACCAGACTCAGATATTACGCAGATGTTGGACTTACTAGAAAAGGAATTTAAAATAATACGTTAAGTGCCTGAATATAAGAAAGTAGATGATATGCGAGAACAAATGGGTAGTGTAAGCAAAAAGATGATCCCTAAGAAAGAATCAATATAAAGTGCTAGACATAAACAACACTACAAAGGAAATAAAGTAGCTTTGTTATTGGCTCATTAGCAGACTGGACATAAAATAGAATCATATAAAATGCTCAATTAAAAGAAGAGAAGACAGAAAAGATGAACACACAAAAAAGCAAAGAACAAATGTAATGAACATGAAACAGTTACAAACACGGTAAATATTAATCCACAACTACAGTATATTAATGAACAACTTTGACATGAATGATCCGAATGTAGCAGTTATAAAACAAATGTTGTCAAGGTGGATAAAACACAGGAATGCAATTCTATACTGTCTATAAGGAACTTACTTTATACATAAAGACACATATAGGTTAAAATTGAAAGACACAGAAAGATGTATCACGTAGTGAAGCATTACATAATGATAAAGGATCCAATTCTCCAAGACGTAACAATCCTAAATAAGAGCATCAAAATGCATGAAGAAAAAACTGTAGTAACTGCAAAGAGAAATAGACAAATCCACCATTATAGATGGAAAATATACTTCTACATGTTACTATCTATATCTATATTACATTAAACATTAGTTCATATTGATATCTCCAGTTCTAATCTATTATCACATGGATCTAGCCTTATGGATTTTCTTGTCTGTGACCTCCCACTTTTTCAGTGAGAAACATGGTTTCCACCATCCACCATTCATTACTTAAATGTTCAATTCCAATTCCATAAAATTCTGGTATAGCACCACCAGAATTGTTAACCAAACATCCTACAAGGGAAACAACTTTACCAACTAGAGTAGAATGCTTTTAACAGTGTCTTTTCCAGTTAGTGTTACAAATTCTGCTCATTTCAGAAGTCACGTAGGTAAGCATATTTCCTCACACCCTTTTCAGTGAGGTTATTTAATACATTCACAATACAGTTTCATTGTTTTGTCATATTTTGCATTCAATACTCGGATCTCCAGTTCTTTAAACTTTGTAAATAAATGACATGCACTGAAACTTACTCATTACGCTGTAAAATTCTATAGGTTTTGTCAAATGTATAGTCATGTTTCCATGGTTACAGTATCATACAGAATAGTTTCACTACTTTTAACATAATCCTATGTGTCACTCTATAATCCCCTAACTCCTCACAATCTCTGACTGTTTTATAGTCCTTTACTTTGTATTTTCCCCAAAATTATATACTTGGGATGATTCATTATGTAGCTTTTCACATGGATTCTGTCACTTAGCAATAATTACTTAACATTTATTGATATCTCTGTATTACTTGATAGCTCACTTCTATTTCCTGAGTAATATTCCATTGCATGGATATATTTTGGTTAGTTTATCCATTTATCTCAGACCTTCCATATCTTGCAGTTATGAACATTCATAATTGAATAGCAGAATGTAAAGCTGCTATAAAAATTCATGTGCAGGGTGCCTGGGTGGCTCAGTTGGTTAAGTGTCTGCCTTTGGCTCAGGTCACATTCCCAGGGTGCTGGGATCGAGCCCCACGTCAGGCTCCCTCCTCAGTAGGAAGTCTGCTTCTTCCTCTCCCCATCTCCCACTCGTGCTCCCTCTCTCGCTCTCAAATAAATAAAATCTTTTTTTTAATTCATGTGCAGTTTTTATTGTGTGTATGTGTATACAGAAGTTTTCAAATCAGTTGAGTCTACTTAGAGAAACAATTGCTGGATCATAATATAACGTAATGATTAGTTACATAAAAAAATTGCCAAACTATCTTACAGACTGGCTTTTTTTTTTTTATTCCTACCAGCAATGAATGAGAGTTCCCTATTTTAGCCATTCTAATAGGTGTGCCATGGTCTCTCATACTATTTTAATTTGTAGTTCCACAAAAAACTTTTACAACTACTAACTGAGGGGCACCTGGGTGGCTTAGCCAGTTGGGTGACTGCCTTTGGCTCTGGTGGTGATCCCAGGATCCTAGGATCAAGCCCCGTGTCAGGCTCTCTCCTCAGTGGGGATCCTGCTTCTCCCTCTCCCTCTGCCTGCTACTCTGCCTGCTTGTGCTCTCTCTCTCTCTGTCAAATAAGTAAATAAAATCATAAAAAAAAGAGCTAGTAACTGAATTCAGCAAAATTGTGGGATAAAAACTCAGCACACAAAAATCAGAATAACAAGAGATTGATATAGAAGCATGAAAAAGTAGTTTTCTTAATCTACCTTGTTTCTTGTTGTCTATTGTTTGAACGTTCAGTTTAGTAATTATTTTTCTGTCAAATGTTTATACAAGTGTCTAGTGGTTTCTGTAATATCTTTGTCATTAACCATAATAAACAGTACACAGACCAGTGTCACTAGTTTAATATAATACCTGAGACATAAGTGCTAGGCAGAAGTTTTCTACTATTAATACTTAAATATAGGTCTGAATCTATAAAATCACTCACATATTTGAGTCAGCATTATTGAAATGGTACAGAAATTTCATGTAAATCATTTAAAATCATTCTAAAATCATTGCAGCAGCAAGAAAAAGTCCACTTTATACAGAATAAAATATTTAACTTGCCTCATATTTCTCTTTGAAAAAAGTAAATGCTTCAGAATAAAAAGTTGGATAAGCATATCAGGAGAGACAAGTCATAGTTTCTGATAATTGCACAGAATAATTTTTTGAATTTGTATTGAAACTTATCACATGTGCATACTTTAGCAAAGAGCTCATCTTTTAAATTCTGCTGAACAATTAACAAACCAAAACTGAAGCATTAAAAATAATAAAAACCACCAAGTATGTTTTCCAAATTGCAGCAAAAGAGGAAAGCAATAACACATTTTCCATATAGAAAAGTTGGGAGGTGAGAGTAGCTAAAAGAGCAAAAAAATAAATATTAAAAACCCACAAATTTAAATACTAACAAAATAGCAGTAAAATGAAATACATCAGTAAATAAATTAATGTATATCTTTTATATGTTCTAATGATTTCAAGGTAATAAAATAGCTTGCTCATCAACACAGACTTTAAAACAGACCAATAAAAATTGATATATATTTAAATATCAGAAAGAATATTCTGAAAAGTAGATAATTCAAATTCTTGATAAATCAATCCAGACACTAGAGAAAAATTAAAATATGACTGGTTCATTTACAAAAACATCCATGACATGATTTTAAAAGTTGAAAAGTTAACAGAAGTAAAACAAAATGTTACTTATGGATAAAAATGCTGAATTTAAAAATTAAAAAAAGATCCTAATTGAATATATATAAAAATAACACACTATATACTTAACATATATTTGGGCAAGAAAAATACAAGGACCATGACTGCTAAAAAATGTAATAAATAATAAATGTTCATAAATGCAAATTAGAACAGCAGTGAGCATTCTTTCTTCTATATAGGCAATAACTCAGATTCTTAAGGACATGTTTGATAACTGAAATTTTGGGGCACCTGGGTGGCTCAGTCAGTTGAGCATCTGATTCCTAATTTCGGCTCAGGTCATGATCTCACAGTTGTGGGATGGCCTGTGTGGGGCTCTGGGTTCAGCCTGGAGTCTGCTTGAGATTCTCTCCCTCTGCCCCTCCCCTGCTCTAGCACATGCTCTCTCTCTCTCTTTTCTCCCTCTCTCTAAAATAAATAAATAAAATCTTTTTAAAAAATAGCTGAAATTTTAATTTTGTGCTCTAATGAGGAGTATGCTTATTGCAGTTAAGTTCAGTTAAAAAAAAAAACAAAAAAACTTTCAAAATCAAATTTGGGATATAAAGCAGGAACTCCAGATATATTTTTAACTCTGACATTAGAAATATTTTTCTAAGAATGAATTGTACTAAGATTATATGAAAAAGTAATTACTTAAAGTGTTTAAAGTTCAGTGTTTAGAGCATTATTGTGGCATTGCTTACATACATTTTAATTTTATCATTTTTTTATCTCATTATAGACACAATGCACACATGCAGTCAAAGTCTTTAAAAAATAGACAAAAAATGTGACTATCATTCACCATCTGCTATCCAGGCATATGTAAACCCTGTTCATATTTTCCAGATATGTATTTGCGTATGTACTTGTAATTATATTTATATAAGTATATATAAACAAGCATACATACAGACACATTTTAAAATATTTTTTCTCAACAATACACCATGAAGAGTTTAAATGCCATTAAAATTTATAAAATAGAAATATGAAATTATTCAAATAGTAATGAATTAAACAGATTATTAAATTCATTAAACTGTAATATTGAATTTTAGATTAATATTTTATTTATTTAATATATCTATGCATTCTCACATTATTAAAATTACATCTATTAATATATTTTATTATGATAGTAAATGTCATGATAAACATTAGTTTTGTTTTTTGTTTTGTTTTGTTTTTCCTGTTGCTGTTAAAACATCATCTGGGGAAAGATCAGAAAAGTCATTTAAATGTGGTACAAATTATTCCTCATATAAATTAATACAAGAAAACAAAACTAAAAATATAAAGCAGAAATATAAAAAAATATGCATGAGTTAAACTTTTTAATATATTTAAAAATAATTTTAAAAAATAAGTTTCTGGGTGAAACTTATGAGTGAAGAGTGTCAAAACGTGCAAACTTCCAGTTATAGAATGAATAAGTCATGAGGAAGTAATGTAGAGCATGGTGACTATACTTAATAATACTGTACTAAATTATTTGAAAGTTGCTAACACAATAGAACTTAAAAATTATCATAAGAAAAAATAATTATAACTATATATGGTGAAGGATGTTAACTAGACATATTGTAGTCATCATTTTGCAATATGTACAAATATCAAATCATAAGGTAAAAACCTGAAAGTAGTATAATGTTATACATCATTTATACTTAAAAAAAGTTTCTGGGTTTTTGTCAAGTGTATTATTTATCTACTGCTGTACAATAAATTATCTCGAAAACTTAGACCCTAAAATAAACATTTATTATATCATAGCTCTTTTGAGTGAGGAATCTGTACTTGGCTTCGTCATCTTGCTCAGGGTAACTCACAAGGTTGGAAGTAAGGTGTCAGCTGCGGGAGTGGATTACCAGGTCCAGAACACACCCAAGGATAGTGGATTACCCAACTGCTTCAATACCAGAAGGGGAATCACTGGGGGACATATTAGAGGCTGTATACTACAGCAAAATATTTAGTAATATGGTCCATCATAATAGTATACAAAATTATGAGCAATGTTTGGTTGGACACTCTCCTGCATGGCAGAATGAGAAAGTAAATTAGCAAAAATTTCAGGATAACAATCTGAATACAACTGTATAAAACAATACTTTATCTTAATCTGACCTGACATTTCTTTAACCTAAAAAAAAAAAAGAATGCATATGTAAAGATATGTAATTATAGTAATGACCATTACCCAGGTGAAGTTCACACCACACTCTACTAGGTGTATTTATTTTGTGAATTTGTGTGTATGTGTACGTGTTTCAATAAAGGACAGCGACTTGGATGTGTTCACTACCATATTCTCATTTTGTATCACTGTATAAATACTCATATATGTTGAATGACAGATTGAATATTTTATAACTCTCTTTTAGTACAAATACTTTTGGTGAATTCATAAAACATAAATCAGTTTTCATGTAGCTGAATACAAATATATTTTTGCAAATTTATATTTCCCCTAATAAAAGATATATCTTTTCCATGCCATGATGTTTCCCACATTTGAAAAAGCTAAGAAGTACTTTTTGGACAGTGTAAAAATTACATTCATTTGAATTTACACTCTGTTTCTTGTAAAAAATATTTTGAGGCCTAAGTGCAAGTTCTTTAAGACATGAGATCATGAATGTTGTTCAACAGGTATCACTGTGTAAGGAAGGTGAAGGAAAGAAATGCAGATGGAAGATCTCAGTTTCTGATACTAGATATATTCTGTGACTTAAAACATGACTTCACTTTTTGAGTCCTTTTTGTTGTTGTTATTGTTTTAAAGATTTTATTTATTCGAGAAAGAGAGCCGAGAGAGAGCAAGAGCAGAGGGAGGGACAGAGGGAGAGCGAGAAGCAGGATCACCATGGAACAGGGAGCCACACACAGGGCTCCATCCCAGGACCCCAGGATCATGACCTGAGCCGAAGGCAGATGCTTAACTGACTAAGCCACCCAGGTGCACCTGAGTCTCAGTTTTAAATTGGAAATTGAGTTAATCCTATCTACCTCAAAGAGTTACCACTGTTAGTATTTAACAAAATACTGTAGAGAGAAAGAGCTAAACTGAGAATAATTTAGATTTCTCCCAAGTGTCCCTTATAGTTTATGTACAATCAGTAGCAATCTTTACTAAATTTTTTAAGTGCTCTGTAAACTTATGAGCATAGTTATTTATAAAACACACCAAATTATTTAAGACTATTTAATATTTTACAGATGTTCAATAACAGTTACCAGACATAAGTACAATGGTAAGAATATAAATTTTAATTAACTAAATGACTACAAAATGAACAAGATGTGTGAATACATCTGTGAACAGGAGTTCCTGTTCAAAAGAATCCATTGCAATCAGAAAGCCAAGCAATACTATTACGGGCCTGTGGTATTTAAAAATATAGGTGTTTACCTATATTTTATCTAATATTAGTATTATCTAATATTAATACTATCTAATATTAATAATGTATGTATCTAATATATAAGGCACTATTTTAAAAAGAAAATCAGTATGTAAACAAAAAATCAATGGATATTAAATTAACTTGATGCAACTATTTTCTAAGAGAAAAAAAATCACATAATCTTCATTTACTTCATTTCTTATCTGTAAATTGAGAGAACATGATCATGTAATTGATAAAATTCCATTCACTTCTGCATACAGGAAAAGATAAATATTTGGACTAGAGAAAAACTATAAATAATCCATCAGAAAAACTATAAGTAATTCCAAAGGTGAAATTTTATGAAAAGTTGTTCTCATAATTGAAATTATGTAGAGATATGGGGACTTACTATTTTCAAATATATTATTTTTAAAATAATTTCAAGTATGTTTCAAGAAACAAATATACTGAATTAAGCATAGTGATTCATTGCATTTACTTTTTTTGTTCACCAAATTTGAATATTCCATGTGTTTAAAAGAAGTAGCATTTTCTTAAGACTATGGTAACCATGTCTGGTAATTTCAAATTTCTTTCACTTAACATTAAATATTAAATTCTGATATCAAGATAGATATATTTTTTCTGCTAAATCCTAAATTTTAAATTAATCTGAATATGAAATACATTGATTAAAACTTGCAGAAATATCTGAGTAATTCACAGTATGGACTTGCAGAAATATCTGAGTGATTGAATATGTTTAATGTTTGCTCTTAAACCTAAAGGAAATTAGACATGAGCAAATCCTTCATTACTGCTAATGAAATAAACTATGTTTTTGAAATAATCTATTTTAAAGTAGTTCTAAGCGTATTTTTTAAAGGTTTTATTTATTTATTCATGAGAGACAGAGACAGAGAGAGAGGCAGAGGGAGAGACAGAGGGAGGAGCAGGCTCCCCAAGGAATAGAGAGCCCAATGTGGAACTCAATCCCAGGACCCCGTGAACCATGACCTGGGCGGAAGGTAGACGCCTAACCATCTGAGGCACCCAGGCGCCCTCTAAGGGTTTAATCTTAGCTTGATTATCAATTATTTGCTGATTTTGCATTGGAACTGTAATGAACACCCTTATATGGGAAATATTAAACTCTAGAATACTAGTTGATTGAATACATACATAATAAATACATACACAAAAATTCTATAAATCAATTGCTTGATAATTCACCATTTTCACCTCACTGTAAGTTTGTGTATGGATATAAAGTCATTTTTTATCATAGTGATGCCCTAGATAGAAAAGACATCTTTTAAAGAATTGTCATCTCTCTAGTTCTCCAAATTTTTGAATCTCTCCCTATCAATCTATCTTTTCATATGTTTAGACCTATTTATCTTTACATCTAATTTTTGTTTATATATCAGAAGTATTATAACTTTTGTTTTCTTAAAAGAATATACCCATATTTGGGGCGCCTGGGTAGCACAGTCGTTAGGCGTCTGCCTTTGGCTCAGGGCGTGATCCCAGCATTCCGGGATCGAGTCCCTCATCGGGCTCCTCCGCTGGGAGCCTGCTTCTTCCTCTCCCACTCCCCTGCTGTGTTCCCCTCTCTCGCTGGCTGTCTCTCTGTTACATAAATAAATTTAAAAAAACATCTTAAAAAAAAAAAAAAAAAGAATATACCCATATTTATCTGAAGGAAATGAAATCACATATATTGGAAAGATATCTGCAACAACATGTTCATTACAGCATTATTTACTATAGTCAAGACATAGAAACAACCTAAGTGTCCATCCATGGATGAATGGGTAAATAAGATGTAATCTATTTACATACAAAGGAAATTTATTCAGCCATAAAAAAGAAGAAAATCCTGATTTTTCCAACAACATAAATAGACGTTCAGGGCATTGTTCTAAGTGGAAAAAGTCAGACAGAGAAAGACAAATAGTGTATGATCTCACTTATATGTGAATCTAAAAAACACTGAACTTGCCACTCTGGAAAACAGTATGGAGTTTCTTCAGAAAGTTAAAAATAGAACTACCCTATAAACAAAGCAACTGCACTACTAGGTATTTACCCAAGGGATACAAAAATACTGATTTGAAGGGGCACATGCATAGCGATGTCTATAGCGGCATTATCAACAATAGCCAAATTATCCAAAGAGCCAAATGTCCATCAACTGATGAATGGATAATGAGGTGATTATAATATATATATATGTGTATATATATATATATATACACATATATATATATATACACATATGAATATTACTCAACCAGTATTATTCAGATATATATATTCAGACTGGAATATTACTCAGCCATTAAAATGGATGAAATTTTTGCCATTTGCAAAGACATGGGTGGAGCTAGAGTGTATTACGCTAAGCAAAATAAGTCAGTCAGAGAAAGACAAATACCATATAATCTCACACATATGTGGAATTTAAGAAACAAAACAGATGAACATAGGGGAAGTGGAAAAAAAAAGAGGGAAACAAATCATAAGAGACTCTTAACTATACAGGACTATCTGAGGTGGACAGGGGATGGGCTAAATGGGTGATGGGTATTATGAGGGCACTTGTAATGCGTGCTGGATGTTATACGTAGTGATGAATCACTAAATTCTACTCCTTAAATCAATTAGTGAATCACTAAATTCTACACCTGAAGCCATATATATTAACTGAAATTTCAATAAAAACTTGAAATTAAAAAAAAAATACTGAACTCAGTGAAACAGGAAGTAGACTAATGGTTGCTAGAAGTGGGAGATGTGAGGTAGGCAAAATGGGTGAAGGTGGTCAAAAGGTACAAAGTCCCAGGTGTAAGTTAAATGAGTCCTAGTGATGTAATTACAGCATTACATTGTAACTATAGTTACAATATTGTATTGTATATTTGAAAGTAGATAAGACAGTAGATCTTAAAAGATACCATCACACAAAAAATTGTAATTATGCATGGTGATGGATGTTAACTAAACTTATTATAGTAAATGTTTCTCAATGTACATATGTCAAATAATTATTTTGTACACCTAAAACTAATACAGTGTTTACTATCTCAGCAACAACAAAAAAATCCACAATTACATAAACCTCAAGACTGCTTTGTAAAAGACTATCACTGCATTATATTCATTATGAAATTTTTAAAAAAACAAGTAACATTTAAAAAATGTTTCCACAGTCTTAGAAAAATTACACATTTCTTTTTTTCCCCACATATACTAATCAGTGTTTTTAAGTATTTTAATATATATTTAATTTTATTTACATTTCATACTGTTTGGACACATTTATCTTCCACATTTGGTGGTTTAAAAAATTTCAAATGTTGAAGGACATCTCAGCTCCTTCCACAGTTTGTGAATGAATAAAGAAGATGTGGTTCATATATACAATAGAATATTATTCAGCCATCAGAAAGGATGACTACCCACCATTTGTATTGACATAGGTGGAACTGGAGGGGATTATGCTAAGTGAGATAAGTCAAGCAGAGAAAGACAATTATCATATGGTTTCACACATATGTGGAACATAAGGAATAGAACGGAGGACCACAGTGGAACGGAGGGAAAACTGGAAAGAATCAGAGAGGGAGACAAACCATGAGAGATTCTGGACTCCAAGAAACAAACTAGGGTTACAGAAGGGAGAAAGAGTGGGTGGATGGGGTAACCAGGTGATGGGAATTAAGGAGGGCACATGTGGTGATGAACACTGGGTGTTATATGCAACTAATGAATTGTTGAACACAACATCAAAAACTAAAGATGTACTATATGCTGGCTAATTGGACATAATAATAAAAAATTCAAATATTGTTTTAATTTTTTAAAGCTAACAACATAGTCTGATCCTCAGTGGCTCTATTTCAATGAGTTTGCTGACCCTTGCTCTAAATCAACTATATATATTTTCAGTATTTTCTTGTATTACCTTCTTTTTTATAAGTACTATCCTTTAAATTTTCAGTTTCATTCAATTTATTTTCTTGTTGTTTTTTTTTTCTCCCAGATGAGCAGGATTTATCACAGTTGAATGCTTATTGCTCATGACAAGCAATGATAATGGCTTTGTTTATTCTCCGAAATAGCTGGTGTTAGGATTTTTCTGTCTCAAAGATAAAACTTGTACTATATAGAAACTTCACACCTCAATTGTGAATAATAGATCTCTACTTATATAGGTTATTAACATCTCAATCCTGAGTTCTTATTCATGAAAATTCAACATATTTTGTTAATACGATGTTATTTCCCTTGTTTCCATTTATGACAACATACTTTTTTTAACTTAGAACTATAATAAAGAAGTTGGATGAAGTCCTTTATTTCTTTTTATCTTAACCTCTGAGATCGAGATTAACTGTAGTAAAGACTAATGTAGTCTTTATGAAAAACTGCCTTATTTTTTTTTAAGTGCCTTATTAATTGGTTGCAGGAGAGTCTGCCAGACTATAAAGGGAGGGGAAGTTTTCTAGCTTTAATATGTATTTAAATAAGAAATATTTCCCCAGAGTTAACTCAAAAACAGAAGTTACTAAAAGTCGTTCATCCTTGAGAGGCAATTACGTTGAAGTACTTTAAGTAGGAAACTATATGATAATGGCATTTAAAGTAAGTTTTGGGGGCGCCTGGGTGGCACAACGGTTAAGCCGCTGACTTCGGCTCAGGGCGTGATACCGGCGTTATGGGATCGAGCCCCAAATCAGGCTCTTCTGCTATGAGCCTGCTTCTTCCTCTCCCACTCCCCCTGCTTGTATTCCCTCTCTCCCTGGCTGTCTCTAAATCTGTCGAATAAATAAATAAAATCTTTAAAAAAAATAAGTTTTGGTCTAGCATGTAGATGAGGAAATCAAGGCCAGCTGCAAATGAAATATATTCAAGGGGATTTTTCTTTACCATGTGAAATAAACACACTTCCAATCATGTGTTATTTTTACAACAACTAAAGACAATAATGGTTCTGAAAGCACTTTTCATATCTTAAAAACTCAACAGAAATCTTTTTCCTATTAGTTGAAATCATGTATGGAAATATTTTGCACAGACTTGGGGCTCCAATGTCAAATAAGTAACAACTACCATAAAGAACAGTTACGTGACAAGATAGAAGTAACTGACATGTTTCTTAAAGACTATCTAGGAACACATGAGAACTGATACAACTACGCATGTGTTCTGAAGCAGTTCATTATATTTAATATTATTTTAGGAGTCACTGCTACATGTTGCCCTTTTCAAAACTAGGGTATCACACTGCTTATAAGTATACTTTATAAAAGCAATTTTGATTCTATTTTCTTGATTAAAAAAAATGTCTTTCTTGGGGCGCCTGGGTGGCACAGCGGTTAAGCGTCTGCCTTCGGCTCAGGGCGTGATCCCGGCGTTATGGGATCGAGCCCCACATCAGGCTCCTTTGCTATGAGCCTGCTTTTTCCTTTCCCACTCCCCCTACTTGTGTTCCCTCTCTCGCTGGCTGTCTCTATCTCTGTCAAATAAATAAATAAAATCTTTTAAAAAAAAATGTCTTTCTTGGGGCGCCTGGGGGGCTCAGTCGTTAAGCGTCTGCCTTCGGCTCAGGGCGTGATCCCAGCGTTCTGGGATCGAGCCCCACATCAGGCTCCTCTGCTAGGAGCCTGCTTCTTCCTCTCCCACTCCCCCTGCTTGTGTTCCCTCTCTCGCTGGCTGTCTTTCTCTGTCAAATAAATAAATAAAATCTTTAAAAAAAAATGTCTTTCTATTACAGGATAACAATGTGGTAGGACGTGTCTTATGCCACCGGTCTTTTTATGTATTTTGTGCATAAAGAAAACCTATGATAGTCAAAAGTCCTACTCGTCTGTTAATGAGCAAAATATAGGCATAGTACCTAGGACTAATTATTTACTTTTGGCAAAACAGAAACATCTTATATCTGTAATTTTTATTCATGGCTTTCTACTCTCAAGTGATATTTTATCTGTTTTAGAATGAACCCACCTCATTCCAACATTTTACAATCAATAACGAGGCTGAGATTGTTTTTTAGGTAGTGCTATTTTTAAGTACTAATCCAAAATACTGAATTAAAGCAAATTACAACGAAGAAAGTATCCCTACTCAACTATGTTCAGTGGACACAGTCAATGCATAAGAATAAGGCAAGTGAGTGAAAGACGCTAGGAGCTGGGCACAGCGATGAGCAAAGGAATGCATGCCTATCTCAGTGTTACCAGATATAATTTTCCAAGAAAAGCCTAAAATACAAAAAATTATGTGAAATGTTCTATTTTAAAAACAGTGCATGGGCCAAGCAAAGAAAAGCACATAATTCACATGTGATTAATCAGATTTAATTTCATTCAGACAAATGTAAGATATTCTGTCAATTAGGATTTCATTAGGTTGATATAATGGATAAATAAAATTATTAGTAATTTATAATGTTTTAATTATATCATAACAAGAAATCTTCACATAGACCATCAAAGAATGACACTCAATGCCATATAATTGATTCCTTTAATCTTTTCTATTTTGACATTCCTAAGAAGTGACTCTCACATTATGGGCCAAGATGAGTACTGAAGCTCCAGCCATTGCATTCATGTTCCAGAATGAAAATCAGAGGAAGTTAAGATTTTAATACTTCTCTGTAAAGGGATTTGTGAAGTACGAGATGACACATTTGCTTTTGTCTAACTGGGCAGAACTAGTCACATGGTCATACAAAATGTAACACGGAAGTTGGAGTGCTTTTTTATTTTAGGTGATTAAAAAATTTTTAAAAAAATCAAAAGTTTCATTACTGAATAAACGGAAATGTGTACTGAGGTAAACAACCAAAGGATTCTGCCACAGGATCTTCTTAGCATAGATGTGAAGATAGTATGTTGCAGACCCTGATTGGTTTGGATAAATATTGTTACTTTCATTTTGTAGCTGTATGACTTCAGGCAAGTAGTATATCAGTATTAGTTTGTTCATCATAAAATAAGGATAATAATGACATCTCACATGGTTATTATGAGAGTCAACTAAGTTCTAAGACTAGAGCTTACCACATAATAAGTGTCAGAAAATATCTGATACTATCTCCAATACATGGTGAAGAAGGAGAGCCATCATCACTCAAGGAGAAAGCATCTGATAGGACTCTAATTAAAAATGGCCTGACATACAAACAGTTAACAGAAACATGAAAAAATGCTCCACATTACTAGCCATCAGGGAAACCCAAATCAAAACCACAATGAGATGCAACTTT
Organism: Ursus arctos; assembly: GCF_023065955.2. Classification (NCBI taxonomy): domain Eukaryota; kingdom Metazoa; phylum Chordata; class Mammalia; order Carnivora; family Ursidae; genus Ursus; species Ursus arctos. The sequence goes on from NW_026622764.1 coordinate 22,910,353, forward strand.
AACATCAGTTAGAATAGCAAAAATTAACAAGACAGGAAACAACAAGTGTTGGAGAGGATGTGGAGAAAAGGGAACCCTCTTACACTGTTGGTGGGAATGCAAGCTGGTTTGGCCAGTCTGGAAAAGAGTTTGGAGGTTCCTCAAGATGTTAAAAATAGAGCTACCCTATGACCCAGCAATTACAGTACTAGGTATTTACCCCGAAGATACAGATGTAGTGAAAAGAAGGAGCACATGCACCCTGATGTCCATAGCAGCAATGTCCATGATAGCCAAACTGTGGAAGGAGCTGAGATGCCCTTCAACAGACGAATGGATAAAGAAGATGTGGTTCATATATACAATAGAATATTACTAAGCCATCAGAAAGGATGAATAACCACCATTTGCATCGACATGGATGGAACTGGAGGGAATTATGCTAAGTGAAATAAGTCAAGCAGAGAAAGACAATTATCATATAGTTTCACTCATATGTGGAACCCCTAAGGACTAGCACGGAGGACCACGGAATGGAGGGAAAACTGAACAAGAAGAAATCAGAAAGGGAGACAAACCACAAAAGACTCTGGACTCCAGGAACCAAACTGAGAATTACAGAAAGGAGGGGTTTGGGGGGATGGGGTAACTGGGTGATAGGCATTAAAGAGTGCACGTGTGGTGATGAACACTGGGCGTTATATGCAACTAATGAATCACTGAACACTACATCAAAAGCTAATGATGTACTATATGCTGGCTAATTGAACATAATAAAAAGTAAAAATAGAATAAAATAAAATAAAACAATAAATAAAATAAAATAAAATAAAATAATAAAATAAAATAATAAAAATTCCCTAATCTGCTAATTTGTAAAGAGCTAACCTTAAATAGGTCATTTATTCTACTGGACCTACCAAATGATTTAAGGTTTACCAACTTTCCTAGGAATTTAGGATTGCTTAAAAGAAAAAAACATATTTCATATCCTAATGGAATTTAGAATGGAACAATTTCAAGGCAAGAACATAATACTCAGAAAAACTTTATGTGGATAGTGTTTTTAAGTTTCCCCCATTTTGTAGATGATGACATTGAGGCAGAGGGTGTTTAATCTTCCCAAGGTCACATGGCTAAAAGATTTTTTTTTAAAGATTTTATTTATTTATTTGACAGAGAGAGACAGCCCCTGAGAGAGGGAATACAAGCAGGGGGAGTGGGAGAGGAAGAAGCAGGTTCCCAGTGGAGCAAGGAGCCCAATGCAGGTCTCGTTCTCAGGACCCTGGGATCACTTTAGCCCTGGGCCGAAGGCAGACGCTTAACGACTGAGCCACCCAGGCACCCCTGGCTAAAATATTTTTAAGCAAGGCTACTAAGTCAGAAAGTCTAAATTCCCAAAAGCATAATTTTAGCTCTAAAGCTCCATTCGAAGAGAATAACCTTGTTCCGTAGACCTGGGCGGTGACCTGAAAATGAACCTGTTTCTCCATTGCCTTTGATGGGATGAGCAGAGGAAAGGTCACGTGTGTTGGGCATCAGAACTGTCTATAGGAATAGCGGTCGTGGTGAGAGAAATAGGAGTTTTCCTTTAGTCACATTACCCTAACTTTGGGGGTTATCTAAGTTTTGTCATTTCTTTATTTGAGAGAAAAAAAAAATCATCAGTCAAACTTGGTAGCAATGCTTAAACATCTCAGAAATGCTGGTCAATTATTTTTGCAAGAAGGATTTAACGATAATCCAATCCTTATGTAGCAAATGAAAAGACAACTCAAAGTAATTTAGATGAATACAATCTGGGAATGATTGTGACTTGGTTGTGAATATTATTCATACGTGGCTACTTCAAAGACATAATGTTCAAACATTAATAGCTTATTTATTTGTCTTACAAATAAACAAGTTCATTCATAACATTTAGAAAGTTGTCTCTTCTTTTGTTTTCTATTGTGGCAAGCCCTGAACCTATGTGCATGCATAACTAAAGATGCAGACAAGATTGAAACTAATTTAGCTTTTTTCTCTCCAAATGCATTTTAAAAAGAGACTCCATTAGTCAAAACATTACATTCTTTCCTCCACTTTGTTCAAGTCATGATGCTTATAATAAACCTATCCTCCAGCTATTTTCCATGCTCTTACTGTACCCACTGTTACTGATTATATATAATGGTATGCTGACGCTATATTTAACCCTCCTACTATTCATTGTTAAAATTAGTCACTATGGTACCTGATCGCATCTCATATCTTTGCATGTTTGAAGCTTGCTGAACAAAGACAGCAGGCAAGTCCTGGATTTTATTAGACAGAGAAAAGCATGTTTAAAGCAACAAAATCCCAATTATGTTTAATCTAAGGAGAGAATAATAAAGGTGCAAGAACAAGGTATAATATCCTGCTTTGAAAATTGTCAAATCCTTGTCATTTTTTTCCATAGAATTACAAAAGGATTACTGCTGCTTAGGTCTTTTAACAGTATCAAGCATGCTTTGATTTGCAAGACATTGCTTTTCAAGTAGGGAAGAAAAGAAAATAATATTAAAAGTCAGAAAAGTATAGCATGAAATACAAAAAGAAGACTGATACTAATTGATACAAATATTATACGTTTTTTTTTCAGTGCGTAGAAGAGTGTGATGGGAGACACCACGCTAGAAGAAAGCACAAAAGTTTTAATTTTCAGTGACTAAATTTATTCCCTATATTTTAGACAAGTGGATGTCATGGTTACTTGTATGTGTCAACTGGTGAGGCTGTATTTATTCAATCAAACACTAACCTCGATGTTGCTATGAGGTATTTTTAGGTATGGTTCTCATCTAAAATCAGTTGACTTCAAGCGAAGCAGATTGCTTGGATAATGTGTGCTGTATTTATCCAATCATTTAAATGGCCTAAGAACAAAACTGCGGTTTTCTTGAAGAAGAAGAAATTCTGCAACATTACCTTCTGACCAAGAGTGTCTAGCTTGCCAGACTGCTACAGATTTTGGATCTGCCAGTCCTTACAAGATTCTCTCTCTCTTTTTGTCTCTATCTCTCCGTCTCTCTGTCTCTCTCTCTGTTTCTCTCTGTCTGTCTCTCTCTATTTCTCTTCCTCCTTCCCTCTCCCTCCCTCCATACACACACACAAACACACATTTATACATGTATGCTTATATACATATAAATAAATATATACATATGTATTTATTCTACTGATTCTCTTCTGCTTCTCTGGAGAACCCTGGCTAATACAATTGCCAAGCTTGCTATATAAATCATACAAATACCACTTCTTAGATAAGGCTCATTTAAATCTTCTCTGAATTAATTAAAACTTAAATACATGGAACTTAAGGAACTATTAAAGATAAAATCCAGGGTAATAAAAAAACCGTATCTAGTAGAAAACAGAATTTAAGAAAAAGAATTTCTATCAATATAGCTTGACTTATAATCCTAACAGTGGTTTGTATTCATGTATTTAATAAAAAGAGATTTTTATTACATATTGAAATTTAATGAGAGCCTGACTAGATCATTTATTAGTTTTACTATTCATAGTGCAGGTAACAGGTAAATCACTTAACTGTTACTTACGCTCAATCAGAATGTGTGTTTATATGTCCACTATATATAATACAATTTAATTAATCAATTTTACTGTGTCTTAAATGCTTCTTATCTATTTCTATTGCCTTTAATTGTATGTAAATATATAATATTTAAAAAAATAATCTCCTTCTTTCCCTCTGCAAGTTGGGGGAGTATTATGGTGAAGATCAAATAAATAAATAATAAAATGCCTTGCAGTGAGAAGTACCTGGCATAAAATAGGAACCCAATAAAGATTAATTTTCTTCCCTTTCTTATAGAATTACAAATATCATATGATTATTCCTCAATCACAAATTTTCACATGAATACATACTGTATATTATAAAATATTAATATTCTGTAACATTAAAACCCATATAGGTTTTCAAAGTTAATACATTGCATTCCAAATTTTAAAAGTATGTGATGTTGATGGGTCCTGCAAAGTATTAATGTAAAAATTTAATAAATAGTGTAAAATTATAATAATTAACATTATAATTTAATTTGAAATAGACCCAACAGAAATACTTAAGAAGGCAGAAAAACTGAAAGATTTATTCACTGTTTGTGATTAAGGAGCAAGAAGTCTTGAGTGACTAATGAACATAATGCTATTGCTGCATCCATCCCTTTCCAAATAAATAACTTAAAATATTTCTGTTAAATAAACATACCTCATTTTACTGGCCTCAGTAACATTATCCTTAGTCTAGAGCAATCATTAACAGGGCAGACTCAGGAACCAAAGGGCTTGACTTCAAATCCTACAGAAATTTGGGCAAACTGAACTGAAGGTACTGCTACCTTCCCTATCCTCCAGCATCTTTATACCTCATACAGAACTTTTGAGTATTTAGTGAGGTAACATACAAAACTTCTAAGAACAATGTCTAGCACATAAGATGTCTCAGAATATATTAGAATATTTTTGCTAGGGGTGCTTGGTGGCTCAGTCAGTTAAGTGCCTGCCTTCGGCTCAGGCCATGATCCTGGAGTCCCAGGATTAAGCCCCACATCGGGCTTCCTGGTCAGTGGGGAGTCTGCTTCTCCCTCTCCCACTGTCCCTTCCCCTGCTTGTGCTTTCTCTCTCTCTCTGTCTCAAATTAATAAATAAAAATCTTAAAAAAAAGAATATTTTTGCTAAAATACTATAATGGGACATAATTATATCAGGCTTAATTTTATTGAATTCACAAATATTTATATCAGACTTAAAGAGGTGAAAAAAGATTAATTTTATTCTATAGTAATAAATAATATGATAATAAATATAACAATAAATGCTTAAAACATTTATTAGTTTTACACTTTGGCATTGAGTGTCAAAAATCTGTTACCTACACCAGATTAAGAAATTACAAAAAAAAAAAAAAAAAAGAAAGAAAGAAAGAAAAAGAAAAGAGAACTATAGGCCAATATCTCTAATGAACATAGATGCAAAAAATATCAACAAAACATTAGCAAATTGAATCCAATAACACATTAAGAAGATCATTCACCATGATCAAATGGGATTTATTCCTGGGATGCAAGGGTGGTTCAATATTTGCAAATCAATCAATGTGATACATCACATCAACAAGAGAAAGGATGAAAGCCATATGATCATTTCATGGGGCACCTGGAGCTCTTGGTTTTGGTTCAGGTCATGATCTCAGAGTCATGATATCAAGCCCTGCATCAGGTTCCAAGAACAGTGTGGAGTCTGCTTGAGATTCTCTCTCCTTCTCCCTCTGACCCTCCCCCACCTTGATCAAATAAATAAATCTTTAAAAAAAAATACAATCATTTCAAGAGATGCTGAAAAATCATTTGACAAAGTACAAAACACAATCATGACAAAAACCCTCAACAAGTAGGTTTAGAGGGAACATGCCTCAACATAATAAAGTCCACACAGAAAAACCCACAGCTAACATCCTCCTTGATGGTAAAAAACTGAGAGTTTTCCTCCTAAGATCAGGAACAAGACCAGGATGTTCACTCTCACCACTTTTATTCAACGTAGTACTAGAAGACCTAGTCACAGCAATCAAACAAGAAAAAGAAATATAAGGCATCCAAATTGGTAAAGAAAAAGTAAAACTTTCACTATTTACAGATGACATAATACTCTAGGTAGAAAACCCTAAAGGCTTCACCAAAAAACTACTAGAACTAATAAATGAATTCAATAAGGTCACAGGATACAAAATCAATATAAAAAATCTGCTATATTTCTATACACTAATACTGAAGTAGCAGAAATAGAAATTAAGAAAATAATAAAATACTGAAGAATAAACTAACCTAGGAGTGAAAAACCTGTAATCTGATAACTATAAAACACTGGTGAAAGAAACTGAGGATGACACAAAGAAATGGAAAGATATTCCATGCTCATGGACTGGAAGACACAATATTGTTAAAATGTCCATACTACACAATCCAATCCACAGATTTAATGCAATCCCTATCAAAATACCAACAGCATTTTTCACAGGACTAGAACAAATAATTTTAAAGTTTGTATGGAACCACAAAGGACCCCAAAGAGGCAAAACAATCTTGAAAAAGAAGAAAAAAAACTGGAGGTATCACCATCCCAGATGGTACAGTATGGTACTGGCAGAGAAACAGACACATAGAGCAATGGAGGCAGAGAACAGAGAACCCAGAAATAAGTCCACACACACGGTCAATTAATCTTCAACAAAGGAGGTAAGAATATGTCATGGGAAAAAGACTCTTCAAAAAATTGTATTGGAAAAATGGGACAGCTACATGTAAAAGAATGAAACTGAACCACTTTATCACACCATACACAAAAACAAACTTAAAATATATTAGAGACCTACAAGTGAGACCTGAAGCCATAAAAAGAGAAAAGGAAAGAGCATAGGCAATAATTTCTCTGACATTGGCCATAGCAATATCTTTCTAGATATGTCTCTTGAGGCAAGGGAAACAAAAGGAAAAATAAATTATTGGGACTAGTTAAAGACTAAAAGCTTCTGCAGAGCAAATGAAACAATCAACAAAACTAAAAGACACCTACTGAATGGAAGAAGATATTTGCAAATGACCTATCAATTAAGGGTTAGTAACCAAAATATATAAAGAATTTTTACAACTCAACACCAAAAACAACAACAACAATGACAACAACAACCACAAATAATCCAGTTAAAAATGGCCTGAAAACATGAACAGACATTTTTCCAAAGAAGACATACAGATGGCCAACAGACACATGAAAAGATGCTCAATATCACTCATCATCACGGAAATGCAAACCAAAACCATAATGAAAATATCACCTCACTCCTGCCAGAAAATGGCTAACATAAAAAACACTAGAAACAAGTCTTGGCGAGAATGTGAAATACAAAGAAACCTTGTGAAAACTGTTGGTGAGAATGCAAACTCTTACAGCCACTGTAGAAAACAGTATGGAGGCTCTTCAAAAATTTTAAAATAGAATTACCAAATGATCCAGTAATTACATTACTAGGAATTTACCCCCAAAATATGAAAACACTAATTTGGAAAGATATATGAACCCCTATGTTTACTGCAGAATTATTTACAATAGCCAAATTATGGAAGCAGCTCAAGTGTCCATTGACAGAGAAATGGATAAAGAAGATATGGCACATATGTAAGATGGAATATTACTCAGCCATCAAAAATAATGAAATCTTGCCATTTGCAACATGAACAGAGCTAGAGGGTATAATGCTAGGCGAAATAAGTCAGAAAAAGACAAATACTATATGATTTCACTCATACGTGAAATTTAAGAAACAAAACAAATGAGTAAACGGGGGAAAAGGAGAGGGGGAGGCAAACCAAGAAACAGACTCTTAATTATAGACAACAAACTGATGGTTACCAGAGGGAAGGTGGGGGGCGGGGGGTGTGTGGGTGAAGTAAGTTACGAGGATTAAAAGCACACTTTAAGCATAATGAGCACTGAGTGATGGTTAGATTTGCTGAATCTATATACCAGAAATTATATACCAGAAACTATTTTATATACTAGAAACTAATACTATATGTTACCTATATTAGAATGAAAGTAAAAAAATTAAAACTTAAAAATAAATAAAATAGAAAATAAACTGAATAATTTCATTAGAAACAGTAAAATGATAGGTGAACTGAGATTACATATTGGACAGAATTACATACTGCAAACAGACATTCTTTTCATTCCCTGATTATATCACTATGCTATTGTTACTACAATTTTATTTGCATGCTAATGAATGAATATGGACTAAACAACTCTCTTGAGATTGTCAAAATAATGACAGAATGGTGCAAAATTTATAGAAGTGAATATTCAAATGTCTTTCTCAAGATATACCATCTGGGAAAAATCAGAAAATGATTAGTGATTCATGAATGAATGAATGAATGAATGAGTAAATGAGTTACAAAAAGAAAAACAATTGGTTATTTGCAATATTCTTAATGGTTTATGGTCTGATACAAAGACACCTACACATGTGTGTGTATAAATATTTCAAAAGGGTGTTAAAGAAAAGATAGCAGACTGAAAGTCTCAATTCAAATGGCAACAGGAAGAGTGGTAGCCTCTTTGCTGAACTGTCCCTCAATATCTCCTGCTTTGTGCTATGCCAGGATGAAACTGGAACAGGGATAAGTTATAGGGAGTAAACTGGGGCTGCAGTGGAGTTTGATAAATCAGATTTTTCAAGATAATGCTTTTTTCTCTCTTGTCAGTGTAGTGCCCATGCTTTCAATAAAATCTCCTAAGTTTCATTCAGTAAGTGTTATTTGTCTTAATTTATTATTCCTCCGGTAGGTAGAAAAATAGCTCCTAAAAGATATCCATGTCAAATTCCTAGAACCTGTGAATGTTATCTAACATGCTACAGGGTTTGATTAGGTTAAGGATCTTGAGAGAAACAGCTTACCCTAGATTATGCAGGTGAACTCCTAAATGCCATGACAAACATGCTTATAAAAAAGAGGCAAAGAGATATTTCACACAGACACACTCAGAGGAGAAGCCAGTGTGAAGACGGAGCCAGAGATTGGCTAAGGAGGCTAGAGACCAGAGAATTCCAGAACAGCCACCGGAAGCTAACAGAGGCAAGAAACTGATTCTTCCCTAGAGCCCCCAGAAAAAACATAGCTTTTAGATATCTGGCCTCCAGATATGTGCATAAATGAAATTCTATTGTTTAAACTACAAACTTCATGGTGACTTGTTACAGCACCCATAGGAAACTAATACAATACTGCATGACTTTAGGGCTAAGAATGTTTTCCAGGAAACAAAAAGAGCCATAATCTCCTAGGTTCTATAAGAGAGACAACTGATTACAAGCTTAGGTTATCAAGATTATAGTTTAATTAAGGTATTCCATCTACTTCCACACATCATAGTAGATAAGGAAACATATTCTGGACACTCTGAAGTTTTATCATAACTCATCAGTGCTAGGCACTTTTCACTTCTTTCACAAAAGAACAAGTAGACCTCAGGGGAATGTGAGACCTTTACTCTTGGTATAACGTATTGCTTCAACAAAATTCCTCTAATCTAATAGAGACCAAAATGGAGAACAAATACTCAATTTAAGGTCACTTTTTTCCCAAATAGAGACAAAAATGACTCTGAGCATTGCTCTGAGCATAAAACACCCCAAGTCTAGGGCTGTACCATCTCAAGGTCAAGAGATGGCTTACGCACTGGGATGAGACTTTACTAGATCTTCTGCTTTCATCACCAAATGAGAAGAAAGAGTCCCAGAAAACAACCCCTTCTACCTCCCAATACACAAAACCTTCCTACTACTATCAGAATGGAAGTCACTGGGACTCATTTATGTTATTTCTTCAGTTATAGAAGGTGCCATAAAACCCTCAACACCCACAGTATCTGCTCTGCTATCTCCATAATGCTCTGTGCATCCCTTATTCTCTTTCCTTTTTTCATCCCTTCTCTACTGTTGACACTCTATTTTGCTAAACATGTCACTTAGGTATTATGTTCATTATTTATTTTATGTCTCTCTTATTAGAATATAAACTACAAAGCAGCCATCTTCAATCATTTTGTTTATTAGCATATCCCCCAAGTGACTAGAACTATGTCTGGCTTATACTAGGGGCTCAGTAAATATTTGTTAGATGAATAAATGAGTGAGTGGATGATTAAACTGGCACCTTTTTTCCTTTTCAAAGGAAAATAAATGAATCCTCAAATACACTGACCTGGATTAAAAGTTAGGTTCCATTAACTAATTGTGGTACCAGAAAGAGTAATAGCTTCAGTTTCTTCATTTTTAAAACACCAATAATAATAATAACCTTTTGTGAATTTTAATGGAATTTAAAACTGATTTTTTTTTTAAAGATTTTATTTATTTACTTGACAGAGATAGAGACAGCCAGCGAGAGAGGGAACACAAGCAGGGGGAGTGGGAGAGGAAGAAGCAGGCTTCCAGCGGAGGAGCCTGATGTGGGGCTTGATCCCAGAATGCCAGGATCACGCCCTGAACCGAGGGCAGATGCTTAACGACTGAGCCACCCAGGCGCCCCTAAAACTGTTTTTAATATGATAAAGAATTTACATATATTATATGTTGTATCCTTAGTTACGGGGGAAAGAAAAGAGCAAAGGGAAAGGAAAAATATCCAATAATCAATAATCATGACAATTGTCAATTAAGAAAACACAATTTCAAAGTTTCACTGCTTCATGTTCTAATAATTTATCATCTTACCTCCAACATAGTAATTTTATTTTTCTCTCTTAAGCACACAATCACATGCTTTTGAAAGCTTTTCTCTATTAGGATTTGTCTATGTTTTGTTATTTAGCAATTATTTCCTGTGTGGGTAAAACAGATTATAGTCATATAGAAACTCTGGGGTAGTGAGGCATCATTTTTTTTTTTTAAATCAACTGTTTATTTCCTTTTATAAACAAACATTCTAGTAACCCTTCTTGACAGTTCCATCAATATATTACTGTCAAGGTCTTTATGGCAAGAAGCCAACTGTCCTCCAACGACACTAAATAAAATCCTAGATGAAAGCTTTTCATTTGAAAACTCCAGTCTCCATTTTATCTTGTCTTTTTCTTTCCAAGTTTGATGATTTATCTCAACATCTGTGTAGCCCCTTTTAGCTACATAATGCCCTGACGAACTATGACAAAATCTAGGACTAGAGTAATTTGACCAGTTGATTCTAGGATACACCTTCAGGGTAAGTCATGGTGCTCACCGGTCAAACTGCCAGTAGTATAGCTGGTGAAGCCTAACTGGGTTCACTGGAGTCCCCTCTACCCCTTTGTTAATGCAGCTGTTTCAATTAATTTTGCTATGCCATTTGCTAATAATTTCACTAGAATTCATTATAGGCATTATCGCTGCTCTTTCTAGTAGATGACAGAATCATTTTTCAGAGAAGTCCTTTAAGTGCAAAAAGAAACACATTTCATCAAATGAAAAGCCAGAAGAAAAAAGAAAAACCCATGGATCTTGGCATCTCCCCCTTATTTTTATTTCTTGATGGGCAAAGAGAAAGACAATATCTCTTTATCATTAGAAGGCATTTTTTTTTTAACCTTAAACGAGTTTTAGACTTCACTCACACAGGGTTAAATGAAAGCTGACACTAGAAAGAATAAGAAGGGCACCTGATTTCTCTGTTTCAGCACCTTGATTGGGGCCTTCCAGTTGACTCAAAGTAGGCTTCAGGCAACTAACTCCAGGTAACTATCAGTATTATTGTGTCTCCTAAAGTCCCAGAAATACAATTTCTAATTGCCTGAACAGAAGGTAATCTATTTTTATAGTTAGTCTTTGCCTATGGACTAAGGGATGTCAAGAGTTCTAAAGGAAAAGTGGTGATATTCTCATGCCTCACTCATGACTTTTTTCCTTCATTATTTGTGATATCAGAATTTTTTTAGAATCAAATACATTTTACATCTCCTTCCCTGCCATAAATATCCTTGATCATTTTTCACTGATAAGATATCCTCAATTATCTGTGAAATGTCCTTTCCTAAACATTTTCCTAAACAAATTTAGAGGCTTAGGGTTTAAATGATAGAGAGTCTACCTACATACATCCTCTACTGGAACTAGTAACAATTCTGGCAACAGCTTTGATGCCATAGTACAGAACATTCCTTGACTCAATTCTGTCATTCACATATATACAGACACTGTTTCAAAGATTATGAGTCCACAACTTTTTCCACTAGAAAGGTAATAACAGAAGAGTAATTCTTCTCTTGGATATATAGTGTGTGCCCAAACGAGAGAAATCTAGAAAAATATATAAAGAAAATTTCACTATAGGTTTCAGTGATACATTGAAATCTATTGTTATCAAGGGGTATTCTGGCAATTAGATTTCTAATTTTATCCTTGGCAACATTCCCTTGCATCTCCTGCCATTATCAGAGTGTTGAATCTTGATTCTTGAACTGTTCCACCAAAGTTTTCCTCTTCCTTCAGTAAGAAAACTTTGTAAATATTCTACCCATCCCCTATAGTTCTTCTGTCTACCTAAATTCTTTTGTTGGGCTTTTTTTCAATCCAGGGTCACACCTCAGATTCTGGCAATGCAATTTAGCTACTCTTTGCTGCTAGGTATTCTATAACATGAAGTAAAATTGTGAATATAGGAGAAAAAAAACAATCATCAGTAGCAGCATTTGTTGAACTATTTAATATACAAGAGGGTCTTTCCTATTGTCATGGTTAGCCTCTGCTGACAAGGCTAATATACATAGCTGTTCTATTGTAAATGGGATTTTACAACATTTCATTGCCCGGTGGAAAATTATGGATACTTTGTTCTAATACATAAAATATCTAAGATTACAAAGGAACTCATTTATATTATAATGCGGTTATTGAATATTAAAAAATTTATGGTATAGCAGTGTATGTCCTTTATTACACACACCAAAAAATAAGATCTAACTATAATTCTGAGGTTGTAGAAGTATTAGAAGAGTTTAAACAATATTAAATAAAGCTATATAACAACTGCAGTGTTACAGAAAAATATATGTAATTTATACCACTGATAAATTCACAGGTACAGCCCCAAAAGTAACGTGGTTAGTTTCTGACATACATAATAAATGAAATGCTGAATTTCAGTTAGAAGTCAGTGAAAATAAAGATTTTTGCTTTATTTAATATCCCAAATCCATGGATCTCATGAGATCTCATGGACTGTAGTTTACAAATCTATGTATTTAATTATCTGTGTCCCCCACATTCAATTGCGCATTCTACCAAATGCCCTGCTCTATTACCCAAGATTTGGTCTGTGTCAGAAGCCCATGACAAATGGAGAGAAAAGTCACCTGCTACTGTTTCAAAAATGGTCTCCAATAAGTTTATTTTCTCCATTCTCACTGCCCCTCCTCTTGCTTTTGTTAACTACTACATAAGCATCCTGATGACCCATTACTTTATTTGTAAGCTCTTGAAATCAATTTTACCTTCTAAAGCCAGAATGATCTTTTAAATCTACAGATATGATCATGTACATTAGTCAGCGTGCTTTCCTTACATTACTCCTCAAGTCCTCAATTGCATTGTGCTTACTTTTGTTATCAATAGTGTCGGAGTACATGAATGTGGAACAGTATAGGTTTATTTATTTCTCATTAAATATGTGTTTATAACCTTACTATCAGTAAGAATCAGTGCTAAGAAGTGGGTATATGTGTGAGTATATGTATGTATGTGTATCTGTGTTTGGGTGTGTCTGTGTGTGACTGAGAAGGGATGCAATGAATACCAAAATCTCTATCCATGTATTGTTTTCTGCTTCTCTGCAGATGGTTTCTTTAAGCTTGGGTATGTTGGAATGTGTTAATTTGCATGGTTCTCAACATTTTCAGGTCCTAATAGTGGCATTTTATATATTATTGCTGGAAGGCATGATAGTGTGTCCTTGCAATGACAAAGTACATTGGGAAGCAATTTACACCCTAAGTAATTGTGGCTGAATGAAAATGAAGATTAAAAAAAAAAGGTATTTCAGGTTCTTTGGCTTTTTCATTTTGTTTATTTTTGTTTAATTGGAGGAAATTCTCAGTGATTTATTTAGTGCTTTTAAAAAATGGGTATTTTCAATGCCAAGCAAATTTGTCAGGGTGAAAATCCAATCTGTTGAAAGATGAGTTCATGTAACAGCTATACAGAGAGTGATGTTCTCTGCTCATTTTAGCACTCATTGTGACCAGTGCTCCCTTGTCCCCAGATCATTCCCCTATCTACACAATTTGCATCGTTTGGTACTGGAGTACATGTAAACAGTCTACATTAAAGCTGATGATTAACAAAAGTGTGTACATAAAATATGTGTACTATTTTAAGCTGCCACAAAAAATTTGTAATTTAACAAATGACAAAATTAACTATAACACAGAAGCAGCTACCTGTTTGTCTTAGTCCTTTCGGGTTGCTATAACAAAATACTACACGCTTGGGTGGTTTATAAACAATAGAAATTTATATCTCACAATTCTGGAAGCTGGGAGTTCAAGATAGATGCCAGGATGGTCAGATTCCAGTGAAAACCCCTTTCTAGGTTGCAGACTGCTTATTGTTGTTTTGTCCCCACAATGTGGAAAGGGCTAGGGAGGTTTGTGGGGCCTGTTTTCTAAGGGCATTAATTCCAATCATGTGGGCCCTGCCTTCACGATCTTATCACTTTCAAAAGGCCCTATCTCTTGATTCTATCACTTCAGAGAGTAGGATTTCAACATGATTTCTAGGGAGACACAAACATTAGGACCACAATATGTAAAGGTATGTGCTTTATTTTATTTGAAAAAGAACAAAGAATTGCTAACACTAATGTGCAATATTTTTAACTTTACTTTCTAGGGTAATTAATCATCTCTTTTAAACAATGATTATAAAATCTATCAGCATTTCAGATTTTCATTAAAATATCTTTCATTAGATTTGCTTACAGAGCCACTTGTAAATATTGCTGAAGGTAAATAATATCACACTGGGATTATATTAAACATTGTGACAAAGCTTTTCAGAATATCAAGTTTGCTCAAAGATTTTGAGAAAGATACTGAATATTAAAGAAAGATATGGTATGGAGTGTACAATTTGCATAAATTTAAAGAATAACTTATGAAGATTTAGGTATGTTTTGACTTTTCACTGGAGAAAGATGAGTTAGACCATATGGAATCGCTCTTAACTTTTCTCTTTCCTTTACTGTTTGGGATACATCCATGGAAAATGTTTGGGAAACTCCACAGAGGAATGTTAAAATAAGAAAGCATCTTGTAAACAATGTAGTAAGCAAAATTGGCCATTTTGTAGATACAGGTCTATCTAAAGTACTTGGTTTATATACAAGAATTGAGTTTAAATATTTCAGACTATTGCCCCAGGGAATTGTGGCTTGTCAGTTGATTGTTTGCAGCATGAATGTAACCACAGTATTTTTCTTCACACGCTCACACACACACAAAGGCTAGAAATGGAAAGATCACATACACACATACACACACACAGTGTATACATGTAGAATTTCACTTGATTCAATAATTCATTTAGGGATTCAATGCAAATAAGTACTATAAATAAATCTAAAAAATAACTCCTTCCATAATTAAAAAGTAAAACTTTTAAAAAGAGCTTATTTCCTAGTTACTTTTTGATATTTACTATGGAACTTTATTTTCCTGAAATACTATTTTATATACGGATTCTATATATTTCCATACACAGTTCATACAGAAGACATATACTGTATTTTCTTTACTTTACTATTTTTTTAAGATTTTATTTATTTATTTGATAGAGACGGCACAAGCAGGGGGAACAGAAGACAGAGGGAGAGGGAGAAGCGGACTCCCTGCCGAGCAGGGAGCCAGATTTGGGGCTTAATCTCAGGACCCTGGGATCATGACCTGAGCCAAAGTCAGGGTCATTCACACTGTGAATTAATATACATTTTAATAAAAACTCTTGGATAATGTATTCCTACAAAAGTAATGTATATTTTGAGGATATCTCTATTATCCCAAATTTCAAGATCCTAGTATATTACCTATTGCTTCTTAAGCGTTATTAGTTTACATTTTTATTATTTTATAAAATAATAACATGCCCTCCAATTCTTTTCCTTTCAGGTTATTACACCTTTGGATTATCCTTTGGCCCGAGTCTACCATGGAAATCAAGGTAATAAAGGATTTATGTGAAAACACCAATCTGAAGAAATATATGCACCCATATGTTTATTGTAGCATCATCTACAATAGCTAAGATATGGAAACAACCTATGTGTCCATCAATAGATGAATGGATAAAGGAGATGGGGTGCATATATATAAATGGAATATTACTCAGCCATAAAAAGAATGATATCTTACCATTTATGACAACACAGATGGACCTAGAGGGTATTATGCTAAGTAAAATAAGTCAGAGAAGGAAAAATACCATTTGATTTCACTAATATGTGGATTCTAAGTGAAATCGTATGGTATTTGTCTTTTTCTTATTTCACTTGAAAAAACAAAACAAAGGAACAAACAAAATGAAACAGAAACAGACTCACAGATACAGGAAACAAACTATTGATTCCAGTATGAGGAGGGGTGTGGGTGAAATAGGTGATAGGAAATGAGGTACAATCTTCTAGTTAAAAATATGTGATGGGGATGTAATGTACAACATAGGGAATATAGTCAATAATATTCTAATAACTTTGCGTGGTGATGAATGGTAACTGCATTTATCATGGGCATCATGCATAAGTATAAAAATATCAAATTGCTCTGATGTACACCTGAAACTAATAAGACATTGTATGTCAATTATACTTTCAAAAACTAAAAAAAAGAAAGCATTGTGGAGAAAACAGAATTTATAGATCTCTGTAATATACTGATGATATTGATATGTCTTTCTCTCTGGAATGTAGAGTAAGTAGAAAAGACTTTGTTTCATTTTCTTTGGTGTATATACTCTCATTAATTCCATCTGAATGGACATTTCAGTTCAGTTAAATTAGAACTTTTTTCCCTGAAAAGTACCACATTTAGGGCTATTTTATATTCACATATATTTTCTAAAATTAATCAAATGTGTGTGTGCATGTGTGTGTATACCTGTACATGAACACATACTCTGAAGGCTTAAGTTATTATTATTTAAGTCGTTAAAGTTGCTTAAGTTGTTATTATTATTCTGTCATTTACAACAATCTGGATTAACCTGGAGGACCTTATGCTAAATGAAATAAGTCAGAAAGAAAGAAAAAAAACTACATGATTTCACTTATATGTGGAGTCTAAAAATGTGGAAACAGAGAGTAGAACAGTGGTTATTAGAGGTGAGAAGGTGGGGAAGATGGGGAGATGTTGGTTAAAGGGTATGAAGTTGAATTCATGTAGCATGAAAAAAATCTAGAGATCTAATATAAAGCCATGATGGCCTTAAATAATATTGTATTGAATACCAGGAAATATGCTGAGAAAGTAGATTTCAGGTGTTCTCACTATTAAATGTGAGGAGATGGCTATGCTAATTAGCTTGATTGTACTAATCATCTCACTCTATGTATTTGTATTCCCTACACGTGTTATTGCATATTCACTACATATAACATATTTATATTGAGAATAATGTAACCTATATACAATTTTATTAAATAATTAAAATATAGAAAAAGAAATAGAGGATGTAAAAAATAAAATAATCAGATTAAAGAACAGAGAATACAGTTCAATTGGGAGAGGTATAAGGGC
The DNA here is from genome assembly GCF_023065955.2 of Ursus arctos. NCBI lineage: Eukaryota > Metazoa > Chordata > Mammalia > Carnivora > Ursidae > Ursus > Ursus arctos. The sequence goes on from NW_026622764.1 coordinate 22,927,705, forward strand.
TCAAACACAATATATATTAAGTTAGTAATATGCCTATGTCATATATTTCGTATCTTTAAAAACTGAAAAAAATAAATTAAGGTTTTGGATGAGGTCAGCAATTACAAGGATTCGAAACTGGGGATGTACTGTATGGTGACTAACATAATATAATAAAAAATCAAAAAAAAATAAATAAAAATTAAAAATAAATAAAAAATTAAATAAAAAAACAAGGATTCGAGCCTGAAGATAAGCAGTGTACCAAATGTTAATTGCTGCCACAGGCCTTTCTCCAATGATACCCAAAGCTTTTAAGGTTCTGAGAGCCCAGGAACATCTTTGGTTTTGATACTTTCCCCTCTTTGTTGGCATTTCATCTGTGACATTATTATGACTGTCAAGTTATTATGCAGCTTTACAATCATATTTTTTAAGTATTTTATTTTTATCTAGATGAATAGAGTTTTCTGACAATTTTAAATATGTTTCCAAAGACCAGTGACAGAAATTAAGTTTTGGCACCTCAGCTAGTGCTCATTCCCACTTATCATAATTTAATATTTAGTCCATGGATTGCTGACTAATATGGCTTATTTTCTCAATGTGATTTCATTTTGATTTGTTAACGGTCATATTTAGAGTAGTTTAGACTATGTTTTAATGTAGCTGAAAAACTAGTTATGAATAGAAAAAAAGTCATTTTTCTAGTCAACACAAATGAAGATTTTTAAATTGAATTTCCGCCATATATTGCAAATGTTTGCTGTGTAATATATTCTTAAATAAAGTTCACATTTTAAGAACTCACACACTGATTGAGCTAATATTCCTCCTAAGGCTTTAAACTATATTTCATCTAAACAAAGCTACTGGGAGAAATTAACATATTCAGTCATTCAATGGTTTGTTTTACTCTCTCAAAGCCAAGCCTCTGGCTTGACAGCATCTCATCTAGAGGGTATTGGTTATTATGCTGTTCTGTTGTTACTGGTTGTTATGGTGTTATAGAATAATTACCATGGATCAGAATGAGGTGTGAATAGATAAACATTTAGACTTAGGGATGGGATGCTGATTAGTGACCTGAAAGGGTTAATGCATTTTTCCCCCATTAATTACCAGGAAATAATGTAGGGCCTACAGAGAATAAACACTATGATATTTTCTATTTATGTAAATAATAATAAATTACTCTTGAAGTTATAGGCACTATTTTATCTTAATCTAAAAAAAAAAAAAATCAGTAAGTAAGCACTATACGCCCAAAGCTATTTTTCCGGAATTTATTTCCCTTTTGTTCCTTCTTTTTCTTTGCTGTATTTCCTAAATTTAAATGTCATAATGACTTCTTCTGTATATGTTTAAATAACAAAGAATGTTATTTTCCATCTAAGTGAAGCAGGCTCATTGGAGCTTTAATTCTTCCCAGGTTCCTCTTTGTACATTAAGTTGGCTCTTCAAGTAAAATATACCACATGTACCAAAGCTCTGACGTTCACTGCTGCATGTGGTTCTTCAAAGACAGCACCTCACATGTTGATCTCTTTGCCACTCTGACGCTATCCCAGGATTCTCTCTATTGGTCCCTTTGAACAGTCTTTGAAGTGCCACATGTAGCTGAAGAAAGTCCTGGGATGCATCACCACATTACGAATTCCAGCTGCAAGCCAGCTTCCTGCTGAAGCTTAGGGATTGGAAAGAGATCACAATATGCCATCCATCTTGTTAAAATAAGCTCAAGAAAGTTGTGAAAGGGAAAAAATCTAAGAGAATTGAGTCTCAAAATAGGCTTTATGCAGCTAATATATAAGATGTCTCACAAACAGTTGAATTTAGTATCAGCTATATTTTTGTGGCAAATCCTTCAACAAACTGAAAATAACAACTCTAAATTAAATTCCTGCCTTTAGTGCCCATCAGGATTTTCTATCTCCCTCTCTCTTCCCTTCAATCTCTTTCTCTCTCCCTTACGCAATCCTCAACTTGCCATCACTTTGCTCTACTTTTGGATATAGGCCTAAATATATTTATTTTTAAAAGCCCTACTGACAATAACCACAACAAACATCTGTAGATGGAATATTTAAAAAGGAAATAGGCAAATATTACCAGTCTTAATATCTGTTGATGTTTATGGAGTTAGCATAGGGGAATGTCCTAATGTGAATGAAAAAAAAAAAAAAAAAACCACCCCACACAAAACATTTTCACCACTGAGTTCATAAAAGGAGAGACATATTGTGTTCTGATCTTTTTTGCCCAAAGCCCAGAAAATTGTGGTGCAACATATATTGGTTGTTCAGGGTGTCTACTTTAGTTCTCTCCCTTTTTTTTTTTTGTACTCTAAATAAATATTTTTAAAGATCTTCATTTGTGTTGTTGAGAAAAATGACTTATTTTTTCTATTTATAACTAGTTTTTCAGCTATATTAAAACGTAGTCTAAATTATTCTGAACATGTCCATCAAAATGTCCAAATCAAAATGAACAACTCCCTTTTTCTTTTTTCTCCTGGTTGTTGACAACCACTTTCTACTTTCTGTTTCTATGTATTTGACACTTTGGATACCTCAGATAAGTGGAATTCTGCAGTATCTGTTTTTTTGTGACTGTCTTATTTTACTTAGCATAGTGTCTACAAGATTCATCTATGTGGTAGCATGCGACAAAATTTCCTTTCTTGTTAAGGTTGAATAATATTCCACTTTATATATATATATATATATACCACTTTTTTGTTTTTCCATTCATCCATCAATGGGCATTTGGATTGCTTCTACCTCTTGACTGCCATGACTAATGCTGCTATGAAAATGAGTGTGCAAATATCCCTTCAAAACTCTGCTTTCAGTTCTTTTGGATAAAACCCAGAAGTGGTATTATTGGGTCATATGGTAGTTTTATTTTTACTTTGGGGGGAAAATTCCACATTGTTTTCCATAGTGTTTGCAACATTTTACAATTCCATAAACAGTGAGCAAAAGATCCAATTTCTCCACAGCTTTGGCAATGTGTATTATTTTCTTGTTTTTGCTTTTTTCATTGTACCCATCCTAATGGGCATAACATACTATCCTACTGTGGTTTTGATTTGCATTTCTTTGATGATTAGTGATGTTAAGCATCTTTTCATATACTTGCTATTTGTATATAATCTTTGGAAAAATGTCTATTTAAGCCTTTGCTCATTTTTTTAATTGGGTTATAGGATTTGTTGGTGTTTTTTTAATAAACATTCTAGATGTAAGCCTCTTAGTAGATATATGATTGATAATATTTTCTCCAGTTCTGTAGGTTGCAGTTTCACTCTGTTGATTGTGTCCTTTGATGTACATAAATGCTTAAATTTGATATAACCCTATTTGTTTATTTTTGGCTTTATTGCCTGTGCTTTTGGTGTCGTATACAACACACCATTCCCATGTCCAATGTCATGAAGCTTTTCCCTATGTTTTCTTCTCGTTTTATAATTTTAAAGCCTTATGTTTAGGTCCTTAATCCATCTTGTGTTAATTTTTATGTATGGGACAAGATAAGCATCTACCTTCCGTCTTTTGTATGGGTATATTCAGTTTTCCCAACACCATTTGTTGACAAGACTATCCTTTCCTTGTTGAGTGGTGATGGCACCAAAGATCATTTGACCATATATGCAAGGATATATTTCTGGAAATTCTATTCTTTTCCATTGGCCTGTCTTTATGCCAGCGCACATTGTTTGGATGATTGTAGCTTTGTAATATATTTTGAAATTACAAGGTGCTAGTTTCCCAACATTTAAAAAAGAAATTTTAAAACAGAAAATTGTTTTGGCTCTTCAGGGTCCCTTGAGATGTTATATGAATTTTAAGATGAATTTTTACATTTTTGCAAAAAAAAAAAAAAAAGCCATTGATATTTTGACAGAGCCAAGCTGAATATGTAGATTGCTTTAGGTATTATGGACATCTTAACAATGATAAATCTTTCAATCCCTGAATATATATGTTCCTTTTCTATTTACTTGTGTTGTCCTTTTTTTTCAAGAATATTTTTTGGTTTTCAGTGTACAAGTCTTTCACCTTCTTGGTTAGGTTTATTCCTAAGTATTTCATTATTTTTAATGTTATTATAGATGGAATTCTCTTCTTAATTTTATTTTCAAATTATTCTTTATGTATAGAAATGCAACTGAGTTTTACACATTGATTTTATATCTGGCTACACTGTGGAATCTATTAGTTCTAACAAGTTTTTTTGTGGAGTCTTTAGGGGTTTCTACATATAGGATTGTATCACCTATGCACAGAGATAATTTTACTCCATTCTTTCCAACTTGGATGTTTACTATTTCTTTGCATTGCCTAATTACTCTGGCTAGGCCTTCCAATATTATGTTGAATAAAAGTAGAGAAAGCAAACATCCTTGTTTTGTTTCTAATCTTAGAGAAAAACTTTTAGTTTTTCACCACTGAGTATGACGGCAGCTATATGTTTCCATGAACACAATCCCAGGACCCTGGGACCGTGACCCTAACTGAAGGCAGATGTTCAACTGACTGAGGCAACCAGGCATTCCTGGCATACAATTGTTCATAATATTCTCTTGTAATCTTTTTCATTTCTGTGACATTGGTTGTAATGTTTCCACTTTTATTTCTGATTTTTGTTATTTGAATCTTCTCTCCTTTTCTTTGTTAATCTAGTTTGCCAATTTTGTTGAACTTTTCAAAACCTAACTCTTAATTTTACTGATTCTTTTCTATTGTTTTCCTATTCTCAATTTTATTTAACTCTGCTCTTACTGTTATTTCTTTCCTGCTAACTTTGAGTTTAGTTTGTTTTTCCTTTCTAGTTCTGAAGATGTGAAATTAGGCTGTTGGTTTCAGATTTTTTTTATTATTATTATATTTATTTGCAACTATAAACTTTCCTTTTAGCACCATTTCACTTTATCTAATAAATTTTAGTATATGGTGTTTCATTTTCATTTGTTTCAAAGTATTTTTTAATTGCCTTTGTGACTTCTATTTCACCCTGTAGTTGTTTAAAAATATTTAATTTCTATGTATTTATGGATTTAGTTTTCCTCATGATTGATTTAATTCCATTGTGATCACAAAAGGTACATTGTATAATTTCAATTACATGAAATTTCTTAAGACTTCTTTGGTGGTCTATCATGATCTATCATGAAGAATGGTCCATGGGCACTTGAGAAGAATGCATATTATGCTGTTTGGGGGCTGAATGTTTTCTATATGTCTGTTAGGTACAATTTGTCTATAGTGTTGTTCATGCCCCTTATTTTCTTCTTGATCTCTTCATTTTTCTTTCCACAATTAAAAGCAAAAGTATTACAGATTCCTACTATTATTGTATTGCTGCTTATTTCTCTGTTCAATTCTGCAAAATGTTGCTTTGTATATGTAGGAACACTGAAAATTGGTACATGAATATTTATAGTTGTTATATCTTCTTGCTTAATTGACACTTTAATCATTATACAATGTCCTTCTTGTCTCTTGACCAGTTTTTGACTTAAGGTCTACTACAACTAATATTAGTATAGCTACCACTATTGTGTTTTTGTTAACATTTGAAATACCTTTTTGCATCCTATCCCTTTCAGCTTATGTGCGCCCTTAAATCTGAAGTCACGAAAATGGTCATAAAAACATCTTTCTGTAATAATAAATAAGTGAGTCCCTTGTAGACAGGACTTAATTGGATCCTGATTTATTGCTGTTGTTTTGTTTGCTTTTATATATCCAGCCAATCCACATCTTTATATTGGAGAGTGTATTCTAGTGATATTGAAAATAATTACTGTTTTGGAAAGACTTATTATTGCTACTTTATTAATGATTTTCTGCATGTCTTGTAGCTTTTTGCCTCTCTCTTATTACTTTTCATTTTTTTTAATATTGACATGCTTTCATTACTGTCCTCATTTTCTTTTATGTATATCCTATAGATATTTTCTCTGTGGTTTCCATTGAAATTACATAAAACATCTTAAAGTTATAGCATTTTATTTTAAACTAATAATGTCTTTAGTTGCATATAAATGTGGGTTTATAGAGTTTTATTTTGTTCCTTTGGTTAGGCCGTTTCCTGTTTCTTCTTATGCCTTGCACATTTATTTTTTTGCTGGGAATTTGGCATTAAAACAAAAGACAACAAAGCAAAACACCTTTCCCAATCTTTGCATACTGGCTTCATGTAAGGGGAGGCCTTAACATTTATCAGCCAGACTGGAGGTTCTAGGACCTTTTAGACCTTTTCTGATCTCTTCCTCCCCCTGGTGTCTGTCTGCAGGACTGCTGCTCACTTCTGTGTATGCCATACTCAGGCTCTGATCGCATTAATGACCAGAAGCAAATGAGACAGAAACCAGTCCCTTGGGCAGTCCCTGACAAGCCAGAATATTGGATGCATGGTGCACTCTTTCATTCCCAAGGGAGGAGCCCTGGTATGGGGAGGGGGTTGTCTTGCAGCTGCTTTGCATTGTGCCATTAACAGTTGTGTCAAATGCCATAATTTTCCTATCATTTTTGCTGGAATTCCTTCTTGGTTTCATAATAGTCTTGGTACTGTAGGTTTTCATCTGGTCCCTGGAGTTCTCTCAGGGATATTCTGTTCCACATATCGTTAACACCCTATTTCTATAGGGGAAAGAGGGCCTAGAATTTCTTACTCTGCTATCTTACTGATGTCACTCTTCCCTCAGATTTTGAAGGCATTACTCCACTGTTTTCTTGCTTTCAGTATTATTGTGCAAGTTTTGAAACCATTTTGATTCAGGGTATTCTTATATTACTTTTTTTTTTCTTTTCTTCAGGATGCTTTTGGATCTGTTTCAAGTACACTATTCTAAAGTAATATGCTTTGCTTTGGGTTACATTCCATTCCTTGTGCTTTGAAATTTTTGAGCCTTTTCAAACTGAAAGCTATTTTTTTAATTATTATTAAAGGACTTTCTTAAATTTTTCAAAGTTACCATCCATCATCTTATTTTCTCTCCTTCGTCTTTTTTTTTTTCTCTATTTAACTGGAATTATTACTCTGAAATTGAGTCTCTTAAATTGATCTTCTAATTTTTTAAATATTTTCTCTTCTATTGCTCTATTTTCTAGAAGGTATTTTATGCATTTATATTCCATCCTTTCTATGTTGCTACTAGCTCTTCTGCCTATTAAGGTACTTAGGGTTACTTTGCTTCTTATAATTATGTGTTGCCATTTGGTCTCTGCCAAACTATGGTTCCATTACTTTCTCTGTAATTTAACTGTGACAGTAGAGATAGAGTTATGGTAGAGAGCTTAAATTCATCTTACAAGATAATTCTTTTGGGTGGAGATATCATTAGGGGTTTCAAATAAGACAAGAAATGGTGCATCGGGCAAGAGAAACAGATCTGCTTCTACTGGCAAAAAAAGGCTCAGAGGCATTTTTGGGTTTGCATCATTTTGAGTCTTCCTAATTTACCCTGACAACCCCATTCTAATCCTCAATGTATCATGATTTCCCAATTAATACTTTGATACTCATATAATATAGTCAAGCTGCAAATTCAATCTAAGTCTTAAATTCAGCAATCTGAAGGAATAGCTTCAGTATCTGATTTTTTTTTTTTTTGTCATGTGAGCCTTATGGATAAATGATCAAAAGAAGTCATAGGTACTTCCTGATTAAGTGTTCATCCTTGAGCTGAAAATTTAAAATCATGAGTTTGTAATTTTCTTCCTTTAAGCTCCTGTGGATGTTATGTATCACTAGCTCACTCTGCAGACCTCATATTCCTTCCTTTCTGGAGGAAATGGTTTGTTGCAGAAGCCACACAATTTACCAAAGTGTTGGTTTTATTATACTCTTTATTTCAGGTGACCACAGTTGATAATGTAAGTACCTAAGGACCTAACACACCAGTACACAGTAATGACTAGCAATAGATATCTACCAATGTTAACAAAATTCTTGTTATTTTCAGAATCACCCAGCTCAGAAAAACAATTGCAAATTTTTATTCTCTTGAGCATCTGTTGCTTTTAACAGCTCTGTACGATTATGCAATCAGGTCTGGTTTGGTACTGATTAGAGAACCTACTCTAGCTAATTGTAAAGAGCAAATAAGCTTTATTATGTTTTAAATAGTTAATCTAATATTGAGAGATTTAGGTGAGGGGACAGACCCTAATTGAATATATAGAAAATTCTTCCATTGTCACACAGCAGAATGGGTCTAAGAGTCAGAGGAACCTGCTTTGCGAAAGAAGCTGCAGAATGTAAATCCCTCTGTTGAGATTAGAAGATGCCACTATAGCTGCTCGACCCAGAATCAAGTTCTCTTTGACCTGATTCACATTAGCGGAGCTGATGACTTTAGCCTTCCCTCACTTCCTCTATGACTCAGCTACAAACTCACATCACAAACTAGTGAAACTCTTTTGTAGAATGCAAATCATAGCCAGACTCCTAGCATGTTGGATGGAAGTCTGAAGAAATTTTGAGCAAAACAATCTAAATGATCAGCTACATCTAGTTAATAAGGAAAAAAAAAATAGAAAAGAAGAAGAGCAACAACAACAAAAAGAAAACAGCAAATTGAGTCTGATTTCCAAATGGTTCAGCCTGATTTGTCAGCACCATGTCAAAGTGAGTATCTCTACTCTTAGAGCTCTGCTTAGCACTGGCAATGAAGAATGTGGGGGAAGGAAATGCTCACGGTAGGTAGAAATAGGAGCTCTATATTTTAAGTTTCTTAATCCTAAACTGATAATTGCCCTGTTCCTAGACTATATCTGATGATCAGACCCAGTGTCACAAATATGGCAAACTGGAAGCAAGAAGTATGACTTCAGAATGAGGCACAAGTATGCATAAAGGCACGATCCATGTTAACACTTCTCAAAGGGTGGTAAGACATTACATGAAATGAATGAAATTATAGCTGCTACTGCAGTCACCACCATATATCTTGATATTGTCTCAGGGGTTACTTGATGCCATTAGGTTCAAAAAATAATTTTTAAAATGCTTACACCTTTGAGTGATAACCATGTGTACCTTAACATAATATTTCAGATGTCAACACTGGGAGGAGTGATGAATGACGTTTACTAAAACCTAACATAGTGAATATTTACTACGGGCCAGAAACTGTCCTAAGTGTTTCACATATTTTAACTCCTCTAATATGCACATCATTCTGTTATTATACTGATGTGAACACTCTGGCCAGTATATGGATCTCCCACACACCCAAAATGTTGTTCAGATGTTGGGACTGTTGATACTACATATACACCAAGAAGGTATGAAAAAACTTTATTATATATGTAACTGAAGTATCTGGGGGAGAGGAGGGCAGGTCTCTCAAGCAGATCCAAAATGTCCTGAGAGAGCACATAAAGGAGATGGCCTCAGGGGTTTTATTATGATGAGGTGGTGGGGCTGAGTATGAGAGTTTTCTGAGAAGGGCGGAGGCTTTTGTGTTTTGAATCTTCCACCACTGCCAAAGGATGCAGGACCTGGCTAGGCTTTCTTATCAGCCTGTGTACCTATGGACTTCAAGGAGGGGAGTAGTTGTAGGAGGCCAGTGGATATATTTCTTTTAAATTTGAGAGAGAGAGAGAGAGGGAGAGAAAATTAACCAATAATTAAATGGAGTTGATACTCCATGTCATCCACTTATGTAAAATCACCCAAAGAGAATATACAAATAAAATTAGTTTAAAAAAGGGTTACTGGGAGGGATCAAAAGGATGGTTAAAGGGAGAAACCTGGAAGACACTAAAAGGGAAGAAAAAAACAGGGAAAATGATTCCACACAAACAAAACTGGGAAGAAGGGAACAATGGGATAGTGAAAACTGAATAATGCAAAAAAAAAAACAAAAAACAAAAAAAGTTTATGAAATATCATTTAGTGAAGACAGGCCCAGGAAGATAATGTTCAACATTAGTAAGAATAATTTTACTAGGAATGATGGATGTAGAAATAAATTTTTATTTGAGGAACCAATGCTTAATTTTGAGAAGGAAAAGAGAGAAATCAAATTATATTTGAAGAGGACATGAGTTTGAGTGAGAGATTTCTTATGTTTCTATTTTCCCCTCTGGTATATCTTAGTACTTATAAAAGTTGGAAAAGTAATTAATTTATGGTTGCTTTAGATATTTTGAACATACAAATTAACAATCATTCTAAATTCCATACTTAAACCTAAGCATTAGTATAATTTGTGTCTTTCGTGATACACATTCTCATTCATGGGATCCTTTTATATACACCCCTATGAAATTAGACACTTCTGTCAAAGTTTCAGGGTCAATAGGTACTGATACATTATTATTTTAATAGGAGTCATATTATTACATTATATTATGGATATGTTAACATTTATTTTGAATTATGTTTATGTTTTAGTCTCCTGAAATGCATCAGTTCTACATATACCCTTGTGCAGAATGTGTTATTTTAAAATTAACTTTTCTGTTATGTGTATATTTATTATGATCATATTAATCATAATTTCAGTTTATTTCCCAAGAAGGCTACAGAATAATACTTAGATTTCCAAAGTACTATGTATTAAGGTAGGTTTTAAAAATATATCATTCTATAAGATACTATTTCTTTTTGATATGGGTTATTTCAAATTTCCTTTAACATTTTTAGATTGCCTTTTTGCCCACATTTGTATATTTTCCAAACTGCTCTGAATTTTCCAGACACTATTTTGGCAGAAGTTGGAAAAACTAAGCAACTTCACTCTTGATAAAGAGATGTTGATCAGCCACAGGTAGTACAAAGAGAGCCACTCATAACTAGACCAGTGAGGACAGTTTGAGAACTGAAAGAGAAAGGAACATCTGTGCTGATAAGGCAGCACTGGAAGAATGCTGGGATTGGTACTGGAAATATAACCCTGCCATCTTGGAAAAAAACAGTGAATATCAACCTACTTTTGATTTATCAATATAATAGTTGTTCCTGAAATACTTCCTAAATTTTAGTCAAATAAAATTCCTTTTGAGATTTCTTTCATTCATGAATACTTCTTTACCACAGATAACTGTAGTCAAATCTGACAAATTTAGGTTCTAGAAGTTGCTCATCCTCACTAATTAACCCAGATACAATTAGCTTAATTTTTTTATTTGTTAAAACTCAATGTTTCAATGAAGCTAGTTCTGAAGCCTTCCCCCCCACCCCCATTTTCTCAGGGAAAAAAATCAACTTATCCTCAAAATGGAAATTTTTTATAGTATAAATACATACTAAAATAAAATAAAAAGAATGATTTTCAAATACTCTAAAGTCAGCATTTCCAAGTAAAAATGGTCAGACAAGATTCCAAAAGGCTAAGTATATACTCAATAATTTATTTGTTATCTAAAATAGGCAATGTGTCCTAAATCATCTAGAACTCAGCTAATATAATTTCTTTTGTTCTCATGGCATAGACATTTAAAAAAAAAAAAGAGTAGATGGTAAACTGCTGACTAATTTGCATTGAAAACAAAATAAAACCATTGTTTCAGTGTCTTTTTGTGTGAAATAAAAAGCAACCTGATAATGTCAGGGATAAACACAGGTATGAATAAAATGTGTATTTCTAGAAAAACAAACAGTTTTACTTTAAATGTTACTAAAATTATTGAATTTATATTTTTTCTTAAATGAGATAACAGTTTTCTCATGACTTTAAACTATCCTGAATATTATAAATCTCTATATTAAACAAATTAACAATGTGTGAACACAAAAGTAGTCGTGACTGTTTTGGGGAGGATCTAAAAAATTTGACTTTTATCCTAGTAGGGCATCTGGGACTTGGAAGGATGCCAAGACATGCTACATCTTGGCTTCAAAGTAATTACTCATTTTTAAAAACTCAATGTCAATCAGGTCCCAATGAAGAAAGTAACATCCTACTGTTTTACCAATTTATAATCTATTTTCAATTTTGTAAGAAATTGTTGTTACTTGTAAGGGGGGAAAAAGTGTCTTCTTTATAATGAAGTCTCTTTGAATTATTGTTTGAAAATTCTTTATGACTTTTTTATGAATTTACTTCAGAATGTGCAATGAGTTTCAAGTCTTGATAAAAATCAACTGACGTTTCCCTATAGTTGTTTTAAGAAAATCAAATTTGTGAAAGATAAAATATATCTCATAGTAATGGACATAACAAAAAAAGCCACACCTCTTCTCTTTCCATAACAGTTTAGGAGCTATTCTTTAGGATAACTTAAAATTCCAATACAAGTTATGCTGCCATGATCAATGTCTGAATAGGTAGCTGTGTTTATTTAAGCCGAAAATGTTCCCTGCACAACATGAGAATCAACTGTCGGAGAATATTAGGTTGAATCAGTTTAATCAGCTTGGGATAATTTTCCCTGAAAAGATAGCATCAAAATATGTATACTGTTGACTGAATCTTTAATCATTTGTACTGTCCTAACCTTCAAAAAACATCAAAAACATATTCAGTATGATTTCCCCTGATCTTTCAGTAGGCTGAGCTGTTGAAAAAAAAAATACTATTTTATCTGTATTTTACATTTATAGGACAACAAATTGACATCAGACTAGCAAAATTAAGAGTGTAAAAATATAATACATTTTAACAAACAAAATTAAACATCTTCTGAGTACTTTAGCATTTTGGATCATATGGAGGACTTTATTACCTGTACAGAAAAATACTGTCATACACTTTTTAACAACGAAACTATTATTATTTAAAAGTGATAATCACAATATTACTACCTAATTAAATATTATACTTCTGTATACAGCTTTCACTCTGCTATACAAACTTAATCTTGCAGACAGCTGAAAACTACAGACTACTAGAGAAAACATTGTCTGTGGTTGGATAGGGTGGCGACACTGTGTGCAATTCAGTTGTAAAGCAGAGCCAAAGATGACCTCAAGCACATAGTTGTGGGTGGAGCATAGAGACAAAGTGAATGGGAGTCATCCCCTCTGCAAAGGGGAATCCTCTTAGGTGACCTCATCACGTGGAAAAGAGAAGGAGTCTCTATACAGTCAGGTAAAAAGCTGTTCTGAGCTATCAATTCCTCTTGTCTGGACTGCAAATTTAAGTTATTTATTTAATAGTTTTCCATTTTGCTCTCTCTTTTTACTTATTCAAAAAATACATTTATCAAATGCTTACACAGCATTTATTATGGTCTGGGGAGAGTTTAAATATTTTTAGAATAGTAACTCAAATTATGCCTTCAAAAATCTGTGAAGTAGGTAATATTTTATTCTCATTTTACTGAAAAGAAAACTGTATCATAAGGAAGTATGAAGATCATAGGAAGTTAGCAGAGCTGGGATTTTAGAATCTATTACTTTAACCCCCATGTGTGCTGCCTTGCAGATTAAATCATATTTTTCTTAAAAACAAAACAAATTGACATGGCTTCAGAGCCCAGAGTGATCTTGTTTCTGTTAACCAACCACCTTATCTTCATCACACATGACATCCTCCATTAATTCTCAATTTGGTAGGTCTTTTTTTTTTTTTTTTTAAATAATTGGTATAGTCGGCAGGATCGTAGGATTGCCCTTGCAATTTTTTTTTTTTTTTAAGATTTTATTTATTTATTTGACAGAGAGAGACACAGCCAGCGAGAGAGGGAACACAAACACAAACAGGGGGAGTGGGAGAGAAAGAAGCAGACTCCCTGCGGAGCAGGGAGCCCAATGTGGAGCTCCATCCCAGGACCCTAGGATCACGCCTTGGGCCGAAGGCAGATGCTTAATGACTGAGCCACCCAGGCGCCCTTGGTAGGTCTTTTGGTTTCTCAAATCTCTCATATTCTCTCCCAACTTGAGGAGATGAATATGCTCCTCCTTCTTTCCATTGCATTCTTCTCAAAACTCCTTTTTCAAATGCACATTCAGTTAATTAGCATATAGTGTATTATAGCCTATCATTAGTTTCAGAGGTAGAGTTCAGTGATTCATCAGTTGTATATAACACCTAGTGCTGATTATCACGTGCTCTCTTTAATGCCCATCGTCCTGTTACCCCATCCCCCCACCCTCCTTCCCTCCAGCAACCCTCCGCTTGTTTCCTATGGTTAAGAGTCTCATGGTTTGTCTCCCTCTCTGATTACGTCGTTTTATTTTTCCCTCCCTTCCTCCATGCTCCTGTTTTGTTTCTTAAATTCCACATATGAGTGAAATCATATAATTGTCTTTCTCTGATTGACTTATCAATGACCCTTTAAATTAATTATTTCTACTCATCTGTCTTTCCAATCTAGGATTAAAAAATCACTTCCAAAGAATAGCCTTTCAAGAAATGCTCTGATCCTCATTCTAATTAAGGTATATTTTTATGCATTTATATGAATAATTTCCTTATCTTAATAATGCAAATCTAAATTGCGGTTATGTGTTTATTAACATGATTAATGTATAATTACATTGAAGGGCCCAGGGCCCCTCAACAGAATACAGTCTTTACAAAAGTAACAATAACTTGCCTATTCATATATCTCAATAAACTTGGCACATTGTAGGCATTCAATAGATACATAATAGTGAAAAAACAGTGTATATTCTGACACCATATACCACAATTTATTAAGAGAAAACATTTGAGTACAAATATAACAATTTATTCAATAAAAAGAAAATAATAGTACACTAATTTCATTTTTCAGATTTCTTATGTGATGTTACAAGTCCAAACTCTATCTAAATTTTTTCTCAAGGTTTTATGACCATTTATATAATCCTTTGATATCAATAAAGAAATTCTATTAAAGTGTCCTTGTTATTTCTCTTCTGGCATACATTAGAGGCCTTATACTATTATATAGAATTTTACCTATAGTTAAAGAGAATGAAAAAGACATCCATAAGAATTTTTCAATAAATTTAAAACATTCCTGCTTCTGAGTATTTGGAATATATGTTCAGAAAACTTTTAGTAAAGGAGACTGATCTCTTAGAAATATAAAAGTACATTGGGATGCCTGGATGGCTCGGTCGGTTGAGCGTCTGACTCTTGATTTTGGTTCAGGTCATATCTCAGGGCCAAGAGATGGAGCCCTGTGGAGACCTGTGTTGAGTCTCGCGTCTGGCTGTGCGCTCAGCATGGAGTCTACTAGATATTTTTTTTCTCCCTCTCCTTCTGTCCCTTCCCCCCATTTGTGTGTGCTCCTTCTCTCTCAACTAAATAAATAAAATCATATATATATATACATACATATATATATATATATATACACACACACACACACACACAAACATATGAGATAATACTTAAAAATATTCAACATACAGTGATTTTTCTAATTTGGTAGATTTGTCAATTTATCAGACACTTCAAATAGTAGAATCTGGTAGTTGTACCTAAAAATCCGTTTCCCCTCTTTTCCACCACACCGAATTTATACTGGGCACATAACCTATCCAGAAAACAAGACCATATGCCTCAGATCTTTTTGTTTGTTTTGCAGCAAGGTGTGACTATATTCTGGCAAGAGATATAGTGGGATTAATGTGTGTAATTTCCTGGTTGTTTCTTTAGTAGGTAGAAGTCTGCCTTTTATTTCCCCTTTTTGCTTCGCACTGGCTGCTATAAGCACCAGGTGGTCTGCTATCTTCTACTGTGTGAATGAAAGACATTCCATAGAGATTGTAAAGTTACAATAGAGAGGGAACTGGATGCCAGATGACTTTATGAAGCTGACTGCCCTACTATCTCAAAATTTTATGTGGCAGATGAATTATCTTCTATTTTTTAAACCACTCTTATTTTGGGTCGCTATCACACTCAGCTGATTATATCTTAACCCACTCCCCATTAAGAATTTTGCATGTTAGCATAAAAATGCACATATACATTTTATTAAATATTTCTCTTTAAGTAATTAACTTGACTTTACGAAAATCTTTATTTTCTTATTTTTTGGTAAATCTATAATTGATCAGTAGAGTATTAAATTTGTTCTTTTGCTTATATAAACTTTTCTCAGAATTTATTTTTATCTGTTCTACTAAATATTTTGTGTTTTAATAGTCTTGGGGTTTTCTAATCCATCAATTCAATTCAGTAGGTCATAAAACTTCAGTTCTGTCCAATAAATTCCACCCATCTTCTAATGGTATTAATTAACTTTGGAAGTTGTACTATGAAAATTCCTCTTTTGATATATAATGAAAGTCTTAAACGTGCTGTACTAGGTGGAGTCGCAGCCTGATCTATGGATTTAGTTTCACCTTCACTCAAAATATGGTCTAATATCTCACTTAATATCTGGTTATCTCAATCTTTTTTCATTGTAAAACAATGTAAAGCCAGGATTTATTGGCATAACTTCCTGAAAGGGGGGGAGGGTTTATTCTCCTAGGCACTTCAAAAAGTGTAAAATGGAATGAAAATACATTTTTTAATAAAAGAAGGAAGATATGTAACTCCTCAAACTTTAAAAATACAGAAGTAAATATTTTGCATATTGAATTATGTAATAATGTATGGTGAGAGAAGAGATATTTAAAGATAATTTTAAAAGACAATAATTCCTATACAAAAAATACTTCATTGAACTTAATAAGTTATATTTTTTAAATGTATATCAAAAATAAATTAACATGAAGTCTACATAGAAAAAAGTCACCATTGGTGATAGAGTTTGAGGATAGTAGAAGCTCAAAAACAATCATTGTTGATGGATCAAAAAAAAAAAATAACAAAGGAATGTAGTAGGAGTGCTGTCATCTTAAAGCGTAGATATCAAGGTAAGTCCAAGATTTTTAAGGCAATAGTTTAGCAGAGATAATTTTAAGGGAATCAATTTCCAGAATCTCAATACTCTGTCCTAAAGGAGATCTGCCTGAAGTGTTGGCTTTTTCAGTCCGCTTTCCCAATTCCTCATTCACAGTGACCTTTCTCTTTCTACAAAAAAACAATGTAGAACAAACATAAACAGGAAAAACCACACACCCATTTTCTAACTTAACCTGATGCATTTCTGGACCCTTCTAGGACACAAAGAAGCAATTTGCTTCTAAATAGGATTCCCATTAGAGCTAAGGGAGAAATATGGAAAGGGATAGTAATTGATTTCATAAAAATGACAAAAGCATGGCAAGACACCATGCTTTAGCTAGTAGATAGCTATATTATAATCAGAACTCAGAAGTTAATGTGTCTGTCATTCAAGCACATATTAACATTTCTATTTGAATTGAAAAATGAAGTAAGATGTTTTCTGACAGAAAGGAAGTCTGATTTTGCTAATTGGTTTTATTACAGAAACTGGCCTTGCCAATTAGTTTCTATGGTAGGCATTTTCTGAACACTGAACAAGATAAATCTGCACTAAAGTTTTAATAAAATTTTATTTAATGCATCATTTAATATATAATATGCCAGACATTACATCTTTATAATTTATAAATGTAGGAAAATTTTAGTCATCAACTTAAAGATGTATGAGGGATTTTATGGTTATTCATGATTCTCTTGTGGAGCATGAAAGTAAAAATTCATGAAGACCATTAGTATAGATTTCCCTTTTGCCATTTTGGTGTTGGTGATGATAAAGTAATGGTAGTACCTGTTTGTCAAACATCATCATTTACTCCAACGGAATCCAGCTGTTTAAATGCAAGCAGGGAAAAACAGAAGGGTGTGTTCACCCATGTTTGGATTTTTATCATAGAGGACAACGAAAAGAAGAGCAAGTGAGGTCAGGGTACTGAGAGTGACAAAAATAACCAACTGTTGTACATAAATTTAGTAGGCAGAAAGGATAAGGTCAAATCTGGGATCAAATGGATGTATTTCTGATGTTATTACACAATGTTCATGGTGAGGATAGAGGAAAATAAACAGAAAGTTGATTTTAACCCTTAAAGAGCTATTTCTATTGGTGTTCTCTCAAAAGAGATGGACCTGCTGAAAGCATGGTTTATTCATTCAGTGGTGTGGTAATTTAAGATTATTTGGGATTCACTGCCAGCAACAGTCATAAAGATACATGGATCCTCTTAATTGTCTCTTATTTACAAGCTCAGGAAGTTTTAAAAAGTTTATGGCTTTTCAGAGTAAGGATTTAACTTCCTAGGATAAATGTCATCCTAGGTAACCCACTTTACTTAGACAAAATTATAGTTTTCTTTTGGAAACTACATGCTGCATAGGAGATAAAACATTAAGTAGATAGATGGAATTGTCTTAGACCTCACTTCATCATTAGAATATAACAAAGGTTATCTACCTTCTGGATAAGTGGAGAATTGTATGGAAATTTAAGGTCTTGAAGCTACAGTTGAAAACTTGTGAAAATAAGTGGGACTCTCAATAGAGTACCTGGGCCATAAAAGCCTGTATAAATTGATTATTTCTCCAGGAAAGGGCAAATGAATATGGTTATTTTGGTCCAAAGGGACACTACAGAGAACAAATCTGCAATAGTAAAATATGTAGTCATAGGTTTGAGTACAAAACTATAAGGAAGAAATATAGATTCTAAAATGGGTTTCTTATGAGATGCCTGGCTGGCTCAGTCGGTAGAGCATGTGACTCTTGATCTTGGGGTCCTGAGTTCAAGCCCCATGTTGGGGGTAAAGTTTACTTGAACAAGATAAAATAAGGGGCACCTGGTTGGCTCAATTGGCTCTTGATTCAGCTCAAGTCATGTCTCAGCGTGATGACATGGAGTCCCCCAATCGGGCTCCATGCTCAGCAGGGAGTCTGCTTGAGAGTCTCTCTTATCTCCCTATGCCCCTTGCCTCCCTTGTACACTCTCTTTCTCTCTCTCTCTAAAAATAAAAATAATGAATCTTAAAATAAAAAAATGAAATAAATTAAATGGTTTTCTTAAGTGGTCCCTTATAAAGAACTCTTCCTGTTCAATAATACAAGACATATAACCTCATTAGAAAAATGGGCCAATGACTTGAAAAGAAATTTTTACCAGAAAGTTATATACAAAGGGCAAAGACATGAAAATATGCTCATGATCTTTAAACACTGGGGGAATGCAAATTGTACCACAATGAAATAACATTTTACACACATTTGGATGGACACAACAAAAAAGGCAGAACATAACAAATGTTATGTGTAGAGAAATGGGAATGCTCACCCACTACTTCGGTAATGTAAAACGCTTCAAACACTTTGGGAAATAGGTTTTCAGTTCCTCAAAATGGTAGAGTTACCATATGAACCAGCAAGTCCACTCCTAAGTATAAGCCCCAGAGAAATTAAAACATATGTAACACATGTTTGCACAAACAACTGTACACAAATGTTCATGGCAAAATTATACTAATAGCCCCAAAGGGAAAACAACACAAATGTATGTGAATTGATGAATGGTCACCCATACACTGAAATATTATTCAGCAAAAAGAAATGAAGTACTGGATGCATGCTACAACACAGATGAATTTTGAAAATGTGCTACACAAAAGCAAATAGTAACAAGAGACTGCACATTGTATGATTTCACTTTTATGAACTATCCAAAATAGGCAACTCTATTGAGATAGAAAGTAGATTAGTGCTTTCCTAAGGGCCAGAGGAGTCAGGTTTTTTTGGGAGAGAAGAGCAGGGTCAGCTACTATATGTGGGGTTTTTCTGGGTGGTAATAAAAATATTCTAGACTTATTTTGTGGTGACCATTTTATAACTCTCTGAATCTAATAAAAATATTTTACAGTTTTTCTTCAAATAATGCAGACCATCAAATGAAATAAACACTTGTACCTAATATTTGAAAATTTTGCTCCCTAAAATCTAAGTCACCTCTCTAGCAATAAAGTTTGCATCTATCAAGTTTCCCAAATTGACTATTGTAATTTTAAATTATCTATGGTAAAATTAAAACATCTAAAAAGCAAGTATACAAATATGGGTTATAGTATAAATACATTTATGAACTAGTACTTGAGCTAGTAGTTGGTTCTGGAAGGGGTGCAGACTAAAATTTAGACTGAATCAGACACATTTAAACAAACAGTTGCTAAAAGAGTTGCTTATGACCTCATGTCTTGAGACACTTGGCCTAATGGCTGGGTCAGTTTCAACTGTTCACCCAATTTTCACTTTCTTTCAGAAAGAAAGTATTGTTAAAGAGATCTGTCTCCGATTCTGATGTTCACAGACAAAACAAAACAAGAAAAGTGTTTATAACTTTTGTTAAGTGAACTTAGGTAAAGTTTGACTAAGGAATGCTGGTATAAGAAACCTTTGAATTTTTCAGTCACCAGTTTTGAAGAGTGGGCTTGTTGGAGTCTATTTCTTACTTATCCCCAATGTGCTTTCTCTGTATAGACTTAAAATAAAAAAGACTAGGACAGAAAGAAACAAATAATAGGTCCTTAACACAAAATTGTTGTTCACATCTGATCTGATAATCAAAGGATTTTTTTTGAATAGAGGTTTCTTTTTTACCTCAACCTTTTCTTTTTTATATAAAGGATTTTTTCTTTTTCTTTTTTTTTCTTTTTAAACTCAAGAACACAAAATTAACTTAGTATTTGAGGAACTTCAATACATACATACACACATACACCCATAAAAACACGGACCCAACAAAATTAACTATACTCATGTTCTCAAAGACACTCAAGCCAGATGCCCATGGACTTACCAAGCAAAGTGGTGTTTTTTCATTAAAGATCTTGGGCCATAGTGACAAAGAGAGCTTGAGTGGTTCTCTGTGGGCCTGGCTTTCCAACAATAATACTTTGGCAACTCAGTAAGATTTGAACAATCTCAGAGTTAATCACGTGAATACTATTTATGGAAAAGTTGAGCCTTTTGAAGTTTACTTAAATAGAGTTTGCGGAGGATCCTGAGATGAGCAATAAAATGAGCAACTTTCATTTACCTGGAAGAGAGTTTCCCAGAATAGCAGAGTCATAAATCATGTTGATGAAGACAGTAGAATGGTATTTGTAAAGACTGCTAGAGTAAATTGTGTTAATGTAGATACAAGCTGAGTGGAGTACATAGTTTCGGTCCACATGATTAAAAGAGAGAAACATACATTATAAATACATTTGAATAAATGAAGTTTAGTTTACCTCATGAGGATGGAGGTGGTAGTTAGCTGAAGATGCAGAGGTTAACTGTGGCTTGCCCATTTTATTTATCCTAAGGGGAGCTCCATAATCAATTGACTAGATGGCATAAAAACTTTGAGACAAGCTTCAAATGGCCTTTTCAGAAAATGTCTTAAAATACATTTTGGACTCTTCTCAGGTTTCTTATGTATAAAATAAAAGCAAATCCTTTACCATATTGTATTATATTTTTATTATTGTTTATAAATTCTTCAAAAGCATATGTAAACTTTTATGCTATCTTTAACACTGGATGCATGGCAGAGCTAAATGAAGCTACAATTGGCACACAAAAATCCCATCAACCCAGCTGTAAGAAAATTCCTAATTTTTATCTTGTAAATCCACAACCAATTATTCTCCAAATCTATTCTCCAAATCTCTCATTAGTTGTCTTATCTTTTCCTTCACTTCTCCCTTATACTTATGTGTAAAAGAACTGATCTAATTCACATGACCAATAGAGTAATCTGATATAGTAGCATCAAATATATAGAAAATGGTTAAGTAAAAAGATAATGTACAAACAAAGCATTCAAAAGAGAGCTGTATATATGTGACAGCTGTCGCAGCATAGCACTGACAGATCAGTGAGAGGTCAAGAACTGTCTTCCAGGAGCAAGTCAGAAAAACAAAAACAAGAAGGAAATGCAGTTCTACAGAAACGGGGGTTGGGGAGTGGGTACTGTGTAATAATAAATCTGGGGAAAAGGCATTTGAAACTAATGAAATGTCATAGTCACATTAAAACTTCAGAGATAAGCATTACATAATATAAGTCACTTTAAAACATATAATGAGATTATATATGAAACAAAAAATTATATTTAAATTATCTCTTTATTCTTGAGCGAAGTAGTTCCATTATCTCTAACACAGCAAACTCTAAAATGCATTTTCTGCTTCACTGCAATTCACTGCAAATGGTCCAGATCAACATTCTGACATTTTAAGTAGATTCTTTACCCTTCTAATAGGATTTAGCAGCATGACTTCAATATCCAAATTTCTGCCTGAGTGAACAATAGCTCAGAGTTAAAATATTAAATAGACTAAATATTAGACACATCGTTTCTTGAAAGACGTATATTACAAGACAAAATGTTTTGGAAAAGAAAAAAATACAAAGAACGATTGCCTGCTAGGTAATCAATTTCAGTATTCTGATCTCTCCAGAGCAAGTGTTTATTCAAATAATTTAGCTCATTGTTTATCTTTAGAAGCAATATTCTGGCAGATTGATCTTCTGATGTTCATAGAGTAATATGTAAAAATAGATTCATTTCTTCCTCCACTTACTCAATTTATACTGTTAAGTACCTTCAGCTTTAAAATGCCATCATATAGACATAATTTGGAAGGGCCAGGAAATAAAGCCCATAGTCTCGAAGCCATAATTCTTCTGGATCTATTGGAGGCATGCATGGACTTTGGTCTTAGGGAGACCAGTTTGGCTCAAACATTTAGGAAAGTACATAAACTTCTTGAACCTCACTGATCTCATCTGCTGCATGATGTTAAAAATTCATCTGTCTGCCCTTTTTTGTGGGAGTTAGTTCTAGATATTGTGAAGAATCTAAAAAAGTGTTTGGGACAGACTGGGGGGCCAATAAATTACTCTTTATCATTGATCTTACTCTGCCGGTCAGATAATAAGAAAGTTATATTAAAATAAACCTCAATAAAGAAAATTTCATTCATAATTTCTGGACAAAAATATCCAAAAGAGTAATCCAAGAGAGATGAAAACATTCTAAGAAAAATTTTTATAATGTGGCTCTAAAAGCAGACGTTAGAAGGAAATAAAAAAAACACATATAATAAAGGATTATATGGGGAAATAGTTATAGGGAAGGAGGAGAGTCCTAACAGATTTAAAAGGACGTTTGAAAAGTACTCAGATCTTATTAGATCTAGAAATTTTCTGTCTTTTATCTTCGCAACTTGTTTTCTGTTAGAAACTTGAGTATTATGATTTTATATGGCATCTAGACAAGTTTAAACCTTACTCATCCTTTAGTGTTGCCTCTTCCTACCTACATGTTGCTTAGGATACGTCATTCTCCCTGGTCTAGGAATAATGTGCACACTGTTCTCCTGCGTTGACCTGTAAACTCCTGGAGAGAGGGAACCAGTCAGACCAGACTAATCCAGTGCCTCCCAGTTGCCTAAAATGAAGACTCATGTGTTGCTCACCTATGGCAGAAATTAGACCTCTTTCTGATTCCTCATGGTCTTTTTCTATAGCTTGTGTCACTATCTCTGACTCAATCCTCTTCTGTGAATTCCTCTTTGCTATTTTTATTATTTTCTCCTGCTTCTGGATTTTGGTCATAGCCACTGTAAGAGAAATGCTACAAGTACCCTTATTCCAAAAGGGTCCCCAGGCTCTTTATGTAAACTGACCCATCACTTCTCCAGATCATTGATTTGTCTTTACTTCATAATATGATTCTATTTTAGCTGCAACACTTTATATTAGGTATATAATAAAATATATTTAACAAAATCAAGTGGCCTGGAGGAGTTAATAAGCATATTCAAGGAATAACAATTGGCTTTTCCTGAATGATATACTCTACATGACATATTGGCTTATGATTTCAGCTATTCTACTATCTAAACAATCTATTCAAGACCCTCATCACATCATTTTAAATACAGTCCAGATGGTGTTCTAAAGTCCTAAACTACTTCAGAAAGTTATCACCCAGTTCAGGATCAAATGTTGTTAAGAACAGAAACATTTGAAGAAATAATTGCTTTAAAGGTTATGTTGAGTAACTATTGCTCATAATAAACTATTCTCATTTTGCAATATTAATTTATATTATAATTGCCTTAAAATTCAATATATTAATTTTTAAAACTTAGTTATTGGAATTTCAGTGTACATCATTTATTCATATGATACGTCATGATGTTTAAATTATTTAAGTGATGGAGTATCAAGTTTCATAAAATAAATGTCCATTCTTATCATTGTTTCATTTTAGATATGAGTTTAACCATTCAAAGCAAAACTATCCACTTACTCAAAATGAAACATTTACTACTATTCTCTCTCTCTCTTTTACACAGAATTATTATTAAATTAAAGATCCTTAAGTGTGATAATATTATATTAGATTTTCCATCATTTGTTTTTCAGCTACATGTTTTGGTAGTGAATAGCTTTTAACCATTGAATTCTGGAAAATTACATAATCATCTTAATAACATGTTCCTATTAAGATAATCTAATTTCCACTACACAAAACCAATCACAATTATCACAAAAAGCCAACTAAAGAACTTAAAAATATTTTGTTCCATGAAAAGAGTTATGTTGATAAACAATACAGTTAAGAAGTGTCAGAGGGTGCAAAGCATCACACAATCCACTAAATTAGGACACTGGAAATATAATTTCTATGGACATAAAGTTAGTGATCTAATGTAATCCTTATAAAAGGAACTTATAAATCCTTATGAAAGTCTAAACTTTAATTGTGCCTTAGAGAATTCAGAGTATTAACAAACTAAAGATCTTAACTAGATTGTTGGGAATTGAGGGAACTGTTTAATTTTTACCTAAATTTACTATACAAATCAATCATATGATTTTAGATAGTCAAAAACACTTTTCTTTTATGTTGTTTTTATGAATTTAGAAAAATATTGCATGTCCTGAACTGAACTACAGCATATAAGGGAGAAAGGCAGTATAGAACTATAGTAATTTAAGAATAGGATGGGGTACACACATTTTGTTTTAGAACATGTAACATAAATTTGTAATTATTCTTAATAAATTTAGTAAGCAACTTAATTTCTTCTATCTTACAATAACTGAAGATACAAGTAAATTAACCTGAACACTTCTAAGTGTAGAATGATCTAAATAAACACCAGTTGCTCTTATGCAATTTCTCTTATCAGTGCCATGGACATGTCTGTTGAAAGACCAAACTTTGCATATCATGCAATTATTTTTTTTTATCATTTTTATTTTAAAGAGTAGCTTTGTTCCTTTCCTTGAAAAAAAATTATATTCCTCCCTCTCTTTCTCCAGCTCTGTCTTTCCATCTCTCTCAATATCACTGAGGTAACTACTGAAGAATGTATGCATGGAACAGCTATAAAAGATCTTGGTTTGGTCAGACGCTCAAGCATGCCATTAAATAGATGCCAGAAGGCCACAGTCTAGAAAAACTTGCAACTTCACAATAAGTCCATCATTCTCTGAAAACTATAAAGAGCTCACACAATTTCAATGTACTCCTCAGCCCACAAATATGCTGCAAAATAACTTTTAAAAAGTTAATGCCCTTTTCTTTTGCAAATAAATAGAATGATCTTATTAAATATTAATTCTCATCGTCAAGACAGACTGAGGTATGATAGATATGTGAAAGATATTTTTCTGGATGATAATCGATTTATAAAAAAAGGAATATATATATTCATAATCCTCAGTATTATATCACTTATTTGTAAATTCAAAAATTGCTTTTTTTTTCCTTTGTTAGAGTTTATGTTTGTAAATGAATTATCATAGGCCATGGCATCATAATCACAGCAGTCATGGAAGTGACTAATGGTTTTAAAACTCATGACTTGGTAATTCCATAAATTTGTGTTAGCTTTTGTATCTTGACTAAATGAAACTAAATATTAAGAATCACAAGTATCATTCATTTCACTCTTGAATACTCGATGGTGCAGAGAGCAACATTTCCCAGGGCAGTAAGAAACTGGTTGCTCCTTCCTAAACCACATGCCCATGTGAAATGTTAATGTCTTTTATACACATCATTACCTCTAATTCACGTAAACACAATTTAGGCTAGTGACATTTTTATAAAACAAATAAGAAATATGTTAAATATTAACTCCAGCTTTCTTTGCCTTATCCATATACATGTATTTGAAGAAGAAATGCTTTAGCAAAGATTTAACTTTTATGTATATCATTTGATAATTTCTAACACTATTCTATGAACCATGATTTTCCTTGGAAAATCTCAACCTCAATATCCAATCAAAGAATATCTTCGTTTGGATGTTTATTGTAAAAACCAAACAACTCCAAAGTTAGCTTTTGTATCCCTGTCAAAAACACTTTCTTCATCTTGAATTTCTATAATAAACCAAACCTATCTATGTATTTCTTATAGGAAATTATTAGTTATAGAAGGGATGAGAGAATTACAACTATATGTTAGATAGTTGAATGATGTTAATATTTGGAGAGGTGAATATGAAAAACATGTATGTTATTGCTGAGTAGCCAAAGGTTTTCTAAATATCACACATTTCGTGTAGTTGGGCAAAGTAATAACTCTAACAACAGGACATTCTCAAAGGAGTTTCACAGGCCTTTCTGCATGGTGTGTGTGTGTGTGTGTGTGTATATATATGTGCGTATGCATGTATGTGTGTATTCCTATAAAAGAAGTTAATGTACTCTCGTTTTATGGCATATTAAACTTGTATATGTTTTTTCAATGCCATTTTTTTAGTTGGTCTGAATTAAATGCTTAAAAGGCAAAACTAATTTTGTGATTTTTTTGAACTGTCTGGAAAAGTGCTGAACAATTTCCTACTTCTATCCATAAAGATGACATCCCATTAATTCATTATCATTGTCGCTGTTTGAAATAGAAACCCACGAAGCAAGTCAAGGCATACATTCATATTAGCTATACTAACAATCCCTGTTATCAAAATAGGCAAAATAGAAAAAAAAAAAAAGGATGAGTTTTTTTTTAAAGCTATTAAAATCTCAACTAGCTGTAATTTAAAACATCCAGGAATAAAAATTAAAAATAAAGAAATAAATGAAATATCAGGAAAAAACACATTTATAGTTTTTGGAAACTTACAGCAATTAAACTTTGATAAATAACATAATCAAAAATCTCAAGATAAAAGCAAAAATTCATTTAGGGTTGGAATGGGAATGGACATTTCCTCAATAATCTAGTATCTTGATTACTGAAAAAGAATCGGAGTCAATTAATTTAGATCACAGAGGTTTACAAACTTCTCCAGTAAAGGGCCAGAAAATAAATATCTTAGGTTTTGAGAGCTATATGTTCTTTATTGGCCACTACTCAACACTGCTATTAAAGCAGGAAAGCAGACATAAACAATAGCAAATGAGTAGGTGTGACTTCCATCCCCACATTTTTTTTTTTAACCAAAATCAGTTGCAGGCAAGATTTGATCAACACACCCATAGTTGGTCAACCCTTGAAGATGACCGAGTCTTATAAATAAACTTGTATATAACAGCATTAATATTTACATCTCCTTATTTCCATTATATTAAAACAACTTAGTGAACTGAGACAATTCAGTCTTAACTTCCTCTCTCATGAGACAGGAATATACACATGAACAGAGACAATATAGAGCACACATTTATTATGGCCACATATAGAACCAGCTTGCTGAGGTTTGTAACCCTCTGTTCCAGACATTACTTATGATTTTGGTAAAGTATGGCAACTGAGTTTACTTTGTTACAACTTATAACTTCATGCTAGTGACATAAAGTGGAAAAAAAAAAAAACCACAGTATTTTGAAGGGGATCCAAAATAATTATTTTTGCAAAGTAAGAGATCAATATTGTGATTATCCTAAATATCAAAACAGTATAAGAAACTCAAACTAATATTTTTCAAAGATCTATTTTTTGTTGTAGTATCCATGAGCATAAATCTGTATTTGAAATATAGTAAATGAGAGTGACATTTTAATATGGGCAAACTAATATATGTTAATATATATTAACAATTATTTCTTCCTTAATATGTTTACCAGGAAGAAGACAAATGTCTTCTAATTGAGCCACATGGAATTTACTAATGGAATTAATTAGAGATGGCACATAGTTAAAACCAAAAAAACTTTTGAGAAAAATTTATCATTAAACTATTATAAAACAAGACAAAAGTGAACCAGAAAACACTTTCTAGATATTCTAAACATTGGAGAGATTTTAGTTAATAAAATATACATACATATGTTTTATGAAAATAATAACAAATCATATGAGTGGGAATGCACAAACCTTTAACATGACTATATAAGCATATTAATTATGCAGATGTAAACTATGTGAGATGTAAGTAAATTTATGGATAGCTTTAGAAACAGCACCAGCAAAAATATCATAATAGTAAAAAGCAGTTACAAATGCAGAAAATAAAATTTTGTGAAATCTATCTCCTATGATATATAAGGTTGTTGAACATGTGACAGAAAATGGAACAGTATATGACTTCCCTTGCCTATATTTGCCAAATTTTTCTGATGAAATTTGATGTGACAAACATTACTTCTATGGGTAATATCAGAAGAAAAATCCATTCTGAAAACACACACACACACACACACACACACACACACACACACACTGCTTGCCATCAAAAATAGTGGAGATTGATTCATGTATTTTTAAAGTCTTCCATTTCTGTTAATCATTAATGATATTGTTGCTTAAAGTTTAAGACATACTCTGTCCTCACTTCGCAATTTCTTTTTTTTTTTAAGATTTTATTTATTTATTTGACAGAGAGAGAGACAGCCAGCGAGAGAGGGAACACAAGCAGGGGGACTGGGAAAGGAAGAAGCAAGCTCCCAGCGGAGCAGGCAGCCCGATGCGGGGCTCAATCCCAGCACCCTGGGATCACGCCCTGGGCCAAAGGCAGACGCTTAACGACTGAGCTACCCAGGCACCGCTCACTTTGCAATTTCTTTTTCAGTTGAGTACATGGTTTATATTTTCAAACCATGAGTTTAGGTAAACATTGGTTTAATACCAATGTAAAAAATCCAAATATTAATAGCAAATTAATATATCATAATGGAAATTATAAAATGTGTTAATTTACAATTTTGTGTTATTTAATGATGCATTTTAAAATTTTTTCTATTACTGAGTTTACCACTTTTAACTTAAATGATCTCAAGTGTTTTAAATAGTTCAAACCAATGAGATTTATCTAAACGGACTGTGACTGTGTGTGTGTATCTTTTATTGAACCCATTCTCTAAAAACACAACTTAAGCCATTTCTACATAGGCCTGAGGTTTAAAAGGTTAAGGATTATTTCAAAAGAGTATAACAGTATCAGTAGTGTTTGGATATTTGGTTAATTGATACTCGTAGGATACTGTCTTTTCACCACTCCCGGGTCCATTTAATTGAATCTATATCCAGTCAATATTTTTTTTCCACTAGTGGAACGTCCCATTTTAAACCAGATTATGTGACCCTTCTGGACCCTGTAATTCATCTACAAATTTGGACGACATTCATCTTCCAAGTTATGAGATTGTAGGTATCCATATTTATCCCTGTATTTGTATTTCTGAATTGCACTTTAAATCAATTTATGCGTTTGTGCTTAATACATTGTTTCCTCTACATGTGCCAACTTTATGTCATTCCTGTGTTTAATATCTTCTTTTAAATACTTGTTATACCAGACATGAAAAAAAGCTTAAAGTTTAAAGAGTATCTTCATATAAATGGCCAAGAAAATGACAAATTATTTTCTAAACTGGTTGCAAATATTTTTTATAAGATCTCTTCCTTTAGAGACTTTTAATAGTCAATTCTTTAAAAGCATAAGTTCATAATACATTAACTGATAAAACAATTGTAAGTAAAATTAAACCTAAGCGTTGCACATGTCACATTTGATAATTCCTTCTCTTTATTATTATTAAAGCAACTAGTAATTTTTGGTTCCTCTGATCACTATGTAAAAACTTTAGAGGATTTTATGTTTTAATTTTTCCTATGAAACAATACAAACTAATGCCATAGGAAAATTGATCATATAAAGCTGGATTTTAAAAATATATATATTATATTTTGTTTTGTGTTTTGTTTAATTATGCCCCTGAGTTCGACCATATTCAGTTTCATCTGTGGTTTCTAATTCTTGAATTGCTAATGTGAATGTGAATTGCTAATGTATTCCACAGACAATGGAAATGCCTGGAAAAAGACTTTCAATACTCTCTCTCTCTACAAAGACACACCCCTGGGATTAAGAATGTTGTTGATTTCATCAGGAAATGAGATTCTTTAAATTTCTTTTCTTTGCCCTTCATTGAGTTTAGTACTATAATGCACCAATTTCATGTTTATAAGTCAATGTTTATAATAGCTATTAAGGTATGAGCTTCATTGTTCAACCCTGGAGGTAGATGGATCTGTTCATGGTCCTTCTCCCTTGAGACTGAGGGAAATCATTTTCAGAAACTAAGAACAAACATCTCTCAAATTTCATTGGCTAAAATGGGGTGCATAAGCTTCACTGAACCAAAATACACAAAAGGATGATTTACTTACTATTCAATGTTTTTAAAAACATTTAATTACAATATAGATTGTATTTTATTTTTCAGTTGTGTTGACATATAACCGATATACAAAAAATCACATATATTTAATGTATACATCTTGGTGAGTTACTACTCAATGTGTTTAATATATGTTAGTTGAAGCAATTTGCTAGAACCTTTATTTTGTTTTGTTTTACTTTAATTTAATTATTCCCCTGCACTTCATTGGTAGCTTCTAATACCTAAGTCCCTATTGTGAGGAGCTCTCACACATAATGGAAACTCCTAGACCATGACTTTTAACACTTGCTCTCCATAAAAAAAATGTATATTACAATAATTATGTGATGAAATCATAGAAATATTTTTCCATTGCATGAGCACTAGATGACAATTCTTATAGGAAAAAACTTTGAGTTTATAAAATTTTCAAGCGTGATACACCCTTTTCATGCCCAGAAAATTGGGATATATAGAATATTCAAAATAAGACATATTTATTCAAAAGAAAGGAATTCTAGAACACAGACCTCTTTGACTTTATCTCAATTGATAGCACATTTTGTAATAGGCCAATGAAGTCTGTGACCCAGACACCAACCCTTCTATGGAATCTATTGAGAAAACAGCATAGGAGCGTTGATCATAAAGTAGTATTATTGGTCTCATGATATCAACAAAAACCTTATTGTATCCACCAAATGTAGACTCCATAATTTTATAAAATTCTGGATTTACTATATCTTATAATGTATATACCAATGTTTATTTTCAGGAAATAAGCAAATATACACATTTTAATTAATAAAATGGTATTAAAAGAAAAATATTCTTAAGATACCGATATCACATTTGAACACATATGTAACATTATTACTTCCATCATATGCATTTAAGCATGCCTCATACACATTTTCAAAATGTTCTAAATTTGTTTTATTCTATACTAGAGTTTATAGGAAGGTGAGAAAGAAGAGTGACTTAGAGTTTTAAGCTGATAAATTTCAAATGTCAAAAATTTGATTAAAGAATTGCATACTGTTTATGAGAAAGTAGAAAGTGCTCCCTTCTCTGGCATTAAATGAGGATCTGAAAATATGGGAAAGCTTAATAAGAAGCAGTCTTAAAGGATCATACTGTGATGTCTCTTTATGGCTCTATTCAGTTTAAGCCAAATTAATAATGTTAATAACAAGTTCTCAAAAAGTCTATAACTCTCCATCCCTGGTTAAATAGCTAAACCCTGTGAAAATGCATAATTCAGAATTTATGCAAAATAGTGACTAAAGAACATAGTATTGCTTAATATTATTCAATATAATTATGTGTTTTTGAATTTTTATGTCATACTTAAAAAAATATTTGCTGCATTATGCTTCAGAAGTTTCTTAAACAAAATTCAGGAATCAGTATTTAAAAATCCAAAGGAGGGCGTTTCTGATAAATGCTCAGTAATAAAACCCCTGTGATTTAATTTGTTGTGTTAGTTATTTACTCTCTTTCCCTGATTTTCTGCTTATTTAACTGCAGTGAACGGAATTTATGGAAAGGCAACAGAAGACAGCTGGAAGCAAAGGGAAAAGGAAATAGAGATTTCAAGTAGAAGAAATGAGAGATTACATCATGTTTGGATATAGGGCATTATTCAGATGACATAAATCCAGATTAGCTTCCCTTGCTTAAAGTATCAGGCAAGGATAAGGATTAACACTTACAACATCTGAATAAAGTTGGTTTCTTTAGAATAGTGTTTTGGTAATTCAAAAATGACATATTAAAGCTTCCTATAGTACAATATATTCAAGCTTCCTATAGTACAATATATTCTTCAGTTATTGAAAAAACGCTAAATAATACTGTTTTACAAATATCTTCTTTCCTTTTTTAAATAAATGATTGCTTTCCTGATCCAATGAGTTTCTTTCTTATTGACAGCTAGTATGTAAGCAAGGCATTTACTGTGTTTATTATTTATTCTCATTCAGCACATAAAGCTGAAGATCTGAGACTTCCTCAATTAATAAAATTAAGAGAAAAATGTTGCCAAACTGATTTATCATGTGAAAATTATGTCTAACAATACAGAGAAGTTATAGTTGCAATATATGCATCCAAATTAGAAAAGACAAATTCTAAATCTCTAATCTCTTGATCTTTACAACTGTTTTAGCTTCTGTCAGTCTTGCTTAGGAATGCACACTGACCTGATTTTAGTAGTTGATAATCTTCATTTCTAATGCTAAGGTGGGTCATATATCCAAACTTGACCTACTTACAGTTAGCAAAGAAGGAACTTATTAGATATCAGTGTAAAATTATTTGATAAAGCCATCATGAGTTTTCTTTTTGGGTGTTCTATATTTTATTATCCTGTGCATTTTTAAATGAGAGAATGGAGAACTTGGAAGAGGGGAGAGATGGAATTCTAGTAATGTTAATAAGATGATATGACCTAGCATTACAGCATGTTTTTGTTCAATTTAGAGTTGAAGATAGAGATAATTCTATCTTAATACTTAACGAAAGAGGAAAAATATTCAATATTTCTTTCTTATCTAAGCTCTGTAGTCAGTGCATCAATTCCATGGTGCTGTTAATTTTATTTTTCTACAATCATTTTTTGTAAGTGAAGTAATAATAATAATGGGTCTGATTATTGAACCAATACAACATTATTAAGAGTTTGTATTGTGAACATGAACTTTGGGTTCAAATCCTGTTAGCAATCTCTTATTTGTATAATCTTGGACAATGTCCTCAACTTCTCTATATAATAATTTTATTATCCAAATCATATATAAAGAGTTTCTTCTGCTTGTAGAGTCTGAATATTTTTAATTTGCAAACCAAATTCATCACATTTGGAATCACTGGTATTTCATTTTCCTTACTCCTCAATGATATTTTACTATGAAACTTTTTTTTTTTTTTACTTCATTGTCTTCACTAGGTCTTTGTAAATATTTAGGAAAACATTCTGTTTCATGGCTAGTAAATGACACTCAACCTTTCTACCATCAGTAAACGCAACACTGTTGGAGCAGTATGGGATATTTTCAGCTCCTCCTCTCTGGGAAACCATCCAACGAATATAGGTAGAGAGAGTCACCTTGAGAAAAGACATTTTTTTCCCCTATTTGCAATCACCTTATTTTAAACATTTTTTTCCATAAAATCTGCTTCTACTTCCTGTTCACATTGGGTCCTCCAAGGACCACCTATTCCAAGAAGTCCTCTAACACCTTCTCCTTTCTGTGTCTTTGTATTATTATTATTTTTAATTCTGACCTGTTAAAATAAAAGATTTCAGACTGAGAAGTAGGTCCATGGTAGTAGTAGATTATAAGTAAATGCAGACACAAATAAAGCAAATAAAAAAAAATCATGGGTATTATTTAACCCATTTCAACATTTTTTCCATGGTAAATATCATATTTTTTAAAAATATTTGGGGCATCAGTATATATAATATTTCATGATTCACTAAATTAACTTTCTCATAATCACTTTGGCCAAAGATAAAATAAATAGGGGAGAAATAGGAAAAAAAAATAATGGTCTCATTCTTTTGGTTATGCATTTGTGCACAACAACCATTACACAACTTAGTGACTTCAGGTAACTGTTACAATAATTTATTTTGCTCACACATCTGATTACAAAATATACTAAAATAACCTCTTAATTAAGTAATTTAATAGCCAGTCATTTCAAGTGTAATATCATGTTTGTGGAATTCTTTACATAGTTTATTTTGGGGTTCTTTAAACAGTTTAATAGGAAAGACTTCTAACACCATAGAGCTATTTGTTCTGATAACAGGACCCCATTTTTCCTTCTTGAAGAACTCCAGCGTTTAGTATACAAGAAAGTATACATTTATTACAGTAGCATCTTGTTTCTTATGACATTAATTGGATTATATTGAAATTTTTCATAATCTTTTCATCACTTCTATTTTGTAAGATATTATTTGTTCCATTAACATTATCTAAGACTAGGATCTAAGTCAGTTGGCTAATGGCAAGATATATAATAATAGAATATTTCTGTTATTAAGGCATTTTTCATCTCCAAATTTTATTTTAGAACATTTGAAAAATACAGTTATCCACCCCTTCTTTGTTAACTTCTTAGAAAAAGCACAGCTTTCATAGATTTAGTATAATTAATATTTGAAAGGATACATGGTCGTAACATCTGGCTCTAGACTTCAGCAAAGTTATGATTTTTTTTTCTCATCCCTGCTTCTTTTTCAGTAGTTTTGTCATAATTTGAAAACTCTCTTATTTAGCATTAATAGATATTGAAAGACTAATTCACACTGATTTGTAAATAGTTGACAATGTTTAGTATTTTTCTTATCAGCTATTTAAGTGACCTGCTCCATATTACATTATCCATATAAAACCTACTGATATTAAATTTATTTTTAGTAAAACTTAGAGGGCATGCCAATTTTTTTTTTCAGTTGCAATCATTTTCACTTTTGCCGTTTTCTTTTCATTATCAGTGATTTCTTTTCATGTCTCAATAGCTTTATAGGTCATTTGATGTTTTGGTAGAACTCTTAAAAATCTGTCAACATTAAATGACAGGTTTTGGTTGGTTGTTTTTGGTAAAGTGATGTTTTAAGTAAAAGAAATATATTTTGGGGTGGGAAAGTGATTATTCTGAGAGCTCATAAATCATACACTCTGGCATAACAAATAAGCCTTCAGCCATAGCTTAAATCACTTACTCTAAATAGGCTAGATTTTTA
Source organism: Ursus arctos (assembly GCF_023065955.2). NCBI lineage: Eukaryota > Metazoa > Chordata > Mammalia > Carnivora > Ursidae > Ursus > Ursus arctos. The sequence goes on from NW_026622764.1 coordinate 22,962,900, forward strand.
GCAGACTTTAAAACAAACTGATGGTTGCCAGAGGGGAGTGGGTGGGGTATGGGCATGACAGGTGAAGGGGAATGGGAGGTACAGTTATAGAAGGAGCAAGTCATGGGGATAAAAGACACAGCAAAGGGAATACAGTTAATGTTATTGTAATAGTGTTGTATGATATCTGACGGTAGCAACACTTGGGGTGAGCATAGAATAACATGGAAGTGTCAGTAGTAGTTCTGATAAAAATTGTACTGGGCACTTGGATGGCTAAATGGGTTAAGCATCTGCCTCCTGCTTTTGGGTCAGGTCATCATGACCTCAGGGTCCTGAGACTAGCCGCATATGGCTCTGCACAGGGCATGGAGCCTGCTTAAGATTCTCTCTCCCTCTCTGTCTGCCCCTCCCCCTCTGAAAAATGTTGTATTATTGCATTGATTTTGATAATTAATTGTCTGGAGAGAAGAAACATCTAGTGAAAATTTTCCCATTAAAAAGTAAGTTATTTAAAATATGAGTATCACAACTCTCTTCTAAATGTAGGGATCGGATAAGTTCATTTTTAAAGCCTTTTCTCATATTCTAAAATTATGCCATAATTGTTAATCTTTTAAGAACAATCAATGAAAGGGTTTTTTTTTAAATCTATTTGTACAATTTCTCCCCCAAATGAGACGTTAAACTACATAAAACTGGGGCAGTTGCAACTTTGGAAATTCAACTATCAAATTTAAGCCTGGGAAAAGATACTTTTTATTTAAGATATTGGAATAAAAACAATAATTTAATAGAATAAAAAAAATTCTTCTCCTTTGAGCACCATACATAGAATGTGCAAGGATCTTTTCTTTATTTTCTTTCACTTTATTTAGCCTTCTATGGAATTCTATTTTAAGCCAGTGTGATCTTTCTTTTCAGATCAGCCCTGCAGGGCTACTGAACAGAATGAATAATGAGCCCGGTGGGATCTGACTAGCTATGTCTCAGTTTGTCATACTGAAAATTAATTGACAATGAGGAATTTGCAATAAAACTACAACTTCAGAGTGCTGGTCTCTATTGGTAGGAAATGACAATAGTAAAAAAATCTAGTGTGCTATGCAGGACATGAACTTAAGTTTGGTGTATAGCTCTCCTTAAAGTAATTTTTATATAATTTTACAAATTCTGAAATAATAGGTAAGTGAACAAAAGGTGAGTAAATTTGTTCAGCAAAGTATAACAAGGCTAACACTATTTGTAATAATTATGATTTGCTAAACACCCAAAGGCTATACATTTACTCTTGCCAACATCTGGATGAAAACTGAAAATGTGAACCATTATCCATACTATGGCAATATCCCAGATGATTTCTGTCATATAAAGACAGATAAAAACTGTGCATTTTTTACTAAAACTTTGATTTCAACTAACTGATTTAGGGTTGTTGAAATAGTAATTATATGCTTGAATTTACACTAATTTAGTTTTGCCCTGATTTACCCAATATTCAGTTATGTGTATCATAGAATATGAAATATTGTTTTCAATAACAATGTCATCAATTCATACAATACAAACTATATATGAAGATATATATTTATAGAAAAAAATCAATCTAAGATGAATCAGAAACTAATATGGACAAGAGGGATATAGCTTCTCACTCATAAGTAAGTATTACTTTCTACTAATTTTAAACACAAATTCTATGTATTTGCTTCCTTTTTTTGTTTGTTTGTTTTTCAGAGAGAGACACAGAGAGAGAGACAGAGTGCAGGGTTTGGGGAAGAACAGGAGAGAGAGAATCTCAAGCAGATTTCAGCCAGCACAGACACCCAGGAGGGGCTCCATGCGGGGCTTGATGCCACAACCCTGAGATCATGACCTACTGAAACCAAGAGTTAGAGGCTTAACAACTGAATGAGCTACCCAGACACCCCTATATACGCTTTCTTAGCATGTTTTTATTTTTGAAATGCAATATGTGAACAATTATTTTAAAATATCAAGAAGGTGACAAACTATTAATGGAATAACAAACTGCTAATTCTTCATTGCTATTAAGATAAGACCCACTGGGGTAATTGTTAAACTGTTTAAAACGTTTCATGAGTGGGGCGCCTGAGTGGCTCAGTCCGTTAGGCATCCTACTCTTGACTTTGGCTCAGGTCATGATCTCAGGGTTTCAAGATGAAGACCTACATCCAGCTTTGTGATGGGTGTGGAGACTGCTTAAGATTTTCTCTCTCTCTCTCTCTACCCCTCCCCCCCAAAAAAATGTTTCATGAGCATTCATTGTTTTCTTTTTCCTTTTTTTTTTTTTTTTTTTCCTTTTTAAAATAGGCTCCATGCCCAATGTGGGGTTTGAACTCAGGACCCTGAAGTCAAGAGTTACATGTGCTACTGACTGAGCTGGCCAAGCACCCTGAGCATTCATTGTTTTAAAAGAAACCTATGTTTGTAAACACATTTTTGTGTGTGTACATGCTTAGGGAATCTGGTAGAGCTATAAAACAAAATAGCTTTTTTTTAAATTCAGTTTTCTTAGAAAATTTAATATTGCTTCCAAGCTTTTATTCATATAATGGGAAACATTTATTATGACCTGTATTTCCACAGCACCTACTAACTATAGGCATTTTCTATTTTGAACATAAATGCACTTTCTTTTGAAGATAGAATTATGTTACAGGTTGTTTTCTGAAACACATTGACCTTTTCTTCTTTCCTTTTGGTTTTAACTTTTCTTTCTTTTTTCTTTCTTTTATAATCAACAGTAACTCTAGTTTTATGAGAAAAAAGATACACAATGTTCTTTTTTACATGTAAATTTTACATATTTTATATTTTTAAAATTAAAAATTGCTCTGATCAAAAACAGTTTTATATGAATCTGAAAACAGACTATTTCAAATGACACTGATAGGGAATATAAGTGAATAGAAAACTGCTCATGAATTCAGGATCAAGGCTTTCTCATTATTTTAGGAATAAGCTCTAAATTGTAAATATCTTCTAAGCTATGATCAATATCTGAGTAGGACTAGAGGATATTCAAAGCCCAACACAATGAAAAAGTTATATTACTCCACCAACTCTCTATCTGCAGTAGAAAATAATAAAAAATAATAAAGCAGGAGTATGAAATAGCAAAAAAACTCAGTTCTCATTATGATTAATAATCTATTGCTTTATATTTCATTATAACCTAAACACGTGCTTAATTGGATTATTGATCAACCAAGCTCTGTCTGAATGTCACTGAGGAGAAATATGTACCAAATGCAGTATATGAGAATATTTTTCAAGTTTAATATGTTTCTTTCACTTACAATTAAATCTCTCTTGGCCAACCTTGGAAACTGATATATTCCAATGACAAGTAGACAACAAGTTTGTTAGACCTTCATTTTCCTTTATGCCATGTAATTTCAATTTATAAATATTAATTTGGATAATCTTCATTGCAGTAATATAAATGTGAGTGTGTAGCCTAACAGCATCTATAAAATGCTTAGTCATTGTGAAATGTTTTCTTCTTAACCAGCACAATTACAATTTAATTATCTATTAATAATTAATAAGTCATAGATAACATATTTGTTGTTATAAATTCAGCAGATTTAAGAAAGGGGGTATTTCTGGGTTGTCAGAGGAAGGACTTTTATAAAAATGCCCTTTATAAAAGCAATAAGAACACTGGCAAATACTGTCAAAACCAATTCTTCCAGAATTCTAGGAATCACCAAATGCTTACAACAATCTGAAGAACATTCATTCAAGAAAATTGGTGAATCTGAATAATAAGACCAATCTTAGTTATCTTAAGTAATTACAGCAAGATTTGTGATATTTTAACCTACTCTCTTTCCATCCTACTTTTACCATGAGCTCCATGATATCCTTAAATTCAGCAACCTAGGATCTTGGGAGAAGCCAAAAAGGGTTTGGAAGTTGCCTGAATTGTCCAAATAATGTTTTCTCTATTTGCCTAAAAATTCCCTGGAATAACCTAGTTAACAGAGTTAGTTCTTTACTAAATCTGAATCTGTTCAGTGGGAAAAACCACTGAGAACATTTTTATAAAATAATCAGCAGCTATCAGTAAACACTACAGCTGTCTGAGGCAGTATTATCAACTGTACTCAAAAGACTAGCCAAAAAAAAAAGAAAAAGAAGGAAGGAAGGAAGGAAGGAAGGAAGGAAGGAAAAGCAAGAAAGAAAGAAAGAAAGAAAGAAAGAAAGAAAGAAAGAAAGAAAGAAAGAAGAGAAAGAAAAGGGAAGAGAAGAGAAGAGAAAAAAGAAAATCTGGAGAATGGTATGTCCAGAGCTTTGAACACCTCTGACAGATTTCTGGGAATATAGAAGGTTACATGCATGTGCTAGGTTGTGTGCATATCCAGAAAGACTTGAAGAGGCACTACTCTCTCATTTCTGACAGACCTTGAGGTGTACAAGCAGAAATAATAATGATGATAATAATAATAATAATAATAATAATAATAATAATAATAATAAAGGCAGACACAGAAACAGCCAGAGCACTGAAGTGTGCCACAACACCCAGAGCCTCTTGGCAAATGTGGGCGACTTATTAATTCAAAGTATTCAAGGGAAATCTCAGACTAGCCAATTGAAGAAAGACTTTTCTAGCTACACATGAAAAAGAATATAAACCTTACTGAATTAATCTTGAAAAGTCACTAAGCAAGCAAAGAGCAGTAGCAGCAGGAACAACAATAACAGAAACAATAACAAACAATAAGCCTTGTGGGGAATCTGATTTCCAAAGTGGTCTAATTCAATTTTAAAATGGAAAAGAATAATTTTATGAAACTAAATGATATCATCAAGATTTAATAACACATTCCTACAAAGACAAACACTAGTGAATCTATCTCAAGAAGAAAACAATATTTTGATAGACGTAACTAATAAAGAGATTAAATTAATAATTTTTAAATTCCCCAAAGAAAAGCCTAGGGTTACACTGCTTTGTTGGTAAATTTGACAAGATGTTTTAAAAAGAAATACTGTCAATGCATAATAAAATTTTTCCAAAAAATGGAACAGAAGAGTATATTTCCTAATGTATCCTATCAGGCCATTATTACTCTCATACTAAAGCCAGACCAAGACATTATAACAAAACTACAGGAAAAAAAAAAAAAAACATGTCTAACTAGATGAAAAAAACAATCTTTAATAAATTACCAGCAACCAAATCCAGCAACATATAAAAATGTTTATATACTATGACCAATTTTATCTATACCAGGATTTTAAGATTGGTTTAACACATGAAAATCAATCAATGTAGTATGCCATATAAATAAGTTAAAAGTAACCATATGATCATCTCAGTGTATAGAGGAAAAATATTCGACAATTTCAAACAAACTTTTATGAAAAAAAAATTAAGAAACTAGAAATGAAAGGGACTTCAATCAACTTGATAAAAGATATGTACTCAAAATTCACAGTTAACATCATACTTAATGGTGATAAACTGAAGGCTTTCCCATCAAAAATAAGCCAAAAATTACTCTTGCCCCTTCCACTCAACATTGTACTGAAGGTACTAGTCAGAGCAATTAGGCAAAATAAAGGAATAAAGTCCATCTAAATTGGAACAGAGGAAGCAAATCTATCTGTTTTCAAGTAATATAATCATGTATATAGAAAATTCTAAAGAATCCACAGAAAAACTTTTAGAATTAGTAAACGAGTTTGCCAGTGTTAGTCACAATATCAAAATATAAATTCTTTTCCTACATATTGGCAATGAACATTTTGAAAATAAAATTAAGAAAACACCTCCTCTTATAACAGCAGCAAAAATATTAAAATACTAAGAATAAATTTTACAAAAGAATAAATTTAACAAAAGATGTATAGGATTTCTACACTGAAAACTCCAAATCATTGTTGTAAGAAATTACAGACCTAAATAAATTAAAAGAAAGTCATGTTTGCAGATTAAAAGGTTTAGTATTATTCAGATTGCAATATTTCTTAAAGGAATTTACAGAACAAATATAACTACCAAAATCCCAGCAGCCTACTTTGCAGAAATTGTCAAGCTGATTCTAAAATCTGTATGTAAATGTAAGAGACCTAAAATAGACAATCTTAAAACAAAACAAAAACAAAACAAAGATGGAGATCCCATACTTTGTCATTTTAAAACATATTACATAGCTACAGTAATTTGGAGTGTAGTACTGGCATACCAATCAACATATAGATCAATGGAGTGGAATGAAGAGTCCGAAAACTAACCACTACATATAGTAAATTGATTTTATCCAGGATGATACCATAACTCATTGGGGAAAGTACAGTTGACACTTGAACAGCCCAGGTTTGAACTGTGTGCGTCCACTTATACGCAAAAATATGCACATTTCTCCATAAATACAGTATAGTACTACAAATGTATTTTTTATTCCTTGTGACTTTTTAAATAACGTGTCCTTTTTTTCCTAGCTTAATTTATTGTAAGACAGTTTATAATGCATATAACATACAAAACGCGTATTAATTGATTGTTACTGGTAAAGCTTCCAGTCAACAGTAGGCTATTAGTAGTTAAATTTGGGAGGAGTCAAAAGTTATAGCCAGGTTTCCAACTGCTGGGGAATAGGAGTCAACACTACTAACTCCTGTATTGTTCAAGGGTGAATGTACAGTCCTGCAAACAAATATGTTTGTACGATTTGATATCTACATATAAAAGAATGAAATGTGATTCCTGCCTTATGATATACACTAAGTGTAAAATGGAACACAGAACTTAATGTAAAAGCTAAAACTTTATTTTTTTTTATTTTTTTATTTTTTTAAAGATTTTATTTATTTATTCGACAGAGATAGAGACAGCCAGCGAGAGAGGGAACACAAGCAGGGGGAATGGGAGGGGAAGAAGCAGGCTCCTAGTGGAAGAGCCTGATGTGGGGCTCGATCCCATAACACCGGGATCACGCCCTGAGCCAAAGGCAGAAGTCCAACCACTGTGCCACCCAGGCGCCCCAAAAGCTAAAACTTTAAAACTCTTAGAAGAAAACATAGAAATGTATCTTTATGATCTTAGGTTACATGACTTTTTAAAAAAATATAACTCCAAAAGCATAAGTGAGAAAATATATAAAATAGGTCAATTGAACTTCATCAAAATTAAGATATTTTGTGTTTTAAAGGACACCTCAAAAAAGAAAAAGGACAAATTACAGAATGGGAGAAAATATTTACAAGCCCTATGTCTGATAAGGGAATTGTATCCAGAATATATACAGAACTCCTGCATTTCAACAATAAAAATAAATAAATAAATAAATAAATAAATAAATAAATAAATAAGTAAATAGTCAAAGGAGTTGAACACTTGTACACTATGGGTGGAAACGTAAAATAAAGCAATCCTTTAAAAAAGTTTAGCAATTCAGTAACAGGTTAAATACGATGTTACCATATGACCCAACAATTCTACTATAAAGTATATACCCAAGATAATTGAAAACATATATCCACATAAAAGCTTGTACACAAATATTTTCAGCAGCATTATTTATCATTTGCCCCAAAGTAGCAAAAACCAAATGTCCATCAACTGGTGAATGGATAAACAAAATGTGGTAGATCCACACAATGAGATATTATTCAGCAATTAAAAGACATGATGAGCTAATGAATTTTAGAATTTGTAGGATCCTTGAAAATGTTATGGTAAGTGAAAGAATCCATTCACAAAAATACATACTGTATGATTCTGTTTATATGAAATTTCCAGGTTAAGCAAATTCATAGAGACAGAGAATACACTAATGATTGTCAAGGTCTTCAGATAGAGAAGAATTGAGAATTTCTGCTAATGGGCACAGGCTTCCTTTTGGAGTGATGAAAATGTTCTAAAATGTAATATTGGTGATGACTACCAGCTATGCTAATATACTACAAATCACTGAACTATACACTAATTTTGTAGACACAAATCGAGGTGCAAGTAAATACACACAAGTAACATTTCAGACAGATAAGAATTATCCAACTAAAGTTTTAACAATTTTCTAGTTTTAGTGTGGGATACTAATTAATTTTTGAGTTTTTCAGATATCCACAGTAAAAATTAAAGGTTATACACCAAAAAATATAAAAAATATATACAACTTAGAAGTGAGATGGAGGAATAATAATAGTTATATTAAAAGTATAAAATATTACTGCAGAAATAAATGCAACTATAGTAATAGTCCCATTATGTATAAATACAGTAAAATTTCCAGTTATAAAGACCGCAAAATAGATCAAACAACAGCAAAAACTACCTACAAACTATTCCTAGCAGTATAACAAAAAATAAGGAATAGAAATGATAAAAGTTTAAAAGATAGAAAAACTGGTATTAAGCAAAATTTTATGAAAAAATAGATGTACTCAAAAAAACATTAAGCAAATAGATCTTTTTAAAAAGAAATATTAGGGATGATGTTAATTACCACACGGACAAAATGAGTTACTCACTAGTAGGCTAGAACTATTACAAACTTGTATAAAATAACGACACAGTCCCAGAAATTAAAGGAAAAACACAACTGAACTAAAGAGAGATGTTGACAAATTCATGCCCATATTAGAACTATACCATTCTTAGTAATGAATAAATTGTGAAAAATTAATACGTTGTCCTACATTCATTTAATGAGTGTGTGTAATACCTTTGGTCAAAGCTGGCAAACATTCTTTTCAAAAACCAACGGAGCAGTTGTGAAAAGTGACCTTTTACCCAGCCACAGGCAATTCCCAAATTTCCAGCAACAACAAAAATAACTATATTACTAAACGTGTTTTTTCCTAATTATAAATAAACTAATTTGAAATCAAAACCATAAAAATGCCCGTGAAAATAATAGTTTTAAAATAAAAAAATTAAGTTATAAATTTTATTAAAAGAGGAAATCAATATATGTAAATATTTTATTTTTGTGGGCTTATTAAGTGCCAAGTACTGTTAAAGCATTTCAAATTCATTACTATATTAGATCTCTATTTGATCTTCACAACCCTGTGAGCTACATTAGAATTACATTAATCTACACATCAATGCAAAACTAACAAATAGAAAAAATTTTAAAAGGTACAGTCAACATAAATTGAAATAATCCTGAATGTTTAATAAAATGTAGCCCATTTCATTAGGGTTACATTTTCTCCATTACTGAGTGCTAATTGTGCATCTAACACTATTATAACTATTTTACCTTCATTATCACATTTGGTACTCATAAGCTACCTTACAATATTTTTAGCTGTTGGCAGTAGGAAAAAGGAAATATAAAACAAACCTCAAATTGGCTTAAACAAGAGAAAGTATTTCCTCACAAACATGAAAACCCAGAGATTTCAGAATTGGCTTAATCCAGGCTCTCAGCTCTATTTGTCCTTTTTTTCTATATGTTAGCTTGAGATGAAAATATGTGCAGCTGACCCCAGGATCAATCTCCTGACAAAATCAAAACCAGGAAAGAAATTTGCTTGGAGAGCTCTCCAAGCGCCAGGAGGGATTTTCTTACTCTGGAACATCCAGCAATCTCATCAGGACAAGTTGGTCTGAAGTCTGTCAGTGAGGGAGATGAGATTCTCTCCTTAAACCAAAACAATTATCTAACCCCTCTGGGATGGGAGTGAGCACATTCCCCTGACTGGCCAGGGTACCAAGCACCCAAGCTGAAATTTGGTTAGAAAAGTGGTTAAGAGTCATTGGATGTTGTGTTATCATTTAAAACTACCCTCTATAGGGATGTTTTGTTATTAATGGCATTTTATAAATGAGTCTTACTATCTTGTTTAAAGTCTTTTCCTTAATTACTGGGACTCAGTTTTCAAACCCAGTCTGTTCATACTAAAACCTTCTCTTCATATAAATGCACAGTATTTTCTAATCACCAGTCTTTCTTCAAGAAGGGTTGATGAAATCTTACATCTATCAGAGGCTAGTCTTTACGTTTTATTCTTTGTAATTTCTTTTTGTCTCTGGCTTATCCCTAGGATTCAGAGTGTCTCCAAATATCTGCAGTAATCAGAAAAAAAGTTTCTTAAACAGAAACTTAGAATTCTTACTATGAAAAGGTTTGTGCAATGGCTGCTCTTCGGAGACCATGACAGAGCCTCAACTATTCCCTTAGTTTCCTTGTCCCCAGTATAATAACATGCCATGTTCAATTTCCCATGGGATGTCCTCTGTACCATCTCTTTGGCAATTTCTAACAAGTTGCTCCATAATATTTTATCACTTTCTTCAGTAAAGCAAACATAGATCTCCTGTTCATGTAGAGCAGAACCTACAAAGTCACATTGCTATGGACTGAATGTTTGTGTCCCTCCAAATTCTTATGTTGAAATCCTAATGCCCAACATGATGGTATTAGGAAGTGGGGCCTTTGGGAGGTGATTAAGTCCTGAGAGTGGAACCTTCAGGAAAATGGACCAATGCCCTTACGAAGTGGTCAGAGAGAGATCCCTTGCCACTTCTGTTATAGTACAGGAAGTATACGGCCTGCAGAGCGTCTTCATCTAACCATGCTGGCAAGGATGCCAGCCTCTAGAACTGTGAGAAATAAATATCTGTTGTTAATAAGCTACTCAGCCTGTGGGGTTTTTTTTTTTAATAGCAGCCTAAATGAACTAAGATACAGTTTGTTCAGCCTTTTTAATGATTTTTGATAGTAACCATTTTTATTATTAATACCTTCTTGAAAAACCAGGACTCCTTCAGCATATGGAATCCAGGTCTAAGATCCAGGCCACATCTAAAAATTTGACAATATACTGCCAATTTTTCTTGTAGTGGCTTCCCCCGTCTTCCTCCTCATCAAGCATTGATTTTGTTTTGATTGTATAAATTGAGCAATTTTTGTGTTTTGATAGTTCAGACTCCTCTTAGATGTTAGGGCAAGCTTGCTGCCCATTATGATAATTGCAGACAAACTTAATTCTGATTTTTAAAAGCTATCTGGCTTCCATGTTTTGTAATTCAATTAGCCCTAATACTCTAAGTGCACCCAGTACTACCACAGCATCTCTTGACCTCAGTTCTTAACCTACAAAAGACAGCCATCTCTGAACTTCTCAGAGATGTTGGTAATCCTCTTATTGGTGCATCCCATATTGTTTTGGTAAATGTATTTTCCCACAGATTATAGTCAGCAGATGGACTTTCTGAATGTAGTATATCTCTCTAGCATGTCCATTTTTCCAAGCTTTATGATCACTTCTTTCCATCTTTTCCATGGAAATTTTTGTCTTTATACTTCAGTTTCTGGCCTTTTCCAATCTTCCAAAGCCACTCAGGTTTAGCCCTACCTCTCAGGATCTTAACAGCTTTTAAATATTATATCAAAGGAGAGTAATCCCATATGGATAAACTCTCTTAGTCAAAGTTATCATCTGTTCTCCTTGATCCTGAATCCTTAATATCCAGCCCCATTATACATTGGATCTCTGCAAGTTCATGGGTTTCCTCAGTCATGCAGCAACTTTGGAATATAATTACTTCCTCTTTTACCAGGCCAAGTACTTCCAAAACAGGATTATGTTGTGATGTAATCTACTGTCCAGCAGGAATGATAAAGCAGTCCCAGGGGAAGCTGAGGTTGAGTGCGGCCTTGGAAAGTAAAGACCTCTACATTGTTTTCAAGCATAAAGGGATAGACGGTTTTAAATTGTGATACAAAGGAGCAGACATTGCTGTAAATCCAGAGGGAGCATAAGGAGTTACATTTTCTAAATGCCTCATCCCAAATCTCAGGGTTCTACTTTCTCAATCATGTCACTCACTCACCTTGGTGTTGCAGGTTGCTGGAGTTAAAAAAACAACCTTTTTTGGAGTTCAGCTAACCTTATACTTAACTCCTGGGACTGATTCTCAATGTTTTTGCCCCTCTGGTTTCAGAAAATTACTATATTGTCATGGAGGCTCTCTGGCTTTTCCTATCACTTTTGGTTTGTGATTAGTCATCCTTAGACTTTTATTATTTTTCCTGTAAAAGTTTTAACAGTTGAACCAGGACAGCATTCCAGATGCTTTAAGTACAATGGCCATTACAAGGCCCACATTGACACACAGAAAATCAATTATGCAGCTGTAAGATTACATTTTGGATGTGGCATCTCCGATGATTCATGGTATCTACTGTCATAGGTCAGGGTCCTCAGAACACATACTACAGGGAAGATATTTGCAGGCAGAGGTTTATTGGGGGTATATTCCCAGAACCTACATGTTTGAGGGTTACCGTGATTGAAGCAAGAGGGCTGGGCTTTCATCACTGGATACAGGCTGCCTGCAAGAACAATTCCCCTGCAAGTTGTCAGCAGCTCACACTCCAAGCAGCTGAGAAAATAAGGGAGCATTTGGGCAACCAACCACTATGTTCCCTTTTTCACATGGTGGTACTTTTTAAAATTTTTAAAGGAATTCAATAACTTCTCTTAGCCCCTCTCATCTCTAGGCCAAATATTCAAGTCTTTATTAACTGTAAGTAGTTTCAGGGCAGAAACCATTTTATATTTGTTTGTTTGCTCATCGCAGATTTTTGAACATGGTATGTGCCCAAAACCTATTTTTATATTGTTAAAGAATTCACAAATATAATGAGTCTCTTCACTCAAGTGTTCTCCCTCACATTCCTGTTTGTAAAATTCTTAACCATCTTTCACATTCTTAAAACCATCTGGTCAGTCTTTCCTAATTGACTTATGGCCATCTATGTTTTGTTTGATACACCATAACACGCTTTTCATGTAATTGTTATTTGTATTGTTATTATCAGTTCAAGTTGTCATTAGTCATTATTTATATCTACACTGTAGTTTGTGTATAAAACACGTTTACTATAAGTAATTTATGCAATGCATAAAACCACAAAGAATAAAAGAAAAATAAATTTTTCTACTCAGAATTAACAATCATAAACATTAAAAGAACAATCTAACAATCCCAGGACCCTGGGATCATGACCTGAGCCGAAAGCAGACAGTTAACTGAGCCACCCAGGTGTCCCACTTCTATTCCTTTCTGATTTCTAGTGATTTATCATAAATGTTAGCTTTTCATTTAATTTTGTTCTTATCTTCTTTGAGTTCTTATATTGGTAAGACCACATTCTTAAATTCTTTTCCACCTTGAAACACATGTGGACAATTTCTTGCTATTACTTTAATTTTGCTGGGAGCAGGCTGGGTGGAAAGAGGCTTCATCCAATGTTGTGTGTAAGACTATAATCCCTAGTAATGTCCATATTAATCTTAAAGGATCTCTACCAGCATTCCTTCCACTTTCTTAAAGTGTGTATCTCAACCCCAAAGAGACACTCTCGGCCTTTTAACCACACACTCAAAACTTATGCCATTCATAGAAGCACACAAAATGTGGACATAATTATAATTTTTCATGAATAGATTTACCCAGGGACAGCAGTACATTTCTTATGTCTAATTAAAGTCAAAGTGTATTTTCCTATGTCTTCTTTGTCTTTAAATCTTTATTTACACACTAGCAAAAGGATATTGATTAGAATCAGACAAGTATTGGAATAATTCTATTCTTTCTAAATTATGTATTAATATTTTATTCATTTACTTGAAAAACATGCTGTCATTGAAAACTACTAAAATTTATGGTCATGCCTAAGTTCCTAAATAATTGGGTCAGAAAATAAAGAGACTGAGATTATCTTGTGGGTAGACACAGGAAAAATCTACCATACAACAAATATTCTCACCTCTAGCCAAAAACAGACTCTGTTTAAAGCTCACAGTGTAAGTTTGCAGCATCAAAGACTTGTCATGTTATGCCATTTCAGGTTCTGTTTCACTTTTAGAGCATCTCAAAGAAAAAGAAAATATTTCCAATCATTCAAGCTCTATTCTTACTCAGTTTCAATTATAATTAATACAGTATATTTTAATGTAATCACCGTTACATACGTATGTGTACTTTATCTATCATCTCTTTCTCTTTCTCTCTCTCTCTGGCGTTTATATAATTAGAAGCAACTATCAGATACTGTAGATTTAAGGTTGAAAAAATGTTGTGTGTAGAGAATAGCTCTCAAATAATGGGCTCCTATCACTAATATAAAACAGACGTTTCAAATGCAAAACTGAAATCAGTATTGTTGACTACAATTCCTATTTATGTTTATTGGGTTTTTGGCCAAATTAATTCATTTGTTGTCATTTTAAATAAAAGTCAATTTTAATGGTAAAGAAAACAGAAAAATGTATCAACCTAACAGTAAAAAATGAATAGATTCAACTTGTATTCTTTGTAAGGTATATGCTTTCTGGTATCATATTGGTGCTAGAATGCATGGTAATAAGGTATTACATAAACCATCATAGGAAAAAACATTACAGGGAAAATGAACAAAATATATAACTCTTAAAATGAAAATGGTCAAATCCACAATATACATGTAATGTTTCAAAAGTAGTTAGAAATCAGCAAATGATATAAATCAGATATAGAGGAAGACATTCCCATCCACATAACTTTCCTAATAGAATCCATATATTCTCAATATCTCACAATGAAGAAAAAGTCTGCATATTGTCTTCTGAGAGAATTCTGGATGTTAAGTTCTATGGAGGATATTCCAGAACTTCAAATCCAGGCTCTACCAATTATCTAATGATACATGTAAACTTGAATAATTTGCTTATGCTCTCTACTCTCCAGTTGCTGTATCTATTATACAGGGTTAATAATGGTATCTGCTGTGTAATTTACGAGTGTCTGTTAGGATTTCAATAGTTTTATAGAATGCTATTAGAAAATTATCTAAGGTAGGGCTCAATAAAATATACAAATAATAAAAAGTTTATCTAGAGAATACTCAGGGGGGTGGCATAGATTACAAGGGAAATATTTTGGAAGGTGATCCATGTTTTTACTTGAAATTTCATGGTTCTCCCTGGAATTTAGCAGGTCACAGTAATACTACATGTCAAAATGAATGTATACTAAAAAGCCATGGATAACCTTTGATGCAATTCAACTTTTCTCTAGTTTATACTAAATAGTATGTGATAAATATGAGTAGTCCCTGCATTAACTGTTGGATACTATAAAAATGATATCATATGGGGAGGAAAGGAAAATGCGGGAAATATAATTTATAAAAAAAACTTTTCAAGTGGACAGTTTGAATTTAAAATAAAAGGAAGAGGGGAGCCTGGGTGGCACAGTCATTAAGCGTCTGCCTTCGGCTCAGGGCGTGATCCCAGCGCTCTGGTATCGAGCCCCACATCAGGCTCCTCTGCTAGGAGCCTGCTTCTTCCTCTCCCACTCCCCCTGCTTGGGTTCCCTCTCTCGCTGGCTATCTCTGTCAAATAAATAAATAAAATCTTAAAAAATAAATAAATAAATAAATAAATAAATAAATAAAATAGGAAGGAAATCTGTATCCTTATTATAAGAGGAGAAATATAACATTAGTGAAAGAATAAGGAAACTAGAAATAGTATGCTATATATATTTTTTAATATAAAAAGGACCATGAAGCATAAACAATGAAGAATAGCAACTGAATCTTGATTTATTTGGTTTATTCTCCTCAGAATCTCCATAAAGAACCAGTGGGGTGCAGAGCAGGACAACTCTATTCATAATGATACCACTGCTCAGACATATTTATAGACCAGTGAGATGAGGAATATAAAATAAAATCCTTTAGTTTCTACACATTTAATTCCTATGGGCAAAGCAAATAAATAATTTATTACTTACTAATTTACTCTTTGTGCATAAACAATAATAATAGATGTCATTTTCCTACTAAAATTCCCCCCTCTCCTTGCTTTTACATCTCATTTCCTCACATTTACTTAAGGACGCTGTTGCATTGATTCTCCCTCTCTCTCCTCTGCTCCCAATTCTCTCTTTTATATTATTCATACCAGTATATAAATATTTTTTCTTTTATCTTAAAAATTCCCTGTTTTGATCCCATTTCCTCTTCTAACTTCAGTTCCATTTGTCTGCTCTTTGTAGGAAAGGTTCTTGAAATTATAGTAGGTAATCGTTGGCTTCATACTGGCCCCTTTGCACTGGTTTTTTGTACACCAACTCCACTGAAACTCCTCTTTCCAAAGTCACCAATGACCTTCATGTTCGCAACTTCAACAATAAGAATGCAGTAATCTCGCTGTGGCTATTTAGGAACATTTCATACAGTGTATCACTCTATTTTTTTCTTGAAGTACTTTCTTCACCTGTACTGCTGAACACAACTCTCATCCCTAAACTTGGGAGTGTCAATCCTTTCACAGGATTATTTTTTTATTATCTACTGTCACTGTCTAGGCTGTCTCACATAGTCTGATGATTTAATCACATTCTAAATGCTAACTCCTGGATTTGCATCTTACGTAGTTCTCTCTTGACCTCAAGTTCCAAATATCCTATGCCAGCTGTACTTCTCCACTTGTATGTTTGATAATAAGTGAAAACTTTGCACATGAAAAATGAAGTTCTTAACATTCTCCTCATATCTATTGCTCCTGAAGTTTCCCCTATTTCAGTAAACGCCAATTCTTTTTCATTTGTTCAGCAATAAATCCTTATAGATTCCAAAGCTCCTCTTTTTTTCTCTCCTTTCTTAACCCCATGTATGGTTTTTCAGCAAATGACTAGCTTTGCCTTGATAACACTTATCACCACTGCCAGTCACCACCCTGGTCTCAGACACAACCATCTCTCCCCCAGAATATGACCACATCCACCTTTGCATTTTAATAGCCTCATCCCGGGTACTGTCTTAAGAGAGAACAACTGTCCTGTGTCCTTCAGATCAAGTGATTCTAGTAAAGTGATTTTTGTCATCTCATTCCTCTGTTGAACACCTGCCTCCAGTGGTTCATTTCTTGCTGAATGAAGCCCAAAGCTTCTAGTGAATGAGTTACATGGCCCTGCCAAAATAGACTCTCCATTAATTGTTTCGTGGCATCTCCTACTTGGCTTCACATTTTCTTTTCCTCACTCCACTCCAGTCACATTGGATTCACTGTTGTCCTTTGCATATGCCAACCAAAGTCCCACAAGCAGACATTTTAACAGTTGTTCCTTCTGAATGGTATCCCCTAGATACCTCTATAATTAGTTAATTCATTTATCTTTTTTCCCCATAAATATCTTTTTAATGAGGTAAGATCAATACATCCACTAACCCAATAGGTACGCTACTTAGAGCACATAATACATTTAAGGTCTCTCAAAAATATTTTAATTTCTTTTAAAATTAAAGAAAATGAACTTTTATGTCAACTAAAATGTTTTAATATAATATTAGTACTGTTCTTCCTATCAACACAGTAATAAAGTATAATTGTATACATACATATATGCTTAAGCGTGTGTATGTGTGTGTGTGTGTGTGTGTGTATTTTTAATGAAAGTCTGGAAGACAAAAGTGTCCACAAAGACCATAACATGGTCATGTGGCAAAAGCTTCTCTGGCAATCTCATGTAAATTTTCAGCATTCTGTTCCACCAACATTTCCTATCCTCTTTTCCTGCTTATGTCTTTATCTTTCTTTTGGTACATACTTCTGTTGAAAATATAATTATTCAATGATTGAATGAATAGATATTTTAAATTGCTTTAAAAATGTCCATATAATGCATATTTTGATTGAAGCAGTATTCTTCTATTGTTTCTTTCACTCCTACATATTGTTCTTATTTATTTGTATACTTATTGACTTGTTTGCATAATATAATATCATGTCACATTTATAACATAGGGGTACCGGATATGAAGAGGAAATAATTTACTTCTTAAATACATTCTAATATTTACTATCTTCTTGCTTCACAGAAATCATGTGCAATCTTCCTGACATGACTTCTTTAATAGCAAGATCACTGTTTACAAGTATTTTTGCTTAATGAAAAGGAATGGCTACTTCAGAAATATACATCCAGATAAGAATTTATTTAGAAACCAAAGGTTTTACCACTAAATTCAATTGTTATATTGTGTCAGCAGCAATGTTTCTATAAAGCATAAACCGGAAGAGCAATGTTATTGATGTCACATAAACAAAAAATTTTCTGCACTGAATTTTGGTTGTTTACCATTGCTTTGGTTTTTTACTACATGAAAATATATTCCAACTGAGTGTCAACGATCTGCTGAATAGAACGTGAACCACAGAACCACAGACTATGTTTTTCATAATAAAAAAATTTGGCCCAAATTTGACTGAAGGGATGAATTTTGATGAGTCAACTAGTATTTTTTTACATTTGGTACTTGTTTCTGTAGCAGAGCTAACTGGAGTTACATTTTTGAGTAAGGATTGGCTTTTCTATCATCTAAAATACTATTCTTGAACTTCTGCTGAATTACCAGAATCAAAGGTATGTGGTACTCTCATGTTACATCCAGTCACCAGTCTTCCACTGGTATCTGGGCCTGTGGTGCCCTCCCAGACTGTGCTATGGTCTTCCTGCCCCCATATCCACTACATTTTGTCCACATTGGCATCTTCCACATTCTTTTGCTACAGCATCTTTCCAGGTTGATATTCCAGTTCATTACACAAAATCTAATGTATGATAAAGTTTAAGAATTCAATTATGCCTCAGTATGTCAATATTTAAATAGAATTTCTTTGTCTAAAAATCCTAAAGTTTGAATAGCATTAGGTTCTAGAGGCTAAGTAGAAAGAAAAGAATATCTTTGGCAGGGGGATAATTCACTATTCAAATCATACAATTTTATCTAAAAAATATGAAATCTATATATCTATATCTATCTATCTATCTATCTATCTATCTATCTATATATATGCAAGTACCATATAAGGATATTTTGGTAAAAGTCACAATGCTCTATCTCTGTAATATGATCTAACTTTAGGAAAAAAATAGATGGGTGTATACATACACATATATTTTCTTTGTTAGAATATATGTTCTGCATATGTCTTTAAATAGAATCAATTATATCCTTTCATTGAACTGACTGGAGTTATTAATTTAGGGATATTACTTTCAATATAATATTTCACCCTCATGTGTGAGGTAGTCTGAGGAATACTTGTTACATAAAATAGGCCAGATTTTTTATCTGCTTCTCCCTTACAAATACAATATTTTCTGAGCAATTTAATAAATGGAGATAACATGACTATGGTTCATAAATATTAGATTTAAATATTATGTTTACATAGTATATTCCAGTGCTAAAATTCTTGTAAGATTCCTCTTCCCGGTATAAAATCTCTTGCTAGAACTCTAGGCATTAAAATAAAAGATGCAAAAGAAAGAAGTTCTACAACATTGTGAGCCAGGATATCAAAGTTTTATGTGGTTAGGCACTTATATCATTTCTAGTAGAGACTCTATAATTATCATATCACTATCAATTTATTATCTTCATAAATGTATATATTCATATATATGTATATAAATATATACTTATATGCACATATTGATATTTGTATGTATAATGTCTGTATATAAACATATGTATATGTGTGTGCATACTAATATAGAGAGAAACAAAGAGAGAGAATTTTAATACTGACTCATTCAAGAAACTACTGCAAATTTACACTTCTTGGACTAGAGGACTCAGCTTAGTGGGTAAGATGTGTGTCAATTCCTCACACTGAATCTGGAGGTAATCAAATGCTTTTGTCAGCATTGGAGAACCTATGTTCTATTCATCAGTTATCTCTATCTTCCATCATGTTGATCAAAGTACAGAATAACAGAATCCTTAAAAGTATAGGCAATATATTTACCAGGCATTCTTACTCTTAAGTTATAATAATCTTGGTCACCATTTAAAGTTATTTAATAACTTTCAAAAGAAATTTGAGAATAATGCATTATGATAAAACATTAATAACTACTTAAAACTCCAAAGGGATCTGACACTCTAACCAAGAAGATGCCTTATGCATTTGGAAGCATCAACTACTCCAACTTATCAAGCTAAATAAATCAAAACTAATCACAATTCAGTGGAAAAATCTATGTCTAATTGATATACCATGAAAATATTGAAGATTCAAAACAACAGACTTTAGAAAGTATATAAATCCTCCCTGTTTTTTTTAGCACAGTATAAAAATTCTCCAGGATAGAAAACCCACTTTTAATTTCCTTTCTTTTTTTTCATTTACTTTGATAATTTTAAAGGTAAAATAAGAATCCGACAACTGTTCCCAGGCTATACTCTACCCCATTGTTGCTTATTGTATTTTACACTTGTTCAGAATCTGCGTTTTTTAATATGTACAGAATGTGATAATATATGACAATGGGATAATTACATTACAGTATTTTTATTAACAAGGTCCTGTATTCACTTGTAGACTGAAGAGGTTCCCAAGCTAAAAGGGTGATTTTGTCCCCAGGGAATCATATGAAATGTCTGGAGACATTTCTGATTGTCATACTGGGGTTTTGACTTTATCTAGTGTGTAGAGGCCAGACATACTGCTAAATCCAACAATGAAAAAAACAACCCTCACAACAAAGGAGTATCTGACCCAAAATCTCAATAGTGCTAAAGTTGATAAAACATGATATATGCAATAAATAAGCAGAAAAGCACTACTTAATATTTCTTTTTTTATTTTCTTGGAAGAAAGAGGGCTACCTTTTTCCCTTGAATCAAATGTAGTGGTTACAAGAAGAGCGATTGTAAAAAATATTTCCCCATCCAATTTATGGATAAAATTGAGTTAACTCAAAAGTTTATAAGTATATAGTATTTATAAAATATATTGACACTTTATAATGTTAATAACTAAATTTAGATAAATTAATAGATAAATATTCTCAAACTATTTAAAAGAGAAATATTTTTCTTATAGCTCTTAGAAAAAAGAGTCATTTATTTTAAGCAATTGATGAAACTGAAAGGATATGAAACTGACAATATAGTGATTACTGATTTACTAAATGTATTTCAACTGAATATTGTGGACAGTTTAAAATTTATTAGAAAACTAAAAGTGTCTGAAGACATATTTTGGGTAAAATGTGCAAAACTATCAGTGGCTTACACACGTCTATTAACATTTCTCTAATAGCAGACAAATGAAAAAGATCACACTAACAAACACGCTTGTATTGACATAAAATAAATATGTTCATAATAATAAACTTACTCTTTTTTAGACACAGTTATGAAGTCATCTGAACAGTAGGCTGTAAGGTAAAGAAAAGGTTTGTCAAATACTGCACTTAAGTAGTAATTACAACAATATTTTGATTTTTCAAAGTTTCAATTAGATTTGATTAACTGTAATCAAAAACAGGCATACCTTTCCCTCAAGAAAACATAAGATAATATATACTATGTAATAAATAACTTCAGATGAGCAAACTTAAAATATAATAACCAACCAAATCTACCCAGATAGATGTAATTATAGTAATACTTTTTAAAATTGTGTTTTACATGCATAAGTACCTTTTTTTGAAAAATGAGTTAACACCAAATACATATTTTAATTCAATGATTATAATGTACATTTTACTAAATTAGATCTTTATTTAAGAATATATTAATCTTTAAGACCCTAAACTTTGAATATAATGGCATATTTCAAATAAGATTTTTAAACACCTTAGATACTAGGATTTATAATTTATTTGCTAATAAATAAATTATAGTCTGTACTCCCAAATATTAGATTTTTCCATTTTCCAATAATATTCCATTCCTTAGAATTTTGTTTCTATTTGTGCTTATGTATAAATTCCTCTGTAGATATGAACAGTCACCCGATGGACTGGATTTTACCAGAGATGTGTGTTTATGTATATGTATGTTTATGTGAGTGTGAGAGGGAGTATTTGTGTGTGGGTGTGAAAATAGTTTTGTGATGGATTAAACTGAGTTGAGATGATGGGTTATATTAGAATAGTATTTTCAATTAATGTAATTCATAGCTGCTTAAACATATAAGAACTAGTTTGAAGATCTATCTTCATAATTTAAAATAAAAAATAAAATTATTCTTCTTAAAAGTCTTCATTTTCTAGCATACCTTTTTCCTTTTTGGAAGCATACATTCTGCTATAACTACCAGTATGTATGTTGGATTATTCTGAAGTTAATATGTACAGACATTATGCCACCCAAATTTCTCAACTTTAGAGATCCCTGTCTCTCAGTTTCAGTGTCAAGCTTGCTATTCTATTCACTTCAATTTTTCCTCTTTGAAGTAAAGGAAGGTATCTGAATCTACCACTGAGTGAGAACAGTTCACTCCCCACACTGCAGAAAAACATATTTTACATGAAGTTGGAAGGTACAGGGAAAAAAATAAGATTTCCTTATGATTTTTTGGGTGATAGAGGTAACTATCCTCCTTTGATTTATTTCAAACTAATCTGAAAGTTTTGTATATGTTTAAACCAACAGTTACTTGAAATATATGGAACAATGCATGTTAATTCCATTTTTGGTCATGTCCAATGGCAAATAAAAGTTATTATGAAATCTTATACTTAGCTGCATTTTGTAGCTTTTGACTGAAAGTTCTTATGTTACTCTTAATGTCTATATTTTCTGAGTTAAATGTTTTACAGAACATTTTTTTTCTGTATAATATTCTATACGTTCATTTTTAAAAGATTTTTATTTATTTATTAGAGAGAGACAGAGGGGCAGAATGAACGGGGGGGGGGGGGAGGACAGAGGGAGCAGAAGAAGGCAGGTCTTTGGTGAGCAGGGAGCCCAAAGCGGGACTTGATCTCAGGACCTTGGGATCATGACCTGACCTGAAGGCAGACGCTTAACTGACTAAGCCACCCAGGCACCTGTATATATTCATTTTTAATGCCCCAGCTTGGTAAGGTAAATTACTTCTCACACCGGAGTTATAAATGTGGAATATTTCCCTTATGCATGCAAAAAAGTTAGGTATTAAAGAATGAAGAAACTAAGCAACAAAAATATTTCTAGAATAAAATCACCCAGAGCTTTTTCCTTTTTTGGTGCCTCCCAGCTTAAATATCTACACCTACATCTAGGTCGGCATCTACATTGACATGTACAGCCATAGCTATCTATAGATCTATCTATCTATCAACTATCTATCTATCTATCTATCTATCATCTATCTACTACCATTTATCATGGTCAATAAGGTTCTTCTTTAAATGAGTATATTTATGTTTTGAAAACAGATCTTCAGAATGTCCTAATACACACACACATACACATACACTAACACACATACCTATACAATGAATACAAATTATTAAAGGTTATTAAAATTTGCTCATGGGGGAAAAAACTACCATTTTTTGAGAAACCTCCTATCCTCAAGAAAAAAACACCATACATATAGTTGGAGAGAGAATTTGGACAGAAAAGCCATTTAAAGTTCTGAATAAATATATATTAAATGAATCTAATAGAAATTTTATGAGTACTTTGCAAATGAAAAAAAATAGCCTTTATTAAAGTTATATAAATTATCTAGAGTTATGTGAGGCTACATAAAGAGTTTCATTTAAAACAAATATACTGACAAAGAGCTGCCTTCTCTCCTTATTTTACCCTAATAATAATCAAAGGAAATATTTCCATTGTTCCCACTGAATAAAAATATATATATTGATTTAATAATATATAAGGAAAATATACAGTTATGTTAATCTGAGTCTATGTACTAAGACCATTTGTTTATATTCATGGACATTGGCATTGACAACAGTTTTAGAAGAACTGATAGCCTTTTCCCTGTTACGATTACATCACAGGGGAAGGTATGAAATACAAAAGGATCAATGATAGTTTGGATCAATGACAGTTTTATTAGGACGATGGAAGTTTATGCCTTCTCCTAAGGTGGAGGGAGAATGACCAGGTATGATATGGAATACAGAAAGAGTTAAGTGACGCTATTATACTAAGGGTATTCTGCCCAGAATAATAGCGTTATGGAAACCTGAATGTTCCCAATGTTTCACATTTTGGGGGACAATATTTTGCAATCTTGATTGTACATTAGATTCAATAAAAAACTTTAAGAATCACTAATGCTTTCATAAATTTTTAAAGCATACCTCACTATTGCCTGTCATAAAGCATGCTAAAATATAAAACTACTATTTAAAGTATTGCTTGGAAACAAACAAACAAAAAGCATTGCATGGAAAAATAATTTTCTTTGAAATTTAGTTTTAAAAATTAAACATCATTTTCTGTAGGGTCTACACCTATCAAGCATTTTACAATATTTATTTCATGTTTCATAATTTAAAAGACTAATTAATCAAAACTTAACTCAGAGATACTAGTGATAACAATTTTATTGATGTCTCTATGAAAATGTGTGCTAATTTTATCCCATAATTTACACCTCTTTAATCTGAAATATCTCTATTACTTGCTTCAATTAGAAGCTGGCATTTCAGATATAATTTTGAAGATATTTTATCATTTTCTTTACAACTATTTAGTACTGAAGACATCAGGAAAAAAATAGTGCTTTTAAAATTTTACTTCTCATTGATTTCTTATATCTATGAAATAGTATGAGGATTTTTTTCTCAGGTAATTTAATGTATGTGTGTGAATTTATTTCATTTTCTTAATCTTTAACCCCTACACACTATTGATACAGCATCTGTACATCCACTTTTTAAATTTTAGATTGACTACAAATAATTGTTCATCCCAGATGACTCTGTCATATAACCTTCCTAAACTTAAAATCACCCCAATGACCCTAAATATCAAAGCAAAATTCTGATACCAAGATACAAATTGATTCATAGTGTCTTAATGGGTGACCTGTCTTATCATAAATGACTCAGGCTACAGATAAGACAAATGTAATTTATCATGAAGATACACCATTATATATTGGTGTTATATAAGTTCAAGTCTGCTTAAGATTTTCTCTCTCCCTCTTCCTCTGCCCCTGCCCCTCAGTTCTCTCTCTCTCTAAAAAAAAAAAAAAAAAAAAAAAAAAAAGAATACTATACGATATATGCAAAAGTGAAATAAGTAAATGGATTATTTACCACTGTTACTCAAAGAATGTCCTTTCTCGAATGCTGCATATTTTTAATGGCTAGATTAGTGACTTATATGGTAAAGCACAACATTATGTGTGTTTTTTTCTTCTAGAGTTGTGCATATAGTATTTACCTGCATTTGGGGAAATATTTTGAATATGTCTAATTTAAGATAAATGAAAAGTAGTCTTATCTTTATGAAATTAGTTTCTAAATTATCTTCTCTGATTTCCACAATGTTAGGAATTTTCTCTTTTTTCAGGTAAGAGTTGATATATAACACAGAGCTTTCCTGTAAATACATCTGAATGTCTAATTACCTCAGGCTATAATGAGGAGCAACTTTATGCTCTTTATAAAGAAATGGCTTTCTATTGTTTTAATATTTAAAATGTATGCTAGGTTATATTTTTAAATTTTGCATAATTAAGAAAATTTCATAAAATATTTTAAAGTAACAGTAAATCAATGTAAATGGAAAACAATCATTGGTACTAAATTTGGTTTTGCTCCTCATTCATGTGCTTCCTCCTAAATGATGTTTTACTGAGATAGAAATTCTAAGAATAAACAGTAGCTGGAAAAACACAGGGAATGAAACACCCTCAAAGATGGAAGACTGGATTTCATGCTCAAAATATAAACGTATTTACTTTGATTCAAATCAAAGAGCAGTAAAAATAAACTTTATTTTATGGAATACCTTTTGAAATGTGCTACACATATCCACTTGGCTTCTTTAAATAGCATTGGCATAAAGGCAATTCTTTTTGTATCAAATTGAAGTACTCATACTTCACCTGGGAAGTGTGGATTTTGAACTATTCCCTTTTTAAATCCTTGTCTACATATTTTCTTCTCAACATAAAAATCATTTCAACAAAACATATATAGCCAGAAGATGTCTTAGACTTTCAAAACAATGTTTTTTTCCCCTGAAAATGGGACATTTTAACTTTAGTTTACTTTCAAATGCATAGCAAAACAAACCGTAATTTCTTATTGTTAATATTAAATAGAAACTTGACTATGGTTTCCATTAAGTCATTTAGTTCCTAATACTGTTAATGTCACAGATTTGGAAAATGAGTATCTCAGGGATTCTATATATTTTAGGATATTTTCGGCTCCCTCTGGGCATGGAGTTTCCTTGAGATTCTCTCTATCTCTCTCCCTCTGCATCCCTCCCCCAAGTGTGGGCTCGCCAAGAGAAAAAAAAAAAAAACCTAAACAAAAACATCTTTTCCTGAAGGCTGTTAATAGAAATGTATTGTGATATCCAGATGGTATTTTATATTAAGTTCTTAAAGTATTCTTAGGGGATTTTTTTCATAGAGTACCATCAGTAAAACCAATCATTAAATACATGTCTTTCTATCAAATTTTGTTTCATTGTCAGTCAAGTGGCAGAAAGAGAGAGAAAGAGATGAGGAAGAGCACTAAACATCCTGAGTGTGATGTTTGTTTAATGTTCTAGTGTCCTTTGTTATGAAAGAGAAAGATGAAGAATAATGCTACCACACTTAACTAATTTCAATTAGCGTATCTGTTAACATAGTCTTCCCAGCTGGGGTCATGCAAAATAATAATTTTTAAAAAGTATTTATTATGTAACATTTTGTAGAACTGATATTAAATTGTTCATTTATAGAAACTGTATAGCTATGTTGTCCTTGTCAAAAATAAGTTGAATACATGTTCAGGAACATAAACAGGATGCTCACAGTTTTATAAAAGTGCCTTTTAAAAGAAGATGCTTGAGGAATTTAGAAAAATTTAAATTTAAATTTACCAAATTCTGATTCTAAATTAAATTTACCAATTCTGATACCAAATGTTTATATTTGCACAGCTCTTTACTGACCTCACTATATTTAAACCTTAAATTCCTAGCTACATTGCCTTACGAAGACATGGTCCTTCATTGTACTTCTCCTGCAATCAGTGGGACTTTCACATTAGAATTTCAAGTTTACCACTTTTTTAATTATCTTTAAATTTGCTTGAATCAAACAGATTTTAATCTCCTGTAGAAAACAACGAGGAAAGCTTGACAAATAAATGCATGTTTTATGACATCAGAGAACCACTGAAACAAACTGAACTTAATGGGACAAAATCCTGGAGAAAGTGACACCACAGAAGGATGAGTTGACATTCTGCAGTGGCTTTTCTCCATAGGTGATTTGCTGACCCTAAGCACAAGTCAAGATGCTGAGGAACCAGGCAAAAGACCTGAATAAAACACGACTAAAAAAGAATGAGAGAAACCAGCAACGTGTGTGCCTGCATGTGTGTGTTTCATCTCACAAGGACTTGAATCTTTTCAATGACTCACAGACGGTGCTTAATTTTCATTCACTTAATTGGAGATGAGTAATAATAAGACCATGTTTCCAAATATGGTCATGACTGTGTGGGATGTTGAAACACCCATTAATAGTACCTAAGATGAATGTTCTAATTCTCCAAAGAATTACTTCTTCAATGTACCCAGTGGATTACCAGTACATATTTGCTTCCAAGTAGCCATGGAATCCTAAATTACCACATAATTTTTTCACTAGCAAATTCTTGACAACAAAATGAAAATCCCAGTGTCACTGATATATTTTATAAACAACCTTACCGAAGGGGAAGCTATTATCATTATTTTTGGTGTTATAATAATAACACCAATAAATGTCTGCCTTTGGCCTTTGATTATTACTAAGAGAAGACTACATTTTGTAGGTACAATTCTAGACAGATAAACAAATATTATTCAGATATCCAATATTCAGCATCTGGTAGGATTAAAACATTATCTAAATGAATTTATCCTTTAAAAAATTAAAAACAGGGGTGCCTGGGTGGCTCAATCATTAAGCATCTGCCTTCGGCTCAGAGCGTGATCCTGGCATTCTGGGATTGAGCCCCACATCGGCTCCATGCTCCTCTGGGAGCCTGCTTCTTCCTCTCCCACTCCCCCTGCTTGTGTTCCCTCTCTCGCTGGCTGTCTCTCTCTCTCTGTCAAACAAATAAATAAAATCTTTAAAAAAAAATTAAAAACAACAATGAATTAAATTTTCTGGACTTTTCCTTAATAATTTATTTTATATTATTGGTTTTGAAATTTCTCCAGTTTATGTAGGTTAACTAAACAATTATTCTGTGTTATCGAAGTTTTTATTTTATCCCTTATTTGAATTGGACTTTATTTTGCAAGACTGTTTTGTTAGAACTTTCTCACATATTTGTAAAAGCAAAGCATTACTATTGTGTAGATAATCTCTGCTTCTCTATTATTCTAGGATGCTCTTTTGCCATATGTAGAAGACATTACACCATCACATATTTATTAGGCCAGGTATTCTTGCTGGCCTAAGCTATGGAGGATTGAAAAAAAAAAGTTTCTGTTATCACAGTTTATATTCTTATTGAGAATAAAACACCTACACAAGATATGTAACGTAACAATTAGTAATTAAAATTGTTCCCTCCAAAAAAGTAATTAAAATTGTGAGGTAGAATAAAATAAGGTAAGGTAGAAAGTGCGGGAGGGATTTCTCTTTGTGTAAGATCATCAAGGCAGCACTCCTTTATATAATTGCATTAAACAGAAGACCA
Source organism: Ursus arctos (assembly GCF_023065955.2). Lineage (NCBI taxonomy): Eukaryota > Metazoa > Chordata > Mammalia > Carnivora > Ursidae > Ursus > Ursus arctos. The sequence continues at coordinate 22,991,539 of NW_026622764.1, forward strand.
GAGTCAGTTTCCTCAGTATTTACTGTATTACAGCTCTACTTTCTTTGTTCACATACGAGTACAAAAGTGCTTTAATTACTATAGTTTTGTAACCTGAGACAATCTTTAGTAATGTTAATTCTTTCTTGCTTTTATTTAAAAATATTTCCCCTTGTTTCTTTTTGCCATGATGTAACTTATACTGAGTCCTCCAGAACACAGAACACACACACGCACACACAATGAGATGTACATTAGAATTATAATTTTATCACTTAACTGACAATAAACTCACTTTTATTTTATAGCACTTAATCTTTACATTTGGAAACTAGAAACACTTTGTAACTATTTATGGTAATGGATGTTAACTGGACTTATTGTGGTGATTATTTCAAAATATATACAGATATCTAATCACTACATTGTATACCTGAAACTAATATAATATTATACACTAATTATATTTCAATTAAAAAAAAAAAAACTGCTCCCCAGAGCGAATAAGTTACATGAACCAAGGGCCATATTCTTTGCCTGTTCTCTATGATGCCCTTAGAACTCTGAATGCCCTCAATAGGTATTTGATTGAAAAAAAAGATAAGTAATGGGGAGAAAAAAGCCAGTGGATGCTTCCTCATTTATTCATATACATTTTAAAATATTCTAACAAAAGTATCTCTCATAGTGGGGCACCTGGGTGGCTCAGTCAGTTAAATGTCTGCCTTTGGCTCAGGTCATGATCCCAGGGTCCTAAGATGGAGACCCACATTGGGCTCTCTGCTCAGTGGAGAGTCTGCTTCTCCCTTTGCCTCTGCCGCTCCCCCTGCTCATGCTCTCTCTCACTATCTCTCTCTCTCAAATAAAATCTTAGAAGAAAAAAAAATTCTCTTATATTTATACCATCTCATAAATGCTATTTTAAATGATTTTATATTTTTCTGCTATAATACATTAAATCTGCCTTTTTATTATATTTCTAATGTGTTATTCTCGCTGCATAGAAATTAGATTTTTGTAGGTTTATCTTAAATAGTGACATCTTACTGAATTAATTATTTCTAGTGTACTTCTGGGTTCTCCCCCTGCCCCTGGCATGTTCTATCTGTGCCATGTTATCTTTTGTGGATTTAAATATATATATATATATATATATATATACACACACACACACACACACAGATTGATATATATAAACATATACACATACATACATATGCATATACATATATACATATACAAATGTATATGTATTATACATGTATATATGTGTATATATTTTTTTCTTTACATATTATTGCATTCTTAGACTTTCTAAAACAACATCAATGGCAATATTGAGAATTTTTGTTTGGTTCTTACTGTTTCTGTGTCTATTCATTAATATATTATATTCATTGAGGCAGTACACAGCACTGAAAAGATAAAAAGAGCATTCCCTATGTATAAGCCTTCTTAAATGTGATATGCCTTTAACGGTAATATTCATAGATACCCTTTTCTGGCTACTACTGGTTTTTCTAATACTATTCTACTGTTTAACTGCTTGTATGATCTTTGGATTTTGTGTTCTGTTTTCTGTCAGAGTCTTGCCATTTTTATGTGGAAGCAGATTGGCTTTTTACTTTGCTTTTTAGGATATCTTTAGTTGGAAAGGGCTCTACTCTGATTGTTTCATTTTAGTTGCTTTTATTAGTCATACTGTCCAATCACCTTTGATCCAGGGACTCAACTTTGTATAATCCCATTCAACCAGCATTGCCATGTCATTAAGGGAGAATAAAAATTGTTCTATATTGGTGAAAGGCTACCTGGAATTTTACACAATATCTTGAATTTTTGAATAATTTACACAATAATCATTGAATTGGTAATTGTGATCAATATATAGGCAAATTGCATTTTATTCTAAGATACATGTGATAGATACATTTATAATAAATTATTCAAAATATTTAATACAATAAATGATATATTAAAATTTCAAACTATTTTAAGGAATATGTCCATATCGCTAAGACAACTCAAGAGGCATAAATAAGAAATGTCAAAATCAAGGTAAGACATTAGCAGTAAACTTCACTAATTTCTGTTGCTTTATAAACTTGTTATTTCTCTTTGAAAATTAGAAAGTGATACTCAGAAATGAGTCAGTTTGTGTTAGTGTCACCTGAAATCTCTATTCTTGGTACAAATTTTTGTTTTTCTCTTCTTTTTCTTAAGAAACTTATTGAAAACATTCCACAATTGATGTCACCATTGTTATTATTTTCATTGTCATTATTAAATCACTTCTGATTCTTTTTTAAAGTTGAGGTAATTGTAATTAGGTGTAATTTAAACATCAGGATATTTGTCATTACATAGGCAAAATTAGATGGAAGATTATTTTTTCCTATTTTCATTTTGATTTATTTATTTTTAAATTGATTCTAGTATCCTGTGTTCACCAACTAACTTAATCATTAAATTTAAACTCCCATTTATATAATTTTTTACATTTAATTCAAATAATGAATATATGACTTTAAATATAGAATTACAAATGCCATAAAATATTTTCACATCAATCAATTTCAAAACAAACATATTAAATGTGCCCAAAGAATAATATGCATAGTTCCTGATTTTAGAAAGTGAAAAGTGAGCAGATTCTGATGTGATTAGTAATTTTTTTTCAAAAATTTATTGGTGTATTTGGATTTTGAACAATAAACTTCTTATCCCTCTTTCAATATATAGGATACTAATAACTCATTTATTCAGTAACTAAAATATATATATAATATAAAATTTTATATATAATATAAATATTAGTTATTGAATATATAGATACATATAGCTATACTTGGTATATACCTATTAAATTGTACAATTCTGTAAAGTCATTTATAACCTCAAATTGCCTTTAAATATAATTTTAGTTTTTCAGTTTTCTTTTTTAAATTTTTCCTGGTACTCTCAACAGAGGAAAACTATTACCAAGTTTATGTCACAGCTATGACTATAAAAGTCAGCACTGTGAGTGTAGTTTTAGGAACAAACTCAAGTATAATTGTCATTCAACTTATTATTAAACAGCTATTTTTGACAGGAAAAATGTTCTGAATAAAAGGTCCTGAATTCAGAGCTGATTTTGAGAAATTTATCATATTATTATGTGCAGCTTTTCCCCCCAATACTAAAAGCACTCACAAAATCTTGTCTGAATGTAAATTTTAGGTGACAGTTTTCAGCTTTAGCAGGCAGACAAGTTTTCCAGTTTTTGCCAGTGTTCCAACTATTTTACTGTGCAAAATCATACAAAAAATGAAAAATGCTACCAAAATTATTCCAGGTCTCAAGCAACTGGAAAGAGGATAAAAATCAACAAAAGTCAAATATAGCTTGACAGACAAAAACTATAGGAAAAAAGATTTAGAAGACACATAACAAAATGGAGCTGGTTCACCATTGATTGTCTTATTGTTTAAAAAGGAATTTGCAAAGAAAATTTCTAAAAAATGTAATTTCCTATGCGATCAGTTTTATTTTAACTACATTTGGGGTTTTGTTTTGCTTTTTTTTTTTTTTTAAGATTTTATTTATTTATTCAACAGAGAGAGAGAGCACAAGCAGGGGGAGTGGCAGGCAGCGGGAGAGGGAGAAGCATGCTCCCCGCACAGCAGGGGGAGCCTGATGTGGGACTCAATCCCAGGACCCCGGGATCATGACCTAAGCCATAGGCAGTTGCGTAACCAACTGAGCCAGTCACCCAGGCGCCCTTAACTGTATTTGTTTAACTGTGTATTATTCTATATTTTATTTTCCCATTTAGGAACATAAACAATGATTATGCTTAGAGAGACAAGACAAACTTAGTGTAGTCCCATTAAATGGGTGGGTAAATTCTAAAATGCCAATTTTACACTTACTTTTCATAATTTAATTGGAAATTCAAAGGAAATCTAAAAAAAACCCAAAACACTACATTTATGGAAAATAAATCCCATTCATCTTTTAAAGATAAAAGAATTATTAAGTCTAAAAAAACCTACATACTGATATTAATAAAATATTGTGACTTGCAATATTAAAGCCAATACTTATAAACTGAAAACCCTTACACTTGACCAATTGTCCTCTATGTAATTTGAAAGAGATGGATCAACTTTCTTTGTGAGCACTTTTATTTGCCTAAACTAAGTTATGGTCTGCAGTCTAAGTTCATAATTATTTTTGTTCATTTATTTAAGTAATATTTCCCACCCAAAACAGATTTTGCTTGTCTCTCAAAGCTTATGTAAAGAAAATTCCTCCATAAAGCTGTTTGAAAATGAGTGTTTCTGTGCAGTTCTGTGGTTTATTTCTATGTGAAAAAACTAACTGTAAATAAATAAACAATAAATATAAATAAACAATAAGTAAACAATAAACAATATAAACAATAAATAAAAATCTCTCATCTGAATATATATGATATATATATACATTTTATATATTCATTTATTACGTGCCAGGTTTTTTCTTTTGAGGAGTGGGGGAAGGGGTAAAGGGAGAGAGAAGCCCAAGCAGAGTCGGTGCTGAGCCTGGAACCCTACACTGGGATCAATGGCAGGTTTGACCCTGAGATCATGACCTGAGCCGTTCGGATCCTTAACCAAATGTGCCACCCAAGAACTCTGTGCCAGGTTCTCTAATAAATATTTTATGCCTAGTACTATGATTTTTAACCTTTAGGATACATTATGTGGAAGATAATATCAAAAGAGCTGAAGCAAACTAAAACAAGGGAGTTTATTAATAAGGAACATATTAATCTTGAAGAGTAAAATTAATTAGATAAATGAATGAGTGCAACCTAGATCCTTAGATGACCTTGGCCAAGTTTTGATTTTTTTCTAAAAAATCACTAATTGCATGACCATGGATAATTCAATTCAATATTTTTGCTTCTGTTTCCTAATTAGTAAAGTGGATTTACAAATTGTCCTGCATAATCCATAAGCTTTGTTAAGATCTACTTTGAGAACCTATAAAATTAGGATAGTAAAAAGTTCTTCTTGTAATTATTTTATAAATAAATCAATTACTTTCAGGCCACAGGGGGCGCTTGGGGTGGCTCAGCCATTAAGCATCTGCCTTCAGCTCAGGTCATGATCCCAGGGTTCTGGGATCTAGCCCCGTGTAGGGCTCCCTGCTCAGCAGAAAGCCTGCTTCTCCCTCTCCCATTCCCCCTGCTTGTGTTCCCTGTCTCACTGGTTGTCTCTCTCTCTGTCAAATAAATAAATAAAATTTAAAAAAAAAATTTCAGGGTGCAGTCACTTCAGTATTATGTTGAAAAAAATTTATATGAAGTAGAAATAACTAAGGCCCCCAAAATTTGTTAAGTTTATCCAATTTCTCTCCAATGGGAAAAAGAAGAAATAAATCAACTTGATCATTTTCGTTCTCTGCAATACAATTATGGGAAACTAAGTTACACAAAACTATCAAAAAAAATGTTTAACATCAAATTCCTTTATAGTTTTGTCTAATGATTAAATGACTAACAGCCTTCACTAAATAGAGAAAATAATTTCACTCATTCAATTTTAAAATTCGTATTATGATCATTAAAAGCATCACTATCTTGGCTTGGGTGGTTTATTTTACCATCTTATATATAGCAAATTATTGCCCTAGATGTTCACAAATCTTTTCTCACACTAAAAGTCTTGTTTCCAAGTTTCTGAGTTTGTATTCCAGTAGTCCCTTCAGAAGATTAACATTGCTGGGACATTTATGCTAGAGAGGAGGAGACTGGAGAAAAGTAGATGACAGTGAAAACATTTAAATAGAAAGGAACAAGTGTGTAAGTGGAGTGTAGAAGATTTGACATTATATATAGTCTATTGTTTCCTGTATTTACGGTTTTTGTAAAATACTTGTTGATAAATATTTTAGAGGGAGGAAGTTTTGAGAAAACAACAGCAACTGTATCACATTTGGATATTAAGAATTCCATTCACTGAAATTATTTTGGCTAAGGGAGTAATTTATGTTGCAAAAAAACCTGATTAGGGAAGACAACATTTCCCTTTCATCTCACCTCTTCCTTTGAGTTATGATTTTTTTTTTTAACATTCGAACGATTTTTAAAACCTACCCTTATTTAATAAGTTAGTTTTTAGGTAAACATTCAAGCATGAAATTGAATCATGTTTTCCTCAGGGATTCATTCTCTGTATCACTAACTGTGCTCCTGTCAACTTCGCTACAACAACATTGGTTATAAAAAGAAACGAAGTGGGAAATCATGAAAGATTTAAGATTTTTAAAGAAAAGTAATATAATTTTTAAAAATTATGTTACTAAAGAAAATCTTGTGTGCTTCTTTCTGGAAAAATGCACCTTAAGTCAATATGCAAATATATATAATATTTTTAAATCGCAATGGAAAATTCTGAATTTTAATTAATAAGCATATCTATAAATTTTTGAAAAAAATCTTACAATAATTGATGATATAAGATACAAAATGTGTGTATGTGCATGTATTACTTTATTTACTTATATATTTGTAATTATAATAACATAATTGGCACTAAACATTCATATTTGTCTTTAAAATAATGATGGTGATGCCTGAAGAGGATGTTAGAAAGATTAAAAAATATAATGTCTAGCAAATAGTATGCATTTGATAATAACAATAATAAATAATACATATTAAGCATTAAAGAAAATAATTAAAATAATGTGGAAAAAGTCAACAGTCTCAAGTTATTGATAAAACAACATTTTTTTAATATTTATTTATTCAAGAGCGAGAGAGTGTGTGTGAGAGAGAGCATGAACAGGGGAGAGGGAGAAGCAGACTTCCCACTGAGCAGGGAGTCCAGTGAAGGGCTCCATCCCAGGACCCTGGGATCACGACCTGAGTCGAAGGCAGATGCTTAACTGAATGAGCCACCTATGCGCCCTGATAAAACAACATTTTTAAACACAGTTCTAGTAATGAAGGATGGGGTATATCTGTCCTACTTCAGGGAGCTTTCCATGTGGGTATTTATCCAGGTGGGCAAATTAATGAATTCTATGTTAATCATTTAAACAAAAATGTTTTAGTGCTTTCTCCTGCTTTATTTGTATCTCCATGCGTATACCAAGCTTTACTTAATGTTAAAATGTGTCAAATGAATTTACACTAGCATTTTTTTTAATCTCAAATTATGGTTTTCAAGAATAGAAGGAACACATTAATTGTGACCGTCCCAAAAAACTTTATATTCTATAATGCTGTATTTCATCAGAAAGATAGAATCTTCCCAATAACTTTTTCTTTTTTTTTTTTAAAGATTTTATTTATTTATTCGACAGAGATAGAGACAGCCAGCGAGAGAGGGAACACAAGCAGGGGGAGTGGGAGAGGAAGAAGCAGGCTCATAGCAGAAGAGCCTGATGTGGGGCTCGATCCCAGATCGCAGGGATCACGCCCTGAGCCGAAGGCAGACGCTTAACTGCTGTGCCACCCAGGCGCCCCCCAATAACTTTTTCTAACCTTTAGAGAGAAGAAATTCTTTTCTATTCTTAGATATGCTGGTATACTTAAAGCCTCAAGGTTTTAAAATCAAATTCAATACAACACATTGTACGGTGGTAATGGAGATAGCTCTTCACTTACTGGCTCAAAATAAAAGGCGATATAAAAAGATGAACCTGCACACTAACACATTACAAATATATTTGGATGATTGATGTGGATTTTCAAAAGGTTATTTTAGACTTTTTTCATTTATGTTTTTAAACAGGAGAATTAGAGATTATACAGTAAGTATGAGTTCACATGTAATGAAGTGAGTTCATCACATCAGGATTTTCAAGGCTAAATCCCATACTTAAGGAAGACTGTTCCACTTTAATCCATTTGAAATGTTGAATCAAAATATATAAGTAAATCTGCTCATTGTCAGGGATGAATAATCTGTATTTTGAATGTCACCACTTAGCATCATGAGAACAGCATTCCACCTTCTGCAGTCATAACTTCATTTGATGATATCTATGCCATCTTCTCAGACACTGGAATACACATTTGGAGGCATGTTAACTAAAAAGCTAGCATGAATAAAAACAGCAAAGCTAGACTTCAGAAAATATGTCAGAACATCTACCTGAAATTTTGGCACACAATTATTTAGTTGACATATCTAAAGGTCAAGTAAAAATCATAAAAGAAACAAATACAGCAGGAAAAAAGCACTGAGGATTTTTTTTAACTCAAATTATTAGAAGCAGATAATGTACCAAGCATCTTACTGGATCAGATGTAAATCATAATAAGCATCTAATTAACATTTTCTGTAATTAACATTTTTTAAGATTAGAAATTAAAAGAGATAAAGTTTACTTGTATATTTAGGAGACAAACTGCCTGAAGTTCAGGAAAATGCTCATGCCATTACTGTGAATGTAATGAGAATAAAGTAACGGTTTGTTAACAATGCTCATTTTGTAGTTATTTGTACATCCTGCAATGTCCATTTTTATAGTCTTAATCATATTGGAGACACTTGTGTATCAGATCACATCAGGTAGGCCTTTTTGAATCCAGTAAAGTTATGTTAAATATAACAAACAATTTTGTAATTTAAAGGTCAAAACCTTAAAAAAATCCTATTTATATATATATAATAATTTTTGTATTATCAGCCAAAATTCACTACTTCCTCTCTAGCTCACTTACATATTAAAATTAATAGAGCCATCCTAACATGCTAGTAATGATATAACTGAATCTGAGTTTTAGGTCAAATTTGCTGATGTAATTTACAATTTCATTATATATTCAGATTATTTTAATCAGCTAAAATGAACATATCTGTCATACATTATTAGCTAAAAAGTTTTTTAGTGAAATAAAGATAATCAGTGGATCAATCTTATCTTACTTTTAGAGTATGATATGTACATGTTTCAATCATGTTTGAGTATAAGGCATATAATATAATAAATGCATACATATGGACATCTGAATAATATATACATTGATCTATATTAGAAAATATTTTCTTATATGTCATCACTGCTGCTGCATTAACTTCTCACTTTATACATGATACTGAGTACACCAATATCAGAAGGTAGGAAATGACTGACATTAATCTATATCTAACTGATATTTACCGCCTATTATGACTTAATTACTAGGCTAGATAATGGGAAAAAGAGAGGCAAACATGTTCCCAAATTATTAACTATTAAAAAACGGTCAACTCCTATTAAATGCAACAAAATGATCTGATAGAGATGGTTGTAAGGTTTATAAAAAAAGGACTTAGCTAAAAAAGATGTGGGGTTTGGGAAGTCTTACAAGTACTTACTTGCCCAGAATAGAGAAAAATAATAGGCAGGGAACTGAAAAGTGTTCAGTATTATTGGATCTTAGAGTATTACACAACTAAGACATGAAGTTGAAGAAATTAATAGGGGCCTGAAAATGAACAAGGATACAGGAATTTGATTTTTACTTTGTGTACAACAGTAGTTGATAATGTTAAGCAAAAAAATAATAAAATGTGATTTTAGTTTTTGAGTGATTTACAATTATGAAAATGATTCATGGGATAGGAAATGAACTTTAGCGTATACAAGATGGATAGCAGCACAGATTAGAAGGGCTTGGAGATATTCAGAAAAAAATAAAAATAGAAAGATGGTATTATACAATGATAACACTTTAGACCTAAGTCGTGATTAATTTTCAATGAAATAACTAAGTGAAAATATTCCACTTATTATTAATAACCTTTCTCTATGCTACCCTTCAACATCTAACTTTTAACCTAATTTGGACATATGCTCATTCTTTTCGGTTACCTACATATAAATTCTTTTCTGTATATGTATATATGACTATTATTATCCTCTATAAAAACTCATTCTTATTTCAAGAGGCTGTCTCTTGTTGGCTGTTAACATAGATTTTGTATATGAGCATCATCATAATATTTTTTACTCGTATAGCATATCTAGATGATATTGTTCTATTTCAATTTTTATAATACTTTTATTTTGTCACAGTTCATTTAAAAACTTGATTAAATCTGAACCTTTAAGTTTCAAAAACAATTATTTTCATTTTTATGGGAAAAGGGATAGCTAAACCTCCTCATTTAAACCAGATTTCCAAGCCATTGATCTGCATAACTAACTATTCAGACCCCTTGTGATTAAAGAAAACCATTAAACTGTAACTCAAAGTGAATTAGTGTTTTGGTATAGTCTGACTGTTGTTTTGAAGATTCAATTAATGATGCAAAATGCTATGGGAATAGAAAGCAAATATAGTCTGCCCATATATTTAAGCTTTTTTTTTTTTTTTTTACTTTAAGGATATTCTCTTTATAATTAAGAATATTTCTGAGAAGTAAAACATTATTACAGATTCAATAGCTCATGTAAACTTATAATGAATTGTCTTTATATTCCAAAAAATATCTTTGTTATTATGTTCTTGAAGAAAGCAAACACTTTAGCTTGCCATATTTTCACTGTTTGTGTAATTCCTTCTCATCAGCTCATGGGCTCAAACTCAAAACTAACCTGAACGAATGATTTTGTTGAAAGTTCACCCTGTAACATGGCAACAAGAGTTACAAAAGCAAGCATTAGTGTTTGTTTGTTTGTTTAATTCTGGGTTATTTATTTATTTATTTTTGCTTTTTAACTTGAAGGAACTCTGGTTATTTAGTCATTTTTTCTCTTCTTCTATTTCTGTAAATGGGAAAAAATGACCCTGTTACTCACTTCATATCATACAGGTAGTTTGTGTCATAGTTATGATTAGGATCCTGGTCTTCTGGTCTTATTCAACACTTTGTTTCATTATAGTTGTTAAGAAAAATTGTTTCTTCACATTTTACCAGAAGATCAGCAGACCACATCATTCCAGGCTTGTCAGTATCAAACTGCTGTTACGTGGCTGAACTCAGACTAAGTTATAAAAGAGAAATAAAGTAAAATTAAGCTCTGACAGTTTTCTAGAGTTTGTTTCTATTTGAATAGAAGAACAAAAATGAACATTGACCCATTTCTATCACGCCCAAATTCCCCTTATACCTTACTGCCAATCATCAGTCACTTTGTCAGAAATGTGCCAAAGATTCCAGTCATTCATGTAGCACTGCACCATAATACATGCTGTTTAAGTCATGCATTAAATCTATCCCAGAGCTCTAACCTTAAATCCATTTTGTACTTAGCTGTCTGTGAGTGACAGGGCTAATTGGTTCATTGTCTTGTATAAGGTTACTTTGCAGTAGTCAGATGATGGATTTCTGAAATTGTCAACCTGGGAAAGTTAGTACTTTATTTTTTACCTTCCTACAGCTCTTGAATGTATTCTTAAACACTCCTATAAAGGGGCACAGCCTCTTTTTATGAACATCACTATTGCAGGTGCCTCTAAGTTTTATCCTACTTGAGAAATCCTGGATTAGGATATTATCAGAATGATGTAAGATTTTTGACTATGTATATTGGGTGTCAAAATAATCATATGAACATGGAAAATAACAGTAAAACTGTTATTTGACAATCTTCACAAGTGTACAAACCAGACTCTATTGTATTATGCACATCATGTTTACTGAATTTCATCTACATGTTATTAAAATCTGTTCCTTTCCTAGTTTTCAAATTTGTGTAGCCACTCCACTGAAAATCTCAAGAGATATAAACATCTTTAAAGAACAGTAATAAGAGAGTCTAAGCATTGAAAAAAAAAAACTGTCTTAGTTCATTCAGCTGTTAGAAAAACACTTGAAAACAGCATAGAGGTTCCTCAAAACATTAAAAGTAGAAATATATTAACCAGTAATTCCGCTACTGGGTATTTACTTAAATAAAATGAAAACACTAATTAAAAAATATATGTACCCCTATGTTTACTGCAGCATTATTTACAACAGCCAAGATATGAAACAGCCTGAGTCCATCGACAGATGAATGCATAGGAAGATGTGTATACACACACACACACACACACACACACACACACACACACAGGGATATTACTCAGCCATAACAGAGTATCAGATCTTGCCACCTGTGACAACATGGATGGACCTAGTGGGTATTATGCTAAATGAAATAAGTCAAACTGAGAAAGACAAACACCATATGATTTCACTAATATACTGAATCTAAAAGAAAAAAAAATAAACAAATAAAAAGCAGAATCAGGCCTATGAATACAGAGAACAAACTGATGGTTGCCAGGTGGAAGAAGGGTGGGGGGAGGGACAAAATAGGTGAACAGGTGTGGGAGATGCGGGCTTCCAATTATGGGATGAATAAGTCATGGGGACAAAAAGCACAGCATAGGGAATATGGTCAATGATACTATACTGTTGTTGTATGGTGATGGATAGCAGCTACACTTGTGGTGAGCATAGCATAATATATAGAGAAGTTGGATCACTATGTTGTTCACCTGATACTAATGTAACATTATGCATCAACTGCAGTCAAATAAAAAATTAAATTAAAAAAAATAACTGGTGAAAAAAAAAGATCTTTTCCAAAGTTGTACAAGACACAATATTTGACAACTGAGGCTTAATCTCTGAGTGAAAAGAATTAGAATCTCAAACATTGGTTGTTACAGAAGGAGGGTGGTAAAAGCTCTGGTGGTTCTGAGTTCATATGAAGGACACCCCTGACAATCTCTTATAGTGACATTTCCCAACTCACTAGTCTTGTAGCATTTTAGTGTCATTTAGTAGCATATACGATGAATAACATTACTTATATCCTACTAGCAAGCATCACATGCTTTTTGGCAAAAAATAGACATCAACAGTTGTTCCAAAATCATCAGGATGGTAAATTCCACAACATTAGCTACCAATTTTGGGTTATCTAATCTCTACTAATTGATAGCGCCAAAATCTTCATTTAACCATGTAGGTATATTACTGAACATGCTTCCCCATCAATAAATAACTTTTTTTTCTAAGAATATGGTTATCTACGGAAGATGAATTTACTAATTACTTTCCCATTACTTTCCCATTTAGCTATTTCTTGGGCTTCCTCTTTTTAGTGGATATTCACAAAATGCATTGATTGGTTTCCCAGTTTGACATATTTACTATCCAACAGTTTATCCTTCCTAAATTACACTCTTAATCTCAGAGTAAACTTCATTATCTCTTTGGTTTGAGAAGTTATTAAATTAGTAATAATATCCTGTCTCATCATCAACTTTCATTTCTATATATGTCCAATTGTCAGAGCACATTGGGGAAGTTACTTGTATCTAAAACCTTGATCAGTATAATCCAGTAGAAATATAACTAAACCAAATATATAATCTTAAATTTGCTAGTAATCATATTAAAAAGCTAAAAAGAAAAAAGTGAAATTAATTTTAGAAATTATTTTATTTAACCCTATTATCCAAAATGTTATCATTCAACATGTAATTCTATAAAGTTATTGAGAGTTTGTATTTTTTTGTACCATCTATAAAATCTATTGTGCACTTTACAGATGAATACATTTCAATTCAGACTAGTTACATTTCAAATACCTGATAACCAAGTGACTAGTGCTTAACATATTGGACACTATAGGTCCTGATTGCTGATAAAATACTATTTAATTACAACATATTAATCCCAATATTCAAGATGATATGACCCAAAATGTTATTCCTTTGACGCTGACTTTCCTCAGTATTGCATGAAATTTAACAGAATACCCTGTCACCAAAGCCTAGACAGCTATTGCTGATCATTAGTATGGTCGAAAGGATGGAAGCCACAGTAAAAAGAGGTCATCATCTAGTTCCCTTACATAAAATTTCTCTCTAGCCTCCTCTCCTTAGAGGGTTATAGCCTTGAGAATTGATAGAAACATGTTTCCCTCTTTCATTCCAGAGAGGATTTTTATACATCAGTCCTCTTATTTTCTTTCTCCTCTTCTGGCTACAAGCTGCTTTCTCAGAAAATCCACACTTTTAATGTTCTGCTGCTTTCCATGAACAACCCTATGGAAATTAATTCATTTCTTTTTTCTACTATTGTCATAAGGACTTCTGGTAAATACAAACCTCCATTAATATGGCATTTTAAAAAATCTGTCAAATAACTTTATTTTTGAGATATGTTATTTCCCAGACTAATTTAAGAAAACAAAATAACATTAACCATTTCAAATAATATAATTTTATTTAAAAAATAATCTATTCCATGTTGTGTGTGTGTACGTGAAGGATACTAATTTTAACAATACAATCAGATCCAGATATGTTTCATAGTGAATTAAAATTGTAGTCTGAATTACTAAAAACTATAAAGTTAATTTAAAGAACACTTGTATATGCAGCCTGCCATTTTAATTGCAGTACAGAATTCTTTTCCAAATTAAAACAAAACAAAATAATATTCTGTGGTGCTTTGGAACCAGATCTTTACACCTAAACAGCACAACCAGAGGCATGTGAGGCTAACTCATTACTCCAAAAAGTGAATTTTTTTTCATATCATAGACTTTGCTTGATGGGCTAAATCTTACTTTCAATTTAGGAGAAATATCCCTTAATTCAAAAAATTAGGAATTCTGACTAAAGAAAATAATATTAAAATTGATTTGGAACCAGTATTCTCCATAAAATAGTATTTCTTTTTATCTTAGGTGATCAAATTGGGTGACCCAATTATTCAGATCAGTTCATATCACAATGAACCAACATCCATCTTCAGCCCAGGTAATGAAAACACAAAAATGATGTACTACCCAAGTCCGTGTACTCACCTCACATACACCCACTGTTTGTACTTCTCAATATATTTTTGTATTTTTTACATGTGGTTATGCTCATAACTAGAAAATGAATGAGTCTCCTAAATAAGCATTCTTTTTTTTTTTTTTTAAAGATTTTATTTATTTATTCGACAGAGATAGAGACAGCCAGCGAGAGGGAACACAAGCAGGGGGAGTGGGAGAGGAAGAAGCAGGCTCATAGCAGAGGAGCCTGATGTGGGGCTCCATCCCACAACGCCGGGATCACACCCTGAACCGAAGGCAGACGCTTAACCGCTGTGCCACCCAGGCGCCCCCTAAATAAGCATTCTTTGTAGTTCACCTAAGCAGTCTTATGTCTTTATCTTGCTTACTTCTAGAAAACAAGATTAGTTCCTAGTCTATGATCCAATAATCCCACTTCTGGGTATATATCCAAAGGACATGATATCAGTATCTCAAAAAGATATCTGCACCCCTATGTTTATTACCGCAGTATTCACAGTAGCCAAAATATGTAACAACCTACGTGTCTGTCAACTGATAGATGATTTTTTTAAAAAGGTAATGGGCGCGCGCACACACACACGCACACAGAGGAATATTATTCAACCTTTAAAGTGAAGAAATTCTGCATCTGTGACCACATGAATGAAAGTGAAGAATCTCATATTGAATAAATTAAGCCAAATATATAAAGATGCATAGTCTCATTTATATGAGGTGTCTAGGTAGGTAGTCACACTCACAATCTTAATGACTTGAAATCACTAAATACGTATAAGCTGATTTACTGTACTTTACAAGTAAATGTTATTGTTGCCACGTTGCCAAATGTTACAGAGAGAAGCAAACTGAAGATCAAAATTGTTAAATTTGTCCTTCCACACTGCTAGTTGCCCAGTAAGTTCAACAACTTACTGATTATGTTTGCAGTATTTTTACTAATATGTTATATTGGAGTAAGCTTCTTATGTGGATTCTGTAATGTATTATCTATGAATCTTCATAAAAATGATTTTCCATATAGAAACCATCTGAACCAATAATTTAGCACAGGCTAAGGATGTAAAAATGAGTAAGACCATGACCACGGTCCACTTCTGGAGGCATACAAGTAAGCAGAAGACTATAATGCATTGGGATTAATTCTAAGCTGAAGTAAGTAAGGAGAACTAAAGATCTTCAATCTCTAGAAGGACACGGAGTGGCTGGAGTCTGGAAAAAATTACCTGAAGTTAAGATTTCTCAACTGAAGTGATCAAGATGTCCGAAGATCCTACAGCAGACAGAGTATGAAAATTCTAACTAAAGCAGTTAGAGGCTCCATAACAGTCTATGGAAAGTCACTGGCAACACAAGAAGAAACATGAGCAATCAGTGAAAAATAAAAGAGTAATGCAAAATAATGTTGATAAAAGGTCAAAAAAGAAAAAAATATGTAATTTTTGTTTCAAGACAGAAATAATCACCGTGTAATAAATGGACTATTTCTTTAAGTATTTTTTCTACAGAAGAATGCTTAATAATGTCCATTCCTCTATCATTTACTCTAGAGAAATATGAGCTACATTATTCTTTTTAGAGTTGCAATTATCCATGCTAAGAATATTTCTCTCTCTATGCATATGTTCCCAGATGCTATACATTTTTATTCCAGAAATAGGAAATTTTAACATTCCCTATGTAAAAATAAATCCTCAGTTGCTTATCTAAATTCTTAAAATAATGAAATATAGGAAGACATCTCTGCAAGGATATACTTTCTTTACTTTATTTTTTCAATAGACAGGGGCGCCTGGGTGGCTCAGTCAGTTAAGCGTCTGCCTTCAGCTCAGGTCATGGTCCCAGGGTCCTGGGATAGAGCCCTGTGTCAGGCTACCTGCTCAGCAGGGAGTCTGCTTCTCCCTCTCACTCTGCCCCTCCCCTCCACTCGTGCTCTCTCTCGCCTGCAGACCCTCTCTCTCTCCAGTAAATAAATAAATAAATCTTTAAAAAATATTTTTCAATAGGCAATTCTATTTTATTTAGTGATGTCATATTAAATTATTGCAAGTGGTTTTTTAAAAATATTTATTTATTTGATAGGAAGAGAAAGAGAAGGGTGAGCAGAAGAGGGAGAGGCAGAGACAGAATCTCAAGCAGACTCCCCACTGAGCATGGAGCCCAACTGGGGTGGAGGGGCTCAATTTTGACCCTGATATCATGACCTGGGCCAAACCAAGAGTCAGACACTAAACCATTTAAGTCACCCAGGTGCCCCAAATTATTGCAAGGTTTTAAACAATTATATATGAAAACTGAAATATACTCAGAGAGGGGGCATAATAAATTCCACAATATAAATGAAGTTTTCTTCTGTATTCTTTATACCAAGAATACAGAAACAGAAAAGTGTGGCTTTAAAAATTCAAAGGAACTTGATAGAACAATTTACTGTTTAGCTTATTAAATTTTATAAGCTGTATTAGATGAAACAATTTATTTATGTAGTTGCTCACATTCATATTAATCTATAGTGGAATTTAAAAACATAAAATTAGGCTTGGAATTATTTTTTTTAGTTTCCTACTCCATCTGTCAAACTAGTCAAGTATAACAAGATTAGAATATTTATAGAAGTTATCATAAATGTATCTGTTATTGAAGTTGATAAATGAAATTCTCAGCCCCTTAAAGAAACATGTAAGGGGTATCAGCATATTACATTTATTGCTCTTCATGGAATATATTTAAAGTGTTGAAAAATATTGAAGAACATTTCAATCAATGCCAAGACATGGAAACTTATTTGGGGTTGTTGGGTTTTTTTGATGAGAAAAAGTTAATTTTATCAAATCATATAATTATAAACAGTATTTACTGGCCCTTTTCCAGTATATAAGTGTAATACCAGAAACTCAAATCTATTTATATATATATCTGCACTTATTAAAACAATGTCCTTGAAAAGTAGACCATAGTTATTCTTGTTTTCCTAATAATGTAAGGACAGACTAGTCACCATTCAGTTTATGAAATAAAACTAATTACGTAGGCTCCCTCTCTCCCTCCCTTTCTTTCTCTCTCTGGGTGTGTGTGTTATGTGTGTGTGTGTGCGCTCATGCATGTGTACATATATAACTGAAGAGAAAAGAGTTATTCAGTCACTTTAAAAGACAAAAAATTAACTGAACATGTTTAAAATACATATTGTGCGGTAAAAATGCAGAAAATAAAACAAACTTAAGTACAGTAATCATGTTGCTGGCAATAGTGTCAATTTACTGGTATGATAAAAAAGAAGAACTATTTGTTTAATTGGTTACTGACTAGTGTGGCATCTAGATTATGGTACAATTTGCTTTAAAGTCAGTTGTTTAAAAAGAAATTTTGGTAAAATGCTGACATCCAATCCTATTAGGTTGATTTATTTTCTATTCTGAGGCAATATGAGGTGGACTGGTTTGAAAAGAGTCAAGGAAGAACACAAACAGGTTGTTAGTTTGAGTATGAAGCCAGTCATACTTGGTTTTATAGCCTGGTATATTTTGAGTATAAGATAATTTTGTAAAAAGATTTTCTTTCTTTCTTCTTTCCTTCCTTTCCTTCCTTCCTTCTTCTCTTCTTTTTCTTTTCTTTGAGAGAGATAGAAAGAGTGTGCACAATCAGGCAGACCACAGGCAGAGGGAGAGGGGGAAGCAGGCTCCCCACTGAGCAGACAACCTGATGCACAGCTCAATGTGGAGCTCCATCCCAGGGCCCTGAAATCATGACCTGAGTGGAAGGCAGATGCTTAACCAATTGAGCCACCCAGGTGCCCCTAAGATAAAATTTTTTAAATGGACAGAAATAGTTCTTATACATTTATTTTCATGATACCCTTAATTTCATGGTCATACTTAAAAATGAACTATGTTCTAACTAGAGCTGAGGGTTTATTTTAGATACTAGAGTGAAGATTAAAGATAGATTTTATCCTTAAACACTACATTTTGATCCATTTGTATATTTATGTGTATTAAAATATTGTGCACTCAATGTTTTGTACTCATTTGTTATTATATACCCAAGGCATTTATTGGAGCTATTGTGATTTACTCATGTAAATGGCATGGGTCATGGAAAATTATTATTTTTTCTTTTCTGCCTAATTAAATTACTGTTTTCCAGTATTAATTTATTTTTGGCCTCCATTTCTGTATAACAAAAATAATTGTTTTATTTGTGTGCCATTCACTTGACTTTGTTGCAAAAAAATTTGATTAAATGGAAAATAAAGAAAATGAACTGAAATTTATTTTATGTATACTCAACCAATTTTGAGACTAGATTTTTGTTTGTTTTCTTTTTGGAACGCTGGGGGCATCTTCAAGTTAACTCCTACTATTCTTTTAATAGGACTCAATCACTGATCGCTTTCTTGCCTTCTGCTACGTAAGATACAGCAGGATAATAATCACTCGTATCTCCTGCTCCATATCTGGAAGTGTATATTTGGCCACCATTTCTTTTACCAAGAAATTATATCTACAGTCTACAATCTTGGCCCCAAGCTGACTTGTTATTATATCTTGGGCTTTAGTTCACATGGTTATGTTTTGTGGGGTTTTTTTGTTTTTTGTTTTAAGATAAAATATATTGTGACCTTATATTTATCATTCACATTATTGACCTTACAACTATATATCTTTACACCAAACCAAAATCAGTTCTCAAAAACCACAAACATAATTACTAATTTGCTTTATCTTGCAACCTGCACAATAGTACCATATGCTTCATAGGAGCAATAGTTAAAAGTCAAAAATTAGTTTATGTAGTAGGAATAAAGAACTCTTCATGGTATCAGAGAAAAGGGTGTAACACTATTCTCTGAAAGATCAAATATGTACAATAAGTCCAAATTTCCTAAACAATCTGCCACGGTCTTGAAAACCGAGAAAGCAAAATTCTCAGGTCATTTTATGATAGGAAAAGGAATATATCTTGAGTGTTTAGAATATTTATTTTGAATTAAAATTTTTAATTAAATTTAAAATTAAATTTAAATTAAATTTTAATTAAATTGCAAAATTTTTATATTAAAAATAGATTAATTTTTAAATGTTTTAGACTATGTACACTTAATGAACTTAACATATTTTAATTAATACACCTGATGTTTTTAATGTGCTAAAATTTCAATTCATAAGTTCACAGGAATATTTATGGAAATAAAAATATTACATTAAGAGAGAGATGGAAACAATTTATTATTATAAAAAAATGGTAATTAGAAAAAAATCAAATGATTATCCTGCCTTTGTTTTATAGATTGTACCTAGGGTAACCACATGTGATTAGGACACTATCTCTTTACAAAAGCATTAAGAGTATAAAATATTATAGAAAATAAGTACGCTAACATTTTACAAGCCCTCATGAATTAATGGAAAGAAGAAATAATCATCAGTGGTTTTGAATATCACTAAAAGACAGACAACCAGATATTATGTTCAACATAATGGAATTTTATAAAATCATCTTTGAAAAATTCTTAACCAAAATATTAAACCTGAATTTATCTAGACGCTGGGTTTAACTATTAATTTACAGGCAGTTCAGAAGAAGAACATGTAAAATGACCACCGGTATGCAAGCATCAAGAACCAGACTGTATATGTTATTAAAAGAAAAATATTTCTCTTATAAACATACTTTTAAAAAAATGTGGGTGAGGAAACCTATACAAAATAAAGGATATTTAAGGAGCAGAAGCCAAAATAACCAATTAAAATTTATAACCTTTGTCTGTTTGTCAATGACTAGATAAAGAGTGATAGAAAAGGCTCTATGTTAAGTTTTAGGTGTGTTAATATCATAGTGGCAACGGCTGAAAAAATCTTCATTAAAAATACTTTCTGAAATACTTAAGAGTTACATAGTGTTAAAATCTGTTTGAAAGTTATCTGAAGTGGGGAGTAAATAGGCAAAGGCACAGATGAAACAAGACTGTATCTTGAAAATTACTGAGGCTGAATGAGGCTGAAAGATTGACATTTAAAGATTGATTATGCCATTCTGTTTCATATATATTTGAGATACACCACAATACATGTAAACAATCAAGAAACATAGGTATTTCTATAATGCTAATGAGAAGCCAAACAATGAGAAATGCATTGTGCATTACCTCTCTTTCCCAGCAGTTATATTATAAATGTATTCCTTTGTATTTTAAAGTTACCGAGCATGTTAATCAAATCAAATTTAAAAGTTCATAAGTTAGACAATCTATTAAATTTTGGCATTTGTCGGCATAAGAGCTATCCAAAGTGTCAATCAAACTTGGTTCCACTGACCAGCTCCAGTGTCTTTGGCGAAGAGGAGCTGAAGGTGGCTGATTAGAAGGGTTATTTTGTCAAATTTAGGATGCTCAATCAGAAATAACTATTTGGCTTTGGACAGTCATCCTTTAGATCTCTTTTTATAATTTTTATCTTCATGTCTATTTTCATTTTAAACCACTTGCAAGTACAACATTTGTGTTTATAAAGGTATTTTCTCTCTTTATCACATTTTCCTCAAAGAACAATTGCTTTGACTTACTCCATAAATAGAAAAGTAACACTGTAACCATTTTTTTTTAAATTTTCCATAGCTATGCTTGTAACTTAAATTTATTTTCTTCAGTTTGCCTCAGATCGATATAATAAACTTTAAGGTTAAGAAAATTATTGCAATTTATATAAATAACCTAAAATATATGTGATAGGGTGTTGGGGCTCATTTGTACTTTTTACACCATTAGAATTGCATCATTTTTCTTTTATAGTTAAAGCTCATTACTAGATCTTTATAGAAAAAGAGAAGCCAAGTATTAAATATTCTGCCTTATAATTCTAGTGAGCTATGACTTCAATCTAGTTAAGAATATTAAATTTAACTGTCTTTAAGACTACTGCAGTAATATATTTGATATATTATTTGGCCACCTTAATGAACTTCTTATAATGAAATAAAAGTCACTTTAATTTATTTGCAAGGCAATATTAAAGCAAGATCCACATGCAATTAGGTGTGAATTGGAAGTTTTAAGTTCTGACCTTGTCAAACAAAATGGAAAAGTTTTATTATGAAACACTATTCAAGAACAATAAAAAAATGTTAAATTCTCAAAACCCAACTTAACCAAACAAATGGGAATACAGGTGTTAGATAAATGTGGGAAGTCACCACTGCATGATACTGAATGACTGATTCCCTATCTCCTAGTATGTATAGACATGTGTGTGCCTTAACCTTTTTGATAGTTGAATTACTGGAAGCTTTTGATTTTCAAATATTTGCTAAAATTAAATACGTAAAAGAGTCCCAATGAGTGCATTAGTATTTATGAGCTTTGCAGAGGGTAAAACTATATAAAACCCTTCCCAGAATTATGATCAGAGTGAGAAATTTAATTTCTCTGCTATTATATGTTTAATTATATTTGAGTAGTATAGGAAATAAGTTTTCCAAAAATTTAAAAGATATATGGAAGACCAAGGTAGAGTTACAGTTTATAAACAAAATAGCCGTGCAGATCTTTTGACAAATCTAATTTATGTAGACATATTTTTCAAAGCCTACCCCAAATGCAGAAATTTGCATATAATGTGGAATCTTAGAGATTAGAAAACATCAGAAACACCTCATATCTAATGTCATATGAACTATAGTATTCCAAAATGAATGCATATTTTTTTAAATACTGATTAAAGATTTTGTTTGGAACAATGTCAATAACTGAGCTAACTTTTTATGTATAAAGAAGGAATTCTGTGTTCCCATTTTAGAAGAATAAATGGCATGATACCTGTCCTGAAGTTTACACCATGAAGTATTTAAATATTTTTATACTTATGATAAAACCAAATGTAGCCATGTTAAGAATTTCAAGAAATTGTAAGGGGCGCCTGGGTGGCTCAGTCATTAAGCATCTGCCTTCAGTCCAGGGCGTGATCCCAGGGTCCTGGGATTGAGCCCTGCATCAGGCTCCCTGCTCTGCTGGGAGCCTGCTTCTTCCTCTCCACTCCCCCTGCTTGTGTTCCCTCTCTCTCTGGCTGTGGCTCTCTCTGTCAAATAAATAAATTAAAAATCTTAAAAAAAAAAAAAAAGGAATTTCAAGAAATTGTGGCATAGAATAAAACCAGCTATTAGGTATATTCTTTTCCAAAGCAAGTGTACATAGATTATAATAGTAATTAGCATACAATAAACACAATAATAAAAACAAAAATATTTATTATGATAATAAGTTAGTAGTAGTAGTATATCTCAGGGGCAACTATTCTATGAAGTATAAAACCTTAAGCTTTAACATTTAATATTCAGAGGGAAAAATTACAAGATTCCAGGAATCGCCAAATAGATATTATAGTTACTTAGCACTGAGTAAATGAACTAGAAAGTGGGCTCTTATGATACCAGCATTTTGTTGTTCATGCTTTTGTGCTTTTGCATAATTCACTTTCCTTTACAATGAGAACGATCCATGACTTGCTTCTAACCAATAGACTATGGCAAAGGTATGCCACTCCTGTGACTTCATTAAATAAGACTCAATTTTGCTAGCAGAATCAGCTAGTCTCTCTACCTGTGGGTGGTTGGCTTAAGAAGCAAATTGCCAGAATTCCTACAACTGTAGAAAATGAATTCTACCAACAACCTAATGCAGCTGGGAAGTAGATTGTTCCCTGGTTGAGCCTCCAGATTACAAACCAGTCCTGAAAGACCTTTGATTTCAGCCTTGTAGACCGTAAGAAATGACCCATCCAATTCATGCTTGGATTTCTGACCTATAGTAACTGTGAGATAACAAATGTGTATCATTTTAAGCTGTTAAGATTTTCATAATTTGTTATGCAGTATATAAAACTAATAGAGATAGTTAAAAATAAAACCAACACATAGGTTTCTGGGGGAAAAAAAATCATCATTGCACGTCTGGCAAGGAAGAGGTATATTACTCAGTTATGTGATCAGCAGATTTCCCTGAAGAGATATTGCAAGCACACTGTGAGTGCTCTTTGAACATGAATGTTCATTTAAAGGTTAGTCACTTTTTATAGCTGATGACTAGTTTTATTTAAATGAATTATTCAAAATTAAAGAGAGTACACAAAGACATCAAATAAAGAATAAATTTTTACTTTCAAAAAAAAATCTACCTGTGGGAATTGGGAAGTTAAGCTAGAGCAAAATCACTGCAACTTATAACCAAAAACAATAAGTTTTATACAAGTCACAGATTTTGAAAAGTCACAGACTTTATAAAAGTGAGGGGACAAAAGCTTAAGAGGAGGGCATGGTAGAATGAAGATCAACAGGGAATAAAGGACATTTTATGAACATGAAGCAGTTTTGTTCTGCCACCATTTTTCTATAGCTTAAATCTATTATAAAAGAAAATGAATAAAATAAAGAATAGAAAAGCTATATTAATTTTAAGAACATAGAACATCCCCACAAAGAATACTCTTGAAAAAATAGACAAACAAAAAAACAGAACCTTACATACAGAGAACAAACTGCTGGTAGCCAGGAGGCGGAGGGGTGGGGGATGGATGAAATACATAAAATGGAATTAAAATAGACTTCTTGTGATGAGCACTGAGTAATGTATAGAATTGTTGGATCATTATATTGTACACTTGAAACTAATATCACACACTGTATGTTAATTATACTTAACTAAATAAAAAAGAAGACTCTTGGAGAGTTACCACTTTTAAGATATGACAAAGTTAACTCATATATCAGGACCCACAAAAGGGAGGCTCCCTCAAATCTCAACCTAAGTCAGCCTGCACTTACGGGAAATACCTGTCAAAGAAATCTAATATACACCAATTATAATCATCCAACTCTGTTAGCTAGCTTATCTTATCCTAGAAAATAGGACCTGCTAGCCTTATAAGGAAATCCCTGACCTCCTAGCCAGCTATGCCCTGTTCCTGCATTCCCTCTTTTAACACTCTATAAAACTTGCTCTTTCCCCAAATCCCTATGATGAGTACTCCATTGTCTGTAAGAAATTATATTCCCTTAATCCATGAGTTGTTTGCCCTTGTTTAATAAAGGATACCACAGTTGCTGCCACGTTGTTTTAGTCATTTAATAGACATATTATTTGTCTCATTATTAAAACTGAATAAATATAATACATCTCTTGAGTTTTCACCTAATCAATAGGATTTGAAACCTGAACCTGGGCAGCAGGACCATTAGAGGAAGAGCAGGTAGAGATCTGGAGTTAGAAGATCATGATCTGAAATCCTCTCAAAGTCTGTGATATATCAGAATGACCAAGGAACTGAAACACAGATAAGGACTCCTAAAGTCTTCATATTTTGAAAAGTATGTACTTTAAAATGGCAAGTGGATAATAAATTCAAATTCAAATCTCTCAAAATATTTAAAACAATATAGTAGAGTCACAAATAAATGGAATTCACCTTTTCTCTATTTTTCCAAATTGAAGACTTGGCAAATACATAGTATGTCTTGCCTGAAAACTGACCATTGCAGAGAAGTGTCAAAGACCAAAGGGAATCTAAAATACTAGGCTCTGCCAAAACTCTGATTTTTTTCTTATCTAAAAGAAAGAATCATCAATGTGGCTACATTGTCCCTTTTCACATGAGGGAAGATTTTCTTATGTCTAAAAAGAGAAAAAAAGCAAAGGAGGAAATCCAAATGCAAATGGTACACTCATTTTAAGTTCCCAATTTTTACTTTCTATTACAGTTACTGACATAAAATTAAGGAGATACATGAGAAAGTATAATTGATCACTTTCATTATTGTTAAATCTTTTAAGTCTTGACAATCTGAGGAATAATATCCACTGTAGCTATCACTACTTACTAGTATGATTAACTGGCATCTGATGACGTCATCATAAACATGATATTTTATCAACTTAGAGATGAAAATCCTTTTGGATTTGAATTATTTAGTTCTGAACACAAATTTACAACAACCATAAATCTCTTGAAATCTTTAGGCTGCAATCATTACATTTCTGGCTTTGATTTCTCCCAATATTGATCATACCCATGCCTTCTACACAGTACCACTAGCAGGAAGCATAGAAAAGAGTGGTCCCTTTTATTCATGGAATGCCTTCCCCTCATACAGTGTATAAGTCTGACCCGGGAGAACAGAATAATACCACATAATCAGTAGCAAGGGAGACATTCATTGAGAGGGAATAAGATCACAAAGATCTTTAAAAAAAAAAAAAAAAAGACTTTATTTATTTATTTGACAGAGAGAGACAGCCAGCGAGAGAGGGAACACAAGCAGGGGGAGTGGGAGAGGAAGAAGCAGGCTCCTAGCAGAGGAGCCTGATGTGGGGCTGCATCCCAGAACGCTGGGATCACGCCCTGAGCCAAAGGCAGACGCTTAACAACTGAGCCATCCAGGCACCCCAAGATCACAAAGATCTTTGCTTATGTTCACTTATAGATATTTCATAATTAAAGGTCTATACATTTAGATCAGTACCCATTTGAGTTAATTTTAGTATGTGGTACAAAGTATGGGTTGAAGTTCATTTTTTTACACATGCGTATCCAACTTTATCAAGATCATTTATTTTACTTATGTTTATTTTTATTTTTTTAAGATTTTATTTATTTATTTGACAGAGAGAGAGGGAGAGAGACAGCCAGTGAGAGAGGGAACACAAGCAGGGTGAGTGGGAGAGGAAGAAGCAGGCCTCCAGCAGAGCATGGAGCACGATGCAGGGCTCGATCCCAGAACTCCAGGATCATGCCCTGAGCCGAAGGCAGACACTTAATAACTGAGCCACCCAGGCACCACTATCAAGATCATTTATTGCAAAGACTACACTTTCTCTATTAAATTACCCTAGCACCTTTGTAAAAATACCACTTGACCACAAATATGTGGGTCTATTTCTGGAATATATTATTTTGCATTGATCTATTTGTCTACCTTGACAGATTACTGTACTCCCTTGATTATTGTAGCTTTAAAATAAGATTGACAACAGATAGTATAAGTCCTATAAATATTTGTTTTTCTTTTACTGTGTTTTAGCCATACTACATCTGTTTCATTTCAACACGACTTTTTAAAAACGCTTGTCTACTTCTATAAAAGAGCCTGATGGTATTTTAATGTTATTTCATTAAGCCTATAGATCAATTTGGGAAAAATATACATCTTAACAACACTGAATCTTCAAATCCATATATACAGTGTATCTCTTTGCTTATGCACATCTTATTTAATTTCCTTCAGCAATGTTTAGTAGTTCATGATGTTGCACTAAAAATGACATTTAGGGTTTGATTGCCAAAGGAGAATAACAGCCGTAATGAGATTGCTTACAAATCTATAGCTTTTTTTTTTTTTTTGAAAAGAATAATATGCTAGTAAAGACTAAAATAAACATATGCATGAAGGCCAAAGTCTCCCTCAGAGTATAAGATCCAGCAAGGTCAATCTATTTTATTTTATTTTGGCGGAAAGAGAGAGAGAGAGAGAGAGAGAGCATGTGAGCTGGGAGAAGGGGGAGAGAGAGGGAGAGAAGGAATCTTAAGCAGGATCCACACTTAGCATGGAGCCCAATGCAGGGCTCAATCTCACGACCCTGAGATCATGACCCGACCTGAAACAAAGAGTTGTCCGTTAACAGAGTGAGCCACATAGGCGCCCACGTGTCACCAGGTGAATCTTAAACTCTGTTTTCCCTTTACAAATACTATATCAGGAAACACTTATCTCTTGGGTCAGAGGCCACTGATTTGTGTACAGAGTACATAAGAATCCGAAAACCCAAAATTCAGTTTCACTTGAGGATTCTCATGCCCTGCTACACATATAGAGATGCCTTTGCTATATAAGCAGTGCAGAAGTAAAGCACTCTGGAGGTATCCCCAGGAAAGAATACAGATTTTAAATTTCCCTGTTACCAATAAGCAATGTGACAACCTTTTGTAAGCCACTCCATATAACCAAAACCCATGGTTACAAAGGAACATTACTTTTCAAATTATTTCAAGACTCGATGGAGGTTAGTGCCTTGCAGGTAATTAGAAAAACAATTCAGGCCAGTTCCATGCTTGCTGAATTAACCCTCCATAGCACATGTGTGTAGACCTTGAATATCTTTGGTCCCAAATGTCCTAATTATTTCATATCTTTCAATATTCAAATGTTCACTACCAGTACATAAAAATAAAATAAATTATTATATTAATTTTGAATTTTCAGCCATGTTAAACCTACCTATCAGTTGAAATAATTTTTTGTTGTTTGTTGTTATTATTAAATCCCTTAGGGATTTCTATGTCAATAGTCACATTATCTAAATATAAAAACATTTTTGTTTTTTTCTTTTCTTGTCAGGATGGCTTTTTTCTTTTCCTTTCCTGATTTCACTGGCAATATGTTTCAGTGTATTGTGGAATAGAAGTAATCTGGGTGGATATCCTTGCCCTGTCCATGATTTTCAGGGTAAAGCATAAAGTATTTGTTCTTTTACTATTAAGTATGATATTAGCTTTAGGCTCTTCATAGATGTCTTTTAGTAACTTGTAGAATACTCTTTTTATTCCTAATTTTCCCAGATTTCTTTTTTTTACCTTGTTTGGTGCTGTATATTTTTTGTATTTCTATGTATATTCTTGATCTTTTCTGAAATGTGATTAAGTTACTTGGACCATCTTGGGTTTTACTTTTGATGTTTGTTATGCATAATTATGTCTGTTTGATATAGGGTTAATTTTTCCCAGGACTGAAGCAAGAACCTTCCTTGTGTTCTAACTGATGCCCATTATCTTGAAGGGTTCTACCTTGGGTTGGAAATAATCATTCTCCTGGTTCCGTGTCAGCTCTGGGCATTGTTTCTTCTAATCCTTTGAATGGTTCATTCCCTTCCTTCGGAAGTTTCCTTAAATGCATATGCTGATCAGTCATCTTCAGAATACTCAAGGGACTTTCAGCTATTATTTGGAGTTCTGTTTCTGTGCAGCTCTCCCTTCTCCAGTGTTCTGTCAAACTGGTGGCAAATTCCAGCCACCATATGCATCCCAGATCCCAGTCTGTTTCGTCAATTCAAGGAGACCAACAGTTAGGCTTTTAAGTTCCTCCTTTGCTTCAGTCTGGGAATATTCTCCAGACAGTAAACTTGGGTAACTATAAGTTTTACTTGGTATGTATTTTGTATCTGAGATCACTTTTATTCATAATCTGATGTCCAATGTCCAAGGGATTTTTTAAAATATGTTTGTCCAGATTTTATTTGCTTCAGATGGGAAGGTATGTATGATTACTGTTACAACACCTATGCTGGAAGTAGAATTTGACCTTTCAGTCTTGCTCTGTACATGTCCAGCATAGTCTTCAGTTAAGAGTCTACACAAAAACTATTGATCTCCCCCTTTGTACAACACTCTCTTCTCTGGTACTCTGCTAATCAAATTATAACTAATTCAGCAGTCTTCAGCCTCCTCAACTTGGCAAGATTACTGCTATGCTTGAGACTCTCTTTCCTGCATCGTTGTAGTAAAGCGTTCCCAGGCAGAATGCCAGGGTAAGATTGGGGTGATTACACGTTGATCACGAGTCTCACCTCATGATTTTCCTTTCCTTCAAGGATCAAAGTTCTGAACTAGCACAATGTTTAAAAACACTGTTTCATTCACTGTGCCCAGTTTTATGGTTGTTTTCAGCAGGAAGGTAAATTCAGTATCACTTACTCTGACACAACCAGAAGCAGAAATCTAATTTCCATGCTCTCATTTATACCTCTTTACCTGCTCCTTTTCTTCCTATACTTACTGGGACACAACAGTTTCTTTTTTTTTTTTTTTTAATATTTTATTTATTTATTTGACAGAGAGAGAGACACACAGCAAGAGAGGGAACACAAGCAGGGGGAGTGGGAGAGGAAGAAGCAGGCTCCCAGCAGAGCAGGGAGCCCCCTGTGGGGCTTGATCCCAGGACCCTGGGAACGTGACCTGAGCTGAATGCAGACGCTTAACTGACTGAGCCACCCAGGTGCCCTGGGACACAACAGTTTCTTTTGATGGCGCCTCAATAATTGAACACTTCTAAATTACACATGACCGAGGGCTCACAACTGGAATGGTTTCTATTTCCTCTAAATATGCAGCTCTTGAGCATCTCAGCTGGTTTCATCAATTTATATTCATATACCCATTGCCCAGGCCTCTAAATTGCAAGCTTGTATATGAATCTGTGTACTAGATATTTGCTACTGGATATCTAATAAACATGCCAACTGACATTAGAAAAATCCAACGTCTCCCAACTACCTTTGACAAACAAATAATCACTCCTCACAAGCGATCATTTTTAGTATTACCACCTATTCTCTCCCAAGTATCCTCCACCTAGGTAATTACAACAGTCTCAACTGATTTTCCTGCTTCTATCCTGCACAAACAGCAGTGAAAGTGGGCATTTTAAAGCATATATCAAACCATATCAGTCCTCTGCATGAAGCCCTCCAAATGGCTGTCCATCTCCTTTAGCCCATAAAACTCAGCACAATTTACATCACTCTCAATTCTACGAGCTCTTGCCTTTATTTACTCAGCTATAGCAACACTGGAATCTTTGCTCTTCCCCAAATCGAACAACTGTCTTCTGTCTTCAGATTCGTAGTTTTTCTATGCACCATGAATGCATCCTCTACAGATATCTTATGGGTCATGGCCTCAGTTCCTTGATGTCAGTGCTCAAATTTTATGTCAACAAATACTTCCCCAAATTCACTATGTAAATATTTTCTTAGAACACACCACATTTTATTTGCCTTGCTTAATTTTCCCAATAGCACTTTATCTTATTTGCCATATTAATATGTTTGTTTCTTTATTCATTGAGACTGTCTCCTAATTAAACCAGTAGATTTATAAAGACAATACCCTGAACACCCTGGATACAGCCCACCATGTGGGGGGGTATTTCATAAATAATGTCGAATAAATGACTGGATGGATACATGGAAACTATCAATCAGGATTATTTCACCCTCATATCTTTTTAATCTGCAGAAGATGGTTAACATAACTAGTAGATATATTAGAACAATCAATTCCATGGGGATAAAATAAATAAGCTAATAAAAAGACAAACATATCAGAAAAAAGTGTGTATAAGTGTTGATAAAGATTAAATGCCACAATAATTATATAAGTACCCTAAAATGAGTCTTTTCAAAATATTCTTGTCTCTAATTACAAAAGAATTTGGTGTCTTAGTCTCCTTGGGCTGCCATACCAAATATCATAGATCAGGTGGCTTAAAAAACACACACACATTTATTTCTCACAGTTCTGAAGGCCAGAAGTCCAAAATCAGTGTGTCAGCACGACTGGATTTGGTGACAACCCTATTCTTCGTTTATTCATATGGCACAAAGAGTGCAAGCTTCCTCCAGTCTCATCTCATAAGGGCACTAATCCTATCATGAAGTCCTCACCTTCATGATCTGATTACCTCTGAAAAGCTCTATCTCTGAATATAATCACAGTGGGAATAAGGGTTTCAACATACGAATTTTGTGGGGACACAAACATTTACTCCATATCAGTAAGTTGACATGTTTACTGAAAGATGCTATAATCTAGGAATTAATTAGTTTCTAAGAATACAGTGTACTGAATAATTTAAACCTCTGCTTTCAAAGGAAATACTATCAATATTGAAAAGACAGGCCAAAAAAGTAATAAAAATTTTTTAAGATAATTTTTAGTATTATAAAGAAAATACACTTGTTAATATGACAGAAATTAATTTAATTTTAGTTGGGATGACAAGGACATGTAATGTGATGAAAAGACATTTGAATTTAAACCTATACAACAAAACGAAAGTAGCTATTTGAAGATATGGGTACTATAATTCTAAGTGAATGTCAAAGACTCTGAAACTGAAATGAACTTGATATGTGCAAGGGAAAGGAAGAAGGCTAGGGAATTCTGAATCCCAGTAATGGATACAAACAGCAGTGGGAAATGAAATTAGATTGGCAGATTTGGGCCAGATCATGTAGCACCTGGTAAGCCATGTGGTAAGAAGTCTGAATTTCAATCTGATTTAAATGGGATAATATTGGCCTGTTTTATAGAGAGAAATTATGTTATTTGATTTATTCTCAAGAAATGGCTCCCGGCTGCTATCTGGAAATGAACTATAAGACAGATAAAACAACCAATTAAGAGACACTTAGAGTAGTCTGAGCAAATAGTTTACACTAGTAAACAATAAGAAAGATGGACTTAGACAAAATATTATAAGTAGAAATGAACAACTTACTGCTGATTGGTTGTGGGGACATGGAAAGAAATGAGAAGAATCAATAACTCCTCTATCTCTGTGTGAGCAAACTGCCAGTTTGATGCACAGAAGGAAGGTACTAGATGATGGTAGGGCATGGATTTGGTGGGGGTTAAAAAATATGTTTCAATTTGTTAAGTTTAGTTTTAAACTTGAGATATACATTACAAATCCAAATACACATATAAATGCATATCAGACTATTGTGGGGGGGGGGGAGGGCTACAAATTCAAGTCACCAGCATAGAAGGCTTTCAGAGACATGGAGACAGATGAAACAATGGAAGAAGAATTATACATACATAGAATTTGGGCATGTTCAAAAAATAAGACAAAATGTACAATGGTAAAAAGACTCACTGCTTTCAATTGTTTTACAGAACAAGGAGTCAAATATGCATAAAACCAAAAATTTTAAAAATCAAAACTCAAAATATCGATTAATAATGGTCATTAATATTTCCTTTATTGGAAGCCATACTTAATAGTTGAATGAATGTTCAAGTTAGGTCAAAAGTAATAGCTCAAATGCCTTGTAATGAGACCTGCAGTTTCTGAGGTAGAGACAATTTCACAAAAGATGAAATAATATCAATATTCAATATGAAAAGCCTAATTATACAGACTTACAGCTTAATCTTTATTAAGCCAATTCTCAAAATTTCAATAACAACAAGCATAAATTTAGCAAGTATACTATAGGTAAGACAGAACTTTAGAATAAAAATTTAATTTATTAAAATGGCCTGACAGTGGTGGTTGAAAAGATAAATTAATGAACTGAAAAGAGTGGGCAGAAGCACTTCCAATAATGTAATAATATTCATTATATTGTATTGCAATTAAAATGTGTAATTTTAGGGACATCTGGTTGGCTCAGTAAGTACGGCATGCCACTCTTGATCTCAGGGTCATGAGTTCAAACACTACACTGGGCAAGAGGACTATTAAAAAAAAAGTGTAATTTTAAGATACAGATGTACTTATTTATGGCAGTTCTACATCAAAATAAATACATACGTAAAGTTATAAAAGCACTACTAAACTATAAGTAAATAGCAGTTTTCCATATACAATAAAAACTGAAGAGGTATGCATGGACCCAAGTTGCTGAAAAGGTTTCATAAACTTGTCAGTCTTGCTCACTGGTTGGAAAAATGACTCACAATGATGGCCTTGTTAGGTCTGTGTATTATAACTGGCCTAAGAAAATATTCCTCTTTATTTCCTTAACACTGATGTTGTTTTCACGTAAGATCCATGTAAAATTACCTGTATTTGAAACGCTTTTTTTCTACTTTCAAATGTCAGGTTATTAAATTTCTTTTTTATTTCTCTATGGAACAGGCTGATTTTCCATTGTGTAAAAATGTCACAGAACAGCTGTGACCTTATGTTTGGAGATGACTGCTACAATGAAGTGTCAAAGCAAGTGAAAATGCCATTCTCTGATGAAATGAGCTACTTCTATCACATTAATCATTTTTTTTTATAATGACTAGCACAGGTGTAGATTGCTGAATATGGGATAATTAATAAAATGACTATTTACTATAATATTCTTCATTACCAGTAAATTAGAAAAGAAATTAAAGATGTAGTTAGGTCACCATATGTCACATAAATGAGAGCTAGGTTATTCACATGGGCAGAACTATGGGCTAATTCTAAGTCAGAAGCTATTTTTATCATGCTATGGAACTTTGGAACATTTTTATTTCTTAATATTTTATATTTGTTCTTGTGTTAGAAACAGGAATAAAATTTTTAACATCCAGATATTATTGCCCTTACAGACAAAAGTACTAAAACTTTCCTTTCAATTTAATAGAAAATACAGCACTTATAACTTTTTACTAGGATAGATATTTAGGATAGCACACTGTAACATATTTTCACAAGAATATTTGTTTTTCTTTTTATCTCACATTCTATTGAGAAGTGAGCCTGCTTTAAAAATCTATGTTTTCAACCTTGCCAATTTTTCTCTTACTTTTAAGAGTGTGTTTCCACAACTCCTCTTCATTTTACATTATTTACCATTCCCATCTTTAATAAACCTATAAAGAAAATATAACAGTAAATAAATAGATGATCACTAGAATTCTACTTTGGGTACACTCTATACGTGCTTCAGAAATGGAAGTCTTATGAGGACTGTTTTTCACAAAAATTAAAATAAATTGTATCAATTACTATATCCATAACTCTTGTTACTTCTAAAGAAAGCCAAATATACTTGTCAAATATAATGACATTAGGAAAAAGTATAAATGAGAGCATACATAAAGAGCATGAAGTCATACTTAGGGATTTGGAAATATGCTTAGTCAACATTTAAAACATGTGATCAGATAGTTAATTTCTATAGTGTACATGTCATACTTTCTATTCTTTTCTCATTGGAGACAGAAAATCTAAAAACATTTTAAAATGTTGTGAGCAAGTGTTTCACTTAAAAGAAAAATTCACCCAATCTCAAAATTTACCAAGAAAGCTTAATTAGAGTGAGCTCAACATGTGTTTACTAATCATTGACACCACCTTCAACACACACACACACTCACTCACTCACTCACTCACGGACAACAAAGGGACACAAAAGACACAGCCTAATTATCAATGACCACAAACTTTGCAAATTTTCTGTACAGAAAAAAAGTGTCTCTCTGATGGTAATTTATTAGTTGTATAAAAACCTGGTGTTCAGATCACTGATTTGAGACATTTTTCTCTTCTAGAGAGCATGGGCTGTAACAACTGAACATTAACATGGAAAAAAACTGAAGCTCAATCTAATTGTTATACCATACATAAAACCAAATAAACAATTAATTATATGTGACTATTTAATTTTTACAAAAACTACAGGAAAATTATTTCCTGAGGACACGCAAATTTTTCCAAAAATATAACTTATAAAAGAAAAACATGATAAATTGGACCTTTTCACACCAAAAACTTCTGCCTGCGAAAAAGACACTGCATAAAGAATAAAACAGTAAGCAAAAGGCAATTGTAACATATTTCCAAAAAACATAACTAATAAAAGTCTTGCATCCAGAATATATAAAGAACTCTTAAAACTCACTAAGTATAAAAACAACTTTAAAAATCAGCAAAATATTTAAAAAGATTTAAATTTCACCATAAAAACAAACAAATGGCAAATCAGACTGTGGAAAGATGCTTAACACCATTAGTCCTTAGTGAAATCAATTTAAAACTACAGTTACATACCACTAAACACTTCCTAGAATGGCTAAGATCCTGCTCTTGCCATTATTAGGTGTTGATGAAGGAGTGGAGAAAGTGGAACTCTCATACATTTCTGCAGGGGAGGCAACATTGCACAGACAGCATGGAACGCTGTTCCTTATAAAGCTAATGTGCACTTAGCATAAGACCCAGCAATTTCACTCCTAGGTATTTACCCAAAGATATGAATATTGTATTCAATCAAATATCCCTTGTGAATATTTATAGCAACTTTATTCAAAATTGCCAGAAACTGGAAACAAGCCAAATGTCCAGCTACTGAACTGGTAAACAATCAATGGCAAATCCATACAACGAAATACCAAAGTTTAAAAAGCAGCCAACTACCTACAGAGGCATTAGCATGGATTAATCTCACATTCATAATACTAACGGAATGAAGACACATCCAAAAGGCTACACACTGTCCGAGCCTGTTTAAATTGACTATTCTGGATTAGGTGAAAGTTGTACTGACCTAAGTCAGATCATGGGTTTCCAGGAGATCAAGTGAGGACAAAGCTTGTTTACAAGCAGGTATGAGGGAATTTGGGGTCGTGATGGGACATTTTGACTGTGGTTGCCGTCACACAACTCTTTGTTGTTCGAATCTCACATAACCGCACATCAAAAAGGGTGACTTTTACTGTAGGCAATTTAGACCTACATCAAATTATAACAAAAATATAGGAGGAAATGTTCCTGTTTGATGAGAGAGGTTATGTACCTACCTCTCTGAAAAGAAATAGGGACAAAGGGATAAGGATAAAGCTTACCTTACTTGAAAATTGTAACCTGGAAAACTCTACCTCAGAATAAGTTCTTTTCTCAAAAATTATTTTCTAACTCTGATAATGTTTTCTTTCTTTTCATTTCTGCCTTAGATAAAAATAGGATTTTAATAAGTTGTGGAAATAAAATCTAAAATGTTAGAGCAAGTTCACTACTGTTTATTTTATCAGAACAAAACACATCCTTGCTTGGTATATGTAAAGTGGATAAAAGCAAATTATTATCCTTTCTAAAAAGGTATTTGACCAAACCCTCCTAAGAAGTAATAAATGCAGAAATAATCTACCAAGTCATATACCTTTTCTAACCAATGCAATCTACCATTTCCTTTATCTTTATAATTAATTTATTTAAAATTAAATAGCAGTTCTCATGATTGATTTTAGAAAACTGGGTTCTGATAATGTTCTTACCCAAGCAAAAGATTCAAATGACAGATGGAAAGAACAATTCAACATTATAGAAGATATACAGTAACCAAGGTATATAAAGAAAAGATAACCTATATGGTTTAGAACAAAGTCCATGAACAGAAATTAAGAAGTCACAGAACCCAAAATATTTATAGCAATTAAAGATATGAAAAGGAGCTCAACCTTACAAGCTACCAGATAACTATAAACTAAAGCAATTAAAAGCTATTATTTCAAACCACAATGTTGGGGGGGAAAAAGTAGGATCATAAGTTCAAATATTGGCAAGAATAAAAGACAAAATTATTTTCTTTAACTGATTCTGAGAGGGTAAAATGATATTATGATTTTAAGAGCAATTTGTCACCAGCTAATTAAACTGAAAATATGCATAATCTATGGCCCAGCAGTTTCATTCTTAGTTGCATACCCTGATGCATTTGTAGCACAAGTACAATAGCGCACTTAACCTGAATGCTTATTGTAGTAATTTGTTATAGTAGAGATGCTAGAAACAAAGCTTATGTCCACAATACAAAAATTAATACATTAAAATGTGATATCTATCCACATATTTGAATACTTTGCAGTTGAAACATATGAAAGTGAAATTGGATCATAAAATGTAGTTACAAATAAATGTATACATTTTTCATAATTTACATGAAAGGACATATATACAATGCTCTATACAGTAGATAGATTTTGTCCCGTATATACATAAAAATATAAGAAATTTGATTAAAGGAAAAGGTCGGACACATGACACTGCCTTTTGATCTTGAATACAGTTTAGTCATATCTACAGTATCTGGTTTCTAACAGTAACAAAAATAAAACATACCATCATTATTTTTTTATTTTTAGAAATTTTTTCTTTTAATAATTTATAATACCTTGACATTTACATTTCTGAAAATAGAGAAGTAGATTGTAATGACAACTTGTTTTTTCAGTTAAATTTTCTCTGTATGTGTACAATGAAACAAGATATTACTTTTATGCAATTTTTTGTATCTCAAGTAGAAATAATAGCATAAATAACCAATTCTTCAGTATGTTTATTTAATAAAATGTGGCTTGGAAGTAGATTCTTTTACTTGTACAATATTAGCCTTTTTAAAATTTTCTCTGTAAAACAGAATTTCACCAACCACAGAGACTGGAAAAAGTATTCATCATTAGTTCTTTGTATTAAAGGCTTTAAAAATCCCAGTTTCTAACAAAGAACATACATTTTATTATCCTGCTGAGATCTACCAAGCAGCAAATATGTGCAGAGACCCCATGATAGCAACAGTAGTTACAACGGTTAAAAGTTAAAGCAGCACTCTGCATTTTGGATAGACTAAATGAAGAACACAGTCTGCAAGCCATTAATTCTGCTTATATGTGTAGCTTTTGAAACTTTAGGACTTTAGGTTAAACAGTATTTTTAGTAATATAACTTAACCTTGTAAAAGGCAGTGAAGATAGAGTATCAAATCATTAAAAATAAATAGGCTACTTTGAAACATCCAACTGAAAAAAAGTCCTAGGGAAGTAAAAATTGTTATGATGTCCTACTTCCAAAGAAAGTAAGACTTACAGCTAAGCGTAAGATCAGCGGAATGTCTTTTTTTTTTGTCCTCCTTCTATAAATACATGTGTTTAAGAGCTAATATATCACCATATTTAATAAGTTCCTAAATGGTATACCTGAATTTATGGTTGGTTAAATTTGTGCTGTGCTGATTCTTTCCTATTTCTATATACACATGTAAGCGCACACACTTTTATTTTATTGTGTAGTATTTTGGTTGACTGCATAAAAGTCTTAGTTTACTTTGGTGTTCCAGAAATGAGAGTCACATAAAGCATTAAACAAGTCAGGAGAGCTACACAATTTCACTTAAATACAGGCAGTACTGTGAAAATCCATTCAAGTACTTTGAAGTTTGAAAAGTAACCTCTGACTTGTAGTAATTTAAAGCATTGAATATGATGTAGGCAAAGGGCTAAGTCAACAAAAGCTACTGACGTGGATTGGAAACCTTTCCCCTCAGAACTCTTTGTCATATCACTCCTTAAGATGACTCAACTAGGAGAAAAACACAGCAAAGACCCTAAGTATAGACAGAGCTAATTTTTCATAACTGATAAGGGATATATTCCCTTAAGCACCCAGACTGTTCTGTTAGTGTTTTGATATACAAAAGAGAATTCTTGTCTCTAAACAGGAACACGACAATGCCTAGGTAAAGTGAACAAGTTAGCCCACCTAACAAACATTTATTCTCATTTTAGTAGTCTGCTTTGATTTTTTTTTTTTTGCTTTTTTTCTCCTTGTCTAATTGCCTCTGTAATATATAATGAGCAGGTGACAAATACAGTTGCATGAACTGACAGAAAATTATGTATTTTTAAAATACCTAGCCCCACCCCTCTCAGGTCACAAAATATTATGAAAATTAGGAAGAGTTTTGAATATGGAGTGGCAGGTCTTACAATAAGCTTGAATGGAGGATATGAGCAGAACAAATTAATAAAAGAGGTCTGCTAGGTTTTTGTCTAGGTAACTGAGTAAAATATTGTGTCACTTAATAATTAGAGAAAATGGCAATCATGAGAACAGACGCGTGTATGAGGAGAAAGAAAACTTTATTTTAAAACTATGCTGGTTAGGTGACTCCTGGTTATGAAAGCAAAGATACCAAGTAGGCAGTTTGGCACTGGAGTTCACATTGCTGGTGCACCATCCAAATGCCTTAGGTTCCCATTTACTGCTTTCCTGCTACTGCTCACCCAGCTACCACATGCACTGCCCACCCTGAGGCCGATACCTGCTCATGCATTGCATTTGGACTATTGACACCACCTCAAATTGAAAGTTCGTCCAGGGCAATAGTGAATGAAGAACAAAAGCCAATATCCCTTTCCTCATGGTGGGCAAACTCTATGGTTCAATTTACACCATCACCCTGGAGCTAGACTTATCTGAGAGCCAGCTTTCCTTGGGCTTCTTCTGTTTCCTATTCTATCTCCTCAGGCTCTTTTAGATTAACCCCTGACTATACTTCCTTGCATGTAAATTATCTTCTCAGACTCTCTTTTAGGGAATCCTAATAGATCTAATATCCAAGCCAAATAGAAATATAAGGTTTAGAAATACAAATGTAGAAAACATTACCATAAATGACATTTAAACACCCAGACTTGCACATCATTCTCAAGATAATGAATGTAGATATAGAAAAACAGTGGGTGTAAGACTCAGTCCTAGAAAACTTCAATAATTAGAGGTGCACATGGGAGAAACAGACAACAAAAGTAACTTGGAATGACTGTCTTGTGAGATAGAAGAATAATCAAGTGAAGGCAATGCACCAAGATGCTGATATGATCAAGTATGTCAAATGCTGTGGAGTAAATAAAATGAAGAAACTTAATTGATCGCTGAAAAAATTTCTTCAGAAAAAATGAAATGTATAAATATTTTGAATAATTATAGCAAAAGCTTCACTCTGAATATTTCATTTTGTAAATAACAGGAAATGATCTGGCTTCTTCAGTAGGAAACAAAGGCCAGTGCCTCTAAGAAACTGGGACAGAAAACACTAAGGAAAGAGGATGAGAATCAGCAGAGGAATGAAATTTTGAAGAACTGCTGTGAAACCCTAGACATAATACCAAAATTTAAATCTATACTAGAAGTGCAGAAGAAAAAAAATGGATTCATATACAGTAGACAACAAAAATCTATGATTATAAATATGAGAAGCTCTACTACAATGTAGAACAAAATAGAGAAATTTAGTAGGAAGTGCAAAGAGAAGAAAAGATGGGTCACAGAAGAAACACTAATAGTCAATAAATTAAAAAATAAATATTCACATGTAATGGTAACCATAAAATGATATAATAATATCATATATGATTTCACTCATCAAATGTTAGCAAGAATATGATAAGAGGTTCCTGGAAGTACACCATTATTTAAAGCTTTCTGACAATCTATTTATTTGTTCTCATACATTGGGACCCAAAAAGTTCACTGGTAGAAATCAATCCTAAATACATTTAATATATTTTCCAAAATTTACATACAAGAATACTTTAACTATAATTTCCCTTAGCAATATTAAAAGCAATGCAAAATTTCTAAGAGTTAGTTATTAAATAAATATTGGTATGTTGTTAGAGTAAATACAGATGAACATTAAAGTTACAGCTTTTTTCCTTTTGAATATTTTCTGATTAGTCTCAACATAAGCAAATACTATTTAATAAAGGCAAATTGAGGTATTTGTATGCAGACTGACCAATAGCTGACATGCACAAATGCCTATTATGTGGAGTTAGACAACCTCCATCTCCCACTTATCCATACAGGTATAGTATCAACTACTGTCAAAGTCACTTAAGGAGACATGAATTAGAAGGTCACAAATGATCTGACGCATTAACATGTCTTGTAGACTTTTGGGTGATGTATGTAACAGAATTTATATACAGAGTGAAAAATATGTCCCTGAGAGTAAATTCACCATTTGTTAGGTGTCAAGAATTATGAAGAGTTAAACTTTGGGGAACAACAGATCCAAATGGACAATATGGCATTTATAATGAATCCAGGCACAACTACCAAGAACGCTGGACAACACTCGATGTGGAAACAACTGAAAGCCAAAAAGGGCTATGTCATAAGGGATCACATAGTCAGTGATTTTTAAACAAATGGGGAAAACAAACAAACAAGACCAGATCTTGTCAGCAAGTTAAAATGAACAAAGTCATTTTAGAGCAATGATGAGAGCAGGAATTTAAGGAACTGTGAGCAGTCTGGGCTGAACAAACATTATTCCTAAGGGAGTTTTGAATAAATTCAAATTATGCCTCTGATGATTCTGAATGGTATTAAAGATGCAAAGAATCCTCAATGTAAGGTTGAGAGTATGTAGGTTTAAACCAGGGTATTTAAAAACTCTATTGATCCTATGATCTCACTCATACTCTTGGACTTCAAATGAGGTCTGTGTGAAGGTAGAATGAATATACTTGTATTTTTCCAAAGATCTTGCATTGAGAACATATGTCACTTATAGTAAGTATATTACAGAATTGTAACAATTGCTCTTCATTCCAACCAAGGTCAGAAATGTATATAGTAATCTACAGTACAAAGAGAGTTTCTAAAGTAGCAAAATATAAATGGATTCTAAAATATTTTTTTCAGCAAATTAGATAAATAGCAACAGCTGTTAATAAAAAACAGTTGTTTTTTTCCTGTAATAAAAGAAATGATTCTGTTTGCATTGGCTATCAGCTACTAAACAAAAGAGCTCATGTATAAAGGTTTGGAAATAAATATTTGGTAAATCTTTGTTGACTTAATCTATTTATGCAAATTTTTACATTCATATAAATTTTGTGGACTCGTAGCTTTGTGCAGTCATATAAGTTTTAATCTTTTAGTTTTTCTTAAAATATATAGTTGTGAAAATGTAGAGCTGTACTCTAGCTTTCTAATATCTTTCAAGATAATATTGATTTACAAAACAATCAATGGGATTAGTGGCAAACATTCAAAATTTCCTATTAATACTAGCTTATAAATTTCATTAATGTTTTTGTTTGGTCATATGAGTATTCTGTCCACAGAAATAACTACGGGTTTAACATAATATATACTTCCAATTTCCTTGAGTAATGATGTGTGGATAGTGTTTGTATTTTTTGAGAAGGGTAAATAATTACAACACTTGATTCTGAAATTGCATAGTATTTTTGCTAATCATTGTTCACTTGAGATCAAGGAAACACTATGATTAGGAAGAAAACAAGAATCCCCCATGGTCACTTCTATTCAACATGTACTAGAGGTTGTACCTGGGTCAGTTAGGGAATAAATATATGCATATATAAAGCAGACAGATTGGAAAGGAAAAAGTAAAACTAGCTCTATTCAGAGAGAATGTGGTTTTGTATACACAAAATCTTAGGAATCCACTAAAACTATGTGAACTAAAAAATTTGTTCAGCAAGCTCACAGGACAAAAATCAATATAAAAATAAATTTTACTTCTATATACTAAGCAACGAAATTAAGTAAAAATTCAATTTACAGTAATATTAAAAATAATAAACTTGCTATAAAATATTAATAGTGCAAAACTTTACAATGAAAATTATAAAACACTGCTGAAAGAAATTCAAAAAATAAATGGAAAGACACCTGTTTTCATGGAACAGAGAACTAACATTGTTAATATGG
Organism: Ursus arctos; assembly: GCF_023065955.2. Lineage (NCBI taxonomy): Eukaryota > Metazoa > Chordata > Mammalia > Carnivora > Ursidae > Ursus > Ursus arctos. Next base: position 23,034,352 of record NW_026622764.1, read on the forward strand.
CAGTGTTCCATGAACTGATCTACAGATTCAATACAATCTCTATGAAAAACTTAGCTGTACTATTTTTCTGCAGAAGTTGAAAATCATATTCCTAAAATTAAATGGAAATGCAAGGTGTCCAGATTAAAGCCAAAAAAAAAAAGTTGAAAAAAATTTGTAGCAATCACATTGTCTTTTTTCAAAACTTATTAGATAGCTGTAGCAACTTCAACTTTGGGATACTGTTAGATAGTTCCTCAAAATGCTAAATGGATTATCACATGATCCAGTAATTCTATTCCTTGTTATATACCAAAGAGCAATAAGAACATATTATCTCTGTGAGGATATGTGTATAAATGATCACAGCAGCTTTATTCCTAAGAGCCAAAACATGAAAATAATTCAAATATCCTTAGATGAACGGATAAATGAAATGCTGTCCCTCCATACACAAAGAGATGGTTTGGTAATAAAAAGAATAAAGTACTGACACATATCACAGCATGTATGACCATTGAAAACCTTATGCTAAGTGGTGGAAGCCAGATACAAGGTCGCATATTTTATGATCCCATTTATGTGATATACAGGTTGTCAAATTCATAAAGACAGAAAATAGACTGGTGGTTTCCAGGTGCTGGGAAGGGAAGGGGTAATGAATGGGAGTGACTGCTAATGGGTATGCAATTTCTTTTAGGTTTGATGAAATGTTCTAAAACCAAGTAGTGGTAATGCCTGCATGACTCTATGAATATACTAAAAAAAACACTTAATTGTTCACTTTTAAAGGGTGAATTTTATGATATGTGAATAATATCAATAAAGCTATTGTTTAAAATATATGTATTTTTTAGAGAGTTGGGGGCAGAGGGAGAAGGAGAGAGAGAATCTCAAGCAGGCTCCATGCCCAAACCCTGAAACCATCACCTGAGCTGAAATCAAGAGTTGAACACTCTACTGACTGAGCCACCCAAGTTCTCCAAAAAGATAGTTTTAAGAAAGACCAAGAAAACAAAGAAATACATAGATATATTTAGTATTTCTATTATTCTAAAGACCTTAAGAGGGACACCTGGATGGCTCAGTTGGTTAAGCATCTGCCTTAGGCTCAGGTCATTATCCCAGGGTCCTGGGATTGAGTCCCACATGGGACTCCTTGCTCAGTGGGGAGCCTGTTTCTCCTTCTGCCACTCCCCCTGTTTGTGCTCTCTCTCTCTCTCTCTGACAAATAAATAAATAAAATCTTTAAAAAAAAGACGTTAAGAGATTCTCCCTTTATTTTTATTTTTCATTAAATTGGTAATGATTATATAGATTCTCATTAAAAATTTTTATTGATAATAAATATTCTCAGTAATTATGCTGCTCAGATAAAGATGGCTCTAATAATACTAATTATAAAATATTTTGACATACATCTTTATTTTTTCTTTTTAAGATCCTATTTACCCATTTGACAGAGATAGAGACAGCCAGCTAGAGAGGTAACACAAGCAGGGGGAGTGGGAGAGGAAGAAGCAGGCTCCCAACGGAGGAGCCGGATGTGGGGCTCCATCCCAGAACTCTGGGATCACGAGCCAAAGGCAGACGCTTAACGACTGAGCCACCCAGGCACCCCTGACATATGTCTTTAAATCACAATTTATTTATGCTTATTTTTTTCAATATAATTTCCCAGGGATTTCATATACTCTAGGCTATGGAGATCTTACAATAGTTTCTTAAAGAATTAAAATAATTTTGGAGGATTAACAGGAACTTAGTTCCTTTTCCTTTACTATCTGTATCAAAGAAGACTTCGACTTGTTATTCCTTTCAGTTTAAGATTACTTTAATTACTGGATACATTGGATGGCACTTTGAATTTCAGTCAGGCAATTAAGCAATATACACAGATGAAATAAAGGTGTGAATATATAAGCAGAAAGTGACCTCAGAGTTTTCTTTGCTTCTTTCTTTCTCTTTCTCTCTTTTTTTTCCAATAAACAACCCTAAGCAAGCACTGAGAGGAGAAATTCGTAATTTCTCAACATTATCTCAAATCCTGGAAAATTCTATAAACATAATGTCAGTAACTTTCAATTTCTTTAAACTTAATTCCACACAAATTACAGTCATCTACATAATAAGTACTTAAGAATACAATATCTTTGAAGTCTGTCAGGTTGATCTCTAAAAAGCTTTGTTACTCATTTTAGACCCTGCCATTACTGCCCATCAACTAACCTTTTTGTCTTTCTTTTACTTACCTTGTATTACAAAACTAACCCAAATTTAGGTGAAAGTTGTAGTTTAAATGGTAAATAATTAAAAAGTAAGCTGCCTCATCAGCAGCAGTATATTATTTTGTCAAGATTTTAAGAGCAAATCAATTGTTTCTTTAGCAAAAAATAAATAAAAAAAATAAAAAATAACTGTTACTGCAATCAGAGGTAAGGTATTCTATTAAAAGTAAATTCCATAGAAAAGCAACGGTGCCTACTCCAACTGATAAAAAGAACAGCTGGCATGGCACATTTTGTAAGAGTGATGTCAACAAAAAGCTTTTAGAATAAGAAGTATGTGATACAACAGTTTATAAGCCTATAAACTTCAGTGTGATTTATCTTTCTGCAATGTGAATGGGGATAAATTTATAAGCCATTCCTACCATCCACTGATGATTCATTGAATAAGCATGTTTTCAGGCTGCTGTATACAGAACCTCCAACCATAAAGTCATGCAAGTGGTGACTCACATGCTATATTTTCAAGCTTTTAAATAAAATCAGACTTTTAAAATTGTAATTCACCAATTACAACAGGATCTTATGTTTGCTTTTTAACTGACATTGACAAGGGAAAGTACTTTTCTGAGTGTCTCTTTAGCTGTTTATTAGATATTTGTGTCCCCTCACATCTGTATGGGTGGGATCAAATAGTTGATTAATGCTATCATTCCAATTTTCAGTTTGTTCTTAAGATTTATTTCTATATTTTTTTAAAGATTTTATTTATTCATCAGAGAGAGAGAGAGAGAAACAGAGAGAGTACAAGCAGGGGGAGAGGCAGAGGGAGAAGAAGCAGGCTTCCCACTGAGTTGGGAGCCTGACATGGGGCTTGATCCCAAGACCTAGCAATCATGACCTGAGCCAAAGGCAGATACTCCACCATCTGAGCCACCCAGGCGCCCCTTATTTCTATATATTTTGCTATATAAGCTACAATAAAGCTTATCAGAGATCATTGTAATTTCAGTTTGCTGTGGTAGTGAACAATAAAGCTCAGTTTAATTCTATTGATTAAAAAATAATAATTGGTTAATCTCAACCTTTTTTAGAGTTGAGAAGATTTGAAGATTAAGATTTTAATCCTATGGGTCAACTCTTCTAACACTTGCTCAGACCAAAATTAACTAAATCTAAAGTGGACTCAGCATTTCAATCAGAAAATTCTAGTTTTTATAATCCATTTTAAATTACAATTAATCCTCTTTAGATGTACCTATAACTTAACAACATGACACTAACTCAGATGAAGCTTCATTTTGCTTACATATGTAACAAATTTTTAACTTTGTTAGAAAAGTCACTTCCCATTAAAGATGGCTACCTTAGAGTAATATGTATAAATATACATATTATGTTTTAATTTCTCTAATGTTAAATGGCTATTTTTAATGATTTTCCTAAATGATAATAGTGACTGATTTTCAAGATAGAGAAAAAGTTTGCAAAATAAAATCCTATAAATCACTAAAACTGTTTCAAAGTCATTTGTTATAGATTTTATAATTTAACATATACATAGAACTGTATCAGCTATGAAGGCACAAACTAACATCAAGAGGGCACAGTAAGTATCAACTGACTGAATTTAATGATCTTGTCTTCTATGGTTTTAAAGTCGTTCATCATATATGTTGGAATGGATGTCACTGTGAGTCAAGTCACTAGGAGTTAATAAAAGTAATGGAAATTATCTTGTTTTATACCAATTCTAGCACTAGAAAGAAAAATATGAGTTCAGCCATTTATAAAAAGTCAGAAATGGCTTTATGCCAATCTGCATAAATTTCTAACATAATCAACCTTTCAGAAGAAAAATGTGAGCCAAGTGCATTTTTGGAGTAATAGACAAATCTCCTTAACCCTCCTGCATTATCAAGTTCAGTTTTGCTCTTTAAAAACAGTCATTTCTACTCTGGTGATATAAGCCCAGTATTACATAGTGGATATCTTTGTGCTCAGTAATATTTGAATTCAAATGAGGAAATAGCATCAAAAATATCAGATGCTCAAGATAAGAGCAACCAGAAGAACTTCAATCCATTAAGTCTATGTTACTGCTCTCAGTTAAATTAGGTACATTGTGTCAGTTACATTTTCTGGAAATCATTCACTTTCCAACTGAAGTTGTAAATGTCTACCTAAGATGTCTCTTCTCATATTATTTATTAAATATCTGTTCTATGCAGGATATATAAATGCTAGAGTTCAAATATGTAAAGACACAGTAATTGTTTCAAGAAATTTATAATCAGGGGAGCCTGGGTGGCTCAGTCAGTTAAGCATCTGCTTTCAGCTTAGGTCATTATCCCAAGGTCCTGGGACTGAGTCCCACACTGGGCTCCTTGCTCAGAGAGGAGCCTGCTTCTCCCTCTGCCTGTCACTCCCCCTGCTTGTGCGCTGGCTCTATCTGACAAATAAATGAATGAAATCTTAAAAAAAGAAAAAGAAAAATTTATAATCAAAAGGGAAGCAAGTAAATTAACATTTGATGTTTTTAGTGGTCAAAAACTATGACAAATCTGGGGCGCCTGGGTGGCACAGCGGTTAAGCGTCTGCCTTCGGCTCAGGGCGTGATCCTGGCGTTATGGGATCGAGCCCCACATCAGGCTCCTCCGCTAGGAGCCTGCTTCTTCCTCTCCCACCCCCCCTGCTTGTGTTCCCTCTCTCGCTGGCTGTCTCTATCTCTGTCAAATAAATAAATAAAATCTTTAAAAAAAAAAAAAAAAAACTATGACAAATCTATTTATGTGATTATGGAACATTACCGGGCATATCATTAAATCACAGTGCCATTTGAATTTGAGATTGAGCATTTTGCATTAAATTAACATCAATATTAAAAATTAATATCACCAGGGGCACTTGGGCGGCTCAGACGGTTAAGCACCTACCTTTGGCTCAGGTCATGATCCCAGGGTCCTGGGATGGAGCCCCAGGTCAGGCTCCCTGCTCATCAGGAGTCTGCTTCTCCCTCTCCCTCTGCCTCTCCCCTGCTTGTGCTCTCTCTCTCTCCATTTTTCTCTCTCTCTCTCAAATAAATAAAATCTTTAAAAAATTAAAATTAAAAAATTAAAATTAAAGTCACTAATAAATTCCTCTAAGGCAATTATTATTCATATTTAAATGAAGAAATTCTTATTTCGTACCACAGTTCCTGGACTGCTGTGAAAGCTCTGAAAGGACTTCTGTTATAAATTTATTAATTTTGTATCTAGCATTTTAAGAAAATTTCAGCTGGTGTTCAGTTTTTCCATAGCAAACAGAACAGGATGTTTTCAGAGATGTTTATAAACAATGCATTAGCTCAGCACTGTATATAAAAAAAAAAAACAGAAAACAAAAACAAAAACGGGAAGTACTAAATCCATGGCATTTGAAATACATATACTGAATATTTGCTCGCCCTTTTGAAAGTTGCAACCTAAATTTATGGCTTCCGGGCTGGAGGTTAGGATGGTATTAGACCCTGGGGCTCTGTGACATGTAATTTTGTGGTATGTGTTGATGAGTAAAAGTGGGGTTCATGAGGGAATGGCTCAAGCTTTATTGCTTTGTCTTTGGAATAAATGTGCATGGGAATTGAAGAAATTGTTAAGATTCCTAGAAATTCTTTGTTTCTAGGGATGACTCATAAATCTTTTGTAACAACCTGACATTTCATATCACATAATCAATAATTATCATCCTATCTAAGGTAAAAGAATATAGGAAAACACTGATAACTAGATCTCTTCTATTCCTGGATTACTTGACTTTCACTGAAATGAGTACTTCAGAATCTTAAAATAAAATATATATTTTAATCTTCTCATGATGTTTTTCCCATGATAAATATATCCATGTTATTTGTTATGTTTTCCTCAGTTCAGACTGATTCTCAAAATAAATTATAACAATAACAAAGTATGGAGGCAAATAATCATTTTTAAACTATTTAAGTAATTATTTTCCAAAGGCCAGGAAAAGCTTTTTTATTAAGCATAAGTTAATTGGTATCCTCTACTAACTTTTGAGATAAAATGTGTATAATTATGAGACAGAAATCAATCATGAGGGTTTTAAAAGCAAATAATCATATATTAAATAACTTCTTTCTCAACCTTTTATGGGATTTCACTTTTTTAAAATATCCAAGTAGCATATACTTTTAACAGAAGCCAATAAGGAGATCTGAGAAAAGCCATTGCTTCCAAAATAAAACATAACCTGATTACCCACATTATGATATAAAACACTGTCATTCAAGTGTACTTTCATTACTAAGAGTCCAGCTTCCTCTATTGTTTTGATTAAAACAATTTAATTAGAGTAATGTAAGATGAGTTATATAAAGAAGCAAAATCATATAACCATACAGGTGATGTATCCACAAAATCCTACATTTGTCATGATAAAGAATGGTGAAAGAAAGGATGTTTTTCTCCTAACAGCAGTAACACACAGTAACACAACAAGGATCTTCACTCTATTCACTTCTATTCAGCATGGTACTGGAAATTCCTAGCCAATGCAATAAACCAAGGGAAAAAATAATAAAAGGCAGACAGACTGGAAGTGAATCAATGAAAAATATACCTATTCACAGAATACGTAGTTACATATGTAGAAAAGCCAAAGAAAACTAAACCTAAAATTAACTTTAAATATTAAGTGAGTTTACTAAGGTTATAGAATAAAAAGTCAGCATGCAAATAAAAGCAATGTAAAATTAGGAACAATTTTTTGTAATAAATATCATTAATAATGGCTCCAAAAATTTGATATAGTTAGGTATAAATCTAGCAAAACATCTAGAGGGTTTGTATGCTTAAAATTATAAAATCCTGACCAAAAATAAATAAATAATAGAAAAAGTTACCATGTTCAAAAACATATCACATTTAACAAGACACATGAGAGGGGCGCCTGGGTAGCGCAGTGGTTAAGCATCTGCCTTCGGCTCAGGGTGTGATCCCAGCGTTCTGGGTTCTGGGTTCGAGCCCCACATCAGGCTCCTCCACTAAGAGCCTGCTTCTTCCTCTCCCACTCCCCCTCCTTGTGTTCCCCCTTTCTCGCTGGCTGTCTCTCTCTGTCAAATAAATAAATAAAAAATCTTAAAAAAAAAAAAAAAAAAAGACACATGAGAAAATTTTCAAGACCTAGAGTGAACAAAGGGTACTGAGACACGACCAAAATTTAGAATAATATAAGCATAATCCACAAAAGAAGTTTATACATTGAAATTTACCAAAATTAAAACATTTGCTCTGAGAAGTCCGTGATAAGGATGAAAATGCAAGACACAGACTTGGGGGAAATATTTATTTGCAAATCTCACATTTGTCAAAGGATGTGTATCCTTAATATATAAGATACTCTATAAACTCGAAAGTAAGGAAATAATTTAATTATAAAATGGTCAAGAGATTTAAACAGACACTTAATTAAAGAAGATATAAAGATAGAAAATAAACATTTTAAAAAATCCTCAATTTAATTAACCATTAGAGAAATTTAATTAAAACCATAAGATACCACTACGTACTTATTAAAAGAGTCAAAATTTAAAAAAATAAAAAGTGAAATCTTGTAGTGATGGCAAGCTAACTTGATCTGTCATATTTTGCTGGTAGAAAAGTAAAATAATGCAGAAACTCCGGAAAAGAATTTGAAGCTTTTTTATAAAATTAAAATCCACTTATCAAATGACAGTATAATTGTACTCTGGGCATTTATCCTACAGAAAGGAAACTATGTTTACATGAAAAGTTGTACAGTGATATTCAAAGCCACATTATACGTAATAGCTCTGGCCTGGAAAAAAATTGAAATATCTTTCCCTGAAAAAATGTATAAAAAACTTGTAGTATACAGATAGACTAGAATATTACAGCCTAAGAAATATTTTCATTAAAAAATCCTCTAAATTTTGTTTCTAAACTTTTTACTGTTCTAAGGTTTACATCTTAGTCTGTTAACCATTTTGATATAATTTTGATATAAGGTATCAATTCATGGTATTTTTTTATTTTCATATAGATGTTCAGTTTTCCATTACCATTTGTTTTTTGGGGGGTTTTTTTGGTTTTTTGTTTTGTTTTGTTTTTTAAAGATTTTATTTATTTATTTGACACAGAGAGCCAGCGAGAGAGGGAACACAAGCAGGGGGAGTGGGAGAGTAAGAAGCAGGCTCCTAGCAGAGGATCCTGATGTGGGGCTCGAGCCCAGAACGCCAGGATCACACCCTGAGCCGAAGGCAGACTCTTAACCGCTGTGCCACCCAGGCGCCCCATCCATTACCAGTTGTTAAAATATCTATCCCTTCTTCATTGAACTGCCTTGGCACTTTTTTCAAAGATCAATTGACCATATTTGTGTGTGTTGATTTCAGAACTCTATCCCATATTCCATGGATCTCATTGTCTATTTCTTCACTAATACTACACTGTCTTGATTATTATAACTTTATGGTAAATTCTTAAAATAAGGTAGAGTAACTCTTTAAACTTGGCTAGTTTTAAAATTATTTTTGCTATTCTAATTCTTTTGCCTTTTAATATAAATTTTAGAATCATTCATTGATAATAATTAGAAATACAATTGATAGCAAATATCGTATCCAGAAATCTTGCTGAACTCATATTATTTCTAGAAAGTTTTGTGCCGATCTCATTGGAATTTTTACATAGAAACCAAGTTGTTTATTAGAAAAATTTTCACTTTCCAATCTGAATTTTTTTTTCTTTCCTTATTACAATGACTAAGATTTCCAGTATAATGGTATATGGGATGGGTGAAACTGGACATCTTGCCTGGCTCCTGATTTCTTAGGGAAAGTGTTCAGCATTTCACTATTTGGAATGATGTTATCTGTTGCAAATCTACATTACAAGGTTAAAGAACTTACCTCCTATTCTTAATCTGCTGAAAGTTTCTTAGGATCAGATGTTGGGTAAAGGCTTTTCTAAATCTGCTAAGGTGATGACTATTATGTCTTTTGTAAATATGGTGAATTACAATGAATTTTATATATTGACTTATCCTTTCATACCTCATATAAACTCTACCTATCCATTATGTCTTTGTGTGTGTGTGTGTGTGTGTGTGTGTGTGTGTGTGTTTGCTTGTATGCTATTTTAATGGTTACAAGGAATTTGTGGAAATATACTCATGAAGAATATTGTTCTGTGGTTTTCTTACAATTTGTTGAGTTTAGGTAGCAAGAAACGCTGATTGCATAAAACAAGTTGGAAAATGTTCCCTCCTCTCCTAGTTTTTTAAAGGTTAAAAAATGATATTATTGAATCTTTAAATATTTTAAAAATTTACATGAGGTTTTCTTTATTGGATGATTTTGACTGAGAATTCAACTTATATAATAGATATTGTATTATGTTATGTGTTTCTTCCTGAGTACAGTTTGGTAGTTTAGGACTTTCAAGGATTTTCTCTTTTTCATCTAAATTATCAAAGTTATAATAATGGATTTTTTTTCATAGTATTTGCATATTATCCTCTAATGTCTACCTGGTACACAGGGATATTCATTATCCCTTTCATTCCTGATATGAGATATTTGTATTTGGGGTTGTTTTGTGGTGAATTTTAGGTTTAATACAATGTCAATCATTTCTTTATGGTAGTTACAGAATCCCAGGAACATTCTCCATATTATCAACAGGGCCAGAATGATTTATATTTTTATTATTTTTTTTATTTAGATTCAATTAGCCAACATATAGTACATCATTAATTTCAGATGTAGTGTTCAATAATTCATCAGTTGCATAAACACCCAGTGCCTATCACATCACGTGCCTTCCTAAATGACAGCCTTGCTGGATAAAGTATTCTTGGTTGCATGTTTTTCTCATTTAGTGACCCTAATACATCACGCCAACCCTTTCTAGCCTGCCAGGTCTCTGTGGATAGGTTAAGGACTTCTTGTCTTGAGTTGCTTTCAGGATTTTCTCTTTATCTCTGAAATTTGCAAGCTTCATTATTTATGTCAGGGTTTTGTTCTATTTTTATTGATTTTGAAGGGGGTTCTCTCTACATCCTGGACTTGAAAGCCTGCTTCCTTCCCTAGATTAGGGAAGTTCTCAGCTATGATTTGCTCAAATATACCTTCTGTCCCCTTCTCTCTCTTTCTTCTTCCTCTGAGACCCCAATAATTCTAATATTGTTTTACTTTATGGTATCACTGATTTTTTTGAAGTCTTCCCTCATAGTCCCTTAGTTGTTTTTCTCTCTTTCATTCAGCTTCTTTCCTTTCCATCATCTTGTTTTCTATGTCACTGACTCTCCCTTCTGCCTCATTTACCCTAGCTGTAAGAGCATCCATTTTCATATTTAAAGCATTTTTTAAAGATTTTATTTATTTATTTATTTGAGAGAGAGAGAGCAAGAGAGAGACCACAAGAAGGGGAAGTGGCAGAGGCAGAGGGAGAAGCAGGGTCCCCACTAAGCAGGGTCAGGACCCTGGGATTATGACCTGAGCCAAAGGCAGATACTTAACCGACAAAACCAGTCATGCACCCCTCAGTAAAAGCATTTTTAATTTTGGCCATATCAGATTTTATTTCTGCACTAAAAGATTCTCTAGTGTCTTTTATCCTTTTTTCAAGCCCAGCTAGTAACTTTATATTCATTATCCTGAATTCCAGCTCTGACATCTTACGTATATCCATAGCAATTAGATCCGTGGCAGAGAGTATTACATGTGGTTCTTTCTTTTCTTGTTAAATCCTGAATTCCTCCTTCTAGTCATTTGCCCAGAGAAGAACGGATGAATGAGAGAACAAAATCAAAAAATATCAACCATAACCCAAGCAAAATACACACTAGAGAAATCTGAAGAGGTAAGAGAGAGAGAGAGAGAGAGAGAGAGAGAGAGAGAGAAGAAAGAAAGAAAGAAAGAAAGAAAGAAAGAAAGAAAGAAAAAGGAAAAGGAAAAAAGAAAAGAAAAAGGAAAAAGGAAAAAAGAGAGATTATAATATCCCAGGTGGACAAAACTGGATGATCCACTTGGTCCTCCATGTATTTTGATCTGTTAGAAAGCACTAAATTCCAAAATTGTAAAGAAAGCAAAACTTGTGTATATACAAAAATAAAACTGAATACAGTAAAAGGAAGCCAAAAATGAAGAATATGTCTATAAAATGTAAATATAAAAATGAAAGTTAAAAAAAGAATTAAACAGACTGGATAAAATAAGAAACTAATTGAAAATGAAAAAAAAAGTAAAAAAGAACAAGAAAATTTTAAACTGAAAGATAAAAGAATCACGAGAAAAAATCTTGAATTCTATATAGTATTTTCCCAGAGTGCGGGCGTTTTGCAGTACTGTGTGCTCCAAAACTTGGTATTTGCCTGATGTTCTAGCTGGTTTTCTGGGGGAAGGGCCTGCGGCACTGATTATCTCAGGTGTCTTTGCCTGGGTGGAGTTGCACCACCCCTTGCCAGGGGTCCAGGCTCAGCGAAAGCTGCTTCGGGGTGCTCTATGCGGCTTTTGTTCCCTGAAGGCATTCTGTACCACTTTAGAGGAAGAAAATAAAAATGGTTCCCCTATCTCCAGCCCGGGAGCTAAAAGATCATGGCTCCTCTCTTCAGTAAACTCTCAGGGAAAACCAGTCTTCACTTTGTGTGTGCCAAACTCTGCAGACTCCTGCAGAATACACCCAAGAGCATCCTCCTGGGGAGAGAGGAGGGTTGCCAGGGGCCTGCTGCTTGCAGCCCCCACACTCATCCCCAGAAGGAGGACAGCGGCCTTGTTTCTGCCTTTTGCAGGGCCCCCCATGGACAGTGCTTACCCAATCTTGCAGCAGTTCTCAGTTTATGACAAACCGAGCTGAGAGCCCACTCCCGGGCTTGCTGACCATAGCTTGTTTCCCTGCTCGAATGCTTGGGAACTCTGCCCGCTCAGGCACCCTGTTCTTTTTGTGACCCCAGGGATCCTGAGACCACACTGTCTCACCTAGGATTCCGCCCTGCATCTCCATCTGAGCGCCTTTCATGCAGCGATGTCTCTCACGGAGCAGACTTCTAAAAGTTCTGATTTCGTACTCAGGGGCTGTATCACTTTCCAGTAGCTGGCTTACAGAGGTTCCCTCCTCCCACCGTTTATCTTCTGATATATCCCCTCAGATTCACTTCTCTGCATCTCCTACCTTGCAAAAAGTGGTGGCTTTTCTATTTGTAGAATATCAACAATTCTTTTCTTACATCTCAGGTTGAATTTATAGGTGTTCAGAATGACCTGATAGATACCTAGCTAAATTCAAGGGACCAGATGAAACGAGGTCCCCTACTTTTCCACCATCTTTAGAAAGCCACAGAATGAATTTTAGAAGCATACATGCAAGGCAAAAATTGTAATTACTTAACAATTCCAAAGGATGATTTTAAAACCTGCTCTCGCTGGCAAACATTGAGAGGTATGAGAACCTTCCCAATGTCAGAATATCATTTGGCAAGTTAAATATATCCAGTGGGATATATAACTAGTCTAATCAGAGGCCAACTTTATCAATGTCATTTGCAAAAGAACATGTAGCAGACACTTCAAGTAGAACTAACTACTGATGAGTGGACTGACAAGAGCTCATGCATTAACAATTGATTTTAGGAAAGAATAAAAGAAGTGCAATCACACTCTATATCCAAAGCCTGCTAAGGGTAATGACCTACACATACAGTTGTTCCACACTTCACTTGATTGATTAACTTCTGAAAGTTTACTTATCTCTAATCAGTTTAGAAGTGAATCAGAGTGCATTTATATTCATAATTATAATCACATCTAAATCAGTAGACCCAAGAAATGTGATATTTCCCATTCTCATACTGGCATTCTCATAACCCCTTGTGCAAAAGCCATCTTTTGCCCTATCATCAATAGCAGTACTGTTGCTAAAATAACATAATCTAAATTAAAAAATGATCTCTTTCTGTAGACACCATGGTTTAAACTAAATGTGCTTTTAAAAAGGTCATAATAAGGAATAAAACACACTCAAAAAAATACCCTGAAAGATTATGAATTTATTTTAAAAATATGAAATGAAAACTTGTAATCTCTCTCTCTTTCTCTCTCTCACTCAAACACACACACACACACACACACACACACACACACACACCCCTAGAACAAAGGATATTAAAGTAAGGCTACTACTGAAATCCAGCTGAATATGAAAGGGTAGTTCAATATCCTGGTTCCAAAGAGAAAAAAAAAATTCTTATCTAAACCTGCCGGGGGGGGGGGGGAACAACACTCTACATAGATACACAAACACACTTTCAACATTTCCTCATTTGAACTCACTTGCTATAATTAAAACATACATATGGGCCAAGCTCCTTTGGTTTCAGCTAATATATGGATTCTTTCAACCACAAATGACTACTCAGTTCTCTGTATATCTGGGGTTCAGGAAACATGTCTTTAGATGAGACACAAAAGGCTCATCCTCTTTTGGAGCTGAAATGCTGTAGAATATGACAAATAATAAATAGCAAATAAATAGCAAAATTATGGAGTTATTTGAAGGAAAAATTTCCTGGGCAGAAAGAGCAACTGAGGAAAAGCAAATATGACACTGATATGATTCTAGAACTGTCCAAAATTGGGGCAGAATGCAGTAGACTCAGTGTGAACATGGGAAAATGATAGCATGTTAGTTCAGGGTGGTTGACAGGCCCAGGAAGGACAGAGACTTCTTGGGAAAGAGGGAAAGGTTTATGGTCAGTGAAGTATAAAAAATAGTATAATAAAGGACAAACCCATTTTCCTTTATACGTTATTTAAAAAAAAAAAAAACTTCTACAGCTAAATCCTAAGGGCAATTAAAAAACAAAAAACAAAAACAAAAACAGGATCCTCTTTGATCCAAGAGGCCTGCTTTTCTTCCATAGCCATTATCAACATTTGCCTTGATTTTTTAGGAGATATTTCATCTCAGTTAATAATGGTGTTCAAATACTGAATAAAATAATTAAAATTTTTGCTATGTAATGCCAGATTAGCGAGAATCCTAGAAGTTTTCTAATTTAGATTTATCAGAAAAGAATGGTTTACTGACATAGACCTAAAATAGACATACATATTTTTAGAAGGTAATGATTATGCTTCCATCATTTTCAAAGTGTTTCATTTGACCTCTTTGACGGAGAGCTCAATAAGCTCTGCCTGATAACACCTGTGATATGTAATTTCAAAGGAAGTGCCTGCATTTCTTCACGGCTCATCAGATCCACTCTGAATGGTCAATTAGTGTATATCAATAATTACTGCACATTCTAGAAAATAAGATTTATATGGAATTTATAAATTACAAATCAACAATCCATCAAAAAAGAGATACGATAACATAGCAGGTGAGTGTGAACCATGACAAATTGGATAAGCTCTCACACACCATTAAACAGGCTCGACAGTCATGTTAGGGGGAAGACTTTTGCACTTTTTCATTTTGCCTCCTCATCACTTGTTCCAATTATGTCTCTCTGTAAATGAGGTCCATAAATGCTGTTAAAAACAGAGTCATCTAATGCCAGTTTCCTGTTTAATAGTCATAAATATAATAAAATGATAATAAAAAAGATAGTTCATTAAGATGAACGATCCATTACTAAACATAAAATTTATTACATTTAATACATAGCACCATCTAGTGAAATTTGAGGGGAATGTGTAATATACCGAATATGATGTAAAACAACTTTGCAAATCTTAGAGATTAGTTCTTCTGCATTAATTATACATTTAAGTTTCTCCTAGGAATTTCCCAAGGAATAAATAAAATGTTATATCACACACATCTATATATATCACATTTTTAAATGCATGTTTTTTATATTAATATGTTTATACAACCAGTAAAATGATCCCTTTCTACTCAAACATACAAGCAATCATAAGCAATGATTTATTATTTAAGCAGGTGTTTGTTTTTTTTTTTTTTTTAAGATTTTTTTATTTGAGAGAAAGAGAGAGAGAGAATGTGTGTGCACGAGTGGGAGGGGCAGAGGGAGAGGGAAGGGGAATCTCAAGTCTGACCTGGGACTCCAACCCAGGACCCTGAGATCATGACCTGAGCTGAAACCAAAGACTGGACGTTCATCCAACTGCACCACCCGGACACCCCTAAGCAGATGTTTATTTGATATTAAGAAACTATAACCTGAAATAAGCCAACTATAATATATGAAAGTAAAGTGATACATGTACTATGCATGATCTCTCAAAACCATTCACAAGTTACAGAGAGGAGAGTAATCAGGATATCCACAAACATACTTCAATCTTTTTTATTCAAAGAATGTCTCTAATAACTTTATAATACTATTTGATGGTCTTTTGTGTAAAATAGAGGCTGATAGTTTATGAAAGTTGTCATAATAAATTTAATATGTTAGTTCACAAAATATACTCTGGATTGTTTTAAAATATTAAATACTAAAATACCAGTTATAATACAATAATATATAGAGAGAATTATGTGAACATTCTATCTTACTCCCAGTGCCGATTTCCTACAGAAATATTTCCTACAGAAATAGCAGAGTTCATCTATGTGTGGCATTTATATTTCTGAACATATAGGCTACACAACTAATTTGACCATCAATGATGAGAATGTATCATTCTCTGTGAATAAATTACTTTTTTAATTTTAAATGTTTATTCATTTAAACATAGTAACATTTTTTATGAAAAACATTTTTCAAAACAAGAAAAATTTCATGAAAAGAGTAGTACTGATTTACTTTTTTTGTAGGTGAATAAATTATTTTGAAATGACATTGTTTTAAAACTACCCTGGCAATAAAAGTTGTGTAGGGACTGAATAATATTTTTTTAAATAAGGAGAATAAGTCATTAAACAACAAATTGTGGATTTCTTTTGCATTTCATAACTGGACTTTAAAGGTAATTCTAAAGAGATAAGTTCAAATGACTTTTGTAAGATTTCAATCAAATCGATTTTATTTAGCTATTCAATAAATATTGATCAACTATCATTAACTATCAAATTAATAAAAAAGAAGTGCATCAGTGATGAGAATATACTGTCTGACTTTCCAACCATGAGAGTATAATTGACCAGAAACCTTAGGTGCTATGCTCTGAAATCCATTTCCACGTGTGCTCCAAGGCCATGCTTTCTACAATCTCCTCCCAACCAATGACTAAGTATGATATAGTATGATATAAAAAGCCAGACTCATTCCTAGAAAACACAGGACTCTTCTGGCAGCCATCTTGACTTGAGAACTTCACAGCCTTGATGAAACCTCTTTAGATTGTTACTGTCTATAAAGCTTCTACCAACCTTTCTTCCCTGTCTCTTTCACTGGGGTCAGACTTCCATTGCAATTCAACGGTTCTCCTGGATTATTCCAACTCCCAGATCTCATCCCATATTTTTCTCATGGTCCTTTTCCCTAATAAAATTCTTGCACATTTAATCACATTTAATTTCGTTTGCCTTTACTGATAGAATTCCAAAGTGGGGTCTGAGAAGGACCAGAATTTTTTTTCCTCAGAGTGATAGATACTTACTCCAGATGTCCATTTGCTTTTGTTTTGTTTTGTTTAAGTTATTTTTGAAGATTTTATTTATTTATTTGATAGAAAGAATGAGCGAGAGAGACAGAGAGCACCAGGAGGGGGAGAGACAAAGGGAGAAGCAGAGTCCCCACTGAGCAGGGAGCCCCACACAGGGCTTGATCCCAGGACTCCGGGATCATGACCTGAACTTAAGTCAGACACTCAACCGACTGAGCCACCCAGGTCCCCCTTCGTTTGTTTTTGTTACACGCAAAGCTAAAGCCTGCACAACCACATAGAAACTAACAGAATACTTAATCCACAGGCTTGGAATCCCATACAAAGTAGCACTGGGCAGGGGACACATAAGGCTAAAATTTAACTCTAAGTTATGGCCACCAACAGGTCACTTCAGAACCCATGTGCCCAGGGACTGGAGGTCAAGCACAGAGGACACTATAATATCAGACATAACTGACCTTGAGAAGTAGAAAGAACTGCTGTTCTTAGAAAGTGGGGTAAGGAAGAAGATGTATAGAACCCAGATGATCCACTTGGATAACCTCTGCTCCATTGGTACTTCTGTGACCCATTTTAACTGTGAATACACACATGTGGCAACCTTGGGCTGAGAAGAAGGGTATAATTATCAAGGGATCAGGCCTATCTGGAGTGAAGTTTTGGGTCATACTATTAAGTAAGCCAGCATGAACTCTGAAGAGATAACTGAGATTGGGAGGGATTTAGAATGGACAGTGGTGTTGGGAGATGGTATCAGTTATAACTTCAAGATCAGTTGCATCAATGGGGGTTAAAATTTATAGTAGTACACTTTAGTAAGTTTTCCCTTACTAAAAACAAAAACAAAAAACAAAAACAAAAACAACAAAAAACAGGCTGCAGAAACCACGGAAGAGCCACCCTAATCCTGTGTGGAGAAGCTGACCTATTCAGCACAAGAGGTAGACTCTGGTAGCCATGAGAATGGGAGCATAAATTAACAAGAGCCCTACCTGCTGTGCACTGAAGTTCATCAACCACATTTGCATCGAAGCCAAGTTTCTCCCTAACTGCTCCCAGACTGAGAGTGTCAAGGATACTAGGGCTGGCCTATTCTTGGAAGACAAGACTCATCTGATTGCCAGATTTGGCTCCAGGACTCTCCAGTCACTGTGCTCATATTTCTAGGACTGAAAAACAGTCTCAGACTCTTTCACACACATAGCTATTCTCTCTCCATCACCTGGAATCAAATTTGCATGGTGCATGGTGGATCTTCCAGCCTTACCAGCCTCCTGCCCATTTTCTCTCAGGGGACATTTCAGGCTTTTTCTCTAATAACATTCTTGGATGTTTAACCTGACAGTGCAAAGTCAAACAGCTCAAGACACTAGTTATGCATCATGTTAGGAATTACTAAATATACTAAATTGATTGCTTTTGCTGATCCAAAGCCAGTAACATTGTAGGGAAAAAAAAAATTTCTATCTTTGAATTAAAATTCTTCCTGCATTTAGAAAGGCTAAAATAAAAATTCTTATGAGGTAAGTACAAAAAAGAAGACAAACATTTTTGTTATAGGACATTGGACAAGCAAAATAGAGAGAATAGAAAAATCTGTTTCCCAAATCACAGCTCAAAGAAACATGGAAAGAAGCCCAAAAGTTCAAATTAGGAGACTCTGCTCAGAAAGGACCAGTTACCACAGAAATAAATTGTATTATTTATGCTTAAATCCTTGTAAGTAAGGGGAAATTATATACTGGACATTAAGTTTAAAATATCATCTCGACAGAGTTTTCTAACACAATCTGTCCTCATTTCTTTGCAAAATTTTATGAGTAAGTGGATTCCCATAAAAGTCTGGATACTAAATTTTAAAGCTATCAAACTGTTATTTTTAGGGTAGAAATTACAATTTCTGCTTATGGCATTCTCTTTGGTATGGTACATTTTTGTGAACAGTTTAAACACACATTTATAGGGGAAATTCCTACTTATTTGTTCTTGAAGAAACCTAAAACAATTAGTTAAAATACATTCACTTCAAACTGCACAGGAATGCTGCTCAAGAGGGTTTCCAAGGTGCAATGGAACCTGGACTGTATAAGGGGGTATGTGGTAACAAGTACACCCACAGAAGTAGGCTACTTGTTTTCTGTAACATGATGATAGACCCTGGAAGAGAGGGAAGAGCAGAATGAGTGTCCCTTGTGTTGTTTTGTTGAATACAAAAGCTTAATATCTGTAATGATTCAGGAACTTAAAAGAGGATCATGTGCCTCTATTTGTGGTAGTTAGAAATATGAAGAAGTCAGATATAAGACCTCAGGAAGTAATAAACAAAGGAGGGTACAGTGATGCAGAACAAGGAATGACATATGAGGAACAAGTCTCAGGAAATATTTATACGATACAGAGAAATTTATTAGTACTGCCAGAATATGTCCTTTCTGGTGATGTTGGGGATTTTATTTTGGGGATAATGAAGTAGAAATAAACAATCTCCTTGTACTAAAAACTGATCTGCATAAAACCATATATCTAGACAGTCTCCAATAACAAGCTGGCATATTTGATCTTTTGTTTTGTTTTGTTTTTTGGCTTATATCCAGATAACTCTATTTTTTGGCAACCTTTGGAAGATAAATATAAGCTTTGATAGTGGGCACTAAAGAAGTCTTGCCCCAGTCAAGAGAAATCATGACTTCTGTATCTATTGTCTGCCACTTTAATCAATGAGAGAGGGTGCCAAAAACCAGCTACCAAAATCCTTTTATCTGCATGGTAATTTAGACACTTGGGCGTTATGAGTGTATATTTTGTTCTGCTTTCATAGATGAACTACATAAGGAGAAAACTGTGTTCCTCATATTAAAAATAGCCTTTTCCATTAGCCTAGCACCACACCTAGGAATGTAGGTCCAGATACACCTTCCTAGAAAGGTCAAGTGTATGATCTTTTATTGCAACACAAAAGAAGGAACCTGAGATATCCATACCATTAGCATTTTGAATTATGAGTCTATTACTTAGGAAAGGCATGCAGAAAAGTATCTTCAATACATATTTGGAGACATAGGCTTTCTATATTAACATATCCTTGAGCTAGGAAGCTTTATTTCTTTTATTTTTGACTCTAGTAAATTGATGCAGTCTGTGATATAAAACAAGACACATTATTCATTACTGACAAGTTTTGTACTTTCTTTAAAGTTCTCCCTTACACAATACTAAGCCTGTTGAAAATAGGTTGAGATTATTTTACTTACTATTTAAAATTCAATGAATGCCTCCCTAAAATAGTGCCTGGTACATTTTTTTTCTTGAGGGGAAATGTATAAGAAAAAGTTATACATTTTTATATATTAGAGATAATAATTTAAGAAAGTTACTTTTTTCTCCATTATAATGAATACAATTTTATTGACAGAAGCAAAAAAATATAAAAGAAAAGAAAACAACAACAGAAGTGTTGTCATTATTAAAATTCATAAGAGCATCATGACTAATATCATTATACTTATTAGCCCTATTTATGTAAATCATCCCTAAAGGTTCCATAATTCCAGGTCTCAGCTCATCTCTTATTTGCAATTATTCCTCATAATTGCCTTTTAGTACTTTTATACTTCTCTGCATAGATTTTATTTCCTCATTTCTTACTCTCCTTGACTTTGAAAATTCTTCCAATATACAATCTAGAACTCAACATTCATTATCAAAGAAATTCCTAAATCATTTAGCTCTTCTCTAAACACTCCTGAGTGTCCCCCAAAGACAATGCTACGTCTAAATTTTTATTACATGGCAGTGGTCTTTTTTTCTTTTTTTTCTCCCATCCCTTACACAATGGGCCCAAAATTGTGGTACAGACATTTTTTGGCCCTTCATTCTATATTTTAAAATAAATTCCATTCTTACTCCATAAACTACCCCAATTTTCAATCCCATGTCATCAGATTTTATACTATACAGTCTCTCTTGATTGTGGTCATTTACTAACATGGATTTTATTTCCCTTTGGTTTCATATTATCTGATTGTCAGACAAATGAATAAAGCATATTCCCATCCAGGAACATTGACACAAAATTTCTGATTATTAGGGATAAAGAGACATTTCTAAAACATTTAAAAAGAAAAGAGATAGGGGAAAAGAGCAATAAATGATTATCAGAATGTTAAAAAAATTTTCAATAGCAGAACTGGAAGCTGATGAAAACTGAAAACATATTAAAATTCTATAGGATGTGTATGTGTGTGTGTGTACATACATAGTTAGAACTCTGTATCTGACCAGACTATTAATCAAATGCAGATTGAATATGCACACTCTCAAAAAAATGCCTCACATTTACCATGTCATGAAACTACCAGAGGATGTTTTCATGACATTAATGTGATAAATCATGAAAAATGAAAACACTGAATACAGAAGTTAGAGAGTTTATGACAAAACAGAAATAAAGATAATTATCAAGAAGACGGTAAAGGGCACCTGGGTGGCACAGTCAGTTAAGCGGCCGACTCTTAGTTTCAGCTCACCTCAGGTTTCAGCTCAGGTGGCATGGTAGGTTAAGCGGTGTATTCTTGGTTTCAGTTCGGGTCATGATCTCAGGGTCCTGGGATTGAGCTTTGTGTCAGGCTCCCAGTTCAGTATGGAGTCTGCTTGCTTGGAGCTCGCTTAAGACTCTCTCTCCCTCTGCCCCCTCCCCCGCTTGCTCTCTCTCTCTCTCTCAAATAAATAAATCTTAAAAAAAAAAAAAAAAAAGAAGACATTAAACAAAATTGGAAAACACACTTAAGTGAATAGTACCAACAACAGAAAGTTCGATCAAGACAGGTAAACAAAAACACCCCGGGGTAAGGTTGATAAATAACACAAGGATTTCAGCGAGATTTCAATTTCAGATAAACTACCTTTTGGTATAAAATGCCCCAACTAATGCATAGGACATATTTATACAAAAAAAAGTTACTTATTTGAAATACAAATCTAATTATTTTTTATTTTATATGCTGAATCTAAGTTACCTTATCTATGAAAAATAATTGTAAGAAATGAAACTTTTAGATGATTTAATCTTTAAGCATATTTACATGTACTGTCATTATTTTACAGGTTTTAGAAGAAAACAATCTCAGTTACCTAATAAGTTAAGCAAATGGAAAAGGACATTAGTAAGTCTGGAAATAAAAATTCACCTAAAAAAAAAAAGGAAACATAACTATTCAGAATTAATTCTTCCAAATATTATGTATTCATAAATGTGAAAATAAATAACAATTTAATGAAGTGACTGGGAAAGAGAAATGTGTATATGTATGCAGGTCCACGTGTGTGTCTGTTTGCAATGCTAAAAAGTGTTAAAAGGATAAACTGTTATCTTCTATGGTATTAAAACAAATAATGCTTAGTTTTTAAATTAAAAAATAGCAAGATAAAAGTTTATTTACAATTGTATAGTTAAATACCAAGACCTAAATGATTGGAGAGTTGCTGCTTCTGGTGTATTGGTCTCAGGAATAGCAAGATCTTGGACAGAAAAATGCTTTTTTTTCCCACTCCTAATAGCCTTTTAGTGCCTTCTGACATCTTAGAATATGTTTAAGTATTAATTTGATAAAATTACACACTAACTTGAATCTTTAATTACATCTTGGCTTTTAGTCTTATACAGAAATTCGATGTATAGTCACAAACTGACACTGCACCCAGCTTACAATTTCAATAATACGTCTTCGTAGTACTATATTCTGTTGTATTTTTTTATTTCATAGATTTTATTTTTTAGAGCATTTTAAAATTTACAAAAAAAACTGAACAGAAAGTACACTGAGTTCCCATAAACACCTTCTTCCCCACACAGAATCACCTATTATCTTATCTTCCCTTAATGTAGTATATTCATTTTGATTAATAAAACAATTTTGATATGTCATTTTTTAAACTTTAGCAATTTTTAAATTGAGGTACAATTGACATATAACATTAGTTTCAGGTGTATAACATAATGATTTGGTATTTGTATCCACTGCAACATAATCACCATAATAAGTGTAGTTAACATCCATCACCTCACATAGTAAAAACAACAAAAAATTATTGTGATGAAAACTTGTAGGATCTACTCTCTTAGTATTATTAACGATAGTCACCATGCTGTACATTACATCCCCACGACTTATTTATTTTATAAATGGAAGTTTGTACCTTTTGATCCCCTTCACCCGTTACTATCTGGCCATCCAGCCCCCACCTTTGGCAACTACCAATCTGTTCTCTGTATCTATGAGCTTGTGGTTTTCTCTTTTTTTTTTGTTTTGTTTTGTTTTGTTTTTAGATACCACATATAAGTGAGATCATACCGTATTTGCCTTTCTCCACCTGACTTATTTCACTTGGCATAATGTCATCAAAGTCCATCCTTGTCACAAATAACAAGACTTCATTCCTTTTTTATGGCTCATTTGGTCCGTTATTATTAAATACAATCCATAGGTTCCCTTATGGTTTACTCTTTATTTTGTATATTCTATGGGTTTTAACAAATATCTAATGATATGTCCCCCATTACAGTATTCTACAAAAAAGTTTCACTGTCCTAAAATTCCCCTTTGCTCTACCTATTCACACCTCCCTGACATACCCCATAACAACTAATCTTTTTACTATCTCCATAGTGATTCCTTTTCCAAAATGTCGTATGTTAGAATCAAACAATATACAGCCTTTTCAAACTGGCTTCTTATGTAGAGATATGCATTTAAGGTTCCTATGTTTTTGTGCTTTTGGAGCTCATTTCTTTTATCACTGAATAATATTCCATTGTATAGATATACTATAGTCTGTTTATCCATTCAGTTATTGAAGGACAACTTGGCTGGTTCCAAATCTTGGCAATTATGAATAAAACTGATATATATATTTGTGTGCACATTAGAGTACACAAGTTGTCAACTCATTTTGGTAAATGCCATGGGGCACTTCTGGATTGTATGTTAAGAATATATTTAGTTTTGTAAGAAATGCCACTGTCTTCTAAAGTGTCTATACCATTTTGCATTTCACCAGCAATGAATAAGAGTTGCTCCATATCCTCACCAGCATTTGGTGTTAGTATGTATTAGTAACCAAAATCTTAGGAGCCTTTAATTATGTAACAGCATCCTTGAAATGTGGCAAATCATTTAGTTATGAGGCAGCAAGAGTACTTTGTTTCATATCACTTTTTACCTACCAGATTTAAAAAATAGAATGCTATAAAATGATTTTGGAAGCTAATGGTTATGAGATAAATATCCATGAGTGGAATACAAATGATCTCTTTTACACTGACTTTCCATTTCAATGATTAGCTACTTGTTGATTAATCAAGAATATTTGTGGCATTTTTTTCCTTGAATTAGAATGTTCCTTCTTTTTTCTTACCTAATTCTATTTTATTTTTTCTTCTCTGGTTTTGAGATTCAACACTGTATTACTTCTAATTGTGTTTGGAATTTCACTTAGAAACTAGTAATATGCGTGCATTCATACACATCTCCCCAATGGTTTTATTAGTTATAGCTCTAATAGATTCACTAAACTTTTTTAATAGCATAAACATCTAAATTCAGGTTTAATGCATTATGTTGGACTCATTGACAAAATGGTCAAGAAATGTAAATATGCAATGGGAGAATTAAATAATTCTTTCCTTTCGTTATTCCTGTAACTTAGGACAAGTCACTTAACCTTTTCTCAATTACCATGCATGAAATGAAATGAGGAACATACCGTACAAACATAAGGTGGTTTGATGAAAGAATGGAATAACATAATATAACATGCTTTGAAAATAAGTATCATTTGTATCATATGGTTATATTTGTTTATTTTACATTTATGATTTTTAAAAACATAACTCTATGGATCCATCATCAATTAGTACACTTGATAATACTGAAATATTTCATGTTCAATAGCTTGAAAGTAAGTTTCACGTGATACATTTTTAAGATGTGGATATGATTTTTAAAGATGCATTTCTAATAAACAAACTGTTTCTCCAAGTTATTCTTTTTGAAAAAAGATACTCACCAAATACAGCAAAATATAAATATGAATGATAATACAGAAATCCTTCTCTGCTGAGGAAAAATAAATACTCTAGTCACAACCAAAATAATTGTTATATAATATCAGTACATGGGATACATCTATAGGCAGTGGCTTAAAAAAAAGTCATAAAAGAAAACTCTTTATTCTTCCCACCATAAACGAGATAAATACAGAAAGATAAAAAAATGCCATTAGATTTTTGTCTAGAACTACTTGAGTCTAAAGCAGTCCAGGATATCTGGATTGTGTAAAAATACTTAATCTCACCTAGGTTATCTGAGCCCATTTTCACATACTTTCAAATCAGAGAAAGTAGTGGAAGGTCTCTTTAAGATTTTCTGGTAAAAATATTTCTCAATTCTATCTGTCACATAAGGAAATGTTAGATTTTCATTAGAAATCAGGAGGTATTATTACATTTAGTCACATTTTCATTTACTGTCTTTTAAAATATAACTATCTTTAAGGGAAGTATCAGATTAAGCTCATGATAATGAAAAAATTGTCCTACTAGTGCAGATTCTTTGTTAAATGAAACATAATTCTGTCTGCTAAATATAAAGGAGTAACAGTGTTACGTAAGGGTTTATCCGACAGCTCACGGTATCTTCCAGGAGACTAGAGAAGTTAGTTTGAACACCTGGTAGTCAAAAAGAGTGACCTTAGTCAAGAACAGGACTGGTTAGTGAAAATCTCAGTGCCACTGCTACCAGGCACAGACACTGTAGACTATGCTGACATCATCATGACCTTGACCCAAGATGCCCCATATGAATTCTTGCCACTGCTAATCCTGTAAACTGGACATGGATCCTACTGGTTCCATGACCCCACCATAAATTCCCCCTGGCTATTGCTATTTCTTTTATTTGGTTCTCCTCAGTGTCTGGAATAAGTGCATGGGACTGATGGATCTAGTTTCCAAGCAAGTGAACGCACTACCTGTAAGACAGATTTGGAAAGCAAGAATCTGAAATTTTCAAATTCTCCACTTTTGAAGCAGGGACATTTTTATAGCAGAAAAGACTCTCAAACATGTATGCGGCAATTTATAGAGGAGCAAAGAATAACAACAAAAAATCTTCAACACCACCACCTTTGGCCGTCCAATATCAGTATAATTATCTCTTCCCTCATTTTCACTTCTAAAATAAGCACCAAAAAAATTAACCATTTCCCCAACATATTATAATTCTACCTTGCACAATCAAATACATTTTAACCTTCCCATCAAACAGTCTAAACCAAATTATCATGAATTATGGCATACAAATGTAGGACCATAATCATTCAGTAGTGTGCATTAAAAAATCTTATTCTGTCAAAATTCATGTTTTGACATTGCTAATAACAAACACCCTTTATCAATAACAGAAAAAAAGAACTATATAAAAGAAAGAAATTAATTACATTGTATGCATATGCATATGCCAGAGCAAGTAAGGGAATAAGGACAGATGCTAGAGTACACATTTTTTAATGTGTCAATAAATCACAGTTCCGACAACTTCTCTATTTCACTAATCATACTATGTGTCCTGTAACTTCAGCCAGCAACTTACCTGTTAATAGTTTCTGCCCTGTTAGGTAACCCGTGTCTTCATTCTTAAGGGACCTGAGTCTTTGTTGGTCCTGCCTGTGTAAAGTGACTATGTTCTCCTTAAGGTATGACATTTGATTTAGCATCACAAGTATAAGCCCAGTGTCTCAATTTGCATTAACCAAGAACCAGACTCAGGGTCCAGAATTCAAGTAAAATTCTTTAGGTGTAAAATGAAATTATTAAAGAAGTAGAGGACATGAATAAGAGAAAGAATAATTATCAATAATGTGTGGTATTAAGCCAGCTATAATAAAATGCTATTCAGCCTTAATCCTTCGGGAAAACTCTTAAGAGTGGAAATGCACATTCCCGTTTTATTTACTCTACTCATGGGATAAGTATCACTAGTTGAGTGCTGCTACAGGGTGCTATAATCCCACGGCATGTCTAGCCTGTGTAGGAAGCTAGCCTTTCTAAAATCCAAGCTAAAAGGACCTTCAATATCAGGGATGTAGATTCTACCTCTTGGAAACCACCTGGAGCACATGAAAGGTCCAAGAAGTATGGGTTAGGTGTTGCCACTGTATGCTACACTCTGGTGTTCTCTTGGGGTTAAATTATTTTCCTTCTCATTTCTATTGAAACAGACAATACAGATTGTATCATGGAATCCACAAACATAGGGCACTGATGCTATTACTCAACTGCCCCTGCTGTTATAGTAACTGAATACAGCTGTTTCAGCCCCATTGTAATCCTTGATTTCTCACACCATTAGATACTAATTGCATTCTACGGTGGGTGTGCTTATCAGTGAAACCTAGATTATGTACCTCACTATATATTGAAAGGAGACTAAAATAGCAAATATCAGGACTTTTCACATTTTTATGTGATGATAGAGAAAACTAAAATGAAAGTGTAAATACAAAAGGAGACATTACAACTGATACCACAGAAATACAAAGGCTCACAGGAGACTACTACGAAGAAATATATGCAAACAAATTGGTAACCCAGAAGCAATGGACAAATTGCTAGAAACATACACCTACTAGGCCTGAATCATGAAGAAACAGAAAACTTGTTCAGACCAATAATGAGTAAGGAGATTAAATCAGCCTTAAGAATCACTATTCATTCACCTCCTTGTTTCTCTTGTATTCTCCTCTCAGCCACAAATTATTCTTCTCACAAGATGGGAGTTTCTAAAATACAAATCTGACTAAAGACTTCCCCAAACATCAGTGATTCAGTGACCATAAAATTCAAATACAGGCTAGAATCTCCTCAGTATGCCATTAATGCTGCATGGAAAAACAGAGAGCCTCCAGACAGTACCACAGTCTCCAAACATTCTACTTTCTCATTCTTTCTTTTCTTCCTCCTTGATTTTATCATCTACCTCAAATGTCATTTCTGAGGGAAAGTTTCTGGCCATCTCCTATTTTATATTCCATAATATCCTGAATTTTTCCAACACTATCAAATCATAATTTTAATGTTGTATTTATTTTCTATTTATTTTCCCTGAAACATTTAAGCTCCACATTTGGGGACAATTTGTCTTTTACCCAATACTTAATCTCAAGCACCAACAAGTTTCTCTTAATTTGTCTTGTTAAATACACCCCTGGAACAAGAAGAAATTTTTAAATGGATATTAAAAAGAAACGGTATATTGCAATTGGCATCTTAGAGATTTCTCGCACAATGATACACAGCAACAGTCAAATCTTAAGCCTGGTGGGTGTTTTATGAGGCTGATGAGGTTATCTAGATGATATGATGGCTCAGACCAGGGAAGTAACAGGGGAATTGAGAGAACTGGACAGATCCCATAAATATTTAAGTGGCAAAATGGTAAGACAGATCAGAAGTTGATGCACGGAATAAGGTAAAGGGAGATGACCAGTTTGAAAAAAATTGACTTTACTAGATTGATAAAATCAGTTGGACAGTGATGACATTAAATTAGGAAACAGAGGGGCGCCTGGGTGGCGCAGTCGTTAAGCGTCTGCCTTCGGCTCAGGGCGTGATCCTGGCGTGATGGGATCGAGCCCCACATCGGGCTCCTCTGCTGGGAGCCTGCTTCTTCCTCTCCCACTCCCCCTGCCTGTGTTCCCTCTCTTGCTGGCTGTCTCTATCTCTTCAAATAAATAAAAATAAAATCTTAAAAAAAAAAAAAAAATTAGGAAACCGAGAACAGCCAGTTTGGATAATGGGGATTTTTTTCTCTGCCCTATGCC
The DNA here is from genome assembly GCF_023065955.2 of Ursus arctos. Lineage (NCBI taxonomy): Eukaryota > Metazoa > Chordata > Mammalia > Carnivora > Ursidae > Ursus > Ursus arctos. The sequence goes on from NW_026622764.1 coordinate 23,063,035, forward strand.
GCACAGGATTAGGCATCCTAGAAAGGGTTCTAATACCATTCTTTAAATTCTTAAAATGTCCAGTTGTTAAAATTATACACAATAAGTATGTCTCACTAATTAAGGCAAACAGATTTTTAGAGCGTATTTTATTTTATTTTTAATTTTTTAGACAGTAATAATATTCTCTCAAAAACTTATTTACTGTAAATTCTGGGAAAAGTTATAATTTAAAGAGTAACCATAATTTTGAATTTTACCTTTCCTATACTTAAATGTAATTTATAGTCATAAATAAATGAGGTTTTTTTTATAATATTCCTTATGAAGAAAGATGTTTTACACCCCCCAAAAATGCTTCTGAAATATTCTGTGTTCTTGTGGTTTTACCCTTTAGTTTTGCCCAGTTAAAAACAGAAAGGTAGATTCGAATAGTGACACTATGCTGCCACCTACTGGAAGATGTGGGAAATTATCTGATTTATTTATTTATTTATTTATTTATTTATTTATTTATTTATTTAAAAGATTTATTTATTTGGGGGAGAGAGAGGGTGCACCAGTTGGGGGGAGGGGCTGAGGGAGAGAATCTTCAACCAGATTCCCTGTTGAGCATGGAGCCATATGTGGGGCTCAATTTTAGGACCCATGAGATCATGACCTGAGCTGAAACCAAGATTTGGACATTTACCCTACCGAGCCACACAGCCACTTCTGAAATTATCAATTTTAAATACTGGTATGACAGTGATGTATACCACATCAAATGTGAACACTCATGTGACATTCTGGATATTTTTCTATTAAAAGAGTATCAACAATGTACAAAGGTGTATGTCAGTATATGTTAAAATTTTCTTTAATTGTAATTAAAATTGTTTTATGTTTTCTTATCCTCTCCATGGCCCAACTCTAGTTTTATTTTACAGAAGCATATACATTCAGGAAATTAAAATTTGATGTTAACTAAAAACCAATACATAAAGTCAATAAATATTTACATTCAGTAAAACAAAAAAACAATCTTTAATCACACCTGAGGATATAAGTAGAGGCAAAAAGGAGTGTGTACGAGGAAGTAAAAAAATAAAGTGATTCAACATGGAGAAGGAGGTTGGAGTTTACATACACCATATTAATTAAGGACATAGGTATAGGATTCACATAGACTTGATTACAACTCTGAGGCTTAGCAAAGGTGAATTAAATATTAGTTAAGCACTTTATCTCAGATTCTCTGTATTTAAAAATGAGAATAATGTAATTTATATCACAAGGCTTTTGCAAGGATTAAATTACGTAATATCTAAAGAGTACTTGCATACATTAGTTATAGAAAGCAACAAAAATAATATCTAGCAATAAGATTTTTGAATCATAGAAACATTCTTACAAGTTTTATCATGCTTTAATATAAACACCACAATCAAATGTAGACTTCCTTGGTTGACACATATTTATATCTTAAGTCAAATAAGTTCTTAATATTCTGTTTAGAATACACCACTAATAAAAATCACTTAAAATCAAGTTTAATAGACACATTAAAACGTACCTGTAAGTAGGGCTAACTTTTGCTTATACTGCAGTAATGATGATGGTAAATATAAGCATGCTGTTTTTATCAACCTGAGTGGATGAACTCAAGTATTTTTTAATTTTAATAATTGTCCAACTTCTATTTCATTAGACCATGCTAAAATGACCATTTCTAATGGTTCTGATTGCTGCTAAAATTTACAACCTTTCTAGTGTTCCACTAAGTTTGGTCTATAGGTCACTGGTGTTTCATGTTTATATTGACTGCTGTTATATTAGTTCTCTATTGCTGCTGTAAAAAATCACCATAAACTTAGTTGCTGAATACAACACATATTTATTATCTTGTAGTTCTATAGGCCAGAAGTCTGAAGCAAATACAACACACATTTATTATCTTATAGTTCTATAGGCCAGAAGTCTGAAGCGAGTCTCACTGGATTAAAATCAAGCTGTTCAGGGGCGACTGGGTGATTCAGTCCGTTAAGAGACTGACTTCAGCTCAGGTCATGATCCCAGGGTCCTAGGACAGAGTCCAGAGTTGGCTCCCTGCTCAATGGGGAGCCTGCTTCTCCCTCTCCCTCTGCCTGCTGCTCCCCCTGCTTATGCACTCAATGTCTCTCTTTCTTTCTCTGTCAAATAAATAAATAAAATCTTTTTTTAAAAAATCAGGCTGTTTATAGGACTGCCTTCATCCTGGGAGGCTTTAGAATAAAATCTTTTTTTTTCCCCTTTTTCAGCTTCCATAGGCTGCTTGATTCCTCACTCGTAGCCTCTCTATCTTCAGAGTCAATAACATTGCATCTCTCTGATCATTCTTTTATAGTCACATTTCCCTGTCTCTCATCTTCCGTCTCTTCCACTTCTATGAACCCTAGTGATGTCATAGGGCACATCCACAAAATCTCCTTAAGTTAATCACATCTGCAAACTCTCTTATACTATGTAAGGTAACATATTCACAAATTCTGGGGATTAGGACATGGACTTATTTGGGGACATTTTTCTATCATATCTGTCAGTAGTATCAAGCGTTTGGCAGATTTGTTTTTTTTTAAACAATGCTTTGTTTTGACACATTTCACAGTTTTGCAATGTTGAGTCATTATCATTTTTATAGAAATCACATAGAGTCTTAATCATTACTTCCAAAATTAATTTTTAGTGAAAAATGTGATTAGAAATTTATTTATATTTCTTGATCTAAGGTCAAGCTGCAAATACACCAAACAAAAGCATCATTTTGAATGTTAACTTACACAAATGACTATTTAAGATGGAAACAAATATGTGTGTCATAACATGGCTCAAAGATGGAATGAAACAAAGTCTGCTTTGAGGTCTGTGAGGAGGGTATGTCAGTCAATAAAGTTTACACATGAAGAAAAATACATCAAAATCAAATCAGGTATGCCTTTTATCTTGAAAATTATACTATACTACTATAGCCTTTTAAAGATCAGATCACATTGGAAACTTCTCTATTTTTCTATAAAATTCAATGTTATTTTCAAGAATTACAAAACAGTAAACTGCATGACAAATATGAAGATAAAAATTAAATTAGAGTTTGATGTTATACCACATAGCATATATCAAACATTTGCTTGACTGTGCGAAGTATGGGTTAATGGACAGTTTTTACTTGGGACAGTAATAAAAAGAAACTCGATATTGATCTGCATAGACTTCAGGGTTAGGGCAGTGTTCACTAAGTGTATTCAAAACCGCTACAACAGAATCACCTGAAATTACTGAACAAGAGCAGAGTCAGAATCTGTCAGAACCCAAGGCTCTTAAAAATCTGCCATTTGAGAAACATTATCTATGTCACATATCAGAATATGTCATATGCTAAACATTACATATAACACATGGAATAGCAGGAGAATGTTAGGGATGAAGTGTGAATTGTCATTAAAATCAAGATGGCTGCTAAAAATTAGGAGAATCCTTTCTGTAGTAGGAAGCTCTTAGAAATCAAGAGTTGTTTTTTTTTTATTTTTTTCCTTATCATTCACCTAACTTCTTTTAAATAGTAGAATGAAGTGTTGTGAGTGACTGAATGAGTAAATAGGTTATTAGTATACCTTTAGAAATAGAGAAAATGAGATAAAATTTAAAAAATGGAAATCTTCCTTGAATTATCTGAAGATAACTTCTGCGCATGATATTAAAAGTAGCTTATTTTCACATAATGCATGGATTATGAATTTTTCTAATAGCGGGTAAGGGAAACATATTCAATGTCATTATAATTCAGTTTATAGAAATTAAAGAGAAGAGCTCTATAGAGGCCAAGATGTTAAAATAATTATAAAGAAATATTTTGAACAGCTTTATGTTAAGAAATAAGACAAATTAGATGACATCAATGAATTCCTAGAAAGAGAGAAATTACCAAAATTGAAGAACTGATCAAATTTGTAAATAGACAGATCATATAATAAAATTGAATTAAAAATCTTCCCACAAAAGAAACTGGGGTAATCCTATCAAACACTTAAGCTAGAAAAGATATCCTAATCCTATGCTAACTTTCCAACTCTTTTTACTACCTTAACATGGATGCAAGACAAAGACATCAAAAAAATGAAAACCACAGAATAACACCCATCATGAACATATACACAAAAGTTATCTAAAATATTAACGAACTGAACCTGGTAACATATGGAAACCTTATACACCATGACCAAGTGGGACTTATCCAAGGAAAATCTGGTAGGTTAAAATCCAGAAATCAATGAACATAAATAACATTACCTACTACTCAATATAATAGCATAGGAAGGACAAAACAAGTGAACAAGCCAAAAACTTAACATGATTATCTCAATAAATGGGAGGAAAGCATGTGACAAAATGCATCATCCACTCCTGTTAAAAGCTTTCAGGAAACTACCAACATAATTGAATTTCCTCAAACTAGTAACAGATAGCTACAAAACACCTACAGCTAACATCACAGTTAATGACGAGTGAATGCTTCCCCATTCCACTTTGGGAATAAGACAACTTCTATTCAACACAGCACTAGAGTGGCCTAGCCAATCAAATAAAATAAGAAAAAAAATGCATAAAGATAGAAAATAATGAATAAAACTGTCCTCATTTGGTAAAAAACCCCAAAGAGATCTAGCAACATAAAACAAAACAAACAACAGACAATAACAAATTCTGAGCAGTTAGAAGTACAGTTTTTCACGATTCCATTTTCTATTCTCTCAGCAAATCATTCATACTACTTTTTTTTTAGTTGTCTGAAAGTTCACAATATAATTTACAACTAATGCAAATCTATCTTCAAAATAGCACTGTACCACTTCACGTGTAGTGCACACTCCTTATAACAGAAGATGCCCAAATTCTCCCATCTGTCTCTTACATTACTGTCATTTACTTTATCTACATGCTATAATCATCTAATATATTGTTACTATTATCATTTTGAATAAAATCTTAGCTGTTAGATGAATTACAGAGGAGAAAACAAAACATTTTATTTTACCTGTAATTATTCCCTTGATAGTACTCCTGTTCTTTACATATACCCATATTTTGGAACTGTATCATTTTTCTTTTCTATGAAGAACTTCTTTTAATATTTTCTTCAAGACAGGTCTACTGACAAAAAATTTCCTCAATTCTTACTTCTCTTAATATTTGTTCATTTTGAAAGGATAATTTCACTAGACACAGAATTTTAGGTTGGCCTTTGTATTTTTTTTTAACATCTAAAATATTTCACTATTCTTTTATCTTCTTTCAAGAGTGACTGATTATTAGACCATGCTACTTATTATAAGGTTGAGTTGCTAGCAAAGTGGAATGACAAATATTTTCCGCAGGGGTTTGAATCTCAATGAATACTGAAGATGTGCTTATCTAAAATTAATAAAAAATTCAGAAATTATTTTTTAAATAAAGACTTAATGTTGAATTATTCATGCCAATCAACTGTAGTTTTAAGGGAAGAGAAAAAAACATTCGATGTTTAAAATAAATGAAAATATTTTCTATTCAAAATTAAATAAAAACACTACAAGCCCTCTGGAGAGATACTTAGACTTGACTTTTCAAAGTGACCTACTTTTAACCAGTTATAATTATTTCAATCATCTTTCTATTCAATTTATGAAATGAAGGCTTTGCTTTTTAATGGGTAATCTGCATTCTATTAAAGACTGAAAGCAATGCCCATGGCTTAGTTATTCTTCACTGAGGCAAACTCTTTTTTGGGACTCAATGCTTATCATATAGTTAATATGTACATTTCAGGAAATTAATTTCAGGCTTGAAAGACAAGAGGCACACATATATCCACTATGGTTACAACCTAAAAAAATAATGCAACTTTGATTTCTGAAGTGCTAAATGTCATGTTCTGTAACTCCTTTGAGATAATGTAAGTTAGAGCCTAATTTTCAATAAAGTCTATATAGAAATAGTAAGTACAGAATAACAGATCCAGTATGTGTGTTTGATGTAATTAGAATACTAATAGGAAATGCTTCAGTGAATAAAAGTTGAGTCCACATGAAATTTAAACTCAAGCACTGTGAACAATGAAGGTGTTTGAAATGCTTTATAAGAAAAAAGAACTATATTTTCTTACTCAAATTTCTTTATATCTGAAGTAGTCAAGTTACATGCATAAGTGAAGGTGATTTGACAGCCTGTCATTTTTTTTTTTTTTTCTTATCAAGTCTGCTGTGTGAATAGGTAATGGTTTGTGAACAGTTGTATGTTCTCTTTTAGAGTTCAGTCCAATGTTCCTTGAGTTCTGTTTTGGTGATATTTTGACTTTATGAAAAGCAGGATACTAAGCTTGCACTCTCAGAGCCATAGTGTTCTCCTCTGCAAAATGAACATGATATTTAGCCAGGTATCAATACACAGGGAAATGTTTTGAACATGAATGATACATGTGATGAAACAATCCAATCTATTTATGTACTAAATGGATGATGTTAAGTTCCAAAACTTGCAGTTAAGTGAAATACCAGTAAACAACTTCACAAAAAAAAAAAAAAAATCTTACAATATGCTTTCCTTCCGTGGGCTTTAAAAATTAATACGATTGGGTCAAATAGCATATTTATCTCAGTCAAGACTTCTTCAACAGCAGGGTTTTACAAATGAATTATCCTAAAGGATGATGACTGCTTCAATAATGTAAAAGAACAACAAAATTTAACATAAACTGAAACAATAATTCTTTGATTTGTTTTCTACTTTACTCAATTCACTAATAAAAAAAAAAGTTTCAAAAAAATGAAGATAAGTATATAGCTACCTAATGTCGAAGTAGATATTTAAGCACAGGTTTTCTTCACTCTAAAATCCGTATGTGTGTTTTTTTTTGTTTTTTTGTTTTTTTTAGCATTTTAGTGTTCTTGCCACGTCTTGGAAGTTTACTTATTCCTCAAGGAGTTCTAGTTCTATGTTTCCCTTTTCAGGATAATAAAGAATTTGATGCATGCTTGGATTTCCTCATAAATGGATATATAAGGTTATTCTGCGAAAATTTCAAATTAGCAATCTTCCTCATCTCTTCATCACTGTGGCCCCATGTGGAAACTTAAAACAGCAATTTCTAATATAATCTATTAGATTGACATCTTTTTTTTTTAAATACAGTGAGAAGTATGAAAAAAATGTGCAAACTTAAACTTCTTGGGATCAGTGAGGTATTTGAGTTCAAACAACATCACTTTGCAGATGACTTGCTACTTGGCTGATTAGTTTATAAATGATATGTTTCTAGCTTATAGCTAAGAAGTTAACGGCCTTTATGCATCAAATGCTTACTTAGCTCTCATCTTTGATCTTTTGTCCTCGGAAATTATGAAAAAGCAAAGTGGTCTAAAATAATTTGATTTGTAGATAAGAGACTGCTAAGCAAAGAAGTTATGAACTTTTGGGGAATCTTTTAATTAACAAGGACAGAATGTACCACCGAAAAGTAATCATAGTCCTAGGACAACAGAAGTTCACACCATGAACAAAATGTTTATTATTCCCACAAATTTTAGACTTAATATTATTTTTCCGAGCAGATTTTATTCTAAGAGATCTATGGGAATCCAAGGATGAAATCTGTTTGTCAGATATCTTTTTGCTAGCCAGCATATTTTAACAAATAAGCCAACATCTAAAATCTTGGAGGGGCACCTGGCTAGCTCAGTTATTAGTACAGCATGCAACTCTTAATCTCGGGGTTTTAAGTTCAAGCCTCATGTTGGGTGTAGAGATTGCTTAAAAATAAAATCTTTAAAAAAATAAAGTGAAATTTTGGAGAAAAAAATCCAGGATTAATCAATTATCCATTTTTAAAAAAAGAGTAAGAAAGGACTAAGAGGGTGACATTGAAAGCTCCTGAACTTCCCTTCTCCCAAGAGCAAACTGAATATATAGCTCCACAGGGAGCCATTCCCTCAGAGAAATCCAGGAACTGGATGAATGACTCCTTCACATCAGGCAAATGAGAAAATACCCACGTGGCAATAGGTAGGAAAGGTTTACCATACACCCCACCCAGATACAGTGCCATAAAATCGGTAAGGAAGCCCCAATTCCCAGCTTCCACCTGGGGAACAAAGGGTTTGAACTGCACATCTAGTGCCCCAATTTTTAGGACTCTCATTTAAGGGATGGGACCCCAAAACACCATGCTGTGAAAGCCTATATGGCTGGCATTGTCTCACAGCACTGTACCTAATAAAGAAACAGCCCTGGTTTTTTAGAGACTACTTATTTTCTATCAATCTTATTTCCAAATTCTGTTTAAAAATACGTGAATGGGGCGCCTGGGTGGCTCTGCTGGTTAAGCGTCTGACTCTTGATTTCCCCCAAGGTCATGATTTCAGTCAGGGTCCTAGGATTGAGGCCCCTCCTCCACTCCTCAGCAGGGGAATCTGCCTGAGATTCTTTCTCGCCCTCTGCCCCTCCCCCATTCACGTGTGTACGTGTTTGTGCGGGCGTGCACGTGTTCTCGCTCTCTGCCCCCCCAAAAATAAATAAATACATCTTTAAAGAAAATTTGTGGAAGGGCTTAAAACCAGTCAGTGGTGGTTCTTACCTGTTCCCCGGCCAAAGCAGTAGGAGCTGCAGATCGGTCTTTTTCCGCAGTGGGCGGCATGCTTCAGTCCCTGGTAGGGAACCATGAAGTGGCACAAAGGGCACCTGTGCAACTTCAGACCCATCTGTGACTTCGGGTTCAGTAGCAGTAAACTCAGTAAACTCAGTAGCAGCAAACTGGAAAATTCCATTCACCCTCAAATTCCTCCTTCGTCCCCACTGCCCTTTTAGCGGCATCCCGCTTTTCCTTTTCAAACTCCTCAGGATTTCTGTGGAAGGAAGTATCAGGCGTGACCTCCCGTGAGTGCTCATGGGGGACAGTGGTGCGCATGTGCACAGCTTCCCACGAGGCATCCAGTACGAGGACTGGCTGAGGGAGCTGCCTTGTTGCCCTGGGGGGGGCTCCCTTCAACATAAGACGCTCCTTGAGGGGGTAGTCGTCAGCCCTTAAATCAGTAGCCTTCAAAGTCGCTGTTCAGGAGAGGCTGCCTGGATCTGGTTATTTCCAAAAGTGAAGCAGCCAGTGATAACAGTGACTCCAGTGGTAGCAGCAAACTCCAGCTCACCTCGCTGGCAAGTATCTCTGGAGAATGCAACACTGACATCAGCGGGTTTTCCATGACATCAGTGGCAGGAGTTACCAGCAGGAGCTCCTCTCAGGTTCTCTTCAGACTTTTTTTTTTTTTTTAAGATTTTATTTATTTATTCGACAGAGAGAGACAGCCAGCGAGAGAGGGAACACAAGCAGGGGGAGTGGGAGAGGAAGAAGCAGGCTCATAAGCAGAAGAGCCTGATATGGGACTCGATTCCGTAACGCTGGGATCACGCCCTGAGCCAAAGGCAGACGATTAACCGCTGTGCCACCCAGGCTCCCCAAAGATGTTATTTATTTGTTTATTTGAGAGAGAGAGAGAGGTAATGAGCAGGGGCGAGGGGTAGAGGGAAAGGAGAAGCAGACTCCCAGCCCAGCAGGGAGCTCCACGCGGGACTCGATCCCAGGACTCTGGGATCATGACCTGAGCTGGAGGCAGACGCTTCACCAACTGAGCCACCCAGGCGCCCCTCTTCAGATTTATGATATAGATACCATTACTTTTACTTTTGTAGGTTATTGTTCTGTTTGGAAGTCAGGGTTGGTGCTAAGTGGGTGTCTGCTGCAAGGAATTTGAGGACATCCTCCTCCATTTGCAGGACATATAAGACTCCAGATGTTGTGAAAGTTTCTCTTTAAATGAAGACAGGAACCCAGAACAACTACATATAGACCCTGTGTGTATCTAGTATAGGTTGTTGTTTTGTGGTTACCACAAGGCTTATATAAAACTTAAATGCTGGGGCGCCTGGGTGGCTCAGTCATTAAGCGTCCGCCTTCGGCTCAGGGCGTGATCCCCGCGTTCTAGGATTGAGCCCTGCATCAGGCTCCTCGCTGGGAGCTTGCTTCTGCCTCTCCCACTCCCCTTGCTTGTGTTCCCTCTCTCCCTGGCTGTCTCTCTGTCTGCCAAATAAATAAATAAAATCTTTAAAAAAACAAAAACAAAACAAAAATGCTAAAAGTCCTGGCATTTAATAAAGGCTCCTAGAGGAATTCTGACAATTCAGGAGGAGGCAAACGCCTATTTTTAGAACTTCCATTGCCTTTCATAATTATTAAAATATTCTCTTGTATTTTTATACTGTAGGTCATTCCCAAACTCTAAGTTATCACAATATGCACGTGATGAGGGCATTGTTATTATCTCTGTTATCGAAAAGGATATTCAGAGGCTAATGATCAGTTCAAGGTGATAGAATTAAACTAGCAAGAGCAAGAAACAGGATCCAAGTATCTCAAGTTATAATTTGGTATGTTTTGTACTAATAAAACCTACCTAATAATAAACAAATATAATACAATAGTAATATGTGCTATACAACATAAACACGTACCCAATAAATATGTGTTATGTGTGTGCCCATGTGTGAATGGTTTCTTGAGTCAGAACTCCTCAGGACATGGATTTTTAAAAATACAAGGCCAGCGTTTCAAATGATTTTTTAAAACAACTAAATTACCCCTATATTTTATGAAACTAAGCCACACAGTAACCAAACATTTTATTTTTCAGTCTCTGGAATACTTTTTTATTCTAATAAAGTAATATCATTATACATAATTTTTATAATGTAATATTTTTTAAAAAGTAAAAAAAAAAATGCTGTTTGGGAATAAACTTATCTTCTTGACCAATAAACATTCCTACATTTAAAATAGCTGAAGTGAACCCTCTAAGTTGAATTAAGATAAAACGAGTATCCTTTGGTCCCTGTACCCCAATATTGCAATGTTTATGAAAAGATATACAATCAAAAATATTTTGAGTCAGGAAAACGTGGTTCTAGTCACTATTCTCATAATATATTGTTTCACACTTACTTGACCCTTGTTGCTCTGTCTTTTGCCAGCCATGTTAAAATCCTCCTGTTTCTAATAAGTTATTTACACAGCAAAAGCTTTGATGCTAATATAATAAAGGATGATTTTAATACTATTTCACTTACATTGAAACTTTATTTAGACTTACATCCTCAAAGTTCTGTTTTATGTTTTATTTCATACTCTAAAAATTTTCATGCATCCCTACTCTTGTTTCCAAAAGGAACTGGGAGCAGAAAAGCTATAATATTTGAAAATAAATGAAACTGTCACATCCCTAACATGGCCAAAGTAGTAACTGTTTTTATTCTACCAAGAACAGTTTGTTGTAGTATTTCCAACTCAATTATTTTTACAACGGGCATTTGAGTGACTTTCAGATAAATTGTAAATTTGGTCAAACTTCTATTGCTTTTCCATTTGCTATCCTTCTACATATATTTCTCTTTTACTAAATATTGAAACTTTTCAACCACTTTTTTAAAATGTCTGAATTTTTACTTGATAAAAAATACTTCTTTGATTTATTTACACTAAAGTAATAATAATCATAATAATTTTGGATCTCTGCAAACAAAGAAATAAAAGGAATATACACTTGCTTTAAAAATTGTCCAGGTGATTGAGAAAAGTAAACAGTAGAACTTAGTGCCAAAAGAATACTTTACTAGATAATGAAAGATATTTGATAAGCTCAAGTCTTCATTTATGAATATTCAATAATTTGAAATTTTTTATTTTGCATTTTTAGTTGCTTGGTTCGCCTGAATGAGGACACATTTGTAACATCAGGATATCCCTGAAATAATATATCAGTGAGTATTCAAGGTTATTATAATATTCAAAATATTAAAAATAACATGCTGTCCAACACTATGTCATATATTATACTAATTTAAGAAAGATTTGTCATTAAGCTTTGCTCTGTTAAGTAATTGGTGGGGTGCATGAGTTGTCCCTGCTTTCATCCAGGTTCTAGCATTAACTATAAGTCTCTTCATTTCTTGCCTTCCTTCATATAGTAAGATAGCACAGTTGAAGTAAGACCCAGAGAGCTCCTTATGTTCCTGAAGAAACTGCTACTTTCCTTTACTTCTACTTAAATGTTCTCGCTAAGAGTCACTAAAGGAGACTATAAAGAGGAATGTTACCCATATGAACATGACCACCATGACTAACTCTAATTTAACAAGAGAGCTAGACTCATCATGCCCTACATTCTAGGTTATGTGAGCTCCCACAAACAACTCAACCTCCCCAAATTCCTTAACATCTAGACACTTAAGATGACCAGAAATTTGTTCTCTATGCCTTCACATAATATAACTCAGTTGCTCCCTGTTTGCAGTCATCTACTCCCTTCTGTATTTCTCCTCATTCAGCGAAGATTTTAGTGCATTCCATTGTATTTCACCAATTGTATATTTCATCATTTATGATCATTTAATATAAATATATCATATATTCTCCATATGATCTTGACTTCCTCCCCTCTAATGAACTTTCTTCCACCATACCTCAATCATTCTAATTGCTATACCTGAATTCTTAATTAACAATAATAGAACCACCTCCTGAATCTTAATTTCAGTTATCCCCCTAACTACCACCTTCTATCTTTATAGTTTAATCATTCAAATATCTTGATTCTAAAATTTTAATAGACTTTTCCATGACCTACAAACTACTGACCTTTTCATTTTTCATCAACCTGCTTATAGGTCTTAGAACCAATTGTCCACATGTGTGATTATCCCCTTGCACATATCTTCATGTTTGCTCTCACTCCCTTGATTAAACTCTTGAAACGGAGGTACGGACTATAGCCACACTTGAATTAAACATTCTGTTTTGCAATGCAGCATGTGAATATAGCTGGGGATACACACACACACATACATACACATATCACATACACATATTTCATTAATCAACATAATTCTCAAGTGGGCACTCCTATGCTTATCCTATTAATCGCTTTCTCCTACTTTTCTATAAAACTAATTCCCCAAGTCTTCTTCTCAGTCCTGAATCAGTTGACAATTTTGCTTCTTATACACCTGAGCTAATTCAGGCAATCAAGAGATTTCCCACATCTACTCCATGTCAAATTTATCAAACTTCTTTATTCTATCTTTTCCTCTATTATACTAGATGAATTATAAATGTTTCCATCCAAGGCCAGAGTCTCCATATGTGCCTTTGATTCCCCCTGGTGCACCCACACAAAAAATTACTATTTGCAAGTTTCCCTTTCTTCCTGAATAGCAATTCATGTCACCATTAGGAAACACTAATATATTTCACACAAAACTAATGAACAAACAACACTCAACCCAATATCTCCCTCCAATTACCACTATACTCTTTTCTGTGATTTTGTGTTGTAAATCATCAAAAAAGATTGTTCTACTCACATTTTCTTCCTTTTTCTCTTATTGAAATCTCTTGAGTCCAGGCCACTCAGATCCTTGACCCTACCAAAGAGTAGAAAGAAGCCCTGTGATCTCCACTATGTCAATCTAATGACCATTTTCACTCTACAGTTCATTCAGTATATTAGCTGCATTTGACATAGATTGGTTTTCTGTGATAACCACTTTGTTTTTGATGCCGTGTTACTACAATGATCATTTTAAATATTTTATATATATTCTTTTATGCTTCCCCCAAAATCTGAATTCTACAATAACCCAAGATGATTTAGCTTTTTCTTTGTATATTGTCTCTTCCTAATTGTTTTGATAGAATTTATTTTTTAGAGTAGTTTTAGGTTCATAGCAAAATTAAGAAGAAGTTATAGAACTTTTCTATTTATCCCCTGCCCAGACATGCATAGTATTTTCTGTGATCAATATCCCCTACCAGAGTGCTACATTTGTTATAATTGACAATCTACATTAACACATCATTATCACTCCAAATCAACTCTTAGTTTTATACAGGATATATATATATATATATATATATATATATATATATATATATACACACATTTATATTTATATATGTGTATATATATGTATATACATATAATCATTTATTTTCATTACAGTATCGTACAGAGTATCATACAGAGTATTTCACTGCCATAAAAATTTTCTGCACCCCAGTTATTCGCCTCTTATCCCCACCCAATCCCTGGCAATCACTGATCTTGTTACTGTCTCTATAATGTCATATAGTTGGAATCATAGAGTACACATCCTTCTCACATTGACTTCTCCCTCTTACTAAGGTGTGTTTAAGTTTTCTCCATATCATTTCATGGCTTGATAGCTCATTTCTTTTTAGTTCTGGGTAATATTCCATTGTCTGGATGTACCACAGTTTATCTACTCACCTACTGAAGGACATCTTGATGTTTTTGTGTGAGCATAAGCTTTTAACTCCTTCGGGTAAATATCAAGATATGAATAGATGGATTTTATGATAAGAGTATTTTTAGTTTTGTAAGAAACCTCCAAACTGTTTTCCAAAGTGTCTATACCATTTTGCTTTCCCACTAGCAATGAATGAGAGTTCTTTTTGCTCTACATCCTTGCCAGCATATGATGTTGTCACTGTTTTGGATTTTGGCCATTCAAATAGGTATGTAGTGCTATCTCATGGTTATTTTACTTTATATTTCTCTAACTGCGTATGATGTGGAGTATCTTTTCATGTACTTATTTGCCATCTGTATATCTTCTTTGGTGAGTGTCTATTAAGATCTTTGGCCCATTTTTTAATCAGGTGGTTTTCTTTTTGTTGTGTTTTATGAGTTCACTGTGTATTTTGAATAATAATCCTTTAACAGGTTTGTCTTACAAATATTTTCTCCAGTCTGTAGCTTGTCTGTAGCTTCTCTTGATGTTTTCTCTTCCAGACCAGAGGTTTAATTTTAATAAAGTCCAGCTTATCAAATATATGGATCCTGTCTCTAATGTTGTATATACCCAATGTCATCTAGGTTTTCTCCTTGTTATCTTCTAGGACTGTTATAGTTTTATGTTTTTCATTTAGGTCTGTGATCCATTTGGAGTTAATTTAGTGAAGGGTGTAAAGTCTGTATCTAATTTCTTTCCTTTGTTCTTTTCTTTTTTCTTTTTTCTTTCTTTTTTCCTTTTTTTTTTTTTTTTTTTTTGCATGTAGATGTCTAGTTGTTTCAGTGACATTTGTTGAAAAGACTATCTTTGCTCCACTGTATGTTCTTTTGTCAAAGATCAGTTGACCATATTTATGTGGACCTATTTCTGGGCTCTCTGTTATGTTTTATTGATCTATTTGTCTATTCTCTTGCCAGTGCCACATGGTCTTAATCACTGTATCTTTATAGTATGTCCTGAAGTTGGGCATTGTCAGTCCTCCAACTTTTTTCTTCAGTATTGTGCTGGATAGTCTGGGTCCTTTGCGTCTCCATGTAAACTTTAGAATCATTTTGGTTTTTTTATATCCCCAAAATAACTTGCTGAGATTTTGATTGGAATTGCATTGAATTTATACATCAAATTGGAAAGGACTGACATATTGACAATATTAAATCTTTCCATACATGAATGTGGAATATCTCTCCATGTATACAGTTCTTCTTTGATTTTTTTTAATTTAAGTTTTATAGTTTTGCTCACATAGATTCTGGCCAAATTTTGTTAGATTTATACCTAAGTGCTTTGGTTTTTTGGGCTGCTATTGTAAATGGTATTGTGTTTTTAATTTCAAATTCCACCTGCTTACTGTTGATATACAGGAAAGCAATTAACTTTTTTATATTAACTCCCTACCCTGCAACCTTGTTATTATCAATTAGTTCCAGGAGATTTTTTGTAGTTTGTTTTGGATTTTTCACACAAAGTATCATGTTATCTAGAAACAAATACCATTGTATTTCTTCCTTCCCAATTCTTCCTTTCATTTCCTACTACATTAGCTAGGACTTCCTAGTATGATGTTGAAAAGCAGTGGTAAGAGAGGACATCCTTGCTTTGTTCCTGCTTTTAGTGGGAAGGTTTCAATTTTCTCACCACTACATTTGATATTAACTGAAAGTTTTTTTGCAGATATTATTTATCAAGTTGAGAAAATAGTTTACGGAGAGTTTTTAGCATGACTATGTGTTGGATTTTGTCAAATGCTTTTTTTACACTATTGATTAACACTGAGGTTTCTAATACATAATGGATTCTATTCAGTCATAAAATTAATTCAAGAGATGTCAACAAAAAATGTGATGGTCAGCAGTCAATCTTCTAATTCACTAGCTATACAAAAAGACTTCTTTAGCTTCAGATGAATAAATGAACATATAAATTTGGGGTTAGTTAATATATAAATGTTACCTCCCTGAAACATTTGCTCTCGCAGAGATATTCAACAATTGCCATAGCTCTGAAGCGTGTGCACCAGTGTCTATTCAACCCTAAATGAAATGACAGCAATCTGGAGACTTTCTTATGTAAGAGGATAAGTGAGAAAACCCAAAGAGCTTTAATTCAGATGTCTCTGGCCTGTTTGACTGGAGTGACTTTAATTAAATGTAATAATGTTGAATGAGACTGCTCTCTTTGAGGGGGGGTAGGGGAAAGAAAAGCTTACTTAAGTCACTTATTTTCTAGGAGTAGATCCTGAGGTGGGGATTCTAGTTCAGAAATTTTGGGGGGAGGGGCTCCTGGGTAGCTCAGTCCTTAGGCGTCTGCCTTCCACTCAGGGCGTGATCCCGGTGTTATGGGATCGAGCCCCACATCAGTCTCCTCTGCTGGGAGCCTGCTTCTTCCTCTCCCACTCCCCCTGCTTGTGTTCCCTCTCTCACTGGCCTTCTCTCTCTCTGTGTCAAATAAATAAATAAAATCTTTAAAAAAATTATTTGGGGAATGCTTTCAGGAGAAGGGGAATTGAGAAAGCAGGAAAGGATAGAAGAAGAAAGCTGAGCAAGAATGTATTCTCAGGTATAGAAACACAGCCAAGTTCTAGAGCACAAATTGTAACACTTTTCCCACCTTGAGGCAAGGGGCTGTCCTTTGGTATTCCCTTGTCAATCAGGCATTAGGGGAGGTCTGGGTAAGGTAGCTCCCATTTGGCCATGCTGTATTCCTTTTTTTATTATTTTCCCCCCTTTTTAAAAAGATTTTATTTATTTATTTGAAAGAGAGGAAAAGTAGTGTGGAGGGGATTGGGGAGTTAATGGCAGAGGGAAAGGGAGAAGCACACTCCCCACTGAGCAGGGAGCCTGAGGCAGAGGTGGATCTTAGGACCCTGAGATCATGACCTGAGCCAAAGGCAGACACTTAACCTACCAAGCCACCCAGGTGCCCCAGCCATGCTGTATTCTTAAGAAGAAAACTTAAGTTGATATTAGGCAACATTAACAGAACTAGAGGAGGGAAACCACACTAGCATCTCCTCTTAGAGCTGACACTTATATAGCCTATACGTGTCAGTTTCCCTACAAAAAGATGCTTTTCTCCCAGCTTTTTCATTTTGGATATAGCCCCCCCACACACACACATAAATATTTTCCTCACCAGTCAGTATACCTCAGTGAGAGTGAGCTCAGCCAAATTAAATCCAATAGGTCCAGACACTTCCATTACAAGATAAACACTTGAGTGTCCCTCAATGCATATAAGATAGAGATTGCATTTTAGGAAGATGAGAGACTTAATGAGTTTCATTTCTGCTGTCACTGCCTGGGACACGGAATTAGTACCTCTGAACTTCACAAATAAGTGGTAACCAAAGTGTGTAAGAGTCACAAAAACAGTAAGTTGTTTTCCCTTGGTGTATTTCGTATGATTGAATTATTTGAAATAATACTGAATAAAAAATTTTTAAAGCTATTTTTGTCATAGGTCATCTATATAGAAGAAAATAGTTTTTTAAATTGATTGCTTCCTTTAAGTATGAAATAATATTCTACTTTATATCATGCCATAATTAAAATGCTAAAATAAAAAATAAAAACATGAAAATGTCATTACTGTGTTTAGATTTTGTCCATATGTATGGCAGAAAAGGAAACTTGAGCCCTGAATGTTTTTAATAAGAACACAAACCTAATGAGGCTTCACTTTGTTAAACTATTGTTATTCAGACTCTTGCTCTCACTGTACTTTTTGCAGAAAATAGTTTTTTATCCTATGCGGTATATAAATTTCATATTTGTCCTTTTTCCCCTGAAAACATGGACTGTATCATTCTTTTTTATATACTCACCCCTAAAAACAGTAAAGCATTTCCTCCATTCCTATCCAATCATCCCACATGTCTTTCCCTTTGGTTAATTCCTACCACAATAAATTTGATTAATATCCCCCCAGACACTCGAATTAAATGCATAAATGAATGGCATTACAAATTTTTCTTCCTCTGCTTTTTTTTTACAAATTGATTTACAAAAATTTACTTTTCTGACTTTATAGAATTTTCATTCCCACTTCCATTATTCTTGTTTAGGGTTTTTTTTAAAGTTTCCTTTACATGCGTGTTTGCTTCCCCTTATGATCTATCCATAAAATCACTACAATATCTGCTGTAATATTGTATTTTGGTAACACAACCTGAATGTGAGCATTCTCTTTAAGACTCTCTCCTACCGCTCCAGTGCCTGGTTAATAATAGTATACCTTCCTGGGAATAATATTTAAGACATTGCAATATGGCTGTTATGTTGCTTTTGATACAGAATCTACATATATCCCCTAGATCTGCCCTATGATCCCATTCCTCAACCTCAGGATAACCTTTCATATATTTGAAATATTATTCTTTTCGTCCCTACTCTATTCATTTTCTTTCCACTTGGTTAACCTGATCTTTTATTCATACACCTCTTAACTGTTACTTTTGAAGGAAGCATTTATTACTTAGTAGTTATATATGCTCTTTTCTTTTTCTGCATGCACACCTTTTGCTAGTTTTTAAAATGAGCTTCTGCCAGTGCTAAACTTTCTATTTTGGTATTAATGTTGTTATATCACATCTCTTCGTAATTAGAGTTGATTTTTATATAGAAATGTGAAATAGCAGTGATTTTCTTCCAGGAATTCGAAAAGATTTTTCATCGTATTTTAGCTTCTTATCTTTCTTGTTCAAAAAAGCTAGTCAGCCACGCTGTCATTCTTTGGAGATAATTTGTATTATTATTTTTTGATTTTTATTTGCATACCTTTTCGATCGTTTATTCCATTTGTGCTTCTGTAATTTAATTATGATGATGTCTAGGTACTGGTTTATTTTTATCATGCTTAAAACTGGTGGGGCGCCTGGGTGGCACAGCGGTTAAGCGTCTGCCTTCAGCTCAGGGCGTGATCCTGGCGTGATGGGATCGAGCCCCACATCAGGCTCCTCCGCTGTGAGCCTGCTTCTTCCTTTCCCACTCCCCCTGCTTGTGTTCCCTCTCTCGCTGGCTGTCTCTATCTGTCAAATAAATAAATAAAATCTTAAAAAAAAAAAAAAAACTCGCTATGCTTCCTGAATCTGAAAATAAATGTTTTCATTTGATCGAGAATATGCTTAGCGTTTCAATTTAAAGACTGTTTTATTCATTCTCTTGATGAGAAAGAATTCTCTCGAATTATCCCAGATTTTCCATTTAGTCCACCATTACATATTTAATCTCAACTTGGTTGTTTTTTCAAATCTATGTTATCTATTTTTTTACGGAGGCTCTTTTTTCTTTATATTCTAAGTAATTTAAATATTTTAAAAATACATATTTTATTTCTTGGATGTCCAAATCCTTTCATTTTATTTAATTTTACGTGTGTATGTATTTATTTTTCTATGTTTTTATGTAAATTCCAGTTAGCTAATATACAGCGTGATATTAGTTTCAGGTGTAGAATTTAGTGATTCATCACTTACATACAACACCTGGTGCTCATCACAAGTACCCTCCCTAATACCCAACACCTATGTATGTATTTATCATGCTGACAGATGGATTCTTATATCATGAGATGCTTAACTTTTTACTTAAGAGCATTGTGACAGCTTCTGCCAGATACATCAACTGTATCACTAGCATACAACATCTTTGTGTGTTAACTGCTCAGTTACAGAACTTTGAATAGTCATGCCTGCTCAAAGACATGATTTCTTATTTTCTCCCATGGAATCAAGGCAGACAGGCAAGTTTCCTTTCCTTAGACCACTCTTTAATTGATGGGTATATTCCTTATTATTTATTATAATTCCCATGCTTGTTACAAAATTCCTTATCATAGATTGTCCCAAGGCTTTATCACCTGCCTTGCATCAGCACTCCCACCCCCACACACAAACACATAGGTATTCAACACAAGCTTTTTTGTTAATAAGATGGACAAACTCCCCTGGGTGCCACATCATAAAATTATGCATTTGAAGCTTGCACTTATTTTCTTGCAAACTAACCTATATATTTAAAAATATATTTGGTTATTTCACCCCCAGATTTTAGGTGTTCTAGCAAGAGAAATCTCAAATTAGCTACTTTGTTATGTTTTTAGAAACAGAGCCCCTCCTACTTACAGTAGCACTTTGCATACTTTTATCATGATATATTTCTATTACTTGTTAACTATGTTATGCACTCTTTTGTCCTGATCTATAGTAAAAGTAAGAAAGAAAAGCTAATGCAATTTGTTACATGAATTAATGAGTTGAACTAAATGGTCAACTTAATCTGCCCAATATTCTATTACCTGCTTATGCTTTGGTCATTAGGGGCTTTATACAATAGCGGTTTGTATAGAACAAAAATCTTTACATTTGTCATTATTTTATTTCTCAAATAGAAAGCTAAAGAATATTTGTTCTGTATCACAGACTAAAGGCTAGATTTATAAATTTGCTAGGATTAAATAAAGCAACTCCAAAATAGCAGTAATGTAGCATAACTAAGGACATAATTGTATTCATCCTTTTGTTGTGCATATTGTCAAGGGCCTCTGTTCATAGTAGTCAGTCCAAGATCTAGGCTAATGGACACTCTCTTTTAATATGTGCCTCCAATGATACCACAGTCGGGGGAAGGAAGCTCAGAGATCCTCTAAGAGTTTCTGTGCAGACATTACACGTATCACATGTACTCACATTTCCTTGACTAAAAGGAGTTACAAGTAAAGACCTCTCTTAGTTAAGAGCCTTAAAAAAAAGTACATTCCTATCATGTATGCAAAAAATAGAGGACCAAACTATTACCATAACTTGAAGACTATCATAGTCTTCCCTTCTGGACTGTAAATATTTAGTTTAATCGACTTTCCACATAAACTACTTACCCACAAAGTTCTCAAGTAAGACAAATTTCCTATTGAGTTATGAGATTGAACTCAGAGTCCAGAATCTTTGGTTGATGTTTTGTGTCTTCATGAGGGAAAGGAGATACTTAAAAACTTAGTTCTGCTCTCTGGAAGAAGCTTATATGTCGATTATTCTCCAGAATCACTGTGATATCCTCCATTTACATTGTTTTTTTGCCTTAGTGGCTTGATAGGGAAAAAACATATTTATCCTGTTTTCTGTCAGTAGATAATGGGGGGCCCTAAGCAGCTTCAAATCTCAGAAATTCTTAGCCTTTTGATAAATACAGACTGGTCAATATAACTCTCCTTAAAACGTAATTGGCTTTATGTTTATTTTTTTATTATAGATAGCACTCCAAGACTCTAACCACACTCAAGATAATTTTCATAATCTATTTATCATATTTATATTCATTTTTACTTTCCCTATACCTTCCTTTTTGGTTTAACCTCTAACCTCAGGTAGCTTGAGCCCACAATGCTAGAATGAGATAAATGATTGGTCTCTTTTCCCTGAAGTATTTTGTCCAATTAAAAGAAAGTATTTACTGTATACCATACTATGAGCTCCTTGATGTAAAACCTCTTAATCTGTACAGAAGCTTGAACAAGGGTGATATGCATATAGTTGATTTCATAATTAGTGTAATAATGAGTTTTAAATGTTTTTGTGGGCCAGAGCTTTCTTCATTTCATATTTTAGATATTGAGTGTGGGAAGGACCTGCTTCTTAAAAGTATCACAGTTTTGTACTCTCTATCCCTTTTAGCAAACCTAAAATTAATATCTGACTTCTTTTTGTAGTCAATAGCAAATGACACACGCTACTAATATTTGTTTTCCAAGCTCTTACTCAAATGATAAAATGCCATTACATCCATGATCTGTCTTTCACATTATCAGAAGAAACCATTTTACTAGTATCTTTGTCACTGTATTGCTTGAATCACTATTTTTCCATGCTGCAATAACAGTTTCTCCCATTTTGCTCACTGCAGAACTTTTAGAATATCTCCCACATTGTAGTTACTTGTAAAAGCATCATCTCCTGTTATGGCCCTATTTCTGTTTGTATCAGGATGGGATCACTTGTACTGAGGTAGCAAACTGCTTCTAAATTTCAGTGGGTTAGTAAAACAACAGTTTATTACATATTTACACCGCTTTTCCAAAATGAGTTGCTTTGCTCAGTATTAGCCTCATGAGAGGACAAAGATCAATTCCCATTTTCATCTTGACTATGTTTCCATGATCACTAAGGCAGGAGGAGGGAAAAAGATGAATAGTGTTGTGGCTTTTGATGGTTTTGCCCAGAGTTGTCTCCCTTCACTTAAACTACTGTGCCGTGGCCAAAACAAGTCAGAAAGCCATTGCTAACTTTAAGGGGACAGAGAAACACGGTCATATGCTCCGATGAAGTGATGAACCAGAAATTTTGGTGTACAGCATTAATGTCTAACACATTGTCTGTGTACAAATAACACAAAGGAAAGTCGGAAGATCTATACATAAAGAATGGAGTCTCAACTTATTCAGCATCAGTTTTTGACAATACATATTCTCTTTCACAGCAAATATTCTTGAGAGAGCTTTTCAAACATTTTACTTTTTTATTTATCTTATATTTAATTTATTTTATTTTATTTTGAATATTTAGCCCAAAACTGAAAATATGAGATCTGTAAATTTCCAGTTCTATTTGGTTCACAGATCGTAATGTTTAGGACTCATACCCTTAGAAATTTTAAAAACATGAATAATTAAATATTTTGTTTTGGGATGTAGAGCTAAACCTGGTTAATTGCATTTAAAAAGATGAACAGAGTAGGATTTATCTGGAATATAGTAATCAAGCTTCCTTTGGAATAGTTGATATATTTCCATTTGCATAGTTCTTATATTTTGAAATACATCTCGCCAGTATACTTTTTAACACTTTTAACTTTTTAAAAAGTCTGTAAGGTAAGCTATTTGAATAAAGGAGAAGTAAAGATTTCTTTTATTCTTTCAAAAAATTTTCAAGTCAGCATCATCTCACAAAACCCCCCAGGTAGATTTGATATGCCTTTTTTTTCCTTTGGTGCTGCTGCTGAATGAATCAATTTAGATTCTTATTTACAGGCTCAAAATGCTATTGAATATGCCAAGGGTTGTTTTGTTTTGTTTTGTTTTGTTTTGTTTTGTTTTGTTTTGTTTCCACACAGTGATTCTGCTTGTGTTTTTGGTTTTTGTCGACTCCCCTCCCACCCCCCACCCCTACCCGCACTTCTATATTAATTCAGATGCAGTAAGTGCCTGGCTCCCAGGCATTTGCATGGCAATAACACCAAGTGGCAAGCTAATAGGCACTGGCCTGGAGCCAAAGGAGCTGAGCTGCCCTGGGCTTCCTTGTGCTTTCACTACTTCTTCAAAGGATCTTTGGTATTAGGTTAAAAAGGTGCAATAAATCGGGCTGTTTCCTCAGTTGAAATGCTATGATTGGATTAAAGAACATTTTAATATTTTACAGGAATCTCAGAACATCTGTTAAAATCTAGCTGAATATGCTGTGGTCTAATGGACTGGAAAAGCATTTTGTAACTGTCCACTCTAGTAATTTTCTCAGCTGCCTTTCTTATTGTTAATGTTTCAGCAATTGCATTCTGTGTCACTGAGTGGTCAGAGCAATTTCCGCTCACAAGTCAAAGCTAGACAGTTATCCTCTTTTTCTTTTTCTTTTTTTTAAATCTTTACCTTTTTTTTTCTTGGTGGTGAATTGTGGTAAATATCTTCATCTAAAACCCCTGAAGACTCAATGTGTTTGACTGTAGCTAAAGAAAGTATGAATTCTAAACAAAAATTATTACCCTACTACTTTAATAATCCATTTAAGAATTTACATAACACATATATAGGGAGTAGACTTTTTTTTCCTGAATTGAAGTCTAGAGAAACTAAATAAAAAAGAGTTTCTATGTTTTCTCTTTTGCATATACACACAATTGACAATGAGCAACTTTTCATTGTTTCATGATTTCAAAATGAAATGTAAAGATATTTTAAAACCCTAGTCTCACATATCACTAATATAAATTTGTTCATCTATTTGTCTATCAATTTAATAACTGTCCTTTATTGTTTGCTACATTTCAGAAATGATTCTATATTCTGTACCTAAAAACAGTTTATTATAACATCCCAGATAAGAGAAACTAGGAAACACATAATTAAATATGGTTAAATATAAACAGAGCACATAGGAAACTTTGGTTGGGTCAAATACCAATTTACAGCAAATGATTTTGTGTTGTCTCTCAATCTCAATTTTTATCTCCTATAGAAGAGGAATCTATTCAAATTGTATTTAATTTAGTGTCTAATATTTTATATTGCAATTACTTTTCTTCCTAGTCTTTTTGTTAACTGATAACTCTCTATTATGCACAGTATAATTTTTGGTACTAAAACTCTTCCTATTTTCTCTATATACTTGTAATCACCCTGCAACACTAGGTGTGTTATCATGTCTTGCAGGAGTAGTAACTTGATATGGACGAGTCATTATTCACCAATATCCAGTCTCTACCAATTTTTTGCATAGGGCGGGATCATTATGAAGTTAGAGTAGCCAATTTTTCTCTGGGACTAATGAATAATAAGTGGAATGCACATTTCACCTTCTCAGTGAATTCTCTCTGAATAATACATTTAAAATTACAAGTGCCTCCCAATCAATGATCTCTATAACACTGTTTGTTTTATTTTCTGCATAGTATTTATTGACATTTAGCAAACAATGTTTTTATGTAATTATTGCATGCTTTCCTGCGCTCTGAAAGGTACACATTTGAGTATAAGATCAACAAAGGCAAACTATTTCTTCAATTTTTTAAAATGTATTCATGTTTAATAATTACAGGCACTGTAGCCCACCTTCCCCCCTGCCCAGGCAGCAGCAGAGGAGGTGCAGAGGCTGGGGCATATGTCCCTCTTCAGTGTTTCTACTGATTTGGTTTTTTTTTTTTTCCTTTTAGGTCTAGAATAGTACGTGGAATGTAGAAAATACTGTGTAAATTAGCAATTATCACTGGGGAAAGGTATACGATTAGGTAGGAGTATAAGTTTTTTCCAAAATATTGAAGATACATATATACGTGTGTCATGTGTGTGTGCCTGTACATATACATAGATACGTAAACATACATATACAAACACACACATACACCTAGGCATATATATTCACATTATATATGTGTTATTTCTATATTATGTTCCTATATATTAAATATACAAAATACACTTTTTATATAAAAGATACCATACATGCATGCATAAAATACTAGTTATCTACACACATACAAACACACGCTTATTCTTGTGTGCTTGGGTTATCATATTATTACTCTTTAAATTGTTCATTTACATTATACATATTTTTATATATGGTGTAGTTCACTAAAAGCATTAAAGGAGTAAGTATAGTAATTGAAATAATTTAAGGGGCTTAGATGAGAAAGGATTAATATTAGGCCACATAGAATGTTGCAGTTTAAGGTTTCAGAGATTGTGTATTTCTGATTACAGTAATGTATTGGTATGGCATTGGAATATGAAGTTAAAGTGGAATGCAATGAAAATTGCTGTAGTGAATTAGTTTAAGGATTTGTGAGGCCAGATTTAATAGGCTGCCTACAGCTCTTGACATCATGAAGGATGATGGCAGGTTAGTCAATTGGAATGAAAGTGTCACTCAGGAGCCCAAACTAATTTGGAAAATTAACCATGAGTGTGGTAGAGTCATCAGATTACTATAACTACAAAGATATTGAAATTCTGCAATGTATTTTTAATAACAGCCTTAAAGTCACATGTTTTCAGGCCTGCTATTCCCTCACTTCTATTTTTCAAAGAAGTGGATTCACAGAAGGTCCTACTGCAGGCTCTGTCCTCTCTAGATTCCTAACACAGTGTAGGCACAAAGCAGAGTATTAATTAAATTCTAGTTTTCCTTTCCTCCTCCACCACTCGGGCATGAAGAATTCACAGACTCCTAAGACAATCCATAGAGTTTACTGACTGCTTTAATAGAGGGGGAAAAAAAAGCATCATTTACATAGATCATGTCTATTTTCCTCTAATCATGACCCACATTGTCATAGGTTATTTTTCTTTGTGATGACACAAATTGATCTAAATCTTTCAAATTTTGACTTGCTGAAAACAATGTGGGATGACTGACCATGAGATTCATACCTTTTTTGTTTGTTTGTTTTTCTCCCTACTCAGAAGTAGCATTTGGGCAACAGACCCATTACCCATTCCATGATTGAGGTTTCTGTGCCTGATTTCTAAACATGTCATCCCTTGCTATCCTATTTTATATGGTTGAAGTTTTGATTGGTTACTTCTTTTCCAGGATCCTGTCTAATTTCCAAATTCATTTTTATACATTGTAGACTAATTATTTCCTCTGAGGAAATAAAAGTTATTGCTACCAAATAATATTTCATGTATTTGGAAACAAACATTATATTTACATAACTTTTTCCTTTCCTGTGCTAAATCTCATTTCCTTGAGTTTTCTGCTTTGGACAGATCTTTTGATCTTCACACTTCAGAGAAAGACAACACTTCAGAGAAAGACAACACTTCACAGAAAGAAACAAACTAAAACTGTACCATAATCCTCCTTATTCTATACATTGAGTGAAGAGTGAAAATTGCATTCATTTTTGGAAATTGCAACACAGTGATGGACCTTCTGTCAACCAGAAGATCTACTTTTTTTGCATGTTAATGTTGAACCATGTATTACTCATGGTAAATTTTAATTATTTTACTCACTGAAGTATAAACATAATTTTTCATTATTCTAGTCAACTTATATTTAGACTATTTTTCTAGATACTCATCTTCCTTTGGGACCATGACTCAATATATAACTTATGTTCCATTGTCCTTGCTCCATGAAATACATGAACTAGGTCTGTTCCCCATGTATAACTTTAACCTAATAAACTATAAAAAAATACTGAATGGAACATAAATTTATTTTAAAAATAAACAATTCTTTTTCTCAAAGATTATTTATTTATTTGAGAGAGAGCTTGAGAGAGCACAAGTGGGGTGAAGGACAGAGGGAGAAGCAGACTCCCCGCTGAGCAGGGAGCCTGATGCAGGACTCGATCCTGGGACTCCAGGATCATGACCTGAGCCAAAGAGAGGCTTAACCAACTGAGCCACCCAGGTACCCCAAAACAACAAAAAAAAAAAAAAAAAAAAAAAAACAATTCTTAGAAATGAAAGGGGGAACTCAAACTTAGACTAAAAATAAGACAATGCTGTTGAGGGAAATTAAAGACTTCTTACCCAAGTAAACTATGTAATAGGTATGGGGCATTTTTTTTTAAATTTCCGTTAAGTAGAGAATGTAAATTTATTCCATAAAAATCATTCTAGTTTACTTGAAGTAAAAACATCATGCTGAGTAAATTACAATTTTCAAGAAGGAGAAATAAAAGAGAACCTAAGAATAAAGATAAAATGTTCAGCCCTGCACATTTAATCAAGAAAGAAGAAAAATGTGAGAAATTTATCACTGAGAAAATTTAAGCATGACCTGACAGTCTGTAATAACTCCAAGGGCCACAAGTTCCTGAGTTTGAGTGGAAGAAAATAAAATTTATGACAAATGTAGTGGCCCATCAATCATAATTGATTTAGATTTTTAAGACTGTGATTTAATTCTTAATATTGGCTGGTGAAGGCAAAAGTTTTGAGTTATTTTTTGGTTAACTCAGAATTTAAATGTTTATTGGAATAAGAGAGATAGCAAATAAGAACTAGCTGGTAGCTCTAACTGCTGAGTGAAAACCTAGGAATTTAAGAAAAAAAATACTTGAACTCTAATGAAAGTCAGATCCAAATAATGGGAAACAGAATAACAATTGTTGGAAGAAATGGAAACTTATGACTGGAGAGGACTAGGGGATCAGATTGTTAGTAATTTTCTGGGGAGAAAAGTCTGGATTGTTCCCATTCTGTCTTTAATGTTGTGACTCTGATAGCCTGGAGCTAAAAGTATGACAAAGTCATTCATTATGAGGTCAAAGCTGAAAATCTGTCCCAGATTGTACTCACAAATATCAGTTCATGCTCTCCAGGCATTGGGGATGTTCATCCCAAACCCTCTAAAATAGCATAATGTATAAATAAAAAATGATTTTGTTAGTATGCACCACTGGCCCAGATCGTGTAATCCTAGAATCTTGCCAGATTTGTTTATATCAAGAAGGCAGCAAGCCAATAGAGCCAATAGGTAAGGTAATACTAAGGGGATGCTGGATTGTTACTAGGTTGAAAGAACCAAGAGCTTGAGAGTGGCTATACCACAGGCATCCAAACTCTTTTATCCTAACCCTTTGATATAAGGAATTATTAAAAGGATAGCTGCACTTAAAAATAAGAACAAAGGGGCATCTAGGTGGTTCAGTCAGTTAAGTGTCCAACTCTTGATTTCACCTCGGATCATGATCTCAGGGTCATGAGATCAAGCCCCAAAATTGGGTTGGGCACTGTGCTGGGCATGGAGCCTGTTTAAAATTCCCTCTCTCTCTCTCTGCCCCATCCACCCCCCACCCCCCTGCTCGCATATGCGTGTTCTCTCCCTCTAAAACAAACAAACAAACAAAAAATAAAAACAAGGTTTATAAAGCAGTGATTCAGAAGTAACCCAAAGCAGAATTCATATGAAATGGTGGGACTCATATTGAAATTCTAAATTGAGATCCCTCCTCTATTCATGTGAAGAACACATTTTAGGGTCTAAGATTTTTATCTCTACCTATAGCTACAGGATGGTATCACTAGCCTACATATGGAGAATATCAAGCAAATCAAGATGAGTTCACATGGGAAAACTTAGAAGACAATTAAGGAAGACGGGAAAATTAAAATGGTAAAATGAATAAAATAACATATACCAATAGAACAAAAATGGAGAAAACTGATTGAACAGGAATGACTAATAATAATATTAAATTCCAAAATGATGGTATAAAAATTTAAAACAAGAAGTAATAACAATAGGCAATAGGATTCAAGAAGTACTAAAAAAATATTGACCATAGAAATGAACATAGATCAGGGGCGCCTGGGTGGCACAGAGGTTAAGCTTCTGCCATCGGCTCAGGGCGTGATCCCAGTGTTATGGGATCGAGCCCCACGTCAGGCTCCTCCGCTATGAGCCTGCTTCTTCCTCTCCCACTCCCCCTGCTTGTGTTCCCTCTCTTGCTGGCTGTCTCTATCTCTGTCGAATAAATAAATAAAATCTTTAAAAAAAAAAAAAAATGAAATGAGCATAGATCATCAAAGTGTGGCTTTGGATATGGACAGTTTGGAGTTACAGAGTATTTAGAAAGATAACAAACTCGTAGAAAATTAGTCAATTGGTACAGTCATTCTGGAAAATAAATATGATATATTTAAATTAATTATGATTGTGCCCCTCTTTTTTTAAAGACTTTATTAATTTATTTGAGAGAGAGAGTATGAGCAGAGTGGAGGGGCAAACAGAGAAACAGACTCCCCGCTAAGCAGGGAGCCTGATGCAGAACTCAATCCCAGGACCCTGGGATCATGACCTGGGCCATAGGCAGAGGCTTAACCAACTGAACCACCCAGGTGCCCATGATTGTGCCCTTTAACCTGATGAGCCAGTCCTAATTCAAACAGGTATAAGTATGCAGTGTCCCATGTTATTTGTGGTAGGAAGATAGTAACATCATGACCATGAATAAGAAATGATCAGCATCTAGTAAAATATTATATACTTCCATACAGACACACAGAAATTCTTTAACTTTTATAGCACAATGCCAAATATACAAAAGTCAAACTAGGAAACAAAACACCATTATGTATTTTGCACATACAAATGCGTACTTAAGGAATTTAAGAAGTTAGGCAAAAAAGATTGCATACTATAAAATGTGCATAATGTAAAAATATTGTTAGAGTGAGCGGATCAATGGAAGCCCCAGGTTGGTGGATGGCAAAAGGAAATTGACTGTCAAGGTACATAACAGAACATTCTAGGGTTATAGAAATCTTACAAAGTATGATTTTATCATGTTATTACTGTATATAATTGTCAACCTTAAAGGAGTTGGTGAATTTTAATAAATTTAAATGATAACCTAATGAAGATAATTTGAAAGAAATGATTTGGATTTATGAAATGTACAAAAAAATAATTTAGGAGATTTCCAGGTGTATGTGTTCTGTCAACACTGGGCCATATCTCATGAAATTTTGACATGAATGGAGTGTTTCAATTTTATCTAATGTAAAATTAAAATGATCTGACTGTATTATTTCCCATTTTTAATATTTCTAAATTTTCTTGACTATCCTCAAATTTACCACTTAAGTAGATGTTCATAGGCATATATGAAAAGAAACAAGTAGTTTCCATGCTTCACAAAAATTAGGTGTCCAGTGCTCCATGGACTATAAGTTAAGTTATCATAGCTGAAGTATCTTTCTCTATTCCTAATTGATTCCAGGACATATGAATGGTAGAATTGAAAGAGCGACAATTTTTTAACTCAAACATATTGTCATTTAACTTCAGACTCGCCTCTTTGGCCTAGGATGTACAGGGTTATCACATATCTAGCTCATTATCGGGGCCCCAACAAAGTCAAAGTGAATTACATTCAATTTAATGCTTAGTGCAGTATCTAGCATGTGGACATTTGTTCAATCTTTTATCAGCATTTAATCAATTATTCATCATCATCCTAATCATAATTATATTGTATATGAATTATAGTTCTGGACTATGCATATAATTACTAAAAATATAAATTCTGAAAGTTACCTCAGTTTAGATGTCTATATAACTTGCCCATAAGTATCTATGCCTGTGATTTAATCTATAATTATAAAATATTTTGTCATAATTTTATCTATTTTGTGTCTAATAGACAAATAGATAAACATTTTTTTAAGATTCACATTAGAATATAAAATTACACAGGCTTACACTTTTCTTCTAAGGTAAATTTTTTGAAAAATAAATGCAAACCATTTTTAAAATGTGAGAGTAGGGTGTTTGGAAGGAAGATCGCAGTAGAGTAGGAGCAACCTAGGCTCACCTTGTAATGCAAATACAACTAGATAACTATCAAATCATCCTAAATATCCCAGAAATTCACCTGAAGACTGGCAGAACAAACTCCACAACTAAAGGTAGAGAAGAGGACATAGTGAAGAAGGTAGGAAGTTCAGAGACACTGTTTGGGACAGAACCAATCATGGCCATTGTGAGCTGTAGTCATGGAGAAGGGCAAAAGATAGACTAAAATACAGGAGACCCCACCTGTGAAAGAGGAATCCCCTTATCAATAGGCATGAATTTTGAACACTCTGTCTCCTGACCCAGGAGTTTTGCAAGACTTTTGTTCAAATGGTGGTGGCAACAGATCTCATTTCACAAGCAGAGCAGAACACACCTAGTTAAAATGCATCACATTCAGGCCAGAGACCAAACACTGCCCACAATAGATAAAGAGAGCCTCTGTAAACAAGTGGCCTGAAGGATGAAACAGCCAGGACACAAGAGCAGAGCACACAGAGTACACATTGGAAACACTCCTGAAAGCTCCAGGCCCTGGGGAATGGAATATTACACTGCAGGGCGCTACAGGACCTGTTCTTCATAAAGCCATTACCCTCAAGAACAGGAGATATATCTGACTTTGCTAACACAGAGAAATAGGCACAGAGACTTAGACAAAATGAGAAGACAAAGGAATTTGTCCCAAATGAAAGAACAAGACAAGGCTATGGACAGAGATGTAAGCAAAACCTATATAAGTAACATACCTGATGAAGAATTTGAAGAAATAATCATAAGGATACTCACTGGACTTCAGAAAAGAGTGGAGGACATCAGTGAGATCATTAACCCAGAAATAAGGAATAGCATAGACAAGATAAAGGACTCAACAAATGAAATGAGAAACATGCTTGATGGAATGAACAGTGGGCTAAAAAAAAAAAACAAAAAACAGAGGAACTAATTAATGACCCAAAAGACAGAGTATGGAAAGTAATCTAACTGAACAAAAAAGAGAAAAAAAAAATTATGCAAAATGAGAATAGACTTAAGGAACTCAGTGATTCCATCAAACCTGATAACTTTTGTATTACAAGAGTCCAAGAAGAAGAAGAAAAAAGGAAAGAGAAAGAAAAGAGGGAAGGGAATTTATTTGAAGAAGTAACAGCTGAAAACTTCCCTAATCTGGGAAAGGAAACAGAAATCCAGATCCAGGGGTACCTGGGTGGCTCAGCCATTAAATGTCTGCCTTTGGCTCAGGTCATGACCCCAGGGGCCTCCCATCAGGTTCCCTGCTCCACGGGAAGCCTGCTTCTCCCTCTCACACTCCCCTTGCTTGTGTTCTCTCTTTCGCTATCTCTCTCTGTCAAATAAATAAATAAAATCTTAAAAAAAAAAAAATCCAGATCCAAGAGGCACAGAGAACCCCCAACAAAATCCACAAAAGCAGATCCACACCAAGACATAATGTAATTAAAATGACAAAATGTCATGATAAAAAAAAAAAAATCAAAAAGCAGCAAGGCAAAAAAAGACAGTTGCATACAAGGGAAACCCCATAAAGCTATCAGCAGAGAAATTAAGAAAACAATCCCATTTACAATTTTACCCAAAATAATAAGGTATCTAGGAATAAACCTAACCAAAGAGGTGAAAGACCTGTACTTTGCAAACTATAAAAAACTGAAGAAATTGAAGATGACACAAAGAAATGTAAAGATATTCCATGCTCATAGATTGGAGGAACAAATATTGTTAAGATGTCTATACTACCTAAAGCAATCTACACATTTAATGCAATCTCTATCCAAATACCACCAGCATTTTTCACAGAGCTAGAACAAACAATAATAAAATCTTTATGGAAACACAGAAACTCTGGATAGCCAGAGCAATCTTAAAGAAGAAAAAAAGCAAAGCTGAAGCCATCACAATTCTATACTTCAAGTTATATTACAAAGCTGTAGTGATCAAAACAGTATAGTACTGGCACAAAAATAGATACATAGATTGAAAGGACAGAATAGAAAATCCAGAAATAAACTCATAGCTGTATGGTCAATTAATCTTTGATAAAGCAGGAACGAATAACCAATGGGAAGAAGACAGTCTCTTCCACAAATGGTATTAGAAAAACCGGACATCAACACACACAAAAAAAATGAACTTGGACCACTTTCTTACACCATACACAAAAATAAACTCAAAGGATCAAAGACCTAAATGTAAGACCTATAATCATAAAAAAAAAAAAAAAAAAAAAAAACAAACAAAAAAAAAAAACCTAGCAGAGAGCATGGGCAGTAATTTCTCTGGCATTGACTATAACATCTTTTTTTCTAGATATGTCCCCTGAGGTAAGGGAAACAAAAGCAAAAATAAGCTATTTGGAACTACAACAACAACAAAAAACCTTCTGAATCAACAAAAATAAAAAGCAAACTACAGAATGGGAGCAGATATTTGCAAATGACATATTTGATAAAGAGTTAGTACGCAAAATACATAAAGGACTTATGAACTCAACACCCAAAAAACAAATAATCCAATAAAAATAGGCAGAAGATATGAACAAACATTTCTCCAAAGAAGACATTCAGAAGGCCAACAGACACGTGAAAAGATGCTTGACATCACTCATCATCAGGGAAATGCAAATCAAAACTACAATGTAGTATCATCTCACACCTATCAGAATGTTAAAACCAAAAACACAAGACACAGTAAGTGTTGGCCAGGATGTGGAGAAAAAGGAAATGTCTCGCAGTGTTGGTGGGAATGCAAACTGGTACAGCCATTGTAGAAAACAGTATGGAGTTTCCTCAAAAAAATTAAAAATAGAATTACCCTATGATCCAGGAATTGCACTACTGAGTACCCCAAAAATACAAAAACACTAATTCAGAAAGATCAGTATACCCCTATATTCATTGCAGCATTTTCTATAATAGCCAAACTATGAAAGCAGCCCAAGGGTCCATTGATAGATGAATGGAAGATTTGTTACATTTATATGTATGTGTGTGTGTGTATATATATATATATATATATATGTGTGTGTGTGTGTGTGTGTGTGTGTGTGTGTGTGTGTGTATACACAGGATGAATATTATTCAGCCATAAAAGAGAATGGAATCTTGCCATTTGCAACAACATGGATGGATCTAGAGTATAATGCTAAGCAAAATAAGACAGTCAGGGAGAAATACCATACACCATATGACTTCACTTTTATGTGGAATTTAAGAAACAAAACAAATGAATAAAAGGAAAATTATGAGAGAGAGATGGAGAGAGAGAGAGAGAGAGAAACCAGGAAACAGATTCTTAACTACAGAGAAAAAACTGATGGTTACCAGAAAACAGCTGAGTGGGGAGATGGGTGAAATAGGTGATGGGGATTAAGGCCTGTACGTGTCATGATGTGCACTGGGTGATGAAAATAAAAGCTTAAAACAACAAAACAAAACAAAACGAATGTGAGAAGTAAGTAGTAAAAAATCAAGTGTAATGTAATGCAAAATTATCATAAAGTACCAAGTATTTTTTTACAGAGGCATTTCCAAAATTTTTATTACAATCTTCATTAAACAATATTGAGGATTTTAATGAACAAAAGAGAAAAAATTGTCTCTTTCCAAATTGCCAATTGCCGTTCAATAATCTTTCTCTTTACTATATCTTCTGTAGTGTTGTACTCATAGAACATGAAAATATCACAATATTTCTTGTCAGCTGGCAAGGTGACAGTTCTGAGGATAGTTGTACAGCCACTGAGAAACTAATTAGCATTATTACAGAGGATTGTATATGATAATTAACAATTAAACTTAAACTTTCAGAGTAGAAGTTGGTCCTCCCTAGAGAAGGTTCTGCTAAAAGAACTTAATGAAATTTTCTTTATACACACCAGTTACGTAATTATGAGCCTTTGCCACAGCCATTACTATTTATATGTGTTCTGGGCACCTATAAATTTGACTATAAATTTCTATATAATTCAGTACTAAATAATAATGTGCATTTTATCAACAACATTATATTGTGACTATTTTTCAAATTTCCAAACTATGTTCTATTGTAATATTTAGCTATACATATTTTTAAACATGTTTGATAAACAAGGGAACATAGTATAAAAATCTGAACAGTTTTTTTCATAACCATATCCTCGTGGATTTTTGAGACACCTGGGACCAGATGTTATGAAAAACATAACCTCTATTATTTTTAAAGCCATGATATAAAAGTCATCATTTTCAAATAATAATCTAAGTTTTACATAATAAATGTTCTTGGGTATTTAACATTGCATATGTTATTGTTCTATTTTATTTGTGTATGAATGTATAGTAATTTCAGGGAAATAATATCTGCTTACTCTGTAGTCAGCAACATAAAGTCTAAGATGGAGTTAACAATGATATGGAGTGGGGATTCTATTTTGCATGTTACAATTTTGTATGCTTGTTCATAATAATTTTTTAAAGATTTTATTTATTTATCTGTCAGAGAGAGACCACAGGCAAGGGGAGCAGCAGAGGGAGAGGGAGAAGCAGGCTCCCCACTGAGCAAGGAGCCCAATGTGGAACTCAATCCCAGGACCCCGGGATCATGACCAGAGCCAAAGGCACATGTTTAACAGACCAAGCCACCCAGGCATCCCCATAATTAATAATTTTAACAAATAAAACTTTGTTCTTGTTTTCCTAGAAGTGATATAATTCAGAGTGTAGAACATGTTAGACATTGAATGATATGTTTTTGAAATATGGAATTTATGCATATTTATTACTGTTAGTGAATTTCTTAAGTGTAAATTAAGAAACATGGATGACTGTGTTGTCAGTCAAATGTTATTATATATATTGATTATTTTTGTCATCAGAAGTATGATTTCACAAACTGCATTCTACTAATGTATACTAGTAATTTTTGAAATCTAAATTTTGAAGGTAAGGACTTCTTATTGCAGTTAAGCTTTAAAATATATTCTAGTATAAATACAAAATTATTTGGTATTTTTAGTGAAATTACCATGTTTTCTTTTTACTGGTTTCCACAGTGGCCTGGATGGTCCTGGGCTAATAATATTCATGTAATTATGTAGTCTTCTTTCACACAATATAAAGCTGTCCCCATATAACCTCTTAGACTACATCATAAAAGACATTATCATTTCTAGCTTGTTCTTTTGGATCACTTGTTCTGGAAAAAGTCAGCTACCATTCAATTAAAACTAACAACAACAACAAAAAAATATTCTGAAAGGTACAAATAGAGAGGAACTGAGACCACTAGTTTGCCAGCTATGTGAGTAAATCCTCCAGTCTCTGTTTGAGCCTTCAAATGACTGTGATTCCACTGCCATCCATCCGCAAACCCATGAGACCACAAGCAGGAATTACATGGCTGAGCTCTTCTCAAGCTACCTACCCAAAAGAACTCGAGATATAATAAATTATTACTTTTGTATGAATTGTTAAATTTAGTATAATTTTTAATACAGTTATATTCATTAGAACTAAGAGTAATCAGCTTCATGAAAATATAAAATCCAATTTGAATATTATGGCTATACAGAAATGTTTAGACAGAGCAGATTTTTATATCATTTTATTTTTTACTAAACTTTGTATTTTGAGACCATTGTAGATATACATGTAGTTGTAAGAAATAATACAGAAAGATCTTATGAACTCTATCCCATCTTACTCTGTATTACATCTTAAAAGTATATATTACAGGGGTGCCTGGGTGGCTCAGTTGTTAAGCATCTGCCTTCGGCTTAGGTCATGATCCCAGTGTCCTGGGATCGAGCCTCTCATCAGGCTCCCTGCTCAGCGGGAAGCCTGCCTCTCCCTCTCCTACTACCCCTGCTTGTGTTCCCTCTCTTGCTGTATCTCTCTCTGTCAAATAAATAAAAAATCTTTTTTAAAAAAGTATATATTACAATATTACAACCAGGATATGGGCACTGAAACAATCAAGGTAAAGAACATTCTAAACACCACAAGGATTCCTCATGTTATGCTTGGAATAAGCCCATTTGAAAAACCAAATGTAAATTTTAGAATTAAAAATTTATTAACTAAAATTAAAATCTCAATAAAAGGACTCACCAACAGAATAGTAAGGGAGAGGAAAGAATTTGTGTACTTGAAAATAGAAAAATAGAAATAATAAAACGTGAACAACATAGAGAAAATATACTGAAAAAAATAGGAGCAGAGCCCTGGTAACTGTTGGACTGTAATCAAAGATCTACGTCTGGGGCACCTGGGTGGTTTATTTGGTTAAGCATCTGCCTTTGGCTCAGATCATGATCTTGGGGTCCTGGGATCAAGCTCCAATTTGGGCTCCCCACTTGGCAGGGAGTTTGCTTCTCCTTCTCCCTCTGTTCTTCCCCCTGGCTTGCGCTCTCTATCTTAAATAAATAAAAAAAATATTTAAAGAGGAAAAAAAATCTACATTTGTGTTAATTGGAAATCTGGAGAAAGTAGAAAGAAGATGGCTCTGAAAAAGTATTGGAAGAAATAATGGCTGAAATATCTAACTGATTTTGGCAAAAGCTATAAATCTACATATGCAAATAGCTGAGCAAACTCCATGTAGGATAAACCTAAAGTAATTCACACCCATATACATCATAATCTTCTGAAAAGTAAAGATAAACAAAAAACCTTGAAAGCAGAGAGAAATCAAACTTTAACTATGTGGGGAAAACAATTTGAAAAATAGTGGATTTCTAATCAGACACAATGGAGGATGAAAGGAAGTGCTGCAACATTTTTTCACCAATGGAAAAAAAGGGGGGCTAGGGAGGACGGCCCTTAACCAAGAGTTTATACACTTTATACCTTTCAAGAATGAAAATATCCTTGGGGTGCCTGGGTGGCTCAGTAGGTTGGGTGTCCAACTCTTGCTTTCAGCTCAGGTCATGATCTCACAGTCCTGAGTCTCCTATGAAACTAAAGGAAATGGTAAAAGAAGCTGCTTAGAGCATCAGGAAAGAAGAAAGAACAAGGAAAAAAGTAAAAATGTGGCTAAATACAATCCATTTTCTTTCTCCTATTGGGTTTTCCCAATTATGTTTGATGGTTGAACCAAAATTATAACATTGTCTGGTATGGGTTTAAATATATGGAGGGGAAAATTTTTTAAGATAATCATACTATAAATGCGCGAATTTAAAGGGATGTAAAATGAATTAAGGTTTCTGTACTTTTCTCAAACTGATAAAATGTGAACAACAGTAGACTCTGATAAGTTATGTATGTATAATAGGATACCTAATATAACCACTAAAAGCTGTAAAACAATACATACATAATCCCTATAGGTATACTGAAATGGAATTTTTTAAAATCTTCAGGTAACTCCTTAATGTATGATAAAGAAAGCAAAGAAATGAAAACCAGAGAGAATACAAAATAAAACAATAAAATAAAATGGCAGATTTAGGCATAACCTATCAATAATTACCCTAAATACATATGGCTGAAACACACTTTTGAAAAACACTATTGAAAAACAGATATTGGTAGATTAAAAAAACCATGATTCAACTATACACTATCTAAGAAAATCACTTTAAATATAAGCATAATGCTTATCAGAACTTAAAGATAGTTAACATCAGTGGATGGGAGAAAATGTAGAATAGAGTTTAGATTAATGCTTCAGCTGTCCTCCTTTAAGTGCACAATTCGGATTGGCAGAAGACTGACACAAATGAGCTGCCATTTATACAGCGGCAATTTCAATAACAACTTTTGAATTGGATTTTCCTTTACCTACTTCCTTCTTCCTGTATCCTCAGTCCTGCTTCCCAGGATCATGACCCATACAAAGTACCTGCAGCCAATCCTGGCATCCTCCTCTCCTTTCAAGGAAATGTAAACTATAAAAGGGTACTTTCTTCGTAATGGTGTTTAGCTAACTATACTGTATAACTAATCAGAGTAACTGTTTATTTTTTTAATTATTTAACTATTAGAAAGTTCTTAATATTTTAGTCATAAAACTGATAGTTCTCTTGGTAAGTAATTATTCTAGTAATTATTAAGTAATCATTATATTTTTTCCTTGCATTAATAAATATACATTTATATGTCAATTGACTGATAACATTTCAAAATACTAAATATAAAGGAGCTTTGGTTTCCATATTACAGCAAAAGCTGAATCAAAAGTAGAATTTGATGACTGTGATGTAAGCCAACTTCAATCCATTATTAGTCTATGAAAATACTATGGTGATGTTCTGACTTAAAATTTAACAATGTGATCAGAACATATTAAGCTTATTGTAAAGACTACATTAATTATTTTTTAAAATTATATTTTATTTAAATTCAGTTACTTAACATATATGTATTATTAGTTTCAAAGGTAGAGTTCAGTGACTCATCAGTTGCATATAACACCCAGTGCTCTTTATATCACATGCCCTTGTTAATGCCAATCACCCAGTTACCCCAGCCCCCGTGCCCCTCCTCTCCAGCAACTCTTAGTTTGCTTCCTATAGTTAAGAGTCTCTTATAGTTTATCTCCCTCTCTGATTTCATTAATTCTTATGCAACTATTATCTTCATGTATTATACCAAAAAGATTAGTTGTTTTGAATACACACTTGTATTTCCTCTTTAGATTGAAGAAAAAATTAATTTATGTCTTATGTTTAGATTACAATAAATACCAGTCAATTTGGCATAGAGCATACCACTTATCTTTTGATTTGGCCTCACAAGAGAAATTCTGAAAAATAATACTGAAATGATGAATAATAAGAGTTAAAATCCCATTTTTGTCTTCTTGCTGATTTGAAATTATACCAATGGAAAATACTGAACCAATAACTTAGGCTGAAGGTCTTGTAGTTTCAATTTATCTCCCCTTTACATCCCTAAGGTTATAAGATAAAGGATGAATTGGTTCAGGGTAAATGTGCTTTTTATTGCTATTGCAGGATAGTAAGCATTTTTGTTTCAATGATTTTCTGTCATTATGTGAGAGTGATGGAGTCTGTGGCTCATAAAACAGTGTAGATAAAAGGTTTTCTTGATACATTAAGTACCTTAGCAAACCCAATGTTCAGTTTCTTCACATGAGGAGAATAGGGTTTAGTGGTACCCGTAGAACACAGATCTTCATCAAATGTGATCTGATTTCATGAGGAATAGTAGCACAGAAGTATCTTTCTCCTGACCAAAGAGTTTGTTACAGTTCTACATATATATATATATAAAAGAGTGATTTATTTTTAAATGAATACAAAGTAAAAACATTCTAGAAAAATAAGACCCAATTGATTTAATCCTTTTCAAAAGTGTAATTCCACAATCTGGGTAACAGTTTCCCACTGAGAACCTCCTTAAGCTACTTCTAAGATCCTTCTTTTTTTTTTTTTTCTTTTTTTTTTAAAGAAAATAAAATACTTTAAATTTGTTTTCCAAATTTCCATGGTAACATCAATTAATTTGTTCCCAACGAACAGTACTGGACTATACAAAATACTAAAGATAAACCTTCCTTTTTAAAATCATCACTCTAGAACTTAGATAGATGATAGATTCTGTAAAAGATTAGTTATATATTATTAGAGATGCTAAATAGTGTACCAGACATTTTTAGTCATCACTACATTGACATTATCATTGATAGACATTATGTCTGTTTCTAATTACCAGTTAAAATATTTTTCAATGAATATGCATATGCTTCAACATATATTGTAACCTACAGCTGTTTTAACTCTAAAAAAATTTATGAATATAATATGTGTAAGCTTTGCACGTATTAAAAACTTGATAGACTAATTGTAATTTTTTAAAAAAAATTTTTAAATAATCTCATACCAAAAATATCTTAATAAATGTGTTTATTATCCACATCTTTATCAGAATCAAATATCAAAAATGTGAACAGCTATCTGAGTTAATATCTAATCTATTACAATGAATTATAATAATTTCATTTAAAAAAATCTAAGATTTATAATCAGCATTCAAAAATTGCCAAATCTAGAAAATCCACATAAGTTGTAAGAATTTAACTTGTTGGTAATAACTACTGAATTCCCTTAATCATAAGATTTCTGTTAAAAGTTCAAGTAATCGACCACTTCAGAAAACATTAAATTATAATATCTTTGTATTATGAAAATGACATATCCTTCAATACACTCCACTATATACTGTACCATATTCCATATGCTTTAAAGATCAGTTATTTAACCAGAAACCCACAGACTTGAGGTGATTAGCTGGCATTCTAATTAGAAACCCCATATTTCAGAGGTGATTTCTATTGTGTTTCAATAATCTTTAAATTTGCTAAACACCAGAGACTTTGACAATTAGCATGACATAAAGAAAGGAGTTTTTAATGATAAAGTTAATAGCTTGATAATTATTATAAGAGATATTAGAAATGGAATTTCAATTGTGAAATTGGTTTTATTTATGAGCATGGCTCCTTTTGA
Source organism: Ursus arctos (assembly GCF_023065955.2). NCBI lineage: Eukaryota > Metazoa > Chordata > Mammalia > Carnivora > Ursidae > Ursus > Ursus arctos. Next base: position 23,104,902 of record NW_026622764.1, read on the forward strand.
CAATGTATTTTGAGGTAGTGCTTATCTAATGTATACCAAGTAAATATAACCCTTAACTGTTTTTATCACTAGATCATTAAATTACCTATTCTTCTTTTTACACAATTTTAAATATTGATACTTCAACAAAAATAAGTATTTTATGTTTTCAAATCATCGTTGCCGCTAAAATGGCTTATCAAATTGTAGTCCTGAATCAAGTCAGGAAAAACCTAAGCATGCAGTCTAGATATGTCAAACAGAAACAATTCAATATAGAGAATCTAGTATCAGTACAAAATGTCAAGTGTGCTGAAAGAACACAGAAAGGAAGGTAAGGTAACTCAGGGGTCTATGTCTGTAAGAAGCAGCTAGCGACTCTAGCTACTAAACAAGAGAGGAGTTTGCATTAACGGAGTTAACGAACATTGCTGTGAACACCTCATGGGTTCTGTTACTACCAAGAAGAGATAGATAGGCTTGGCTGCCATCTCAAGTAAGGGAGTGGTGATAGAAGCACCGAGAAAGTCACTGCTGAAAACAGAGTAGCCTCCTTATTGCTGGTGCTTGTTCACACCAGCTGGAGGCTGCACAGTGGAGCTGGGACAAGGTTTTCTGGTTCTGAGCTCAAGAAAGAGGCTGCACAGTGTAGGCTCTGAAGTTGCTCCTGAGACTGCAGCCTGTATCTGTCCTCTGCTGTTGGATGGTTAATTCCAACAAAAATGGAAACAGGACATGCCTGACTTCTCCCTTCCTCTGCTTATGAATCTCCTAGGCCTTCCCATTAACAGAACCTTACCAGAGTCTAGCTGGCAATAAAATCTGGGTATTATTTTCAAGGTAGCATCACCGCTCCATAACAGAGTACACAATGATAGGGATGGGGTTGAAACAGATGAATGACCCTACATGTTTACAAAAGATTGGATTCATATAATATTCTTAAGTTTGGAGAAGTTTGAATGTAAAAGAAAAAAAAATCAAAAGAAGCATAAAATTCCTATAGGAGAATCAAAGGAAAATATGGATTATAACCTCTTGAAAACTTAGTTTTGTGAACAGAAATTTAAATCACAAAGCCAACATGAACACCCCAAATAGATAAGTAAGACTATCAGCAGACTTATCCCACTTAGGAAAATGAAAAGAAAAAGGGGGAAACAATATATATGTGTGTGTGTGTGTATATGTATTAATCTATAGGTGACTCTTTCTATGCATAAATAAAATTTACCGAAGCAAATTTAACTGATGTTGAACAAACGTGTTCATTATCTATAATGTTTATACTCTACTTTGAATTTGTTGTAGATTATTGAGGGTTATAATGAGTAATAGCAAAACTAAATCAAAGGCCAACTTATTAGAGGAAACTTTAAGAAATTGGGAATAGTATTTTTGCTCAGTAATATCATGGAAAAAGGTTATTTTTGTAAAATATCTCATAACCTGTTCTAAATTACATTAGTTAAGATTAATAATCTAACCGTTTTATTGTTTTTTAAAGATTTTACTTATTTATTTGATAGAGAGAGCAGAAGCAGAGTGGCGGGGCAGAGGAAGAGGGATAAGCAGACTCTCCACTGAGCAGGGAGCCCAACACAGGCTCCATCCCAGGACCCTAGGATCATGATCTGAGCCAAAGGCAGCTGCTTAACCAACTGAGACACCCAGGTGCCCCATAATCTAACCATTTTAATATACTTACTGATTAAAATAGGCTTAATTGATATGACCTAGTATTTATAACCTGACAGCATAAAACTTAGTTCTTCTTTTATTGTTATTTTTCATATAGATAATAATATCCACAGATTTTATTTATGAAAACACTGTTACATGTGTTTGGGCTTTAAAGAAGAAAGATCATATACCCTGCATTTGTGAAATTTCAGGCTGGTGGAAGTAATAAAATAAACAACAGCAACAACCAAAAAGACATACAGAACAATAAATATAATCATGTACTATGTAATACTGCAGATGAACAAAGGATATAACGATCAAGTAAAGGGAAAGTCATGAATTACGGAGATATTTATATGGTGAGGAGAATTTAAACATAAGCCAGAGTGAAGAGAAGCAGGATTTGGTGATTTCTGGGTTAAGGAAGCCTACTAAAAATAGGCATCGGATTGTGCCCCTTCTCAAAACTCCACAAAATTAAGGCAAAGTCTTTTTTAAAAGACCAAAACCTCAAAGATGGCAAAAGCAGGGAAGGAGGAAACACAAACTTTAGAATCTGCAAAGTAAATGAGTAAAGTTTCAAGTACTAAGATGACAGAAAAAAAAAAAGAAAAAAGAAAAAAAGAAACGAAACACCAAGCTATGAGTGGAAAAAGATGAGAACTACATTTAAATACAGAAATTTTCAAAATGCATAGGAGCTGAAAATGTTTATACTTTGGAACTAGTGGTGAAAAGAATAGTAAGGAGGATTTGGTAAACTGAGAAGATCCCATCCTATCCTACAATGTTGAGCAACTGCTGCTCTTCTCTTTGCAGACGTCTAGATCCTTATTATCTGGAGAGAACGCCAAGATTCTTACATGGAGGAGACCAATTTGAATTGATAGTCTGGGTACTGTGACAAGAACAGGGAGGTTCAGTAATCACAGACTTACTAGAAAAGGAATGCAGAGTCTTCCAGCCCCCTTCACTCTCTGGCTGGCAAAATGCCAGCTGTGATCTACCATGCATGAGGAGAAAATAGCTTTTCTGCTGCATCTGACAAGTCCAACAGGAAAGATTGGAAAGTATTATGAGTTCACTCTCTAAATTTTGTCACTCATTTCACCCGAAAGTTAAAATTCAATAAAATCATGCTTTTAATATGCGCTTTTAATGAAGAATCTCAGCTCTATGCGGAAAGTCTGTACTGTGGAAGTTAACAAGAAAACAAACTAGGGGAAAAACAAGAAAGTTAGGGAAAAAGTACTGTTCAGGAAAAATAAACTTTTAAGGAAATACATCATGAATGCCATCAGAGAGATAAGAGAATATACACCCATGACACAAAAATAAGATGGAAGTAAAAGTACATAGAGGGATTTTTTTAAAAGAAATTAAATAAAAACATGTTACTAGAAATGAAAAATTCAAAGAAAAGTTGGAAAAATAATTATTCCAGAGAGTGAAGGAAAATAGACTCTGTACGTGAAAGTAAAAAAAAAAAAAAAAAAAAAAAAAAATGCACGTTAGGGATCAAGTCCAGGACTTTTTAGATCCATCTTAAAAATAAGAGTTTTAGAAAGAAAGAACAGAGAAAATGGAGGTGAGAAAATACAAAACTGAAGAAAAATTCCCATCACTCAAGTATATGAATGTTTTAATTGAATATGCCCAAAGATTGCCTATAAGAGTGCCTGAAAATACAATCATACCAAGGTACACCATTGTGAAACTTTAGAACACTCACAACAGGAAAGGATTTTCAGTGCTCTGGAAACTTGGGTAGGTATAGGAATTCAGGGTGACAATTTATCCACAGGAACAAAAACAAAATGTCAGTTTTTGAACAGCAACATCAGAAACAACAAGAAAATCTTACTAAAATGACAAATACACACATACACCAAAAATCGGAGAGGAGGAGCAAAGGGACTCCTCTGCTTAACAGGGAAGGGAAATTCCATTATATGTATATATAATGTGATAGATATATATATATCTACCACATCTTCTTTTCATATAAACTGATTAGATTATTGAAAACACAACTGGGTATTTATAATTTAACTTTTTTGGGCATTTCCAGATACCATTTAAAAAATAGTCACTTCATGCCTCAGTTACTGTGTTTTTTTAAAGTTTTAATAAAACTATTACCTATCATTTATTATGTCTTCTGTAATATATACAGATTATAGAGTATGTTAGAAGTTAGAATGTTTTCATCTTGAAATTGAACACAGTTAACGCCATTTCAATTTAGTGATTTAATGCATTAGAACTCAATCCTTTCAGTTATATATCAGTTTAAAGTTCAAATATTTTGAAATTTTTATTTCATACTTATCTACAGAAAATTTATTTATTTACAATTTTTGCAAGAAGTTGAAAGAGCTGTAATATGCATTTAATAGATAGCACACCCTTTTTATTTTGGACTCTCAGAATTGAGAGATTTGTGACTTTTGTTCCAATTACACTGCCACCAGGAAGCAATTAGATCGATAGTATGTGTACTTTTTAATATGGATTTCTAAGTTCTACTTCTATGAACTCAGTTTGTGTTCATTATTCTTAACATTACATTTTTTAGGTTATTAGAGTTTAAATTTATACGGACTTGACTATTCGTGATAATTTTTTTTTCCTTTTCTTTTCTGGAATGCCTGTGTGGCTCAGTCGGTTAAGCGTCTGCCTTCAGCTCAAGTCATGATCCCAGGATCCTGGGATCAAGTCCCGCATTGGGTTCCCTGCTTAGCAGGGAGCCTGCTTCTTCCTCTGCCTGCTGCTCCCCCTGCTTGTGCTCACTTGCTCGCTCTCATTCTCTCTCTGATAAATAAAATCTTAAAAAAAAAATCTTTTCTTTTTTCCTTGTTGGATTGGAATCCATTTATTCAATTTCAGATAAAGTATAGCCATATTTTGTCTGAAAATAATACAACATTCAATAATAATGCCAGGGATGGATAGTTACACGTTGATATTTTTATAGACAGCTCTGAAATATGATTCAATCATTACAAGTGTGCAATTTTAGTGTAGTCACAGAGTTGAACAACTATCACCACAATAAATTTTAGAACATCATCATCATCCTCCAAACAAAGACATGTACCCAATAGTAGTCATTTCTCATTTCCTGAGAGCCCTTCAACCAAGTGGTAAAATAATCAACTTTGTATCTATTTATTTGCCTATTATTTGCCTAATTTGAACATTTTATATATAATGGAATCATAAATGCAGCAATTTGAATCTTTTTTTTTTTTGGTTTTTTTGTTTTTTCTTGGTCTGGATAGCTAAACGTTTGTCATTTCTTCTGCTACATTGTTTCACAGAACAAATTTTGGTTTCACTATCTTTTATTGTTTTATTTCTGTACGGATCATTATTTTGTTGCTCTGCTTACCTTGAGTTTATTTTGCTCTACTGTTTCTAGTTTCTTATGTTGGAAGGTTGGTTATTAATTTGAAATCTTGTCCTTATTTTTCCAGCTTTATTGAAGTGTATTTGACAAATAAAATTGTATATATTTAAAGTGTACAAAATTATGATATAATAAATGTATACATAGTGAAATGATTACCGCAAGCAGTTTATTTTTTTTTAAGAGATGTTGAATGTTTTATTTTTTTTTTATTTTTTTATTTTTTAATGATTTTTTATTATATTATGTTAGTCACCATACAGTACATCCCCGGTTTCCGATGTAAGGCTCGATGATTCATTAGTTGTGTATAACACCCAGTGCACCATGCAATACGTGCCCTCCTTACTACCCATCACCGGTCTATCCCATTCCCCCACCCCCCTCCCCTCGCAAGCAGTTTAATACATGCAACACCTCACATAGTTGTCCTTTTTTTTTTTTTTAATATGTGGATGTTGTGAGAATGCATAAGATTTACTCTCTTAGCAACAAACTGATGATTGTCAAAGGGAAGGATGAAAGGAGCATGGGCACAATGTGTGAAAAGGAGTGGGAGATACAGGCTTCCAGACACAGAATGAAGAAGTCATGGAAATAAGAGGCATCACACTGGAAATATAGTTAATGATATAGTAATAGTGTTGTAGGGTGATGGATGGTAGCTACACCTGTGATGAGCACAGCATAACATATAGAGATGTTTAATGATTGTTGTATACCTGAAACTAATGTATGTCAGCCATACCGAAATTTTAAAAAAATACTCTCAGCAAATTTCAAGTACACAACACAATATTACTAACTATAGTCACCATCTTTCTTTTTAATATGGACATTTGAAGATTTATATTAAATTTATAAATTTCTTCCTGGACACTGATTTAGTTGTATCCCTTAAGTTTTGTTATGTTGTTTTTTCATTTTTGTTCACCTCAAAGTATTTTTAGTTTCCTTGTGATTTCTTCTTTGACCCATTGGTTATTCAGCAGTTTGTGTTAATTTCTACTTATTTGTGAATTTTTCAAATTTTCTTCTGTTATGAAGGAAATGAAATCCTAATTTCATTTCATTATGATTAGAGAAAATTCTTGAAGGATTTAAATGCTTTTAAATTCACTGAAGCTTATTTTATGGTCTAGCATGTGGTCTATTCTGGAGAATATTAAATGTATACTGGAGAATTTGTATTCTATTTTTGTTGGGTGTAATGTTCTACAGAAGTCTGTAAGTTCTCATTGGTTTTTTAAATGTTCTGATCTTAAATTTCCTTTTTGATCTTTTGCAAATTTGTTCTACTCATAACTTAATGTGAGATATTGAAGTCTAAATTATTACTTTTTTAAATTTTGAGTTATTACTTTTGAATTGCTAATTTCTCCCTTCAATTCTTTCATCTTTTGTTTCCTATATTTGTGGAATCTCTTCCTTGGTGCATAATTGTTATATCTTTCTTATGGATTTACTTTGTTTCATCATTATATGTTTATCTCTAGTAATATTTTTGTTTTAAAATCTGTTTTGCTTAATATTAGTATAGCTACTGTAGCTTTATTATGCTCACTGTTTGCATGATATATATTTTCCAACCTTTTACCTCTGGTTTAAAGCATGTCTCCAGTAGAGAGCATATAGTACTTAAAAACAAAAAAAATTCTGACTGACAATCCCTCTCAAACATTTGTTTGAATTTTTTAATCCATTCACTTTGAATGTTATCATTGGAATAATTTGATTTATACCTTTCAATTTATTGTTTATTTTCTGTATGCTTCATGTCTTTTGGTTCTCTAGCCAGTTCTACTGGTTTCTTTTACCTTGAATGAATATTTTCTAGTTTAACATTTTAATTCCCTTAAGAATTTTCACTGTATTCCCGAGTTATTTTCTTAAATGGTTGTTCTAGGTATTACCACATGTTTAACTTCACCAGACTACTTTAGAGGTAGAATAACTGTATCTCAGTAGATAAATATTACTTATGTTTCTGTATTCTCCCTTCCCCTTTTTTAGCATTCTAAAATAATATCATATCTGAATATATTATAAACCCACCAATACATTATTATAATTATTACTTTATATAATTTCATGTGTTTTAGCTAAAATGAAGAAACTAGAGCATGTAATGTTTTATAGAATTCATTATATTAACATTCTTGTTTACCATTTCTACTTCTCCACATTTGTTTCTGTAGATTTGAATTACTATCTGTATTTTTCATTATTTTACTCCACATCAACTTTGCTCTTATTTGCCTCCTTTGTGCCCCATTTGTTATTATCAAAATGCTACATTTTTATATGTTATAGGACCCAAATCCAATTATATTAATATTGTTATAAAATACCTTTTTAACTTGATAACAAAAGAACAAATACATGAATTTTACTGTCCTTTACAATTACAGATTTTTCTTTACTGTTGTTGTGTGTGTGTGTGTGTGTGTGTGTGTGTGTGTTCAGATTATTATCTCAGGTCACTTATTTTCAATTGGAAGGATTTATTTTCATATTTCTTGTAAGGTGTATCTGCTGGTGATAAATCATCTTTGTTTTTGGTTATTTGTGAATATCTTTATCTTTTCATCTTCTTTGTGAAAGATACATTGCTGGATATAAGATTCTTGGTTGACAGTTTTTGTGTGTGTTTTTCTTCCTTCTGTTGTAACTTTAAATATATTATCCCACTGCCTTCAGGCTTCATCTGTTTCTCACAAGTCAGCTTTTTATCTTACTAGGGTTCCATTGTGTGTGATGACTCATTTTTCTTTTGCTGCTTCAGGATTTTCTATTTTGTTAATTCCCTTAATAATTTTTAATATAATGTGTCTGGGTGTGGATCTGTTTGCATTTACCTGATTTTTAGATCACTGAGCTTCTTGGAAAATTAATGTTATTCATCCAATTTGTGAAGTTCTCAGCAATTCTTCACATATTTTTCTGTACCTTTCTCTCTCTCTTCTCTTCCTGCTACTCACTTTATTCATATGTTTGAATGGTTAACAATGTCCCTCATTTTTTAAGAGTCTATTCAATTTTTGCATTCTTTTTTCTCTTTGTTATCTGCCTTGCATAATTACTATCATCTATCATCAAGTTCAAGGACTCCTCTTCTTCAAATCTACTTTTAATGTATCTCTAGTAATGTATTTTTTATTTGTTATTCTACTATTAAACTCTGTAACTTTCATTTTAAAAAATAATTTCTCTTTATTGGTATTCAGTATTTGGTGATATGTTATGATCATGCCTGCCTCTACTCCTTTATGCATGATTTCCTTTAGTTCTTTAAATATACTTGCTTACAAGTCATTGTCCCCTGAGTCCCACCTATCAACTATCTCTGACATAGTTTTTTTTTAATATTTTCTTTTCTTTCTCTTTCTTTCTTTTTTTCTTTCTTTCTTTCTCTTTTCTTTTCTTTTCTTTTTTGCCTTTTTCCTGCATATTGTCATTTTCCTCTCTTTGTGTATCCTAAAATTTTGTTGTTGTTGTTGAAAACTAGAAAAGTTAAATAATATAGCAAACTAGACACTGATCTTCCCCCTCTTTGGGGCTTGTTGTTTTTTGTTTATTTGTAGCGTCTCATGTTTATGGCCTGTGTCTTTTGGCATGGTACCCCCACCCAATGAGTGAGCAATGGAAATTGGAGTAAGCCACAATGGTTTTTGGCCTGTTACACCTTAGGTAAAGCCTCACCCCTACAAGTGAGAGCTGGGTAGAAGGGAGCCCCCAGCCCTTTGATGGCACTTACCTGGGGGGAATTAGCTTCTGTAACACAGAGTTGGGGGTTGTAAGAAATCATAGTTGTAATTCCCCTACCCTTTGGGTACTGTAAGCCTTGAATAGAAGCTGAGACAAGAAGCCACATTTTCCTAGCCACATCTAAGCAGAGTGAAGTTTCAGTCATGATGATTCAGGAGTAGGGGGTGGGCTGTAGACTAAATGCCACAGACTCTCACTGTTCTTATGAAGTTTTATTATTTTATTATTGTTTTGAATAAATATTTCTTCATTTGCTGTATGCTGTTAGGACAATTTCAAAACCTTTAAAAGGTACTTTAAAAAAATAATTTTCACCAGTTATGGCTGATCTTCTTGAGAGAGGATCTGTGGAGGTTCTGACACTTCTGTTCAGAAAGTAATCCCCAAGAGCCTATTTTTAATCTACTTTTTGCTGAAATAATTTAGAAATGCTTATGGAATGAAATGATTTAAAATGAACAAATACTAAATTGTTAAGAGTTCTGTGCTATTAAAAGATAACTTTCAATCATTTAAATTAAATGTATATAATGATGTTAAGTGTCTCACTTTATATTTCACTTTATAATACAACAAACAAATGTCCTAGATTACTTAAAATTACCACACTGGCAGTAATTGTTAATATATATACTCCATATAGGACAGAGAGTTAAAAAAAATAGTTGTTTTTACCAAGGTAATTAAATTTGCATTATTAAAGATATGCTCTGTGACTTTCATCTTTACACAATTTGCAGGCCCTCCCTTTCATCAGTTACTGCAGACTGTCAGTGCAGCTGCTTGAATTCACATTTATTTTCATTAAGTACAATTGCTTTGAAGTTAAATCTCTAGCCATTGCAAGTAATTCCATGCTAATGCAGAATATGACACTGGTTAGTTGGAAAAGAAAAAAAAACAACCCTGCCCTTTGCTGTAATTTATTTTGAATGTGACTTATACAATCTTCAGGCAAACATATTTCTGAGAGGCAAAAAAATGTAATTAGAATAATGTACACATGGCTAAAACTCTGCTTCGAATCTATTGTGAAGGAAGAAAAAATACTGTTATGGTGTCCTGTTTAGCAGGTGATTTATTCTTTTGCTGGGTTAGAGCTCCCCTATGTGGCTATTTAGCTGAGACACACTACAGGCTTAATATTACATTCCAACAATTTAAACATAAATTACCTTTAAATATTTTCTAATAAAATATATTGAGATAATCATCTATAAATAATTTTCAGAGTCGCAGAAAGTGTAATTTTTCTCTCTTTGAATAACACTGCCAAAATAATTTTAATAGAATGAGAATCATAGAAAGGAAATAAGATTACAGGTTATATGGTATTGATGAATGTAAGCAAATTTATACCTAAGTCAACATGCACCAATTCCTCATACTTGACAGGCCACTTAAGTTTGAAATAGTTTATTTCCAGATAATTATGAGTAAAGTTTATTTTCTGTTCATTTAATTAATCAAATTCATAGATGTACTATTAAAGGTATGAGAACATGTAAAAAATAATGTTGTCCTCAATTCCATGTGAGCAATGTCAACTGTCCTAATGTTAAATGATGGTGACATAATGGAATAGTCCTCACACTGCTTCATATGGGTCAGTTATTCCATGCAGTAGCCAGAGTGATTTAATGAAGGCTTAACTCAAAGACAAAAAAAACAAAATTAAGTCTCCCTTCTTAAAAGCCTTCAGTGATTTTATTATAAAAGATCAGTGTGTATAAATGAGAATTTTATCTTTTAAAATTAGGTATACTTACTGTGAAAATTTAAGACAGTGTAAAAATGGCTGTGTAGGTGTATAAAATTTGCAACACTCAGTAGATAGTTGAGCAAATACTGTAGACCACTATTACAGATTATGGAGTTAGATATAAACATCTTTAGCATTATTAGAGAATATAAAATTATTTTTTTGAGTTATTATACTAATTTATACTCCTGCCAGTTGGTATGGTTTATTTTTTGAAGAACTGACAAGGTGGTTTCCACAGTTGCTGCATTTTAAATTCCTACCAACAATGGATTCCAATTTTTCCACATTCTTGCCAAAACTTGTTATTTTCTGTATTTTTGTTTATAGCTCCAACTGTTATCCACTACCTCAAACAGCTTCACTGTTAAACAATCATCTTTAATTTTTATCAATATCCCCAGGGAAAAGATTCTTCACACTGGGTGAGCTTACAGTCAGATCAAATACAGACAGTCTTCCTAGATGAAAGTGGGGTCTTTCGGGGAACCAACAGACTGGTCAAATAATGACATTTCTCTGATAATGAGTAAAGATGCAGCCACAACCTAATTTTGCCACCTCCAGTGTCTGTCAAGGTGATGTTTTTTTGCTGTAGTTGCAGCTGTTGGATTTAAAGCAACCATGGATACCAAGAGGGGAGGTGGAAATAGTTTAAAACACCATGAAACTATTTGCTCTTACAGATATTTAGCAATTTTTTTCTTGAAAAAACTTCTCTTGGATTGCTGCAAACCTTTGGTTACTTTCCAGAGTTCTGAAAAGAGTTAATTCTGACAATTTTTGCCATTTTGTTGTTGTTGTTGTTGTTGCTTTTATAGAGGAGAAAATGTTTAGAGTTATTTTCTTTGTCATTTTGGCTGACCCTATTGAGTCTTAATCTTGCTTTGACTCTGAACTTTGTCTTCTGTCCCCTACACCATGAGGAACACAAAGCTGAAAGTTTGCTTAATAACACCGTTACTAGCAGTGTAAAAGTGACTTTTACTTTTTTGCTTCTTTATATCTTCATGCGTCTTTTGGCCTACCGTGTCCATTCTGTCTTGTCAGATCTTTAAAACTTTAAGAAGATGTATTTACATGCATTTTTACAGTATGACTATTTAGATTCAACTTCATGTTTAGCTTAAATACATAGAGAGCAGTCTGATAGAAATCAAAGTCTGAATGATAGCTATATAATTTAAGATGCAAAAATCCTAAGCATAATTATGTTTAAGAGGCAAAGCCTGTGAAGCATGATTGAAAACACTTGAAATCAGGTATGAATGATAAAGTATTTTGACCAGGATGATTGGAATAAAAGCAGAAGAATATCTTCGGAAAGGAACACTTAGGATTTACCATTCTTGATTAATTCACACATGCTGTTTGTAAAGATCTCTCCCTAAAAGACAACACAAGAGAAGAGGCTACTCTTTGTTACTGTAATTGTCTTTCCTTCTTCTCTAACCCAGAACATTCCCCATTTTTGATACTGGTCCATTGCTGAGATAGAGACAACGCCTTAATCAGGTCAAGGATGAAACTCCATCTGTTGGGAGAAAGGAAGAACATATATAGTTGGAAATTAGAAATGTAGGAAGCCCAGCACTGTTCTTCTTCCCTTCCAGACACTAAAGTTTTGAGGGAATATATACAATAATATACAATAATACCAGTCCAAAAGAAATTCAATGTAGTTTAAAGTAGTTGAATTTTATTTATTTATTTATTTATAAAGAGACTTTATTTTCTTTTGTCAGAGAGAGAAAGAGAGTGAGAGAGAGAGCACAAGCAGGGGGAGCAGCAGGCAGAGGGAGAAACAGGCTCCCTGCTGAGCAAGAAGCCCAGTGTGAGACTCCATCCCAGGACCCTAGGATCATGACCTGAGCTGAAGGGAGATGCTTAACCAACAGTGCCACCCATGTGTCCCTAAAATGTTTGAATTTTAATATCCAGAACACCCAGGATACTCCGGACTGGGTTTCTGGCAAGCTCCTGTACCTGACAGGACCTTTGACTGCACGCTGAGGAATTTTTTTTTTTTTTTAAGATTTTATTTATTTATTTGACAGAGATAGAGACAGCCAGCGAGAGAGGGAACACAAGCAGGGGGAGTGGGAGAGGAAGAAGCAGGCTCCCAGAGGAGGAGCCTGATGTGGGGCTCGATCCCGGAACGCCAGGATCACGCCCTGAGCCGAAGGCAGGCACTTAACCGCTGTGCCACCCAGGCACCCCATGCGCTGAGGAATTTGTAACCCACCAGGAAACCAAGTTCTATCTCCAGTTTACTTTCTTCTCCCTCTCCTTTTCCTTCTTCTCCCTCTTCTCTCTTCCCTCTTCCTCTTCTCCTCCCTCCCCTTCTTCTGTTTCTCTCCCTCCCCTCCCCCTTCTCCTTTGACAACAACTCCTCCTCCCCTGCCATCTCTCCCTCTTCTTCTTAATCCAAGAACATGCTGAGAATCTCCAGCTAGTGTTTGCACTTTCCCATGATTGTACAACAAACTGGCTACGAGAGAACTAGTTTCCTGAGAGAGATGTATATATGAAGACACACAGTTTCCTTAGTTTTACCTGTTATGTATATACCCAAATCTTAGCTTTAAGATGTAAGGAACGACTTCTAAAGCATAATACATAACCTAGAAACTCTAAAAGAAAAAAAAATAAACTACAGCATTTGCTAAACACAAAATAAAAGCTTGAATAGGAAAGAAATAAAAATACTTCATATCAAGGTTTAATGTAAAAAGTACAGTTTGATAGAAAATATTTAACACACACAAGAAGCAATTGCTTGATGGACCCTAAATAAAATCACATCTAAAAATAAGAATCAGATAGAGTGTTTAATGGGAAAATAGACTAGGTATAAATATGTTGAAATGTGTATCATTAATAATTAGCATAGCACTACAGTTATCACTATGTCCTGAGAAAAATAAAAATATTGGTCACTTTACCAATAAACATATCAAAAGATGTTCAAGCTTTACTTATAATTAGAACTATGTAAATTAAAGTTACATATGTAAGACTCTTACTTTATTTTTGGATGATTTTAAAATACACAGTTTTTTAAAAAGATTTTATTTATTTATTGTCAGAGAGAGAGAGTGACAGGCAGAGGGAGAAGCAGACTCCCTGCTGAGGAAGGAGCCCACTGCAGGACTGGATCCAGGACCCTGGGATCATGACCTGAGCCAAAGGCAGATGCTTAAGCAACTGAGCCACCCAGGCATCACTCTTAGGGTCTTTAACTGACTGAGCCACACAGGAGCCCTTAAAATACACAATTTTTTTGAGTTAACTCTTTTGAGAGTCAAACTGTCTATATTGATTTGAGGTAAAGATGTACATTTCTAAACAGCAATGCTAGTCTGAGGAGGTACCCTAGAAAAATAAGAGTGTGCTTGTATATGACACACACGGTATTGACTGCAGTATTATCTGAAATAACAACAAAAATAACATAAAAATATTAGTTTCTATATAGGACAATCATTTCATAAATGGTTTTAAATTTATGTATGAGATAAGTGGTAGACTACAAAGGTGAGACTTGTTAATTGCAGTGGAAAAGTCAAGTTGAAGACTAATATATACTTGTTCTCACCAAACAGGAAATTTGTACATGTGACATTGACTTGCTTAAACCTATTTCAACCTTCTACTATTCTTCCTCTATTGTCCTGGCTGGAAAGCAAAAACCATTTTCTCAAACTCCCTTGCAGTTAGGCTTCTGGGGGTAATTTGTATTCTTCCAATCAGATGCACTCTGGCATGAATTTGGTTCAGGACTGGATTGCAGTGATGTGAGGAGCTGACATGGTCCAAGGTGACCATTTTGCTGGCATTGATTGTGGAAGAGGCAGCACAATTCTGCGGCTATCTGCTTAGGATGTGGTTTGAGGATAGGGCTTCTCTTTTCCTAATCAGGTTATATGCTGCCTTTCTTGAATCAGCATCTATGGAAGCAGCTTCTGAGATGGCAGCTTCCAGATGGCTATATTCACAGAGGCAAAATTAGTGACCATCATCTGTGCTGTGGTTTTAGAAGTCCCTTTTATAAGCTCAGGTTTAATTTCTTCAGCTTTTAAAAAAATCAGTTCTTGCTTTAACCTGTTAAAATGGTTTCTCTTTTCTTCAGTTTTCTGCAACCTGGATAAGATACATGATTTATTATAAACATGATTCTCTGGGATGAAATCCAATGAATAACTGCTTCATGTGGCTTGTTTTCTTATTTTAGATTTGTATATTCTTTTGTTACAATATATGTGTGGTACTTTAAAATTTAAGCTGTCAGAGTGCCTGGGTGGCTTAGTCGGTTTAGCGTCTGTCTTCGGCTCAGGTCATGATTCCAGGGTCCTGGGATTGAGCCCCACATCAGGCTTCTTCTGCTGCCCTGCTCCTGCTCTCTCGCTCACTCTCTCTCGCTGTATCTCAAATAAATAAAATCTTAAAAAGAAACTTAAAATAAAATTTAAGCTGTCTTATGTTTATATTTTAGGTAAAAATTAGAAAATGTTTACTTGTCAATTTTCACTTATCTTCAATCATTTTTAAATAAATTTGTATTTCTCACCAAAATAATACAAGTATACCGTTGGGAGGGGGTAAATCTCAACTAAACTGACTCAAAATAAAAGATGAAGAACTTAAAATTTCAGTTCCCTGCACTAGAGCCAAGAATTTCTGACACTTTTTTCCTTTTATTTATATTTATATTTTACAAATAATGTTTATACTGCTATCTCTTGATTCACAATTCCAGATATAGCTTAAGATATTCTAATAAATAGGATATTTATCTTGCAGAGAATAATCCTTTCCCCACACATAAACTCTTTAACATTTTTCTCCAAATGAAGCAAGAATACGTTTTATGTTAAATCATGTATTTTGTGTTAAATACATCAGCATACAATTAATGTAAATATTGATCACCAATGAACCTATAAACCAAATTATATTTTTCTTGTTCATCCTTTTGTTTTCTTTTAAAAAACAATAATTGACTTATTTCTACATTAGCCTACATTCTATTTATGCCAATTTTTTTTTCAAAACTGTTCAACACTCCGTCAGTAATTTTTCTCTAGTTTCTTGTTATTTTGACTGGGTTCACTCCAGGCTCACTTTACTCTCTCTAGGAACACTGCTGACCTGCAGTGGCTTTTTTCCACCATCCTGGAAACTCCATTCAACTCTGTCGGTGTTCTGGCTTATGTTTCCTTGATCTTGTGATCTCAGTATTTTTGGCCACATTCACATTCTGTTGGATCTTCTAACAATTTCCTGTAAAAAGGAGGAAAACAGATATGTTTGGGGGATTTTACACATCGGAAAATATATTTTCACACTTGAATAAGTGTTTCTCCAGATGAAAATACAGGTTGAGAAACATTTTGTCTAAGAATGCAGATTGTTTTGCATTGTTATCTTCTAATTTTTCTAAAAAGAATTACAATCTCACTTTCATTCTTGATCTTTTGTATATGATCTATTATATCTTCTCGTTTATGCCTCTGCTAATAGTAAGTTCTTAAAAGATTGTGATGAAAACTTCCACCCTGTTTGCAACATGTTTCATTACTTTACCACCTTTGCATTATATCAATTGTCTAAAACATTTTAGTCTTTATGGTGATGTTATGACAGAAAGTAAGCATTTCTTATTTATTTGGACTCAGTTTATTGCTGTTATTTAAAGCACTTCCATAAATATTTGTCTTTTGTAAATATATTAAAAACCGTCCAATGCTGCTGTTTTCTGTCCCTTCCCATTTATACCAATAGTTATGTATGGTCTTGTCTTTTATTCAAATGGAGAAGTGTACTAAATGCTTATGTTTAAGATGCTAAGTTTGATCAGAGGTCATATGAAGGTATCGTCAAAATTAAAACAATACTATTCCTGTCCCGTATGATATTTTTGTCATCTCTATTGTGTTCTGAGTGTTTCACGCTTTTTGAGAGAAGAAACATTTGTGGTTTTTTTCTTGATGATATTCCCAGGCTTATTAAAATATTTAGCATACATAATCATCTCCATTACCATTGTCATCAGGGCAGCATATTGAACACATGTGCCAGTAGATTTGTAAATGTTTTAAATGAAATCTTGTTTTTAAACTATGTGAAATGTACATATTTCATAGTTAAAATTATAAAATAAGATTTATTAAAGTAGTTTAGAGTCTATCCCTGTCCTTCCGCCATTCTCATTTCTTCCAATTACAGGCATGCCTTTGAGCATTCATTCATGTTCTCCACAATTCATTTCTTTTGTCTTTTTTTTTTTTTTTAAGTAGGTTCCATGATGGGTGGGGATCTAACTCACAACCCTGAGATCAAGACCTGAGCTGAGATCAAGAGTCAGACGCTTAACTGACTAAGCCACTCAGGTGCCCCCACATTTCTAATACAATAGTTAGCAACCATGCACACTATTCTAAACTGTGCTTTTTATACTTAAATCACATCCTATACATTGTTATATACTTTAAGATATAGGTTTATGTGTATATATGCTTGTATTTGTATATGTATGTATAGGTATCATAATATGATGTAATCCTATATTATGTTTTACATTTATGTATTTAATCTTTATTGCAATCCAATGTAACAGGAACAATTTTCATTTCCATTTTATCTGGAAAAACAAGCACAAAATTTTAGTAACTTGTACAGAATTATAAAGGTAGTGAGTGAGTAGTGGAGTTGGGAGACATTCCTACTCTAGATCCAAAGTCAATGTTTTTAAAATTTTCCATAAAGTTTAATGAGGAAGCAATAGATTAAAAAAATGTTTTCTGTGGATTATATTGGTATATACCCAAGTATGTATTCATATAATTCTAGATAATTTTGAATTACTCCATTTTTAGGATTTTGAAGTGTGAATTCTTATTATTTAAGGACTTCTCGGGGTATATAGACTTCTGAATCAGTTCCTAGCAAACATGGTTGGAGTCAAAGCCACAAAGCAAGCAAACACCATGTGTGTTATAAGCCCAGAGACAGATCGATAGAGGCTAGCTAGCTAGCTAGATAGATCGATCGATAGATCTATACATGTATATGTACGCATAAAGAGAATATGACATAATGTATAACTGTGTCAAAGCAAGGAATCTCTTCATTGGAATGGTTGGACTGCTGATGCTGCGAAGTGCCCCCAGCACAGCCATGTATCAAAATTGATGGTATAAGCTCAGCACTAAGCTCCAACATTTGCATAAATTTCTCATTTCCCATGAGTTGCATTGAAACATGAAATTTCTGGTGCACCTTTATGTGGGCCAAAGCAAGGAATTCAGATGTACTTCTATCCTCTTGTGTTCCTAATCTTGTGTAAATTCTCATAGATATTCATTGCATTACTTGTTTGCAAAACCTTAAGCGGAGTCATCATTTTCATCAAATTTTTATTCCACCCACCTCTTTGGGATCTGACCTATCTCAACTCTCCACTCCCAGCAAACAATATAAAACAAAAAATTTTTTTTTGCTGTTTGACAGTTCAGGATCAGGGTTTCTTCTCAGGGATACTAGTACTTCAAACTTACTTTACATGTCTTGAAATGTACATTACCTGACTGCTATAACATTTGTCATTCTCCCTGTCAAGATTTATAAGACTTGCTTGGCCTTTTCTGCTTTAGCGCACTGCTCTTGAACTAAATCACTGTAGAGCCTGACCCAAAGCTTACAGTTGAGAAGACCTGTCATCTCTTCCTGGAAACAAACCTTCCCCTCCATAATCTATGGCACTTTCCTGGCAAGCTTTCTCTTATTCCCATTTATTCCTTGGCATGATAAGTCTTTGATTTGAAGCTTTGTGAGTTAATACTGGATTGGATACAGCCATGTTTTTATAGGACCACTGGGAGAAAAAAAATGTGGTGTTACACTCAAAGAATAAATCAAAGTTATAAGTCAGGAATTAGAGAGGATATCAAAAGCATTTTTAGGAGGAATAATTTTCAGCAGGCACCTGGAGAAAATATAAATCTGATCTCTTTCTATCTCTACATCTTGCTGTGTTTATTAACTAGATTGTAAAGCTGAATGCATTTTAATCTGGTTAGAGAGAAGTAGGAACTGATAAATTAATAATAATAAATATGCCAAAGAAACATAAATTAGAATGATGTAACAATAGAGCTGAACCTCCAGGGCTTTTTCTAGCCCTCTCTTCTCGCACTTAGGCAAAAAATCCTAAACCATTGCCATATGCATTTATCAATTTTGTATGTAAGTGTTTGGCATTTTAAAAATCATGTTGCTCACAAGCCAAATCTCAGATGTTATTCCACTGATAAGTGTACGTATGCATAATAAGTTTTTCTATCTGGCTCAAAGATAATTTCAGCCACACTGTCCTCATTCATGCACAGAACAACAGATTTGTAATAACTTGATTATACATCTATCATATAAAATTATATTCTTGGAAGTTTATTCATCTGTAGATTTAAAATTCTTTTATTTTTGTATAAATTTGAATTGCATTTCTCTGTGCAGGTTTTTACCACTTTGTCTTCTGTATCTTCTAAGAATAGAGATACAGAAATAATACAGTTAAGGAATGTCATCTTATTAGTAATATGTATATGATCAACACAATGACTAATATAACAAAAAAGAGAAATGAAATAAGCATAGGAAATATCTGTGACAGGTTATCTGTGAATAGGTTAAATGTATTTTGAACACTAATAAACAGGAAGTAATGAAAGAAAACTCCTCAGTTCATTTGTTTGATTACTTTTTCCAAAGTATACATTTTTTCAAATTATGTATACTTTTATATTAGTAACATTGCTTCTCATAAAAGATACTAAGGGAGAATTGCATACGCTTACTCCAAATTTCTAAATAAGTCTTTAGAGTTTGGGGAACTCAGGTTTAAGGTACATCCAAATAAGGTTACACCTAATAAGTATCTTGAGCAGCAGACTATGTTAGGAACACAACTTTGGTATTGGTCAGATGGATTAAAAATCCCAATATCCGCTATCATAAACAAATTTTCCCCAAATTATGCTCTTTTTTTCTCTTTGTCATTGTAATCAAATCACTGACATTACAAGAATATAAGGTATTTTCACTATAAGATAACTTTCAGTATATACTGGATATATTCATATCAACAAAAATATCTCAAACAAGGAAACTCATTTTTCAGGAATTCTGATGTTTCTGTTTGATTTTTCTTTAAAATACACAGTTGAAAAGATGGAATAATGATTCAGTTTACTAAGAACTAAATGATATTAAAAATACGTAAATGAATACTAAAGGTAACATTGGAATATCAAAATATTTGAAAATCCACAAAACATTTTATATTTGCTTCTTTATGGGAGCTATTTGTGTCATTCAAAAACATCTGTTAATAAACTAAAACAAAATAATTTTTTATGTCAGAACTCTATTGCCAACCTTTTTAATCAGCTATATTCATCAGAGAGAATTATTTTAGAGTATTTTCATATTAAAAATAGCTATCAAGAAGATAAAATGGCTTTGGTTAGAAAGAGTTCAAAAGCATATTCATAGGCTTCACACCAAAAGAAAATACTAAAGGCATAGAAAGTACGCAAAATCAAAATCCGAGGTTGGCAATTTAAATTACTTTACTGAACTAAAGAAAAATTTACTATGAATAAATATCAGGCACAGTTTTTTAACCCAAGTTCTTTAGAACTGGATAAGCTGCAAACATATGCATAAAATCAAACACCCACACATTTCTCATTGTTGCAATACTGCTCAGAAAAGTTATAGGTTAGGCAGCAGGTTCCCAGTAGGATATTTAATAATTTATTAAGCCTGACCCTTTACACTGCTGCTGAATACTCTGGAGACAATGGTAGTCCAAAGAAAAATTGTACCTTGATGCTGAATATACTGAGCTAGTCTTAATTGTAAGTGAGTGAATCACATTTCACTGCTTTTTGTTTAAATTGGTTAATTTCCATGGAGAAATGCAGAACTCAGCTGTTCTTGAAGCATGATTTTTTTTTTAATGTAATGAAAAGAAGCCAAGTTTTCATACCCTAGAGGAAACTCCTTGATCCATAGCACAACACATTAGTGTTTTGAAGTTTTAACTGTGTTTCGTTGAAATGTATTCTCTTAGGAGCCCGCATGCATTGATATTGTAGCATAAGCTTAATATTACTGTCACCCAATATCCACTTTTTTTTTTTGTTTCTGCTTTAGAATTAACAATTTAATTGTGAATTTTCCTTTTTCTCACCATCACATCTATCAACCAGTATGGATAGATTGTTCAAATATTTTTGGTCCTGGGGCACGTGGGTGGCTCAGTCGGTTAAGCATCTGCCTTGGGCTCAGGTCATGATCCCGGAGTCCTGAGATCAAACCCCATATCCAGCTCGCTGCTCAGCAGGGAGTCTGCTTCTCCTTCTCCCTCTGCCTGCCGCTCATCTTGCTTGTGCTGTCTTTCTGCCAAACAAATAAATAAAAATCTTTTTAAAAAATCTTTGGTCCTGAAATGGTCTCATCTTTTCTCTTGAATCAACAATACTTCCTTCTTTGTAAAATTATTCTCATCAGCATCTAAATTTCCTATAGTCTCTGACAAATTTAATAAAGAGAGGGGAAAAAACCCCACAACTTCCCTTGCCCTCAAATCTTCTTATCACCCCAATTCTTTCCCCCATAGCAAAGGCTCTCAAGAGATTTGTTTTCTGATTTAAAGATTCTTTTGATGGCAAGACACAGCGTAAAGATTCAAATGACACTCAGATAGATGAAAGAAAAAAACTGGTTTATGCAGCTCTAAAGGGAAGAAGGCTGTCACTCGGGGCCACAGAGGAGTTTGCACCCAGGACAGAGACAGGGTACCAATAAGCTGGAGCTGTAGGGGCAATTTATGTGACTAGGGAGGTGAGGTTAGCTAGGTTTTGTGGGTTCCCTGTGGATCAGCTAATGTGAATAGTTCAGTGGAATCTGGGAAAATGAGAGATTGTCCCTAGTTGTATGGCATCTAGCCCTAGGGTGATTAGGGTAGATGCATACTGGTGGCAGAGTGTGAGAGACAGGAATAGGAAGTTGTTGAGGTATGGGTTTACTCAGCAGCTCAAGATGAACCTTTCGTCACTGCTTTGAAACGGGGTCAAGATACCATGAAAGAAGAGAAGAGAAGAGAAGAGAAGAGAAGAGAAGAGAAGAGAAGAGAAGAGAAGAGAAATTTTCACACAATTCTGGAAGATGAAATGTACCAGAGCTCATTCAGCATTCTTCTGGTAATGATGTTTGGAAAGTGTTTAAGTTTTATATTATGGCAAGGGATTGCCAAATCATAGAATGTATGTTGACTGAATATAGTAAACTACTTGCCACAATTACTGCACCAGCCAAATTTCTACTACCTGTGCAAAGTTTTCTTCAGTTCCATAAGTATAATCCAGTATTTTATCTTTGAAAATATTATGGATATAATGTAGTACACTTTTTTTTTTTTTTGAGAGACAGAAAGTGCAAGTGTGAACGAGGGGGAGGGGCAGAGGGATTGGGAGGGAAAAAAGAATCTTAACCAAGCTCCATGCTCAGCACAGAGCCCCACACGGGACTCTATCTCAGGACCCTGAGATCATGACCTGATCCAAAATCAAGAATCAGACACTAAACCAACTGAGCCACCCAGGTGCCCCCAATGTGGTATATTTTTATTTTCATTTATTAATTGTTATGATTTTGTGTACCTTATAGAGAATTTATTTCAGTTTTATCCTCTGTGAAATGTTTGTTTATATAGTTCTCCATTTTTCCATTGTGTTTCCTGCTTTATTTCTTAGTGATTTACAAAAGTTCCCTTTTATTTTAAATTTTAGCCTCTTGTAGGTTTTTGAGTTTGGATATAACTTTTCCTAAGCTTGGCATATAGTGTGTTATAGTTAAATTCATCAGTTCTTCGTGCTTTCTTTTATGTTTTAAGATATGCTATTTCAAAAGTCCTTTCCCAGATGCAATATATAGAATTTATATTTCCCTGTAATTATTTCATCATTTATTTACTCACATTGAAGCCAGATGAATCTGTAGATGATGCAGAGATCTCCTTTTATTATTTTCAAGGGAGTGAGCCAGCTTGCTTGATATATTAGATTAATTTGTCACATATATTGATTTGTTCCCCCATATTTATCCTAGAATAAATTAGATAGATGATAGATAGATAGAGATATATAAATAGATATCCAAACTTCCTGTTTATTCCCAATGGTAGATCTGCCCTCTTAAAAAAATGTTTTAAAATGTCTGAATTTCTTTAAGATTCTCCCTTTTGGCTTACTTTTAAAATTACTTAAATATATATCATATGTATATAAAATAATTTTATAGATCATTTTGAAATTAATTGATATCCTCATTATATTGCCTTCACCATTCAGTATTTATTCTATCATTTATGACTTTCAGAAAAATTTTAACATCACCTTGATGCTAATATGCATTAAATTTATCATTTATAGTATAATTTATAGTTTTTGTGGACACTGTAAATTGTCTTATGTATTACTAACTTTTAATTGACTATTGTTCTTGAAAAATCCAATTTATTTCTGTGAATCAATTCTCAAACTCAGAATCTTGCTGAACCTATTATTTCTAATCTTTTTAGATTAGAATGGGATCAAATCTTTTTATCATTTTGTCTGTAAGTAAGGCTAATCTGGTTACCTTCATTTTTTATCTTAACATTTCACCCTTTTTTATTGTCTTATAGTTCTGGTTGGAATACATAGTGCCACGTAAAGAATGAGAGATGATAAGGCATCACTGTCTTACTTCCATCTAAGAGAATAAAGGTTCGATTTCTCCATCACTTAAAATATTTGATGTAGGTGTGTTATTAAATTTTTTTCTTGTGAAGGATGTTTTCTTTATCCTTAGTTCACTAAGGTTTTTTTGTTTTTTGGGTTTCTTTTTTTGTTTTTTGGGGAAGGAGAGAGAGAGAGAAAGAGTGTGCATGTGCATGGGAGTAGGGGTAGGGAAGAGCAGAGAGAAAGGGAGAGAGAGAATCTTAAGCAGGCTCCACACTGGGGCTCGATCTCAGGATCCTGAGATCATGACCTGAGTGAAATCAAGAGTCGGCCAATTAACTGACTAAGCCATCCAGGCGCCCCAGTTCAAACTCTCTGATGTTATATAATTTTACATTTGTATTTTTTGCCAGTTCAATCAGTATCAAACCTTATGTCATTGTGGTTTAATTACTAATGATTATATAGATTGTTACTGGTTACTAATGTGCCAACATGATTCTTATTCTTTCCAATAATGGTCTATAATTTTGTTTATCTATCTATATATTTGTTTGTATTTTTTCCTTTATTCTTAAGGACGCCACTGTACCTTATTGTTATTATTTTGTAACCTGCATGTTTTCCACATATCTTACCCCAGTTTGTGTCTTTCTTTATACACAAATTACAGTTATCTGCTGAACAACAAGTGTTCTTGAATTTAAGGTAGTTAAAATTTTATTTCAATATTTCATTTTCATTTCAACTTTTTGTTTTGTTACAATAGTAACCCCCTCTACCAAGGACATGAAGATGTTCTGAATTTTCTTCAAAATGTTTTATAAGGTGTTTTGTATATTTTTACTTTTAAACTGTTTAGAAATGATTTTGTGTATGGTGTAATGCTGAGATCAAATTTTATTTATGATCATATGAAAGATATTAGCAATGCTGTTTTTTTTTTTTTTATGTCCTCACACTAACTCCAACCAGGAAGTTACCCCCCCCCCATACACATTTAATGTGTGTATTAGCTGGTCTGTTATACACCCATGCTAGAAATTAGATTCCTGCTCAGTGGTGTGACAGGTCATGTGGGTTAAAACAGAACCACTAGCTCATGAGGCTGGTTAGCCTCAGGCACTGAAACTGTTCTTGTCTGAATCAAATCAAACAGGAAATGAGAGGATAATAGGCAGATAATTTTTTTCTCCTTTTCTCCTAAATACTCAAGGCAATTTTCCATGGGGCCAGTCCATAGGACATATAGATGTATCTGCTATGCAAGCAACTGTGTTTCTTTAGGGCTTAATGTGAAACAATACCAGGGAGCTAATGCTTCATTGCGCAATTCGTCCTATTTTTCCTGTCTCACATCCCTATTGTCTTACTCTTATTCCCTTAGGATTGTACCTTTCAAAAAAGAGTCTTGACATTTAGTCTGTGTGTCAGGTTTGTTTTTTTAGGAATCCAGGCTCAGAAAATTGCCAGTAGGGGCTGTTTCAGAAAACAAACCCTTGGCATGGATTGCTACCTCACTTAAGATGATAATGAATCTACTGATCATGGTGTTTGGAAATTGTCACACCATTATTACTTAACATTAAGCTATTATTAATTGACATGAAGTTTAGGAAAAGGGGAAAACACGGGATTGATTCAGTGTTCAATCAGTATGGGACAACAAAAATCATAATTATTGTGCAATAAGATTGATGCTTTTGATGGTATTGGACATCTTGTAAAAAGAATGTATTAGGCTCAAAAACCTAGTGAAGGGGGCGCCTGGGTGGCTCAGTCATTAAGTGTCTGCCTTTGGCTCAGGGCGTGATCCTGGAGTCCTGGGATCGAGCCCCACATCAGGCTCCTCTGCTGAGAGCTTGCTTCTTCCTCTCCCACTCCCCCTGCTTGTGTTCCTTCTCTCACTGGTTGTCTCTCTCTCTCTGTCAAATAAATAAATAAAATCTTTAAGCAAAACAAAACAAAACCTAGTGAAGGATTTTAAGCCAGAGGACCTCTATGGCAACTTTAAATTAGACTTACCTCTTGCGGCCATATGATTGACAGTGGTGAAAAATCTGCCCCTGGGTCCTGTAGGAGTTCCAAAGGAAATATTAGATGTGCAATACTGACTAGACTTCTATTACCTAGTAAGGGACTGATAAGTAAGACAAACATGAGCAAACACATATGTAACAAGAAAATGGTAAGCCACCACCACAACAACAGTGCCATTCTGAGATTTAATAATAAATATAACAGGAAATGTATACAATTATATATGAAAACTAGCATTAATTTATAAGTACAGAGTTACCTTAGCAAATGGCATTTATCTCTTAGGAAAAGAGGATGACAATTTATAACAGGTGCATGTAGTGTCATAGTGTACTTTTTACTTAGGAATACCCCATGGATCCATATAGGGTATGAATTGATTCATCTGGAAGATGAGTCATGGGTAGAGATTTTGTATTATAGTGAATCAAGTTAGAGAACTTTTTACCAGACCTGTAGGTTTTTCTTTTTTTAATTATATAATTCTAATTGTATAATTATAAACTTGCACCCACTTGTATTTGTCATGGGATCCAAAAATTGGTTAATTACCACCAAGTAGTTTTGAAGATCATTCTATTCTGATTAAAGGCAACACCTAGTAACTGTGAGTAGTTTAGAACTAGTGCTAGAGTTCAGCCACACTAGCATCTTGCCATCCACACTGAAGCCAAGTAGCATGTTCCACTAACAGCATTTACACCCACATCCCTGGTCTTTAGAAAACAACCCAAAGAATATTTTTATAAGATACTTGCTCTCCCCTCATTAAATAATTTTTCAACAGCTGTTAATATATATATATATATATATATATATATATATATATATATATGTATATATTTTTTTACCTCATCTGAGAACATATCTAAATGGAAATGAGCATGGCGGGCAATATAAAATCCCTTCCAACATTCCTATCTTCAGTGGACTTGGAATCTTCCCTTTCCAATTCAGCAAGAAATTTTTGATATTTCAACTTCATTTTGTGTAGAACCCCATTGAGTCATGTTACAGTCAATTCTTACTGACCAATCAATTACTACCACATTTATGGCAGCACATCAAATTCAAAACGTCTGCTATGTGCACTCATATTTATAAATTTAGCATAAAGAAAAATATGTTTCTCATATCCTCGTCTAGCACCACAGGGATACATTTTCTTTATAGGTGTGGTTGTATAACTTACATTATTTTATCTTATAAGCTTCCACATCTCAAATTTGATTTTACAATTGCCCTTGTGGAATATGATATGATTCTGGATTTGTGGATATTATAAAGTCATAATTTATACATTCACAAATATAAATGCATTCATATTTTCATATAGTGTATATATAATACACACACAAATTGCATAGATAGATAGTATATATTTATATAGCCAGCTAATAACACTGAGTGCCTAGAAAATGTACAGCATTACATTATGACCAGGAATAACAGATACCAAAAATTAAGAATCATCATCATCTTCATCATCATCACAATAAATGAGTAGCAACAACTGAAACAAAAGAAAATCTTCCCCTGGAGAACTTGTTTAATGCTCTGCTGTGTAACATAATCTTTACCTTGATATATAAAGGGAATCAAATAAGGATAAGCACACAAAGAATGATATTTTATACACACACACATATATATATATTTCATATTAGGGTGATATTAGATGATATTAGAAGTAAATTAGACATTTTAGATATAAATATTATATATATGAACAAAATGTGGCTGTGGGAGAAAGGATATGTTTGAGAAATGTGAATACTGTGTTGGAAAAGAAGGATGAGTTTGGCGTTTGAAATACTTTATTTTGACAATAGTATAAAGAATATATTAAAGGAAAGTCCTAGGGCTGAATTATGCATTCAGAATACAGTTGATATAATATTTTAGGGTATATATTACATTACATATTGAAATTGACTGCCACCTTTCTGTTCCAAAATCTAAATTGATTACATGATCTATTATATATTAACCCAAAGTAGAAAAAGGAAATCCTGATTGCAAATCGTGTTTTTAATTTGAACTCAAAAACTGAACATATAATTAGGTTAATAGAGCAAATTTTTTCTTCAATGAGCTCAGCATTTGAATTTTTATTATTAGTTGGTATAACTTACATTTTAATGTCTATTTTGCCTTGAAATGAACAGACCAACTTAGCCCTTCCTATGGTATAAGCCCCATTGGTTCTGATAGAAAATTTCAGCTTTCAAACCATGTACCCTGAAGCAAACATATTTTCTCTAGTCTTTAGAGAAAATAAGCAAACATAAATTAAAGGCATAGACTGTGTCTTTCCAGTGTCCTTTTTTCCCCCTGTGTTGTCCAATGTATTATAGATCGTTGACAAATATTAAATCATGATGATGACAAAATCCTAAACTGTCTCATTCTTTAAATCACCAAACTATGAAATTTTATCATTTACACATGATGTTAAAATAGCTGAAAAAAAAGAGAAAAACTTTTATATTTCCTTAGGTCATTTTGAAAAAGCAAAACAATTGGCATACATGACAGCCTCCCATCTATCTGTGTGTTTAATAAAGCCAAATGTGATGAAGACTAATGTACCATACTGATGTTTGCAGAATTTCATTAACGTATTTCCAAGACCATCATAACTCACTCACCTCTGTTAAGTTTATGAGCCATGGGTTTTGCTCCAGCACATAAAATCAGCTTGCCTAACACAATGCAGGGACTAATAATATCAAAGATGACACTTCCTCACATTTTGTAACAAGGTGACTCATTTATTTCCCCCTCCCCAGTGTAATAGGACAATGGAGTCATTTAAATTAGAACTGAAATTAAGAACTTATACAAAGTCACTAAGTGATAGCAACTTATCTTTCATAATAAAAGTATGGTATTTTTAAATCACAAAATTCAGGGTGCTACAGCAAAGCAATACAATTTATCAGGTTACTATCCGTAAAATCTCCCATTATATGAATTGTTACTATCCATTCCTACTGCTGTCTGGAATAAATATTTTTAAAATCCTCAAACAGATTTAATAACATGCTGATAATAAATGGACACAGTTACTCATTTGTTATACCCCAAATAATAATATAAACAGAATTTAAGGAAGACATTTATCAAATATATAGCATTCATCTATTTTTATTATTATGTTGAATCAAATATAGAGCTAACGGATATTTTCATTGACTGTCTATTTCACTCTAGCCCACCACCTTTGGTGATTCTATTAGATTCTTATTACCACTATTCTCATAAAAAATAAAATTATCAGGTGTGTTTATAGCTGTAAACCAATTAAATAAAAAAGCAAATGAATAAACTAAAAAGTAATGACTACAAGATCTGGCTTCTGTCTCCCCTGTTCTCTTGTAATAACCCTTCCCTCCGATGACTCCCTACATCCCATTTGCTCTTCTACTGCCTCACTGGCCTTCTTCTTTCGCTTCATTATGTCAAATTCATTCTCTCTCAGATCTAATATCCTTTCTTCCTATTCTGTTTGGAAAGCGCAAATGCAATTTTTGCATGGCTGCCTCCTTGTGATCTTATAGGTCTCAGTTTAATTTATTCTGATGTAGGTGGGAGAAAAGGAATCTCTCATTTACTCAAATACAAAAATTAGGTCATTGTATATTAATGGATTTTAGCTTAAATAACATGGAATACTGCAAAGAATTTTTTTTTAATTATGAGGTAGTAGTTCAAGCCTCATTTTACTACTTAAAAACTGTGTGACATTGTCAGATTGGATAAATCATTGAATCAGTTAAAACATTTTATATCACCCATATAAATGTAACACTTACACTTATACTACAAAACACAAACTCCTAGACAAATCTCTGATATTAAATATATGAATTTACAGAAATGTTCACCCTAGGATTTTCCCCCTTTGATATCCATGATAGTCTCCAAAGTTGCTCACATTGCCAGAAGGTAGGGTAGAACAGAAGATTTCATTTATCCCTATAGGCAAGGAGTCCAGAGACTTTCAAACACAACAGCAAGTTAGGCATCTTCCGTAAATGTCTGTATTTTAAATTCCAATGATATATTAAACTAATTTAAATTTACTGATAACATCTGTATCTAATCTATGGTATTCAAACAAAAGCATACATAAATGATAAAAACTTCTTTGCAATGATTTTATCCAAACTCACACAAGAAGGGGATATAATGAATGGATTAGTATAAACAATGCAGCAAATTGTTAGAAAACAAACTAGGATCCCGGAAAATTTAAAAAGTTGATCTAAAGTGGACAAAAGAAATG
Organism: Ursus arctos; assembly: GCF_023065955.2. Classification (NCBI taxonomy): domain Eukaryota; kingdom Metazoa; phylum Chordata; class Mammalia; order Carnivora; family Ursidae; genus Ursus; species Ursus arctos. The sequence continues at coordinate 23,134,631 of NW_026622764.1, forward strand.
AACAGATAGCTGCCTCCTGAAGAGAGAAAAAAATGGATGTATGCTCAACATATCTCACAATGTAATGAATTATAATTTATAGTAATAAATGTTTCTGCTTGCCAATTTCCCCAAAAAACAACAAGATTTATAATGCAAAACATAGGTAATTGTGATGTGAAAACAAGCACATTCATACAGTGAACGTTTACGTATTGAGCAACTACTTTGGAAAACAACTTGACAATATCGGGCAGTTTCAGCCAAGAAACATTTTTGTGTATCACTTTGTTCCAAACACTTTTCTAAGCCAAGAAATTACATCAGAAAAAAATCATAAACCTTCCAAACCTCATGTATATTATATTCCAGAGATAGGAGATAGTCAATAAACAAATTAATGGGTCAAACACGTATTTTGTCAGATGGTGATACATGCTATAGAGAAACATAAATCAAGAAAAGGGAGTAGTAATTGTAGGTTGCAAGTTGGGTTGTCACAGTGAAAGTGACATTTGATTAAAGGTTTAGAATGAAGCAAGTCATGCCAATATATGGAGGGAAAACCTCGGTGTTTGCAGGCAGTGCCTTTGTAAGACACTAAAGGTGCAGTTTGTCTACCTTTTTAAATTTTTTTTATAGAAAGAACAAGAATTCCAGTGTGTTCTAGAAGATAAAATAAAAGGGAGAATGTTAGGTAAGGAGTAGAGAAAAAATGGGAGATGAAGATAGATTATGTATATTGTATATGCCATTGAAAAGCTTTCGATATTTAGTCTGAGATGGAAACCCATTGTAAGGATTTGAGATGTGTCCTGATCTGCTTTAGGTTTTGACTTGGGTTCAAGTGCTAGTTTTGTCTCTTATTGGACTTCTGTATTTGAATACAGTTCCAACATTATCTCTAAGTTACTCGTTTCTCTTTTGAAAAAGTGGAACTAATTACCAGAGCCATCTTGTTTCCAAGTTGAGGAGTTACCATTCACATCACATTCATAATTGCATCCTGATAATAGTACTTACACCATGCAGAAATGTGAGGATTTGAGGAATAATTTATATAATTATAAAGAGGAAAAAATGAGATAAATATGTACATGAAAGATTAACTCATTGTTTGGAACAAAACATAATAAATATATAAAAGATATTTACTTTTAAGTTTAAAATGAAGAGAATGCAGGTCTTTTTTATAGGGGAAGTAAGTAGACAACATGTTAGGAACACATCTCTTTTAAGACAACTGGAGTGATCTATTTGAATAAAATGCTTTGTGTGAGTGTGATTAAAATTATTTTTGTTTTTAAAAGTTATTATGACTGTTAAACATGAGAAGTTTCTAGTTGCAATTTGGAGATAAAATAGAGTGCTCTCAATTCATTGTATCATTAATATGCTATAAGAATTGTTACTGGAGCATTTGCCCCTCAATCAACAGAGGACAGGAAAACTTCATGTGACTTTTCAGTTTGAATTAGGAAATAAATCGAATTAATTTCTCTAGCCATTAACCTTCCACATGAACTTACTGAGCTTTAGTGGATCCTTGATTGGTAGCCATTAAAATACAATATAATTAGCAGTATCCTAATTATATCAAACTCATTTGAAGAAATAATTTTCTTGTTCTTTCCATCCCATAGAGAGAAACCAAAATTATACGTTTTTATCTGGCAACTAAAAAACCCCACAAAAATAATGAAAAAGAGCACTTCCTTGTGGATTAATTAAGTGGTGGATATAATTTACTGTTTTTTACATAATGCATCAAGTCATTTTCATATAGTTAATGTCTATTTTTTATTTTAATTGTGGGAAGCAGAACAGTGCAAATTACGTATATATACATACAATGCAATACATATATATGCATCACTTATAATTTACTTGATAAAATAATTGATAATTATTCAAAGTAACATTTTGCATTAGATTTAATTATTAAAAATCAAGTAAGTGATACTAATAAATGCTCCAGTAGCTTTGTATAGGGAGAAATCACTTCTAACTAAGGAGATGAGTCAAATTTTCTCACCCTAATTTGGATTTGAGATAGACTTTACAGATTTAATGAATAGGCAAGATATGTTTAGAATTTAGAGGAAACAGACTTCTAACTAGACATGTTATGCAAAGTCAGATACAAGAATAAGAATATATAAAGATTAATTGAAAAGCAGTGATTTTGAATGATGATTTTTATTCATAGAACTAAATATTACCCGTATTCATGTCAACAAGTAATTACTGATGTCATAAGACATTTTCTGTGCACTTAAAATATACTTCTGTACAAAGATTTATGCCTTCCAGGAGTTGACATTCCAAAAAAAAAAAGTTAGACAATAATCAATAAACAAAATAAATAGTAAATAAAATGGTGTTACGAAGAGAAAGTTGTTATAGAAAAAAGGAAAACAAAACTAGGAACTTTATTATTGATACTCCGTTCTATTCTCTATATTATTTATAAAATATATTAGCTTTTATAGTAGCTTACAATGAAGTCTTTTAGGAAATAAGAAGTTGGCCATGAGGACAATGAGGGAGGGTATACAGGCCTGAAAAAGTAGGTAGTATAACTGTTCTAAGCAGGATGCATTCCTGGTGTATTTGGGGAACAGAAAAGAGATTGTATGGCTGAAACAATTGAAATTAATAGAGAATGAGGTCAGAGAAGTGATGGGATCAGATCTTAGAAGAATTTGTAGGCCATTTTAAAGACTATACAAAGGCCTTAAAGATCAGTTTATTCAATCTCCTATAATTAATTGATTACTAAACTGAGGCCCAAAGAGAATAAATGAATTCATGATCTTAAAGAGTTGTCTTTTCCAATACCGCTCACAACAGTGCAGTTCATCCACTAATTCAACAATCAGTGGTGTATAGAGTGGGAAAGAAAACCATAAAACAAGGCATCTATGGTTCACTTTTGTGTAATAGTGTACATACCATAGTGGAGAAAGAATGGAAGGATACATTCCAGAGGCAGTAAGGGTAAGTTGATTGGGCAGGAAGGAAGGCCTCCAAATAAATGCAGAATGCTTGAGAAATCCTGAAGTACATGGAGACACGGTACACAGGATAAAAGCATTCTAATGGTAGTGGAGGCACAGAAACGTGCATGGGTGGAACACAGAGGGAAGAAGAAGATTATAACTGTAAAATTACAATATACAGACAAAGATGGGAAGAAAATGGAAGAAGAGGAATTTAAGAAATCTGGAGAAGTAAGAAAGGACGAGATTGGGAATGATGTTATGCATCTGTTAAGAGGTATGAGACTTGAGGGTTAAAGGAGAGCCATAAAATACAAGGGAAAGAGATGAGCATTGAGTTTCACTTAGACTTATGTTTTATGAATATAATTACTATGGTCAAGCAAAGAATACTATGGAAGGAAGCCAACTTGAAAGAAGACAAATTAGGATGTTATTGAAGTAATAGAAGAAAAAACTAACCTAATGATTGGGGAGAAGGCAGTAGGATCCAGGAACATTTGATAAGTTTTAGGAATACATGTGGTGGATTACTAAAGGGTACGGGTGAAAAAAGATGGGAGGGAGCTAAATACGGACAGGCTAGAATGATGGCGCCTTCACTCAAAGAAACAGTTCAACAATAGGAACTTGACTCTGCTTTCTTCAGTTACCAGAGGCCCATCAGCCCCCCAGTTCTTATGACAAATATCTACTTCTAATAACTATGAGAGTTTCACCTCTATCTCTTCTATCTGAATTTAATTTTTTTTTTTTTTTTTTTACCTTCTGCCCTGGTAAGTTATTCTCCTCTTTTGGTTTCAAGTTTGGTTAAATAAATATCTAAGACATTTTTCTAACATTTGAGCTGTCATCTCCGTGTGTGTGTAGGATGGAGGTGGAAAAATAGTTCAACTAACTTACCAGAAATACCATCCAACAAAAATATGCAAGCTGTCTTTACGAAATTTTGCTAAACAGACTTCTTACAGATGACACTGCCATTGTTACAAACTGGAATAGGCACAGTGGGCAAAAACAGGAAATAAAGAGATCAAAGAAAGTGAATAGATTTATCAACAAGGCTAGTTCATCTCTGATATAATATCATCTTACCATAATAACAGCTAGATGAAAAACGGAAAATATATGATCAACTGGAAGGGGAAAAATTACTTCATTATTGTATATTTTTATGAAATATCAGCAAATTTTAATTTAAAATAGAGTCAGGCTAGTAGTACTTGGCTTTCTTCAAGTTTATGCTAAAATCACTGTGGAGACAAAGAAAAATAGTCACACCACTTATGAAGTTAAAGACCATTGTATAACTTGAATCAGTTTCTTTGAGCACCCTCCACTAATGGTAATTTTAATGAGGTTTGCTAGATTTACCAAGTTTTTCTTTAACTCATTTCATAACTGAGCTTTTAATCTTGAAACCGGCAGCCTGATTTCTCTTCAAGGTAAATTAACTGCTTGCATTTCTGTGCTGCTATATAGATGCTTTATATTTCTCTTAGCATTTGCTTAATTCCACTCTGCAATAGAGTAGGTTTGGTTACTATCTCTCTCACTAATAAACACCTTGAAGTTGAGGAAGCATGTGTTTTTCATCTATGTATTTCCTGCAGTACTCATAAGGCACTTGAAAATGATTGTTCAATTATTGAATGAAATTTTGTTATCAGGATGGCATTATAATAGAGAGCAATTAAATAATGTTTTGTTGTGTGTTACCTTAGTGATTTGGAAACTACTTCATGTAATAGAATGAAATAAAATAGGCATGATTTGAAACTACATTTTAGTTAACTGGATGGTTCATTATCCTGACATTTATAAGCCATGTTTTTTTCAGCTATCTTAGCTCATAACTTATCACATAGTATTTCCCATAGTTTCAAAGAAGAACACATTTTTCTGTAAATGTAATGCACAAAAAGATAGTATATGTTTTTGTATTTTTTTAAGAATGAGAAAGAGTGCAGGCACATGCACGGGCTTTGGAGAGCAAGGGAAAGGCAGAGAGGGAATCTTAAGCAGACTCCACCCCCAGCTTGGAGCTGAGGCAGGGTTCCATCTCTTGACCCTGAAATCATGACCTGACCTGATGACTTGAGCAGAAATCAAGTCAGAGGCTTAACTGATTGAGCCACCCAGGCACCCCAGGAGATCTATCTTAAAAAGAAATGTAAAACAAGGGTTGACTGGACAGCTCAGTTGGTTGTGGTGTCTTGACTTGTGATTTCAGCTCAGGTCTTAAGCTCAGGGTCTCTGGATCAAGCCCCTGTTGTACTCCGTGCTCAACATGGAAGTCTGCTTGTCCCCCTCCCTCTGCTCCTCCCCTCTTCTGCTTGTGCTCCCTCCCTCTAAAATCAATAAATAGATAAATTCTTAAAAAGAAATATGAAACAACTATATTTTACTCAAAGAATTTACTAGTCCATGATAAACTTAAAAACATATAGTTTTTAAATTATGACAGAAGTTTAGGAAGAACCAAATGTGTATGCTTTTCCTATGACAGAGTATACCTATATTGATATCATTTTCAGTACTGAAATACATAGTTATTAATAGATATAGATACATAATTTTAATTAAAAATCACTAATCTTTTGATTTAAACTCAATTATTATAGGATAAAGGCAATTAGCAAATTATCTTTCTTAAAACTTTTTAAATTTGGTAAGCATTTCATATGATTATTTTATGACATTAAGTAAGTTATGTAATTATATTGGAAGACAGATGTTGCTATCTGATTTTTCAGCCTTTCCAATTGAGGGTATTTGATTTTCTCAAGGTTCTATTATACTTAAGTGGTAGAGACAGTAGTTGCATTATTATGATGTCAAAATGCCATAACTATTTAATTGAACTATTATATAAATTTGTCATGAAGTGTGTATTTAGAAATAAATATAATACTTTCTATTACTATACTTAAATTTCTACATTGCTTCTTCACTTAGAAAACAAAAATCACAATCGTGCATTTCTTCATAATTCCAATCCTATTACTCTTGGAATAGAAAGAAAAAAATGCATATGAATGTTAACTTTCGGAAGATTTTTTTCCAGGTATCAAATATTTTATAGTATTTTCAAACCCCTAGTCAGCTACTGTGTCATATGATGGTTTCAAATACTGGGTTCCAAAACTATGACCATCTTATAACTTATATCCAAGGCATAAGTGTGTCTCAAAGATGCCAACAATGTTTTGGTTCCATTGGTATGTTTTTGGAAAAAAAGTATTTAAAAGGTCAGCCTCACTAGCTGAGAGAATACATATGCCCTCCCCCTTTAATGATTTGACTGTCAAAGTATTCTACATAAGCTATGTTGATTTTTGGAATTTCAGTTGACTGATGGAATTAAATTAAATTAAATTAAATTGAATTAAAATGAATTTATTTAAAATAGTTATTAGTCATGAGAAAACTGTAAGCAGTTCTAATATAGGAAGATGATAAGTACCTGACTACTAAAATAAGCTTAGATTTTTTTTTATTTTGTGCTTTTTCAATTTTATGTTTTATTATGTATTATGTATACATATTAAATATATACACATATGAATATATATTATATATACATTGTTTAAATTTTTATATTGATATCAATATGCATTTTTAAAATCAACCAAGAGTATTATACGAAACATGAAACTATATGATTTGAATTTAGCAGATAACAAGAGTATTGTTCTATCATTGAATCTGTATTTTACTGTGTATGACTGTAGTTTCAAAAATATAATGAAGTTTCAAAAGTGAGAAGATATTATGATCAGGGATATTTCCCTTCTTTGAAATGTTAGTTAATTTCAATAAAAACATCTAAATTAATTTAACAAAAGGCTAGCATCTTATTCACCCTCTATTATGACTTTTTTAGTGGTCCAGTTTTAGCAATTCACATTGTATGACAGATATCATAAATTGTAAAGCAAAATTTCCTTAGTAATAATTAGTAGCTAATCAAACAATTTAGCATCACTATCTGTTTTATATATTTAAAAAATTCGTACCAAAGAGTGTTTATATTTTTTCAGAATCAGAACAATGATAAAATGGCACATTACAAATTGAGAACAATAATACTTTCAAGTAGTATATTGGCCTACATGATATACTTACATTAATTGGAAGCAAATATTTGTTAGGAACTTATCACATAGTCCATGTTGAGGTAGCTTATTTTGTTTTTCAAAAAAAATGAGCTATTTCTGTAGGAATGTATTTCTGCTATGATTCATACCTATGCTTCTAATCTTTTCCAGGGCCTTCAAAATACCTCAAATCTGTGATAAATAATTCTGCAACACAATTATACTAAAATTTTTAAAGAAAATAGTATACACACAGTATGTTATACCAAATATCAAATGATTTCATTTCATAAAGTCAATGAGATATGTGAAAATCCCCATCACCTCAACACCTATTCTTGTTACCCACAACTATTGAAAACTTATTTATTTTCTTTCAGCAAAAAGTTCCATTTTATTGCTCTTCTGTTGTCATGGTTTCTGCCATCTGAAGTGTCACCCTATGATCTCATTACTTCATACTTTTTGAAAACCTCTGAACCAGAAGTTGAACTTAGCAAGGATTCAGAGGAGAAGCTACGGAGACCAACATCTGCAGTGCTGACAGTAAGTAGTATCCAGCTTGTGCCTTCCTGTTCTCTCCTCCAGCCTTCAAATTCTCTTCTCCAAATCTCTTTTTTTTCTTTCTGCTCCATGATTTCAGTATCACTCTGTATTGCATCCTTATATTCACTCTATTATAGTAAAATATAACCACCTACTCAATAATTATTAAATGAATTACTGCCGAATATGATGCACTGTTCTGAACTTGTGTGATACAGTAAACAGGGCAAATAAAATTCCTACTCCATGGCGTTATACTCTTGTCACAGCTGAATTTAATTACCCATTAAACTTCAATGCATTGCAAAGCTTACTAGAATGTGTAATTACAGATTTTATTTTAAAACTTTTAATAAAATTTACCAAAATGTGAGCAATAGGCTAGGTACTAAAAAACATGCATATAAAAAATATATTTATTTGCATTTAAATAGTTAATAATGTACTGGCCAGATGATAACATGTGCTAAAATAGTGGAATATTTATGAATTTGGAGATTCTGGACTCAAAAGCTCTGCTTGAATCCAAACTTTGCTACTAATTGGCTCTTGAGAAAATTTACTGAATGAACATCAATGATTATAATATTGACAATAATAATGAGAATGATAATAGTAATAGTTTAACTCATAGGATTGCTGTGAAGATTGAGTAGCATAATGAGAGTTTTGCATATGGTCTGGCACAGAACATGTGCTCAGTGAATATATTTTTGTTGGAATATTATTGTTACTATCCTATAACAATATATATGTTAAATGGTCTAGAAGCATCTGTGATCTATTAACCTATTTCTATCTGGACGAGAAAGGTCATATTTAATAATTGAACTTAGCATCAAAATATTTCCTTTCTGAACCTCAGTTTTTTCATACATAAAATGGCAATAACTTTTGTATCATAATTAGTTAAAGGAATAAACAAAATGAGCCACATGAAAGTGGAATGTAAATTCCAAACACAATGTACATACACGATGTTGTTAATATACTACATTAAACCTATTACAAAGCAACAAGGGTCATTTGAAGGTGACTTACCTGAAAATCTAATGTTTGGTGTACCAGTTAGGTGCCTACAATTAAATTATAATATAGGCATACTTCATTTTATAGCACTTCGCTTTAGTGTCCATGGCTGATAATTGCATTTTTTAAGAATTTAAGGTTTATAGCTACTCTGCATAGTGTAAGTCTATTGGGGCCATTTTTCTAACAGAATTTGCTAATTTCATGTCTCAATGTCACGTTTTGGTAATTCTCAAAATATTTCAAGCTTTTCATTATTATTATTATATTTGTTATTGTGATCTGTGATCAGTGATCTTTGATGTACGTGTTCTGGGGCTATACCGACCATGCTCATGTAAGATGATAAACTTAATCAATAAATGGTGTGTACCTCCTGACTGCTCCACCAACCTGCCATTCCCCTGTCTCTCTTCCTCTCCTCAGGCCTCCCTATTCCCTGAGGCACAACAATATAAAAATTAGGCTACTAATAACCCTGCAATGGCTTCTAAGTGTTTAAGTGAAAGGAAGAGTTGCACATTTTTCACTTTAAATCAAAAGTTAGAAATGATTAAGTTTAGTGAGGAAAGCGTGTTGAAAACTGAGATAGGCCAAACCCTAGGCCAGTTACACTAAACAGGCAACTTGTGAATCAAAGGAAAATTTCTTGAATGAAATTGAAGTTTTTACTCCGGTAAACAGAAAAAAAAATGATAAGAAAGCAAAAAAGCCTTATTGTTAATACAAAGTTTTAGTTATCTGGATGGATCAAATTAGCCACAATATTGCCTTAAGCAAAAGTCTAATACAAAGCAAGGACATAACTCTCTTCAATGCTATGAAGTTTGAGAGAGGTGAGGACGATGTAGAAGGAAAGTTTGAAGCTAGCAGAGGTTGGTTCATGAAGAAGCCATCTCTATACCATAAAAGTGCAACATGAAGCCACAAGTGCTGATGTAGAAGCTGCGGCCAGTTATCCAGAAGATCTAGCTCAGATAATTAATGAAGGTGGCTACATTAAACAACAGATTTTCATTATAGACAAAACAGCCTTTTATTGGAAGATCATCTAGGACTTTCATAGCTAGTGACGAGAAGTCAATGTCTGGCTTCAAAACTTCAAAGGACTGGTTGACACACCCTTGTTAGGGGTCAATGCAGTTGGTGACTTTAAGTTGAGACCAATGCTCATTGAATTCAAAAATCCTAGAACCCTTAAGAATTATGCTAAATCTACTCTGCCTGTGCCCTATAAAATGAACAAAAAAGCCTGGATGGCAACACATCTGTTTACACCATGGTTTACTGAATCTCTTAAGCCCACTCTTGATGGGCTCAGCAAAAAAGATTCATTTTAAAATATTACTGCTCATCGACAATGCACCTGATCACCTAAGAGATTTGATGGAGAAAATACAATGAGATTGCTGTTGTTTTCGTGCCTGCTAACTCTGGGAAACAAAAAACTCATTTGACTCACTTTACTGCAATATTCACTTTATTGCAGTGGTCTGGAACTGAACCTGCAATATCTCTGAGGTATACCTCGATATTACAAATTTTATGAGATAGCTGTGAAAAAATAGAAAATGAAAGCATTAGTATCAGGAGATTGAAATAAGAAATGAGAAGGAATTTTCATATTGCCAAATATTGTATTAATGAACTGTGCTACATGTTCATGTCATCATTCTTTATGCCTCTCTGAACCTCAAACCCCACATGTAAAAGTGAAAAAATATCAGCTTATTCAACTGAGTCAATGAATGAGGCTCACAGTAAGATGAGCTACTCTGAACTCCAAGTAAAATGCTTGCCTCGTAGTAGACACTCTATAAATGCCATACCCTGTCTCATTTATTCTTCCCTACATCTTGTGGGTAGGGGAAATAAAGAATGGCCAGAATAGGAAACAAACTTCATACAACCACTTGAAGTGCTTTCTCAGTACATCACTATGTTGCCAATATTGAAAAACCCTTTTTCTATAAACAGAGTATTTTTCTACTATAAGAAAAACCATAAATTTTGTTCATTCTTATATAAAAAAGTCAGAGAGAGAGAGAGAGATGTCAATTTGTAAGTGAGAAAATGTTATCAGCCAATATACCCCCAAGGTGAAGACCACAGTAAAATGCCTCATTTGTCTGGAGACACTGGGTTACCTTTGTTATTTTCTGAAAAACAATGAAATTTCTCTGGAAGCACTGTGAAATTTTTATTACTATAGATACGTAATTTAAATTGTTATTTATATCATAATGTAGTCAGAACCTATAAATACTTGTTGTCTTTGAATTTCTCTACCTTCAAATGATTGAACCATATAATGTACTGTACGTTTACTATGGATATGTCAGATTATGTTGGCCATTTGTCAAATAATATATATAAGATCTCTTTACTTCTAAGTGCTTAGATTTTAGGAAAACTCTTTTGTCAAGATTTACTTGAGTATATAAAATTTTTAAAAATCTTTTTAAGCTGATATGTTTTTCACCAACCAGAAAACTAGAAGACAATTTACTAAAGACTTAAAATATGTTTGTGATTATGTTGGACAGTCTCCAAAATAATCGCCAAAGCATATACTATCATCATGTCATAGGTGAGGAAATAAACTAGGGGTAATGTAGAGATAGAAATGTATATAATTTTTTAAAAGCTATTTGCTTTTCACATTGAAAATGTATAATAGTAAAAAAATGAAAGTCGGAGGAAGAGGTGGGGAGAATATGTTGCCTTTAAGAAGAATTGTGGCAGAGTAGAAAAAAAAAACTGAGAGTTGCCTTGTGAAATCCTATGGCATAAAAGAAAAACAACTATAAAACAGAGTAATTAAATGTATCAGAATATTTTTACCTACAGTTAATAGAAATTTCACCCAAAATTGCACATAACAAGAAAATGGGAAGTAGATGCCACTAATTCTTAATAATTTCATTCAAGATCTCTTGAGTTTCACACATTTCCTTTTGAGGACTATCCAGCCTCACACCCCTAATATATCATTGGCCAGAACTGACCCAAATTGCCCATCTCCTTAAACCAATTACTGGCCAAGGGGAAGATTGCCAACATTACTTAGTTCAAGCATCATTTATCCTCTGGGCCTAGGAAGAGGCCCATCTTTTCTGGACATACCTTAACTACTACTAGATTATTTTCTCAAGAAATAAAGAGAAACTAGCTTCTGAATTAAGCTATTCAGAAGAATAAAGTTGAAGAAAATAGCTTTTGTATCTGTCACGTTAGCTATGAATACCTTGGAGACAAGATATGATACTGAGCTGGGGTTTTTTGGGCATTATTCTGTTGCAAGCTGACTAGGTTCAGAGACCAAAACATTAAACTACGTCAGGGAGTGCCATCCATATTATAATCTATGTTAGTGCTACTACCTACAGTTTTACATCATATACCTTGGGTGGCCATTTGCATAGGCTCAGGCAGATATAGTGCCTTATAATTATCACAAGGAGATGTTGTATAAATTACCACATGTTTCAACAGACTTAATATTATACACTAAGCACTGAGTGTCATAATACAATAACCATTTAATATTACTAAAATATATATTAAACATAATATGCCACAGATAATCCTTTAATATATGTTCTAATTTAATCCTCACGCAACAGCCTTATGAAATAAATGACTTTATTGTCCTCATTTATAAAGGAGGAAATTGACCGCCTTATAGTTTAAATATCCTTTTCAATATCACAGTTAGTAAATAATAGAGATAAAGCTAGAGCTCGTAAATATCATTTACAATATTTAGTCATTGCTTTTAAACACCACCCTAGTATATTTTGGAAATGTAACTAGGAAAAAGATGAGTGATCAATGGGCAAGAAGGAAAAGAACTGGAATATAAAGGGAATTATCTTGGCCATAAAAGTGAGAAATTTTTTAAAAAGAGAAATTAATAGAAAGAGCGAAGAGCTGAAAAATTCGAGGGATGCTCCAGAATGCAATATTAGCACTGTTTAAGAGAATGTTGGTTTCTTTAAATTTTGAAATGTGGAATGAGTCCAGAAGTAAATAATGAGGTGTTCTCAAACCAATGCAACCATATTCATGATTCATGAATCATAGTGTGAGCAAAAGTTTTATGAGTTCATTGCCTTTTGTATTCTAAATGATGGAAGTAGAAGTAGTAACAGCAAAGCTACATAGAAGCATTTACAATTTGTTAAAAATAATAAATAGACACAATATATTAATAAGGATAGAGAAATGTCAAAATATCATATATATATATATATATATATATATATATATATATATATATGTTTTCAGAGTCAGATGTTTCTAAAATGCTTTTGAAACAGCAGGGGAACCTGAGTGGCTCAGTCATTAAGCATCTGCCTTCGGCTCATGGCATGATCCAGGGTCCTGGGATTGAGCCCCGTGTTGGGCTCCCTGCTCAGCAGAGAGCCTGCTTCTCCCTCTCCCTCTGCTTCTCCCCTTACTGCTCCCCTTGCTTGTGCTCTGTGTCTGTCTCTCTGTCAAATAAATAAATAAAACCTTTAAAAAAAAAGAAAAGAAATAGGAGACTGATGCAAACAAACTTATAAAAGAATAGTGTCTTTAAGGAGCATTCCTTTTGAGGCTTTGTAGTCTTGGAATCTTTTCTTTTTCATTTTCTAGCTACGTCACAATGGGGAAAGTTATCCTCTTGAGATTTCAAATCCCCTAGCTGTTATATATGAATTTCTAATATCAATTTATCTTGGTCTTTTTGAGATTGAAGGTTGATAATATATGCCAGTCATCTAGCTGACTGGTTGTGTGGCACATACCAGGCATAGTTTCTCTCTCTTAATAGGAAGAAGAGCTATGAAATTTCTCTTTGTGTTTAGTTTTTCTTGTCTTTTACCTTATTTCACGTGTAGCCTATATTCAAAAATGATCTTTAGGATCTGACATCCCCTAGGCAATTATTAATTCATTAACTTTAAGTAGCTCCCTTCAACAGAATATGGTTCCTTATTACAGAGAAAAAAAATTGTATACAACTTCTTTTCCAAAGCATAAAAGTCAACACATGCACATCACAGTAATGCCCAAGGGAATGAGAAATCTGAAAGAGTAAGCTCTCATTTTATACTGCTAGTCTGTGTCAAGACAACAGGTAATGTCACCAAACTTTACAAGCAGTAAATAAGAAAATCTTGTCAATATATTATATCATCTTACTCTACTTGGAGTGTCTTTATGTCACCGGTTACCTTTCTTGATAAGAATTAGTTTTAATTTCAATCATTTTAAAATTCAATATTAAAACATAAACATAAAATATATTCCAAGTGAGTTTTCCCTATACCTTTCAATTGCATATATTGGGGAAAAAAACTAAAAAAAGTAACCCTAATATATGAATTTCAACATTTTTATATTTTATGAAACAAAAGTATTAAATGAAGCAAAACAAAGAACTACATCTCAAATCTACTCTACAGTCTACTATATAAATTTATCACTAAGGAGAAGGAAAGTCATATCTCAGAATAAGAGCCTTCTAAATTATAATACCTTAAGTACATAAAGAATTTATTATGTTGTCAATAGCTTTCTCATTTAGCTACATAAAAATGACAATTTAACACATTGGCAACAGCTCTTGGGTATTATTGTTCCAAAAGACTAAGATGTACACTACACAAGAAAAGACAACTTTAAAGCTGTAATAAATGGAACATTTAGTCTTAATAGTATTTATATTTAAAAGACTATATATATGTGTATATATATACACATATATATACTTTTATTTTTAAAAACTTTACCATTTCCTTTTGTTTTTTAAATTTTTAATTCCAGTTAGCATACAGTGTTATATTAATTTCATGTGTACAATATAGTGATTGAACATTTCGATATGACACTCAGTGCTCTTCACAAGTGCATTCCTTAATCCCCATCACCTAATTAACCCATCCTTTCACCTGCCTCTCCTCTGATAGCCATCAGTTTGTTCTCTATAATTGAGAGTGTATTTCTTGCTTTGTCTCTCTTTTTTCCCTTTGCTTGTTTGTTTCTTAAATTCCACATATGAGTGAAATCATATGGTATATGATTTTTCTCTGACTTATTTCACTTAACATTATATTCTCTAGCTCCATCTGTGTTGTTGCAAATGACAAGATTTCATTCTTTTCATGGCTGAATGATATCCCACTGTATAGATGAATCAATCTTAAAGCAACCCGAACCTAGAATCCTGTTAGATTTTCACCCTTTACCAATCTCTCAGTCGCTTCACCCACCCACACCTACGAAGATGCTTTAGCAGTTCCCATTTATTGTGTTTTTCCAAACTCTTTTAGATTAAATAATTTGTCTTTCATGAGGATACATAAGTAGATTATGAGACAATTAACAAATTTACATGATTGTAAAAACAAGCATCACACAAATGGGGGAAAACACAATCACTAAGTACTCTGGTCAGCTGGGAGGAAAGTCAGAGAAGAGAGGTGTTCAGACTTTCTAAAGGAAATGTCCACTACCAGTTCACCTTTGTAAAAAAATCAGTCAGCATGTTTTCAGAGGCAATGGAAAGTGGCCAAAGTTTGATAAAGAGGCTTTCTATTGCATCTCAATCGTTAGCTGTTTTATCAGTTTAGATGATTTGATATTGGGGAATCTGAGTAAAGCAACTGAGTTCAGGTTACTTGCTCTTTTTTGGTACAATGCCTGTTGGCATATTTCATTAATTCAGGGAACTATTAATTATGTTATTAGACAATAAAGCTTTGTTTAATGTGGATAAATGAATGGGTCCCTAATAATTTGATATTGTACTACTCATCCATTCAAATCTCCATCTTCTTTCCTGACCCACTCAGGCAGAGATGAGTGAACATTCCTTTTGCTGTCATAACATTTATGCGTACTGTCATTTAGCAGAGATAAATCTTTGTTTAAATATCTACCTTCAAAATCTGTGTTGAGGGGCGCCTGGGTGGCGCAGTCCTTAAGCGTCTGCCTTCGGCTCAGGGCGTGATCCCAGCGTTCTGGGATCGAGCCCCACATCAGGCTCCTCCACTAGGAGCCTGCTTCTTCCTCTCCCACTCCCCCTGCTTGTGTTCCATCTCTCGCTGGCTGTCTCTCTCTGTCAAATAAATAAATAAAATCTTTAAAAATAATCTGTGATGAGAAACACTTTTGAATCCTTTGTGATTTGTAACTTAGAAGGTACCCCATCATTAATGGAGTATATCACTATGTGGAAATGAAAATATTATAATTTTTCCATGTTGTTTTGTTGTGGTAATTTTTGTGTAATTACCTTTATGACTCTATTAACTCTTCCAATCAAATATGTTGCAAAGTAATAGGACACGCCCATATGTCTAAAATGTATGAATACGCTAGGCTCTAATTAAATCAGGTTAAATTATAAAGAATTTTAATATATAGAATATATTATATTGTGGTACAAAAACAGTTTTTTGGAGTTAACATTCTCCAGCAAAATATTTGATTTCAAATCAATATAGAAATTTAAAATATATTGGGATAGTTAATTTTTTCAACTTCTGATGTCATAATAATAATAAATAAACTTCAAGATAGGTGAACAATTGATGTTTAACATAGGAAACAATAGTTGTAAAGATGATGGCAAATATTCTTCCTCAAACTTTTGAAGGATTGATTCAGAAAAAGTACTGGATGTGATATTGGTACCAAAGTTATAGAAATTGGTTTAAGATTTAATAATGTCGAGCATTGTTAGTGGATGCACAGATCCAAAAGTGTCCAGGGAGCTTACTGTAGAAGAGTGGGGTTTTTTGCCAGGATTGATTTTGCAGCCCAGGTAACTTGGAAATATTTGGAGACATTTTTGGTTGTCACAACAGTAAGGGGGGTTACTACTGTCTAGAAGGTAAGGGTCAGATATCAGTAAATATCCTACAATGCCCAAGATAGCCAGCCACCCTCCCTCCTAAAAAGCATTATTCAAGCCAAACTGCAAAGAAAGCCAAGGCTGAGATAGCCAACTGTAGAGGTGATGATGATGATGATGATGATGATGATGATAACAAAGACAATGATGATGCTTATTATCATTATTAATTTCCCTAAAAAGATCAAGGGATAAGTTTCTACCCATTATAATTATGATGTTTCTATATTTAAAAGGTATTAGGCTGTGATATTTATTTTTAAAACATTAATGCATGTATTTATTTTACATACATATCTGTTGTGCAATGTTTACCACAACAGGGTTAGTTAATATATCCTTGACTTCACATAATAAGCATTTTATGGTTGTTTTTATGTGAACATATTAAAAGCTCCACTCTCATAGCAACTTATTAACATAGTCACCATTTTGAATCCTTGAAATTTATTCATCTTATAACCGAAAATCTGTCTCCTTTCCCCAACATATTCAGGTTTCCTCCACTGCCTAACCTCTGGCAATAGTCATTCTACAAATCTGTTTCTAAGATTTCGGTGTTTTTAGATTCCATATATAAGTCTCTGTCTGACATATTTCACTTAGCATAATAGCCTCAAGGTCCATCCCTGTTTCAAAATGGCAGGATTTCCTTCTTTTATGTAATTTCATTTTTTTTAATAAATAAATTTAATCGTCAATAAATCAATCTATCTAAAATTACATCAGAAGCTTCGACACAGCTCACCACAGCACTATTAACAGTGATAGCTTGTAAAAACCAAGTGTATGCAATTCTATACATTCTCTGAAAGAGAAATTTAACAAATAGGGCAATTTTGCTCATTCACAAGCATTTACTGCCTTTATTTTGGATCCTGTGAATAAAATTAAAATCTGAAGGAAAAGCATATTTCATGATATGACTTTTTTTATAGAAAGATATGGTATCAATTAAGAGTGCATTCAATAGTAAAAAACTGTATAATGGTGGAAATCTAACATTAGCTTAACAAATAGGACTTTATCTCATAAAAGAAGTCTGAGGTTGGCAGGTCAGGACATGAAGTGATCCTAGACCCAAGTTCATTCTGGTTTTCTGCTCCACTATATTTGGCAAATTTTTTTTTCTTTTTATTTTTTATTTAAATTTTAGGTAGTTAACATACAGAGAAATATTGGTTTCTGGAGTAGAATTCAGTGATACATCACTTACATACAACATCCAGTGCTCATCATAACAAATGCCCTCCTCATTACCCATAACCCATCTAGCCCATTCCCCACCTAGCTCTCTCCATCAACCCTCAATTCGTTCTCTATGGTTAAAAGTCTTTTATGGCTTGTTTCCCTCTCTCCTTTTTTTCTTTTCCTCCTTCCCATATGTTCATCTGTTTTCTTTCTTAAATTCCAATTATGACTGAGATCATTTGGTATTTGTCTTTCTCTGACTAACTTATTTCACTTTGCATAATACCCTCTAGCTCCATGTATGTCATTGTAAATGGTGAGATTTAATTATTTTTGATGGCTGAGTAATATTCCATTGTATATATACATCACATCTTCTTTATCTGTTCATCAGTTGATGGACTTTTGGGCTCTCTCCATAGTTTGGCTATTGTTGATAATGCTGCTATAAACATCGTTGTACATGTATCCCTTCAAATTTGTATTTTTGTATCCTTTGGGTAAATACCTAGTAGTATAATTGCTGGATCATGGGGTAGTTCTATTTTTAACATTTTGAGGCACCTCCATACTGTACTCCAGAGTGGCTGCACCAGTTAGCATTCCCACCAACAGTGCAAGAGCGTTCTCCTTTCTCTCCATCCTTGCCAATATTCTGTAAGAAAATGTTTTTGCATTCACTAATGTTTTAAGCCATTGCCTGAGTATGAAGGAAATGAATAAAATTATAACCAATCCACTAAAAATTCCTAGATATACCCATCAGTCACATGAATACCACTTAAGTTGTAGATGACAGCTTATCTTATATCCTTTGGTATTTGATAGTTTGACTAATTTTTTAAAAAATACTTGTAAGAGTTTCTGTTCTTCTTCATTTAGACTTTAGCCAGATGGCTGGATAGTTGAAGTCACCTGACTATATTTTTTTAATGTCCCATTTCTTGACATGACTCAAAGGAGTTCAGCATACATCCGCCATGACATTTTTTTCTTTCCTTTAATCCTCTGCAAATGGTCATTTATTCCTAGGTGTTTTTGGTTTACACTGCATAAATGCAGACACACCATGATATAGTAGAGAAATGATGTTTCCAGGAGAGCTAAATCTAGAAGGATGAAGACAGGGATGGGAGAAGGGGTGTATAACTAAAGTAATAAGATGTCTATTTATATGTACATCTATATATCCTCTTTTGCATAAGATGCTTATAAATATGAAAATTAGGGTACTTCTCATAAGATATAAATTAATGTTTTAAAGTTCCAATTTAGTAGTGTTTTAACCAACTTTCATATTTCTTGAACTTTACCATTTCTTATAAAATCAGTGTTATTTTAAATAACTGAAAGTAAAAGGAACAAAAGATTGATGTTATTTAGACCTACGAAGGGTGCAACATTTAGATTTATTGGTTTAAATTCTTATGCTAATATAGAACATTCAAATCACATATTCAAAAATATATATATTCAGCAGCAGAGTATATTATTTTAATTACCTGCTGCATAAAACCATAGCTTAGTTTTGTGCTATTATTTTATATCATTTAATAAAAACATTTTTCTCTGATATACATGAAATTTTACTGGAATAAGTCATTAAAAAGTGTAAAAACTTGGGGTACCTAGGTGGCTCAGTTGGTTAAGCATTTGCCTTCAGCACAGGTCATGATCCCAGGGTCTTGGAATAGAGCCCTGTGTTAGGCTCCCTGCTCAGAGTTCCCTGTCCCTCTCCCCTGCTTGTGCTCTTTCTCTCTCAAATAAATAAATAAAATCTCTAAAAGAAAAAAGTGTAAAAAGTTTTTAAAGTATTTTAATATGACAAATAATGGGAATGCTATAAATGTTTTCTCAATTATTGAGGTACTGATTTGCATGTACATTTGGGTGGATAAATACAGACAAATGATATGAAGATGCTAGTGAGCTGGTATCTGACATGACAACTGCAGGGAATTCTTGGATTAATATACTGCTAAAATACAACTGAAAATGTTGGGACATTTGGAAAAGAAGTCAGGGAGTGAAGTAATGATGGTTATCTCTTAGATGAACCTAGATATGTGATGACGAGGCAGATACCGCTTTTATAATAATAAAAAGAAACCCATTTCTCTTATTATATCATAAGAATATTTTTTTTCATTTTTAAACTAAATTCTTTAGGTAAGTATATTAATGCAGTAGGCTAGTAACATTTTTTTCTCCATAATATAAGACATTCTTAATGGCAAGATTAAAATATTTCCAAATAAAGTTGAACAAATTATGTTTCTCTATATGTCTTTTTTTTAAATCTGAGGAATGAAGATATTTCAGTTCTAAAATTTATCAAACATCTTGTTTATACTGCTTTCCACTCATAAAAAGAGGGAAAAGAATACCTCATTTGTACATTCCTCAAACTCTGTTATCTACACACAAGAAATCATTGCTCAGATGAGTGAAATATTTATGTATTTGTTTAGAAATATTTATTTAATATATACTCTATATTATAAAGAGTGCGAAATGCTATATTTCCATATTAAAAAATGTACAACCTTGCCCTCACAAAGCTTAACTCTAGGAGGAATCACAATCTTTAAACAATTATTTATAATAAAGCAGAAATATATTGACTGCTTTAGAATTTAGAGAAGACATTCCCAAGGAAATCAAGTTAGTCAAGAGAAAATTGAAATAAGGAGAGTGTTCCCTTTAGTGAAAATTGTAGGTAAATGCATAAATGCAGAAACACCATGATGTAGTAGAGAAAGAATGTTTCCAGGAGAGCTAAATCTAGAGGATGGAAACAGGGATGGGAGAAGGGGCGTATAACTAAAGTAATAAGATGTCTAAGATTCATCTAGATTCAATTTTATGTCATATTTACAGTAAAATGCACTAAAGGAAAACAAATGACTTTTATAATAATACTTAAATTGAATGCATTTTGCTTAATCTTTTTTTTTTAACCATTTATAATATGTTAGCCTTTGGATAAGTGCAGTAGATATATTTTCAAGTGTAAGTCTCTCGTAAAACATTAGTTTCATATTATTATTATTCCAATTTACAATAAAGGGAAACTAAACACTGGAAGCTCAGTCTGCAGTGTTGGAACTGGAAATCTGTAGGACTTCCGTTAATAAACTGTTAACGGCTGTGCAATTCAAGATTGCACAGAGATCAATTCAAACAATATCCAAATTACTTGCAAGGCCTTTCTCATGTATCATTGTAATCAACAATTCATCCATGAACTATCCCCTATTTCTTTCCATACAATTATTAAGCAATCTTTGAGTGAGTACCTGGTATGTTGCAGACACTGAATTAAACCTAATAATTCAGAGATGCATGACAAAATTCCAGCCATTCAAGAATCTACAGAAAAGCTGAGACACAGACAACTGATCAGACAAGTAACAGGACAAATAAGAAGAGTGATAAAACAAAATCATACAGTAGCATCACTTACTCTTTGCAATGATCAGGAGATGCTTTTCCGAGAAAGTCATAGCTGAATTGATATTTGAAGAATAAATAGCAGTGAACTAGGATAGGACAGTAAGTTTGTGAAGGGCATTCTAGACAAGGGGTAGGCACATGCCAAGAATTAGAAGTGTGAGAAAGTAGAGGGGATATAAAGAATGAATTATTTGCATTGATTTTCAGGAGATATAAAGAAAAAAGCCATGATTTTAATTGGCTGTGTTATGAAAAAAGGAGAAAAGAAAAAGACTAAAAATTCCCCTATTCTTGGCAAATTAGACAAATAATGGAATCATTCATTAGATGTTATTAGTTAGGGTTCTCCAGAGAAACAGAACAAATAAGAGGTTTGCAAGTGTCTTGTGTGTGTGTGTGTGTGTGTGTGTGTGTGTGTGTGTGTTTAAGAAATTGGCTCACACAGTTGTGGAGGCTTGACAAGTTCAAAACCTGATGCATAAAGATGGCACACTGGAGGCTTTGGAAAGAATTGCAGTGCAAGTCCAGGAGCAGTATGCTGGAGAATCAGGAAGAGCCAGTGTTACAGATTAAGTCTGAAGGCATTCTGCTGGCAAAATTCCGTCTTGTTGAGAAGTGAGTTTACTAAGAATTTCAGCTGATTGAATGAGGCCCATGTACATGATGGAGGGCAATCTGCTTTACTGAAACTATACCGAATTAAATGTAAATCTCATCCAGAAACATGTGTACAGAAATATCCAGAATAATGTTTGACCAAATATCTGGGCATCATGGCCCAGTTAAGAGGACACATAATATTAGCCATTACAGAAGGAGAATACTTCATATCGCCAATAATATTCTTTTGGAGGTAGTGGAAATCACAAAAATTCCAAGCATATTTACTAATTGGTAGGGAGGTCCACGTGACAGGTAAAAAAATAATATCTCTTTTTGTAAATTTCCTCCTTCTTGTTCTTTTTAGAAAAGGGAACATAGACTCTATCCCTGAAAATGATGGCCTCCCTAGAAAGGAGTGCATGGTAGTAATTTTAAATTTTCCATATTATCAGAATACTTCCTTTTTAATTATCAAAAAACATCAAAAATATATTTAAAACATTATCTGGAGACAGGAAACTTCTAAGTTTGACAAATCATCCACCTCTGTGTCCTACTTGAATTGGTCTCTGAGTAGTAATCTCCAATAAACTGTGGTCTTATGTACTCAAATTGACAATTATGTTCATATGTCCAACAGGCTTAGTATGCTAAAATATCATATTTTATCTGTAAGTCCTTAATTTGATATCTTGATCATTTAAATATATGAAACAGATAGGGACATTCTTTCTAGATCGTTTTCTAAAAGGAATCAGCTTCCTGTATGTTCTATTGGATATTATATATCCAACATTTAGACTAAATCTCATTCATAGTAAAAGATCAATATCTCCCAGACTGGGACACTTCTTAACTTATCTTTCCTTTTTTAAAGAACTTGGAAATTCACTACTACAATGGTATTACAGCAATTTTTAAAGGCATGGTGTAGTCTCAAACCACTAATCTATTCCTGTCATAGCTATTAGATCAAGTTGCACCAGGGAGGCTATTCTATCTACCTCATTTTTCTTTTCCTTTTCTTTCTTTTTTTTCAGTCTTTTAAAGTTACTCTCTCTAGTATGCCCTATATAAGAGTGAATATATGTGTGAAATGCACTTATCCAATTTTTCTTAGGCCTTAACTTTAGGAGAAAAGTTTTGGCAAATGGCAGTACAATTAATTCAGGAAAATTAGGATAAAAAATGATAAAATGACTATGACTGTAAATAGGAGGTGAATTAGTTTATGGCAGGAATATTTTCAGTCCAGGAAAGCAATAGCTGTCTTTTATCTGGGCAATTCTAACCCCAGAAAATTACAGATATCAATAGTAAGAATAAATACACATATTTAAAGTAGATGAAATGCCCTTTCAATATACTTCTTGTCATTGTATTGTTAAAGTAGTTAATATTATATAAATATTTAGTGAATAAATATTTAAAGAATTCAAAGAGTTATTAATTTGTCTCTCTTTAGATCAAAATCCACTCTTCTCTACTGTCTTATGATAGGAGTATAATTCTGCAAACTACATTTCTTCATGGCCACCTGTTTCCTATCAGGTTTGCCTCTGTCAATATAGCAGGTGTTATAAGGAAACTAGCAAACAAAATATGGAAGAAGACACTTGATCCTTTTTTCTTTTACTGATGTTTCTGACAGCATTGTCTCAATGTGAACTTACTCAATTAAAAGCATTGGTGTCTTTTTCAACTTGTTCTCACCTTTCTGGAATTACATTCATGGTACTTTCACTTCAATACCAACACCAGCTGGGCCGAGTCTTCCTCAGAAGTGCAGGCCTCAGCTCTGTTGGCCCCTCTTTTCCAAGCTTCTGGGGTCTGACAGAGGCAGCCAATCCTCTTTGTTTCTCCAGAACTAGGTTTAGGCCTGTTCCCTATAATTCATATCTCTGTTACTCTGGTTTTCACTTGTACTTTTTGTAGTTGTCTACTATCCGTATAACCAAGTCCTTCTAATGAATCTCCCTGTTAAAATAATTAGTGTGATCTATTTCCTCTGATGGGACCCAGAATAATAGAGACTGCCAGTAGTTCTAGAAAACTTCTAAGAATGAGTCAGTACAGTTGTGGAAGCAGATGAGAACATGCGTGAATATAATCATGTTAAAATGTTGCAACTATGTATTTCCTGAAAAAACATAAACACATGAATATATATAAATTCTACATAATTGAATTATCCAATATCTGGAACTTCATTTTTTTTTTTTTACCAGTTAATGTATAACCATTTTCTAGCTTACAACTTGTTTAATAGGCAATGTGGTATGCCAGATTAAAAAACAAAATCCTTATTCCTTATGTTCTACAATCAGATAGAATTAAATCTTCCTATGCTTTTGAGGCACTTTTAAAAAGACTTTTATTATCTAAATTCTCATTTATATCGTAATTATATCTTTAGGTTTCTGACTCGCTGGAACATGAGCAACTTGAAGATTATGTTGATTTATCTTTATATCTTTATACCTAAAATAACACAAAACATAATGTCAGTGCTCAAAACATGTTAAGAAACATTAAATTAAATAGAATTGAGCACACTGTAAATTGTAAAATGGTATAAAAAACACAACTGTTATTATTTCGATGGTACCAGAAACTCATGCAATAAGGAATTTGAATCAATTTTATACTATGAAGTGATATACATAAAAAATTTTAAGTATCCTATCTGGCAAAGACACCTTTTGTGATTTCCCAAGAAAGTTCTTTTTAAAGGATATAGATTGGTAGCACATTCTCCATTGCTATCATTCCTAAAGTAATCTGACGAATGGGTTAAACACAATTATCTCAGGTATCAATTAAGATTTGTAATTGTCGGGGCGCCTGGGTGGCGCAGTCGTTAAGCGTCTGCCTTCGGCTCAGGGCGTGATCCTGGCGTTCCGGGATCGAGTCCCACATCAGGCTCCTCGGCGGGGAGCCTGCTTCTTCCTCTCCCACTCCCCCTGCTTGTGTTCCCTCTCTCGCTGGCTGTCTCTCTGTCACATAAATAAATAAAATCTTTAAAAAAAAAAAAAAAAGATTTGTAATTGTCTTTTTTTAAAATTTCTACTTGTAAGCTACATTCCATATGCAATTTGCAACATTTAATCAGATGGCAACATTACCTTGGCTATCATGACAAGCACATGGTCTCCCATGAGTTATTCTTTCCTTGATATACAAGCATATCACTTTTGGTTTTGTTCCTCTGTGTTTAGCACATAACTTTTCTTGCAATATTTTATTATAACCATTCTATTTTATTAGTTATCATTGTTAATATCTTATGTGCTTGACTTATGAATTAAACTTTATCATCCATATGAATGTATAGGAAAAAATAAGAGTATATAGAAAGTTTGATACTATCTATGGTTTCAGGCATCCATTGGGGGCCTTGGAACATATACCCCATAGATAACAGAGACTACTGTACAGTAGTTTCTATCATATCAGCTTTATATCATAACTGAGTCTGAGAGGTAGTAGACAGAAATGTTTAGGCCATAATTCTCTGAAGTCAGACTGACTACTTTGAACCTTATCCAAGTCAATAATTACCTATGACACTGGAGAATTCAGATTCCTCATGTAAAAATGAAGATAATAATAGCACGTCATTAGGCTATTATAAGGATTAAAAGTTACAATATTTACAAAACACTTAGATCATTACCAAACATAAAATAATCTCTGACAATATGTTAAACATTATCATGCATTTATTCTCTCCTCTAAATAGTTAATTCTTTGAGGATATAAATAACTTTTTATTTAGCTTTTTGTGCTGCAGAAAATAATGCAAATTCTATCAAAATTCTTTGTTTCTGTTGTTTTTACCATTTGACCCTTGAATAGCCTTTTTTTTACTTACAAAGTTACACTTATTTTCTTTCCCATTTTTTTCTGAAATTGTTTCTTTTCCCCTTTCATAATACATAGAAATTTAAAAATAAAAACCCAGTATTGCCACTTTTGCTATGTTTTGCTTTTTAAACTGGTCACACTAAGCCCTTAGTTGTAATTGTGTTGCTTTATTGTAACTATGTCTACATTAGGCTTTTGTAATAAGCTCTTGACTATTGTATGCTGGCATTTCAATAATTTATAAGGGAACAAAACAACATGTCATTAACTTTCAGAGAATGTTCACCAGAACTATTCTGAAAGCTTTGAACCCCTGGCTTATTCACTGAAACTCTGACAATCAACCCGCCTAGTCCCATTCATTCTTCATCTTTGTATTTGCTCTCACCGAGAAGAATGGTCCAAATAGGGAGGTAGAGCACTCTAAAGGATAATGCACCAGATTAGATTCCAGAAGGCTGGGGACAAGTTCCTGGCTCTGCTTTTAATTACCTGTGTGAAAAAAAGCAAAGGGATTTAATGTCTCTTGACCCTAATGGCTTCAGCTACTAAATGAGGAGGCTTGGCTAAGTCAGTGGTTCTCATTTTTTGGAACATAGAAATAACAAAGAATGGCTTTCTTTTTGTTTGTTTGTTATATTTTATTTTCTTTCTTTGTTTTTGTAAGCATTATGGAATGCCTAGAGAAATATAAACATGTTTAACAAAAAATGTAGTTTGTGATACCTGATCCCAGCTGGATTTTTATTGTTGCTTGAAAGACTGATGGGAGCAAACATAAATGGAATAATGACTACACCAATTATTTCCAAAGTCTTTCATATTCTATTAGGAAGATCAAAGAGACTTGAATTTTAATCATTCAGTCATTCAGTGAATTTCCTCACTGATTCATTCAGGGCGTAATTAATGAAAATTTATTTGTTAAGGATAAAAAGGTGAATAAAGCATGCTCTGGAAATATCATGAGTCAAGGTGTGTCCTGGTGCAGAGATAGAGAACAGGACATCACAGAATATCTTCTCTGGAGATACATGTTACAACATATACATGTTATATAATGTAATACTCTACATTTCAACCTGCTTAGAAGTTCTCTAACACAAGGATCATGGCTACTTAATCTATAAAAATTTCTGAGACTCAAAAAAGTGAATAATTTTTTTAAATGTTTTTTTATTACACTATGTTAGTCACCATACAGTACATCCCTGGTTTCTGATGCAAAGTTCGATGATTCATTAGTTGCGTGTAACACCCAGTGCACCATGCAATACGTGCCCTCCTTACTACCCATCACCAGTCTATCCCATTCCCCCAACCCCATCCCCTCTGAAGCCCTCAGTTTGTTTCTCATAGTCCATAGTCTCCCATGCTTCACTCCCCCTTCTGATTACCCCCCTTTCTTTATCCCTTTCTTCCCCTATCGATCTTCCTAGTTCTTATGTTCCATAGATGAGAGAAATCATATGATAATTGTCTTTCTCTGCTTGACTTATTTCAAAAAAGTGAATAATTTGTTCTAGGTTTTATTCAAGGAGCTGTTGAGTTTGAAGTTTCTGCCTAAAATTTTGTTCTAAAAATTCGCCAGTTTCTTGCATACATTAACGTGCCCCTGTAGAAAAGGAAACTTACTTGGATGGCTTTAACACTTTATGAGTACCCCATGAAGCTTAAAACAACTGATAAAATGAGGTTTTTGTTTTCCAAACTTCACTTAATTACACTTGATATTTCCTTAGTTTTCTTAGTAATTAATGTCAACTCTTCCAATGTAGTGTTTATGTTTTGGGGGGCAATAAAACTGGTGCTTTCAATCTTTATTCGAAGGAATCAAATATTTTCTTCAAAATTGCACAATTATAAATATATTTCTCTATTGTATTATAGACAATCATTACAGTGATATGGGCCTTTTCATATTTTAACTTTTGTCCACCAAATCAGAAACAAATTCATTATCATAAAAATTGCATTTGACTTGCGGAGCTTTTATTTTTAATCCCAGCTGTCCATTGTAAATCCCAAATCCCCAGGGACAAATAGATGTGTAACATTTATGTTTTGAGCCATTTCTCATTGTCCGATTAGGGAAATAAAACACTACACAATTGCTTTTTTTCCTTTTAAATACACTTCAAAATCCCCCTTATTTCATTCATTGTAGTAAATGGAAATTTACCAAACAATGTGGCAAAGACAAATCTTTAGCAGCAAAAGAATGTCTCTAGGGCTTCCCGTAAAGAGAGAACAAAGTACTTCATAGCCCTATTTGAAGCTGGTTAGTAAGACACAAATGTAATAGGCTTCACCGCACTTAACTTCAGAAAAAGCGCCAATATCTTCAAATGTGAGCCTCAGATTATTGCCTCTGCAATTTGTTTAGGCAGCCAGTGCACCACAACTCATTCCCAGCCTACAAATTGCTTTTGTTAGTGGGAAACAGCATACAATAAAGCCAGATTTCCTGGTGCTTTATTGACTCAGGATCAAGTAGTTGTTGAGAATTCTTTTGTCTTCTTTCAATGACTCTTTCAAGTATTCTAAATGTTTTCAAAATAATAACCTTTTTAAGTACTGTGGGGTTTTCTTTAAACCACTGTAATTCTTTGGAGTTTTTGTTTCCTTAAAATATTTTACTATTTTTTTCAAATTGCTTATATTTGTATAAATTTTAGCACTATTATAACAATAACTAGTTATCTCTAAATGTTGAAGATAGCACTTATTGCCAATACATCCATGTTTTAAATCTCATTATGTTCTGATGGGATTAAAATATTATAAATGATTTCTCATAAAGTTACTTAGAGTTAATATTTAGAATAACATCTGAACAGTTTGGCAAGAACTATTATTGAAAATTACTTTCATATCAGAGTTAGGAATTAAAGATATTACAAGTATATATACCTCTATAGTACATTTTGTCAGTTGCATTTTGCATTACTTTGTAAATATTATATAGTCTGACGTGCATATCTGGAATGCAATATATTACTCTACATTACAAAGATAATTAATTTTCCTAACATTCTTAGATTATATAAAATCTGTTCATTAAGTGGTGCCTGGATAGTTCAGTTGGTTTGATGTCTGCCTTTGGCTCCGGTCATGATCCCAGTGTCCTGGGATGGAGCCCCGTGTTGGGCTCCCTGCTCAGAGGGGGTCTGCTTCTCCTTCTCCCTTTGCCCCTCCCTTTGCTTGTGCGCTCTCTCTCTCTCTCTCAAATAAATAAATAAATTCTTTTAAAAAATCTGCTCATTAAGTGTGATTTAACATATAAACATGCACTTTAATAGTTTCTATTAAGTGACAAATAAAATATTTGAATGTCAACATTACTATAGAAGTACGACATATATTTTTACATCAAACTTCAAATTATAGAAATCTTCAAAATAATTTATTTTAATAACATTAGTTTAGAATTTCCTTCATAACCTACATGAATCATTATTTATAATTATTTTTATTTTACCCATGAAAATATTAAAATTAATGTTACTGGCGTTGAAAATTTTGTGCTAAACTGGTGACTGCAATTTAAAAAAACAAACACGTAAAATGCACAAATCTTAAAGAGATTATTATATTACATTACTTTGTAACAATACTATCCCTGTGGGGCGCCTGGGTGGCTCAGTCATTAAGCATCTGCCTTTGGCCCAGGGCATGATCCCAGGACCCTGGGATCAAGCCCCACATCTGGCTCCCTGCTCAGCTGGGAGCCTGCTTCTCTCTCTCCCACTCCCCCTGCTTATGTTCCTTCTCTTGCTGGCTGTCTCTCTCTCTCTCAAATAAATAAATAAAATCTTTTAAAAAAAATACTATCCCTGAGGACAATATAAATAAA
The DNA here is from genome assembly GCF_023065955.2 of Ursus arctos. NCBI lineage: Eukaryota > Metazoa > Chordata > Mammalia > Carnivora > Ursidae > Ursus > Ursus arctos. Next base: position 23,164,166 of record NW_026622764.1, read on the forward strand.
TGCGGTTTATTGATTTTCTAGTATTTGTGGTATTCGAATACTATCAGCATTCAGCTTTATTGAAAACGTGGAAGCAGCGTACTGGTATGACATTCAGGCTTTACTATAGGCATTAAAATATCCAAACTCCAGTAAAATTTTTAATTGGAATATAGAGCATATCCATGAACCAAAGACAAAAACAGATACGAAGTTAAATAGATAAGAAGGGGATAGAAACCAGGTCAATGCAAATGTTCTTTATATGACATCTTGTTGAAACTATTTTTGATAGGAGTACCTGGATAGCTCAGTCAGTTAAGCTTCAGACTCTTAATTTCGGCTCAGGTCATTATCTCAGGGTTGTGAGATCAAGCCCCCCATGGGACTCCATGCTGAGCATGAAGCCTGCCTGGGATTCTCTCTCTCCCTCTGTACAACCCCACCCCCTTCGCTTGTGCTCCCTCTCTCTTTCTCAAAAAACAAACAAAAAAAATATTTTTGAGAAATGCTGCCAAACTAAGAAAACTTTAAGAATGACTTTTTTACTTTTTATTGAACCATGTGTTCTTATTTTCACCTGAGGTAAACCCCAAAGGATCAATATATAATTGATCATAAAGTCAAAATCTTTGTAGTCAAATAAATTACATAAAAAGTGTCAGAATTCTGAAAAATAAGCTACAGACCACACTTTCTAAAATATTCTAATAAAGAAAATGAAACTGATCAGTAATGTAGATGCCTAAACACAATTTGAAGGCTTTTAGTTTAAGGACATATAATAGAAGCTTAAAAAGAAATCCGTTTCTTATTTTGCTAAGTGCAAAGCATAAATGCTACTAATCTTTGACGCCTAATGCTACTGGCAGTGCACTGAAAACCCTCAGAATGACATAATTACTTTACATTTATATGTAATGCAAAAGACTCCAAAATCAATGTAAATGCCTTACATCTATACATAACTTAAAAGTGAAGATTTAGGTGGATTTTAAATGATGAAGAGAATAAGGGATTGATCTAAATTTGCAAATTCAGTATCCATCTGTCCCAAAAGATGTCTTTCTCCTGAGAAATGGTCTGCAGTGAAAAACACTCTCTTTTAATCATTTTTGTTCATCCATGTGTGTATGTAGATGTATGTGTGTACTTGAATGAATCAATGAATAGTGGATGATTGATGTGTGAATTAGCAAATAATAAATGAGCATTTAATATTAATTATATATTTCATTTAATATATATTATTATTCAGCATGTACTAATTAAGCAACTACCTTCCAGCTAGAATAATCTAGATACACAATGGTGAGGAAAAGTCAAATATAATGCCTCTGCAATGGAACTTATAGTCTAGCATGAGACTAACTGTAAAGCTACTTGTAATATTAAGAGATTATAGAAAGTTTTATTACTAATAAAAAGAATTAAGTATAAAGAACTCAAATAATCAAAACAGAAAATATAAAATTGAAAGAATCCTGTATCCTTTATCTTTCTTCCTAAATTCTTTGAGCATTACCTTCTAACAGCCCGAACTTTGAATGACAAGAAATCACCTAGAATTAATATAAACGGTATTTTGCCACTTGTTATCATGTTTAAAGTGACAGTTATATACATCTGATAAAAGATAACTTGTAAAATAAAGATGATGTCTGGAGAAATCATCTCCTAGCTAACATTCAAAGTGTTACCATCATGATTTCACAAATTTTAAAATCTGGCTTTCAAGGTTGTAGTCTTAATGACTTGAATTTCAAAACACACTGAGAATGACTATATCACCTATACATGACCTCTTACCAACAACCTCAAAAATAGTTGGTCTATAAACCAGAACTGATGTTGAATTGTCTATAATGAGAAACGTAATAACTGTGAGATATAGGATGACCTTATCTAGGTGATTCTTACCTGAAATCAGATTGTATTATAAGGCTTTCTGCTTGTGAATTAGCTCTATGTACCCATCTCCTCAATAGATACGTGCTTAATACCAGAAGCAGTAAAAATCTTCAGCCGTTTTACCTCCCTGAATGGGGATGGACACATAAGATAAGATGCAGGACTTCTTTTATGTTTTTCACACTAAATAATCCTTCAACAATTACCTCTCCTCCCATTCTTCCTTGAATCATTGTGTTCTTTGGGAAGTTTGACATGTTGCAGTGATTCTTAAAACTTCTAATTTCCCTCATAGGAAAAATGTATTTTTAAGTTCTATAAGAACAACAAAAATTTCTAAGAGAACAAAGTTATTTTCTGTGATTCTTTTAGAAAAAAAATATTTTTATAATTTGTTTGAATTACGTTTTCCAAAAATGTATTTGTAATCTTTGAACATTTAGAAAGTATATCAATTCCATCATTGATATTTATGCTTTTTATTTTGAGTCAATACATTGTAATATCACTTGTTGCCCTCCCACTGTTGCAAGTAAGTGGCTTTGCACATAAATTAACAATAATGGGGAGATTATCTTAGATAATTAGGTGAGCTCAATGTAATCACAAGGTCCTATTAAAATGCAAGCAGGAAGATCAGATTCAGAGAAGGGGATGGGGCAATGGGAGCAGAGGTCCAAATGATATAATTGCTAACTTGAAGATGGAGGAAAGGGCCATGAGCCAAGGGAGGGAGTGAGCCTCTGAAGCCAGAAAAAGCAAGGGAACAGAGTCTCTCCTAGAGCCTATCAAAAGAACGCAGCTCCAGAATGTAGTGCAATGAAAAGCATTCAAGATTTTTGTCCCCCAGGACTATGAGGTAAATACGAAAGAAAATAAAAATAAATTTGCATTATTTTAAGCCACTAAGTTTGTGGTTATGTTTCAAAACAGCAATAGGTAACTAATACATATACTTAATCAGAATAAGTCCTTGTAAGTGGAACAAAGAAATTTAGGAATGTAATTTCCACCTAGAACAAAAACATAAACATTGTCCTGAGCAAAAACTGTATTATATAAATATATACCTTTATTTGCTAAGTGCTAAACAACTATATATCGAATAATGTTTATTCATGTTAACACATTGTTTTTTAATTGCAACCCCACTATATCTAGTTATATGACCTTAGACAAGTTATTTGCCAACTGTGTGCCTAAGATTCCTTTTCTGCAAAATAAGTGAAATACTTATAAAATGGGCTAGAACAGTGCCTGGCACATTATTAACAATCAACAAATGGTACTCGTCTACCAATTTATTAGTATTATTGCTGGTTATTACTATATTTTATTACATACCTCTCAATAACTATATTACATACTTATATTTTATATTTTTTCAGATCACTGTTTAGTCTTCAAACAGCAAATTTCAAAAATCTATGAGCATAATTAACCATAATATCTAGTTATTTAATGGCATTTATTAGTCATTTCATTAACATGAGAAACTACATAATTATATATTATTAGTAGCAAAAACCATAATTCCTCCAAATTAAAAACAAGATATAGCAAAGTGCAGTAAACATTCTAAATAAATTCCCTTTCATAGGATACATAGTGCAATACGTCAAGCCTGAATTAACAACAAAATCTAAAGTCCTATTTAATGGTCTCTGAAAACATGCAATTCCCTTCATCTCCCAGCTTAATAGAAATCAGATATAGCCATGGTGTTAGACTATAAACTAAAAATTCAGACACCCAAAATAGAGTAATAAATTTCTTTTTAACACCATGCTACCATCAGAGTAGTCAATAATAACTGTTTGTAAAAATTGCTTAGCCTTTCCTCAACTATGGCTTAAAAAGTAATTTCATCTGAAAGTATTGTATTTTAGCTGACACTAAGGACCTGCCTTAGTGAGTCCTATTAAATTCTTATGTAGTGTAGAATTGTACGTCAGGGTAATTTACAAACTATATGTGTGATTGGTGATTAAAATTATCTTCAAAGACGGAGTTCTATATTGGTAACAATTTTCAGCCTATTCAAAGAGGAAATGAACAATCAGGAAGGCAATAAGCTATTCTTATGTGTTCTTACACAAAAGTTCTAAGTAGATTTCTTCTCAAGATAAGCATGGTCAATTCAATTAACAACTATATGGAGAGCCTGTTTAGTTTAAGTTTTTATAATGATCATTATTATCATCATTATTATAATTATTATTTTTTTAACCATGTCTCAACAGTAGACAGTAATTCTGTTCTTATTTTGTCCCTTTTTTACTAAACATATAAAAAATCAAATATATTTTGAATAGTGAAGAAATTTTACATGCAGTTTTAAAGCAATCCCAGGAATTAATTTAGGCACATTAAGATATAAATATCATTATTTATACTATAATATAAATATTATAAATAACATTATCAAAAATATAAAAATATCATTTTTAAATACATAAACTTTGAAACATTATAGGACAGTAGTTAAGAATATGACATCTATATTGAAATCTAAGTAGATTGCTCTTAGCTATTTGATTATTAGGCAAGATCTTTTTATAACTTTTTATAAGTGTTAGTGATGCAGGATTGTCAAGGCCAAGGATTAAGAAAGAATTCTTCAGACATTTTGGGTGCAAAAAGGTGTTTTTATTGTAGCATGGGGGCAAAACCTGTGGGCAGAAAGAGCTGCCATAGGGGAGCTCTGTGAGAATTGACTGATTATATACTTTTAAGTTTGGGGGGTAGGGGTAGAGATAACTGTAGTCTGTAAAGGGATTTCTGCATGTTAAAGAAGAGTTATAGGATACTGGAGGTCTGTCTATTATCAAGATAAGGTAGTTTTTAGTCAATAGCAAAACATCAACATTAAGGCAGCCATGAGTTCTTGAGGAATGTCATGCTCTGCATGTTTCAGGTATGTATCAGTGGGCTGCAAGTTGTAAAGAAATTTCATTTTGGCTACATTTCTCTCGTCTTTGTTTGCTTCATCATTAGCACAGATGTGGGCAATTAGAAGGTGATGTATATGTCTCTTTCTTTATATATACATATACTGTATTACATGTTCCTATGTAAAATATATGCATACATATATGTATATAAAATATATACAGAAATATACACTTTCAGAGATACGTATACTTATGTAACTATATATAATATTTTGTTTATAAAATATATCTATAATATATATGCATACATTATTTCAATAAATAAATTAACATATCCCATCTTTGTTAGCAAATTTTCTAATGGTCATCTATAAAAGCACCACGTCACAATGAAATGAAGAAAACATTAAGGTCAATAATATAAAAATTAATAGCTACAGGGGCACCTGGGTGGCGCAGGCGTTAAGCGTCTGCCTTCGGCTCAGGGCGTGATCCCGGCGTTCTGGGAGCGAGCCCCACATCAGGCTCTTCCGCTGGGAGCCTGCTTCTTCCTCTCTCCCTCCCCCTGCTTGTGTTCCTTCTCTCACTGGCTGTCTCTCTTTGTCAAGTAAATAAATTAAAATTTTTAAAAAAAAAATTAATAGCTACAAAAAATTAAAATAGAGTAAGCAAAAAGCCATTAGAGTCCCTCCCATTCCCCAATGTTTTAGAGATGGCCTCCTAATTCAGAGCTATGAGGCCATGGTCCAACAATGTTTAGAGCCCAGCAATTTTACTGACAACCAAGTAATGGCAGCCTGATTGTTAGGGCTCAGTGAGGAACCAGCCCTAGCAAAAATGGGAAATAGTGAGGGAGTGAGCAAAAAGTTAGATTTCAAACTAAAATGAAGTGAGGCTTCCCACTGCAGAGAAGGAAGGTATTAAGAGGGTAAATGTCAAAGGCAAAGTGAACTGTATGGTGTTGGGATAAAATAAGAGTTCTTGATGTGAATTAAAGGTTTTTAGTATTTAAAGATAAATATGGGAAGAAACGTGGATGTAAATGTGTGTGTGTGTGTGTGTGTGTGTGTGTTTGTGCATAGATATCCATTCATATATTTCCTTGGTCTATCCACTGAGAAAGCCTGGAAACAGTGACACTCCAGTAATAATGAACAAAACTAGTACTCAGATCTTACATTACATAGAAATGCTTCTAAATATCTTTCTCTACCATAATGAATACACAGTTTTTTGAGAAATGACCAACCAAAACCTGAGAAAAGCAAAGAATAAGATGAGCTTGGAATATTTTGCTATGATCAGAAAACAAACAAATGCTCAAGACTGAAAGAAACACACCAAAAGGCCAGGAGAACTAATTTTATGTGGATCCCACTGGACAAATATGTAGTAACAAAAAGCAAACACACATACAAAAATACAGTAGCAGATTATTACCCATGGTTTAAATAAGAATTCATAAATCCATACCAATATAAATAAATAAATAAATAAATATGGAGAAGAGAACAGTTCTTTACAGTTAAATGCCACTGAATAAATGCAGAACAATCCATAGAATTAGAGAATCACCATTGGTTGGGGTGCCTGGGTGGCTCAGTTGGTTAAGCATGTGCCTTCAGCTTAGGTCAGATCCCAGGGTCCTGAGATCGAGTCCCACATCAGGCTCTCTCACTCTCTCTCTCTCTCTGTCAAATAAGTAATTAAATCCTTAAAAAAAAAGAAAGAAAGAAAGAAAATCACGATTTGGTAACTCTCCTGGCAGTAACTGATATAGACAAATATCAATGGATGCAAAAAGTAATGGGTGAAAACGTGAAAAAGGTAAATTTTTAGGTGGTCGCAAAGCATCTCTTCGTAAAATATTCCTAATTTTAAAAAGCAAAAAGTGAAGAAACCTCCAGATACCACCATAATTCTTTTTTTAAGATTTTATTTATTTATTTGACAGAGAGAGAGATAACCAGCGAGAGAGGGAACACAAGCAGGGGGAGTGGGAGAGAAAGAAACAGGCTCCCAGCGGAGCAGGGACCCCGATGTGGGACTCGATCCCAGGACCCTGGGATCACACCCTGGGCTGAAGGCAGACGCTTAAGGACAGAGCCATCCAGGCGCCCCCCCACCATAATTTTTTTTTAAATGATTTTTTATTATATTATGTTAGTCACCATACAGTACATACCCGGTTTTCGATGTAAGGCTCGATGATTCATTAGTTGTGTATAACACCCAGTGCACCATGCAATATGTGCCCTCCTTACTACCCATCACCGGCCTATCCCATTCCCCCACCTCCCTCCCCTCTGTAGCCCTCAGTTTGTTTCTCATAGTCCATAGTCTCTCATGGTTCATTCCCCCTTCTGATTACCCCCCCTTTCTTTATCCCTTTCTTCCCCTACCAATCATTCTAGTTCTTATGTTCCATAGATGAGAGAAATCATATGATAGTTGTCTTTCTCTGCTTGACTTATTTCACTTAGCATTATCTCCTCCAGTGCCGTCCATGTTGTAGCAAATGTTGAGAACTCGTTCTTTCTGATTGCTGAGTAATATTCCATTGTGTATATGGACCACAACTTCTTAATCCAGTCATCTGTTGCAGGGCATCTCGGCTCCTTCCACGATTTAGCTATTGTGGACATTGCTGCTATGAACATTAGGGTGCATATGGCCCTTCTCTTCACTACGTCTGTATCTTTGGGGTAAACACCCAGTAGTGCAATGGCTGGATCATAGGGTAGCTCAATTTTTAACTTTTTAAGGGACCTCCACACTGTTTTCCAGAGTGGCTGTACCAACTTGCATTCCCACCAACAATGTAGGAGGGATCCCCTTTCTCCACATCCTCTCCAACAATTGTTGTCTCTTGCCTTGTCTATTTTTGCCATTCTAACTGGCGTATGGTGGTATCTCAGTGTGGTTTTGATTTGAATTTCCTTGATGGCTAATGATTTTGAAAACTTTTTCATGTGTCTGTTAGCCATTTGTATGTCTTCATTGGAAAAGTGTCTGTTCATATCTTCTGCCCATTTTTTGATTTGTTTATTTGTTTCTCGTGTATTGAGTTTGAGAAGTTCTTTGTAGATCTTGGATACCAGTCCTTTATCTCTAGTGTCATTTGCAAATATATTCTCCCATTCCGTGGGCTGCCTCTTAGTTTTTCTGACTGTTTCCTTGGCCGTGCAGAAACTTTTAATCTTGATGAAATCCCATAAATTCATTTTACCTTTTGTTTCTCTTGCCTTTGGGGATGTATCATGAAAAAGGTTGCTTTGGCCGATGTCATAGAGGTTGCTGCCTATGTTCTCCTCTAGAATTTTGATGGATTCCTGCCTCACATCTAGGTCTTTCATCCATTTGGAGTTTATTTTTGTGTATGGTGTGAGATAGTGGTCAAGTTTCATTCTTTTGCATATAGCTGTCCAATTTTCCCAGCACCATTTATTGAAGAGACTGTCTTTTTCCTACCGGCTGTTTTTTCCTGCTTTATCAAATATTAGTTGCCCAAAGAGCCAAGGGTCCATTTCTGGGCTCTCTGTTCTGTTCCATTGGTCTATGTGTCTGTTTTTGTGCCAGTACCATGCTGTCTTTGTGATCACAGCTGTGTAGTACAACTCGAAATCCAGCATTGTGATGCCCCCAGCTTTGTTTTTCCTTTTCAACAGTTCCTTGGAGATTCGGGGCCTTTTCTGTTTCCATACAAATTTAAGGACTATTTGTTCCAGTTCTTTGAAAAATGTCCTCGGTATTTTGATTGGGATAGCATTGAAAGCGTAGATTGCTCTGGGTAGCATGGACATTTTAACTATGTTAATTCTTCCGATCCATGAGCATAGAATATCTTTCCATCTTTTTATGTCTTCCTCAATGTCTTTCAAGAGTGATTTATAGTTTCTAGAATATAGGTCCTTAACGTCTCTGGTTAAGTTAATTCCAAGGTAACGTATGGTTTTTGGTGCTCTTGTAAATGGGATGGATTCCCTAATTTCTCTTTCTTCGGTCTCATTATTCATGTATAGAAATGCAACTGACTTCTGAGCATTGATTTTGTATCCCGCCACGTTACTGAATTGCTGTATAACTTCTAATAGTTTGGGAGTGGCTTCTTTTGGGTTTTCCATATAGAGTATCATGTCATCTGCGAAGAGAGACATTTTGACTTCTTCTTTGCCGATTTGAATACCTTTGATCCCTTTTTGTCATCTGATTGCTGTTGCAAGGACTTCTAGTACTATGTTGAATAATAGTGGCGAGAGTGGGCATCCTTGTCGAGTTCCTGATCTTAAGGGAAAGGCTTCCAGCTTTTCCCCATTGAGAATAATATTTGCAGTAGGCTTTTCATAGATGGCTTTTATGAGATTGAGAAATGTGCCTTCTATTCCTACACTCTGAAGGGTTTTAATCAGGAAAGGATGCTGTATTTTGTCAAATGCTTTTTCGGCATCGATTGAGAGGATCATATGGTTCCTGAGTCTTTTCTTGTTGATATGATGTATCACGCTGATTGATTTGCGAATATTAAACCACGCTTGCATCCCAGGTATGAATCCCACTTGATCGTGATGGATAATCCTTTTAACGTACTGTTGGATTCTATTAGCAAGTATCTTGTTGAGGATTGTGGCGTCCATATTCATTAGGGAAATCGGTCTGTAATTCTCCTTTTTGAGGGGGTCTTTGCCTGGTTTGGGGATCAAGGTAATATTGGCCTCATAGAATGAGTTTGGTAGCTTTCCTTCTGTTTCTATTTTTTGAAATAGCTTTAGGAGAATAGGTATTATTTCTTCTTTGAATGTTTGGTAGAATTCCCCAGGAAAACCGTCCGGGCCTGGCGTTTTGTTATTTGGAAGGTTGTTTATCACTGACTCAATTTCTTCATAATTAATTGGCCTGTTTAAGAAATCAATTTCTTCCTGTTTCAATCTTGGTAGTTTATAGGTTTCCAGGAAGGATTCCATCTCTTCCAGATTGTTTAGTTTATTGGCATATAGCTGTTGATAAAAATTTCTAATAATCCTTCCAATTTCAATGGTGTTCGTCGTGACCTCTCTTTTTTCATTCATAATTTTAATAATCTGGGTCCTTTCTCTTTTCTTTTGGATAAGTCTTGCCAGTGGTCTGTCAATTTTATTGATTCTCTCCAAGAACCAGCTTCTAGTCCTGTTGATCTGCTCTACTGTACTTCTGGTTTCTGCTTGATTGATTTCAGCTTTAATTTTGGTCAACTGCTTCCTCGTGCGTGGATTAGGCCTGTCCCTCTGTTGCTGTTCCAGCTTCTTGAGGTGAGAATATAAAAACTGCATTTTAGATTTTTCTATTCTTTTGAGTGAGGCTTGGATGGCTATGTATTTCCCCCTTAGGACTGCCTTTGCAGTATCCCATAGGTTTTGGACTGTTGTATTTTCATTCTCATTGGTCTCCATAAATTGTTTAATTTGATTTTTGATTTCCTGGTTTATCGAGTCATTCCTGAGCAGGATGGTTCTTAGTCTCCAAGTGTTTGAGTTTCTTCCAAATTTTTCCTTGTGGTTGAGTTCCAATTTCAGAGCATTGTGGTCTGAGAATATGCAGGGAATAATTTCAATCTTTTGGTATCAGTTGAGACCTGTTTTGTGTCCCAGAACATGGCCTATTCTTGAGAATGTTCCATGGGCATTAGAATAGAATGAGTATTCTTTGGTTCTGGGGTGTAGTGTTCTATATATATCTATGAGGTCCAACTCATCGAGTATGGCATTCAAAGCCTTCGATTCTTTGCTTAGTTTTTGCCAGGGTGTTCTGTCTATTTCTGATAGTGGAGTGTTGAGGTCCCCTACTATTAATGTATTTTTATTTATATGTCTCTTTATTCTGGTTAAGAGTTGGCTTGTGTATCTTGCTGCTCCCCTGTTGGGGGCATATATATTTATAATTGTCATATCTACTTGTTGAATACTTCCTTTAAGAATAATATAGTGCCCTTCTGCATCTCTAACTATAGTCTGTAGTTTAAAATCCAGTTTATCTGATATGAGAATTGCTACCCCAGCTTTCTTTTGAGGTCCATTTGCGTGAAAGATGGTACTCCATCCCCTTACTCTCAGTCTGAATGCATCTTTGGGTTCGAAATGAGTCTCTTGTAGACAGCAAATGGATGGGTCATTTATTTTTATCCAATCTGCAACCCGGTGGCGCTTTATGGGAGCATTTAAGCCATTAACATTAAGACTGAGTACTGAGAGATATGATTTTAATGATGCCATGTTGCCAGTAAAGTCTTTGTTTGTATTGGCTGTGACTTTCTGTTCTGTATCACTCTTGGGGCCTTTTTACTTTTATAGAACCACCCGTAATATCTCCTGTAGGGCTGGTTTCATGGTTACGAAATTGGTTAGTGACTGGCGATTCTGAAATGTCTTTATTTCTCCATCAATTCTGAATGACAGCCTTGCTGGATAAAGGATCCTTGGCTGCATATTTTTCTCTGAAAGAGCTTTAAATATGCTCCCCCAACCCTTTCTCTCATTCCAGGTCTGTGTAGACAGGTCTGACGTAATTCTGATGCCTTTGCCTTGGTACATGAGAAATTTCTTTGCCCTGGCCGCTTTCAATACTGTATCCTTGGATCTCATATTTGCGAGTTGCACTATGACGTGATGTGGCGTAGGTTTGTCGTGGTTGAGCTTGGGAGGGGTCCTCTCTGCCTCTTGGACACGAATGTTTGTTTCCCTCGCTAGATTAGGGAAATTTTCAGCTACAATTTGTTCAAATATCTCTTCTAGACCTCTGTTTTTCTCCATCCCCTCGGGGATGCCGATGATTCTAACATTGGATCGTTTTGTTGAGTCAGTAATCTCCCGTAACCTACATTCGTGGGCTTGGATTTTTTTAAGAGCAGCTTCTATTTTGGTTTTTTCCTCTATTAATCCATCCTCCAATTCACTAACCCGTTTCTCTGCTTCTGTGACCCTGGCCGTCAGAGCCTCTAGTTTTGCCTGCATTTGGCTCATAGAATTTTTAATTTCTGTCAGATTCGCTCTCATTTCTGTCCTTAGGGATTCTATATTCTCAGTAACCTTTTCGTTAATAGTTTTTTCAATTCTACTCATCATTTTGACCATCGCTACTCTGAATTCCATTTCTGATACTTTGGTTACATCCATATCCATTATTTCTGTGGCAGAGGCCACAGACTCACTGTCTTTTCTTTGCTGGGGGGGGGGGGCTTCTCCTTCTTGTCATTCTGATGAGGAGAGGTTGCAGGGTTGTCCAGAGCCCAAATTATTGACTGGGTCCCAGGCCGTGCCCCTTGTTTTATAGGGATCTTAGGGATGTGGGCTTCTTCTTTAAAGATTTTATTTATTTATTTATCTGAGAGAGAGAGACAGACAGTCAGCAAGAACGGGAACAGAAGCAGGGGAGTGGGAGAGGAAGAAGCAGGCTCCCAACGGAGGAGCCCGATGAGGGACTCCTTTCCGGAACGCGGGGATCACGCCCTAAGCCGGAGACAGGCGCTCAATGACTGCACCACCCAGGCGCACCGGGTTGTGGGCTTCTTGATTTTTCAGCCTGCCTTCTGTGTTCTGGGGGAGGGGCCTGCCGTGCCGATACTCAGGCAACCCTGTTTGGGTAGAGTTTCCGTGTCCCCTGCGAGTGAGGATGGGGATGGGCACGCTGTGAGCCGGTATTTCCAGGCTTTTGTTCTCTGGCGGCTTTCCCTGGCAGTCTGCTATGCCTCTTCTGAGAGTCAGAGCAGCAGAGGCTGAATTGTTACAGAACAGAGGGATTGCGGCCCGTTCTCCACTGATGTTCTGGCCACTTTAACTCTGTTACTGTTAGGCTGCTCAACCCTGCAGCATCCTGGGATGTGTGCCCCACACCCGGCGTCCCTGCCCTCACTTCCAGGGCCGGTGGGTCTCTGTCCTTTGTGTTTCTAATGCCGCCAGCCGCCCCGCGCGCGCTCTGGGAGCTACCGGTCTCAGTCTGGATCCCGTGAGCACACCGGGATTCCAGTGTTCCGTGAGATGCCTGGTGGCGCGCTCCCATCTCAGTCCGCTCTCTCAAGGGTGCCGTCCATGAGTCCGCCCGCTCCCCCGTGCAGGTGGCTGCCGCTTCCCGGCGCCTGAACGCAGCAGCTCCCTCCCCCTTCTGTTTATCTTCCGATATCTGTGCATGGTTTCACGGCTCCCCTCTTCGTACCTCAATACTCAGCGCTGGAGATGTTCATTTGTAGAGATCCAGATGTATCTTCCTGCATCTCAGGCTGATTTCGTGGTTATTTAGGCTGGTCTGGTACCTATCCAGCTTGACTTAGGGGACCGGCTGGAAAAGGGGTCCCCTACTCCTCTGCCATCTTTGTTGCTCTCCCCACCATAAGTTTTTGATCAAAATTAACAGGACCCATGATAGGGTAAATTCTTATCATGCACCAACTGACATGATGGAATGAGAAGAATACACATCACATCTCTGATATCCCTGTTGAAAGAGCTAAATAGATTGTAATTGTGATGAAATATGAAACTCACATTGAAGCAGTATCTTATAAAATAACTCCCTGTAGTACTAAAAAATAAAATCAAGATTGTGAAAGTAATGAAAAGACTACAAAACTGTCCCAGATTGAATGGGACTGAAGAAAGTTGACAAGTAAATGTAATGTGCAGTGTAATGTTGGATCCTCCTATGGAGGATGTAATTAGAACAACTGGCAAAACTCAAAGGGGTCTCAGGGTTTTCACTAGTACTGTATTGATGTTAATTTCTTAATTTTAATGTTTGTACACTTGTTATATAAGAGATGTCCTTGTTTATAGGTAATAGACACTAACTTATCCAGGCTAGTAGATTATCATGTCTGCAAACGTCATGTCTGCAAAAAAAGAAAAGACACCAAAAATATAGATAAATGATAGAACAACAGCTAGAGATAGAGGTAGAGATATATAGATGCTGACAAAGCAAATGAGTTGTTAACAGCTTGGGAATCTGGGTTAGGTATATAATGAAACCATTTACTACTTCTGCATATTCACTAACAAGAAGATCTTTTATTCGAGACACATTATGATGTAGCTTATTTTGCTTTTTAATTCTCAGCCACAAATTATCATTTCTACCTTTTCTTCCCTACTCTAAATCTTTGGTGATATTAATATTTTGTTCAGACATTCAAGAACATATGCTTTGGTGGCCAATTTTATAAAATAGGGACTGCATTTTCATCTCTTTACAATACTTTGTGATAAAGAATCTTCTCAACTACCACAAAATCCCATTTTGAAAGCTGTTCAAAATACCTACTAATAACAGTGACTATTTTATCAAAGTATGATTAAGTCTGGCTTTCTTTGCTAATTTTTGGTTCTGCTGAATTTTTTTTATAAACTCGGTGTTTTTTCAGTCATATACAGAATGTGTAAATAGACTGCTTTGCATATGAATATCTCAAAGTTACATTAGGGGTTATTGTATTGTTTATTTACAACAGATCAGATAGATCTGCATATCTCTATCACTGAATGAAGAACACTGCAGATTTCATCAACATGATTAGAAAAAGAAGCCAATAAATAAACCCAGTCACATTTAGCCAACAAATTTTTAGATTTTAAATCAGAGTGAAAAGTGAAACAATTAATATCTTAACTGTATCAGTCATTTAGAGGTTATTTATTTATTCACTTCATCAATCTGAAAATAATTTCTTACATTTAAAAATACATAAAATAATAATATTTACCTTACATAAATCATGAATTTAAGAGGGGCAAAATAAAATAAACATGTATAATTCTTTATGAAGGGCAGAGTATTGTCATATGATGGGGTATCACAAGTGATTTCTCAATAATTTAAAATCCATAGTTTATGTGTTTCTATGGTACTTGGGTTTTAGTTGTTTTTGTTTAAATTTTTTGCTGTGGATTTTCATGTGGATTAACTTCTGTTTGAAAAAAATCATGCATGTCTTCCTGCAATTGGAAGTTTTCCTTGCATGGGTCTCCTAGGCTCTAGTGTAGTAGATAATATATATTTTAAATGAAGATATTTTGAAAACATATCTTGGGTGAAAAACACCTCTGTACTCCAATACATAGTGGTCTTGCATGTCTAAAAGGAATGTGATTTTCTGTATCTATACAAAACCAGGATGATAACCAGAATATGTTTAGAAAATCATGGAATTTTAGAGTTAAAACTAAATTTATAATGAAACCTCAAATATAAGAGAAAAAGGAACAGATTTCCAAAGGTTAGATAACAAGTAAATTTAAGGTCATGCAGTTAACTGATCTCAGATTTACGACTAAATCCCATATTATCTTTATATCTCACTGAACTATGCCAGTTCCTCACAGATTCAAATAAAATTTGATAAAACCTGTTCCTATTTCATTTGAAGTTTGCACAACTAAGTAAACACTTGCTTCTAGACTCATTCTGAATGGTATTATAAGATATTTTAGAAAAAGGAAGATTTTTCACTGTCAAATGTGTCAGAATTATTTTTTAAAGTAAATTAAGGGATATTGTTAATACGTAATGACTAAAGCTCTAGAGTTTAAAGAAATCAAGACAGATAAACCAACATCATTACTATAAATACTTTTGATGGTATTTATAAAAAAATTTTTTATTTACTCCTGACATCTAAAACACACAACCTGATTGCTCTAAAAATATATAATTATTTTAAGAGATGCACCTAAAGGGGCGCCTGGGTGGCGCAGCGGTTAAGCGTCTGCCTTCGGCTCAGGGCGTGATCCCGGCGTTATGGGATCGAGCCCCACATCAGGCTCCTCTGCTGGGAGCCTGCTTCTTCCTCTCCCACTCGCCCTGCTTGTGTTCCCTCTCTCGCTGACTGTCTCTATCTCTGTCAACTAAATAAATAAAATCTTAAAAAAAAAAAAAAAAAGAGATGCACCTAAAAAAAAGTGTCGACCAATGAGTCAAGTAAAGTCTAATGAGGACTTCTGAAAATAGAATGTTTTTAGTTCTTAAGGAAATCTATAAAAACTCAATCTCTCAGTTTTGCTGAATAAGAATAAATTATCAGGGGCGCCCGGGTGGCACAGCGGTTAAGCGTCTGCCTTCGGCTCAGGGTGTGATCCCGGCGATCTGGGATCGAGCCCCACATCAGGCTCTTCTGCTATGAGCCTGCTTCTTCCTCTCCTACTCCCCCTGCTTGTGTTCCCTCTCTCGCTGGCTGTCTCTATCTCTGTCAAATAAATAAAGTCTTTAAAAAAAAAAAAAGAATAAATTATCACCTTACCCCAGGTATGGATTGCAGCCATCGTCTATGTGAATGAGAAGTCAGCCTGAAGATGTGGTCAGCACACACTGTGGCTGGCCAAGCAGAGTCTGAAAGAAGCTGGGTTTTCTATGCCATTTGTTGAGATTGTTGAGTTATTGAATTACCTACCCTGATGTTTTCACTCACATCTTTCATGAGCAGACTTATAAATAATGGGGGGGGGATGCTCTTTGTTTACAAAAACCTAGAATATAAATTTATTTACAAGACAAAAGTAATTACAGAGATAGGAATAGGCATTGAATGCTTTTTACTAAAAATTTGTTAGATCAAAACAGATGTGTTCTTACAGTGATCTACAACTTGTAACAATTATCTATTCCCTTATAGTAATTGACACAGGAATGCTAACATAATTATCCACCGCCTTGTAGTGGTTGATCTAGGAATGCTAAAATCTTCTTTGTTTTTTAAAGATTTTTTAAAATTAATTAATTAATTTATTTATTTATTTTGTTTGAGAGAGAGAGCACACATGAGTGGGGGGAGGGGCAAAGGGAAAGAATCTCAAGCAGACTACCCCGATGAGTGTGGAACCCAAGGCAGGGCTTAATCTCACAACCCTGAGATCATGGCCTAAGCCCAAACCAAGAGTCGGGTGCTTAACTGACTGAGCCACTCAGGCGTCCCTAAAATCTTCCTTTTAATAAAAGCTGAAATTTTCTATTATTTTAGGGAAAAAATACTCTTGCAATCAATACACAAAGAAAGTAGATCTGCTTTATCAGTCACAGGTATAGATTTACTAGTAGTTTTAGTTGGAATTGGAAAATACTTTGGAAATGTGTATGTATACATGAGAGAAATAAGGACTAGAACATTAGACTCAAGATATGAGTGCACAAAGATATTTGAGGATTAGTTAGGTCTTCTGGCCAGTTTAGTTGAATGTACTAAGATATATTGCCGCTTTCATCATATGATGGTACCAACAAAATGTATAGACTGGAAAGGCCCTTAGAAAAAATATGTCCCAGTAATATGTAGACAGAAGTATAGATTTTTTTTTTAAATACCACCTAAAAGGTAACCAAGTGAAATTGAATATATGTCTGTAGCTTTGGAAAAGCTGCTTTGTTTTTCAGGTTCACTACTCAGAATTTCCAGGGTAATTTCAAATATAATAAAAAATTTTTGAGGAAGTGAACAAAATCTGAAAGAAAGCTTAAGAAAGTAAATAGCTTATCCTTGACACAAAGGAAATTAACTATACAGAAGACACAATTCATTGTTGTTGCTATCGATTATTTAGAATATATCTGGAAGTCAGAGAACCCCATGTGATTTTCTCAGAAATATTAGAAACCTGCAATATTTCAGATGTCATATAGTGACTACAAAAAGGGTATAATAACTCATTTTGTTTCTCCAATTTGTAAAAGCTGCACTCAGAGTCAGTCATGTAAAGAAGTTCTGTGCCCGTGGCAGTTTCAGAAATACCAGATCTATTCCGTGGAACAGAATAACCAAACCTCAGATTTAGAAAGACTTGATTACTCCAATTTGAAAAGATTCTTAAAGACTTTTCCAACTGACTTTCCATCCTTCAAATAGATCCAGATGATACATTTATTGATGGCTGCAAAATTATTCTCCAAATTTATAAAAATAAGGATTTGTAAGAGAATTTAAAAAGCACAAAATCCATTCATGGAGTAATTTTAGGTGGCAAATAACACGAAGTTTGGTGAAGTCTACCTTTTGAGTACTTGATGAGCAAAATTTCTGTCTTACTTTAAATGATGACATAAAGTTCACTCCACAAAACAAAAACAAACCCTTAACAACTTTGATTCCAATTATTAAGAAAGCACTAGCACAGATAATAAAGATTGATGTCAACTTGTCTGAGCTTCAAAGTTAATGCTTATCATTAATATAATTATGCTCATTGAAGTATAATGATTTAATATTATGACATCAACGGAAGCAAAGTTTTTTTTGTACAAGCATTTGCCCTTTGCTGTTACAAGAATTAATCTTAAGGTTTTTAGATTTTTCATATTTTAAAACATATTTAATCCCTCTGTGGAAGTGTCACCTTGTAAGCTTATTGAAAGAGAGAAATGATTTGGAATTCTGTTACAGATAATCATATGTAATGTGATAGCTGGCATTTTAAAAAAACAAAATAATAGCTAATAAAAAATGAAAAATAATATCGAGACAAGGTTATAAATAACAAGGACATGAGCATAAATAACATGAACAAACACATACTACATACATATGGATAAAAGAGTATATCAATGAAAATGGATCTATCTGTTATTTTAGTACAAATCATTTCCCAGATGATTTCAATTGGCATACAATTTTTTAAAAATGGCAAACTTCCCAAATAATTCTATATATACACACATATATATTTCACATAAGATCTCAATTTTAAAAAAGAACATGAGAAGTATGAAAAAAGAAAATATAAACCAAACCAGATGGATAGAGAGATAGGTATAAATAGATGCAAATATAATAAAATATGAGAAAATTTATTCATAATTACTTTTTCAATTCAATATTCTGAAAGCACAGTCTGTATTTAGTAAAGTGCTATGGTCTGCATATTTGTACACCTCCCCAAATTTTTATGATACTATTCTAGCCCCCAAGGTAATGACAGAAGGAGGTAGGGCTTTTGGGAGGTAATTAGATCAAGAGGATGGAACCCTCATGAGTAGGATCAGTGTCCCTATAAAAGAGACCCCAGATATCTGGTATGCCCCTTCCACCATATGAGGACGCCACAAAAGGAGTTTAGTTATGAACCAAGAAGTGGTTCCTCAACAGATACTGAGTATGCCTAGTTCCTTGACCTCGGACCTAGCCTCCACAACAGTGAGAAATAAAGTTCTGTTGTTTATAAACCACCCAGTCTATGGTATTCTATTATAGTGCCTGAATAGAATAAGATATCAAGTGAAGTTACTTGTAGGGACCAAACTTTGTTTTCCTCCCCAAAGTACATCTAATTATCCTAATAGTATTTATTTAAATTGTCCATGTGACTCCATTCACTTAATTTGTCCCAGACAAAACCTAATTGAATTTGCTTTTATGTCCCTTCTGTTTCCTTATTTTATTATAATTACCTATATTTCTTTATTCCTGCATTAATATTAAACTCATAATTACTGGTATCACTTGATATCTGATTAGGCAGAAGTCACTGTTGTTCAACATTTTCTAAGTTTTTCTAACTGTACTTAATATATTTTTTTCTAAACAGAATTAACGATTATTTTGTCCTGATACATAAAACTCTTGTTCAAAATTCAATCATAATTCCTTTAACTTTTGAATTGATTAGGGGGAAAAGACATTTTGTTTAGTAATATTAATAATGTGTACGGGATTCATAGGATTTGGAGACTGATCAAGGAAATTGTATATGACCACCAGAAGCAGTAACACACAGAAAGTGTCATCAAGTAAAAGCACAACTTGGACAGAGTGACATGAGAAAGGATTTTCCTCATAGAATGAGGCTGTCCAGAATATTAGGCTGGGGAACTACCATTCAGTAGGGGAGGACAAGACTTAGGTGTCTAGGTGATGTCACTCAGCACCATAGTAAGGAGTCTCTAGATCAGAGTTCCAAAGGGCAGTGGTGGCTTGGGGTCTTATAAATGCAAGGTTCCAGCTCCTCAGTGGTCAGTAGGTATTGGGCATATTATCATGGGGTATGCAAAGTGCACAGTCCTTAAAAGGCTAAAAATAGGCTCATTTGGGCTGTTTTTAAAATGACTGGTTGTGTAAAAATTTGAAATGGGCATTGGTGGGCTGTTGAGCTAACAGTTCTTGGCTTGTTATGAAGAAATGAACAAACAAGGGGGCCAATATACAGGGGCCATCTTAGACTGTTTTATATAAGATCACTCTATTCATGAAATGGAATGTATTCGGGTTTTATATAATGCCCTTTATTAGAATTTTAGAGTTTTTCTTTTATATGTTGTACTTAAAATATTGTTTTCTTTATCACATGCTATCCATCTTTTATCCCTCCATCTATTCCTCAATCCATGTTATTATCTTGAAGTGTTTGTCAAATTCAGTTGCATTAAGCAACCTCATCTTCTAAATATCTCAGCTTGGATATCTTCAACTAGATTGAATATTGGTTGTGGTACTTTCAGTACTTCCTTTTTCCTTTTGCAGTCAAATTACCAACAATGAAAGGGTATTTCATTGTTCACCAAAACTCTTAATGGTAACATTCTGTGAGTTTTAACTAATGCTTCCATTTATTAAATCCAAATTCTTCTCAAGATATAAGACACTGTCATCACCTCTGAAGGTTATTTCATGCTCATTACCAGTCTATCCATTTCCCCATGCCCTCAAAGACAAACATTTCATGAATAGAACCATACTTTTTTTTTTTAGTACACTTTCATTCACTAAAATGAATATTTGAGATTTATCCATGTTGTCAAATATTTCAGGAGTTTGTTTTTATTGTTTATATTATTCCACTGTAAGAGTATACCACAGTTTGTTTATCCATTATCTTACTGATGAACACTTGGGCTACTCTCAGTATTGAATTATTATTATTATTATTATTATTATTATTAATTTTTAAATATATTTTTCATTTCAATTCCAGTATACTTAACATATAGCATTAAATTAGTTGCAGGTGTACAATATGGTGATTCAACAACTCTATACATTACTTAGTGCTCATCATGTTAAGTGTATTCTTTAACTCCTCCGGTATTGAATTATTATAAATAAAATGGCTGTGAAACTCTTGTAGAAATCTTTTTATGGACATGCATTTTTATTTCACATGTGTCAATAATTACATGTATAATTTAGGGGCAATACAGTATATGCATATTTAGTTTTATAAGAAATTTTGAGTTATTTTTAAGTGAGTATACCATTTTATATCCACATATGAAAGTACCAGGTACAACAATATATAAACAAAAGTATCATGTACAACAATACAAAAACATTGCACTTACTCTACAGTCTCAACAACTTTTGGTTTCACCAGTATCTTTATTTTTAGCAATCTAGTGAGTGAGGTGTGACACTTGTTTTAGTCTGCATTTCCTTTAGGAATAATGTCTCGAGCACTTCCTAAAAAAATAGTTCTTCTGCCCCACCCTATACATTTTGCCATATGTTGATCTTTCTTTGTGAAGTATCTGTTCTAATTTTTTGTTCATTTTTATTGGATTGTATGTCATTTTATCACTGAGTTGTAGAAGTGTGTTGTAAATCCTCTGTCAAGTCCTTTTCCAGATTTATGTATTGTAAATATTTTTCTCCAGTACTAAGCCTTTCTCATTTATTTCCTTGGTGTTTTCTTGGATAAACAGAATTTTTTAATTATTTGCAATATTTTTTGTAAGGCTATTGTTTCTGGATCTATCAAGGAAATCTTGCTTCTCCAAAACTGAAGAAATATTTTCTTGTATTTCCTTCTGGAAAGTTATAGTTTTTAAATTTGTGTTAATGGATATGATTTATCTCAAATTTATTTTGAGGTAATATGTGAATTAAAGATCAAAGCCCATATTTTTCTTTATGAATATCCAGGTATTCAAGATCCAATGATCTAAAGATTTTCTTTTCCCCACTGATGGCATTTGTATCTTTTGGAAAATCAAATTATCATTATATAAAAATGGATCCATTTCTAAGTTCTTGCCATTGATCTATTTGTTAAGGGTTCAAGATATGAATTTGGGGGGACACATTCAGTCCATAATATAGTATTTCATTAAAGAAAGAGACTGTATTTAGTTTATAGTTTTCCAAACTTTTTTTTCCCTCTGTTTTTCAAAAAGAATTATTTCCATTGGTCTATGTTTAGTTCAATGAATCCTATTCTGCTATTTCTATTCATTTGGAAGTCCATCCAGTGAAGATACTTATTTCTTTTAGATATTCTATTTTTCAATCCTAGAATTGTAATTTGATTTTCTTTTTTCTTTTCTTATTTTTTGATTGTATAACTTAATTTTTTTATTATGTTTAGTTAGCCAACATATAGTACATCATTAGTTTTTGATGTAGTGTTCAGCGATTCATTAGTTGCTTATAGCACCCAGTGCTTATCACCACATGTGCCCTTCTTACTACCTATCACCTGGTTACCCCATCCTCCCACCCCTGTCCCTTCTGTAACCCTCAGTTTGCTTTCCAGAGTCCAATCATGGTTTGTCTCCTTCTCTGATGTCTTCCCATCCAAGTTTCCCTCTCTTCCTCTGTGGTCCTCCACGCTATTCCTTATGTTCCACATATGAGTGAAACCATATAATAATTGTCTTTCTCTGCTTGACTTACTTCACTTAGCATAATCCCCTTCCATTCCATCCATGTTGATGCAAATGGTGGGTATTCATCCTTTCTGATGGCTGAGTGATATTTCATTGCATATATGAACCACATCTTCTTTATTCATTCATCTGTTGAAGGACATTTCGGCTCCTTCCACAGTTTAGCTATTGCAGACATTGCTGCTATGAACATTGGGGTGCATGTGCCCCTTCTTTTCACTACATCTGTATCTTTGGAATAAATTACTGAGAGTGCAATTGTTGGGTTGTAGGGTAGCTCTATTTTTAACATCTTAAGGAATCACCAAACTGTTTCCCAGAGTGGCTGTACCAGCTTGCATTCCCACCAGCAGTGTAAGAGGGTTCCTCTTTCTCCACATCCTTGCCAACACTTGTTGTTTCCTGTCTTGTTAATTTTTGCCATTCTAAGTGGTGTAAGGTGGTATCTCATTGTGGTTTTGATTTGAATTCCCTGATGACAAGTGATGTGGAGCATTTTATCATGTGTCTGTTGGCCATTTGAATGTCTTCTTTGGAGAAGTGTCTATTCATGTCTTCTGCCCATTTCTTCACTGGGTTATTTGTTTTTTGGGTGTTAAGTTTGAAAAGTTCTTTATAGATCTTGGATTCTAGCCCTTCATCTGATATGTCACTTGAAAATATCTTCTCCCATTCTGTAGGTTGTCTTTTACTTTTGTTGACTGTTTCCTCTGCCATGCAGAAGCTTTTTCTCTTGATGAAGTCCAAATAGTTCATTTTTGCTTTTGTTTCCCTTGCCTTTAGAGACATGTCTTGAAAGAAGTCACTGTGGCCAAGGTCGAAGAGGTTACTGCCTATATTCTCTTCTAGAATTTTGGTGGATTCCTGTCTCACATTGAGGTCTTTCATCCATTTTGAATTTATCTTGGTGTGTGGTGTAAGAGAATGGTCCAGTTTCATTCTTCTGCATGTGGTTGTCCAGTTTTCCGAGCACCATTTATTGAAAAGACTGTCTTTTTTCCCTTGGATAGTCTTTTCTGATTTGTCAAAGATTAGTTGACCATAGAGTTGAGGGTCCATTACTGGGTTCTCTATCTGTTCCATTGATCTATGTGTTTGTGTTTGTTCAATACCATGCTGTCTTGAGGATCACAGCTTTGTAATATAGCTTGAAGTCAGGCATTTTGATGCCCCCAGCTTTGTTTTTCTTTTTCAACTTTCCCCTGGTGGTTTGAGGTGTTTTCTGGTTCCATACAAATTTTAGGATTGTTTGTTCCAGCTGTGAAAAATGTCAATAGTATTTTGATAGGGATTGCATTTAAGGTGTAGATTGCTCTAGGCAGCATAGACATTTTAACAATGTTTATTCTTCCAGTCCATGAGCATGGAATGTTTTTCCATCTCTTTGTGTCTTCCTCCATTTCTTTCATAAGTGTTCTGTTGTTTCTAGAGTATAGATCCTTTACCTCTTTGGTTAGGTTTATTCCTAGCTATCTCATAGTTTTTGGTGCTATTGTAAATGGAATCAATTCCTTAATTTCTCTTTCTTCAGTTACATTAATTCTTTTCTTATATTTTTTATTTCTCTGCTGTAATTCCCCAACTAGGTCATTTCAGATCAGTTTTTATTGGTTGTCTTATTTTCTAGACAATTAGTCATATTTTCCTATGTCTTCGTTTGTTAAGTAATTTTTATTTCTATCCTGAACATGATGACTGATGAATATTTTATTTTAGTATTTCTAGAGTTTTTATTGTAGGTTTACACCTTTATTATAAGTTCTGTATCTTCCTTCTATGAATATTGATTTTGTTTTTTAAGCAAGCATTCAGCTTGGCTGAACTACAGTTTGTCTCCCTTGTGGAGACAGAAGCTCAAATCTGTTTATTTCCATTAGCCTTACTGTGGTGCTTGGAGTGTTCCCAGTAATTCACAATGCAGGGGTCAACCAGAAACTCTGGAAAATTTTATAAACAAATTTGGATCTCTCCCTCTCGGGCCCATTTCCAGAATCTTCCCTTTCAATTTCCAGTGGCTCTGGTAGTACAAATTGTCTTCTGTTTCTTCAAGTGTTAAAGCTTGATTTTTCTTTCTCTTTTCACTTTTTGGTGTTTTGTTTGTTTTTTGTTTGTTAGTGGTTGTTGTTGTTGTTGTTTGGTGTATTTATTGGAGAAAGAGAGAGAGTAGGGGTAGGGGCAGAGGGAGAGTGAGGGAGAATCTCAAGCAGACTCCCCACTGAGCATGGAGCCCAACTAGGGACTCCAGGCAGGGCTCATCGCCAGGCTCAATCCCAGGACTCTGAGATGAAATCAAGAGTGGGCAGCTCAACTGGCTGAGCCACCCAAACACCACTGAAATTGGTTTTTTCTAATAGAGTTTGAACTATACCTGCTGGAGAAGACTGGGGTTGAACTTCAAGAAAATATCTATTAAAGAAGGAACTCTATATAGTGCCATCTTTTCCTCCATTTGATTTTTATTCACTGATATCTAAGTGCTTTTGGTTATGCTTAGAGCCTTCAGGTATATTTTGTTTACCAAAATTAATAGTTGTTTTTTTGGGGTTTTTTTTTTTTTTAGTCTATGGGAAGGGTGGTCTGACAATAGCTGTCCAACCATAGCCAGAAGCACCACTGCAGAAGTATTTTTATTCCATAGAAATGAAAAGTAGTACTGTATTAATATCTCTCAAATATTCTTGTCATAAAATAGTGTGTTGCCAATACCCCAAACATTTAGTATAATGTAAATATTTCTATGGTGTAGTCTTAAGTGAATTAAGGTAATCACAGAATAAATATTTATTGCCTTATTCTATTTAGTTCTACCAATAAAATAGTTTAAAGTTTAATCATGTTATTTTCTTTGGAATATATCCTTCTATTTCTTCATTTTGCTTGACCCTTTATATTTTTAAAGATTATATAAAACAGTCATGTCTTCTAGACTTAAAGGAGTGGCCTCATGTAGGAGATGAACTTTATCTGCCCTAGCTGTTGGCTGTCTCTCAAACCTTTGTGATTGTCCAAGCAGGCTATTTTACTTTTAATGGCTCCTAAGAGTTGAGGGTGTACCAAGACCTGTCAGTATCCCAAAAGGGAGGGTCTCAGTCAGCATCTAGAGTTAGGCTGATTGGAAGCCAGACCTTCAGACAACAGCCTTTAAAGTATGAAAATACATATACTCCTCTGGGATCACAACCGTGAACCCCTCTGGTCACAAGAGCCAGGAGGCCTGGAGGTAACCCCTGGTAGCAATTGCTAAAATTGGGGCTACAGATGACTGTATAGCCTCCTTTCTGGGAAATACTGGCAAGCTGTAGCAAGGCAAGGGAAAGCATGACAATGGTACCTACCAGCCTCTAAATGTGCGTTAAATTAGATGTCTACCCTTCAGGCCAATGCTTTAAGATTAGCAAATAAGTCTCATTCACATAAAGTTTGTGAGCGTTTCCATCTTCTGTCTGGGCACTGAACACTGGTAGGTGAATCTGAGCTTGCCACTCTTTAAGAACTGTTTCTCAAATTATTATAGTCCATAATGTGGACTCCAGCCCCATTAGTTTCCAAAGCTAGGTGTTTAGGGAGCTCATCTCTCAAGTGCAGGTCTTCAAAATTATGGTTCCTGGGGGTGCCTGGGTGGCACAGCGGTTAAGCGTCTGCCTTCGGCTTAGGGCGTGATCCCGGCGTTGTGGGATGGAGCCCCACATCGGGCTCTTTCCCTGGGAGCCTGCTTCTTCCTCTCCCACTCCCCCTGCCTGTGTTCCCTCTCTCGCTGGCTGTCTCTATCTCTGTCGAATAAATAAATAAATCTTAAAAAAAAAAATTATGGTTCCTGATGTGGGGTTCAAATCGTTTGCCTCCAGAGAGAAGCTACAGGTTTGGAGTTCCCTCCTGATTGTGGGTTGCTGTGTTGGGGATGGAGTGTATGGCAGGATTGTGTCCCAACTTTCACTTGATTTGATTTGGGCCTTCTCTCATTGGCTTAATGCATAGGAGTCATTCAGACCATTTTTAGTTGCCTTTCTTTTTCCCCCAGAGAAAGTTGTTCCATATTTAGCTGCAGATTTATTATGTCATTGGGAAGAGGTGAGCCTAGAATCCCCCTATGTTGCCATCTTGAACCAGAATCTCTCTCAAAAAATAGTTTAAAATGCCTGAGGAAATGTATAATAAACAATTACTTACATTCTCTTTTATTTTTTTATTATTTTAAATCATATTTATTTACTTTTGTGATTTATGGAATTCAGAGGCAAAATTTAAATCTGCAAAAACAAAATATGTCAAATAATTATTAAACCTTTAGGAAGTTAATTAGTTATCTCCATATTATACAGTAGAAAGCTTAAAACAATGCCAGAAACTAGCACTGTATGAGTGCCAAGAAAATGAAAATTAGAAAGCCATTACAATAATATCAAAAAAACTATCCAGAAATTGAATGGGTAATTGGAAAAGAGGTAAATGACAAAAATGACGGAAGTTTTATTCAGGACTTGTGCACTTATTAGAGCCAAAATCTATACTGTGGAAGCCTAGATTGAAATAGAAAACCCTGGTAGTTAAAATGCATTGTTTTCGTATTGGCTTAGTGAGATGTGCTGATGGAACAGTCCTACATAAATGTATAACTGTCAGTTAGAGATTTGGATCTGGCTCATAGATGAGTGATGATTGCATAGAAGTGACATCTGAGGCCATCTTCTTGGTTAAAGTCACCAAGAGGAAAATTACATAAAAGGGAATAAATGCATATCTATGCATTTATTTATCATCTAAAAGAAGAAAAATAAAACCTCCTTAATGTAGAGGTAATATATATTTTATGTATCTTTAAAAAATGCATGCACAACGTATGTGTCATTCTGAATATAGGATTTAAAACTTGAATCAGCTTGACTGAAACAAAATGACCTTTGAGTCAAGACAGATAATATTCCTGAACTTTAGTTTTTCCCCTCTGTTAAAGTGTTTAACTAAGCTGAAGTGATTTTGTCATTCAAAATTTCCTTATTTTTCCATTTGGCAATGAAGATAAAAAAGTGCCTGCAAGTGGATAGAAGGGATGATAATCAGAAGAGAGAAAAAAAGAGCTTCGGGTATATTCAGCTTTCTTCCCAAAATATCTAGCTACCCCAAAGACACTTTCAAAACCAGGGGGAACCTCCCTTGCATGTACTTGTTTGTGGACTATCAGAGACACAAAAAGTCTTCCTAGTCTTATCACTATGTTGCCTTTGCTTTTCTCTATCTCATCAGGGGTCAACAAAGGAAACTGCTGTTTTCCAGATGGAATACACAATCTATTCCCAAGCCGTACTTCTCCCAAATGGTAAGGAGTGAATCAGTCACTTTATCTTTAATTGTAGTAGTGTATGTATATTCATATGTCTATTGAAAATGAAATATTTTAGCAGTGCCAAGTACTTTCAGAAAGTGCCATTCAGACATATGGTACAATATGTTTATACCTATTGCAGACCATCTGCTATCTAAGCTCAATTGCACATTTATTTTACTTTTAATTCACAAAGAAAATGGAAAATAGAACTGGCCTATGTACCATAATTTGGCTGAGCTTTAAGCAGGTGCAAATTCAATAAGAAAACATATTTGGAGCTATAAAAACCTCACTTATTCTGTCCCCATGTGGGTATATATTCTTTCCAAAGCAATGCAAATGTTTCAGCTCTTTATGCTTATATCTGTTGCACTTAGTTTCTAATAGGGTCAGGTGGGATGATACTGATTTGGAAACCAGAGAACTATATATCTTTTTGCTAAAAGACTAAGTGATGTGTATAATATTTGTAATACAGTTTTATTGGTGCCACACAGGTTTTATAGGTATAGGAAAAGTTAACAATTTTGAAGGCTTTATTCTTTTTAAAATAATTTTGCTTTTAATGTCATATATATTTCACACAGGATAAAAATATAATGTCAGATTTACATAGGCACAATCATCTTTTTTATTAAAGATCTGAATATTTGTCAGAAACCAAACCATAGATCTATAGCCACAGAAAGGGAGGAAGGAAGGAAAGAAGGAAGGAAGGAAGGAAGGAAGGAAGGAAGGAAGGAAGGAAGGAAGGAAGGAAGGAAAGGAAAAATGAGATAATATCTTTATATAACAATTAAGGCATATATATACTTGTAATATCTTTAATTCCTAACTCTGATACGCAAGTATTTTTCAATAATAGTTCTTGCCAAACTGTTCAGATGTTATTCTAAATATTAACTCTAAGTAACTTTTTGTTAAGTAATATTTTGGGTTGGATTTTAATATAATGTAAACTTTTCAATTGAATCATTGTAATTCCAAGGCCGTTTGCCAGAAAATGTTTGAATGTTTAAATTTCACTTTATTTTATTTGGAATACTCTTCATTGTCTGGGTCCATTAGGTATGAAATGTTGATGATTGTTTCAAATATAATCTAAATACATCATAGGTCAACAGGAGAAACTCCTTTCAAAAGTTCCCACCATTAATTCAATATAAAAGCACTTAATAAGGTCACTTACTTGATATATAAATGATGTTTATAGGGTTACTTGATATATAAATAAAAAAGTATTTATGAAATTTTTTCCCAAATGTGTCATCTCTAATATTGGATATATGTCAATAGAGGCAAATACATACATACATGAACATACATGCATACATATAAATAATGTCCCATAAAGATCTAAAAATAGGTACATTATGGGAACACAAAGGAATAAATTATTTTTATGTTGAATGGCTGGGAAGTACTACAGCAATAGAACAGAGTAGGTTTCTGAAAGATCTTTCTTAAGGAAGCCCATTCTAAAAATGAATTTTATTGAATGTTTGGAATTGGATGTGTTGAAATGGGAAATAACATATTTGTAGTAAGGGACTATGCACTGAGACTTGCTTTATATGAAATAAATAAATATTTGCATTGCTTTCAAATTCTTATTGATTTTAAAATTTAAATCAAAACAAACTAATAAAAATGAGTGGTATTGATTTTAAATATGGTCCCAAATCAAGGAACCATTAATACCTGTAATTATGATGGTGAATAGGTTTAATCCCACAGTCATCTTGTGTCAATTGATAGAGGTCTCCAAAAGGACTATCCTGAGAATTATTTGGGGTCTTCCTTTATGTTCAATAGAAACAAACACAATGATTAATTAGTGTTACCTTCCAAGGTCATGTAATGCACATTTTTCAACCCTACTTTTAATTTACGGGTCCAACGTTTCCCCCAATAATCCAAAACATCTATTTGGAGTTAACAAGCTGAATCTTCTTTTCATTATAATTTATTTGCATTCATCCCTAATCAAAATGGACTCAAAGGAATTACAGAATAAATTAAATAAATTAATTAAACATCCTGACTTTTCAAGAGACACTTCGTATGTCACAAGACTCCTCTGCCCTTCTCTAAAGTGGCCACAAGAGAAAAGAAACTTTAGCTTAATTCTGGATATGAGAATATAAAGATGAGACTAGGATATTTTTAATGGCAATGTGTCTGAATTGAAGTTATTCAGATATACTGGTTTGATTATTTATTATTGAATCTATTTCTGAATTAAATCATACAAAAGTCAGTTTCGTTTTCTGCCTTTTTCCTCTTTATTATACCTACCGTGTAATGTTTGTTTGCTCACATTACTTTCTGAAAAGTGGCTCATCCAATGGAATAGAATATTATTTAGGATGACATTTATTTACCTAACTGATCCTTACTGGACACCAGAAACTTAGTTCTATAATTTTGACATGGATCCATACAATAAACATATATATGTATCTATCAGGATTCTTCTAACCTCCAAGCTTAAAAAAATTGAATTTACAATAATGAAACTCTTACCATGGAATTATTGAATTAAAGCTAAAATAATTAAATATATATTTATAGTTAATAGAGTTATATATATTATGTAAGTCATATACACATTACATGTAAAACATATGTATATATGTGTATATATGTGTGTGTGTGCATACATAAAATATATATCTTACAATTAATATACAGTGTGAGTTTGGTCAATGCAATATTTAGTGAACTGTGACTTACAAAGATATATTTGTGAATACTCACAAAAACAACCCAAAACTGAATTTTTGGGATTCAGACTCTCCACTCTCTACTGATACATCTCTTGTCGTTCAAATTCAATAGTGTTATTAAATTAGAATCCCAGTGAAAATTAGCTTAAAGGTCAGACATTCTGAATGCCAGGCAACAAATATACAGCAGTAGAGACCACTGCTCATAAAGTAAAAACAAAACAAAGAAAAAAGCAGAGTTCCCTCTGCCTTCAATATATTCTCCAATCACCTACTTTAGCCATGAAATGATATCTTTTATTGCCACATAGAAACTTTCTGTGTGATTGCTTTTTTTATAGCTATAATTTATTTGACATTTTCTATAAGGCAGTCTCTGGGCTAGGGAGTCTAGAAAGCTTTTACTTTTCTACTCTAACCTGTATTCAAACCCTAGCTTAGGCTATCATTGTTTTTAAGCTTTCACTTTAGGTTAATAAAAAAAGGTTCTCTTATGTTTCTCTGTGTTGAGAATGCTGTGCATGTGTGTGTGTGTTCTAACATATATATATGTGTATATATGTGTATATGCCACCCAGGCGTCCCCTTATTTTATCATTTATCATGAACAGTAACTTGAAAATCATTTACTTTTATCTTTAAATATCATTCCACTGATTTCTCTTTTCCATGATTACCGATGTGAATTCTGAGTAGAAAAGCTGATTCTCTGGGATGCCTGGGTGGCTCACTCGGTTAAGCATCTGCCTTTAGCTCAGGTCATGATCCCAGAGTCCTGGGATCAAGTTCCGCATCAGGCTCCTTGATCAGCGGGGAGCCTGCTGCTCCCCAGCTTGTGCTCTCTCTCTCTGACAAATAAATATAAAAAAATCTCAAAATAAAATTTTTTTAAAAAGGCTGATTCTCTTTTCTTCCAAGGTTTAAAAAAAAAGTGGGAAATACTTTTTCTTTTACACTTTAACTTGTATATTCAAGAATTTCAAAGGACACATGCATATGTCTCTACTTTTTTGTTGTTAGTTTTGCCACAGAATTGTTTAATCAGTTCAGTTACCAAATTTAAGTCTTTCTGTAAAGTTTTACTCTAATTATACCTACTTGTCTTGTGAAATTATTTTTATTCACATAATACAACTCTTGGATTTATCCTTCAAGTGATTTTTGTTTTTGTCATGATTTCCATTTCTTTGATCTCATGCTTCAGGGTTGTGTGGGTTTTATTGTTGTTCATTTGTTTAATTCTTTTGACAACCATTTTTTCCTCTTGTTCTTCTGGACATTCATTCATTTCATTTCATGGGAGTGACCATTCTCTTTCTAATTGTCTACTTTGATTTTTGGAGGTTTTTTTTTTTTTTTAATGAAATCATGTTTTTCACAGTTCTGCAGTATTTGAATTGCATTCTTTGGATAGTTGTTATATTTTTTAGGAAATTTTTCCATTAGTTCTTCTTCAACAGAAGCCATTTGTTATGCTTGTTCTTATAAGTCCCTCACCTTCAGTTTATGTAAATTAGAATTCTTTACTTGTTTTGATTACCACAGCATGAGTATCAGTCAAATTCTTACAAATTTTTTAGTACTAATGAATCAGTGGCAATTGGTTAAGACTTTTTCTTTCCTTTTTTTTTTTCATTATTAAACAAAATGTTTATATTGTTTGGGACAAAAATTAATTATAAATATATGACTCTCAATTCATTCTCATATCCTAAATAATAAAATAGCAATTATGACAACATTAATGACCAAATTATTGACTGCAATAAGTGCAGATCTGTTTTATATCAACATTTTATCTATATAATAATACATAAAAACAATATCATCATTTTATATTATAATATATTATTATTGTCCTTTAATAGATGACAAAATGGG
The DNA here is from genome assembly GCF_023065955.2 of Ursus arctos. NCBI lineage: Eukaryota > Metazoa > Chordata > Mammalia > Carnivora > Ursidae > Ursus > Ursus arctos. Next base: position 23,196,484 of record NW_026622764.1, read on the forward strand.
TGTACAAATGTTATGTAACTTGAATGAAGCTCCGTAATTAAGTATACAATGGAACTGGGATTCCATTTCATGTAATGTGACTTCCATTTTCACACTCTTTCTACATATTGTATTTTGCTATTTCTTACTGCCTTTATTAGTGTTACATGTGGATATATATCCTATTTCACTTGTTTTAATGGGTAAAGTTCCAAATATTAGTTTTTCCAGACTAATGAAAGAAGTTATCATAAAATGTATACTCTATTTGGTATTTTATATATATATATATATATATATATATATATATGATGGTTATATGAGATACAATGAATGGGCAATTGAGAAATCTAAATAATGTTTCCATATTTCATATATTAATGCATTTTTTTATACATAGATAATTTTCTTTGGGGTTTTTTTGCAAGGATTAAAAACACATACTTAGTTTTCACAACTGGTATGTGACAAATGTCTAGTCAATATAGGCTAAAACCGATAATAAAACCAAAGTGACATGTTTCACCAAAGCTTTCTTGTAGTGGCATTCAATGTTAGTCAGACTGACCCTTTCCTTTTTTTTTTTTTAAGATTTTATTTATTTATTTGACAGAGAGAGAGACACCAAGAGAGGTAACACAAGCCGGAGGAGTGGGCTCCTCGCTGAGCAAGGAGCCAGATGTGGGACTAGATCCCAAGACCCTGGGATTGAGACCTGAGCCGAAGGCAGAGGCTTAATGACCGAGCCACCCAGGCACCCGCAGACTTACCCTTTTTTTGAAAACAACTAAAGATGCTAAAAAAAATACCTTTTCAAGTCTTACTGCAAGCCTCAAAGAGATGATAAAAAATAAGAAATTATCAGGAAAAAACCTAAGAAAAAGCATAAATTCATTCTTAAGCAGCCTAACAGCATCTGTGAACCCTAAAGAAATTGGGCTTTCACTTTTGAGGATCTGATAGGACAAGGAAGATAGAAGTAAAAGCGTAAGGCTTTCTAAGGTGGTGGATTCAAATATAGATTCTCTAAATTAAGGGATGAATTCTTAGGGTAAACTCGAACTAGAATTAAATCTACCTCAGCCACAGGCTCAGAAACCTAAAGACAAATAAGGACTGCTATGTGATTTAACACCCAAAGGACACATTCTGGAAGGACCAATGAAATTCAACTGTTGAATTTGGTTGATGACTTGTCTAAATCATAGTACCATAGGAACCTGGTAGAAGCAAACACAATATCTCTCTAGAGAAGGCACATTTATCTCAGCTACTTAGAAGCCCCCCAATTTTTTAAAGATTAGTAATAAAGTCAGAAATAACCAATCACACAAGTAATAGAAAAACAAAAAAGCAGAAAGAAATAGGTAGAGGGATTATACTCACACGGTCATCATACATATCGGAATTATCAGATACATATTATAAAAAATGTAACTTGCATGGGATGCCTGGCTGGCTCATTCGGTAGGGTATGTGACTCTTGATCTCAAAGTCATGAATTCAAGCCTCGTGTTGGGGGTGGAGCCTACTTAAAATACGAAAAAAAAAAACTACACACATGCACAAAAAATAAAAGGCTATAATAGATGTAATTTGCATGATGTTTAAAAAAGGCAAGTTTGAACATTTCTGCAGAGAATAAGAAATTATTACATGAATTAGATGATTTGAAAAATATTCAAATAAAACTTGTAAAAGTAAAAAAAGATCAGTGACTAAATTAAATAAAACTCACTGGATAAGTTTGACAGCAGAGTGAAAAAATATTGAAAGTTAGGTCAAAATAAATTTTCTAGCTAGAGCAATCAGATCTAAAACAATGGAAAGTATGGGATGATAGTAATGAAAACATGGAGTACAGAGTGAGAAATTATAGGAGTGAGAGATGTAGGAAAGAAGACATGAAACAGAGACAATATTAGAGGAGACAATGACTAAGAATTTTCGAGAAATGTTTAAAAAAAAAGCATAACAACTTGCAACCAGATGAAATCCCATAAACGATCAACTTCTACCTTAGCAAGCCAGGTAATCTTCTCCTTACATTTCTGTACTAATCTTTCCACTTGGCCTGAGTTATTTCTCAAGATACAGCAGAATATATTCATGATTGTACAAATTCCACTCTGGCCTACAAGAAGAAAATGTAGGATAATTTTATCACCCATAAGAATTCTGGCCAGTGACTTGAAGCTGACATGAATGCCTTCAGTGACCCAATTGTTGTAACTGATCACTTCAGCTATAGTAAAGGAGGGATTTTTGTGCCATCTTTCCTAACTGGATGTCTTCATTAAAGGGAATAACTGCCCACAGGTGCACACAAATTTTGAGTCATTTTTTTTTTCTTTTCTCTTCTACAAAGCTTCTCCAAATAACCAAGGGATGTTGTATTCTTGACAGATTGTGCCAGCCAACTGAGGGCTACATGATATACTGGGTGAGATTTCCTTAAATACTTGAGGTCTCTTAAAGACACCTCCAAGGTGGAAATTACTGTGTTTAGGAATGTAGGCAAGTTACTACTTGGTTTCCACAAAAGAAGTAGGATTTCAAGTGTGCATATGATACCCTAGAAAGAAAGTGTTTACTATTGTTGGAGTTTAATCAGCTCAAGGGCATAGGTTGACACTGCCTCCAGCATAGCCTTCTAGCCGATTGGTGAACTTTATAATACCCAGTTATTCAACTTTAATAATTAGTTCTTGTTTTTGGAGGGACTGCCTGATGTCATTGAGTCCAATCTGCCATGTTTATCTAAGAAAACTGCTTAGTAGCATCTATCCATGCCATACAATGACTGAGAATGGGGTCTGGGCAACATTCAAAAGTTTTTACTGTGGGATGTACAGAAATTTGGACCAGCTTTTGCTGTCTCCAGTAGACAAGTAATATTTAGGATAAAGGTGGTCAAATTGTGGTCAGAGCCTCTGGCAAAGGATAGAAGACCTAGCAGTTATTTAAATTCAGGGTACTTTCAACAGTTTTGGAGAGCCACAGCAGGACATTTTCATATTGTAAGAAATCTTCAAAGGGGGTTGTGAAATCAAAGTTCATTAATATTTCTCCCCCCCCCCACCAAACAGGTTGATTGTGTTCCTTCCCCAAGTGCCAGACTGTTCTTCCTTTAGTATCTTCAAATCTGTGTGCCACATTCCAATTGCTATGACTTATTTTTTTCCCCAATAAACTGTTTGCAACTAGGCCTTTCAGACAAAAGTGTCAGGTACAAGACAGGCAATACATTTTCATAAAACTTAATTGGAAGTAACTTTGAACCACATTTTCCCCCCTTTGACTGTATTATCTCACAGTGGATATATCAACCAGGCTGGCCTAAGGTTACTGGTGGTGAAAGAAATATGCATCATCTTCAGGAATGAAATGGGTGGAGAAGAATCCATTCATTCATCTCTAGCTTGAAAGAGGATGATCTCTTTCTGAAAAGAGCTGTATTCAGTGACCAAACTGCTCTAGTTTGAGAAACAAGAAGAGGTAAAATGGACAAATTTGTTTAAGTTAACTCATAAAGAAGTTATTCCAGCATTTAAGACACTAGTTGTCTGCAAATAGTGAGAAGCATGGGATTTCCATTTAATAACTTGACTATCAGCTTATTGTTGAGTGACTTTTCCAGTAAGATGAATGTCATTTTCAGTGCAAGTGATCTGAAAATCCAAAGGCAGGCACAAAGAATGTCTTAAAACAGAAGAATTTAAAAAAAGAAAAAACAACTATTTCAGGAATATCAGCTACATTCTACACTGACTTCCCTATAACAAAAGAGAGAGAAAAGAGAGTGGAGTAATATATTTAGTGTATTGAAAGAAAATTATTGCTGAATTTTTATACTACACACAATTATCTTCTAAGAAGAGAGACAGTTGTCAGTGGCTGGTTAATACCAAAGGAAGAAGAAAAATATAAAATGTGACATTGGTATGTGAAAGAGAATGGTGAGGAGATGTAAAGGAGCAAAATTTTGTATATAATTGAAATTAATCTGGTATATTTCAAATTAGATTTTTATAGCTTTAAGATATTAAGTGCAGTTCCTGTGACACCTCAAATTACATAACTATAGACTATACACATGAGGATATGCATGAGGAAATAAGAAGGCAATTAGAAACTTAAACTACCAAAAATTAGCTATACACAAGACAGCATTGCAGGGACATTGGTCATTGTCCCTTAGGCTATGTTTAGCAGAACTCATAGAATACACCCAAATCAGCATATTGTATCTTCCCCCTAAACAGATCCTCTCAGTTTCAGTAAGACTCTAAGTCACCCATCATGTGCTTGAGGAACAGTGATGAAAGGATTTGTGATTATCTTGAAGGACCAATAAAAGCAGGATCCCTCTCTCGCTGGCTGTCTCTATCTCTGTCGAATAAATAAATAAAATCCTTAAAAATATATATAAATATGAAGTAAAAATTGACAGAATCAGACATTGTGGAAAATAGATATTTTCTGCAAAAATAGTTGAAGATTTCAATACTCCATTTTCTATAATGGAAAAAACAACCAGACAGAAGAAAAGTTAGAAAATAGAGTATTTGAATAACACAATGAACAAAAACATCTAAAAGATATATACAAAACAGTTCACCCAAAACAACAGAATGCATACTGTTCTCAAGTACACAAGGAATGTTTTCCAGGACAGATCATCTGTTGGGCCACAGATTATGACTGAATATATTTACAAAGTTAGATATCATACAAAGTCTTCTTCAATCACAACAGGATGAAATTAGGGTCTTGGATGGAGCCCTGCGTTGGGCTCCACACTGAGCAAGGAGCCTGCTTGTCCCTCTCCCTCTGCTCCTCCCGCTGCTCTCTCTCTCTCAAATAAGTAAATAAATAAAATATTTTAAAATAAATAAATAAATAATTGACTAATCCAAGAGTAGTAGGAAATGGAAATAGTTTGAAATATATGCACTATTGATGGAAATGTATACAGGAGAACAGTTTGACTTTATTTAGGAATGGTGAACATGTGTTCCCTAAGACCAAGTTATTCCATTCCTCAGAATAAACGTAGACTCAAAGGTAGCATAATGCATGCACAGGAATGATTACCTCAGGATTCTCAGTACTAGAGGAAAAAAATGGTCAATAAAATGAATAAATGAACTGTGACTGATTCTAAATGTCAAGATCATTAAAAGCAAGAATACAAGACTGTATTTTGATAAAAAATGTTCCTACAGTTACATAAAACAACTGGAAGAGGTTAAAAAACATGTTGTTAGGTAAAAGAACAAAGAAATAACACTGCTTATAGTATGAATTCTACATGTAAAATGTTCAATAACAGACAATATTAAACTATACTGTTTTAAGGATGTGTACATAGTTCAGAAAACCAAAGAGACAGGTGAAATAATGAATATCACAAAAATCAATATAGTGATGACCTCTGGGAAATAGCTAAGTTCGTGACAGAAAAACATGAGATGAGGGGAGAGGACTATGAGTTGCTGGTGATATTTTATTACTTCTTGACTAGAGTAGTGTTTACACAGGTATTCACATTATGATTATTCATTAAACAATATATTTTCTTTTGTTATCTGTATGAAACATTATTAAAATGTGATATAGTTTAGTATTTTCTTTTTATTATCCTTACTATTCTTTTTAAGTACTGATACTTATTGTATAAATAAATATCTCCTTACTTGTGGTGTCTTTATCATATGTTTTAGCTATAACTTAAAAAGAATACCACAGCATGAAATTTATATAGGACTTTTACAGAGCACCAAAATTAAAATTTTTAGTGGGAGTTTTGTGTGTAAAAGGACACCCAAAGGTAGAAAGAAGCAGCATGACCTAAATCCCAAGTAGTCATGAAGATAGTGACTTTGAAAACATTTTTCAGAAATATTTTAGGAACTGAGAAAAATACAGATGGTGAATACATATGTGTAAAAGTGATACTATTAAAAATGTGTATATAAAGATAAACTATATCATAATTAACAAAAATCCCTTAAAACCCAAATGAAAATTTACATTTATATTTAAGGAGTAATTTGAGGGGATATTCATACAGTTATTTTTCTGAATATGGCTAATTGGTATAATTCTAGATGTAGGATATAATGGAACCCACTTAAAGCTGAACACGGATTTTTCTCTTTCGAGACCACAGTATTTTTCTATTTTGTTGTAAAACCTTATTACAATGAGAATAATAGGTATAATTAACCCCTCAAAAGTGGGCTTGAACAGTATGGGTCCACTTAGATGAGGATTTTTTTCAATAAATACAGTACTATAAATATATTTTCTCTTATGATTTTCTTAATTACATTTTCTTTTCTCTAGTTTACTTAATGGTAGGAATACAATACGTAATACATACAAGATACAAAATATGTATTAATTAAATGTTTATGTTATTGTTAAGGCTTCTGGTCAACAGTAGGCTATCAGTAGTTAAATTTTGGGGGCATCAAAAGTTATATATGGATTTTTGAATGTGCAGGGGTCAGTGTCCTTAACCCCTATGTTGTTCAAAGGTCAACTGTATATGCAAAAACAAAAAAACCCCAAAAAAACATAGTAAACCATTTAAACATTACTTTAGCATCCACTACTACACATTTTTCTAAACTATATATACATATATATGGCACACATACATATCAAGTTATTCCCACTTTATAAGTGATGAAACCAATTCAAATAAATTATCCTAACACTGATTGTGGTCTCAAAGCTAGTAAGAAAAATCCAAAAATAAAATTTAAGGCTGATAGTTATATAACTTACACATGATTAAGAGGCATTGTTTTAACTTAAGGCCCAAGTATTTCATAAAAGCTAGTACATTAACAGATAAACCAGATTTTTTTCTATGTACTATCTTAAATCATATATGATAGGTGGAAAATGAATTAGCAAGTAGGGTCTGTTTTAAAGGGAAGAAAGGAGATGGAAGAGCTCTAAGCAACAGATACTTGCCAAGTAGGCATCTACTGAGGTTATTACGCCTGAATAAATGAAGCAGAGAGTACGAGGTCCTGATAGCTTAAACAAGCCAACTAAACAAGGTGACTTTCTCAGGGGAAGAAGTGGCAACAGAAATGATAGGAATGGGGATAGATTTCCCAACTTTACAACGGATGTGTGGCAAAGAATTTCACACACAAAGTGACACTTGATTCATTGACCCGTTCTGAACAACTCTTCTACAACTCAGTATGGTGTGAGAATGAGGGCTGAATTTGCTCCTTACTCCAGAATCCAAACAAATAATTGTTTGAAATATGAGGACTATTTGCTTTGATTTCATCAATTTTCCTTTACAGATGTAAGCCCCTTTGCAAAGGGAAGGAAACATTCTCAGCCATGATTCTGAGATACTTTTTTTTTTTTATCTCAAATTTACAGTATAGGAAACTGCCAGTTCATTGAAACACTATCCTGAGCATGTGTACATCATCTTCCCCTAAACGCTCTTCTTCTAAAATATTTCCAATCTATCATTGACTTTTCCCCAAAATTATCTGTATAATTAAGCTTTATTTTTTTTAAAAAACCTTAGTGTTTTCAATTGCCTCCAAATAAAAAATCATAATACTTAACATCACTCTAATTTTTTTTCTTGATTTAATCGCTTCTCAGCCTTTTAGCTAAGATCAGGTGTAATTTCTTTTTTCTATGATTTAGCCCTAAGCATATCTACAATAAGAATTTCATCCACCATTACATGATTTCCTTGTTTTGATCTATAAATATTTTATACATGTATTTGCAACCCTACACAAAGCAAACCCAATCCCCTGGCCTGTTATGATAAACCCCAAATCACACAATGTTTTCTGGATTTATGTTTGGTTTTCTTCCTAAAGTTGAAATAGAGTGCATCATTCGGATTTGCTTATCTTTAGGCCATATACTTTGGAAAATTGTTAATGGAACATTTGCCTTGCCATACAAATCACATTCTTGTTTCTTGATCTTTTTTCTGTTTCTGTTTTTTTGTTATTCCTGATGACCAGCCCAAATGCTCATTACATATTGTGGAAAGAGAAAAAACAAGCCAAGTCATCATTTCAAGCTTTATACTAAAATGTTGCTGGGGTGCCTGGGTGGCTTAGTTGGTTAAGTAACTCTTGATTTTGACTCCGGTCATGATCACAGGATTGTGAGATTGAGACCCACCTCAGACTCAACACTCAGTACAGAAACTGCTTGAGATTCTTTCCCTTTTCCTCTCCCTCCCCTTCTTCCTCACCAACATAAATACATACGTATATACATACATACATAAAATCTTTAAAAAATGTTGCTAAATGAGACCAACTTTGACATGAATGTTAGGGAATGAAACAAGGTGCTTAAGTATATTATATGACAGAACAAGACTAGTAAAAATTTAATTTTATTACAAGAGTATACACTACAGAAATTCTCAGTATTTGTGGAAACACTTGACATTAGTTATAGAACAGGATGGTAGAGCAGCAAAATGGTGGTGGCATTTATCAGCTATTGGGTGATCAACTTGAGTTTAGGAAAATTTTAGTGGGGAGGAATAGTTGGAGTCAAGTTTTTCAATGGTGATACTAAAACAATTTTAATCTTTTAGAGATTTTTATAGCCATTCCTCTTTACCAGCTCAGGAAAACTTTCTTATGCTGAATATCAGAGTCCAGACTATAATCTCTATCCAGATTTCAAAGTTTGGAGAACAAGTAAAGTCCCATAGCACAGGAAATGTTTAGTTTCAAGTAGATCACCAGTTTTCTGTGTGATTGTTCTTTCTTATGAATTCATTCATCAGATAGTGGTTTTACAAAAGTACCTATGGATCTGGACAAGATACAATATAGAATTGTGATGTTAAGACACACAAGAATCATTAATACACCTTGAAATGCTTCCTTTAGCAACATTGACTCTTCTTAATTGTAGTCAGAAGAAAAAAAACAAAGTCCTACATCTAGAATTTCCCAATTTGGAAAGTGGCATAGTGGCCAGGTTTCCAAGTTTTCCTATCTTTCTATTTGGCTCTTTAAGCTATCAGTTAAGTGTTGTCAAATACCAGGGATTAGCTATTTTTAAAAAGTATTAGAAGTAAAGGGGAAAATCTTAAATTTTTGATCCCTAATAATTAAAAATTTGTAATTTTAAACTATAACAAATGGCTTAAAGATAGTTATAATTTTTCTAAAAAGAGAGAAGAAAAAGGGAACAATTAGTGGCTTTTTGCATTTAGTCTGTGTCTGGAAATCTTAGAAGTATGAAAGTTGGTTATTTGATTGAAAATTTTTGGAAAGGTTGAATTATTTATGGTCCTGTCTGCTTCTAGATAATCGCCAAAGACTCTCAGTTTTACATTTGTAAGCATCAAAGACATCCAGGTCATGGGAGTGTGATGCATTGTGAGTCTGAAAATGTAAATGCAAGAATCTGTGCTTTCAAACATAACTGCTGGGTTAGTGGGACCTGATATGGTCTTTTTCCAATGAAGCGTAAGACTATCCTTATTTCGTTTTTGAGTTTTTCCTTTGGTAAATCTGCTTAGACCTGTTAGTTTTAAACTTTTGAATATTGCAATAAACCTTTAAGAGGTGGCAGTACGTTGGATGTGTAACTGCTAGCCTTACCAGGTGAGAGTTAAGAGGATGATAACCTTTGATTTCCAGCCAATGAATTTTTTAATAGCTGAGGAAGTTAAGGATACCTTAGGTCCTGGCAGCTAATATTTCAAAAATTTGTCTAAGCTTTATTTGTTCTTTTACTTTACACTACTGATACAGGATGGTAAAGATGATGGAATTTCTAGATGATAAACAGTACCATGTATAGCTATTTGATTAAGTTCTTATAAAATAGGCACTTCTATCTCTATATAAAAAGCTTAGTAATAAATACACCAAGTTGAAAATACGAAGAATAGGAGGCTGCTTGTTGTTGTTTGTTTGATTTCATCTTGTTGTTTTCTAGTTGTTAATTCAGTTGCCATTAAGCTGAGAAAACCTTATGGTCGCCTGAAAAATATATAGACAATAGTGAACATATATCCATACCCACTCGAAGGAGATTATTGCACAAAGTCTATTTGTAAATATCAAATAGGCATTGAAGTTTTTGTTTTTGCTTATGCCTACCTTTTCCCTGGATTATAAATCTGACAAATGGGACATGTGCCAAAAACATCCTAAGAAGTTTTGAGTGAGGGTCGCCTGGGTGGCTCCGTCATTAAGCGTCTGCCTTCGGCTCAGGGCATGATCCCGGCGTTCTGGGATTGAGCCCCACATCAGGCTCCTCTGCTGGGAGCCTGCTTCTTCCTCTCCCACTACCCCTTCTTGTATTCCTTCTATCGCTGGCTATCTCTCTCTCTGTCAAATAAATAAATAAAATCTTTAAGAAAAAGAAGAAGAAGTTTTGAGTGAAATGATCCTAGCTATAGTGATTTTAAGATTTCAGCCAATTTATCTTTGTTTTTGCGATCAAACTGAATAGCTATGTTAACAAATTATGTTATTTAATTATCTTAAATTATTGTAATCAATGGTTATTCTGGAAGTTAAACTATTTTATAAACAGAAGAGAGATGAACAACCATCTATAGCAATTTGATTTACATTAAAAACCAAACTTATTGTCATTAATTGTATCTGATGGTCAACTATATTGAATTTAGAACAAAAATCATTTTGTAGGGGTGCCTGGGTGGCTCAGTCATTAAGAGTCTGCCTTCAGCTCAGGTCATGATCCCAGCGTTCTGGAATCAAGCCCCCATCGGGCTCCCTGCTCAGCAGGAGGCCTGCTTCTCCCTCTCCCTCTCCCACTCCCCCTGCTTATGTTCCCTCTCTCGCTGCCTCTCTCTCTGTCAAATAAATAAATAAAATCTTTTAAAAAAATCATTTTGTAGGGTTATTATACAAGACTTTCTGCTTAAACATGAGTGTATTTTAATCTGAGGACTTCAGTACATCTTTTGACACAATTCAACTCATACAGCGCACCTTCTGACCTCCTCCAAATTAATGTCTTTCCCATGTGCACAATAAAGTCACCCAATCCCAACATTGTTAAAAGGATTATTTATCCATTTCAGTGTCAACTCAAAGCCCCAAACCTTATCTAAATATAATCAACTCAAACTCATCTAAATCAGTTATGGGTGAGAATCCAGCTATGGTCCATCCAGGGACAAAGCTCATTGTTATCTACATACTTGTGAAATTAGAAACCAAGTTATATATTTATAAAATACCTTGTTGGAATAGTTATAGGATAGACATTGCCATTCCAAAAAGATAGAAGGAAAAGGGGTCTCAAGTCCCAGGCAAGCCTGAAAAGAAGCAGGGAAAATTCAATTAGATTTCAAGGCTTGAAAATAATCCTGGACAGGAGAATTTTGTTCAGTTCTCCTCAGTTCTCCTCAGTTTTTCCCACCTGCATGGCATGTCATTTCACTGACTCTGGCCTGGTGTCATTCTGTGGGGAAAACATGGAAATTAGAGAGCTACCACTTTTCTTGTTCTTTGCTTCTTACCTGCAGTATTGCGGTACCTAGTCCCCGACTTACAATGGTTCAACTTGAGTTTTTAACTTTACAATAGTACAAAAGTGATAACATTCAGTAGAAATCATAATTGGAATTTTAAATTTTGCTCTTTTCCCAGACCACTGATATGTAGCATGATCCTCTTCCTGATGCTGGGCAGCAGCTCCCACTCAACCACATGATCACAAAGGTAAACAAGTGATACACTTATAACCACTCTGTTTTTCTCTTTAAATATAGTATCCAACATACCACATGAGATATTCAATTGTTTATTATAAAATATGCTTTATGTTAGAGGACCATGTACAACTGTAAGCCAATTCAAGTGTTCTGAGCATGTTTAAGGTAGGCTAGGCTAATTTGTGATGTATGGTAAGTTAGGTATATTAAATGCATTATTGATTTATGACGTTTTCACATTATGATGGGTAAGGTGTAACCTCATCATAAGTCAAGGAAAACCTGTATTTGTACAATAGCTCGATTATTACTTTCAATTTGGCTTATTGTCCCAGTTGGCCACCTTGACACCTGGCAGCATAACAACTACCATAAAGCAGAGTAGTTTCACTTTCAGGGTCACTGTCTTTATATCACAGCAAAAAGATTTCCCTTTCAGGGTCACATGAAGAGACAGAAACATGTTATGAGGGAAAGTTTAAGAAGAAAACAGGACCCTTCAACAAATCATGCCTTTCTTTAGTTTTAAGTCCTTTTCCAAGTTCACCATGAAACAGTTAATCTTGTTTGTTTCATCTACCATAACCTTTGCTTAATATTTTGTTTATTAAAATTAAACACTGATAGTTTTTTTAAAGACTTGTTGAAAAGTTGTATATTCAATTCTGAAACCCTGAAGACAGTTTTCTGTTTCCTCTGGTTAAAATTAACTATACTTATTTTTTTTTCCATAGAGAACTCTCAAAATATTGAAAGAAATGTTTTTCATATAATTATTTTGGGTTTTGTTAATGTGTGAAATGTGTGTATGCATGCATGTTTGTGTGTATATGTGCATGGGAACAAGAAGATGTACAGACAGTAAAACACAAAAGGGCTATATAAATTTCCAGGTTTATAGTTTTAAAGAACTAAGATTAAAATGTTGAAGGAGATAAAAGATAAGACTGAATATTTCAAGATGGAACAGGAAATGATAAATATTTCGTAGCAGATCTGAAAAAAAAACCAAATTCTACAATTAAAAAATGTAATTATCAAAATTAAAAACTCAATGTATAGATTTGACACCAGATTAAATAAGTGAAGAAATTTGGCAAATGAAGGCAGGTCAGAATAAAGGAAAAAAATAAGAGAACACCTAAGAAAAGTCATGAAATACATCAATCTCACATTTTCAAACCCTCACAAAACCTGAGAAAAATGAAAATATAAAATGTAATTCACACATATTAAAACAAATATAAAGAGAGATCTGTAAAGCAAACAGTAAGATAGGGAAAGGATTTATCTTATCTTCAAAGAAGTAACAATCATACTTTACAATTAAGAATAACAGTTGACTTTTAAGCCAAAAGTTTGGAAGCTGGAAGTAATTGAATGATATCCTCATAATAATGGAAAACCAAGTGCAACTGGTGAGGGTATTTTTGTCCCAAGCATAGGCTGCAAGTAGGTTCACTGTTTGTATTTAATTTAAATACATACTAAAACTGAGTAGAAACAACTTTGCTTTTTATTATCATACACTGGGGTTTCTAAATAGTATAATGATAAAGCATTGGTTATTTGGATCCTCCCCACTGTTTCAGAATGCTGCTGAAAAATGTGTTCGTTAGAATTATATACTCCATAAAAATCCTCTTTCAGAATGAAGGTGGATACCTAGGCATTTTTGTAGATTAACCTTGTGTCATACAAACATGTTAAACTGACTTATTAGTTCTGGTAGCTTTTCTTTTTGGTAAATTCTGTAGCATTTTTCACATAGAAAATTATCTTGTCTGCAAATAAAATTGTTCTACTTCTTCTCAGTAGATCATAATGCCTTTTATTTCATTTATTTATCTTATGTTGGCTTAAACTTCCAGTAAAACGTTGAAGGGAAATAGTAGATGGACATCCTTGCCTATTCCCTGCTTTTGGTGGAAAATTGCCAGTCCTTTACCATTAAATATAATGTTAGCTGTAGGTTTTTCATAGTTTCCTTGTATCAGTTTGAGGAAGTTTCCTTCTAATAATAGCTCTAAAACAAAATAAAACCAAACCAAACATCTAACAATACCAAACGTTGACAAGAATGTAGTGCTCACACATTAATTTGTATACCCCCTTTGGAAAAATTTTTGGAATCATCTAGTGATCTTGAAAACAACTGTTTTTAAGATTTTATTTATTTGACCGAGAGAGAGAGAGAGAGAGAGAGCGCGCGCACAAGCAGGGGGAGCAGCAGGCAGAGGGAGAGGGAGAAGCAGGCTCCTTGCTGAGCAGGAAGCCTGACATGGGGCTTGATCCCTGGATCCTGAGATCATGACCTGAGCTTAACCAACTGAGCCACCCAGGCACACCTCGAAAACAATTTCTAAACCAAATTGTATGCACATGTGTACCAAAAGATGCATACAACAATATTGGTAGCAATATTATTTGTCAAAGTTCTAAGCTGGAAAATTAAAATATCAATCCATAAGTTCCAATTAATTGGAATATGTTTACTCAATGGAATAACATACAGAAATTAAAATGGCATAGGTAGAGCTACAGTCAGCAACATGTATGAGTCTTATAAAAGTAGTGTCGATCAATAGAAGCAAAATCTGAAGGACTACATACAATACTATTAATTTATATAAATTTCAAGCATAAGCAAAACCACTCTGGATTAATCTGTTAGAAATCATAATAGTGGTTAACTTTGGGTATGCAGGCAGATTTTGGTATACTGGTTATGTTCCACTTACTCACTTGGATTTTTATAGGTACACTTAAAATATACAAAATTCTCTGCATATGTTATGCTAAGTTGAAAAAAATAAGAAAAATTGTGCAAATAGAAATATGTTATAATAAAATTTGGACCTCCTTTTGCCTCATTGCATCTGAGACAGCAAGACGGGTCACCAGCAGGTCTGCTGGAGCCATCTGAGGAAATTTGGCTAGGGTTCTCATGGTTGCCATGTCTGCTCAAACCAGCACAGTCTGGTCCAGAAAAAATGTGCCTCAATATATGCTATCAGTGTTTCTGCCAGTATAGGAAAGATAAAGGCTTCATTAAGGTGGATTAAGTGAACTTCCTTGAATGTGTCATCCAAGATACCTACCTCAACTGCAGATATCCAATATACCTACCTTAATGCTAACTCATTGTATATACAATAAAATACCTCAATTATGAAAAAGATAAATAAAACTTGGACCTATAAACCAAACATCTACCCTCCCCCCATCTTCCTGCAATTAATTCAGCAGCATTCATTGATTTAAAAAATATGAGGTAAAAGGATCAAATGAATTTAGAGATAACAGAAAATTAGCTTTGTGTTTCAAATTAGATTTTTATGCTTAAGGCAGGGACAATAACCTCAAAATGAAAGACTTCATTTTCAAGAGTCTCCTATTTTAAAGAACCAAAGACTAAGCTTTGATAGACCCCAAGCTTTATATGTTTGCCGTACAAAAGAAATAGGAACAAGAACAGAGAAGAGCTGCACCTCCTTGCCCCTGCTGTCTTGTTAAAGATTACCTATAGTGTGTGCCTTTCTGATAGGGTTAAGCTCAATGAAACCCATAAAGAAATCCACTATAGGAGAATGGTAAACTAGGTTTAATGCAGAAGTGGTGGCAAGAATAAGCACCTTAGTATAAGGCTTAAACGACTCTCCCCAACTAAGTGTCTTAGGACTAACTCAAAAAGAATTTTGAAGAGAATTTCAGTTTGCATTATTCCCTACCTTTATCTGAATATTTGTAAAGAACTATCTGATAAAGAGCAAGTGAATCTGAAAAATACTTAGTATTTATTAGGCTAAAACAGCATATGAGTGAAAAATTAGTCAATTCATTGACATTATCTCAAGAGATTAAATTATGTTACTGGAGCCAGAAGATTAGAACATGAGATGATATTTTAAGTTTTCTTTTAGAAAAATAAATTTGTAAATTTACATACTTCAGTTTTAATTATGAAATTTTGTCTGGTTCATAGTTAAATAATGAGTATTTATTAAATATTTTCTACTTAGTGGACTCCTATAGCCAGAAAAGCTCAAAGGCCCAATGATTAATAGAATCCAATGATTTTTAAAAGGAACTAAGACTAGATTATTACCCTACCATCATCCATACATTTCACAAAGGTGTTATCAGAGGTCCTCTCTAATTTCCAAATTTTACAGTCACTTAAGCCTTTTAACTACTTTACCACCCAAGCTGTGTTTTTGTTCCCTTGAGTTTTAGTCAACTGTTCATTCTATGATCTTGGTCATAAAATGACTTGATTTTTAAATTTTCTATTCAAATTAGTGGTTGACATTCAACTTACCTGAGCACAAAATTTTAGAAAAGCATCTCGTGTTCAAGTCTATTCAAACCATCCAATATAGGTCCTGACAGTTCCACCATTTACTTTTTTAAAATTGCCTGAGAAAAGAGAAAGGAGAAAGCTTTCACATCAAATATCTACTGCCCATGTCAAGCTAACTGAAATATTTTCAGGTCATACCATGCTCCATAGTTTGTTGATATCTGCTTATAATGTAGATAAAAATAAGAGGAATATAATGCTTTGGCGCTTCATAAATAACACACATCTGTGGCCACTTGATAGTTTGCTAAAGTTAAGGCAAGTCTTGGAAAATCATAATATTTTTAATTACTTACCATCTCATATGATAAAGAAGATTACACATGTGGATTTCTGATTGATTTTAGTTATACCATCACCTGACAAATAAATGACTGGTATGAAGACATAAGTAGTAGCTAGTTGACTATGGTAAATAAATATAATCAAGTTTGATGTATTTGCAGATAACTGATGAAACAAAGTATTTTGTATCAAACTACTGTACATTAACCTGGGATGATATAATGAAAGTAAGTTAAGTGGGAATAATAATCAATTAGAATTTCAAAAGCTTTAAGCATGAATGTAGATGTCTAAGTAAACTCACAAGAAGGAAAAAAGAGAAAACGATTTCAATATTTAAGTGCCAGTTTAGTGATACTTATTGACATCAAGCAAAAAAATGAATGCTTTTCTTTACAAATCAGAAGTCAACAACACATGCCGAGGGCACTTGTGGCTTTTTATATCCACACCTAAATAAAGATAATAAGAATAACCTGTAGTAGAGTAGAAAAGGTCTTATTCATATATATTTCTCTAGAAATACTTTAAAAATTATTATAAGAACAGAAACTTGAGTGAAACTGGTAGTGTGGAATCATTTATGTTCATTTTCAGCATTTTCTGAAGAAGTTTTTTTTTAATTAAGAAAAGAATAACTTCAACAGGAATGATTTTTTGAAAATGGCTAACCCATCACATAAAATGGAAAGTATACTGTAGAAATACTTAACTTAATATTATAGTAAATGAAATTGTAATTACTATGACCAAATAAAAGAGCAGTGATAGTGTCAAATCTATGGGGGGAAAGGCTGTCCCCTAGCCGAGGGACCTATAGTTTCCTGAGAGCTTCTACAGTCCTTTTCTTAGTCCTCAGTGCTTGCCTGCTCTATTCCTCTTGCCATAACCATCACTTTGCTTTTAAATAAAAGCCTTTTGTGAGTATAAGCCAGAAAGTCAAGTGCTTCTTTTCGAATAGCTAAACTAAAGAAATCTTTGCAGCATATTAGAACAAACAATAAATTAATCAGAAGGAAGACAATATAACAACAAAATGTCTCCATCATTCAAAAAGAAGATAATATAGAAAGAGTAAAATATAATCAGAAAAAGGGTGAAAAAAATGTGGATAGCAAGATGCTAGAAATTCCTCTAAATATTTCAGTAATCACTGTAAATGTAAATATGTGGAAACACAACTAAGTACAATTTGGATTCTTGTTTTGCACTTACCTTTTTTTAAATGTTACCTAAAAACCACTCCAAATGCTTAAATTTCATTTGAAACAGATATTTTAGAATAAAAATATTGTCTCCAAAATAAAATAAAATTTGTTTTCAATATATTTTTCATATGGTTAATGCTAGAACGTTGGCCTAAAAAAGAGGGAGTCAACATGTTGTCTCAACCCACAGCTTCACCATCTATGATTATAGCTGCTGAAAAAGATGAATTTGACATTTCAGTGAGTATTCTGACTCATGAACAAGGAAACTAGTCCAAATAAACTGGGTCAGCTGTAACTAAGAAAGGAAAATATGACAAAGACTATCTTTCTCTAAGCTTTATATTAATCATTTGACTCATTGTTTCTCATACCACAGACATATCAAATAGTATTATGTGTCAGTTAAAATGTGGCATCATTTTGAAATCAATCACTCTGAGTTTAAAGAAAAAAATACTTAAATATTTTAAAGGTAAACATGATCTCTTTTAGAGCTGAAAGACATTTGAAAAAGTCATGGAGTTCTTGTTGGGTAAACTTTGTATTTCGTTGCTTGGATAAAGGTACATGATGGCTGAGAAATTGAAAAGGCCTTGTGTAGTCGACATTGGTGAATGCCTGCCAGATTAAAAGTTGGTAAAAAAAAAAGTCATGTCAATTTACATTTATATTAAATCTTCAAATTAATGATTTAGCTGAAAACGTGAGACTGAGTTAACATCTTGTCTTCAGGATGTACTTTTGACTTACAAAGGCACTAATATACAGATGTGGCTATAATTATTTACCTGTATTGGTCCAAAATAAGTGCAAACTATCAGAGAAGATAATTTATGAAAATGCTTGGCCAAAAATGCAAGTAGTACTGAAATATGCAAAGTGCCATATAATCCTTTGAATGGTCATTTTTTATGCTGGAACAGTTGTATTGACATTTATACTGTTGATGCAAAAAAAATAGTGAATAACACTTCTGGTTTCTTATCAAGGTATACACAACAAACTATACTAATAGTATCTTTCTTCATCATTATACACAGTATAAAAAAAGATATCAGTTACAAGCAAGTATTAGAATTGCAGAAACTTGTAATACCCTTCCAACACTTCAAGGTTTTCTGATGAGATAGATGGAGATATTAATGATTATAATTTATTTTTAATATGAAAAATAATGTGTCAATATGAGGAAGATCTATATAATTCATTGAACAAATATGATACAAAATCATATATGGAAAAAATATCCATTCAAAGATAGGCTAATGAATTTTACAGTACTAAGGTTTAAAAGATTTATTGATATGGATTCAGATTCTACATTTTTAAGAAACTACCACGTCAAGTTGGAATATAGTATCAAGAAAAGCTACAATTATCTGAAATAAAGGCTACTAAAATACTTCTAATTTTTTCCAACATCATTTTTGTATAAGGCTAACTCTTCTTTATATTCTTCAAGCAGAAAAAATGTATTGCAAAAGATTGAATGCAGGAATAGAAATGAGAGTCCAGCTCTTTTCTATTAAGGTGTAAAGTAGTGGTATCCTTCTCATAACTTATTTTGGATAACACTATTTTCAATAAAATGCATTAATGTATAATGGTGTTTTATTATAGTAATTATTATTATGAAATAAACTGATAAGCAAATATTTTGAAATATCTAACTTTAATTTCTAATATATTTTTTTAATTGTAAAGATGTTCCAAGATCAAAAAGATTGGTACTTGCACTAATTCACCAAATGCAAGTTACAAGACTGTTCAAAAAAGGAGTTTTTACTATTGTAACATCCTAACGACTAAATACATTTTAAGTATGAATGGGTAAAGGAATTGTGTTGTATTAACTTACGGTATTTATTTTACCATATGATTATTTTCAGCAAAATTTAAATTTAAAAACTTGTGATCACAATGCAAATCCTCAAACGTGAGCTCATATGAAATTCTAGCACTACATGGCATAGGAAAAATCTCCCTTTTTTTTTTCTTGCAAAGGCCTGTTTATTTCTCTATTATGTTGGTTCTAGGTTATTCTCTGTCTCCTCAATAGAATAAGAATTCCTCCTTTAATTTTAAATCTTTTTGATATTGATAAATTTTAGAGTACAAAGACAGTCAACTTTTATATTCTCAGTTACTGTTATCAAGATTTGACACTGCTCTGCTGTTGCAAACTTAAGTATTAAGGAATTTCACATTCCCCCACTGAGATTTGGACAAAGTGTCTTTTCAACCACCTAATAGCTGAGAATGGCTTTTCTTCCTTTTCGTTGCACTGGAGGAGTAGAAATAACTATAACATTTTCAGGGAATTTAAAGGACTTTGAAGGACTCTGAATCTATATCTATATAGATAGATAAATAGATATAAAATATATAGATATCTTTTCAGGTTTCATTCAATCATTCATGTGTGTGTATTAGTATATGAATATATAGGACATATATAATAGATAATATATAATATTGTGTGTGTGTGTATATATATATATATATATATATATATATATATATAATTAAGTGAAGCATGAAAATGCCTCTCAATTGCTGAGATATCTCACCTTGTCTTCTGTTACATCCAGTGTGAACTCCAAGACATTATTTAAGTTACAGATTAAAAGGATTTTGCTTTTTACTATCACTTAAATTATTATGAGATGTAAAGACAGCTCTATACATGGCATTTGGAAAAAGCCTCCCTCTAATAATTGAGGAAAGAACCTCAACTGAAAGAAATACAAATAGTATCCCAATTTCAGAACCGCCGATTCTTTTTTAATCATAGGCATTTTGTTGCCAAATACACTATAATTTTGTTGAGATTTGATTTCTAAATAAGAATAATATTAACAAAGCACTGAATTGGGTTGCAAAACGACTCTTTGAAAAATATCAGTATTGGGGTACCTGGGTGTTTGAGTTGATTAAGTGTTTGCCTTCGGCTAAGATCATGACCCCAGGACCCTGGGATCGAGCCCCACCTGGGCTCCCTGCTCAATGGGGTGCCTACTTCTCCCTCTCCCTTTGTCTTCCACTCACTCTGCTTGTGCTCTCTCTCTCTCTCAAGTAAATAAATAAAATCTTTAAAAAAAGAAAAAAAGAAAAATACCAGTACTGAAAATGAATTTATTTTTAAAGGAAATATTGATAAATGTTATTCAGATTTCTAATTTTTAATATGCAATATTTTATAGAAAATTTATCTATTTTTAATACACAAAGCATATTTATAAAATTAAATTTTAGCATAATGTAATGACAACTGAGGGAAATATAAAATATAAAGAACATTTAAAGTTTTTTAAAAATTTTATTTATTTGACAGAGAGAGAGCACAAGCAGAGAGAGCAGCCAGCAGAGGGAAAGGGAGAAGCAGACCCTCCACAGAGCAGGTAGCCCAACGCGGGGCTCGATCCCAGGACCCTGGGATCGTGACTGGAGCTGAAGGCAGCCGTTTAACCGACTGAGCCACCTCGGTGCCCCTAAAGAACATTTAATCTGACTTTTTTAAATTGACTATAGAGGATGTTAAGGACATCCAATCAAGTGTTTTGCATTCTGGTGACCCCACTTTTAAATAAAATTTCAGTAGACATAATAAATATATTTCCCAACATTTTCTCCATTTTTTTCAAATTAGAGCTATTTTAATATTTTTACCCATGAATGAATTATGCACTTTATTTTTAAAATTACATTCAAACCAAACATAATTTATTAAGTTCTGATCCTGTCAGTTGGTACTTATTAGACCATGGAAAGGAGAAAATACAAAGTGTCAGGGAAATCACAGCTTGAAGCATTAACCAGAGAATAAGAGCTCACAAAAGTAGCAAAAGTCCCTCTCATGTTCCTCCACAGTTCCTTGGCGGAATGACCTCTGATACTACACCACTGTCAGCCTCAGACTGTATTAATGTTACTAACTGTATTGATTCCTTGACATTTGAAATCTGTTGTGAAAATTATTCTCTTCTACCCAAAATGTCTTTATGTTACCTTATTCTTTTTTTAATTTTTCACCTCCTATTTATTTAAGCTTTCTGCTTATAAAAGTAATGTATGTTCATTATAAGAAAATAAACAAATAGTACCATAATTAGGCACACAAGGTGAAATTCAAATAAGTTATAGTACATATGGCTTCAGAATAGAATAGAAGGTTTAAGATGAATCACTCAGGAGTTTGATATCCTGGGTTCAAACCCTCTTTGCCAGTCTTTAATGTGCATTCTAGAGCAAGGTCATTAAGTTTTCTGTGATTCCGTTTCCAAGGGAATTAAATATTGATCTCATAGGGCTGATGTGAGACTTAAAATAATTAATTAATACTTTAATAGTAATAGTGACCTCATAAGCCTGAAGATGTCTAAAATTAAATTAGTTAATCTGTTGTAAGGATGAAATTAGCCTGAGAATACCATTTAATGCCCAATAGACATTTGTTTTATATTAGCAGTAAAATGGAGTGCTGTTACTACTTTAATCTCATATTATGTATAATATTTGGCAACTGTTATTTCATTCAGCATGAACATATCCCTATATTCATGATTATTACTGTTTTTAATAAATCTCTACTATCCCATTGTATGAATAAAATGTAATCTAGAAAGTCTGGTATTTTGGGATATGTATATTGTTTCCATTTTTAGTTTTGGAGAGCAGGTCAAATTTAGCACTCTTTTACATATATTTTATGCAAAGCTGTTTTATTCCTTAAAAATGCTTTCCTGGTATCAGAATGACTAGAATTATGGGTATTTAACTCATTCATTCAAGCAATATTTAGTGCATGTCTGTATTGAGGCTGCTGTTCATCTCAGATCACTGGCACATACTTCCAGGGTTTCTATCCCCATGGAGATTGTATTCCATGCAGAATAATTTATGCTTTTGACATACACTGTCAAAATCCCTTATTGACGAAACTTGTACCACATCATCTCCTCTGCAATGTATGAAATACTAGTCCTTAAACTTCAGCCAATAGTGAATAATCTAAACAAGCAAGCAACAATTTAACTAAAAAGCAAACAACAATAGCAACAACAAAAATAGAAAATGTTTAATTTAATAAGAGAAAAATAATATGACTTTTTTGCTTTATTTTTATTGATTTATTTTTAACAATGTATTTTAATTAAATATTCATACTCCATAGCTCCTGAATCTACCAGTATCTATCATCTATCTATCTATCTATCTATCTATCTATCTTTCTATCATCTACCTATCTCTCCCCTGCCCACTTTTCGTTTGCACTATATATAGCAGAGAGAAAGAACTGCCAATGTGGCTATCTGGAATAAAGTGCATTTCTCATATTCCTTTTCCTTTGTAAGTAGACATATGATACAGTTCTGGACAACAAAATATAAACTGATTAGAGCCACAAGTGAAAATCTTTTTTTTAGATGATCAAACATAGTTTCTAATAATAGAGGATATGTATACATAAATATTCTCTTCATATTCCACTTTATTCCAATTTTAGACTCCATCTTGTCAGTTTTGTCAGTTGTTTTAGTCTGTGAAGTATTTACTGATGTACAAACCAAGTTCTTTTCATGTGTTCAAATCCACAAAATGAAACCAAATTTTGTAGCAATGCTAATTGAAGCAACTGATTTTTAATGTTGACTACCATCTATATGCTATGTGACCTTGGAAGAGTTATTTAACATCTTTGAATTTCAAATTCTTCATCTGTAAAACAGTGATAATAATATCTGTATCACATGATTAGTGTCAGGATGGAAAACAGAAAGTATATGTTGAATACTAGGATAGTGCCTCAGTAATTTCTTTTATAATTGTAACTACTATCATACAAGTGTTAGCTAGAATTCCCCAAGCTTGTGACCACAAAGCAAGGCCATATGTCCTACCCTTTTCGTGCTCAAATTATGGTGGCCTCTGGAACTTTATTGTTGGGAATTACACATGCTTCACTGTGTTCTTCCCAGTCTTATGAGAGTTCACAGGGAAGTGTCTCATGTATGCTCAAAAGCAAAATGAAAACAAAAACAAAACCATTGTCACTTCTATTCTCTTTCATGTCTGCTTTCTTCTTTCCAATTTTGACTCCACTTATTTGTGTCTACTGCTCACAAAGTTATATGGGAAGCCTCCTTGTTGCCGATGTCCGTTATTGGCATATTAGTATTCATGCACAGCCTACTTTTACTGATGCTACAAAAATTTCTAAATATTCTTGGAACCCAAACATTGATAACTTCTATAGAGAGGTATGAAGAATGGCTTTATTTCTGACACTTTGCAAAGTTTTATCACTTGTGGCCCTGCATATAAATGTTTACACTAAGATACCCCTGCCATACTAGTTCCATCAGCTACAAACCATCATCTCTTATCAGAATTTCATCAACATCTCTCCATTAAGTTTTTTTTTTTAATCTCTAAACATAGGAATCAATTCAAATTTAAGCAGGTATAAAATACAGTTGCAATAAAACAATCTTCATCATCTGATATCACACAGCCCTCCTCTCCCCAATATAATGGGTATAAAGCAACCCCAAACAACCCAACACATTATTATTATTATTTTATTTTTATTATTATTATTATATGATTACCAACTATTCAGGACATAAGTCAAAAATTGGGAAGCAAGAAAATACAAGGGTGCCTGGGTGGCGCAGTCGTTAGGCATCTGCCTTCGGCTCAGGGAGTGATCCCAGCGTTCTGGGATCAGGTCCCACATCAGGCTCTTCCGCTAGGAGCCTGCTTCTTCCTCTCCCACTCCCCCTGCTTGTGTTCCCTCTCTCGCTGGCTGTCTCTCTCTGTCAAATAAATAAATAAAATCTTAAAAAAAATAAATTATGATTCATAAATATTCAAAATAAATATTGTGCCATTGAAATACAAATCAAAATGTGTGGGTGAAGCTAGAATGCCAAAAACATTAATATTCTACCTGAAATATACTACTTTCCTTTGTAAAGTAAGAAAGACTATCAATAAAGCATTTTTTAGTTTTGTCCTTTGCAATAGTAAGATTTAAAATGGTCTTCATGAGGAGTGCTTGGGTGGCATAGTCAGTTGAGTGATGGACTCTTGGTTTTGGCTCAGGTCATGATCTCAGTGTTGTGAGAGGGAGCCTTGCTTCAGGGTCTGCACTCAGCCCAGCGTCTGCTTAGAACTCTCTCTGTTCCCCTATTCTCCTCCCCCCCAAAATAAACAAAAAATAAAAATTAATCTAAAAAATAAAACTCCCTTCATGATATCCAATAACACAGAATCTAACAGTTAAGATAATTATCATGCCTAAAAATATTCATATACTGGGAAAAGGCAGAAAAAGTCATCATTTTTATTCTGATTTTGATATATTGGCATGTAAGTTAAAGGTATATATTCTAAATAATACATTCAAAGTGTTTATTATTTGTTGATAATATCAGATAACCATTTTCTCCTTCATGCCTTGCCTTATATTTATGATTATTATGTGGTGAGAAATGTCTTACCCAAAGAAGATTTGAATAAATCTGAATCAGAAACACAAATCACACAATATTGCATTTGTGTAATTCTGTTAAGGAATAAAAACAATTTCAAATATTACAATAGATGAATACAAACAATTTACATATGACATCTTGAACTTTCTGTCATCTTAGAATTTGTAAAATACTTATGCTTTCTCAAACTGTTATCACAGTTGTTAAAGAGACTCATGATCTTGACAGGTTATTGATAATTACTTCCACTTTATAGTAAGAGAAATTGTGGGATTGAAATACAATTTCATCAGTTTTCTTAACAGTGTATTATTTCAAAGATTTGAACCAGTGAAACAACAATGTAGGGATATGACTGAAGTAGTGGTATGAAAGATACATGACATAGGCAATAATACATGACCCAGGGAAGGAATACAGGCTTACAAGTGAGAGTCTCTTGCTTTCAATTTCAGTGATCTGTGATGTGTGAAAATACATTTAATATTTCAGACTCGGTTTCTCATTAATAAAAGTCAGATAATAAACAGTCTCCCATTGGTCTTCAGCACATGGCATAAAAAAGTCAATAGTTTTCTTTGCCATTTTATTTATGTTAGCCACAACCACATTTACACTAGTCACTTTCCCCAGCCCCACTCAAACGCGCACACACACACACACACACACAGAGTTTATTTGATCTTCTTGTAAATATTGCATAAATAATTAAGATCTCAGAATGCTATCTTTGTTATAAACCGCTTTCTATGTTTTAGAAATAGATTTCTGATTTTTCTGATGAAATCTTTCTGATTTTTTAAAGAAAGCTTTCAAGCTATTAAGTCAAACTTAAATTCATGCTTTTTAGAAATGGATATGGTATCTAATATTTAAATAATAAATGCGTATGGTTTTTTTTTTAAGATTTTTTATTTATTTATTCGACAGAGATAGAGACAGCCAGCTTGAGAGGGAACACAAGCAGGGGGAGTGGGAGAGGAAGAAGCAGGCTCATAGCAGAGGAGCCTGATGTGGGGCTCAATCCCACAACGCCGGGATCATGCCCTGAGCTGAAGACAGACACTTAACCGCTGTGCCACCCAGGCGCCCCAAAATGCATATGTTTTCATTCCTCCTAGCCTAATGGATACTTAATGATGAAGAAATCTATTTTAAATACTGTAGAATGTTGTTCCTTTGAGCCAGGGTTGAAAATGACATTTTACATGGCATTAGAGTGGCCTACAATCTTTAAATTATTCTTAAGGTCTTCCACAAAACACTAGAATTGCACTTTCTTTGTTACTTTATGATCAAAAAACAAGAGTGAAAGAATCACTTAGTGATCACTTAATGATTTAAGCAAAACTTCATAAATAGCAACCCCATTTGATTTTACTTTTTTTCTAACACCTGCTAAATGTGTTAAAAGCTGGTCATCACTAGTTCAGAATTTAAGTATGTATTTATAAATGTTATATTGTGTAGACATTCAGTCTTCGACAGTTCAAAGGGAATTTCTTTTTTTTAAAGGACAATAAAGTAGCAACAGCTGCCTTGGCATTGTATACCAAGCAGACAGGTTTCTAAGATCAAGGAGTGGTTAAGGTCAATATCTCAATTACCCTTTGTCCTGTAAATGATTCTTTCTATGTATAAAGAAAAGTGTCTTGTCAGGATAACATGATAGAAGATTGTGCACTTAGTGCCCAGGATCTATTTTTCTTTGGATAAACAGAGTACTTCACTTTCTTCCCTTTCTGCCAATCTTTCTTTCACAAGGACTAAATTACCTAAATGGAGAGTAGGTTGTTGCCTGTCTGAACTTCAAAATCCTGAAAGTGATGGCAATTTCCCATATCGAAGACATAACAAAGACTGGGCTTGTTTTTACTTAAACACTCCTCCCCATTTAGATATTGACAATATAAACAATGAGAATGTCCTGTTATTTCCTGCCACCGTTTATGTTCATTGGAAGAAATCAATGTCTTTACAGAACTTTTGTTTTTCATTTCTTTTCATCATGACTTCTACTAAAGTATTCATTAGAGTAGAAACATTCACAGATCTGGTTACTCTAAAAGCAGAAATCAGAAGATTTTAACCCTGAACCATAATTTAATTGCTGCTCTACCTAGAGTGAATTGGAAAGACAAAATAAAAACGGGAAAGCAGGGACTGGGAAAAGTGATGACAGGAGGTATGAAGAAATAGGAAGGTCGTACCATCTTCAACTTGGATAATACTATATCTAGGTCTAATCGCCATATCCCCATTGAAAGGCAACCACTGCAGTGTATATACATCAGAGGTTGGAAGTTAATCCAATTTCCAATGTTTATTAAATTTGTGACTTTTATTTGAGGAATTTACGAACTCATCTTTGCTTCCATTTTTGTATGTCCAAAATAAAGGTAAAATGAGTCAAGTATGTAGAGTGTCTGGGTAGCTAGCTAAAACATAGTAAATACTCAATAATTTTGCTAATATTGTCACAGCCTAGCTTCTTTCAGATATATTTCCCTTGACAGATACCATCAGATTTAAGCCATTTTTTAGTCTGATTTCTTATAGTAATTCTGTAGTGATATCATGTCCAGTATCTGACTGCAGCTAAAAGTATCAAAGTGCAATTTTCTTTTTTCCCCCTCCTAAAAGTTATGTTAAAATTCAGAAACATCTATTTAAAAAGTTTAAGTGGCACTAACAAAAATTTTATAAATATTTTTTTATTGGGGAAAAAAACTACTTCAAGTGACTATTACTCAACTCCTAATTTCCCCAAATTTTACCCTGTTGCCAAAGTGCAATTTTAAATTGTGAGAGCCTGAAATGTCAATCGGAGCATAGGGGATATTGCAGGAAAAAAAGAGAACCCCACAGATAAATATAAGAAGGAAGAGCATTTTTTTTGAAATGTCTGAGTTGGACTTACAGCCTTCATCATTGTGTGTGAAGTATCTAGTTTAGATGATTAATAATAATGTATTCAGCTATATACAAATAGCGTATTAATTGCTCATTTAGAAAGAGCTGCCTAGTGAAACAGAAAACATGCTAAACACTAGTTTAAAGATTTCCTGATTCTTTGCAAATATCATATTATTAAATTCATTCCAAATGATTAGAAAATGTTGAAATATTGAAACTATCAATCATCCTGCATTAGTCTCTCTCTCATACACACACACATACATTTTATATATGTAATATTTTATGTACAAAAATATAAAATTAATATTTTAATGGTTTTTTAGTCCAGTCCACATGTTGTAAGTATATTGCATGGGGCAGAATGAAGGGAGATGCTCTTTTGTTCTTCTTTCTTTAAGGTTTTGATTCTGATCTCCCAATTTATTAAGAATATATTTTGTTTTCATTTTCCTTAAGCATCCTCCAATGTCTTTGAGTATCCTTCAGAATATTATAGTTGCATCAAACAAATTGAGGTTTAGATTTAAGCTCTACTGTTATATAGCTTTCTTACCATAGTGATTTAGAGGTCCCACTTTATATATGCACTTAAAGATCAGTGTAATTAATAATAAGCAATGATACATAAAGTGTTCGTCACATATTAAGTACTCAAGAGTATAGGTCTTCTATCCTTCTTTTTCACTAGTCAACCGTTGTTTTCTTTCTTCTCACCATTCCCCATTACTAACAAGAAAAGTTGTATCTGACATTTTATTTGGATTAAGAGACTTTTTCTAATTCCTTTATTAATTGTAATTCATTTGAATGTAAATTATTGTTAAATTGCACATCTTCTTTCTTGTCTTAACCCATCCCCTGTTATAAAAATCTATTTACAAATAAAAGCAAATTTATTAAGTAAAAAATAATAATTACAGATCACTTCAGTCAAGCAGAAGTTCACAAATCAAATTTTGAATGGATAATCTATTTCTCACAAATGTACATAAAAAATAAATAATTTCTGAGGTATTTTTAACAACACATATTTTATGAAAGCCCAGTCTTTAGGCCAGGAAGTTTCTCTGTCTATTCAGTCATAACACCTACAGTTTTGCTAGCTCAATTTGGGCCAACACTTGTGAAGGTGCACTAAACCAGCTTTGAAACATTACACCAAAATCAAAATCCTTACTAACTCTGGTCAAAGAGCTAAGCATTTAATGAAATCTAAAATCATAAAATCAATATAAATGTACAAATATTTCATTTGTTCATAAGAAGTGCAGGTTATGTCCCAGAAGTCTCCTACCTGATATCTCTTTTCTCCAATGGAACCATCCCAAATCTTAGCTTTCATCAAATTTGAATAGAAGGTTTAGGAAAACTCAAGTCATCTTCTTACAAACTTGTGAAATGAACTTTGGATTAATGAAACTGTAAGTACGAGAAAGAAGTTTTTTGAATACTTTGCTATTTGTATTCAGCTTTCTAATTTATAGAGGCACACATTTCTGAACTTTTATTATGATTTTTAAAAATAATTCTTCAGTGAACACACTGAAAAATCAACAACTTTACATATAAATACTTTTTTATCAGCCATTTTATCAGTTTAGTTGATCCTTTATATGATTACAAAGGCCTAGTGCATTCACTTATAAACTTCAAAATTTTTTCTATTTTGTTTAAATATTCATTTCCTGAACATCTAAAATATATCAAAACAACCAAATAATCACATTGACTCTATCTGGAATGATCAATGTAAACATTATCTTAAATATATTAATATATCGCATAATATACTGAAAAGCAGTGCTGTTAAAAATAAAGATAAATATACTATCAATAGAAGTTCATTTAAAATAAATGAAGAATGAAATGACCTTTAATATATAATTGCTTCTAAAATAATATCAACTTAATGGCAAATGGGGTGGTAGGTAGAGGTTATCGTGAATGAAGTACGCCTTAGCACCTTGATTTTACTGTTATATTAACTTAATCGTTTAACCTTGCTTACTGTCCAAACATTTGGCAGTCCTTGCTATCCTTGCACTTTCTTTTGAGCACTTTAGAATGGTACGCCTTTTCCCCGTCTTTCTTTTCATCTAAACCATATTTGTTCTTCAGGGTTTAGCTCAAAATCCACAATATGCTCCTCTAAACCTCCAGCCTGTTTTCATTCAGCTTTGTCAATGTGCCCAAACGTGATTCTTCTCCTTTTTGTTTTTCTTTCCCTGCTTTTTTCTCTTCCTTCCTCTTCTCCTTCATCTTTAATTAAACTTACTCATCATCAGCCTTCCAAAGATCCATAGTTACTGTTGTTATTATTAGGATCTTTTCTTCCACAGTGAGATTTTAAACTACCAAAAAAACCCCAAAACTATTATGTCTTATTGTTTTAAAAATACAATTATAAACTTGCAAGATCATTCTGTAGCCAAGAAAGTATGGATTACATTAATTAATCTATTGTTTGATTAGTATATAAAGTGAAATAAGTAACTGGATGAGCTTCAAATTTTATTTCTTAGAAAAGTCATAGGTGAATAGTCAGTATAAGAAAAAGAGCAACATAGAAGATGTTCCCAAACCTGAACAACTGAAGAGGTTGCAATATCTGTTTATTAATATGAGCATTTTTTTGAAATAATAGTTTTGGAGTGGAATTTAGAAGTTTTGCTTCAAGTTTGATAAATTTAAAATACGACTGGTCGGTTGGGCGACTGACTTGGTTTCAGCTCAGATAGTGATTTCAGGGTCCCCTCCCTGTGCTTGTTCACCCTCCCTCTTTCTCTAAAATAAAGAAATTAATTTAAATAAATAATTACAATAAATTTAAAGTGGTTATTGGAGCAGGCAGTTTGCATATCAGTATAGATTACAGAGGAGAGTTTATGTTAGAGATAAAAACTGGATGTATCAGTCAAGGTTTAATTAGAGTAGCAAAACTATTAGCATGATACATATTGTATTGCATATGCACACATACACCATTCATTCATTCATTTGTTTTGATTACAGGAATTTGAGCTTTAAGCAATTTGGGGTGCTAATTAAGTAGTTCCTAAAGCTTTTCTAATAAAGTCTAATGCTGGAAATAAAAGCAGACAGGGCAGGCAAATCAAGAAAGAAAGCTGGATGTAAAGTGGAAGAGATCATGAAAGATCAAGCTGGGACCCATTAGTATGAGCTGAACTCCCATTAAGATGGACTCTGAAACCTGTATCAGTTCTTTTTGCCTCTGATCTTGATGGGGGAGGAAGCTTGTAGAAATTGGGTCCTTTGTCATGTCGATAAATATGTTCTCTGGACCCAGAAGTGTGAGAAGCAAAGAGAGATTCCATAGGGAAGTGAAGGCAGTCCAAGCCCTATCACTGCCTGATGTCTTTGAATTCAGCCAGCAGATAAGCAACAATATATGTGAGCTACAAAACAGCTTCTGCTTTACTTTTACCTTCCAGTTGCCAATAAGATATCTTTTGTGAAATCTCGGAGAAATCGAGATTTATCTGTTAAGGCAAGTAGCGGTACCTTAATCAGATTGAATGTTGACAGAGAAGTTCTAGGGCTAATCCTTGAGACATTCCAGGCTTGTTATATGGTTTGTCTTCTAGAATTGCTTTTAAGAGAAAGAGAGAGAATACTTAACCATTTTGTTTACTGGAAACTATTTCAAAAATATTTCCAGTGAGAATGCATTAAGGTTGCTGTCACTTTTTATATAGAGCACTGGGTAATGTCCAGGTTTTTTTCTTTGTCATGGAGAGATAAAATAAAAAATCAGATAATGCATAATATTAAGATGGGGGAAATATGGTTAAATTGAAACAATTAAAAAAATACCTAGATACTTAGGACACTATTTTCTCAAAAGTTAAATGAAATCCCAAAGCACAAGCAAGGTTCTGGACAAGGCATTCAGTGTCACCATAAGAAGTAGAGTGAGAATCTGAAGGATTCACAGCCTCATTGGAATTGAATTTTATCTATGAAGCAATAATTAGGTGAAGGATGAAATAGATCCAGAAGTCTGAAATTTACCTGCTTTGGGATGTCACCCCTTTGTCTATAGGCCTATTACAAATGTATGTGCTTTCTATAATTTTATTACCCACCTCTTTATGGACATTTCTCCATGAAAAGGTTCCTGTCTCTATTAGATACTCATCTTCTCTCAATTTGTTAAGTATGTATCCATTTCAATAACGATAAGGACAACAATATAGAACAAATGTCTCTATGCTTCTGACCCTCAAACTCTTCCTCCTACACTTTTCATTCGAATTTGAGTCATTTCCTGGATCTCATTCAGTACTGACATTTTAAAATCCAACAATTTAATTTCTTTCTCCATGCCTGAATTCAAAATATTCTCTGTAAAGAAATTAAAAGCCTCCTAGGTTCTAAATTTAATGAGAAGCATTTCCATCCCTGTTTGACTGTATCATTCTATGGTTTTATCAACACTGCAGAACTCTAGCCCCTTGTTCATCTGTACTCTAATTGCCTTCATTAACTTGGTGCTTGTTTGACAATTTCTTCTTGTTTTCTTTTTGCATCTAAATTTACAACCTCTCTCTCTCTCTTTTTTTTTTTTTTCCTCTCACCTATCCAGATGCTTTACACATGAATATTTGATTGTATTCTTGACATCCTTTCCTGGGGGTACAGTAGTCTTTTCTTTGCTCCTGCCTAAATTGTACCTATAATTACAATTCTATTTACCAAAAGCTTTTATGCTAGCAATAAAATCTAACATGTGCCAGATTCTTCTCTGTTTGTCTGTATATCAATTAATTCAATATTATGATCTTAATCTTCATATTAGCAACTAAGAATGGAGAAGTAGGTAACTTGGCCAAGGTCACACACCTAGTGCAGGGCAGACCTGGAATTTGAACCCAGGCAGATTGGACAGAGAGCCTTCATTTCTAATTGCTCTGTTCTGTGTCCCTTCAACTAGTACAATTACTTGAAAATCACACTCATTTAACTCCCTGTCAGATGGAATACTCCTTTGGGAAAAAAATTAAATAAATTAACCAAAATGACATTTTATTTGAAGATTTACTTAGCTCTTATTCAATTTATGAAAACTGCAGGTTTGAGTCTCTAAGACTTAGAAGCAGAATCTTCAGTTGGAAAGAGCTCAGTTATTTTATCCAACAGATAAAATGACCCATTAAAGTTCAGGCACATAGAAAGCCTCAAAAATATGTGTTGAATAAACTAAAGAGTGAATGAATAATGAATCATAGCTGATTAAAAATGGAGTTCATCTAACAAAGTTAAATTTCTTAACTTCAAAATATATCATGGAATAATTTAAAAGTCTCAGGGACTTATATTAGACTTTTTTAAAGTATAATATTCTAGAATTCAGCTGAGATTATTTATAATTGGCTTTCCTGTACTATACAATTCAGCAATTTGTACTGATAGTTCCTAGTCTAGGAATACAGATAGAAAATAAAAACTTTTAAGATAGATTTGTCTATAATGAAAATATTAAACAAATAATTGTCACTCTCATCAAATGCATTTAAATTTCCAAACTCATTCTAGCCTTTTCATACACTAAATGGAGAAACTTTCTTGTGTTGGATGATTCAGCACTGGAAAGAGGCGTTAGCAAAGCCTCTAATATGTTGGGGATCAAAAATCGAATAACAAGCTTCTGGAACATGAAGGTGGAAGAAGGCATTATCCCTTAAAATGATCTTGGGATTTTAGAAATGTGCTTTTATTATATTCTTTCTGGGATTTCTAGATAGATGGGACAAGTGTTATAGCAAAAAGGAAACTGGACTTGGAAGAAGAATTGACTCTCATTTTAAGCACTTTCACTCTATGACCTTGGCAATAAAAAGACAGGCTCAAATGATGTAATGTTTAAGGTTTGCCCAGCTCTAATGTTCTATGAATTAAATAAGATTCTAGCTTTTAAGCAACAGAAAATCATTAGATATCTTACATGTGTGACTGATTTGTGTGCCTGTGTATATGCATATGTATAGTTTAGATAGCAAGTGGATTAGTGTTTGACTGCAGGGTTTTTTCTTTATTCTGCAATTTACTTTTACTGCCAAAATAAACAAAAAGAGATTTAATGTATTCCACTGAATTCCAAGTAAGATATTGATTTTTCCCCAAACTTCTAAATAACACTTTTATTTAGTATAAATAATGGCCAATATTGCCAATAATTCTTACACTTTGCATTTTGATGTTATTGTTTGTATCCATTAGTAAACCAAATAAACTGTCACATATAAAGTGTGACATTAATACATCAGTATGATGCAAATCATTTTTGTCTCTGTTCTCATTCTTTTTGCAAGAGATTATGAAAATACTTTAGTAAATAAGTGGAATTCAAAGAAGGAGAAACTAAAGCAGAATTACCCGGTTAACAAAAATAAGGTAACTGATATTTTTTAAGTTTTTATTTAAATTCCAGTTAGTTAACCTACAGTGTAGTATTAGTTTCAGGTGTACAATACAGTGATTCAACACTTCCATACAGGTGCTCATCACAAGTATACTCCTTAATTCCCATCACCTATTTAACCCATGCTCCCACCCACCTTTCCACTGGTAACCAAGTTTTTTCTCTATAGTTAAGAGTCTTTTTCTTGGTTAGCCTCTCTCTCTCTCTCTCTGTCTCTTATTTTCCCCTTTGCTCATTTGTTTTATTTCTTAAATTCCACATCTGAATGAAATCATATGGTATTTGTCTTTCTCTGACTGACTTACTTCACTTAACATTATACTCTATAACTCCATCCATCTTGTTGCAAATGACAAGATTTCATTCGTTTTATGGCTGAGTAATATTCTGTTGTATATATACTGCATCTTCTTTATCCATTCATCAGTCGATAGACACTTGGGCTCTTTCCATAATTTGGCTATTGTAGATGATGTTACTATAAGCATTGAGGTGCATGTATCCCTTTGAATTAGTATTTTTTGTATTCTTTGTGTAAATACTTAGTAGTGCAAGTGCTGGGTCCTGAGTAGTTCTATTTTTAACTTTTTGAGGATCCTCCATACCTTTTTCCAGAGTGGCTGCAGCAGTTTGCAGTCCAGCCAACAGTAAGGAGGGTTTCCCTTTCTCCACACCCTTGACAACACCTGTTGTTTCCTGTGTTGTTAATTTTAGCCATTCTGGCAGGTGTGAGGTGGTATTTCATTGTAGTTTTGATTTGCATTTCCCCGATGATGAGTGATGTTGACCATCTTTTCATGTGTCTGTTGGCCATCTGTATATCATCTTTGAAAATATGTTTATTCATGTCTTCTGCCCATTTTTAAACTGGATTATTTTTATTTGGGGGGTACTGGGTTTTATAAGTCCCTTATGTATTTTGGATACTAACCCTTTATCAGATATGTCATTTGCCAATAACTTCTGTTCCATAGGTTGTCTTTTAGTTTTGTTGATTGTTTCCTTCATTCTGCAGAAGCTTTTTATTTTGATGAATTCCTAATAAGATTATTTTTGCTTCTGTTTTCCTTGCCTCAGGAGACATATCTAGTAAGAAGTTGCTATGGCCAATGCCAAAGAGGTTGCTGCCTATGTTCCCTAGGATTTTAATGGTTTCATGTCTCACATTTAGGTCTTTAATCCACTTGGAATTTATTTTTATGTATGGCATAAGAAAGTGGTCCAGTTTCATTCTTTTGCATGTTGCTGTGCAGTTTTCCCAACACCATTCGTTGAAGATCCTGTCTTTTTCCCATTGGATATTCTTTCCTCCTTTGTCAAAGATTAATTGACTATAGAGTTGTGGGTTCATTTCTGGGTTTTCTATTCTGTTCTATGGATCTGTATGTCTATTTTCATGCAGTACCATACTGTCTTGATTGCTACAGATTTGTAATATAACTTGAAGTTGGGAATTGTGATGCCTCCGGTTTGCTTTTCTTTTTCAAGGTTGCTTTGGCTATTTGGGGTCTTTTGGGGTTCCATACAAAGTTTAGGATTGTTCTAGCTCTGTGAAGAATGCTGGTGGTATTTGGATAGGGATTGCATTAAATGTGTAGATTGCTTTGGGTAGTATAGACATTTTAATAGTATTTGTTCTTCTAATCCAGGAGCATGGACTGTTTTTCCATTTCTTTGTGTCATCTTCAGTTTCTTTCATCAGATTTTTTTTTGATTATGTATTCATTTATTTATTTTTACAGAGAGAGAGAGAGGGAGGGAGAAGGAAAGGCAGGAGAGATAAGAGAATCTCAAGCAGACTACATGCTCAGGGCAGAACCTGACACGGGGCTCTCTCACAACCTTGACCTCATGACCTGAGCCAAAACCAAGAATTCGATGCTCAACTGATTAAACCACTCAGGCACCCCTCATCCGTGTTTATTTATATTTTTCAGACTACAGATCTCTCATCCCTTTGATTAGATTTATTCCTAGGCATCTTATGGTTTTGGGCACAGTTATAAATGGGATTGATTTCTTGATTTCTCTTTCTTCTGCCTCGTTATTGGTAAGGAAATGCAAAAGATTTCTGTACGTTGATTTTGTATTTGAGCCTTTACTGAATGTATGTATCAGTTCTAGCAATTTTTTGGTGGAGTCTTTCGGGTTTTCTATATAGAATATCATGTCATCTGCAAATAATGAAAGTTTGACTTCTTTGCTGATTTGCATACATTTCATCTCTTTTTGCTGTCTGATTGTTGTGGCTAGGACTTCCAGTACTATGTTAAATAACAGTGGTAAGAGTGGACATCCCCGTCTTGTTCCTGATTGTAGAAGAAAAGCTCTCAGTCTTTCCCCATTGAGGATGATATTAGTTGTGTGTTTTTCACATATGACCTTTATTATGTTGAGGTATGTTCCCTCTAAACTTACTTTGTTAAGGGTTTTTTTGTTTTGTTTTATTTATTTTTATTTTTTATTTAAATTTGGTGTAGCTAACATATAGTGTATTATTAGTTTCAGGGGTAGAATGTAGTGATTCATCAGTTGCATGTAATACCCAGTGATCATTACATCAAGTGCCCTCCTTAATGCCCATCACCCAATTACACCATCCCCCCACTCCACTCCCCTCCAGTATTGTTGAGGGGTTTTTTTTATGAGTGGATGTTGTACTTTGTTAAATGCTTTTTTCTGCATCAGTTGAAATGACCTTATGGTTCTTATATTTTTCTTTTATTAATGTGGTGTATCATGTTGATTGATTTATGAATATTGAACCACACTTGCAACCCAGGAATAATTCCCACTTGATTGCAGTGAGTGATTTTTCTAATGTATTGTTGGATTTAGTTTGCTAGTATTTTATTGAGAATTGTTTCATCTATGATCACCCTGGATATTAGCCTGTAATTCTCTTTTTTAGTGGAGCCTTTATCTGGTTTTGGTATCAGGCTAATGCTAGCATCATAGATGAGTTTGGAAGTTTTTCTTCCATTTCTTTTTCTTGGAATGGTTTGAAAAGAATAAGTATTAACTCTTCTTTAAATGTTTGGAAGAATTTGCCTGTGAGGCCATCTGACCTTGGACTTTTGTTTATTAGGAGTTTTTTGATTACTATTTCAATTTCTTTCCTGGTTCTTGGTCTGTTCAAGTTTTCTACTTCTCCCTGTTTCAGTTTTGGTAGTTTATATGTTTCTGAGAATTTATCCATTTCTTCCAGTTGTCCAATTTGTTGGCATATAGTTTTTCATAATATTCTCTTATAATTGTTTGTATTCTGTGGTATTAGTGTTATTTCTCCTCTCATTTGTGATTTTATTTAATTGGGTCCTTTCTCTTTTCTTTTAGTAAATCTGGCTAGAGGCTTATCAATTTTATGAATTTTTTCAAAGAACAAGCTCCTAGTTTCATTGATCTGTTCCATTGGGATTTTTTTTGTTTTGTTTTTTAGTTTCTATATTATTTATTTCTGCTCTGATCTTTATTATTTCCTTCCTTCTGCTGGCTTTAGGCTTCACTTGTTGTTCCTTTTCTAGCCACGTTAGGTTTAAGGTTAGATTTTTTATTTGGAATTATTTTTATTTTTTATTTGAGATTTTTCTTGCTTGAGGCAGACCTGTATTGCTATATACTTCCTTCTTATGACCATTTTTCCTGCATGCCAAAGGTTTTGGGCTATTTTCATTTCTTTCCATGTGTTTTTTTTTTTTAATTTCTACTTTGATTTCCTGGTTGAGCCATCCATTGTTTAGTAGCATGCTATTTAATCTCCATACATTTGTGGTTTTCCTAAATTTTTCCTTGTGCTTGAATTTTAGTTTCATAGCATCGTGGTCAGAAAAGATCCAGGGTATGATTTCAGTCTTTTTATATTTGTTGAGTCCTGATTTGTGACCTAATATGTGGTCTACTCTGAAGAATGTCCCATGTGCACTTGAAAAGAATGTGTATTTTGCTGTTTTAGGATGGAATGTTCTGTATGTATCTGTTAAGTCCTTCTGGTCCAGTGTGTCATTCAAAGCCATTGTTTCCTTGTTTATTTTCTATTTAGATGATGTGTCCATTGCTGTAAGTGGGGTGTTAAAGTTCACTATTATTATTGTATTATTATAAATTAGTTCCTTTATATTTGTTATTAATTGTTTTACATATTTGGGTGTTCCCATGTTGGGTGCATAAATATTTACAACTGTTAGATCTTCTTGTTGGATTGTCCCCTTTATTATGATATAGAAATCACCAGATTTTTTACCCCCCCCCTTTTTTTTCACAGAATGAGGCAAAAAAGTAAAAGTAAAACTGAATGTTATAGAATAAAATGTAAGGAAATTTTGAAGGTTTATTTTGAATTAGTCCATATTTGATCAATAATTGCAAACCTGTGGTCAAAATTAGGCAGCATTATATGCATACCAGAAATAAGAAAATCATACAATGTGTCCAGCATTGATATTATTTTATACCAAATAATCGCTATAAATATTCATATATTATAATGTTTCTTTTTTTTATGATTTTATTTATTTATTTGACAAAGAGAGACACAGCGACAGAGGGAACACCAGCAGGGGGAGTGGGAGAGGGAGAAGAAGCAGTCTTCCCGCTGAGCAGGGAGCCTGATGTGAGGCTCGATCCCAGGACCCTGGGATAATGACCTGACCTGAAGGCAGACGCTTAACGACTGAGCCACCCAGGTGCCCCTATTATAATATTTCTGACGAAAATACCCAGGTGTAGACCAAATTTAAGGTCTGTTCAAGGGGCTCTAGGATTTATAGACATTTAACAGGCTATTATCAACAGTGATGGGCTTATACCCACAATATGTTTCTTCTGGGTCCCTCATGACCTTATCTATTCAGTCCCAATTTTACAAATACTAATTTAACTTTCAGACACTTGCAAGATATATCAAGTAATTTATTGTTGCTTATATACTTCATAATATTTATTCTGAAAATTTTCACATTGCAAAATAGTAATTCTGTAAAACAAAAACATACAAAAATCAGAAAGAAAACATAAATTCAAATAACATAAGAATTTACTAAAACTAAGCAAGAATAAAATAAATCAAATTTCTTCACTATGAAAAAATTCCCACAATGCCCATATTTTAATTTATCTCTTTTCTGAGGTGAAATTGTCCAATAATGGTTCAAACCTTGCTTTATATAGATAAGTGACAGATAGATAGAAAGAAAGAATAGAAGTAACACCCTGCACAGTAAAAAAATCCATGTTTAACTTTTAACTCCCCCAAAACTTAACTACTAACAGCCTCTTGTTGGCCAAAAGTTTTAATGATAGCAGTAACAGTTGATTAACATATATTTTGTATGTTACAGGTATTATATACTATATTCCTATAATGAAGTAAGACAGAGAAAGGAAAATGTTATTTAAAAAAAAAAACATAAGGAAAAGAAAATTCATTTATAGGACTGTACCATTTTTTAAAAATCATTTATAAGTGGACCTGTGCGTTCAAACCCATGTTGTTCAAGATTTTAGACATAGATCATTTTTCTATGCATTATACTCTTGTCAAAGAGAAAGTCTCGTGGAAAAGCTTAACAAAGCTATAATTGCTCCACAAATGTGGAAACAGACAAGCAGAGTAATGGGACTGAAAACATCCTTATTTGTTATATAAGTACAACAGCCTCCTTTAGAACATTTATTTTTGATCATTTATGCTGAGTAACCCTGATGTCGGAGAACAGTTTGAGTAGGCAATAAGGGTTAAAAGGAGAATTTCCCACTGCAAAATTCTGTTGTCTGCATAACTGTATTTGTACCATTAATTCTGTGATCTTTCATTACCTCTTCACAATTTGAAATTCAAATGGTGTGTGTGTGTGTGTGTGTGTGTGTGTGTGTGTGACTCAGTATAAATATCAAACTTTATTTTATTTCTTGATACTTTACTTACCTCCCAAACTATACTGAGGATCTAGCCTTATCCCACTCAGGCATTTTAACAGTGTTCATTCCATTTGGGGATAAATTCTAATAGAAAACAAGTTTCCTTTACGCAGCAAAATAAGTAATCTAGAGACACTGTTGATTTCATAGTCAAAATCTTGTTAATTAAGACAGAGCTTTAAGTGCTAAAAAGATAAATTAGAAAAATTTCAAAACATGTTTTTGTTCAAGCATTATTAAAACCAACCAAACCAAACCAAAACAATTACCATGATAAGAGAAAGTATGTAACATGCCACCAGGAGTATGTTAGGGAAAAAGGCATGCTACAATCTGAATGCTTATGGCCCCTCAAAATTCATATGCTGAAATCCTAAAATGATGGGGCCTTTGGAAAGTGATTAGGTCACAAAAGTGAAGTGCTCATAAATGGGATGAGTGCTTTAAAAAAAAAAAAAAAAAGGATTCCACAGTTCCGCCTTGCTGCTTCCATCTTGTGAGGTCACAGCAAAACTAGGAAGAAGCCCCTCACCTGACCACCCTAATCACGGACTTCCTAGCCTCTAGAACTATTAGAAATAAATTCCTGATATTTATAAACTGCCCAGTCTGTGGTACTTTCTCTTATCTGCCCAAATGGACTAAAACAAGGTGCATGATGTTTTCCAAGTTTTCCTTGTAGACTTTTTGAAGACATGGGTCCTCCAAATATCAATATAACCATTATTTCTATTATTTAAAAGAAAATAAAAAATCACAAGTATGTCTGCACATTCTTGTCTCTCTCTTGATTTCTTAACCTATGAATACATCTAGTTACCTCAAGAATATCTCCTTAGGGGCGCCTGGGTGGCTCAGTCGTTAAGCGTCTGCCTTCGGCTCAGGGCGTGATCCCAGCATTCTGGGATCGAGCCCCACATCAGGCTCCGCCACTAGGAGCCTGCTTCTTCCTCTTCCACTCCCCCTGCTTGTGTTCCCTCTCTCGCTGGCTTTCTGTCTCTCTGTCAAATAAATAAATTAAATTAAATAATTTTTTAAAAAAGAATATATCCTTAAAGGTAGTCTAAACACATCTCAAAATCATTGTATTTCCAACCAAAAGTATTATTTTTCCATGTTCTCCCCAATTTTGAAAAAAAAATTACCACCCTCATTATTTCCAAATAAACTTACAAAGACTTTAGAAATCAATAAAGCCCCTTTTATAACAGAGAATACTGATTGCCAAATACTTGAATTCCTACCCCCTTGAAATTCTTCTCTTTTTCTATTCTCAGTCTTATGAGTAAGCCACAGTATAGAACATTATCATCTCTTCCTGGTATTTAAACCTCAAACTGGCTACCTGCATCTAAAGATTTTTCCACATCTGCAGCAAATCTACCTCTTAAAAACACAAAGAACATCATATTATTGTCTGTCCCAATACCGTTGATATAACTCTAGTAGAACCGGATTTAAACTTTTTAACATAAATTCAAGACAGTCCATATTCTGCCATATTTTCAACTTCTATGGTCTTGAAATATCCTCTTCATCTGTCAAAACACAGATCAAATGCTTTTTTGTTAATCTGTAGTAGACAGACTATCCCTCTAAATATGCTCATGTCCCAATCCCTGCAATCTAAGAATATGTTATGTTACGTGGCAAAAAGGGTTTTGCAAATGTAGTTAAATTTATAAATAGTACAATAGTGGGATTATTCTGGATTATCTGGGTGGGCGCACTAATTCATATGAGCCCT
This sequence comes from Ursus arctos, assembly GCF_023065955.2. Lineage (NCBI taxonomy): Eukaryota > Metazoa > Chordata > Mammalia > Carnivora > Ursidae > Ursus > Ursus arctos. The sequence continues at coordinate 23,238,579 of NW_026622764.1, forward strand.
TAAAAACCAATCACATCTCCACCAGGTATTAGACAGATATGGCACAGAATAAATAAGAGGTATTGGAAGCATAACAATGACTCAACCCCTTTTTGCTGGAAGGGTCCACATAGAAAGCATAAGGAATAAGTGCAGCCTCTAGGATCGAAAACTGACCCTCAACTAACAGCCAGCAAAGAAACAGGGACTTCAGTCTGACAACTTCGAAAAACTAAATTCAGTCAACAACCTGAATGAGCTTGGAGATGAATCCTTCCCCAAACCCAGACTTGTGGTTGCCTTGATTTTGATGTTCTAAGACCTGGAGCAGAGAAACCAGCTAAACCCATTGGGATTTCTGACCTACAGATCTGTAAGATAAAAAATAGGAGTTGGCCTATAGTCCGCTAAGGTAATGAAAATTTCTTATGGCAGCAATAAAAAACTAATATAAAGCGTCCCCTAGAAATAAACATTGTACCTTAAAAATAAACTTCTTATCCTCTTCCTTCTTATATAACATACTACGTGTATATGTTGCTTTGTAGTAATTTGTGTATATTTTTTACTCTTAGGACATATAAATACCTTGCTACAGATGTTCTTTGAATTAGCTAGTATTCCAGTCTTCCTGAACTTACCAACATGGGATATATGGCAGATTTGTTTTCCAAAGATAACCACAACAATATCTCCCATTCCATACGTGCTACTGCAGTGCGATTTGCCCCTCCTCCAGCAAGAGGTAGAATTTAATTCCCTACCCACTTAAAACTGAGTGGGCTTTGTGACTTCACTGACAAAACAAACAAGTCAGGTGCTAGTTCTAGGTGTGCTCCTTATCTGACCTGTTAGCTTCCATTTCCTGCCACTTGGAAGCCAGTCACCACAGAAGAAATGCAATTTACCCTGAAACAATGAATTTGTGAGAAACCCTAGTCACATGGAAAGACACGTGAAGCTGAGACACCATAAAACCAGGGGATTAACTATGGAAAGAGACTCAGAGAGAGAGAGAGACTAAGGAATACTGGGCCACAGATATGTGAATGGAGAGGCCATCTTAGAAGGACCACCTCCAGTCACAGCTACTCTAGATGATACCAAAAGGGCACAATTTAGCCCTTTCTAATTTGCTTACTCTACAACTGTGAGCAAATAAAAATGGCTGCTTAAGCCACTAAATTCTGGGGCAGTTTTTTTATGCAACCATAAATAACTGAAATAAACTGATTAAACAAACAACAATGAAACTCTGACCCTTAAAAAATAAATAAATACATAAATAAATAACCACCAATCCTCTACCTTTGGTATCAAAGCAGGTATGTTCTTGATGTTGTAGGTATACATTATGGAGTCCAGCTCTTGGCCAAAAATCTTGTGTGATGCTTCAGGCCTGACCACAGGCAATTACCAAGTCTCATACAGGAAATCTGCCCTCCCCACAACATGCCTGGTGCACAGCTAGTGCACTGTAGTCCCTGAGGGAGTTTCAGTTAAGGGCTCAGAATCCCCTGGCAGACCTTACTCTTGGGCATATCGCTTTCCTCATCCAATTGCCTTCATTCAGAAGCCTCTTTATCTAGATCCTTTGGCCAAGGCTTCCCTCAGGCACTTTTGTGGAGACTTCCTAATACGGGAAAAGAGAGGAAAATGTAAAGAAACTTTTCTCTATTCTGATTCAAAACTCAGTATTTTTCTACTCGTAGCCATCTACTCACTTCTCCCCTGGCATCTGGGTCCATAAAACCCCAGGAGCCCTTTGTCAGAGGCTCCCTCAGCAGTGAACCCTTCCCCATGACTGGGTTGATAAAGTTAATCCTCAATTGAGGGAAAATAGGACACAGGGAGTCTATGCATTCTCTTGTTTAATTTCTTGTTTATACTATCATGCTAAGTGATTAAAGGCTTGACCACTACCCTCATTTTGGCTTATTGTTTTAATTTGTAGCTGACAGCTCTGTTCTTTTTCTCCAGTCCAGCTGAGCCCTTGACATATACTTTAATAGTGAAGATAGCTAATTGCATTTGTCAGGGTATGCTATGTAATTTGATGTTGAAACACGAATCCTCAAATCTCAATAGCCAAAACAATAAAAGCTTCCTTCTCATACTGGCTACACATCTTCAGGGAGTATCAGGGATCACTGTTCAACATAGTCCCTGAGGGAACTGTACTGACAAACAGTTACCATTTTAGTTTTGCTGGTTACTATGTGAGAGGCAAAGAATGTCCTGAAGGATCTTGCATTAGCAATTAAATATTGTAGCCCAGAAATGGCACTTACCTTTCTATTCACTCAGTCTTATTTAACCACAAGTCCCCATTCAGCTCTAAAGGAGCTGAGTGCAATCCTACCATGTTTGTGGGGTCTGGGAGTCAGTAATACTCAGCAGGAAATTCTTAAGACTACCTATCTGAAAATACTTTTTTGTTAATGCCCATTCCCTTCCCTTTGAAAATGTATTGCTTACTTACAAACATGCCACAGATTATTCAAAGTGAGTTTCCATAGGTTCTGGTGAATATTTGTGATTAAACATGAAATACAAAATATCATTCCCAAGTCTCAATCCTCATGTCAGCTCTGTATGATTAACAAGAAGTCATCATAATGCAGCTGAGACAAAAAGCTTGCTCTGAGTTTCTTGTTTGGGAATAATGATCTCAAGACCATTTTCTTTCCTCTGTCCATGGTTACATTGTAAAAAATGAAGATCCTTAGAAAGGGCATCAAATTAACTAAACATTAATTATAGTTTGAGAGTGGAGGAAGGGATTGGGAAAACCTGATTGGACAGAGGGACCTTCTAGGAACTCCCCTAGGATTCTGCACTGTAGGATAGGCAGCTAGATTTACAACTCTATCAAAGTTACACAATTTGGGAAACAGTGATTTCCAAAAGGAATGTAGAGTTAGAAATGAGAACTGAAAAATAACAAGCTAACTCTTGCTAGGGAATAAAATTTGCTCAAGGCCAGCTTTCACTGATAAGTAAAAAGTTTTCCCTAATTTATTTCCTGAAAACAGTGTATTCTAAAACAAAACATGTTTAGCATGACCTTCCTTTTTTTTTCTTTTTCTCAAGGTGGAATGAATAAAGTAATACTCTACAGAAAATTCTCCATATCCTTGAAGGCAGAGACTGCCTTGCTCATTTTGGAATGTCCCCTGTGACTTGCTCACTGACTAAATGCCTGAGCCAAAGTCACTTCCTATGATGACAGCAGGTTATTTGCACATCTCCACAGAAACATCATCACATTGAGGCCGATACTAAATTAGAACAATGCTATTTGTCTTGATAGGAGTTGAAGCCATTTTTCCGGCATATGATAGATCTCATATCAGTACCCTTCAGGAAAGTATCCCCAAATCATCAACTATATTATTTTTTCACTAACTTGGTCAGATACAGGAACTCTTTAAAAATAGTAGAGAAGCTTATTCTTTCATTTGGGACATGAATCCCATGTTACTTGTTTTAAAAAATAGTAACATGGGGCGCCTGTGTGGCACAGTCGTTGGGCGTCTGCCTTTGGCTCAGGGCGTGATCCCGGGGTTCTAGGATCGAGACCCGCATCAGGCTCCTCCACTGGGAGCCTGCTTCTTCCTCTCCCACTCCTCCTGCTTGTGTTCCCTCTTTCGCTAGCTGTCTCTGTCAAATAAATAAATAAAATCTTAAAAAAAGAAAGAAAAAAGAACAGTCAACGCCAAAGTGGCATATTCTGGGGTGGCGTATTAAAAAAATAATAAAAAATTAAAAAAAAAATAGTAACATGGTTAAGAAAAATCACTCCTGACATTGGTCAGAATCCATGAATGAACACAACTGGAGAACACTAGAATCAGTGACTGTGGTAAAATATTGACATAGGACACAGTTCCTGAGTCAGGTGGGATTAAGGGGCCACAGAGTCTTTGAGACCTCTGGAAGTCCTCTGAAACCTGCTGCTCTTTCACTGCATAGGAACCTGAGTTATTTTAGAGGGAGGACACTTATTACAAGAGGATCCTGTAGCTTAAAGGATAACCAATCCTGGCTCTTTTCAGGATGGTTCACATGCTTTTTTGTTGCTTTGGTTGACTCATTGATTTTAATCTATAGCCATTTTGTTTGTTGATAGGTAAATATCATAATTAAGAAACATGAGATCAGCCAGACCACAGTGAACGGGCTCAAATACTAAATCAATATTATAAGCTAAATCTAAGGTGGACACATGGTTGAAAACTGTCACCTTTGTTATTTTTCCCAAATGCTTTGGTAAATTGCCAAAATCCCATGGAAAATAAATAATAAACTCACGCTCTGATTATAGATCTGGAATTGAATCTAGACCTCTAGATGACTAAAAATATTGGTACCACTGATTTGTGAAAATATTCATGGTATAGATTTTGACTATGAGCATTACGCGACCCTTATTTGCAAAGCATAATAAAATTAAATAAAAAATAAACATTTAAAGCAAATGAACAGGTTACTTGAAACTAAGTTTCAGTTGCCCTCTTGCTTGAATGAGCTTTGTTATGTGGAAAGAAATGGAGTGACATGCAGTATAGCATCTATTACGCTAGCTGGCACATAGCATATCATCAATAAAGTTGTATTCTCCTCCCTGTCTTCTCCTGCCCTCTCTTCCTTTATCTTTCTTTTATTCTCATTTCTTCTTTCTTTCTCCTTTCTTTCTTTCTACCTTTCTTTCTTCCTTCCTTTCTTTTCTTGCCAATCCTCTTTATTTTCCTTGCTTTTCTTTTCAAGAATTATTAATATTTAACTTCAAAGACAACAAATAGTTCAATACTCTAGAAAAAATACTTGATCACTCAAAATAAGGAGTGAATACACAAAGTGTCAAATTTCATAAAAGAGGAGTTGTATTTTTAAAATTGTTACTGTTTTATATTGACATTTGAAACTGTGTTTTTAAACATTCGTTCATTTGTTCTCTGATTTAATCCATCAACAAGCATTTGTTAGGGACCATTTGTGTACAAAAAAACCCCCCGAATATGGTCAGTTAGTGTTAATTAACAGCAAATATTTTATGGCAAACATTGGTGTATCTTATTTAGTTTTTATCTACACTAAAATAACTTTTCTGATACTAAGGTTAGATATATTGAATGAGTTCTAAAACTTTTCAAGTTCGAAAGACCTTAGGATTTAAAGTTTCTTAAATTATCATGTTGTCTACGAGAATTGGAGATTCTGAATCATATTGACCATATTAACAATGAAATCTATCTCGAAGTTAATGTTATACAAACATTAATATTTCTTGAAATCTTTACCTGATGGAACTCTTACTCATCACTAGATGGCACTCTAAATTTAGACTGTAATATATGTTCTACTAGAAGCTACTCAACTTTTGTTTTATAAGGAAGAATTCATATGAAATAAATAATCCACTTCCTTCCCCATATAAAAGTTGCTATTTCTTCTACTATCTGTCAACAATGATTAAGGAAACCTGCAATACTTAACTTTTAAAAAATTAATGATTGCCAATATAATAGAATGAAAAAGACTAGAATATAAAGAAAATATTTTGGTTTTTGAAAATATTTCTCACAAACTTTTCAAGCTTTCTGTTTAAATTTTTTTATTTTAGGACTATATATATATATATATATATATATATATATATATATATAAAATCCAAGAATATAGGACTATTTAGAGCATCTTTACTCTGTAAATCTAAAATGATTTTCCCACCTTTTAAAAAGCTGCTTTATTAAAAATTACTTTTTTTTCATTCATAGATATACAAATAGGATCAAAACAATAAAAATGAATGTACTTCTGTTAAAATATGCTTTCCTAATCAAATATAACTCCCTGTGGGCTGCTTCAAATACAAGATGATAATGAATGATTCCTGTTTTTCCAGATTCTTAAGTTCATCAAATTCTTAGTTTCTGTAGAGATTTTTAGCTTTATGTAAAGGCCAAGTGCTTTCTTATCTAACTCCCACGTAAGTGATGACATCCCATATGAAATTATAAAAATGAATCTTTGGAAATGTGATCATGAGCATTTGAAAAGTAACCAGCCAATGATCTTCTGACCCTGGCATAATTGAAACCATCAACTATTCTCTGTCCAGGGACAGCGGCCCGGATGGTTAGCATAAGGGGCGATGAGGTGGCTCGGCCTCACATTCAGACTGTCAATTAGACCACATTAGGGAACACTTCTAGCAGGGCTAATGTTGCTGCTAGAGAAAGGCAGGCATTTAAAGATAGCCAGTACTTACTTAGAGATATTCTATATTAGAAGCCAGCATTTTCTATGGATGAAAGTCAATATATTTATCTCTTATTCTATGCTAAGGTCATGACTCCAATTATTATGTAAAAACGGATGAACTCTGAATGGTTTTGGCTTTGCTGATGACTACAGTTTTTGGTTTTTTTCTTCTTTTTCTGGGATTGCACACTAAAGTTTGACTCTTTAATTCTCTAGGTCAGATATGTGGGAAAATGATTGTTATAGTCTTCCTTTCCACATCAGAGAGTGAGATCTTTAAATAAAATCTCTTCTGGACAAATGAAAAAAAAAAAGTAGAGTCATATGGCATTGCAGCGTAATTTCTTTTCCACTGCATAAATTTCTTTACAATGTGAAATGAGGAGAAAATCCATCATTGTTAACACTGGTAAATAGGTAAAAATTTAATATTCATATTGCTAATCAGTTACTGTGAATGTGACATAGAAGAAGGCAAAATGGTATGTTGCTTTGAGATACATGAAATGCATATTGCATAAGAGGGACAAGATATTCTTAGGAAAGATTGTGATTTCCTTTAATTGCCCCCAAAATGTTTAATGTATTATAAAACATAAAGAAAATTCATTTATTTTAAGGTTTCATTTGGTTTGAAATCAAAAGTTATCTTTGTCAATACTGATCTATTATGGGTGGTAAAAAAAGAGACCAGGAATTCAGGGAAATATATTATTACACATAGATTGTGAGAAAAAATTTTAAGACAATATTTACTGACCAATATTAGATATGTAAAATTTGATACAGGATCCAATAAAAGCTTTATAAAGTTAAAATTCATTGGTGAAGAATAAAGTATATTTTCCAAATGGTCAAAAATAAAGAGATATAAAGAATTATGTCAGAAAATAGGACTTTAGAAAAGATACCTAAAACAAGCACAAACGTTGACCCCAAATTCCTCACAGATATCAGATTGGAAGCTACAAATGTCTCATTCAATACATCAATGCATCAGGAGTCTTTCCAGTAACCTCGGGCACATTTGTCAAAAGAATAAGGTACTTGGAATTAGCCAACCTATTTTTGAATCCTGACTTTGTTCTTGCTGGTTTTGGGAACTTGGACAAGTGATTTTATCCTTTTAAGCCTAGGCTTCTTCATCTCAAAATAAGAAAAAAAATAATTCCCAAACAATCCTGCTGTCAGTTGCCTATTTGGCAGAAGACCTAGAATTGAAATGTCTGGAAGCCATGACCATGCATTCATTACATAGATTAACTCTAGCTTCTTCAGGAAATAGAGTGGAAACTTGTTTTTGAATTATTTTAAAATGCCGTAAGTAACTCTATTTATTACATAACAATGTTCTGCTTATTGCAAAATGTGTTTGAGGCAACTACATGTATCTTTTGCTTTGAAATATACATTGGCTAACGTGCTTGGTGACTTGTTGGTTTACTCACTGTTTCCTTTAGCAAGAATCACCCAGGAGATTACCAACTTTAAGACACGCTTTTATTTTTTAGTCAAGAAATACAAAAACTAAAAAGATACATGAATGATTTAAAAAAACGAATATGGGAATCAAATAAAAATGTGTGTATTCTAAGGATTTGAAGGGGAAAAGAGTACTGGAGCTCAGACTGATGTGATTCCACTTCCTGATGGTCTCTCCTAAGCTCTTGCTAACCAAAATGTTGGTTCACAAACCTGCAGCATATGTACCACCTGGAGACTTGTGAGTAATGCACTTTTTCAGGTCCTAAACCAAATCTTCTATATTTTAGCAACATCTCCTGATGATTCATAAATACAAAGGTTTGAGATGCATTGCTATTTATATAATTTCCATAGATTCATAAACAGAACATACTGTCTTTCCACTCTTTTACCCTTTTGTCATCATTTCATCATTTCATAGAGCCCTATGGAGAGCAATAAACTGTCATCCAAAAGTGTTTATGCTAGAGTAACTTAAGCCTGTTTTTCTTTACAAGTAGAAAGATGGAGCTCATGTAGTTCCATTGTTTTCAAGACTGAAGCCAATTGGATAAGTTGAAACACTTTCCATACAGTGAGAACAAAATTCAACTATTAATTTTCCTGGAATGAAAAGTCATTGAGTATATTCTACTTACATCTCTATTTATCAGTCTGTTCCTTCCTGAACCAGTGTGGTTTCTGAATATACATAAGAACAATCATCTTTTCTCTGTCCCTGTTCAAACTTTCTTCTTTTTATCCTCCAACATACAATACATACAATATGGTTAAGGAACCATAGCGGATAGAGAATAATCTTCCAAAGACGTTTCATTTCTAGATTAAAAGCCATCTTTGGTTTCACTCCTAGGCCAAATAATTATAATCACTATCATTGCAAACATTTGTGTTTATTGTAAAATGACATAGCTAACCAACTCTTCGGGTGGAAACGGTTTAATACCCAGCCCAACCCTCATCATTGGATGGTCATCTTCTCTGCCTCTTATAGAAAAATTGCATTGCTATGTTAAATTTAAATTTGTTTTGTTCAGTATTGACAACAATAGCATGACTTAGAATATAAAGCAATTATTAAATATCAGGCATTGCAATTATCAATTTGTTTCCCATAGCACAGGGAAATATTTATGTTTATTATCCTCATTTTATAGATGAGAAAACAAAGATTCAGAAAAGTTAAGTGACTTTCCCAAAATTTGAATCTTCCTATATCAATTTAAATCCAAAAGCCTTGCTAATAATTGTCACTATGCCTTACCTCAACCAAAATATCCATACCTTAGGAGGAAAACAAAATATATCTTTCTATATTTCCATAGGGCTTAAGCATAGAGAATATAAAACAACTATTTGTAATTGTTCAAATGGCTTTGCTTCAAAATATATTGGTTTGGAAATTTTATAAATAAAAAAGCATGAATGGAATTATTAGGGAAATAAATCTTGTACATAAATTTTGTGAGGTCCCTGTATGCATTTACTGTTTGTACAAATATTTGTTTCCTTCAGTTATTCAAGTTGCCAAACAATAGTCTATCCTTCTGCAAACAGTGAACTAATCCTTCTATTTAGTCAATTTTGTGTAACACGCTAAAGAGAACCAAGAATGGATGGTTAATACAACATAATTACCAAATAGATCATGACTAGCTTATCTAAAATGACACTAGTTCTGCACTTTTAATGCCTCACAGTAGACTTGCCTTAAATATTTTGTTACTCCAACAGAACTAGAAGGAGATACATTATCGGATTTTTATTATCTTCTTCAACTACAGTCTGCAAAGAAAGCAATGATAAGCAATTTCTTTCATGGATATAGAGACTGAAAATTAACTTTCTAAATATCATTGCTTTTGTTAATTCAATATTTTTATTTAAGGTTTTATTAATATAACTGTATATATAAATAACTCAAATTTCATACAGCAATGAGTCATATAAGTGATAATATAACCAACAGCTAAATTTAGAGGAAAAAATCCAGTTATTTCTAACTTGTCACCTATATTTTGTTCATAAAAATTATATTTACAATTGCTTATTTTTTCTTGTTAAAAATCTTTAAAAATCTTATAGAAAGGGAAGGAAAAAGGAAGGAAGAGAAGGATGGACGGAGGGAAGAACAAAACAAGAATATTTTATACATTACTTATGTTCACAGCATGCAGCACCAACCCTATAACAAAATGGGTGCTTAATTAATGGCTTTTTTTTTCCTGTTACTAACTAGCTAGGCAACATTTGGCATCTAGTTTAGTCTGTTAGTACTTTATATTAATAATCTATCTGTCAATTTAAAAGATTGGTTAGGTGATAGGCTCAGGTATATTTAATATCCATAATCATGCACTTTTTGTATGTAACGTAGCCACATTTGTTAAAAGAACATAATTTCAAGAAAAGTTTGTTGTGGAATATGGATTATACTAAATGCGGCAAAATCCTTCGAAAGTGTAAGGCTAGATTAGTTAAATAACATATAACATTAAAATTGTAGGGAGTTATACCTTGAGTATTTTTCAAGTAATCATATTTAACTTTCAAACATGTAGTAACTTCTAATTTAACTCATGAGGATACAAAAAGCTTGAAAATCACAGGCCTACAAAAAAGAAAAATGCTAAGAAAGCAAAGAAAACATACTATGACCCAAGTCTAATAACAAAGAACCATAGGAAAAAAAAATTAAAACCACACACACACAGACACACAACATCAACAAAAACAGGAAAACAACACTTGCAATACCCATATTCAATTACAGCTGATCTCTGTGGTCCCATTTAGTAGGAAAAAAGCTGCAGCAGAATGTATTTTCCAAAACTGGCTATATTCCACATTGCACATGTACTTCAGGAATTTTACCACCCTCCTATCAAGAAGAATCTATGCCTTCTCATGAATCTAAGTGGACCTTTGTGACTGCCTCCACTAAAACATAAGCTGCCATGTGATTTCTGAGACTTGATCATAAAAGGTAGCACAGAAGTTGGGTCCAATTCTCAAAGGGTGAATAATAACTGCTATAACCTTGTTATGTTGAACAGAGCAGAAATCTAATAATAAGAAGGACTTTAATTTGGGAAAAATGGATATGGCGATGGAAATCAGATTATGGGACAAAGGAGACAGTGGAAATAGTCATATATCAAATCACACTAAATTAATATGTATCTTAAAGGAATGTCAACTTGAATCAAGTTAAGAAAATATGAAATGAATACAATTTCTGCTGTGAAATCTAGATGGTGTGAAATATATATCATATTAAAAGGAATTTTATATACATGTAAACAAATAACTTTGAAAGAAACAAAAAAAAATAACATTTAAAATATGTTGAGTAAGGAGGACCAAAAGCTATGGTTATATTTCTGTATCTTTTTATGTTGACTTATAATTACTGTGTATATATTGTGCATGTGCTAACTAATAATATAATTAGAAATGTTTCTCACTTTATGCTTTTCTTTACAAGCAGACATTCATCCTGGAGAAAGAATTTATGTTAGAAATACACTCATAATAATAGCATATCCGATCTTCATTGTTTCCTATATTTTGTTTGCATGAGCTTGTTTTACTACATAGAAGTATTTCCCTTTTAAAAATCAGGAGCTTAATTATTCAATGTTTTAACTGAAAATTGAATTCAGAATAGAAAGGAAATAGTAACCTTGATACTACCAAAGAGTTGAGTGATGTTTCAGGATTTTTGAAAGATTATAGTTTTTTAAGAAGTACATAACATAGGGGCACCTGGGTGGCTCAGTCGGTTAAGCATCTGCCTTTGGCTCAGGTCATGATCCCAGAGTCCTGGGATGAGCCCACATGGGGCTCCCTGCTTAGCAGAAAATCTGCTTCTACCTCTCCCTCTGCTGTTCCCCTGCTTGTGCTCTCTTGCTCTCTCTGTCAAATAAATAAATAAAATCTTTAAAAATAAAAAAGAAGTATGTAACATAAATATATATGCATATATATGCAGAACACTTTGCACTCATATTTTCTATTTGTCTATTATAAAGAAAAATAAGTTTTAGTATTCAATGTAAGTCACACTTTTAATCATATAATAATGCTTGGTTCTGAAAGCAAAGGGTGAGAGAAGTTCAATTTCAAATACATGTTTTTCATGACACTGTGTCATCTGTGGAGTTATCTGGGATCGTGTGGTTTTTCATTACACAGCCAGGCTTTAAAGCATATTACCCTTTAATTTGGAAAAGAAGCTGGTAAATCACGATCTGTGGAAGCAATGAAGCTAAGTTTAATCATAAATTTGCCTCTTACCAACTATGTCACTAAATGCCTCTAACCCTGAGTTTCCAAATCTTTAAAATGAATGTAAGTTTCACTGAACTACTTTAAAGATTAAGTGGAAATAAATTATAACAGTTCATGTAAGATGTACTGTCATAAATAATCACAATATTCAGTGTCTCTCTCCAGGAAAAAATGGGCAAACAGGCTAATCACTGCTAATGGGAACCGGGCTTCTAATATATTTCATTTATCTTTGTATTTGGTTTAGGGTTTATATGAATCTTATGACAGTATGTGTTTTTCAACTGCAGTGATTCAATGGTCAGGAGGCAGGGATGAGAGATATGAAATAAATTATGAAATATTTTGATGAAGGACTGAAATTTCAACTTTGACTCAGATATTGTGGTTAAAATTTTATAAGCAGATTATCTAAACTGATTTTTATTGTTAAGTGTTTCTGGTCCTTCATATTAAAATATAGCTGGAATTTATTTAATTTATTTAATTTCTATCAGTGTGAGCATAGGTACCCCCTCCACGTAATGGTGGTTTCCACGCATCTCACCATGAAACAGCACAAGGGTTTCCATACAGTGTAAGCAACCATTTGAAGAATCTGGTTCATTATCACCAAGGACACAGTTTATTCTGCACCTGACACACTGTTCAATAGTTTTGGGGATCATTCTTCATGCAGGGTAAATCACTGAGGCTTCTTACCAAATGGATAACATAAACAAGGTGGCATTTTACAAATACATAGATGTGCACGTATTAGATTTCTGTGTAAGGCCTCAAAAAATCATGTTCAGGCATTTAAATTTCTTACCCACAATAACAAATAATTTGAGATGGGATGAGGAATGACTTTTAGGTAATATTTAGGGCAAGAATCTATTTCATTAATCTGTGTGAAATAATAGAATCTAGCTTATATACAGTAAGATTAAACATATGAAGAAAAGATCAACATTATAAAGGAATAATCAAAAAGTTTTGATGAATACTGATACTGTGAGATGGAGAGATAGAGTGCAAGGATAGAGAATGAGTGGGAAGGAAGGTAACAGGGAGGAGACTTTGCAAATAATAATGTTATAATATGATTTTATAGCCATTGATCTGTATTGGAATTTGTATTATTCATGTTCTGCTGATCTTCTTCCTTTTCACTGGGTGGTGTTTTCTTTCTCTAGACTGTTACAGCTGATAGAATGCACTTGTTTTGGGACTGGGATAATACATAATCCTAAATTTCTAGGCCTTATCAGCCCATTTAAACCTAGATTCACTCACTCTGATGTTCTGGAAAAATGCCAGCTGTAGTCGATTTTTGTCATTCCCAGTAGTTATGTTTTATGAAGTCACCATAAGAACTGAATTAGGAAATACTGAACCATTATTCCCAGGATAAATCCAGTATTAGCTTCCTGTAAGCTTCTGGTCATAACATTATTTGTCAACAGATCAACACATAACTTTGTTTTATGTGTGTTTCTTTTAAAGACATCTTATTTAATATACAGTTGATTTATTAACGTGGAGATTATAGCTAACAACACCAGAACTCATGCCTGAACAAAGCTTATCTAACACATGTATTAGATCCATGTGGTACATGAGAACCTTCTTGCACTTAGGAGCATTTCTGCACTATGTTTGGCAGCAATGTTAAAAGTGAAATCATCAACAAAAAGAACAAAAATGGGGAAAACGTGACCCTAAATAGACCAGGAAAAGGACACTTGTTTGTAGTATAAGAACTAAAACAAGAAGGTAGGGTATCACCTTGTTTGACACTAGCTGGGAACAGATGTGTTGAGTGATTCAAATTTTTTGCTACTCTGTACATGTCCCCAGATGACAAAAAAAGCACCATGAGTATTGATCTGGGAGGTCACACAGAAATTTTAGTGAAAAGGGGAGTTCTCAAATACAGAAACTGTGAAAAATGAGAATCCATGGTGTACTGTTTTACTTATCATCCCTAGAATGACTGTCTGTTTCCTTGAAAATTGAATTTTGCTTTATTCAGATGTTTTCTTTTCTGTGACTACTTGCTTTTTATGTGTGTGTGGTCTTTATGGTGATTTGGCATAAGAATAAAATGTTTAAATGAAATTTTAATGAGAAGAGTTGGTTTCTCATTTTTGTCCAAGCTAAGAAAGGCAGAGCTCATCACAAAGCATAACACCACTTCTCTTTATCACCACTAAGCATCTGTCTCCCATTGAGTCTTGGAGCTCAGGAAATATTCTTATGTATATTTTATGTTCAGTTTTATATAGGTTGCCCTACATCCGTAACACTATGAAGTCAAGAAAATAATATACTTTAGCAATTATGTAAACCTCAAATAAAAATTTATGCCTGACATTTACTAACTCTACAACTTTAAAATATTGGCTTATATGTTCAATACTTCCAATTTCTAATTATTAAATAGGCTTAATATTTTGCAATAATGGCCTTCAGATTTAATGAGAATATATATTTTAAATCATTCATTGTTCTTGCTATAGAGTAGGCAGTAAATAAATGTTATACTTTCTACTATACAATAAAAATGTATTATAGTTATAAAAAGGCACAATACAAAAAATACTCTCTTACCACAGGAAATAAAGTGTACGTTGCAAAAAGTTAAAAACTTACAAGAATTTAGATCTCTTAAGCATAAATAAAAAAAAAAAGAAAAGAGGGGCGCCTGGGTGGCACAGCGGTTAAGCGTCTGCCTTTGGCTCAGGGCGTGATTCCAGCGTTATGGAATCTCTGCTATGAGCCTGCTTCTTCCTCTCCCACTTCCCCTGCTTGTGTTCCCTCTCTCGCTGGCTGTCTCTATCTCTGTCAAATAAATAAATAAAAAATCTTTAAAAAATTTTTTTAAAAATTAAAAAAAAATAAAAAAGAAAGAAAGAAAAATCTTATTATCTATCACTTGTTTTTCCAAAAGCAATGATTTGTTGAGTGAATTCACATGTTCATGAGGGAAGTACAGAATTTTTGCTTGATGACATATGAAATATATCAAGTGGTATATCTTTTTTTTTTTTACTCTAAAACAAAATCAAGTTGAAAGGTGGTTGGTTTAAAAAAATATAAAAAGTTTAACAAGCTTCAAGTGAACTTGGCAAAGCATTTCCAAAAAGCACCATAAAGGGAAATACATCTAAGGAATCAGTTGTCAGGTGTGGCAAAACAACTTACTGAAAGTGGGAAAATATGTCCTTGGGCAAACCATCTTGACATAGAAAATTTCAAAAGCATCAAATACAATATGAACATTTTCCACTTCCTTGAGTCACTTCATTTGAGCTACCTGACTCACCAAGGAGTGTTTTTGTAAAATTAACAAGGGTCACTATGCCTAAAGCTATAACATAGCATGCCAAAAAAAGAAAAAAATACAATCAATAATAGCAACAAAAGGGAAAATATGATATTTTTTTTCCTTTTATCTAATGATAATGAAGGAACTATAAAATAGGCAAAATATATTATCCCCATTAGAGTTTTACTGAAAGTGTCTCTAAGAACAAAAGATTTTTCCTAATGAAAATAAATATTTGAAATGAGGTTTTCCAAGACATTGTGGTAACGTGTTATGAAATAGACACAGGTTAACAGAGGATAATTAATAGTTGATTGATTAAAAGAACATGAATTTTTTTTTCCTAATCTTTCAAAAGGAGGTAGATCGGGCATTTATAATAATTCTAGCATAGCATTTTTTACTCATCTAGAACAAACACAGAGAAAGTTTTATAGATAATAAATATCATATTATATTATGTGTTGTTGCAAAAGTTTATAATGGAAATATTTATGCTTGTAGCTTGGCAATAAGAGTCTTTAAACTAGGACTTCTAGCACTATGTTGAACAATAGTGATGAGAGTGGGCATCCCTGTCATGTTCCTGATCTTAAGGGAAAAGCTCTCAGCTTTTCCCCATTGATAATAATATTCGCTGTGGGCTTTTCATAGATGGTTTTTATGATATTGAGGAATGTTCCCTCTATCCCTATACTCTGAAGAGTTTTAATCAGGAACAGATGTTGTATTTTGCCAAATGCTTTTTCTGCATCAATCGAAAGGATCATATGGTTCTTGCCTTTCCTTTTATTGATGTGCTCTATCACGTTGATTGATTTGCGAACGTTGAACCACCCTTGCATCCCAGGCATAAAACCCACTTGGTCGTGGTGATTAATCCTTTTAATGTACTGTTGGATCCTAAGATCTTATTAAGTATTTTGGCAACTATGTTTATCAGGGATATTGGTCTGTAATTCTCCTTTTAGATGGGGTCTTTGCCTGGTTTGGGGATCAGGGTGATGCCGGCCTCATAGAAGGGGTTTAGAAGTTTTCCTTCCATTTCTATTTTTGGAACAGCTTCAGTGAAATAGGTATTATTTCTTCAGTGAATACCCACCATTTGCCTCGACATGAATGGAACTGAAGGGGATTATGTTAATTGAAGTAAGTCAAGCAGAGAAAGACAATTATCATATGGTTTACTCATATGTGGAACATAAGTGATAGCACGGAGGACCGCAGGGAAAGGGAGGGAAATCCAAAGGGGGAGAAATCAGAGGGGACGATGAACCATGAGAGACTATGGACATTGGGAAACAATCTCAAGGTTTAAGAGGGGAGGATGGGGAGGAAGAGGTGACAGGGTGATGAGTATTGAGGAAGGCTGCGATGAGCACTGGGTGTTATACTTAACTAATCAGTCATTGAACACTACATCAAAAACTAATCATGTACTATACAGTGGCTAACTGAACATTTTTTTTTTTTAAAGAGTCTTTAAACTAGGAATGAGGGTCATTTCAACTGATCTTTGATTTCTACAAATTTCACTCCTCCATTAAAAAACTCAAATAGTAATTGAAGGTAAATGGTTTGATGAATTATGTCAATGCAACCACGGGCATCAGTATTTTGTATCATTCAGATGAGAAAATGTTGGGAAAAGGAAGAAATTTTTTAAAATCCTAATAATTTTACACATCATATATATGAGAGACGGCAAAAAATAAGTTCACTAACAGCAGTCATGCTAATGATTTTCATGATTTGAGAAGCCTTCGCATCAAAAAAGCATGTTTCTCTCATTCTCTCACATTTTCTTTTTTAATCCAAAGCAGTGAATTTCAGAAGTAACCAAATGTGAACTAGCTTAAATGATGTGTACTGGAGAAGACATTAAATAACCAAGACAGCAGCAACGTTTCCATTTGCGCCTCAGAGATAAGTGTTTTCCCTTCACCTGTTTAAGCTTTTCAAAGCAACATGGGAGGATCACCTCCACCCCTGTTAAGCCTTTTAAATCCACTTGCAAAATGAAGTTTTGTAAAATTTTTGCCCGTTCTCTCTTTTGAAGTTTTACCTTTTCAAGAATGTTTGATGGACTCCATCGCATTTGTGTCAGCTAGCTTGTGGCCAGAGAAAAATAGAAACTACTGATGGAATTGCTGACCTACAAGAAACATTTTTTCACTGAGATGCAGAGGGCCACATTGGCACACATAATGGGTTTCCTATCTCAGCCTATCTTGGGTATGCTTTACTGAGCCTTTTGCTTTGTGTTTGTTTACTTGCTATTCTCTCCTTGACTCACTTTGAACTATTTTTCACCCAGATGATAGGAAGTATTTTGGAGCTAAGCAGGTACTTCAGGAAAACCAAAATGCTTTCTGTGTTCAGTGTTCTCTAAGCTGCCCCTTATAAGTCACATTGCAAAGTTCCTGCATTTGGTGACCCTTCGGTCTCCAGAGCTTGTCAAGTGTGTCAGGCTAAGGGCTTGTGTTAGAAAAAATGTTCTGTATGTTCCCAATTCTCTTTTGAACCATAGCTATTTGGTAAAAGGACTTTTCAATAGAAGAAATGCACAGAAATCAGAACCTATGGGTGGGCTGCTTCTTTTTGATCCCTAAGGATGCTGTTTCCACATCAGATGTGATGACCTGAGGCTGCAGCCTCTACTTGAGCCTGGGTGCCATAAGTATTAAGGGGAAAAAAAAGGAATTCAAATAAATTTAGTCACTAGACTAGTAGGAAATTGTTTTCACCTTGCTTTTAAGCTACTCCAGAATGGCAATAATGCAGATGCTCTGAGAAGGAAACTTATAGTCTGATTCAATGAAATTTTGATTAAAATTCTACCTCCTCTGAAACATCAAAGCATTTCCTGTTTTAAATGCTTGATATGCTGGTGACTAAAGCTGATATAATTAAAAATCAAACTGCTAAGCATATAAATGTGGATATTTAAGAAGCTAGGGAATATTCAAGGTTCTAAAAGCATACCTTATCCTTTATGTATTTTATCCACATTAAAATATGTAATAAGGGTTTTTCACAGTTTACTAAAAAAAATAAACTTGGACTAATCAATTAAAAAAGGTTGACTGTAATAGGAGTTAGCCATGTTTTCTCATATAACCTTAGACTAATGATTCATTTTTATAAACCTAAGTTTATTTATCTATAAACCAGGACATACTCTAAGTATTCTGCTAACTACTGAGTCCTGTTTTAAAGCCCCCCTCCCCCCAAAAAAATGACTTCATGTCAGTGAACTTTGAAATGAGTTGTCTTATCTTCAGGATAAATAAAAGTTCACATAAACTATGAAATTAGAGCTTTTCATTTTCCTTCCTTCTTTACCTCCTTCCTTCTTTCTTTATTTCTTTCATTAGCTTCTTTGTTCATAATGATGTTATTGTGGCATAAGGCCACACATAGTAAACTGGACTATTATATTGAAAAATACAATTTGGCACTTATGAGATATGGATGTCAAAGGATATAATTTTTCCTGATGATGACATTGATAAGCAAGTTCTTATCATTGTTAACAACCTTTAGGTCTTATTTAGAGTATGAACTCTTAAACAGTTACCTAAGGACCTTCATATTTAACTTTAAAAACTGTTCTCAATATACAAAGAACATTATTTGCCAACTTGTATTTAACACACTCAGAATATTTGGCACTGAATTAAGATTTTGAATTCTGCCTAGTCATTAATGCATTAATGGGATTGATTCCCAAAATTAAAGCCAATCTACAAAAGGACATGCTATCTAAGGTAATACCATAGCAAAAGGTGCTACAAAGTGGACTTTAATTCATTCTTCATATAGAAGAAAAAGAATCACTTGAAAATCTATAATGAAGACCCACATTTGCCACTGTGGGAACAAATAAAAAACTATTTTCTAGAATTATTTTTTAAGCTATCAGTTTCTGTGTTTTCATATTATATTATTAACCTAACCCAAGCAAAACATTTTTCATTTGTTTGCATGTTATTGATTGTTGCTGTTGGTGTTATTGTGCTTGACTAAAGAAAATATAAAACATTTACATAAATTTACCATAATGCCTGAAAAAAGAAAAAAAAAGGTTATTTGTTCAAGTAAAATGATATATATTAATATGCAACTTTAATTCCTTAAACTCGGTTTTAAAAATATAACTTTTTGGGGCGCCTGGGTGGCTCAGTCGTTAAGCGTCTGCCTTCGGCTCAGGGCGTGATCCCGGCGTTCTGGGATCGAGCCCCACATCAGGCTCTTCCGCTGGGAGCCTGCTTCCTCCTCTCCCAATCCCCCTGCTTGTGTTCCCTCTCTCGCTGGCTGTCTCTCTCTGTCAAATAAATAAATAAAATCTTGAAAAAAAATATATATATAACTTTTTACTAACCTATTTTCTTCTTTATGATTACTGCTTTCTTTGGGGCATGAAGGAAAAAATAAGCATTTTGAACCTCCTGATTATTAGTGATACAAATTATTGGTAAAATGTAGCCAGTTAACACATAGATTTTATCTACTGTCTCCTGAAATTCCAATAATGTAAGAGAAAGGAGAAAAAAAGCAGGGGGGTCGGTAGGGGGATGAAATTCACAAAGCCAAAGAAACAGGAGAAAAGAGAACATAAAATTCTAGAAGCTGGTTGCAAATGCACAAGTGGTACCTGATGTATCAGACAAGAAAAAGCTTAGACTTAAGTTGGTGCATTAGACTGCAGGTTTACTCTCGGGAAAGTTTGAACAACATGTGTTATGTTGAAGGCACTAAACACAGCTTTTGGCAGTAACACATGCTGAAAACAGAGATAAGTAGAAGCTTGAACATTGAAAGTTGAGAGGGCTAGCAAGTATGTGCTCAGCTCCCCCTAGAAGGTTTAGATACCCCCATTCTTACCCACAAGAAGGACAATAAAAAATTTAGGAAATTAATCAAGGATAATGAATTATAAATATTTTTAATCAGAAGCCCAGCCAGATCAGTCTATAGAAATGTTCCAGTCTATAATCACACCTAGTCTCACAGAGATTTTGGTGGATTTTACTATTCTTTATTCTTGACCATGGACAGAGAACCAGAATTCATTAGACAATTGAGAAATTTTTCTAATACGAAAGATAATTAATATAATGAAGAAACACTCTGGAAACAGACAATGCATGGGTTAGAAAAGATCTTTTTAAAAAATCCAACTACTGTATATTTGCTATCCTTAAAAAGAGTACAATGATATCTATCTATACTAAAGGCTGTATGAAGTAAAACATTCAGAGAACACTTAAAGACATCATTGAAAATAAATATGATGGCAGTAATGAAAAAAAGTAAGATAGGTATTGGAACATAAAGTTGAGAAAATATTCCATATTAGAGAACAAAACTACATCAACGTTGAAAACAGGAGAAAAGAGATAAAATTAGAGAACCAGGGCATGTTATGACATATGGTTAATAAGAGTTCCAGAAACAAGGAATAGAGGAATAGAGGAAATAGAGGATGTTTTCCAGGGATTGTATTTTACTTACCAGAATTAAGACATTTGTTTCTTGGTTGAAATTGTCCTCTGCTAAGTGGCAAACAATGGATAAAAAAGAAAAACCCGGGGCACCTGGGTGGCTCAGTCGTTAAGCGTCTGCCTTCGGCTCAGGGCGTGATCCCGGCGTTCTGGGATCGAGCCCACATCAGGCTCTTCTGTTGGGAGCCTGCTTCTTCCTCTCCCACTCCCCCTGCTTGTGTTCCCTCTCTCACTGGCTGTCTTTCTCTGTCAAATTAATAAATAAAATCTTTAAAAAAAAAAAAGAAAAGAAAAACCCACACTGATACAAAACATTAGAACATTAGGATAAAAGCCCTAAATCATCCAAATTTTAGGAGAAAGTCTTTACATCAAAGAACAGGAAAAAAAAAAAGACACATTCTACTTTACCCAATACCATAAGTTAGAAGATAGTAATCTTTCTTCAAAATTTTGATAAGTATTATTCCTAGCCATAATTCTATATAGAGGCAAACTGGCAATTACTTTACTCATTCATTTATTCAATTATTGAAGTATTTTTGAGTGCCTATTATGATTCAGGCATTGTTCTAAATACTAAGGAGAAGGGCATCTGGGTGGCTCAGCCCTTAAGCGTCTGCCTTCGGCTCAGGTCATGATATGGGAGTCCAGGGATCGAACCCCGCATGGAGCATGGAGCCCCGCATGGGACTCCCAGCTCAGCGGGAAGCCTGCTTCTCCCTCTCACACTTGCCTTGCTGTCTCTCTCTGTCAAATAAATAAAAATAATAAAATCTTCAAATAAATAAATACTAAGGAGAAAATATATTATAAAATAGACAAAATCCTACTTTAATGTAGTTGATACTTTAATGGTGGAGACAAAATAAATAAGTAAAAATAGAGAATTTGAGACGTTCCTAAGTGATAAGAACAACAAATAAAGTATACCAAAAGAAAAAATAAATAAATCAGTCCTAATTTTCTGACCAATAATAGCATATCTTTAATAAAATGCTAATTCTAAGATAAAATATGCAGCAAATTTAGACTTTTAACATGTGTATTCACATTTCTGAAGTAATCATTAGAAGTGTAGAAACATATAAATTCCAAATTAATTAAAGAAAAAATAGAATAAAATTTTTGAATCCGTCTAAAAGATGACAGGAAAAGTAAAAGAAACAATGTTAAAACAGTTTTGACACTAAAACTGAGATGAAAAGTAGGTAACCCACAGTCTCCCATCTAAAACTGAGCAAAAAATGCTGGGCTTTTTTGTTTGTTTTAGTTGAAATATATTTGACTTGTAACATTGTATACATTTAACTTTGAAATATATTTGACATGTAACAATACACACATTTATGGTGTACAAGTGTTAATTTGATACATTTATATATTGTAATATGATGCCATTTTAGCAATAATTAGCACCTCTATCATGTTACATAATTACCCTTTTCTTTTTCTTTTAGTGGTTGGAGTTATTAAATTCTAATCTGTTGCAAGTTTGATGATTATAATACAGTATTGTCGGACTTCACTATACTGAGTATTAGCTCTCTAGAATTTATTTACTACAGTTATACGTTTGTACCCTGAACATCTGTCTTATACCTCTGCCTCTTATCCCCTGGTAACACTTACATGTGGAATCTGAAAAAAAAGCTACAGTTTTAAAGGTAGAGAAAAAAAGATTTTGCCAAGTACTTTCTAAATCCTAAGGAAACAAAACAAAACAAAACAAAAAACTTGCTATTAGTATATTTGGACTTGTTCTTTTCAGTTCTGTATGTGCTCAGACATTATTATAAAATGGTCTTTTGTCCTGTTCCATCATAATCACTAAGTGACTTTATATGATGTTGGTTTCTCTGAAATTGCTTATGTTCAAGAGAACACCATAGATTCTCTGTTAGAGTAAGGTCAATTCTCTCTTGAAAACAGCCAAATGCTGTTAGAAATATCTGGACAAATAGAAAACACAAAGTAATGTCAGAAACTTGTAAATCAATATAAGTGCAGTAAATTTTTGAGGTTTTTTTTAAGTTCTTAAATCTTAAAAAAAGATTTTTATTTGTTTGACACGGAGAGAGAGCACAAGCAGGGAGAGAGACAGGCAGAGGGAGAAGCAGGCTCCCCGCAGAGCAGAGAGCCCGAAGTGGGGCTCCATTCCGGGACTCTGGGATCATGACTAGAGCCGAAGGCAGATGCTTAACTGACTGAGCCACCCAGGAGCTCCTGATTTTTGAAATACAAGATAAGGATGCCTGCCGAATTCAAAACCAAAATTATATGCTGTCTGTAGCAAAGCTACTTAAATTATAAGGACACAACATGTTAAACAGTAAAAAGCAGAAAAAGAATTATACCAAGAGAATACTGATACAAACCAAAGTTCATATGGGTCACTTGATAATAAATAAAATAAGCTTTAAAGTGAAAACATTACTAGAGATAGAGTCATTATTTTCCTGTTAAACTTTCAATTCATCAGGAAGAAACAGAAATAAAAAAACTTGTAGATTTTAATAGGATAGTTTCAAAATAGATAAAATAAAAAGCCCAGAAACATGAATTCCTTAAATACCATTCCATCTAATTTTCAAGGTCATCTCCATCTCAATACAGAATAGTTTGTTGATGTTATTCTTAATATATGGATGAATTACTATGAATTATAACTAAAAGCGGGTTTCTGCCATAACAAAATAAGTAAGAAGTTGGTAGTGGGAGGCAAAGTCTTTGTTGAAACTATAGCTTATAGTAACTCAAAATGCTTCTTACAAATCTGCTTAGCCAGAAGCTCTGGGGGAGAGGGTTAGAAAACTGAAACAGTGTTTGTTGGGTGTGTTGATTACCTTTGGGTACTTACACAAAAGAAATGAACCCAGGGAAGAATTGCGTGTTTTCAGTTAGAAATCGAAAGAAATAGATTTTTTTTTTTGTAATCCTATGTTCTGAAAATATAATTTTGCCTAGAATAAATGATTTAGAGGGTGATTTAAATGATTTAGAGGAAACAAAACTGAAAAAAAAAAATCTTGTGTGTTCTATCAACTCTTTGAACTATTTGATGTGACAGAAATAGAAGATCAGACACCAGACTAATTCAATTTGTGAACTCCTGAAAGAAATACAACTTTCGGGTGAGAAACACAAAGGCTAAAAGCTATTGAATGATCCCTAATTCTATCCAAGTTTGAAAATCTTTTCAACTGAAACTAATCCATATAAGAAATTGGGACAATTTCAAATTTTGAGATTTTTGACAAACAAATATGAGATAAATTTATGTCAAACTTAACTTGAAAAAATAGTTACATTTAATATTTTTAACTTTAACCTGCAAAACACTTTTGGGTTTGGACATTTATTTTCCCTCTAGGAAATGTCTTAATATACAGTTTGATTATGTGAGGAGCATTCAAAAATCATCAGTACTTCTCATGATGTTACTTGATTTCATTGGAGAATCTTAATAGACCATATTGGACAATTTGACTACAAATTATTTGAGAAACTTTCAATCTTGAGTAATATGTGATTTCAGAGTGTACTTAATTAACTGAGTCACTCTTCTGCCCCATTACAGAGATTTCTGGCTCTAAATTCTACACTACCTACCATAAGTTTCTGGTTTCCTCCTTCTTTATTGCCTATCTCTTTTTCTGTTATAAAGGAGGTTTACTATCATACTTGGTGACAAAATGACAGCAATTACTTCACATTTCTGAAATGAGCTAATTTAGGAACACAACAATGCACAAGAACTTCAGCCCATTCTTTTCTTGTCCCTCAAACAAAATCAACAGAAAACATAGAAGTGCATTTTTTTTTCAGACACTGCGTTCCCTTCAACTGGTGTATCCTGTGTAGAGTTTGGTATAATTAGGGAGACCTCAGGCCCATTTGCCACTAAAATCAAACTGTGTCTTCCAATCTAGCTTTACCAGTCATAAAAATTATCTTTTGATGTCTTATCTGGTGAGTGTGCTGTTTTATTTCTCAGTTTATTCATAACTTGAATAAGGAAAAGGAGTGCTATTTACTGGCCTCTCAAAAAGAAAAAAAAAATGAAAGAAACACAAGATGTGAGCTTTAGATAATCATGTAAATTCTCTAACTTGGGACAAAATCTTTAGGCTGATGATTCTAATTTATTTTTTTCTTGCCATTATCTCTCTTCTAAAACTGCGCTTCTGTAAGTAGATTTTCTACACAGTTGTCTCATAAACAGGCCAATCTTAATACACTTAAAATTAATTTCATCTTTTAATGTTTATCCTACTATATTTCTTATTTTTGCTTATAATCCTTAATGCATCTAATCCAGAGGTTATACATGACATTGAGACCTAATGGAATCAAAGCTATTTTAAGTGTAGTCTGTCACAAACCCAGGAACTTTTAGAATTTCAAAGTCATGAAAAGTCAGAATTTATGTAGGAAAGGCTGGTATAATATACTTCATCAGTTAATTAAAATGAAGAGTTTTTCTTACCAATAAATAGCTTCCTTGATCTATCCCAATAGGAATGATTACCTAAGCATAGAGGAGGCTATTATTAGAATTGAGATATACTCAGGTGTGCCATTTAAGGAGGCTGATGCTGTTGGTAAGAAATTAAATTAAGGGAAGAATTAAGGTCAGGAGCAAGTAAATGTGGAGATGAGGTGAAGAATGTAGAGGTTTTATGTGGGTGAAGAAATGAACAAGGCAAGAGTATATTTTCCATAACATGAAAAGTTCTAGGTTTAGCACACACATACCTTCCAATTTCTCTAATACATTGGCCTGATAATGGCCTATCATGTGAATGATTAAAATGTATTCACTAAAAAAAAATAAATTAATTAAAAATAACATATTCAATCAAGTAAAGAGAGCATAACATTCAAAACCGTAACTGCTCCTAAAGTGAATTTGAATGGAATTTGTCTCTCCATAATATACCAACAATTGACTTACTTCCTCAAAGGACTAAGACCTCTGTCAAATATCCAATCTAAATGCTGAGTTTCTGTAGGCAGAGAATCACAGGTAGAAGTTTCTCTAATTTGTCTGAGCACATGTCCCAGAGTAGTAAACTAGATCATATTCACCTTCATTTACCTCTTATTTCCTCCTCCCCATTGTATCTTTCTAATTTTCTAGAAGTACTTTATTCTCTTGAAATGACTCTGTCATTTTAGATATCACAACACACACAGTGTTATAGGTTAGCATTGCTAGAATTTGATCTAGTCTAAACAAGTTAACACTTTTCATTAGTATTCAAGGGGCCATTTAACTCTCAAGTGTCCTCTGATTCCCCCAAAGGCACAATGAACTAATAACAATGCTTTCTACCTTTGAAAATGTATTTTCCTTAAAGGAATACAGTAGTCCTCCCTTATCAGAGGTTTTATATTCTACAGTTTTGTTACCTGCAATTAGGTCAGCTGTGATCTGGAAGCAGATGATCCTCCTGATGAATCATCAAGTCACTAGTAGCCTAACACTATGTCACAGATTCTACGTCATTCACCTCACTTTGTATCATCATGTTAGCATTTTACCATATCACATCATCACAAGAAGAAGAAGGTTGAGTAAAGTATAGTAAGATATTTTGAGAGAGAGATCATATTCACATAACTTTTATTGCAGTATATTGCTGTAAAGGTTATATTTTTGCATTACTTGTTTTTCTTACTGTGCTTAATTTATAAATTACACTTCGTCATAGGTATATATGTACAGAAAAATCATAGTATTTATAGAGTTTGGTATTATCTGCAATTTCAGGCATCCACTGGGAGTCTTAGAACCTATTCCCTGTGGATAAGCAGGGGCTAATGTACTCTCTCATCACAGAAAAGCTACAATACATAACCAGTGAGAATACAAAGGCTGGACCCAGAATGCCTGAGTTCAAACTTGACTCTTCAAATAACTAGATACATGTCCCTGAGGAAGTTTTTTAAACTCTTCTTTTCTTTAAAATGGGGAGATAATTCCAGCCTTTATTTCATAGAATCACTGAATATTGAAATACTTAATATGTGCCTGGCAATATTAAGAACTATGCAAGTGTTTGTTATTATTCTAAAGTATTATATTATTACCAAATCTTAATTTTTAAAAGAAGAATTTGAAGTGGTATTTTTTTTTTGAGGAGTAGATGTTTTATATTAACCAATCATTTGACTTCTCTAAATAACTATGGCAAAAATATACATTCCTCAGGAAAATTGTGCTGACAGTCTACTTAGCTCATGCTGGGTTCCATATATTCTAGGCCAATTTCAATTTTAAGAATGCCACCTTCCTTACTGCATCTGTATGTCTCTATTCTCAATGATATCACTACTAGGTCAGAACTGTCTCTACACTGAATCACATAATTTATGGAATACTTCAAAACATCCAGAAGTAAAAGGCTATTTTTCTTTAGGAAAGGAAGGAAAATGATCACCAGATTCAAAGCTCCTTAGTTAAACAATATTAATTTCATACAACAGCTCATGGGAAATTTGTTTGTGAGCTATATATTTTATATTATATGTGCATACATGTATAATGTATAAATTATACATTTATTTTCAAGTTTTGATTATTAATGCTATTAAAGCTATTAAACAAAATATAATGTACTAATAATAATCACTAGATTTTTTCTTCCTTTCATTAAAAGAGCTGGCAGATTACACAATGGAATTGCTCAGGTTTGCTGCTGATTTTATCATTTGAACATTGAATTAGCTTGTGAATAATACATAAAGGAAAAAGAAAGACCCAAATTTCATCCCACTGCCATCTGGCTCGAGAGGATAAATGTCATATGCAATTGGCATGCTCTTGCCTAAGATAAATCTCTAACCTTTTTTTGTAAATTCTAAACCATGTTGTCTTCACAAGCACAGAGGGGAGAATGATCTTCAAAATTATTTTTAGAACAGAGAAGGCCAGACTAGATAAATCACCAGTGTTATTCCAAATGACATAGTCTATATTCCCAAGTAACAAGGTAATAGGTGAAGTTCTCATGTTCTCACTAAGGAAAACGAGAAATAGCTAAACATATGGTCTAATGTGTTTATTATTCTGGCAGGATGAATCAAAATATTAATGGGAAATAATTCACATAAAGATTTTTATGATTATTTTGTACTCTTAAAGTTGTATTTTATTCATAATATCTTTTGAAATATTTTATATTGCAATTCATCATATGGTGCTAAATTAATTATGTAGCTATGTTTTTAAGAATTTCATTCAGACTGGGCTGTGATTCTGTAATACTATAACCTTAATCATATAAATTTAATAAAAATTTTGTATCAGTAAACATCTGCTTTTAACTGTTTTTTGTATTTTTATTGCCTATGTAACAGTACCACTGTACCTTACCAATATATTTTGCAGAAAAGTTACACAACTTTTAGAAAAATTTGAACTAGTTGGATTTTTAAAAATTATTTTATGGATTCAAAAAGCATAACCCATTCAGAGTAAAATAACTACAACAGTAAAAGACTTCATTTACATATAAATACAGAGAGAGATAGAATCACATATAAAACAGGTTTATAAAAGTATTGTGTCATCTTATCACTCAGAGACATACAGTTTTTAAATATGATATATAATTCTATGTATATTAATGTGCAAAAATTATTATAAATGTATGTGTACAAAAATTATGGCATACTATATTTTTTCTCATTGGACAGTATATCTTGGAATTTTTTCTTGTTAGTATCTATAGAACTGTTTCAATATTTTTTGCATTTTTTTTGAGAGAGAGAGAGAGAGAGGAGGGGGGAGGGGCAGAGGGAGAGCCTTAAGCAGGCTCCATGCCCAGTGCAGAGCCCCATGTGGGGCTTGATCTCACCACCCTGAGATCATGACCTAAGCCTAAATCAAGAGTCATATTTTTAATCCACTGAGCCACCAGGGACCCCATAACTGTTTCAGTATTTTTACTAGTCCTACACAATTCCATTATATCATTGCACCATCATTTAGTAAGAGAGTACATATAATTAATATTATTGTTCTGATATATAAATGGAAAGATGGCCAAAGGATAGTGAAACTTAGTACGAAGTTACTGCATTTACTGATTGCAAATATGGTGGATTTTTGTTCAATCTGTAGTGTGCACGGTCATCAAAGAAGCAAAAAGAGGGAGGCAAAACCATTATTTCATTTTTCTTTCATTGGCTAAAATATAGCTGTCAGACATAAAGCTTTCCACAATGGGCACTTTGGGTTCAGATAGTTTAAACTCTATATTGTCAATAAACAGAAGTACTTTTTTCTTGACAAGAGAAAAAATAGAGAGGAGAGGAGATGACAAATAAAGGAGTAAGAAAGAAGATAAATAGTTTTGCTTACTTCAAGGATTGAACTTTAAAAGTCCTAAGGACACAAAATTCTTCACATTGATATTTTTGATAGTTTCCACAGAATCTTCTACCACACTTTTTCTTCCCTGTTGTCCCCAAACAGCCATGATTTCTTTCTAATTCAGTCCTATTGTCAGCATCTCCATCAATTTGGTTCTTCCATTTTCTCTCTGATTCCACAAAGAACACTGAAAGTCCCTTTTAGACTATCAGTAATATTTCAGAGTGCTCAGTAATTTCCCAATGATTTTTCTTGTTTACATGAAAAAGTAGAAAACGGTACCATCAAATAAAGAGTTGTAGTTTTCTTGCTAAATTCTTCATTGGAGATGCTGAGTTACATCTTTCAATTGCACGTTTAATCAATAGTTATACTGGTTTGGTGGATAAAGTATTGAAATTTTCAGTGGATTTATATACTGAAATTTCTGCCCATTCATTCTTTAACGGAAATCATCCAACTGACTTACACGTTAGGTCCCTAGGAACCACAATGCTGATGCCTAATCTGCCTTTCTGAAAATAGCTGATGGAAAAAATGGGTGAGCAACTGACCTAAGCTAGGCCAATCAGATTCTGCTTTCAGTAACCTGGAAATAGGGTAGATGAATAGTGGTTAGTGTCTATATGTGATTGCAGTTTTATTGGCTTTTAGCACATTGACCCCTACCTTCAAATAAAGTTGCCTTATAATTAATCACAATTTAAGTTAGTCCAAAACGTGGAGAAACAACTGAACAAAAGAAAAATGGGAATGAAAAGTAAAACAAACCATTATCAAAACCAACACAGCTCAGAGCTTTTTTGACATCTGATTCAAAGCAAGATAAAGACTAACCATGTCACACCCTACATGTGCTACACACACACACACACACACACACACACAGGATTTATCCCCAATCAGTTTTTCACTGGTGACCTTAAAAACTCCTGGGACAGGGAGATCATCCAAATTAAAATGAGAAGCATACTGTAACAGCTAGTATGGCAGTCCAAAGGAGTAAAACAGATAGGCTGATACTTGATGTTATCATGCATATCATTTTACATCTAAAACAGGAATTATTACATGTTTTAGATCACTGATCAGTCTATAATATGAAATTTATCTCTCGATACATTCTCAGTTCTAAATAGAAGCTACATTTTATTTATTTATTTGTTAAAATTTTATTTTTACACAATCTCTACACCCAACATGGGGCTCAAACTCATAACCTGGATATCAAAAGTCACATGCTCTTCTCACTGAGCCACCCAGGCATTCCTTTAATATATTTTAACGATTATATTGGGATTATTTGAAGTGTCCATATTCTCCAGAATAAAAATGTCACACTTGTATTAAAATGAGAATACACTAATGGAAATATGAAAGTCACTTTAGGGTCATGGACTCAAAGAAGGGGGGCTTTATATCATGACTATGAATGCAGTAGCTTGATCAGATTTTAAGCTGCTTCCCAAAACTGGAGGGGCTATTCTTGATATTTTATTTAAAATGGTTGTATTTTGATAAAATATTTTATCATCAGCATTACATATTTGGAAGAAAATACCTGTGCACTGACTAGTCAAAGGATATAAAATCATGAAAATG
The DNA here is from genome assembly GCF_023065955.2 of Ursus arctos. Classification (NCBI taxonomy): domain Eukaryota; kingdom Metazoa; phylum Chordata; class Mammalia; order Carnivora; family Ursidae; genus Ursus; species Ursus arctos. The sequence continues at coordinate 23,269,408 of NW_026622764.1, forward strand.
TTTTTTATCACTGGGTTCTGATTTTCTGAGTACTGCTTCTTCCATATAGTGGGGTGTTTCCTTGCCAGCAATATTTGTGTGACTTTATTCTCTAATGACTGAGTGAGTAAATGTTCTTTGGAAGTACATTTGAACTAATCATGAGACTATTAAATTTGAGAATTTGAAGTGGGATTGGCAGAGAGGAAACTGGACTTGGTAAATGCTAGAAAGTCTAATATACACGCATTACAAAAGGCGAAGACATTTTCCCAAATAGAAATGGAAAGGGAGGAAAAACTAGTCCAAAGGAGAGATGATCTTAAGCAAATGTGAGTCAAATTTTAATGAAAAGTGCTTACATATACATACACACTATATCTACATGCCCTTGGTAGCTCTATAATTCTTGATCCTGATTTCTTTCAGATTTCTTGTTCTATTTATACTTATAGGTCCTATTATAAAATAAATATCACAGCAAATGATACATTTTATTTAATTTTTTCTAAAACTACATGATTTTCTTACTTTACATTTGGCAAAAAACATATAACTTCTCTGTAACACTTTTACCAGCACAATGCACCATAGTCCTGAGAGCATCCACCTGAAGTCAAGGGGGAATATCAACATAGATCAGATTGTTTCTTTTTGCCAGTTCAACAGTCCCATAATCTTTTACTGAGCAATAATATAAATCAAAGCCAGACATGGAGGCACTAGGATTTCATAAATGAATAAGCCAAATTGTTGATCCCAAATTAGTTCAGTTGGTTAAGAATGATAAATAATGGACCAATAACAAAAATACTATATAATATGGTTAAGTTATGACATAGTGTCTTTGTATGTGGTTTTCTCCATTTGGAACACTTTCTCTCATTTTCCAACATTACTTCTGTCTTCTCCATGTTGAATATAACTCTATATTATATTGGTATATGTGTGTTCAAGTTCTTATCGTATTATATATTTTTTTTCATTTCCCTCTGTTACTAATCCCTACATTCTTGAGGCCAGGAATCATCTACTTTTTTTTTTCTATCAGTCTCCAAAGCTTCATAAAACAAGCTCTGAATAATTAATATAGAGAATTTTTTAAAGCATAGATTAGCATGAAATCAAATTCTTCCTGTAAGAACAAGAAATAATTTACACAATATATTAAAGCCACAATATATTTTAAAAAACATAAAAAGCAGTCTAATTCATATACTTTTCTGCTAATAAATTCCCAGTTGTTATTTATAACATGAATACAGTACCTTTCTACATTACTATAACAACCCAAAATTTGTATTTAAAACTTTCTCTTGATAAAATGACTGCAGCAAAATTTATTTTTGCTTCTCTAAAGAACCTTCCTTAAATAATCTCCATGGTCATTTTACTGGTTGCAGAGTCAGTTTCCTGTGTTAGGTTTGTATACCTCATCAGAGAAATGGATCCAGAATGCTTTTCTGTATTATATATTTGAAAATCAATGACCTTTTTCCAGTAGCTCTTAGCTATTTTCTATAGAGCTGAAAGAAACCAACATCCCCCTTTCAACTGTGGAACTCAAATTAGCAAGCATTGGGCCTCCAAAGATATGGCAAATACTGTGTTATGACCAGAGATTATCAAGATTAAATAATGCAGTCTCTGTGGCAGGGGACGGAGGGGGGGATCTAATGTTCGTTCTCCCAAAGGGAAATTTGTAGATTAAAAAAAAATTATCTTTAAAAAAATCACACTATAAAAGAACATGTATATACACAGCACTTCTGTTCTCCCAGCCATCACTTTGCTCCGATAATAAAAAACATTTTCATGTCCCTAGATAATTCCACTTAGATCCTCTTCCAAAAAATATTATGTGCGGGCATCAATTTATATACTTTGTTTAACATTAAATACAAATGTTCATTGGAAACATTTTCCATATAATTGTTACATGAGATGATTTAGTTCTAATTCCTCTCTAAGAAATCCTATTTATTCCATAATGTCCCTGATGCATTTTTTTTGCCCTCATAAAAGCATAAAACCAAATAATTCTTTGAAGAAGTGTGTTCAGAGCCTAACTTGGAACTCTACAAAGACACCTCTTCAATGCAAAGCAAACATTCAAGATCACATACTGTTTCATAAGGAACTACTAGCTTATTATAAATTATAGATTGATGAAAAGATGGGAACAAATGGGCGAGTATATAAACACTTGACATAGAGATAAATGCTAATCACTGGTGGGGTATGTGGCAGACACAGAGGGCTAGTGGGACATCTAAGGCTTTAGACATGCCTATAGAGCTGTTGATGGGCAGTGGTTGTGTTTTTACATTCATATAAGACCAGCTCTGGACAAGGGAATATAAAGTTAACTGACATTGATCACAATATACCTCCCTTATACTCTTTCATCTTCTCTTGAATCATTGGGGTACACATGTAAAAGATGGTGATATCACAAATTAGGAAGAGTCTAGATTCCTGAATTACTTATTAGAGTAGAGCCATGAATTTCCCAGCCAAGAACATCTGAGATGAACTTTGTACGAATGAGAAATAATTTCTATCTTATTAAGCCACTGAGATTTTTGACTCATTTATTACAAACCTGCATTAATTGTCCTAACTAATATAGGGGTCAGGGAGAAGATATGATTTGAATCAATTGGTATGCAAGACTGGAACTAATCAGAACCCCACTCTGCTATTTGTTTTTCTTCTTATACTTTTACACTGTTTCCACATTTTGCCCTCATTATGTCTTGAAACATTGGTGCTCAAGAGAGCTCAATAGGGTAGGAGTAGAGAACAGGATGGACGTAGGGGATAAGAAAAGGGAAAACAAAAAGAGGACTTTCTCATCTTTTCACCTTTGTTCATGTTTCCAACATATAGCATGGGAGGCAGGAGAAAGCGGGTATGTGACTTGGTATGATGAAAAATAGCAGTAAAATGGATTTTACCTTTATTTCTTTCTCACCCCATATTTGGCTCCACAATTACCAACCAGAATTAAAGTTATAATTGTGAGTGGGTGGAGAGAAGACTCAAGCAGTGTAAGGATGTTCCTATGCTATCACTCTCAGTGAGTAAGGAAGCACAAATACATAGTATTGGTACCTTAAGTGAAGAAATGCATGTACTAATTAAGCCATTCAAATAGGTATTGTTCATGATGACTGCTTATCAGAATACCAATTAAGTCTTTTAAATTTTCTTAAAATGATCCAAACCCTTTGTGTTTAACAACATGCTAAATGTAAATATGCTGCCTAATGTCAGGTGAAGAGGACTGAGATATTCAAAGCTAGATTGCATGGCATTGTACTATTATTGATATGTGCAGTTGCCTTTTTTCTTTTATGTATCTATTCCCTTTTAGCACTATAGCCTCCATCTCTCCTTTCCTCAGGTCAACCGTTCTATTCTCCCTGGTGTGTTCTTTTTCATTTGTATGAGTTTCTTTGGGGATTTTATGAGTTTCTTTTGGGTAGTATAATGATATTTCCAGAATCAAAAAAAGCCTACTTAAAATGATCATGGAATATTAACTTATAATAGACTAAAATTGGTATACTTTGCTATCTCAAATATAAGTCCTCAAGCAATGCTCCCAGGAAGCATTTGAATACTGGTCCAAAAATGCTACCCAGTTAAGATCAGGTAGTAACAATGTCTCAAAATTTGCAAACACACACACAATGCACATATTTATGAATTAGTTAGCTCAGGCTGCCATAGAAAACTACCACAGACTGCACGGCTTACCAAAAAAAAAAAAAAATTACTTTCTCACAGTCCTGAAAGTTGGAAAATTCAAAATCAAAGGCTGGCAGGGTTTGGTTTCTGGTAAGAGCTCTCTTTCTGGCTTACAGATGGCTACCTTCTACTGTGTCCTTACATGGTGGAAAGAGAGAGAGAGAGACATTATTTTCTCTTCCTCTTCTCATAAGTCCACCAATCCTACCAAATTAGAGTCCACCCCTAGTGACCTGATTTAACCTTAATTTAACCTAATTACCTCCCAAAAGCCCTGTCTTCAAATACAATCACATTTGCAGATAGAACTTCAACAAATGAATTTGAGAGGGGCACAATTCGGTCCTTAGCAATGTATATCTCACACAATTAGTCATATAACTATCTGAGGGAAGAAGATTCTAGGCAAGGGAATTGTGAAAGCAAAGTATCTAAGGAAAGAATATTTAAAGCAGCAAGAAGACAATGAGTGTTGCTAGAACAGAAAATTAAGAGTGAGAAAGTAGAAATGAGGTCAGAAGCCAGATTGCATAGAATTGCATAGGCGTTTAGCTATAAACTCGTTGGCTTAAACTGTAAGTGAAAAATGGAAATCATTGGAGCATTTGAACAGAAGAGTAGTATAATCTGACTTAAATTTTAAAATAATTAATATTGTTGCTGTGTTGAGAATTGAAGATGGAGGATGGCAAAAATCGAACCAGAGAGCTGTTAGGTAGCTGTAAGAGAAATACAGACAAGAATCAACTGTGTTTCTGATGAGGCTGGGAGCACTGGAGGTGGTAGTATCAGGATTTTGGATATATCTTGAAGGCGGTGTTCAAAGGGATTTATGGATGGTTTATATGCAGGTGATTTAGCACAAAAGAACATAGGTGATTTAACTTTATCATATTGTTATCACTATCTTCTGCTGTAAAAAAGCAACAGGACTTTCAGCAGGTCACAGACCTAGTTATAAAACCAATATTCTGGAAAATAAAAATGTTCCAATGAAAGTAGGCTGTGGGTAGGTTCAACATTGGCTAGCTCAGCGTATCTAGTGAGTTAAAAATCACTGGTGCTCTATTGGAAAGGTAACTTTAGAGTATGTGAAATGACTATCAAGTAGGTAGTTTGTATATTCGGTTCTATTTTTCTTCAGGTGGGATAACAACTTGAGGTTTTGAAATGTATCAAATTATTTGTAGATAATGGTATAATATATTCTGTTGGCCCACAGTGCCTTAAAATGAGACCTATCAAGGCCCATTGGTTGGTTGGCCTCAAGAGCCCCTTTGAAGGCATACCTAAAGAATTTTAATCCTGGATAAAGTCTCACTTTTGTCCACATCCTGGTTTGAGGATGGCACTACAGAAGCTCCAAGAGTCTCTACTGATTAGAATCTAATCTCTTTATATGCCAGTGATTCCTAATCTATTCCTACCCTCAGATTTAGAGGTCAACTTCTGGCTACATAGGTGATATTTACCTTCACATCTGAAAGAAAGTCTGCATATGTCACAGTTTAAATATGAATGGCCTGAGTCAGAAGGCACTGAGAAGTACAGATATTGCCTTTTACAGGCTCCTAGGAAATTAATTTCTAGTTCTGATATTTGGTTTCCACTGAAGGTACACAGTCCTGGAGGGTCACAGCCTAATGCTGTTGGATCACATTTGCCAGCATGTGGGGTTCCAGATCCTGTTCCTAATTTTTATCTTGCCAAATGCAGTATAATGCTTGCGCCCAAAAAATAAAATAACAATCACTCTAATATTTTTTTCCAGATGTAAAAATGTAGGGGTAATTTTTGAGTTTTTTGACAGAAAAGGGAAAACATAAAATAAAATACCAAAACAATATTTCTGTGAGTAAATACTTAAGGAAAGTCTCCTGGGCTGGAGAGCTATGCCAATGCCATGCTGGCAGGGGTCTCTATGCTATGACAGAGATAAAAACTTTGTCCTGCCATGCAGATGCCTTGGGTTTATTTTAACAAGCCAACACGGAGAATAAAACTTCTTTACATGTGATTCTGAAAATCTCCTACTTCAGTTTACAGATTATTATGTCCCAAGATTTTGCCTCAGCTATTTTCTTACCACCTACCAGCAGAGAAGCTTGTTATAGATCAGGTCCCCTGTCAACGTCAAAGGTAATGTTAGTGCTAATGTGAGAGTAATAACACCACAGGAAGCATCAACAGGAATAGACATTGACCATGGGAGAGGAGAGAGAAGAGCATGTCCATCATGAGCATGTCTCTCAGTTGGTCAGGCACCCTGTATAGAGGATACGAGTTGGGAAAGTAAGATCCAAGGCTGGAAGCATATCTATCTTATATTATAAAGTACTGTTTCATATTTATATCAATGATGATATCAGCTGTCTCACCTTTTATGAGTATCTGTATAAAGAAGTACTGAGAGAGTAAACAAGTGTGACACAATGGAAGATACACAGATTCTTTGAAGAGTGAGCATTTTCAAAATGAAAAGTGTGACTAGATCACTGTCTTGGTCCATTTGGTTGCTGTGATAAAATGCCACAGATTGTGTAACTTAGAAACAGCAGATACATATTTTTCACATTTCTGGAGCCTGGAAGTCCAGAATCAGGATGCTTGCATGGTCTCATTCTGGTGGGAATCCTCTTCCTGGTTCATAGACAGTGTCTTCTTATGGCAGAAGGAGTGAGGAATCTCTGTGAGGGCTCTTTTATAAAGACATCGATCCTATACACAAAATCTCCACCTTCATAACCTAAGCACCTCCCTAAGGTGCTTCCCTACATCATCATCTTTGGGGGTTAGCATTTCAACATATGAACTTGGTGGGAGTCACAAGCATTCAGACCATAACAATCACCATCTTTTTCCACAGTATGATTTTTGGTGCTATTAGATTTGGATGAAAGATCTTGTGAGGCTATGGACTGGTCTACTGAAGTATGTCCTTGATTCTTTTTCTCTCCAAACTCTGACATCATCAGATCACACAATTATGAGTATCCCTAACACAGATTTACTTCTACTGAACTTTAGAAGTCAGTGGATGGCATGATCTTCCTAATACAGTCTGTGGATGCAAATTTAACTAAACATTACTCGCTCGTGCTTACATTGGTTTTGTTATTAAGTCATCAAGGAGTAGATCCCCAATGTATTAAGCCTTTCAAAGAAAATGTAGCCTTTAAATTTATATGGTTGTATGTAAAAGTGTACTGTTAAAACAAGTTCTATTAAAATACAAAGAAACATAAAAGTAGTCTCAACACAGATTCCCAAACATTTGCAATGGGAAAATGATGTTCTGTATGCTAGCAAGGGTTTTAAATAAAGCAGGCAATTTTTAATAAATTTAAGTGAGATGAAATTTGCTGCAACTCAAAAACAAAATTTATCTGGGTAAAATTAAGTAATTGGAGTAGAAAGATCATATAATGATGTGAAATAAGGTGGTCTTTAAGGTATGGTGCTATGATAATCTGATTACCATTAAGATGTCCTTCAGTCCGTAGGATTTGTTTATGTTTTCGTTGCTTGATACAGAGATGATTAAAGTTAGGGAAGAATGAAGAATAAATCAGTGAGTTAAGTGACAGAATAATCTTTTGATCTAGGCTTCATGATTAGAATTTAATTTATATTTTATCATCAGAAATGAAAATTATTTTAATGGGTAATTTGCATTCCATTTCAAACTATTGGAAAAGAGACCATGAATCTAAAGATAATTTAAAAGATTTAGAAATTTTAATCATATAGATGCAAAATATAAAAATTTATGTAGGAAGACATAAGAATAAAATAAATCATGTTTTGACTGAGGACTCTGTGTAAACTAGGCAAGAAGTAACTGAAAGTCTCTTTTTAACATCATATCAGAGGACTAAGGCTACTTTATCATTTTTAATTCCATTTCCTTAATTGATCTTTTGACTGCTGAGCCAGCAGAAAATAATATCATTGATATGGGCCAAGAAAACATTTGGCAATGAATGCAAATCATTTGGAATTTCTATTTTGCTAATGTCTTTTGACTCTAGAAGCAATCAGTACAGCTTCCATTTTTATTTTATAAACATATATATTGGTAATCACCTCCTTCCTATTTGATAAAAATAGCACTAATAAAAGAAGGAAAAATTGCTTAACATTTTGATGACCTTATCATTTAGCAGTGTGTTTGCTACCTAGTTTTTTGGAAACTATTAATATATTTTAATTTGATTCGTGTATACATATGCGACTAAAATAATTTTACATATAGTTATATATAATTAAGGATAGTTTGTTACACAGTGTAACTATTAGAAGATTATTCTAGTCATGTGTGATATGACATCAATATTTTCAATAATACTCCTAATAAAAGCAACTATTATATAACTTCTTTAAGTACTCTATGATTTACAACACACTCTACCAAAGCACTCTACAACAATACCATTTCTGTATATATTAAAAATATAAAATTTTCTGTCTCCCTATTAGGGTCATAGCCTTGAGTGAATACACAAATGTTTTAATACCCTAGTATTATGGCAAAAGTAAATTATATGGCTAGAAATAAATATGGAGTTCAAATGAGGTGAGATTGATATGAAACAATGGACAAGGACAGGGAACAGAAATAAATAGTAATTATACAAAACATGAGAATTGGGCAGGGTGGAGAGGAAGACAATAAAAAGCAGGAATCACAAAGAAGAAAGGAGAATCGAGACGGGTAAAATCATAAGGGCTGAAGAAAGTGATATTTAAGCATGTAGAGTGGATAAGAATGGGATATTTAAAGAAAGACATAAAAGACATTGAGAAAATAATGCATGTACTTTTCTTAATGTATGAATGTATAACCTTCCCGTTTGTTTGAAATCTACAGTTCATTAAAGAGCATCCATTGCACAGCTAGGCTTGTGTTTGATGAAAAACGAAGTAGTTTCTTGTTCAAATATGTAATTCCCCAAAATCTCATCATGTTTTTCATTTTTTTAGTATAAATTCACGTTAATTGCATGCCGCTTTAATGTGGTTTTACATATTTACTCTCAGCAGCTCACTTTTAGAGCTACATTTATTTTTCCACAAATGAGTCTTTCAACTCTTCAATAAATGCTCTTTCAATATTTGATATGGTGGTATATATGCGTTTGCTGTCTTATCCTAAATTAAATGTTTATTCGAGGCACTTCATTTAAAGTGTTTTCATTTTCTACTCATTTTAGTTGGAAAAGCAATCATGCAGTCTCATTCAAGCTATCTTTTCCTCTGGCATTATTGTTCTTGTCAGTGGTGAAGTAACCTGAAAAAGGAAAAAAAAAATCAGAGTGAAAAAGACATGCAAACAAATCGTAGCTTCCAGTGTTCACGATGGATGTATTGCAAACAAAAAGGTTTAGCGGTAATCTCTGGCTTTTCCAATTCAGCACACAAAGACCTATTTGTTCATTCACACAAACAAACAAACAAACAAACAAACAAACAAAATGAATTCCACTGAAATCCTTTACTTAATAGTCACATCGATGGCATGTGTGTTTTCATTTTCATGCATTAGGACATGGGGCCAATGTGATTTCATTATAAATAAAGAACTTGTAGTTCTTTTGAGAGAAAATGGCTAGGTGATTGAAAATATTTTTTCTATTGATTAAGATCACAGAAAAGATGTCACACAGTCTACATACAAAGCTGTAACTCTTTTTCTATTTTATATTTGCTGATGATGTTCACTGTATTATTTTATATTCCTGTTGCTCCCAATCCTTACACCTCAGGCATAATTCCACCCCTCTTTCCCATGTTAAGGATAAAACCTGTGTTCCTTTTCCTTTTTACTTCCAATTTGGTATTTTAGAAATAGTGAAAAACAAATGATTATGAAGGCGTATTCATAAATCCTAAGCCAGTATGTTTATTTTAGTTTGATGTGAATAGAAAAGCATGTACTTGAAACATAAGGCCCTAGGGACTTCAGGAGTAAGGATTCTAGAATTTAGCAAATAAAAGTACAGGGTGCCCAGGTAATTGGAATTTGAGATAAACATCGAATAAGATTTTATTGTAAATATTCCATGCAATATTTGGGATATACTTATACCAAAAAATGGAATTGTTGTTTATCTGAAATTCAAATTTAACTGAATGTCCTTTATTTTATTTGGCAGTCCTATTCAGGAGAGACATTATGGTCTTGGCCGTAGAGCTTTGTGTCCTAATTTTTCCTCTATCATTTCAGCAGGAAGAAAGACCTAAATTACACAATTTCTCCTCCATTATTATGGTTAATTACTAAAGACTGAAATAGAACAAAAAGTACATGATTAAAATTCACCAGTTTAATCATTCTATTAAATTAACAAAATGTTAACCCATTCCCTTTATGTTTCCTAAGTGAATCTGATTGAAGCAGTATTTATTCTGTAATTAATTCTGTTTGTTTATTATCCTATATCAGTTTAAAATTATGTGATTCTATGTTGCGTATTTCAGATCATATACTATTTCCCCCAATACTATAAATATTGCCTAGTATTTATTTTATAATCTAATATGATAATTATATAAGATAATTGTTGATGTGTGTGTAGTGCCATTTGAGCCTTTTCTCCGAGTTTCCTTCAATAGTCTCTGAAATAGGACTAAAAGTGAAAATAAAGACAATGAGAAAGAAAAAGAAGACAAGCTTCCTTCTGGGTAACGTTTTAATTTGAACTTTCTTTTAATAAACAACACTTTTTGGCCCTGGGCCATCCAAAATGGTAAACAGCATTTAAAAATATATATATTCAAAAACAATGTTCTTAAATATTCTCTCCATTTGCATAAATCTCAAATAGTTTGTGCTAACAAATATTCCTTTCCTTTTTCACAGATCTCTTCCTCTTAGTAACTTAATAACAAAGTAGTATAGAATGAATGAAGGAGACTTTGAGTCATGATGGTTGACATTATCTATGGTTCCTAAAAGTAACACATGAATTTATGGGTTAAAGGTTGTACTTATGTTTAAAGAGACCCAAAGTATGTTTTATTGTTGCTGGCTTTTTTTTTTTTTTGTCTAAAATATTTGTTCATAAATTTAAATTATCCACCTTTGTATCATTCAACTGCATTAATGGCATATATCTTTGAATTATAGACTATATTGATACACTAGTTTATTGTATTAATATTTTTTCAATATAGAATAAACATAGTCCATATTTTTCTTTTACTTTTTACCAGTTACAAGTGTTTATATCTGCACTTGGATTTAAATGCTATCTGACACCATCAAGTCCTTCCTTTTATCTTACAGAAACAGGTTCTTCTGGACCCATATGTAAGAGACTATATGTCACCTTGGTTTAAAGTGCACCTTCTAGGGGTGCCTGGGTTGCTCAGTCGGTGAAGTATCCCACTTTTGATTTTGGCTCAGTTCATGATCTTAGGTCATGGGATCAAGCCGTGAATAGACTTGCTATTCCATGCTGGGCATGGAACCTGCTTAAGATTATCTCTCTCTCTTTCCCCCGCCCCTGCATACACTGCTTTCCCTCATCCCCCATCCCCAACCTCTGCTCTCAAGCATATGCACTCTCTCTCCAAATAAAATAAAATAAAATAAAATAAAATAAAATAAAATAAAATAAAATAAAAGTTCTTCTTCTAGTATTCCTTTCTTTTTCTCCTTGCATTCCAGCAACTCTAGTAGTTGTTTGGCTTCTTTATTTATGGAGGTGGCAACAGTATTCTGTTTTGTTATTGCAAATGCTTAAAAACACCCTTGATTATAAATCTCCTTATATAAAAAATCTATGGAATTTATTGGCTCCTGCCTACTTGAATTTTAGAAATCTCCCTAGAGATATGCAAAGATCAATAACAAACATCATAAGGATAATAATAGTTTTAGCAATAAAAATATATCAAGCTCATCTGTGTAGATAATCACACTACAGAAAGGTAGAGGATTTAGTTATGAGAAGCATTTCTTGGGAGGACAGAGGTTGGTGGCTGTTAAGATACTAGTGAGGCAGCCTTCTCTACAGTAAAGTCCAGTGAGGACAGTAAAGACAGTCTATTGTTTTCCTGTACTCCTGTGGCAGCAGCATTAACTCCTGGTTCATGTGGATAGTTCCAAAAACTTTGTTGAATGAATGTATCCCTCTTAAAATCAATTACTTGCTAAGAGTTTGCTGAGTTATCCAGAAATCATAGCATAGCACACTATACTCTCAGCAGGTGAATTAGAGATCAATGAATTCCACAAAGAGTAAATATTTAAGATACTTTCTAAAAAGTTTTTTGTTGATGCTAAAAGATTCAACTTTATATTAGTAAGTTAATGTGTTAGTTTTAGAAATACTTAAGATTGGACACCTGGGTGGCTCAGTTGTTTGAGCATCTGCCTTGGCTCAGGTCATGATCCCAGGGTCCTGGGATGAAGCCCCATATCCTTGGGCTCCCTGCTCGGTAGTGGGGGATCCACTTCTTCTCCCTCTGCCCCTCCCCCAGCTCCTGCTCTCTCTCTCTCTCAAATAAACCAATAAAATCTTTAAAAAAAAACACAAAGAACTACTTAAGATTTAACATTCTAAATCATTCCTTATTCATGAGATATCACTCGTGAGATAAGAGGTATCACTCATGAGATGAGAAATCATGAATTTTTCTCCACACTAATAACATTTCAAATGTTGTCTGAAAAATGGTGATTTATAGCATAATTTATTATGCTTATGTCATCACCTTTAAATAATTTATGAAACCATTTTTGTGGGGTGCAACATGTATCATATGTTAGTATTATAAATATAGTAATATACTTAGTAATATAAATATGCATAGCACTTTGCATATCTGCCTCTATGTCTGCCTCTATATCTGTTCTTGCTTTCAGGATTTAAGTTTAATATTCCAAAACTTGAGACACATAAATACTTTTTTAATAAGCTCACTTAAGCACACAGTTTACTTTAATGGCATAAGCAAGATCTTCGAAATAAATACAAACATTTAAAAGAATCATCTACTGTAGAACTACTTATATAATCCTAATTAAAATGAAGCGTTTTAAATTTCACTTACTTATAATAATGCAACCAAACAGTGTTCTTTTCCTGGTCTAATTATCTACTTTGTACCAACCATTTAAAAATACTCCACATTCTGCAAGCTCCATGACTGCCAGCCTGAGATTGGCCATATGAGCCAACATAAATTCAGGGTAAAACATAGCAAGATATGAGTTCTAGAACCAAATAAGTAAATATCTAAAATGTCATACATCCAATGACCCAACCTGAGGGAAAGGCGAAAAAAATTGTCTCTTCCGGGTGATAGGAAAATTTAGATTGTTTTTATCAGGACATTGTTTAAAAAATACAAAATATGAACTATGGTAATATCTGAATGGACAATTTTAGAGAATTCTACATGTTTTCTGTGTTTTTAAAAAATATTTCATAATCTCTGTTTGTCTTTTCGAAAAATATAATAAAAGAACTGTTCTGAAAACAACCCCGCTATAAATGTTAGAAGTCAGAACAGACCAAATGTTCTAGGTCAAGTTTGTACATTATTTGCAGAGTAACCTGTAACAAGATATTTAACAAGTCCAGTCTTCAGTTTCTTTCTTATGGAGTAAAATAATTATATTAAAATTCTGTATGCTGGAAAAAAATCTAAAAATCTAAAATTTGACAACTCGAAGATGTCTCCAGTATCTCTTTCCTCTTTAACAAAATGGCAGAACTAAATAATCTTTAAGATCTTTGATATCCTCAAAATATAATTGTATGAATATTTTGAAGTCTGTATCTAATGATTAACTCATCTATTAGTAATTCTCCTCCTAATATGAAAAAAATGTAAAGAATTCAAATTTTTAGTCTGATAAATCATCATTAACAAAGATTGGTCACAAGATTACATTTATTAATCAATTTTATGCCGATGCCAAGCATAGAAACGTAGACTTTATTTTTTTATTTTTTACAATAAAATTGGAGTTTGTAATTTGACCTCTCTGAGATTCCTCAGTGATAAGATGTAAAAGGAGGATAAAACAAAGAGGAAATGAGAAACAAAGGAGGTAAATAAAGAATGACCAAAAAAAAGTAGAACTTGTATGATAGGGAGTGTCAGAACCTGTACCACACTCATTGCAATAAAATGAATTAAAAGCTTTCTCTTGCCAAGCTAGTATAAACATAGTG